>NC_139475.1:53144166-55767500 GCF_057233095.1 Heloderma suspectum
GAACAGCAGCACTGCTCAGCTGCGTTCCCACATTTCGTTGCCGTATCAGGATGTTCTACAGTTTGCAAAACTGGCATATTTGGGGAGGGATTTTAAAAATCCAAATGCAGGCGAAAGAGAAATCCACAGAGTCGCCCGTCCCTAAGCTTCATTAGCCTGGTGAGGGGTCCAGGCGAGGGAGAAAAGCCCCATCGGTCCAGGAACTGCACCTGATCCTATCCTGTTGGACCAGTGAAGGGCAGAGGGAACAGCCTGGGTGCTCTGTCACTTGGGCAATAGTGGTTGTTCAGAGGAGAAACACAGAGTTGTGCAACACAGAGCGATGGTGGTGGTCTAATCCCAGTCTGGGGCTCAGGGGTGAGAAGCATTCATGCTTTAATACGAGTATCTTCCATGCCTGGCATTGCCGGACTGCCCCTCCCACAGATCCCACCCGACCTCCCTTGCCCCTCTTTCAGAGGCTCTCTGTTGGATTCTCCCCAAGGCCTCCCAAGGCCTTCCAGACTGCAGCTCCCATCATTCCCAGCCAGCATGGCTCCCACAGTCCAACGCATCTGGAAGGCCCCAGCTTGGGGACGGCTGTTCTAGAACCGCCAGCCGTGCCCAGTTCGGCACAAACCAGAGGGCAGATGGCTGGCGAAAACAGCAAACCATCCTGGCCTGGGATGCTGATCCCCAAAGACTCACCCATGGTACTGTGCTAGCTCCTTCAGCACCTGTTGAACCATCAGCCTGTCGGAAGAAGGAATTAAATCAGAGATGCGGTTGGCGCCCCCCCTGCCACGCCTGACCTGGGACAGGGTCTGGCTGAAGCAGGAATGAATGCTGCTGGAATGCCCCAAATAGGTGTTTTGGCCATTAAAGCAAGGTGGTGAGCAGGACGCTTACTCTGGGGCTATGAGGTCCTTCTCGCTCAACTCCAGCGCAGGCGGCGTGATCCCTGAAATGCAAGGAAAACAGAGTAGCACACTGGGACTGGGTGGGGGCCGCTGTCCATTCCCAGGAGGGGCTTCTCTCCTGGGCAGAAAGCCCGGCCAGCTGCAGGTCGAGTGACTTGTTGGCCGCAGCGAGAGGTGCAGCTGGGCCCTTTGAGAGCCTGGACTTCATGTTCAGGCCAGGATCTCTTCTCGATCATCCCAGAATGCAGGACCTGGAAGAATGGGCTCAAGTGACAGGAAGCCAGAGTCCGGCTGAACATCAGGAGAAACCACCTGGCCATTACAGCAGTACGACAATGGGACCAATTCCCTAAGGAGGTGGTGGGCTCTCCCACCCTGGAGGCATTGAAGACGAGGCTGGACAGCCATCTGTCAGGGATGCTCTGACTTGGATTCCTGCACTGAGCAGGGGGTTGGACTCTATGGTCTCGTAGGCCCCTTCCAACCCTCCTATTCTATGATTCTCTAGGGATGCTTTGACTTGGATTCCTGCACTGAGCAGGGGGTTGGACTCGATGGTCTTGTAGGCCCCTTCCAACCCTACAATTCTATGATTCTATAGGGATGCTGTGACTTGGAGTCCTGCACTGAGCAGGGGGTTGGACTCGATGGTCTTGTAGGCCCCTTCCAACCCTGCAATTCTATGATTCTTGGAGTCCTGCACTGAGCAGGGGGTTGGACTCGATGGTCTTGTAGGCCCCTTTCAACCCCACTATCCTATGATTCTATGTTGTAAGAGGGGAGGAAGGGCCTCTCGGTTCGTTGGCTAGCTGATGGTCCACTAAATCCATGAAAAGCAGAAGACAAAAGCAGACAAGTGCACCGTCTGCCCACCTTGTAGCCCCCTCAACTCCATGCCCAAAGGTATGGCCTTAACACATTAGAGGAGATACGCCAGGGATCTGAGCGCCATCTGGCCTTGCTGCATTGTCAGGATGTTGTTCTGAGCTCATCCTCTAAAATAGAAGTCATACCGAGATCTACATAGAATCATAGAATAGTAGGGTTGGAAGGGGCCTACAAGGCCATCGGGTCCAACTGATACATACTGATCTTAAGATAATAAAACCTTCCTTTATTTACTGAAACGTGGGTGGGGTATCTGTTCAACTTGCATTGGATCCTCTTCCCCCCAGCCCCCCACTTTTCCCAAGTGGGCAAAAACGAAGATATACTTTGGTATCGTGGGGTGCAATTGTATGCATGTGTAGACAGAGAAAAGGCCTACAAATTGCAGCATTCCTCAGCCAACATTTCTAGAAATGTTCGATCCTCTGATAGACCCTACCATTGCCATCGCCAGGCCCTGTTTGTGGATTTCTCAGAAGGACATAGAATAGTAGGGTTGGAAGGGGCCTACAAGGCCATCGACAAAGTTCACCCAGTGCAGCTTCGGTCATCCTGGCCCTGTGCCTGGGAGAAGTTTCTCCCCCAGAAAACGGGCCGTCTCTGGGTCTGGAGCCGTCACCTTGACCTGTGCATCGGTTCCACCACAGACCTGGGGTGCACTGACCCTGAATCGCTCCACCTGCGTGCATTGGATGAATGGAAGAAAGGTACAACCCCCAAAGAGGACTACCAACCCACAGGGACGGGAAGCGAGACCTCCAGGCTTCGGGACATCCATGGGGAACAGAAGCTGTCGCAGGGGGAAGGGGCAGACTGGGACCTCAGCCACTTCCCGCCACTGCCAAAATCCTAGAAAGAGGAGAAGAGCTTGTCAGTATGGCCCCGAATGCCATTAAAAATATAAGACCACCCAGGTTGGATCGGGCCAAAGCCTGCCAAGTCCAGCATTCTGTTTCCTTGGTGGACAACCAGGTGCTTCAATGGGGAGCCCACAAGCGGGATGCGACCGCAATATTCATTTATTACTTTTGTCTCTCGTCAGTTGTCCTCTGGCAAGGAGGAGGACCCCGTGAACCGCCTTGGGTTCCTCACTAGCAGGGGAAAGGCGGGAAATAAACGTAAGAATAAATGACAATAATCCGCACACAACCAAGTCTCACCCCATGGCCAGCCTCTTGCCCAAGGGCCAGGTGCCAGGGCTCGATCTCCACTTGGACCACCTTGGAGCTGCTCCCTAACGGCCGGGCCTCAGGCGGCGACAAGTCCGGAAGGCGCTTTTCCTTTTCGTCCCCCCTCTCTGTGTCACTCCCCAGTTCCGACGCATCCAGGCTGAACCTGATAGGGGGACAACATTGGATCGAGAACACGGCAGCCTGGACTCTACCTGTCGTAACACCTTCAGGTTTCTCCTGCACACCGGCTTTAAAAGCATCCCATTTTAAGAAGCGGAAACAGGCCCTAAGTTGCTGTGGTTTGATCAGCGGCTGTTTATTATTTGGCTTTTCTGCCGTTAGATGGTTTCTTATGTTTAGGAGGTGGTGAAGCAGTCTGAAATTTCGTGAGTTCGAAAAGGGGATGGAACATGCTTCAGTCACCGAAGCTTCTAGTGTGGATGATGATTGCTAAGGCCTGAGAAGTTTCTAGCCCTCATGACTCTGAAATAGCGTGGAGAGTAACTGGTAAGGTCTGAGAAGCCCTCCCCTCCCCACAATGGCACTGTGGGAAGGAGCTTTATGAAGGGTTATGTTAATGGTTTTCTGGATTTTATACATGTATCTTTATATTAGTTGTAAGCCGGTTCGGAAGGATTCGCATACTGGCACATAAAGAATCTCTCTCTGTGTGTGTGTGTGTGTGTGTGTGTGTGTGCAGTGGTGTTAAGTCTGCTATAGCAAAACTCATTCAAGAGTCTTGTGGCACTGTAAAGGTGAACAAATTTATTCTGGCAGACGCTGTCGTGGACATCAGATGGAAATTAAAAATTGGAATCAATAAAGTGATGCTGAACAGGATTGCCACCAGGTGTGTGTGTGTGTCTGTGTGTGTGTGTGTGTCGCAAGGGGGTGTGCAAAACATGCCCCCTTCAAGAGATTCCTGACTTGTGGTGCTGATCCTGTCCTCCTGCAGAAAGTAGAGGAGGAACGAGAGGATCGGCTATCCTTGACTTGATCCTAACCAACAGAGATGACTTAGTGGGTAAAGTAGCAGTTATGGGAACTCTGGGGGAAAGCGACCATGTTGCACTTGAGTTCTTGGTTCTAAGGGAAGCAAAAGCCGAGTGTAGCCCAACCTGTACCCTGGATTTTAGAAAAGCTGATTTCAATAAACTCAGAACAGTGATAAGTAAGGTCCCATGGCAAACGACTCTAAGGAGAAAAGGAGTCTGAGATGGGTGGGAGCTTTTAAAAAAGGAAATTCTCAAGGCACAATTACAAACAATTCCAACCAGAAGAAAAGGCAGAAGACAACAGAAGAAGCCAATGTGGCTTCCCAAAAAGCTTAGAGATGACCTGAAAACAAAAAAGGACACATATAGGAAGTGGAAAGAAGGCCAAGTGACAAAGGAAGAGTACAGGTAGGTAGCACAGAACTGCAGGGACGGCGTCAGGAAGGCTAAAGCTGAGAATGAGCAGAGGTTAGCGAGGGAGGCTGAAAGCAACAAAAAGGCTTTCTTCAGATATGTGCATAGTAAAAGACAGTGGAAAAAAATGGTGGTTCAGCTATTCAGTGATAACAGATGGCAAGGAAAAGGCAGAGGTGCTCAATTCCTACCTTGGCTCAGACTTCTCCCAAAAGAGGTCTATGACCCCCCTGGCAAAGGCGAAGGACAGGCTGAAGGGGCAGGATTGTCGCTTGAGATAGATAGGCATATGGTCAAGGAACACCTAGTTACTTTGAATGAGTTCCAATCTCCAGGGCCAGATGAGCTGCACTCTAGAGCAATAAAGGAACTGGCAGAAGAACTCTCAGAACCGCTGTCTATTCTCTTTGAGAAATCATGGAGGACGGGGGAAGTGCCAGATGACTGGAGGGGGGCTAACGTTGTCCCTATCTTCAAAAAGGGTACAAAGGAGGAACCTGGGAACTACAGACCAGTCAGTCTGACATCAATCCCTGGGAAAATTCTGGAGCAGCTGATAAAGGAATCCATCTGGAAGCACCTTGACAACAATGCCGTGATTACTCGAAGCCAACATGGACTTGTCAAAAACAAGTCCTGCCAGATGAAGCTGATCTCATTTTTGGATCAGGTCACCTCCCTTGTGGACTGTGGGAATGCTGTGGACATCATATCCCTCGACTTCAGCAAAGCTTTCAACAAAGTGCCCCAGAATATCCTGATGCACAAACTAGCTCAAAGTGGGCTAGATGAAACAACTGTCATGTAGATCCACAGTTGGCTACAGAATCGGACTCAAAGAGTGCTTATCAATGGGACCTTCTCAAGCTGGGGAGAGGTCACAAGCGGGGTACCGCAGGACTCAGTCCTGGGCCCAGTGCTCTTCCACATTTTTATGAATGACTTGGAGGAGGAGGTGCAGGGAATGCTGATCAGATTTGCATATGACACAAAATTGGGCGGGATAGCTAATACCCTGGAAGACAAACAGAATGCAAAGTGATCTTGATAGGCTGGAGGACTGGGCAGAAAACAACAGAATGAAATTTAAGAGGGATCACTGCGAAGTTCTGCACCTCGGAAAAAGAAACCAAATGCACAGTTACAAGATGGGGGATACGTGGCTCAACCACACTACAAGCGAGAAGGATCTTGGCATTGTTGTTGATCACAAGCTGAACATGAGCCCACAATGTGACGTGGCTGCAAAAAAGGCCAATGCTCTTTTGGGCTGCATTCATAGAAGCATCGCTTCCAAATCCCAGGAAGTCCTAGTCCCCCTCTACTCAGCACGGGTTAGGCCTCATCTGGAGTGCTGTGTCCCGTTCTGGGCACTGCGCTTGAAGAAGGATGCAGACAAGCTGGAGAGGGTTCAGAGGAGGGCAACGAAGATGATCAGGGGACTGGAAACAAAGCCCTATGAAGGGGTGCTCTGACTTGGGTTCCTGCACTGAGCAGGGGGTTGGACTCGATGGTCTTATAGGCCCCTTTCAACCCTACTATTCTATAATTCTATAATTCTATGATTCTATGAACCTTCTCCCCCCCCCCCCAATTCCTTTCCCGTTTTGGCAATCTATCAATGGTCCCCAACTGTTTCTGAATTCTTCGAAGCTCCGAAAGGTGTGCGAAAGGGTAAAATGCACAATTAGTGTGTGCAGTTTATTCCGTGCTGCTCACAGCTGTCTTCCCTGACGTGGTGCCCTCCTGCTGTGTTGGACTACAACTCCTGCCCTTCCCATCCCTGGGGAGGATGGGAGTTGCAGTGGCTGGGAAAGGTGGGAGTTGGGCACCAGGTCGAGAAGGCTGTGCCTATGCCAAGCACGGAAGCCAGGTTGACACATCTGGATTTTGTTGCTTCCGTCGTCACTACAGACCCAAGAGTCGGGCTGGCGGGACGCTTTGCCATTTTTAGTGTGTATCTTGCTTGTTTTTGAGTGTTTTTCCCCCATTTGTGAGGAACCCAAGGCAGCTTGCATAGTCTTCCTCCTCTCTATTTTATCCTCACAACAACCCTGTGAGGGAGGTTAGGCTGAGAGTCCGCGCCTGGCCCAAAGCCGCCCAGCGAGCTTCATGGCCGAGTGGGGATCTCCCGAGTCCCGGCCCCACACCTGAACAACTCCACCCCACTGGCTCCCCTGTATCAATCCTCTCCACTGTAAGAGTGGAAAGAGCCAGTCAGCCCTCTGCACACCCTGCTCTGTTTGCCCTCCAACGGGGTGGTGAGATTTGGGGGTGTGGGGGGCTCCAGAGCCTCATGGGCACACTTTGCCCGGGTCTTCCTTTGCAGGGCCTCAGGAGAAGCGGAGTGCCCGCTCCGTTTTGACAAAGAGCCCGGCCGAGATCCCAGGCGGAGATAATTCCCCCCTGGGCACCTTATAAGGAGGACGGAGTTATAAATAGCCCCCCTCCTGGCTGAGCCACAAGATCAATATTGCTCATTCGGAGCTGACGGGGATGCGGGGGGATGTCTCCCTCCCCAGATCATTACGGCCGCAGCCTTAAAAAGGAATGCCCTGTGACAGGCCCAGAGCGTCGAGGCACAAACGTTCTTTTTAATTCCTGTTTACAGGCCTGCCAGCCGTCCCGCTTTCTGGGACGGGGGGGTGCGTGCGTGTGTGGGTGGGAGGCCGAATCCGGGTTTGAAGAATGCCTTTCCTCTCCCCGCTAAGAAAGGCGTTCTCCAAACTTCGCATCTGTATGGCCCTGGGAAGCCACGCGTCCCAAGCTGTCATCTGCAGCCTCTTGTCTGTGTATGTGCCGGCGTTCGAAGTGAGGCGGGAGCAAAAGGGATCCCAACAACAAGTGCTTGGCTCTTACTCGTGTGTAAGTTCCCACGTCCTCTGCATGTCACTCAAGGCAAACTGTGCCTAACCTGAGCTGCTCGCTCGCTCCCATCTAGCTTTGGCAACCCCGCCTCAGTGAGACTTGACGGAACAGAGCAGATGCTTAGTCACGCCGAAAGCATGGTTTGCACGTAAGGCTAACACAAGGTTTCTATAAACCATGGTTTCTTGCTCTACTCAGGCTTGCTTGTTTAAACCATGGTTTGTTTTCATAAACCATGTTTTCATAAACCATAAACCATGGTTTGTTTTCTCAGTCCCTGGGTTGTTTCTTTCCATCCTCCTTCGCCGCCTCCCTCCCTGTAGTCCAGCTGCCTTTGCAGCACTGCATTACTGGCCTGTAAAGAGGCTGGCTGTTTCTACCGCTCTTGTCCACCACCTCTGTTGCCTGGCAAAACAGCCCACGAACAGCTCACCGTTCTGGGTTCGCACCTTACAACAATCCGTGGTTTAAACAGCCCACAGTTCATAGTCCAACAACAAACCGTGGGTTCTCCTTGTGGGCTGCTTGGGGTGAACAACTCATAGTTAACCCATAGTAACAACAGCCCTGCAGTTCAACAAACCACGTTGAATTAAGCCACAGTTCGTCGCTACATGTGAACCTGGTCATAGCCTCGGACGTCCGATGAAAAATGCCATTTCTTTCTTAATTACTTTTCGATCCCTCCCATATCCTAAGTTGCTCTGGTTCTCCCCTTATGTTACCCTCACAGCAACCCTGTGGGGGTTAGCCAAGGGGGAGATGACCGGCCCAGGGTCACATACGGTGACCCTACAGAGGACAGGCTGCCCTATGGAAGCCCATCTGAGATAAGGGAGATACCTGGAACTGGGGGTGTCTGACTGAAACGAGACGTTGCCACACAGCCCTGCAGGTCCAGGTGCTGAGGCGGCTGACAAGAAGCAGCCCTCCTGGGAGCCGTGGGTACAGGAGAGAACAACCAGCCCTGCCCTATCAAGGCTGCCCCAAAGGACCTGGAGCACACGGAGCAGCCCCAAAGGGTTCCTCTGAACACAGGCAGAGTGCATCCCTTGCAGGGACTGAGGGCCAGAACTCTGGCCGGGGCTTTGGGGCCCACCCGAATCCCTGCTGGCGAGTGCAGGAAAATGACAAGGGTGGCGATACTTTGTCAGTCCTTTCCATGTGTGAGTGCTGGAAGCACATCATCGTTTCTTTGCGGGATTTATATGCCACTCTGCACGTGACATGATTCCTGAGCGGGGAACGAGAAGCAGAATCAAAATGCAGAGTTAAAATATTCAGAATTGGATTGTGCCAGTAACATTGTGGCTGGCCAGTCAGGGAAGGCTTCATAAAGGAGAAAGCGGACGCCAAAAACTAAACACTGGTGCCTGCCTGCCATCAACAGGCAGGGAGTTCCGCAGAGAGGGAGCCAATGCACTAATGGCTCTGCATGGACTCCAAATGGACCGCTGGTCCATGCGGAGCCACCAGGAACTTCTCATCTGATGACCTCCGTGATATCCATTCTCTCGGGGGTCTGCAACCTTTTCGGACGCAGGGGGATTATAGACTCAGAGAATCATAGAATAGTAGGGTTGGAAGGGGCCTACAAGGCCATCGAGTCCAACCCCCTGATCAATGCAGGAATCCAATTCGGGGATTTGTGAAACTGCTGTGGGCACCGCCACAAAATGCCTGATCAGGGGATCGCCACTTTGGCGTCTCTACCTAGATCACAGATCATAGAATAGTGGGGTTGGAAGGGGCCTTTAAGACCATCAAATGCAGTCCCCTGCTCAATGCAGGAGTCCAAGTCAAAGCATCCCTGAGAAGTGTGGGACAGCCCACCACCTCCCCAGGTCATGGGTTCCGTTGACGTATTGCTCTAACAGTCCGGACGTTTCTCCTGATGTCCAGCCGGAATCTGGCTTCTTGCAACTGGAGCCCATGATTCCGTGTCCTGCACTTTGGGATGATCAAGAAGAGAACCTGGCCTTCCTCTCTGGGACAGCCTTTCAAGGACTTGAAGAGCGGTCCCCTATCTCCCCTCAGTCGTCTCTTCTCAAGGCGAAACAGGCCCAGGTCTTTCCATCTCTCTTCGTGGGGCTTTGTTTCCAGTCCACCTGTGTCTCTGGATCTCAGGTGGTGTCTCATTCAGCAGACACTTCTGTTTCATGTCTGCTGGGCACCACAGCGGCTCTTTAATGAGGGACTGAGTAGAGTTGGTCGTGGTCCCCTCTGCTCAGCACTGGGCAGGCCTCATCCAGAGTGCTGTGTCCAGTTCTGGGCACCGCACTTGAAGAAGGATGCAGACAAGCTGGGGAGGGCTCAGAGGAGGGCAACGAAAGTGATCCGGGGACTGGAAATAAAGCCCTGTGAGGAGAGACGGAAAGAACTGGGCATGTTGAGCCCTGAGAAGAGAAGACTGAGGGGAGGTAGGAGAGCGCTGTTGAAGGACTTGAAAGGCTGTCCCAAAGAGGAAGGCCAGGATCTGTTCTCGATCATCCCAGAGTGCAGGACACGGAATCATGGGCTCCAGTGACAGGAAGCCAGATTCCGGCTGAACATCAGGAAAAACGTAAGCAATAGGACAATGGAACCTATTACCTGGGGAGGTGGTGGGCTCTCCCACACTGGAGGCATTCAAGAAAAGGCTGGACCTGTCAGGGATGCTTTGACTTGGACTCCTGCGTTGAGCAGGGGGCTGGACTGGATGGTCTTATAGGCACCTTCCAACCTTACCATTCTATGACTCTATAACCGTCGAATTTGGCTAATTGCAGGCAGTGCAATGCAGCTAAGGCTTCTTTGAAACGTACGTTTTGGTAACGTCCCCTAGTTGCTTCTTTTCTGGAGGAGGTTACTACACAGAAAGGTTTTGTACTTGTACTGGAACAGCCTTTAATATTCACTCTTAAATTATTTCCCTGCTTCATGGAAATGAGCAAATGGTCTGCGCAAATGGATTCTCTGCGCCCTTTTAACAGCCGAAAAACTAATATTGCAACATTGGATGGATAGACCCTCGTCTCCTATAATGCAAGGGACTGAGGACCTGACAAAACTTTCAGTGTTTGAACGGGTGGCATATGGACAGCACCTTCAAGCGGATACTGCCTTGGATATTTGGTCTGCTTTTGTTGAAACCCATGTACAATTGCTAGAATCATAGAATAGTAGGGTTGGGAGGGGCCTGCAAGACCATCTAGTCCAACCCCTTGCTCAATGCAGGACTCCAAGTCAGACCATCCCTGACAGGTGGCTGTCCAGCCTCATCTTGAATGCCTCCAGTGTGGGAGAGCCCCCCACCTCCCTAGGTCATTGGTTCCACTGTTGTATTGCTCTGACATGAAGTTTTTCCTGAAGTTCAGCCGGAATCTGGCTTCCTGCAACTGGAGCCCATGATTCCGTGTCCTGCACTTTGGGATGATCGAGAAGAGAACCTGGCCTTCCTCTCTGGGACAGCCGTTCCTCGAAGAGCGCCATTCTGTCTCCCCTCAGTCTTCTCTTCTCCAGGCGAAACATGCCCCGTTCTTTCCGTCTCTCCTCACCAGGCTTTGTTTCCAGTCCCCGGATCACCTTTGGTGCCTTCCTCTGCATGCATTCCATATGTATGCCTTGCTAGGGATATATACAAATCCATCCACATATATTACACAAATGGAAGAAAGATTCTAAAAAGTGATTGGAGACACCATGCCGGGGATCCCTGCATTATCTCATTCTAATCCTTACAGCAACCTGTCAGGTAGTTCGGGGGTATTTCCCCCCTATTGCACCCCGGGGAAGGAGAGGCAGAGGCAGGGGGACATGCTTTCCCCAAGGCTGTCGTGTGAGTTGGTGGCAGAGGCAACCTTCAAATATGGCCCCGGAGCCTCAACCATGGTGTTATCGGAGCGTGCCCAAGATGAAGTTGTGTGAGCCCCCACCCCAGCCCCACTCACCTGCGCTGGGCATCTGCTGGAGACGCGGGGCTTTCCCAGCTGTACCGCCGTGAGGCGGACATAGACCTGACCAAAGCCGAGAAAGATGCCTCAGGCTGCAGGGCCGGCTCTGCCCCAACGAAGCCCCCCTGGCCCCCAGAGCTGCAGGAGCAGGCACAGTCCTCATCCAGGTAGTGGCGGGCCGTCTGGGGGCAGGGGGCTGTGGCGAGCCCCTCCCTGGGGCCACCCTGCAACCACCATGCGCAGTGCTCGTCTGTGGGCCCGGTGAGCCCCAGGTCCTTGTAATACTCTGAGCCTTGGAGTGCAGAGTCTATGGAGATGAGGTCCTCTGTGCTGCTGTAGATTGTGCCAGGGCAGCGGTCCTCATCCGGAGAAGGAGCGTCATCCTCCTGCCAGGGGAGGAAAGGAGGGACGTGATTGGTCTACTGATTCATTTATCGTGCTTGCCTACCGCTGGACGAAAGACGAGCTCAAGGGGGCAACTGTGGCAGCAAGGTGGCAGGGGCACCCTCTCCTGCCAAGAGGACGCCTCTCTGTTGGTGCCAAACAGCCTTCCCCAACCGGCGCCCTCCAGATGTGTTGGACTGCAGCTTCCATGAACCCCAGCCTGGCTAGAGAAAGCAAAAGTGGAGACTGGAAAGGGAACACCCCCCCCCCCCAGTGTGGCCTCTTTGTCTGGCCTCTGGAGCGTTTCGGATGCTGCTCTCGACTCCCCTGCCCAAACACCTGCAAGCCGTGGGACCCGCGAAGGCGTGCCGCCCCAGAGGAAACAAAATGGTGACAGATCGGAATCATAGAATCATAGGATAGTAGGGTTGGAAGGGGCCTACAAGGCGATCGAGTCCAGCCCCCTTTCTGTGGGGTCTCTGTGCACCGCTGGGGTCTGCAGTGCAGGGGCGCAGGACCCCTGGCCCAAATCCTGACCCCCCGGCTCCTCAATCCAGGCCGCAGAGCGGAGGAATCCCCACTGCGACTGTTGATTTCTAGCGAAGACACGCACCGAGAGACACGCCGAGACATCCTTCGAAGCCCAAGCCTGCTACCCAGGACAGAACCTGGGACCTCCTGCCTGTGAAAAAAGCGCTCCCCGCTGTCCTCTTTAGGCCACCCCCTCCTGCGTCAGCCCATCGACCCATCAACAGGCTCAGCATCGTCTCCTCTGCCTGGCAGCGACTTCCTCGGCCAGGGCCTCGGGGGGAGCAGGGCCTTTCTGAGCCCTCCGGTCTGCGTCCCCTTCAACTTGGGACCTTGCGAATGCGTGGCAGGGCGTCCCACCGCTGCACTGCAGAATTTATTTATTTATTTATTTATTGCATTTATACCCCACCTTTTTTCCTCTTGCAAGGAACCCAAGGCGGCTTACGAAGCGCAGCCTAGAAGCCATGATAGACTCACAAGCAGAAACACATGCATAGAATCCATGGCGAGGGCAGGATGCGCCTGATCTCGGCAGCTGAGCAGGGCCAGCCCTGGTTAGTGCTTGGATGGGGGAGCGCCTGGGAATCAGGCGTCCTGCGCGGAGCAGGGGATTGGACTTGATGGCCTTGTAGGCCCCTTCCCACCCTACGATTCCATGTATGATCCACTGGCCCAAAAAACATGCTTCCCACTGTAGCACAGGGATGGGACCGGGGTGTGTGTGTGCGCGCAGACAATGGGGCGGAAGAAATGCCCACCCTTGGGGGATGTGAGGGCCGGGGCAGGGCCAGGCTTTGGAGGGCCTGTGGGCAAGGTAGGTCTCCTCTCACTGCCAAGGTCACCCCTTGATCTTCTTCTTCTTCCTCATCACTGCTACCACCTGCTTTCCTGGCAGGCAGAGAGCCAGGGAGCAAGGAGGCCATGGCGTCTCGTCCTCAGGGAAGAGAAGGAGGGGCAGGTCTGGGGCATGCTTGCCAGCAGGCCCCTGCTGGGGTGCGGGCCTTTGGTTCTGGAGGAGGCAAAGCCTTTGGCCCCCCTTCTCCGAGCTGGTGCCCTCCACATGTATTGGCTTTCCGCCCCCTTCAGCTCCAGCCAGCATGGCCAGCAGTCAGGAACGCTGGGCGCTGGAGTCCGAAACATCTGGAGGCTGCCCGATTGGGGAAGGCCAGCCTAGAGAGAGGCCCAGCTCTCGCCGCCATCATAAACCTGTGTCAGGGCTGTACCAGCTCAGGGGAGGGCTCCTGCGACGGTACAAGCCTCTTTCTTGATATAAATGAGGATTCCTTGTGCAGAGAAAGGGAGACGGGTTCTACACTCCTGACAGGCCACTTTCGTATAGAGGAGGAGGAGGAGGAGGAGGCCCACGAACCACACATTGGGCCTGAAGTGGTACAGCCCAGACCCAGGTTGAGCCCCCCCCCCAGCAGAACATGCAACTGGGCCGGATCCGGCGGCAAATGCTTACCCTCTCCTCCGTCATGCTGCCAAAGAAGACCTCATCCCCTGCTATCGGGGTTGGCGGCAGGGTGTCTGAGCTGCTGCAGCTCGAGGAGGGGACGGCACGGCCGCCAGGGCAATCCCGTGCCGCTGGCTTGCACTCCGACCCTGGGTGAAAGGAGCAGAGGTTGGCCAGTTAGGGGGCAGAAAGGCCAAGCCAAGAGGAGCCGAGGCGCCCTTTCTCTCCCCAGCTGCTGGAAGACGCAAGAACAGTCATGGCCTCAACCAGGCGCCCGCCGGACTTGTCAGGCTGCCTGCAGTCTGGCCTCCCCTCTCACCGTCCCTTGCTTTGCCAAGCTGAAGAGGAGGATCTGTCCCGCTGCTTGTCTCCCAAGGAAAGCTGGGTCAACAAACCCCCCAAGGAGGTTGAAGGATGAGCTGGACCCCTCTTGGAAGGACGAGCTGGACCCCTCTTGGAAGGGCGAGTTGGACCCCTCTTGGAAGGACGACCTGGAATCCTGGCCCTCGGAGGAGACGGCCATCAGCCCTTTGTAGGTAGTCCCCCTCGGACTCAGGCAGATGCTGAGCGACCCCTGAGCCCCCGGGAGTGCCGGGACCCAAAGGTTCAGGCCCAGCCAGCTGCCAGATGCAGGGGTGCCTGCCTGAGGAATAAGGACTCCCTGCGAGGACAGGCATTTCTGTGAGGAGACCGTTCCTCTCAGGCTGAAACGTCCGCAGACCAAAGCGGGGCCGATTCAGTCTCCCGAGGACATTTGTGCCAACCGAACTGGGATCGGGGGCAAGATGAATGTGCGTGCGCATGTGGCAATGTGCAAGTGCTTTTGGCCGCTCACGTTCGGCGCACCAACTGAAAGCCTTCGGTTCTAGGCACCAAGTGCCGGAGCAAGGCCAGCACGTCGGCGCCCAGACCTGTTTTTCCCTGAAAGCCGCCCCAGCTCCTCTCTGGCATTCCCTGCATCCGGACTCTGGGCGGCCTGCTGCCCTTGCCTCGGCACTGACCCGGGCCGCTTCCCCGGAGCTCTGCCCTTGCGCTACCGCGAGCAGGATCCTGGGCGAGATTCCCACGCTGGTGTTCGCTCAGGTGGGCCTCTGCCGTGCCTGCTTGAACTGCATTCATGCGCTCCTTCACATCACCGAGATGCAGCCGAATGCCCCGAAGTTCTTACTCTGCGCCTTTCAGTAACACGCGGCGCAAAGCTGGGCCTTCCCCTCGAAACGCTCCGTCTTGCAAAGCTTCTTCAGAATTTGCTGGCGGGAGTTAATGGGAGTCCTGCATTGAGCAGGGGGTTGGACCCGACGGCCTTGTAGGCCCCTTCCAACCCTACTATTCTAGGATTCTATAGGGGCACTTTGCCTTGGAGTCCGGCATTGAGCAGGGGGTTGGACCCGACGGCCTCGTAGGCCCCTTCCAACCCTACTATTCTAGGATTCTATAGGGGCACTTTGCCTTGGAGTCCGGCATTGAGCAGGGGGTTGGACCCGACGGCCTCGTAGGCCCCTTCCAACCCTACTATTCTAGGATTCTATAGGGGAACTTTGCCTTGGAGTCCGGCGTTGACCAGGGGGTTGGACCCGACGGCCTCGTAGGCCCCTTCCAATCCTACTATTCTATGACTCTATGATTCTATGAGGCGTTCCTCCTTAGCAGCTCTGCCTAAGACTGGGGTGACTCGTGGGGATCAGAATGGAGCGTGTCCCTCACTCTGTTCGAACGTTTGCCCGGGCCCCGTTGCACGGAAAGCTGGGCAAATGAGTCAATCGGCAGGGATATAATCCCGGCACATGAGGGCAGTCAGAGATGCTGCAAGGATGGCAGGAGGGAGGAGTGGAAACCAGAGCCGAAAGAGAGCTGTCACGCTCCTTTCTTGCCGCATCCAGCCGGCGCTGTCCTGTCCCCTTGCTCATCGGTGGCACCCAGGCCTGGGAAGGCAGCCTGTGCCTTTGCCGCCCCCTGCCCCAAATCTCACTGTTGAGGCTCCCACCTGACTGGCTGCCTTCAGACGCCAATAAATCAGGCCCGGGACATGCCGTCCTGTGCAGGAGAGGCTGCTGTGCCGAGAGAGGGAGCGCCCAGGGCTGCAGGGAGACCATTTTAGGCAATGTGCAGGCCCTGCAAGGAGGGGAATGCCTTCCTCTCTTGCTCTCCCCCGCCACGCTCTCCTCCGCTTGCCTGGGGCTGCTTGACAGTGGTTAAGCGATGCCCAGGTAGTACCATGGAGAGGGACAAACTGTGCAGAAGCATCCAAGTGGCGGGGGCTCGGGGGCGGGGGAGAGGAGCCTGCCGGACCGGCACACGCTTTCCCCTCATGAGCCAAGACCGCTTGCCCTGAGAGAAGGCAGGCGTTCCCACATACTTCCAAAGACGTTTGGGGCAACTCGCCAGAAGAGAAGGACGGAAAAGCAGACTGAGGCCACCAAGGCCCAGCAGCGGCCAAGCTGGGATATTCCCATCCATCTGGGCAGCTGGGATATTCCCATCAAGGGTTGCCGTCCTGCTTTTTCCCCCTCCTCTGCCCAATTCAGCCTTTCCCAAGCTGGTCCCCTCCAGACGCTTTGGCCCACAACACCCAGGCTGCTGGCTGGGGCTGATGGGAGCTGGTGCCCAAAAGATCTGGAGGGGCCCAGGTTGGGGGAAGGCTAGGCGAAGGAGCAATCCTTGGAAGCCAGAGTCGGGGAGCCTTTTTATTTATCTTATTTGCTTATTTATTACATGTATAGCCTGCCTTTTTCCCCTCCAAGGAACTCAAGGCGGCGTACATAATCCTCCCACTCCTCCATTTTATCTTCACAACAGCAACCCTGTGAGGTGGGTTGGGCTGAGAGTCTGTGATGGGCCCAAAGCCACCCAGGGAGCTTCCATGGCCTAGTGGGGACTCGAACCCGGATCTCTATAATTTGTAATAATATAATCCTTGCATGGAGCAAGGCGTTAGACTCGAGCGTCTTGTAGGCCCCTTCCCACCCTATGAATCTATAATCTCTAAATCAGCAGTATGGGCTGGATGTGCTTGATCTCAGAAGGTAAGCAGGGTCAGCCCCGGTTAGTCCTGGATGGGAGACTGCCTGGGAAGCTGGCTTGCTGCATGGAGCAGGGGGTTGGACTAGATGGCCTCGTGGATCCCTTCCCACCCTATGAATCTCTGATCTATGAAAGAGGATTTGCCACCCTCTGGATGCGGGGAGGCCTGTGTGCCCTTCAGGGCTACGATGTCCTGGCCCAAAGCAGCAGCCCTGTGATATGATAACAAACTGGCATGAAGAGGAAGCCAGAGAACCAGCCCACCTTCCCCGCCCCCCAAGAGAGCTGCCCCTCTGCCAGCCCAGCTTCCTCTGTGCCTTGGTTGCCCCTTGTTCCAGGGTTCACCTCCGGGCCAAGAAATGACGTTTAACCTGAGAGTTTAATCACACTTTCCAGGGACAGTTGCCCGTGGTCTTCTTTGAGCTTGTTTGCACCCCGGAAAAAGCAGTCCCCTCGGCTAGTTGCAGGGAGCACATTTCTGCTCCTGGGTTCTGCACCACCCCCACCCCCGGCCACTGGTCAGCCACACGGACCACTTTCAGAGTGTTGGTGGTTGATTTTGGGGGGGCGGCCAGCAGGATCTTAGAATCCTAGAATAGTAGGGTTGGAAGGGGCCTATAAGACGGTTGAGTCCAACCCCCTGCTCAATGCAGGACTCCAAGTCAAAGCATCCCTATAGAATCATAGAAGAGTCGGGTTGGAAGGGGCCTGTAAGACTATCCAGTCCAACCCCCTGCTCAATGCAGGACCCCAAGTCAAAGCATCCCTATAGAATCATAGAAGAGTCGGGTTGGAAGGGGCCTGTAAGACTATCCAGTCCAACCCCCTGCTCAATGCAGGACTCCAAGTCAAAGCATCCCTATAGAATCATAGAAGAGTCGGGTTGGAAGGGGCCTGTAAGACTATCCAGTCCAACCCCCTGCTCAATGCAGGACTCCAAGTCAAAGCATCCCTATAGAATCATAGAAGAGTCGGGTTGGAAGGGGCCTGTAAGACTATCCAGTCCAACCCCCTGCTCAATGCAGGACCCCAAGTCAAAGCATCCCTATAGAATCATAGAAGAGTCGGGTTGGAAGGGGCCTGTAAGACTATCCAGTCCAACCCCCTGCTCAATGCAGGACTCCAAGTCAAAGCATCCCTATAGAATCATAGAAGAGTCGGGTTGGAAGGGGCCTGTAAGACTATCCAGTCCAACCCCCTGCTCAATGCAGGACCCCAAGTCAAAGCATCCCTATAGAATCATAGAAGAGTCGGGTTGGAAGGGGCCTGTAAAACCATCGAGTCCAACCCCCTGCTTGATGCAGGACTCCAAGTCAAAGCATCCCTGACAGATGGCTGTCCAGCCTCGTCTTGAATGCCTCCAGCGTGGGAGAGCCCACCAGTATGTTGTGAAGCTGCCAGACTAGAACTGAAGAGACCTGGTTTCAAATCCCCATTCCGCCATGAACCTCAGTGGGCCAGTCACTCTCTCATCAATCTAGCTTCCCTCACTTGGTTGGGCCAGGGAAAAATAGAGGGAGGGGGACCCCGTACATCCCTGTCACCCCTTGGG
Source organism: Heloderma suspectum (assembly GCF_057233095.1). Classification (NCBI taxonomy): domain Eukaryota; kingdom Metazoa; phylum Chordata; class Lepidosauria; order Squamata; family Helodermatidae; genus Heloderma; species Heloderma suspectum. Next base: position 53,162,279 of record NC_139475.1, read on the forward strand.
AGAAGTGAGACCTTAAAGTGAGAGGTAGCGTGGCTGGCTGGGGCCTCCTGGGAGTAGTACATCTGGAGGGCCTCAGCTAGGGAAAGCTGATCTAGGTGGATGCATGGATGCCTCTTCCTACCTTGCCACTGTCTGGATCTTGGCTGGAAGCCGCTGGGTGGATGGGAGGCTTCTGGAATGGAGGCCGCAGGAAGAGGGACAGTGATCTCCTGAACTGGCCAATCACACCCCAACATCCTGAAGTGGGGAAGCATTCCCTCGGACTGGGGGCGTTGCTGGGAATGGGCCCACGGGGCCGGGCCCCGGATCTTGTTTCCCAGGGCCCCAAGTGTCCATTTGTGCCAACGGAAGGGTTTTTTCCTCAGCTTTATTGCCATGCAGGGGACGATTTTCAAGGGGGATTGTGTCTGGGGAGGGAAGGGCAACTGGGGTAACAACTCCCCCCCACATCTCCCCCCCACATCTCCCCCCCACATCTCCCTGCATGGAAATTAAGCTTTAAAAACATTTGCCATTGGTTTGGGATGATGTGGATCCAGGCGCAAATGTAGGGAAGAACGGATTTGATTTGAGATGACCCGGGTGCGAAAGGAATCGGCTGGCTTTGCCTCCTGTGACCTTTAAATCCGACCTCGCTGTTATTTCTTAATTTGAATATGGAGAGATATGTTCGCATATGCAGAACTTACAGAGGTGTGTGTCCTGTGGGCCCTGAAAACTTCGATGGCCTTGTAGGCCCCTTCCAGCCCTACTATTCCATGACGCCTTTGCCTCAGACGATACCGAACGCTGGGGCTTGGGCAGGGAGACTGCAGGAGCTCCGTAGCCCCCACACTGGGCCACCCTTGGTGATATGTTACGGCTTCTTGCACCCAGGAGTACATTGGGTTGGTGCAAATCGCCCCACTCTTCTTTGTAAGGCTTTTAACAGGGATTAGCCCCAGCAGGGATTTGCCCTCTCATAGGGCCGCGTGTAGGAGACAAGGCCTTCTGAGGGCTCTCCAAAGCGCCCCGCCTGCTCCCAGGGATATTAAGCAGGTTCTGCAGTGGCTCATCAGAAACCCAGCGGGAACCATAAAACGTTACAGCAGCGGGACCGTGGCTGCGTTCCCCAGGCCCCACGCGTGGGGGAGCCCGCTGCAATGTGTGGTAAGAAGAAGTGCAGGAGGAGAAGAAAGTGGGCAACGGTGGTCCCAGGGAGATTTCCACGGGGGGGGGGGTCGCTCAGAAAGATGAAGAGAGCATGGTTTCCTGTCCTCAGCACCGATATGGGGGCAGCTCCAAGATGCAAGGTTTGGAGACATGCAGAGAAGCTGATCCCCTCCCCCACCACAAAAGCTGTTGCTCCTTTGGGAAGACCCCGATGCGGGGTCTACGTCCACATGTTTGACTCTGCCAGACCACCCAACCCTCCAGCCGCAGCTCCATGGCTCATGTGCACACCAGCCTCCCAGCTCCCGCCCCCAACCCCCCCCCCCCATGGATGCAGTAAGTCAAGGCTGTGGTGGCTGAAGCCAGAAGCGCACTTGGAAGCCCCGGGAAGGAAGAGGAGAGCCAAATATTTATGCTGGCTCCACATCCCTCTCCTGGCACCCTGCCTCTCCGCAAGGGTTGCAGAATTTCCGCCTGCCCCAAGGGGCTGCCCTGCTCCGGGCATGGGCCTGCGCCGCATTACCTCGCTTGAAGGACCATCGCTTCATCCAGCGCCTGGAGAAGGACGGCCAGGAGTGGTTGAGGAGAGAGTCAGCCATGGCACAGGGGGGAAGCCGGTCTCTGTCTGGGCTGTGCGGGATGGAGGAGAGCAGCCGCGCAGCTCTGCCGGGACTCCAGCCCAGAAGGGAGTGGGAGAGGCGGCAAGCAAGGGCTTTGTCAAAGTCATCAGCTGAGGGAAGGCAGCGGGAGCCAGGCTGGCTTCAGACACGCGGCCTCCTCCTCCCTGCACGAGCCAGAAGGGCTCCTGGACGAGGGGGATGCAGCCACATCCCAGGCAAATTATACCCCATTGCCACGCAACGTTTCAAGTCACGGGGACTTGCTTTGCCTTCACTCCTGCACCCCGAACGTTGCCAGCGGGCGGGGGCCGTCTTTCGCGCAGGTATTGAGCGTGGTCAATGTCACCAAGGAGATGCGTTTAAAATGAACAACACACCGACGTGTCCTGCGGAGCAGAATGTCAGAAATGACAGTCGCGACGTTTCGGCCATGGGAACTTTGTGGGGGAGAGCCGCAGCTCAGTGGGTCAAGCCCCTGATTTGGGCCCGGTTCGATCCCTGCCAGCATCTCCAGGTAGGGCTAGGAAGGAATCCTCTTCGAAGAGCGGCTGCTGCCATTCAGTGTCAACAATGCTGCGTTAGACGGTTTGGCTCTGTGGCTGGGTTCACACAAAATGACGAGCCAGGGTGCAGGTTGAACCATGGATGATTGTGTCGTGTGACCCCAGCCACGCTAACAAACCATGGTTTGCTGTTGGGTTGCGAACGGTGGGTTGTTTGTGGTTAACAAGCCATGGCTTGCTAGGGCAGCTGGGGTCACACAACACCACAACCCATGATTCAATCACCCACGGTTCAGTGACAGCCCACACTCGGGTTTGTCCTGCGGCGTGAACTGGGTCTGTACAGAGCAGCTTCCCGTGGTCCTATGTGGCAGAATTCCAGGCACCATGCTCCCTCCTGAAAAACAGGCCTGGGGCAAAAAAGTGCCGAAGCCGCCTCGCCTAGGAACATATTCCCAAGCAACCTTGCCACAACCCGTTTTAAAATGTGGATTTTTAAATGGATGAGCCTGATCTCGTCTGGTCTCCTAAGCGAAGCAGGGCCAACCCTGGTTAGTGCTTGGATGGGAGGAGGCCTGGGAATCAGGCTTCCTGCATGGAGCAGGGGGTTGGACTCAATGGCCTTGGAGGCCCCTTCCCACCCCACGATTCTATAATCTTATCAATCAGCAGTATGGGCTGGATGTGCCTGACCTCGTCTGCTCTTGGAAGCTATGCAGGGCCAACCCTGGTTAGTGCTTGGATGGGAGGCGGCCTAGGAAGCAGGCTTCCTGCATGGAGCAGGGGGTTGGACTTGATGGCCTTACAGGCCCCTTCCAACCCTATGATTCTAGGAACTCTATTTTTAAAAAGTGGACATTGTGCCCAACTGAACACCAGGAGATAAGCTGGCACTCTAGACTTTACGTTGGTGGGATCTACTTAGCTTTGCATGAGAACCCGGGCGGGGGGGGGGGAATCCAGCTAAAGTCTGACTTGGGGTAGACCCATTGACAGGAACGGGACTGACATCCCTAGCTTCAATTCAGTAGGTTTACTCTATGTAGGGGGTTGGACCTGATGGCCTTGTAGGCCCCTTCCAACCCTATTATACTATTCTATGATCCTATGACTGATGCTGGGTTTCGTCCCCCGAGGTCCGTCAGCCATCGCCAGGCGCGAAATAGCGGCTTTAGCAGGCGGGCAGGGAATTGCAGGACAAGGGTGCCTCTGAGCACGCGCCCCGCCTGCTGTTCAGCATCGGTGCGGCAGCTCCCACACACCAAGGCTCGCCTCCAGGCTCCCTGCGAGCACCCCGAGATCCGGATGTGGCTTCTGCCCAGCCTGGGTCTACAGCATCAAGAGAGGGCCCGGGGGAGGGGGGTGCCTGGAAATGGATGTGGCGCCGATTTCATGCCACAACGTGGGTCCGGAGCTGACGTTCCTCTGCCTCCTGCACCTCCGGACGCAGCCATTCCCGGACGTGCGAGCCGGCCAGCGTCCCAAGTGTGCGGCTTTATTGCCCCACCATTTTTATTGCACTTGTATTCATTTGTATCGGGTCGCTTTGACGCCACGGCATTTCGTGCTCACCACTGAGAGACGTTTGTGGGAAGTGGCGCATGAATCTGAGGTCATAAACAGATCACAAACCCCGCAAATCAAGAAGGCGAGCGGGAAGCTCTTCGGATCCTTTTCTCGCCTGCCGGAGGCCTGTTGCAGAGCAGTGCAACAGCCTCCCTTGCCAAGCCGGCCCATTTAGGCTCCTGCGGGCCCTCCGAGCACATGGGTAGGTGATGCTCCTTTGCCCCCATGTTCCAGACATGGGCATGCGCCAGACGAGGAGCCACTTTGCTGTGGTGGAGAAGCGGCCCTATGCCAACCAAAACCCCTGGACTGGGCCACCCTGTCAGATCCAGGGCATGCAGAAAGGCCGGGCCATGGGCGGAGAAAAGCTGGAGGCGGCTTCTCCCGCTGCAGGCCGAGGTTCCCCCCCGGGCAGCCAAGGGTGCTCTGTCCCATCCGCAGGGGCGGGAGGTGCCAATACCCGACTCCACGCCAAAGGGCTATTTTAAAGCACTGCTTATCTTTTGGCCAGGGAGACCCTGGTCTGGCCACCCTCCGCTGCAGTGGGTGGGCCGGCCTCCATGCCTCCAACAGGCTCAGGTCAGGTCCCAAATACGGAGGCACCTCTTTGGGGGAAGTCTCTCCCAGCGCGTCCGAAACAGGAGATCGGGGCGCCAGGCAGGCCGGGCGGGTGGTTCTTTGCTCCCTGCCAAAGCAGCGGCCGGCCCTGGAGAAGGGTGCTGAGCATGGCATGACTGGAAGGGCCGGGCTAGGCGGGGCTCTGCCGGGATCCTGCCCCCTTTCCCTGCCAATCCTGGAGACGCGTCTCCCATTTTTATTTCTTGAACTAATTCATGGGCGCCGTTGAACTAACTATGAACTAACGTCTCATGGGAGCCGTTTGTTCGGGGCAGGGGCCCGCCCAGGGCGGTGCACAGCACCAACCCATGTGACAAAGAACGACGTGGTCTTAAAAGCAGCGAGACAGACCCAGGCGCCAGCGCAGGGGAGGGCGCTTGTGGCCTCCAGATGTGGCTGGACGACAGCTCCCATCAACCCTGGTCCCTGGCCGTGTTGCCTTGGGGCTGGTGTTGTTGCACTTCGACTCCCATCAGAGGGGGGCGAGTATTCCCCACCCCGTCCTTTGACAAAAGATCCCCCCCCACACACACACCACGCTTGATGTCGCATTTGTTCCTGGGGGCCCAGGCCCTCGGGGAGCCTCTGACCCCACTCCTTGAATGGTCAGCTTTCGTCCAAGGAAGTCCCTACCCCCTTCCCTTGTGGAAACGGAAGGTGTGTGGCCAGGATTGTTCCCAAATGGCTTGCAAAAACCATGGACAGTGAAGTGGCAGCCCCCTCAATCTGTCTATCTTTACATCAGCTGTCTCCAAGCGGGGCCCTCCAGATGTGTCAAACTACAACTCCCAGCAGCTGTGTGAGGTCTTCAAGGGGCCCCGAGCCAACACTGAGGAAGCGATGGCATCTCAAGAGTGAGATTGCAGATGGTCCGTTAGAAAAATAGTAGTGGAATACCTGTGCCAGGACCGACTACAGAAGATCGCAAAGGACCGTGCAAGCTTCCGTGTTCCCCAGAACTGTTCTTTGGGCTGGATGTGAAACAAAGAAAGGTGGTGGTGGTGATGGGGGGCGAAGAGGCTGGGAACGGTAAACAAGCCCGGGGATCCAAGCTAAGCGTTGAGAGCTTCAGATGCTTTGCATGGTTTCATATTCCAACTGGGCCTGCAACACAGTTCCTCCTCTGTCCCTTGGTGTCCTGCATTGAGCAGGGGGTTGGACTCGAGGGTCTTGTAGGCCCCTTCCAACCCTCCTATTCTATGATTCTATAGGGATGCTTTAACTTGGATTCCTGCATTGAGCAGCGGGTTGGACTAGATGGTCTTACAAGCCCCTTCCAACCCTCCAATTCTATAGGGATGCTTTGACTTGGATTCCTGCATTGAGCAGGGGGGTTGGACTGGATGGTCTTACAGGCCCCTTCCCACCCTGCTATTCTAGGATTCTATAGGGATGCTCTGACTTGGAGTCCTGCATTGAGCAGGGGGCTGGACTAGATCATTTTACAGGCCCCTTCCAACCCTGCTATTCTAGGATTCTATAGGGATGCTCTGACTTGGATTCCTGTACTGAGCAGGGAGTTGGTCTAGATGTTCTTACAGGCCCCTTTCAACCCTCCTATTCTGATTCCATAGGAATGCTCTGACTTGGATTCCTGCACTGAGCTGGGGGTTGGACTAGATGGTCGTACAGGCCCCTTCCAATCTTACCATTCTATGATTCTATAGGGATGCTTTGACCTGGAGTCCTGCTTTGAGCAGGGGGCTGGACTCGAGGGTCTTGCAGGCCCAACCCTCCTATTCTATGATTCTATAGGGATGCTCTGACTTGGATTCCTGCATTGAGCAGGGGGCTGGACTAGATGGTTTTACAGGCCCCTTCCAACCCTCCTATTCTAGGATTCTATAGGGATGCTCTGACTTGGAGTCCTGCATTGAGCAGGGGGCTGGACTAGATGGTTTTACAGGCCCCTTCCAACCCTGCTATTCTAGGATTCTATAGGGATGCTCTGACTTGGATTCCTGCACTGAGCAGGGGGTTGGACTAGATGGTCTTACAGGCCCCTTCCAACCCTGCTATTCTAAGATTCTATAGGGATGCCCTGACTTGGATTCCTGCACTGAGCCGGGGGTTGGACTAGATGGTCTTACAGGCCCCTTCCAATCCTACCATTCTGATTCTATAGGGATGCTTTGACTTTGAGTCCTGCTTTGAGCAGGGGGGCTGGACTCGAGGTTCTTGTGTGCCCCTTCCAACCCTGCTATTCTGCGATTCCCTTCCGCCTTAAAGACCATTCCCCACAAAGAGCTCTGCTAAACGTCAAGGCTCGCTCTCTGGATTCCGTGACATTTTACATCACGGCATACGGCGAAGTTCATCTGGGGAGGCCCTTACCTTGAATGCCGTGGCCGCGTCCCCCTTGCTGTCCTCCCTTCTGGGCAGCTTGCTGGCTCACTGCTGGGACAACGGGTTCAAGCACTCGGCTTCCCCTTTTCTCAGGCAGCATCTTCCCTCCCCCCCCCTCTCACACACACATCCAGCTGTTCCTGACTTGCCCCTCATAGAATCATAGGGTGAGAAGGGGCCTATGAGACCATCTAGTCCAACCCCCTGCTCCATGCAGCAAGCCTGCTTCCCAGGTGGCCTCCCATCCAAGAACTAACCAGGGCTGACCCTGCTTAGCTTCCCACATTAGGCCCATCCAGCCCATACCGCTGATTTATAGATTATAGAATCATAGGGTGGGAAGGGGCTCACGAGGCCATCGAGTCCAACCCCCTGCTCCATGCAGGAAGCCTGCTTGCCAGGCGGTCCCCCATCCAAGGACTAACCAGGGCTGACCCTGCTCAGCTTCTGAGATCAGGCGCATCCAGCCCTTTGCTCGTGCTCCCCCCGTCTCTGCAACGACTCCCCCCTTCCCCCAAATTGTGAACAGCACCCTTCTTGAAACCACAGCCAAGGGGAGCGGCTGGCTTGCTGGAAAGTCCAAAGCCGAGCTCAGGTGTGCCCCACAGGGGTGTCGCCGCAAATCAAGGCCCAATGAACGTTACTGGATCGCCCCTTTTTTTACGTCTCGGTGTCCTGAAGACACGAAATGCAGCTTGGGGCAATTTTAAGGCGCCTTGGAGTATCTGCTGGCCTGTTTGGACGTACACAGAAGGGCACGGAAACAAGCCAGGGCCGGGAGCTGGTTGAGAAGAGGAAGAGACGAGCGCTGCATTCCAAGTCTCGAGCCCATGCTCCCCAAAGGAAACTTCTAGGGTGAAACTCGGAAACTAGGAAGGGATGGCCACAGATCGACAGCTCCACCTTCTGGCTACTAAAAGTTCGCCAAGGAAACCACAAGGACGTTGGGCTCTGCGCAAGGAAGCGGCCATCCCACCCTGCCCTGCTCGGGGGAAGAGGAGCCGAGGGCAACGTCCCGCGAGGACCCCAAGGAACCAGCCCCAGAGCTCAAAACGCAGAACCGGTTCCTGGAAAGGCCCTCGCCTGCGCCATTCCAGCTAAGCTTCTCCTGCAGCCAGGGGACGAACAGAAGCGAAAGAGACGCAGCCGCCCAGGCGGGAAACATTCTCGGATAATTTATTCGGAATTTCTCCTGTTTTGATATAAACAGTTAATTGTTCAACATTTTACACACGGCAAGTTTCCACTGTATAGCCAAAGATACTCTCTATACACATCACGGCTGATAAGAAAGCACTGGGAGAATAAATCAAGGGGGTACGTGTGTGAGTTCATGTTATTTTCTCAAAGCCATGGCACACGTTGATCTGTCACGGTAAAACAAGGGGTATTTCTGTGAGAGACGCGTGTTCTGGGACCGCTGGCGCCTACGAGGAGGAGCGGTGAGGCGGGTGCTCAGGGAGACACCCCACAGCATGACGGGTGCCTTTGCTCCATCTATAGTGAGAGCAGGGGGCCACCCCCCCATCTGTCTCTCCTCCCTCGAAGATGCAGCATGCTGGGGGGGGTGCCACTCTCGAGAGACGCCACCCCAACCTTCTCCACCGAAACATCTGTACGTTTGCCAAGTTCTGGCAACAGGGGATTTGAAGTTCTCCAGAAATGTCTGTGTGATTTTAAGACAACCGATCAGCCCCCCCCCCGCCCCCGGCCACGCCACAAATTACTCAAGCAAGCGTGCTGGTGACACGAACAGCAAAATGTGCGTGCGAAAATTGAGCAAAACGTCCTAGCTTTTCATCGTGGGGGGGAAATAAATGGGGGGGTGGAGGGAGGAGGAAAGCCGCTCATGCGTCCTCTCTTCCGTGGCTGCTGTGGGAGATGGCTGGCTTGGGATCAGGAGAGCTGCACGGCTTCCGCCGGCCCGCTTGCCTCACAGGCCTCTGATGAAACACCGGCAGGTCCGAGAGCTGAAGGTTTCGACACAGGCTGGAGCCACAGCGCCCAGGACGGCCTTGAGAAAACAAGCGCGCGCACACGCACCGGGGGCCTGTTTGCTTTCTCACTTATGAAGTTCTTCCCAGATGGGGCAGGCCGAGGCACAAAAACGCTCCCGGACAGCCGAAGATGAAGCGGTGCTCAAGCGGAGGAAGGATGTGGCCAAGCAGGATGGGAGTGTGCGTGTGCAAACACGAATTTAAGGAAACGCTGCGGAGACGGCAGCTAACCTTTATCTCACGGAGAGGCGGTGCATCCGGGCCAGCTGAAGCGTTTCCCCTCCTCCTGGACTGATCTCCCATACGGCCATCTCCCTGCCAGGCTCACAAGCACAACGAGGAGTTAAGGCCACTGGATGTGTTCAGAAGGACTGACGGCAAAGGTGGCTGGACATTTCGTGCTCATGAGACATCCTGAACGGTGTGTGCCTCTGGGGGGCAGCCAGCTAAAGGGGAGGGTAGAATCGTAGCATCGTAGGGTTGGCACACCCCGAAATGACTTGGGTTCCTGCCTTGAGCCGGGGGTTGGACTTGATGGTCTTACAGGCCCCTTCCAACCCTACTGTTCTATGATTCTATAGGGATGCTCTGACTTGGATTCCTGCATTGAGCAGGGGGTTGTACTGGATGGCCTCGTAGGCCCCTTCCAATCCTACTATTCTACGATTCTACGAAATGCCTTGTGGCCTTCCTCTTTCGCCTGACTCCCAGGTCTTTCGCAAGGCCTTCGAACCTGCTTTTCCCTCCAGAAAACGAGATCCTTTTGATTCTTTTTCCGTAACCATGATTCACATTACATGGACATAATTTCCAAGAGCTTATTGAGACAACAGGAAAACATGAGGCGATAAATAATATTGTGGCGAGGCCTTTCGGCAAAGGAGTCAATTGCCTTACTGTGGAGAGCGCCTGCAAGGCCAGCGGGGTCTGCGGGGATGCCAAAGAAGAGCCCACAGCCTTGCGGGGCTGGCCAGGGGAAGGCATGACCAGGCGGCAGAAAAGTTAAAGTGCACAACTGGGGGGCAGGAGGCAGAATGGCGGCCCTCCAACTGAAGAAGCAGCACAAGAAAATGACCCACGAGCTGCCTCGATGGCGAGGCGCTCTCTCACACACAGCACGTGCACAGGCCACAGCGGATGGAGGTTGCCACCCCGCCCCCCGAGCAGAAACGCAGACGGGAGCAACGGCACGGTTCCGTCACTGTGGTGGCAACAGGCTAGCCTGGCTCTGGGAGCCCTGGCACCCAGGTGAGCTCTGCTCACCCAGGCGAGCGCCCTTCCCCGCAGAACACCTGGCAGCTGAGAGGCCCAGGCGGCACGTGCAGAAAGGCAAGATGAGGGTGAGGACGGGGGGAGGAGGGAAACGGGGAGAGTGGCCCTGGGCAGGCTCCCCACAACCAGCGGGAAGGCCAGCCGGAGCTCCGCAGGCTCTGCGCCATGATGGGCTCGAAAAACACACGTTAAAAAACCACGCACACACCACGCTATCCCTCGAGCACAGAAGAGCCGGGCTCCCTGGCTCCCAGGCGGCTCACTCGCCCAGACCCGCAGGGGCACCGAAGGGCCCCCTCTCAGGCCAAGCAGGCAGGCTTCCCCTCCCCTGCCTGGAGCTGGAAAAAGGGGGCGGGGAAGGGTCCCTGAAGGCGCCAATAATTTAGAGGGAGGTTCACCATTGAAGATTTAAATATGTCACAACAAACACACAATGCTGACGGGTGGGCATGAGTGGGGAGAGAGGAGGTGGCGCGCCTCGCGGGCCTAGCTAGGGTGTGGGCTGCCTCGTCCTGCCGAATTGAGTGGGGAAGCCCGTCCCCACAAAAATTCTTCCGTATAAAACGATGCCGCTCAGCGCCCACTCATGCGGGGGGAACGAGGGCTGCCGCACGCTCTCCCCATTCCGGGGCCCAACGAAACGGCTATGTACAAAACGACTTGCCCATTTCTGCAGGCACCTCCACGGCCATGATAGATCCACCCACGTGCACAAGAAGAAAAAAGATCCACCCATCAAGAAGAAAAGCAAGCAGCGGTTGGTCAAATTGGAGGAAAAGGGCAGTCCGTCTTTCCCGCCTCGGGAAGCGCCTTCAGCCTTTGAAGAGAAGTAAAACGAGAAGGAGTTTGCTAGCGAAGAGGGCGGCGGGAGGGAAAAGCTTCAGGCGCTGCTCGGGGACGGGTGAAGAGAAGCCCTGGTTCGCAGGCAGGCAGGAGTCCTCCTTCCGAGCCTCCCGGCGTGAAGCCGCTTCCGGCCGCAGAAGCAGGCGTGTGCGCGGGGGGGATCGGCAGCAACGGGCCTGTCAGTTGGCGCCTCACGGGCCAAGTCCACTCTTGCGCCGGAAAAGAAACGAGCAAGCAGAGCCACGCAAACCAGATGCCCTCCCTCCCAGCCCCAAAGGCCCGTCGACTCTCCGGATGGTGTGGAGCGTGGACAGGACCCACGTCCCTGGGTCTCGCGGCCAGCAGTGCCGCCCAGACCCCGCGTGGAGAGGGAACCCCGGAGAGGAGGAGCGATTAGGAGGGGTCCGAGCGCGGCATGGGGAGGATGCGCCCGTTCTTCTTGCCCCCGTTCATGTGAGTGTATGGGACGTGCTCTTCGTAGTTCCCCTTGAGCCCCACCGAGGGCCCGTTGTCCCGGCCCAGCCCCTCGTCCTGCTGAGAGTAGGAGGATGGGTCCAGAGGGATGCTCTCCATGTTCTCGAAGTCCAGCTCAAACTCCTCCGTCTCGGGAGGCTTGTTCTCCTCGCTGTAGAAAAACGATGACTCCCGGAAGGTGGGGCGCAGGTCATCCTTCAGCATGTCAATGACCTCCACGAAGGTGGGCCGCATCTTTGGGTTGTACTGCCAGCACATCTGCATGAGGGTGTGGCTGCAACGACACACCGGTGGGCCCTGGTTAGCTCTCCCGCTCTGTCGCCCCCATGCAGCTGCCCCAGCCTGCTTCTTCACTCCCCGGGGCAAGCCCCACCTCTAGCAGGAGGGGACAAGCAGCCCCGGGCCCCGTTGCCTTCAGCCAGCCCCTGACGCGCCCTGCTGCAGTGGTGGGAGGGAAGCACTGGGGCTGGACCCCCAATACCGTCCACTCGGCAACGGCTTTGTGGGACCATCTCGGCCGGGAAACAGGGTCAAGAGAAAAGAGAGAACGCGGGGCAGTACCGAGGAGACCGTGGAAGGGTCCCACCCTCTGTCCGAGAAAGGGAAAGCAGGGTGGCCTTTGCCAGACACACAGAGAGCTACGCTTCTATGCCCCCCACTCCTCAGGCACCAGCCTTCTTCCCAGGCCTCCCCGGGGCACGAGCTGAGCCCCGCACAGCGCACTCACAGCCTCTCGGCGCAGTTTTCCGGCCGCTCGAGGCAGCCCCCGTCCATGACGAACTTCAAGACTTGCTCGTTGGAGAGCCCCTGGTAAGGCTGCTCGGCCAAGCTGCTGATCTCCCAGAGGACGACACCAAAAGACCTGAGGAAACGGGGAGGATGGGGGCCAGGCGGCAAAAGGCCCTTCCTGCCCCCCGCAGCCGGAACTCTGCCCTGCCCCCGAGGTGGGCGCCCCAGGGTAGGGGCTTTGCGCCTTCGCCAGTAGGGAGAAGCTCCATGAAGGGCAGCCGAGAAGGGGGCGTGGGCAAGCTCCGGGGGTCTCTCCTCCTTCCCAACTGCACCCGCTTCGGCCGCGGGGGCCCAAAGCGGCAGGCAGGCGGGGGCCCACTCACCAGACGTCCGAGTGGGTGGTGAAGACGCCGTCCTTGAGTGACTCGGGGGCCATCCACCGCACTGGGAGCAGGCCCTTCCCCCCTTTGCGGTAGTAGTCCGTCTCGTAGATGTCCCTGGTCATGCCGAAGTCTGAAGGAAAGAGCGGGCTGCTGCAGCACGATCCCTCGGCCCCTGGCGGCCAGGCAGGGGAGGAGGCCCCCCCGGCCTCCCGAGGGCCTCGTCTGGGCAGCCTGGTTCCCCCTCCTCCCTCACCCGAAGGGCACCCCCACAAACGGACCCCAGTGCTCCCGGAACAGCGTGGCACCTCGCAAGGCCCCCGTACCTCCGATCTTGACGGTGAAGTCTTCGGCCACCATGCAATTGCGGGCTGCCAAGTCCCGGTGGACAAACTTCTTGGCGTTGAGGTACGCCATCCCGTCGGCGATCTCGGCCGCCATCTGGACCATCTCCTGGAGAGTTGGCGGGGGCCGGCCAGGGTTGTTCTGAGGAGCCAAGCCAGCGGGCCGTTAGCTGGGCCAGGCCCGTTCCTGTGCTGCGGCCCCCCTCGCCCCCGCCTCGCCTGCAGCCCGTACCTCCGCGTCCGGACGCAAGGACCTCAAGTAGCTCTTCAAGTCCCCATGCGCCATCAGCTCCATGACCACCAGCGTGGGCTGCCCTTTGGAGACCACCCCTAGGAGGCGGACCTGAGAAAAGAAGCGGGGGGGGGGAGAGAGGGAGCCCCGTCCTAAGGCACGGCAGGAGACAACGGCCGCTCCCTCCCCGTTCCAGCCACCGCCCCAAGGAAGCCCAAGAGCAAGCACTCCGAGCCTGGTCCACGCTTCAAGCCCACACACAGGGCCTTTGTCCCCTCAGCGTGTTGCACGACTGGAGCAGCTCTCCATGGGCCCAACCTCCCTCAGCCCTGCGACCTGTTTGGGCTGGCCAGATGGGGGCATCTGGGCGCAAGGCGAGGGCTGCGCCGTGGTCCAACGCCCAGAGGCCTCTCCTGCTCTCACCAAGGCCTCCTCGCGCCACCCGCGGGCAGGAAAGGCCGCTCAAGGCCTGGGCGAGAGGGGTCCTCCTGCCCCAGCCCCCCAAAGAGGACAGGCGGCCCGTCTCCCTGCCTTACCACGTGGTGGCAGCTGAAGCCCTTCATCACCGACGCCTCGTTGAGGAACTCGATGCGCTCACGCAGGCTGGCCGACTCGTTCACCGTCTTGACCGCCACCCGGATCTCGGCCTCGCCCTTCACGATGTCCCGGGCGATCCCCTCGTACACCATGCCAAAGGAGCCCTGGCCCAGCTCCTGCAGGAGCGCGATCTTCTCTCGCGGGACCTCCCACTCATCCGGGATGTACACTACAGCAGGGCGGGGGGGGGGACAACACACACCGCTCGCAAGGAGGCCGAAGGAGAAGGGAGAACAGGCCTGTGTTGCACGGCGGCCGCCTTCACCTCTCGTTGGCTCTCGTGTCCAGACGCCCCGCAGAGGTCGCCGGCGTGCGGGAACGGAGACCTCCCGCTCTTGTCCCATGCAGGCGCCTCCCCCAAGCCCAGCGTGCGCAGACAGCAGTCTTTGTTCTCCACCCTGCACTCCTGCAAGGCATTGGAGCCCTCCCACGCTGGGGGGAAGACGGGAGGCCAAATCCCGCCATTCTTTCCTCTTAGCCTCCCTTTGCCGCTGAAACCTCTGGCAGCCATACTCTGCACCCGTCAGCTGTTCCGTTTGCAGCCCCGCGCACGCCGAGCCCCTCGGGGAGCGCAGCTCCTCCTCTGGGCGCTGGTCATGTTCAGTGCCCTCCTGCTCTCGGCACTGCCAAAGCTCCTAGTGCTCAGCGTCCCTCGCCCCCCTCGCCCCTTCGTGCCCTGCTTGAACCCGCTTCTTGCTGAGAAGCAGCTGCCCGGAAAGCTTCTTCTTGGAGACTGAAAAGGCCAACCTTGGGTGTCTGGGAGATGTCTAACAGCTGGCTTGAAAGCAGAATCCTGCCCTGCTTATTGGCCGGCCCCAGACAAACATTTTAAAGCGCCGACGCGCCAGACGGGCAACTCAAACCAGCACCAGGAATCCCGCCCGTCTCTCACCATCGCTGGCGCTGAGGTACTCTGGGTTGGAGGACGCGTAGAGGGGCCCCGTGGGTCCTTCCGTCTGCCTGAAAAGGAGGGAGGCAGAGAAGGAACAAGAGCTGCCCGTCAGAGTGGGCCGCCAGCCGCAGACCTGGGATTCTAGCGCAGAAGCTGGGGGTTGGGGGGGGCGTTCTGCACAGCCCCAAAGGACGGTAAATTCCTGGCCGGAAACACGACACAAAAGCCACCAGGGAGGTCTCTAGTCCTCATGAGGGGGGAGGGGAACGGCTCGGGTCCGTGCGCGAGAAACACAGGCGGTGACTGGGGACCCCCAGAAACCACCGTATGGAGCACAACCCTCTGAGAAGAAACCGTTCCTCGCTCCCACCCTGCAAACCTCGCCGCCAAGCATCTGCTGATAGCATTTGGCAGCACGTGACGGGTTTTGATTGGTCCTGGGCGTGTCTTTAGTGATGACCGACTGTCCAGAGGTGTTTCGAGTGGCATGTGATGTGCCGTGTGGGTATATTGTCTGTGTGCTTTCGTGCCAATGGCTTTTAAACTTTGTTCTATCGCATGTTAATGTTTGAACTTCTGTAACCCGCCCAGAGAGCTTCTTCGGCCGTGGGGTGGCATAGAAATGTAAATAATAATGATAATAGTAGCAAAAACCCATTCCCTAGGGAGGTGGGGGGCAGCCCACACTGGAGGCATTCCAGACAAGCCTGGACCGCCATCTGTCAGGGATGCTCTGACTTGGATTCCTGCACTGAGCAGTGGGTTGGACTCGATGGTCTTACAGGCCCCTTCCAACCCTACTGTTCGATGATTCTATAGGGAAGCTCTGACTTGGAGTCCTGCACTGAGCAGTGGGCTGGTCTCGACAGTCTTGTAGGCCCCTTCCAACCCTACTTTTCTCTGAATCTATAGGGATGCTCGGACTTCGAGTCCTGCATTGAGCAGGGGGTCGGCCTCGGGGGTCTTACAGGCCCCTTCTACCCCTACTCTTCGACAACTCGATGATTCTCAGACAGTCCATTGCAGGCGGTGGACAGGTGACCTCTGGGCATGGCACGACCAGGAGGCAACGCGCCGGACGACAAGGCACCCACCTCTTTTTGACGAAGGCGTAGGCGCCTGCGATGATCACGACGAAGAGGATGGCAAAAATGATCGGGACGATGATGCCCACGAGGTCGGTGCTGCTGGTCACTGCAGTTGGGGCGGGAGGGAGGGAGGACAGGCTGAGGATCATGGGAGCTGCAGTCCAATCCCCCTGGAGGGGGCCAGCCCTCTCTTGCACACGCACAGAGAGCTGGGGCTGGAGGCAAGGACAGAACTCTTCTCCTGTCTCTACAGCTCCCTTGCCGTGTGCCCCCGCCCCTGATGAACAGGGGGAGGCCGCGCCGGGAAACCCTGCTGCCTACCGTAGTCGTGGACGTAGAAGTAGATGGGCTCTGTCCACGAGCCGTTGCCGGCCAGGGACGTGGCCCGGACGCGCACGCTGTAGTTGCCCGGCTGAAGCCCCTTCAGCTTGCAGCCCTGCTCGCTGGTGAACTGCTGGCGAGATACACAGTGGCGCTGCTCCTGTGGGGCGGGACAGCAAAAGGAACGGGATGCTGATCTCCCCAGAGAGGCAGCCGTGGGGAGCCAAGTGCAGGGGGCCAAACAGAAAGGGCTGTGTGCCTTTCCTCCCTGAGGTGTCCGCGAACGCCCTGCGTGGCGGAACGCCTCCCGAGGAACGCAAGAAGGGAGGGGTGGAAACAGGGCTCACCTCTGCGTCTCCAAGGCGCCCGTAGTTCACCTCGTAAAGGATGATCAGCCCGTTGGGCTCCCGGGGCTCCCGCCACCTCAGGTGGACACCGCTCCTGTCCAGCAGCTCATGGGTCACGGGCCCGGTGATGTCATCCGCTTTGGCTGGCGGCAACAAGGGCGGGGAGACGGAACAGTCACTCGGGGCAGAGGGGGCCAGCCGGCGCTGTCCCGCAGAGATGCTGAACAGGCTGCCCCCCCGCCCCAGCCGGAAACAGGGCCCCACTCACCTTCCGGCATGGTCCTGGCGCTGACATAGGCCGCCACGCTGCACTCCTTGGGGGCCTCCCGGTTGCAGGCCTGGATCTCGATCCGGTAGCCTGTGAAGTGCCGCAGGTTGGAGATGACCACCGACTCCTTCAGGACCATCATCTCAAAGGGCCGTGACTCTTCCGGGCTCTCGGGCGCCACCGTGGAGCCATTCGCCGCGCCCGGGACGGTGGGAGATGCCGCAGCGGAGCGATTGGCCATGCCACCGAGATCCCGCCGCCTCCTGGCTGGCCTGCAGAACGGGCCGCGCGGGAAGAGTGAAGGGAGGGGACTCTCGCCGAGCGGGGCAGCCCATGCAGATTCCGGGATATTTCAGGAGGTGGGCTGGGGAGAGACGCTTCTACGGCGACTCTTTTTGGAAAACCTGGCCCCCCCCCCATATCCTGGTCCCGTGAAATGGCGGTCAGCCCCCAACTTGGACCAGATCAGCAGAGCTTGCCATAATTCTGGCGGTGGCAGCCGGAGGAAGGACGGACTTGGCAGGAGCGGGGGGCTGGAATCGATGGCCTTGTGGGCCCCTTCCAACCCTGCTGTTCTATGATCCTGGGAGTTGAGCACAAGCTAGGCTGGGGCGGCACAGCACCCTGAAACCTTGCTCCTTTCTGAGGGGCAGCCTGTTCCCCTGGGATGCGGAGGGCATCGGGGCCATGTTCACTGGGGGAACGGCAAACTTCACCGCAACCGCGAGGTGCTGTGTTAGGAAGCAAGGCGCGGTGTGGGGAGAGCGAGTGTTCCGCCCCCCCTGCAAAGCGCCAGAGCATGGACCTATCCAGCGGAAAGGGTTCGGGGCAGGCAGAAGAAAAGACTTCTTCATGCCCTGCTCAACTGCTGGACTGCACAGTCCGTTCGGGAACCCCCTGGCTTCCAGGCGAGTTCAGGGCAACGCCAATCCCTCCTGAAGCCCCAAAGGGCTGCCTTCCCCACGCTGGCGCTCCCCAGAGCTGTCGGACCACGACTCCCATCCTCCCCAGCCAGCATGGCCTTTGGGAAGGTGGCTGCTCTCGCCCCGTGCCCCGAACCCGCCGGCAAACCCGTGAGGTCTGCTCGGCTCCCACCTGACAGCGGCAGGAGGGGAGGCGGCCCCCCGGGCTCACCTGGGCACGAAGACCTCGTTGTGCAGGTAGTTCTCGAACATCTTCCGGAAGGCGGACTCCTCCTGCTCCTTCTGGATCTGGGAGTCCGTCTTGGGGCAGGGGCAGCACTCCCCGCCCGCGTCCTCGCTCCCATTCCCGTTGTGCTTGTGGAGGTCTTCCGACTCCAGCGGGGGGGACCACGTCCGGGAGGGCAGCTTTAAGCCTGGGGGCGAGAAGGGCAGCAATGGTCAGGCCTCCGGTGCTCCCCGGCCCCGGAGGCGGGCCTGGGGAAGAGGGGGCGGCAGCTGCGCAGCCAACGCAGATCCAGTCTCTCGTACTCGGAGCACAATCCAGAGCAGGGGACGAGGAAGGTGGCAGGGAAGCAGCCTTCCCCAGCCTGGCCCCATCCAGATGCGCTGGACTGCAACTGCCATCAGCCCCTGGCCAGCCCAGTGAACGGGAGCTGGAGGCCAACGCTCCCGGGGGGCGCCAGCTTGGGGAAGGCGGCATCCCTCCCAGATTAAGGGCCAGCCTCAGCTCCCCTGGCCCTTCCGCCCGGAAGCCCCCCACGGGAGGATGGCGCCCGCCCGCCTCACCCTTCAGGCAGTAGTCCAGCTCGTAGAGCTCACTGTCCTCGCTCTGCTTCTCCCAGGACACCATGTAGTGCGTGATGTTCCCGTTGGGGTCCGAGGGGGGCTTCCACTTCAGGATGATCTGAGACGACGAGTTGGAGACGGAAATGGGATCCTGGGGGACGGTGGGCACTGCGGAGGAGGGGGAGAAACGAGAGGAGTCACCCATGCAGGCCAGGGCACGGCGGGTCTCTCTGGCCAGCCAGAGGCCCGCTCTGTTCCAGACAGAGCCAGACAGACGCCTGCCCGCCCGAGACCCACGGGGCGCCACGGCTCACCGGAGGCGTTGGTCTGGACGTAGATGATCTCGCTCTTCGCCCCGTAGGTCTTGCGCTCATCCGAGTAGGTGACCAGCGTCTTCACGAAAATGGCGTACTGCGTCCAGGCTTTCAGGTTGCGCATGAGCCACCCGGGAGGGGAGGGCGGGCGGCCGTCGGCCAGCCGGGGCGGAGGGTCGATGTCCACCACGGTCCAGCTGTTGGAGCCGCAGACATCCTGGCCGTCGAACTCGGTCACGTTCCGGAAGGGGCTGCCCGAGGGAGGCAAGAGCAGGAGGAGGGTCAGCAGGCGAGCGCCGCTCGGCTCGTGCGCCCAGATGGCGAGAGGGGGAGGGATCTTTCCCCAGCCCCACCGGACAACGTTCGGACTGGCGGCCAGCATAGCCAGGCATCTCACTGTGCCAGGAAGACCAACGCCTGGGCAAGCGGCACAGCAACTCAGGGTGGGGGCTCGTGTTAGCCAGGGCAGGGCTGCAAGCCTGGAGACCCTCGGGGCGAGCCCAACAGCGTGGCAAAGCTGCCCTTGCTGCGGATCCCTCCAAACCAGAAGAGGAGCGCCAGCCGAAAGCGGCCACAACGCCTTCCGCCCCAAACAGCATTGGCCTTGTTTGCAGCCACGTCACGTCGTGGGCTCATCCCTCTCGCTTGCCGTGCTGTCGAGCCATGTCTCCCCCACCGTGGGACCGCACGTGCGGTCCTCGGTGCAGAACTCGGCACGGATACCCGTTCGATGCTGTGCTTTTGTTTTCTGCCTAGCACCCCCGCCTGCCGAGATTGCTTTGAATTTTGTTTCTGCCTCCCAATGCATTGGCTCCCCTGCCCAACACCCACCCACCTCCTCTGAACTCTCCCCAGGCCCGGCCCCGGCCCAAGGTGGCCCCTCCCGCCCCCCAGCGGTGAGGGCCTCCGCCCCCTCCCCAGCCCCGCTCTCCCGGGTCCGTTACTCACGCTTCCTTGTAGAAGAGCATGAAGCCCAGAAGGTCGCGGAAGTCGAGGGGCCAGTAGGGCTCCCACTTCAGCACGATCTTGTCGCTGGAGGTCCTGATGTAGGAAAACCTGAGCACCTCGTTCTCGCCTGCGGGGGACGGAGGCAGCCCCGTTCGCACCAGCGCTCACCATCAGCTCGCACGAGCGTTGGCCCGCCAAGCGTGTGAGGGCGCAAAGCGGCCCGCTTCTGACCGAGGGGGGGGCAGCGGGGGTCTGCTTCCTTCCGCGCAAGGAACGCAGAGGTGGTGTCAGGGGCTGCAGAGGGGCCTGCATCAAGCCGGAGAAGCCGGGGGGTGTCGCAGGATGCTGCTCTTGCGAACAGAGGCTGTGCTCCGCCACAGCCTGGCAGCGGATCTGCGGGAGAGGGAGGGGCATGCTCTGCCGCCGCCGATACTGACCAAATGTTTATCTCGCGCGCAAACAGGGCGCTGCCCGTTTGCCAGCTGGGCTCGGGGGGCAACCTCTCCCCCCGCGTGGAGGCAACGGAGCCAGGCGCCGCAGGTCCGGGGCGCTGGTTGCTTCGCCCGCTTTGCCTCAGAGCACGGGGGTGCTGCGGCCCGCAAGCGCGGGGCTGTTCCCAAGCCCACCTTGCTCTGCCCTGCCTCGCCCGCTGCTTCATGCAGGGACCGGACTGCCTGCCCACCGCCCCCCCAGCAGAACCGCCAGGATGCCGAGTATTTATGTGTCCCGTGCCTTCCCCCAACGCTGCGCTGGGAAGAAAAGGCATGTGCTCTGAAGCATACACCCCCCACGAAGGAGGATGCTCCCCCAGGGTTCGGGGGAGAGGCCCCGGTCGCTCAGGCGGCCTCAGCCCCGCCCCACCCCCTCCGGCCCGCTCCCCGCTGCTCACAGGAGGCCTGGTCGCCATTGGTCTTGAGTGCAATGTCGTTCTTCTCCTGGCGCCCTTTGGTCCCCGAGATCTCCTCCAGCTTGTGGATCTCCGACAGGCACAGCTTGGGGTTGTAGTGGAAGAAGAGCTTCCCCCGGGCGATGGTGAGGTTGTGCTTGCTCCAGTCCCACAGCTGGCGCAGGTTCTGGTTGTCCAGGGCATAGAAGGAGTAGTTCCTGGGCAAGGGAGGAAGACGGAAACACAGAGGGCTGCGGAGGGGCTTTCACAGGATCACAGAGTCGTCGGGCTGGAAGGGGCCTACAAGGCCATCAAATCCAACCCATTGCTCAAGGCAGGGGTCCCGCTGCCAAGTACAGGAAGGCAGAAAGAGGACGCAAGGACACTCCGTGGCCAGCGGAAATGAGCCCGGCCCCTTGGGGCAGCCGCCAGCCTTTGCCGCGACTCCCCGAATTGCCAAGGAGCCACGCCCCAGAGGGCGGCGCCCTTGTCTTTTCACCGGCCCTGCGCCTGGCTGGCTTGCGAGGCTGCGCGTGAGGCCTCCACCCCGCTCCCCCTACCAGAACCGCGTTCCCGACGGGCAGCACTCACCCCGCCTCCAAAGCCTCCCCTCGGATCAGGTGCAGCTTGCGGAAGAAGGACAGGGAGACCAGGGCGTAGGAGCGGCGGATTTTCAAGTACCCGGAGATTTCCTCGATTAGGCCGAGGTTGGCCTCTAGCTCCGCGGCGATGTTGCCTGGGCGAGGGCGCAAACATGCCATGGGGTCAGGGCAGTGGCGGGGCAGGCTGGGGCGCCCCCAACATGGCCCCGCTTCTCTCCCGACTGGGCTCAGCATCCCGATATCCCCGCGGAGGAGCCCCGGGGGCCACTTCCCAAACCGCTTGGCTCAGCCACCCGTCCTGGTGAGGTGCTTCAGGAGGCCCCCCCCAGGCCCTGCTGTCCCCCCACCCCATCATTCTCCTTTGCCCTGAGGTTCGCGCTTCTGCCGATCCCTGCGGGGCGCCGGCACTCACTTCCTCCGCGGATGTTGATGATCAAGCTGCTGTTCACGATGGTGCAGCCCTGGAGATCCTGCACGGCCGTCACCGAATCCAGGACCTTTTCTTTGCCGAAGTCGCAGACCTTGGGGCAGAGCCCCGCACAGGGGGTGCACAGCAGGCTGGGGAAGGAAACGCCTGTTGGGAGCTGGACAAGGGAGCTGCTCCGAACAACCTTCTCCGAGGGGACTTGGAGGGAACTCGGGCCAGAGCCCGGCCATCACAGAGCTGCCCCCCCAGGCCCGGGGGCTGCTGTTTTGTGTCCGGTCCTGCCCTTCAGGAGCAGACTTGAAAAGCTCAAGGGAGAGACGAAGATTCCCGGAACCGGCCAAGCCAAGAAAGAACGGGGCAGCCCTCGCGCCGGGCGCCAGCTATGCAGAGAAATCGAGTGTGCTGCTTTATACAGGAGAGCAGGAGGAGGTCAACTGCTTGGCCAGTTCTCTGCCTTTTCCTCTCAATGGCCCCTTTCCTTTCCCCTGAGGGGGCACCTTTGCTCCTCTCTGTTTACAACACCAGGCGCCCCTGGGAGAATCACGGGATCATAGGATCAGAAACGAGTAGGGTGGGAAGGGGCCTGTAAGGCCATCTACTCCAACCCCCTGCTCAATGCAGGGCTCCAAGAATCATAGAAAAGTAGGGGTGGAAGGGTCCTGTAAGACCGTGTAGTCCAACCCCCTGCTCAATGCAGGACTCCAAGTCCAAGTATCCTGTAAGACCGTCTAGTCCAACCCCCTGCTTAATGCAGGACTCCAAGTCCAAGAATCCTGTAAGACCATCTAGCCCAACCCCCTGCCCAATGCAGGACTCCAAGTCAGAGCACCTTAAAAATATGCTGAATCTCAGTCAAAGCACCTGTGGATGCGTAGAAGGCTTCTGCAGCCAGGCTGGGGGCCGCCGTTGCCCACCCCTGCTCTATGTCCCACCCTGAGCATCCCCTTTGCTCTCTCCCGCTCCTGATCCACCCCGCGCCAGCCCTCCGGAGGCCAGGAGCCCTCGAGCCAGGGGCTTCCCCTGGCGAGAGGCGGTGAGGACGGGGGGCCACTCACTTGCTGGAGTTCATGGTGTACCCGGAGGGGCAGCCCAGGACGCACTCCTGGTTGTAGATGATGGCGCAGCTGGGCCCCCGGGCCACCTTGCACTTGTTGTGGAGCTCCTGGCAGAAGTCGAAGGTCACGCACCGCCAGCCCCGGTAGCGGTAGTAGCCAGGCGGGCAGGTCTCCAGGCACCGGCCGCCCAGCTCATAGTTCCGGCAGGCCACGCACTTCTCGGGGTCGCCGGGCTCCCGGCAGTTGCCCAGGCACTCGGCGTGGCAGCACTCTCCAGCCGCGGTGCAGCCTTGGGACTTGCATGTGGTGGGGCACACTGGGGAGTGAAAGAGCGGTGAGCACTCCCGGGAAGCGGCCCTCGGCGCACCCACCGGGTGCACCCACCCCACGCCCCACCCTCTCCGGGCGCCTCCAGGCGAGGCTTCTCCCGCACGCCCCCCCACATTCCCGGAACTGCACAGGGGGTCTGGGCCACGCTGCCCTCCTCTCGGGCCCCCTGAATGTGCTGCACAACGCCTCCCAGCGGAGAACGCCTGGAAGACGCTCCCCCCCCAACACAGACCCTCCCTTGCCGCTTCGGGGCACGCAGGGGGCCCCCATAGCTCCTCTCCGCATCGCGCGCCCACTGCCCCAATCCAAGTCAGCGCGCAAAAGTGACGCTCGGCGAACTCGTTCCCAGGAAGAGAACGGGGAAGAGAAAAGGTTCCCTTGAGCAAAACTCCATTCGAATCCTAGAATCGTGGGGTTGGAAGGGGCCTACAAGGCCATCCAGTCCAACCCCCTGCTCAATGCAGGACTCCAAGGCAGAGCATCCCTCTAGAATCCTAGAAAAGTAGGGTTGGAAGGAACCGGTGAGACCATCCAGTCCGACCCCCTGCTCAATGCAGGACTCCAAGGCAGAGCATCCCTGACAGGTGGCTGTCCAGCCTCGTCCTGAATTACTCCAGTGTGGGAGCGCCCCCGTTCTTCTCCTCCTATTCCTAGACGGACCAAGACAGGTTATGCGTGGATCGAAACGACGCCTCTGCCATGTTACCCGTATCAGGGCCCCACCCTCCTCCCAAGGAGCCCATATCGACACCTTCACTTCCAGCTACGCAGTCAAGGAAGGCATACTTGCAGGGCCTCCCTCCACGTTCTGCCTGGCCCCCAAATCCAGGGGCAAAGGCCCACTCTTTGCAATCCCGTTCACATAAGCGTGCTCGCTTCCAGTTCAGGAGGAACAGACTCGGCCAGGGCTGGCCTCCATTTGTACCTTCCGGCCTCAAGTCTCCCCAAAGGCAAGGACGCCCATTCTGAAACTGCACATGTTAAACAGCGTGGCTGGCAAACAGATGTCAGTCTATCTATTCCTGCACTGAGCAGGGGGTTGGACTAGATGGTCTTATAGGCCCCTTCCAATCCTGCTATTCTATGATTCTGTAAGGATGCTCTGACTTGGATTCCTGCATTGAGCGGAGGGTGGACTAGATGGTCTCAGAGGACCCTTCCAACCCTATTTTTATATGATTCTATAGGGATGCTCTGACTTGGATTCTTGCATTGAGCAGGGGGTTGGACTAGATGGTCTTGTGGGCCCCTTCCAATCCTGCTATTATATGCTTCTAAGTACTGGAAGAGTGTTTCCAGTGGCTACTCCCCAGAGAAGAAGGGGCCAGGCCCGCTGCCCCAAGAAAGGCCCCGTTCCAGAACAACGGCAGATCTTGGTCAAAACAGATATCCAGAAGCTGCACCTTCCTTGGCCCACAGCCGCAGAGGGCGTAAAAAGAGGCCCTCCAAAAGCGCGGTGGAGCTTTCTGGGAGACAGGGAAGCTTGTTTGCCAGCCAGGAGACGGCGCTGTGCTCCTCGCCTCTCCTTCCAGGCTGCTGCTGACCACGTGGTCAGCAGCCGCTCCCGTGGGGGCCAACCCTTTGCAGGACAGGGCCCCCTACAAGGAAGCCTCCCCGCGAGCCAGCCGAGAACATGGTGCTCAAAAGCGTGGTTGGCCCCCTGATTGATTCCCAGCCAGTGGAAAGAGTTCAGTACCACGTGCTGCACGATCCCCATTCTGCTCCTACAGCCGAGGATGAAGAGACTGTAAAATGCCCTCGAGGGTCTTGTAGGCCCCTTCCAACCCTACTATTCTATGATGCTCTACCCAGGGTGGAGATCTGAATGCAGAACTACTCGGTGGGAGGGCGGCCACAGGCTTTGCCCACCCGCAGCCTTCCCGACGTGTCCCTTTGTCAATGGCTCCGCTGGCTGGGGATGATAGGTGGCGAAGTCCGACACACCTGGACGGCACCAGGCTGGCGGAGGCTGCAGTCGGCCCCCCAAAGCCAGCCAGGTTCAGCTCCAGCTAAATAAGAGATGGCTTTGAGACAGGCCATGTAGCCATGACAGAACTCTCGTGACGGTCCCGAACGGCAGCCCCCCACCCCCTGCCACTGGAAGCAAAGCTGCATGGGGATAAAAAGGGGCACCCCAAGGCCAGGGGGAGTGAAACACGCCCAGTGGCCTTGGGTCAGTCCTCCTAGCAGAGATCGGTAGCGGCACTCTCTCGGGCCGGGCGCCCTCTGCCCTGACAAGCTCCCCCTTGGCGTGAAAATGCGGGAGGGGGCTTCAACCCCCGTCTTGCCACAGTTCCCCAAACCGGAGCAAGGCAAAGCAGAGCCCCAGGGATGCGGGGAAGCCCACGCCCTCCCGAGGCCCCTTGCAAAAGGAGCCGAGGTCTTAGAATCGTAGAACAGAAGAGTTGGGCTGGAAGGGGCCTACAAGGCCATCGAGTCCAACCCCCTGCTCAATGCCTTCTTCCGGCCCGTCGGTGCAACATTTTAAAGGGGCCGGACAGGCGACGAGCGGCCCCTTCCCAACAGCCAGGCCTCCCAACGCTTTCCCCGCAGGGAGGACGCCTCCTCGAAACATGCAGACAAGACTGCAGCAGAGCCAGCTGAGCGGGATTTCTGTGCCTGGCGGATCGCTGGATGGCCTGCCACCAGCCCCAGTGAAAAGCTCGGGGAGGCGAAACAGCCCAGGGGAAACCCACAAAGAATCCGGATGCCAGGGCAGCCCCAAAGTACGCCCGCAGCAAGATCTATCCCGCGGCAAGCCTGGAAATCAGCACTCCGACGTAGGAGGGAGAAGGGTCCATTTTCCAGGAACGCAGCGGGGGGCCTCCTCCCCCTGCCCATAACCAAGACGGGGACGTGGAGAGAGTGGCATTCCGGATGAGGTCCCCTGAGCCCCCAAATCCCAGAGCAGCCACGAGAGGACGCCTCGTGGCCTTCGAGCGGCCATACGCGCGATCTCCGAAGGGGATCCTCCGGAGGGGATCTTCGCATTCGGCTCCACGCAGCTCCCCTATGTGGGGTTGCGCAGGGACCACGGAGGGAGGAAAACAGTGCCGGGCATCCAACATCCAGCCCCCGATATCCTGACGGCACTCGCAGGCCCAATCCTCCCGTTTTTCTCTTTCTGGCACCTGCGCACGGCCGCCGCATCGAGACATGGACCGAGATTTTTGCACGTCCATGGAGAGACTGGGCTGCCCATTTCCCTGCAAGGGCCTTCCCCTACGCCGTCTGCCTCCGGGGGGCAAATGCGAGGCCGTGTGGCGTGCTAAGGGGAACCCCTCCAATCAGAGCACTGGGGGTGTGTGTGTGTGTCTCCTGCACGCCACTTGCTCTCCCAATTGCGAGGGGGCACAACGCACAGGGGAACCCCCACTTTACCTCCGGCCCCAAATCCAAGCTGACAGTGGAGATTCCTCTCCTTGTCTCCCCCCAAGCCCCCGGTAGCCCTCAGGGAGTGGGACTTGGGGAGAGAGCGGAGGGAGGGAGCCCAGGCCTGGGTGGAGCGGATGGGGGATATCCGTGGGTCAAAGAAGGCCCCTGCCCTGCCCGAGAATGTCCCTTTCCAGCCTCCCGCTCCCAAACTGTGTGTGTGTGTGTGGGGCGGGGGAGTGAACCTTGGGAGCAAGATCTGATTCAGTGCAAGGAGGTAGAGTGAGAATGGGAAATTCGGGGACCTTCCCAGCGCGCCGATGGAGACGCACGAGCCCAGTGAGGCTCTGGGGGCGTTTGCCAACTTCAAACAGCACCAAGCTCTGCTTCTTCAGTAGGGGATTTTGCTCAGGTTCCCCACTCTTCGTTTTCGGCAGCTCCTACACTGGAGGACTTCAGGATGAGGCTGGACAGCCATCTGTCAGGGATGCTCTGACTTGGATCCCTGCATTGGACAGGGGGTTGGACTAGATGGTCTTGCAGGCCCCTTCCAGCCATACTATTCTATGATTCTATGGGGATGCTTTGACCTGGATACCTGCATTGAGCAGGGGGTTGGACTCGAGGGTCTTACAGGCCCCTTCCAACCCTACTCTTCTATGATTCTATGCCTGCATTGAGCAGGGGGTTGGACTAGATGGTCTTACAAGCCCCTTCTAACCCTACTCTTCTGTGATTCTATGGGGATGCTTTGACCTGGATGCCTGCATTGAGCAGGGGGCTGGACATGAGGGTCTTACAAGCTCCTTCCAACCCTACTCTTCTATGATTCTATGGGGATGCTTTGATCTGGATGCCTGCATTGAGCAGGGGGCTGGACTCGAGGGTCTTACAGGCCCCTTCCAACCCTACTCTTCTATGATTCCATGCCTGCACTGAGCAGGGGGTTGGACTAGAGCATCTCACAGACCCCTTCCAGCCCTACTCTTCTATGATGCAGTATGCAGCGCGGAGCCTGCCCTGGGCACTCACCCTGCCAGGCTGCTTGGCTGAGGATCCGGGAGTGCTGCTCGAGAGAAGAACAGTGAGTCCTCGAGCACCACCTCTTCAAGGAAGGAAAAGAAAGCCCATGCTCGGCTGGCCCAGCTGGAGCATGACCAGCTGCCTGGCTGAGAGAGAGGGGCCCCGGCCAAGTCAGGTGCGGAGAGCGACGGTGGCCAGACTGCGCAGGCCCGCAGGGCCTGCAAACAAGACAGTCGGGAGACTGCAGAAAGGCTCCAGATCCCAAGAAATCCAGGTCAGGAAATGCTTCCGACAAGAGAACCGCCCTCTGCCTTGGCCAATGCCTCCATCCGACACATTTTTCGGTCTTTGCACAACGCAAACAGATGCTTAACCCCTTCCGCCCCCACGAGGAGGATGAAGGCAGCTACGGAAATCCCCCTTATGGGGAGATCCCAACGTTGAAAATTGTGTGCGTCTGCGTGGGGGGGGGGGGGCGTTTAAAGCCATGTCGCCATTGGGACGGCAATGCGCAAGGCAGGTGAAGCTGAACCCCGCCACCGCCCCCGAAGACCTGGAATGGCTCAAAAAGGCTGGCTGTAGCCAAGATCCCGGAAGCTGAGCAGGGGCGGCCCTGGTTCACACTTGGATGGGGAACAGCCTGGGAATCGGGCTTCCTGCACGGAGCAGGGGGTTAGCCTGGATGGCCTTGTAGGCCCCTTCCCACCCTCTGATTCTATAATCTACCAGTCAGCAGTATGGGCTGGATGCACCTGATCTCGGAAGCTCAGCAGGGTCAGCCCTGGTTAGTCCTTGGATGGGGGACCGCCTAGAAATCAGGCTCCCTGAATGGAGCAAAGGGTTGGACTGGATGGCCTTAGAAGCCCCTTCCAACCCTACTGTTCTGTGATTCTGTAGAGATGCTCTGACTTGGATTTCTGCATGGAGCAGGGGGTTGGACTCAAGGGTCTCATAGGCCCCTCCCAACCCTGCGATTCTATGACTCTATGAAGATCCAGAGGAGTAATGCCCAACGGGGACACAACTGTTCCGATCAGGGAACATTTGCAGGGACGCTGTTCAGCTGAACATAGGATGTGGGCGGTGCCAGGTTCTGCATTTGAACGGCCACCGCGCTCCCACCTGTAAAGCTCTCCGCAAAGCCCCCGAGAAGGCCACGCCGCCCTCCTAAAGGGATGTTCCTGGGCAACGGCTCTGCCCGCTTTGCGGAGTTCCCAGCCACGACCCTCCTGCGTTTGGCCTTTGAAGCAGAGCTCCAGGCCGGGCTGTCTCAAATCCGTCATCCCCCAGACAATCACTAGGCAAGTGGATTTTCGATGCTCATTAGGGAGGGCAGCTGTTTAAAATGTGATGCCCTGACGTAACGGAGCAGGGACCCACCTGAGCTGCTTCGGCGGAGGTTTCCAACCCAGAGGAAACGCCCCCGAAAGAATCCTGGCAGCAAACAGACTAGGTGCCTCCCAGTTGCTGCTCACTGCCCAGCAGCATCCCCAGCCGAGGGCTGGTGGGGGGGATCAGCATCCATCCCCCAGAGAGGTTTTGGTGCCAGCCACAGGTCTGAATAGAAGCAGGGATTTTTCCCGGTCTAAAAAACCCACACAAAACCCAGACATCCGGAGCAGCAGCGACCAGGTCAGTCTGTTACGGCAGAGTGCCCCACGGCACCATAAAAGACAAACAGACCAATTTCAGCAGAAGCTTCCGTGGACTGAAGCGCCACTTTGTCGAGGGCACAGCATGTTGCCCTCAGTCGGAAGAGACACACCCAAGAACCAGGAAAGCCCCTGCAGAGGCGCATCTTTTACAAAGCGGCCCCGATCCCACAAAAGCCTCCTGCCACAACAAGTGGCCTTGGCATTGTTGCCGACCGCACGCTGCAGAGCAGCTCATGACGTGAGGTGGCGGCAAAAAAGGCGAATGCCATTTGGGGCTGCAGGAATAGAAGCGTCGCTTCCAAATCCTGGGAGGCCCTCTGCTCAGCACTGGGGAGGCCTCATCTGGACAGCTGGGTCCAGTTCTGGGCGCCGCACCTGAAGAAGGAGGCAAACAAGCTGGAGAGGGTTCAGAGGAGGGCAACGAGGAGGATCAGGGGACTGGAAACCCATTACTGGAAGGACTGGATCCCTCTGGGATCTGGGCCTCCGGCATTGCCATCACCCTCTGTTTTCCAGACCAAGGGGGACGTGGCGCAGCTGATGGCCGCGGAGAAGAGGAGGCCTTGTTGGTCGACATGGGCGGTGCAAACGGGGTGACTCGCCTTCCACGCCACTGAGGCTAGGCGCAACGCCGGAGAACGTTGCCACACTGTACTCAGCGCGCCCAGGCCGTCAAGAGATCGAAACCTGGGCTGGTTTACGGAGCCGGGGGCCGGGCTGCCTTCACAGAGGAGCACGGAGAACAGCTGCCCAAAGACCCGACGGAGGAGGCTCAACCGTTTGTGGGCCCGCAGCGCTGAACGCCGGGATTTCTCGACAGCTGTAAACGGCCCCACTTCCAGCCAGTGTTTCCCCCAGACCGCGAGAAATCTTGGCACGCTGCTTCCAGCCCAAGTATCGGCGCTCCTCTCCAGACTATAAACACCCGCCTGTTCTTTCCATCGCAGCTGGGACGATTCACACACAACAGACACCGCAGAATTCTCCTTCTATGGATTTATACCCCACCTTTTCCCTGAGACTGGGACTCCAGGCGGCCTGATGACGTGCAAGCGCACATGAGGAAAGTGAATCGGGGCACACCCTGCCACCAGAAATAAAAACGGGGCAAACCCAGAATGGGCTTCTGACGTGAAGCAAGCCCAGAAACCGGCTTGGTCACAAGACGCACTTCACAGCTTCGCCATCGCCGTCACCACAATTGCCATTCACTCGGACAGGAGCCCAGTCGAACCCCCCAACTGGAATGCAGAGCAGTTCCGAAAGCTCATGTCATCACTTTTGCAATCATGGTTCCCTGCTCTGCTGTACCTGGCCTAAGTATCAAACACCAGGCAGGCCGCTCAACAAGATCAGCCTCGGACGGCCTCCTCTTTGTCCCATCAGCCAGGACAGCCAGGCTGGGGAGGACGAGGGACAGGGCCTTCTCTGTGGTGGCCCCCACTCTGTGGAACTCCCTCCCTACGGAACTCCGCTGGGTCTCCTCTTTGCTGAGCTTCCACCACGCATTCAAACTGTGGCTTTTCAGGCAGGTATTTGGGGTGGGTTCAGGTATTTTGAGAAATAAGATGTTTTCAATGTGAATGTTATTGTTTTAAACTGTTTTTATCATCGCGCATCGCCCAGATGGCTGGGTGACCCGCCAGATGGGCAATTAATAAATTTAATAAATACATACATACATACATAAAACACCTGGATGATGCGGGCATTCGCTTCAGAGACTGCTCTGAATTCCAGCTGTTGGGCTGGGCCAGGCCTTGATCCGAGCCTCACAAGGCACGTGTGCGTTCGCCTCACCAGTGCGGACCTCCGAGCGTCAGCGATTTCAGGTTTTCAAAAAATGCGGACAGGCGGCTCTCGTCCCTATGTCCCAGTATCCCCCACTGCACCCGGAAACCTGCTCTGCCCCGAGCACAGACAAATCGCAGGAACTTCCAGATGGATCCCGATGCAGTTTAATTTCGTTACGATTCATGAAGGCTGCCTAACACCTCCGGGGCGCTCTTTTAAGACCGCGGATTTATTGACTGATTTATTCATCACAGAATAGCAGTCATAGAACAGTAGGGCTGGAAGGGGCCTTATCTATCACATTTCTGTATCACCTAATAGCCAGAGCTCGCGGATTTCGGGGCTCCCACAACACGCCCCGTTTCTCTCCACCCCACCTCCCTGTTTTGCTTGACATCCATCATGAAGAACAGCCCTGGAGGACTGGAAAGCTTGCCCATTACTTTGGGACCTCTCTGCTGACGATGCCTGCAGAGACAGTGGAGAGGCAGGAGAGTTGCTCAGTGGCAGAGAAGGTCCCAGGCTTGATCCCCAACGTCTCGAGGCAGGGCTGGAAAAACGCCTGTTGAAAACCCCGGAGGACTGCTGCTGCTGGCCCGGGCTGACAATAGTGGACTCGTAGGACAGCAGGGTTGGAAGGGGCCTGTAAGACCATCTAGTCTTATGAATGAGCAAAACAGACGTGCAAACCTCTGGATGTGCGAACCCACAGCGACCGCCAAAGAAAGGCGCACGTGACCCCCTTTTCCCTGCATCTCCCCCCCACCGCCGCTTCACGGAGTGGCAATCCGTCCAGGGATATTAGAGGAAGGTTCTTTGATGTGCAGCTCTGGTGTCGGAAGCGCGGAGTTGGCTCCCAAAACAAACCCCAGTGTGTGTGTGTGTGGGATTACTAGGAATTGTTGGGGCCAAGAAGCAACCCAGAAGCATTGGGGAACCTCAGTCTGTTTCAGAAATCCCAAATATGTGTCATGAGGAACCGGCGTGGAGGAGTGAGGCGCTCTGCAAGGGGGGAAAGCGGGATTGCCGGAGGAGGAAATGGCTGCTCGGGGGGGGGAGGTGGCGAGGGCCGCGGAGGGATCCAGCGAGGCCAAAACTGGATCTGAATTGGAGGCTTTGGGGAGGCCAGTCAGGCTGGAAACCGGACAAAGGAGCAGGGAAGGGCAGGGGGGCTGTGATGTGATCCCCCGCTAGAAGCTGGAGGAGAGCCCCAAAGCGGAGCGGCGAGGGTTGTCCGGAGAAAAACCGAGAACGGGGGCAGGACCCGTCAGCCCCTCCGCAGGCGCCTTACGGCCCGTTTGAAACCAAGAGGAGGCCGGAGTCCCCGCCGCGACGCGGGTACCGGGCAAAGGCCGCCAAACTGCTCAGACCTCCGTTAGTAGGGTTGGAAGGGGCCCACGCGACCCTCAAGTCCACCCCCCTGCTCAAGGATGCCCGCCTTGAGCAGTGGGGTGGACTCAAGGGTCTTACAAGTCCCGGGAAGCCCTAGCTCCCCTCTGCTCGGTCCTGCACGCCGGCAGCTGACTCTTATTTTGAGGCTGGTTCGAACCCCACTCCTGCCACCACGCACTTAAAGAGAGCACGGGAGTAGGGGAGTCCTATCTCTGGCAAAGACAGAACACCGCCCCTGACAGGAACTGCCCTGCAGCCACACCGCTCTGTCCTCCAAGACCTGGCCGCCACTCGCCGCCCTCCGCCGCCTGAGAGGGCTGCCTCACTCCGCTGAATGGCGGGGCCGGCCCCCAGTCTGGGGAGAGAACCGGCAGAGCTGCAGACCAAAAGAAGCACCCTCAGGAACGCAGGATACAGGAGTGGGTGACGGGAAGCAGCTGGCCCGCTTTTCTCCAGGCACCTGATGCATCAGGGTCTCTCGCAGGCTTGTCCCTCCCGCCCCAGCAAACTGCCCAAGCTAGCAGCCCCGGACCCATGCAGCAGCTGCTTTTCCTATCATCCCCGGCTACTGAATCGCACGAGATCATAATGAGGGGGAGCTGGCAGGGGCGCCCCCTTCCAGAGACAACTGGATTCAGCTGCGGCAAGGGAGGCGGAGGGCAGTGAGGACACAGGTGATCCGTGAACAGCCAGCTGTGGAGCAGGGCTTGCTGCTTGCACAGGTCCGAACGTGGTGGGCACGCGCACGCCTATATTTTCTGGGCACGTTTGTGGGAGACACAGGCTTCCACACAGCCCCTTGTCTGCAGCCCTCTGCTGTCCAGAATTTGCTGCGGTTGACTCACGCCCCCTTCTCCCCCAACTCCCCCGCCTTCATTGAACCGCCACCCTATTATTCCATTAGGCACACGGGCCATTCACTGCTGGGCTGGCCCTGCATCCGGGCAGAGGGGAAGCGACGCTCTCAGCTTCCATGGAAACAACTGTTCAGAGGCTCGGTCGGAAAAGCCTGTTCTCCTCTCCCATCTCCATGCGAGGCACGCAGCCGTCCTGGGAGTCACAAAGCAGAGAGAGCACGCCTGCACCGTTCCGTGTTCGGCTGTGACCTGCCCGAAAGCGGGCAACACATGCATGCACTTGCCAAGGGAGTGGTGGGATGGAGCCAACCCTGTGATGTGGCGGCACAAAAGGCAAACGCTATTTGGGGCTGCATGGATAGAAGCGCAGCTTCCAAATCCTGGGAAGTCTGAGTTCCCCTCCACTCAGCACTGGGAAGGCCTCGTCTGAGGTACTGTGTCCAGTTCTGGGCACCACACTTGAAGAAGGATGCAGACAAGCTGGAGAGGGTTCAGAGGAGGGCAACGAGGATGATCAGGGGACTGGAAACAAAGCCCTATGAGGAGAGACTGAAAGAGCTGGGCACGTTTAGCCTTGAGAAGACAAGACTGAGGGGAGATATGATAGCGCTCTTCAAGTCCTTGAAAGGTTGTCCCAGACAGGAAGGCCAGGATCTCTTCTCCATCATCCCAGAGTGCAGGACACGGAATAATGGGCTCAAGTGACAGGAAGCCAGATTCCGGCTGAACATCAGGAAAAACGTCCTGACTGTCAGAGCAATACGACCATGGAACCAATTCCCTGGGGAGGTGGTGGGCTCTCCCACACTGGAGGCCTTCAAGACGAGGCTGGACAGCCACTCGTCAGGGATGCTCTGACTTGGATTCCTGCACTGAGCAGGGGGTTGGACTGGATGGTCTCCCAGACCCCTTCCCACCCTACTGTTCTATGATTCTATAGGGATGCTCTGACTTGGAGTCCTGCATTGAGCAGGGGGTTGGACTGGATGGTCTTACAGACCCCTTCCAACCCTGCTATTCTATGATTGTATGAATTCACAAGGCAGACAGGAGGGCATCTGGCCAGGGAGGCTGCCATCTCACAAGCTTCCTCCTTCCCTGCCCGCCCGCCCCACCCCCGTGTGGCTGACCTTGGCCGTTCCTATGACTGCAGTGCTAAGGGGCCCCGGCGGATGCGACCAGGTGGAGGGTGGGGGGAGACACGCCGCACACAATATGGGAACCACAGAATCATAGGGTTGGAAGGGGCCTGCAAGGCCATCGAGTCCAACCCCCTGCTCAGTGCAGGACTCTGAGGAATCTTGCCTCCTTTCGGGGGAGGCCGAAACAAGGCAGTCCATCAGGAGCCCGTTTCTTCGTTGGGGCAGCCCAGCTCCCAGGGGAAAGATCCCC
The DNA here is from genome assembly GCF_057233095.1 of Heloderma suspectum. Taxonomy (NCBI): domain Eukaryota; kingdom Metazoa; phylum Chordata; class Lepidosauria; order Squamata; family Helodermatidae; genus Heloderma; species Heloderma suspectum. The sequence goes on from NC_139475.1 coordinate 53,196,624, forward strand.
ACTTCCCCGAATCTCCCCTCCTTGGCAGGGGAGGGGAATCCTAGGCCAGCCACCCCCAACCTGGCCCCCTCCAGATGTTTTTGGACTGCAAGTCCCGTCCTTCCCAGCCAGCGTGGCCAATGAGGGCACCAGCAGGCTGACTGAAGCCAAGCGCCCCCCAGAAATTTCTGCCGACCGAGTCAACGCAACGGGATTTCTCAGAGCCTGGGAGATGGCGAGAAGAGCTTAGCAGTTACAAACCATTCAGGGAGAAACACTTGGAGAAAATCCACTTGGCTGTCAGCTGACTGTGACACACAGGATCCCCAGCGCCACCGTTATTCAGACTCCCGCCTGGTGCTCTGTGTCTGTTTATTTGATTATTTGCTATTCCCACTTATGCACGGCCTCATCTGCTCGAAGGCCACCGAGGCGGCATGCCGCAATTTAAAACCAGAGACGCGCCAGACGAAACAAGAACATGAACATCAGAAAAACAACTACATCGTGGCTTGGAGGAGGACAGAGGACACGGAATTTGCAGAGGGCACGAAACTAGGTGGGATAGCTCATCCCCTGGAAGACAAAAACGGAATGCAAAGCGACCTTGATCGGCCGGAGCACTGGGCGGGAAACAACAGAATGACATTTAATCAGGATCAATGCCCAGTTCTGCATGGAGGGAAAAGAAGCCAAGAGCGCAGTTACAAGATGGGGGAGGCCTGGCTCAAAAATGCTGCGAGTGAGAAGGATCATGGAATTGTGGTTGATCACAAGCAGAAAATGAGCCCATGACGTGAGGTGGCTGCAAAAAAGGCCAATGCGATTTGGGGCTGCAGGAATAGAAGTACAGCTTCCAAATCCCGGGACATCCTAGGCCCCCTCTCCTCTGCACTGCTTAGGCCTCCTCTGGTTGGACTGGATGGTCTCACAGGCCCCTTCCACCCTAATGTTCTAGGATTCTATGAAAAGCAAATCGTAGAACAGTAGGGTTGGAAGGGGCCTGTAAGACCATCGAGCCCACCCCCCAAGGGGAATACGCACCTGAGTGCAGCACGAACCCCGGAGTTGCAACGGCATCCCACCGAGGAAGTGAGCAGGATCCACAGGCTGCAAAGCACAGGGCTTATTTTTTTAAGGAAAAGGAGAGAACACGCCCCACGGCGCCCCTCTCCCACGAGACGCGGGTCCATCAAAGCGGCCCAAGGAAGAACAGCACGCTTTGAAGTCCACGGAGCCAGGAACCGGGCGTCAGCAGTGGGACCAAGGTGGAAACATCTGTCTCAGTGCTGCCCTGACCTTTCAGCAATGCTGGGAGGCCGGCGGGGTATCTGGCCTTCACGCGCGAAAAAGACTGGCCAGCAGAAAGCGGCCCCCGGGATGCCACGTTCAGACGGAGTGCCTCTGCCAAAATGGCCCCTGTCGCTGCCCCTCGGCACATCCGGCAGCCAGCTGGATGACGGGGTGGGCTGCAGAGAGGCAATGTGGAAGCCCCCAGGCGGGACTGACATTACCCTCTTCCTCTCCATTTTATCCTCACAATGACAACCCTGGGAGGTAGGCTGGGCTGAGAGCTGACAACTGGCCCAAAGTCACCCAGTGAGCTTGGGAGAGCTCCTCTCTTCTCCAGGCTGGACAGACCCAACCGTTCCTCAAGGGACCTGGTCTCGAGGCCCTGGCCTCCTTTGCCACCCTCCTCCGGACACACTCTGGGTTGCTGGGATCCTTCTTCAAGTGCGGTGCCCCGAACTGGACCCAGTCCTCCAGACGAGGCCTACCAGGGTTGGGCAGAGGGGAACTCGGACTTCCCGGGATTTGGAAGTGACGTGTCTCTTAAAGCAGCCCAAAAGAGCATTGGCCTTGTTTGCAGCTGGGGCACGCTGTGGGCTCACCTTCAGCTTGCGATCGGCGGCAATCCCTGACGCCGCGGTGCCCAGAACTGGACCCAAGGCTCCCAAGATGAGGCCGCTTTCCTTCACAGTCACTGCTACGGCTGCTTCTTTCCAACAGCTAGGTAGATGTGAGCTCTAAACCGGCACAGAAAGCAGCCATTTTAAAAGGAAAACAGTCAAGCCCACCATGGCCAAATGTCCACAGGAGCTGAGGGGTTTTTGGGGGGCGGGGGGCACGCAGGAATTAAGAAGCTACAATTCACAACTGTGAAACATCCCTCGTAGCCAAGAACAACCTCCGGAGGATTCAAAAGCCCCTGGCCTATCGCAGCTCCTTTGCCTGCCTCTTGCGAACAGGCTAGCACTGATACTGCTCCAGGCGTTTTAGCCTGCAGGCTCCTCGGGGCAGGGCTTTTTGCGCTCGAGCAGCGGTCGACGTCGCTGCGTAACAACAGCGCCCGCGTGCCGCGCTCTCCCCTCGCCTCTTCGCCCCTCGCGCGTGCGAAGACAGCGCGCACGCGTGTAAGGTGTGAGCACCGGTACCAGATGAATCCCTCATCCAGAGCAAGCAAAAAGGGAAGGGGCGGGGGACGCCGAATTGCGCCCCCCTGCAGCACTGGGCAAGCCGCTGGGGGAAAGGGCAAGCCCACAAGCTCCTGTACGCCGGGAAAAAAAGCTGGAAAAGCGACTTCCGTGTTTGGCCGAGGTTTTTGTAGGCGGCCAAATGGGAGAGACATATCTTAACGCACGGACAGGATTCCCAGCTGATAAGGGGACCGATTCAAAAGCCTCTTTCTTCTGAAGCGGCAGGGGAATCAGAGAAAAGTAGGATTGGAAGGGAACTGTAAGACCATCAAGCCCATGCCCTTTAGCAGTGTCATGATACAACAAACCCAGAATGAAACCCCGCAGCACTGCAGGGATTCGAAAGATGGATCTCAAACAGCAAAGCGGAAGGCCTGGGAGGCTGAAATGCCTGGGGAAAATAACCAGGTCTTCACCCGCGGCCGGAAGGGATGCAGCGCAGGGGTTCTGAGACCTTTCAAACTGGCTTTCCCCAACCCGGGGCGCTCCAGGGGTGTGGGGCTGCAGCTCCCATAATTCCCAGTCGGCACGGCCAACGGGTGGGGATGATGGGCACGGTAGCTCAACCCATGTGGAGGGCGCCAGGCTGGGGGAGGCCATCTCAAGCCGTTATAGTTTGGGGCGAATAACACGTGATCCGACGCGGATCTGTTTGGCAGCGTGGGAGCTCTCCTGGACTAGATCTGCAGATGAGGAGCCTGGCATTTCGCTCCCCCACGCTGGGAGGAGCTGCAGAGACAAGACAACCCGGAGCTTCTGTTGAGAGGGGAAACTCAGCCCAAATCCCCCATTGGGGGAGCATTGGGAGAAAATTATCTGCGGGTCCCTTTCTCCAGCTGTTCATTAGATGGGCAACACAGATGCTCTAGGCACTGTGGCTCCCTGAGCTACGCTCTTTTCTTCCATGGCTGTGCCTGCCACATGTGGCCTGTTTGTTGCAGAACGCGGAGTTTGCAGGCGTCTCCTCCTCCAGGGATGCAGGTTGGAGATGCCCCCCCCACACACACACACACAGGCGAGCCTCCCGTCCATCCCCAGGATGGGGCCACAAGGACCTGGCACGCAGCCCCTTCCACACGGAAGGTGCCGCGCGGGGCTCCATTCCCGGGGAGCTTCTCCCTGCACGACATCTGTCGAAAGCGCACGCTGGAAAGAGAGGGAGGTGAGGGGGAGAGAGAGGGCGACTGGGCTTACGCAACCCGATTGCAAAACCTCGCACGTGAAAGACTTTGGAGCCACGGGTGTTCCAGAGCGGCTGGAATGTCAGCGGCCCCTTCATTCACCCTGCTTCAGCGCTTCCGAGAAAGCGGGTTCTTCGCTTTCCCCCTTGCACGGCTCCCCAGCGCGGGGAGTGCTCATTCTTCCCGGGTTCAACCCGGGGGGGGGGGGGGATTTCATTTGTTTCATTCCTCTGGCTTGCAGAGGCGGCTGGGCTCGGTCGGAAACCCTGGCAAGGAGTACTTTGCCCCTGCGTCCGCTCTCTGGATTCCGCGGAGCGCCAGGGAGAGAATCCCAGGAAAACATCTGGCGCCTTTTGCCTGAGCTGGACCTGGGGAGCAGATGCTGGAACCAGCCCTGCTACCCAAGGAAGAGCATTCAGAACAAAGGGACACGATGGTCTTGTAGGCCCCTTCCAACCCTAGGATTCTGCTATTCTATGATTCCAATTCCCATCACCCCCAGCCAGCGTTCCCGAGGGCCCTGCTGGTTGGGGATGGTGGGAGGTGCAGTCCACCATCGATGCCTCCATGCAGGAATCCAAGTCAGAGCATCCCTGACAGGTGGCTGTCCAGCCTCGTCTTGAAGGCCTCCAGTGTGGGAGAGCCCGCCACCTCCTTAGGTCATGGGTTCTGTTGTTGTATTGCTCTAACAGTCCAGACATTTTCCCTGATGTTCAGCCGGAATCTGGTCTCCTGGAACTGGAGCCCATGATTCCATGTCCTGCACTCTGGGAGGATCGAGAAGAGATCCTGGCCTTCCTCTCTGGGACAGCCGTTCAAGTCCTTGAAGAGCGCTCTGCTATCTCTCCTCAGCCGTCTCTGCTCAAAGTGAAACAGGCCCAGTCCTTTCCCTCTCTCTTCGTGGGGCTTTGTTTCCAGTCCCCCGATCATCTTTGCTGCCCCCCTCTGACCCCTCTCCAGTTTGTCTGCATCCTTCTTAAAGTGTGGTGCCCAGAACCGGACACAGCAGTCCAGATGAGGCCTGCCTTGTGCTGAGGAGAGGGGAACTAGGACCTCCTGGGATGTGGAAGCTGCGCTTCTATTCATGCTGCCCCAAATAGCATTGGCCTTTTGTGCAGCCACATCACATGGCTGGCTCAATCCCACCACTCCTGGCTTCTATGAATGTCACCCCAAAGAGAGTTTGCCTTTTTTGCAGAGCCTCGAGGGGGAGCTTTTGCCCAGCAAATATAAGGCAGCCTCCGAGATTCGTAACTTGCTCCTTCCGGCAATTCCACCCTGAAGATGTGATGGTCCAGGAACAAGAGAGCTTGTCTGGGAAAAGACACACTCCCTGCCATTGTCAAGTCCGGCCTTTCCCTCTGGCATCCATGAACCCGGCCCCCAAATGGAACATGCTTTGTCCTCCTCTCTCGCACTAGCGAGGGGAAATATGTCTTCGGGCGCCTTTCAAACGCACCGAGCGCCATCACACCCCTGAGAACGGGCCGAGTTCATCCAAAGCTATCTTTAGGGCCAGGTTTCCACACGGGCGAGGGGACAAGGCTGGGCGGGAGAGGGAAGTAGCGTGCGATCAAAAAAGCCAGCTGATGACTGCAGAAATTCCCAGGGCGTTTGAAAAAGAACAAGTCAGAGGAAACGGTTGCTAAGTAATATTTCTACCTAGGCAAACAATGCGGGACACGGCTTCCCACACCCCCCCGCTCTGAACTTTGCCGCTTTCTGGAAGGCAAGTCTCGGGAACGATGGGAGCGACTTTTCCTGTGCCATGAAACAAGGGGTTCTTGGCAGAATGGGAGAGCTCTGCCTGGTTCACAAATATTGGCAATCGACGGTGTGGCCTGTTCAATGCTGGGCTGTCGGGGGGTGTTTGCTAACCAAAGGCGCCCCAGGAAGAGAACCCATGGCTTGTTGCTGGGCTGTGAATCCCGGGTTGCTGAAACCATGGGCTGCTGTCCCAGGCAAACTCAGCACCGTGGGTTGCTTCGACAGGCAGCAGAGGTGGTGGGCAAGAGGGGTCCACAAATCCACTCCTCGATATGTGAGACCTACAGTGCCACAAAGGCACCTGGGATAGTGGGAGGGAGTGGCCAAAGAAGGAGAGAAACAAATATGCCTGCACTGAGCAGGGGGGTGGAATGGATGGCCTTGCAGGCCCCTCCCGACCCTCACGGCAGGGCATGTAAAGGGCTGGATGTACCCCATCTCGACTGCTCTCGGAAGCTCAGCAGGGACAGCCCTGGTTGGCCCTTGGACGGGTGACCGCCTGGGCATCAGGCTTCCTGCATGGAGCAGGGGGTGGGACTGGATGGCCTTGCCGGCCCCTTCCAACCCTATGATTCTACAATCTATGAACCTTCTCGCGCGCATTTCCCCAAGCGCACGCACCGACGGTGCACGTCTCCGAAACGGGCGCATTCTCCTCCCATGGATGAAAGCATATTTGCGCAAATTCCGTGTCCGCAAATCCCACTGCAAGCTCAGGGATGGGCAGCCCGCGGCTGCAGGCGGCCTCCAAGGCCGTGCTCCATCTGGGGGGGCGCGAAATGGGTAAGCCTTGATCAAACATGGAGGCAGATTTCCCGTGCATCCCTGCTTCCAAGGCACCCAGAACTGAGTGCTTTGGCTATTGGGCGGTATAGAAATGAAATGGAATAAAGAAACTGGGGTCCGCAGAGGGGTGTCCAGGAGCACCGCTCTTGGGCCCCACTGGGCTCCCCTTCCCTGGTTTTCATTTTATTTTTTTAAAGGGGTTTTGAAAATATTGTTTTCTGCAAAGTAAGTGCCGGCCTCCAGGGCCATCTTTGTTTCTGCAAAGGCCTCTGGGCCCAGCACCCCTGAGCCTCGCTGGGTTGCTCCTTTGTGGGACGAGGGCTGGAGCTGGAAAACGCGGGCTCAGAAGGGTGGTTCTGAAGCGCGGAACCCACCTCTGCCTTGTCCAGCGGAGTTGGGGGCAGGTCACCTGTCTTTGAGTCCCACTGCTTTGCCTTCTGGGAAAGGGGTGTTCGGTTCCCACAGCATGGCAGCCGTTTTGTGGATGGGCACGCCCCTTCGGCGGCCATTTCGTGAGGGTGCCCGCAACACACGCACAACCTTCCGAATGTGCCCAGTGAGCCAGAACGGGCCTAGAACAAGGGTTCTTTTTAAAGTCACAATATACTATATGCTTTTATAGTAGGAACACAAGAACCTGCCTTATATGGAGTCCGACCCTTGGTCCATCTCACCCAGTCTTATCAACACAGCTACAGGCAGGATTCTTTCCTAGCCCTCCCTGGACATGCTGCTGGGGATCAAATCTGGGACCTTCTGTGTGCAAACCAGGGGCTCCCCCCCCCCCCCCGAGCTACAGCCCCATCTGTACTACATACAAAATACCATATACTTTGGGGGGAACAACATACTAACGATACGTTCGTATGCCAAACGCCTCCAAAAGCTGGCTGTCAGACATACACAGAGGAACTCCCCCAAAGTCCAGGTGGCTGATCTAGTTAAAGTGTTCCAAGCTGTGTGTCAGCTGCTTGTTGTAAAACAAGCGAGGAGGAAAGAGCCGGGGAGGCAGCTGGGGCATGGGAATAAACTCGTGAAAGAGTTGAGCGAGCAATCAAAACCACAGTCCTGGTTTTCGCTCTTCGCGCCGGCCCAAAACACTGGCGAGGGATTTCAAACGGGCAACACGGGAAAGCGCACGCTCGAGCATGACCCAGTGCCGAGCTGTTCCTGAGCTTCCATTGCAAGCCATACACATGCACAGCTTGAGGCGCTGGGTGTGCTTAAGGCGGTCAGCGAGGCCAGCAAATTGTCTGGCAAGGGCGCCGAATAGGCAGGGGTCCGCGCCCAGAGTAAGCCGGCCACGTGCCCCCCCCACCCCCCGCGCACAGGGGAGGCGCTGCCCAGGAGCCTGCGAACAAGGAAATGCCCCCTGGATTCTCCCCTCGAGCTTAGGAACATAGGAAGTTGACTTTGCACTGGCTCGGAGTATTTGCTCACCTAGCCGAGCACTGTTGACTCTGACTGACACCAGCCCTCCCTCTCCCTCAGGTCTTCAGGCCGAGGCCTTTTCCGTCACCGGGCGGAAGATGGCAGGGATTGGGCCAGGGGCCGCCTGCATGTGAGAGCTCCCCAGCTCAGACCCTCTAAAAAAAAAGAAGGCGTGTGGAGAGTTGGACGTAGGGAGCCACCTTGGAAAGGAGCCTTCCGGGCGTGCTTGACTGTACCTTCTTGAGGGTGCGGTCTGGCATGCGAGGGTCAATGAGAAAGATGCTGCCTGGATACGCCCGGAGCCAGGCAGTCACCGGATCCGTGATCTCGGGCAGATCCGTCCTTTTCTCGCATATCTTTGCAGACTGCAAGCCTGTGGGCAGGGACTGCCCTGCTTGACACGAAAGCTGCCCTGGGAGCCACGTGAAAACACTTCCCATAAACACAGGGATGACTCCTGCCAGCGGAAGGGTGCTGTTGCCCTCATGCCCTGCTTGTGGGCATCCCGCAGACGGCTGGTCAGCCACTGCGCGAACAGAATGCTGGACGAGAGGGGCCCTGGCTCTGATCCAGCAGGGCTCTTCCGGGGTTCTCTAGACTGTGGGCCCCAGACCACAGCACATGCAAAGTACTGGCTAGCAAGCCTCACCCAGCCTGCCCAGAGGGGATGCCCTCGGACCTGGCAGGGGCTGTTTCCGGGGCAAGACCACCACACGGCTACCTCTAGGGAGGCTCCATGGCTCAGCGAGGAGAGCCCTTGCTTCCCGAGCTGAAGCTCCCTGGTTCTATCACTGGCACTTCCAGTTTGAAAGGATCTCGGGAAGCAGCTGACGAGAAATGCGTCTCTCTGCCGGGGAGTCCGGAGAGCTGCTGCTGCCAGTCAGTGTCAGATGGACCATGCTAGATGGACCCTGCTAGGTGGACCATGGTAGATGGACCTGGTTAGGTGGACCCTGCTAGGTGGACCCTGCTAGGTGGACCATGGAAGATTGACTCTGCTAGGTGGACTCTGCTAGGTGGACCATGGTAGATGGACCCTGCTAGGTGGACCCATGGTAGATGGACCTGGCTAGGTGGACCCTGCTAGATGGACCCATGGTAGATGGACCCTGCTAGGTGGACCCATGGAAGATGGACCCATGACCTGATATGAGTAGTAGTGTTAGAAGCATTAGTTGTTGCAGTAGTATTCATTACATTTCTATACGGACCGATAGCTGAAGCTTTCTTGGTTGTAGACAAAAATTAAAAACCATTTACATAAAAACAAACAGACAGCACACACAGAGATGACATATCTAAAAACAACCTTAAGCAATCAACGATAAGGTAAATCAATCTAGGACCTGATGAAAATCTCATCATATGCTGCCAAACGCCTGAGAGCAGGCAAAGATCTTAATTCGGCGCCAAAGAGATAACAACCCTGGTGCCAGGCAGGCCTCATCGGAGAGATAATTCCATAACTGGGGAGGCCACCACCTAGAAGGCCAACTTCCTTGTTGTCCCCTTCTGAACCCCCTGAGAGGAGACACCCAGAGGAGGGCCTTGGATGCTGAATGTAGTGTACAGGCAGGTTCACGTTGGGAGAAGTGCTGCCACGTTCCCTTGGCCCCCACCTTCCTCACGCGCACACACACAAAGAGAGGCTTCACTCTCACGCCTTTAATTCACTACCAACCGGTTCATTACAGATGCAAATCCTCGAAGACTCTCAGGTGATGAAGGAATAACAGCGGGGGATCCAAATGGGGGCTACGATGCTGCCAGCAGTTTCAACAGGGGCTTAGAATCATAGAATCATAGAAGAGTAGGGTTGGAAGGGGCTTTTAAGACCATCTAGTCCAACCCCCTGCTCAATGCAGGACTCCAAGTCAGAGCATCCCTGACAGATGGCTGTCCAGCCTCATCTTCAAGGCCTCCAGGGTGTGAGAGCCCACTATCTCCCTAGGTCTTCTCTTCGTAAGGCTAAACAGGCCCAATTCTTTCAGTCTCTCTTTATAGGGCTTTGTGTCCAGTCCCCTGATCATCCTCGTTGCCCTCCTCTGAACCCTCTCCAGCTTGTCTGCATCCTTCTTAAAAGTGCGGTGCCCAGAACCAGACACAGCACTCCAGATGAGGCCTAACAAGGGCTGAGTAGAGGGGAACTCGGATTTCCCGGGATTTGGAAGCTATGCCTCTATCAGTGCAGGCCAAATTAGCACTGGCCTTTTTTGCTGCCACATCACACGGTGGGCTTATCTTCAGCTTGTGATCGACAACACTCCCACGATCCTTCTCTCTAGTAGTGTTGTTGAGCCAAGTCTCCCCCATCTTGTAATCTACAACATTCTTGCTGGCTAGAATAACTGAGGGAGGGAAGCCCCTCCCTTCCAGTGATGCTCCCCTACGTTGACCCTCACGCCTCCCAACCGGGTCGGCTGTCTGAGCTCTGCCGCTAACTTTTCCCGCTTTGCTCTGCGTCGCAGTCTAGCATCCCTAGCATCCCTCAGCCCACACCTTGTGCTCTCCTCCTCCTCCTGGGTTCTCACCAAGGAGGGAGTTAGCGTAACAGGGTGTTAGCATCCGGAGAAGCACGCCTCTCCATGTCTGAACTCGCTCGGGAAGATGCCTCCCCTGGTTCTGGCTGTTCCCCTTTTGAATCTGAACTGCTCGCGATCCCCATATGCTCCAAATCCATCCTGACAGGCGCCCTGTCAGGTATTGACTCATCCCACCTGCCAGTTCCTCAGATCAGGGCCTATTTAACAGTGGATTCAAGTGCGAGTAGTAGACCCCTTCCAACCCTACTATTCTCTGATTCTGTGTGAGAGAGAATCCTCTCTTGGTCTGAGCATTCCTGCCCCCCCCCCCCCCAATGTTCCTTGCCTGAATGGCTTTCCAGACATTCACGAAGCACTATCTAAGCAGCAGCACCCCAGAGGGACTCCACGGGAGATTCCTACAGTGTGGACTCTGAGAGCACAGGAAGAGGCCGGGATGGGAAGAAGCTCCTACTCGCTTTGGAAGGCAGCTGAGGCCTCGGCCAACAGGTCGGGCTAATGCCTCATCGACTGATAACTGGGCCCATCGACCGATTCATTACATCCACACGCACAGTTACCCAAAAGCCGGGCGGCTGGGGGGACGACGGCGTGGCCATCTGGGGAGCCCTGGAGGACTGGATTTGGCCGGTTACTATCACCTGGTCACAGAATCCTAGAAAGCAGGGTTGGAAGGAGCCTACAAGACCCTCAAGTCCAACCCCCTGCTCAAGGCAGGAACCCAGGTCCGAGCATCCCTGGCAGACGGCTGCCCAGCCTCATGTATAAGTAACAAGAGCCATTTCATTGCAGCAGGGTCGCGGCAAGAGCCGGTGGCTCAAAGCCCGGTGCCGTTTGTGATGGCCTGCGCCACCCCCGCCTGCGTTTCCCGCGCCACGCCTCACCTCTCTGACAGTGCTCGTGCGTCCAGCAGCGCTCGTTAAAAATCCCGTTGATCACCGTGGGCGGACAGCTGCTCTTCCCTTGCATGGTCCCCGGACAGACATCTCCGCACTCCTCCTTGTCGTCCTTGTTGGCCACGATGTAGTTATCCTCGACCGAGTCCAAGATCCGGGACCAGTCGATGGTGGACAAGTAGCAGAGCTCGTCGTTCTTCTCAATGCGCACCGCCCCGCGGGTGATGTTCATCAGGTTGTACAGGCCGATCTCCTTCAGGTGAACCATCTCGAAGATGACCAGTGCGTAGTTGAAGAAGAGGCGATTCCCCCGGATGATGGTGAGGTTGGGGAAGAGCTTCTTGAGGCTTTCCAGCCCGTAGACCCGGAAGACCAGCAAGTAGTCCGTGATCATGGTCAGCATGGGGAAGCTGAGGCCACGGAAGTCCTCAGACCTGGTTTTGAACAGGAGCAAGATCTGCAAATGTCCCTCGATCACGGTGCAGTTCTCCAGTGTGCTGAAAAGGGTCAGGTTGTTGCGGATGTCGACACTGTCACAAACTGGGGGAGAGAGAGAGAGAGAATGAGCAACGGGGAGTCTTCCCCAGGGCCAGCCATGTGTTCCTTCTCCAGCTGGCAGGCGCTGCACTGACTCATAGGATCATAGAACAGTAGGGTTGGAAGGGGCCTACAAGACCATCGAGCCCAACCCCCTGCTCAGTGCGGGACTCCAAGTCACAGCGTCCCCATAGAATCATAGAATAGTAGGGTTGGAAGCGGCCTACAAGATCATCGAGCCCAACCTCCTGCTCAGTGCAGGAATCCAAGTCAGAGCGTCCCCATAGAATCATAGGATAGTAGGGTTAGAAGGGGCCTGTGAGACCATCCAGTCCAACCCCCTGCTCAGTGTAGGAGTCCAAGTCAGAGCGTCCCCATAGAATCATAGAATAGTAGGGTTGGAAGCGGCCTACAAGATCATCGAGCCCAACCTCCTGCTCAGTGCAGGAATCCAAGTCAGAGCGTCCCCATAGAATCATAGGATAGTAGGGTTAGAAGGGGCCTGTGAGACCATCCAGTCCAACCCCCTGTTCAGTGCAGGAGTCCAAGTCAGAGCGTCCCCATAGAATCATAGAATAGTAGGGTTGGAAGCGGCCTACAAGATCATCGAGTCCAACCCCTTGCTCAACCCCCTGACTCCAGTGGGTCAGCTGGCTGGGAATGATGTATTTGCCACCCAACACATTTGGGGGGTGCCAGGTTGGGGAGGCTGACCTAAGGGGTAGCTTTCTGGTGCAGCTCGAGGCCAGCAAGCCATTCCGCCCACACAAAACGTACAGTCAAGATCGCACAGTCATTTTGTTTCCAAAACTGGGTTCTCACTTATATAGCACCAGCCACTGAATTCAATTCACACAAATGAGTGAATGGCGGTGGTGTTGGGGGATTAAGCCTTCGACCCCCCGGCCTTTGACCTATGGTGTCACACAGGGTTCTCTCTTGTCCCCCATCCCCCCCGTTATCAATATTGAAATGTGGAATGTTTATTTGAAATGTGGCATATCATCATCATCATGTGTATTATTATTTTCAGTTATTTACTGAAAAATGGCAGGCACCATGGCATATAATTATAATAATAATAATAATAATCCTGAGTATTATTATATTCAGTTATTTACTGAGAAATGGTAGGCACCATAGCGTATAATAATAATTAATAATATTCATAATCTGTATTATTATATTCAGTTATTTACTGAGAAATGGTAGGCACTATGGCATATAATAATAATAATTAATCATCATAATCTGTATTCATAGAATAGTAGGGTTGGAAGGGGCCTACAAGGCCATTGAGTCCAACCCCATGCTCAGTACAGGAATCCAATTATTATAGTCAGTTATTGCTGAGAAATGGGAGGCACCATGGCATACAATAATAATAATTAATAATAATCATAATGTGTATTATTATATTCAGTTATTTGCTGAGAAATGGGAGGCACCATGGCATACAATAATAATAATAAATAATCATAATAATCTGTATTATTATATTCAGTTATTTGCTGAGAAATGGGAGGCACCATGGCATATAATAATAATTAATAATAATCATAATGTGTATTATTATATTCATTTATTTTCTGCAAAATGGCACACACCATTTTGTGACTTGCTGGCATAAAAAGAACACAAGGAGGACCCCATCTAAATGTGATTTTGACGCCGTTTAATTTTCCGTGGAGGGATTCATTATTTGTAAAGTATTGGGTTTGTTCACTGATCTCCTCCTTCATCACTCTTTTTCATTATTCCTTGTAATACTGGCATTTTTGACTGCAATGATGAAATAAAGGGGGGGGGGGAAGAAAAATAGTCCTGGGCCCTTTCAGCAGTAGAGTCCAAAGGGCGAATCCATGGAATGCAAAAACAAGCTTCTGCACACTCGCAATGCTTCTTTTTGGTGTGTGGGGGGCATCATCTGTTGTTCCCCCATACCCACACTCCCCATCTCTTGTGTAGGAATCAGGATCCCTCCACGTCAGGCTGAGATGCATTTGGAATCAATGTCGTTCTCGGGAGCGGATGAGTGCCCAATAAGGGACGGACAACCAATCCGCCTGTTCTCAGAGTGCGCAATGACACTGGCGCATGATCGTCGCCTTGCCTCTGCCGCCCTCAACCTGGCGCCCTCCGGATGCGCTGGACTGCAGCTCCCATCACCCACAGATGCTGGGAGCTGCAGTCCAGCAGGCTGCCTCCCTTTGTGGCTCGCCTCATTCACGCCAGACCCCTGTGGGCGTGCCTGGCCTGGCACAGCTGCACCTGCTCTTCTGCGCCGCACAATGCAATCCCGTTTAGGCACATCACTCTGGGGCAGATGATGGTGCTTTCAATCAGGCTGGCAACCCTCCCAGTCTCACGAGAAGTTGCCCACGCTCAAGATCCGCCCCTTGCAGGGCTTGCCGGCAATCCAGTAGCCGAGCAGAAGCTCTTGCCCTTGCTGTTTCCGAAACATATGTGCCCCGAGGGCGCAAGGATGCGGTTACTCATGTGTTAAGCACCAGCTGGTGGTTAGCAGACAATTTGGTATATACACAGACACTGCCCACTGGTCTCAGCACAAACACGGACTAGTCATAAGTGGGGAACGACAACAACATGGGCTCTGGGCGTCCTCAAATCATTATGTTCGCACCAGAGGAAATCACCACAATCACAATTACTTGGATGCACGGCAGTCGAGGTGAAGTGTGCAGTTCAGACCATAATTCTGTGGTGCCGTGTGGGGTTACAGCCGTTCCGTAAGCAAAACCACGGGGGCTCGGAGCGCACGAGCCCTGAAGCAGCAAGATTGCCCGGAAAACACGCCGGGGGAGCTCTGACAGGAGTTTTAACGCCTCCTGTGCGGCTGAACAACTCGGGTTCCTGCACGGAGCGGGGGGCCCGACTCGACGGTCTCGCAGGCCCCTTCCAACCCTACGGCTCCAGGATCCATCCTTCCACGAGACACCGTTGGTTCCTAACGGAACAGCGCCCACAGTCCATCTTTCTGCACGTGGATCCCTTGCCCTCGCCTCCCCCAACACGATGGGAGTCGCGGCCTGACCCATCTGAAGGGCACCGCTTTGGGGGAAGCTGCCTGACACGTCGAGGTGGCTGGCGCTTTCGTGGCCATGTGTCCGCAGCATAGCAGCAAATCGAAAGCTGCTATGTGACAGCTACGGGGTTGCTGCCTTCCTACAGACCAAAGTGCCCTGCGGCCATTGGGGCAGTTTCCCGGCAGCAAGGGGAGGGGGGCTTGGCGGCCTGCCTCTGCCCCACTCGTCTCTGGGAATGCAGCCCCATGCTGATGCTTTCCTAGAAGCCAGCAACATTGATGTGCTGCCTTCCCTGTGGCTGGAGCAGAGCACCGTTGGATCCACTCTGGGCCTCAACCCGTCTCAGCCTTAACGCAAGGCTCCGCCCAGGGGGGACTAGCCAAGGGTCACACGCTGTGGCTGCAGGCTTCCTTGGGCGCAAAGCCCAACAGAAGGCACTCGTGGCTGGACCAAGCAAGGTAGCACCCCTCCTACCCCACTCAAATCGCCCCAGAGGCAAGGAGGCTGTGCTATTATCATCATCATCATCATCATCATCATCATCAATATCCCGCCTTTCCCCCAATACTGGGACTCATGGCGGCTTTGCAGCCTTCAAACGGATGCAGTTCAAACCTAGAAATCGAAATGGAGATGCAAGCGCACAAAAGCTAAAACCATAATGAGATCGGCCATCTTGAAACTGCAAAAAGATCGAGACGTTAGGAGGCGCCAAGAAAAACAGTATCCGTCCGTCACATTTTCACAGGTCCAGACGAGCAATCCCCAAAGGCCTGCTGGAACAACGGCGTTTCCCCGTGCCTATGGAAGCATATCAAGGAGGGTGCCCCGCTCGGCTCCCTGGGAAGGGAGTTCCAGAGCCTTGGGGCAGCCACTGAGAAGGCCCTCTCCCACGTTTCTAGAAGCGGAAGGGCAGGTGACCCGTGTGGGTACCTTCCTCCCCGCTGCAAGCACGGGGAGGAAGGTACCTCTGAGGATGGCAAGGCGAGCTCCGGAGACGCCTCCTGGTGTCACTGAAATACGAGAGCAATTTTATGACTAATCGTTTCAGACCTATTAATTATACATCAAAATATGAACCTGGGAAAGCTACTGTGAGATCTGGAACGGTGCGGTTGCTCAACAGGATTCTTTTGGCAAGGCCGCCCCAGTTGCCTCGCAAATCGTCAGTGCAATTTTTTGCCCGTTTTGAAAGCAGCAGGCCATGCGTTGTGTGCCTTTGAAAACGACGGTGAAAAGGCCTCTCAATTTAAACATTGGCCAGTACTGCTTTGCCCCAACCTGGTTCTTATACTTATGAGCATTCATCCATCGGGGATGCTCTGACTTGGATTCCTGCACTGAGCAGGGGGTTGGACTGGATGGTCTTACAGGCCCCTTCCAACCCTGCCCTTCTGTGATTCTATGAACATGGCAGCATCTTTCAGCTTACAGCTCTTCATGCCAGCAACTAGGCCTTTGGAGAGGCACTTCAGCATTTTAAAATGGGGGGAAAGCTGCCTGGAAGCCAGGGAATCCCCCCACAATTGGTGGTTGGGGGGAGGGGCGTGGCCAGCCGTGGAATCCCGAAGGGCTGAATGGGGTTCCTAGGAGGGCCGGGTGTGGCCCCTGAAGTGAAGTTCTGCACCCCTGGTTTACACAGCGAGACTGACCGTGCAAGGAAAAACGGGGGCGGCCATGCAGCAGATGAGTGGACCCCTGGGCAGAGCAAGCGGCTGCATGCCTGCAACTGAAGCAACCCCACTGCTCCCAACCTTCCAGAAAGCCATGCTGCAGGAGCGGGAAGATGGGGGAGAAATGGGGCTCTGGAGCACCAGAGCTGGGAGCCACAGGAAGAGCAGCTGGCCAAGGAGAAGCCTTGGGTGGCAAATGCTCCCCTGGCTAGAGAAAGGAAGATTATCCCAAGTGCGCATTTTCCTCAAGGGTCTGTTTGTCAACAGTTGCACTACAGCATTTGAGGTGAACAGATCAGTCTAACCTCCTTCTTGGCTTTACTGGGCTCTTTTTTTAAAGGAATAAAAGCAAGGAAGACCAGAAACAAGTTTGGCACTGGATTTGGGGGCATAAAAGAAAAGGCGTGTGGATTCTCAAGGAGGGTCAGGATGGCTACCAAGAAATCCGAGTGAGAATGGACCATTCCAGTCCGGCCTTAGATCAATCTTACCCACCCAACCCGGCGCCCTCCAGATCTGTTGGACGACAACACCCACAATCCTCAGCCAGGGGACCTGGAGGGTACCAGGTTGGGGAAGCCTGAGCAACTTCTACCCAAACTCTCTCCTCTGTGCATCTACTAAAAGTCCAGGGGCCTTGTCGGCCTGCTCAGCTCAGAACAAAACAGGCAGATTGCAGAGCCCTTGCTTTGCATGCAAGAAGTTCAAAGTTTGATCTCTGGCATCTCCAGGTGAGTGGAAAACCCACATTGCCCGAGAGTCGCGGCTAGCCAGAGTCAAGAACGCTGGGCTTCATGGTCCAATGCAGCAGATTGAAGACGGGTATGTATGGTTAAAAAATTAAGTAGGTCCCATGCTGCCCACTGCAGCCCTGGGGTGAGTGGGTCCCCCATCTGAAAAGGCTACAGACAACGAGACCCTCTTAAACATCCCTAGAAGATCTCAAGCCTCAAGGGGGAACAGGACGACTACTTCCCCAGGAAGTCATAGTTCCCCCTCCTCTTCAAAGGGGATTTCCTAATTTGCAAGAGACTTCCTGAGATTCTCTTCGCCACCTGTGGCATGTGACCGCTTTTTGGTATTTTTAAAACTCGGCACAATAAAAAAAGGGAAATGAAGATGTTTGTGGGACCTCACTTGGCAGCCAGAAGCCCCTTAGGAGCATGACTATCAGTTCCAGAACATCGCTGCTATATATAACTAGGCGAAAGAACGCTCCGGTTTAAGCAAAGCAGCAAATGAAGTGTTTGGGAAGGGATGTTTTGTACAAGAAAAAGATTCCCCCCACTTCTGCAGCATACGAGTTCCAAACTGTCTTGATTTTGACTTCCTGGATGAAGCGGGGGGGAAAGAGATGAAAGATAAAGCACTCTAGGAGATGACAATCGCATACTGGTGTGCAGAGAGCCTAGAGATGTGAAGGCCCAGAAAAAAAACGGGGAAATTCATGAAAAAAACAGGTCCCATCCCCCCCAAATATAACAGCTTTGGATTATGAAATATTTAAGAATTTAAGACAAACTCCCCAGCCTTTAGTCCCCCCAAAATGATTTCTAAAAAACCACGTAATAAGAACGCTTTTCTAGAAAGACTAGAGACATAAAATATCTGGAAATAACGAAGCCATGGGGAAAAATATGTTTAATCCTCTCTGTAAGAGTCCCAGCAGAATTGGTCCTTTCATTTCTTATTAAAATTACCGATCTAAAGTATATTTTACTGATAGACACTTTTGCTCAGTTTCCCAACATGAGAGTAAAATCACCATTGTGCATTCTTAGGTTTTGCTCTGTAGAGTTCTGCGTTTCTGATGCTGATTAATCCATTCAGACAATAATTCCAGATTTACTAGCCGAGTTCATGTTTAAAAGTTTTAAAATACTATGACGATTTTATGAGCAAACTAGGTCATATCTAAAATAACTTCGGGGACAGAAAGGCTGCTTTATGGTCCTAAAGCAGCCCTCCCCAAGCTGGCACCCTCCGGATGTTTTGGACTACAGTGCCCAGCATTCCTGGCCCTTGGCCATGCTGCCTGAGGCTGATGGGAGCTGAAGTCCACACTATCTGGAGGGCATCAAGTCAGGGAAGGTGATCTTAAAGCAACAAAGGGACTTTAAATCTGTACAGAGTGCTAAAAAAATCACGATGGCTTATTTTTCGATTTTGAAAAAAATCCCCATTTTTCCGGGGGACAATTTTTTCCCCCATGGCCTCAAAATTCCCAGAAATTTTACATCTCTAGGAGAGTGATGTCTTCTCGACAGCACAAAACAGCAAAGCAGAAGCCCAGAAGTAGAAGGAGCCCAAAGCCACGGAGTCCAACTCCAAGGGGGAGGACACCCCCCCAATGAGCCAAACCCATGCAAAGAACGGGTGTAGCAGCAATATCCCTGCAGACCTAACAGCTCCAGATGATGTGAACTCCAGAACTCCCCCTTCAAAGATCGGAATGGGGGGGTAACCCCCCCTCTTCCACCTGCTCGTGCCACACAGAAAATTGGGACGGTGAGCCCCAGACAACTGCATCCCATGGCACCCTGCTCTCGCACCGGCAACGAGGAAGACTCCAGAAGTCCCCAGAATGCATGATTCCAAAAAAGGTGGGGTGGGGGGAGAAGCCGAGCAGCTTATGTAAGCGAGCTTGGTAGCATACCCTTGAGGTATCAGAGAGTGAAGTCAAAGCCCTGGGGCAATTCTGGCATGCACGAGCATTTTACAGTAAACCATGTGGGAAAAACCCGTCAAGACTCCAGTGGGGTTTGCACCGAACAGGAGAGAGGCCTGCAAGCCGCCGACGGGAGAGCGGTGTTGATACCGCTAACCCGGGAGTGCCTCTAGGGGCAGCGTGTCCCGAGGGGTCGCTTTTTCGTTTCCTCGCTTTTTACAAAAATATCTGGCAGCAAGGTTTCAACAGCTCAGCTCGCAACGAATATTTATTTATTTATTTTTATTATTGCATTTATATCCCACCTTTTTTCCTCTTGCAAGGAACCCAAGGCGGCTTACATTATCCTCCTCCTCTCCATTTTATCCTCACAACAACAACCCTGTGAGGTAAGTTGGGCTGAGAGTGTGTGACTGGCCCAAAGTCACCCAGTGAGCTTCCATGGCCGAGTGGGGGTAGAACCCGGATCTCCCAGCTCCCAGTCCAACACTCTTGCCACTACACCACACTGGCTCATTTGAATATTGTCAAATGAAGCGGCACATCCTTCAGCTCATTCTGGTGAAACCAGGGCAAGTTCCCTCAAAAGCCAAAATGCTGACAAAGCCCAAAACAACATAAAATAATACTTGGCAGGAGGAAGGGAAAATGAGCCATCTACCCACTCCCTTTGACTGTCCCCCCCCCATGCAGCAAACATTTGCCTTCCTGCTAAACAATCCTGCGAAGTACTGAGAATACGCCGCCGCGAAGTGAAAAGCCAACCATCAGCCACAAAATTTTTGAGGGAGCGGCTGTCTGACAGTTCAAAAAAATCTATTTCCCCCCACAGTCGACTGTCTCAGCAGTTAGGACCCAAATGTTACTGGAAGAAATGTCAGCTTAATTTCAAGTCGGGATCCGTCAGGACTCTTCCACGTAACGCTTGTAAACAAGGGTTCTCAGAAGGTGTTTGGGGTTTTGGAAACGTTTCACCGGATTCTACCCGAGGTTCTGTCCGAAGCTTCGCTTTTATAGAACGTTGTTCACGACGCTGGCCATTTATACACCATGGATTTCGACTCGGGGGCACCAGAGTGGCGCCGGGGTTCCTACAGAAAAGTCAGCATTTGCTTGGGGCAGGAACGGAACACAGAACCCCAACACGGAGCACGAAACCGAAGCGGGCTAATTGAAAACTGCCTTCCCATTGCAGGCCACCACTCAGAGAAGCCACAGTAGCCAACCCTCCGCTTTTGTGATACTTCTGCTTCGAAAACTTCTGCCTGGCTTAGTCACCAATATTTCCAACCTCCAAAACACCCCCCCAAATATGATTGGGGTTGACTCTGTGCTATGCTAAGAAGAAGAGATCATTTTGTACTCAGCGGCTTGCTGTCGTACAGCCGCCCCCAATCTGGCCCCCTCCAAACGTGCTGGACTGCAACCCCGGTTGGCCGTGCTGGCTGGGGATGATGGGGATCGCAGTCCAACACATCGGGAGGGCTCCAGGCTGGGGAAAGCGGCTATGAAGCCTGGCTGGAGCGGGGCGAGTGTGTGAGGGACCAACAAAGAGAACCCTCAAAATGGGAGCTTCGCTTTTTCTTGGCACAACCCGAGCTCCGGAATACCACCCTGCACTTTGCATAAAAGAGCGCTAGCACAAACCCCTGGCAACGGGCCGCTACAACTCTATTTTATATATAGCCAGCTACGGATATATAGACATGGATGGTACAATTATACCCCTTCGCATTCCAAATGCCACATTGAAGAGAAACCGTTTTAGAACCTGATGCATCAGGCAATTGAGAACACATGTTTTTTGGGGGGGTGAGGCCCCATTTCAAAATATTTGTGGGGAGACATCAAAAGGTGGTCGAACCCAAACCATCCCGCTAAGTGTAGAAAAACAGAAGTCATCCTTCAAGAGAAACACTTCAACATCTGATGCGAAATGTAATTTGGATGCACACGTACGCAAATCCAGAGAGGATATTCTGCCTGAATTGGAGACAAAGCCACTTGGCTCACGAGGAATCCCCTTGTTGAAGGATTCTGAAGTGGCAAAAGAACTGCAGCCTCGTCAACTTCAAAGGCCCCTATCCAGGTTATGAACTCAAATGAAAAGAAGACTCAGAGATCTTCAGCTCTGTTCTTCCTGCCCTTTAATTAATTAATTAATTAAATTTCTTAATCACCCATCTGGCCGGTCACCCGGCCACTCTGGGCGATGTACAATAAGACAACAGCTTAAAACGATAAAATTTCACATTAAAACATCGTATTTCTAAAAATACCCGAACCCACCCCAAATGCCTGCCTGAACAGCCATGGTTTTAATGCGAGGCGGAAGCTCATGAAAGAGGGGGCATGGCAGAGTTCCCTAAGGAGGGCATTTCACAGAGTGAGGGCCACCACAGAGAAGGCCCTGTCCCTCATCCTCCCCAGCCTAGCTGTCCTGGCTGATGGGACAGAGAGAAGGCCGTCCAAGGCAAATCTTGTTGAGCGGCCTCTCTGGTGTCGCTCCTTGGCTGGGCCAGAACCGTATAGGGTTTGAAAGGTCAAAACCAATACCTTGAATTTGGCCCGGAAAACAACTGGTGACCAGTGCAACTCCTTCAGCACTGGAGTGATGTGATCCCGCCAGCGGCTGCCTTTAAAAAACTTGCCATCTTGAACAGGAGCCCTCCCCTGTGTGAAAACCCACACTTGTAGCGTTGTGAAAACAGCCTCCAAATTAAATTCACAGAGGCTCTCAAGGAATGCATTTTCCAAACAGCTTCGGGCCTGCCGGAAACGGCCAAACACATTTCTCGGACCGATGGCCTCGTTTTTCGAAACACAACACACACACAAACAGAACGAGGGAGGTGGGCAAGGGGAAGATTCGACACCTACCACCAGTAAAATAATGAAAACGCTGCAGCGCATACTGGGTAACTCAAGCTGCTTGTTAGCGTTGCAATGCCTAGATGCTTCTAAACCAATCCGACCCTCATAACGGGCACTGGATGGGCACGCTGCCTGGATTCATGCCTCCCCGGATGCTGAGATAGACGCTGGGAAAACTGGCCCTTCTAAAAGATTTCTCGCAATATTCCGACGAAATACCGCAACTGAAAGGAGGCAGGCCTCTGACCAGGACACATACACGCCTCCCACAGTTTACAGACTGAACAAACTGTTACAGCTCGGGACCAAATAAACACACGCCACTACGAGGCCTAGAGTAAACAGGCAGGGTTCCAGGATTAGTCACCTCTGGGGCACAGCTTGCTGACACGCAGTGACAGGAGAAAGCAAATCTGTCTTCCGCTTCGCGGGGACGGAGTAGCAGCCTCCTTTCTAAAGGCAGCCAAGCCAGCCGAGGGAGAGCGAGTGGCACCCGGCAGAACATGCTGTCGAGGCAAAAGCATTCGGACAGAATAGTAGGATAGAATAGTGTAGTAGGGTTGGAAGGGGCCTATGAGACCGTCGAGTCCAACCCCCAGCTCAATCATAGAATCACAGAATAGTAGGGTTGGAAGGGGCCTACAAGGCCATCAAGTCCAACCCCTCAGGGCTAAAATGTGTGGGCCCCGGGACGTTGGTGGGGGCCGGCCCTCACATCATGAGCTGTCTTTTATTTTTATTTAATGCAGGAATCTAAGTCAAATCATCCCTGACAGGTGGCTGTCCAGCCTCATCTTGAATGCCCCCAGTGTGGGAGAGCCCACCACCTCCCTAGCTAATTGGTTCCATTGTTGCATCGCTCTAACAGGGCAACCTGTGGCCTCCGAACGTTTGAGACTTCAGTTCCCAGGACCATTGGCCATGTTGGTTGGGGCTGGTGGGCGGTGAAGTCCAAAACGTCTAGAGGGCACCAGGTCGAGGGAGGTTAGGTCAGGGGTGGAAGGAAACTGCCTTTCCCCGGGGAAACTGAATATACAGAGTATTTCAAGGAAAGGGGGTTGTTTACGTGGAGGGAAGCGTGGTCAATCAACAGAGTGGCCGTGTTCTGTGTTAAAAATAACGATAACTGTTTGTAGCAGAGCAGAAACAAATCCGTCCAAGACCGAGACCACATTGGGGTGCTTTTCGCAATACACGGAACTGTCTTTATTAAAAAAAAAAATATCCGAGATCCGTCGTGCCCAACGTCTTACGTGCAAAGGGGGATGTTCCACACAGCCTCTTTCAAGCGATTCCA
This sequence comes from Heloderma suspectum, assembly GCF_057233095.1. NCBI lineage: Eukaryota > Metazoa > Chordata > Lepidosauria > Squamata > Helodermatidae > Heloderma > Heloderma suspectum. The sequence goes on from NC_139475.1 coordinate 53,219,780, forward strand.
TCCAGCCAACGGGCCTTTTAAAAGAAAACGCCATTCTTAAAAAAAAAAACGCTCACACCTTTTGTTCATTCTGCATTGCTCAGCTGGTGTCTTCGCTAGAGGCGAGTCACGTGTTTTGCTTTCCCAGCTTTATTTACCTTCTTTGCTTGCTAAAATTTCGACATTTGCAGGTGCTTCCCAGAGGTTAGAGAACGCATCGCCTTGAATAACTGCCGTTTGTTTCCAATTCAATACAGTGTCGATTATTAGCATGAAAGGACACCCTCGTATTTACTCACCAGGTCCTTGGGATATCTGCAGGGTGAACAGGGTGGGGAGTAAAGACAACCCCATAAAGCTACGGAAGCCCCTTACTCTTATCCCCAAACGCAGACACTATCTTTACGCACCCCAATCAAATACTCGACATAAAAGACGACATTAAAAAAATAAATAAAGCCAAGGACAGCCTCACCTCCACTAGTGTGCTCCAGACCTCATAAGACAGCCTCCCCAAACTGGTGCCCTCCAGATGTTTTGGACTGCAACTCCCAGCATTCCTGACCATCAGCCATGTTGGCCGAGGCTGACGGGTGTTGGGAGTCCAAGCAACTGAGTTGGGAAAGACTGCCGTCGGACAATCCAAGAGCATCACAGATGTGTAAACACACATGAACACAGGAGATACACAGGAGCACACAGCAACTGAACACAGGAGACACACAGGAACACAGCAAACACACAGGAGAGCCAGGCGCTGTACAAACACTGCAAAAGAGGGGGGACCCCCTAACAAGAGCGGGGCATCCCCTAAAAGAGAAGCGGGCCGAGGGGGAATAGGATCGCACCTTTCCAGTCCCCAAAGGGGACTGGAAAGTGGGCCGCACACAACCTCAACAGTCTTGAGGACAGGAAAGAACAGGCTGAAGTTACAGGACAGCAGATTTCGGCGGAACATCAAGAAAACCTTCTTAGCGGTCAGAGCCATGGGACCAACTGCCTAGGGAGGTGGTGGGTGCTCCCTGCCCCTGGAGGTCTCCAAGCGGTCAGAGCCATGGGACCAACTGCCTAGGGAAGTGGTGGGCGCTCTGTCCCTGGAGGTCTTCAAGCAGAGACTGGAGAGTCATCCTTTCATCTGGATTCCTGCACTGAACCGGGGTGTGAGACTTGTTGGCCTAAATGGCCCCTTCCAGCTCTAGGATTCTATGCAATCCCCTAGGAACCGTAGAACAGGAGGTGGGGGGGGGCAGTCTGGACCCTTCCAGTTCCACAGGGCCCCATATAACGGACTCCCACCCACCCAGGAGGTCAATACAGACTGAGTCTGAGCTGCATCCCCATATGGCCACAGGACAAAACCTCCACGCTTCCCCCCCATCTAGGAGCCACCTTGCTCTCCCACTTGCAAAACGGGGGCCACACAGAAACCTTCCACCATTCTGTAGGATGACCAGAGGCAAAACGGGGGCCACATAGAAAGCTTGACTAGGGGGAGTAACTGCCCCTTGCCCAGCTTGGAGCGGCAGCAGAGGAGAGATTTGGCATGAGGGCTGTGGTGAGAGGATCCCGGGGGTCCGGCAAGACTGGGAGAAAAAGGGCCCTGCTGCCCTCGGCGCCGTGGCCAGCTGCCTCCCAGCACGCTCCTCTCGGCTTCCCCCTCCAGAGGAGGAGGAGAAGCCGAGGAAAACTGTGGCAACGCTACGGATGTGGCCTAGCTGAAGTCAGGGCATGGCCTGCGACCATCAAGTGCCCCGCGAGCGACGGGGAAGCGGCAGAGGGGTGGGCCTCGGCCTCTTCCCGTGCTCGGCATGCAAAACGAAAGCTCCCGAGCATAGGAACGGCCCCTTCTGGCTGCAAATTGCCACGTAGGTCACTGCCTCCAAGACATTATTAGCGATAACAGGCGCAAGGATACTCAGCCAGACTCTCATCTAAGACAGGCTAATAATGATAATCATCATCATCATCATCATCATCAATCTGACAACAGCAACGGGTGTCTGGAGTGGAGAGCACTGCAATGCCCATATGCGAGCGAGCGCCCTGGAAGAAGCATGGAACTGAAATGCCATTCAAAGACATCCTTTTGAAGCACAACCCTATGCATCGTGGGACAGAAAAGAAGTCCTACAACTCCCAGCATTCGCCAGCCAGCGTGGGATTTCTTTGCCGCCTAAACATGCACAGGATCGGGCCTTAAGAGCAGCCCAAGCACACACAAGCGTGTCTGATAGCAGTTTCGATTACTTATATAGTGGTGAGAGTGTTGGGCTGGGACTCGGGAGATCCGGGTTCGAGTCCCCGCTCGGCCACGGCAGCTCCCTGGGTGACTTTGGGCAGTCACAGACTCTCAGCCCAACCCAACAGGGTTGTTGTGAGGATAAAATGGAGGAGGAGGAGGACTATGTATGCTGCCTTGGGTTCCTTGAGGAGGAAAAAAGGCAGGCTAGAAATGCAATAAATACATAAATAAATTAGACATACAACCCTAATCAAAAGCAAGGCACTCCTCTCTCGTTCCGCTCATTAAATGCAATAAATACATAATAAATTAGACATACAACCCTAATCAAAAGCAAGGCACTCCTCTTTCATTCCGCTCGCTCGTTTCAGCGAGGGAAATTATGCACAGGCTTTAAAAGAAAAATTTTTTTTTTTAAAGGAGCGTTTAAAGGGTTCTTCCCTTTGACTGGATTGCACTCATACACTCTGCTCTTCCGCAAGATGGGGATCATCTGGATGCCAATATTGCTCATGCGATCGATATTGTTCGCACGAGTCAATGCGCAAGAAGGATTGTTGGAGAACATATTGTTGGGTTGGGCGAGGGCCGATAAACTGACGCTCCATCCAGACGAGACTGGGATACTGTGGGTGGGCAGTTCTCCTGCCTGGATGGAGGGTGCTCAACCTCTTCTGAATGGGGTTCTACTCCCCCTGAAGGAGCAGGTCCGAGCTTGGGGGTCCTCCTAGACCCATCTTTGTGGCTCAGGTGGCCTCAGTGGCGCGGAGTGCCCAAGTTTGGTGGCAATGAAGCCCCCCGTACGCCCCTTTCAGCATCTAAGGTCCTCCTCCGGGCACCCCCTCTGAGGGAAGCCAGGAAGGTGGCAGCAAGGGAGAGGGCCTTCTCAGTGGTGGCCCCCCAGCTGTGGAACGAGCTCCCCAATGAGGTCGTTCCACAGATCTTTTCAGCGCCAGGTGAAGCCCGCTCTCTTTTCCCAGGCCTCTGGCAGCACCTGCAGAGTTTTAATCGGCCCGGGATGTGCCTTTCGCAACGACCGACTGTTCAAAGCTGCGTCGAGTCGGAGGTTCGCTGTGCATATTGGCCGCCCACTTTTACATACATGGCTGTTCAGCTCTGTATGTTGCATTCGACGGCTTCCACCTCGGTAACCCACCCAGAGGGCTTTGGTCACGGGACGGTAGAGAAACGCAAGCAAGAACAACAATAATAGCATGCGGTGGAACCGTAATAAATAATAGTAATATTACACAGTGGAAACGTAATTAATAATAATAATAATAATAATAATAATATTACACAGCGTGACTATTGGCATTAGCCAGGCCCTGGATGAGACCGCTTCGAACGGCTCTGACCTTTCTACAGACAGCACAGTGCAGAAGTACTGCTGAGTAAAGTTGGCGCAAAGGAGGTCCACTCCCAGAGACAAGCATGCTCAGTATTATAATATGATCGATACCCGTAAGTTGCACTTTCTCGGAAGCCGAAAGAGCTCACCGGCCTGGGGCTCCCATCTAAGCCCCGACAAGTAATAACGCTAACAACGCTACATCAACGAATGCAATGGCTATCAATAGCGATTGGAATAATAAGTCGATATAATCACACGCACACACGCGCCTGGGGCCTCATCCGAGCCGCTCCCTAGAAGCCGCGCGGCACAGAAGCGCTACGAAGGGTCACATCTGGATGCACGTGTTCCTTTTTCACGACTCTGGTGGACCGTAGACTCTTCGGAACAAGGCAGGCATTTGGGGAAGAAACCGGCGCATGGCCAAACCAGCAGCCCGTGGGGGGGATCGCGCCCCTCGCTCACCCACCACATGCACAGTGACACACGCCAAGGGGCTTCGCAGCCATGAGATCGGTACCGAACTGTGGTGGTTCGGGTTCAAAGCCCCTCTGGAGCTGCGAGAGATCAGCTCTCCCCCCGCGGCGACAAGAAATGATGCGTCGCTACTCTGGGAGTCCCAGGAAAAGTACTCGGAGGAACTGCTTCCTGAGAACTGAAATCACAGTGCAGCAGTGCTGGAAGGGGCCTACGGATTATCGCCTTTATTGTGATTCTGGAATATTTCGGGACCACTGCCCGCTTTTGCAGCCCCCGAAGCGGTTGACAGCACATTCTAAACGCGATCCGCTGTTGTAAAGCTGCGGGCCCCGTCTCCTCTCCTCTCCTCTCCACGCCCCAGCTCCCGGTTGCAGGGCAGCCAGCGGGCTCGCACAACCGCCGCCTCCCAGCTGGCTGTGTTTGTCTGCCACAACACAAACAAGCGTCTCGTGGGCCCCTCGAAAGGCTCGCAAATTTATGACGGCATCAGCTCCCGCGGAGCAGTCCCGGACTTTGCGTCTGTCATAAACGGGTCAGCCGTGCAGGCGCCACACGACTCTTTGTCAGCAGGCTTTGCGGCCATCTGAACGGGTCAGCCGTGCGGGCGCCACAAGCCTCTTTGCCAGCGGGCTCTGCGGCCATCTGAACGGGTCAGCCGTGCGGGCGCCACAAGCCTCTGCGGCCGTTTCTGCAGCATGCAGCAGGCCCTCACTGTTATGGTGGCACCTCGTAGCGCCAGGCCCTCCGCAACGCACATCAGCGCTAGTGTCATGTCCACGCTGACAACTACTCGCCGCGAGGGGGAGGCCCGCGGGAGCCTTCGGCGCGCCCCGGCCGGGGCCCTCCGGAGGTGCCGGCTTGCAAGCCCATCGCCCCGCCGCACCCGAGGAGGCCTCCCGCGGCCGCGCACTCACCCTTGGCGCGGCTCCAGGCGCCCATCCCGGCCAGGGCCACGGCCAGCGCCAGCGCCGGGCCGGGGCCCGGCCCCATGGCGGCGCGCTCGGGCCCGTCGGGGGCGCTGCGGGCACCGCGTCGACTCGGCCTCGCTGGGCCGCCGGCCGCCGTCCCGTCAGCAGCGCGCGGCGCGGGCGGGCGAGCGAAGGCGCCGCGGGCGCGGGGCGGCGGGCGAGGGGCGGGCCGGGCCGGGTCCGCCTCCGCCGCGCCCCCGCCGGCGGGAAGGGCGGCGCGGAGGCCGGGCGGGGCGCGGAGGACGGCGGCGCGCAGCCCGCGCGGAGGCCGCCGCGGAGGCCCCGCCGCTGCCGCTGCTGCTCGTGTGATTAGGGGCGGCAGCGGCGGAGCCCCCCGTAGGGGCGGCCGCTCGAGGGCGCCGAACGGAGCGCCAGGGGGCACTCATCGTTGCCGCCATGGTGAGAAGCAACAGCGACGGGGCCCTGAATCGTTTTTGATGTTTTAATTTCGGCGACCAGTTGGTTGTGATGTTTGCGGCCCACCCTGAGAGCGTCGGCTATTGGGCAGCACAGAAATGGAAGAAATGCATAATTAGGCGAACTAAGGGGGGTGGCTGCTTGAGGGCTAGTCATTAGTTGCCAGGGATGAACGTTGCTGAGTGTTGCGAAGTTTCTTCGCTGTCCATCGCAAGCTGAAGATGAGCCAGCCCTGTGGCGCGGCTGCAAACAAGGCGAATGCTGGCTTGGGCTGCTGTCGAAGAGGCGCAGCGCCCAAATCCCTGGAGGTGCTGGCTGCCCTCTACTCAGCCCTGGGCAGGCCTCATCTGGGGTGCTGGGTCCGGTTCTGGGCACCACACTTGAAGGAGGCGGCAGACCAGCTGGAGAGGGTTCCGAGGAGGGCAACGCGTTGGATCGGAGCTGGGAACGATGCCCTATGAGGAGCGACTGGAAGAACTGGGCTTGTTTCGCCTGGAGAAGAGAAGACAGGGGAGACAGAGCACTCTTCAAGGACTTGCAAGGCTGCCAGAAAGGGGAAGGCCGGGATCTCTGAACCTGGAGGCATTCGTGTGCAAAACGGGCTCTGTTGGCCTTTTGGCGAAACCAAGATGCCAGTCCTCAAGGCTCTGAATAAAGGGCTGCTTGAAACAGAAACACCGAGAGTGGCCTCGTCCTGAGCCAGACCATCAGTCTTCTGCTAGACACTGCTCAGTGTCTAGCAGAGGCAGTCCAGAGCGTTAAGCCAGGCTCTCTCTCTCTCCAAGGGTGACCTGCATATGCCAAGGATTGCCCCTGGACCAGCTGTGTTACCTAGGGAGGTGGCGGGCTCTCCCACACTGGTGGCATTCAAGATGAGGCTGGACAGCCATCCGTCGGGGATGTTCCGACTTGGAGTCCTGCATTGAGCAGGGGGTTGGACTGGATGGTCTTACAGGCCCCTTCCAACCTTACTTTTCTATGATTCCATAGGGATGCTCTGACTTGGAGTCCTGCCTTGAGCAGGGGGTGGGACTGGATGGTCTTACAGGCCCCTTCCAACCCTACTATTCTATGATTCTATAGGGATGGTCTGACTTAGAGTCCTGCATTGGGCAGGGGGTTGGACTGGATGGTCTTGTGGGCCCCTTCCAACCCTACTATTCTATGATTCTTAGTAGTAATGGAATCATTAACATGGATGAGGATTAGTCATTAAATGCCAATGAGCGGCCGCTTATGCCTTTATTCATTTCTTTTCTGCATTTCTACCAGAAATTGGCCCTCCAGGCATCCAGCAACAACACCCCGATTCAAACAAAATCTTCATCAAAACGTACCCTAAAAACCAATCCATTCAAAACACTGTACAGGGGATAAACGTCACCCAACCCATTAACCCCCCCCCCCCCCCGGCAACAGATCAGTTGAAAGGACTTTTTGGCCTGCTGGCAAACATTTTTAGTAGTAATAACCGATTCGTTAATATGGGCTGCTGGTTGAACACTACTCATTAATTAAGGTGGGGTGGTATATTAGTGGGTGAGGCTTCTACTGCTGAGAGGGAAGAATTGGGGGGGTGGGGGGGGGAGGTTGAGGGATTATCAATTAACCGGCCCATTGGTTAATTGGCAGTTTTGTTAATGACTGCTGTGCAGGGAGGTTCTTTTTACCACAGAGGAGGGTGTGTGTTTTAATTAGTTGGCTAATCGCCCCAGCGTTCCCTGACCAGGGACCCTTGAGAGGCCCTGGACTACACTTCCCATCATTCCCAGGAATGATAGGAGTTGCAGCCCAACACCAATTAACCAATGAGCCAATGCCAATTAACCAATGAGCCGCTTAATTGCCTCTTTAGGGCAACCAGTTGGGGCAAGCTGAGGTGGGCTGTTGTGTTATGTAGGGAATCATGGGTGTCTTGGTGGGGTTTTTTTTGCTGGGAGGGGGAGAAAGAGAAGGGGGGGGACGTAATTGAGATAGAAAAGGGGGTTAATGTATTAATTATTGGCAGCGATGGGACGCGAGGGGCTAATTCAGGAGCGATTCGCGTGAGCAGCCGTGGCTGAGGCAAGTGGTAATTCACTCATAAAGGGAGTACCTGGCCGTTAATTTATTTGTGAATTACCAAGAATAACCAAGGCAGTTTAGGTAGGTGGTTATTCATGAGACCTGTGGAGGATGATGGTGAATCAGTGAGTTGCAGGAGTGGTTAAACAGTTCAGTACAGAAAATATCGCAGAGGGGTGTTAATTTCTTGGTTTTTCACACTGTTTGTTTATTGCATTTTTATCCCACCCCTCAGCCGACAAAGGCCTTTTTTCAGCTACTCAATGACAAGCACCCTCTCGGCGGATTTCAAAGCGCAAAGGACAGAAACGGCAAAATAAAAGTATTATTTGTGGAAACAGCGGCGGGTGCGTGCACGTGGCTGATGGAATAGGTCACTAGTAAAAATATAGGTATATATTAGTATATATACTATACCTGTAGTATAGGTCATTAGTAAAAAAAAAAGCATGACGGGGTTTCTTTAGCAAGAATGGGGGTAAGGCTTTCACGAGAATAGGATGGAAAATAGGTCGTCGTTTGTAATGCAAATACCAAGTACGTTAAATCAGTAATGTATAATTCATAAGCATATGTGTACGTGTAAGCATATGTATTCCTTCCGATATGTGTTCATTTCTTCATTGTGGCAGGTGTGATGTAGCTTAGTTGTTCATTCTGCTACTTACATTCCCTTTTTAGCCCCAGCCCAAGTAAGCTTCTTCGGGTCAATGAACGGGCCTCTCTGCTCACCCCGTGGCTGAAACCAGCCACTGTGCTGGACCTCTGGGGGTCGAAATCGGCGTGCAGAAATTACGGCGAATTTTCCTGATGCGACAAGCGGCATCGGCAGGAGTCTGAGAACACCCCAAAGCGTGGAATGCTTTCCTTCGGCAGGTACGCGGTGCTCTCTCTCTCTCTCCCCCCAAATCCTTCGTTCTCCCCACGGCCTTTGGGCTGTCTCCTAAAATGGGGCCCCACACGCAGTCTTCGGGGCCAAAAAGGTTGCCTGCCGGTCCAAAACCCTCGTTCCACCAAGAACCAAATGTTAACCACGTGCAAACGCCGTCCACTCGCTTTCCTCCCTCCCTCTGTTCTTTCCCCCGTGGCCAGTTTCAGACTGTTTGCTTCTTGGGAGCAGGGGCTGTGTGCTTTTCGTGCATGAAACCCTGTCCATCGATAAAGCACCGTCTGAGTAATACACAACGTAATTATTTCATATCCGTTCAAATGCATAACCTGTTGCAACGCATCGGCTCTGCCCTCCTCCCTTCAAGAGGTTCGGGGCAGAGGGGGCTGTCCACGCCAGTGGTGCGGCGGCTCTCCAGGGCTTCGGGCGGAGACGGGTGAAGCAGGGCTTCGGGCGGAGATGGGGGTGGACTGGATGGCCTTGTAGAACCCTTCCCATCCTGATTCTATAATCTTGAAATCGGCAGTGTGGGCTGGATGAGCCTGATCTCAGAAGCTCAGCCCTGGTTAGCACTTGGATGGGAGACCGCCTGGGACTCCGGCTTCCTGCATGGAGCAGGGGGTTGGGCTGGATGGCCTTGGAGGCCCCTTCCCACCCTATGATTCTCCAGCCCTGCTGCCCTGGACATTTCTCCCCCCTCCCACCCCAATTCCTGCTGCCCTGGACGTTTCCCGGTCGCTCCTGCTGCACGGACAGAGAAGCGGCCTCTATTAACTACTCCCAGGAATGCGCGCGCCTGGCCATAAACCGTACATGACTGCACTGCCCCATGACCACCCGTCCAGAATGCCGGGCTTGATCCACCATCCAGACATAACTGAAACGTCTCGCCACCACGTCAGCGGGTTATTTATTAACCTGTTGTTCTGCAAGAAACCACTAACCCCCCAACGCTGAGAGGTGGATGCCGATCTGCCCTCTTCCAGTGATAAGAACCATCTCCCGCCACACTTTCCCTCTGGTTGATGGGTTATTTACACTTACTCATACTGGTAGCGTAACTGGTTTCCCTCCTCTCTCTGTGGTTTCATGCCCACATGAACATAATATTGACATGACCTCATCTGAAATGCAGATCGCTTCCACTGTTACAGACATATGCTTCCTCTGTGGGTGCCCTTGAACTTCTGGTGTGAATTAAAAGCTGCCACAAGACACAATCAGCTGCAGGTTTGGGCTTCGTGCAACCTCGCCATCTCTGTGGCAAGAAGCCTTGATCCCTGGCACGCGAAGCAGCTGCCCACTCATCAATTAATGCATTTAACAAAGAGATACCCTGCCTTTTGGGGGGGGGGCCTTACGGAGGGAGGTTGTGGGCTGTCCCGCACTAGAGGCGTTCAAGACGAGGCTGGATGGCCATCTCTCGGGGATGCTTGACTTGGAGTCCTGTATGGAGCAGGGGGTTGGACTGGATGGTCTCACGGGCCCCTTCCAACCCTACTGTTCTATGATTCTGTAGGGATGCTCTGACTTGGAGTCCTGCATTGAGCGGGGGGTTGGACTGGATGGTCTTGTAGGCCCCTTCCAATCCTAGTATTCTATGATTATCAGTTGGCTTACAGTAACATATGCACTAAACCAGGAGTGTAGACCCTCAGGATGGGGGGCCAACTTTGGCCTGCCACTGTTCGTCAGAGGGCCACAACCCCTTCCCCACCCAACGACAGTCTGGTGGTGCCTTAAGCTTCTGCACACTTTTCCCCCATTCGGAAAGGTTGAAATGCCCCCCCCCCCCCCCCCGCGCTGAGCTCCTGGCAGTAAGAGCTTCAAGCTAAAACAGACTGGTATTTTTGCCCCGTTGCCTCTGCCCAGCCCTGGACCGCCCCCCGCAAGCGTCTCCGAAATGGGATTTGGCCCTGGGGCTGAAGGAGGCTCGACCCCACTGCACTAAATATTGGACTGCTCAAATAAGGACTGTTGGGATTGCAGCCCCAGGTTTCCGGCCTCGTGACCAACAGAGCGCAGGGCCCCCCGTTCTTATCTTTTAAAGCAATTGGATCTGCCCTTTGGGGATGGGGGGGCAGTGAGGATCATGGGCCGACTCTGGGGTCTGACCCAATGAGGCTTCAAAGCTGGGCCGTGGACCGGTGTTTAGGGTGTGTGCAAGTTAAAAAAAAAAAGGGGGAAACGTGCCAATAGAAAAACGGATTAGTAAATGGTGGGAGGAATCGCTATGCCACAAGCCTGAACTGGTTGGCCGATGGGCAAGCCCCCCAAACCAGAGGAGGGGTACCTGGAAAGCCAGGCGGATGACGAGATGGCACAGCGCGCCGATCTCGGCACTGATACGCACGGAGGGGGGGAAACAGCGCAGAGAGTGGTTCCAGAGACCGTCGCCCCCCTTCCGTGCCATCCGCAGGCTCCACTGTCACAACAGGCATGCATTCCCCGCCTGCTCTCCACGAGCCTGGTGAAATCATGGATGCCGGGGAAAGGGGCCCCATGAAGGCCCACCAGCACCCCCTGAATCCAGAGTGGCAGAGCCCCAGCTCTGCATGGAGCGGCCCCCCCGGGAACTCCTGGTACAGGGAGCTAGCATTGCGGAGGCGTTTCCAGACGCCCCAATCCCCTGGAACAGGAAGGGCGCCCCAGAAAACGCGGGCCTCATTCTGGCCAGCGTGGTGGACCCTCTCCCCACTGCCCTCCGACGGGTCTGGCCTGCTCCTCCATCGGCCCCGAGCTCACGCCGAATCAGCTCCCCTTCTGCCCGCACCTCGGCGGCCAGACACGGTTGGCACGCAGCCAAAGTGGGAATGTACGTACGAAGCCGACACACTGCGTCGCCAGGGGCTCCCTCGGGGTGGGCAGGCTTGGCAAGGCAGAAGCGGGGAGGCCGTTTCCTTCCTGGGGCAACCTCCCCGAACAACAAAGCCTGCGCGTTTCCCGTTGGCGGGAGCCGCTTCTCTTCTGGGAAGGCAGCTGAATCTGCCGAAACGTTGCCCCTCTCCTTCTCCGATCTGGCACTTTTCCCCAGTTGGTGCACGATTCAGGATGTGTCATCTTCCTGGATGCCCGCCTGAATTCAACATATTTAGATGGGTGTTCTCTCTCTCTCACGCACACGTGCACACGATGGAGACGTGGCTGCTTCCTCAGCGGCGCAGGAGCGCCAGTGTGACCGCTTTGGTCCCACATTTGGTCCCTGTGCCCCTGGTTGCTCAGCAGGGCCCGCTGACTAAGTTCCCAAGTCAAAGGGCATCCTTATCCGTCACCGGAGGCCTGGGAACGTGGCCTTTCCTTGCTCCACGAGACACCCAGCGGCTCCTGAGGCTGGGAAGGCAAACACTTCTGTGCCATGGCCCACCCTTGCCCTTCCTTCCTTCATGTGATGTGCGAAGACTTCCCAGACACTGCTTGACGGTCGAGACAGGACCCCTCGGAGCCTCTGAAATGCGCCCAGGATCGTGGCGGGGGCAGTCTGGGTCAGCGTGGCCGAGCCCTGTTGCCACAGCGAGCAGAGCCGGGAAGCCCTGTTGCTCAGGGGTAGAACACAGAGCAGAGCAGGTTCGATCCCCCACGTGCCCGCGTTGAGGATCTTGGGGGCCAGGAGACCCCCGAGCCCAACGGCCAGGCAAGGGAGAGCCACCCTGGGCAAGAGGTCCAGGCAGCCACCCCTCAGCCTCTCCGTGGCCTTGCCACGCACGCACAGCAGGAAGGTGGCCCCCCAACTCCCATGCCTCCTCCCAAGAAGCTCCCACAAGGGCAAAGCAGACAGCTGCAGCAAGAGCGATTTTAATGGGCCCGTCGCAACATGCAAGGCGGTGATACAACAGGTTCCCTTTCATCCACTGACCTCCCCCACAGCCTCAGTTGGCCCCGACCCAGTAGGCTGAGGCACCCCCACCCTGGAGGGGTTGTGCCTCCTCGTCACGCCCAGCCTTCCTGCCGCGTCAACACCAGGTCGCTCGGCTTCAGGAGAAGGGTGAGGCCCCGCTGGGGAGAGCGGCCGCTTCTGGCAGATGATTAACCACGCTGCTAGTCCCTCAGGGCTGCTGTGAGAGAGGAGGCCCACAAAAGAAGGCACACCCACCCGCTGCCTCGTTCCCCCTTCATGGGGGGGCAGGGCTGGAGAGCAGGGGGCTGGGTCTCCTGTCTATGAACAGATGCACCAGCGCACCCCTGCGCCTGCGTAGGCGCTGATCCACCTTCCCATGGCAAATCTGCCCTTTCCTGCGCTTTCCCACCCCCTTTGTGCATTAAGTAGCGCCGCTCCAGAGGCCCAGCACAGGAGGCAGCGTTACTCCCCGGTGGGCGGCAGCTCGCCAGAGAAACGCATGAAAGGGCGGCCCCGTGATCCCTGGCAGCCATTCATGGGCACCAGCCTCTGTCGGAGAGTGTGGTGGCACTTGCCGAAGAGCATGGGCGCTGAGGCAGCTCATGGGCGCTGAGGCAGCTCAGGGGCACAGGGCAGGGGGCGATGTCGGGCTGCAGGTGGGGCCTCCCATGAGGGAACGCGCCCGCATCCCATAAAACAAAACCAGCCCCCCGCACACAGGAAAGCTAGCAGTCCAGGAGAAGGCTTCTCGGTGGGCCGCCTGCACGAAGGGGGAGCGTGGCGTCACGCAAGCTGCCCCGCTGCAGCATGGAGCGATGGCCCCGGCAGAGGCCCGCCACCTCTTCCCATGGGGAGAACCAGGCCTGCGAAGTGCAACTTCCAACCTGCCCACACTTGCTCCAGGTCACAAGAGGCTACACCCCGCTCCCACGCAGGCAGGGCCTGTAAGCCACGCGGGAAGAGCCTCCCCGCTCAGTTCTTGCAGTCGGGGGGATGCGCGGGAAGGAGAGCTACGGATGGGCCACGGTTCTGCGGACCAGCAGGAACGCAGCTTTCATCCGCGGAGCGTCTTCGGCCCACGTCAAGAAGCGTCCGGGGCTTGGCTGGGGAAGGGGGCGAAGCGGGCAGAGGGGCGAAGCGGGCGGAGGGGCGAGGCGGCCGCCTCCGGCCAGGCATCACCTCAGCTTCGGGAAAATGCGAATGAACAGGATCATGCTGATGAAAATGAAGCAGACGATGACCAGCATCAGCCAGAGCAGCCAGTTGACGGACTTCTTGGCATGCTGCTCCAGGCGATCGGATTCGTCCTTCAGCTTCTCGAAGTTCCGGTCAGCCAGCCTGAGCGACTGGGACAGTGTCTGGAGCGAGCAGAGGGGCGGCAAACGCTCGGTGAGGCAGCCACGTGGCTTGACCACGTCGCCTGGCAGTGGCGGCACTTCCTCAGCCCTATATGGAGCTGCCGCCAGGGCAGAACCCGGGACTGCGTGTAGCAGCGGGGAACTGGCCAAAGAGGCCTCAATCCCCCACGGCTTGGCAGCCTCCCGGCTTCTACACAGGATTGTCTCCCCCTCCCCAGAGGCCGGGACGCCTCTCCAGAGGCGCGGCTACTGCCAGGAAGAGCTGGGAGCGAAAACAGGCTGGTCACTTGGCCCCGCCCCCTTCGTCTTTGGAATGTGGCCTGCGGGCGGAAAGGGTTCCCCACCCCGATGCAGAGCCGGGCTAGCAGGCCCCCTCCACATCCCCGCCCTCTGCCATCTCCAACAAGGGGGGCCCAGCGCTTTGTCACCGCAGTTGAAAGCCAGCCTGGGGAAGGCCCCCGGGCCGCGCAGGGCGGTGCGCCGTACCTGGTTGTCTTGCTTGATCACGTTCTGCGCCACCAGCGTGTTGTCCTTGAGGTTGCGCGCTAGCTGCAGCATCTCCACGGCCAGCTTCTCCTGGATGCTGTGGTGGTGCTGCAGGACGGCGTCCAGCTCGGCGGCTGACTGCTTCTCGTCAGGGAGCGGGGCCCTGGGGCAGTGGCGGGGGAGGAAATCCAAAGAGGAGGTCTTGAGCACTCTTGAGAGCAGCCCTGGCCCCAAGGCAACCCCAGGCCAGCCCCACCATTGACTTCCTGCCCCTGGGATGCCCTCAGCGCTGCCGGGAGGTGGTGCTTGGCTTGCTCCAGGCTGCCTTGGCATCCCGACTTCATCTGCTGCCCAGCGTTGCACGGTGTCCTCGCACACCTGGCCCCATGCATGTGGCGGGGCACACGCTGGCCCTGGTTTTCCATAATGGAGCAGGGGATGACGACCCGCCATTTCAGGGTGAGGCTGGACAGCCGTCTGTCGGAGATGCTCTGACTTGGGTTCCTGCATTGAGCAGGGGGGTGGACTCGAGGGTCCTGTAGGCCCCTTCCAGCCCTACTCTTACATGATTCCATGGGGATGCTTTGACCTGGATACCTGCACTGAGCAAAGGGGGTTGGACTCGATGGTCTTGTAGGTCCCTTCCAACCCTACTTTTCTATGATTCTATGACATGGACCTCAGACGTGGTAAATGCCTCTCTAAGAGATGGAGTAGGCCCACCTGCCCTTAAGGAGGCAGTGGGGAAATCCATTTGGAAAGTACAAACCGAGATCCTAGGCCCTGGGATAACGATTGCTAATCTTCCGTTCTCGGGGAAGCTGTTGAGCGTGGGCACGGCCGGCCCGCGGATAAATAGCGCCCTGGGCCAGGGTGCCTTTGGTGCCTCCCCCCATAGACAGTTTTGCAGGACCACCCAGAGGATTTATGGGAGCTGGTGCGGGGGTGATGGCTATTGGGAAAGGCACTGCTCAAAACCTGGACCTCTCAGCTACTGTGCTACAGTTGTATTTATTTTTATTTATTTACAATATTTATATACTGCTCTACATCAAAAGATTTCAGAGCGGTGCACCGCCATGATGAAAGAATAAAACGCCCTGTTTAAACGATTAAAACATTTTAAAAGGAACAAGTTCCAAGAAGACTAAATCTAATGACCTGGTCTTATTCCAGGCGGCTTCCTGAAATACCGACGTCTTCAGGAGGTGCCAGGAGCGACACAACACCGGCGTCCACTTGACCCCCAAAGGCAGGGAGTTCCACAGGAAGGGGGCCACCACACTGAAGGCTCTTTTCCTGGGGGACCCCAGCCGGGCTGTGGGTCCACGTGGAACCACAAGCCGAAGTTTACAATGCCCTTTTCTGAGCAGCACACTGGGCAACACGGCAGGACTATCTTGTAGCAGTTCTTGCCTTTTGGTAAGCCATCTTTATTTTAGAGCGGCCATTACTCTTCCCTTTAAAAAGAATAATGAAAAGCTATCAATAAAAAAGGCATCCAGCTGACCTCTGCCAGCATTATTTTATTATTATTGAGACCGTGCTTATAGTGTTTACCGGATCTACAGTACTAAGTGCTGGGCAGCACTGCCTCAAAGGCAAGCTGCGCCCCACTGATTCTTTCCTGAGTATTCGGATCCATTTCAATCTGGTTTCAGGTCTGGTTTGGGGATGAAAATACCCCCAGTTGTCCTGGTGGACGATCTGTGCCAGGGAATGCAACCCTTTTGGTTCTCCTGGACCCCTCAATGGCATTCAGTATCAACGAGGGTACCCTCCTGAGCGATCTAGCTGGATTGGTCTTGGGCCTGCAGTGCTCTGGCTCTTCCTGGAAGGAGGGTCCGAAAGGTGGTACTGGGGGACTTTTGCTCTGCCCCATGGTCTTTGGTGGCATACAGGGTGCCTCAGGGCTCTCCTCTGTCCCCGAGGCTTTGTGAATCTATGCGAGCCTGCTGGAGGAAATGATCCAGAGATCTGGGCAGCAAGGTCACCAATATGCTGATGGCCCGTTGCCCCCCCTTTCCCACCGACAAATCCCAGGGAGGCTGAAGAATTCCTGAACTGATGCCTGGAGGTGGTTGTGAGATGAAAGAGGGTGAACACGCTGAAACTGAATCCAGACAACACACAGAGCCACTGTGGGTAGGGAAGGTGGCTGATCTGATCTGATCTGATCTGGGGAGAGGGGTGTAGCCAGTCCTGGAGGGGCCTGCGCTCCCCCACAGGACCACACATGCAGCCCCATCGAGAGAAAGCTGCCCTTCCCTCCCTCCGGCGTGCGCAAGTTGCACCCAGACTAGACTGCTACAGCAGGCTCTGCGTGGGCCTGCCTCTGGGGACGACTCGGAAGCTTCAGCAGGGGGGAGCACACCCGCCTGGCTGCCCACCGCAGCGGGGCGGCCAGCCCACTGCTGTACCAGCTCCTCCTGGGGGGTTCCAACTGGGCTTCACCTGCTGGTTATTTGGATTACTTGGTTATTTCTATGCTGGACTCCTACTATTTTAGAGATTTATTACTTTGTGGCTATTTTGGGCTGACTCGGGCTGTAATCTGCGACTTGAGACATTTCTTTAGCTTATGTTTATTTCAATAAAATAGAAGAAGAAAGCAGGCCTCTTCTCAAGCTTAGTCAGCCACAGTCAACATCCCCCTGATTTGGTGCTGCTGACAGCCTCGGGGTCTCCGCTCTGCCCAGCTGCCAGGTTCTTGCCACCCCAATCCACGTGAAACGTTCGATATTTTGCATCCCACCCTGCAAGGCAGGCTGCTGCTGCTGCTGAGGTCATCAGAGGGAGAGGAAGCCGCAGCCCCTCCACTGTGGCTGAACCCGCTTTTGTCCTCCTCCCTCCCCAAACTCCGTTCCTCTCATGCCACACCTTTAAGGCTGCAAGACTACAGGGCAAGGAGTGCCTTCTTTCTCATCTTGGTGAGCTGCCCTGGGAGTCTTTGGGGCTCAAATGCTGCCCGTAAATGAGGCTGCGTTTCACGGAAGCAGCTAAATCCGCTGGTGACTCCAACACCCAGGAGAGCACAGATTCCACGACCCCCTCCCTGCACGTTCTCTTGCTAACACTGCAGTTTGGAGAGGGAAAAACAAACGTGGGGGACCTCCGAGGAGTGAGAGAGGCTCCGACTTTCTCCCTTCCGCAGCACGGATGAGCAAGGACCCCACCTCCCCTCCCCAGTCTCTCTAGTGAGCTCAGCCAAGAGTTCCAAACCCCTGGATGCACGCAGTGGCACAGACCGAACTCCAGGCAGGGCAAAAACGGCAGACATTCCCACCCTGCTCAGTCTCCGAGCCCAAAGGCACCCCCAGAACATGCCCCGGGACTCACGTGCGTTTCCTCAAGCTCGCCTCTTCCAGATCTGGAGGGAGAAAAAGACAAAAGAAAAAGAGTGCTGCTTTGAGCCGCCGACCCCACGCTCCTGCTTTGGAGATCCGCTTCTCCAGCCAACCAGGCAAAAAGTGGAAGAGAGGTGCAGAGACGGAGCCCGCCAGGCCGGACAAGAAACAAGATTCAAGCAGGGCAAGAAGGGGAGGGAGTAATCAAGGAGGAAGGTGCAGAAGTACGGGGAAAGGGATCTGTCAGGGATGCTCTGACTTGGAGTCCTGCACTGAGCAGGGGGTTGGACTCGATGGTCTTGCAGGCCCCTTCCAACTCTACTTTTCGATGATTCTGTAGGGATGCTCTGACTTGGATGCCTGCATTGAGCAGGGGGCTGGACTTGAGGGCCTTCTAGGGTTGGCCCTGCCAACCATACTGTTCTAGGAAATCAGTTGGTGGGAGGCGGTTCATTCCATTCTGGCCCGCCATTGCCAGACCTCCCATGGAACCGGGAGCCAAGTTTCCTTGTTTTCCTCTGCCCTCCTCCTCCCTTTCCCTTTTGCGTCCGTTTTGTTTTCAGTCGGACTGATGGAAGCTGCTCCAAGAGGTGATGCACTCCAAAAAATGGTGGAGTGCATCACCTCAAAAGGCATTTCCCCAATATCTGCCGACTGACTGGCCGCGGGGAAGGCTTCTCAGGACGAGCATATGGCCGCTGGCCACAGGAAGCGGTCTGTGAGCCCCATTCAAGAGTAGGGAATGAATGTCTGTGCTGGTTGTTAAAGAACATGCTGCACAGGCCTGGGTTTTGTCTCTGGGATTCTGCAGGCAAGCTCCCGGAACAAGCAGCAGGCACTTACCAGGGGCATAGGAGGAGTCCTGGGGAGGCAGAAAGACCGGGGACGGGGGCGGTGCGGAGAGAGAGAAAGAGAGGTCAGAAATACAGGGATCTTTGCGGCTGGAAGCTGTCGACCCTGCCCTGGTGGAACTCTGCGGCCCATCTTTTCCCTGCATTGGAACTGGCTGCCTTGGCCTAGCCCACGGGAAGGGAAGGCCCTCCCTGCTAGCACAGAGCTGGAACGAAGGCAGCTGTGCCCCGGGGGCTCGGCCCAAGCGAGGCTTGGGGGAAAGGGTCAGAGCAGAGGAAGCGCGATGGCCGCCCGGGCCAGGGAGACATACGGTACCAAGCAGCTCACTCCTCATCTCGCCCGTGTAACGGGCCTTGGTTTGCAGGTGCACCATCTGGGTTGCTGGAGTCCGCTCCTTGGTGGTGGTCGGGGTCCACCCCGGAGCCAGGAACTGACTGGCCAGCGCCTTATCCGACGACGATGGCTGGGGGAGGAGAGAGAGAGAGAATTGCCAAGGGGTTGGACTCGATGGTCTTACGGGTCCCTTCCAACCCTGCTATTCTGTGATTCTGCAGGGATGCTCTGACGCAGAGTCCTGCGCTGAGCAGGGGGCTGGACTCGATGGCCTCGTAGGCCCCTTCCAACCCTGCTGTTCTCGGATTCTAGGACGAGACGCGCCAACGGGCCTTACCAGCTTGTCCGCTTCCAGCATCCCCTTTAGGAAATCCACCTTGCGAGAATATTCATTCAGCACCTCTGCTGCCGGTTTGCTGGAAGGGAACCAGACACCCAGGACACGTCATCGGAGAGGAGAAACCAGGAGGAAGCTCTATACACAGATATCTGTGCTTTCCCGGGCCGCTAATCCAGAAGCGCCATCCCGCCCCGCAGCAAACGGGCCCTTTCAGTCACGCCTGTATTCTTTCAGTGGCCCACTTTCTGCCATACTCCGACAACAAAGGGCCGCGAACAACAGTTTCCGGGGGGACCGTGGCCTGTGCGGACGCAGGGAGAATGGGGGTTTCCAGCAAACCGCAGCAACGAATTTGGGCATGGCAGGTCCCCGGGCTGGCCAGTCCTCTTGAGCTCCGGCTCACCTGGCCATCATCAGTCCTGCCCTGCCTTGCTTAGGCCAGGACTGCTCGGACTTTAGGCCCCAGAGAGACTCACCTGGCGTGTTTCTTCAGCGCGAGCAGCATCTTCTCCAGAGCTGCGACGTACTGCGGAGGGAAACACAGGAGACGGTTCTTCCATTACGGAGCAGCTGGCACCACCGTGTCGGACGCAGCTTCGGAGACTCCACGACACTCCAGTCCCTATCCGTCTCACGGGGCGGTGGCGAGGTGGGGACAAGAGAGCGGTGGGGGCCTTACCGGGCCAGGATCCCAGGAGGGAACGGCCCCCTTCAGTCCGGGTGGCCCAGCCATTCCCGGACAGCTCTTGTTCGCAAGGCTTGAGGAATCACACGCTGCAGCCTGAAGCCACCCGGACAGCAACAACCCGTGAAGGGCTGCGCCTTTGACGCAGCCCCCACCCCAGAGCGGCCGGCGGGGATCCACATGCCCCCAAAGAAAGCGTAGCAAGAGCCAGGCCGAATGCTGGAGCCAGGGATGCATCGGTGAGGGGGCACAGGGAAAGCGATACAGCAGGCTGCTTGGGGGCACAGCTCATGGGGTGAGATCCCCGCTCGGGAGCCGTTCTGCCAGGCGGGGAGTTCCCCTCGCTTCCTAGGGACACCTGAGGACAGCCTGGCATTGCCCAACCAGTTCCTGGACCGCTGCTCTGGGTGTGCCTCTCTGGCACCCACGAGCCAAGGTGCTGCGGTGCCAGGAAAGGCCGCCCCCGCCCCTCCCTGAGCGCTGGCACTGCAGACCTACAGCGGAGAGGCTGCAGTGGGGATCAGGGCCTGGCCGCCATTCCACCAGGCTGGGCAGAGGGAGATGAGAGCGGGCGCGGGCGGCTCTAAGACACGCCTCTCCTCCTCCTCTTCCCTCCCCATCCCTTCTCCCTCGCGTGTTGTGTCTTTTTATATTGTAAAGGGGCACTGTCTGGTCCGTAAGCTGCTCCAGGAGCCTTCATGGGCCAAGGAGCGGGCCAAGAAAGATGCGACGTGAGTAAATAAACCTGACTGGGCACCATCTTGCCCTCGCAAGCAGGACAGCATCTCCCAGGAAAGCCAAGGAGTGGCATTCACGAGGAACGGCCCTCGGCACAAGCCCGGCCTTGCTGGGTCGGACCTGGGGTAGGGGGCTCCCTGAACCCAACATCGGGCTCAGAGCTGAGCTGCCCCTGAACACGGAGCTTCTGCCGGGGCTCACAGCAGCCAACCTGCCTGCATCGTATGCCTGGCCTCCAAGAATCTGTCTCATCCTTTTAAAACCAATGGGACTTCTGAACCCAATGGGACTTCTGAATTCTGTGGGACTTGCTTTGGAGCAATCCTGCCAAGGGCTGTGCTCTCAGACCGGCAAAGGGTCTCTCTACCCAAGATGGCTCCCCCTTTTTGGAAACACAGCGTTCTGACTTCAGTAGGCAAACTCAAAAGCCGCATGCTCAAAAGCAGGCCAAGAGTGCTTTGCTGGCAACCCAGATGCCGCAGCCTCACAACTCACATCAAAGCGCTCCCCTCTGCCCCCAGGTCAAAATACAAAGTGGTGCGACCGCAGAATTGGGTTCTCTTCCAGCCTGAGACTGCTGTTTCACTGCCAGCACCCAGTGAAGCTCGTACTTCACCAGTGGCTTCATCATCGCTTTTAGTCTCACAGGGCACGATGCTCTGACCTGGATTCCTGCATTGTGCAGGGGGTTGGACTGGATGGTCTTACAGGCCCCTTTGTTATTGTTCAGTCGTTCAGTCGTGTCCGACTCTTCGTGACCCCATGGACCATAGCACGCCAGGCATTCCTGTCCTGCGCTCTCTCCCGGAGCGTGCTCAAGTTCATATTCATTGCATCCGTGATGCTATCTAGCCATCTCATCCTCTGCCGTCCCCTTCTCCTTTTGCCTTCAGTCTTTCCCAGCATCAGAGTCTTTTCCAGGGAGTTTTCTCTTCGCATTAGGTGGCCAAAATATTGGAGCTTCAGCTTCATTATCTGTCCTTCCAATGAGCAGTCAGGGTTGATTTCCTTTAGGATGGACTGATTTGACCTCCTTGCAGTCCAGGGGACTCGTAAGAGTCTTCTCCAGCACCACAGTTCGAAAGCATCAATTCTTCGGCGCTCAGCCTTCCTTATAGTCCAGCTCTCACAGCCATACATTACTACTGGGAAAACCATAGCTTTGATTAGACGGACCTTTGTCGGCAAGGTGATGTCTCTGCTTCTTACTATGCTGTCTAGGTTGGCCATAGCTTTCCTCCCAAGGAGCAAGCGTCTTTTAATTTCATGGCTACAGTCACCGTCTGCGGTGATCTTGGAGCCCAAGAAAATAAAATCTGTCACTGCTTCCATTTCTTCCCCTTCTATATGCCAGGAAGTGATGGGGCCAGATGCCATGATCTTAGTTTTTTTAATGTTGAGTTTCAAACCAGCTTTTGCACTCTCCTCTTTCACCCTCAACAAGAGGCTCTTGAGATCCTCTTCGCTTTCTGCCATTAGGGTGGTATCGTCTGCATATCGGAGGTTGTTGATAATTCTCCCAGCAATCTTAATTCCGACCTCTGATTCATCCAACCCGGCATTTCTCATGATGTACTCTGCATATAAGTTAAATAAGCAGGGTGACAATATGCAGCCTTGTCGTACTCCTTTCCCAATTTTGAACCAATCGGTTGTTCCATGTCTGGTTCTTACTGTTGCTTCTTGACCCTCGTACAGGTTTCTCAGGAGACAGGTAAGGTGGTCTGGTACTCCCATCACTTTAAGAATTTGCCACAGTTTGTTGTGATCCACACAATCAAAGGCTTTAGCGTAGTCAATGAAGCAGAAATAGACATTTTTCTGGAATTCTCTTGCTTTCTCCATGATGCAGCGAATGTTGGCGATTTGATCTCTAGTTCCTCTGCCTCTTCTAAACCCAGCTTGTACTTCCGGTAGTTCTCGGTTCGCATACTGCTGAAGCCTAGCTTGTAGGATTTTGAGCATCACCTTGCTGGCGTGTGAAATGAGCGCAATTGTGTGGTAGTTTGAACACTCTTTGGCGTTGCCCTTCTTTGGAATTGGAATGTAAACTGACCTTTTCCAGTCTTGTGGCCACTGTTGAGTGTTCCAGATTTGTTGGCATATTGAATGCAGCACTTTAACAGCATCATCTTTTAGGATTTTAAATAACTCAGCTGGAATACTGTCATCTCCGCTAGCTTTGTTGTTATTAATGCTTCCTAAGGCCCACTTGACTTCACTCTCTAGGATGTCCGGCTCAAGTTCAGTGACCGCACTATCATGGCTATCAGGGACATTCAGATCTTTCCTGTATAGTTCTTCTGTGTATTCTTTCCACCTCTTCTTAATCTCATCTGCTTCTGTTAGGTCCCTGCCTTCTTTGTCCTTTATCATGCCCGTCTTTGCACAAAACGTTCCCTTGAGATCTCCGATTTTCTTGAAGAGATCTCTAGTCTTTCCCATTCTGTTGTTTTCCTCGATTTCTTTGCATTGTTCATTTAAGAAGGCCTTCTTGTCTCTCCTTGCTATTCTCTGGAACTCTGCATTCAGTTGGGTATATCTTCCCCTTTCTCCCTTGCTTTTCGCTTCCCTTCTTTCGTGAGCTACTTGTAAAGCCTCATCAGACAGTCACTTTGCTTTCTTGCATTTCTTTTTCTTTGGGATGGATTTCGTTGCTGCCTCCTGAACAATGTTACGGACCTCCGTCCATAGTTCCTCAGGCACTCTGTCTATCAGGTCTAATCCCTGAAATCTATTCCTCACCTCCACTGTATATTCATCAGGGATATGATTTAGGTCATACCTGAACGGTTTAGTGGTTTTCCCTACGTTCTTCAATTTAAGCCGAAATTTTGCAAGAAGCAGCTCATGATCTGAGCCACAGTCAGCTCCAGGTCTTGTTTTTACTGACTGTATGGAGCTTCTCCATCTTTGGCTGCAAAGGACATAATCAATCTGATTTCGATATTGACCATCTGGTGATGTCCATGTGTAGAGTCGCCTCTTGTGCTGTTGGAAAAGAGTGTTTGCTATGATCAGCATGTTCTCTTGGCAAAACTCTATTAGCTTTTGTCCTGCTTCATTTTGTACACCAAGGCCATGCCTGCCTGTTATCCCGGTGATTTCTTGACTTCCTACTTTAGCATTCCAATCCCCTATGATGAAGAGGACATCTTTTTTTGGTGTTAGTTCTAGAAGGTGTTGTAGGTCTTCATAGAACCGATCAACCTCAGCTTCTTCGGCCTCAGTGGTTGGGGCACAGACTTGAATTACTGTGATGTTGAATGGTTTGCCTTGGATTTGTACTGAGATCATTCTATCATTTCTGAGATTGTACCCCAGTACTGCTTTTCATAGAATCATAGAATAGTAGGGTTGGAAGGGGCCTACAAGGCCATCGAGTCCAACCCCCTGCTCAATGCAGGAATCCAAGTCAGAGCATCCCTGACAAATGGCTGTCCAGCCTCGTCTTATAGGCCTCCAGTGTGGGAGAGCCCACCACCTCCCCAGGTAATTGGTTCCATTGCCGTATTGCTCTGACACTCAGGAAGTTTTTCCTGATGTTCAGCCGGAATCTGGCTTCCTGTAACTTGAGCCCATTATTCCGTGTCCTGCACTCTGGGATGATCAAGAAGAGATCCTGGCCTTCTTCTCTGTGACAACCTTTCAAGTACTTGAAGAGTGCTATCATATCTCCCCTCAGTCTTCTCTTCTCAAGGCTAAACATGCCCAGTTCTTTCAGTCTCTCTTCATAGGGCTTTGTTTCCAGTCCCCTGATCATCTTTGTTGCCCTCCTTTGAACCCTCTCCAGCTTGTCTGCATCCTTCTTAAAGTGTGGTGCCCAGAACTGGACACAGTACTCCAGATGAGGCCTAACCAGTGCTGAGTAGAGGGGAACTAGTACTTCCCGGGATTTGGAAGCGATGCTTCTATTAATGCAGCCCAAAATAGCATTTGCCTTTTTTGCAGCCACATCACATTGTTGGCTCATATTCAGCTTGTGATCGACGACAATTCCAAGATCCTTCTCGCTCGTAGTGTGGTTGAGCCACGTATCCCCCATCTTGTAACTGTGCATTTGGTTTCTTTTTCCTAGGTGCAGAACTTGGCATTTGTCCCTATTAAATGCCATTCTGTTGTTTTCTGCCCAGCACTCCAGTCTATCCAGATCACTTTGAATTTTGTTTCTGTCTTCCAAAGTATTAGCTATCCCTCCCAATTTTGTGTCATCTGCAAATTTGATCAGCATTCCCTGCACCTCCTCCTCCAAGTCATTCATAAAAATGTTGAAGAGCACTGGGCCCAGGACTGAGCCCTGCGGTACCCCACTCGTTACCTCTCCCCAGCTTGAGAAGGTCCCATTGATAAGCACTCTTTGAGTCCGATTCTGTAGCCAACTGTGGATCCACATGATCGTTGTTTCATCTAGCCCACTTCGAGCAAGTTTGCTCATCAGGATATCATGGGGCACTTTGTCGAAAGCTTTGCTGAAGTCGAGGTATATGATGTCTACAGCATTCCCACGGTCTACAAGGGAGGTGACTTGATCCAAAAATGAGATCAGATTTGTCTGGCAGGACTTGTTTTGACAAATCCATGTTGGCTTCGAGTAATCACGGCATTGTTGTCAAGGTGCTTCCAGATGGATTGCTTTATGATCTGCTCCAGAATTTTCCCAGGGATTGATGTCAGACTGACTGGTCTGTAGTTCCCAGGTTCCTCCTTTTTACCCTTTTTGAAGATATGGACAACGTTAGCCCTCCTCCAGTCATCTGGCACTTCCCCGGTCCTCCATGATTTCTCAAAGAGAATAGACAGCGGTTCTGAGTGTTCTTCTGCCAGTTCCTTTATGACTCTAGGATGCAGTTCATCTGGCCCTGGAGATTTGAACTCATTCAAAGTAATGAGGTGTTCCTTGACCATATGCCTGTCGATCTCAAGCTGCAATCCTGCCCCTTCAGCCTGTACTTCGCCTTTGCCAGGGGGGTCATAGACCCTCTTTTGGGAGAAGACTGAGCCAAAGTAGGAATTGAGCACCTCTGCCTTTTCTTTGTCATCTGTGATCATTTTGCCATCCTTATTTAATAGCTGAACAACCATTTCTTTCCTCTGCCTTTTACTATGCACGTAGCTGAAGAAAGCCTTTTTGTTGTTTTTAGCATCCCTCGCTAACCTCACCTCGTTCTCCGCTTTAGCCTTCCTGACGCCATCCCTGCAATTCTGTGCTACCTGCCTGTACTCTTCCTTTGTTACTTGGCCTTCTTTCCACTTCCTATATGTGTCCTTTTTTGTTTTCAGGTCATCCCTAAGCTTTTTGTGAAGCCACATTGGCTTCTTCTGTTGTCTTCCACCTTTTCTTCTTGTTGGAATTGTTTGTGATTGTGCCTTGAGAATTTCCTTTTTTAAAAGTTCCCACCCATCTTGGACTCCTTTTCTCGCTAGCATTGTTTGCCATGGGACCTTACTGATCATTGTTCTGAGTTTATTAAAATCAGCTTTCCTAAAATCCAGGGTACGCGTTTGAGTACACTCGGCTTTTGCTTCCCTTAGAACCAAGAACTCAAGTACAACATGGTCGCTTTCCCCCAGAGTTCCTGTAACTGCTACTTCATCCACTAAGTCATCTCCGTTGGTTAGGATCAAGTCAAGGATAGCCGATCCTCTAGTTCCTTCCTCTACTTTCTGTAGGAGGAAGTTATCCGCCACACAAGTCAGGAATTTCCTGGAGGGGCCATGTTTTGCAGAATTTGTCTCCCAACAAATATCGGGGAAATTGAAGTCCCCCATTACTACTACATCATGCTTCCTTAAAACATTGGCTATTTGCTTTTCAAAAGTTTCATCCTTGGCTTCTCCTTGATTGGGTGGCCGGTAGTAGACTCCGACCACCAGGTTCCTTTTATTCTTTGCTCCATTTATTTCAACCCAGATGCTCTCGATGGGGCTACCAAGCTCCTCCTCCTGTATTTCTGTGCAGAGATATGTATTTTTCACATACAGTGCAACCCCGCCTCCCTTTCTGTTCCTCCTGTTCTTTTTGAACAAGTTATATCCTTCAACTGCTGTATTCCAGTCATGAGAGTCATCCCACCAAGTCTCAGTTATACCTATCAAGTCATAATTTCCCTCCTGTATTAAGAGTTCAAGTTCGTTCTGTTTGTTTCCCATACTCTGGGCATTAGTATATAGACATCGAAGACCATGTGCTTCATAGTCTGGCTTTCTTCCTACATGTGTCTGAAGACTATTATTGGGCGCTATCAGCGCTGTTCTCTCCATTGCAGTGCATGCGCCTACGTCCATTGTTACCCCCAACATTACATCTCCCTTCCCCGTAGGATTCAGTTTAAAGCCCTCCTGATGAAGTACTTCATGCTGTGGCCAAACACATTCTTCCCAGCCTTTGTGAGGTGCAACCCATCCCTAGCCAACAGCCCATCTTCCAGGAAGTATAGCCCGTGGTCCCAGAATCCAAATCTCTCTCGTCGGCACCACCTTCGTAGCCAGTCATTCACCCGGAGTATTTTTCGTTCCCTTTCTATCCCTCTTCTAACTACTGGAAGGATGGATGAGAAAACTATCTGGGCCCCAAAGTTCTTGAGTTTCCTTCCCAAAGCTTCAAAGTCTGACGTGATCTCTTCGTAGCTCCGCTTGGCGGTATCATTTGTTCCCACATGGATGAGAAGAAAGGGATACCTGTCAGTGGGCTTTATGAGTGCAGGCAACCTTTCAGTCACGTCTCTAATCTGTCCTCCCGGGAGACAACATACCTGGCGAGTCCACGGGTCTTCGCGACATACTTGGGTCTCGATCCCACGCAGCAAGGAGTCTCCCACTACTACCACTCTTCTCTTCTTGTTGTTGTAGGCCTGGGTTTCATCGCCTCTGTTTGACTGACCTTTAGCCTCTTGCTCACTCTCATGCAGGTTCCCCTGTGATTCTTCCTCTGCAGGCTGTCCTCCAGTCTCATCTGCAAGTACCTGGAATCGGTTCCACAGCTCCACCGCTTCCACTGGTGCAGAGTGGCGTCTAGTTCTTCTTCTCCTAACTGTCACCGTTTTCCAAGGAGTATCCTCTACTCCATTTTTCTTCTCCTCAGCATTTCCCACTTCTGCCTCATCTTGCTGTTGCTCTCCAAGCTTCTGGTCTTCCCTTTGCTGCTGTAGTTCCCCCATTCTGTCCAAGAACTCTTCGTGTTCTCTTATTCCCCGGAGGGTTGACAGTCGCCGCTCCAGTCCACTTACTTTTTCCTCCAGCAGCGTGATCAACTTGCACTTGTTGCAGGTGTGGGCCATGTTGTTCTCAGGCAAGAGAACAAACCTTGCACATACCTTGCAGGTCACCACCACTGGAGAGTCTTGTCCTTCCATAGCCCCTTTTCCCTTTTTGTGTCTAGCTTTGTGATTGTTCTAGACTAGCCTGTGCCTGCTCCTCTACTCAGTAGAGGTTAAAAGCAGAGTCCCACTGGTGTGGAAGTGTGTATTACAAGACAAATAAATGGGAAAAAGTTAGTTAAAAAAAAAATGTTAGGGGCCTCCCCCTTGACCTCCCCTGCCGAACTCCCCTGGCCAACTCCTGTTTGCTCCCCCTGTTCACTCACTCTGTTCACTCGCTCTCTGGGAGCTTGCCTGCTTCTGTAGTCCCTGGACCAGCTGGAGCAGCTTGCTCTGCTCTGCTCTGCTCAGCTGGGAGGCGGGAAACAGACTGAAGCTTCCCGCCCAGTCAGCTGCTGGGAGTACTCAGGCCACACCCCTCCAATTCAGTTGGAGCTCTCAGAAGCTCCTGGTGAGCTCACAGCCAGTCAGAAGGATAAAGGGCAGCGCCCTGGGCTTCCTGCAACCCACTTACCTCTTAGCCTCTGTCTCCTTTGTCTCCTTTGTCTCTTCTGCCACTGCAACTCCCCTGGCCAACTCCTGTTTGCTCCCCCTGTTTGCTCGCTCTCTGGGAGCTTGCCTGCTTCTGTAGTCCCTGGACCAGCTTGCTCTGCTCTGCTCTGCTCAGCTGGGAGGCGGGAAAAAAACCCTTTTTTTTCCCACCCTTTTGTTGACTATGAGTGCTACTCCATTTCTTCTAAGGGATTCTTTCCCACAATAGTAGATATGATGGTCACCTGAATTAAATTCGCCCATGCCTGTCCATTTTAGTTTGCTGATTCCCAAGGTGTCGATGTTCAATCTTGCCATCTCATGTTTGACCACCTCCAGCTTACCTTGATTCATTGATCTGACATTCCAGGTTCCTAAACAATATTGTTCTTTACAGCATCGGATTTTCTTTTCACCACCAGACACATCCACAGCTGAGTGTCCTTTCGGGTTTGGCCCAGCCGCTTCACTCTTTCTGGCGCTACTTGGAAATTCCCTCTGCTCTTCCCCAGTAGTATATTGGACACCTTCCGACCTGAGGGGCTCATCTTCCGGCGTCATCTCTTTTAGCCTTGTGATACGTTCCATGGGGTTTTCTTGGCAAGAATCCTGGAGTGGGTTGCCATTTCCTTCTCCAGTGGACCACATTTTGTCAGAACTCTCTGCCATGACCTGTCCGTCTTGGGTGGCCCTGCACGGCATAGCTTATGGCTTCACTGAGTTACCCTTCGCCACAACAAGGCAGTGATCCATGAAGGGGTACAGGCCCCTTCCAACCCTGCTTTTCTATGATTCTATGGGGATGCTCTGACTTGGATTCCTGCATTGAGCAGGGCGTTGGACTGGATGGTCTTACAGGCCCCTTCCAACCCTACTGTTCTATGATTCTATAGGGATGCTCTGACTTGGGAGTTCTGCATTGCGCAGGGGGTTGGACTGGATGGTCTTACAGGCCCTTTCCAACCCTACTATTCTATAGGGATGCTCTGACTTGGATTCCTGCATTGCGCAGGGGGTTGGACTGGATGGTCTTACAGGCCCCTTCCAACCCTTCTATTCTATAGGGACGCTCTGACCTGGATTCCTGCACTGAGCAGGGGGTTGGACTGGATAGTCTTACAGGCCCTTTCCAACCCTAGTATTCTATAGGGACGCTCTGACTTGGAGTCCTGCACCGAGCAGGGCGTTGGACTGGATGGTCTTACAGGCCCCTTCCAACCCCACTGTTCTATGATTCTATAGGGATGCTCTGATTTGGGAGTCCTGCATTGCGCAGGGGGTTGGACTCAACAGGCTTACAGGCCCCTGCTAACCCTACTATTCTAGGATTTCATGAAAAACTGCCCTGAGCCGTCCTGCTCCACTCCCAGGGAAACAAGCTGATGGGAGGCAGTCCATTCCATCCCAGCCTGCCACTGCGAGACCTCCCATGGAACTGGGAGCTGAGGTTGCGTGTTTTCCTCTGCCCTCCCCCTCCCTTTCCCATTTGCGTCTTGCAAGCTGGACCGTTTTGTGTTCAGTCAGGCTGATTGAAGCTGTTCCGAGAGCCTTTTGGGGCTGGAGGGTGGAAGGAAAATGTTTCTGTAAAGACACAGCAGCCATTTAGACTCCTCAGACTCACAACCGCCCTCCAAGACAGGTTCGGGCAGCCTGCCCTTGGCTGGGGGATGCTAGGCGCTGTAATACCTGGGTTACAGAATGTTAGGTCAGACCAAGGCTCCTTCTAGTCCAGCATTGTGTTCACACAGTGGCCAACCAACTGCCCACGGGAAACCCACAAGCAAGACGGGAGTGTACACCATACTGGAGGTGGCATAGAGCCATCGGGACCAGTAGCCGTTGATCGCCTTTTCCTCCGGGAATTTGTCCGACTCCCTTCCAAAGCCACGCAAAGTGGGGAACATCACTGCATCTTGCAGAAGTGAATCCCACAGGTTAACTCTGCGCTAGGGGAAAAAGGCCTTCCTTTGACCTGTCCCGAGTCTCCTGTCCGTCAGCGTCATGGGATGAACCCAACGGGCTCGAGCATGATGAGAGGGGGAAAGAACCATCTCCCTCTCTGCTGTCTCCACCCCAGGCATTGTTTCGTACACCTCTGTCGTATCTCCCCTCCCTCACTGTTGTTCTAAGCTACACAGCCCCCGATGTCCGAACCTTTCTCTAGCCCCTCGATCATTTCAGTTGCCCCTTTCGGCCCTTCCTCAGACTGCGCAACATCCTTTTGAGGCGCAGCGATCAGATCAAAATTCCAAGTGTGGTCGCACCATAGATATTGGTAGTTTTATTTTTGACCCCTTTCCTAATTCTGCCCAACATGGGATTGGCCTTTTCCACAGCTGACGTTGTCTACCACAACCCCAAGATCTCTGTCTTCGTCAGTCACAACTACCTCAGATCCCATCAGCGTAGACGTGGTTGGGGCTTTTTGCCCCAACGTGCATCGTTTCCCGCTTGCTCACATTGAACTGCGTTTGCCATGTGAATGACCCTTCTCCCAGTTTGGAGAGATCCTTTTGGAGCTCCTCACAATCCCTTTCTGCTTTAAGCGCCCTAAATAATTTGGTGTCGTCCACAAACTTGGCCACCTCACCGCTCGCTCCAGATCACTTATGAACAAGTTAAAATGCATCGGTCCCAATACAGATCCTTGTGGGACCCCAATTATTTCTATATTCTGCACTCTGTTCTTTAACCGATGCTTTGAATTGGATTCCTGTATTGAGCAGGGGATTGGGCTCGAGGGTCTTGTCGGCCCCTTCCAACCCTACTGTTCTATGATTCTATAGGATGCTTTGACTTGGCTTCCTGCATTGAGCAGGGGGTTGGGCTCGAGGGTCTTGTCGGCCCCTCCCAACCCTACTGTTCTATGATTCTATAGGATGCTTTGACTTGGCTTCCTGCATTGAGCAGGGGGCTGGGCTTGAGGGTCTTGTCGGCCCCTCCCAACCCTACTGTTCTATGATTCTATAGGGATGCTTTGACTCGGCTTCCTGCATTGAGCAGGGGGTTGGGCTCGAGGGTCTTGTCGGCCCCTCCCAACCCTACTGTTCTATGATTCTATAGGGATGCTTTGACTCGGCTTCCTGCATTGAGCAGGGGGTTGGGCTTGAGGGTCTTGTCGGCCCCTCCCAACCCTACTGTTCTATGATTCTATAGGATGCTTTGACTCGGCTTCCTGCATTGAGCAGGGGGTTGGGCTCGAGGGTCTTGTCGGCCCCTCCCAACCCTACTGTTTTATGATTCTATTGGGATGCTTTGACTCGGCTTCCTGCATTGAGCAGGGGGTTGGGCTCGAGGGTCTTGTTGGCCCCTCCCAACCCTACGTCTGCTGCTACGTTTGCTCAGGAGTCTTTGGCAAGGGAGTCTGACGATGCCGGGAAATCGCTACCATTGCTTTCTTGAAAGCCTTCCGACCCCTCCCCTCAGCCGCACAGGCCGCTCACAGCTATGCACAGAGCTTCCCAGCAGGGTTCTGGCCCTGGCTTGCCACAGTCAAGGCCAAACATCTGCAGCCACTACTCCACGTCAGCGTCCTTCGCGACGTGGCACTGTGAGACTGGAGCGAGGAGGAGGCCTTGCGTGGTCAAAGTCCTCCCCAAGTTCTAGGCCTCCTGCTGCGCCGTGAAAGCCTGGGCCAGAACACCAATGGCGGCCCGGTGCCTGGATGGACGGCGACACCAAGTGGCGACTGGCAGGAAAACTGCCGCAAGTTCCACGGCACCGGTTTGTTCAGCCTGACAGCCGCTGACAGGCGAATCCTCCGAAATTACAAGGCTGGGGAGAAAATCCCTCGATTGCAGGCAAGAGCTGATCACACTCTGCGAGAACTTTGGGAAGCCGTGTCAAACCTCCGGGACGAGGCCAGGTGCACCAGACCAGCTGTGAAACTGCGTCACCCAGCCAGTCCGGGCGCAAAAGCAACCTGCCCCAAACGGCCCGTTCCTGGCATTCGGGTCTGAACGCAAGCACAGCTGCATGGCTTTGAGCTGCCGCCGTGCTGC
The DNA here is from genome assembly GCF_057233095.1 of Heloderma suspectum. NCBI lineage: Eukaryota > Metazoa > Chordata > Lepidosauria > Squamata > Helodermatidae > Heloderma > Heloderma suspectum. The sequence continues at coordinate 53,251,995 of NC_139475.1, forward strand.
TTATTTATTTTGGCGTTCCAGTTCTCCAGGCGGCTTTGGGGCACTCGCCACTTCCAAAAGCCGAATCCGGCGGATGCGCCCATATCTCAGGGGCGTTCACCACCACGTCACGCCTCTGACTCCACGTCCCTCCAGAGCTGAATGTTGCCAACTCCCCTGGCCTCGGAGGGCTCCTGCTCCTCTGACAGCTGCAAGGACGCCGAAAGCTCCACAGGTGGAACGTCCCCCCGCGTGCCAATGCAGCCGCGAGGAAGGCCATGCCCAGTGACGCGCGGCAGACATTTCCCCACGTTTTCAGCAGAAGAATCTCAGTTTTGGACGTTCACTCCTGTCAACTGCAATCTAATAGCGGGCACATTCGGCCGTTCCAAAGCCATAATTAATTTCTGCGGCAAGGACGTGAGAGTACATGTCCGTTTCGACATCACAGAATCATAGAATAGTGGGGTTGGAAGGGGCCCTCGAGGCCATCAAGTCCAACCCCCTGCTCAGCGTACATCATGTAACGTCTGAATCACACCCAGCATGCGTTAATCTTTCCCCTCGAACGGCGCAAGGCAAACGCTGGTGGCACGTTGGGCCAGAAACGAACATGGGGCACTTTTTTTTTAGCTGTGTTGTGTACTAAATACAAGGAATATGAACACGCTAAATTAGGTCTCTCTAGGGCATCAGAGTGCCAAGTGGATATGTTCCAATTCAGATTTTTCTGAGAAACCCCCATGACTCACTACACCGAACATCAGCCTCACCTGCCGTGCGGCTAGTCAAAAGAGAAGTTTCGGCCCTTCCTGACTCAGGGATTATTTGGGGTGAAATATTGTAAGATTTTAGGGGAGCAATCCTGTGGCCACTGGAACGCGTCTAGAGGGCCACAGGATTTCTCGGTTCCTGGGAACCGAGGTCAGAGCCGGTACGCCGAATCTGGTCGCCAGGGGCTGTGCTCCCCTTGCAGGCAGCGCGGCTCTCACTGGCCTCTGTGCTTGAAAACGGACTGGCCAAATAGGGGGCGGCTTCCTATGTGCCACGCAACCCCCCCCCCCCGCAGCGGCTAGACGTCCAAAATTGGCTGTCTGGCCACAAAGGCAAGGCGGAGAGGACCCCGTCCATGCTCCCCCGGCCCCGCACAGGAGAGCTGGCCACCTCCGATTTGGGGGTGGCCAACTACCCCAACACCACTGCACCCCCAACGTTTTGACAGAGAAAAGACCGCCAACGCCCGGCCTTTGCGGGACTTTCTTCCAACTCGACATTCAAAGATGAGAATGTCCCTTCCAGCACCGCCAGGGCGAGGGAGCGAGTCGCGCAGCTCCACGCTCGCTGAGGAATGCCGGGAGCCCCGCGCTCGTTTCGGACTGCACGCGCACAGGATCGCGCCCTCGGCCGGCGGGCTCCGCATTTCCGCCACCGCCGGTTCTTCCGCTTCCGTGCGCCGCTCGGGGACCTCTCGCGCCGTGGGAAGGCGCGGAATATCGGCTCAGCAAACAGCCTTTCGACCGCCCAGAAAGGCCCTGCTGCAACACAAGGCCGACCCTGCGCGGCGGTTTGGCTCACGCCAGCCCTGCAGTGCGGCTCGCGCCGGACGCTGGGTGGGCTCGGCGGACGACGGCCTGCCGCGCAGCCGGCCTGGAATGCTGCAGGTGCGGAAGCCCCGCCAGGCAAGGGGCGAGGCGGGCGGCCGGGGCGGCCACTGCCCCCAGCATTCTGACTCCTTCCAGAGCGGCTGGCTGCGGCGCCCATCACCCCGGCACGCGTGCCCGGCGGGGATGCCAGGAGCCGCGGGCCAGGCCCGCAGGAAGCAGCCCGTCCATGGCTGCAGCGCAACCAGGCAGCCGTTCCACAGGGGCAGCTCGCCGGGCCCCCTCGAGCGTCCGCCCGCCCCACAGCGCCCCCGGGAACCCGCTTCGGACCTTCTCCAGCCGCCACTCGCCCGGGCCCCGCCCGCCGGCCGCCAGCGCCTCGCAGCGGCTCAGCAGCCGCACCAGCTTCAGCTCCGCGCGCGGGGCCAGCGCCGGGCCCGCCGCCATCGCCGCCGGAAGCGGGGGAGCGGCCGCGCGCGGCAACTTCCGCCCGCGCGGCGCCGCTCTAGGCGCCCGGCGGGCCGCCGCTAGCGGGCATGCGCGGCTTGGCGGCGGCTGCGCGCGCAGCCTCCTTCCCTCTTCCGGTGAGGACTCGAGCGCGCGGGAGCTGCAGGTGAGCGCCGGGCCGCGGCCGGGCGGGATCCGCCGCCATCCTCCCGCGGGGGCGCTTGGGGGCCGCCGGGCCGGGCCGAGGGACGGAGCAGCTCGGCTAGGCCGCCGGGCCGGGCCGAGGGACGGAGCAGCTCGGCTAGGCCGCCGGGCTCCACCCCGCCGGTGCGGCGAGGGCCCCTGATGCGGGCCCGGCAGCGGCGTCGGGCTGCGGCCCCGTCGGCCCGGCCAGCGCGGCCCCGCTGGCTGGGTGGACGGGAGTCGGAGCCCCTGCCGCCGCAGGGCCCCGGGCCGCGGGAGGGCGGCTGGCGCCCGCGCGAGGACGGAAGCGGGCCCGGCCTTGGCGGCACTCGAGGGAAACCCGTCGGGGCGCACGCTTCCGGGCGCCCGCAAGGTGGCGGCCCGGGCCCCGCTGAGCGCAGGGCGCCCTCCCCACCTCGGCCGCCGGCAGCGCGGTGCAGCGGCTGGAGCGCTCTCCAGGCAGCCAACCCGCTGTAGGGCTTCTCCTGCCTGCACCTGCGTGGGGCGGCAGGCCCGTCTCTGCCTGCACCTGCGTGGGGCGGTAGGGCTTTTCCTGCCTGCACCTGCGTAGGAGGGTAGGACTATCTCTGCCTAAAGCGGCATAAGATTGTGCCCTTCCAAGTAAAATACATAAAAGAACTGTTATCAAAAGAGATCAACTCCACATCTGCTGCTATCCTGGAAGACACAGAAGAACATTTGGCCCCGAAGAACAAAAAGGTATTTGAGAGCCAGGGTGGTGTCATGGCGAGAGCGTTGGCCTGGGAGCCGGGAGATCTGGGTTCGAGTCCCCACTCAGCCGTGGCAGCTCCTTGGGTGAATCTGAGCCAGTCGCAGGCTCGCAGCCCAGCCTCCCTCGCAGGGTTGTTGTGGGGAGGCTGAAATGGGAGGGCTTCGTGCGCCGCCGTGGGTTCCTGAAAGAGGGGGAAAGGCGGGATGCAAATGGCATCAAGAAACAGCTACAGCCGCAATCTGGTGGTGAAACCAGAAGAAATTAATAGTAATAACCGCCCAGTGTAGCTTTTCCACTTATGAAACACCCTCTCCAGGGTGGCTCGCCGGGCACCTTCATAGAATAGTAGGGCTGGAATGGGCCTAGAAGACCTTCTCAGAATTCCCTTTGGTTTCCCGGCAAATATTTATTTATTTATAAATTAATAAATAAATTGCCCAGGGCAGCTTACATTACCTTCCTCCTCTCCATTTTATCCTCACAGCAACAGCCCTGTGAGGTAGGTTGGGCTGCGAGTCTGTGACTGGCCCAGAGTCACCCAGGGAGCTGCCACGGCCGAGTGGGGACTCGAACCTGGATCTCCTGGCTCCCAGTCCAACACTCTCGCCACTACGCCACACTGGCTCTCAAATACCTTTTTATTCTTTGGGGCCAAATGTTCTTCTGCGGCTCGGTATTCCAGGATGGCAGAAGATGTGGAGTTGATCTGTTTTGATACAGTTCTGATATATATTTTATTTGGGAGGGCACAGTCCTGTGCATGTTTAGGCAGACAAAGTCCTACCATCCCGTGCATGTTTAGGCAGACAAAGCCCTACCATCCTGTGCATGTTTAGGCAGAAAAAGCCCTACCATCCCGTGCATGTTTAGGCAGAAAAAGCCCTACCATCCCGTGCATGTTTAGGCAGACAAAGCCCTACCATCCCGTGCATGTTTAGGCAGACAAAGCCCTACCATCATGTGCATGTTTAGGCAGAAAAAATCCTACAATCCTGTGCATGTTTAGGCAGAAAAAGCCCTACCATTCTGTGCATGTTTAGGCAGAAATATGTCCTACAACAGGTTGGCTGGCTGGGGAATGCTGGGAAGTGTGGGACTCATTTCTGTCTCAACATGCATAGGATTGCACCCTAAGCAGCTTTTTAGGGCAAACTGTTCCAGGGCAGCACGCAAGAAATGTCTAAAAAGAGTATGAGCGCCATAAGCGCGGTGGCCCCCAGCGGAGTCCAAACTCAGTTCCAGGCTGAGGCAGGGGCAGTCAGCCTGCTGTACTCCCGATGCTTTGGAATACGGCTCCCAGCATTCTCGCGATTGGGAGGTGTAGTCCCAAACACTGGGAGGGTGCCAGGCTGCCTGCCCCTGAGCTCAGGTGAGCAGGGGAATCTTTGGGGCCTGCCGGAAGGCCTGAAATGATGGGGCCTGGCAGGCAGCCAACAGTTGGAACAGACTTCCACACGTTGAGGGGCCACCACAGAGAAGGCCCCGTTCCTCCTGCCCACCCGGCCACTCCCACCATGCAGGGCCTCCAAAGCTGATCTTGGAGCGTGGGAAGGACGCGGTCTTCCGAACCGTTTTCAGCAGGGGCTTGTGCAGTTTTATTTCTCGAGGGTGGCTTTCTGGGGCTGCGCCTGGTTCGAAACCAGTACATTGCCCAGAGGGCGAAGAACCTGAGCAAATCGGTTTCAGTTTCTTGGTCGGAGTTGGGTTCGGGCCCGGGAGAGCCTGCTGGGCGACTGTGAGCCGGTCACCCTCCCTTGGCCCGGCCGCCTCCACCTCGCAGCACCGTTGTGCGGGCAAACCTGGGTCAGGGGCTCTGAGCGGCTCGCAGGGAGGGTCGAGGCGATGCGGGGCCCCAGAGGGGTGACCCCTCCCAGCATTCCTCTTCTCCTAGACATGGCGATCCGCTACCCGATGGCCGTCGGCCTGAACAAAGGCCACAAAGTGACGAAGAACGTCTCGAAACCGCGCCAGTGCCGACGCCGTGGGGTGAGTTTGGGAGTAATAATAATAATAATTGCTATTATTATATAATTTGGGGCAGGGGGCTCCACGCGGCCTGCTTACTCCTGATTTGCAGACTGAAGACATTTGCGATCCTCAAGCCGTCTGGCTGCCCAGGTCCCATGTGGGGGTTTTTGCACATGGCCTTGAATGTTTGGGGAAGGCGGCGTTCGTGTGTGGGGGGCAGGGGAGAAGCACAGCTTTGCACGCTGAAGCTTCCAGCCAGCATCTCCCTTTGCTACTTTATTTCGATTATTTTGGGGCGGCTTAAGGTACTCCCGTCTAAAAATGGCACGGCCCGCGAGGAAAAGGGGACGGGGAGGGCAGAGGAAGGATGCCGTCGCCATCACGGCCAGCCTGGGGAGATGGCCACCGCCTCCCCCCAGATAATAGGGTCTTGGATTCATCGGCATCAGCCTCTTTTTGAGATGGGCCAGTGCAGCCGTGGGCAGCTGGCGTGACGCCAAAGAGGCGGTCCGGAGTCTGGCTCGGAAGCGCTTCCCTGGGTCATGGAGGCTGGCAGCCTTTCCTGCTCTCGGGGGACAGGGCTGTTAATGGGGGGAGCGCTCAGCCAGTCCTTGCTCGACGCGTCAGCCTGGCCTTTCCCAGGCCTCGCTGACCAGGGGCGATGGGAGTCGTTGCCCCAGCGTATATGGGGAAGGCTGAGCTAGAGCACATTTTGGCTCACAACACCCAGCACTCCCCATTGCCTGTGCTGGCTGGAGTTGCAGGCCAGAACATGTGGGGGGCCACAGATGCCCGTCCGTGTCAGGCCACGGCAAAGAGCCCCCTCTGGGTGGGCAGGTTTCGCCCGGTGTTTCCCCAGCTCGACCCCCTCCCCCCCTCGTGGCACCCCCTCCTTTGGAGCCCTCAGGAAAGCCCCCCTTCCCCCCATGGCCTCCTTGCTCTAGCCAAATTCCCAGGCCACCCCAAAGCTCATGTGCATCTCTGCTCCCCCCTCTGCCCGCCGTCAACTGTAAGCTCCCTGGGAGCGGAGCCCTGTCCTCCTAGCCCGAGTCGAGGCAGGCAGAAGGTAGTTCTCCCGAGTTCGGGTCTTCAGCTCCCAGAAGCCCCTGCCAGCACAGGAACGCTGGGAGGTGAAAGTCTAAACCTCGGCCCGCCTGCTTTCTGCCCATCCCTGGCCTAGTGCAGCCTTCCCTCACCTGAGGCTATTCAGATGCGTCGGATGATGCCCATGATTTCCAGCCAGCATGGCCAGTGGCTGGGGATTATGGGCGCTGGCGTCCAACACAGCTGGAGGGCACCAGGTTGGGGAACGCTGACCTGGGGAACTCGAAGGCACCAGGGGTGAAATGCCCTCATGGAATCATGGGGTGGGAAGGGGCCCACAAGGCCATCCAGTCCAACCCCCTGCTCCATGCAGGAAGCCCGATTCCCAGGCAGTCCCCCATCCAAGGACTAACCAGGGCCAACCCTGCTGAGCTTCCTGGATCAGGCCCATCCAGCCCCGGGCCTGTTCCGCACAGCATCTCAGCGGCTTGTTCCCCCCCCAGCGCCTTACCAAGCACACCAAGTTTGTGCGGGACATGATCTGGGAGGTGTGCGGCTTCGCACCGTACGAGAGGCGGGCGATGGAATTGCTCAAGGTCTCCAAAGACAAGCGGGCGCTGAAATTCATCAAGAAAAGGGTGAGTGCTGTCAGCAGGGTGGGAGGGAGGGGGTGGCCCCCGGGAAGGCCACGTGCACACAGTGGCCTGCCTTGGCACCCTATCAGAAAGGACGAGGCTCCCTTTCCCCTCTGGTTCTCTCATGCATGGGGGGGGGGCAGTCCCTTAATCCACAGCCTCCCCCTGCACAGCAGAACCGGCTAGCTCGGCCTTCTCCCGGGTTTTGCCTCGCTGACCATGGCCCGCTTTACCCCCTCACAGGTGGGGACCCACATCCGGGCCAAGAGGAAGCGGGAAGAGCTCAGCAACGTCCTGGCGGCCATGAGGAAAGCGGCGGCCAAGAAGGACTAGCATCTGAGGCCCTTTGTCCCAATAAAGCTTCATTTTGAAAGCCCAGCCAGCCACGCACCGTGTTCCTGGGCCAGGGGACTGGAATCCTGACAGACGGCCGGGGGGGTGGCGCAGAAGTGCTGGCTTAGCACCGGGCTCATTGGCTCCATGTGCCGGGGCGGGGGCCACCGTCCTTCAGGGGGATCGAGGGTGTAGGCGGCCGGGGGCAGAGGGATCTGGGGCAACTTTCAGGCAGTGGCATTATGCCCGGCCCAAAAAGCTCAGCGGCTTTGAGAGGCCTGCATTTCCCTCAACAAGCGTTCTCCCCTCCAGGCTGTTCCATGAAAGCCAGCCGGTCTCCTTGTTTTGGGCATCAGCAGATGTTTCCGCTGGCTGGGGCGAATGGGGGCTGTAGTTCCCAATACCTGGAGAGTGCATGGCTGGGGAGGGCTGCAGCCAAGGCCAGATGCTTTATTCTGAACACGCTCGGCAGGGTGGGTTGAATGCAGTGTTGATTCCTGCACTGAGCAGGGGGCTGGACTTGATGGCCTTGAAGGCCCCTTCCAACCCCGCTCCCAAGGCAGCATGGATGGGGACGGGGCAGGATTAGTCCCAGGCTTGGCGATCACACAGAGCGCGGGTCACATTCAGCCCACTTCCGTGCCACTCGCAGCTCACCTCTGCTGGAAGCACATGATGTTCTTTCTGCATGCCACAACTCCCTGCAAGCGTGCGGGGGGGGGGGGGAGCAAAATGTGGGACCTGCCTTGTGGCTGCCGGTCCCTTGGGCACGGACTACCTGGCTGCTGCCTGTGCCCTTGAACACTGGCCAAGGGGAGAGCCGTGCCCGGCAAGAGGGGGCTGTGCAAGGCTGGAAGGAGCAGAGCCCACAGCAGAGCCCAGGACAGTTACAGCTGCCCCCCTGATGTTGGGCTGCAGCTCCCACGAAACCAGACTCCTGGCAGGCACCAAGTTGGGGGAAGCTGGCTGGCAGGAATACCTTGGCTGGTGGGAGAGATGGCGGAGAAGTCCGCCGCGGGCTCTACGGGGGCCAGATTTGAGAGAGACTGACCGCTGGATGCTGCCGTGGGACGGCAGCATCACTGGCCCCAAACCCTGGAGGATGTCATGTGGAGCAGGACAAAGACCTCCTGCCTCTGCATCTCTGGGCTGGGGGGCGAAATGTCCCCCTGCAAGGAGGGGAGGCACATCCAATCCTCCACCCCACCTGGCTCTGAAGCCATGTCCTCTACTGCCCCAGAGCACCCTCTGGGGTTCAGTGGGCTTTACTCCCAAGTAAGTGCGCTGAGGGCTACGCACTCACAGGGTGACCTCAGAAGTCAGCCCCATCGAGTTCAATGGGGCGTCCTAAGTGAGGAAGTGCCCAGCATTGGGGCTGTGAGAAAAGATGAAAAATGCTACAGAAGTTGAGCGGCAGGGAGAAGTGGGGGGGAGCTTTGGCTATTGGGAGGTCGGAGCTTCTGCTAAATTAATTAAAGGAGCTTAATTAAGGGAGCTTCGGCTAAATAAAGCGGAGGCAAAAAAACCCTTTTTGAACGCAGGGCTGCAGGCTGGCGGCAGATGCATATTTCCCCCCTTCAGTCAGCAGGGGCAGATGTGCTCTGGGCCTGGATGCTGCTTTTGGGGGGCCCCCCTTGCAAAAGTGTACAGAATTGTGAGGATCCAGTGTAGTGTAGTGGTGAGAGTGACGGACTGGGAGCCGGGAGATCCGGGTTCTAGTCCCCACTCGGCCATGGAAGCTCACCGGGTGACTTTGGGACAGTCACACACTCTCAGCCCAACCCACCTCACAGGGTGGTTATTGTGAGGATAAAAGGGAGAGGAGGAGGATCATGTAAGCCGCCTTGGGTTCCTTGAAAGAGGAATAAGGGCGGGATATAAATGCAATAATAAATAAATAAAAATCCCCCTTTTGACCTGACTGACCTTCATTGGACCCAGTGCCTCCCAACACATCAGCTCCCTGGGGGACTGGGAGAGTCTTTTTTTCCAGCAGAGTGGGAGAAGGCTGGCCAAGTTTGGGTTTCGCCAGCTATCTAGCACACAACCCTATGCATGTTTGGACAGAAAAAGTCCCACACCTCCCAGCATGCCCCAGCCAGCATGGGGAAAACCTCCTGCACGGTGCAGGGGGCCCCTTCCAACCCTGCTAGTCTATGATTCTATAGGGATGCTCTGACTTGGAGTCCCGCATTGAGCAGGGGGTTGGACTGGATGGTCTCACAGGCCCCTTCCAACCCCATTCTAGGATTCTATGAACAGTCCCCCAGCCAGATGTATTAAACATGTATAGGATTGTGCAGGGCAATTCATCTGGCACAGCTGGCATCTGTAAAGGGTTTTTTTTAAAAAGCTGTTGCTTTTGTAAAGGTAAAGGTGTCCCCAGCCAGTCATGTCCAACTCTAGGGTGCGGTGCTCATCCCCGTTTCTAAGCCGACGAGCCAGCGCTGTCCGAAGACGCTTCCGTGGCCATGTGGCCGGCGTGACTGAACACTGAGGTGCATGGAACGCCGTTACCTTTCCTGCCGAAGCGGTACCTATTTATCAACTTGCAATTTCTTGCTTTCGAACTGCTAGGTTGGCAGAAGCTGGGACTGAAGACAGGAGCTCACTCCGTCACGCGGCACTCTGGTCTCGAACGGCTGTCCTGCCGACCTTCCGGTCTGCAGTTCAGCGTCTTAAGCACTAAGCCACCGTGGCCCCTAGTTGCTTTTGGGGCACTGCTTAGATAGGAACGCAACGTCCATTGCCTCCAGAGCAGAAGGCAATTTGCTTTCCATGGGATTTCCCTCGCTCTTTCATAAGAGGCAGCCACTGGCAACCCCCCCCCCGCCCCATCAGAGTCTGCAAACTGGGGAACCCAGACCGGATTCAGGCCACTTTCTCCAAGCACTGCGGATAAGTGAACGAAAGACCCCTAACTGGCTGCGAAGAAGGAACGGGACAGATTTCGACACATTCGCACATCACCGGCAAGGGGGAAAAAGGTGCTTTGAGGACATCAACGACCTCTCTGATGTACCCGCAAAACATCCCCCAAATTAGCTGACATTTCGTACTGTGTCCGGTTCTGGACCCCACACCTCAAAAAAGATAATGCAGAGCTGGAAAAGGGCAACTGCAATGATCCGAGGGCTATGAGAAGAGGTGACAACAGCTGGGGTTGCTTAGCGGGGGGCAGGGGGAAGGAGGGTCAGGGGAGACGTGGAAGAGGTATACAAAAGGATGCCTGGTGTGGAGGATGTGGTGGGGGAGACGCATGTGTGCTCAAGATCCTAGACCCCAATGGGGTCATCCTGTGAAGCGGATGGGTGGGAGATGCAGGGCAGAGCGAAGGCAGGCCGCCTTCACGCAGCGCACAGTTGAACTACAGTGATCACTACGGGATGGCCACCCCTTTGGATGTCTTTAAAAGGGGTTAGACAATCCCTGGAGGAGAAGGCTACACCGGTTGCTGGGGAACATGGGTGGGAGGGTGCTGTTGCAGAGAATCCTAGAAAAGTAGGGCTGGAAGGGGCCTATAAGACCATCTATCCCAGCCCCCCGCTCAAAGCAGGAATCCAAGTTGGAGCATCCCTATAGAATCCTAGAAAAGTCGGGCTCGAAGGGGCCGCCTGCGCTCTGCAGTGTCCAGCTGTTGTTTCAGAGCACCCTCTTAAGTCCAACAGGGCTCGCGGACTGCCAGGGTGATCGCCTGTCGACTCAGGAATCGGTCCTGTTGAGGTCAGTGTGGCTTGCTCCCGAGGAAGTAGGCTCCCAGGACGGGCCGGGAGGAAACCCGCTACAGAAGACGTTAAGCGGCAGGGGCAAGGGGAGGTGGGCAAGGGAGCTTCGGCTATTGGGCGAGACAGACATGAAATAGATAAAACAAATGAGCACGTGCAAAGGGAGCCCGTTGTGATCCCGCTAGCCAACAACCCCATTTTGAACGCAGGGCTGCTGCCAGAGGCATATTTTCCCCCTTCAGACAGCGGAGGGAGACGTGCTCTGGGCCTGGATGCTGGTTGGGGGGGGGGGGGGGCTTTCGAAAGCGTACAAAATCAAGGGGATCCCGAATTGTGAGTTGGCAGGCCCTTGGCGGACCCACATCGGCTCCCTGGGGGACTGGGAGAGCCTTCTCTTTCAGCCGAGCAGGAGAAAGCTGCCACAGTTTGGGTTTTGCTGGCAATTTTGGGCCCAACCCTAGGCATGTTCAGGCAGAAAAGAAGCCCTGCAACTCCCAGCATGCATTGAGCAGGGGGTTGGACTGGATGGTCTCACAGACCCCTTCCAACCCTACTGTTCTGTGATTCTACAGGGCTGCTCTGACTTGGAGTCCGGCATCGAGCAGGGGGTGGGACTTGAGGGCCTTACAGGCTCCTTCCAGCCCCCCTTTTCTAGGATTCTATGCAGCCTTCTCCTCCAGGGATTGTCTCGCCCCTTCTAAAGCCATCCAAACTGGTGGCCATCCCAGCCTCCTGTGGTAGCAAAGGCCATAGTCTGACCTTTGCCGGGGCGCTTGAACCCCAGACGGGCTTTGCAAGTTGAAACCCCAGACGGGCTTTGCACACGCTGGCCAACGAGAGACCTGTGCCTGACAGGGTGGGGCCGTGAGGCTGGCCGGAGCAGTGGCCGGAGCAGAGCCCCCAACAGTTACAGCTGCCCCCCCTGATTTCGGACTGCAGCCTCCACGAGCCCTGATGTCTGGCAGGCACCAGGTTGGGGAACGCTGGCTTGGGAGAGGGATGGCAGAGAATTCCGCCTTGGACTCAACAGAAGCCGGAGAGGGAGACGTTTGCCTTCTCTCGAGATGCTAGACCCCAATGGGGTCATGCCATGAAGCAGATGGGTGGGAGATGCAGGGCAGAGCAAAGGTCTGTAAGACCATCCAGTCTGACCCCCTGCTCAATGCAGGACTCCAAGTCGGAGCATTCCTATAAAATCCTGGAAATGTAGGGTTCGAAGGGGCCGGAATGGCCCCGCCTCCACTCTGCAGTGTCCTGCTGTTGTTTCGGAGCACCCTATTAAGTCCAACAGAGCTCGCCCGAGGCTTGTGGACTGCCAGGATGATCTCATGTCGACTCAGGAGTCAGTCCCATTGAGGTCAATGCGGCTTCCTTAGTCCCAAGGAAGTGCCCAGGATTGGGACCAGGAGAAAAACTGCTACTGAAGTTGAGCCGCCGGGCGAAGGGGGGCAAGGGGAGGTTGGCAAGGGAGCGTTGGCTATTAGGCGGTATAGACGTGAAATAAATAAGCACGTGCAAGGGGAGCCCGTTGTGATCCTGCGTTTCCGACGGAGGCCAACAGCCCCATTTTGAACGCAGGGCTGCCGGCTGCCGCAGAGGCATATTTTCCGCCTTCAGTCAGCGGAGGGAGACGTGCTCTGGGCCTGGATGCTGGTCGTGTGGGTCTCCCCTTTCAAAAGCGTACGAAATTCTGGGGATCCCAAATTGTGATTTGACGGGCCCTCGTTTTACCCAGTGCCTCCCAACACGTTGGCTCCCCGGGTGAATGGGGGAATCTTCTTTTTCAGCCGAGCGGGAAGTGCGGGTTTCGCCGGCGATTTAGGGCACAACTCTATGAGTGTTCAGACAGAGAAAAAGTCCTGCGACTCTCAGCATTCCCCAGCCAGCATGGGGAAAAGCTCCTGTATTGAGCAGGGAGTGGGACTGGATGGTCTTGGAGGCCCCTTCCAACCCTGCTTTTCTAGGATTCTAGAGGGATGCTCTGACGGAGTCCTGCCTTGAGCAGGGGGTGGGACTGGATGGTCTTGCAGGCCCCTTCCAACCCCACTATTCTAGGATTCTATGAAAAGTCTAAACATGCCTAGGATTGTGCCATTCAGTTCATCTGGCAGTTTGCACAGGGCGAACTGGAAAGGACTCAATATCATCTCAAATCGCTGTGGGTGATGGACCAAAAGATCCCAAATAAGCTACGAAAAAGAAATGGGACGGATTTCGTGACGGTCGGCCATCGCTAGCTAGGGGGGAAAGAGGTGCTTTTAGGACAGCAATGTCTTTTCGATGTGCCCGAAGACAAGTGCATGCTGTACCCTAAAAACGTCCCGCCAAATTAACTGACATTTCGTACTGTGTCTGGTTCTGGACCCCGCACCTCAAAAAAGATAATGCAGAGCTGGAAAAGGGCAACTGCAATGATCTAAGGGCTAAGAGAAGAGGTGACAACAGCTGGGGTTGCTTAGCGAAGGGGGGAAAGGAGGGTCAGGGGAGACGTGGGAGAGGTGTACAAAAGGATGCCCGGTGTGGAGGATGTGGCGGGGGAGACGTTTGTTCTCAAGATCCTAGACCCCAATGGGGTCATCCTGTGAAGCGGATGGGTGGGAGATGCAGGGCAGAGCTAAAGCAGGCCGCCTTCACGCAGCGCACAGTTGAACTACAGCGATCGCTACGGTATGGCCACCCCTTTGGATGTCTTTAAAAGGGGTTAGACAATCCCTGGAAAAGGCTACACTGGTTGCTGGGGAACAAGGGTGGGAGGGTGCTGTTGCAGAGAATCCTAGAAAAGTAGGGTTGGAAGGGGCCTGTAAGACCATCCAGTCCCACCCTGTGCTCAATGCAGGGCTCCAAGTCAGGGCATCCCTACAGAATCATAGAATAGCAAGGTTGGAAGGGGCCTGCAAGACCCTCGAGTCCAACCTCCGGCTCAATACAGGACTCTCAGTGCAGTCATGCCCTGCTTGTGGGGTCCTGGCCGAGCTGGTGGGCCACTGTGCGCACAGAATGCTGGGCTACCCGGACTCTTGCTCTTACGTTCTTCCCTTAACACGTTCAACAGGACCTGCCCAGCAACCGTGGCCCCCCGAACATATCGAGAACAGGACGTATGAGCGAACACGACCGGAGCCAAGTTCCTGCAGAAAGCGCCATATGTGGGAAGTTCAGGTCGGGGACCCGGACATGGGCACACACGCTGGTGTTTAAATTGGGGAGCTGGCTCACGGGCCAACAGGGGAGTGTTGGTGATTTTCAGAGTGAATCTCGTGAGAGATTCCATGGCTGTGCCACGGAAGAATAGCAGGAGGCCGTGGCAAAGCCTCTAGACAGACATTTAATTCGGCCACATGGTGCGGAATGTGCTTCGGTGGCCAAGGCGGCAGCAAACCGAGCCATGATCGGGGGCAGCAGTGGAGTCCACGCTCCTTGCTTCTGAGCTGGGGCGTCGGGAGGAGGGCCCAGGCCAACCCCGCAGGGAGGAGGCACAAAGTGGTCAGCCGCCACTGCTGCTCACCCTCCCGGGGAATCGAGTGCCGGGAAAACGATGTCGAAGATTTCCCTGTAGTGCTCGACGAAGTGCACCTCGAGTCCGGCTGTGATGAACTCAGCAAGGTCGCCGAAGTCTTTCCTGTTTTCCGATGGGAGGATGATGCAGGACACGCCGGCTCGCTTGGCCTAGGGAGAGGGGGAAAGAGCGGTCAGGTCGTGCCTGCGGGTCCCCTGCCCCAAGGGGTCGGGGTCTGCTCCGCTTCCTCAAATCCATATTTGATGGGCTGGACCGCCGCTCCAGTGCCATGGAAGCTCTCATGGGAAAGGGCTGGTGGGCGATTCTGCCTCAATAGACCGCCTGTCCTTAGGAAGGCCACGCAAGGCCAAGGCAGGTCGGGGGACCCCCGAAGCAGATCAGGCCCGCCTTGGAAGCCCCCAAGGTGGATCAGGGGGTCCCTGCACAGCCAAGAATTTCGGAGTGTCTGGGGTTTGCTTTCATCTGCATTGGGCTGGCTTGTACATAAAAAGACCTTTTGGAAATCTGGTGCACGCTGCCTAATGTATCCTGGTTTTACTCTGGTAACTCTTGGGCCCACGCACATTTAGACAGAAAAAAAGTCCTACAGCTCCCAGCCTGCTGGGGAATGCTGGGAGTTGTAGGGCTTTTTCTGCCTAAACATGCACAGGCCTGTCAGGCTTTTTCTGCCTAAGCATGCACAGGCCTGTCAGGCTTCTTCTGCCTAATCGTGCACAGGGCTGTCGGACTCTTTCTGTCTAAATATGCACAGGATTGTAGGACTTTCTGTCTAAACACGCACAGGATTGCCTCCTAAACGTAGTAAGATGTGGAAAGGTCTACGAGCGAAAAAACCCGTTGTTTTTAAAGGACTCTGCTCAAAAGCTTCCGCTGGGCTCCTCCTGCAAGAACCCCAGCAGACACCTGTGGAGGGAACCTGAAACAGGCCAGCACCCCCCGTTGTGGCTCAGGTACACCACTGCATTATTGGGGAGGGAACACAGCCTGCAAGGAAAGGATGAGCCCAGACGTGCAGCAGGGTGTCCACAGGCCCTCAGGCTGCGAGTCCCATCATCCCTCCTCGTTGGCTAGGGAGCCGCAGTTGCCCGCTGCCTCCGTTCTGAGGGTTATTTTGAACCCTTTCCCCGTTTCTTTCCAGTCTTACGACACCCCGCGTCACTGGACCCCCCACCCCCCGCTTACCGCAATGGTCTTCTCCTTGATTCCTCCCACAGGCAGGATCTTTCCCGTCAGCGACACCTCCCCAGTCATGGCCACGTTCTGCCTCGCAGGCCTATCCATTGCCAAGGACAGCAGGGCCGTCACAATGGCGCACCCGGCACTGGGCCCGTCCTTCGGGGTGGCGCCCTGCAGGGAAGGAGCAGCATGGGGCTGGGCGGACGACTGCAGAGCCCAGCCTCTCTCACGCACGCACGGACACAGAGAGACCGAGACGAGCCAGGCCCCATGGACACACACTTGCCCACGGCCAGCTAGATGTGTTTGGCCGGGTCCCAGAACCAAGAGGGACATTTGTAGGATCCCCGCAGGTCCTGGCTGCTCCTTTTCATATCTGCGAGGGTGTTTTCAAAGGCTATAAATTAAGTCTGCTCATGAATGGACTCGCTGGAGGCTCATGGACAACACCCTCCAACACCCTCCCTCTGTGGGACTACAACTCCCAGCATCCCTCGCCTGCACAGGTCGGGAGGTGTAGCCCCAACACCAGACTGGGGAAGGTCAGCTTAGAGACCACCACCTGTCGAATGCCAGTGTGACTGTAATGCCACTGCATTTCCCTCGGGAAACACTCCCGATTTTGGAGGGGCCTTCAAGGGACGGGTCGCCACGCCAGGGAGCAGCCACCAAGGAGACCTCCCTCTGCACCGGGGCAAGTCAGATGCAGTGTGGCCACAAAGCCTGGCAGATCCTCCTGGGGGGATTAAAGCCCAGGGCGGGAGACACCCGGATGTTTCTAAGGACAGTCCTTCTCATCTGGTACATACACTGAGTAAGTATTCCCTGTGAGCTGGTCCTCAGGTAGCCAAATCGGGCCACGAATGAACGAGAGGGGAGTATCTGCATACTCGAGGAGTGCAGGTGTACAGAAAGAAGCTTTAGAAACTCCCCCCCCCCCCCAAAAAAAAAAACAACCATGCTCCGTAGCCATGGATTGCTGTGTGTTAGGAGGGTGGGAGAATGGCGTGGCCGGCACCCTGGAATGGAGTCCTGCAGGGGATGGCATGGCCCCGCGCAAGAGCACGGCAGACCACCAGCCTTTCGTCGCCAGCTCCACTGCTCGATACCCTCCAACGCTCCCCCGCAGCTCCCCAAAGGCCCCTAGCCCAGAAGGCCCGCTGTGGGGCCGCACAGACCTCTGGCACGTGGAGGTGGATGTGGGAGGTCAGCAGGTAGTCGTTGGCAGGCGCCTTCTGCATCAGGAAGGTCCGAGCAAAGGTGTAGGCGATCTTGGCGCTCTCCTTCATCACGTCCCCCAGCTGGCCCATGACCTCGAGGGAGCCGTCCTTGTTCTCCTCGCCTTTGGGGCGCCGCGGGGACGTCTCAATGAACAAGGTGGAGCCCCCTGGAAGAGAGGTGGGCAAAAGGATGCCTGGGGTGGAGACAGTGAAGGGCAGTTTTCTCCCCCTCGCATCATACTCGAGCCCTGATGGGGTCGTCCCATGAATCTGCGGGGGGGACATTCAGGACAGAGCAGGGGAAGGACAGGGCACAGTCACAAATTCAGGGAGGAGGAGGCAGCTATCAGTGGCTATAGGCCACCTCCAGGCTCAGATGCAGCATGTCTGGGTACACCGCTTGCTGGGGAACATGGGCGGGGGGTGCTGTTGCCCGCCTGTCCTACACTGGGCTTCCCATTGGGGCTTCCGCTCAGCCAGATGGGAACAAAATGCTCAACTGGGTGGGCCCTTGGTCTGATCCAGCACGGCTCTTCTGACTTGGGAGTCCTTCATTGGGCAGGGGGGTGGACCAGATGGTCTTGCAGGCCCCTTCCAACCCTACTATTCTATGATTCTATGTTGCTTCTGTTCCCCATCACTTGTCTCAGTGGTAGACTGCCTCTGAATTGGAGGCTCGGGTTACTCTATCATGGTTAAGTAGCCTTTAAGAGACCATCCCGCCGCCAGGTCCACAAATTTGCCTAACCCCCCTCCTGAAAGGCATCCGGGCGAGAGCCCGTCCCCACATTCTGTGGCAGGGAGTCCTAGGAGTGAGCCAGGTGCTGTGGGGGGGCCCTTTCTTGCACCTGTCCTCCATCTCCTGCCCATCTCTTTCATGGGGGGGGCAGGGGGGCCAACCCTTTCATTCGTGACACCCCAAGCCTCTGCCGCGTTCTCCCCGCTCCCGCTTCGCTTGCCTTGGGCCTTTCTACAAAGCAAATGGGACTCAAGGCAGCCTTCAGGCCGGCAGAAGGCCTGAAGGCCCATTGGGGCTGCCTGGTTGCGGCTCTACAGCGTCCTTCGGAGATGGGGCAGCCGGAGAGAGAGAGGCGGGGCGGCTGCCCCGGGATTGAGGCCCCGCTTGAGGCCCCGCTGGCTTTTGCCGAGCCGTCTCACCCATGGCGGTCCAGGCGAGGCCCATCACCACGCCGGGTGGGGTCACTTCGTACATCCGCTCCACCGTGAAGATCGGCTTCCCCACAAAGTCCTGGAGGTTTCCGGGCGTCACCTCGACTGTCTCCGCTGCCCCGCTGACGATCTTGTACGCCGCTTTCCGGAGCACCTGAGCAGAAGGTGGGCGGGTGGGTGAGGCCGGCGGAGGCAGGGGGCCGGAGGCCACCCAGCCCGCCGGCACAGCGCCTCTCCCCCCACCTTCTCCACTTGCTTCTGGAGGTTCCTCACGCCGCTCTCCCGGCAGTACTGCTTGATGAGGACCGACAGCACATCCGGCGTGATGCTGGCCTTGCTCTCATCCAGCCCGCACAGGAGCCTGACCTGGGGAACCAAATACCGCTGGGGGGGAAGGAAAAGACAGGCAGCCAATGACGAGAGGCTCCGAGCAGGGAGGAAAGATGCCCCCAGCCCTCCCTGATCCCAATGTCACCATCCTAGAATTCTAGAATGATAGGGGTGGAAGGGGCCTGGAAGACCATCCTGTCCAACCCCCTGATCAATGCAGGAATCCAGGTCAAAGCATCCCCATAGAATCATCGAAAAGTGGGGCTGGAAGGGGTCTGTAAGACCATCTAGTCCTACCCCCTGCTCAATGCAGGACTCAAAGTCAGAGCGTCCCTATAAAATCCTAGAATAGCAGGGTTGGAAGGATCCTGTAAGACCATCTAGTCCAACCCCCCACTCAATGCAAGAATCCAAGTCAGAGCATCCCTGACAGGTGGCTGTCCAGCCTCGTCCTGAATGCCTCCAGTGTGGGAGAGCCCCCCCCTCCCTAGGTCATGGGGTCCATTGTCGCATTGCTCTACCAGCCCAGATGTTTTCCCTGATGTCCAGCCGGAATCTGGCTTCCTGTCACTTGTCCCTCTTGCTGCTGAAGACTCCAGTGCCAAGAACAGCCCTGGGCAATTGTTGGGCTGACTCTGGCTCGTGTCACCCCTAAACCAGTCAGGGTTCTGGGCCTGGCTGTCGGAGACGATCCACGACTCCACAACTCCATGACTCTGGAGTCACGACTCCAACTACAAAAGTTCTGCTGCCCCTGCGGTCGTTTCTGCTGCTTGGGTTTCATCGTTTCTCCTCTGTTTGAGCCAAGCAGAGCTGTTATGGGGCGTTTTCTGCCTCGCTGATATTTAGGAATGGGAGAAGTTTGTGGATGCATATCCTCATCTCAGCCCCGCTCTGATTCGTAACCATGATTCAGACACGTTGCTGGATTTGATTGGGTACGTTTGGGGGGGCCTGGTTGGACCATGGAAACCCAGCATACCAAGTAACGCACGGCAACGAAAACGGATGATGCTCGCGCCCCACTGATCTGCTGCATTTGCAGCTGACAGCAGTTCCGAGGCGCCCCAAAACCCCCAGGGAAGAAGACAAGAGCACGAAGGCAGGCAGGAAAACCAGGGAGAGGCAGACAGCGGTGGCGGCGCCGACCCGAACAGGCTCTCACCTCTGCTATCTCCAGCTTCTCTTGGGCGACGTATCCTGAGATGTTGATCATTTCCATCTGGTCCCGCAGGGGCTCTGGGATCGTCTCCGTCACGTTGGCCGTACAGATGAAGAGAACCTGGAAACGGGGTGGGGGGACGGGCCTGAACCCTTCAAAAGCCAAAGGAGCCCTCAAAATCCATTCCATGCCCGCCCCATAAAGGGCCGCTTAACAGCCTGGGGGAACGAGGGGGAACAGCCTGGGGGTGTCTTCTTCCCCAGGGGCCGGAAAGAACCTGGAGGGGGCACAAAGGCGTCCTTCTCGCTCCCGATCCGTTTGGCCCGAGAACTCAGCTCTGCGACACCAGGCAGCTTTCTCCCAGCTGGGCACCCTCCAGATGTGTGGGGACGGCGGCTCCCAGCATCCCCCAGCTGGCTGGGGGATGCTGGGAGCCCCCCCACACATCTGGAAGGTGCCCAGCTGGGAGAAGGCTGGCATAGGCCGAGGGGGCTGCCCAAGGAAAAGTGGCCGGAGGGGAACCTGGGCTTCGGCTGAGTTGGACCCATCAAGCCCACCGCCAAAAACAGGCCCCGCCATCCCCTGCTTGCCGATCCTCGTAACAGGACATGCCTCCTGGGATGGGACTCCGGGCGCACCGCGCAAGGTCCCTACCATGGATCCAGGACGTTGGCAACTCCCTCCCCCCATTCTGATAGAACAGAATGGGAGAAAGGGCGGGCCTCCAGATGGGGCTGGACTGCCGCTCCCAGCAGCCCTTGCCCTGACGGGCTCCAGCTCATGAGCGCTGCAGTCCAGC
The DNA here is from genome assembly GCF_057233095.1 of Heloderma suspectum. Lineage (NCBI taxonomy): Eukaryota > Metazoa > Chordata > Lepidosauria > Squamata > Helodermatidae > Heloderma > Heloderma suspectum. Next base: position 53,272,017 of record NC_139475.1, read on the forward strand.
CCCCCATCCCGGCTCGAGGGAATCGCTGCAGCCGGCAAACGAAAGAGGAAGACAAACCTTGGAGAGGTCCACAGGGACATCGAGGTAGTGATCCAGGAAGTTGGCGTTCTGCTCCGGGTCCAACAGCTCCAGCAAGGACGAGGAGGGGTCCCCTTGGTAGCCTCGCCCAATCTTGTCCACCTGCGACACGGACGGAACAGCCCAATGCGCTCAGCCGCCGCCCGTGCTGCCGCCGGAGCCCCAGCAAACGCAGAGCTGCATTGCCCAGAGCACCGACAGGCGCCCACACCCCCTCACCTCGTCGATCAGGATCAGGGGGTTCTCCGTTTTGGTCTTCTTGAGGCACTGAATGATCTTCCCCGGCATCGCGCCCACATATGTCCGCCTGTAGGGCGAGAGACCACGCTTGGAGTCACACCGCTCATGCGGGGACAAAGCGGGACGCCTTTTCCAGACGCCTCCTGGGCTTTCCCCGATCCCACCCAAGATCTCTGGTTGCGAGAAGGATCGATGGGGCAGACGAAGCGGCGCTGGGCAAAGAATTCACCTCCCCGGCAGTCTGCGTTCTTTGGAAAGCGCGCGCGTGCGCAAAGTTTCCAGTCCTCGTGGCCTGAAATCATCCCTTGGACGTTTTGTTAGAAACGGGGCCGCAGAGTTACATGAGCCGTCCAAAAATCTCAGTATCAACAACCCGGTTCCGGCTGAATGCCAGAAGGAACTTCCTGACTGTTAGAGCAATACGACAAGGGAGGCGGGGGGGCTCTCCCACACTGGAGGCCTTCAAGATGAGGCTGGAAAGCCACCTGTCAGGGATGCTTGACTTGGAGTCCTGCAATGAGCAGGGGGTTGAACTAGATGGTCTTGCAGGCCCCTCCCAACCCTACTATGATTCTATGGGGATGCTTTGACCTGGATACCTGCATTGAGCAGCAGGTTGGACTAGATGGTCTTGCAGGCCCCTTCCCACCCTACTCTTCTATGATTCTATAGGGATGCCTTGACACTGAGCAGTGGCTTGGACTCGAGGGTCTTGCAGGCCCGTTCCCACCCTCCTATTCTACGATTCTATGCAAGACAGAATACGTAATCGCATACTGCAACGTAGATCGCGAAGAGAAGCTGTGAAAGAGTGAGCACGGGAGTGGCGGGGGGGCGGGGGCTGCCCTTGTCTCTGCTTCCTTGCTGGAAAAAGAGTGCTCGTTTCTCTAAAAGGTGAAAACAAAACACATACTGGGAAACGAGTGGGCGCCTTAGGAGATGGGCTGGAAAACTGCTGGGGGTAGGACTGCATCCCCCCCCCCCCCCCCCGGCCGCCTTTCAAGCTACGCAGACGAAATCCTGCCAAGTTGCCTGAGCAGCAGAATCCAGACCAGTTGCCGACTCCAGCTGCCCTCGGCACACAGTTTACTTATTTTATCCTTACAAACCTTTATTTGAAGCTCTTCTACCCTTCCTCTAGAAGGAGCACAGAGCCGCTGACGAGGCTAATAACTCATTTCATTCCTTTATTATTAATAATAAAGTATTAATCGCCCACCTGGCTGGTCGCCCAGCCACTCTGGGCCATGTACAAGAACCAAAACCGTTGGAAGCAATAAAATTCCACACTGAAAACATCGCATTTCGAAAAACACCCTATCCCACCCCACACGCCGATACCGCCAGAAGAAAAGGCAGGAGCCAAATCAGCCAAAAAGTAAAGGTGTTTCAGTGGGGGCTAATGAATGGCGCCTCTCCTGGGAGGGAGTAAAACGCAGGGGCCACCACTGAGGAGGCCCCCTCTCGAGTCCCCACCCATTTTGGGGAGGACGGGAGCACAGGACATGCTTTTCTTACCAACGGGTGGAGGAAGCGGCCACGCCAGCTTCTGTACCCTGGGGGGGGGATGCCTGTGATCCCCCCACCTGGGACCACAGCTGCAGCCCTTTGGGGCAGGCCCCACGGAGGAGGAGGAGACCCGGCAGGCAGCCCGATGCAGACGTACCTGTGCCCTTTGATTTCCGCTACGTCAGTCATCCCGCCGACGCTAAAGCGGAAGTACTCCCAGTTCAGGGCGCGGGCGATGGAGCGGGCGATGCTCGTCTTGCCCACCCCGGGGGGGCCGTAGAAGCACAGGATCTTGCCCTGGGTGGAGCCCCGCAGCTGGCTGACGGCGATGAACTCCTGAGGTGGGCAAGCGCAGTGCTCGGTTAGGAACGGGCAGGTGCTTGAAAAGCGTGACCACCTTTTGTTGAAGGGCGGAGGGGAAGAGGAAGATCGGGGCAGCCGTTTTGTAGTTAAACCCCCCCCCCCCCGAGGTTAACCAGAGAAGAAAGCAAACACACAGCCACAAGATGGGAGAGATTTGGCACGACAACCCCACAAGCGAGAAGGATCTTGGGGCAGCTGTCGAGTGCAAGCCGAAGGTGAGCCCGCCACGTGGTGCGGCTGCAAAACAGGCAAACGCCATTTTAGGCGGCATTCGTAGAAGCGTAGTTTCCGAAGCCCGGGACATCCGACGCCCTGGGGAGGCCTCATCTGGAGTGCTGGGTCCAGTGCTGGGCGCCGCACGTTGGGAAGGAGGAAGACAAGCTGGAGAGGGCTCGGAGGAGGGCAGCGAAGAGGACCGGGGGACTGGAAACAATGCCCAGTGAGGAGAGGCTGGAAGAACTGGGCATGCTCGGCCTTGGACTCGATGGTCGTACAGGCCCCTTCCACCCCTACTGTTCTCTGATTCTATAGGGATGCTCTGCCTTAGAGTCCTGCATTGAGCAGGGGGTTGGACTCGAGGGTCTTCCAGGCCCCTTCCAACCCTATGATTCTGCGAGGTGTTGAGCTGAGCACTGAGCAACCCCAGAGGCGAGCGGGAGCACCAAGAACAGGGACTTTTGGGGGATGGCCCCTCCCCTGTAGCATTCCCTCCCCTGCCAAGTTAAGCCTCCCCCGTGTTCCCATTTTGAGGCCAGGGCAGAACATGGTTTCACTGCGTAAGGGCGGCTTTTCCCAAACAGGATTTCCTACTGTTTTGCGCCATCGCCTTGGGCGGCTCGGTGCTGCCGGGCCCGCCGCTCAGTCGGCATTCGATTACCAGCACTCTCTTCTTGACGTCATCCATGCCGTAATGGTCCTCTTCCATGACCGCCTGGGCTCTGGACAGGTCCAGGTTCTCCTCACTGCACTTGCCCCACGGGATGGAGGTCAGCCAGTCCAGGTAGTTGCGCGTGACGCTGGCAGGAACCGAAACCAGAGCCGCCCATGAGCGGCAAAGCCACCCAACCCTCGCTTCTTCCGAGCGGTGTCTCTCTCCTGCCAGTCCCCGCAAAATTCTGCCTAAATGGGTCAGTTCCTCTCCTGGCACCCGCACTCTTCCCTTGCTGTCGACTCTGTCACCAAGGACAGCCCAGCCTCCCCTGCAACCTGGTGCCCTCCCGACTTGCTGGACTGCAACTCCCACGTGCCCCAGGCAGAGCGGCAGGGCCATCTTAGGGGTGGCCCCCGGAGTGCACCACTCCCCCTTGGCCCACCTTAGACGGCTACAGACTGCTTCTCCACACCAGACACCTTATAATGTACATCCTAAACTCATCATGCCGTCTGCTGCAGGAGCATTCAAGACCTCCGCACTGCCGTCCCATGTTGCAAGGGCCATTTCTGACCACCTATTTAGCATCTGTGTCCCACCGCCTCTCCCTGTTTTTATTTCTAAGTTGTCTTTGAAATACGAGCATAGCATATAACTATGAAACGCCCCCTACTCTGCGCCAATGGCCATGCTGGCTGGGAATGATAGGCTGTGCAGCCCAAAGCGTCTGGAGGGAAGCAGGGTGGAGCAGTCTCCTTTACAGAAGAGCTGGCATAGAACCTCCTTCCAGAAACCCGCCCAACACACACATGTGGACACACACACGGATCCACACGCGACACACACGGATCCACACACGCGCCCCGGGCAACTCACTTGAACTCTGAGGAGTGGTTGTCCAGGAGGCCCAGCTTGCTCAGCTCCTCATCGACCACCCCCATGACGTGCCCGGGCACCACGAGCCCATTCAGCCGCTCCAGGAACTTCTCCTCGATGGCGTCTTTGTCCTCCTTCTCCAGGCCGAGCTCCTTCTTGATGATCTTCAGCTGCACTTGCAGGAGGTACTTGCAGTGGGTCTGCTTGATCTTCTCCTCCACCTGCAGGCGGGGGACACAGAGCGGATGCTTGGAGCCCTGGGAAGGCCCTGTCCCTGCACACACACACCTCACCCCGTGGGGCGGCCCGTCCTCAGCTGGCATCGCTCAAGCATGCTGCGAGGCGGAGCGGGAAAGCGGCGGCCGCTCTCTGGCGCGGGCCAGTTCATGGAGCCAGCTCCTTCGTGGGAGGGTGCTCCATGCCTCTCTCCCACCCCCCACTGCACCTCAGGGGCTGGCAAGAGGATCAGGAAGCCCCCCGCAGCCCCCGGACGCATCCCCCCTCTGGGCCTCACCTCTCGCCCGAGACGCTGCTGGAGCTTGCTCAGCTCGAACTCTTTCTTGAGGAGCGACAGCGCTTTGTAGAGGCGTTTCGGGATCTGGCGGGCGAGGAGGAAGCAACAGAAACAGGACCATTCCCATCTGGCCCTGCGCTGGCGCTTGGGGCGGGCCAGCCAGCCGCCAAGGAGCACAGAAGCGCAGGCCACAACCAGGCCACGCACAGCTCCCCAGCCAGCCCCACCCCTTCGCCCACATCGCTTGGGGGCTTCCGGCTTTCTCCCCATCCCCAAAGGCTGAGATGCCTGTCTTAAGGAAGAGCTCAAAGTGAAAACAGGCTTGCCTTCAGCCCCGCCCCCTGAGAGCTCCTCCGGCATGGAGTCTGGCCCTCCACCCCACTGGTTTCGGGGCCAGCTCACGCAGGCCAGGGGCGCCCCGCCCCCCCCTTACATTAGTTTCTTCCAGGATGTCCTGCAGCGACTCGGCCCCCGTCAACGCCGCCCCCATGTCGCTCAGGTAGATGGGGTTGTCGACCACCCTCTGCCCAGCCTGCATCATCTGGAGCACAGACTCCCTGCAAAGACCCGGTCGGAACAAGCCGAGGAGATGGCATGGTGTGGCTGGCCAGGGGCGTGCGGAATACGCAACGCCCAGCGAGACCTCCTGTGCATGGAAGCGGCCTGGGGCACAGCCAACCAGCAGCTAGCTCTGGCTGGCACCAGTACCCCCCCCCCAGTCCCTGGCAGCAAAAGCGCTTCCCCAGCTTCTGCTGCCCTCTGCAGCGTCTAGCCCGCTCTGGAGGAATCCGACAGTGGGCTGAGCCTCCCGATCCAAATGTCCCTGGGGGACAACACGCAGCAGGCCACCTTTCTGCATCTCCTTCTGCTTGCCATCTCTCACAGGGGTGTGGGAGGAGGAACCCTCATCCTCAGCCAGCTGGGCATTTGCAACCTGAGAAGCCGGGCCAGTCATGTCCGGACTAGCCTGGGAGAACACCCCCCCCCCAGGCAGCTCTCCTTCAGAACCTGAGCTACCCCACTCCCCACGTTCAGAAACAACCCGGACCCTTCCCCACCCAGGTGCCCCCCAGATCGGGGAAGGCTGGAGGAAAGGTTCGGCTGACTGCGAGGTGCTGTCCAGCACCCTTCGTTGCAGCGGGGAGGAGACCGGTCCCCTCCCTTGCCTACACCTTGCATCTCACCTTGGAACCACCAGACAGCAGCCACCAATAGCCAGATGGCAATAGCCAGGCAGCGACCACCAGTAGCCAGAAGGACATGGGTCATCTACATGCTGGCCTCAGAGGGGCCGGACAGGCGTCTCCAGGCTTGGCTGGGGACAGGGGAAGGGTGGAGGATGTACCTGTAGAGGGGATTCAAAGCAATGATGTCCCGGATTGTCTTGACGATTTCCGCCGTCAGAGGCTGCCTCAAACAGATTCGGGGGGGGGGGGGGGCGAAATCAGAAGGATGACGTCAAAGGGAAAGGCGGCCCCCCAAGCACGACCCTCTCATTCCACTGATAACAGGCCCCACATGCCCGCCTCCCCCCCCCCCCCCCCGAGAGAATCTCGTGCAGCGCCGGGTCAACTCCGGACTCTCAGCTGATCAGCTCCACGTCCGGCTGAAGAAACAAGATGGAGGAGCAGCCCTCCACCGGGTCCCCCCGCTCACCTTGACCTCTCCGTTGACCTGGAACTCTTCGTGGGCCACGTTGTCCACTTCCACCATGAGCACCTCATCAGCCGGGGAGGCCTCCAGGGCTTCCAGCACCCCCTCGCCCGCCGGCTCCGGGGCCTCTGGCTGCTCTCCCACCTGCCGCTGGGAGCGCTTTGGCTTCCGGCGAGCTTTGCTCTGCTTGGCCTCGGCCTCCACCTCCAGCTGCTTGTTGATGCGGATCCTGGTGCCCGAGACAACGGAGGGGAGAACTGCCTCAGGGGAGCTGGGCCGGAGCCCCCGCCTTGCCAGAGGGAGGGGTGGGGGGGCGGTTTGCTAGAGACGCCAGCCGCAGTGCCAGCGCTGCCCTTGAAAGCCCAGCATGGCTGAGGACCTGGTATCTGCTCACGGCCACTGACGTAGAAAGCAATCCTCTGCTCCCCAGGCGAGCGTCCCAGGACCCTCTGACTTGGATTCCTGCATTGAGCAGGGGGTTGGACTCGATGGCCTTGTAGGCCCCTTCCAACCCTACTATTCTATTATTCTATGACCCCCAGGATGGCTCAAAAAGCCCCCCAAGGCTAGAGACGGGGTGCCAGCCTCGGAAGGGGGAGGCAGAGATCCACCCCCTCCCCCTCGGAAGGGCGCAGGACGAACCACACCGGGTACCCTCTGAGATCAGAAGAGCGGCCTTAGCGGAGGAGGAGGAAAGGAGACGTTCCGGTGGGAGGCGAGGGAGAAGACCGGACAGGACAGGCTGGGAGTTCTCCTGAGCCTCCCCCAGTCTCCACCTCCAAGGCGCCCTTGTTAGGCGGGCTGAAAAGCGAGGGTGCTGGAGACGGAGAGGCCAAGATGGCTCCTGCTGCTCCTCCCGCCCTGCTGGCTTCAGGGAACTCAGAGGCCTCCAGGTTCGGGGGCGTCTGAGCAGCGAGGGCACAGCAGCGAGGGCACAACCAATCGGGCTGCGCCCTCCAAGCATCCCTGCCCCACTCCTCAGTCAACAGGGGTCCTGGAGTGACTTGTGCGCACTCAGGAAAACAAGACCCTTCCCAGGGTGCCCCCCCCATCATTCCATGGTGCCCCGGCTTTCGTGCGGCGTTCCCCCCGCCCGACAAGGTTGGAAGCCCTCTCCGAAGGCTGAGTGACGGGCAGGAAGTGCCAGTATTCTTCGTGTTTGGGCCCCTGCCCGCCGCTGGAACGCGCCCCCAGAGAGCTTCTCTGAAGTGGGATTCAGCTCGGCGGGGTGGACGAGGTCCCACACCCTTCCCTCCCCCAGAGCACTGGGATCTTGCCAGGATGGTCCACCCTCCGCCAACTACAGCCTCCAGCAGCTGCGGGGGGCTCATTTTCACCTGGGGACGGGGGGCTCATTTTCACCTGGGGACGGGGGGCTCATTTTCACCTGGGGACGGGCCGCTCAGCGGAGGCCCACACCCCAGGAGGGAGGGCGATGCACATCTTCTCCACCCCAGGAACGTCCCCCTAACTGACCACCCACCGAGGAACGGCGCCCTCCCATAGCCCTTCCTTGCACAGAGGCTGGCAAACGGGGGGAGCCCCGGACCGTGGGACAGGCGTACCTCCTGTGTCCCATGACGATCATGCGCAGCCTGTCCCCCAGGTCCTGCATCTCATGGATCTGGACGAAAGTGCCCGTCTGGTAGATCTCGTCCAGGTTCTCCACCACATCGGATTCATTGCTGACAACAGAGGCAGAGTGGTCAGTCCGAAGGGCGCCGGGAGGCAGATTGAGGACGGGGGCGAGAGGAGCCCAACTTCCAAATCACCCCTTCCACCCAAACCTGGCACGCATTTGTGAGTGAAGAAACTTGCTGATCCTGAAGAGTTCGTCTTGGGTGTTTTTTCCCCATAGTGCAGTTACATTTTGATACATGACCGAGATGAAAGAGGCAAGATGCACGCCAAGATGCACGCCAAGCCTTCCAGATCACGGTGTGCATTCGAACAAATAGAGGGCTAAGCTTCGAATACCGTCCATAGTTCCAACAGGTGAAACCACGTTTAAAACGTCTCTTCTGGTTCCGAGAGCCCAATGCGCCCACAGAGCCATTCGACTGGCAGGGGCCCCTGACGTTTCGGGGCCTGGGGGCATATCTGAAATTCTGACAGCGCCATGGGCACCCCATGTCAAGATCCATTCGGATCTCTGCCTTCGGGTCACGGCTTTGCGCAACAGTGGTGCTGGCAAGCCCTGGATCTGTGGGTGACAGAAGCTTTGAATTAAGCATGCTTTGGGTGGGTACAAATCAGACAGATGTACGATGATCCAGTTCTTTATTTACTAGATCCCGCATTTACGTCCTTGCGACGGTGTCCTAGGCCACGCTCAAGGGTGGCTATTTTGTGGGGGCACCCACAGATCATTCTCAACGTTCCAGATGTGCCCCCGCCCCAAAAGGCTGGGGATGCTTGCATGGTTCTCTTTGACAGTATGCTGCAGAACTGGTAACCATGTTTGAAAAACACCACACCTGATCGATCCACCATCCCTTCCTCAGCAGATGAGCTGACCCCAGTCTGACGCCCTCAAGCTACGTTTTGGGCTCCGGCTCCCAGCATTCCCACCCACTGGCTGGCGCCGCTAGGAACTGAAGTCCAAAACACCTGGAGGACACTGGGCTGGGGGACGCTGCTCCAGAGCGACAGCCCCTCCCAGCTTTGGGCCTTTGAGTAGGAGAGCCTTTCGGGGCTGTGGGCACTCTCGCAAAATGGGTGCTGGGGGTCTGCCTGTTCCCCAAAGGGCTGCTGACAAAGCACTTGTTCCCTGGAAGGCAAGCCCAAAAAGAACAGTCACTTGCCCAAGGACCGCAGTCCACGGCAACAAAATGCAACGCCACTCTTTGGAAGCCAAACAAAGATGGTGCCGGAACGCGGCGCTTTGCAGCATGCCGGCCTCCCAGCTGAAAAATAATTTTGAAATCTTCGACTAACAATCCAAAGGCCAGGAGGGTGTACGGGCACCACATGGGAGACCAGGGCCACCTGGACAAGAACAGAAGATGTCACTTGAAAGCATGGAGAGGTGATTCAGGGCAGCTCTGCGACGAGATGCTGCACTGACGAGATGCAATGCAGCATCTCTGCATTGAGATGCTGGGTTAAGACCTTTCTGTTTTTAAAAAGAAACGCACCGCAAGCTTCGCAAACCGGGCTCTGGCCCACAGCAGGAAACCCCTGTGAGTGTGGTGGAAAAAGTCGGGCCTTACTTGTCGTCCTTCCTGAGAAAGATCCCGGCGTAGGGCTGGGCCAGGCTGACTTTCCTCCGGAGCAGCTCAACCAGTTTCTTGTTCTTCACCTAGGAGTCAAGACAAGCGTGGCATGAGACAGACTCAAAGGCAGTTTGGGGAAGAGAAGGGAAGCCTGAGCACTGAGCTCCAGCCACAGCGCACCGGGGAAGGGTGGCAATGTGTTCTGGCCACCAGCCAGGCCCTTTTCGATGCGCCGGCTCAGGACCAGCCTCCCCAATGGAGTGCTGTCGCCCGTTGGCTCCTGCCTGATCGCTCAGGGCACCTTCAGAGGTCCTCTCTGTTTCACCGCCCACAATAGTGCCGGGGAAAGGGCCTACTCTGTGGTGGCCCCCCGTCTGTGAAATGCTGTGCCACAGAGATCTACCTGCCTTTGTCACTGTGTATACATTGAGATGCTGGGTTAAGACTGCTTGCAAACGGTGGGCCAGATGGATGTTCGACCTGACCCAGAAAACACCAGTATCCCTGTAGTTACCGGCCCCAGAAAAGCCAACTAGGCACCATGTGAGCCACCGCTAAAACACACATCGAGCACAAGGCAACAAATCAGCTTTCCCCAATCTGGCGCCCTCCAGGTGTGTTGGACTACGACTCCCAGCATCCCCCCACCAGCTTCGCTGGAGAGTGTTGGACTACAACTCCCAACCAGCTTCACTGGAGCATTGCCATCCACACACCCAGCGGACACCAGGTGTCCGGGGTGTTTCTGAGCGAGGGAGTGGGGTAGCAGTTCAGATTCTGATGGAGAACCACAGAACCATTGGACATGGGGGGGGGGGTGTTTTCCCAGGCTAGTCCAGACATGACTGGGCCGGCTTCTCAGGTTACAAAGGTCCAGATGGCTGAGCTTGAGGGTCCCTCCTCACTCCGGCCCCCCATGAGAGGCAGCGAACAGGAGGATGACCTAATAGATGCCAGGCGCAGAGCAAAGACAGAGAAGGCCGGGGCCGAACTTAGGCGGTCTACCCACCTGGCCTTGCGTGAGAAGCTGCGCTTAGAGGCCCCACGACAAGAGAGGGACCTCCCCACCTTAAGTTAGGCTAGCGAGACAGCCTCCCTCTTCGAATGGCGGGCAACTCTTGTAAATTCCACTCGAACCCCCCGACGGCATTCCTTGCGGGCGGAGAGTCGCGGAGAATTTGGATTCAAGGCACTGGCTTCAAAGCTGTAGCCTGAAGCCTCTCGTCTGTGTCTGTCTGAGCGTGAAGCAAAGTGGGGGCTGACACCAGGCTGGGGAAGGCTGTCCTATCCACCGCTCAGCCCCATGGGACACACTGGGACTTCATTCCAGGCGTGTGCCGTTAGCTATGGAAGGCAAAAATGGGACTTAGAAGAATCCTGAAACCAGAGCTAACCACCCCCAAACACACACACTTGTTTGTGTGGGAATCAAAGGAACGAGCGCCGCTCCAAGGCTTTCTGTGACCTCATGCAAGAACGTGGGGGAACGTCCCATTCGCTCTCCATTTGGCCCTGTCTCACCAGCGAACATGACGCAAGAGATGGCCTCTGCCAAAACGTGGGGGGCTCCGGCTCTTCCTCCCCATGCCACAGTCTTTCTTACAAGAATAACCTTGAGATGGGAGCCATGGTGCGCAGGGGGCGGGGGAGAATGTCCCTGTACAGAACCACAGCGCCTCTGAAGCAGAGCTGGAAAACCAGTTCGAGGGGAAGGATGGAAAGAGCCCCTTCTCAAATTGTTAGCCTCCCCGCTGTCAGTCCACGACAGTTTTGAATTCAAGCCACTCACCCCAGGGAGCGTTTACACTCTTCTCGAAACGAGCGGCGAGGCTCGACTAACGGAATATGGTGAAACTCCAGCATGTGGCTGATTTGTGAGTCACTTCCTACAGGCCCAGATGTGCCTGGAAAGACGAAAACGCACCTTGGACATGAAAGGGCACATCTATGCTACGAAGAGAAAGTGCTTTCAAACCTGATCAGACTCCCACAAATGAGAGACAAACCCTGAACAGGCTCCGACCCCCAAACTGAGTGTCTTCCCCGCTTCAAAGTGGGGAATCCTCCCTTGCACATTTCCCTTTCGTGGATTCCTGCATTGAGCAGGGGGTTGGACTAGATGGCCTTGTAGGCCCCTTCCAACCCTACTGTTCTATGATTCTATGAGTCCTGCATTGAGCAGGGGGTTGGGCTCGATGGGTCTTGCAGACCTCTTCCAACCCTACTATTTATGATTCTATGTCTGCTGAATGGTCAAACATGCCCCTGGGCAAAAGAGAGACATCAAACCCAGCATACCCTGAAAGAAACTGCAAACAAGCTTCTGAAGTCCTGCCAAGGACACACTTGCTAGATTCACAGAGAGAGACAAACAGGGCCAAGATTTACGACTTGGTTCAAGGGCTCAGATGCTCAGTCCAATCAAACACCACAAGCTCAAGCAAGGAGTGAACTGCCTGGGAGGACATTCGCCCCCGGTATCGAGTGTATTTGCCTCTCAAAGCCCTCAAAGCAGTGCCAAGTATGTCGAACGCTGAAAACTCATTGCTATGGAATCATAGAATAGTTGAATAGAATAGAAATCCACCTCCAAATCCTTCACTGTCAAGTAAGCTGAGCAGCCTCCCCTGGGGCCATCCTGATGTGCCGGACTACGACTCCCATTGACCCAGCCAGCATGGCTACTGGCTGGGAACAACCGAAGTCGCAGCCCGGGACATCTGAAGGGCTCAGGCTGGGGGAGGCTGAGTTGGAGGGAGCCAGAAATGAGGAGGAACAGAAGCCAGGCGAGCAAACTGTCAAACTTTTTCTCCCGAGGAAACAAATCACTACCCCCGTTTATTATCATTATTAAATCACTACCCCCATTTATTACCATTATTGCTGATCTATCACTAGCAACAAATGGAATCGAGCAGAGCAAAAGTGACAAGCTTGCTTACAATCCACACGTGGGCAGGACTGGGGGGGGGTCCGTTTCTGGTTGGGGACCCTCTGGATGCAAAACCCCACCATTCCTCCATCTACCGAGAAGATGCCTTCGTTCCGCAAAGGGCACTCTGACACTAACTGGGTCCATCGAACCCTGCCGCTTGCAAGCAGGGAGGGAGGAGTGGCCCAACTTGTGTCACTTACCCGCTGGCCTTTTGAGCAGCTGCTCCCGGCATTTCTGGCCAGTGCCCATGCTGGCTGGGGGTCACGGAGCTGGGGTCCAAGCATCTGGAGGGTACCAGGGTGGGAAAGGCAGTGCCCAGTTTTCAGCACCGCTGTTTTCCCTTTATATCCGAATGGATCGGGTTGATGTCTAGGGCCATCGGAAGAGTCCCAATGCAGGATCAGACCCAGGGGCTGTCTTGTCCAACATTCTGTGGACGTGGTGGCCAACTAGCTGCCTGGGGGAAGCCCACAGGCAGGATGGGAATGCAACAGCACCCCCTAAAATTTGTACTGTGTGCCCTTTGGTTTTACTGTTGGTGAACCGCCCAGAGAGCTTCGGCTAGATATATATATCTACATATAGATAGATATAGATCTCTCTCTTGATATATATATTATATATAGAGAGATACAAATATACATAGATATACAGATAGATCTATATCTATACACCTATGTATATAGATAAAGATCTCTCTTTTGTTTTCTCTGGATTTATATAGTATATAGAGAGATACAGATATAGACAGATATAGATTTACTAGGTGGTATAGAAATGAAATACAAAAATAAACAAACAAACAAATAAATAAAAGGCGGGAACGCTCCAGGGGTATTTAGCTGGAGCCTGAGCCAGGGGGCTGGGGGCAACCAGAGCAGGCTTCCGCACCACTGCAGAGACATCTCTCCTTCCCCGTTCAAGACAGGAGATGCTTTCTTCCTCCACCTCAAATATCTCCTTGGGGGGCATCCCAGCCTTCCCCAACCCGATCCTCTCCAGGTGCTCAAGACCACAACTCCCTAGCATCCCTGACCAGTGGCCCAGGGCAGATGGGGCTGGGAGTCCACCCCAAGACAGCTGTGCCTCTCTTGCCCCTTCTAAACACGTGTTGCGTGTCTGCGCTGCTCAACAGCCGCAGTTTGCAACCCGAATCTCCTTCAAGGGAGAGCATCCAGCAGGGAGGAGGCTATCCCAGAGGGGGTGCCCCACCCCAGATGCCCCAGGGTCCAACTCCCAGCGCCCCTGACCACCGCCTGACGGGGCGTGGAGTCCGCACCAAGCCAAGCGATTCACTGAAGAGCCTCCTAGAATAGTCGGGCTGGAAGGGGCCTCTGAGGCCATCGAGTCCACCCCAAGGTCCTCCCCCCCATGCTTCCTCAGCGGGCGAGGGCCGGCCTGCTACCTCCCCCCTCCACCCGGGGGGACGACCGCAATGCCCGGCATCCCCGCCCAGGGGCTGATGGGAGCTGGAACCCCGCCCGCCCGCCCGCGGGGCTGACCTCGAGGATCTTGATGAAGCGTGGGAAGACGGGGTTCCTGGCGACGGCGATGAGGGGCACGCGGGGGACGTGCTCGGGCACCACGAGCGGCGCCAGCGCCGTCACCGCCGGCGGCCCGCCGGAGTCCGAGCCGGCGGGGCCGTCGCCGGAGCCCGCGGGGCCGCCGCCGCTCTCGCCGCCCGCGGGGCCCTGCAGGCCGTCTCCGTCCGAGGGGCCTCCGCCGCGCTGGAGCAGGAGCGGCGGCGCCTGGCGGCGCCCAGGGGCCGCCCGGGGCCGCCGCGGCGGCCGCCGCCACGCGCCCGGCGCCGAGCAGAGGCGGCCCCGCAGGCGCCAGGCCCTTCCGGGAAGCCGCCCGCCCCGCCGCCGCCATCGTGCCGCCGCGGGCGCGCGCGAGTGACGCCATCGCCGCGCGCCGGCTGGGGAAAGGCGGGCGGGGGGAGCGGCCCGCCCACTTCCGGGGGGTGGAGCCGCGGCGGAGCGGCCCGCGCGGGCCCTCGTTTCCGCGGGGAGGAGTGGAGAGGGAGGGGAGGAGCGGCGCCCTGGGTCCTCCAGCGCCACCAAGCGGACCGCGATATTCTGTTAGAATTGTAGCATTCCATTCCATTCCATTCCATTTCATTTCATTTCTATACCGCCCAATAGCCAAAGCTCTCTGGGCGGTTCACAAAAATTAACACCAAACACACAATAAAACAATTTAAAATATACAGAACATTAAAACCACAATATATGCAGCATACCGTCCCTAGTATTATTTGGTGGTGGTAGTAGTAGTAGTAGATATGATTATGTACAATAATGCTACATTATTTTACTTCTTTTACATTATATTCTAATACTAGTATATTACATTGTAATATTAGTATATTACATCATATTATAATATTATTGTATTATGTTATATTGCAATGTTACTGCATTACATCATATTCTATCATTGTATATTCTATCACATTACATTATAATACTGTATATAACGTTGCATATTATATTATTACATTACATTACCTTATAATACTATTATATGGACTTGGGCACGCTCCGGAAGAGAGCGGAGGACAGGAAGGCCTGGCGTGCTCTGGTCCATGGGGTCATGAAGAGTCAGACACGACTGAACAACAACAACAACTATTATATTATATTATATTATTACATTATGTTATATTATATCATTGTATGTTACATTACAGGCACCACAGACACAGGCAACATACATCGAAAACCCTTTTAGCGATCGTATCTGTTCAGTTATTTTATCACATTTCTATTCCACCCGACTCTCTGTGCGGGATAATACTGTGTTAGAATTATACTATCCCCGCTCCATAGTATTATATTATCCCAACCTTATGAATTATTATTATTATTAAGCATTTTTATCTCACCCCTTGGTCGCAAAAAGGTGCCAGGAGCAGCTTAAGAGAAATCGGCAAATAAGACAGCCCCTGCCCCCCAGACCCGGCTTGAAATCTAAAATAAAAAGAGACACGGCACGAAAGGAAGAATGGATGGGGAGGGAAGAGGAAAAAAAGTCAGCAGACTCCCACAGGGCTGGTGGAGCCTGTCGCGACCCTTTTGGGCCCTCAGCACCGCCCAGCTGGCCACACAATAAAGCACTTTCAGATCCAGAGTCTTACCCGTGTCTAGCGTGATCCATTGCCTGGAGAGACCACGAACAAGGAGTGTGTTCCACTCATACAACAAACCTCAAAAAGGCTATCTCGGAAAGGACACTGTAGAATCAGGGTGTTGGAGATATCCGCAACGGATCAAATGGGTTTGGATTTCGAGAGACGTGGCCTGTGCATCCTGCAGCGGACCGACCTTTTCCAGGCCACGCAGACTTGCAGGCCGGTTTTTCACTACAGGAGGGGAGTGGCAGCAATGCGCTACTACGAGTCTGGGCACTTTTAGGGGGGTCTCCTGAGAGTCTCCCCCAAGCCCTCATTCAACCGTTTCAATCAAACGAGCCCTCTTCCGTGGGAAGTAGCCTCTTCGGCTGTTCATTAGCAAAACCGTTTAACCCTTTTAGGGCCAGAGTGACCTTTCTGGGGGGCAGCAATGCACCCTGCCCACCCCCCAAAGTTGCCCGGCCCCGCTTCAAAGGGCAACGCAACGCGGTTGAGTGTACCGTCCGCGCATCCACAGAAACACCACCCAGCACAACGGGACGCCCCTTCCCTTTCCCACGACCCCCCAACCCTCAACCCCAGACCCAGTACTCCCAACCAACAAGACAGACCCCCACCACTCCAATTCCAAACTTCCAAACCCCAGATACCCACCCCACATACCCAGAACACCAATTCCCCTCACCCCAGCCCCCCGTCCCCCAAGAAATGACTGCACATCCCCCAAACCCGGACCCTGCACCCCCAACCCCGGATGCCACAACTCCAACAGTGGACCCCCCACCCCTACTCCCAGACCCCCAAGGTTCCCCACAACCCACAACCTCAAACCCAGGACCCCCCCAAACCCCAAATACCCCACACCCCAACCCCAGACCCACCTCCCCACAACCCCAGTCCCACCACCCCCAACCCCCAACAATGGACCCCAATCCCCAATCCTATACCCCGCAACCCTCAACCCCAGACACAGTACCCCCAACAACAACCCAGGACCACAGCCACCCCAAACCAGGAAGCCACAAGCCCCAACAGCGCCCCCCCGACCCCCAAGCAGCAATCCCAGACCCCCAACCCCCCAACCCCAGACCCCTGATCCCCCAACCCTGGACCCACTATGCGCCAACCCCTGAAGCCCCAACCCCCAACCCTAGACCCCCACCCCCCCAACCAAAAAACCTGGACCTCCCTCTCCCTACCCCTGGACCCGCACCCCCAAACCCTGGAACTCCCGCCCACCAACCCTGGACCACACAACCCAAACCCCAGACACGCACCTCCATACCTTTAACCCCCACACCAAAACACTGGGTCCCCCAACCTCAGACCACCCAACACCCAAATCAGAACCAAACAACCCCTACACGGGACCCCCCCCCACCACAAACCCAGACCGAACAGCCCCAAATCCAGGATCCCCAACACCCAACTCCAGACCCCTCCACCCTTGACCCCAGATCGGCAACCCACAACCCTGAGACCCCCACCCGTGAAGTCCAGACCCCCAATCCCCCAACCCCTGACCCACCACCCACGAACATGGGAACCCCCAATCCCCCAACCCGGGACAACCTATCCCAACCCCCCAACCCCCAGATGCCACAACCCCCAATTCCGGACCCCCCAGCAGCCAAAACCGGAGCCAAAACCCCCCAAGCCTGTACCCCAAACCCCTGAACCTGGACCCCCCATACCCGATCTCCAGACCACCATCACCCAATTCCGAAACACACAACCCCCACACCAGACCAAGTATTCCCCATCCCCTGACCCTGGAAACCTAAACTCCAATCGCCATCAACAAAACCCCCAAACACGGACCCCAACCCTCAACCCAACCCCTATCCCCCAAACCCAGACAAACCCTGGACACCCACCCCCTATCACTACACCAGCAACCCAAAAACCTGGACACCCCACCCGTACACCTGGACCTGAACCACCAAACCCTGGACATCCCACCCACCAAACCTGGACCCCCCAACCCCCAACCCCAGCCCCCAACTCCAAAAAATGGACCCTGACACAAAACTCCCAGAACACCTGACTCCCAACCTCAGATCACCAAACCCCAAACCTGAACCCATGAACACTCAACCACAGATCTAGGAAACCCCAGAACCCACAATCCCTAACCCCTGACACCCATAACCACCCTCGGACCCCTAAGCCCCAACCCTGCACATACCACCTGCCAACACTGGAACCCGAACCCCCAGCACCACACTCCACCCCCAGACCCCCATCCCCGAACCACAGATTCATCACCCAGCAACCTAGAAACCCCCAATCCCCTAAACACAAATCCACCCCCCAAACCCCGGACTACCCAATCCCTACTCCTGGACCACCATGCCCAAAACAGGACCCCCTAACCCAGAACCCCATCCCCAAAGCCAGACCCCCCAACCCTCTACCTCAAACCCAGTACCCCCACCGCCAATGCCAGACCCCCGCCAACCCAACCACAAAGTCCCCAAAACGCCAACTGAGGAGCCCCTATTTCCCCAACCGAGACCCCTCAACCCCCAACCCTGAATCCCACCTCCCTTCCCTGGACCTGAACCACAACCCCAACATGGTCAGATCCTGTACACCTGACCCCAAATGCCAGACCCACCACGTGCCTACTGAGGACCCCCCCCCATGAAGCCCCAACACCCCATACCCGGATAACCACTCCAACAACCCCACCCAACAACCCGGGAAGATCCCATCCCTAGACCCCCAGAACCCCAATCCCATCCCCAGACCCCCAACTTCCAGACCCGGATCTACCACCACTTCCACCAGAACTTTCCTCCTAGCTCCCTCCTCTGGTCTTTTGCCTGTCCAGAGCTACTGTGGACTTGTAGATAACCATTGGAATAGATAACCATTCTCTGCAGGACCAGACTACCTGTTACTGACCACCTCCATCTGTCCCTAGATGCAACATGATAAATCAAGTGGCTGAGTGACTGGCAGAGCTATATAAGCAGGATGGCTGAGGAGGTCTGGAAAAGCCAGTACATGATTGAGAAGGAGGACAACCTGTTGCTGCTGCCGCCTCCATAACACCCACCACTACCGCTTCGTCAGCACGGCTCTTTTCTATGGGCTTCTGCCTGGACAGTGCTACTGTGGACTTCTGCCTGAAAGACAACCATTCCCTGCAGGACCAGGCCCCTAGGGATGAAACCACTGACAGCCTCCAACTGTCTTTGAGCTGTGGACGTGCTTAGGTGAATCCCAGGGCAGGGGGGAGAAATGGGGTGCACATATTGGAGAACTCTCAGCAGAGGTTAGGGTTATGTCATTGGGGGCTGGACATGTCAGGTAAGGGAAAGGCAGGGCAGATATCTGAAATATATCTTATATTTTATAATATAAATTATATTATATTAATATTCTAAGATATCCTATATTTTGGTCCTTCCCCTATTCCTCACAATCTAAGTTACCCTACCAGCCCACCCGCTGATCTATTGGGGTTGCTCTTGAATGTCAGATCAGTCCATAATAAAACCAAAATTACTAAACATGACTTGATTGTGGATGAAAGGGCTAACTTGGTGTGTCGTACTGAGACCTGGGTTGTAGAGCTGGACGGGGTGGATCTGTCTCAAGTATTTCCACCCGGGTACTCAGTGTAGCACTGAACAAATTCAGAGGGTGAGAGGGAAAAGAGGATCTGTCATCCGTAAGGATACCAGCTCACTCACAAGGAAACCCATTCACCCAAGCACGACTTTTGATGGTGAAAAGAAGGGACGAAGAAACAGAACAAATATGCTGCTGGTTTACCACGCACTCTGCTGTCTCCCTGCTTCATCTGGCAGAAATGGTCTTGGAGGTGATGTTGGGGAACCCAGGACAGTGGTTCTGGGGGACTTCAATATCCACCCTAAGGCTATCCTGACAAGACCAGCTTGGGACTTCCTGGCAACCATGACAACCATAGCGCTGTCTAAATACATCACTGTCCAAGCACATGTGGCAGGACAGAACCTGGACCTGATTTTTGATGTTGGGCGGAGGAGGATTGATTTTCTTTTGGGGGTTTCAGCAACCCATTGTCATTGTGAAGTTCAGATTGGCGGTACCAGATCATCCCTGCAGGGTGGGGGATGTTCTGCCACCAGAGACTTATGGAATCCGATGGATTCCTGAATTATCTGAGGGATTTTTCAGCTGATTTTTCAGGCGATTCCATCGACACTTTGGTAGACATATTGGTCTCATTCTAGGGTTGATGGAATGGGTCTACCGATAGAATCGCACTCAAGCGCCCATGGTGGTGCTGTGGACCTGGACCTGGTTTTTGATTTTGGGCAGATGAGGAGTGATTTTCTTTTGGAGGTTTCAGCAACTCCATTGTCATAAGTGCCTTGTGAAGTTTAGTCCGGCGGTACCAGATCATCCCTGCAGGGGTGGGGGACTGATGTTGATGACTGATGCAGGGGTGGGGGACTTGTGAAATCCGATGGATTCCCGAATTCTCTGCGGGATTTTCCAAGTGATAGGGCTTCCATCGACACTTTGGTCTCATTATGGGATGATGAAATGTGTCTATCGATACAATCGCACCGAAGCGCCAAGACAGTGCTGTGGAGCCTGTAATTCACCTTGGTTTACAGCATTGTACAAGCAATGAAACAGGATAGCCGATTAGCAAGGACTCTTCGTTGTTCTTATGCAGCTGTGAGAATCGCAACAATGTTATTCCAGATCTATTATTTCATCCTTGAAATGTCCCCAAGCAGAATTGTTCAAAGTGGTGAAAAAGCTGGAAAAACGCGGCACTGTGGCAAGATCCTGTCACAACACTGCTGGAAAAATGCGACACTGCGGCAAGATCCACCTCACGGTCATTTGATGTAACAAATTTGGTGTGCGCTTTGATGAGAAAGTTGTTCGTCTTCGCTCAGAACATGATGCCACAGTTATCGAAGTGTCTCGGGAGGTGTCCAGTGTTCCGTCCTAGAATCGTTTTCAGTCGTTGAAGCCTGATGATGTAGACAAGATGCGTCAATCAGTCCGGTACACCACATATAAGCCTGACCCTTACCACGCTTGGCATATACAATCTTGTGAGTGAGACGTTAAACAAAGACCCCTTGGATGAGACACAGGGGACTCCTTTCCCCTACAGCATTCAAACGAGAAAACCGGTGCCTTTAAATACACCTTTAAATATAGATACATCTGCTCATTCTTGGATCCAACTGGTGCTGGAAACAATTCCAACAGATCCCAAAGCAATTTCATCTGAAGCGTTCCAACCATTCGCATCTCTTTTCCAAATGACTCTGCTTTGATTTGGAAACGAGTGAGTCCATAAACATCCCAAAAGAAATCTGGGCCCTGAGCTGAATAACCTGAGCGGCCCTAAACTGCAGGGACCCTTCTCTCAACCATGTGTGCATCCAACCTCGCTTCCCAGTAAGCAGCAAACAGAATTGCGCATAACCGGCTGTACATTTCGTTCTATTCTCCCCAAGGACAGGCTCCAAATTTAAATGCCAGAAATCCTACTAAAAGTTTAAATTTAAAGGAGAGGAAATCTCGATGCCCCCTTCCTGAAGCAGGTGGAATGCCATCACCCTGGCTAAGGGGAAAGAAGCAGTCCATCACAAAAAATTAAAAGTTGGCTCTACAAACAATTTACTCCAACCTGCTTGCGCCTTGGAGTCTCTGGTTCCATGTTGTCGTGGCCACTAAGCCCTAGTGCCACATTTTATTGCTGAAAAGCCGCTTCTTCTGACACTGCTTCTACTCCGACTGTTCCTGGAAAAGGCGGCTCCATTGTGTAACCTGGTTACACAATAGCTCCGATTTCACTTTCTTAGCCCTGCCCATGGGGCGTGCAGCCCATCCTTTGTGGGAGCGTCGCTCACCTGCCATGACCTCATTGACCGAACCGCTCATTTCGATGTCTTCCAGAAACTCCTTTGCCATTTTAGACCAGGGAGAACTATGAGGTTTTTTTTCCATTGCCACCAAGTACTCCCTGCACAGCGTGGTCATCCGCAACATACAAGGTGGCCATGCTGCTTGGGTAAATTGAGTTCAGGGGCGAAATAAGTGGTAAAGAGAAGGGCAAACATGATAAATATAATAATGTCCCCTTCGCGCTGAAACAGTAACGTATCGTAGCATCATAGCACAAGGGAAATTGGCAACGAGTTAGTGGTCGAGTTGTGAGGGAACAAAAGAATATGGGCAGAACAAGAGACTAGAATGCTGTGTATGGAGAAAGGGAGGGAGAGGAAATGTGGGAAAGTATTTTGTTGGTCGACCAATACAACTGGGTCACTTGAAACACATAGTGGCGTATTCGGATATGTGCCTCTGCGCTTCCACAAATCCGCTCATCTTTGCTAAATTGGTTCAGTGACGCTTGTCCTCTTCAATGAGTTAGCGCAGGCCTGTATTAGTTCATGGGACTTTGTAATTGGTGCCATCTTAACCCCATGTGAGGTGCCATATTGTAGCTGGAAAAGCACCCACCACCCGTTTCCGGTAATGCTGCTTCCAGCTGCGAATGTGCACAGTCATAGCCCATGTGCTGAAGGGCAGCAGGCCATAAGGAACTTCATGGGCTGGCAAGTAGCTCCTACTTCCATTGTTACCTTAATATGGAGCGGATGCTTCCGAACTCCTGCTGTGGATGCTTCTCAACTCCTACTGTGGTTCACCCAGGTCGGGGAGGGGATTGTTTCAGGCCAAGGCTCGAACATGCTTCCTTAGGTGGGACTAGCTGCTGAATATTTGGCCACTGAAGCCAATTGCCCAGAATTGCCAGCAAGATACTTGTGTCTGCCAATGAAATGTCTTTCTCGTCCAGGATTGCTGCAACAAGGACACAGTCTCCAAGCAAGGGTCGTGGCATGTCACTAGGAGGCTCGGTGGGAGAAGACGATCCAAGAGCAGCTTCGTGCAAGCGACCACAACTTTGAGCAGATCGCACAGCAAATGTCCAGCCAGGGACACAGACGCAATGCTCTGGGGTTCCACACAAAGGCCAAAGCCATTTCGCACAACTTCCGTTCTGGGAACGCTACTGCAACCTGCCCCTTCTATGAGGGAGCCACCATTCAGCCTAAGTGGCTCTGCAGGAGCATCACCCTCCCTCGCAAGCTAGCTGCTTCAGCTGATCCAAATACCTCAGTGTCAGCAGTGGTGAGCGGACTGGAGGAGCTCTTCAGCCGACATCTCCAGGTGGGAAAAGAGGAGGGAACGCTGTGCTCCACGAGAAGACGTAGTTTAGTGCCTTTTTAGGGTTGCGGTGTTGTTCAGCTGGCCCTCCTTCCCAGCCGACTTTCTAGGCCCCCGCAACTAACCGGGCAGTTTTGTTTCATTGTGTAAAGGAACGGCAGATGCAGCAGGCGGTGAGGATCCGCCGGATCGGCCTCAGGGTAAGTGCGGCTCCAACACCCTCTGCCAATGGTGTTGCACAAAATGCCAGTTTCGCCCCCTGGAGGCGAGTCCAATCTGCCCCAAAGAGGAGAGTCCACTTCAGGCTGGGTCCAACTCGATTTCATTGTTTGCAAACAGTTCGACAGAGGAGCTCACGCTCAAAGCAGAGTCGACCCTGGGCAACCTCCGCGCTCCAGTTTTATCACTTAGCTTGCATTCCTCAGCCAGCGTGTCACTTTGATTGGTTGCCAGCGGTTTGCCTGGCTGCCTTATCTTAGGGTTACTGTCTGCTCATTCCAGGCATGCGCAGCTCTTACAATACTACGTGCTGCTGAAGGCACATGCAATGGCTTTTAGGTTACATTTTTACTACAATTCCCCCCTCAAAAGGCTTTTCTCAAATTTATACTCTCTTTGGTCCAGCGGTGGACTACGCACTTAAAGGCGCAAACTATTATTGCTGTGGCATTGACGGTTTTCTCTAAACAGCAAGTGAGGCCTGGGACGCCTTTGTTCTAGCTACTAGAATGCTGACAACAAAAACACTTTTTTTTTGAACTTTTGGAACTCAGTTTTGTTCCGTTCATCAGGAACCCTTGAAACGAGAGCACCCTCTTTCTGTAGAGCTACTTGAGTCCTTTCAGGGGTTCATTATTCCAACGGTGCCCTTCAGGTGGGTCAGCTTCCGGTGTGACCCTCTCTGGTGCAGGTGATGCCTTTATTCAGTGTGATGAATCCACTTCTTTTCTTTGGCGACTTTCATAGCAATGGGAGTGGTAAGTAGGATCTGAAACAGACCCTTCTGCTTCTTGGTAGGTGGTTCATCTTTCTAGGACTGGATTAGCACCCAATCGCTGGGATTGAGATTATGCACTGGAGCATCTAAAGGCCAGGATTGGTGCGGTGTCGCAAACCTGTGAAAACAAAACAGACTGCAAAGCAGTAACATAGCCCTGAATCTTAAAACTTTTACTTTTAAATTCACATTTAAGCTATCAGCCATAGGTAATATCCGAGGTGGGCACTTGTGGAACATTTAAAAGGTGTCAATTTAATACTTCCCTTGGGGGCGCACCATACTCGAGTCAAGGTGATTGGCAAGGCCTGTGGCCTTTCAACTTAATCTTTAAACAAATTTTAATGAGCATTGTCTTTAAGGTGCGGTTCATCTTCTCAACTTGACTTGTAGATTGAGGTTTCCAAGG
Organism: Heloderma suspectum; assembly: GCF_057233095.1. Lineage (NCBI taxonomy): Eukaryota > Metazoa > Chordata > Lepidosauria > Squamata > Helodermatidae > Heloderma > Heloderma suspectum. The sequence goes on from NC_139475.1 coordinate 53,296,010, forward strand.
GGGGTGTAGCTTCTAGTTAGTTTGTTATGCCTGGGCCACTACTTGCGTCACTTGTCCAACAAAATGGGGCCCCTGATTTGATTCACTCTCTTTAGGTAACAAGAGCTTAGGGATTACTTTTTAACAGGATCTTGGCTACTGTCTGAGCGGTGCAGTCAATTGCTTTTATCATTACTAGCAGGTACCGATAGCCATGAGTCTGGGGCAACTCTGAAAAGTCAATTTGAAATCTCTGAAAAGGATAGTAAGCGCATGGGCGACTTCTCATTTGAGCTGGGGGCTCAAGCATCTTTGAATTATTTTTGAGGCACAAAGGGCAGTCAGCCACTGTTCTCAGGTCTTGGTCTAACCTGAAGGAGGTGCTATCTGCCTCGGGCGCACCCAAAATCGGGGTGTTAAAGGGGGATGATCCCTTTATTAGCTAACCATAATTTTTGAACTTCTCAATGAGCGGCTTCAAGCCTGCACAGGTGGCTTTTTTCAGAGGATACTGCCTCACGCACACAGGGCTCTCCCTTTTTAAAGAAGATTTTAATTTGTCTTATGCATTTGGTCGGGCAGGGGTTCTGTCTGCCCACACACATGGATCAACATTCTCTAAAATCTCAGTCCCTTTGGCCTCTGACACAATCTTGATTGCTTGAAGGGCCATTTGATAATTTGAGCCCTGCATTGCTGGCAGCTGTACTACAATCTGATTATCACGGAAGAAGATTTTAGCTTGCAGTTTTGTTAACAAGTCTCGCCCCAAGAGGGCAACCAGGTATGCAGATGAAACTACAAAGGCATGTTCTAGTATGTTATTTCCAGTCTTCGTGAGGAGGGGCTTACACACGGGCAATTTAGTTTTTTTTTTTTTTTCCCTTTAATTTCTTCTATAGTTACATGCTTTCCACTTTCTCTTGCCGGGGGGGCTTCACAGGGATCATAGAAAATGTGGCTCCAGTATCTACTAGGGCTTTACAGTCCTCGCCACCAACCCTTACTTTTACCTTGGGATTCTCCCGAGCGTTTTTTCGTAGGGTGGTGGCCCTTCAGCTAGACTCCCCCCCACTGGAGGACCCTGCCAGCATTTGGCAGCCTTCAGGGTGAGTCTCTTTTCTCTTTTCTTTTAGCTCTGGACAATCTTTTTTCCAATGTCTCTTCTCTCAGCAATACGCACATTTATTGAGCCCCGGTTGGCCCTTTCCTTTTCTGCCCCCCCCCCCCCCCGGTCGCTTCTGTGCTCTCAAGCTGCAGTTTATATCTCCGCCCATGGTGGCTGCCAGCATTGCCTTTTCCTTTTTCCAGGAATGGCACTTTTTTATGTGCTCTCATGTGCACCATAGCTCTAAAAACTTCATGATCTGGGGTCTGATAAGGCTAAAGCAGGCGGTGATATTAAGGCTTGCTTCAATTTAAGAAAAGCCTTTTTTTTTTTTAATTGTCCACTTCTAGTGGGTAATATTTTTGTTAAAGCTTCATACGGGGGCTTCACCCCTTTTTATGGCTACTATAGCCTCCCTCTTGTAACAGGCACACTTATCTTTTGGCTTGCCTGTTCTGCAAATCATGTTTCAAATTCTCTGTGCCATGCACCAGTTTTAACTCTTTGTCTTCTCTGCAAGTTAGGCTGTTTGGCTTTGCTTCGACAGAGACTCACTTGCTTAGATCTTCAACGACACACATTTGGGATAAGCTTTCTTTCTTTTTTTAGCCTTTTTGTCTGCTACTTTCTTCTGCCTTCTTTTATACTTTTTTCATATCATTAAAATCTAACACCATGACTGGAAAACATTTGTTTTGTATAGTAGGGCATGGTGGAGCAGATCTAACCATTATATTGCTCCTCTGACTGCATGGTCAGGGCCCATCAAAATCAAGGGAAGGGCGTTCTCATATGTGGAAAGAGTTCCAAGCCACCATTTTTGCATCGGCAACTCCACACTGCATGAGTTTTGGCAGAGTGTCAGGTTTGCCTCTGAGCAAATGGAACGTCAGAACAGTTCAGATTTTGAGAAAGAGCTGGAACACATGGGGCAGGAACTTTCTTAGGCTTCAGAAACACAGCTGGGCTTAGAAGTATCACGGGAGAGTGGGGGACTCTCTCTCTCTCACCTCTTAAGTTAAGAGAATTTGCTGCCCCCTTTTTAAAGGGAAACTAACTTTCGTAGTTTCTCTTTGAACTTTTTGAAGGCTGTTTCCTTTGTAGTCTATGAATCTCTAGAAATTTGTATCTGTATGCTTCATTAGGGTAAATGAAATCAAAGCCTTGGAAATCATAGAATCATAGAATAGTAGGGTTGGAAGGGGCTTACAAGGCCATCGAGTCCAACCCCTTGCCCAGTGCAGGAATCTAAATCAGAGCATCCCTGACAGATGGCTGTCTAGCCTCATCTTGAATGCCTCCAGGGTGGGAGAGCCCACCACCTCCCTAGGTAATTGGTTCCATTGTCGTATTGCTCTAACAGTTAGGACGTTTCTCCTGATGTTCAGCTGGAATCCAGCTTCCTGTCACTTGAGCCCATTATTCCGTGTCCTGCACTCTGGGATGATCGAGAAGAGATCCTGGCCTTCCTCTCTGGGACAACCTTTTAAGTACTTGAAGAGTGCTATCAGATCTCCTCTCAGTCTTGTCTTCTCAAGGCTAAATATACCCAGTTCTTTCAGTCAAATGCAGCTTTTTATCTGAGTGTTGAAATCACAAATCAAACTGTACACTGAGCTGATCACAAACAAACACACAATCTACAACAACGGGAGTTTAAGGCTATGACAAGCCTCACAGTACTTTTTACGGCAAGTCTTTAACTGGCCAAAGTTCCAGTCCATGTGCAGAGTGCCTCTAACAAAGAAGGCTTTGGGCCATAAAGAAGGGATGCGTTTTAACAAAAGCTCTGTGTCTCTTCATCAGTTCGAATGGGGAAGGTGTAACCTTACACCTCTTCTAGATTCCTCCACAGATAAGAACAGAGCAGTGCTGCTCAGCTTTCCAGCTGTGATGCTTGTCTTGTTTTTTTTTTTTTTTTTGCAAATCTCACTCTTTTGTCAGGTCCTCACAGACACCTTCCAGCCTCTCTGCTTGCTAAGGCTAAACCAGCCACGGCAAAGGGGGGTTAGGCAAGTCCCCCTTGGCTCTGCTCTGAGCAGGCTGACAGAGATAAGCTCACACAGACCCTGATATTTTAAGAACTTGCTCTGTCTTTGTTTCTTGATTTTGCCACAGTCTTTAAGTCATCAAACAAATCTCTTTCTTCAGAAGTTGCAACTTTTTTAACTGCTTTTGCTTCTTCTAACAAACTTGGATACGGTGGCAGACAAACTGTCTCTGGAGGGCCCCCTCCCTCCCTCCCCCAACAACCTCTCCTCCCAACCTAACAGACCAAATCAGACCGGGGGGAGCTCAGGGCACCTTGGGCAGGGTCTCCCAGTCTTCAAGCTCCTTCCGTGGGGCTTGAATCGGGGGGAACAGGGGCTTTGGGCTTCACCTCGGAGCATACCATCATGACTTTACAATATTGAACTTTATATTCAACCTTTTCTCGCCTTCAGTGGATTTTGGTTGGCACTCATCCAAATGCTGATAACCTCACCTTCCCTGAGGCAAATTTATCTCTTACTACTTGATTCAGACACCACCCGGGGTCTCTTGCCCCTGTGGTCCTTTGCCAGTAACACATTTACACTTCTGTAACTAAGGGGGATTCTTTCCGCACCAATTTAACCAACTATCAATATAGGCGAATTGATCCCATTGCCCATTATTCACCACATTTTTATATACAGCATTTACAAGATTTACACCAAAGGATCCTATGTCTGGCCAACTAATTCCAAATGCTGGCCATTCCAATTGACAGAGTGTAACCAGCTTGCCTTTCGACATCTTAGTACACGGAGTCTGACAAACCTCAGACGCTTGACTTTGCTAAAGTTCTTTAGCATGCATCCCAAGGGAGTGGCAGAGCTTTCTAAACGGGAGCTACCCGCCTCCATTGTGCCTACCTCTATTTGAAACCATACACGGAGTCTGACAAACCTCAGACGTTTACACAGAGTCTGACAAACCTCAGACGCTCCGAAGGCAACTCAAACAGAAAGACAGAAGGGAAATCAAGTACTTACTCTGCCCAACACCCTAGTGCCATCTCTTCAGACCCATTCAGCCTGGTTGACTCAATCAATGGAGTCCATGCCTTTAACCTCCTGGGTGTCCCGACGCCCGTTCTCTGGTGCCGTGGCAGACCTCAAAGGCGGTCCGGCGCGCCCCACAGGCACCTTTGCTGGTTCTGTCGTTTGACCCCAGGGTGGTCCAAGGGACTCCTGGCTAGCTCACCAGTTTGTTGCACAAAATGCTAGTTTCGCCCCCTGGAGGCTAGTCCAATTTGCCCCAAAGAGGAGAGTCAACTTCAGGCTGGGTCCAACTCGATTTTATTGTTTGCAAACAGTTCGACAAAGGAGCTCACGCTCAAAGCAGAGTCGACCCTGGGCAACCTCCGCGCTACAGTTTTATCACTTAGCTTGCATTCCTCAGCTAGAGTGTTACTTTTGATTGGTTGCCAGCGGTTTGCTTAGCAACCTTATCTTAGGGTTACTGCCTGCTCATTCTAGGCATGCGCAGCTCTTACAATACTATGTGCTGCTTAAGACACATACAATGGCTTTTAGGTTACATTTTTACTACAAGGTGATTGGCAAGGCCTGTGGCCTTTCAACTTAATCTTTAAACAAATTCTAGTGAGCATTGTCTTTAAGGTGCGGTTCATCTTCTCAACTTGACTTGTGGATTGAGGTTTCCAAGGGGGGTGTAGCTTCTAGTTAGTTTGTTATGCCTGGGCCACTACTTGCGTCACTTGTCCAACAAAATGGGGCCCCTGATTTGATTCACTCTCTTTAGGTAACAAGAGCTTAGGGATTACTTTTTAACAGGATCTTGGCTACTGTCTGAGCGGTGCAGTCAATTGCTTTTATCATTACTAGCAGGTACCGATAGCCATGAGTCTGGGGCAACTCTGAAAAGTCAATTTGAAATCTCTGAAAAGGATAGTAAGCGCATGGGCGACTTCTCATTTGAGCTGGGGGCTCAAACATCTTTGAACCATTTTTGAGGCACAAAGGGCAGTCAGCCACTGTTCTCAGGTCTTGGTCTAACCTGAAGGAGGTGCTATCTGCCTCGGGCGCACCCAAAATCAGGGTGTTAAAGGGGGATGATCCCTTTATTAGCTAACCATAATTTTTGAACTTCTCAATGAGTGGCTTCAAGCCTGCACAGGTGGCTTTCTTCAGAGGATACTGCCTCACGCACACAGGGCTCTCCCTTTTTAAAGAAGATTTTAATTTGTGTTATGCATTTGGTCGGGCAGGGGTTCTGTCTGCCCACACACATGGATCAACATTCTCTAAAATCTCAGTCCCTTTGGCCTCTGACACAATCTCGACTGCTTGAAGGGCCATTCGATAATTTGAGCCCTGCATTGCTGGCAGCTGTACTACAATCTGATTATCAGGGAAGAAGATTTTAGCTTGCAGTTTTGTTAACAAGTCCCGCCCCAAGAGGGCAACCAGGTATGCAGATGAAACTACAAAGGCATGTTCCAGTATGTTATTTCCAGTCTTCGTGGGGAGGGGCTTACACACGGGCAATTTAGGTTTTTTCCCTTTAATTCCTTTTATAGTTACATGCTTTCCACTTTCTCTCGCCGGGGGGCTTCACAGGGATCATAGAAAATGTGGCTCCAGTATCTACTAGGGCTTTACAGTCCTTGCCACCAACCCTTACTTTTACCTTGGGATTCTCCCGAGCGTTTGTTCGTAGGGTGGTGGCCCTTCAGCTAGACTCCCCCCCACTGGAGGACCCTGCCAGCATTTGGCAGCCTTCAGGGTGAGTCTCTTTTTTCTTTCAGCTCTGGACAATCTTTCTTCCAATGTCTCTTCTCTCGGCAATACGCACATTTATTGAGCCCCAGTTGGCCCTTTCCTTTTCTGCCCCCCCCCCCCCCCGGTCGCTTCTGTGCTCTCAAGCTGCAGTTTATATCTCCGCCCATGGTGGCTGCCAGCATTGCCTTTTCCTTTTTCCAGGAATGGCACTCTTTTCATGTGCTCCCATGTGCACCATAGCGCTAAAAACTTCATGATCTGGGGTCTGATAAGGCTAAAGCAAACGGTGATATTAAGGCTTGCTTCAATTTAAGAAAAGCCTTTTTTATTTTAATTGTCCACTTCTAGTGGGTAATATTTTTGTTAGAGCTTCATACGGGGGCTTCGCCCCTTTTTATGGCTACTATAGCCTCCCTCTTGTAACAGGCACACTTACCTTTTGGCTTGCCTGTTCTGCAGATCATGTTTCAAATTCTCTGTGCCATGCACCAGTTTTAACTCTTTGTCTTCTCTGCAAGTTAGGCTGTTTGCCATTGCTTCGACAGAGACTCGCTTGCTTAGATCTTCTTACTAATCTCAACGACACACATTTGGGATAAGCTTTCTTTCTTTTTTTAAGCCTTTTTGTCTGCTACTTCTGCCTTCTTTTATACCTTTTTCATATCATTAAAATCTAACACCATGACTGGAAAACATTTGTTTTGTATAGTAGGGCATGGTGGAGCAGATCTAACCATTATACTGCTCCTCTGACTGCATGGTCAGGGCCCATCAAAATCAAGGGAAGGGAGTTCTCATACATGCAAAGAGTTCCAAGCCACCATTTTTGCATCGGCAACTCCACACTGCATGAGTTTTGGCAGAGTGTCAGGTTTGCCTCTGAGCAAATGGAACGTCAGAACAGTTCAGATTTTGAGAAAGAGCTGGAACACATGGGGCAGGAACTTTCTTAGGCTTCAGAAACACAGCTGGGCTTAGAAGTATCACAGGAGACTGGGGGACTCTTCCCCTCTCACCTCTTAAGTTAAGAGAATTTGCTGCCCCCCTTTTTAAAGGGAAACTAACTTTCGTAGTTTCTCTTTGAATTTTTTGAAGGCTGTTTCCTTTGTAGTCTGTGAATCTCTAGAAATTTGTATCTGTATGCTTCATTAGGGTAAATGAAATCAAAGCCTTGGAAATCATAGAATCATAGAATAGTAGGGTTGGAAGGGGCTTACAAGGCCATCGAGTCCAACCCCTTGCCCAGTGCAGGAATCTAAATCAGAGCATCCCTGACAGATGGCTGTCCAGCCTTGTCTTGAATGCCTCCAGGGTGGGAGAGCCCACCACCTCCCCAGGTAATTGGTTCCATTGTCGTATTGCTCTAACAGTTAGGACGTTTCTCCTGATGTTCAGCTGGAATCCAGCTTCCTGTCACTTGAGCCCATTATTCCGTGTCCTGCACTCTGGGATGATCGAGAAGAGATCCTGGCCTTCCTCTCTGGGACAACCTTTCAAGGACTTGAAGAGCGCTATCCTGTCTCCCCTCAGTCTTCTCTTCTCAAGGCTAAATATGCCCAGTTCTTTCAGTCAAATGCAGCTTTTTATCTGAGTGTTGAAATCACAAATCAAACTGTACACTGAGCTGATCACAAACAAACACACAATCTACAACAACGGGAGTTTAAGGCTATGACAAGCCTCACAGTACTTTTTACGGCAAGTCTTTAACTGTCCAAAGTTCCAGTCCATGTGCAGAGTGCCTCTAACAAAGAAGGCTTTGGGCCATAAAGAAGGGATGCTTTTAACAAAAGCTCTGTGTCTCTTCATCAGTTCGAATGGGGAAGGTGTAACCTTACACCTCTTCTAGATTCCTCCACAGATGAGAACAGAGTAGTGCTGCTCAGCTTTCCAGCTGTGATGCTTTTCTTGTTTTTTTTGCAAATCTCACTCTTTTGTCAGGTCCTCACAGACACCTTCCAGCCTCTCTGCTTGCTAAGGCTAAACCAGCCACGGCGAAGGGGGGTTAGGCAAGTCCCCCTTGGCTCTGCTCTGAGTAGGCTGACAGAGAGAAGCTTACACAGACCCTGATATTTTAAGAACTTGCTCTGTCTTTGTTTCTTGATTTTGCCACAGTCTTTAAGACGTCAAACAAATCTCTTTCTTCAGAAGTTGCAACGTTTTTCAACTGCTTTGCTTCTTCTAACAAACGTGGATACGGTGGCAGACAAACTGTCTCTGGAGGGCCCCCTCCCTCCCTCCCCCGACAACCTCTCCTCCCAACCTAACAGACCGAATAAGACCGGGGGGAGCTCAGGGCACCTTGGGCAGGGTCTCCCAGCCTTCAAGCTCCTCCCGCGGGGCTTGAATCAGGGAGAACAGGGGCTTTGGGCTTCACCTCGGAGCATACCATCATGACTTTACAATATTGAGCTTTATATTCAACCTTTTCTCGCCTTCAGTGGATTTTGGTTGGCACTCATCCAAATGCTGATAACCTCACCTTCCCTGAGGCGAATTTATCTCTTACTACTTGATTCAGACACCACCCGGGGTCTCTTGCCTCTGTGGTCTCTTGCCCCTGTGGTCCTTTGCCAGTAACACATTTACACATTTACACTTCTGTAACTAAGGGGGATTCTTTCCGCACCAATTCAACCAACCATCAATATAGGCGAATTGATCCCATTGCCCATTATTCACCACATTTTTATATACAGCATTGATAAGATTTACACCAAAGGATCCTATGTCTGGCCAACTAATTCCAAATGCTGGCCATTCCAATTGACAGAGTGTAACCAGCTTGCCTTTCGACATCTTAGTACACGGAGTCTGACAAACCTCAGATGCTTGACTTTGCTAAAGGTCTTTAGCATGCATCCCAAGGGAGTGGCAGAGCTTTCTAAACGGGAGCTACCCGCCCCCATTGTGCCTACCTCTATTTGAAACCAGCTTGCCTTTCGACATCTTAGTACACGGAGTCTGACAAACCTCAGACGCTCCGAAGGCAACTCAAACAGAAAGACAGAAGGGAAATCAAGTACTTACTCTGCCCAACACCCTAGTGCCGTCTCTTCAGACCCGTTCAGCCTGGTGGACTCAATCAATGGAGTCCACGCCTTTAACCTCCTGGGTGTCCCGACCCCCGTTCTCTGGTGCCGTGGCAGACCTCAAAGGCGGTCCGGCGCGCCCCACAGGCACCTTCGCCGGTTCTGTCGTTTGACCCCAGGGTGGTCCAAGGGACTCTTGACTAGCTCGCCAATTTGTTGCACAAAATGCTAGTTTCGCCCCCTGGAGGCTAGTCCAATTTGCCCCGAAGAGGAGAGTCAACTTCAGGCTGGGTCCAACTCGATTTTATTGTTTGCAAACAGTTCGACAAAGGAGCTCACGCTCAAAGCAGAGTCGACCCTGGGCAACCCCCGCGCTACAGTTTTATCACCTCAGCTTGCATTCCTCAGCCAGCGTGTCACTTTGATTGGTTGCTGGCAGTTTGCTTGGCAACCTCATCTTAGGGTTACTGTCTGCTCAGTCCAGGCATGCGCAGCTCTTACAATACTACGTGCTGCTTAAGACACATGCAATGGCTTTTAGGTTACATTTTTACTACAATGGCAAACACCAGAGTTATTGCTGGCAGAGCGCGTCAGCTGACCCCGTGTAGCCCCACCGACGTGGATAACGTTTTTTGTTCTACAGCGTCAGATTCCTTCTCGGTCGATCAGGGAGAGGTGGAAGGTGAGCCTGGCTGGGATACTCCTGGTGAGCCCAGCCAACGGACATATGGTGGCGCAGGTAGGAAGATGTGCATTCAGCAATGGAAACACAAATATTTTCCGTGAGGAGCCGCAATTCCAGAGAGTGGAATGTGCACCCGCAGGGATACCTGCTGCCCTGTCCTACTGCCATGGGAAGGCAGCAGAGACCCAGAACGTGCTCCAGGAAATGCTCCACAGCAGCAATCCAGCCGATAACGTTGGTCACTATGGAGAAGGTAGATCGACAGAAGATTAATTGGATTAATCAGTATTCTAAGGAACAATTTTCGTCTTCCTAAGCTTCAAGGACCCACTTTTTAAGTTACTGGAAATTAGGCCACTTTCAAGTTCCACAGCAATAAGCTATCTGTGACAATTTAGTTAATGGAAGAAGGCTGTGCAGTTCTTGAATTGGCAGTTAGTGGTCCACTAAGAAGTAATGCATGACATAGAGGATACTCCTTGGAAAAGGGTGAAAGCTACGAGCAGAAGAACTATAAGAAACTCAGCCCCACTGGAGGCAGTGGAACCAGGGAGCAGTTTCCAGGTACTGGGAGATGAGACTGGAGGAGAGCCTGCCGAGCAAGAGATACCGGCCGAGCAAGGGGAACCTGCAGGAAAGCGAGCAAGAGGCTGAAGGTCAGTCGAACAAAGGTGATGATGCGAAGGTCTACAACAAGAAGAAGAGAGGAGGAGGAGGAGTGGGAGAGTCTTTGCTGCGTGGGGTCAAAACCCAAGTGTGTCGCGGAGACCAGGTATGCTGTCTCCCAGGAGGATGGATTAGAGACGTGACCTGCATCCATTATTCCCACTGACAGGTATCCCTGTCGTCTCATCCATGTGGGAACAGATGATACCACCAAGCGGAGCTACGAAGGAATCACGTCAGACTTTGAAGCTTTGGGAAGAAGTCAAGAACCTTGGGGCCCAGATAGTTTTCTCATCCGTCCTTCCAGTATGTCTTCTGAAATATGTCAGATGAAAGCCAGACCATGAAGCCCACGGTCTTCGATGTCTATATACTAATGCTCGGTATGGGAAACAAACAGAACCAACTTGAAATATTAAAACAGGAATGAAATTATGACTTGATAGATCCGTTTCTTTTGTTTGTTTCCTTGGAAGCAACAGTAAATCTGAGAGACTATGTGCAGGAGAGCTGAAATGTCTTGCCACAGGTGCTGCTGTTTTTTGGTAAGAATCACAGTTGTGGTTGCGGAACTTTGTTCCTAGGTTAGTTGTAGTTTTCATTTTTCTTGTTTACATTCATTTAAATCAGCCAGATTAGAGGAAGTGCATGTTACCAAACGATGAATGCAGTAAGTTTTGTTTGCACCTGAGGTCCTGAAATAAATGGTTTCTTTACGGTAAAGTTATTTCTTGCAGTGTTCATAGAGGACCACCCCAGGGCATCCCAGTAGAAGCACGGAGGTCTGAATTGGGCGATGAAAACTAAGAGCTGCAGTGCTCACAGCTGGCCAGCAGGATAAGTGCTGAGGTCTGAAGAGGACAAGTGAAACGAGCTGAACTCTTGGCCAACAGAGGGCACAGAGGTGTAAGCCTAATGTCTGAACAGGGCAAGTGAGATCTGGAGGCTGCGTTGCTCAGAGCTGGCCCTCAGAGAGCTCCCCTGGATAATGGCCATACCTCTATGTCTGAAAAGTATTCAGTTGGGGAAGGAACAAAGAGACTAGTAAGACTCACAAACCAACAAGTTGCAAAAATGTTAGTGTTTCTTTAGCAAATGTCAAACAGATACTCCACTGAAGACTGGGTGAAGTCCCGCTACCCAACTACACTATATCATGTGTCTGTTTTTTATTTCAAATTGTTGTTCAGTCATTCAGTCGTGTCCGACTCTTTGTGACCCCATGGAAGCCACACCTTCCTGTCCTGCGCTGTCTCCCGGAGCGTGCTCAAGTCCATAGTCATTGTATCGGTGATGCTATCCAGCCATCTCATCCTCTGCCGTCCCCTTCTCCTTTTGCCTTCAGTCTTTCCCAGCATCAGGGTCTTTTCCAGAGAGTTTTCGCATTAGGTGGCCAAAATATTTGAGCTTCAGCTTCCGCATCTATCCTTCCAGGGTTGATTTCCTTTAGGATTGACTGATTGGACCTCCTGGCAGTCCAGGGGACTCGTAAGAGTCTTCTCCAGCACCACAGTTCGAAGGCATCGATTCTTCGGCGCTCAGCCTTCCTTACAGTCCAGCTCTCACAGCCATACATTACTACTGGGAAAACCATAGCTTTGATTAGACAGACCTTTGTCGGCAAGGTGATGTCAATGCTTCGTACTATGCTGTCTAGGTTTGCCATAGGAGCCCAAGAAAATAAAATCTGTCACTGCTTCCATTTCTTCCCCTTCCATATTCCAGGAAGTGATGGGGCCAGATGCTATGTTTTTTTTAATTTTTTTTGCAGCTTTTGCACTCTCCTCTTTCACCCTCAACAAGAGACTCTTTAGATCCTCTTCACTTTCTGCCATTAGGGTGGTATCATCTGCATATCTGAGGTTGTTGATAATTCTCCCGGCAGTCTTAATTCCGACCTGTGATTCATCCAACCCGGCGTTTCTCATGATGTACTCTGCATGTAAGTTAAATAAGCAGGGCGACAATATGCAGCCTTGTCGTACTCCTTTCCCAATTTGGAACCAGTCGGTTGTTCCATGTCCGGTTCTTACTGTTGCTTCTTGACCCTCGTACAGGTTTCTCAGGAGACAGGTAAGGTGGTCTGGTACTCCCATCTCTTTCAGAATTTGCCAGAGTTTGTTGTGATCCACACAATCAAAGGCTTTAGCATAGTCACTGAAGCAGAAATAGACATTTTCCTGGAATTCTCTTGCTTTCTCCATGATCCAGCGAATGTTGGCGATTTGATCTCTAGTTCCTCTGCCTCTTCGAAACCCAGCTTGTACATCTGGTAGTGCTCGGTTCGCATACTGCTGAAGCCTAACTTGTAGGATTTTGAGCATCACCTTGCTGGCATATGAAATGAGCGCAATTGTGTGGTAGTTTGAACACTCTTTGGCGTTGCCCTTCTTTGGAATTGGAATGTAAACTGACCTTTTCCAGTCTTGTGGCCACTGTTGAGTGCTCCAAATTTGTTGGCATATTGAGTGCAGCACTTTAACAGCATCATCTTTTAGGATTTTAAATAGCTCCACTGGAATACAGTCATCTCCGCTAGCTTTGTTGTTACTAATGCTTCCTAAGGCCCACTTGACTTCACTCTCGAGGATGTCCGGCTCAAGTTCAGTGACCGCACTATCATGGCTATCAGGGACATTAAGATCTTTCCTGTATAGTTCTTCTGTGTATTCTTTCCACCTCTTCTTAATCTCATCTGCTTCTTTTAGGTCTCTTCCTTTTTTGTCCTTTATCATGCCCGTCTTTGCACAAAACATTCCCTTGATAATTAATAATCCCTTGCAACTCTGCATTCAGTTGGACATATCTTCCCCTTTTTCCCTTGATTTTCGCTTCCCTTCTTTCCTCAGCTACTTGTAAAGCCTCATCAGACAGCCACTTGGCTTTCTTGCATTACTTTTTCTTTGGGATGGATTTCGTTGCTGCCTCCTGAACAATGTTACGGACCTCCGTCCATAGTTCCTCAGTCACTCTGTCTATCAGGTCTAATCCCTGAAATCTATTCCTCACCTCCACTGTCTATTCATAAGGGATATGATTGAGGTCATACCTGAATGGTTTAGTGGTTTTCCCTACATTCTTAAATTTAAGCCGAAATTTTGCAAGAAGCAGCTCATGATCTGAGCCACAGTCAGCTCCAGGTCTTGTTTTTACTGACTGTATGGAGCTTCTCCATCTTTGGCTGCAAAGGACATAATCAATCTGATTTCGATATTGACCATCTGGTGATGTCCACGTGGAGAGTCGCCTCGTGCTGTTGGAAAAGTGTTTGCTATGATCACCCTGTTCTCTTGGCAAAACTCTTATTCGCCTTTGTCCTGCTTCATTTTGTACACCAAGGCCATGCCTGCCTGTTATCCCAGTTATTTCTTGACTTCCTACTTTAGCATTCCAATCCCCTATGATGAAGAGGACATCTGTTTTTGGTGTAAGTATTAGAAGGTGTTGTAGGTCTTCATAGAACCGATCAACCTCAGCTTCTTTGGCCTAGGTAGTTGGTGCATAGACTTGAATTACTGTGATGTTGAATGGTTTGCCTTGGATTCATACTGAAATCATTCTATCGCTTATAGATTGTACCCCAGTACTACTTTTCCCACCCTTTTGTTGACTATGAGTGCTACTCCATTTCTATGAGTGCTACTCCATTTCGCTGATTCCCAAGATGTCGATGTTCAATCTTGCCATCTCATGCTTGACCACCTCCAGTTTACCTTGATTCATTGATCTGACATTCCAGGTTCCTAAACAATATTGTTCTTTACAGTATCGGACTTTCTTTTCACCACCAGACACATCCACAGCTGAGTGTCCTTTCAGCTTTGGCCCAGCCGCTTCACTCTTTCTGGCGCTACTTGGAAATACCCTCTGCTCTTCCCCAGTAGTATATTGGACACCTTCCGACCTGAGAGGCTCCTCTTCCGGCGTCATCTCTTTTCGCCTTGTGATATGTTCCATGGGGTTTTCTTGGCAAGAATACTGGAGTGGGTTGCCATTTCCTTCTCCAGGGGACCACATTTTGTCAGAACTCTCCGCCATGACCTGTCCGTCTTGGGTGGCCCTGCACGGCGTAGCTTATGGCTTCACTGAGTTGTGCAAGCCCCTTCACCACAGCAAGGCAGTGATCCATGAAGGGGTCGTTGACCAGGACACCACTGAAAACCCATTTATTCAGGAAGTGAAACGATCTTGTAAGGACATCGCCACAGCAAGGCAGTGATCCATGAAGGGGTTTATATCAAATGCTGTGGACCAAATAAATTTTGATTTGAGCAAGACATTTATTCTATATTCTTGTTCATTTATTCAGAGTATTTGTATACTTCTCAACATCAAAGTTCACATTTAGAAAATGGCCAAGGATAACCTTCTGGTCATATTTATATTTGGGGCACAGTTGCCCAGGCATGGAGAGCAGAGAGAGGGTTCTCACCTAGATCCTTCTGACTATGTCACTTTGATGCGGAAGCCGAGTGTTGGATAAGAGAGTTGAATCCTCGTTGAGCTCATTGATGGAAGCGCCGAAGCTGGGATTTGCTGGTCGTTCTTGTATGGTATTCTGCAATGAGTAACATGGATAAGGAAGGTGAGGGTCCTAGCAGAAGAGCTGAGGTGGATGATAATGCTTCAACCCTCATTGACAAAATACAAAAGCTTCCAGACTACAGCCACCTTCTGTCACTTAAACCAATTTAGTTCTCATATCCAGATAAATCCACATGGCAGAGTGGACTTAGACAGAGTAGACAGTACATAAGAATAGGGACTTCTGTAGAGACCTGCTGGATCAGATCAAGGCTCTCCTTTTTCTCTCACCTCCCACATAATAATTCCCCTTCAGTGTCTAAGGAGGGGGTTGATTGTACAGCCGAAGAAGTGGCTGGCCCCCCCTGGAATGTCCAGTGGGGGCCACCCTCCTGTGCCTCCTGTTTCCCAAGACAGACTATATACCCAACCTAATTTGGAGACACCACCCAGTCTTCATGAACATCCATGTAACAAGAGTAGAGAACAGTCCAAGCCTCATAGAAGTGCCAAATTGTAGGCAAGGAATGTGACTCTGGAAAGAATCCTCTTTATATAGCCAGCTTCACCAGAATGCTTGCTAGTGAGTTGCAGCTGGGAGCTGGCCATGTCCAGGATCATGCAGCAAAAACAGTCAATCCTTATCTGTTGTCGGAATTTGTGCATGCTCCGCTTATCCTGAACTCCTGACCTGAACTGGATTTGATGAATGACTTTGGACTGATTTTGATGTCACCTCAGCGTCTCTGTTGCTTGGAGTGTTCGAAGTGCCTAAAAAGCTTCTCCTCAATCCTGCACCTTATCACTGCTCGTTACCATCAGCAACTTTGAAACATCTCTTGTGGCAGGAGACCCAGTTGGAGGACGTGTGTGTTTCGAAAACACATCCCGAAGGAGGACTCTGTCTTTGAAATGAGTCACTGTACCACGTGTTAACGTGACATAGTATGAAAAACTAATCCATTTTTCATGGTTTTCATGGTTTTCTCCCTCATATTCCGACATTCAATTTTGTTTCCTTCAGTTTTAGAAAGGCATTTCTTCCTCTCCAAATCAATAATGCCACCAAAAAGGTTCGCGTTACAGCAGACAACTTAAGCAGCACATAACTCTTTCATGCTAAAATAAAACATTTGAGATGTTCCAAAGAATCTCTGAATCAAAACAAATCAATGTGCGTTTACCTGCTAACAGGAACCGTTACACTGCGTACAGAGGTGCCAAAAAAAGCGCAGTCAAAAGCCAAGAGGTGACCTGATCAAAGAATGAGATCAGATTGGTCTGGCAGGATTTGTTCTTGACAAATCCATGTTGGCTTCCAGTAATCACTGCCTTGTTTTCAAAGTGCTTACAGATGCTGTATAATGAGCTTCCGTCTCTTTACCCTTTTTGACGATAGGGACAACATTAGGCGCTCCTCCAGTCACCTGGTACTTCACCCATCCGCCATGGTTTCTCAAAGGTAATAGATAGTGGGTCTGGGTCTCAGAGCTCTTCAGCCAGTTCCTGTATTACTCTATGATGCAATTCATCTGCCCTGGAGATTTGAACTCATTCCAAGTAATGAGGTGTTCCTTGACCATATGCCTGTCGATCTCAAGCTGCAATCCTGCCCCTTCAGCCTGTACTTCGCCTTTGCCAGGGGGGTCATAGACCCTCTTTGGGAGAAGACTGAGCCAAAGTAGGAATTGAGCACCTCTGCCTTTTCTTTGTCATCTGTGATCGTTTTGCCACCCTTATTTAATAGCTGAACCATTTATTTCCTCTGCCTTGTACTATGCATGTAGCTGAAGAAAGCCTTTCTGTTGCTTTTAGCCTCCCTTGCTAACCTCAGCTCATTCTCAGTTTCAGACTTCTTGACGCGATCCATGCAATTCCGTGCTACCTGCCTGTACTCTACCTTTGTTGCTTGGCCTTCCTTCCACTTCCTATATGTGAAGCCACATTGGCCTCTTCTATTGTCTTCCACCTTTTTTTCTTCTCAGAATTGTTTGTAATTGTGCCTTGGGAATTTCCTGTTTTAAATGCTCCCACCCATCTTCATCTCCGTTATTCGTACTTTTTAGTTCTGGTCCAACTGAAGCCAGAAACTGTTCGTTAGTACTTTATTGCCCTGTGTTACCTTGAATATCTAATACACATATCAACGTAGAGTATTGGAATTCCATGAAATAAATTACATAATTATGTATTTTTGTATTTATTTTATTAGATTTATTAGCCACCCATTTGGCTGGACATCCGGCCACTCTAGTTGGTACAATACTAACAACAAATTTACATGATCAGCCAAACAAAACAACATAACAAAACAACACTGCTCTAAGAAACCCTAACCCATCTCAAATGCCCACCTGACCAGCCGGTGGAAGCTCATCAAAGAGGAGGAGAATATATCAGGGGAATTTAAACAAATGATCACATCGTTAATATAAAAAGTATAATATAATATAATATAATATAAAAGGGTGCCAAAACACATCACTCCTTTTGATGTTATAATGTTGGTTTTGTTGTTGGGGATTGGAGTTTAGGTTTCCAGGGACAGGGGATGGGGAATACTTGGTCTGGTGTGGGGGTTGTGTGTTTCGGAACTGGGTGATGGTGGTCTGGAGATCGGGCATGGGGGGTCCAGGTTCAGGGGTTTGGGGTACAGGCTTGGGGGGTTTTGGCTCCGGTTTTGGCTGCTGGGGGGTCCGGAATTGGGGGTTGTGGCATCTGGGGGTTGGGATAGGTTGTCCCGGGTTGGGGGATTGGGGGTTCCCATGTTCGTGGGTGGTGGGTCAGGGGTTGGGGGATTGGGGGTCTGGGATTCACGGGTGGGGGTCTCGGGGTTGTGGGTTGCCGATCTGGGGTTAAGGGTGGAGGGGTCTGGAGTTGGGTGTTGGGGATCCTGGATTTGGGGCTGTTGGGTCTGGGTTTGTGGGGGTGGGGGTCCCGTGTAGGCGTTGTTTGGTTCTGATTTGAGTGTTGGGTGGTCTGAGGTTGGGGGACCCAGTGTTTTGGTGTGGAGGTTAAAGGTTTGGAGATACTACATGGATGTTGTTGTTGTTCAGTCGTTCAGTCGTGTCCGACTCTTCGTGACCCCATGGACCATAGCACGCCAGGCCTTCCTGTCCTGCGTTCTCTCCCGGAGCGTGCTCAAGTTCATATTCATTGCATCCGTGATGCTATCTAGCCATCTCATCCTCTGCCGTCCCCTTCTCCTTTTGCCTTCAGTCTTTCCCAGCATCAGGGTCTTTTCCAGGGAGTTTTCTCTTCGCATTAGGTGGCCAAAATATTGGAGCTTCAGCTTCATTATCTGTCCTTCCAATGAGCAGTCAGGGTTGATTTCCTTTAGGATGGACTGATTTGACCTCCTTGCAGTCCAGGGGACTCGTGAGAGTCTTCTCCAGCACCACAGTTCGAAAGCATCAATTCTTCGGCGCTCAGCCTTCCTTATAGTCCAGCTCTCACAGCCATACATTACTACTGGGAAAACCATAGCTTTGATTAGACGGACCTTTGTCGGCAAGGTGCTACATGGATACTCTTGGTGTGTCCAGCCAAAAAACATATAGCGGCGCAGATAAGGAGATGTGCATTCAGCAATGGAAACACCAATATTTTCCTTGAGGACCACAGTTAGTGGTCCACTAAGAGAAACTGTTAGTGAATCATGCTGCTAACTACACCAGCAAAGCGAAGTTCAGGAGCTAGAAGAGCAACAGCAAGCTGAGACAGAAGAGGGAAATTCTGGGACGAGGGAACAAATTATACCGAGGGAAAAGAGGGAACAAATTATACCGCCAAACAGAGGTTTCATGGAATTCCAATACTCTACTTTGATATGTGTATTAAAAATGTTCAAGGTAAAACAGGGCAATAAGGCACTACCCAATGGTTTTTTACTTCAGTTGGACCAGATCTAAAATGTACGAATGAAGGAGTCCAAGCTAGGTGGGAGTGTTGGTCAACACTTTTATTAATGACTTGGAGGAAGAGGTGCAGGGAATGCTTATCCAATTTGCAGATGACACCAAATTGCATGGGTTAGGTAATACCTTGGAAGACAGAAACAAAATTTGTAGCGATCTTGAAAGAAAACACCAGAACACAACAGAATGACATTTAATAGGGATCAATGCCAAGTTCTGCATCTAGGAAAAATGGTAACTGGGGAACTGCAAGTTCTTACTATACACCTAAGGGTACAACTTACACTTTTATTATTTGGTAAGCAAAATATTTGATGACCAAAGTAAGAAAAAGTACAAAAAACTTTTTTCTTTTATGTTCTTCATATGATGGACCAGTGTTCCATTATATGAAGTGTGAGATATTCAAAAGGAAAAAAAAAACAAATTCTTTAACAAGAAATGAAAGGGTATCTGCAAGAAGCAAACTATGATCACTTCAGGTGCGTTTTGAATGGCTAAGAATAAAAACATAAATCTCTCATTTTCATAAAATGAAATGATAAAAGATAAAATGGCAATTTGTTTGATATGCTCCAGTTGTTCCAAGGATGTCCAACCACCTGCCTTCATCAGTGTTCTGCTGAAACAGCTCAGATCTTATAAAAAAAGAAATGAGGATGGAGACAGGCCTTTAAAACATTGTGGAAGAAACCCCAGTACATTATGTCGCCCAATGAGAAATTTCTTCATCATTATTATTTAAATACAAGGTTTATACAAGAAATTGTGAAAGCATTGCAGACGTCTACCCCAGAGGTATCTCATCCAAAGTGAGATACTTTGGGAAAGTATGGACACTTCTCCTTGTCTACCCCTTGACTCTTGACCCACATATTCTGTAGTTTTATATTGCCTGGAAAGTCCGAAGTACCTGTAGAAATCGTCCCTTTTGGACAATGATCACATCTGTAGCAGCAAACCGGCTTCCCCTCTGGAACTTTTCCCCCGTGACCTGAAGGGCACACCTGGCCAAGGGCATCTTCTAAAAGGGAAAAGACAAACGGCGATTTCCATGAAAGAAAACATACACTTAATGGAACTCTGAGTTAATCGAAGGAGTTCCCATTATGTGATACATAGAGCAACCAATATAGAGGGGGAAAGAAATCTTCTGGATGCCAGCGGGATTTTCGGAAGCTGTGAGACTGTGAGACTGTGAGACTGTTGGCCCATTATTGTCAACGTTGACTAGAAGTGCCCTTTTTATGGTTTCAGGCACAGGGTCTTGTTCCAGCCCTACGGGAGATGCCAGGGACTGAACCTGGGATTTATTTTGGGTGAAGCACATTAACTTTCAACCCCACCTCCTTAGCCCACACACACTCATCATATTGAAGGGTGAGCTCATTATGTGGGGGAATCTCTCTAACTTTCACAGGATAAAGAGATCCATTTGAGAAATGTCCTCTTACCTACTCTGCCATTAATTTAGAAGATGGGCCTCCCCCGCCACATACTTTTTAATTTTAATCCTTTGCTACAGCACAGCCTCATATCTTTGCTACAGCACAGCCTCATATCTTTGAGTAAGAGCTGGGGGGGGCATGCTCCTAGCAGCAACGGGACCCACACCTCGGGCAGTCAGGCTGGCAGTCAGCAAGGAAGATATGGCAGGGGGAGCTGTCTGAGGGTTGGAGGGGGGATATTTTGTAGACAAGAACTTCTTTCTGGTGTAGAGGCTTCCCTGATTCCTCCCTCCTCAATATCCATAGGTGAAAATACACAATCCTTACATACTTGCTAATGCTCTTTAAGTGGAATGACAGGTATGACAGGCTTTCTTTGCAGCGTTAGCATAGACTAACAGCCCTACTCCCTGGTTCACCCTTTACTTCTGGGATCAGAGCACTGAGAAACCACAAAGGCACCATTTCTATGATTGTCTAATCTGAAGGCAGATGCTACATCTCTTGGCTGAATATTCGGAAGCTTCTCCCCCTCCTCTATCATTGCACGATTGGCTCCAGATTTGGACATGGCATGTAGCGCATGTGCCACAGAGAAGATGGCATTGTAGATGCTGTAGCTGTGACTGGACATGCTCATTTGAAACACAGAGTACGGCAGGTCCTTTAGTTTCTCCTTCCCTGTTTCAGGTGTTGGCCTGAGTTCAGGAACTGACTGGCAAATTCCCTTTCCCACCAAACACAGAGAAAGACGTCTCCTTGTGGTCGGAGTGGGTCTAAAGCGGAGAGAAAATGCTTGAAATTTGGCACACCCCTCCTGTGGACTCTGACACACAAAGCACCATGGACGGTTCTTAGAAGTTGCCCACTGAAAGGGGATCCTGTCACAGCAGTTTCCAGACCTTCCTAAATGGGATCTTGGTCTTTTGTTCATAAATACCCAACCACAGCGTTAATAGTTCTATAACACTGGCGTCCCCAAAGAAATGATCACTTGGGGCTCAAACCAAAAATATAAATAGGGCCATTATCTACTCGGAACATATGGAGCGGATTGATTGACTTGAACATGTCAGTAATGGCCACGCAGATGTCATTCCGCTTGAGCATGAGTGTCAGTGTCTGGATGAAATTTTCACCACTCTGTTTACTATGAACAACCAGCCCGACCCAGTTCCAGTGAAAATGCAGGTTCAGCCACACTAAGCCCACATACTGTGGTATTTCATTGGGATCAATCTGGTTGTGGGGGGTTGGGGATCTGGGATTCAGGGGTGGGGAGTCTGGGGTTGAGTTTGGGGGGAGGGGTTGTTGGTTCTCTGGGGTCTGTGGTTGGGTTTGGTGGGTTCAGGTTTGGGAGTTTGGGGGGTCTGAGGTTGTGGGTCGGGGATCTGGGGGTTGTGTGTGGGGGTCCATTTTTTGGAGTTGGGGGCTGGGGTTGGGATTTGGGGGGGTGCAGGGTTGTAGTGGTGGGGTTCCGGGTTTGTCGACGGCGTGTAATGCTCTGAGGTTGAGGTTTGGAGGGTCCGAGGTTGGGGGGTTCTGGATCTAGGGTTGGAGGTTGGGGTATCTGGGGTTGGCGGGTGGTATGTCTGGGGTTGGGGGTTTTAGTTCTGAGGGTGGGGGGGGGGTTCCAGGATAAGCCATACCCATGTTACTTTGGAGTCTTCTTTTTTCTTCTTGGCCCCAATCTGTTTATAAGCTCTCTTTTTCTCTAATTGATTAAGAAGGCTCGAAGCATCTCATCTTGCTGCAACCTTATAAGAGTAATATTGAATTGAGCACCTTTTTTGCTTCCCGGCAATTCATATCAACCACCCCTTTGAATGCCTACTTACGCTTTTCTTTTATAAATGAGCATCGTGAGTCAGCATTGGATACAGTAACCGCAATAAGTTATTATATGCGGTTAATGGAAGTGTGAACTGATAGTCTGGGATGAATGTACCATTGTGAACAAAGTATCCACTGAAGCACCTTACCTCCCATTAAAAGACATTCGAGGGAATGAGGCCCGAATGGATGGTGTGTCCAACGGAACTTCCTCGGTTGATATGTGTGTCTCATAGGCTTGTCAGGATTGACGTTGACCCGTAATTACTCTGAGAAGCTTGAGGGATCTTCTATGGCTCTCCGTTATCGGGGGTCCCAATCCTCAAGGGAGATTGCACCCTCAATGGGCGCCTTCAAGATCCCACAGGTAATGAGATTCATCTGGACATTGATGTGGGGTACCAGCAGACTTCAGGAACAGTAAGATGGAGAGGGCCATCTCTGAAAACAGATTAGTCCATGCGTTGCTCCGATTCCGGATGGCAGGAGTGGGGGGCCTTCTGACTTTGGCTAACCTGCCATGTAATAGCCTAGGTCATGGCCAGGACCCACAGGTGGCTATTGCATCTTTAACCCCCACCCAGCAATGGGTCTGTGATGCAAGAAATGTTTTCAGGTTGGTTGAAAGTAAAAGTAGTCTTGTGACATCTTAAATGCTAAAGGTGGGGGGTGCTACAAGACTCTGCATTGTGCTGCAGTCGACTAATGCAGCTTCCACTCCCGGAATTGGGGATGCCGCCCACCCACAACAATATTACATTTGCCTCTCATTTATGTATTGGGCCAAGAATAATGTATTTGGGGTGGGCCCCTAAAATGCACGCCGGCTGTTGTAGCGCATGGAAGCGGATGCCATCAAATGTCCCAGTCTTTCAATTGCCACACAATTCTTCAGCATCAGACTAACAGCACACTCCTTTCTTCAGCTTGGTTACAGCTTCTTCGACCCTGTTGACGGAGAAATTAGAGCATTTCCTTCCTTTTACCAGATTGGCCCAAACGAAAGGCCACAGTATGTGGGCTTAGTCCGGCTGATCCTGCATTTCCACTGGAACTGGATCGGGCTGGTTGTTCACAGCAATGAGAGTGGCGAAAACTTCATCCAGACACTGACACCCATGCTCAAGCGGAATGACATCTGTGTGGCCATTATTGACATGTTCCAGCCGATTGATTCGCTCCATATTCTTCAACTAGATAGTTGACATAGTCCTAGTTCTTGGCTTGAGCCCCAAGTGATGTCTGCTTTAGGGACGCCAGTGTTATATAACGATTCACTCTATGGTTAGGTGTTCATGAACAAAATACCAAGATCCCATTTAGAAGCTCAAAGACCTGCCGTACACCATGATTCGAGGATGTCCAGTCGCAGCTACAGCATCTACAATGCCGTCTACTCTGTGGCACATGCGCTACATGCCATGTCCAAACCTGGATCCAATCATGCAATGATGGAGGAGGGGGAGAAGCTTCCGAATATTTGTCAGGTTGTCGGTATTTGTGCGTGCTTCGCTTATGCTGAACTCCTGACAGGAACTGGGTTTGATGAATGACATTGGACTGATTTTGACGTCACCTCAGCGTCTCTGTTGCTTGGAGTGTTCGAAGTGCCTAAAAAGCTTCTCCTCAGTCCTGCACCTTATCGCTGCTCGTTACCATCAGCAACTTTGAAACATCTCTCGTGGCAGGAGACCCAGTTGGAGGACGTGTGTGTTTCGAAAACACATCCCAAAAGAGGACTCTGTCTTTGAAATGAGTCACTGTACCACGTGTTAACGTGACATAGTATGAAAAACTAATCCATTTTTCATGGTTTTCATGGTTTTCTCCCTCATATTCCGACATTCAATTTTGTTTCCTTCAGTTTTAGAAAGGCATTTATTCCTCTCCAAATCAATAATGCCACCAAAAAGGTTCGCGTTACAGCAGACAACTTAAGCAGCACATAACTCTTTCATGCTAAAATAAAACGTTTGAGATGTTCCAAAGAATCTCTAAATCAACATAACATAAAGAACATAAGTACTTCTGAAGCAGTCCCACAGATATTAGCATTTCCCTTGGTTGAGCGGTATCCCACGGTTGCACATCTATCTGATGACGATTTCGCTAAGGCTGTGCTTTACAATGAAGTCCCCACCTACTACACCAGACACAGAAAGAAATATTTGATGGCTATCTGGTTTGATGGTTTGATGGCTATCTGGTTTGATGGTTTGATGGCTATCTGGTTTGATGGTTTGATGGCTATCTGGGTGTAGGGAAGGACACTGTGCTTGGTAGCCTATGCACGGACCATCCTGATAACTCTGACGGCTGCTTCGTCCGTCTTCTTTTCCACACAGTCTGGGTCCTGTTTCTTCATTATAGACTTTTTATATTAACGATGTGATCATTTGTTTAAATTCCCCTGATATATTCTCCCCTACTTTAGCCAATACAAAGATTCCTTACTCTCATACGCCGATAACATGGCATTACTTTCCAGAACTCCTGTGGGTCTCAGAATTGCCCTGAGTGTATTTAGTTTCCACTGTAATGAGAATCGCTTGGAATTTAATTACCCCAAAACAATGTCCTTGAAGTTTATGCTCTCTATAATTTCGGAAAATGAACCCTTCTGATCATTAACAAATGTCAATGCAGGGGAAAAGGAATTGCCACAATCCGTTTATATAATATCTTGTTTCCCTGAAATAGTCCCTGCCCATAATTACCTGGATATTGAGAACAGGCAGCAGTAAATCATAACCTTTACGATATTTCTCACCAGTTAAATGTAGTATATTAAAGACTCATTATAAATTTTATTCTTATAGTCTCTCTCATTATCTGGCATCTTTTGGAAGACACTGAGGGACGTCCTCAGAAAGACTGTTCCTGTGGTTGTGCCATGGTTCAGAAATCTGAAAGAGCATTGAGAGAATTGGAAACAAATGTCTTATTTGTGCTGGGGATAAAGTTAATGCTGCTTCTTTCAGACTGCTCTCCCATGTACCAAACCAAGAGCTCCGCAGACTGACTTGTAGGTCAATTTCAAATGAGCCACGCCACCTATCGTCTTGAGGTTAGCGAGTAATGTAGGAACACGAACCAGACGGTGTGGAAAAGAAGACGGATGAAGCAGCAGTCAGAGCATTCAGGATGGTCTGTCTACCAAGTGCCGTGTCCTTTCCAACACCCAGATAGCCATCAAACAGTTTACCGTGTTTTTGTTGGGAAAATGTCTTTCTGTTTCTGGTGTAGTAGGCAGGGACTTCATTGTAAAGCAAAGGTTTATCAGAGCAAAGCTGAAAAAACACAGTCCAGGTTGATTTGGGAGTTTCTTGCACTCTCTCAAGAGTGTTGTCTGCAGTGAAGGAAATGAACTGACCATTCTCCAAGAGGATAGATAGATGTGCAACCATGGGATACCGCTCATCCAAGGGAAATGCCAATTTCTGCCACACTGTTTCAGAAGTATATACGTATCTCCTAGTTTGATACACCTGCACTTCATCTTCCTTATCAATTGACAATGTGGCCTGATCTCTCCACTTGTTGATGTATTTAGAAATTGCACCGGTTACCACTTGTTTTTCAGGCCCAATTCAAGGGGTTGGCATTGAACTTTAAAACCCTATATTGATCCAGCCCAGTCTAATTTAAAAAGCGCCTCCAACAACACCAGTGACACCGCTCAACGAGATCAGCCTGCCTTCTGTCTGTCCCATCAGCTAGGACAGCTAGGCTGGAGAGGCCTAATGAGAGGGCCTTTTCTGTGGTGGCCTTCAACTCTCTGGAATTCCCTCCATAGTGACCTCTGCAATGCCCCCCTCTTCGATGAGCTTCCACCGGCTGGTCAGGTGGGCATTTGAGATGGGTTAGGGTTTCTTAGAGCAGTGTTGTTTTGTTTGGCTGATCATGTAAATTTGTTGTTAGTATTGTACCAACTAGAGTGGCCGGATGTCCAGCCAAATGGGTGGCTAATAAATCTAATAAAATAAATACAAAAATACATAATTATGTAATTTATTTCATGGAATTCCAATACTCTACGTTGATATGTGTATTAGATATTCAAGGTAACACAGGGCAATAAAGTACTAACGAACAGTTTCTGGCTTCAGTTGGACCAGAACTAAAAAGTACGAATAACGGAGACCAAGATGGGTGGGAGCATTTAAAACAGGAAATTCCCAAGGCACAATTACAAACAATTCTGAGAAGAAAAAAAGGTGGAAGACAATAGAAGAGGCCAATGTGGCTTCACATATAGGAAGTGGAAGGAAGGCCAAGCAACAAAGGTAGAGTACAGGCAGGTAGCACGGAATTGCATGGATCGTGTCAATTTATTTATTTATTTTATTTTATTTATTGCGTTTATACCCCGCCTTTCTCCCTCTCGCAAGGAACTCAAGGCGGCTTACATTATCCTCCTCCTCACCGTTGTATCCTCACAACAACAACCCTGTGAGGTAGGTTGGGCTGAGAGTCTGTGACTGGCCCAAAGTCACCCAGTGAGCTTCCATGGCCAAGTGGGGACTAGAACCCGGATCTCCCGGCTCCCAGTCCGTCACTCTCACCACTACACTACACTGGCTCTCAAGAAGTCTGAAACTGAGAATGAGCTGAGGTTAGCAAGGGAGGCTAAAAGCAACAGAAAGGCTTTCTTCAGCTACATGCATAGTACAAGGCAGAGGAAATAAATGGTTCAGCTATTAAATAAGGGTGGCAAAACGATCACAGATGACAAAGAAAAGGCAGAGGTGCTCAATTCCTACTTTGGCTCAGTCTTCTCCCAAAGAGGGTCTATGACCCCCCTGGCAAAGGCGAAGTACAGGCTGAAGGGGCAGGATTGCAGCTTGAGATCGACAGGCATATGGTCAAGGAACACCTCATTACTTGGAATGAGTTCAAATCTCCAGGGCAGATGAATTGCATCATAGAGTAATACAGGAACTGGCTGAAGAGCTCTGAGACCCAGACCCACTATCTATTACCTTTGAGAAACCATGGCGGATGGGTGAAGTACCAGGTGACTGGAGGAGCGCCTAATGTTGTCCCTATCGTCAAAAAGGGTAAAGAGACGGAAGCTCATTATACAGCATCTGTAAGCACTTTGAAAACAAGGCAGTGATTACTGGAAGCCAACATGGATTTGTCAAGAACAAATCCTGCCAGACCAATCTGATCTCATTCTTTGATCAGGTCACCTCTTGGCTTTTGACTGGAACCCGGAACCCAACCACTCCAACCCTGGAACCCCCAATCCCAACCAAGACCACAGAGCCCAAACCCAGACCCTCACCTGCAAACCTTGGACCCCCATCCCTAGACAAGCAACCCCACAACCTGGACATGCCACCCACCCACCCTGGACCCCCAACCCCCAACCCCAGGCCCAACTCCAAACAATGGACCCCCACAAAGAAACATCAGACACCCCAACCCCAACCTCAGACCACCAAACCCATAAACCTGAACCCACCAACCCCCAAACACAGAAACAAGAACCCCACCCAAGCCCTCCAAATCCAAACCCAGACCCCCCACCCCTGAATCCCAGATTCTCCATCCAACCAGCAGAGCCACACGTGTGAAGTCCAGACCCCCAATCCGCCAACCCTAGATGCCAAGCCCCAACGCCAGACCCACCACCCACCAAAACTGCACCCCGCATCCCCCAAACCCAGACCCTCCAACCCTCAATCCCGGACAAAGGACCTGCCAGCCCCCAAACCCCCATGCAGGACCTCAAACAACCAGGACAGGTCCCCCTCACTTCTTTTCTGGGAGCCCACCCCACAACCTCAGACCCCCGGTCCACTGACCCTGGACCCACTACCCACCAATCCCTGAAGACACAACCCCCAACACCAGGACCCACCACTCCCAACCCCGGACACCCCAAAACAGAACCTCAAAGCAGTGCCCCCCACCTTCAACAATGGACCCCCACCACAACAACCCTGGATCCCCAATCCCCAAAACCTGGACCCCCAATTCCACAACCCCAAAAGACTGAACCCCCAAGAAAAGACGCCCATTTGCCAAACCAGGAAGCCCACAGCACCCCCACCCTGGACCACAGAAACCCAACACCCAAATGCCAGACATGCACCCCATCCTCAGACGCCCAACGCCCAACCCCTGACCGCACACACCACTTCCCTGGACCCTAAATGCTGAACCCCAGACCCCACACCCACCAACCGAGGAGCCCTGAACCCCCAACTCTAGAGCCCAATCCCCCAAACCTGGTTCCTCAAACCCCAATTCCACTCTCACTACCTGCCCAAACTGGACCCCCAACACCCAACCCAGGACCCCCCACCTGTCCAGCCCCAATCCCCAACCGCAGAGCCCCTGACTCCCACCAGGGTTCCCCCATCCCCCAACCATGGACCCCCAATCCCGAAAGCCCTAACCCCCCACCCCATAACCTCAGACCCCACCTGCAAATCCAGGACCCCCACCATCCAACCCCAGATCCCCCAACCACGGGATCTCAACCCCAGACCCACACTCGGATACCCAACAACCATCTTCACTCATACCAGCTGCTGAACCATGAACACAGATCCCCAGACCCATGTAGGTTCCCCTACCATGGGAACCCCACAAACAAGCCCCAGGCCCTCCACCTGCTACCACTGGACAACCCAGCCTCCAAAACCGGAGCCCAGCCAATCCCAGATGCCCAACCCTTCAGCCACAGAATGTGATCCTCCAACCCTGGACCCCACGACCCTCAATCCAGAACCCAGGACCCCCCAATACCAACCCTGGGACCCCCAACCCCGAACCCTGCCCTCCATCCACTAACCCAGACCCAACAAACTTCAACCCTGGACGCCGATCCACTAATCCAGGACCACACAATCCCAACCCCGGACCCCGGACACCGCAAACCCCATCCCCAGACCCCAGAACACCAAGGACCAATCACGGACACCACAAAAGCAAAACACGGACCCCAACCAAAACCCTGGACCCCCTAATCATCAATCCTAGAGGCAGAAGCCCCCCCAAACACAGAACCCCAGAACCCCAACAACGAAGCCCCCAACCCCAACCAGACCCAACCAGACCCAACAAGCCCAAACCCCAGACCCCCATCCCCCGTCCTCAGAACCTCAACCCCCAACCCCCACCAACCACAGAACCCCCCTCCAATACCCCAACCCTGGACCACCTACCCGCAAACACCACACACTCCATCCCTGAACCCCAGAACCCCACCCGCCAACCCCAGCCACCAGCCCCCAACACCAGCCCCCCAATCCCCATCCATGGATCCCAAAACCCCTACCCCAGACCCACCACCCACCAAAACTAGACCCTCTATCTCCAAAGCCCAGACCCCCCAACTCTGAAGCCAAGACACAGAAACCCTGCCTGCCAATCCCCGACCCCCTTACCTGCAAACCCGGAGCCCCAACCCCCAACCAATGACACGCTATACCCCAACCCCAGATTCCCACCTGAAGACCCAGACCACCCCAGACCACCCCAATGGCCACAACAGCCGATCCCACGCAGCAAGGGGTCTCCCACTACTACCACTCTTCTCTTCTTCTTCTTGTAGGCCTGGGTTTCATCGCCTCTGTTTGACTGACCTTCAGCCTCTTGCTCACTCTCGTGCAGGTTCCCCTGTGATTCTTCCTCTGCAGGCTGTCCTCCAGTCTCATCCACAAGTACCTGGAATCGGTTCCACAGCTCCACTGCCTCCACTGGTGCTGAGTGGCGTCTAGTTCGTCTGCTCCTGTCACCCTTTTCCAAGGAGTATCCTCTACTCCATTTTTCCTCACCTCAGCATTTCCCACTTCTGCCTCAGCTTGCTGTTGCTCTTCAAGCTTCTGGTCTTCCCTTTGCGGCTGCAGTTCCCCCGTTCTGTCCAAGAACTCTTCGTGTTCTCTTATTCCCCGGAGGGTCGACCGTCGCCGCTCCAGTCCACTTACTTTTTCCTCCAGCAGCGTGATCAACTTGCACTTGTTGCAGGTGTGGGCCATGTTGTTCTCAGGCAAGAAAACAAACATTGCACACACCTTGCAGGTCACCACCACTGGAGAGTCCTGTCCTTCCGTAGCCTCTTTCCCTTTTTGTCTCTAGCTTTGTGATTCTTCTAGACTAGCCTGTGCCTGCTCCTCTACTCAGTAGAGGTTAAAAGCAGAGTCCCACTGGTGTGAAAGTGTGTGTTACAAGACAAATAAATGGAAAAAAGTTAGTTAAAATAAAAAATAAAAATAATAAAAAAAAATGTTAGGGGCCTCCCCCTTGACCTCCCCTGCTGAACTCCCCTGGCCAACTCCTGTTTGCTCCCCCTGTTCACTCACTCTGTTCACTCGCTCTCTGGGAGCTTGCCTGCTTCTGCAGTCCCTGGACCAGTTTGAGGGTCCCTGGACTCGACCCTCAATCCAGGAGCCAGGACCCCCAATACCCACCCTGGGACCCCCAACCCCCGAACCCTGACCCACCATCCAGTAACCCAGACCTAACGAACTTCAACCCTGGACGCCGATCCACTAATCCAGGACCACAAAATCCCAATCCCAACCCCGGACACCGCACACCGCAAACCCCATCCCCGGACCCCAGAACACCAAGGACCAATCACGGACACCAAAAAAGCAAAACACGGACCCCAAACAAAACCCTGGGCCCCCTAATCATCAATCCTAGAGGCAGAAGCCCCCCCCAAACACAGAACCCCGGAACCCCAACAATGAAGCCCCCAACCCCAACCAGACCCAACCAGACCCAACAAACCCAAACCCCAGACCCCATCCCCCTTCTCAGAACCCCAACGCCCAACCCCCACCAACCACAGAACCCCCCTCCAATACCCCAACCCTGGACCACCTACCCGCAAACACCACACACTCCGTCCCTGAACCCCAGAACCCCACCCAACAACCCCAGCCACCAGCCCCCAACACCAGCCCCCCAATCCCCATCCATGGATCCCAAAACCCCTACCTCAGACCCACCACCCACCAAAATGAGACCCTCTATCCCCAAAGCCCAGACTCCCCAACTCTGAAGCCAAGACACAGAAACCCTGCCTGCCAATCCCCGACCCCCTTACCTGCAAACCCGGAGCCCCAACCCCCAACCAATGACACGCTATACCCCAACCCCAGATCCCCACCCGAAGACCCAGACCACCCCAACGGCCACAACAGGACTCCAACCCCAGACCCCAGACCTCCCACCCTCCAACCCTGCTACACCCAACCCCCGTCCACCCACCCGCTAAACCTGGACAACACAACGCCCAAACTCAGACCCCCCAACACCAAAACACGGACCCCACACCCCCATTGCCAGACTGCCAGACCCCCATCCCCCAACCCCAGAGCTCCTGACCCTCAACCCCAGACCCCTCACCATCAACCCGGGACCACCAACACCCAAAACCTACAGCCCCCAACCGCAAACCACAAGTTTTACTACTGCCAGGTTCATACAACACCTGCAACTCCTCCTGTCCTCAATTCAATCAATTGGGGGGTTTCAACTGAAGAAATAGCATAGGGGGAGGGGTTCGGCTTAACCACACTCCTGTGGTGTGATTTGTTCCAAATCAGATCTCCCCCCAACCTCGCCCTGCCTGAGGCTCTTTAAAAGCAAGCAGACAAGGGGTGATCTCATATGTAGGCTAACAAGAAGAGAGACATTTCGTCCTGGGCCAAAATTTTCACCCACATCTTTGACCATTCTCATGCAGTTCGAGAGAACGAAATTCCTTGTGGAAAGAAATTCAATGTTGAAGACATTTTGGGGAAATTCTCATGGGTCGGGTTGGGTTTCTTGCACTTACCTTAGTTCGGGGGCTGCTGAGGAGTGCAGACAAGTCTCCTGTCTTTCACTGTATGAACGTATCTCTGATAGCCTCCGTGGCCACCTGCACTTCATTAAAGCCCAAGGGAAGACATCATGAGGTGATTTCGCCCACAGAGCTATTTTAGATCAGGAAACAGAGGCAACCTGGGAGGCTGCAGAGCAATGGAGAGATGTGTAATAGAAAGAAATCACACGCACAGCACCCTCCGTGTAATAGAACACACTACCCAACAACCCTGGACCCCCCCACCCCCATCATGGATCATCCAACTCCTTCCCAGACCTGCCCAAAGGGATCCCCCTGCCCCCAACCCCAGATCACCCAACCCTCAACCCTGGACACATAAACCCCCTCCAGTCAGCCCCGAAAAATCCAAATGCCAAACCCCCAGCACCTGACGCCCATCCCTGGACCCCAATTCCCAGAGCCCCACCTGCCAACCCTGGAACCCCCACCCATGGACCCTGGGAACACTTCCTCAATCCCTCTACACTGGGACCCACACACCCAGTTGGTTGGGGGTTGGGAGACCCAGTCTTTTGTATGGGGGATTAATGGTTTGAAAGTTGGTTTCTGGGGTTCAGATGGTGTGGTCCAGTGTTGGCGGGTGGGAGATCCAGGGTTTGGGGGTGTGGGGTCCAGAGTTGGATTTGAGGGCTCCTCGGTTGGTGTGTGGTGGGTCTGGGATTCAGCATTTGGGGTCTGGGGGTGTGTTGTATGGGGTCCGGGGTTGGGAGTGTGAGGGTGGGGGTGGGTGTCTGGAATTTGGGTGGTGGGTGTTCCTTAGGTCCAGGGTGAGGGGGGCTGCGGGGTTCCTGGTTTGGCACCAACAAACCCAGACCACCGCCACCCCATCCACAGACCCCCCACTCACAAACCACATTCCCCAAAACCAGAGACATGGATCCCCCACGCACATACCATGTGATCCCCAGACCCCCCCCTAGACCCCCCCCCGACCCGCCTGCCACAGATCCCTGAGCGGCAAAACCCAGACACCACATCCCCCAGCCGCAGAACCTTCAACACTGAAACCTAGACCCAGAATCCCCCACACCAAGCCCAGACCCACCAACCCCTAAGCCCGGACCCCACCCCCAAACCCCAGACCAACCAATATGGACCCTACAAACCCCAACCCCAGACTCCACACCCTTAACCCAGAAACCCCAATTCCCCAACGCCCAACCCCCAACCCTAAACCCAACCCACTACCCAACAAAACAAGTCCCTCCATCCTCCAAAATTAGACCCCACCAACCGTCAACCACGGACACAGGACCCCCCACCTACCAAACCCCAACCCCCAATCCCCAGTCCCGGAGCCCCCAATGCAATACAACACAACCCCCAACCCCAGGCCCAACTCCAAACAATGGACCCCCACAAAGAAACATCAGACACCCCAACCCCCAACCTCAGACCACCAAACCCCCAAACCTCAACCCACCAACCCCCAAACACAGAAACAAGAACCCCACCTAAGCCCTCCAAATCCAAACCCAGACCCCCCCCCGAATCCCAGATTCCCCATTCAACCACCAGAGCCACACGTGTGAAGTCCAGACCCCCAACCCGCCAACCCTAGATGCCAAGCCCCAATGCCAGACCCACCACCCACCGAAACTGGACCCCGCATCCCCCAAACCCAGACCCTCCAACCCTCAGTCCCGGACAAAGGACCTGCCAGCCCCCAAACCCCCATGCTGGACCTCAAACAACCAGGACAGGACCCCCTCTCTTGTCTTCTGGGAGCCCACCCCACAACCCCAGACCCCCGGTCCACCGACCCTGGACCCACTACACACCAATCCCTGAAGACACAACCCCCAACACCGGGACCCACCACTCCCAACCCTGGACACCCCAAAACAGAACCTCAAAGCAGTGCCCCCCACCTTCAACAATGGACCCCCACCACAACAACCCTGGATCCCCAATCCCCAAAACCTGGACCCCCAATTCCACAACCCCAAAAGACTGAACCCCCAAGAAAAGATGCCCATTTGCCAAACCAGGAAGCCCACAGCACCCCCACCCTGGACCACAGAAACCCAACACCCAAATGCCAGACATGCACCCCACCCTCAGACACCCAACGCCCAACCCCTGACCGCACACACCACTTCCCTGGACCCTCAATGCTGAACCCCAGACCCAACACCCACCAACCAAGGAGCCCTAAACCCTACCTCTGGACCCCCAATCCCCCCAAACTGGTTCCTCAAACCCCAATGCCAGACCCACTACCTGCTCAAACTGGACCCCCATCCCCCAACCCAGGACCCCCCACCTGCCCAGCCCCAATCCCCAACTGTAGAGCCCCTGACTCCCACCAGGGTTCCCCCATCCCCCAACCATGGACCCCCAATCCCGAAAGCCCTAAACCCAAACCCCATAACCTCAGACCCCACCTGCAAATCCAGGACCCCCACCATCCAACCCCAGATCCCCCAACCACGGGATCTCAACCCCAGACCCACACTCGGATACCCAACAACCCCCCCAACCCCGGACCCACCAAATCTCAACCCCAGATCATTACACCCCATCGACAAGCCTGGAACCCTATCACAACAACCCTGGAACCCCCGACTCCAAACCAAGACTCCCATCACCCAACCTCAGACCTTCCATCTGCAAACCCTGGACCCCATCCCGAGACTAGCAACCCCACTATTTGGACACTCTACCCGTGCACCTGGACATGCACCACCAAACACTGGACACCCTGCCCACCGACCCTGGACCCCCAACCACCAATCCCAGCCCCCAACTACAAAAAATGAACCTCCACACAAAAAATAGACCCCACACAAAAACACAATACCCCGAAACCCCAAAATCAGACCCCAAACCCCCAAACCTAAACCCACCAAACCCACTAAACCCAAAAACAGACCCCCCCAGAACCAACAACCCCACCCACGATCCCAACTTCAACTCCAGACCCCCAACCTTGAATCCAGATCCACAACCCCCCAACAACAAGAGCCCAACGCCTCAACCCCAGACCCCCAAAGCCTTAACCCCAGATCCCAAACCCCAACCCCAGACCAACCTCCTGACAAAACTGGACCATACCATCCCCAAAGCCCTGGACATTCCAACCCTCAATCCCGGTCAAAGGACCTGCCAACCTGCAACCCACAACGCTGGACCCCAAACCACCAGGACCGGAACCCCCCACTCTTCTGGGACCACACCCCACAACACCAGACCCCCAATCCCCTAATCCTGGACCCACCATCCACCAACCCCCAACCACATACCCAGACCCCAAATGCTTAACCCCAGACACACCACCCACCAACCGAAGAACCCTGAACCCCCAACTCTGGAACCCCAATCCCACAACCCTGGTTTCCGAAACCCCAATGCCACAATCACCACCTGCCAAAACTTGATCCCCCTCCCTCAACCCAGGACCCACCACCTGCCAACCCAGCATCCACAATCCCAGAGCCCCTGACCATCACTAGGGACACCCCATCCCCCAACCATGGACCACTCAATCCGAAAAACCCTGACAACCCACCTGCTAAATCCAGACCGCACCCACAACCACAGGACCCCCAGCATCCAACCCCAGAGCCCCCACATACCAACCCCAGAACCACCAGGGCCACACCTCTGACCCCAAAACCCCCTCCCTGGACCCACCCACCCCCACCCCCACCCCCACCCCCAGGACCCTCAACCCACAAACACCAGAGCCCCAGACCCATACTCGGACCCCCAACCACCAACTTCACTCATACCACCTGCCGAATCCTGAATCCACAAACCCAGACCCAGGACCCCCATCCCCAACTCCAGAACCTACAAAACCAATCCCCAGACCCCCAATTCCAAACACCAGAAACACCATCCGCCAACCAAAGAACCCCCAACCCCAACCCCAAACACCCCAACCCCAAAACCTGGGATCCCCCAACCTCAGACCACCCAACACCAACACCAAAACAATAACTCAACATCCCCCAGGGGACCCCACCCTACCCAAAACCCAGACCCAACAGCCCCAAATCCAGGACCCCCATCACTCAACACCAGACACCCCACTCCTGAAATCCAGATCTGCAACACCCACACTGAGACCCCCACCCACCAAGACCAGACCCCCAATCCCCTGACCCTGGTTCCCTAAGGGAAGCACAACAGGACCCCAACCCAAACCCCAGACCTACAACCGAACAACCCTACTCCACCCAAACCCCAACCACTGTCCGCCCACCCGCTAAACCTGGACAATACAACCCCCAAACTCCAACACCCCCACCAAAACTCAAACCCCCCACCCCAAAGCCCAGACCTCCAACCCACAAACACTGGACCCCCATCCACCAACACTGGACAGCCCAACCCCCAATCCGGGATACCCCATCCCACAACCCTGACCCCCAACCTTCATCCATGGACCCAGGAGCCCATCCACCCAATTCCAGACCAAGTACCCCCGAATGCCAACCCCGGATCACTGACATCTCAATCACAGAATCCCACCCCCAACAAAGGACCCCCATCCCCCAATGCCAGACCCCCAAACCCCAGATCCCAAGCCCCAAACCTAGACCCACCACCCACCAAAACTGGACACCCCCATCCCGCGTCCCACAACCCTGGATCCTCCAACCCCTAATCTCAGACAAAGGACCTGCCACCCCTTACTCCCCATGCTGGACCCTAAACAAACATGAGAGGACCCCCCACTTGTCTTACTGGACCCCACCCCACAACCCCAGACAGCCATTCCCCCAACACTTGATCCACCACCCGTCAACCCCTGAAGACCCAACCCCAAACACCTGGACATCCCCAACCCTCAGAAAACCAACCGTTAACCACAGACATAACAACCACCAACCCTAGAAAATCCAAACCCCAAACCCACCCCCAGGACCCACCACCCCTAATCCCGTACACACCTATCCCTCAACGCAGACCCCCCCAACCACAACCCCTGGATCCCCACCTTCCAGCCCTGGAACCCAACCACAAACCCAACACGGACAAACCCCACACCCCAAATGCCAGACCCATAATGTACCTAACACGGAACACCCACCCATGAACACTAGAACCCCCAAACCCCACCCCCAGATACCCACGCCAAACCCCAGACCACCAATCCCCCAAACCCAGTCACCCAATCCCACAAACCCAGAACCAAGAACCCCCAAGAACGGAGCCCCATCTGCTCAACCAGGAACCACCCAGGGACCCCAAGCCTAGACCCCGGAACAGCCAACACCCAAATTCCAGACACGCACCCCCATCCTCAGACTCACAACCCCCAACACCGGGCCCTGCACACCACATCCCTGGACCCCAAATGCTGAACCGCAGACCCACCACTCACCAACCGAAAAACCCTGAACCCCCATCTCCAACCCCCCAATGCCCAAACACTGATGTTGCAACCCCCAATGCCAGACCCACCATCTGCCAAACCCCCATACCCCAACCCAGGACCCCCCACCTACCAACACCCAATCCCCAACCCCAGAGCACCTGATGCCTACCAGGGATCCCCATCCCCCAACCATGGACCCCCAATCCCTAAAACCATGACCCCACCCCCTAAATACAGACCCCCACCCACAAACCCTGGATCCCCAGCATCCAACCCCAGATCCCCCACATACCCACCAAAAAAACCCCAGGCCCCACCACGGACCCCCACGGACCCCTCCCTGGAATACCCACACCCAACCCTGAACCCAAAACTCAGAACACTGGACCTACACACAACCCTGGAACCCCCAACCCACAAACCCCAGAGCCCCAGACCCACACTCAGACCCCCAACCCCCAACCTCACTCATACCACCTGCCAAGCCCTGAATGCAGGAACCCCATCCCCAAACCCAGATGCCACAAATCCATCCCAGAACCCTAACTCCAAACACCAGAAACACCACCTGCCAACCAAGGAACCCCCAACCCCAAAACCTGGACACCCCACCTCCTACAATGGGAACCCCCCCCAAAAGCCCCAAACCTCCACATGCCACCACTGGACAAACCAACCTCCAACACCCCCCCCAACACCCAACCCCCAGCATCAAACCCTACAAATCCAGGCATCTCGAACCTCAACCCCCGCACCCAGTACCCTCAAGGATAACTCCACACCACCCCAACCATGCTCCCCAACCACAATCCCCGGACACCACAACCACCAACCCCAGATCCCCCACATGCAAACACATAACCCCAAGCCCCCCAACCCAGACTCCATACCCCCCCCACCATGGACCCCCAATGCACAAACCACAATCCCCCTATCTCTGGACCCCAGAACTCCCAACACTCAAACCCTGAAACCGAAACTCCCCCACAGCAAACCCAAACCCAACAACGCCTACCCCTGTCCCCCACTGCAAACCCCAGACCACCAATTCCCCAATGCAGGACTCCCATCCACAAAACCGAACCTTACAACCTCCAATTCCAGACACCCTACCCACAAACCTTGGACCACCAACCCACAACCTCAATCCCAACAACCCCATTACCCCAATGACAAACCCAGACCACCGCCACCCCATCCACAGTCCCCCCACTCACAAACCACATTCCCCAAAACCAGAGACATGGACCCCGCACCCGCATACCACGTCATCCCCAGACACCACCACCCCGGACCCGCCTGCCACAGACCCCTGACCGGCAAACCCCAGACACCACATCCCCCAACCACAGAACCTTCAACACTGAAACATAGACCCAGAATCCCCCACACCAAACCCAGACCCACCAACCCCTAACCCTGGACCCCACCCCAAACCCCAGACCAACCAACATAGACCCCACAAACCCCAACCCCAGACTCCACACCCTTAACCCTGGAACGCCAACACTGAAACTCAACCCCCTCATCAGACACCCATCCCCACCCCGAAACCCCAATTCCCCAACCCCAAACCCCAACCCCTAAACCCAACCCACTACTCAACAAAACAAGTCCCTCCATCCTCCAAAATTAGACCCCACCAACGCTCAAAAATGGACACAGGACCCCCCCACATACCAACCCCCAACCCCCCAATCCCCAGTCCCGGAGGCCCCAATGCAATACAACACAACACCCAAACCCAGATCCCCAACCCCCTACCCTTGGAATACCAAACCCAACCCCAGAAGCCCCAGGTAAGCTCCCCAGGCAACCCAAGCAGCAAGCCTGGTCCACCCGCCTACTAAACCTGGACAACACAACCCCCAAACTCAGAGCCCCCACACCAAAATTTGGACCCCCAACCCTCATCCCCAGACCTCCAAACCTAAAGCCCAAGACCCCTGCCCGCCAAATCCCGACAACACAACACCCAAATATGGCTACCAGAACACCCAACTCCAGACCGCCCACCCCACGTACTCGCAACTTCAAAAACCGGACACACCACCGGCAAACCCCAGAAACCCTAAGCCCCAATCGTGGACACGGAACCCCCCACCCCCACCCCCGGGGCCCCCAAACCTCAATCCCAGAGGATTACACCACATCGACCAACCCGGAACCCCACGACTCCAACCGTGGAACCCCCAATCCCTACCAAGACCACAGACACCCAAAGCCAGACCCCCCACCCACAAACCTTGGACCCCCATCCCTAGACAAGCAACCCCACAACCTGGACACCCCACCAGTACACCACCAAATCCTGGACACCCCAACCCCCCAACCCGAGACCCCCCAAGCCCCAACCCCAGGCCCAACTCCAAACAATGGACCCCCACAAAGAAATGTCAGACCCCCCAACCCCCAACCTCAGACCACCAAACCCCCAAACCTCAACCCACCAACCCCCAAAACAGAAACAAGAGACCCCACCCAAGCCCCCCAAATTCAAACCCAGACCCCCACCCCTGAATCCCAGATTCCCCATCCAACCACCATAGCCAAACATGTGAAGCCCAGACCCCCAATAATCCAACCCTAGATCCCAAGCCCCAATGCCAGACCCACCACCCACCAAAACTGGACCCCCCAACCCCCAACCCCAGACCCTCCAACCCTCAGTCCCGGACAAAGGACCTGTCAGCCCCCAAACCCCCATGCTGGACCTCAAACAACCAGGACAGGACCCCCTCACTTGTCTCCTGGGAGCCCACCCCACAACCCCAGACCCCCGGTCCACCAACCCTGGACCCACTACCAACCAATCCTTGAAGACCCAACCCCCACCCCCAACACTGAACATGGAACACCAGGACCCACCACTCCCAACCCAAGACACCCCAAAACAGCACCTCAGAGGAGTGCCCCAGACCCCAGTCCCAAACTCCAAAGAATGGACCCCCACCCCAAAACCCCAGAACCCCTGACCCCCAACCTCAGACCCCCAAACCTCCAAACCTGAACCCACCAAACCCCAAACACAGACCCCTCAGAACCAACAACCCACCCAAGACCAAAGACCCTCCCCACAACCATAACACCCTCCTCCAACCCCAGAAAACCCCAACCCCAGACCCAGACCCGGGACCAACCCCCCCAAACCCCCAACTACTACCCCCTATCCAATCCCACAACCCCAGAACTCTGAGCTCCCAAGAACAGACCCCCCATCTGCCAAACCAGGAACCCCACAGCCCCCCACCCTGGACCCAAGGAACACCCACCACCTAAATTCCAGACACCCACCCTCACACTCCCAACCCCGGACCCCATACAACACACCCCCAGACCCCAAATGTTGAATCCCAGACCCACCACACACCAACCGAGGAGCCCTCAAATCCAACTCTGGACCCCACACCCCCAAACCCTGGATCTCCCACCCACCAACACTGGACCACACCATCTGAACCCCAGAAACCAACCTTCAAACCATTAATCCCCCAAACAAAAGACTGGGTCTCCCAACCCCCAACCAACTGGGTGTGTGGGTCCCAGTGTAGAGGGATTGAGGAAGTGTTCCCAGGATTCATGGGTGGGGGTTCCAGGGTTGGCAGGTGGGGCTCTGGGAATTGGGGTTTTGGGTCCAGACATTGCAGGCATGGGGTTTGCTTTTGGGGGTCCAGGGATAGGCGTCAGGTTCTGGGGTTTGGCATTTGGGTTTTTCGGGGCTGACTGGAGGGGGTTTATGTGTCCAGGGTTGAGGGTTGGGTGATCTGGGGTTGGGGGCAGGGGGATCCCTTTGGGCAGGTCTGGGAAGGAGTTGGATGATCCATGATGGGGGTGGGGGGGTCCAGGGTTGTTGGGTAGTGTGTTCTATTACACGGAGGGTGCTGTGCGTGTGATTTCTTTCTATTACACATCTCTCCATTGCTCTGCAGCCTCCCAGGTTGCCTCTGTTTCCTGATCTAAAATAGCTCTGTGGGCGAAATCACCTCATGATGTCTTCCCTTGGGCTTTAATGAAGTGCAGGTGGCCATGGAGGCTATCAGAGATACGTTTGTACAGTGAAAGACAGGAGACTTGTCTGCACTCCTCAGCAGCCCCCGAACTAAGGTAAGTGCAAGAAACCCAACCCAACCCAACCCATGAGAATTTCCCCAAAATGTCTTCAACATTGAATTTCTTTCCACAAGGAATTTCGTTCTCTCGAACTGCATGAGAATGGTCAAAGATGTGGGTGAAAATTTTGGCCCAGGACGAAATGTCTCTCTTCTTGTTAGCCTACATATGAGATCACCCCTTGTCTGCTTGCTTTTAAAGAGCCTCAGGCAGGGCGAGGTTGGGGGGAGATCTGATTTGGAACAAATCACACCACAGGAGTGTGGTTAAGCCGAACCCCTCCCCCTATGCTATTTCTTCAGTTGAAACCCCCCAATTGATTGAATTGAGGACAGGAGGAGTTGCAGGTGTTGTATGAACCTGGCAGTAGTAAAACTTGTGGTTTGCGGTTGGGGGCTGTAGGTTTTGGGTGTTGGTGGTCCCGGGTTGATGGTGAGGGGTCTGGGGTTGAGGGTCAGGAGCTCTGGGGTTGGGGGATGGGGGTCTGGCAGTCTGGCAATGGGGGTGTGGGGTCCGTGTTTTGGTGTTGGGGGGTCTGAGTTTGGGCGTTGTGTTGTCCAGGTTTAGCGGGTGGGTGGACGGGGGTTGGGTGTAGCAGGGTTGGAGGGTGGGAGGTCTGGGGTCTGGGGTTGGAGTCCTGTTGTGGCCATTGGGGTGGTCTGGGTCTTCGGGTGGGGATCTGGGGTTGGGGTATAGCGTGTCATTGGTTGGGGGTTGGGGCTCCGGGTTTGCAGGTAAGGGGGTCGGGGATTGGCAGGCAGGGTTTCTGTGTCTTGGCTTCAGAGTTGGGGGGTCTGGGCTTTGGAGATAGAGGGTCTAGTTTTGGTGGGTGGTGGGTCTGGGGTAGTGGTTTTGGGATCCATGGATGGGGATTGGGGGGCTGGTGTTGGGGGCTGGTGGCTGGGGTTGTTGGGTGGGGTTCTGGGGTTCAGGGATGGAGTGTGTGGTGTTTGCGGGTAGGTGGTCCAGGGTTGGGGTATTGGAGGGGGGTTCTGTGGTTGGTGGGGGTTGGGGGTTGAGGTTCTGAGGACGGGGGATGGGGGTCTGGGGTTTGGGCTTGTTGGGTCTGGTTGGGGTTGGGGGCTTCGTTGTTGGGGTTCCGGGGTTCTGTGTTTGGGGGGGGCTTCTTCCTCTAGGATTGATGATTAGGGGGTCCAGGGTTTTGGTTGGGGTCCGTGTTTTGCTTTTTTGGTGTCCGTGATTGGTCCTTGGTGTTCTGGGGTCCGGGGATGGGGTTTGCGGGGTCCGGGGCCCGGGGTTGGGATTGGGATTTTGTGGTCCTGGATTAGTGGATCGGCATCCAGGGTTGAAGTTCATTAGGTCTGCGTTAGTGGATGGTGGGTCAGGGTTTGGGGGTTGGGGGTCCCAGGGTGGGTATTGGGGGTCCTGGCTCCTGGATTGAGGGTCGTGGGGTCCAGGGTTGGGGGATCACATTCTGTGGCTGAAGGGTTGGGCATCTGGGATTGGCTGGGCTCCGGTTTTGGAGGCTGGGTTGTCCAGTGGTAGCAGGTGGAGGGCCTGGGGCTTGTTTGCGGGGTTCCCATGGTAGGGGAACCTACCATGGGTCTGGGGATCTGTGTTCATGGTTCAGCAGGTGGTATGAGTGAAGTTGGTTATTGGGTATCCTAGTGTGGGTCTGGGGTTGAGATCCCGTGGTTGGGGGATCTGGGGTTGGATGGTGGGGGTCCTGGATTTGCAGGTGGGGTCTGAGGTTATGGGGTGGGGGGTTAGGGATTTCAGGATTGGGGGTCCATGGTTGGGGGATGGGGGAACCCTGGTGGGAGTCAGGGGCTCTGCGGTTGGGGACTGGGGCTGGTCAGGTGTGGGGTCCTGGGTTTGGGGATGGGGGTCCAGTTTGGGCAGGTAGTGGGTCTGGCCTTGGGGTTTGAGGAACCAGTTTTGGGGCATTGGGGATCCAGAGGTGGGGGTTCAGGGCTCCTCGGTTGGTGGGTGTTGGGTCTGGGGTTCAGCATTGAGGGTCCAGGGAAGTGGTGTGCGCGGTCAGGGGTTGGGCATCTGAGGGTGGGGTGCATATCTGGCATTTGGGTGTTGGGTTTCTGTGGTCCAGGGTGGGGGTGCTGTGGGCTTCCTGGTTTGGCAAATGGGCATCTTTTCTTGGGGGTTCAGTCTTTTGGGGTTGTGGAATTGGGGGTCCAGGTTTT
Source organism: Heloderma suspectum (assembly GCF_057233095.1). NCBI lineage: Eukaryota > Metazoa > Chordata > Lepidosauria > Squamata > Helodermatidae > Heloderma > Heloderma suspectum. Next base: position 53,339,431 of record NC_139475.1, read on the forward strand.
GGGGATTGGGGATCCAGGGTTGCTGTGGTGGGGGTCCATTGTTGAAGGTGGGGGGCACTGCTTTGAGGTTCTGTTTTGGGGTGTCCGGGGTTGGGAGTGGTGGGTCCTGGTGTTGGGGGTTGTGTCTTCAGGGATTGGTTGGTCGTGGGTCCAAGGTCGGTGGACCGGGGGTCTGGGGTTGTGGGGTGGGCTCCCAGAAGACAAGAGAGGGGGACCTGTCCTGGTTGTTTGAGGTCCAGCATGGGGGTTTGGGGGCTGGCAGGTCCTTTGTCCGGGGCTGAGGGTTGGAGGGTCTGGGTTTGGGGTATGCGGGGTGCAGTTTTGGTGGGTGGTGGGTCTGGCATTGGGGCTTGGGATCTAGGGTTGGCAGATTGGGTCTCTGGACTTCACACGTGTGGCTCTGGTGGTTAGATGGGTTTGTCATTGGGGGTAATGGGGTTGTTGGGATTGAGGTTGTGGGTTGAGGGCTGAGGTTTGTGGTAGGGTGTCTGGAATTGGGGGTTGTAAGTTTAGGTTTTCTGGATGGGGGGTCCTGCATTGGGGAATTGGTGGTCTTGGGTTTGCAGTGGGGGCCAGGGGTAGATGTTGTTGGGTCTGGGTTTGCTGTGGGGGAGGTTCTGTTTCAGGGTTTGAGTGTTGGGAGTTCTGGGGTCCAGAGATAGGGGGATTGTGGTTTGCGCATTGGGGGTCCATGGTGGGGGGGTTATGGAGTCTGGGTTGGGGGGCTTGGGCTTATGTGGGGGGGTATGGGGTTATGCATGTGAGGGATCTGGGGTTGGTGGTTGTGGTGTCCGGGGTTTGTGGTTGGGGGAGCATGGTTGGGGTGGGGTGGAGTTATCCTTGGGGGTACTGGGCATGGGGGTTGAGGTTCGGGATGTCTGGGATTGTAGGGTTTGATGCTGGGTGTTGGGAGGGCGGTGTTGGAGGTTCGTTTGTCCAGTGGTGGCATGTGGAGGTTTGGGGCTTTTTTGGGAGGTTGCCATTGTAGGAGGTGGGGTGTCCAGGTTTGGGGGTTGGGGGTTCCTTGGTTGGCAGGTGGTGTTTCTGGTGTTTGGAGTTAGGGTTCTGGGATGGATTTGTGGCATCTGGGGCTGGAGATGGGGTTCCTGGGTTCAGGGCTTGGCAGGTGGTATGAGTGAGGTTGGGGGTTGGGGGTCTGAGTGTGGGTCTGGGGCTCTGGGGTTTGTGGGTTGGGGGTTCTAGGGTTGTGTGTAGGTCCAGTGTTCTGAGTTTTGGGTCCGGGGTTGGGTGTGGGTATTCCATGGAGGGGGGCTGGGGGGGTTGGTTGTTATGTGGGGGATCTGGGGTTGGATGCTGGGGATCCAGGGTTTGCAGGTGGGGGTCTGCAGTTAGGGGATGGGGGTCAGGGTTTTTGGGATTGGGAGTCCATGGTTGGGGGATGGGGGTCCCTGGTAGGCATCAGGTGCTCTGGGGTTGGGGATTGGGTGTTGGCAGGTGGGGGTCCTGGGTTGGGGTATGGTGGTTTGGCAGATGGTGGGTCTGGCATTGGGGGTTGCGACATCAGTGTTTGGGCTTTGGGGGTTTGGAGATGGGAGTTCAGGGTTCTTCGGTTGGTGAGTGGTGGGTCTGCGGTTCAGCATTTGGGGTCCGGGGATGTGGTGTGCAGGGTCCCGTGTTGTGTGTTGTGAGTCTGAGGATGGGGGTGCGTGTCTGGAATTTGGGTGTTCGCTGTTCTGGGGTCCAGGCTTGGGGTCCCTGGGTGGTTCCTGGTTGAGCAGATGGGGCTCTGTTCTTGGGGGTTCTTGGTTCTGGGTTTGTGGGATTGGGTGACTGGGTTTGGGGGATTGGTGGTCTGGGGTTTGGGGTGGGTATCTGGGGGTGGGGTTTGGGGGTTCTAGTGTTCATGGGTGGGAGTTCCGTGTTAGGCACATTGTGGGTCTGGCATTTGGGGTGTGGGGTGTGGGGTCTGTCTGTGTTGGGTTTGTGGTTGGGTTCCAGGGCTGGAAGGTGGGGATCCAGGGGTTGTGGTTGGGGGGGGTCTGCATTGTGGGATAGGGGTGTACGGGATTAAAGGGGTGGGTCCTGGGGGTGGGTCTGGGGTTTGGGTTTTCTAGGGTTGGAGGTTGTTTTGTCTGTGGTTAACGGTTGGTTTTCTGAGTGTTGGGGATGTCCAGGTGTTTGGGGTTGGGTCTTCAGGGGTTGACGGGTGGTGGGTCAAGTGTTGGGGGAATGGCTGTCTGGGGTTGTGGAGTGGGGTCCAGTAAGACAAGTGGGTGGTCCTGTCTTGGTTGTTTAGGGTCCAGCATGGGGGGTTAGGGGCTGGCAGATCCTTTGTCCGAGATTGGGGGTTGGAGGTTCCGGGGCTGTAGGATGCGGGATGGGGGTGTCCAGTTTTGGTGGGTGGTGGGTCTAGTTTTGGGGCTTGGGATCTGGGGTTTGGGGGTCTGACATTGGGGGATGGGGGTCCTTTGTTGGGGCTGGGGTTCTGTGATTGAGATATCAGTGGTCTGGGGTTGGCATTCGGGGTTACTTGGTCCGGGATTGGGGGGATGGGCTCCTGGGTCGATGGATGAAGGTTGGGGGTCAGGGTTGTGGGATGGGTACCCCAGATTGGGGGTTGGGCTGTCCAGTGTTGGTGGATGGGGGTCCAGTGTTTGTGGGTTGGAGGTCTGGGCTTTTGGGGTGAGGGTCCTGGTGATGTGGATGTGGGGATGGGGATTTAGTGTTGGGGGTCTGGGGTTGGGGGATGTGTCATCCCTGCTTGGACCTTGGGGGCTGTAGTGTTGGGGTCTTGGTTGTCCTGGATTCATGGTGAGGGTTCCGGGGTCTGGGATTGAGCGTCGGGGGCTCCAGGGTTGGGGGATGGGAGGTCTGGGACTGGGGCTGGGGGGTTCGAGTTTTGGTGGGGGTGTCTGTGTTTGGGGGTTGTGTTGTCCAGGTTTAGCTGGTGGGAGGACCAGGGTTGGGGTTTTGGTGGAGAAGGGTGGGTGGGTGGTCAGTCTGGGGTTTGGGGTTGGGGTCCTGGTGTGGTCGGTGGGGGTGTCTGGGTCTTTGGGTGGGGATTCCTGGGTTGGGGGATAGAGTGTCATTTGGGGTTTCCCATGGTAGGAGGTGGGGCGTCCAGGTGTTGGGAGGTAGGGGTGGGCAGGTGGGGTTCCTGGGTTGGGAGGTGGGGGTGCAGCTTTGGCATGTGGTGGGTGTGGCATTGAGGGTTGGGGATCCCTGACAAGACCGAGGTACTTTTGGTGGGAGACAAGAGGAGGCTGGGGGATGTTGACCTGGTGTTGAATGGGGTACGGCTACCCTTGAAAGACCAGGTCTGCAGCCTGGGGGTCATTTTGGACTCCCAGCTGTCCATGGAGGCTCAGGTGTCAGCTGTGAGCCGGACAGCGCTGTATCAACTCCATCTGATACGGCGGCTGCGCCCCTTCCTTCCCGACCATCTGCTCCCATCGGTAGTACATGCCCTGGTCTCCTCTCGTTTAGACTACTGTAATGCGCTCTACGTGGGGTTACCCTTGAAGACGGTTTGGAAGCTGCAGCTGGTACAGAACGCGGCGGCTCGCCTGATTAAAGGCAGCCGCCGGCGAGATCACATCACTCCAGTGCTGAAGGAGTTGCACTGGTTACCAGTTGTTTTCAGGGCCAAATTCAAGGTGTTGGTTTTGACCTTTAAAACCCTATATGGTTCTGGCCCAGCCTATCTTAAGGAGCGCCTCCAGCAGCACCAGACAGGCCACTTAACAAGATCAGCCTCGGATGGCCTTCTCTCTGTCCCATCAGCCAGGACAGCTAGACTGGTGGGGACGAGGGAGAGGGCCTTCTCTGTGGTGGCCCCCACTCTGTGGAATTCCCTCCCTAGGGAACTCCGTCATGCCCCCTCTTTAATGAGCTTCCGTTGTGCATTAAAAACGTGGTTGTTCAGGCAGGCATTTGGGGTGGGTTAGGGTATTTAAAAAAAAAATTATGGTAAAATTTTATTGTTTTAAATTGTTTTATGGTGGGTTGTACATCGCTCAGAGTGGCTGGGTGACCAGTCAGATGGGCGATTAATAAATTTAATAAATAAATAAATAAATAAAAAATAAATCCAGGGTTGGGAGACCGGGGGTCTGGGCTTGGGGGTCTGGGGTTGGGTGTTGGGAGTTCTGGGGTTGGCAGGTGGTGGGTCTGGGGTTGGGGGTTGCTGGTTCCAGTGTTTGGGGGTGGGCATTCTGAGGTTGGGGGTTGGGGCAACAGTGTTTGGCAGTGGAGGGGCTGGGAGCGGGGTCTGGGGGCTCCAGGTTTTGGGGTTGTGTATCTTCGGTTGGCAGTTGCGTTTCTGGGGTTAGGGTGTGTGTGAGGGGTCCAGGTTTTCCAGTTGGTGTTCCATGGTTGTGGGCTGGGGGGGTCCGTGGTTGGGGCATGGGGTTCCCTGGTGGTGTTTGGGGCTCTGGTGTTGGGGTTGGGGTTTGGCAGTTGGGGGGTCCTTGCTCCGTGGTTGAGGTTTTTAGGGTCCGGTGTTGGGGATGGGGATCCCGTTTTGTCCTCAACCTCCTCTTGTCTCCCACCAAAAGTACCTCGGTCTTGTCAGGGTTCAGCTTCAGCTTATTCCTCCCCATCCAGCCACTCACGTAAAGATTACGTAGACTACAGCGAAAATAAGGGCAACACCATTTGCGTTGCCCTTATTTTCGCCGTAGTCTACGTAAAGATTTACGTAGACTACAGCGACCAAATAAGGAACGCGAATGGCGGCTCCCTATGGGGGCCTCCATTTGCATACGCGCTTTTTTTTTAAGTCACCCGTGATAGGCTACGTGACGATTTACGTAGCCTATCATGGCTGACTTTGCAGATCTAGCCGTGATAGGCTACGTTAATCGTCACGTAGCCTATTACGGGGGCGTTTTTTTTTTTAACTTTTTATTTCGCAGCTGGGCGAGGCGAGGCGCCTCCTCCCCGGCCTGAATTTCGGCCGGGCGAGGCAGGAAGCCTCCCCCCCGGCCTGAACTTCGGGGGGAGAGCAGCGAAGCGCCTCTCCCCCACCGCGAAAAGCTGCGAGACCAGGTAAGTGACTTTCGTGCACCCCTACGGGGGTTGGGTGCAGCAGGGTTGGAAAGTGGGAGGTCTGGGGTATGGGGTTGGAGTCCTGTTGTGGCCATTGGGGTGATCTGGGTCTTGGTGTCAAGATCTGGGGTTGGGGTATAGCGTGTCATTGGTTGGGGGTTGGGGCTCCGGGTTTGAGGGTAAGGGGGTTGGGATTGGCAGGCAGGGTTTCTGTGTCTTGGCTCCAGAGTTGGGGGGTCTGGGCTTTGGGGATAGAGGGCCTCGTTTTGGTGGGTGGTGGTTCTGGGGTAGGGGTTTTTGGATCCATGGATGGGGGATGGGGTTTGGGCTTGTTGGATCTGGGATTGGGGAATGCGGTGTCCTTTGTTGGGGTTGGGGGCTTCGTTGTTGGGGTTCCAGGGTTCTGTGTTTGTGGGGGCTTCTGCCTCTAGGATTGATGATTAGGGGGTCCAGGGTTTTGGGTGGGGTCCGTGTTTTGCTTTTGTGGTGTCCGTGATTGGTCCTTGGTGTTCCGGGGTCCGGGGATGGGGTGTCCAGGGTCCGGGGTAGGGATAGGGATTGTATGGCCCTGGATTAGTGGATCGGCGTCCAGGGTTGAAGTTTGTTGGGTCTGGGTTAGTGGATGGTGGGTCAGGGTTCAGGGGTTGGGGGTCCCAGGGTGGGTATTGGGGGTCCTGGCTCCTGGATTGAGGGTCGTGGGGTCCAGGGTTGGGGGATCACATTCTGTGGCTGAAGGGTTGGGCATCTGGGATTGGGTGGGCTCCGGTTTTGGAGGCTGGGTTGTCCAGTGGTAGCAGGTGGAGGGCCTGGGGCTTGTTTGTGGGGTTCCCACGGTAGAGGAACCTACCATGGGTCTGGGGATCTGTGTTCATGGTTTAGCAGGTGGTATGAGTGAAGTTGGTTGTTGGGTATGCGAGTGTGGGTAGGGGGTTGAGATCCTGTGGTTGGGGGAATCTGGGGTTGGATGGTGGGTGCCCTGGATTTGCAGGTGGGGTCTGAGGTTATGGGGTGGGGGTTTAGGGTTTTCAGGATTGGGGGTCCATGGTTGGGGGATGGGGGAACCCTGGTGGGAGTCAGGGGCTCTGGGGTTTGGTGATTGGGGCTGGGCAGGTGTGGGGTCCTGGGTTTGGGGATGGGGGTCCAGTTTGGGCAGGTAGTGGGTCTGGCCTTGGGGTTTGAGGAACCAGGTTTGGGGGATTGGGGTTCCAGAGGTGGGGGTTCAGGGCTCCTCGGTTGGTGGGTGTTGGGTCTGGGGTTCAGCGTTGAGGGCCAGGGAAGTGGTGTGCACGGTCAGGGGTTGGGCGTTGGGCGTCTGAGGGTGGAGTGCTTGTCTGGCATTTGGGTGTTGGGTTTCTGGGGTCCAGGGTGGGGTGCTGTGGGGTTCCTGCTTTGGCAGATGGGGGATCTGTTCCTGGGGGTTCAGGGTTCTGGGGTTGTGGAATTGGGGGTCCAGGTTTTGGGGATTGGGGATCCAGGCTTGTTGTGGTGGGGGTGCAGGGTTGAAGGTTGGGGGCACTGTTCTGAAGTTCTGTTTTGGGGTGTCCGGGGTTGGGAGTGGTGGGTCATGGTGTTGGGGGTTGGATCTTCAGGGATTGGTGGGTAGAGGTTCCAGGGTGGGTGGATTGGGGGTCTGGGGTTGTGTGGTGGGCTCCCAGAAGACAAGTGAGGGGATCTTGTCCTGGTTGTTTGGGATCCAGCAGGGTTTGGGGGCTGGCAGATCCTTTGTCCGGGACTGTGGGTTAGAGGGTCTGGGTTTGGGGGATGTGGGGTCCAGTTTTGGTGGGTGGTGGGTCTGGCATTGGGGCTTGGGATCTGCGGTTGGTGGATTGGGGGTCTGTACTTCACACATGTGGCTCTGGTGGTTGGATGGGGAATCTGGGATTCAGGGGTGGGGGGTCTGGGTTTGGATTTTGGGGGGCTTGGGGGGGTTCTTGTTTCTGTGTTTGGGGGTTGGTGGGTTGAGGTTTGGGGGTTTGGTGGTCTGAGGTTGGGGGTTGGGGGGTCTGATGTTTCTTTGTGGGGGTCCATTTTTTGGAGTTGGGCCTGGGGTTGGGGCTTGGGGGTCTAGGGTTGTTGGGTGGGGTGTCCAGGGTTTGGTGGTGTACTGGTGGGGTGTCCAGGTTGTGGGGTTGCTTGTCTAGGGATGGGGGTCCAAGATTTGCGGGTGGGGGGGTCTGGGTTTGGGATCTGTGGTCTTGGTTGGGATTGGGGGTTCCATGGTTGGAGTCGTGGGGTTCCGGTTTGGACGATGTGGTGTAATCCTCTGGGGTTGAGGTTTGGGGGCCTGGGGGTGGGGTGTTCCGTCTCCACAATTGCGACTTAGGGTTTCTGGGGTTTGCCAGTGGTGTATCCAGTTTTTGAACTTGCGAGTCCATTGGGTGGGCGGTCTGGAGTTGGATGTTGTGGTAGCCAAATTTGGAGGTTGTATTGTCGGGATTTGGCGGACAGGGGACTTGGGCTTTAGGTTTGGGGGTCTGGGGATGAGGGTTGGGGGTCCGAATTTTGGTGTGGGGGCTCTGAGTTTGGGGGTTGTGTTGTCCAGGTTTATAGGGTGGGTGGTCCAGGCTTGCTGCTTGGGTTGCCTGGGGTTGGGTTTGGTATTCCAAGGGTAGGGGGTTGGGGATCCAGGTTTGGTTGTTGTGTTGTATTGCTTTGGAGGCTCCGGGACTGGGGATTGGGGGTTTGGGGGTTGGTAGGTGGGGGGTCCTGTGTCCGTGGTTGACGGTTGGTGGGGTCTAATTTTGGAGGATGGAGGGACTTGTTTTGTTGGGTATAGAATCATAGAATCATAGAATAGTAGGGTTGGAAGGGGCCTACAAGGCCATCGAGTCCAACCGCCTGCTCAATGCCGGAATCCAAGTCAGAGCATCCCTGACAGATGGCTTTCCAGCCTCGTCTTGAAGGCCTCCAGTGTGGGAGAGCCCACCGCCTCCCTAGGGAACTGGTTCCATTGCTGTATTTCTCTAACAATCAGGAAGTTTCTCCTGGAGTTCAGCCGGAAACTGGCTTCCTGCAGCTTGAGCCCATTCTTCCGTGTCCTGCACTCCGGGGTGATGGAGAAGAGATACTGGCCTTCCTCTCTGGGACAACCTTTCAAGGACTTGAAGAGCGCTATCCTGTCTCCCCTCAGTCTTCTCTTCTCAAGGCTAAACAGGCCCAGTTCTTTCAGTCTCTCTTCATAGGGCTTTGTTTCCAGTCCCCTGATCATCTTGGTTGCCCTCCTCTGAACCCTCTCCAGTTTGTCTGCATCCTTCTTAAAGTGTGGTGCCCAGAACTGGACACAGTACTCCAGATGAGGCCTAACCAGTGCTGAGTAGAGGGGAACTAGTAATTCCCAGGATTTGGAAGCTATGCTTCCATTAATGCAGCCCCAAAGAGCATTTGTCTTTTTTGCAGCCACATCACATGGTTGGCTCATCTTCAGCTTGTGATCGACAACAAGGCCAAGATCCTTCTCGCTTGTAGTGTGGTTGAGCCACATATCCCCCATCTTGTAACTGTGCATTTGGTTTCTTTTTCCGAGGTGCAGAACTTGGCATTTATCCCTGTTAAATGTCATTCTGTTGTTTTCTGTGCAGCACTCCAGTCTATCCAGATCACTTTGAATTTTGTTTCTCTCTTCCCACGTCTTAGCCATCCTGCCCAATTTTGTGTCATCTGCAAATGTGATCAGCATTCCCTGCACCTCTTCATCCAAGTCATTAATAAAAGTGTTGAACAGCCCTGGGCCCAGGACTGAGCCCTGCGGTACCCCGCTCGTTACCTCTCCCCAGTTTGAGAAGGTCCCACTGATAAGCACTCTTGGAGCCCGATTCTGTAGCCAACTGTGGATCCACCAGATCGTTGTTTCATCTAGCCCACTTCGAGCTAGTTTGTCGAAATCTCTGCTGAAGCTGAAGTACATTATGTCTACAGCATTCCCACAGTCCACAAGGGAGGTGACTTGATCAAAAAAGAGATCAGATTCGTCTGGCAGGACTTGTTCTTGACAAATCCATGTTGGCTTCGAATCATCACGGCATTGTTTTCAAGTTGCTTGCAGATGGATTGCTTTATCATCTGCTCCAGAATTTCCCCAGGAATTGATGTCAGATTGACTGGTTCGTAGTTCCCAGGTTCCTCCTTTTAACCCTTTTTGAAGATGGGGACAACATTAGCCCTCCTCCAGTCATCTGGCACGTCCCCCGTCCTCCATGATTTCTCAAAGAGAATAGACAGCGGTTCTGAGCGTTCTTCTGCCAGTTCCTTTATTACTCTGGGATGCAGCTCATCTGGCCCTGGAGATTTGAACTCATTCAAAGTAATTAGGTGTTCCTTGACCATATGCCTATCGATCTCAAGCTGCAATCCTGCCCCTTCAGCCTTTACTTCACCTTTGCCAGGGGGGTCATAGACCCGCTTTTGGGAGAAGACTGAGCCAAAGTAGGAATTGAGCACCTCTGCCTTTTCCTTGTCATCTGTTATCATTTTACCATCCTTATTTAGTAGTTGAACCATCATTTCTTTCCTCTGCCTTTTACTGTGCACGTATCTGAAGAAAGCCTTTTTGTTGTTCTTAGCCTCCCTCGCTAACCTCAGCTCGTTCTCAGCTTTAGCCTCCCTGACGCCATCCCTGCAATTCTGTGCCACCTGCCTGTACTCTTCCTTTGTTGCTTGGCCTTCCTTCCCCTTCTGATATGTGTCCTTTTTTGTTTTCAGGTCATTTCTAAGCTTCTTGTGAACCCACATTGGCTTCTTCTGTTGTCTTCCAACTTTTCTTCTTGTTGGAGTTGGTTGTAATTGAGCCTTGAGAATGACCTTTCTTTAAAACTCCCACCCATCTTGGACTCCTTTTCTCATTAGAGTCGCTTGCTATGGGACCTTACTTATTATTGTTCAGAGTTTATTAAAATGGGCTTTCCCAAAATCCAGGGTATGCATTTGGCTACACTCGGCTTCTGCTTCCTTTAGAACCATTCCCTGGCTGGAGAGATTGTCATGGAATGTAACGAAGGCTCAGTCACCATGTCTTACACTTTACTGGCTTATACCTTATCAGCTTCAGCATGGCTTTCCTGGCTAGGAAATTGCCTGACAGCTTTAACAAAGCCAAGTTGATCACTTTCAGCATGCTGGTATTTTGCAGCGTTTGGATCTCTTTTGTGCCAACCGACCTGAGCAAAGGCAAAACTGAAGTACTTTGGCCACATCATGAGAAGACAGGACACCCTGGAGAAGATGCTGATGCTAGGGACAGTGGAAAGCCAAAGGAAGAGGGTCCGACCAAGGGCCAGATGGTTGGATGATATTCTGGGGGTGGCGGACTCGACCTTGGGGGAGCTGGGGGTGGTGACGGCCGAAAGGAAGCTCTGGCGTGGGCTGGTCCATGAAGTCACGAAGAGTCGGAAGCGACTGACCAAATAAACAACCACCACCTGAGCACTAAGGGGAAATCCATGGTGGCTGTGGAGATCTTCTGTATCCTGGCCTCTGGGGCTGGTCTCCTGGGCGGCATCTTCCTTCCAAAATGCTACGTTATTGTGCTGAGATCTGATCTCAACAACAGAGATCAGCTCATAAGGAAAAATATGAGTGGGGGTGCACAGAATTTCTCCCTGAAACTTCTTCGGGGGGCCGAACACGTTGGCGCTCGGCCCCCCGAAGTTTCGGGGAGAAATTCTCCGCCATCCCTACTCAGAAGCTGCCTTCAGGCCAGCCGGACCTCATTCAGCCTCTCCAGCACTGAGTGACGGAGCTGCCCCGTGGGAAGGGTCCTGTCAGTTACTTTTTAACAAATCCTGCCTTATTGTGGTTGTAGTCGTGCCTTTTGGTCTTCCCCAGAAGCCCCACAAAGCAAAAGAACGAAACGTCCCCAGCAACAGCTCCAAACCAACTCCCAGCTGCAAGAGACCCAGCAGAACTGCACTAAACAGCGAGATAACATTGTACGATATGTGTAAACCTATATCATAAATGGAGCACATCGAGTTATAAAGGGAGAGAATATTCCCAGTGCCTATATACCATTTATAACCACCTTAGGGATGTCATAACAACCATATCGCTCATGATCACATCAGTCGTACCGGTCCACGGAAGCCCGGTCTCTTCCCATTTCGACGACTCATATTCTTCATCAGGAGCTCCTACGGACAACTCCGAAGGTACGTCACAAACTCTGAGAGCAAACGCCGAGAAGTGATGTCCTCACAAGATCGTTTCACTTCCTGAATAAATGGGTTTTCAGTGGTGTCCTGGTCAATGACCCCTTCATGGATCATTGCCTTGTTGTGGCAAAGGGGCTTGCGTAACTCAGTGAAGCCATAAGCTATGCTGTGCAGGGCCACCCAAGACGGACAGGCCATGGCGGAGAGTTCTGACAAAATGTGGTCCGCTGGAGAAGGAAATGGCAACCCACTCCAGTATTCCTGTCAAGAAAACCCCACGGAACGTATCACAAGGCTAAAAGAGATGACGCCGGAAGATGAGCCCCTCCGGTCGGAAGGCGTCCAATATCATAGAATCATAGAAAAGTAGGGTTGGAAAGGGCCTACTGTTGCAGAACCCAGAGTCAGAGAGACCACGGAGTGAAGGAAAAAGAGATTCTTTATTTAACGCGCGGGCTTAAGGCTGGAATCATTTCCAAAGAGCCAGAAGCCCCGAAATACATCAGCACATTGTTTTTATAGACATTGTGACACATATGAAACGGCTCCTCCTCCCCCTCCCGCGTGGGGTTGCAGTCCTCAACATTTCTTCTCCTAGCACCATTGTTTATAATACAAGAACTGGGTTATAGGGTAGCCATGATAAGCAGAGAACAGAAGAGAACAGCAGAGAGCAAGATATACAATTGTATGACCTTTGACAAGATAAGGAATTCCTGTGTCTCATCAGCTTACAACAATATATTCAAGGGAGAAAGAGCTCAGCAAGAACATGAAGCATGAGACTGCATGAGGCTACTTAGTCTGACCCCCGATATGGCTGCTACATTCCCCCCTTAAATGCATAATTTCATTACAATTATAGCATTTCTGATAACCATACAAAGCTTTTTGTTACATACATATTACTTAGCCTCTTGTTGGGCTATTAGAGCGCAGAGGGCAGCAGTTTTACTAGCTGAGACATAAAACAGATTGGTTAAACAGCGCATAAGACAAGGAGCGCAGAGACATAACAGTATCTCTATGAACAACACTGGTAGAATTAGGATGAACAATGCTTCAAGCCAGCTAAGATCTGGAAGCCAAGGGGTTAACTAATTGAGCTAATTGTTTTGTCTTATTGTTTTGTTAGCTACTATATTGTGCAGCTTGTTGATCTGTTCATCTACAGCATTGCCATTATCAGTTAAGTTAAAACAACAGAGCTTTTGGTGTGTCTCACAACTTAAATGATGAAGAAGGAAGAGGTAATCTATACCAGCTCTATTTTCTAGAACTGCAGCTCTTAGATCATGCAACTCTTTATTTAACAATGACAATGCTCGTGAGGTGGCATTTATGCTTTTGGCTAAGCTGCAAGCTAACCAGTTGATCTCCAGACCATCAGCCAAGGCTAAACCTGGAACCCCAACCAGTTACATTGCTAAGGCCAATTTTTCTGAGTCAGAATATAACTGCACATGACTATTACAATTTTTAGTTAGTTGGAGTGCTCGAGGCTGCCGTCGACGGATTTTCTCGGGCCACAGGGGAAGAATTGGCACCAGTTCAATTGGTGGCTGAGGCAACATGGGTGGTTATTAGACAAGTTGGCAGGAATGAATGACCAAGTGCGGGAACCACATGTCTAAAACCATCCATGAGGCAAAAGTATGTGGGCATCATTAAAAGATATGTTTTGAATTTTATTACAGTGGAAGGGGGCCAGGGATAGCTTTGTATTTTCTGGAAAATTTTTGACAATTAAGCATTCGTGCACACGTAGCATTTGTTTCAGCAACGATGGGGGTGCGTAGAGTGAACTCTGTAGGGGGTAGGATCTTTGCAACCACGCCCCAATTAGCATTTTGGGAATAAGTTAAACTTACACCATAAACTCCTAACATGGTATCTTTTTGAATTTTCCCAGGATGTCTACAGACAGGTATTAGGCAAGAGCTAATAAGCCTGTTTGCAGGTATATCTCTTGGCAAACAAAAATGTTTTACTCTCATGATGTTAGTCAGGTGAAGCCAGTAATTATCAGCAAATCACTGGGACAAACTTTTCTTTCCAGGGGCAGACCCCCCTTTTTGCACCTTATTACGGAAATACAATGCAACACTACTAACACTACAACACGCATGTTTGATCTTTTTTGGGATCTGACCGTACGCCGGGCAGCTATTCACCTGGCAAGCTGCAGTAGGGTCTAGTCCCCTTCTTCAATTCTCTAGTTGCAGGTCTGACCGTACGCAGGGGGACAGTCTCCCGGTGTGTCCACAGTAAGGTCTAGCCTGAGTCTTCTTACTGCTTTTTCAGAATGATTTTTAAAGGATTTTCAGGATTTCTGTTTACAGTCTACTCTCCCCCTCTCACTCTCTTGACTCGTGTCCAATGTATCCAGGGTTTAACTCCAGCTGCTTTCATAGCTGCGGGGGTGGAAAGTATGACAGTTCTCAGTCCTCTCCACATGGGAGTCAAAGGGTTATTTTTCCCTCTTTAACTCATACTTTAACTCTTGGTTGGAAAGGATGAGCTTCTGTGATGGGAATGGCTTATTTTTTAAGACAAAGCGACGCTGGGCTTGAAGAACTTTGCTCAGTGTTTGGACTTCTTGTTTAAGGCTAACGTTTGCTTGCTTTTGATGCTGCTCCAGTGTCAATTATGAAGTCAATGTCACGGCCCCTCTCAAGCTGTCTCCTTCTTCGCCCATTCTGGCCCCTTTGGTTTTCTCCTTTGTGTATTTGATTCATTTTATTTGGGCATTCATGCCACTAATGTCCATCTTGTCCACACTGGGCACACTGGTTCTTTTTTAAGAAACTTTTGCCTCTGCCGGGTCTTCTTTTTTTTTCTTTCGTCCACGTCTTCTTGGGCCTCTGGGTCGAGGGGGGTGTACTGGCGATAGGCATCTGAAAGACGCTCCAAGTATGCTCTGGGGCCTCGGTGGCACCTTGCAGCACTTTAGACACTTTGGTCATATTAACTGACTTCTTCATACCTGCCTTCATGGCTTCTAACAGCAGGGTTTGATACTGGGTGAGGCGCTCTAGCCCCGCTTGTGTTTTGGGATTCCAGCAGGGGGGGGTGTTTACTTACAAGGAGACTTTATTGGGTAACTTACAGCACACAGGCGTACCTAATGGTTGGATCAGACAGCTTCTCTGAACCACGAGCTATTGGGCTAAATGGGTTTTATACCATACATGTTACCCATGAGGCAACACAACATTAGCAAGCATTTTCAGCATAGGCTAGAAGTGTTTGGTTCTCAGGCACAGCTTCCTGTAAACAACTTCGCTTCCCAAAGTGCTTGATAACACTTTTATTCATTAGTATGGGAAGACAATTTTTTTCTCTTTCTTTTGCTTTTTTTTTCTTGCTGATCTGCCTGTATTGCAGATCATGTTTCAAACTTTTTACATAAACCTTTCTGCCCTACACTAGTCCCAATGACGCACATTTGGGATAGGCTCTTCTTCTCCTTCTAGTTACATTTTCTTCATCTTAAAGAACTGTTACATTATTGTGGCTACTTTACCCCAGGTAATAAGCTCCAGGCACAATCAGCTGCTTCTAATTCACCCTGGGGGCAACTATGGCCACGCTTCTTTTCTACAAATGTTTTTTTTCTTTGCCTCTTGCCTTTTTTTTCTTCTTTTTTTTCTCCCTTCTCTATCTGTCTGCTACTTTCTCTATTTCTTCTTTTCTACTTGCTTTTGTCTTTCTTTCCTTGTCATCCATTGGGAACTACACTTAGTATTATTTGGAGTTGCAACTAACACTAATCTGCAAATATCACATATATTTTATGATATTTAAGTAATCATAAAATATATACAACAAACTTTTTCTGCAATTTAACACAATTAATGGAAAGCACTTTTTGCATGGTAAGGCATGATGGAGCAGATCCAGCAATTATACTGCTCTTCTGGCTGAAAGCTCAGGGCCCATCAAAATCAAGGGACGGGCATACCCACACACGCAGAGTTCTAGGTCACCATTTTTGCATCGGCAACTCTATGCTGCATGAGTTCTGGCAGAAGGAAATCTAAAAGTCATAGATCAAACTCAGCCTGCTGTACACTGAGCTGACTACAAACACAGACACACGGTCCACAGCGATGAGACAAGTTTATCCAAAGCTTCACAGCACTGTCCATGGCAAGTCTTTGACAATTTAAAATTTTAGTCCATGTGCAGAGTGTCTCTAAAAAGCCCACATGATGATGGAGGCAAACAGAGAAGGCTCTGGGCAATGAAGATGTGATGTTTCCAGCAAAGGCTCTCCACTTTTGCATCAGTTTAAAAAGGGAAAGTGTGGCCCTACACCCCTTCTGACAGACAAGGGCCTTTAACTTTTTAGCAAGGCCTCTGTCTAAACAGAGCGGCACAGCTCAGCTCTCTAGCCATGACGCTTTAACCTGGGCAACTCCTCTATAAATTTTATTTTACTTCTGTCAGGTTCTCACAGACATTTTAAAAACTTACTCTTTTTTTTTCTCTTCTAACCTGGTACACGAAAGCACTGAAACACTGAGTGCCGAAACCCAGGACGCTGGGGGGTGATGGGCATCGCCTTATACTTGCATTTTTCAGGCAGCCATTAATCTTCTTCGGGGAGGCGGTGGGGTGATTTGCAGGACTTCAAAGGCAAGCTTCTCTGTTTGTTTGTATTTGTAAATCCCAAGCTCAAAACAGGACATGATGAGGTACAGGGCAGCCAAATTCTTGCTTTGGCACGGGCAACAAATAACTCGGGTCAGCTTTCTTCGCTGGGGTCTCAAACAGGAAAACAGTCTTAATTTAAAGTTGTAACATCACTGACAGCGTCAGCCAGCCAGCTACACAGATCTCACTGTTTTTTTAAGACAGTTACTCCAGTATCTTCTTTTCTTCTCAATCAGGTTGGGTCTCCCAGCTTACACAGTTTATTGCAGCTTCCAGGAGCATGGTAGTAGCGTGATTTTGGCTTGGCCAGGAACATGCTGTCTGGTTTCTCGGTCTCTTAGCACACACACTCAGGCAGTCTAACACTGGACACTCAAATCAGTGAGATTTCTTCATTGCAGGGAATGCCACGGCAAAAGCTTAATGGTTACGCTCTTCAGAAATCATATAGCTGATGGTCTACAGGCTCTATGCAATTCTAACACAGTTCAAAGCTAAACACGGTTACCTTGACAGAGATCTTCAACGTGGCCTCTCCGCTTCATTCTGCTTTGGGCCAGTCTTATGGCACACTTTTCACTCGAAGAGGGGTCTAGCCTGTGCTCTGGGGGCTGATTCTTCACCTTTATTTTCTATTTTGCCTTCATCTTCTGGGTCTTCATTTTCAGTTTCCATTTCTTAGGGATTTCATCTCAATTAGGCGAGGTGATGATGTTGCACAACTCAGAACGTTGTGGGCAATTTTCCTGCCCCCCCCTCTCGGCGCGCTAGGCTAACAGTTACTTCTTCGGCCTTACACTCTCACGCTCCCACGCTTTGTTAAAAGCCAGGCTGTCCTGCAACATTTTTCTAATTAGCAGCCTCAGATCTTGTTCTTTTTCTCCTCTCAGCTCAACCTTGAGCTTTTTGCTGTTTTCTCTCTCTATTCTGAATCTTTTTTAAAAAAACCTTTTTCCTTCTTTGTTTGACATACATCTCAAGGGGGTGCAAGTCTTGAGCAGTAGATGAGCTCGCCTCCCCTTTTTTGTGAGAACACATCTTTTTAAGGGTCACTGACGATTTTATTAAATCTTCTGCCCAACACTTCAATTCTTCAGTTTCTTTTATTAATGCTGATTGAGGTGTAAGAGGGGAACCTCCCGATCCCGTAGAGATGAAAGTCTCGGCAGACAATATCTGGGAATTGAGGACCGTAGCTGAAATCGGCAAATTACTGCCGGTGGGGCTTGAAACTGATGGCGACAGTTCTAAGTCAAAGCGAGGGGAAATGCCTCTGCAGGGGGGATGGCAGGGGCTCAGGAGCCACAGGATCTGGATCTCTATGCGGCGGTCTCACAGTAACATGGGCCCGTGGTGGAAGCAGGGCATAAGCAGGTGGAAACGCCGTTAGCTCTGCCAGATCTTTACACGGGGCTTCTAACACTGGTTGTAATTTCTTTTTGGCCAATTTTTCTTTTCTGAGCACCAAAACTTTTGCCTGGGATTCTAGGCATTTCTTTAGCCATGGAGGAGAAGTGCGGACTATGGAATCCCACAAGTTTATGTAGGGAAATTGGTCGGGGTGCCCAGGTCTCCCAACCACAATGGCATATACACGGCTGGGCTCCAAAGAGCCTTTAGTAGGCCATCCTACACCAAAAGACGGCCACTCTATTTCACACAAAGTCTGCAACCGTTGAGGATTCATGGGGGGATCCCCATAATCTCTACTAAAACCTTTCTTAAAATTTGCTAGCGTACATCCCAAGGGGGTGCAAGGTTTGCTTCCCCCACCACCCATAGCCTCCCTCCTAAATTGAAGACAGACACAATTAGGGAATGGGAATTGGTCAGTGAGTAAGGGGTCTCACTGGCCAACACAAGAGGATTTTACACACCACGCACTTTGCTACTGGCCTGAGCACCCTGACGGTCAACGGTATGCGTCAGAAACCGCAGTAGCCACTCACACCATCATCAATCTCTCCACTGCATCCATATGTCCCTGCCACCCACTTTTCCCACTTTTTACCAGAGCGGAAAGCGGCTTCCCCAGCTTCCTCAGCTTCCTACTGAGTACTGGTGTGCTGGGTACTGGCGCCCACTCAGGGGTGTGATCAGGCCCCCCTTCTACCCGCAAGGAGTAGGTTCTTTTTGTATACGTATACCACCAACACTGACCTTCTTCATAAGGCGGGGCCCTCTTTTTTTCTGCCCAGTGGCCTTTCTCCCTAAAGGCGGGGCCCTCTTTTTCCCATATACTTGCCTTTCTCCTGAAGGCTTCCAATGTGGGTTTCAACTCAATTGCAGCTGCGATACAGGCAGGGCTCAAGTTCCTTCCTCCGCTTCCCAAGGTTCTCTTGCCGCTCGCTGCCGTTTGGGCGATCCCGGTGCAGGCTTTCTCCCATTCACTGGACAAAAAGGTCGGTGGCGCCAAGAAAGGGAGGCATGCGCCGAGCTCGTCTTCCCCGTGCGGTGATCAAGAGCAGGCAAATGCCACCTGTCTGGCTCAGAGCCTGCCACATCCGAGTCACAGCACCATTTATGTTGCAGAACCCAGAGTCAGAGAGACCACGGAGTGAAGGAAAAAGAGATTCTTTATTTAACGCGCGGGCTTAAGGCTGGAATCATTTCCAAAGAGCCAGAAGCCCCGAAATACATCAGCACATTGTTTTTATAGACATTGTGACACATATGAAATGGCTCCTCCTCCCCCTCCCGCGTGGGGTTGCAGTCCTCAACATTTCTTCTCCTAGCACCATTGTTTATAATACAAGAACTGGGTTATAGGGTAGCCATGATAAGCAGAGAACAGAAGAGAAGAGCAGAGAACAAGATATACAATTGTATGACCTTTGACAAGATAAGGAATTCCTGTGTCTCGTCAGCTTACAACAATATATTCAAGGGAGAAAGAGCTCAGCAAGAACATGAAGCATGAGACTGCATGAGGCTACTTAGTCTGACCCCCGATATGGCTGCTACACTACAAGGCCATCGAGTCCAACCCCCTGCTCACTTACCCAATATACTACTGGGGAAGAGCTAGGGATGGCGGAGAATTCTGCCACGGATTCCAGTGAGGCCGAATGCACTGGCATTTGGCCCCCCGGAATCCGTGGTAGAATGGCCTCCTGCCCCCCCCGCCCTGCGGAACCCCCGGGACGAAGCTTACCTGCAGCGGATGCAGCGGATGCGGTGACGAGGCAGCAGCGGAAGGTGCAGCAGCGGAAGGTGTGGCGGCAGGCGGTAGCAGAAGGTGTGGCGGTAGGGGCAGCAGGGGTGGCAGGGGCAGCAGCTGGTCTCCTGGCCGGCCGCTGCTGGGCGCAGCGAATGCAAATGGCAGCAGCTATGGTGGCCGCCATTTGCATTCGCTATTTTTAGCCATTCTAGCCTACGTAAATATTTATGTAGGCTAGAACGGCTAAAAATAGCCAACGCAAATGGCAGCTGCCATAGCTGCCGCCATTTGGGTATGCTTTTTTTTTTACTTTGCCATGGTAGGCTACGTAAATATTTACAGATCCTGAAGCTGAAGCTCCAATATTTTGGCCACCTAATGCGAAGAGAAAACTCCCTGGAAAAGACCCTGATGCTGGGAAAGACTGAAGGCAAAAGGAGAAGGGGACGGCAGAGGATGAGATGGCTAGATAGCATCACGGATGCAATGAATATGAACTTGAGCACGCTCCGGGAGAGAGCGCAGGACAGGAAGGCCTGGCGTGCTATGGTCCATGGGGTCACGAAGAGTCGGACACGACTGAACGACTGAACAACAACAACAACAAAATCATGGCAAAGTAAAAAAAAACACGCATACCCTTCTGTTTCCTTCTCCAGTGGACCACATTTTGTCAGAACTCTCCGCCATGACCTGTCCGTCTTGGGTGGCCCTGCACAGCGTAGCTTATGGCTTCACTGAGTTGTGCAAGCCCGTTCACCACAGCAAGGCAGTGAACCATGAAGGGGTTGTTGACCAGGACACCACTGAAAACCCATTTATTCAGGAAGTGAAACGATCTTGTAAGGACACCAGTTCTCGGGGTTGGCTCTCAGAGTTTGCGACGTACCTTCGGAGTTGTCTGTAGGAGCTCCTGATGAAGACTATGAGTCGTCGAAACGGGAAGAGACCGGGCTTCCGTGGACCGGTACGACTGATGTGATCATGAGTGATATGGTTGTTAGGACATCCATAAGGTGATTATAAATGGTATATAGGCACTGGGAATATTCTCTCCCTTTATAACTTGATGTGTACAATCAAGTGCTCCATTTATCATATAGGTTTATAAATATTGTACAACATTATCTCACAATTGTAGTAAAAATGTAACCTAAAAGCCATTGTATGTGCCTTCAGCAGCACGTAGCATTGTAAGAGCTGCGCATGCCTGGAATGAGCAGACAGTAACCCTAAGATAAGGTTGCTAAGCAAACCTCTGGCAACCAATCAAAAGTAACACGCTGGCTGAGGAATGCAAGCTAAGTGATAAAACTGTAGCGCGGGGGTCGCCCAGGGTCGACTCTGCTTTTGAGCGTGAGCTCCTTTGTCGAACTGTTTGCAAACAATAAAATTGAGTTGGACCCAGCCTGAAGTTGACTCTCCTCTTTGGGGCAAATTGGACTAGCCTCCAGGGGGCGACACCAGCATTTTGTGCAACGAATTGGTGAGCTAGTCAGGAGTCCCTTGGACCACCTTGGGGTCAAACGACAGAACCGGCAAAGGTGCCTGTGGGGTGTGCCGGACCGCCTTTGAGGTCTGCCACAGCACCAGAGAATGGGGGTCGGGACACCCAGGAGGTTAAAGGCGTGGACTCCATTGATTGAGTCAACCAGGCTGAACGGGTCTGAAGAGACGGCACTAGGGTGTTGGGCAGAGTGAGTACTTGATTTCCCTTCTGTCTTTCTCTTTGAGTTGCCTTTGGAGCGTCTGAGGTTTGTCAGACTCTGTGTAAGCGTCTGAGGTTTGTTAGACTCCATGTAAGTGTCAGAGGTTTGTCAGGCTCCGTGTATGGTTTCAAATAGAGGTAGGCACAATGGGGGCGGGTAGCTCCCGTTTAGAAAGCTCTGCCACTCCCTTGGGATGCATGCTAAAGAACTTTAGCAAAGTCAAAGATAATTATGGCACTAAGATGTTGAAAGGCAAGCTGGTTACACTCTGTCAATTGGAATGGCCATCATTTGGAGTCAACTGGCCAGATATCGGCTCCTTTAATGAGGCCACAATTAGAAAAGTACACGTTATTGTTGTAAATGATGGGCACTGGGATCAGTATCCCTACATAGACTCATGGTTGAGTTGCACTTTGAGCAACCCTTCCTGGGTGAAACAATGTAAAGGAGAGATGTGCAAACAAATGCTGGCTGCAGACCCTCAGAGAAAGAAGGGAGGGAAGGGAAAGCCAATCTTAGAGGGAGAAGATGAGATAGACTTGGCACAAGGTTTGAGGGGGCAGGATCATGATCATGCAATTCCGCCTCAACCTCCAGTAGAAAGTACCCCAACGGTGGCCACAGCCTCTCAACCCCGGCCAGCCGGGTCCACATCGCAAAGTCTCTCTCAACCGCCACCCTATGATGGAGAGTATAACGTGACTCCCTCGTGCCCTGCCGACTCCTCTTCTGACCAAGTCCCAAGACAAGTGGCCCAACCCGGCTCACCAAGACCCCTGCGGGATCCATCCCAGTTAGCAATACATTTTTCTCCTCTGGCTGAGCCTAGGGCTACCCAAAACCTGCACCCTAAATACCAGTGCCCGATGCGAGAGGTAATGGCAGGGGAGGGGCAGACTGCATTTGTATATGTGCCCTTCAGCACCGCTGATCTGTTCAATTGGAAAAATCAGAATCCTTCCTTTAGAGAAGATCCTGATAAGATGCAAAGTTTATTTCGATCTGTGGGGCAGACGCATCGTCCCACATGGGCAGATGTGCAGATGATGTTGCAAACCCTACTAACGTCCGAGGAAAGGCGCCTAGTGCAAGGCACCACTAATAGGATCGCTGAGGAGTGAGTAGCGGGAACTACTAGGGACCCCCATGAATTATGCCCCCAAGTAGACCCTGAGTGGCATCCCAACGACCCCAGGGACCAAGAGCGGAGTCAGGACTATTTGGGAATAATAGCGGAGGCATTGGGGAGGGCTGTGCCATGTGTGACTAACTTTTCCAAGTTGTATGAAGTCCGCCAAGAGAAGGATGAAAATCCCTCTGTGTTCCTAGGACGGTTGTTTGATGCATTTAGGAAGTTTAGTGACCTAGATCCTGAAGCCTCAGAAAACCAGCACATGGTAAATACAATGTTCATAGGGCAAGCAGCACCAGATATAAGAAAGAAGCTGCAGAAAGCTGAAGGAGCCATGGGCAAGCCACTCTCCGAGTTGATAGAGATTGCATATAAAGTGTATGGCAACCGAGAGCAAGTAACAGAAAGAAGGGAGACAAAACGCGGCGAAAAGCAGCTGGCGATGCTAGCAGCCGCCTTGAGTGGCAGCTCAGGACGCATAGAGCCTCAGCAGAGGCCAGAGGTGGGGCAGAAGAAGGGAAAGGGCCGCCCGAGGTTTGACGAATGTGCATATTGCTGAGAGAAGGGACACTGGAAGAATGACTGCCCGCTGAGAAGGCAGAGAGAGAAGAGCCAGGGGGAGGGGCGCCAATTGAGAGCAGACTCCTCTGAGGAATGTAGCTGAAGGAGACCGGGATCTAAAGCCACCACCCTATGAGTTAGTACTCGGGAAGATCCCATGGTAAAGATAAGGGTCGGTGGCAGAGACTATGAGGCTCTGGTAGATACTGGAGCCACCTTTTCCATGATCCCTGCAAAATCCCCCCTCGCCAAAGAAAGCAGACGACACGTGACAATAGAAGGAATTGAAGGAAGAAAGGCTAGATTGCCTGTATGTGAGCCCCTCCTCACAAAGATCGGAGACAATAGACTAGAACATGCCTTTGTGGTCTCGCCCACATGTCCGGTCGCCCTTCTGGGGTGGGACTTGCTGACGAAGCTGCAAGCTGAGATCTTCTTTCGTGGGGATCAGATTGTAGTCCAGCTACCAGTGAAGCAGAGCTCAAATTACCAGATGGCCCTCCAGGCAACTGAAACTGTGTCAAAGGCCAAGGGGATTGAGCTCTTAGAGAATGTTGACCCATGTGTATGGGCAGATGGAAACCCAGCTCGGGCAAAGTATGTAACACCAATCAAAATTCCCCTAAAGGAGGGAGAGCTGCCTGTGTGCGTGAAACAGTATCCTTTGAAGAGAGCTACTCGTGCAGGCTTAAAACAGCTTATTGAAAAGTTTAAGAAGTATGGCTGGCTAGTAGAGGGCTCATCCCCCTTTAACACCCCAATATTGGGGTTGCTCAAACCAAACAGCACCTCCTACAGGCTGGTGCAAGACCTGAGAGCCATAAACAAGAAAGTTTTAGTGGATCATCCCCTGGTTCCAAACCCCCACACCATTTTGACCCAAGTCCCAGTGAATGCAAGGGTGTTTTCTGTCCTAGATTTAAAAGATGCTTTCTTCTCTATCCCACTGCACAAAGACAGCCAGAAAATATTTGCATTTGAATGGGAAGACCCAGATACTTATCATAAAACTCAATTGTTATGGGCTGTGTTGCCCCAAGGGCTCGTTTCAGCCCCCACATTTTTGAATTAGCATTGCAGAAGGATTTGGAGCAGTGGAGAGACGAGCACCAGGAGGTGGCGCTGTTGCAATATGTTGATGACCTGTTGATAGCGAGCCCTAGCATGCAAACGGGGAAGAGAGCAACAGAGTCCTTGCTGAACACCTTGGGAGAAAGGGGTACAAAGTATCACGAGAGAAGACTCAAATATGCCAACCAAAGGTTACTTTCTTAGGCTATGAAATTGAAATGGGAACAAGAGCCCTGAGCAAAGATCGAATTCAAGCTATACAAAATATGCCTGCTCCTAAAAGCCCAAAGGAGCTACGAGCCTTTCTGGGTCTGACAGGGTTTTGCAGAATGTGGATTCCTGATTATGGGGGAAAGGCTAAGCCCCTGTATGAGTCTCTTACCAAAGAGGGCCTCGCAAGTTGGAAATGGACCAAAGAAAATCAGCATGCATTTGAACTATTGAAGACTGCCCTCTCACAACCTCCAGCACTCATGATTCCAAATGGGCGCAAGCCCTATAGACTGTACGTGCATGAGAACAAGGGAGTTGCCTCGGGAGTCTTGACTCAACCAGTGGGCCCGACATGGAGGCCTGTGGGCTATTACTCCAAGGTCCTGGACCCTGTAGCAAAAGGGTGGCCAGCATGTCGGAGAGCCGTTGCGGCCACTGCTACCCTTGTAGAGGAGGCACAAAAGATTGTCATGGGAGCTAACATGGAGATACACACCCCACATGGCGTGCCCCAAATCCTTTGAGCAGAGGGAGGAAAGTTCTTAAACCCTTCCAGACAATCTAGATATGAGATCTTTTTGTTATCTAATCCAGGCCTCACCTATAAGCACACCACGGCTCTGAATCCAGCCACCCTTCTGCCAGAACCAGGACCCCCATGTCATGATTGTCTAGAAGTGTTAACTCAAACAGTATTGATTCGACCCGACTTGACAGATGACCCGCTTGAAAATCCAGAAGAAGAGTTCTTTGTAGATGGCTCAAGCAACGTAATCGATGGCACACGACATACAGGATGCTCCGTGGTAACGCTGACTGAAACTATGTGGAAAGAGAAACTCCCTGCAAGTTGGTCAGCGCAAGCAGCAGAACTCACTGCCTTGACATGTGCACTAGAATTGGGGAAGGATAAAAGAGTGAACATATTTACAGACTCACGCTATGCCTTTGCCACTGACATGCCCATGGACTACTGTGGAAAGAACGTGGGTTCATCACAGCCTCTGGACAGAAGATTGCAAATGGACCACAGATTGTGGCACTACTGGAGGCTCTCCAACTGCCAAAGGAGGTAGCCGTGGTGCACGTAAAAGCACATGGCAGAGCCGCAGATGAGCACCAGAGAAGGGGAAATGCGAAGGCCGACATGGCAGCCAAAGAAGCAGCGCAGATGGGAGGAGAAGTAGTGTTTCAAGGCTTAGCCCATGAGATACCCCTCCACTTGGAAGACTATAAAGCAAAATACACCCAGGCTGATGACAAAGCTGCCGAGGAAAACAAGGCCACAAAAAATCCCCAAGGGTGGTGGGTAGTCCCAGGAGGAAAAGTCTTGCTACCCCGATGGCTGGCAGAAAAAGTGGTAAAACAACTTCATGCGAAGACCCACATGGGAGGCACCGCAATGGGAGACTTACTAGTTCAACAGGTTGTGGCACTGGGATTGTATGTAGAAGCCCAACGAGTAGCAGCAAGATGCCCCACCTGCCAGAAGGTAAATCCAAAAGGGGCCCGAGCGCCACCGCCAATGGGAGGACGACAGTGGGCGCACTACCCTGGACAGGCCTGGCAGATTGACTTCGCAGAGCTTCCAAGGTCAGGCCGACACCAATATTTATTGGTACTGGTGGACCAGCTAACGGGATGGGTAGAAGCCTACCCTACAAGGACAGCTACAGCATCAACAGTGGCACGCTTCCTGCTCCAGGAACTGATACCCCGGTTCCTGTTGCCTGAGTCTATTGAGTCGGATCAAGGGAGCCACTTTGTGGGAAAGATAGTGCAAGAAGTGTCTAAAGCTTTAGGCATTAAATGGAGAGTCCATACCCCATGGAGGCCTCAGAGTTCAGGTCAGGTGGAGTGCATGAATAGGACATTAAAGACAATGATAACAAAAATTTGCATTGAGACCCTCTTAAAGTGGCCCCAGGCGCTCCCACTGGCTTTAACTCGCATTCGTAGCACTCCACGTAGAGGGATAAAATTGTCACCTTTTGAATTAATGTTTGGAATGCCTCCCAGGGTTCTGCCAGCAGGGTGGAGGAAACAAGTCACTGTCAATTTGGGAAAAACTGAAATTGGAGAACATATTATTGCCTTGCAGTCTGTTTTGTCATCCCTTCACAGGTTTGCTGCACCATTCCAGAGCCTACCACTGGATGCTCCGATCCACAACTTCCAGCCGGGGGACCAGGTGCTGCTCCAAAAGTGGAAAAAGGGCCCCCTAACCGAGAGGTGGGAGGGACCATACCAGGTGTTGTTGGTAACCCATACAGCTGTCAAGCCCAGTGGCAATGACAGGTGGACTCACTGTTCCAGAATAAAAAGGTATAACCAAGGTGAGGACACCAGCTCCCAGGGCGTGGTCACTCCGGAAGCTGACCTCCTCTCGGAAGAAGAAGCCTGCAAGCAGCGGGATAAAGACAACTGGCATAGTCATCCTATTTCAGATCTGAAATTAAGATTATGTAAAACAAGGACCAAAGATTAAGTATGCAGCAGCTGTGTCTGTTAGTAATAATCCTAAGGCTAAATCTAGCTGTAGGAGAAAACAGCATGCTGTTTCTAGCCGAAGCTGTAGCCAGATACTGGAACCTCTCGAACTGCTGGGTCTGCATGCAGGCCGAGAATGAGGGAAAGGTAAGCACATGGATCCCTCATCCTCTGAACCTGACTGAATTAGTACACACTGATTATAGAATACATAAACAAACAAATGTTACTTGGGAAGATGATTTTATCTTAAGTCAAACTCCATCATGGGAAGTGCGGCCCCAATTAGGAGAATGGTGCTTCATGCAAAACAGGTCTGACACACATACACACTTTGTAGGAAATAGCAGCTGCAGGAATTATATAGTAAAGGGAGGTGCATGGCACAACAACCACACCTCGAAGAGAACTTTTTGTGCAGGATATGCAGATTACATCACCCTTCGGCCCGAGGTTTCAAGGGTGATAGGTGGCCACAAATGTGTGTTGTGGTCAATCCCTCATAGTAGCTCACAATCCTTGTTCTATTGCATTCGAAACCAGACAAAAGATCAAAATGCTAGAGCTTGCTATATGAATGGAACTCTCAGCCCGCGTGGAGATTCAACCCTATACTTGGGATATTACAATCAGTATTTGGATCCCCAAAAATATGGCCTAGCAGACAAGTCTTGGCCTGCTTTGACTGGTCATTATTGGATCTGTGGGACTCACGCATACACCCAGTTGCCTGCCAACTGGACTGGCGTGTGTTATCCTGGGATATTAAGGCCCCCATTCACGCTGTTGCCTCAAAGGGCCTCAGTACTGCACCGACTATACAGAGTAGATAAAAGATCCCTGAGCATGAAAGGCTTGTCTGCTACACAAAGATGGGGAAATGACGAGTGGCCGGCAGAAAGGATAATAAGGTATTATGGGCCTGCCACTTGGGAACCCAACGTGGTGGGGAGAGAACCCACATACCTTACTAACCGCATAATCCGGCTTCAGGCAATAGTGGAAATCTTTGCAAACGAGACTGCAAGGGCCATAGATTTAGCAGCCACACAGCTAACCCAACTCCGCAACGCTGTCACCCAAAATCGGATGGGGCTTGATTACGTGTTAGCAGCAGAGGGGGGCCTTTGTCAGAAGTTTAATTGGACAGACTGCTGCTTGCAGATTGATGACAATGGCGATATCCTTAGGGATATTGCAACCAAAATTAGAAAAATAACTCATGTCCCAGTACAAACCTGGAACGGGTGGAGTACTGACTGGCTGACTTCGTGGTTGCCAGACTTTCGCTGGTTGAAGACTGGATTTATGATATTCTGCTTAGTTATGCTAATTTTGTGCTTATTACCCTGCATACTTCCCTGCATTATAGCCCTAGTTAAACGCACAGTAGAATCTGTAGTCAGCAGGGAAATGTTTGTACATTACCAGAGATTAGCGATGGCTGAAGTAGACTAAGTGTTATAAGAAGAAAGCATCATGAGGGGGGAATTGTAGTAAAAATGTAACCTAAAAGCCATTGCATGTGCCTTCAGCAGCACGTAGTATTGTAAGAGCTGCGCATGCCTGGAATGAGCAGACAGTAACCCTAAGATAAGGTTGCTAGGCAAACCGCTGGCAACCCATCAAAGTGACACGCTGGCTGAGGAATGCAAGCTAAGTGATAAAACTGTAGCGCGGGGGTTGCCGGGGGCCGACTCTGCTTTTGAGCGTGAGCTCCTCTGTCGAACTGTGCAATGCAAACAATGAAATCGAGCTGGACCCAGCCTGCAGTTGACTCTCCTCTTTGGGGCAAATTGGACTAGCCTCCAGGGGGCGACACTAGCAATTTGTGCAACACTATCATGGTTAAGTACAGGGAGGCAAACGGCGGTGGCTACAGCCGCCACCATTTGCGTCCCTGCTGCCCAGCGGCCGGATGTCCAGCTGTGGGTGGAGCCGGTCGGCGGCTCCACAGAATCCCCACAGAGCAGAGCCGGCTGGGCAGGATTCCAGGGGGAGGGACGGAGCGCCTCCTCCCCTGTCGAGGATCCCGGGGGGAGGGACGGAGCGCCTCCCCCTCCACCACAAAGCAGATCTGTGAAATGGTAAGTGACTTTCATACATCCCTAGGAAGAGCAGAGGGAATTCCCAAGTAGCGCCAGAAAGAGTGAAGCGGCTGGGCCAAAGCTGAAAGGACGCTCAGCTGTGGATGTGTCTGGTGGTGAAAAGAAAGTCCGATGCTGTAAAGAACAATATTGTTTAGGAACCTGGGACGTCAGGTCAATGAATCAAGGTAAGCAGGAGGTGGTCAAACATGAGATGGCAAGATTGAACATCGACATCTTGGGAATCAGCAAACTAAAATGGACAGGCCTGGGCGAATTTAATGCAGGTGACCATCATATCTACTACTGCGGGCAAGAATCCCCTAGAAGAAATGGAGTAGCACTCATAGTCAACAAAAGGGTGGGAAAAGCAGTCCTGGGGTACAATCACGAAAACGACAGAATGATCTCAGTACGAATCCAAGGCAAACCATTCAACATCACAGTAATTCAAGTCTATGCCCCAACCACTGAGGCCGAAGAAGCTGAGGTTGATCAGTTCTGTGAAGACCTACAACACCTTCTAGAACTAACACCAAAAAAAGATGTCCTCTTCATCATAGGGGATTGGAATGCTAAAGTAGGAAGTCAAGAAATCACCAGGATAACAGGCAGGCATGGCCTTGGTGTACAAAATGAAGCAGGACAAAAGCTAATAGAGTTTTGCCAAGAGAACACGCTGATCATAGCAAACACTCTTTTCCAACAGCACAAGAGACGACTCTACACATGGACATCACCAGATGGTCAATATCGAAATCAGATTGATGATGTCCTTTGCAGCCAAAGATGGAGAAGCTCTATACAGTCAGTTAAAACAAGACCTGGAGCTGACTGTGGCTCAGATCATGAGCTGCTTCTTGCAAAATTTCAGCTTAAATTGAAGAACGTAGGGAAAACCACTAAACCATTCAGGTATGACCTCAATCATATCCCTGAGCCCTGCGGTACCCCACCCGTTACCTCACCCCAGTTTGAGAAGGTCCCATTGATAAGCACTCTTGCAGTCCGATTCTGTAGCCAACTGTGGATCCACCAGATCGTTGTTTCATCTAGCCCACTTTGAGCTAGTTTGCTCATCAGGATATCATGGGGCACTTAGTCGAAAGCTTTGCTGAAGTCGAGGTATATGATGTCTACAGCATTCCCACGGTCCACAAGGGAGGTGACTTGATCAAAAAATGAGATCAGATTCATCTGGCACGATTTGTTCTGGACAAATCCATGTTGGCTTCGAGTAATCACTACCTTGTTTTCAAGGTGCTTACAGATGGATTGCTTTATGAACTGCTCCAGAATTTTCCCAGGGATTGATGTCAGACGGACTGCTCTGTAGTTCCCAGGTTCCTCCTTTTTGCCCTTTTTGAAGATAGGGACAACATTAGTCCTCCTCCAGTCATCTGGCACTTCCCCCGTCCTCTAGGATTTCTCAAAGAGAATAGACAGTGGTTCTGAGAGTTCTTCTGCCAGTTCGTTTCTTACTCTAGGATGCAGTTCATCTGGCCCTGGAGACTGGAACTCATTCCAAGTAATGAGGTGTTCCTTGACCATATGGCTGTCGATCTCAAGCTGCAATTCTGCCCCTTCAGCCTGTACTTCGCCTTGGCCAGGGGGGTCATAGACCCTCTTTGGGGAGAAGACTGAGCCAAAGTAGGAATTGAGCACTCCTGCCTTTTCTTTGTCATCTGCTATCATTTTGCCATCCTTATTTAATAGCTGAACCACCATTTCTTTCCTCTGCCTTTTACTATGCATGTAGCTGAAGACTTTTTGTTGCTTTTAGCCTCCCTCGCTAACCTCTGCTCGTTCTCAGCTTTAGCCTTCCTGACAACATCCCTGCAGTTCTGTGCTACCTGCCTGTACTCTTCCTTTGTTACTTGGCCTTCCTTCCACTTCCTTTTTTGTTTTCAGATCACCTCTAAGCTTTTTGTGAAGCCACATGGGCTTCTTCTGTTGTCTTCCACCTTTTCTTCTTGTTGGAATTGTTTGTAATCGTGCCTTGAGAATTTCCTTTTTTAAAAGCTCCCACCCATCTTGGACTCCTCTTCTCGTTAGCGTCGCTTGCCATGGGACCTTACTGATCATTGTTCTGAGTTTATTAAAATCAGCTTTCCTAAAATCCAGGGTACGCGAGCTGCACCATAAAGCTACCAGCATTGTGGCCCTGATGCAGAATCTCTTCAGGGAAAGGGAAGCAGATGGTCTGTAAGCTTCTTCCAATGTGTTTTCAGTGGGGGGATGTCCCAAGAAAGTAGGGTTGTACGAAAGTCACTTACCTGGTCTCGCAGCTTGCTTCGCGGTGAGGGGGAGGCGCTTCGCTGCTCCCCCCGAAGTTCAGGCCGGGGGGGGAGGCTTCCCGCCTCGCCCGGCCGAAATTCAAGCCGGGGAGAAGCGCCCCGTCTCCCCGGCCACGAACTTCAAAAGAAAACAAAAAACAAAAACGCCCCTGTGATAGGCTACGTAACGATTAACGTAGCCTATCACGGCTAGATCTGCAAAGTCAGCCGTGATAGGTTACGTTAATCGTCACGTAGCCTATCACGGGTGACTTTGAAAGAAAAAAAAAAGCGCGTACGCAAATGGCGGCCCCCATAGGGATCCGCCATTCGCGTTTCTTATTTGGTCGCTGTAGTCTACGTAAAGGTTTACGTAGACTACGGCGAAAATAAGGGCAACGCTATTTGCGTTGCCCTTATTTTCGCCGTAGTCTACATAAATCTTTATGTAGACTACAGCGACCAAATAAGGAACGTGAATGGCGGCTCCCTATGGGGGCCGCCATTAGCCGTACGTGCTTTTTTTTTTTAAAGTCACCCATGATAGGCTACGTGACGATTAACGTAGCCTATCACGGCTGACTTTGCAAATCTAGCCGTGATAGGCTACGTTAATCATTACGTAGCCTATCACAGGGGTGTTTTTTTTTTTTTTACTTTTCTTGTAATGGCGGCAGCGGCAGCCGGTCAAAAGACCGGCTGCCACCCCCACCCCTGACGAAGACCTGCCGAACCGCCGCCAGGACCCGCTGCTGGGAGGGACATTCGTGAAAGGTAAGTCCCATCCCGGGGGGGGGGCGGGGGGGCAGAGAATTTCTCCCCGAACAACCTTCGGAGGACTGAATGCATTGGCACTCGGCCCCCCGAAGTTTCGGGGAGAAATTCTCCCCCATCCCTACGAAGAAAGAGCAGATGATGGGTGGACAAGGACTTCTCCTTTTGCAGCACAAAGGGGCACCAAGGTCCTTGCGGCACCAAGGACTAGCTCATCCCTGTGTCATTCAGAGGCACGGACCTGGATCGGAAAGAGAAGCAGAGTGCTGACCGTGCTCTCTGCAGATCCAATGGCACTGTGGATTTGACCTGGACATCCAGCGGGGAGCCGGACTCTGTTGGGGGTGTCTGTTCTGAGGGTCTGTAGATGTGCAGAAATAGAACTCCTGTCAAGGAAGTGCCAGAAGTCTCCAGGGAGCTGAAGGAAGCTGAATCCTGGGAAAGCACTGGGAGCCCTGGAACCTCCTGCCACTCAGCTGTGGCATCATCATCTGAATCAGGTGAGGGGTTAAAGCGAAGCAGAGCATGGTGTGGGAGCCCCTCTTGAAAGAGGAACTCAGGCGGCCGATTTCTTCCATGCCTGACCATTGGCTCATTCTGTTCAAGGGGGCTGAATCCCTTTCCCAAAAATCTCTCAGGGAGGGGTACATTCCAAGGGACTGCTGACCACTGCCCCAAATGGTGAGATGTTCTCAAAGAAGAACGTTCTAGATCTCACCTGGTGTCACCCACCCAGGTTGGCCATTGGCTCCTTCTGGGCATCAAGGAGGAAGGGGACCTCCTTGTCCAGGTGAGGCCTGCTGGCACAACAAGGTCCATCTGAGCTCTTGCTGTTCTGGCCTCATGCTCGGTCCAGCATCTGAGTTTGTCCTCTGGTCCCAATTGCTCTTCTGACCCAACACCTGCCTGGTTCTCTGGTCCTGTTTTCTCCTCTGTTCTAGGATGCAGGCTGCTCCCCAACCTTGCCTGCCAGTTGACCTACAAACCCGATGGCTCTTTGGGCCTGGATCCCAGTTCTGACTGCCCTGTCCTGATAGGACAGCCCAACTAGACTTTGGGCTAGTTACTCCACCAGACTGGTCAGAAAGGCTGGGAGGGGCTTCTTTGCTGGGCAGTGTGGCTCATCCTAACACAGACCCTGCATCCCTTTCACCCCAAATAGGAGCCAAGGGATAGGAACCAATAGGGACCAATAGGAACCAGTAAGAACCATTTGCTTCAAAGGGAGCAAATGGCATCGAAGCTTCTGGAGCTTCCCAGAGGGGGAAGATCAGGGCAGGCAGCATGTCATCTTATTTTAGCCTTCCCCAACTGGATGACCTGCCAATGTGTTGGACTGCAAGTCCCATCAACCTCAGATAGCACATCTGGACAATGCCAGGAAGCATTTGACCAGGTAACCCTCCACAGCCTCACTTTCAATGTGCGGTTCTAGCACTCAGTGCAGAGGGAGGTTGGGGGAATGTTGGTACTGCTCCAACTCCCAGCATCCTCTGGAAGGTGTGTCGCAGATGAGATGTGAATGCCAGCCCTTGGCCTCTGTGTAGCTCATGGGGAAAGTCCCCAAAGGAGGAAGTCACCTGAGCTCAGGGACAAGGGCTAATGTGACTTGCCAAAGTAGGATGGCCTCAGGATATCTGGTGGTGCCACCTGCCATCACTAGGAAGCATCTATGGGACCAACTCCACTTTGTTCATAGCTGGTGATTAAAAATCTTCTGCCACCTTTGGGTTTCTGGAAGATGCCAGTCCACACTGGGGCCAGGTCCAACCTTCGCAAGGTGAGGGTGGGGGCGCTGGGGATCAAACCTGGGGAATTCGGCATGTGAAGTTACATGCCCTTCCCTGCCCACCTGCTTCCCTGTTCTACTAACTCAGCCCCCCTGGCCTCCCTTCCTGTGTGACCTGCATAGCAGAGTAAATGGGGAAGGGGAATGGAGGCACGTTAAAGGTGTGTGTTGGGGGAGACCATGTGGGCCACTTAGGTGAGCTGGAAGGGGCCACAGTCACTCCTTTCCCCCATCTCTATCTCGTCCATTGAAGGCAAAGACCAATCCACCAGGCTTTGGCACCGTCACAACCCAACTTCTCCATACCTTTTAAGTCCTTGATAGTCCCTGATCCTCACACATTTGGCATCTGCTCTTGGACAAGGCCCTGCACTTTCTGTAGTTCATAGAATCATAGAATCATAGAAGAGTAGGGTTGGAAGGGGCCTACAAGGCCATCGAGTCCAGCCCCCTTCTCAATGCAGGAGTCCAAGTCAAGCATCCCTGACAGATGGCTGATATGAGCCACCTTGGTTTCCTTGAAGAGGAAAAAGGCGGGATACAAGCAGCATACTAAATAAATAATCTGCATGCTGCTGGGAATGGTGGGAACTGCAGTCCAACACATTTGGAAGGCCCCAGTATGGGGAAGGCTGGTATAGGCAGTGGTCTCTGCTGTCCCCGGGATTGCCGAGAAGGCAGTATGCCGGGTGTCCAAGATGGTGTAGAGGGGGGCCATCTGAGATGGGGTTCGGGCAACATGTCCTCCTGGGTCTGAGGGTTCCCCCAGATAACCTTCTCTCTCCAGGATCACATTCAGGGTGCAGTTCTAGCACTCAATCAGAACATCTGCCTGGAGATGGCAGGGGAAGGTCCATGCTGCCTCGACTGCTGAGATGTGACTCTTGGATTCAGGCATTCACCTTCACACAGGACCCTGACAACGAAAGTCAAATCCATCTACTCAAGCGGGGAATGGGGACCAAGAAGGAGGCCTCCTTCATGGCCACCACTGCCACTTGGTAGGTGGGGATAATGTGCTCTCGTCCTCATATCACTTGTGCTTTTGCTTGACCTGCCCTCCTTTGCAGCCCAAATCTCTCCTGGAATCCAGGGAGCCATCTGAGCTCCGGAGTGCCAGAGAGGATGCTCAGATGTGACACTGTGACTAGGGCCTCAGCTACACCAGCTGCCACCTCCATCCCAACCATGGCACGTACCTTGAACTCCGTGATCTGATAATGCTGTTTGCTGATGGGGTGACGGAGACCTTGGTGAAACAGGGAGAGCCAAGACGAGTTAGTCAGTGCACACTTCTTCTACAAGTGCAGAGAAGTTACATGGGCACAGTGTACGAGTCTTCACCAACCCTAAATGGAGATGCTGTGGATGGAACCTGGGAGCTTCTGCATATAAAGAGCGTGCCCTGCCCCTGAACAATGTCCCTTTCCTGCCCATTTGTCTACTAGCTCTCCTCCTCCAGTATCTATCCCATTCATAGAATCAATCGTAGAATAGTAGGGCTGGAAGGGGCCTACAAGGCCATCAAGTCCAACCCCCCACTCAAGTCAGAGCATCCCTGACAGATGGCTGTCCAGCCTCGTCTTGAATGCCTCCAGTGTGGGAGAGCCCACCACTTCCCTAGGGAATTGGTTCCATATAGAAGCTACCAGCGATCACTTTTTAGTTACTGCACACCACAGAATAGCTGAGATTTTGCAAGCTTTTTTTTTATGAATTACATAGGGCATATTTCATGATATGGGAGCTTTGGGGGGAAGGAGAAAGGGGGGAGAGAGCCTGGATGGGGGGAAGCCTCTCTCGTTGGTTGAGCAACTTATCCCAGTGTGATGTTCACTCCAAACCACCCACCCCACCAGATGTCTGTTCCTGTGAAGCGACTTAGGATGGTTCATGGAGCCCTGCATGGACCAAAGCCGATGCCATGAAAAATCCATAGAATAGAATCATAGAATACTAGGGTTGGAAGGGGCCTACAAGGCCATTGAGTCCAATCCCCTGCTCAGTGCAGGAATCCAAGTCAGAGCATCCCTGACAAATGGCTGTCCAGCCTCGTCTTGAAGGCCTCCAGTGTGGGAGAGCCCACCACCTCCCCAGGTAATTGGTTCCATTGTCGTATTGTCCATCCAGGTAGTCCTCTATTCATTTCTCCTCCCCTCTTTGGGGGCTGGACTCGATGACCTTGTAGGCCCCTTCCAACCCTACTATTCTATGATTCTATGATTCTCCTGGTTAAAACCAAGTATAATACGGGGCAGGAAAGAGTTCATTTGCAGCCACTGCTATTAAAGAATTGGGAATCAGGAACGATCGCTGAGCTACTGTAGATCACTCAGAGATTTATCAGTGGATCTAAGCCTACCTTCTGTACCACTGTCCTAGATGAAGTCAGCTTGAGGGCAGGAGGGCATTTCTGAGTCATTTTCCATTTCTTTACATGAAACAAAGATATTACTTACTCTCCCTACCCTCTTTGCACTGAACAGCTCCCGGCCAATTGTCCAGCTCCAGGCCAATTGTCCAGCTCCAGGCCAATTGTGTCCAGCTCCAGGCCAATTGTGTCCAGCTCCAGGCCAATTGTGTCCAGCTCCAGGCCAATTGTGTCCAGCTCCAGGCCAATTGTGTCCAGCTCCAGGCCAATTGTGTCCAGCTCCAGGCCAATTGTGTCCAGCTCCAGGCCAATTGTGTCCAGCTCCAGGCCAATTGTCCTCCTAGTTAGCAAGGCTGCAGATCCATGATGGAAAACTGTACCTATCTGTATTGATCTCTATCTATCTGCATTGAACAGGGGATTGGACTTGATGGCCTTGTAGGCCCCTTCCAACCCTACTATTCTATGGTTCTATGGTGCTTTGCACTTCAGAGTCCATGGAAGGGCTGTGCCAGAATTCAAGCATTTCTTCCAGGCTTTAGATCCACTGCAACCACAAGGAGATGTATTTCTCTGTGACTGGCGGAATGGGCATGTGACCGTCAGTTTTTGAACTCATGCCAAACCCCTCCAAGGGCAAGGGGAATAGTACTGGGAAGGAAAAGTTAGAGGACCTGTCGGGCCTCACGTTCGAAATGACTATGACCAGTCACAGTGACATCATCTACAATGCTGTCTCTTCTGTGGCACATGCCTCACGTGCCACTGGGATCCAAACATGCAATAACAGGGGAGTCCGAGAGGCTTCTTAATGCCCCGCCCTGGCAAATCTCATTAAGGTTTGGCAATAAGAAGTGCCCTGGAGATTTTCAGAGTCAGGTTTTGGAAGCAAAGAGTGAGTCTAAGAGCAGGGCTATTAGTCTATTCTAAGGAGCCCAATAAAGACGTTCCCCATAAATATTCTTCTGTGGCTCTGATTTCCCCTGAAGAACAACGGGACGTCAGGAAAGAGTAGTGGGGAGTCATAGTGCTCCTGTTTTACTATTTACAATAAGGAGGGAGGAATCCAGCAAGAACCCACAAAACACAGTCCTAGTCGATGAAACTGTATGTGTCCCTCTCCCGCTCACAGAGCTAAATGATGTGCACCTCCCTAACCCCCATGCTCCTTCATCCTGCCAGCCAGCTGGAAATGTCAGAGGTTGGTCTCTCTGCTGGTATGAGGCAACCTCCTCCAGCCCCCACCCAAAGATGCAGGAGAGTCTTGTCACAAGTAGATGCCAGCTAACCCCCTCCCCCCAATAACCAGTGGGGAAGCTTCTTGAAATGGCTATTGCCCCAAGAAGAAGCATCGGAGGCTTTCAACTAAGCTTCGTGGTGGCGTGGGCTGCATGCTGTTCATGGGCCATCTGTTGCAAGACCATCTCCTTCCTTGACGACCATCACAAGATGTTAGGAGGCACCAGACCCCACTCACAGCCGCCAGCCGCCACCCTCTCTGCTCAGCGGCTCTTTCACTTCAGATCCTTGCCTCCTTGAGGAACGTCCAGGTTAACCACAGCGCTGGAGGTGAGGTCACATCCATGGGAAATGGCAAGAGATATGACATCCTGAACTGCCTCTTCTTCCCAAATGAACCATTTGCTCCCAGAAAAGTTGGGCAAATGGATCTGGCAGCTCCCCCAGGTCAAAACGTCAGCGTTAACTCACAAGCGATGGTGTGGGCCACAGAGGTGGCGTTGAACTGAATCTTCTGGGGTCATACGAGAAATAAATGATTTTGAAATTCTGTCCCTTGGGAACAGAATTTATTGTATTTCATAGCATAGTAGGGTTGGAAGGGGCCTACAAGGCCATCCAGTCCGACCCCCTGCTCAATGCAGGACTCCAAGCCAGAGCATCCCTGACAAATGGCTGTCCAGCCTCGTCTTGAAGGCCTCCAGTGTGGGAGAGCCCACCGCCTCCTTAGGTAATGGGTTCCCTTGTCATATTGCTCTAACAGTCAGGACGTTTCTCCTGACGTTCAGCCGGAAACCAGCTTTCTGTCACTTGAGCCTATTAGTCCGTGTCCTGCACTCTGGGATGATGGAGAAGAGATCCTGGCCTTCCTCTCTGGGACAACCTTTCAAGTGCTAGAAGAGCGCTATCCTGTCTCCCCTCAGTCTTCTCTTCTCAAGGCTAAACATGCCCAGTTCTTTCAGTCTCTCTTCATAGGGCTTTGTTTCCAGTCCCCTGATCATCTTTGTTGCCCTCCTCTGAACCCTCTCCAGCTTGTCTGCATCCTTCTTCAAGTGTGGCGCCCAGAACTGGACACAGTACTCCAGATGAGGCCTAACCAGTGCTGAGTAGAGGGGAACTAGTAATTCCCGGGATTTGGAAGCGATGCTTCTATGAATGCAGCCCAAAATGGCATTTGCCTTTTTTGCAGCCGCATCACGTTGTTGGCTCAGATTCAGCTTGTGATCGACAACAATTCCAGGATCCTTCTCGCTTGTAGAGTGGTTGAGCCACGTATCCCCCATCTTGTAACTGTGCATTTGGTTTCTTTTTCCTAGGTGCAGAACTTGGCATTTGTCCCTATTAAATGCCATTCTGTTGTTTTCTGCCCAGCGCTCCAGTCTATCCAGATCACTTTGAATTTTGTTTCTGTCTTCCAAAGTATTAGCTATCCCTCCCAATTTTGTGTCATCTGCAAATTTGATCAGCGTTCCCTGCACCTCCTCCTCCAAGTCATTAATAAAAATGTGGAAGAGCCCTGGGCCCAGGACTGAGCCCCGCGGTACCCCGCTCGTTACCTCTCCCCAGCTTGAGAAGGTCCCATTGATAAGCACTCTTGCAGTCCGATTCTGTAGCCAACTGTGGATCCACATGATCGTTGTTTCATCAAGCCCACTTCGAGCTAGTTTGCTCATCAGGAGATCATGGGGCACTTTGTTGAAAGCTTTGCTGAAGTCGAGGTATGTGATGTCTACAGCATTCCCACGGTCTACAAGGGAGGTGACTTGATCAAAAAGTGAGATCAGATTCGTCTGGCAGGACTTGTTCTTGACAAATCCATGTTGGCTTCGAGGAATCACGGCATTGTTTTCAAGGTGCTTGCAGATGGATTGCTTTATCATCTGCTTCAGGATTTTCCCAGGGATTGATGTCAGACTGACTGGTCTGTAGTTCCCAGGTTCCTCCTTTTTACCCTTTTTGAAGAGAGGGACAACGTTAGCCCTCCTCCAGTCATCTGGCACTTCCCCCGTCCTCCATGATTTCTCAAAGAGAATAGACAGCGGTTCTGAGAGTTCTTCTGCCAGTTCCTTTATGACTCTAGGATGCAGTTCATCTGGCCCTGGAGATTTGAACTCATTCCAAGTAATGAGGTGTTCCTTGACCATATGGCTGTCGATCTCAAGCTGCAATCCTGCCCCTTCAGCCTGTACTTTGCCTTTGCCAGGGGGGTCATAGACCCTCTTTTGGGAGAAGACTGAGCCAAAGTAGGAATTGAGCACCTCTGCCTTTTCTTTGTCATCTGTTATCGTTTTGCCATCCTTATTTAATAGCTGAACCACCATTTCTTTCCTCTGCCTTTTACTATGCACGTGGCTGAAGAAAGCCTTTTTGTTGTTTTTAGCATCCCTTGCTAACCTCAGCTCATTCTCAGCTTTAGCCTTCCTGACGCCATCCCTGCAATTCTGTGCTATCTGCCTGTACTCTTCCTTTGTTACTTGGCCTTCTTTCCACTTCCTATATGTGTCCTTTTTTGTTTTCAGGTCATGCCTAAGCTTTTTGTGAAGCCACATTGGCTTCTTCTGTTGTCTTCCACCTTTTCTTCTTGTTGGAATTGCTTGTGATTGTGCCTTGAGAATTTTCTTTTTTAAAAACTCCCACCCATCTTGGACTCCTTTTCTTGCTAGCATCGCTTGCCATGGGACCTTCCTGATCATTGTTCTGAGTTTATGAAAATCAGCTTTCCTAAAATCCAGGGTACGCGTTTGACTACACTCGGCTTTTGCTTCCCTTAGAACCAAGAACTCAAGTACAACATGGTCGCTTTCCCCCAGAGTTCCTGTAACTGCTACTTTATCCACCAAGTCATCTCTGTTGGTTAGGATCAAGTCAAGGATAGCCGATCCTCTAGTTCCTTCCTCTACTTTCTGTAGGAGGAAGTTATCCGCCACACAAGTCAGGAATGTCCTGGAGGGGCCATGTTTTGCAGAATTTGTCTCCCAACAAATATCGGGGAAATTGAAGTCCCCCATTACTACTACATCATGCTTCCTTGAAACATTGGCTATTTGCTTTTCAAAAGTTTCATCCTTGTCTTCTCCTTGATTGGGTGGCCAGTAGTAGGCTCCGACCACCAGGTTCCTTTTATTCTTTGCTCCATTTATTTCAACCCAGATGCTCTCGATGGGGCTACCAAGCTCCTCCTCCTGTGTTTCTGTGCAGAGATATGTATTTTTCGCATACAGTGCAACCCCACCTTCCTTTCTGTTCCTCCTGTTCTTTTTGAACAAGTGATATCCTTCAATTGCTGTATTCCAGTCATGAGAGTCATCCCACCAAGTCTCAGTTATACCTATCAGGTCATAATTTCCCTCTTGTATTAAGAGTTCAAGTTCATTCTGTTTGTTTCCCATACTCTGGGCATTAGCATATAGACATCGAAGACCATGTGCTTCATAGTCTGGCTTTCTTCCTACATGTGTCTGAAGACTATTATTGGGCGCTATCAGAGCTTTGGGAGCTAATCTCCATTGCAGTGCATGCGCCTTCGTCCATTGTTACCCCCAACATTACATCTCCCTTCCCCATAGGATTCAGTTTAAAGCCCTCCTGATGAAGTTCTTCATACTGTGGCCAAACACATTCTTCCCAGCCTTTGTGAGGTGCAACCCATCCCTAGCCAACAGCCCATCTTCCAGGAAGTATAGCCCGTGGTCCCAGAATCCAAATCTCTCTCGTCGGCACCACCTTCGTGGCCAGTCATTCACCCGGAGTATTTTTCGTTCCCTTTCTATCCCTCTTCTAACTACTGGAAGGATGGATGAGAAAACTATCTGGGCCCCAAAGTTCTTGAGTTTCCTTCCCGAAGCTTCGAAGTCTGACGTGATCTCTTCGTAGCGCCGCTTGGCGGTATCATTTGTTCCCACAGGGATGAGAAGAAAGGGATACCTGTCAGTGGGCTTTATGAGTGCAGGCAACCTTTCAGTCACGTCTCTAATCTGTCCTCCCGGGAGACAACATACCTGGCGAGTCCATGGGTCTTCGCGACATACTTGGGTCTCGATCCCACGCAGCAAGGAGTCTCCCACTACTACCACTCTTCTCTTCTTCTTCTTGTTGGCCTGGTAGGGGTGCACGAAAGTCACTTACCTGGTCTCGCAGCTTTTCGCGGTGGGGGGGAGGCGCTTTGCTGCTCTCCCCCCGAAATTCAGGCCGGGGAGGAGGCGCCTCGCCTTGCCCGGCCGCGAAATTAAAAGTTAAATAAAAAAAAAAACACCCCCGTGATAGGCTACGTGACGATTTATGTATGACGCCAAATATGGAAATAAACATCTAGTTTTTCATATATATATATATATATATATATATATATATATATATATATATGTGATAAGTGATAAGACCGCTCTTAAAGAAGCCCTCCTTGGATCCTCAAGTTCTGAACAACTTTCGCCCAGTCTCGAATCTGCCATTTTTGGGCAAGGTGATTGAGCAGGTGGTGGCGGTGCAGTTGAAGGCACACTTGGAAGAAACGGATTATCTAGACCCATTTCAGTCGGGCTTCAGGCCTGGGCATGGGACAGAAACGGCCTTGGTCGCCTTGGTGGATGATATGAGGAGGGCTCTGGATAGGGGTGAATGCTCCTTCCTTGTTCTCCTCGACCTCTCAGCGGCTTTTGATACCGTTGACCACGGTATCCTCCTGGACCGCCTGGAGGGGTTGGGCATTGGAGACACTGTATTGCGGTGGTTCCGGTCCTTCCTCTCCGGCAGGTACCAGAGGGTAGCACTGGGAGAGGAGGTTTCGGACCCGTGGCCACTTACTTGTGGGGTGCCACAGGGTTCCATCCTCTCCCCGATGCTATTTAACATCTATGTGAAGCCACTGGGGGCTATCATCAGGAGGTTTGGGGTGCAGTGTCATCAATATGCGGATGACACGCAGCTCTACCTCTCATTCAAATCTTCACCAAGGTTGGCCGTAGAATCCCTGTCCAAATGTCTGGAGACGGTGAGTGGCTGGATGGGGAGGAATAAGCTGAAGCTCAACCCTGACAAGACCGAGGTAATTTGGTGGGAGACAAGAGGAGGCTGGGGGATGTTGACCTGGTGTTGA
Source organism: Heloderma suspectum (assembly GCF_057233095.1). Taxonomy (NCBI): domain Eukaryota; kingdom Metazoa; phylum Chordata; class Lepidosauria; order Squamata; family Helodermatidae; genus Heloderma; species Heloderma suspectum. Next base: position 53,381,213 of record NC_139475.1, read on the forward strand.
ATGGGGTACGGCTACCCTTGAAAGACCAGGTCCGCAGCCTGGGGGTCATTTTGGACTCCCAGCTGTCCATGGAGGCTCAGGTGTCAGCTGTGAGCCGGACAGCGCTGTATCAACTCCATCTGATACGGCGGCTGCGCCCCTTCCTTCCCGACCATCTGCTCCCATCGGTAGTACATGCCCTGGTCTCCTCTCGTTTAGACTACTGTAATGCGCTCTACGTGGGGTTACCCTTGAAGACGGTTTGGAAGCTGCAGCTGGTACAGAACGCGGCGGCTCGCCTGATTAAAGGCAGCCGCCGGCGAGATCACATCACTCCAGTGCTGAAGGAGTTGCACTGGTTACCAGTTGTTTTTCGGGCCAAATTCAAGGTGTTGGTTTTGACCTTTAAAACCCTATGTGGTTCCGGCCCAGCCTATCTTAAGGAGCGCCTCCAGCAACACCAGACAGGCCGCTTAACAAGATCAGCCTCGGATGGCCTTCTCTCTGTCCCATCAGCCAGGACAGCTAGACTGGTGGGGACGAGGGAGAGGGCCTTCTCTGTGGTGGCCCCCACTCTGTGGAACTCCCTCCCTAGGGAACTCCGTCATGCCCCCTCTTTAATGGGCTTCCGTCGTGCATTAAAAACGTGGTTGTTCAGGCAGGCATTTGGGGTGGGTTAGGGTATTTAAAAAAAAAAAAAATTATGGTAGCATTTTATTGTTTTAAATTGTTTTATGGTGTGTTGTACATCGCCCAGAGTGGCTGGGTGACCAGTCAGATGGGCGATTAATAAATTTAATAAATAAATAAATAAATAAATTATATATATATATATATATATAACCAGGAGTGCAGTGTTTTGGGATCCCTCAATCTAGAAATAGGGAGAACAGGTGTCAGCCTGCTGCACCTGCTGACCTCCTGCTCAGTCTCCCAACAAGGACGGCCACAAGAAGGGGGGCTTCTGAGAGCAGGTGGAGCAGGTGCCCTCCCCATGCCTTGTGAAAGAAAGCCTCCGCATCCCTTTCTCTTCTACGCCCTTGTCCTGGTGCCAGGCTGTTCGTCCGCGATGCCGCCGACGTCCGTTTCTATGTACTGGGAAGACAAACGTGGAACAGCTACATGGCCCCTGGGGTCCCCTTGGACTGCCCGAGGGGGCTGACACCGGCCCCGAATGTCCTCGCTCGGGGGAGAAGCTGCTCCGGAAGGGAGGCCTCCTAGAGCCTGTTGGCCCTGGCGGGGGTCAGCTGGCAGACTGATCCGGAGGGGTGGTGCAGCAGCCTCGATAGCGCCTCGGAAGCATCCCGCTTAGCCAGCCATACTTGCGTCAAAGGAGGACGCTCCAGCGAAGGCGGAGGGCCGGGCTCCAGGGAGTTCCTCTCGACACACACCCCCCCCGTGCCGATGCCCGGCTGTCGAAGGCCCTCGGGAAAGACCCCCTCACTGGCTCCCTTCTCACTGCCACCCGCCACATTGGCTCCTCTTCCCTTCCCACCCAGCTGGCTCGGCAGGCAGGCAGCACCTCGGCCGCGGCATCTCCTGCACCGCCTTCTCACCAGCACCGTGGCCTGGGCCGGAGCGGGAGGCGGGTGAACAGACAGGTTGCCATGGGGAGGGGGAGAGGAGCAATGCCGGGGGTGGCCAGGAGGTGCCCAACCATGCCGACCTGGACACCGCCATGCACACCCAAATGCCCCGGTGGGCACAGACCGCTCCTGGCACGACCAACCCAAGGGTGGCAGGCCACGGGGCTGACTTGGGCAGCGGGCCGGCCGTGCTCCCTGCTGCATCCATCTTCTTTTTCTTCTCTTACAAAAATAAATACGTAACGGCCAGGAGGCCGAGGGCTGGGCCTGCACATGGAGACAGGCGCCCATTGTATCATTTGTACCTTTCTCCAACAGAACGGCGCTCATCCCCAAGCAAAGTGCGTTGAGCAGGGCCATGGAAGCGGACGCCATTCCTCACGGCCCGATGGCGTTATGATTTCAGTGCCTTCACAGTGCAAAATGGGACGTGCGCAGAGTACACCCTTCTGCCGGGTTGGCCACTCTTTCCCCCCTTTCCTTTCCTTTCCTTTTTGTTTCTTTTCTTTTCCTTGAACATATTTGTATGCATTTTCTTTTTCTCAATGCAATAAACATTACCAACATTGCCAAGAACTTAATCAATTCTTCAGTTTCCCAACAGTGCAATATTCTGATGAGGATGCCTGCAATGACAGAGAGAGAAGAAAGAAGAGAGGAAGAAAAAAGAGGAAAAGGGGGAAAGGGAGGAGGAAATGAAGTGAAGAAAAAGAATCCCTCCTCTTCCCTCCCCCTCTCCCTCTCCCTCCCCCTTAAAAAATCAAGTTTAAACTCCACCCCCCCTCCCCCGGCCTCCGATGTCATTCTATTTTAAAAACCATATCTGTAACCTTAACAGTCTTACAGTTTCATAAACAACCTTACATTTCTATATCATATCATCAATCTTATATCAAGGAAACAGGTCTAGAATTCATTCCTAGAAGCCTATATTATTAGTAATAATAATAATAATAATAATAATAATAATGAAATATATATATATATATATATATAGTATTATATAATAATAAAACTTAATATAAACCTTCAACCATCAGTAATAAATGTTATACCAGATATATTATCTATTTTAAAAGGAAAAATATAAAAAGCAAGACAAAATAAAAGAGAAAAGAGAATAAAGCAATATAAATATAGTCATTTATCTTCTGAATTAGCCTGAGTCATATAGACAGAACACAACCACTTAACAAAGCTTGTTTAAAGATTCCAATTCATGGGGTTGTAACAGAATTCTCATGCATTTTTACGTTAAGCCAGGCCTCTGCCATGTCACGATTTAGAAACGTCTTCATCTGACCTTCAGAAATGAAAAAAAGTGTAGCAGGATATTTTAAGCAATATTGTAAGTTCATTTGTTTTGCCATATTCTTTGCCTTGATAAATTGCCTTCTTTTACTTGCCACCTATTTGATGTAGCCTGGGAATAGCATAACTTCATCTTGTTTCCGGGAAAGGCTTCCAGCCTCCCTTGCCAAGCGCAGGATATAATTCTTTGTGGAGACTTTTGCAAATTGAACTGTGATCGTATAGCCAGTCCCTTTAGCATTTGGCGCATGAAATGCCCGCTCAATATCAAGTACATAATCAGATGAAATAGCGAGTATCGCCTGCAAAAGTTTATCCACAAAAATAGGCAATTTTACATCATTCTTTTACCTCAAAGAAGCCACTTCTTGCCGGGGCTCAGCTGCAAACCCAACTCACCGCGTCCCACATTTGGGAACGTGTGCATCCACTAATGCGGCCGATGGAAATAAACAAGAAAAGGAAATGACAGCTGACCCAAGAACAAGGCTCCGTAACTGCAAAGCTGTGATCCCTACCCCAAAACTGGAGCCGCGTGTGGCAAGATGTTCCGGCTCTCCTGCATGTGGCCTCTCCGATGTACCATTGCTTCCAGGAGAGCAAAGATGGGACACCGACGCGCTGGAGAATGACAATTTCTGGGTCTCTCAGCTGAGAGCTTGTAGTCTGAAGAGCTGTGATCGGGAGGACCATTCGTGAGCGTTAGACCAGCCGCACCTCTGCTTCTTCTCCGAAGGAACGTTCATCTCCAGGCATGCCGGACTCCGGGCATCCGCTCAACGGCACAGCTGCTGACGAGGGCGGAAGCCGAAAGGCTGAGCTCCAAATACGGATATTGAAAAGACTCGGTTGTTTGTCTAGCTTTTTCATATATATATATATATATATATATATATATATATAACCAGGAGTGCAGTGTTTTGGGATCCCTCAATCTAGAAATAGGGAGAACAGGTGTCAGCCTGCTGAACCTGCTGACCTCCTGCTCAGTCTCCCAACAAGGACGGCTGCGAGAAGGGGGGCTTCTCAGAGCAGGCGGAGCGGGTGCCCTCCCCATGCCTTGTGAAAGAAAGCCTCCGCATCCCTTTCTTTTCCACGTCCTTGTCCTGGGGCCAGTCTGTTCATCCGCGATGCTGCCAGCGTCCATTCCTATGTACTGGGGAAATGAACGCGGAACAGCTACATGGCCCCTGGGGTTCCCTTGGACGTGGGCACTGCCCGAGGGTGCTGACACTGGCCCCGAATGTCCTCGGTCGGGGGAGAAGGTGCTCCGGAAGGGAGGCCTCCTAGAGGCTGTTGGGAGAGGTTGGCCCTGGCGGGGGTCAGCTGGCGGACCGATCCGGAGGGGTGGTGCAGCAGCCTTGACGGCGCCCCGGAAGCATCCCGCTCAGCCAGCCATACTTGCGTCAAAGGAGGACGCTCCAGCGAAGGTGGAGGGGCCGGGCTCCAGGGAGTTCCTCTCGACACCCCCCCGCTGTGCCGATGCCCAGCTGTCGAAGGCGTCGGGAAAGACTTGGGCGGGGGGCCAACTGGACTTCCTGCTGCATCCATTTCCATTTTCTGTTCTTAGAAAAATAAATGCATGAAAGCCAGGAGGCAGACGCCCACTGTGTTATTTCGACTCTCCTGCAGCAAAGCGGGGCTTGCTCCGAAGCAGCATGTGTTGAGCATCAGGGCAGCGGAAGCAGACGCCACTCCTCGAGGCCCGATGGCGTCATGATTGACGTGCCTCCCAAATGCAGAGCCGCACATGCGCGGAGGACGCCCGTTTGCCACGCTGGCCACCCTTTCCCCCCTTTTCTGCTGCTCTGGCACAGGGGTGGGGGGCGTCAGGGCAGGGCCCCAGCCTGGGGCCCCCATCCCGGGCTCCCCAGCTCACCATCGCCACTCTCTTTTCCCAACCGGAGATGGTCTGGGGGCTTCCTCTCTTCCGCTCAGTCCTCCCCATTCAAACAGGATGAGATCCTTCCACTGGTATCTAGCCCTGTAAAGCCGAGTGGAAAAATGGGCATGCATTACCCGCTGGCAAAAAGTTGATTCAAACTTCAAGCATTTCTTTTTATCTATCTACTGCCTTTTCTTCCCCTCTCCTTTCTTTCATTCCCTTTTTGTCAGCTCTGCTGACTGTGTTTTGGAAAATGAAGGCAACCATTTTGAAGAAAGGTCGAAATACCTCTCCCAGCACTTGCAAGCAGGAAGGGCTTTAAGCCAAATTAAATAAAGGTTGGTGCTCTGTTTTGTTTTGTCACCCCCCCCTTTTGCCCCGTATGAGGCCCCCAAGGGCTTCTCTGAAACTGAATTTGGCGCCTGGCCGGGAAGAGCTTCCCGAGCTCGGCTAGAACATGTCTGGAGTGTGGGAGGAGTTGGAAAACGTGGTGTGGTGGGGGAGGAAGGAGACGTGAGCTTCCCGAGCTCAGCTAGAAAGTATCCGGAGTGTGGAAGGAGTTGGAAAACGTGGCATGGTGGGGGAGGAAGGAGACGTGAGCTTCCCGAGCTCGGCTAGAATGTATCCGGAGTATGGAAGGAGTTGGAAAATGTGGCGTGGTGGGGGAGGAAGGAGACGTGAGCTGAGTGATTCGGAGCCGAAGAAAAGCCTGTGGCAGTGTAAAGAGGGACCCCCGTAAGGCCATCAGGACCAGGGACGAAAATTACCTGCTGCACCATTGCCAGCCCCCCGGCATGCGGGGTGAGGGAGCTTAAGCGAAGAGAAGCAGGTGGAAGGAAGGGCGGTTGGGGAAAGACCTTTGGGTTGCCCAAGGGGTTAGGATACATAGCATGTCTTGGTTTCATTTAAACCGCACCTTTCTACCAGGAGATGGGACTCAAGGCCGCTAATCCCAAGGGAAGACAGTATTTAGAATAAAAACATCATTAAAAGAACCATTTTGAATGCATTGGAAACACGGTTAGGAACATGACAATACAGGAATAAAAATGGTGCCCAGCCCAACAAACCAGCTTACATGACCAAGGCCCTCTTGAATTAAAATGTCTCCGCTTATCAATCAACAATAAAGACAGCAGGCTCTTCAGTGGTTCTTTTTTTAAAAGAAGAGCTTCTCTTAATTCAGGATAGGGCTTGAACAGTTGTCAGTTGTCCTCTTTTGAGTTGTCCCTTGTTCAGCAGTGGAAGCGACTACTCCCGGAGCTGGAAGTGTGGAAGCGGAGGCTTTACGGCCACATGTCAGGGATGCATTCTCTGTATCCATCGTTGCAGAGCCTGTGTTGAGCGGGGCTTGGGCTAGATGACCTCCAAGGCACCTCCCGGGTCTATGATGCCATGACTGCCAGAGAGCCAGGAGGTCAAACATCTGGACCAGGAACATGTCCAGGTGTATGGACATGATGGCCTTGTTGGCCCCTTCCAACCCTACTACTGTTCTATGATTCCATGATTTCTCACAAAAGACTGGAGTGGTTCCCTCATATCCCAGGGCTGATGGGAAGGAGGTTGTTGATGACATCCTCCGCCACATGTTTGCCTTTTTGCTTGGAGGACAGTTCAGAAAAGGGATTGATTTTTTATTGTTATTAATAGTTTTATTTTAAAAGGGGGGGGAGAACATAGACACACAATACACATCATTGCAACAACAACACACAGGGATACACGAAAATACATCCAAGATTATACGGCATCTACCTTTGTTTCCCCTTACACAACAAATGCTTATTATTGTTCTCTGCTTCTTATCTTAGCTATATGTCATGCATGGAGTTCACAGACATGATCATTGCTCTCCTAATTTTTCACAAAGGAAAAACAGAGAGCTGACCGTCTCAAAGATCAGAATCCACATTCATAAATATCGTTTTTGTTAAAAAGGGATTAACTCTCGAACCGTTCATCCAGCTCCCTTCCATCATCCAGTTTGATAGGAAATCAGAATCCAGTGTTCAATTGGCAACTGGCTAAGCCTGGAAGCCAGCAAAGTGTGAGGCTCCCTCATTCTTTTTCCGTATGAGCTGATCTCTGCTGTTGAGATCAGGTCTCAGCACAACAACGTGGCATTTTGGAAGGAAGATGCTGCCCAGGAGACCAGCCCCAGAGGCAAGGATAGAGAAGACCTCCACAGCCACCTTGGATTTCCCTGTAGCGCTCCGGTAGGTTGGCACAAAAGAGATCCAAACGCTGCAAAATACCAGCATGCTGAAGGTGATACACTTGGCTTCATTAAAGCTGTCAGGCAATTTCCTGGCCAGGAAAGCCGTGGTGAAGCTGATAAGGGCCAGGAAACCCGTGTAAGCCAGTAAAGTGTGAAACATGGTGACTGAGCCTTCGTTACATTCCACGGCAATCTCTCCAGCCAAGGAATGGAAGTCCAAGTTTGGGGATGGGGGAGAAGTGAGCAGCCAGATAGCACCGATGATGCCTTGGATAAGGGGACAGGTCAGCATGATGGAGCTGGTCAGTTGTCTCCCCAAGAGTTTTCTGGCCATGTTTCCTGGCTTGGTGACCATGAAGGCCAGAAGCACCATGACAGTTTTGGCTAAAATGGAAGACATGGCAACAGTGAAGATGAGGCCCAAGGCAGGTTGTTGGAAAAGACAGGTGACCCTCCTGGGTTGACCTATGAAGAGGAAGGAGCAGAGGAAGCTGAGCAGGAGGGAGATGAGGAGGATGTAGGTGAGGTCTCTGTCATTGGCTTTGGCGATTAGTGTGTCACGGTGTTCAGTAAAGATTGCCAGCACTAGAGCAGTGATCAGAGACCGGGAAAGACCTAGAGAAGCTAAAATGTAGCCCAGCATCTCTAGATAGGAAAGGAAGTGGATCTTCTCGGAGATACACTGGTCTTGGTCCTTGTTTGGGTGTTGATCTTCTGGGCACGTGGTGCAGTGATCTGCATCTGAAATAACCAAGAAGTTTTGAAGGGACCAGTTCATCCTTCAAAGAAGGAGATGGTAATATCCATTCTGATTGTGACTGTACAACGTGTTGTTCAGTCGTTCGGTCGTGTCCGACTCTTCGTGACCCCGTGGACCACAGCACGCCAGGCCTTCCTGTCCTGCGCCCTCTCCCGGAGCATGCTCAAGTCCATATTCATTGCATCAGTGATGCTATCTAGCCATCTCATCCTCTGCCGTCCCCTTCTCCTTTTGCCCTCAGTCTTTCCCAGCATCAGGGTCTTTCCAGAGAGTTTTCTCTTCGCATTAGGTGGCCAAAATATTTGAGCTTCAGTTTCAGTATCTGTCCTTCCAATGAGCACTCAGGGTTGATTTCCTTTAGTATGGACTGATTTGACCTCCTTGCAGTCCGGGGGACTCGTAAGAGTCTTCTCCAGCACCACAGTTCAAAAGCATCAATTCTTCAGCACTCAGCCTTCCTTATAGTCCAGCTCTCACAGCCATACTAGGAAAACCATAGCTTTGATGAGACGGACCTTTGTCGGCAAGGTGATGTCTCTGCTTCTTACTATGCTGTCTAGGTTTGCCATAGCTTTCCTCCCCAGGAGCAAGCGTCTTTTAATTTCATGGCTACAGTCACCGTCTGCAGTGATCTTGGAGCCCAAGAAAATAAAATCTGTCACTGCTTCCATTTCTTCCCCTTCCATATGCCAGGAAGTGATGGGGCCAGATGCCATGATCTTCGTTTTTTTAATGTTGAGTTTCAAACCAGCTTTTGCACTCTCCTCTTTCACCCTCAACAAGAGGCTCTTTAGATCCTCTTCACTTTCTGCCATTAGGGTGGTATCATCTGCGTATCTGAGGTTGTTGAGAATTCTCCCGGCAATCTATAATTTCACTTGTATTATTTGATATGCAACATACTTGCATATCAAATAAGTCACGCCTGGGGAAGGCAATGGCAAAACCACCCCGCTACAGTCTGCCATGAAAACGCCAGCGCAAGCGGCGTCCCTCTAGGAGTCAGCAATGACACGGTGCTTGCACAGGAGGAACCTTTCCTTTTTATGCAACGTCTTTAATAAGCTCAGAGTACGAAAAGGCACAAAATACATTTTTTCTTTTATTTACTTCCTACGACGGCCCAGTGTTCCAGACTCGTGTGAGATATTCAAAAGGAAGACAAAACCCAAATTCCGTAACTAGAAATGAAAACTGGGTAACGGCAAGAAGCAAACTATGGCCTTTCACCTCTGGTGCCTTCTGAATGGGAAAGCAAGGAAGCAAGCAAATAAACAGATAAATCTCTCGTTTTAATAAAAAAAGTTGACCGGTGCTCTGAGGTATTGGTGCAGAAGCTGGGAACCACATTACCAAAATCGAGGGATGTACGAATTGTGCACCTTCACTGCCGCTTGACTTCCGCCGTTTGCAGCCGGTGCCCCGTTCCATCCTTAACAAGACGCCGGGGATTCTCCTCTTCTTTCCCCGCTCTGAAAATCGCGAAGATAAATCCGTACCGACGGCCAGAATTCTGGTGCCCAGCCATCTCCGTGAGTCTGCATAACTTCCGTAAGAACGGCTGTTTTTCGTGGATGTTTGCGTATTTTCCCCCCCTGCCCTGAGACGTGTGGTGATTACTTTCAGCCAAAACACCTCCTCCTCCTCGGGGCTTCCCAAAAGAAGGCTGTCCTAGGAGTGCCTGAGTGATGCACTCTTTGTTTAAAGCAGACCTGTTTGAAAGACAGAAAGAAAGAAAGGAAGGAAGGAGGGAGGGAGGGAGGGAGGGAGGGAGGGAGGGAGGAAGGAAGGAAGGAAGGAAGGAAGAAGAAAGGAAGAAAGAAAGAAAGAAAGAAAGAAAGAAAGAAGGGAGGGAGGGAGGGAGAAAGGAAGGAAGGAAGAAGAAAGGAAGGAAGGAAGGAAGAAGGGAGGGAGGGAGGGAGGGAGGGAGGGAGGAAGGAAGGAAGGAAGGAAGGAAGGAAGGAAGGAAGGAAGGAAGGAAGGACGGACCTTTTAAAATGACCATGGTGGTCTGGAGCCCTGCATTGGTATTATTCCCCCTGCTAAGCTTTCTATGTCCACATCCAGCATTGTTGTTGACATGGTGAGGCTAAAATGGAGAGGAGAACCAACTCTGTGCATGTCTACTCAGAAGTAAGCCTTATTGAGTTCAATGGGACTTGCTCCTACACATGTCAGCACCCCACTTGCCCCCAGCTCAGCCTTGTCTTCCCACATCCAGCTCATGATCCGACCTCCTGGCAGTTATCTCACTGGGCGACTCCGGGCTGGACTCTAACCACTGCACCACGCCTCAGTTCTGCAACTCATGACAAAGAGGCAGTGTAATTGAAGGCTCTTTCTGAAGCAGTCACACTTCATTTGTGCAAATGCAGCATGAAGGGAAAGGCCAGCAACCTTCTCTTTGTTTGAACAAAAAGCACACTCTGCACGTGCTCAGGGAGTGGACGAAATGAGGAATAAACAGAGCAGGGAATGTGAAGAACAATATTCTTCCATTATGTGTGTGTGTGTGGGGCGGGATCTCCCTCCCTCCAGCTGTTCCCTGGAACAAAAAACCCCATTCACCCAAGTTATCTTCTGAGATAACTGACAGGAGGTTGGATCATGAGCTGGATGCGGAGGTACAACGCTGAGCTGGGGGCAAGTGGGGGGCTGACATGCGTAGGAGTAAGCCGCATTGAACGCAATAAGGCTTACTTCTGAGTAGACATGCACAGAGTTGGCTCACCTCCCCATTTTAGCCTCCCCACGTCAACAACAATGCTGGATGTGGACATAGAAAGCCTAGCAGGGGGAATAATACCCGTGCAGGGCTCCGGTCCGGCATGGTCATTTTAAAAGGTTCTTTCTTTCTTTCTTTCTTTCTTTCTTTCTTTCTTTCTTTCTTTCTTTCTTTCTTTCTTCCTTCCTTCCTTCCTTCCTTCCTTCCTTCCTTTCAAGCAGCATTGCTTTCAACAAAGAGCGCATCGCTCAGGCACACCTAGGGCAGCCTTCTGTTGGGAATCCCCGAGGAGGAGGGAGTGTTTGGGCCGAACGGACGCGGAGGATCCCCATCGAAAACATCCACGAGCAAGGCGGTGAGCGCAGTCCGTTCTGTAAAAAATGCGGCACCTTTATTCCCGGAACATGCTGCACCGCCATTTTTATTTGCGGAAATTCCGCGAGCCTTTGCAGGCGACGGGGAAAAAAAAGCCATATGGCTGCTGGCCCCGCGGGACCATGTGGGGCCTTTCCGCAGAGGATTCCATGGCCCGGGCTGAAGGGAATTCGATCCCGTCTCAGCCCGGGGCGGAATTCCGTGACACCCCTACACAAATCTGATAAAAAGGGCAATTCGTGTGATGGGCTCCAGTTGCCCCAAGGATGACCAACCGCCCACCCGGATCAGTGTTCTGCCCAAACAGCTCGGGTCTGATACCAAAGCAACAACAGCGGTGGATGGAAACCGGACCTTAAGAAATTCTGGAAGAAAGCCCAACAGACTGTGTAGCTGAGAGTATTAGCCATTCATCCAACCTCACTAGGGAGCTCATTCCAGAGCCGGGGTGCCACAGCAGAAAAAGCCCTCCTCCTAGTAGCCACCCGCCTCACTTCCTTTGGCAGGGGCTCACGGAGAAGGGCCGCTGATGATGATCTTAAGGTCCGGGCAAGCACATATGGGAGGAGGCGATCCTTCAGGTAACCTGGCCCCAAGCCGTTAAGGGCTTTGAATGTTAACACCAGCACTTTGAATCGGGCCCGGAAATGGACCGGCAGCCAGTGCAGCTGGAAAAGTACTGGCGTAATATGAGCTCGCAGGCCAGTCCCTGTTAACAATCTTGCTGCCCTATTTTGGACCAGCTGAAGTTTCCGGACCGTTTTCAAAGGCAGCCCCACGTATAACGCATTGCAGTAATCCAGACGAGAAGTTATCAGAGCGTGGATAACTGTAGCAAGGCTATCTCTGTCCAGATAAGGGCATAGTTGGTATACCAGCCTAAGCTGATAAAAAGTGCTCCGTGCCACTGAGTTCACCTGTGCCTCAAGTGACAGTTCTGGATCCAAGAGCACCCCCAAACTACGAACCTGATCCTTTAGGGGGAGTGCAACCCCCTCCAGAACAGGTTGAATATCACCTAGCCGGGCAGACGAACCACCCACTAACAGTGCCTCCATCTTGTCTGGATTGAGTTTCAGTTTATCAGCCCTCATCCAGCCCATTACTGTGCCCAGGCCCTGATTCAGAACAGCCACTGCCTCACCTGGCTTTGATGAGAAAGAGAGGTAGAGCTGGGGGTCATCCGCATATTGATGGCACCGCAGCCCACACCTCCGGATAACCTCCCCCAGCGGTTTCATGTAGATGTTAAACAGCATGGGGGATAAAATAGAGCCCTGTGGAGCCCCATGGCACAATTGCCATGGCACAGAGCAGTAATCCCCCAGCACCACCTTCTGGAATCGGCCATCCAAGGAGGAGCGGAACCACTGCAGTGCAGTGCCTCCAACTCCCAACCCAGACAACCTATCCAGAAGGATACCATGGTTGATGGTATCGAAAGCTGCTGAGAGGTCCAGGAGAATCAACAGGGTCGCACTCCCCCTGTCCCTCTCCCGGCAGAGGTCATCCCACAGGGCGACCAAGGCAGTTTCCGTTCCAAAACCAGGCCTGAAGCCCGATTGAAATGGATCTAGATAATCCGTTTCATTCAAGAGTGCCTGGAGCTGTCCTACAACCACCCACTCAAGCACCTTGCCCAGGAAGGGGATGTTGGCCACTGGCCTATAATTGTTAACATCCTCTGGGTCCAGGTTAGGCTTTTTCAGGAGTGGTCTAATTACTGCCTCTTTTAAAGCGGCCAGCACCACTCCCTCTCTCAAGGAGGAATTTACAACCTCCTGGACCCAGCCGGACAACCCCTCCTTGTTTGATTTAATAAGCCATGAAGGGCAAGGGTCAAGCACACAAGTGGTCGATCGGACTTGGCCAAGCACCTTGTCCGCATCCTCAGGCCTCAGTAACTGAAACTCATCCAATAAAACTGGACCAGACGGTGCTCTGAACGCCTCTACCAATGGAACTGCATTAATGGTGGTGTCCAATTCATGACGAATCTGAGCGACTTTATCCTCGAAGTGCCGTGCAAACTCGTCACAGCGTGCCACCAAGGGTTCCACCGTCTCTCTCCCTGGCCCAGAATGTAACAGGCCGCAAACCACTCGGAAAACCTCCGCTGGACGACACTGAGAAGATGCATTGCTGGTGGAAAAGAACTGTCTCTTTGCCACCCTCACCGCCACAGAGTAGGCTCGATAGTGGGCTCTTACCTGTGCTCGGTCAGACTCGGCACGAGTTTTCCTCCACCTGTGTTCCAGCCGTCTCCCCTCTTGCTTCATTGCCCTCAGCTCAGGTGTATACCAAGGAGCTGGCCGGGCTCTGCTCAGAGGGAGAGGGCGCTTGGGCGCGATCGCGTCAACCACCCGAGTCATCTCTGCATTCCACAGAGCGACCTGGGCTTCGACAGGAGCACCAGCCATACCAGCAGGAAAATCCCCCAGAGCCCTCTGGAATCCATCGGAATCCATTAATCTCCGGGGGCGGACCATTTTAATAGGTCCCCCACCCTTGCAGAGGGGAAAGGCCGCCAGGAGTCTAAACCTCAGCAGGAAGTGATCTGACCATGACAAAGGGACAGATGTTAATTCCTCCACTTTCAGATCACCATCCTCCTGCCCAGTCGAGAAAACCAGATCAAGCGTGTGTCCTTTTATATGCATTGGGCCGATGACATGTTGGGACAGCCCCATGGTTGTCATGGCGGCCATGAAGTCCTGAGCCGCCCCGGATACAGCGGCCTCGGCATGGAAGTTGAGATCCCCCAGGACCATCATCCTGGGGGTCCTCAACACCAAGTCCGAGACCACCTCCGTCAGCTCAGGCAGGGAGTCTGACGGGCAGCGGGGTGGGCGGTACACCAACAGAATCCCTAATCTGTCCCGGGTACCCAACACAAGGTACAAACACTCAAGATCTGCACTCGAATGAGCAGGAAGCCTGGAGAGGGAGATTGAATTCCTATAGACCACGGCAACCCCCCCTCCCTGACCCTCAAGTCGGTGTTGGTGCTGCACCGAGTACCCAGGGGGGCACAGCTGGGAGAGAGTGACCCCTCCCAGTTCCCCCACCCAGGTCTCAGTAATACATGCCAGGTCAGCCCCCTCATCCACAATCAAATCATGGATGAGGGAGGTCTTATTTTGGGCCGACCTGGCATTCAGCAGCAGCACCACCAGACCCGAGGGCAGACTGGTAAGGCTGCCAGGAACCATCAGGTTGGGGGAAGAACCAGAAGAGGGGACAGCTGTAAGGTGTCCAGCCCCTCTTCTCCTCAGCTGGCCTGTTAATCCCCCAATGCCATACCTCCCCCTGCCCGTGACCACAGTTATGGTGGCACCTCCCCCACCCCCTGAGTTGCCCAATAGTCCTCCCAGGCACATATTAAAATGTTAAGATACAAATAGCACAACAGTTTAAAAGAATATAAAAGATAAAAGAGATAAAAGAGAACAGCAGCTAAGAAGGAGCAGATAAAGTCCACGTTTGCCCCTTTCCCCTTGTCTTTAAAGCTGCTGCCCTCTGCTGCTGCTATTTGCTGCTGGTATTGTGGCTGCTGGTGTCTCTGGAGAGGCAGGTGGGTAGGTCTTCAGATCCTATGCGACTCCAAGTGCGACGCTAAGTGCACACTTAGCGTCGCACTTGGCGCGACGCCGAGGCGCTGCCTCTGGCAGCCCCGCCTTAAGTTCCTGTGGGCGGGGGCAGAAGCAGGCTCAGGCTCAGGATCACCCGGTGCAGCTGCTGGCTGGTCCTCCTTCCCCAGGCTCCTTCCCACCAGACGCGGAGAAAGACGTCTCCTCGTGGTCGGAGTGGGTCTAAAGCGGAGAGAACATGCTTGAAATCTGGCACATCCCTCCTGTGCCAGATTTCAAAGCACCATGGATGGTTCTTAGATGATGCCCACTCAAAGGGGATCCTGCCACAGCAATTTCCCAATGCGATGTCATGATCCAGACCTTCCTGTATGGGACCTTGGTCTTTCGTTCATGAATACCCAACCGCAGTGTCAACTGCTGCATAACACTGGCGTCCCCAAAGGCAATCATCACTTGGGGCTCAGACCAAGAACCAGGAATGGAGCCACTGTCTACTCGGAGCATATGGAGCGGATCGATTGACTTGAACACGTCGGTAATGGCCACGCAGATGTCCTTCCGCCTGAGCATGGGTGTCAGTGTCTGGATGAAACGTTCGCCACTCTCATCGCGGTGAACAACCAGCCCGACCCAGTTCCAGTGGGAACGCAGGCTCAGCCGGACTAAGCCCACATGCTGCGGCATTTCGTTGGTGTCGGGAAAAGGAAGGAAAGGCCCTATTTTCTCCCTCAGCGGGGTCGAAGAAGCTGTAACCAAGCTGAAGAAAGGGATGTCCTGTTAGTCTGGTGCTGAAGAATTGCGTGGCGGTTGAAAGCCTCGGACATTCGATGGCATCCGCTTCCATGCGCTACAACAGCTGGCGTGCATTTCAGGGGCCCACCCCAAATACATTATTGATAGCCCAATATATAAATGAGTGACAAATGTAATGTTGTGGGTGGGCGGCATCCCAATTCTGTCCATGGAAGCCGCATTAGTCGACTGCAGCTCAACACAGAGTCTTGTTGCGCCATTTTGAGGCATTAAGATGTCGCAAGACTCCTTCGGCGTGCAACCAATCTGAAAACTTTCCTTACAGCACAGACTCATGGCTGGTTGGGGTTAAAGACGCAACAGTCATCTGGGAGTCCTGGCCCTGACCAAGGTTTTCATATGGCCAAAGTCAGAAGGCCCCCTACTCCTGCCATCCAGAACCGGAGCAACACTCCCAACTGCATGGGGGAATCTGTTTTCAGAGATGGCCCTCTCCATCTTAGTGTTCCTGAGCTCTGCAGGTCCCACACATCTCTCCCCAGATGAATCTCCTGACCTGTGGGATCTTGAAGATGCCCTTTGAGGACACCATTTCCCTTGAGGATTGGGAGTCCAGACCCCCGATAACGGAGAGCAGTTTGTCCTGCCTGTCACATTTATAATTGGGAACCGTTCATCCCGGAGTGGAAAGCAGAGAGAGGCTGACCTCATGCATCCATCTGGCAAGGTCCCTGTGCTCACAGATGCGGAAGCCAAGCGTCGTGTTGGGAAGGAGCGTCTGATCCCTGTTGAGCTCCGTGATGGCGAACGCCAAGGCCAGGAAGGGCTGGTAGTTCTTTACCATTGTCCTGCAATGATGAGAGTGACATTGGGAGGTGGCTGAGGGTCCCACTGGAACCGGGGGGAACTGAGGGTTAAACCATCCACCTCGTCCAACCCTCTTCAAACCAAGAAAAGCTGCTAGATCAAAGACAGGAAGGTTTCGGAGAGAAATTCAGATCGTGCTGTTGACTCATAGAGACGCAGAGCCTTGCTGGGTGCCTTCCATGAGAACATCAGAAGAGCCCTACTGGATCCGAGATTTAATTCAGCACTTTCGCAACGCATGCATTCCGTATCGGTTTGCATGATTTACGTTCCGCCTGTCAGGATGTGAATTCTTCCAAGGGGGCTTCCAGGTAGAACCGACACGCAATGATACTGAAATCAAAATAAGACGTTATTTGATTAATCAATCAATTATTTCATCAAGGTAGGGCATGGGAAGAAGAACATTTGTCAAGAACAAATCCTGCCGGACGAATCGGATCTCATTTTTTGATCAAGTCACCTCCCTGGTGGACCGTGGGAATGCTGTAGACATATACCTCGACTTCTTCTGGTTCGCGAGTGACCAGAGCGAGCGGACAGGGGGAGCAAACAGGAGTTGGCCCAGGGAGTTCAGCAGGGGAGGTCAGCAGGGGAGGTCAAGGGGGAGGCCCCTAACATTTTAAAAACATTATTTATCTTGTAACACACACTTCCACACCATTGGGACTCTGCTCTTAACCTCTACTGAGTAGAGGAGCAGGCACAGGCTAGTCTAGAACAATCACAAAGCTAGACACAAAAAGGGAAAAGAGGCAACGGAAGGACAGGACTCTCCACCAGTGGTGGTGACCTGCAAGGTGTGTGCAATGTTTGTTTTCTTGCCTGAGAACAACATGGCCCACACCTGCAACAAGTGCAAGTTGATCACGCTGCTGGAAGAGAAAGTAAGTGGACTGGAGCGGCGACGGTCGACCCTCCGGGGAATAAGAGAACACGAAGAGTTCTTGGACAGAACGGGGGAACTGCAGCGGCAAAGGGAAGACCGGAAGCTTGAAGAACAACAGCAAGATGAGGCAGTGGGAAATGCTGAGGTGAAGACAAATGGAGTAGAGGATACTCCTTGGAAAAGGGTGACAGTTAGGAGAAGAAGAACTAGATGCCACTCTGCACCAGTGGAAGCAGTGGAGCTGTGGAATCGATTCCAGGTACTTGCGGATGAGACTGAAGGTCAGCCTGCAGAGGAAGAACCACAGGGAAACCTGCATGAGAGTGAGCAAGAGGCTGAAGGTCAGCCGAACAGAGGCGATGAAACCTACAAGAAGAAGAAGAGAAGAGTGGTAGTAGTGGGAGACTCCTTGCTGCGTGGGATCGAGACCCGAGTATGTCATGAAGACCCGTGGACTCGCCAGGTATGTTGTCTCCCGGGAGGACGGATTAGAGACGTGACTGAAAGGTTGCCTGCACTCATAAAGCCCACTGACAGGTATCCCTTTCTTCTCATCCAAGTGGGAACAACTGATACCGCCAAGCAGAGCTACGAAGAGATCACGTCAGACTTTGAAGCTTTGGGAAGGAAACTCCAGAACTTTGGGGCCCAGATAGTTTTACCATCCATCCTTCCAGGCGTTAGAAGAGGGATAGAAAGGGAACGAAAAATACTAAGGGTGAATGGCTGGCTATGAAGGTGGTGCTGACAAGAGAGATTTGGGTTCTGGGACCATGGGCTACACTTCCTGGAAGATGGGCTGTTGGCAAGGGACGGGTTGCACCTCACAACAGCCGAGAAGAATGTGTTTGGCCACAGCATGGAGAACTTCATCAGGAGGGCTTTAAACTGAATCCTACGGGGAAGGGAGATGTAAAGTCAGGGGTAACAATGGATGAAGCCGCATGCACTGCAACGGAGAGAACAGCTCTAATAGCGCCCAATAATAGCCTTCAGACACATGTAGGAAGAAAGCCAGACTATGAAGCACATGGTCTTCGATGTCTATATACTAATGCCCAGAGTATGGGAAACAAACAGAACGAACTTGAACTCTTAATACAAGAGGGGAATTATGACTTGGTAGGTATAACTGAGACTTGGTGTGATGGCTCTCATGACTGGAATGCAGCAATTGAAGGATATCACTTGTTCAAAAAGAACAGGAGGAACAGAAAGGGAGGTGGGGTTGCACTAGGGATGTACGAAACTCACCTTTTCGACGGGGCGATTCGTGGGGGGGGGAGGCGCTCCGCATCTCCCCCCGAAATCCTGACCCAGCCGGCTCCGCTCTGCAGAGATTCCGTGGAGCCGCCAGCCGGGGCCGCCCGCAGCCGGAAATCCGGCCACTGGGCAGCCTTCTGGGGAAAACCGAAACCACGTACGCAAATGGCAGCGGCTACGGCGGCCGCCATTTGCGTTCCCTTTTTGTCGCTATTTTAGCCTGCGTAAATATTTACATATGCTATTACGGCAGAAAAAAAGGGGAATGCAAATAGCGTAGTGTGCGCCATTTGCGTTCCCCCTTTTTTTGCTGTAATAGCTTATGTAAATATTTGCATAGGCTAAAACAGCGGAAAAAAGGGAACGCAAATGGCGGCCGCCATAGCCGCCATTTGTATACGCGGGGGGTTTTGTTTTTTATTTTGCTTGCTGTGATAGGCTACATAAATACTTACGTAGCCTATCACGGCAAAGCGCAGGATGGAAATGGCGGTGGCGTTGGCTGGTCAAAAGACCAGCCGCCTCTGGCGGACCGCCACTGCTGGAGCCCCACGTAAGTTTTGTTCCAGGGGGGATTCCGTGGGGGGACGGGGGGTGGGAAGCCATTCTGCCACGGATTTCGGGCAGCCAAATGCCAGTGCATTTGGCCTCACTGAAATCTGTGGCAGAATTGTTGCACTGTATGTGAAAAATACTGATCTCTGCCCGGAAATACAGGAGGATGCGCTTGGTAGCCCCATCGAGAGCACCTGAATCAAAATAAATGGAGCAAAGAATAAAAGGAACCTGGTGGTCGGAGTCTACTACCGGCCACCCAATCAAGGAGAAGATGAGGATGAAACTTTTGAAAAGCAAATAGCCAATGTTTCAAGGAAGCATGATGTAGTAGTAATGGGGGACTTCAATTTCCCTGATATTTGTTGGGAGACCAGTTCTGCAAAACATGGCCCCTCCAGGAAATTCCTGGCTTGGGTGGCGGATAACTTCCTCCTACAGAAAGTAGATGAAGGAACTAGAGGATCGGCTATCCTTGACTTGATCCTAACCAACAGAGATGACTTAGTGGATAAAGTAGCACTTACAGGAACTCTGGGAGAAAGTGACCATGTTGTACTTGAGTTCTTGGTTCCAAAGGAAGCAAAAGCCGAGTGCAGCCAAACGCGTCCCCTGGATTTTAGGAAAGCTGATTTTAATAAACTCAGAACAATGATCAGTAAGGTCCCATGGCAAGCGACTCTAATGAGAAAAGGAGTCCAAGATGGGTGGCAGCTTTTAAAAAAGGAAATTCTCAAGGCACAATTACACACAATTCCAACAAGAAGAAAATTATTTTTATTTATTGCATTTATTGCATTTATACCCCGCCTTTTTTCCTCTTGCAAGGAACCCAAGGTGGCTTACATTATCCCCCTCCTCTCCATTTTATCCTCACAACAACAACGCTGTGAGGTGGGTTGGGCTGAGAGACTGACTGGCCCAAAGTCACCCAATGAGCTTCCATGGCCGAGTGGGGACTAGAACCCGGATCTCCCAGCTCCTAGTCCAACACTCTTGCCACTACACCACGTGGAAGACAACAGAAGAAGCCCATGTGGCTTCACAAAAAGCTTAGGGATGACCTGAAAACAAAAAAGCACACATATAGGGAGTGGAAAGAAGGCCAAGCAACTAGGGAAGAATACAGGCAGGTAGCACAGAATTGCAGGGATGGCGTCAGGAAGGCTAAAGCTGAGAACGAGCTGAGGTTAGCGAGGGAGGCTAAAAGCAACAAAAAGGCTTCCTTCAGCTACGTGCATCGTAAAAGGCAGAGGAAAGAAAGGGTGGTTCAGCTATTAAATGAGGATGGCAAAACGGTAACAGATGACAAAGAAAAGGCAGAGGTGCTCAATTCCGACTTTGGCTCAGTCTTCTCCCAAAAGAGGGTCTATGACCCCCCTGGCAAAGGCAAAGTACAGGCTGAAGGGGCAGGATTGCAGCTTGAGATCAATAGGCATATGGTCAAGGAACACCTCATTACTTTGAATGAGTTCCAATCTCCAGGGCCAGATGACCTGCATCCCAGAGTAATAAAGGAACTGGCAGAAGAACACTCAGAACCGCTGTCTATTCTCTTTGAGAAATCATGGAGGACCGGGGAAGTGCCAGATGACTGGAGGAGGGCTAACGTGGTCCCTATCTTCCAAAAGGGTAAAAAGGAGGAACCTGGGGACTACAGACCAGTCAGTCTGACATCAATCCCTGGGAAAATCCTGAAGCAGATGATAAAGCAATCCATCTGCAAGCACCTTGACAACAATGTCGTGATTACTCGAAGCCAACATGGATTTGTCAAGAACAAGTCCTGCCAGACGAATCTGATCTCACTTTTTGATCAAGTCACCTCCCTTGTAGACCGTGGGAATGCTGTAGACATCACATACCTCGACTTCAGCAAAGCTTTCGACAAAGTGCCTCATGATATCCTGAGTAGCAAACTAGCTGAAAGTGGGCTAGATGAAACAACAATCATGTGGATCCACAGTTGGCTACAGAATTGGACTCAAAGAGTGCTTCTCAATGGGACCTTCTCAAACTGGGGCGAGGGAACGAGCGGGGTACCGCAGGGCTCAGTCCTGGGCCCAGGGCTCGTCAACATTTGTATTAATGACTTGGAGGAGGAGGTGCAGGGAATGCTGATCAGATTTGCAGATGACACCAAATTGGGCAGGATAGCTGATACTTTGGAAGACAGAAACAAAATTCAAAGTGATCTGGATAGACTGGAGCGCTGGGCAGAAAACAACAGAATGACCTTTAATAGGGATCAATGCCAAGTTCTGCACCTAGGAAAAAGAAACCAAATGCACAGTTACAAGATGGGGGATACGTGGCTCAACGAGTCAGAAGGATCTTGTATCTGTTGTCAATCACAAGCTGAATATGAGCCAACAATGTGATGTGGCTGCAAAAAAGGCCAATGCTCTTTTGGGCTGCATTAATAGAAGCATCGCTTCCAAATCCCGGGAAGTACTAGTTCCCCTCTACTCAGCACTGGTTCGGCCTCATCTGGAGTATTGTGTCCAGTTCTGGGCACCACACTTTAAGAAGGATGCAGACAAACTGGAGAGGGTTCAGAGGAGGGCAAAAGATGATCAGGGGACTGGAAACAAAGCCCTATGAGGAGAGACTGAAAGAACTGGGCCTGTTTCGCCTTGAGAGGAGAAGACTGAGGGAGATAGGATAGCACTCTTCAAGCACTTGAAAGGTTGTCCCAGAGAGGAAGGCCAGGATCTCTTCTCGATCATCCCAGAGCGCAGGACACGGAAGAATGGGCTAAAGTTCCAGGAAGCCGGATTCCAGCTGAACATCAGGAGAAACTTCCTGACTGTTAGAGCAACACGACAATGGAACCCATGACCTAGGGAGGTGGTGGGCTCTCCCACACCGGAGGCCTTCCAGACGAGGCTGGACAGCCATCTGTCAGGGATGCTCCGACTTGGAGTCCTGCATTGAGCAGAGGGTTGGACTCTATGGCCTTGTAGGCCCCTTCCAACCCTACAACTATTCTATGATTCTATGATTCTAACATCAGAAGGCCTTTGCTGGATTGGACAAAGGTGGTTCTACATATCTCAGCATCCTGTTTCTGCCCAGCCAAGACGCTTCCTGGGAGTCCCACAAGGAGGAGATGAAGGTAAGAGGCCTCCTTTCTTCTCCTCTTCCATGCAACAGCTCCCATCCAGCGTTCGATTGCCTGTCATGATGGAATCTCTGCTTTGCTATCCTGGCTAAGAGCTTCCAGCAGACCAGGAATTGCTCTGGTGAAACTGAAAACGAACCTAATGGAGCAGGCAATCAGTTCAGGCAATATTGACACAATTGCGGCAAAGCTATGACATGGTACGAAGCAGCTTCTGCCTTCAGTCAGTCCTTCCTTCATAACCTGGACTGGAAGCTTGTTTAAATTTGAGGGGAAGGGCCGAATTTCAAGGATGGAGCACCTACCTTTGAACGCTACCCATCCCAGGGTCAATTCTTGGCCTACGCAGGCAACCCTGGGAGAGAGAGAGCCTGTCGAACATGCAGGAGACCAGCTGCTAGATGCTGAGCTAGAGAGGATCGATGGTCTGCATTGGCTGGAGGCAGGTCCCGGTGTTCCTGCTCAAAGCAGCCCCGTAGTTAGAGCTGTATGCGGACTGGCATCTTGCTGTCGTGTTAGCCCAAGGGCCGAGGGTGGGCCTGCTTTGCCCACGGAAGCCCCCAGGCTCAATCCCGGGCATAATGTGTAGGTATGCCAGGGAAGGAAAGCTACTGTCACTAGGGATGTACGGACCCCCCACTGTCCGGTCCGGGGCGGGGGTTCTGCTGTGGGGCAATTTGGGCCGCTCGGGGCCCTGCGGAGTCCTCTGGAGCCCTGCTGCACCCGCCCAAGTCGGTGGAGCGGCTCTCCAGCTTTCCGAAAAACGCGAAGCGCTAATGCTGGCTGCCATTCGTCTGCCGCGGGGAAACGACAGCCAGAAATGGGATATTTTGCACCATCTGTGACCATAAAGCTGTGTAGAAGGGGAAGAAATGGAAGCAGTGGCAGATGTTACTTCCTTGGGCTCCACGATCACCGCGGACGGTGACTGTAGCCATGAAATTAAAAGATGCTTGCTCCTTGGGAGGAAAGCTATGGCACAAGTAGACAGCATAGTAAGAAGCGGAGACATCACCTTGCTGACAAAGGTCCGTCTCATCAAAGCTATGGTTTTCCCAGTAGCAACGTATGGCTGTGAGAGCTGGACTATAAGGACGGCTGAGCGCCGAAGAATCGATGCCTTCGAACTGTGGTGCTGGAGAAGACTCTTACGAGTCCCCGGGACTGCAAGGAGGTCAAATCAGTCCATCCTCAAGGAAATCAACCCTGACTGCTCCTTGGAAGGACAGATACTGAAGCTGAAGCTCAACTATTTTGGCCACCTAATGCGGAGAGAGAACTCCCTGGAAAAGACCCTGAAGCTGGGAAAGATCGAAGGCAAAAGGAGAAGGGGGCGGCAGAGGATGAGATGGCTGGATAGCATCACCGATGCAATGGATATGGACTTGGGCACGCTCCGGGAGAGAGCGGAGGACAGGAAGGCCTGACGTGCTCTGGTCCACGGGGTCACGAAGAGTCGGACATGACTGCACGACTGAACAACAACAGTGCTTTACGGCTTCGGATGGCGCACGACACCCCCTTTACGGCCGCAAGGTTCCCGCAGTAAGGCAGCTGCCATTAGCGGGATCACGGTTTGTATGAAGCTGGAGGGCTGCCCCGGCGGAGCTCCGTCGGACCCCGAGGTAAGTGTGGCCGGTCCGCTGTGGACTCTGGAGGCCGGATTCCTTGGTGCACGGCCTCATTTGAGTCTGCGGTGCATTTCTCCAGCAACCCTAACTGTCGCTCTCTCAAGCATTCCAGGCTCCGCCGGAGTTTGTTCTGAGTAACAGGACCGCATGGAGCCCTCTAGCCTTGGACACACAACCCCACTCCTGGTTACGGCCACAGTGTCTTCTTCTCTCCGCTGTACAATTTAGGGCTGGAGGGAGCCGTTTGTTGCGGCTTGCGCTACACAGCCGGGAGTCAGAAATGCTCCCTGATCCGTTGCAGATCAGCCAGAGATCTCCCAGGGGATCCACACCTACCTTGGCCACCTGTGTCTTCCGCTTCAGGCAGGGATGGGGGGACATTCCTTGGTCATGACCAGACTGTCAACGTGAAACCACATTGGCGGCGAGCTCTGCTTCCGCTGCTTGCCGAAAGCACCTCGGAGCGCAGCCCGGGAAGATCCCTCAAGCCAGGGAAGATCCCTCAGGGAAGATCCCCGTCACTCTTAGGGCGACGACGGGCCGATGTCAGTCATGACCAGTCTCTGAGACTCATCTACCCGCCCAGGGAGTTTGAACATCAGCAGCAGCGCTGGCGCATGTCCCTGGAAGGAGCCCTCTAATCTGACAGCAAAGATGGCCGCTGCCTACCCCAGATCCTTCTTGTGGAAACTTACGCTGGAAGAAAGGAGAATTCCGATGTGCCATGAGCATGGAAATCTTCTGCCTTTGGCCCGTCAGAAATGCGGAGAGGTACATTTCCACCAAGGATGGGGTCTCCCGGCCTGTAATAGTGTGGCCCTTCCTCAGGCCTGGTCAGGTGGCACTTGGCCGTCCGCATCCCTTGGGTGGCCTGAGGCAGGATCCGAAACACTGCCACCAGCAAAGTCATCAGCACCACACAGGTACGTTCCCTCCTAAGTCAGACACAAGCAGAACCTGACGGAGCATGGATTTTACAGGCCCCGGTAGGGGAATTACATCTGAGAAACAAACGACCAGATGCCCAATGATCAGACACCAGCCCAGCCCCGTACGGAAGGTCTCGGGGCATATTTATATTACGCATGTGCGGTTTCTTTCCCTACAGCTTTCTTTGCTCTTGGCTTTCTGGATGGAAACCCGTGGGGGATTCCTCCAGAATGACTGTAATTTTGATAATTCCAGGCGAGAGACAGAAGAACCACAGGCCCGGAGCCCCAGGAAGGAGAAAAACAGGTTTGGGCCACTGTCTCTTTCTCCGTGGGCCAGTGGGACTTGGCTTCAGTCGTCGGGTTCTGCCTTTCGGCCTGTCCAAATCCAAGATGGCGTCCAGGCTTGGGCCGAAGTTCATGAGCCCGGATGGATGGCCTGGGCAAGGGAAGAGTGGGCGCCTGATCACAGCAGTGCAGGGCTGGGCCATGAGGCATTGCTAGAGGGAATGAGTGGACTACTGGAGTCATATCATTCCACAGGGGTAGGGGACATATTGGGATGGCCCACGCCGGAAGACGTCAGGAATCTGAGGGATTCCTGAGTGCTTCGAGGGAGGTCCCGATCAGCATGGCAGTCACCCCGGCTGACGCCCAAGTCTCACTGCCCTGCCGAAGCGTCTCAGATGGCTCCCTTGATTTCAGGAGAGCTTCGGGCTTCGAAGCAGGCCAGATACCGGCTGGAGGACACGTGGCGCGAGGATCAGAGCACATATGACTGAGCACAGTTGAAAGCACGATATCGCACCTGCCGTGTGGCGGCGGTGGCAGGCAGCGAATGAGGCCCACGTCTTGGCCACCACTGCACCCTCCAGCAGATGGATTGCCAGGATCTCCCCTGGGACCTGTGTGAGGCTGAGCACCGAAATCCAAGTTTCACCGCTCGGGAGTCCAGGCAGCACAGACTTTCCCCTGCCACCCCTGCACAGAAGTCCTGGTTGAATACCTGCAGCCTGGAACTCATAGGGTCATAGAATCATAGAACAGCAGGGCTGGAAGGGGCCTACAAGGCCATCGGGTCCAACCCCCTGCTCAACACAGGACTCCAGGTCAAAGCATCCCTATGGAATCATAGAATAGCAGGGTTGGAACGGGCCTACAAGGCCATCGAGTCCAACCCCCTGCTCAACACAGGACTCCAGGTCAAAGCATCCCTATGGAATCATAGAATAGCAGGGTTGGAAGGGCCCTACAAGGCCATCGAGTCCAACCCCCTGCTCAACACAGGACTCCAGGTCAAAGCATCTCTATGGAATCATAGAATAGCAGGGTTGGAAGGGGCCTACAAGGCCATCGAGTCCAACCCCCTGCTCAACGCAGGACTCCAGGTCAAAGCATCCCTATGGAATCATAGAATAGTAGGGTTGGAAGGGGCCTACAAGGCCATCGGGTCCAACCCCTTGCTCAACGCAGGACTCCAGGTCAAAGCATCCCTATGGAATCATAGAATAGTAGGGTTGGAAGGGGCCTACAAGGCCATTGAGTCCAACCCCGTGCTCAATGCCTGTCGAGGGCTGTCCGGCCTCGTCTTGAACGCCTCCAGTGTGGGAGAGCCCACCGCCTCCCTAGGCAATTGGTTCCATTGCGGTATTGCTCTAACAGTCAGGACGTTTGTCCTGATGTTCCGCCGGAATCTGGCTTCCTGTCACGTGAGCCCAACAGATCCTACCGATGGTTTCCTGGGGCAACCCTCAGACCTAGGTAGGCATGATGCCTTAACCCTGTCCCCGATGACCCCCCTCTACATGGTCATTGACACCGGACATCCAGTCTTCTTGGTGATCCCTCGGCCCACAGATAGAGATCTTTTGTGGTAGGGCTGCCGTGTTTCCTAGCCAGCACGGCCATTGTCTGTTCTCACTGGGACTACTGGGAGTTGCAGTGCGACCCATCTGGAGGCCATGAGTCAGGGGAAGCAGCTCTAGGTCAATGAAGTCCTGTTACAACTGTGATGGTGCCACTGCATGGCGGGTTGGGCTGTGCCCTCAATGGGCAAAAGGAATGGGGGAGGGAGTGATTGTGCCCCCCAGTACACCTAAGCAACCTCAACACAGGCCTCCAACAAGCCCCCTTTTTCCCCTCCTCAGGTTACTCTGCTATCAACCCTTGTTCACACTGGAGGGGAGGCCAGAGGAGCTAGCGATGGGCGGATTCCCTACCTGTCGCTTCAGGCGGGAATCTGCCCTTGCGGGGTGGCGATTTGTCCCTCCCCCCAGAATCCTAGCCAGCCGGCTCCACTCCGCGGTGATTCCGCGGAGCTGCTGGCGAGCTCCGGAGTGCCTGCGATACGGCCGCCATTGCCGCATCGCTGGCTGAGGCCGCCAATGGCTGCATGTAGCTTAACTGAAGTCCTCCGCGGCCACCAATGGCGTAGCAGACGCCATCTGTGTCCAGAGTCACTCAGCCTCAGCCAGCAGTATGGCAAGGGTGGCCGTATCACTGGCGCTCCGGAGCTGGCGGAAGGGAGGATCCAGCCGGCGAGGATTTCACAGGGAGGTGGAGGCAAGCGATCCGTTTCTCTACAGGCTCCGGAGGCCGGATTCAAAAGAATTCCTCCACGGACCCCAGTGAGGCCGGATTCAAAAGAATCCGGCCTCACTGGGGTCCGTGGAGGAATTCTCCGACATCCCTAAGAGGAGCTGATCTTGTGGGACAGGTGAGCAGGGAAGGGCTGTAGGTCACTGGCAGAGCACACACTCTGGAATCCGAAGGTCCGGGGTTTGATGCCCAGCATCTCCAGGTAGGGTCTGGAAAGGGTTTGATCCCCCAGCATCTCCAGGGAGGGTCTGGAAAGGGTTTGATGCCCAGCATCTTCAGGTAGGGTCTGGAAAGGGTTTGATCCCCAGCATCTCCAGGTAGGGTCTGGAAAGGGTTTGATGCCCAGCATCTGCAGGGAGGGTCTGGAAAGGGTTTGATGCCCAGCATCTCCAGGTAGGGTCTGGAAAGGGTCTGATGCCCCAGCATCTCCAGGTGGGTTCTGGAAAGGGTTTGATCCCCAGCATCTCCAGGTAGGGTCTGGAAAGGGTTTGATGCCCCAGCATCTCCAGGTAGGGTCTGGAAAGGGTTTGATGCCCCAGCATCTCCAGGTAGGGTCTGGAAAAGGTTTGATGCCCCAGCATCTCCAGGGAGGGTCTGGAAAAGGTTTGATGCCCCAGCATCTCCAGGGAGGGTCTGGAAAGGGGTTGATGCCCCAGCATCTCCAGGTAGGGTCTAGAATGCGTTTGATGCCCCATCATCTCCAGGTAGGGTCTGGAAAAGGTTTGATGCCCCAGCATCTCCAGGTAGGGTCTGGAAAGGGTTTGATCCCCAGCATCTCCAGGTAGGGTCTGTAAAGGGTTTGATCCCCAGCATCTCCAGGGAGGATCTGGAAAGGGCTCCACCGACCTGCTCATCTGTGGAATCTGGGTTGTTCAGTGTGCGGGTTTGGGTGATATTGCACGTGCAAAGATGAGCAAATTCCCCCCGCATGAGAAACATCTCCCCAGATGACTTGGATTCCTGTACTGAGCAGGGGGTTGGACTCGATGGCCTTGTAGGCCCCTTCCAGCCCTACTATTCTATGATTCTATGATTCTAAATGGGAATTTGGGGGGACATGTGCGTTTGGGGCCATTTTTTAAAAAAATGCATGTTGTTTCATACCGAAATTTGCGCAAAATCGGGAATGTTAGAAAGCCGGTCTGCAAGTCAGGGGAACCTGCCTGACCAGGGGAAAGCCGGTCCACTGTGGAATCTGCCGGGCGGATTCATCCAACTCCAAACTCATTTGGTTCCGTTGCAGGTGTCTCCAGCATCCCCACCATGAACATGAATCACTGTGCCATGGGAGCTGCTCCTGGAATAAGAGGATGTGGGCCCAAAAGGAGGCTCCTTGTATTGTGCGGCTGTTGATTTCCCAGCCCCCTCCGTTGCCTCGGTTCTTCTTTGCTGAGCTATGGGCTTCTGGCTATGGGGGATTCGCAGCCTGTTCCGCATCCAGTGACCCCTGGCTGCTCCCCACTGCCCACCAGTCTTATCAGACACCAGCCTCCACTGTTCCTGAAGACATGAACATGGCCGGTGGCTCCAGGCCAATGCTTTCACCTACAGTGTGGCCATTTTGCGGTGGTGCCCAGGACAGTTTCTCCAACGTGCAATGGGCCCTAGTCGTCCTGAGGCCTTCTCCCTTCTGTTGTGAGCTCTGCCAGGCCTTTGCCTAGGGGACATTCCCCCAGGAATGACTCGCAGGGCAATTTGGATGCCTTCCTTCCAATTTGGTGTCCAATAAGACTGCTCCCCGCTGCCCACCAGTCTTATCGGACACCAGCCTCCACTGTTCCTGAAGACATGAAAGTGGCCGGTGGCTCCAGGCCAATGCTTTCACCTGCAGTGTGGACATTTTGCAGTGGTGCCCAGGAGAGTTTCTCCAACGTGCAATGGGCCCTAGTCATCCTGCGGCCTTCTCCCTTCCGTTGTGAGCTCTGCCAGGGTTTTGCCTAGGGGACATCCCCCCAGGAATGACTCGCAGGGCAAGGGCCATTTTAGTCCACAGCTCAGCTCAGCTCAGCTCCTTCACATGGATCGCCACACCGGCTGCAAAAGCTGTACTTTGAAAATGAAGCGGTGGAAAGCCACCTGCTTGACTGCTCCACGGCACCCTCTGGATGTGTTCTCTGAGCATGATGGGACATGTAGTTTAATATATCTGGAGGTGATCCAGTTGGGCGAAGGCTGAGCTAGGATGACAGGTTGCTTGCCCTGATGTTCTCCCTTTCGTGAAGCCCCAGAAGCTTCCTGCGGTGGGACAATTCTCACTGCCTTTTTGGATGAAAGGCGTGCAGGGTCTGGGTGAGGCTTTGCCCTCTCACCAAGGGGAGAAACCCCTTCCAGAGTTTCTGGCCATTCTGTGGGCTGCATGTCACGACTGGGCAGAGGTCTAGGAGGAGTCAGGAATTGGGAGCCAGGTCCAAAGACCAAACAGGACCTGGGAGCAAACAGGCTGGACATCAGGAAAAACTTCCTGAGTGTGAGAGCAATACGACAATGGAACCCATGACCTGGGGAGGTGGTGGGCTCTCCCACACTGGAGGCCTTCAAGATGAGGCTGGACAGCCATCTGTCGGGGATGCTCTGACTTGGATTCCTGCACTGAGCGGGGGGTTGGACTCAGTGGCCTTGTAGGCCCCTTCCAACCCTACTATTCTAGGATTCTAGGATCCAGGACCAAGAGCAAAACCAGACATGCAAAATGTAGGAGACCCCAGGTAGGTCTCATTGCCCCCACCAGGCTCAGCCCCAAAGGTTCATCTCCCCGCTCCCTCCAGCAAACAGGGCCTTCCCCTGGACCTCTGGAAGCCCCCAGTTCACACTGGGGACAGGACCGACCCGAACAAGCTGAGGCTAGGAAGACATCCAAATCATCCCCTCACGAGTCACCTCTCGCTCCCCTCCCAAGGCGCCCGGACTTGGAGTGGGTGGATCCACGAAGATGGTTGCTTGGCTTCTCTTAGGGTCAGGCGATCTCTTCCTGGGGCCCAGCCATGGCTTCTCATGGCTGCACAGGGGACCACCATGAAGACGCCCACACCCAGCCAGACTGAGGTGGAGGGTTAATTGCGCCTGAGAGAAAGGCGCATGCAATGGAAGGTGTCGGCTGCCCTGGCAGCATTCAAAATGGCGGCAAAGGAAGCAGTTCTTTAGAGTCTCTAGAGTGCCATTGGGGCCGGGTTCCCTGTGCCTTGCGCTGTTGGTCCCCAGGCTGTCGACAGCCAAAGGTTTGCAGATAAGCCTTTGGCAGGTGGTCAAGGCCAGCCGAGAGCAGAGATGGGAGCTCTCCGTGTTGGGCTGGCTGGCTGGCAGTTGCTGAGGCCGGTCGTTTTCCAGCCTACAAGGACGTAGGAAATGGTCTGCAGGGCTGGGCCGTGTCCCGAACGGGAGGGATCAAGGGGACAGTAGATGATGCCTTGGGACCCTCCCAGAACCTGCCCATAGGCCGAGGCACATTGGAGTTCGTCCATCATGGCTCTTGGCTGATTTGCTGATCTGATCAGGGCACAGGGTTCCCGGTGGCTGAAGAAATGTGTCCTTCATGCTCTTAATGTATTGCCTTCTTTTTTCTCGCTTTACTGGGCCATTTTAGCTAAAGGAACTCCTTCCACCCACTGGTGTGTTAATTGCCTCTGAATGCCTAAAAAGAACCATGGCCTACGGGAGATACAGTGTCCTGCTAGCTCAGCTCCCCCATCCTCCACTGAGGTGACCTGAGGGATCCGAGATTCTGCTCAAAGTGAGTGGGAAGAAAGACTGGAGGCATGCTGGCGGTGTGCGTTCAGGAGACAATGTGGGCAGCTTGGAATCTGCCAGACTCTGGCACCATCGCCATGGGGTTTCTCCATTTGCAGCTCAGCAACCCCTGATCATCACACATTTCCCATCTCCTCCTTGAAAAGGCCGAGTACTTTCTGGGACCGCAACTGTTCATGGACCTGGAGATGTTTTGTATCCCTGGTGTAATTGGGATAGACCGACCTTCCTCTCCCTGGCGCTATCCAGATGTTTTGGACTTGGATCCCATCATTCTCGGCCACCGTAGCCAACAGCCAAACTGCTTCGGAATGATGGGAGTTCCAACCCAACACGTCTGCAAGGCCTAGCTTAGGGAACGGTGGCATAAACAATGCTGTCTGGAGCCTGAGGGACCTCCAAGGAGACCGAATGCCAGGCGTCCATGATGGTGTAGAGCTGGGTCATCTGAGACAGTGTTAAGGCCACATGTTGTCCACGGTCTGAGAGTTCTCCCAAGTAAACCTCTGTAGGATCAATTTGGGGTGACGTTCTGGCACTCAACCGGAACGTCTGCTTGGGGATGGCAGTGGGAGGCCCACCCTGCCTTGACTGCAGAGATGCGAGTACTGGGTTTAGGTGCTCAGCTTCGCATGGGTCCAAAGGGTGACCCTGACAACAAAAGTCAAATTGATCTACTTGGGGGTTCAGTGGTGGCCAAGGTGTTGGCCTTCTTCACTGGCACCACCACCACCACGTGGTAGGCATGCTCTCAATTGTGCTGCTGATTTGTCCTGATCCTCACGCCGCTTGAGCTCTAGCTGCCATCCATCCTGCTTCATCGCCCCAAACATGCCTGAACCCGAGAGAGCCATCTCCATTCCACAGTGTCAGAGAGGACCCTCATGCACGATAACGAGAGTAGGCCTCAGCACAACAAAAACTTTCCGAAATCTTCCAGGAATCCCTGACATCCCATAGGCCTTTGTGCCAGACCACCCTGATATGTTCCTCTGCACCATGCAGGATGGCCTAGCTGCAGACAGACCATTCATTCCACCCAGCGATGCCTTATTGCCCAGCCCTGCACTGCTCTAGCCAGGCACCGACTCCGTCAGTGCGAATCATCCTTGGCACACGCCTGGACTCCATCTGAGATTTAGGTGCTCTGGGTTACGCAGGCCGAAGGGCAGGACCTGAGAATTAAGTAAAGTTCCTCTGGCCCATGGAGAAGAGACGACCGATGCAAACTGGTTTTTCACCCTCAGAAGTGCGAAGGGAGCGCAGCGTTCTCAGCCTCTGGTTATTTCATTACCCTGGAATTAATACAATGACAGGGATTCTTGAGGAATCCCCCATGGATTTCCTCCCAGCAAGTCAAGAACAAAGGCAGCCTGGAGAAAACTTGCTTAATGCAAGTATGCTCTGAGCCTTTCCGTGGGGGCCGGGCTGGTGTCTAATGTGGGGGAAACGGGGGGGAAACAAAAGGGAACGAGAACCACCCCTGCCCAGAGGATGAGGCTGGTGGTCGATGTATCTGAAATCACACTTCATTACCTAGAATCACAGAATAGTAGGGTTGGAAGGGGCCTACAAGACCATCGGGTCCAACCCCCTGCTCAACGCAGGAGTCCAGGTCAAAGCATCCCCATAGAATCACAGAATAGTAGGGTTGGAAGGGGCCTACAAGACCATCCAGTCCGACCCCCTGCTCAATGCAGGAATCCAAGTCAGAGCATCCCTAACTCCCCTCAGACAAGCCAGCATGGCCAAAGATCTGGAATGATGGGAGTTGTCGTCCGAAGCACATGAGGGGCACCCCACCGGAGAAGGTCCTCCTCTATGGGGGGGATGTTCAGGCAAAGCTTCACAAAATATCCGCCTTGGGTAGCTTTGTGGAAAGGTGGACCAAGGCATGTCCTACTACCAGTTGACCCTGGGGGACAAAAAACAACAGCGACCATAGCCGTAGCCCAAAGAATCGCGATATATGTTATGAGATTAAATTCTCAGAGTAGGACCTCACACATCTGGCATCCTGCATTGAGCAGGGGGTTGTACTCTGACTTGGATTCCTGCATCGGGGTTAGACTCAACGGTCTTACAGGCCCCTTCCAACCCTGCTGTTCTATGATGCTATAGGGAAGCTCTGATGTGGATTCCTGCATTCCTGCATTGGGGTTAGACCCAATGGTCTTACAGGCCCCTTCCAACCCTGCTATTCTACGATGCTATAGGGATGCTCTGACTGGGATTCCTGCATTGAGCAGGGGCCTTATAGGCCCCTTCCAACCCTTCTATTCTAGGATTCTAGGATTCCATGATCCCTGGAATGACTGGCACAGACAAGGGATGGCGCGGGCACCCGCACCCCCGAGCCCCGCCCCTGCTCACCCCGTCCGCGCTCGGCAAATGGCCCGCACTCACCCCAGAAGCCTTGCCAAGCTCCGCAGCCGCCGTTTTCTGAGACAGACAGGGGCGGCTGCAGAGGTGCGCCAATTTGTGCGTGCCCAAAAATGTGCGCCACACGTGAGGACATGCGCGTTTGCGCAGAGGCGCATTTCCCTGCGTACAAAAACATGCACATTTTTGCAGTCGCCTTTTTTAATGGACATAGAAGGGGTGACTGCGGGGCGCGACGAGGCCGCTGGGGTGAGTGCAGGCTGCTCGCCGGGCGTGGGAAAGGCTCACGTGCATTCTGGGGAGCAGCGAGCAGTGGCAGGGATGGGGCAGAAGTCCGGAGAACCCGGACAGGGGGAAATTCACACATCC
This sequence comes from Heloderma suspectum, assembly GCF_057233095.1. Lineage (NCBI taxonomy): Eukaryota > Metazoa > Chordata > Lepidosauria > Squamata > Helodermatidae > Heloderma > Heloderma suspectum. The sequence continues at coordinate 53,414,752 of NC_139475.1, forward strand.
CTCGCACAGACCATCCTTCCTTTACCAGGCTCCGTCCAGGTGTGTTGCACTGCAGTCCTGCATTGAGCAGGGGGTTGGACTCGATGGCCTTGTAGGCCCCTTCCAGCCCTACTATTCTATGGTTCTATAGGGATGCTCTGACTTGGATTCCTGCATTGAGCAGGGGGTCGGACTCGATGGCCTTGTAGGCCCCTTCCAACCCTACTCTTCTATGATTCTATAGGGATGCTCTGACTTGGAGTCCTGCATTGAGAAGGAGGTCAGACTGGATGGCCTTGTAGGCCCCTTCCAACCCTGCTATTCTAGGATTCTATAGGGATGCTCTGACTTGGATTCCTGCATTGAGAAGGAGGTCGGACTGGATGGCCTTGTAGGCACCTTCCAACCCTAGTCTTCTATGATTCTATAGGGATGCTCTGACTTGGGAGTCCTGCACTGAGCAAGGGGTTGGACTCGATGGCTTGTAGGCCCCTTCCAACCCTACTCTTCTATGATTCTATAGGGATGCTCTGACTTGGAGTCCTGCATTGAGCAGGGGGTTGGACTCGATGGCCTTGTAGGCCCCTTCCAACCCTACTCTCCTATGCTTCTATAGGGATGCTCTGACTTGGATTCCTGCATTGAGCAGGGGGCTGGACTCGATGGCCTTCCAACCCTACTCTTCTCTGATTCTATGTTTCTCATTGATACCAGCTACCATCATGATAATGAGCCCTGTCCTTTCTCCATCCTGCTTCATAGCCCAAAGCTCTCTGGAGGCCCAGGGAGATATCTGAGCCCCACAGGACTGGAGGGGAGGCTGAGGTGCAGCAGGGAGATTTGGGTCCCTGTGGGGCTGCAAGCCAGGCCAGCCGAAGACACCCCGGAAGCATTCAGGGACCGGTGGAGGTCGGGGGCTCTGATGTCAGTGGGGTTGTGATTCCGTCCCGAGTTTCGGTCCGGACCTGCCAGCGCTCCAGGGTGCTGCACTCCATCCCAGGCTCAGCACCGTCGACAACTTCCTTAGAGTTCCGGCTGGTTCCACCTGAAACCCAGAATGCATTCACCATCTCCCTGGAAGGAGAGCCGCCAGCCTCCACGGCAGGGATCTCTCAGATCCCATCGCTCTTTGCGGGCAGACCATCTGGACTGGTTTCCTGCCCCCTGCAAGGTGTCATCGCTGCAGAGGGACCGGACATTTCCTGCAGCAATGCCGTATCACAATACTCGGGCACCAACTCCTCCCTTTCCCAGCCATCCACCTGGGCTGATGAACACCGAAGCGAGGCCAGGCACCATCCTGGATTTGGGTGCCCAGACGTACGCAAGCCAAAGGCCGTGATCTGAAGCTCCATCATCCCAGAGTTACACCGAAGAGTGGGCCCAAGGGACAGGAAGCCAGATTCGGGCTTAGCATCAGGAGAAACGTCCTGGCTAGCAATAGGACAACGGAGCCCATGACTTAGGGCGGTGGTGGGCTCTCCCATGCTGGAGGCCTTCAAGACGAGGCTGGACAGCCATCTGTCGGGGATGCTCTGACTTGGGTTCCTCATTGAGCAGGGAGCTGGACTCGATGGCCTTGTAGGCCCCTTCCAACCCTACTCTTCTCTGATTCTATAGGGATGCTCTGACTTGGAGTCCTGCGTTGAGCAGGGGGTTGGACGCGGTGGCCTTGCAGGCCCCTTCCGGCCCGACTGTTCCACGATTCCATGATTCCAAGTCCATCTTTCCCGTGGAGAAGAAGAGAGCGATGGGAACCTGCTTTCCTGTCTCTGACGTGGGAAGGGAGCTTAGCGCTCTGGGGCTGTGCTTGTGTCACGACTCTGGAATACTCCAAAGGAGGGTGGTTCTTGAGGGATGCCCCACTGATTTCCACTGCAAGCCCGGAGAAAACGTGCTCGGCGTAAATGCACCCTGAGCCCTTCCATGCGGGGCTGTGAGGCAGGGTGCCTGCTCCTTCCTTGCTGAGGCTTTATTCCCCTTCTGGGGCCTGTAAAATCAGCTCATATCCAGGTCCTCGTTGCCTCTGGCCTAGAAGGGGAGGTCTCTCTGTGCCCCTGGCAGATTTGCTGCAGCAAATTTTGGATCCTGCCTCAGGGCGCCCAAAGGATTCCAAGGACCAAATGCTGCAGGATGAGGGTTTTGGAACGGCAGGACCACGGCAGGCTGGGAGACCTCACTGTTGGTCGGCTCTTAGCTGCTGGCAGTCATATTTATGAAAAGTCATGCGACTCTCATAGCACGGCCCAAGCAGAGCCCAAAGATAATCCAGGCTATGTTTCCACAAGATGTATCAAGGACACCGGGTGGCCTGCTTTGCTTCCATATCAGAGGACTGCCCCGTGGGAGAATCCAGTTCTGCAAACAGAGAAACAACCTTTTCTATGGAGGGCTGGGAATGGCATGAGATCAGCCCGATGGTTTGGGCGATGAATTCCAAGCATTTTCAGTGCGGCAGATGAGATGTAATGTGCCGCCTCCTACCAGCTGTCGATTTATGGAGACAGGTTCAACAAAAAGTGATGTTCCGTTTGTACTGGACACCACCGAGGCTGGCCAAGAAGAAAGTGGGCAGCTCTGCTAAATGCTGGGGAAGGAATGAGAACTTGGGTTCCCGAGTTGAACCAATCAGCACATTCATCCAAGTTGAATTTTCTGACTTCGATTCCTGCCTTGAGCAGGGGGTTGGACTCGATGGCCTTGTAGGCCCCTTCCAACCCTACTATTCTATGATTCTATGAGAACATCTTTGAGGCATAGGAGGTAGGCATGTCCTGCAGTGATGGCTTATCTATGGTTGGACATAGAATCCTAGAATAGTAGGGTTGGAAGCCTACAAGGCCATCGAGTCCAACCCCCTGCTCTATGAAGGAATCCAAGTCAGGGCATCCCTATAGAATAATAGAATAGTAGGACTGGAAGGGGCCTACAAGGCCATCGAGTCCAACCCCCTGCGCAATGCAGGAATCCAAGTCCGAGCATCTGAACATCAGTGCACATAACTATTATATTCTTTCGAAGTCTGTGATAATAGTGGAGGGCCATGTGCTTTTCAATCCTAACCCTGTTTTAAATCCTAAATCCTATATTTTAAATCCTAACCCTATTACATTCTTTCAAAGTCTGTGATAATAGTGGGGGCCATGTGCTTTTAAATCCTAACCCTATTATATTTTAAATCCTAAATCCTATATTTTAAATCCTAACCTTATTACATTCTTTCAAAGTCTGTAATAATAGCGGAGGGCCATGTGCTTTTAAATCCTAACCCTATTTTAAATCCTAAATCCTATATTTTAAATCCTAACCCTATTATATTCTTTCATAGTCTGTGATAATAGTGGAGGGCCATGTGCTTTTCAATCCTAACCCTGTTTTAAATCCTAAATCCTATATTTTAAATCCTAACCTTATTACATTCTTTCAAAGTCTGTAATAATAGTGGAGGGCGATGTGCTTTTAAATCCTAACCCTATTATATTTTAAATTCTCACCCTATTATAGTTTAAATCCCAAATCCTATATTTTAAATCCTAACCCTATTACATGCTTTCAAAGTCTGTGATAATTGTGGAGGGCCATGTGCTTTCAAATCCTCCCCCTACGATATGGGGATTCACAGATGGAACGCAAGAGTGCATGCTGAGGGGCGTCACAGTTGCAAATCCGCCCCCCATCCACCGCCCTGATGGCTGCCCGGCCTCTGCTTCAATCCCCTCTCCGGCGATGGGGGTCCCCTCGCCTCCCGAAGAAGCCTCTTCCCCTCCGGAACAGCTCTGGCTGTTCGGACGTTTCTCCGCACCTCCCGCCAATGGAAATGCACATTTAAGCGAACGCAGGAGCACTGACCTCGGAGAAGCGGCACGCTTTGGACACCCAAGAGAGCCCGTGGGCCATCCCCGCCGTATGTTTGATCACCCATGATGCCTCTCAAAACGAGAACGTTGTGCAGCCCTGCACCATTCTGCCTTCAGCAGTTGCGGAACAAAAAGAGAGCCGGGCGGCAGAAAACGGCTTTGGATTATTTGTATTATTATTATTATTATTATTATTATTATTATTATTATTAATTGCATTATTATTTATTGCAAAAAGAGAACGTTGTGCAGCCCTGCACCATTCAGCCCTCAGCAGTTGCGGAACAAAAAGAGAGCCGGGCGGCAGAAAACGGCTTTGGATTATTATTATTATTATTATTATTATTATTATTATTATTATTATTTATTGCATTTATACCCCGCCTTTTTTCCTTGTGGAAGGCACCCAAGGCGGCTGACATTCTCCCCCTCCTCTCCATTTTATCCTCACAACAACCACCCTGTGAGGTGGGTTGGGCTGAGAGTCCGTGACAGGCCCAAAGTCGCCCAGTGAGCTTCCATGGCCGTGCGGGGCCTCGAACCCGGATCTCCCGGCTCCCAGCCCAACACTCTTGCCGCTGCCCCGTGCTGCCTATCGGAATGGGTGGGCTCAGAAGCCGCCACATTCCGGGAAGTTGTCCTGAGGGTCTGGAAGCCGTGGCCGTGCCAGACTCACGTGGTGTCAGAAGAACCCCTGTTAGAAAAAGGGGAAATCTAGCGAGACAGTCACATAAGCATAATCAGAAATAAACATGTTGACACAGTCGTGCTGTAATGAGTCAGCTAACGGCTCAGTCAGTTGACATGTCTTGTGGCTAACAGAAAATTGTAAAGGGGAGGGGGTATAAAAGATTTGTGCATGCTTAGCTCGGGGTCCAGACTGCTCTGCACCCGTTTTGCAAAACGACTAATGAAATAGTGTTGGATCCACTGCTGCCTTCCTGGCATCCTTTCTTTCAACCAGAAGCAAGAACTTTTTATCTAACAATTTGGTGCTGTGACTCGGATCCTGCTTCGGGGCGCGTCCCCTTTGCGCTGAACTGAGGGGCCGCGGAGGAGAAGTGGCCACAGGCGGTTGTTTTACACTGCCTTCTCCTCACGTCGGCGGCGGTGAAGGCGCTTGGGGACCAACGCCAGAGGAAGAGGGAGACGTGATCACTCCTTTTAGGCACCGGCAGTGGATCAATAAAGCAGCTGGACGCAGCTGCGGGCGGGACAAAAGAGGCCTTTGGGGTAAGTGAAACAGCTTACATTAGGGGATAAACGCGGGACGGTGGTGTGTTTGTGCTTGTGTGAGACGCCTACGGGCGAAGCGAGTGAGGAGCCTCGATCTGCATTTCCCTACCCCGGCGACGGGCTGGGTCAGAGGAGGGCGAAGCGCGAGACTTGTTGATTGAAATTACCACCGTCATGGGCGGGTCCCAATCCAAGCCTGAAGAAGAGTCCCCTATGCCCTTAGAGTGTTGTTTGCGCAATTGGTCACATTTTAAGCAAGATTATGGAACTAAGATGACAAAGGATCGCCTTGTCCTTCTTTGTGCCCGGGAATGGCCGGTAGTAGAACCCAAATGGCCACCCGAGGGGTCTTTTGACCCAACCCTGGTATCTGTTGTGCGTATAATAGTAACACAAAGGGGAAGTTGAGACCAGTTCTCCTATATTGATTCATGGGCGACCTGCGTACCCCTTGGTGGCAAGCCCGCTCTGTGAGTTGTCAAATGCATGTCTCTGGCCCTTCCCGTGGTGGTCAATAAGAAACCAACAAAGAAAGGGCCACCTAGGGTCGTGGCCACAGCACCGGAGGACCCACTGCTTCCTCCTCCCTATGGGACAGCCGTCACCAGACGACCGCGCCCATTACATGCACCACCATCTCCTGAGGAGCCCACTCGGCGGCCAAATGCCCCTGAGGAGGACACCTCTCGCGAAGTGGTGCCAGAGGACCCCGTCCCTCTAGTTGAGTTCCAGGACACTTTGCAAGATCGTCTAAATTCCCTTGAAAAAAGTTAGAAATACTAGAGGACACATGGGGACCCTCGTCACAGGAAAGGGCCCCCGAAAAGGGCGGAGAGACAAAAGGGGGCCTAGCAACAATTTGCAAAAAGTCCTGACTTTAAAACAAGACAAAAACGAACCTCCTGCCGTGTTCCTCCAAAGGCTAAGGGAAGCCTTCGCCAAGTATACTGATATTGACTTGAAGGACCCAAATAATTTAAGGATTCTCACGACTCAGTTTGTGGGAAATGGTTGCCAAGACATCAGAAAGAAGTTGCAGAAAGTTGAGAGAGGATTGGCGGCTGACCTAGGTGTTTTAGTAGAGCTCAGAAAGTTATGAAAGACAAGAGGCAAGCAAAGCTCCTCGCTGCGGTTCTCAGACCCGACAAAGGAGGAGCTAAAAAGAGAAGAAAAGGAGGGAGGAAGGGGTCCTCCCTGAGAAGAGACCAGAGTGCCTTCTGTAAGAAAATTAGGCACTGGAAGCGTGACTGTGAAGCCTTGAAGCAAAAAGAGAGAGAGGAGGGTGTGGGGGGGGGGGGGCAGAAAGGATTTTGCATGAACAAGAAAGAGACTAAGACAGACCGGGGCCCGGCCCCCTCTTAGCCGTCTCTGAGGCAAGACGGGACCCCATAGTCAAAATTAAAGTTGGGGCCGCTCCTACGATGCCCTTGTAGATACAGGGGCCGCCCTGTCCATCCTCCCCCCTTAGCCAACCACCAACGGGAAGTGGGGGATCTACCACCATAATGGGGGTCGAGGGAAGGGCAACCCGAGTGCCCCTTTCTCGTCCCTTGCTCACCAAGGTTGGGAAAACACACCTAGCACACGCCTTTGTCTGTACCCCCTCCTGTCCGGTGGCATTGTTAAGAAGGGACTTATTGACTAAGCTCCAAACTGAGATTGCTTTCACTTCTGACGGAAGGATGGAAGTACGTCTCCCCCTCTTTGGATTCTCCTGATGCAAGCAGGGAGTCTATTGCAAAGGTCTCGGGCAAACTGGGCTCCGTCGGTCTGCGTGCCATCAGCCATTCCAGCTCTTCTGCTGACATTGGGGCCAACGACACCTTTGAGGGCATTGGTGATGAAGACCTCTAGGGGCCCTGCCCTGACGCAACTCTGTGGGATGTAAAATCTCCTCCTGGGTGGATCTCCATGTGCCTCAACCCCAGCCAGCTGCCCACCCTCTTGTCTACATGGATGGGGAGACGGCGCGACCGCTGTATGAGGCGCTGCAAAAAGATAAATTAGATAAATGGAAATGGACTAAGGAGATGAATAAGTCTTTCCTCAGTCCCAAAGCTGCCCTTGTGTCGCCACCTGCCCTGGCCATACCAAACCCCAGTCGACCATTTAGACTCTATGTGCATGGGAATAAAGGCGTAGCCTCGGGCGTACTTTGCCAGCGAAAGGGCCCCTCCTGGAGGCCGGTGGGATATTACTCCAAGGTCCTTGATGTCGCGCCAAGAGGCTGGCCGAGTTGCTTAAGGGCAGATGGGGCCGCAAAGAGGGCAGCCAAGGAAGGAATCCAAGGGACATTTCTCGTCTTACCCAGAAGAGAGGAGCCCCCCGCATACTCCCCTTCCGAGTTGCAGATGGCGCAAGAACACAGAGTAAGTCCCCGCGGCGACGGATGGATCCAGATGACAGATGGGAGGCTGCTCCTACCGCAGACCCTGCAGGGAGCTATCTTAGAGCAAGTGCATCATTCTCTTGGACACCCTGGGGCATCAGCCATGATTGACCACTGCAAGAGGCTGTTCGTCTCTCCTGGCCTAACTGTACGCGCCCATCGACTAGCCGCAACCTGTGAGGTTTGCCAGAAAATTAATTCCCCCGGGGCACCCCCTCCACCAAGGGGAGGGCGACCATGGGCGCATTATCCCTTCCAGAGGGTGCAGATTGATTTTGCTGAAATGCCACCGTGTAGGGGTTGCAGACATCTGCTTGTAATAGTGTGTCAAATGACAGGGTGGGTAGAGGCGTTTCCATGCAGAAACTGTCAGGCAAAAACTGTACTTGCTAAGTCGTTACAGGAGGTGGTGCCCCGGTTCCCCCTGCCTGAGGTTGTAGAGTCCGACCAGGGCTCACATTTCACCTCAGCTGTTACGCAGGGACTGGCACGAGCTCTGGGGCTAGAGTGGCGCTTGCATTGCCCCTGGAAACCCCAGGTGAGTGGACAGGTTAAAAGAACTAATCGGAGTCCCAAGGAGACCCTAACCAAGCTCCAGCAAGGGGTAAGACTCACTTGGGTAGAGGCTCTACCAATAGCTTTGACAAAGCTTCGAAAAATGCCAAGAAAAGACATAAAGCTGTCCCCCTTTGAGCTAATGTTTAGATTCCCGCCCCGGGTACACTGCGGAAGGAGGGAAGAAGTCAAGTGGGAAATGGGGGATCAGATGTTGAGGGGCCAGTTGACTTCTCTACAGTCCGTGCTTTCACAGCTACGAGCTTACTCCGTCCCGTTCCAGAGGTTGCCGCTAGATGCTCCGATCCATCTCTTCCAGCCGAGAGACAAAGTGTTGTTGAAAAAGTAGAATAAAGAAGCTCTAAAAGAAGGGTGAGAAGGGCCTACCTGGTGGGACCAACCAGCCATTCATGTGTGAAACTTGTAGGTTCTAGCAAATGGACACATTGCAGCCGGTTAAGGCCATTTAGATAACCCCTGCCTCCTCCTGTCACCCGGAGAGAACAGGAGGACACGGGCAACAGTCCTCTGCTCCCTGGCACCCCCCCGGAAGCTGCCAGGGACACAGGCAAAGAAGCCATCCAGGAGCCACAATCGCCTCTTGTTTATAAATCCCAGCGGTTAATTGAAACTGCCCTGTCAAAACAAATGCTTTTGCTTTACTGCACAGACAAAGAAACTCCGCTTTAAGACATGAGTAAAGACTTAAAGGAGGGAATTGTTAGAAAAAGGGGAAGTCTGGCGAGACAGTCGCATAAGCACAATCAGAAATAAACATGTTGACACAGTCGTGCTCTAAGGAGTCAGCTAACGGCTCAGTCAGTTGACATGTCTTGTGGCTAACGGAAAATTGTAAAGGGGGGGGGTATAAAAGACTTGGGCGCGCTTATCTCTGGGTCCAGACTGCTCTGCACCCGTTTTGCAAAACGACTAATAAAATAGCGTTGGATCCACTGCTGCCTGCCTGGCATCCTTTCTTTCAACCAGAAGCAAGAACTGTTTATCTAACACCTTTCCTGGATCAAAGGTTTTCAGAGACACATGGGAGGTTTAACTTGTAAAGATTAGGCATAAGAAAAAAGCCTACTGGCAAGAAGGACAACCACAAATCCAGACCAGCACAGTCCTTTTGGTATAATAAGCAGCCATCAAAATCCTTTCATTCTGATAGGTCATGGATTAAGTGAAACAGGATTCAAGTCTACAGATAGGAGATCTGCACAATCATCCTCCAGTAGTTTTGACAAGTAAACTGTGAAGGTAGGCCTGACTAGGCCGTGTAAGTAGTTTGGTTCAGGCGAGGTGCCTGATGGGATTGTGTGTGTGTCTGACTATGAGAAGGTAACTGTGACTTCCTCATAAGCAAGAAATTCCTATCCAACAAAGCAGCTCATCCCTAAAGATAAGAAGGCCGCTGTGCTGAGAAGACTGTGCTGAGCACTAACGGGTTTCTGAGCATGCGTAGTGTGTCTTCCTTTGTTCTCCAACTTTCAGTCTGTATAAATGCATCCTGATTTCTTTTATTTGGAGGAGACGCAGTTGCGTCTGTCTCTCCCACAGCAGTAATGTGCTTCAATAGATTTCTGACTGTTCAACCTAACCTGCCCTAGATATTTCCTTAACAATTTGGTGCTGTGACTCGGATACCAAACGCTGAGGAGAATTGAATCATTTTGGACCGCCATTCACTGAACATCCCAGAAGCGCAGACAGCAACAAGGGAGAGGCAACAAGGGCCTTCTTGGTGGTGGCCCCCAAATTGTGGAATGATCTCCCTGGTGAGGCCTGCCTGGCGCCAACATTGTCATCTTTTCGGCGCCAGGTTAAGACCTCTCTCTTCTCCCAGGCATCTGGCAGCATCTGACGAGTCTCCATCGATCCTGGATTGTCTTATGGCTGTTTGCTTGAGAGGGCTTGTTCGAAGTGGTTTGAGAGGGATGTTCTCTTGTGTATATTGGCTGTTGGGGTGCTTTTTATGTAAATGGCTTTTAATCCTTGCATACTGTATTTTTAATGCTTTTAATCTTTGTAAACTGCTCAGAGAGCTCCAGCTATGGGGCGGTACAGAAATGTAATAAACAATAATGGTAATTCCAAGGACGCTGGTCTTTAGGGTGGCTTACAAAACCCAGCAGAATTTAAACCCCGTGAAAAGAAAAGAGAAAAGAGAAGGGCATCACTTAAATGGTATCATTAAAATGGAACACAAAAGGGCAGTGAAAACAAGGCATTTCCCTCGAGGAGAGGGAAGCCCGGCAGGAGTAATTCAGTCTGGGAAATCTGAGGTGGCAACGCGATGTCAGTGTCAAAATATGGGCCCTTCTCCACCACCCATTTGCAGAATGATGTGGAAATACGGGATGGGAAATACGGGGATGATGGGAAATATGGCCTCAAGCACAAGAAGGAGGGGGAAGTCACGTTTCTGACTCAGATGTGCTCAGATGCCCCTCATTCCCCAATTCTGTGCCCACCTTCCTGCACCAGTTCCAGTGAAAAACAAAAGAGATCCTGCAAGCCTACAGTCTGCCCACTCCTGGACTAGCCTGACTGGAAGTGGCTCTCCGGGGCCTTGGGCAGAGTTTCCCCCCACCCCTTGCTGCCTGAAAGCCTTCCTAGGTGGAGATGACGGAACCCGCACCCTGGGGGCCTCTGCAAGCCAAGCAGGTGCTCTGCCACGAAACCATGTCCCTTTCCCTAAAGGCAAAACAAGATTCCAGTCCTCGTGGCGCTGAATAAAGGGCCGATATCAACAGGGGCACAGACCTGAAAGCCTTCCTAGCACAGGCCCTGAAAGCCTTCCTAGCTGGAGATGACGGAACCCGCACCCTGGGGGCCTCTGCAAGCCAAGCAGGTGCTCTGCCACGAAACCATGTCCCTTTCCCTAAAGGCGAAACAAGATTCCAGTCCTCTGGCGCTGAATAAAGGGCCGATATCAACAGGGGCACAGACCTGAAAGCCTTCCTAGCACAGGCCCTGAAAGTCTTCCTAGCTGGAGATGACGGAACCCGCACCCTGGGGGCCTCTGCAAGCCAAGCAGGTGCTCTGCCACGAAACCATGTCCCTTTCCCTAAAGGCAAAACAAGATTCCAGTCCTCATGGCGCTGAATAAAGGGCCGATATCAACAGGGGCACAGACCTGAAAGCCTTCCTAGCACAGGCCCTGAAAGCCTTCCTAGCTGGAGATGACGGAACCCGCACCCTGGGGGCCTCTGCAAGCCAAGCAGGTGCTCTGCCACGAAACCATGTCCCTTTCCCTAAAGGCGAAACAAGATTCCAGTCCTCTGGCGCTGAATAAAGGGCCGATATCAACAGGGGCACAGACCTGAAAGCCTTCCTAGCACAGGCCCTAAAAGTCTTCCTAGCTGGAGATGACGGAACCCGCACCCTGGGGGCCTCTGCAAGCCAAGCAGGTGCTCTGCCACGAAACCATGTCCCTTTCCCTAAAGGCAAAACAAGATTCCAGTCCTCATGGCGCTGAATAAAGGGCCGATATCAACAGGGGCACAGACCTGAAAGCCTTCCTAGCACAGACCCTGAAAGCCTTCCTAGCTGGAGATGACGGAACCCACACCCTGGGGGCCTCTGCAAGCCAAGCAGGTGCTCTGCCACGAAACCATGTCCCTTTCCCTAAAGGCGAAACAAGATTCCAGTCCTCATGGCGCTGAATAAAGGGCCGATATCAACAGGGGCACAGACCTGAAAGCCTTCCTAGCACAGGCCCTAAAAGTCTTCCTAGCTGGAGATGACGGAACCCGTACCCTGGGGGCCTCTGCAACCCAAGCAGGTGCTGTGCCACGAAACCATGTCCCTTTCCCTAAAGGCGAAACAAGATTCCAGTCCTCATGGCGCTGAATAAAGGGCCGATATCAACAGGGGCACAGGCCCTGAAAGCCTTCTTAGCTGGAGATGACGGAACCCGCACCCTGGGGGCCTCTGCAAGCCAAGCATGTGCTCTGCCACAAAACCATGTCCCTTTCCCTAAAGGCGAAACAAGATTCCAGTCCTCATGGCGTTGAATAAAGGGCCGATATCAACAGGGGCACAGACCTGAAAGCCTTCCTAGCTGGAGATGACGGAACCCGCACCCTGGGGGCCTCTGCAAGCCAAGCAGGTGCTCTGCCACAAAACCATGTCCCTTTCCCTAAAGGCGAAAGAAGATTCCAGTCCTCATGGCGCTGAATAAAGGGCCGATATCAACAGGGGCACAGGCCCTGAAAGCCTTCCTAGCTGGAGATTGTTGCACAAAATGCTAGTTTCGCCCCCTGGAGGCTAGTCCAATTTGCCCCAAAGAGGAGAGTCCACTTCAGGCTGGGTCCAACTCGATTTTATTGTTTGCAAACAGTTCGACAAAGGAGCTCACGCTCAAAGCAGAGTCGACCCTGGGCGACCCCCGCGCCGCAGTTTTATCACTTAGCTTGCATTCCTCAGCCAGCGTGTTACTTTTGATTGGTTGCCAGCGGTTTGCTTAGCAACCTTATCTGAGGGTTACTGTCTGCTCATTCCACGCATGCGCAGCTCTTACAATACTACGTGCTGCTTAAGACACATACAATGGCTTTTAGGTTACATTTTTACTACAAGATGATGGAACTCGCACCCTGGGGGCTTCTGCAAGCCAAGCAGGTGCTCTGCCACGAAACCATGTCCCTTTCCCTAAAGGCGAAACAAGATTCCAGTTCCCATGGCGCAGAATGAAGGGCCGATATCAACAGGGGCACAGGCCCTGAAAGCCTTCCTAGCTGGAGATGATGGAACTCACACCCTGGGGGCCTCTGCAAGCCAAGCAGGTGCTCTGCCACGAAACCATGTCCCTTTCCCTAAAGGCGAAACAAGATTCCAGTCCTCATGGCACTGAATAAAGGGCTGATATCAACAGGGGCACAGGCCCTGAAAGCCTTCCTAGCTGGAGATGACGGAACCCGCACCTTGGGGTCCTCTGCAAGCCAAGCAGGTGCTCTGCCACGAAACCATGTCCCTTTCCCTAAAGGCGAAAGAAGATTCCAGTCCTCTGGCGCTGAATAAAGGGCCGATATCAACAGGGGCACAGACCTGAAAGCCTTCCTAGCACAGGCCCTGAAAGCCTTCCTAGCTGGAGATGACGGAACCCGCACCCTGGGGCCCTATGCAAGCCAAGCAGGTGCTCTGCCACGAAACCATGTCCCTTTCCCTAAAGGCGAAACAAGATTCCAGTCCTCATGGCGCTGAATAAAGGGCCGATATCAACAGGGGCACAGACCTGAAAGCCTTCTTAGCACAGGCCCTAAAAGTCTTCCTAGCTGGAGATGACGGAACCCGCACCCTGGGGGCCTCTGCAAGCCAAGCAGGTGCTCTGCCACGAAACCATGTCCCTTTCTCTAAAGGCGAAACAAGATTCCAGTCCTCATTGTTAGAAAAAGACTGTCCTCTTATTCTTTGGCTGTCAGCTGTTTGCTAGACCTTTGAGCTATTAGTCATAATTATGAGCCCACCGGACACATGTCCAGTGGCAGTGTACATCGGTTAAAAAGGGGAAGTCTGGTGAGACAGTCACATAAGCATAATCAGAAATAAACATGTTGACACAGTCGTGCTCTAAGGAGTCAGCTAACGGCTCAGTCAGTTGACATGTCTTGTGGCTAACAGAAAATTGTAAAGGGGAGGGGGTATAAAAAGACTTATGCTTGCTTAGCTCGGGGTCCAGACTGCCGACTGCTCTGCACCCGTTTTGCAAAACGTTCAATAAAATAGTGTTGGATCCACTGCTGCCTGTCTGGCATCCTTTCTTTCAACCAGAAGCAAGAACTTTTTATCTAACAATTTGGTGCTGTGACTCGGATCCTGCTTCGGGGTCCGTCCCCTTTGCGCTGAACCGAGGGGCCGCGGAGAAGTTGCCACAGGCGGTTGTTTACACTGCCTTCTCCACACGACAGCGGTGGCGAAAGCGCTTGGGGACCAACGCCAGAGGAAGAGGGAGACGTGATCACTCCTTTTAGGCACCGGCAGTGGATCAATAAAGCAGCTGGACGCAGCTGCGGGCGGGACAGAAGAGGCTTTTGGGGTAAGTGAAACAGCTTACATTAGGGGATAAACGCGGGACGGTGGTGTGTTTGTGATTGTGTGAGACGCCTACGGGCGAAGCGAGTGAGGAGCCCCGATCTGCATTTCCCTACCCCGGAGACGGGCTGGGTCAGAGGAGGGCGAAGCGCGAGAATTGTTGATTGAAATCCCCACCGTCATGGGCGGGTCCCAATCCAGGCCTACAGGAGAGTCCCATATGCCCTTGGAGTGTTGTTTGCGCAACTGGTCACATTTTAAGCAAGATTATAGAACTAAGATGACAAAGGATTGCCTTGTCCTTCTTTGTGCCCGGGAATGGCCGGTAGTAGAACCCAAATGGCCACCCGAGGGGTCTTTTGACCCAACCCTGGTATCTGCTGTGCGTATAATAGTAACACAGAGGGGAAGTTGAGACCAGTTCTCCTATATCGATTCATGGGCGACCTGCGTACCCCTTGGCGGCACGCCCGCTCCGTGGGTTGTCAAATGCATGTCTCTGGCCCCTCCTGTGATGGTCAATAAGAAACCAACCATCCTTGCGGGGGCACGGGCCAGGTTTAGAGAGGAACACCCCCAGGCAACTGAGGATGAGACGGCAGCAGCTCTGCCCACATGATGGCCCGATTGGGGGGTAGCCATGGCGGCACAGAGACAGCTACATGCTGAGTATTTTCGGTTCGTTTTAGCGGGCATGAAGCAAGCTGTGCGGGGGGCCCCCAATTTGCAAAAAGTCCTGACTTTAAAACAAGACAAAAACGAACCTCCTGCCGTGTTCCTCCAAAGGCTAAGGGAAGCCTTCGCCAAGTATACTGATATTGACTTGAAGGACCCAAATAATTTAAGGATTCTCACGACTCAGTTTGTGGGAAATAGTTGCCAAGACATCAGAAAGAAGTTGCAGAAAGTTGAGAGAGGATTGGCGGCTGACCTAAGTGTTTTAGTAGAGCTCAGAAAGTTTATGAAAGACAAGAGGCAAGCGAAGCTCCTCGCTGCAGTTCTCAGACCCAACAAAGGAGGAGCTAAGAAGAGAGGAAAAGGAGGGAGGAAGGGGTCCTCCCTGAGAAGAGACCAGAGTGCCTTCTGTAAGAAAATTAGGCACTGGAAGCGTGACTGTGAAGCCTTGAAGCAAAAAGAGAGAGAGGAGGGTGTGGGGGGGGGGGGGCAGAAAGGATTTTGCATGAACAAGAAAGAGACTAAGACAGACTGGGGCCCAGCCCCCTCTGAGCCGTCTCTGAGGCAAGACGGGACCCCATAGTCAAAATTAAAGTTGGGGGCTGCTCCTACGATGCCCTTGTAGATACAGGGGCCGCCCTGTCCATCCTCCCCCCTTAGCTGACCACCAACGGGAAGTGGGGGATCTACCACCATAATGGGGGTCGAGGGAAGGGCAACCCGAGTGCCCCTTTCTCGTCCCTTGCTCACCAAGGTTGGGAAAACACACCTGGAACACGCGTTTGTCTGTACCCCCTCCTGTCCGGTGGCATTGTTAAGAAGGGACTTACTGACTAAGCTCCAAATTGAGATTGCTTTCACTTCTGACGGAAGGATAGAAGTACAGCTCCCCAAGCAACAGAGCAGTAACTATCAAATGGCCCTTTCAAAGGTCGCAGAGGAGCCCGCCCCAGAGGCAGACGAGGACTGGTGCTTCATAGAAAACAGAGTCAATCCCCTAGTTTGGGCCGGGGTCGGAAGGGCCTCTCGTGCCAAGTTGGCAACACCGTCAGCTGAAGTCCCTACAAGATAAGGTCTCCAAGAAGGAGTTCATCCGCTTGGCACAGACCCTCAAGTATTACAGCTATCTCAAATTTGACCCCTGCATCACAGACTTCCCCGAGAAGGGCTGCCACGTCATTGTGGGGGCTGAGAATAGTAAGCTGAACTTCCAGGTCAAGCTGCCCAATGACCAGATCAAGGAGGGAAGTTTCAAGGTGACCCGAATGCGCTGCTGGCGGGTCACTTCCTCGGTCCCCGTGCACAACGAGATATCAGGCCCTACCGCTGGCAAGTCAGAGGTGAAGCTAGAACTTGCCTTTAAGTACCTGATAAATAAAGACTGCCTACAGTGGGTCACAATCACCAGCCTGCAGGCCATAATGCTGAGCATCTGCCTGCAGTCTATGGTGGATGAACTGATGAGGAAAAAAAAAATAAATATCAAGAGGCAGCATCCGCAAGATGTTCCGCAGGCGAGTCAGTGGAGCCCTGCAGCAGCCAGGCAGCCAGCAAGCAGTAAAGGCTCCCCCTCTTTTGGATTCTCCTGATGCAAGCAGGGAGTCTATTGCAACAGTCTCAAGCAAGTTGGGCTCCGTCAGTCTGCGTGCCATTAGCCGTTCCAGCTCTTCTGCTGACATTGGGGCCAACTACACCTTTGAGGGCATTGGTGATGAAGACCTCTAGGGGCCCTGCCCTGACGCAACTCTGTGGGATGTAAAATCTCCTCCTGGGTGGATCTCCATGTGCCTCAACCCCAGCCAGCTGCCCACCCTCTTGTCTACATGGATGGGGAGACGGCGCGACCGCTGTATGAGGCGCTGCAAAAAGATAAATTAGATAAATGGAAATGGACTAAGGAGATGAATAAGTCTTTCCTCAGTCTCAAAGCTGCCCTTGTGTCGCCACCTGCCCTGGCCATACCAAACCCCAGTCGACCATTTAGACTCTATGTGCATGGGAATAAAGGCGTAGCCTCGGGCGTACTTTGCCAGCGAAAGGGCCCCTCCTGGAGGCCGGTGGGATATTACTCCAAGGTCCTTGATGTCGCGCCAAGAGGCTGGCCGAGTTGCTCAAGGGCAGATGGGGCTGCAAAGAGGGCAGCCAAAGAAGAAATCCAAGGGACATTTCTCGTCTCACCCAGAAGAGAGGAGCCCCCACATACTCCCCTTCCGAGTTGCAGATGGCGCAAGAACACAGAGTAAGTCCCCGCGGCGACGGATGGATCCAGATGACAGATGGGAGGCTGCTCCTACCGCAGACCCTGCAGGGAGCTATCTTAGAGCAAGTGCATCATTCTCTTGGACACCCTGGGGCATCAGCCATGATTGACCATTGCAAGAGGCTGTTCGTCTCTCCTGGCCTAACTGTACGTGCCCATCGACTAGCCGCAACCTGTGAGGTTTGCCAGAAAATTAATTCCCCCGGGGCACCCCCTCCACCAAGGGGAGGGCGACCATGGGCGCATTATCCCTTCCAGAGGGTGCAGATTGATTTTGCTGAAATGCCACCGTGTAGGGGTTGCAGATACTTGCTTGTAATAGTGTGTCAAATGACAGGGTGGGTAGAGGCGTTTCCACGCAGAAACTGTCAGGCAAAAACTGTAGTTGCTAAGTCGTTACAGGAGGTGGTGCCCCGGTTCCCCCTGCCTGAGGTTGTAGAGTCCGACCAGGGCTCACATTTCACCTCAGCTGTTACGCAGGGACTGGCACGAGCTCTGGGGCTAGAGTGGCGCTTGCATTGCCCCTGGAAACCCCAGGTGAGTGGACAGGTTAAAAGAACTAATCGGAGTCCCAAGGAGACCCTAACCAAGCTCCAGCAAGGGGTAAGACTCACTTGGGTAGAGGCTCTACCAATAGCTTTGACAAAGCTTCGAAAAATGCCAAGAAAAGACATAAAGCTGTCCCCCTTTGAGCTAATGTTTAGGTTCCCGCCTCGGGTACACTGCGGAAGGAGGGAGGAAGTCAAGTGGGAGGTGGGTGATCAGATGCTAAGGGATCAGTTGACTTCTCTACAGTCTGTTCTTTCACAGCTACGAGCTTATTCCGTTCCGTTCCAGAGATTGCCGTTAGACGCACCTATCCATCTCTTCCAGGCAAAAGACAAGGTGTTGCTGAAAAAGTGGAATAAAGAAGCTTTAAAGGAAGGGTGGGAGGGGCCTTATTTGGTGGGACCAACCAGCCACTCGTGTATAAAGCTTGTGGGTTCTAGCAAATGGACACATTGCAGCCGGATAAAGCCATTTAGGCGACCCTTGCTTCCTCCTGTCACCCGGAGAGAACAGGAGGACACGGGCAACGGTCCTCTGCTCCCTGGCACCCCCCCGGAAGCTGCCAGGGACACAGGCGAAGAAACCACCCAGGAGCCACAATCGCCTCTTGTTTATAAATCCCAGCAGTTAATGGAAACTGCCCTGTCAAAACAGATGCTCTTGCTTTATTGTGCTGATAGAGAAACCCCATTTTAAAACGCTTTAAGACATGAGTAAAGACTTAAAGGAGGGAATTGTTAGGAAAAGACTGTCCTCTTATTCTTTGGCTGTCAGCCCTTTGCTAGACCTTTGAGCTATTAGTCATAATTATGAGCCCACCGGACACATGTCCAGTGGCAGTGTACATCGGTTAAAAAGGGGAAGTCTGGTGAGACAGTCACATAAGCATAATCAGAAATAAACATGTTGACACAGTCGTGCTCTAAGGAGTCAGCTAACGGCTCAGTCAGTTGACATGTCTTGTGGCTAAGAGAAAATTGTAAAGGGGAGGGGGTATAAAAAGACTTATGCTTGCTTAGCTCGGGGTCCAGACTGCCAACTGCTCTGCACCCGTTTTGCAAAACGTTCAATAAAATAGTGTTGGGTCCACTGCTGCCTGTCTGGCATCCTGTCTTTCAACCAGAAGCAAGAACTTTTTATCTAACATCATGGCGCTGAATAAAGGGCTGATATCAACAGGGGCACAGACCCTGAAAGCCTTCCTAGCTGGAGATGACGGAACCCGCACCCTGGGGGCCTCTGCAAGCCAAGCAGGTGCTCTGCCACGAAACCATGTCCCTTTCCCTAAAGGCAAAACAAGATTCCAGTCCTCGTGGCGCTGAATAAAGGGCTGATATCAACAGGGGCATAGACTGGAAGCTGCCTTCCATTCCACCTCTAGGAAGCTGCCAAAGGCCATGTTGGCTGGGGAAGATGGGCGTTCTAGCCCTACGCATCTGGAGGGCACCTCTCTCTCTCGCTCACACGCTCTCTTTCTCTCTCTCTGTCTCTCTGTCTCTCATGCACACTCTCTCTCACTCTCTCACCTCCTTGCCCCATCCCAACGTTCACTTTTTACCTATTTTAGCATCAGAAGGTGGTGTTAGATAAAAAGTTCTTGCTTCTGGTTGAAAGAAAGGATGCCAGGCAGGCAGCAGTGGATCCGACACTATTTTATTAGTCGTTTTGCAAAACGGGTGCAGAGCAGTCTGGACCCAGAGATAAGCGCGCCCAAGTCTTTTATACCCCCCCCCTTTACAATTTTCCGTTAGCCACAAGACATGTCAACTGACTGAGCCGTTAGCTGACTCCTTAGAGCACGACTGTGTCAACATGTTTATTTCTGATTGTGCTTATGCGACTGTCTTGCCAGACTTCCCCTTTTTCTAACAGTGGTGAGTCTATGTGTTTGGTTTTTCTTGTAGCCTTCTTTGGTGGATTAATCACAGCAGACTCCTGAACACACATACACACATTGCTTTCGGCTTTACAGGAACCCTTACAAACCACTTGACAAATATTAGAAGTATTCTGCTTTACCTGAGCTACCAGATGCAGGTGTGAGTGCTGCCCTGGGCCTTTTTTTTCTAAAAGGTTGGCTGGGTGTGTCTTCTGTAAACAACATTATACACATAGCCACTATTTTCTTTAACAGCCCCACGTTCTTGTTTTTTACATTGAAAATACCCCTGCCTCTCCCCCAAGGCCTTACTCATGTCTTTATCATTTGAGTATCCTGAAGCCACCCTTGGGGGGCGTAGATTCCCCAGTTTTGTACCTTTTGACTTAATTTTTGAGCATCTGGGCTGGGTGTTTGATTTAATGAGATGATAAATAAGGAAAAGCTGCTAGTTTGTTCATCCCAAGGCATGTAGAGTCTTGCCTCAACCTCTGCCCCACCCCAACACTACATATGGTGTGAGAGCATTTGACCATTTCTAGCACCACCCTGTGAAAAATGGAGGGGCAAACGGCTATGCTGGTTCATGCTTATTTAAGCACAGCTTGTGGACAAATACCCCCTAAAATACCAGAATGCAAAACAATATTAATTTTGCAAAAAACAGTCTCTAAAATTCAAGACGATATTGAAGAAATGTTAACCCCCCCTCGTCATATTTCAGCAGGGTGTGGGTTCTAAGGTGATAAAGAAGCTATACTGATCTTGTATTTAAAAAAACAAGCCCCTCCATAATGTTTTACCTTTCTATATAAAAAAAGGGTCTGATAAAGCTACAGTTTTCTTTTTATTGCAGGAAAAAGGATTTGTAAGGACATTTGAAGATAGAAATGCCTTCTACAATGTGAAGACAAAAATCAAAGCCGTTTGCATGCTCTATTTTTCCCTAAAATGGCTTGTTGTTCCCTGCGTAGAGATTGCAGCAGCAGCTCTGAATGATAATACATTATGTCAAAATATTCCTACTGCATTTTGTGTTTAGTATATGTCAGTTGTGATATTATTGAAGCTATTAAAAAAAAGTTAAAAAAAAGTGGTGGAGCATCTTCAAAACAGAACAACAGCTGTATGATTGGAGGAAAGACTCTACAAAATACTGCTGCTGTTGCACCCTCTCCCACCCCCATCCCCCCTCTAAATTAAAAAGAACAATAGAACATGTCTCACAAGCCAACCACTAGCAAAATTTCAAACTACTATCAGTAACAAAAGAAAAAGAAAAATCAGCAAACTCATTCACATAAACTGTCTTTTTTCTTTTCAGAAGCTAATCTACCAGGCATGCCTGATAGCAGCAGGAGGGAAACACTCTGTGTTCAAGGGAAGCAGTAAAAAAGCATGTGGCTTTTTTCCTTGCAACCCCAAGATTTCTATCTCTGGACTTTAAACACACACACACACACACACACACACACAGAGTATATATATATCCCCACCGCACCGCCCCCCCCTTGCGAAACAACCTAAGATAAACTCTAACAACAACAACAACAAAAACCCTTAAAACATGCAACATTAAATAAAAAATACATGCCTTCTAACACGTTGCAAGAAGCCCCCTTTAATTTCTGATAGACCCCAGACCGCAAAACAGCTTTTAATTATTATTCTATGGATAAGAAGAAAGATAGACCAGTTTTAAAGAAAGAAAGAATCTACAGTTTGTAACTTTTTACAATACAACCACACAGAAAGAGAAAAATATATATAAAATGAACTCGCCTGCCGGCACACTGCACATCTTTTAGAATACTGAAGGGTGCTTTAGTTTTTCTGTGGGGATAAATTGGGAAAGAAACATAAACTGGGTTGCATGTTATTTTAGTTTATCTGCAGCTGCACTCATCTACAAGAATACAATAGGTAGCAGAAGGAAAAGAATTAAGGTATACTCACATGTAGGTAGGTTTCCGGGATCTTCCCTTTAGGTTGGGGGTACAGGAAAAGAGAAGGGGCTGTTCAAGTGGTGGTCTTTTTATCAGTGATATTCCTATTGTGTGAATTCAGGTTCTCTGATTGGATACAGTTACAGATTCCCTTGCCCCTGAGGTTGTCCTCCCACCCCATCACTAAAATTTGGTGCCACCCAGCTCAGAACCCCTTTAATATCCCCATCTGGAAACATGTGGCATCAGCCATTTTGGACCCTCACCACACCCCCTCTGCCCTGCTACAGTCCTTGAATGGAAATGAGTGATAAAAGTTGATTCTTTCAAAAATGTTTCTGACAAAAATGTATAGTTTTCCCCTACATATAAATGAGCAAGAGCGGGGTGCATATGCCCTCCATGTCTATTTTTAAATGGATACCTCTGTATGCTAAATTTTAAAGACAGTTATTGTGAAATTTTCTCCAAGATCAGATGTTTAGATTAATACATTTTACCAAGCTGCTAGCAGCAAATGTGAGAAGTTTAGACCATCGACCCCTGTTGTTGTTCAGTCGTTCAGTCGTGTCCGACTCTTCGTGACCCCATGGACCAGAGCACGCCAGGCCTTCCTGTCCTGCGCTCTCTCCCGGAGCGTGCTCAAGTTCATATTCATTGCATCGGTGATGCTATCCAGCCATCTCATCCTCTGCCGTCCCCTTCTCCTTTTGCCTTCAGTCTTTCCCAGCATCAGGGTCTTTTCCAGAGAGTTTTCTCTTTGCATTAGGTGGCCAAAATATTTGAGCTTCAGCTTCAGTCTCTGTCCTTCCAGTGAGCACTCAGGGTTGATTTCCTTTAGGATTGACTGATTTGACCTCCTTGCAGTCCAGGGGACTCGTAAGAGTCTTCTCCAGCACCACAGTTCGAAAGCATCAATTCTTCGGCGCTCAGCCTTCCTTATGGTCCAGCTCTCACAGCCATACGTTGCTACTGGGAAAACCATAGCTTTGATTAGACGGACCTTTGTTGGCAAGGTGATGTCTCTGCTTCTTACTATGCTGTCTAGGTGTGCCATAGCTTTCCTCCCAAGGAGCAAGCATCTTTTAATTTCATGGCTACAGTCACCGTCTGCAGTGATCTTGGAGCCCAAGAAAGTAAAATCTGTCACTGCTTCCATTTCTTCCCCTTCCATATGCCAGGAAGTGATGGGGCCAGATGCCATGATCCTAGATTTTTTAATGTTGAGTTTCAAACCAGCTTTTGCACTCTCCTCTTTCGCCCTCAACGAGAGGCTCTTGAGATCCTCTTCGCTTTCTGCCATTAGGGTGGTATCGTCTGCATATCGGAGGTTGTTGATAATTCTCCCGGCAATCTTAATTCCAACCTCTGATTCATCCAACCCGGCATTTCTCATGATGTACTCTGCATATAAGTTAAATAAGCAGGGTGACAATATGCAGCCTTGTCGTACTCCTTTCCCAATTTGGAACCAGTCGGTTGTTCCATGTCTGGTTCTTACTGTTGCTTCTTGACCCTCGTACAGGTTTCTCAGGAGACAGATAAGGTGGTCTGGTACTCCCATCAATTTAAGAATTTGCCACAGTTTGTTGTGATCCACACAATCAAAGGCTTTAGCGTAGTCAATGAAGCAGAAATAGATGTTTTTCTGGAATTCTCTTGCTTTCTCCATGATCCAGCGAATGTTGGCGATTTGATCTCTAGTTCCTCTGCCTCTTCGAAACCCAGCTTGTACTTCCGGTAGTTCTCGGTTCGCATGCTGCTGAAGCCTAGCTTGTAGGATTTTGAGCATCACCTTGCTGGCATGTGAAATGAGCGCAATTGTGCGGTAGTTTGAACACTCTTTGGCGTTGCCCTTCTTTGGAATTGGAATGTAAACTGACCTTTTCCAGTCTTGCGGCCATTGTTGAGTGTTCCAAATTTGTTGGCATATTGAATGCAGAACTTTAACAGCATCTTCTTTTAGGATCTTAAATAGCTCAGCTGGAATACTGTCATCTCCGCTAGCTTTGTTGTTAGTAATGCTTCCTAAGGCCCACTTGACTTCACTCTCGAGGATGTCCGGCTCAAGTTCAGTGAGCGCACTGTCATGGCTATCAGGGACATTCAGATCTTTCCTGTATAGTTCTTCTGTGTATTCTTTCCACCTCTTCTTAATCTCATCTGCATCTGTTAGGTCCCTGCCTTCTTTGTCCTTTATCATGCCCGTCTTTGCACAAAACGTTCCCTTGAGATCTCCGATTTTCTTGAAGAGATCTCTAATCTTTCCCATTCTGTTGTTTTCCTCGATTTCTTTGCATTGTTCATTTAAGAAGGCCTTCTTGTCTCTCCTTGCTATTCTCTGGAACTCTGCATTCAGTTGGATATATCTTCCCCTTTCTCCCTTGCTTTTCGCTTCCCTTCTTTCGTGAGCTACTTGTAAAGCCTCATCAGACAGCCACTTGGCTTTCTTGCATTTCTTTTTCTTTGGGATGGATTGAGTTGCTGCCTCCTGAACAATGTTACGGACCTCCGTCCATAGTTCCTCAGGCACTCTGTCTATCAGGTCTAATCCCTGAAATCTACTCCTCACCTCCACTGTATATTCATCAGGGATATGATTGAGGTCATACCTGAATGGTTTAGTGGTTTTCCCTACGTTCTTCAATTTAAGCCGAAATTTTGCAAGAAGCAGCTCATGATCTGAGCCACAGTCAGCTCCAGGTCTTGTTTTGACTGACTGTATAGAGCTTCTCCATCTTTGGCTGCAAAGGACATAATCAATCTGATTTAGATATTGACCATCTGGTGATGTCCATGTGTAGAGTCGTCTCTTGTGCTGTTGGAAAAGAGTGTTTGCTATGATCAGCGTGTTCTCTTGGCAAAACTCCGTTAGCCTTTGTCCTGCTTCATTTTGTACACCAAGGCCATGCCTGCCTGTTATCCCGGTGATTTCTTGACTTCCTACTTTAGCATTCCAATCCCCTATGATGAAGAGGACATCTTTTTTTGGTGTTAGTTCTAGAAGGTGTTGTAGGTCTTCATAGAACCCATCAACCTCAGCTTCTTCGGCATCAGTGGTTGGGGCATAGACTTGAATTACTGTGATGTTGAATGGTTTGCCTTGGATTCGTACTGAGATCATTCTATCGTTTTTAAGATTGTACCCCAGGACTGCTTTTCCCACCCTTTTGTTGACTATGAGTGCTACTCCATTTCTTCTAAGGGATTCTTGCCCACAGTAGTAGATATGATGGTCACCTGAATTAAATTCGCCCATGCCTGTCCATTTGAGTTCGCTGATTCCCAAGATGTCGATGTTCAGTCTTGCCATCTCATGTTTGACCACCTCCAGCTTACCCTGATTCATTGATCATACATTCCAGGTTCCTAAACAATATTGTTCTTTACAGCGTCGGATTTTCTTTTCACCACCAGACACATCCACAGCCGAGTGTCCTTTCGGCTTTGGCCCAGCCGCTTCACTCTTTCTGGTGCTACTTGGAAATTCCCTCTGCTCTTCCCCAGTAGTATATTGGACACCTTCCGACCTGAGGGGCTCATCTTCCGGCGTCATCTCTTTTAGCCTTGTGATATGTTCCATGGGGTTTTCTTGGCAAGAATACTGGAGTGGGTTGCCATTTCCTTCTCCAGTGGACCACATTTTGTCAGAACTCTCTGCCATGACCTGTCCGTCTTGGGTGACCCTGCACGGCATAGCTTATGGCTTCACTGAGTTACGCAAGCCCCTTCCCCACAACAAGGCAGTGATCCATGAAGGGGCATTGACCCCTACTCTTCTGTAAAGGTCTGCCCCTGTTTTTTTGCACCCCATGTAGTTTTTTTTTTTTTTTTACAAAATCTAAGTGGCGCTTAAATAATTATTTACTTTTTAAAGACCTTTGATGGTTTTACTTGCAACCCCTGTGATTTCTATGTTTAATGATACTTTCAAAATGATCCTTTAAAAAAACTTACTTTTCCCCTTCAACTCATTGGGATCTTTCATTTTTTTTTTTTTTTTTAGGAATTAGTGATAAAACTTTATTCTTTCAAAATGACTCTTAAGGAAAGAAAGAAAAAAATAGTTTTTTCCCTTCAACTCTACCAGCATATACCACTCCCACCTTTTTGAATAGGCAGGGAGGGGGTGGTGTGGGGGTGATGATTGGATCACAGCACAGGATGTTTGTAATCGGTTTAACAAAAGAGGATTAAAAAAATGTTCGTAGAGGGGTCACATGACCCCTCTGGGCCAATCCGTGGAGGGATTGCGGGCCATTTCTGCATCCGTACCTGCTAGGGCTCTAAAACCTTGTCCAATTGGTCCACGGTGGCATGACGAGTTCGTAGAGGGGTCACATGATCCCCGTCAGGTGACCCTGAATGTCATATGACTGGGTCAGCTGATTGCATAGGTGGGACTTCTGGCTAGGGCAGGACTTCTGGTCTCCCCAGGGGGTGGGGCACCTGTCACTTTTGAAAAGGGGGCGTGGTTTAGAGTTTGATGCAGGCACCCCTCCTTCGCTACTGACCTATCCAAAGAGGCTTGCCTGGAGCCTATGTTGTGGTCTTTGGGGCACCAGGTGAAGGCCTTCTAATTTTCCCAAGCATTTTGGTCTTTCAGTTAAAAAAAAAAATATTTTATTGCATTTTTAAATCATCATGCTGCTGCTGGTTTTTACTTTGGTTTTATATTGTCATTTTAACCCTTTCAGAGTTTTATATTATGTTTTATTGTGCTGTATTTTATGTTGTAAACTGCCCAGAGAGTTTTGGCTACTGGACGGTATAGAAATGTAAGCAATCAATCAAGCTTCATCACTGTACATACATGGTACTTTACAGAACAATGCAAGCAACAACAAGAAGTGGTGCTGCCTGAACTTACAGTCTCAGATAATCAATACAGAAGGAAAAGAAAGAGGAAAAAGAATATGTAAGATTTTAAAAGATGTATTAAAGCTGTAAGAAGAAAACTTCATTTGTTTTTAATTGTATAACTTCTTAAATATTTCCAACAGGTTTCATCCAAGTAAGGTTAAAGTGACAATTTCTGAGCTGAGCCAATGGGTTTTGAAGTTGCTCCCCCTCTCCCCTCTTTTTGTTTCTCTCTTGGGGCAAGGTCTGTTGGCCTTTTAACAGCTAGGCACAGGACAGGCAGAAATTCAAATGGGTAAGCAACTCTTCCACCTGGACATGCAGTGGGGTGGGGAGCACCTGTTGAACTGGGTTGACCCATAAGCTGGGGAGTGAATCCAAAATCCACAGTAGGGCAATATTTTCAGTAAGACCAACCAAAATGTTCCAAAACTGTGAACAAGCTTTTGAGTTCTCTAGAACTCTTCATCCTATTGGATTTTATTGATTGATTGATTGCATTTATACCCCACCTTTCTTCCTCTCGCAAGGAACCCAAGGCGGCTTACATTATCCTCCTCCTCTCCGTTGTATCCTCACAACAACAACAACCCTGCGAGGTAGGTTGGGCTGAGAGTCTGTGACTGGCCCAAAGTCACCCAGAGAGCTTTCATGGCCGAGTGGGGACTAGAACCCGGATCTCCCAGCTCCCAGTCCAACACTCTAGCCACTACACCACACTGGCTCTCAAAAACAAAACTGGTTGGCCCAGGGGAGGGGGAGGGGGAGGGGGAGGGGGAGGGAAGAGAAAAAGAGTTGTGCAGCAGCTGGATAGCAGCTACAGTGGCCACTTACATCTTGCCCCCAAAGAGGGAAGTGTTTGCATATGCAAATTTAGATGTATAGGTGCAAATTTAGAAATAATTACTGTAATTTTTTTTTAGATGGAGAGGACCAACCAGGTGACCTGGTGTCTGCTCTCCAGGCGCTAACTGTTGATGACACACCTTCAAAGCCCCTGCTACTCTCTGCCCTTATGGTCCATTGATTTTAAACCAGACTTAAGTCCAGACACCTCTTTAAACAGAGGACTGCCCTCTGTAAAGAGGGACACCTGGCGCCCTAGCCACAGCAGTCTGAGCAGGTGCATGGCTCACTTGGTCAAAGCCTTCCCACTAGGGTGATATGAATTGTCTTTCTATTTAAAATCAAAATTCGCAAAATTTGCAAATCAGTGCATGCAAATTTTATGCAAATCTGTCATCTTCTTTTGCACAGTGATGTTGGTAGTGCCAACATAATGAAAGCAAAATGAGAAATGGAGCAATTTATATAGGTAAACAGAGCAGAATTTAGATTGGAAGCTGCTTGGGGCAGAGGATGTTTTTGTTGTTTTGATTATGTTACTTGGTAAAGTGCACAGTGCTTTACATACCAAAATGTTATATACAGTGTGCAGCGCTTTACATACAAAAAATAATCTCTATATACAAAAATAATAAGACAAATAAATAGGAGCAGGAGAAGCGTCTGTACTAAATGAAACTGCCCATCTAGCCCAGGACATCTTCCTCTGCCTGACAGAAGCTCAGCAGGGCTGCAAGCAGCAAAGGGTCTTCCCTGATCCCTTTCAACTGGAAATGTCAGGGATTGAACCCAGGACCTTCTGTGTGCAACGTGTCTGCTCTACCATTGCGCTATGGCCCTTCCCCTAAAGAGAAAGATTCCAGTCTTCAATAAAGGGCAGATTTGAAATAGGGAGCTATACCAGGTCAGATTATTTCCCTGACTAGTCCAGTAATGCTTACTCCAACTGGCAGCACCTCTGCAGGGTTTCAGGCAGAGAACAATCTTTCTCATGACCTACTACCTGCTGTACTTTCAACTGGAGATTCCAGGAATTGAAGCAGGGACCTTCTGCATGCAAAACAGGGGCTCAGCCACTGACCCATGGTCCTTCTCCGCCACGTAGGAGCAAAACAGGGCAGCCAAATAGCAGACAGAAAGTTAAAGTGGTGCCAGCATTAGTGCCTGGTATCCTTGGCAGCTGCTGGGACTCCAGAACCTGGGGGGGAGGGGGGACTGCTGGCACCATCCCTTAGCCTCCCACATCTGACAGCTGGGTCTGGGAGCTGTCTACCATATTAATTACCCAGTAAACCCCCAACATTGCAGTACTGTAGAGCATTCTGGGAAATTAAAATGGCAGCCTCCACTGAGGGCATTTTAATTACCCACAATGCCCTGGAGTGATGCTACATCCCCTCCCATGTGGGGTGCAACACTCAGAGGCACTAACTTGCCTTAACATCTGTGTGTTTCATCTCCGCTATCCACAGGTTCTGGCTGCAAGCTTTTGATGGAGAAGCAAGTTAATGGATGGCTTGATCAACTGAGGTTTACATTCCTCCAAACCAGCAAACTTTCCAGACTGCTTTCTCGTTGTCCTTGTCTTCCAGCTGAGTGAGAGGTACCTAAACTGCATTTTCAGGGCGTGATATAGTGACACTGAACATGTGCAAATTGCCAATCATACACAACTAGAATCATAGAACAGTAGGGTTGGAAGGGGCCTACAAGGCCATCCAGTCCAACCCCCTGCTCAATGCAGGAATCCAAGTCAGAGCATCCCTGACAGGTGGCTGTCCAGCCTCGTCTTGAATGCCGCCAGCGTGGGGGAGCCCACCGCCTCCCCAGGTAATCCCAGAAATATCAGCTCCTTCTCCCTTTTCTGACAGGGCTACAGAATCCCCAGTGGAGCTGACTGGTAAGCAGAAATCAGACCTGGTGCCAACACAACTGCAGTGTCACCATTAATATCTGCTCTTGGAACCTCTTTGAGCACATTTTTGCACTGGGCCATTTTGATTTCCCACAATGCCATGGAGTGATGCCATCCCATGGGGATTGTGAGAAATCAAAATGGCGGCTGCTTTGGAATGCTGCTGCTTGATACTGCCACAGCCACCAAGCCCCCCAGATGGCACCACTGACTAAGGGCCCCCTCATCAAACTGGCGCCAGCCCTAAACTTGGCGCTAAGTGAAATATGCTCAGAGGCATACTTGTCACAGCCAGCAAAGCCCACAGGAGCCATTCACTCCTGTGGGAGAAAGTTAAATTGTTGGAACTGAAAGGATATTGAGTCAGGAAGAGGCCAATCTTGCTCCACACACCCACAAGCCCAGCGGTTACACACTGTGAGCATGTAATGTAATGATATATGAATTTGGCAGCTGCATTTTTGCTATTTTATTTATTTATTACATTTCTATACTGTCTGTAGTAAAAATGTAACCTAAAAGCCATTGTATGTGTCTTAAGCAGCACGTAGTATTGTAAGAGCTGCGCATGCCTGGAATGAGCAGACAGTAACCCTAAGATAAGGCAGCCAGGCAAACCGCTGGCAACCAATCAAAGTGACACGCTGGCTGAGGAATGCAAGCTAAGTGATAAAACTGGAGCGCGGAGGTTGCCCAGGGTCGACTCTGCTTTGAGCGTGAGCTCCTTTGTCGAACTGTTTGCAAACAATAAAATCGAGTTGGACCCAGCCTGAAGTGGACTCTCCTCTTTGGGGCAAATTGGACTAGCCTCCAGGGGGCGAAACTAGCATTTTGTGCAACAAACTGGTGAGCTAGCCAGGAGTCCCTTGGACCACCCTGGGGTCAAACGACAGAACCGGCGAAGGTGCCTGTGGGGCGCGCCGGACCGCCTTTGAGGTCTGCCACGGCACCAGAGAACGGGGGTCGGGACACCCAGGAGGTTAAAGGCGTGGACTCCATTGATTGAGTCCACCAGGCTGAACAGGTCTGAAGAGACGGCACTGGGGTGCTGGGCAGAGTAAGTACTTGATTTCCCTTCTGTCTTTCTGTTTGAGTTGCCTTCGGAGCGTCTGAGGTTTGTCAGACTCTGTGTAAACGTCGGAGGTTTGTCAGGCTCCGTGTATGGTTTCAAACAGAGGTAGGCACAATGGGGGCGGGTAGCTCCCGTTTAGAAAGCTCTGCCACTCCCTTGGGATGCATGCTAAAGAACTTGAGCAAAGTCAAGCGCCTGAGGTTTGTCAGACTCCGTGTACTAAGATGTCGAAAGGCAAGCTGGTTACACTCTGTCAGTTGGAATGGCCGGCATTTGGAATTAGTTGGCCAGACATAGGATCCTTTGGTGTAAATCTTGTGAATGCTGTATATAAAAATGTGGTGAATAATGGGCAATGGGATCAATTCGCCTATATTGATGGTTGGTTGAATTGGTGCGGAAAGAATCCCCCTTAGTTACAGAAGTGTAAATGTGTTACTGGCAAAGGACCGCAGGGGCAAGAGACCCCGGGTGGTGTCTGAATCAAGTAGTGAGAGATAAATTTGCCTCAGGGAAAGTGAGGTTATCAGCATTTGGATAAGTGCCGACCAAAATCCACTGAAGGCGAGAAAAGGTTGAATATAAAGTTCAATATTGTAAAGTCATGATGGTATGCTCCGAGGTGAAGCCCAAAGCCCCTGTTCTCCCCGATTCAAGCCCCGCAGGAGGAGCTTGAAGGCTGGGAGACCCTGCCCAAGGTGCCCTGAGCTCCCCCCGGTCTGATTCGGTCTGTTAGGTTGGGAGGAGAGGTTGTCGGGGGAGGGAGGGGGCCCTCCAGAGACAGTTTGTCTGCCACCGTATCCAAGTTTGTTAGAAGAAGCAAAGCAGTTGAAAAACGTTGCAACTTCTGAAGAAAGAGATTTGTCTGAAGTCTTAAAGACTCTGGCAAAATCAAGAAACAAAGACAGAGCACGTTCTTGAAATATCAGGGTCTGTGTGAGCTTATCTCTGTCAGCCTGCTCAGAGCAGAGCCAAGGGGGACTTGCCTAACCCCCCTTCGCCGTGGCTGGTTTAGCCTTGGCAAGCAGAGAGGCTGGAAGGTGTCTGTGAGGACCTGACAAAAGAGTGAGGTTTGCAAAAAAACAAGAAAAGCATCACAGCTGGAAAGCTGAGCAGCACTGCTCTGTTCTTACCTGTGGAGGAATCTAGAAGAGGTGTAAGGTTACACCGTCCCCATTCGAACTGATGAAGAGACAGAGAGCTTTTGTTAAAAACATCCCTTCTTTATGGCCCAAAGCCTTCTTTGTTAGAGGCACTCTGCACATGGACTGGAACTTTAGACAGTTAAAGACTTGCCGTGAAAAGTACTGTGAGGCTTGTCATAGCCTTAAACTCCCGTTGTTGTAGATTGTGTGTTTGTTTGTGATCAGCTCAGTGTACAGTTTGATTTGTGATTTCAACACTCAGATAAAAAGCTGCATTTGACTGAAAGAACTGGGCATATTTAGCCTTGAGAAGAGAAGACTGAGAGGAGATCTGATAGCGCTCTTCAAGTACTTGAAAGGCTGTCCCAGAGAGGAAGGCCAGGATCTCTTCTCAATAATCCCAGAGTGCAGGACACGGAATAATGGGCTCAAGTGACAGGAAGCTGGATTCCAGCTGAACATCAGGAGAAACGTCCTGACTGTTAGAGCAATATGACAAGGGAACCCATTACCTAAGGAGATGGTGGGCTCTCCCACACTGGAGGCATTCAAGACAAGGCTGGACAGCCATCTGTCAGGGATGCTCTGATTTAGATTGCTGCACTGAGCAGGGGGTTGGACTCGATGGCCTTGTAGGCCCCTTCCAACCCTACTATTCTATGATTCTATGATTTCCAAGGCTTTGATTTCATTTACCCTAATGAAGCATACAGATACAAATTTCTAGAGATTCACAGACTACAAAGGAAACAGCCTTCAAAAAGTTCAAAGAGAAACTATGAAAGTTAGTTTCCCTTTAAAAAGGGGGGCAGCAAATTCTCTTAACTTAAGAGGTGAGAGGGGAAGAGTCCCCCACTCTCCTGTGATACTTCTAAGCCCAGCTGTGTTTCTGAAGCCTAAGAAAGTTCCTGCCCCATGTGTTCCAGCTCTTTCTCAAAATCTGAACTGTTCTGACGTTCCATTTGCTTAAAGGCAAACCTGACACTCTGCCAAAACTCATGCAGCGTGGAGTTGCCGATGCAAAAATGGTGGCTTGGAACTCTTTGCATGTAGGAGAATGCCCTTCCCTTGATTTTGATGGGCCCTGACCATGCAGTCAGAGGAGCAGTATAATGGTTAGATCTGCTCCACCATGCCCTACGATGCAAAACAAATGCTTTCCAGTCATGGTGTTAGATTTTAATGATATGAAAAAGGTATAAAAGAAGGCAGAAGAAAGTAGCAGACAAAAAGGCTTAAAAAAGAAAGAAAGCTTATCCCAAATGTGTGTCGTTGAGATTAGTAAGAAGATCTAAGCAAGCGAGTCTCTGTCGAAGCAATGGCAAACAGCCTAACTTGCAGAGAAAACAAAGAGTTAAAACTGGTGCATGGCACAGAGAATTTGAAACATGATCTGCAGAACAGGCAAGCCAAAAGATAAGTGTGCCTGTTACAAGAGGGAGGCTATAGTAGCCATAGAAAGGGGTGAAGCCCCCGTATGAAGCTCTAACAAAAATATTACCCACTAGAAGTGGACAATTAAAATAAAAAAGGCTTTTCTTAAATTGAAGCAAGCCTTAATATCACTGCCTGCTTTAGCCTTATCAGACCCCAGATCATGAAGTTTTTAGAGCTATGGTGCACATGAGAGCACATGAAAAGAGTGCCATTCCTGGAAAAAGGAAAAGGCAATGCTGGCAGCCACCATGGGCGGAGATATAAACCGCGGCTGGAGAGCACAAAAGCGAGGGGGGGGGGGCGGAAAAGGAAAGGGCCGACTGGGGCGCAATAAATGTGCGTATTGTCAAGAGAAGAGACACTAAAAAAGATTTTCCAGAGTTGAAAGAGAAGAGAAAAGAAACTCACCCTGAAGGCTGCCAAACGCGGGCAGGGTCCTCCGGAGTTGGGGGGGGAGTCTAGCTGAAGGGCCACCACCCTACGAACAAACGCTCGGGAGAATCCCAAGGTAAAAGTAAGGGTTGGTGGCAGAGACCGTGAGGCCCTAGTAGATACTGGAGCCACATTTTCTATGATCCCTGTGAAGCCCCCCGGTGAGAGAAAGTGGAAAGCATGTAGCTGTAGAAGGAATTAAAGAGAAAAAAAAACTAAATTGCCCGTGTGTAAGCCCCTCCTCACGAAAACTGGAAATAACTTACTGGAACATGCCTTTGTAGTTTCATCTGCATGCCCGGTTGCCCTCTTGGGGCGGGACTTATTAACAAAACTGCAAGCTAAAATCTTCTTCCTGATAATCAGATTGTAGTACAGCTGCCAGCAATGCAGGGCTCAAATTAGCAGATGGCCCTTCAAGCAATCGAGATTGTTTCAGAGGCCAAAGGGATGGAGATTTTAGAGAATGTTAATCCATGTGTGTGGGCAGACAGAACCCCTGCCCGACCAAATGCATAACACAAATTAAAATCTTCTTTAAAAAGGGAGAGCCCTGTGTGCGTAAGGCAGTATCCTCTGAAAAAAGCCACCTGTGCAGGCTTGAAGCCGCTCATTGAGAAGTTCAAAAATTATGGTTAGCTAATAAAGGGATCATCCCCCTTTAACACCCCGATTTTGGGTGCGCCCGAGGCAGATAGCACCTCCTTCAGGTTAGACCAAGACCTGAGAGCAGTGGCTGACTGCCCTTTGTGCCTCAAAAATGATTCAAAGATGTTTGAGCCCCCAGCTCAAATGAGAAGTCGCCCATGCGCTTACTATCCTTTTCAGAGATTTCAAATTGACTTTTCAGAGTTGCCCCAGACTCATGGCTATCGGTACCTGCTAGTAATGATAAAACCAATTGACTGCACCTTAAAGACAATGCTCACTAGAATTTGTTTAAAGATTAAGTTGAAAGGCCACAGGCCTTGCCAATCACCTTGACTCGAGTACGGTGCACCCCCAAGGGAAGTATTAAATTGACACCCTTTAAATGTTCCATAAGCGCCCACCTCGGATATTACCTATGGCTGATAGCTTAAATGTAAATTTAGAAGTAAGAGTTTTAAGAGTCAAGACTGTGTTACTGCCTTGCAGTCTGTTTTGTTTTCACAGGTTTGCGACACCGCACCAATCCTGGCCTTTAGATGCTCCAGTGCATAATCTCAGTCCCAGCGATTGGGTGCTAATCCAGTCCTGGAAAGATGAACCACTTACTGAGAAATGAAAGGGTCCATTCCAGGTTCTACTCACCACTCACACGGCTATAAAAGTCGCTGGAGGAAAGAGGTGGATCCATCACACTGAATAAAGGCATCACCTGCACCAGAGAGGGTCACACTGGAAGCTGACCCACCTGAAGGGCACCGTTGGAATAATGAACCCCTGAAAGGACTCAAGTAGCTCTACAGAAAGAGGGTGCTCTCGTTTCAAGGGTTCCTGATGAACGGAACAAAACTGAGTTCCAAAAGTTCAAAAAAAATGTGTTTTTGTTGTCAACATTCTAGTAGCTAGAACAAAGGCGTCCTAGGCCTCACTTGCTGTTTAGAGAAAACAGTCAATGCCACAGCGATAATAGTTTGCGCCTTTAAGTGCGTAGTCCACCGCTGGACCAAAGAGAGTATAAATTTGAGAAAAGCCTTTTGAGGGGGGAATTGTAGTAAAAATGTAACCTAAAAGCCATTGCATGTGTCTTAAGCAGCACGTAGTATTGTAAGAGCTGCGCATGCCTGGAATGAGCAGACAGTAACCCCAAGATAAGGCAGCCAGGCAAACCGCTGGCAACCAATCAAAGTGACACGCTGGCTGAGGAATGCAAGCTGAGGTGATGAGTCGGAGCCAGCCTGAAGTTGACTCTCCTCTTTGGGGCAAATTGGACTAGCCTCCAGGGGGCGAAACTAGCATTTTGTGCAACACTGCCCAATACCCAAAGCTGTCCGGGCGGTCCACAGAAATTAAAACCACAAAGTACAATATAAAATACGAAAGCTTGAAACCACAATATAACAGTACAGCCAGAATAACACCTAGCAGCAATGCAGAGATTTAAAATACAGATTTAAAACACCAGAGCTAAAAGACTAGGAAGCTAAAGTGCTAAAATACCAGGAGAATAAAAAGGTCTTCACCTGGCGCCAGAAGGGGTACAACGTAGGCACCAGGTGAACTTCTCTAGGGAGCTCATTCCACAGCCAGGGTGCCACAGCAGAAAAGGCCCTCTTCCTGGTGTAGTAAAAATGTAACCTAAAAGCCATTGCATGTGCCTTCAGCAGCACGTAGTACTGTAAGAGCTGCGCATGCCTGGAATGAGCAGACAGTAACCCTAAGATAAGGTTGCTAGGCAAACCGCTGGCAACCCATCAAAAGTGACATGCTGGCTGAGGAATGCAAGCTAAGTGATAAAACTGTAGCGCGGGGGTTGCCGGGGGTCGACTCTGCTTTTGAGCGTGAGCTCCTCTGTCGAACTGTTTGCAAACAATGAAATCAAGCTGGACCCAGCCTGCAGTTGACTCTCCTCTTTGGGGCAAATTGGACTAGCCTCCAGGGGGCGACACTAGCATTTTGTGCAACACTGGCAGCCACCCACTTCACTTCCTTTCCTTTGGCAGGGGCTCACAGAGAAGAACCCCTGAAGATGATCTTAGGGTCCAGGCAGGCGCATATGGGAGGAGGCGATCCTTCAGATAACCGGGCCCCAAGCCATTTAGGGCTTTGAATGTTAACACCTGCACTTTTTTAGGGATGTTGGAGAAATCCTCCATGGAACCCAATGAGGCTGAATTCTATTAAATCCAGCCCCCCAAAGTCCGTGGAGGATTGGATCCCCTACCTCCTCTGTTGTGAAGTCCTCACCAGCAGATCCTGCCTGCTGCTGGCTCCAAAGCCCCAGTGATACAGCTGCAATTGCTGTCACTGGATGGACTGACAAAGTGCGGATGCAAATGGCGGCCAGCATAGTGGCCGCCATTTGTGTCCCCCATTCTTTGATCTTTGATGATACGCCATTTGCGTCCCTGCTCTTTTCACGATAGGCTACGTAAAGATTTATGTAGCCTATCATGGCTTAAGCAGGGACGCAAATGGCATCCCCCTATGCCGGATGCCTTTTGCAGCCGCAGCCCAGCAGTGGACAGAAGTCTGGTTGTGGACGGGCCTGGCTGGTGGCTCCATGGACTTGCTGCGGAGCGGGGCTGGCCAGGGAGGATTCTGGGGGGAGGGATGGATCACCTCCCCCACCCCATGGATGCCCCAGATCGGAAAGGTAAGTGGGGTTGGTACACCCCTACTTTGAATCGGGCCTGGACATGGACTGGCAGCCAGTGCAGCTGGAAAAGTACTGGTGTAATATAATCTCGCTGGCCAATCCCTGTTAACAGTCTTGCTGCCCTATTCTGGACCAGCTGAAGTTTCTGGACCGTTTTCAAAGGCAGCCCCACGTATAACGCATTGCAGCAATCCAGACGAGAAGTTATCAGAGCGTGGATAACTGTAGCTAGGCTATCTCTGTCCAGAGAAGGGCGTAGTTGGTATAGCAGCCTAAGCTGATAAGAAGTGCTCCGTGCCACCGAGTTCACCTGTGCCTCAAGTGACAGTTCTGGGTCCAGGAGCACCCCCAAACTACGAACGTGATCCTTCAGGGGGAGTGCAACCCCCTCCAGAACAGGTCGAACATCGCCTAGCAGGGCAAAGGAACCACCCACTAACAGCACCTCCCTCTTGTCTGGATTGAGTTTCAGGTTAATGGCCCTCATCCAGCCCATTACTGTGCCCAGGCCCTGATTCAGAACAGCCACTGCCTCACCTGGTTTTGATGAGAAAGAGAGGTAGAGCTGGGGGTCATCCGCATCTTGACGGCACCTCAGCCCACACCTCCGGATAACCTCCCCCAGCGGTTTCATGTAGATGTTGAACAGCATGGGGGATAAAATAGAGCCCTGTGGAACCCCATGGCACAATTGCCATGGCACAGAGCAGTAATCCCCCAGCACCACCTTCTGGAATCGGCCATCCAAGTCGGAGCGGAACCACTGTAGTGCAGTGCCTCCAACCCCCAACCCAGACAACCTGTCCAGAAGGATACCATGGTCGATGGTATCGAAAGCTGCTGAGAGGTCCAGGAGAATCAACAGGGTCGCACTCCCCCTGTCCCTCTCCCGGCAGAAGTCATCCCACAGGGCGACCCAGGCAGTTTCCGTTCCAAAACCAGGCCTGAAGCCCGACTGAAATGGATCTAGATAATCCGTTTCATTCAACGGTGCCTGGAGCTGTCCTACAACCACCCGCTCAAGCACCTTGCCCAGGAAGGGGATGTTGGCCACTGGCCTATAATTGTTAACATCCTCTGGGTCCAGGTTAGGCTTTTTCAGGAGTGGTCTAATTACCGCCCCTTTTAAAGCGGCCAGCACCACTCCCTCTCTCAAGGAGGAATTTACAACCTCCTGGACCCAGCCGGACATCCCCTCCTTGTTTGATTTAATAAGCCATGAAGGGCAAGGGTCAAGCACACAAGTGGTCGATCGGACTTGACCAAGCACCTTGTCCACATCCTCAGGCCTCAGTAACTGAAACTCATCCAATAAAACTGGACCAGACGGTGCTCTGAACGCCTCTACCAACGGAACGGCATTAATGGTGGTGTCCAATTCATGACGAATCTGAGCGACTAAAAGCAACTGAAGTGACTTGCAAAAGCCATTGCCAACCAGCCAAGAACAGGAAGCTATAAAGCCCTCAGTGGGGAGAGGGAGATATGTGTTCATGTTTATTTTTTATTATTTCCCCAATTTTCTTCAAGATGCACTTTCATAAAAGGAACCCCTCCTTGCCCCAGGGAGAAAGCACTCTACTTATTATCAGAAGCACTATTGTTACATTTCAATAAGCTGCTTCTTGTGAATCTAAAACTGTAGCACTCAGCGCTTTGCCTTTGAGTCCCGGGGGTGGGTGGGGAAGAACATCGCCCTTCAGCTCAGTGGAAAAGCACTTTGTACATGCTCACCATCCACCACGTGTGCCAGTATTTTGTTGAAAGTGTGTGAGAACGTTTTGAAGGGCCTGGAGTCGGGGGTGGGGAGGGAAGTGGGAAGAAGTGAAGAGGTGGTGGCAAACACATCTTGGCTAAGAAAGGCAGTGTGGTGTAGCGGTTAGAGAACCCTTCCCCAACATGATGTCCTCCAGATGTTTTGGACTACATTTATTTATTTATTTATTTATTTATTTATTGCATTTATACCCCGCCTTTCTCCCTCTCTCAAGGAACTCAAGGCGGCTTACATTCTCCTCCTCCTCACCGTTGTATCCTCACAACAACAACCCTGTGAGGTAGGTTGGGCTGAGAGTCTGTGACTGGCCCAAAGTCACCCAGTGAGCTTCCATGGCCAAGTGGGGACTAGAACCCGGATCTCCCGGCTCCCAGTCCGTCACTCTCACCACTACACTACACTGGCTCTCAGTGGGATGATTTCCCATCATCCTCCCCTAGCAGGGTCAATAGTCGGGGGTGATGGGTGTTGTAAGCTCAAAACACCAAGTTGGGACAGGACTGGGTTAGAGGGTTGGACCAGTGGAGGCTGGTGGCTCCAATATCAGTGGGGTGGGTTTCAGTCAGAACCAGACAGAACTCTAAAGGAGCTAGCACCTTGGATAGCTCCTTTAGAGTTCTGACTGAAACCCAGAACAGATTCATCACCCCACTGATATCGGAGCCACCAGCCTCCATTGAACTCACCTATTGTTGCATGGTTGCTGTCTCCCAAGCCTCCATTCTTCCATCCATCACGCAGCCATCACACAGTGGAGGGAAGGTAAGAGAGGAGCCCAACCAATAGCCTCATACCTGGGCATGCATGATATAAAGCCAGGCCTGTGCCCTTGAGGATCTACCTCATAGAATCAGAGCTAGCTGCAGACAATTTGCAGCACTTCTTGCCCTGGCATCGTGACTGGGCTCAACGATTGTCTTTTTGCCCACAGGAATCCCTGTGATGCCATGGAGAGGGCATCACATCCAGCGGCTCATGTCAGAATATGTCAAATAATTATATGACAAATAATTACATGATTCAGGTGTTTGAACAGTTGGTCCTTGGTGATATAGAATGTATCGAACATAGACCCATGAAAGGATGGTACAATCTGTCAAGGAACGATCAGAACATTTTGAAAGAATTGGCTAATCACTATCAGTCTATAGTGATTAAGGACGCAGACAAGGGTGGTGCCATTGTGGTGCTCAACAAGGAAGATTACATGCAAGAGGTTCATAGACAATTACAAGATTCATCTTGTTATAAGCCTATTCCCTATGACCATACTAAACATATTTCATCTATCATTACTACCATGGTAACTGAAGTGATGCTTTTGGGGCTGATTAATAAAAAAACCTCAAAGTTCCTTCAGAACCCGTATCCATGAGTTCCTGTAAACTATATGTTTCCTAAAAAACACAAGCCTGGTTTTGCACCTTCTGGTCGCCTGATTGTCTCAGGTTCTAATTCCATTTTGGAACCTGTATCACAGTGTCTGGACTATTTTCTAAGCCCTCTGATCATCAGGATTCCTTCATATTTGAAAGATGCTAGGAACTTCATTAATAAGGTGGAGGGCATGAAAATTCCTCCAGAGGCTGTCTTGGTAACTATGGATGTTAATTCCTTATATACCAATATTCCACATGAGGAGGGACGTATGATAGTCTAATCTTTCCTTGATACTAGGGACAGTCTTTCTCCCCCCACATATTTCCTTATGGAGTTAGTGGATATCGTTCTTGAGAAAAACTATTTCAGATTCTCTCAACAATTTTATTTTCAAGTTAGAGGAGTAGCAATGGGGAGTCCTTTTGCCCCAAGTGTGGCTAATTTATTCATGGTATCCCTAGAGGACACTGCAATATGCAACGTCAACTTCAATCCATTCTATAAGTATGTTCTTTTCTACAAATGTTATATCAATGATAACTTTCTAATATTTTCTAAACAAGATATTTTACATCTTTTTTGACCTGGATCAATACCATACATCCTACTGTAAAATTTTCTTCTCATTTTGATGCACAGTGTGTTTCATTTTTAGATACGGAGGTGTATTGCAGACAAAATCATCTATATATTAGAGGATTCAGAAAACTGACTGACAGAAATTCTCTTTTGCATTTTGAATCTTCCCACCTGCGTAGGAATTTACCATATGGACAATACTTACATCTCAAGAGGAACTCCTCAGAATATCATGAATATGTTAATCAAAAAATACTATTTAGGCAACAATTTGTGGATAGGGGTTACCCAAGGAATATAATAAGGGATGCTGAAACATGAGCAGATGTGGTGTCTGGACCTATGTTATTAAATCCACCTGATAAGGGATCTAATGATAAGATTGCAATCTCTCTGGAGTATTCCAATTTGTCCTTCTCTATCAAAAAAGCAATATATAAATACTGGCATATAGTAAGCCATATGCCTGGATGCGGCAATGTTCCACGTATAGGATTTAGACGGACAAAAAACCTTAGAGACCATCTAGTACACTCGGATATTGATCCATCTGCACAACATGTAACTTCACCTTATGGGCATTACAAATGTGGGGGCTGCTCTGTATGTGATCTTTCCTTACCAATCAAAGTCTTCGAACATCCCATGGATCATCGACATTTTGAATTGCATCATTGCAATGTCTATGTTATTATTTGCCCATGTGGGTTATTGAATGTAGGAAAAACCTCTCATACCATTCGAACTAGTATTATTGAACATCGGTCCAAATTAAGAATCCACGTTTTGGATGCTCCCTTGGTGCAACGTTTTGCAGAACGGGCTCATACGCATGAAGACTTTTAGTTCCTAGTTATTGATAGAATTTATTCTCATAAATACAATTGGACAGATTATAATAACTTACTGGGCAGAGTGGATCTTCAAACTGCAGTTTGAATGTTTCTCTGGATCTGGCATCTTTTGTGTAATATATAAAGGCATTTGTTTTGGGGATATTTTTCTGATGGCATATGAAGCCAAACACTCTACCTTTAACAGCAATGTGGATGACTCAGCCTTTCTTCAACATTGGTAATTTAAAACCTGCTACGAATTGGTATGCTCACAAGCTGCCGACTCAACTCACTGACTTTAGAGCAGGAGAAACTATCAGCCTGTGGTTTGAGGTTCGTCTGATTAATTTGTGTCTCATTTCAAAGGCACTTTTTGGTAGTGTACCGATACTATATGGTTTAATTGTTGCTCTGTCTTAGCTCTGTGATGTTCTATGAGATGAAATGCAAGCTATGCCAGCAGATTAAGCGACCTCATTCAAAGAACTATTCAGATTACAGTACTGCCATGGCATTTTTTGTTGAGTCTAAGGATGGTGAGTTGAAACAATTTCTTTGCTTACAAAGTACAGCCCCTTTTTTCATGTAAATAATTTTTGATAATATTATGGTAACAATTCTCAAAATGAACGTTTGTGTTTATTTGAAATAATGTTTTTGCACATGTACATATTATAACTGGCAGCTAATGTGAATATAAAAATAATGTGCGTGTGTATGTATGTGTATACATACATATATAGAACTGGGCATGTTTAGCCTTGAGAAGAGAAGACTGAGGGGAGACATGATAGCGCTCTTCCAAGTACTTGAAAGGTTGTCACAGAGAAGAAGGCCAGGATCTCTTCTTGATCATCCCAGAGTGCAGGACACGGAATAATGGGCTCAAGTTACAGGAAGCCAGATTCCAGCTGAACATCAGGAAAAGCTTCCTGACTGTTAGAGCAACACGACAATGGAACCAATTCCTGGGGAGGCGGTGGGCTCCCCCACACTGGAGGCTTCAAGACGAGGCTGGACAGCCATCTGGCTTGGATTCCTGCATTGAGCGGGGGGTTGGACTCGATGGCCTTGTAGGCCCCTTCCAACCCTACTATTCTATTATATATAGATATATGACTATAGACCTTATAATCTTAATATCTTTACAGTTATTATTTAACTGAAGAAGCAACTCATATGCGAAACAGGATTACACTGAAGACTTTTTGGATGGACTTTTAGATCCTCAGAACAAACTATAATTTGTATATACCTGTGATACAGATGCTTCTGTTATCTTCTAATATATGTACAATTGTATTCACATTGTTTTCATATGTACAATCAATTGCTCTAACACCAACCCTATTTTAAATAGATTACTAACACCCACTACGTTACTGTATTTTGTTACATTACACCAGTATTACCTGACCCGCTTACAGTTGTGTGCTTGTTCACTAATTTCCTGTTGGTCTCTACAACTGTGGCCCTTTTTTGTACTTAGAATCCCAGAGGAGGGCATGGCTGGCTGGAACACCTGTTAGGAGGTGAAGATACACTGCAACCCTTTGTTGTAGATCCAAGTTGTGTAGTCTAATCATGTAGAATTGCTGGCAAACGCCAGATTCTGCCAGGTTTTACTGCTGCTATACCCACTTTTGCCCTGCATCCCACCAGATTCCAAAAGGTCCCACCTAAAGCTGCCAACTTTTCAGCCTGCATCTGTAGCTGTGTCGCTAGCAGCAGCTTTGATCACCCCAGGAATTTAACAGGCAAAGCCTGTCACAGGAGGGAGAGAAACGTCAAAGCATGCCTGCCAATTCTGGTGGATGCGCAATTTTCTTTTCTTTCAAAAAGCACAGCTGCAGAGGCCAGTCAAAATGTTGGCAACTGTCCTTCTGCTCAATTCTGGTGCTTTGGAAATAGAAAAGCTGGAGATGGGGATATTTGTGGGTCTGGGTCTGGGGATATTTGTGGGTCTGTTTCTAACCTGCCACTGGGGTCTTTGTGAACGGGCTATGGGCCTCTTGGGCGCCGTCCTCCAGAGCCAAAAGTGGCTGCTTTCAGAGGAGCCTTTTGAGCTCCCGTGTGCACTTACAGGCTCTTGAGTGGCAGTTTAATTATTGTCTCTCCTTTTACTTATCTCCCCCCTCCTCATTCAGCTCTTGCATTAGTGATGTTCTGGGAGGGCAACAGAGTCCGTTCCAACTTGACAACACATTTCTGATCCACCTGCGACAGAAGCAGTTCACGGCAGTAAATGGAATAAAGACCTGGCAAGGGAAAGAAGAGGCAAAAGGGAGCAGGATTTGCCAGGCTTATTGGCTGAAGAAAAAGGGATGGAGACACTCAAGAAGGTCCCTTGAGCCCACTCCCACCCCTGGCTGCAAGGTAAGACTCCATATATAGGATGGTGTTCGTTATATTTTAGACTGGATGCTTCCTGGGGGCAGAGACCTTTTAGTTCCTGTTGCTCTGCAAGGCATGTTGATGGTATG
The DNA here is from genome assembly GCF_057233095.1 of Heloderma suspectum. Taxonomy (NCBI): domain Eukaryota; kingdom Metazoa; phylum Chordata; class Lepidosauria; order Squamata; family Helodermatidae; genus Heloderma; species Heloderma suspectum. The sequence goes on from NC_139475.1 coordinate 53,458,179, forward strand.
ACAGGCGTCAGAATAAGTGTGTTCTCTTGTCCCAGCATCACTAGGTGTTAACCGAAACCTGTATTGCACCTAGAGAAGCCTACTCCAATTAAGCCTGTCTGGTGGCGCCATATGGGTAGGACTTTGGGGCACAAGCCCAAGGCCCTGCTCAGCAGAATCTGGAGTGGTCCCCCAAAGTCAACAACCATTTTGAAGAAAGTGAAGTCATATCTTACCAGCTGAAGAGCCCTCCCTGTTAGACCATTAAGTCTAGAGTGTAAAATTACCTAACTGCACCACTGCCATCTCTTAGCCGACCCCATCTTAAGCCTGTGACCAATCAGTGCAGACTTTATGGCTTCAACACCATAGAATCACAGAATCATAGAATAGTAGGGTTGGAAGGGGCCTACCAGGCCATCGAGTCCAACCCCCTGCTCAGTGCAGGAATCCAGGTCAGAGCATCCCCGACAGGGGGCTGTCCAGCCTCGTCTTGATGCTTCCAGCGTGGGAGAGCCCACCGCCTCCCTGGGCAATGGGTTCCATTGTCGTATTGCTCCAACAGTCAGGAAGCTTTTCCTGAGGTTCAGCCGGAATCTGGCTTCCAGCAACTTCAGCCCATTATTCCGTGTCCTGCACTCTGGGGTGATTGAGAAGAGATCCTGGCCTTCCTCTCTGGGACAGCCTTTCAAGGACTTGAAGAGCGCCATCCTATCTCCCCTCAGTCTTCTCTTCTCAAGGCTAAACATGCCCAGTTCTTTCAGTCTCTCTTCACAGGGCTTTGTTTCCAGTCCCCTGGTCATCCTCGTTGCCCTCCTCTGAACCCTCTCCAGCTTGTCTGCATCCTTCTTCAAGTGTGGTGCCCAGAACTGGACACAGTACTCCAGATGAGGCCTAACCAGTGCTGAGTAGAGGGGAACTAGTACTTCCCGGGATTTGGAAGCTATGCTTCTATGAATGCAACCCAAAATAGCATTTGCCTTTTTTGCAGCCACATCACATTGTTTGCTCATATTCAGCTTGTGATCAACAACAATTCCAAGATCCTTCTCGCTTGTCGTGTGGTTGAGCCACGTATCCCCCATCTTGTAACTGTGCATTTGGTTTCTTTTTCCGAGGTGCAGAACTTGGCATTTGTCCCTATTAAATGTCATTCTGTTGTTTTCTGCCCAGCACTCCAGTCTATCAAGATCACTTTGAATTTTGTTTCTGTCTTCCAAATTATTAGCTATCCCGCCCAATTTTGTGTCATCTGCAAATGTGATCAGCATTCCCTGCACCTCCTCCTCCGAGTCATTCATAAAAATGTGGAAGAGCACTGGGCCCAGGACTGAGCCCTGCAAAGCACCAAGGTGGCTTCCCTCCACCCCTTCATCCAGCCTGATAACAAGTTCTGCAGAACTCAAAAGCTTGCTCAGTTTTGTGACATTTTGGCTGGTCCTAAAGAAGGATTTACCCAAACGTGTGACCAATTGAAGAAATCTGTGCCCATGCAATCCAGATCTTGCACCAACAAAATTGGGATACCAGGATGTGGTATACATTAAGACCCAGGAATGTCTTTGTGCAATCTTGTATTGTGCCCTGTTTATTCTGCATTTTAAAACTCTCTTGCGTCATTTCCTCTGAGTTTGGCCTGCCATAGGAAGAGAGCAAGACCAGAGAAACTCTGCCCCCCCAACCGTTAGGAATTATGGGAAGGGCTGTAACGCAGTGGTAGAGCCCCTACTTTGTATGCAAAAGGCCCCAGGTTCCATTCCTTGGATCTCCAGAGAGGGCTGGGAAAATACCCCTTACTGAAACCTTGGAGAGCTGCTGGCAGTCAGTGTAAACAATACTGAGCTAGATGGGTCAATGGCCTGAATGAATATAAGGCAGCTTCCTATGTTTCCTAGATATCTTAGTCAAAGCTCTCTGCCTTCTCAGATTATGGCAGCCATAGCCTACATGTGTGAAAACATTTCTTAAGGGCTAGAAACTTGATTAAAAAACAAACAAAACACAAATCCTGATGGCTGAGATTCCAGAGAGATGAATTCTGTGGCTTTTTTGTGTTCTTGGGACATGCACAAAACACTGATTCCTCTAGATTCACCCATGCAAGCCAGATGGCCACAAGCGTGAAGAAGAGTTCTGGGGGAGCCGCCACCACCACCACTGAGAAAGCCCTGTCACACATACCCACCAACTTGACTGAGTAGCTGAGTAGCCCAGAGAGCAGAGGCCTATGAGGCTGATTTCAGGGCTCACTTTTGCAATACTTAAAAACCTAGCTAAATTCAATTTCAGGCAAAATCAGACACTTTCCCTTCTTTCTGATGCACCTCTGAGATATAATTCACTTGCCTGCCTCCCCAAAACTGCCTACAACACATCATCCCTTGCAATTCTCCCCAGATCCCTTCCCTATCAACAGGTTTAGTGGTCTAGAAAAACCTTCCCCACCTGGAGCCCTGCAAATGTTTGGGACTACAGCTCCCATCACCCAACCATTGGCCATGTTGTGGGGGCTGATGGGAGTTGTCCCAAAAATCTGGAGGGCACCAAGCCACTCTGGGCGATGTACAACACACCATAAAACAATTTAAAACAATAAAATTCTACCATAATTTTTTTTTTTAAATGCCCTAACCCACCCCAAATGCCTGCCTGAACAACCATGTTTTTAATGCACGACGGAAGCTCATTAAAGAGGGGGCATGACGGAGTTCCCTAGGGAGGGAGTTCCACAGAGTGGGGGCCACCACAGAAAAGGCCCTGTCCCTCGTCCCCACCAGTCTAGCTGTCCTGGCTGATGGGACAGAGAGAAGGCCATCCGAGGCTGATCTTGTTAAGCGGCCTGTCTGGTGTTGCTGGAGGCGCTCCTTAAGATAGGCTGGGCCGGAACCATATAGGGTTTGAAAGGTTAAAACCAACACCTTGAATTTGGCCCAGAAAACAACTGGTAACCAGTGCAACTCCTTCAGCACTGGAGTGATGTGATCTCGCTGGCGGCTGCCTTTAATCAGGCGAGCTGCCGCGTTCTGTACCAGCTGCAGCTTCCGAACCATCTTCAAGGGTAACCCCACGTAGAGCGCATTACAGTAGTCTAAACGAGAGGACATCAGAGCATGTACTACCGATGGGAGCAGATGGCCGGGAAGGAAGGGACGCAGCCGCCGTATCAGATGGAGTTGATACAGCGCTGTCCGGCTCACAGCTGACACCTGAGCCTCCATGGACAGCTGGGAGTCCAAAATGACCCCCAGGCTGCGGACCTGGTCTTTCAAGGGTAGCCGTACCCCATTCAACACCAGATCAACATCCCCCAGCCTCCTCTTGTCTCCCACCAAAAGTACCTCGGTCTTGTCAGGGTTGAGCTTCAGCTTATTCCTCCCCATCCAGCCACTCACCGTCTCCAGACATTTGGACAGGGATTCTACGGCCAACCTTGGTGAAGATTTGAATGAGAGGTAGAGCTGCGTGTCAGCCGCATATTGATGACACTGCACCCCAAACCTCCTGATGATAGCCCCCAGCGGCTTCACATAGATGTTAAATAGCATCGGGGAGAGGATGGAACCCTGTGGCACCCCACAAGTAAGTGGCCACGGGTCCAAAACCTCCTCTCCCAGTGCTACCCTCTGGTACCTGCCGGAGAGGAAGGACCGGAACCACCGCAATACAGTGTCTCCAATGCCCAACCTCTCCAGGCGGTCCAGGAGGATACCGTGGTCAACGGTATCAAAAGCCGCTGAGAGGTCGAGGAGAACAAGGAAGGAGCATTCACCCCTATCCAGAGCCCTCCTCATATCATCCACCAAGGCGACCAAGGCCGTTTCTGTCCCATGCCCAGGCCTGAAGCCCGACTGAAATGGGTCTAGATAATCCGTTTCTTCCAAGTGTGCCTTCAACTGCACCGCCACCACCCGCTCAATCACCTTGCCCAAAAATGGCAGTGAGTGACCAGGATGTCTTTCCTGGTCACTCACTGCTAGCTCAGATCCTGTCAGGCTATACTTGAACTGCAGATTTTTTGCCCCAACGTGCATCACTTCACACTTGCTTACCCTGAACCACATTTGCCGTTCTCCCAGTTTGGAGAGATCCTTTCAGAGCTCTTCACAATCCCTCTTTGTTTTAACCACCCTAAATAATTTGGTGTCTTCTGCAAACCTGGACACTTCACTGCTCACTCCTAATTCCAGATCATTACTCGAAGCCAACATGGATTTGTCAAGAACAAATCCTGCCAGACTGATCTGATCTCATCTTTGGATCAAGTCACCTCCCTTGTGGACTGTGGGAATGCTGTAGACATCATATACCTCGACTTCAGCAAAGCTTTCGATGAAGTGCCCCATGATATTGTGATGAGCAAACTAGCTCAAAGTAGGCTGGATGAAACAATGATCCGGTGGATCCACAGTTGGCTACAGAATCGGACTCAAAGAGTGCTTATCCATGGGGCCTTCTCAAACTGGGGAGAGGGAACGAGCGGGGTACCGCAGGGCTCAGCCCTGGGCCTGGTGCGCTTTAGCATTATTAATGACTTGGAGGAGGAGGTGCGGGGAATGCTGATCAAATTTGCAGATGACACAAAATTGCGTGGGATAGCGAATACCTTGGAAGACAGAAACAAAATTCAAAGTGATCTGGATAGACTGGAGCGCTGGGCAGACAACAGCAGAATTACATTGAATAGGGATAAATGCCAAGTTCTGCACCTCGGAAAAAGAAACCCAATGCACAGTTACAAGATGGGGGATACATGGCTCAACAACATGACAAGCCAGAAGGATCTTGGAATTGTTGTCGATCACAAGCTGAAGATGAGCCAACAATGTGATGTGGCTGCAAAAAAGGCCAATGTTCTTTTGGGCTGCATTAATGGAAGCATAGCTTCCGAATCCCGGGAAGTACTGGTTCCCCTCTACTCAGCACTGGTCAGGCCTCATCTGGAGTACTGTGTCCAGTTCTGGGCACCACACTTGAAGAAGGATGCAGACAAACTGGAGAGGGTTCAGAGGAGGGCAACGAGGATGATCAGGGGACTGGAAACAAAGCCCTGCGAAGAATAGGGATGTCAGAGAATTCCGCCACGGACTCCAGTGAGTCCCTGGAATCCGTGGCGGAATGGCCTCCCCCCCGCCACCCCATGGAATCCCCCCGGGATGGAGCTCACCTGGTGGTGGATGTGGCAGTGGCGGTGGTGGCTCTGGCTGGTCTTCCAGAGGGCTGCTGCTGGGCTGCTGCGGCTACAAATGGTGGCCGTCGTAGCGGCCGCCATTTGCATGCTTGCAGTCAGCTGTGATAGGCAATGTTAAGTATTCATGTAGCCTATCATGGCAAAGAGCAGGGGTGCAAATGGCGTAGTGGACGCCATTTGTGTTGCTACTCTTTTTGCTACTCTATCATGGCAAAAGCAGGGATGCAAATGGTGTCCGCTATGCTGGATGCCATTTGTGTCTGCAGCCTGGCAGCAGATGGAAGTCTGGCTGTGGATGGGCCTGGCCGGTGGCTCTGCGGACTTGCTGTGGAGTGGAGCTGGCCAGGGAGGATTCCGGGGGGATGGTCAGATTGCTGCCCCCCGCCCCGCAGATGCCCTGGACCAGAACGGTGAGTGGATTTCATACACCCCTATGCTCAAGTAGGGATGGCGGAGAATTCTGCCACAGATTACAGTGAGGCCGAATGCACTGGCATTCAGCCCCCTGAAATCTGTGGCGGAATGGCCTCCCACCCTCTGCCACCCCACAAATCCCCCCGGGACGAGACTTACCTGGGGCAGATGTTCCGGGCGGCGGTGGCTCCAGTGGCGGCTTCGGTGGCAGCTGGTCTTCTGACCGGCTGCTGCCGCCGCCGCCATTTGCAGTCTGGTCTTTTTTTTTTTTTTACCCAGACATGATAGGCTACATAAAGACTTATGTAGCCTATCACATCTGGGTAAAAAAAAAATAAAAATGGCGTATGCAAATGGTGGTGGCTACAGCAGCCGCCATTTGCATTCCTTATTTTTCGCTGTAATAGCTTACATAAATATTTACGTAGGCTAAAACGGTGGGAAAAAAGGAACGCAAATAGCGCCCACTACGCTATTTGCGTTCCTTTATTTTCGCTGTAATAGTCTATGTAAATATTTACGTAGACTTAAGACGGCGAAAAATAAGGAACGCAAATGGCAGCGGCTGTAGCCACTGCCATTTGCGTACACGTTTCTTTTTTACTTTGCTGTGATAGGCTATGTAAATATTTACGTAGCCTATCACAGTTAAGTACAGGGATGCAAACAGTGGTGGCTATGGCTGCCGCCATTTGCGTCCCTGCTGCCCAGCAGCCGGATGTCCGGCTGCAGGCGGAGCCAGCTGGTGGCTCCACAGAATCCCCATGGAGCAGAGCTGGCTGGGCAGGATTCTGGGGGGAGGGACGGAGTGCCTCCCCCACCCCCACCGCGAAGCAGATCCGCGAAATGGTAAGTGACTTTCGTACATCCCTATTAAGCTCAAGTGGCGTGCACAGCAAGGCAGTAGCTCCCTCTTGTGGCAAAACAGCCATGGTGACACAGAGAGTAAAGGTGCTTGACTTGAGAAATTTGAGACCCCAGGAGTTTTCTAACCATTCCTGTTTTAAGCTTGGAAGCTTTTGGGTGTCCATAAATGAAAGAAAAGAAAGAGGAGGAGGAATGGAAAGGAAATAGTTACAGTTCAACCAACCATCTGATTTCTTTATTTGAAAAGGCACAGCTATTACAACCCCAATACAGAATTAATTTTTCTCAGTTCCTCTTAGTATAGGTCAAGTGATTAATAAAGACATAAAGCAAACAAGATTTTTCTCTCTCTTTCTCTAAAGGAATATATACAAACATGAAAAATGTCTCCTTTTGTTGTAAAATTTCTTTTGTTAAATGAAAAAAGTCAAGTGGGCATTCAGAAAGATAAAAGAAAAGCTGCAGTATCCTTTTTAACAAACAAACAAACCCAACATCGATAGAGTTCAAAACAAAAAAGGGGGGTGAGAATGCTTTAATGTCTTTCCCACCCCCCATTCTTCTCTGTTCCCCTCCTCACACAGAATTTCAAAAAAAGTCACACTGAAAAAGGGGGTCAGCCATTGTATGTTAGAAAGATTCCAAATTCACCAGGAAACTGGGGATGGTGCAGAGGGGGGAGGCAGATAGGGAGGGGGGTGAACCCAGAGATGGGGATACAGAATGAATACCTGTATATGTGCATATATATATATATATATATATATGCTTCTGTGCTACCTTAAAAACAAGAGACATGCATAATGACAAAAGTGGCTCATCATCTAAAACAGTGCTGGGGGGGAGGGGAGGGAGTGTGTGTGTGCAGGTGCAACAGCTTCTAGAACTCCAGCAGAAGATACTGCAGAAACATTATGTGGGAGAGCAACAGGGAGCAACTGTGTGGATGAAATTCAGACCAGGAGGGGGGTGTCTTGTGGTACAAAGGGTTAGATGAAAGATGCATGGGGGGGGGGGGTAGAGTTTGGCAGGGGGAGGAGTGAGCCAGCCAGCTCTGTGATGGACACCCCCTAAGATACCATTTTCTGGTGGTTGTTTGTGTATGCTAAGCCCTACCCATTTATGGGTGGAGATTAGAGTGAGCCAATGGATCAGAGCACAAGAGCTCATAGGAGAGTTCTGCTGCTCTGCCCTCACAAGGTGAGAGAGGACTTGGTGGTGGTTGTGGCTGCAGTGGCAGGAAACACTGTCCCACTGTGGGCTGAATGGGGTGGGGTTTGCCAGCGTCCATCTTCTCCCGCAGATTATTATTATTATTGTATGTAGTAAGGTACAATAAGGCAGGGATGCAGAACCTCTTTGCAGCCTGAGGGCCGAATGCTATTTTGGACCAGCTCTTGGGGGACCACCCATTCCAGTTGTGGGCAGGGCAAAAGGAGTGGGGCCCAAAATACAAACAATACCAGCATATTGTAGCATAAAGCTCTTATTGCCAGTAACTCAATCATAGGAGAGGCATTTCAGCCATTTAGAATGGGGGAAAAAACTGCACAAAACCTGGGAAACCACCAACCTATCAGAACTCAGGGCTGGCACTAATAGGAGCTCCTGCAAGAGCCAGGGGGAATTACCTCAGCCCACCTGAATCAATGGAAGGAGGACATAATGGGGTTGTGTCAAAGCTTTGCCCGCTCAATACCAGCTGGACCCAACAACCAATCAATGGAGGACTGGGGCCCATCTGCCAGGCAAATTGCCCCCTCTCCTAGCCAGTGGACTGAGCAGACACTAAGCAAACACTGGCACACTTGAAGGTCAGGCATATAGGGGCAGGCAGGCTGGCAGGATCTACTTTGGGTGTTTGTTTTGTAATTATAACTAGAACTCCAAAGTCCACAAATCTGCTGCAAAATAGCACCTTGGGGGTGGAGCCAGATGCAAAACAGCAGCTGAAGGGGAGGAGACAATTACAAACTGCACTCACAAGTCACACACTGAGATACACCTATGCATCCAAATTGACATCTGAGCAGAGCCAGATCATGCAGTCCCAGCACTGTATTAACAGGGACACTGGTGTCATCTGCCAGCCCACTCAAAATTCCCTGTTCCCACTGAGCTGCAATCCCCCAGCAGCTGGGGTAAAATGAATTTTCCCAGCAACCACATTTTGTTCCCTGTTATAATGTGAAGTGTTTTGGGGTGGCCCAGTATTGAACAGGCAACAAAGACCCATTCACTTGACAAAAGACCTGCTCCTGGTGGAGATAAAACTGCTAGAACTGGTTGGTTGACATGGATCCACACAGCTGCCTGCATTTTGGGCCTCTCCTTGGGGGCGTGGCTATAGGGACTGTCACGATGAGCACCAGAACTCTGAATTTACCACTACACTGCTGTATCTGAGTTATGACAGAGCGGAGATGCTAAAGCCCAACTTAGAAAAAAAGAAGAGCCCTTTTTGTTGGACAACTGGGAGTCACAAAGTCTTGCTAATCTGTTGCAAAGCATCCAGCAATCAACTGGGGAATCCCAGTCTACCCTCTGCCCAATGACGCTGTAGAGCTGGGGTGGACAACACCCAGGGCCCCCCTGCCCCTGCTGCTGGATTTGCTGGGGGGCAGGGGGGGCAGCAATTTCAGTCACAGGGAAGGGGTGCAGCCCCTGGTGGGTTCCAGGGGGGCAATGTGACCCCCTGACTATGGCCACTCCTGCTGCAGAAGACCAATCAAGCTGAATGTGCCACCATTTTAACTTTGTGCCCAACCCTGAGGAAACTCAAAATCTGTAGAAGTCTCTTGCATACAGCTCCATCTTGCCAGAAGTTTATCACAAAGCAAGCCTTACCCCATGCACTCCTGTCCCTTTATGGTGGCACACTGCTGGCTCAGGTACAGGTGGTCCCAATCCCCACCAACCTTTCCCTTGGACCTCAGCATACCCCTATGAAGGGAGTAGCAAGAGTTGCAGCCCAGGTTGTCCTGGAACACAGAATCCCAGGCAAGTTGCTGCAGGGGGTGGATACATCAACAGGACTTTAGTGTTCTGAGGCAGGCACCCATATTCAGAAAATGAATTTAAAAGCGCAGGGGAGGCAGGCAGGTCAAGCTCCTGCATTGTCCTGCCCCCCTCCCCCTAACACACTGACCCCCAGGGCAACCAAGCTGTGATTTTGGAGACATCACTCATGCAATGGCCATCTGCTATAAGTGGCTGGAATCAAAGAGGGAGAGGGGCCAAATGTTATTGCTGCATAAGTGGGTGGGGCAAACCTGTCACTCCCCCAGCAAACAACATCCACAGTTGCACCAAACATGGCAGGTCAGGGGGAGATACTGCACCTTTTGCTGACTCTTTCCTGCCCACCCGCCTGCTACCATTCTCTCCCCCCCCCTTCACAACCCAGGATCACCCACCCAACCCACGACCCCAAACCAGTCTAATCGGACTTCTCTCCGTCATCATCTTGGTGGGCGTCTCCATCATGGCCGTTCTTGTCCTCCTTGGAGAGGTGAGCTTGTGAGCCCAGGGCGGAGAGGGAGAGGAGCCCAGTGCTGGCGCTGACGGCGGGGAGGGAGGGGGGCTGCAACCCCACTGGCAGCGGGGTCAAGGGCAGGGCCAGGGCTTGGAGCTGGGACAGCTGGTGAGCCTGGAGCTGCTGCTGTAGGGAAACGAGAAAAGAGAGAAAGAGGCGGGAAGAGAGGGATGGGTGAGCAGCTGCCACTTGACCCACCAGACACATTGATCGATGCATGGGTCAATTTGCAGATGGGGAAAGCCAATATTTCTGAAGCAAGGAGCGTACACTATTGTTTAGGGCAGGGGTGCAGTAACTCCACCCCGGGGGCCAAATCCAGCCCTCTGGTGTTTCCCAGATGGCCACGCCCCTTCCTCTGGCTACAACCCCTTTCCTCCAACACCAAACATCTGGTGGATTCTGGCTTTTGCACAGTTTTTCCCCCATTCTAAAAGCTTCAAATGCCTCTCCCAAGGTGTCATTACTGGCAGTAAGTGCCATCAGCTAAAATATGTTGGTGTTTTGTGGCCCCTACCCCTTTTGCCTTTGAGTGCACCCACCACTGGACTGTGACCCTTGAGAGCATCTCCAAAACTGACTTTCGCCTTTGGGCGGAAAAAGGTTCCCCACCCCTGGGCTACTGGGTCATACTCTGAGCTAGGACAGGTGACCACCATTTTCTTTACTTACTTGTGTTTTAAAAAGGTAGTGGAGAGAATGAAGACAGGTGAGAAAGGAGGGAGAGAAGAAGGATATATACTAATAATTCTCAGAACTGGGTGTCATGGGAAACTATATGTGCCAAGGCTCCTCACTGATATGTCAAAGGGCACTAGTATGCCACAGGAAATTAACAAATTACATAATTGAGAAACAGCATGGTGTAGGGATTAGGGTGTAGGACTAGGACAGGGGGACCCAGGTTCAAATCTCTGCATAGCACTGAAGCTCTCTGGGTGACTTTGGCCATTCACTATCTCTCAGCTTAACCTACCTCACAGGGTTGTAAGGTCTGGGGGGGGGAACAGTGTACCCCATCCTGAGCCCCTAGGAAGAGGGCCAAGATAAAAATATAATAAAGGCTGTAAAATACATAGACAACTCTGAGCTCAAGTATGCAGTCACAGATGAGGGTGTCTCTCGCATCTCTGCATGCATCTGCATGTTCTGCATTGTGTTGCCTCCTGCCAACTCAACCTCTACTGGGGCAAGTACTGGGTGCAGCTGGATCATTCTCCCACTCTCAACTGAGAGACACAGCAGAAAATACCCACCCACAGAGATGGGTGCTGACTGCCTCCCTACATGAGGCGTGGTGACCCACATGGATCAGACAGAGGAGGAGGAATGATGGTGAATCATGCCAGCTGACTGAGGATTTGAACCCAGGTCTCTCTAGTCTTAGTCAGTCCCTCTAACTGCTACACCATGCTGCCTCTCCGAGGTTGGAGGAGCAATGACTTTATGGGTGACGGTGGAAGAATTAGACCTACAAAAAGGTCATAGCGCATCGACCCATGACGACTGGTCCCTTGCCAAGGGACTTGGGAAGTTACAGGGCTATTCATGAATCCCCTGAGAGAACAACCTCAACAAAACCAGGGAGTGTGCAGAAGCTGTTCTCCCTGACACCTCCCCCCCAGAGCAGCTACCAAGATCCCGTAAGGAGCGCCACAGACCCGGATAATGGAGTTCAGCTCTGGTGCGGTCACTTGCTTGGCTCGCTCAATGGCTCCAAGGACCTGCTGCTGGTGCTGGAGAAGGAGAAAGAGAGAAAAGGTGACCATAGGTTCCACATGGGCTGGCGAAAAGGAGGTATGGCTGTAACAGGCAACAAGAGAGAACAGGTGGAGCTGGTTTAAGAGAGACTTGGGAGTTGTTGAAGGAGGCAGAGTTAAGAGCAGGGGAGGGCAACCTCCAGCCCATAGGCCCAATTCAGCCATCTGGCCTGCTGGAACACTCCTGGATTCCAATCCGTGCCCCCTGGAGGAATCCCTGCTGTTTCCTCTGATCTGTGGTCAACAGGGGATGTGTGATGGCGTGGGGAGAAGGCATGGGGCAGGTGAGGCAGATTTATTGCCTGCAGGCCAGGTTGGGGCCTGCAGCTGCCCTTACCTAAAAAGCTGGTTCACAGCAGATGTGAGGATAATTTTCTCAATGTGCCTGCCAGGGACCAGCCCACAGAGTGCTGGGTGGGTGGGTGATCCAGCCCCCCAGTCCATTTGCCCCCCCCCACCCCCCACCCCCCGTCAGAGGAACAAAGGGCACAGATATAATGGGAAATACAAGAAGAAGGAGAAAAGGTGGAGAGAGCTTTCCGAGGGCAAGGATGTGGCTGAAGTTCAGGTTGGCTTGGCTCAGGATATGACCGTCTCCAGCTCAATAACACCCAGCTCCATTATGAATTGAGTGTCGTGTGTCAAAGACGTTCTTGTCTGGCTCAGAAAGTACTGAGCTTTGAGGCTTGCACATGTCAGCCAGGAGCCCTGGGACATGTGGTTTCCCATGGCCCCCAAGTACTAGGCACCTTAGAGACTCCCTATCCAAGTTCTACCTGTGGAGGAAGCCCTGGGGTGCAGTTGCAAGTGAGCAAGTGGCACTGGGAAGTATAGTTCCCAGAGCACCCTATTGTCCTGGAAACTGTATTGCCCGGGAAAAGCTACATTTCCCAGGGTCCCTGGTGCTTGGCATTTCAGCATCACAGGCACCAGGAGTGAATGGAGGCCTTGTGGAGTGGTAAATAGGGAAGGCTTGGGGGAATGGGGCAGGTTTGTGTAAGGCAGTTGGGCCCTGTCACACTTCTAATGAGACCCAGTGTGGTCTACTGATAAGAGTGTTGGACTGGGAGCTGGGAGATCCGGGTTCTAGTCCCCACTCGGCCATGGCAGCTCACTGGGTGACTTTGGGCCCATCACAGACTCTCAGCCCAACCCACCTCACAGGGTGGTTGTTGTGAGGATACAACGGAGAGGAGGAGGATCATGTAAGCCGCCTTGGGTTCCTTGCAAGAGGAAAAAAGGCGGGGTATAAATGCAATAAATAAATAAATAAATAAAATGTTATCAAGAGTGCGCCAGGTTGCCAAGGTCAATTGCAAAAGCAAACTGAGTGGAGCTTACCCAGCATCAGATAAAGTGGAAACGGAAGGGGGTAGGGAATGGAAACCGCCCCTGCCCATTTTTTCCAGGTTAGTTTTATCTATTTTATTTACTAAATTTCTTAATTGCCCATCTGGCCGGTCACCCGGCCACTCTGGGTGATGTACAATAATACAACAGTTTAAAACAATAAAATTCCACATTAAGACATTGTATTTCTAAAAATACCCTAACCCACCCCAAATGCCTGCCTGAACAACCACGTCTTCGACATGTGGCAGAACCTCATTGAAGAGGGGGCATGGCGGAGTTCCCTAGGGAGGGAGTTCCGCAGAGTGGGGGCCACCACAGAGAAGGCCCTCTCCCTCGTCCTCACCAGCCTAGCTGTCCTGCCTGATGGGACAGAGAGGAGGCCATCCAAGGCTGATCTTGTTGAGCGGCCTATCTGGTGTTGCTGGAGGTGCTCCTTAAGATAAGCTGGGCCGGAACCCTATAGGGTTTTAAAGGTCAAAACCAACACTTTGAATTTGGCCCGGAAAACAACTGGTAACCAGTGCAACTCCTTCAGCACTGGAGTGATGTGATCTCGCCGGCGGCTGCCTTTAATCAGGTGAGCCGCCGCATTCTGTACCAGCTGCAGCTTCTGAACCGTCTTCAAGGGTAACCCCACGTAGAGCGCATTGCAGTAGTATAGATGAGAGGACATCAGAGCATGGGAGCAGATGGTTGGGAAGGTAGGGGCGCAGCTGCCATATCAGATGGAGTTGGTACAGCGCTGTCCGGCTCACGGCTGACACCTGAGCCTCCATGGACAGCTGGGAGTCCAAAATGACCCCCAGGCTGCGGACCTGGTCTTCCAAGGGTAGCCGCACCTCATTCAACATCAGGTTGACATCCCCCAGCCTCCTCTTGTCTCCCACCAAAAGTACCTCGGTCTTGTCAGGGTTCAGCTTCAGCTTGTTCCTCCCCATCCAGCCACTCACCGTCTCCAGACATTTGGACAGGGATTCTACGGCCAACCTTGGTGAAGATTTGAACGAGAGGTAGAGCTGCATGTCATCCGCATACTGATGACACCGCATCCCAGACCTCATGATGATCACCCCCAGCAGCTCCACATAGCTGTTAAATAGCATCGGGAGAGGATGGACCCCTGTGGCACCCCACACGTGAGCGGCCACAGGTCCGACACCTCCTCTCCCAGTGCTACCCTCTGGTACCTGCCGGAGAGGAAGGACCGGAACCCCCGCAATACGGTGTCTCCAATGCCCAACCCCTCCAGGCGGTCCAGGAGGATACCGTGGTCAACGGTATCAAAAGCCGCTGAGAGGTCGAGGCGAACAAGGAAGGAGCATTCGCCCCTATCCAGAGCCCTCCTCATATCATCCACCAAGGCGACCAAGGCCGTTTCTGTCCCATGCCCAAGCCTGAAGCCCGACTGAAATGGGTCTAGATAGTCCGTTTCTTCCAAGTGTGCCTTCAACTGCACCGCCACCACCCGCTCAATCACCTTGCCCAAAAATGGCAGATTCGAGACTGGGCGAAAGTTGTTCAGAACTTGAGGATCCAAGGAGGGCTTCTTCAAGAGCGGTCTTATCACTGCCTCCTTGAGGGCTGATGGCATCACTCCCTCCTCAAGGGAGGCGTTCACCACCGCCTTGATCCCCTCACCCAGTCTCTCTCTGCAGCCCATAATGAGCCAAGATGGGCAAGGATCAAGTAAGCAGGTGGTCGGCCTTACAGATGAAAGCACCTTGTCCACTTCCTCAGGAGGAAGAAGCTGGAACCAATCCCACAAAACCGGTTTGCCACAGGCCGCCTCTTGCTCACTAACTGTATCCACAGCGTGCAGAGTAACACACCTAATCTGATCAATTTTATCTGCAAAGTGCCTTGCCAAGGCCTCACAGGAGGCCTTAGAATGCTCCAGTGGTTCTGGAGCCACTGGACTGACCAGGCTCCGGACCACTTGGAACAGCCTCCTGGGACAGCACTCTGCAGACGCGATGGAGGTAGCATAATATTCCTTTTTTGCTGCCTTCACCGGCACGTGATAGGCTGAAGATGCAGCTCTAGCCCGTGTCTGATCGTCTTTGGAGCGAGACTTCCGCCACCGGCGCTCTAGCTGTCTCACCTCCTGTTTCAGAGCTCGTAACCGCGGACTGAACCATGGTGCAGTCCGAGCTCTGTTCAGGGGAAGAGGGCGTTTTGGGGCCACCCGATCTAATGCCATGGTTGCGGCATTCCACCCACCCACCAGGGTCTCGACCGAGTGGTCCAGAGAATCCCCAAGCACATTTAGCAATCCATTAGGATCCATAAGACGCCTGGGGCGGACCATTTTCATGGGGTTGTGGAACCGAGAAGTCCAACGTCACCAGACAGTGATCTGACCATGACGGGGGGGGGGGGGGATGTACCCCCAACTTCCAGATCACACCCCGCTTCTCCAGAAACCAACACAAGGTCTAGCACATGACCAGCTACATGGGTGGTCCCAGTTGGAATCAGGTGCAGCTCCCGGGAAGCCATGGTCAGTCCCGAGGTGCCCCCATGAGGATGTCCTCTGAATGTACATTGAAGTCCCCCAACACTAATAAGTTAGGGGTCTGCACACGCACATCAGAGACCATCTCAAGCACCACAGCCAGGGAGTTGGTCGCGCCGCGCGGTGAGCGGTGCACGAGCAGAATCCCAGACTGCCCTTCGGGCCCAACCTCCAGTACATGCACTCGGCAACCTTGGTCTCCCGGAGAGGGGGTCTGGTACCAAGGACTCCCGGTAGATAACAGCCACTCCCCCTCCCTGGTCCCCAGCGCACAGCTCCTGTGCGCACGAAAACCTGGCTGGGCACATGGAGGAGCTATCTTCCTGAATAGGCAAATAGCTCTTCCCCCAGCCCAGCCTTCTCACGAGTAGGCTTCCCCGAGGACAACGGATGCTGACAGGCAGGAGCAGGTGGTAGAGCTCATGGCGTCCTCTGGGAGCTGCTGGCTGGGTCTGGAAACCATCCCTATTATACCTCCACACGCACGTTCCCAAGAGCAGGGGGAAAAGCCTACCTCTTGCGAAAGGTACGGCAACACTTGAGCACAAATCCCATTCAACCGCTTGACGATTTCAGCCTGAAATGAAAGACGAACGACACCAGTCAGACCTGCCGAAAGACTACGGCCATGAAGGGTCCTCCTCCCTCAGCTCGAGTCACCCACGCTCGTTTCAGCAGGCTGCAATATTGGGGGAGATGAGAGGGGCGGCCGCTCCACCCACCCCGCTGAAAGATGACCCCATCTTTTCCTCTTCCCTCCTCGTTCCTCTTTCCTTGTGTCTCGCATCGTCTCCCGATTGCAGGCGGGGGCTGCCTTGTTGGCCTGACTGCATGCAAACTGGCCGAAAAGTGGGATAGAAATACTTTTAAATAAAGAAATCAAAAGGATGCCAACTTAACCTTTGATGTGTATATGTTTTTTTTTTGGGGGGGGTAGTTTGAACTTCAGAGGCCAAGATTTCTCAGGAAATTCCGACTTGAATGAGCTTGCAATCCTTCATAAACCTGTATCCTTCTACTTGGCATCTTTCTATAAAATATCCCCAGGGATAGATTTATAGCTTTTCGGAGGAAAGGAACACAGTTCAGCTTTACTGAAACAGGCAGAACTCATGTTTAAATGATCATAATAATGTCACAGTCGTATCAAAAGGGCAAAGGGGAGTTTAGCCATCTGCACAGCCGAACTGCAAAAACCTAAGAACATCCAAAGCTTTTAAGGAATCAGAGCCTGAAATTCTGCCCAGATGTGCATTTCAAAGCTCCCCTCCGCTACAAACTCACTAGCCAATCTCACCTTCGCTGTGAACTCACAAGCCTCAACTCACCCCATCTGCAATATGGGATAATAAATACTGGCACATCTGTTATCTGTCTCTATTTCTTTGTGCCATGTTGTTCTCTCTCTCCACCACCCAGCAGGCGAGGGGCAACCTTCAGCCCTAGGGCCACATGCAGCCCCCAGACTAGCTTCATGCAGCCCTTGGCCTAATTCCAAAAGCCAAGTGATCTGTTCAGACCACTAGCAAGAGCAATTAGTCCCTTTTGTGGGTGGGGAGGAAGAGACAGCGTGCAAATAGAGTGGCACAGAGAGGGCGGGGGGGGGGGAGAGAGATAACAGGGTGGCACAGAGAAAGAGAGTGATAACAGGGTGGTGGGGAGAGTGAGAAAGAGAGAACAAGATGGCACAAAGGAATAGAGAGACAGATAATAGGTTGGTGCAGAGAGAGATAAAGATAACACGGTGGTGCAGAGAAAGAGAGAGAGAGAGAGATAACAGGGTGGTGGAGAGAGAGAGAGATCAAAATGGCACAAAGAAATAGAGACAGATAATAGGTTGGTGCAGAGAGAGAGAGAGAGAGAGAACAAACAAGATGGCATAAAGAAATAGAGACAGATAATAGAATCATAGAATCATAGAACAGTAGGGTTGGAAGGGGCCTACAAGGCCATTGAGTCCAACCCCCTGCTCAGTGCAGGAAACCAAGTCAGAGCATCCCTGGCAGGTGGCTGTCCAGCCTCGTCTTGAAGGCCTCCAGTGTGGGAGAGCCCACCGCCTCCCTAGGGAACTGGTTCCATTGTCGTATTGCTCTAACAGTTAGGATGTTTTTCCTGATGTTCAGCCGGAATCTGGCTTCCTGTAACTTGAGCCCATGATTCCGTGACCTGCACTCTGGGATGATCGAGAAGAGATCCTGGCCTTCCTCTCTGGGACAGCCTTTCAAGGACTTGAAGAGCGCTATCAGATAATAGGTTGGTGCAGAGAGAGACAGAGACAGATAACAAGGTGGTGCAGAGAGAGAGAGAGAGAGAGAGAGAGAGAGAGAGAGAGAGAACAAGATGGCACAAAGAAATAGAGATAGATAATAGGTTGGTGCAAAGAGAGACAGAGAGAAAGATAACAAGGTGGTGCAGAGAAAGAGAGAGAGATAGCAGGGTGGCAGCTACTGCCCTGGGCAGCACTACCACCGTGCACATACACAGGCAAAAAACAACAATTCAATTTTGGGTTAGAGGTAGATCCCAGTTCCAAACAGGTGGAAGACATCTGGGGTAGACCGCACCGTAAAAGTGGGCACGATAAGAAAACTAAGGTGAAGAAAAAAAAAGCAGGCAGGTGGCGGTAATGCTTAGGGTGTTGTTGCCTCACTTATTCATTTCTATAGCACCACCCACATAGGCATGATGCTCTATAGTGGAGGTGCAGGACCTCAGGCCTCCCTACCCGGGGGACCAATGTATGTCCTCCTTACACACCTCCTTCCCTGATCCCCTGACTGCTCGGTGATTTCCCAGTGTGTGCGCATTTTTGTCTCATTCTAGAAGGCCGAAATTCCTCTCCTAAGGCCGAATTACTGGCAGTGGGAGCGTGAAGCTGTAATAGGTATTGCTGTCTCTTGGGCCCCACCCTCTTCTGCCTTTGGTCCCACCCACCACTAGAGTGCGGCCCCCAAGAGCTTCTCCCAAATTTAATTTGGCCCTCAGCCTGGCAGAGGTTCAGCATCCCTGCTTTGTGGAGCGTGGGAGGGCAGGGTCCTCGCCCCACGGAGTGCATACGACAAGCATCAGCATTGGGGGAGCACGAGAGGAGGTGGAGGCACGGGAGGGGGCTGGTGGGGAGAAGCAGAGAAGCAACACATGGCCACAGCTGAACGTCTGTATGCTTAGCCATAAAGTAAGCAAAGGAAGTTAAGGGAAATATGAAGTGAGCTCTCACCTGCTTGTGCATTTCGATGTTCAGCCCGTAGGACATCTCGTAATACTTGAAGTGGGGCGGGTGGCCAGGTGAACAAGGCGTGTGAGAATTCAAGTGAGAAGAAGAGAAAAAGGGCGGCGTAAGAGTCGGCTCACTGCATCACATCAAAGGTTCATCTCTAGCACTGTTTTCATCCCTGGGCACGTGATGGCCCCAGTAAAGTCTACAAGCTGAGCAGAAAGGCATCAGCTCCCCTGTCCAGTTTATCCGCAGCATCCAGGACGGAGAGGTAGACTGCGCCTGCCTTTGGAAGATGCCTTTCGCAATCGTGGTCAGTCGCCGACAACGGACCATGCTGCTGTGCACGGGAGGGGTTTTTTCACGGGGGGGGTCACAGCTGGAGAGGGAAGAGTTAGTACTGTGACCCCCCCATCTCTCTCCCTCCCCCACCGCCAGGTAGCAGTAAGACTTTGAAAAAGAATCTTCCATTTGTTGCGCAGGGTGGGAGGATGTCCAGGGGAATGCAGCCCCCACAGGGGGAAAGTGTCCCCACCTCCGCTGTATGCATCTGCCTACCCAGGTGAACGGCAGGATTATTACATTAGCAGCAGCAAAAATGAATTTGGCTGAACCACAAGTCATAAAGAAACTAAAAATATCAATATGACATATACAACCCAAGAGCAGCACTTGCACAGCTTTGTTCAAAGAACAGGTCTTGGCAAGAACCATAGCTATTTAGGCAGGATACAAGCCATCAACATATATGCCACCAGTTGTTAAAATAATCTCTCGGGGGAAACCAGCGCCCCCCCGCCAAAGCTTTGGTGTGCGCGCTCCGCTTCGGGGGCAAAGAAAGCTGCCCTGTGTCAGGGTGGACACTGAGCCCATAGAATCCCAGAGTAGTTCTGATTCTGAGGAAGAGCAGTCGCTCCTGGGAGAGGAGCGCGCTCCTCTTTCCCAGGGCCAACAGCTGACGGAGATTCCTCCCACCAGCATTCCTAGCTTAGATAGCAGTCCAGGGAGTGACTGAGCGCGGGAAGCAGACTTGGTGGACGCGTGATGCCGACGCAGAGAGCGGCGCCAGATGGAGGGCGCAGAAAGGAGGCGTAGTACCCGGTTGGCGCGCAAACAACCGCTGTGCCCAGAGGCTCCAAGGGAAAAGGGGAGGGACTCTCCCTAGTCCTTAAGTTCAGGGTCTGCCAGTAATTCCCTTTCAAACGGGGACCAACTGTTCCAACTGAGGGCATAGGTACTGTGCTGCTCAGATCTAGTTGCAAACCGTAGAGTTGTTAAGTTGTAAAAGAAGAATAAAGCTTTGAAAGGAATTCCTTTGTCTGTGTCTGGACTTGGCTACTGGATTAGACTGAGAGAGGCCTCCAAGGAGCCCTTGACACCCTGTTAGTTACAGGGCAGTCACCACTGGCTAACAGAAATTCAGTCTGTTGGGAGCATCAGAAGCTGCCTTAAACCAAGTCAGAACCTCGGTCCATTTAGCTCAATGTCGCCTGCATGGACTGGCAGCAGCTCTCTGGGGTTTCAGGCAAGAGTCTTTCCCAGCCCTTTCTGGAGATGCTGGGGAACTGAACCCAGTGTTACAAAGTACCCCCAAATTCTGCTGCTCTGGGAAGATGTGGCCTGTATCTGGACAGGGACTAGGGGCTTTGGGGGGTCTCGGAGAAGGGCAGAAAAGCAAGTCCCAGAGGAAGAGGAGCTGCAGGCTTCTTGCATAAACTCTCCGGCCAGCTCTGATCCGATTGCCTTGATTCCTCTGTGTTCACACTTGCAAATGTCAGATCTTGCCCCGGGACAGCTGCAGAAACCCCCACCATGCAAAGACGTCATGCTGATTTCTAACCTTCCCGTTTGAGCCAAATAGATGGGGAAATCAAGAATTCGAGGTCTTCCAAAGCGGTACGACCCTGAAGCCCAATATTGTGTAAGCAAGCATGCTTACAGGACTCTCTTGTCACCTTTGCTTACGACCATCGCCACCGCCCCCCAGCTATCTTGCTAACCTGGACCTGTGAAAGCCAGAAACATGCACCCATCAACTCCCACCTGCAGAAGCCAGAAACATGCACCCGTCCTCGCCGTCCTTTCCTCACATCAGGAAAGAAAGAGAATCCCATTTTCCCGGCGCCGAAAAATCCATTTTCCAACATCCTTGAGTGATCTGGGAAGAAGGACTTCATAGAATCGTAGAATAGAATAGTAGGGTTGGAAGGGGCCTGCAAGGCCATCCAGTCCAACCCCCTGCTCAAGGCAGGAATCCAAGTCAGAGCATCCCTACAGAATCATAGAAGAGTAGGGTTGGAAGGGGCCTACAAGGCCATCGAGTCTGACCAACTGCTCAATGCAGGACTCCAAGTCAAAGCATCCCCATGGAATCATAGAAGACTAGGGTTGGAAGGGGCCTACAAGGCCATCCAGTCCAACCCCCTGCTCAAGGCAGGAATCCCAGTCAGAGCATCCCTGACAGGTGGCTGTCCAGCCTCGTCTTGAACGCCTCCGGTGTGGGAGAGCCCACCGCCTCCCTAGGTGGTGGGCTCTTGTTTGGTTTTATTCTGATTATTACATCCTGAGAGGAAAAGGAGAAAGACAGCAACCCAAATTCATGGAACAGGCAGAGAGGGACAGTCCTTTCTGCTCAAAAGAGTGACTCCCCCCACCTTTTCCTCCCTTCTTTCTCCCATCTTTCCCAGAGAAGGAACTCAACAGAGCTCCCCATCACTTCGCACACCAGCAGATCAGGAGGGGTAAATCCCCGCATCATCTTTTCTTCCCCTTCTCTCTCTTTCCTTCCCTTTCCCCAATATTCCACCCAAGACCAAACTCTCAAACTCCTGGGCTTTAGCTCTTTCTCCATCCACTTTCTCCCCAAACCCTGCACTTGCTGTAAAACTTTCTCTCAATCCCCCCAAACAGTTTGTTACTCCCCCATTCAAATCATCCCAAGCTGAAAGTTCCTCCCCGCCTTTCTCTCTCCTACACACACACACACACACACACACACACACACACACGATTTTATATGCATCCCAGTATACTTCACTATTGACTTTGAATGCTTGCCTTTAACCTTCTGATGTTCATGTATGATTCTAATTCCCCAAACATACGCATAGTTCTAATTCCCCTGATGGCTGATTTCAATTCCTCTTACATTCCTCTTTAACAAATCAAAGAATTGCTTTCAGAGACCTTGTTGTGGTCTCTCGACTCTCTCGACTTTGGGGAGGGGGGGATCAGGTTTTCCTAAGCACCCAGAGCTCAGCGCCAAAAGAACCCTCAGGTACATGTTTGGTCTACACGGACGTGATGTGCACGCCCATGTAAATTAAAGCTTTGTGACACCGGGGCCATCTGCATGCAAAACGGGTGCTTGGCCACTGAGCCATGGCCCTCCCGTGCCAAGAGATCCCCAATTCTGCACCCAGAAAAGCCTGACTGTGGGACTGCTAGAAATGATGCAGGATCAAGCCCATCTGCATTTATTTTTCCTGCTGTGCATCATGAGTGCTGTCTCAGAGGCCACGGGAGGGAGGTGAGGCGGAAGCCAGACCCGCCATGCTTGGCTAAGAATTCCTCCCCACCGGCACCACCACGCACACACGGCTCGGAATTTTATTTGAGTCACCACAGTTTTGTGGTACCGATTTCCGTCCCAACTTCTTTTTTTTAAGAAAAAGTGAGAGATTAAATCATCTGTTCCGCAGAACTGATGTGCCTTGCTTGCCGTGGGTCTTGCCTTGCTTGTCATCTCTTCCGCAGAACTGATGTGCCTTGAAGGGCCTAAACAACCCACGCCCATAGAGAGTCCAACTTGGCGTCTTTGGTTGATAACTCCAGGCTACACGGTCGAGTTCAAGTCTCCGAAAAGCCTCACAGCACTTTTCACAGCAAGGCCTTAACAGTCCAAAGTTCCAGTCCGTGTGCAGAGTGCCTCCAAACGCCCAGACAATGACGGATCCAAGCAGAGAAGGCTTCAGGGCTAGTCGCCCTGGCGCCAGCTGAAGAGGGGAGGCGTGACTGCGGGACACCCCCTCTGCATCCCCGGACGGACGAGGGCCTTTAGCCTTCCGGCAAGGCCCCTGTGGAAACAGGGCGGCGCTGCTCAGCCCCCCAGCAGTGATGCCCCAACCTGGGCGGCCCTTCTGCCAAGCCCGCCCCACCTGTGTGTGGTGCTTGCGGACAGCCTCCAGCCTCCCACGGCCAGACCAGCGGGCGGACAGGGAGTCGGGTGACTCCCCCGGCTCTGCTCTGCGAACACTGGCAGAGAGACGCTCGCGCAGACTCCCACATCCCAGAGGCTGAATAGGCCCCCGCCCTTCCAGGCTACTTCCAATCAGACCCTGGCTACCACCTACAAGGCCCACCGCAGCGCCAAAGCTGGGCCCTGACAGTTTTTTTGGGGGGGCAGTTTCCTGGGAGATACAAAACACTCATCCGCCGTCTGCTCTTATCTCCAGGGAGATAAGAGCTGCCCATCTCGCTAGGGCTTTGGAAATCTGTTGTTGCTGTTGTCAGCAGGAATGATTCCTTGATGGAGGAAAATAAAAACCCATCGAGCTGGATCTCGGTGGCTGCAACAAACACAGCCGGTGACCTTAAGCTGGCTGCCCCAAGGAGAACATGGCTAACTCTACCTGGGCTGTGGACGCGTTGCGCTCTGCGATTAAAAGCCCAGACACGCAAGCAGGCGGTTAGCAATCCCGCACCACCCAGAGCAGAGTTCTGTTGCCTGCATAAATTACACAAAGCATCGAGGCATTTTGCATTTATTATGGGGACTGATACATTTGTGTCATCTGCTGGACTTCTGCGCATCAAGGGGAGGGGCAAAAGCTATACAGGTTTCCGCGGGGAATCCTGACCAATCCCTGTTCTGGCATTTGAGGTCTCACCGGCATTGCCCCATATGCTTTCCTGAAGTCGCTAGTCCTTAAGCAACTGAGAGGCAACCAATGGCCCAAGCCTGCCTCCATCTTTCCCCAGCATGCTAAACCAACCTTCTGCCATACATCTCAGAAGATCCTTCCTTTGGAGGGACGCTTCCACCCTCCACCTCACCTTCTAAAAAAGTACTTTACTCCTCTGGTGTCAGGGCCAAACTGGCCCCCATTATCTCTTCCTTTAAACAACAGCAAAAATAGCCAGTGACACGTATTTAACCATGACCTCGATTTCATATTGGCGGGGGGGGGGGGAGCGAAAGTTGTGTTAAGGTGAATATTTATGGTACCAAGGGGTACAACTATACACAGAGGGTATTTGGAACCTGAAACAACCACCCGCAAAGTCTCCTAACTCCTCACACACCGAGCGAATGCCACACAAGTCTTCGAGAGAGTTACCGTCTTATTGTGAATCGCCGGCGAAGGATTCCTTGGCTTCCTCCTCTCGATACGGGCACAGTTCAGCCCAACCTGGCACCCTCCAGATGTGCTGAAGGGCAACACATCTGCAGGGCACCAGGTTGGCAAGGCCAATTCAGCCCCCGATGGACCTCGGCAAGCTGAGAGACAGGCAAAAGGGAGGGTGCAGGGGAAGGAACGTGCTGCCAAATCCTCTAATAATCCCTCCACTACTTTTCCATGGGGGGAAAGGGCTTAAAGATCCCCTTGCCTCTTAGATGGCAGGGGACCAAACCTGGGGGCCCAGCTGACAGTGCTGCCGGCTGCTCAGCCTGAAGTTTCTAGCCCTCAAGACAGAAACCACCGATGGGCGCAAGCCGAGGCCTTCAGATCACCCCGCGCCCACCCTCACCTCGGCCAGCCGCCCAAGAGCGCCAAACTTACCATCACGTAATGACGCTGCATTTCGGATTTCTCGCTCGCAAGTTTATCGCATTCCAACTTGAGGCTGCAGTGAGGTGCCCCACACAAAGATGGGGAAGGGGAGAGAGAGAGGGAGGGGGCATCATTGCTAGAGCTGATACATTTTTGAAAGACTTGGGCAGCATTTCTGGAATGGGTGCACGCGCACCGTGTACATTTTCAGGTGCTGCTTTTAATGCTTTGTATTCCATCTTATAGCACTTTCCCACTCTTTAAATGCATGAAGCGGCACAGTTTTGTTCCTTGTACAAGCAGAAGTACAATCCCGTAAAAAAAAAAAAAACCAGGGGTGAGACACCCAGTTAAAGAGCTCTTACGCTGCAATCCTATGTGCTCCTATGTGGGAGCAAAAGTCACCAAATACAGTGGAGTTACTTCTAGTGTCAGAGCTGGACCCAGGAGACCGAGGTGCAAACCCACACTCGGCAACAAAACTCACCAGTCGCTATCTCCCAACCTAGCCTACTTTGCAGGGCTGTTGGGAGGATAAAATGTGGACTCTGAGCTCTTTGGGGGAAGGGTAGGGCAAAATAGAGAGCCAGTGTGGTGTAGTGGCAAGAGTGTTGGACTAGGAGCTGGGAGATCCAGGTTCTAGTCCCCACTCGGCCGTGGAAGCTCGCTGGGTGACTTTGGGCCAGTCACAGACTCTCAGCCCAACCCACCTCACAGGGTTGTTGTTGTGAGGATAAAATGGAGAGGAGGAGGATCATGTAAGCCGCCTTGGGTTCCTAGCGAGAGGAAGAAAGGCGGGGTATAAATGCAATAAATAAAGAAATAAATAAAATACTAGGATTGCACTTAGTCTATTTATTATATGAATTTGAAGTCAATAATCACTTCATAAATTTGCATATGAAAAACAATCTTTCTCAAGAGGAGGGAAAGCCCCTTAGAAGAGGCATTCCCCCCCCCCCTCTCTCTCTCTCATGGGAAGGGGTGCCTCTTCTGAGATGGTACAAATGCCTCCTGGAGCTGCATGATACATGGGTTGCAACAGGCATCACCTAAGAAGAGGTATTTCCGCTTCAGCCTAGAAGAGACATTTCCTTTCCTCTCTCACACAGGAGGGAATACCTCCTCTGGATGGCACCAATGCCTCCTGGTACCACGTGATGTTACTTGCGTATGCCACAGCAGGCATCATCTTGGAAGAGAGCCAGTGTGGTGTAGTGGCAAGAGTGTTGGACTAGGAGCTGGGAGACCCGGGTTCTAGTCCCCACTCGGCCATGGAAGCTCACTGGGTGACTTTGGGCCAGTCACAGACTCTCAGCCCAACCCACCTCACGGGGTTGTTGTTGTGAGGATAAAATGGAGAGGGGGAGGATAATGTAAGCCGCCTTGGGTTCCTCGCAAGAGGGAAAAAGGCGGGGTATAAATGCATGCATGAAGAAAGAAAGAAAGAAAGAAAGAAAGAAAGAAAGAAAGAAAGAGGCATCCCTCCTTTGCTTTCATGTAGGACAGAATAACTCTTCCATGATGGTGTCAATGCCTTCAGGTGCTGTACAATGATGCATGCATTTGTCACAGAAGGCGCCATCTTGGAAGAGGGCATTCCCACTTCAGTCTTATATGGGAGAGAATGCCTCTGCTAAGATTGAGCTTTCTGCAGCGTATACATGCGCCATCTCAGAATGTGCATTCTTTCTAGCACACACACTTACTTTTTAAAAAACTGCCAGTGACAGGCACCATTCTGGAAGAGGCATTCTGTTTTGTTTTGTTTTATTTATTTATTTCATTTCTATACCGCCCAATAGCTAAAGCTCTCTGGGCGGTTCACAAAAATTAAAACCAAACAGCACACAATAAAACAATTTAAAATATATAGACAATTAAAACCACAATATAACAATACAACCACAATAAAACCTAGCAGCGCTCGCCTCTGGTTTCACTCGCCCAGAGAAGGGATTGGTACCAATGCTTTCCCATGCTGCAGAACGACACATGTATGCCTCTCAACAGCCATCTCCTTACAAAAGGCATTCCCACTTCCGCAGAATGCCTTTTTTAAGACGGCCTTTGCATCAAAAAATAAACATTAACAATTTAAAAATAAAAAATAAAAATAACGGGGGGCTTGTTTTCACCCGTCAAGATGCATTTAACCAATTAATCTAACAGATTTAAATTGCCTAAAAGGAAATCAAAAAGAACTCGGCAACCAACAGGCTGACAATGGCAGCAGAGTGAATCCTCAGTACCCACCAGCTTCTCCAAAAGGGGGAAAGTGTCAAGAGCCAAATTAGCATCTTTACGGAGGACATTCCGCAGTACGGGAGCAAGCACTGCCTGAGCTGCACCCCTGTGGCGGATTGATACTGATGTGCTTGTAAAAGCTTGGTATTGAGGGCAAATAAACCCACATAAATTACTGTTGATAAAAAGAAATAAAGCAAACAGCACGATGCATTTGATGGGGACCCTGACTTAGCGTAAGAGAAAATATGAAGCTGTCTGAAGGATGTTTTTGAAGAGCACAGTTCCAGTGGGATCACAGAGACTCCGATGGGTTCCTTGTGCAGTTTTCCCTTCCGCCCAAAACCTCCTTGAGGTATGGATTAAAACAAAACAAAGACTCCGTAAGTTCTGGCTTAGCTGGCGAGCCAACAGAAGGATTTGTTGGCCCCCAGGGACTTGCTCCTTCCCCTCGAGGGGCAGAGATCTTGCACTGCACCTTTGCTCATGGTCAGGGACAACCCCCTGTTCCTTCTCCTCACCAGAAGGGTGGAGGAATGGTTCCTACAGAATCTGCCCCCCAGACCCAGCTTGCAGTTGGAGATCAGCCCTGCAACTGAGCCAGGATTTCTTTTTTCTTTTGGAATATATTTTGTATTTATTTTATCTTTACAAATGAAACAGTACCGAAATTCCCAACAACCTGATCGATACTACCATTCCCCGACAATACAATATTCTGATGAGGACACCACAATAACAAAAAGAGGAGGAAAAAGAAGGGAAAAAAGGAAAAGGGAGGAGGAAAGGAAGTGAAGAAAAAAGATTTTTCCCCCTTCCCTCCCCCTCTCCCTCCCCTTTAAAGAATTAAGTTTAAACTTCAGTACCCGCCGGCCTCTGATGCCATTCTATTTTAAAAACTATATCTATAACCTTAACAACCTTACAGTTTAATAAACAACCTTACATTTCAGTATCATATCAATCTTCTATCAAAGAAAGAGGTCTACAGATCATTCCCAGTAGCCTATATTATTATTATTATTATTAATAATAATAATAATATAGTTATATAATAATAAAACTTAAAATAAACCTTCGACAATCAGTAATATATTTTATATATAAATGCACGTGCACAATCACCCTCAAGCAATAAATTTAAATACAGCATACCATATCTATTCCGAAATAAAAAATATAAAGAAAAGCGAGGAAAAAAAGATGAAAGAGAATAAACGAATATATTTCTAATTATTTATCTTCCGACCTAGCCTGGATCATGCAGACCGAACACAAGCAGTTAACAAAGCTTGTTTAAAGATTCCAGTTCATGGGGTTGTGACAGAATTCTCACGTACTGAGCTAGGATTTCTGAATAGGACAGTTAAATCGTAACCGCGTTAGGCATTAAAGAAAGAAGAAAGATTTGCTTTCTAACTCTGTCATCTCCTTTCCTTTCCTACTGAAATAAATGATCAAAGCAACTGACAACATAAAATTAAATATAAATTATATCTCTGTATCTTGGGGGCTGGACTAGATGGCCTTGTAGGCCCCTCCCAACCCTACTATCCTATGATCCTACTATTCGATGATCTATGAGATCCCATAAAACTAATCAGGAAATGCAACAGAAAGCTGCAACAGTAACCAAACACGCACAATGAAATGTAAAGCAGACAACAAAACTGACAATTTAATCAACAGGCAATGCAGCTGGGCATAAAGGCCATCCATCCATCCATCCATCCATCCATCCATCCTACTTTGATCCTGCTTAATATCCTAGAATCTCCAAGTGGTTCATGATATGCATATAGCGCAGGGGAGATAAAATAAATAAATAAATAAATAAAAAGGGTGCCTAAGACTGCAATCCTATACCCACTTACCTGGGAACATACCTCATTGAACTCAATGAGCAGAAAGGCATACAGTTGCACTGTAAATGACTGAAGCCAAAGAGGTGGCTGGTTCTGACCAGATCGAGATGGGAGTTTCTTGCCCCAGTATATGCATTCCTGTGCTTGCTGCGCAACTTGGCTCACCGCACCACCCATGTATGCCCACTTCCTTCCCGCTAATCTCAGGTTTTCGGCAAGTCAGTGCGGGCAGCACGAAGCGACATGGATGAGTGGCCTGGTTTGGTCTAAAGCCCTTTACCCCAAACCACGAGCGCCAGTGTGGTGTAGTGGCGAGAGTGACGGACTGGGAGCCGGGAGATCCGGGTTCTAGTCCCCACTCGGCCGTGGAAGCTCACCGGGTGACTTTGGGCCAGTCACAGACTCTCAGCCCAACCCACCTCACAGGGTTGTTGTTGTGAGGATAAAAGGGAGAGGAGGAGGATCATGTAAGCCGCCTTGGGTTCTCCAGGTAGGGCTAGGAAAGAATCCTGCCTGAATGCCTGGAGAGCTGCTGCTGCCAGTCAGCGTCGACAATACTGGGCTAGATGGACCCAGGGCCTGACTCGGTATACAGCAGCTTCCTATGTTCCCATTGACTGCCACCTCCTTCTCCTCTACGTCCCATTCCTTTTGTAGCGGGGTGGGTTAGGGTATTTTTTGTGATGTTTTTAATGTAGAATTTTATTGTTTTAACTGTTTTGTTGTACATCGCTGGGTGACCAGCCAGATGGGAGATTAATAAATTAAATAAATTAATTAAATCAATCAATCAACCAATCAATCAACGGGCACAGTCCATTGCCTCCTCTACACCCTTCCTTCAGCCTCCTTGCCTCTAAGCTGCCCAAGACTTCCCTACAGCCTAGTGCCGCTTTCCCAGGCATAAGCCTCCGGAAATTCCTCCTGCCTCTGAGGTGAGAGGTTTCCATCCCAGCCAGACTTCCCCTTCCCCTCCTGGAAGCTGGATGGCGAACATTCCCACAGCTTATAGAATCATAGAATAGAATCATAGAATAGTAGGATTGGAAGGGGCCTACAAGGCCATCGAGTCCAACCCCCTGCTCAATGCTTGGTTCCTTGGTTCCCAGCTCAAAGCTTGGTTCCTCAAGTAGTTGGAAATGTCGATGGACATTCCGTGTCGCCCCACTGAGCTCAGCGAGCCGGCACTGACACAAACGCAATGCAGCAGACAGAGCTGCTGTTGTTTTCCTGAGGCAGGCAATTCCAGGGGCTGGGTGCCACCCCAGAAAAGGATCTACTTCGAATAATTCCCAGAGTAGCGCCCTGCAAGGGAGTGGGCGGCGTGCAACAAGAAATGCATTTGCTTAGTTAAAGGGTTCTGTGGCACCAAAGAATCCACTCACAGGGGAGGTCACCCACTCTGTCCCTGCACGATTCCAGCCTTGGCGGTTTCCAAACAGCGCCCACCGAGGGCAGGTGATCCCGCCCTCAGTGGGTGGATCAAACCATTCCTGATGCTGAGACACAGCAGAACGACGTGGCCTTCCAAAAGGAGGCTGCCCATGACTCCGGAACAGTGACTCATGCAGAAACACAGGGGAGTGGGCTCTTCCAAGGGAAAATCACGCTTGCTTTCATACAGGAAACGCTTACAGGGTGCACAAGGGATTGATGTTGAAACCCATCCAGATTTTCGGAGGAGAGGGATTCTCCACGCTGCCTGCGAGGCAGCATGGATGCGGGGGGAGGTCGGTTCCTGGAAACACGCACATCTTCTGGCCGTCTAGCCGCTGTCTAACGGCCATAGGATTGCTCCCTAAATTTAGCTTAATAAGGTTATGTGGGTACATGCATGTCTGTGTCTGTGTGCGTGTGCATGTATATGTATACACATATGCGTGTATGTACACATACGAATACATCTCCAGATACAACATCAACTGAAATATCCCACTGGCTTTTTAATTCTTAAAAAAAAAAATCCTTATTATTACTATGCCTTGTTGGTTGAATTTGCTGGCTTGCAATTTTGCTCTGTCTACGTATTTAATATGCGGGAGGGGCCAGGCTGAGCACTGTGGTTACACATCAGTCCGAACGGAAAAGTTTTTATTTTGGGTTTTTGTTAAGGTTTTTTTGGTTTGGGTCTGTTGGGCAGGGGGGGTGTTTGGGGCAACTTTTATGGTAGGCGGACACAGATCGGATTATTTGAGTTTTATCTTGGTTTTGGTTTTTAGAATGTCAACTTTCGTTCATATCGTGGAATCATTTTGAATTTTTTCTACGCAACAGGAATTATTTCGATGGCGTCTGAAATGGCTAGCCCTAGATGTAAATTAAGGATGTATTTGCTCTAGCAATTATGGCATATAAATGTAGTCATTGCTTGTGAATCTAGAAAGATGTGTTTGGGCGGAGGGGCAAACAGTTTGCTTTTGTTTTTTCAGCGTTCAACGTGACTTCATGGAACGTCAAGGGGCTGCGAGATGCGAACAAGCAGAAAAGAGTTCTTTCCAAGTTAAAAGAGCTTAACGTTGACAGGGCCTTCTTACAAGAAACTCATTCGATGGCTGCAGATCGGCAGATGTTGCAGAAGGATTGGGTTGGGGGAGGCCTATGTCACAGACACTTCAACACAGGGTAGAGGGGTTGCGATTTTAATCCATAAGTGACCTTCTATCTCAGTTCAACAGGTGGTTTTTGATATTGAGGGGCATTTTTTGATCTTGGTAGGACAAATTAATTGCTATGATCAATGTATATGGGCCAAATATTGATTCTCCGGCTATGTTTCATGATTGTTTGGCTAAACTGGTTGATCTCGGCTATGATTATTAGATGGTGGGTGGGGACCTTAATGAGGTCTTAGATCCTTCGTTAGATAGGAGTGTGCCTTCTCCCAAGACCCAGCCTGTGGTGAGACTGGCACTCCAGGCTTACATGATGGAATATGGTTTAATTGATGCTTGGAGGATTTTACATCATGCCGACGGAGAGTATGCTTTTATTTCACCAGTTCAGCATAACTGCTTTAGATTAGACTATTTTTTGATGTCTACATCTTCAGTAAGTCAAACCAAAGACTGCAAGATTGACACATTGGTAGTGTCTGATCATGCCCCAGTATCTTTGGAACTGCAATTTTCTGACACTCCTTGGGCCCCCGGTCTTTGGCGTAATGGTTCACTTCTTAATGATGAGAATGTTTCACTTCTTAATGATGAGAATGTTTCACTTCTTAATGATGAGAAGTTCAAAACCCAGATGCTGGCTGCACTAACAGAGTATTTCAATACTAATGAGGGTACAGCAGGTTCGTCCGCCATTGAGTGGGAGGCTAGTCAAGCTTTTATAAGGGGCCAAACGATCTCTTATGCTTCCTATCAAAAGAAGCTTTAAAAACTCAACAGACGCACTTAAATAAGAAGCTGAAATCTCTCATAACTCAGCTTGCCACTTCTCCCACAGCACAACTTTATCAATCAACTTTTGATTGACTAATCAACTAATCAACTTTTAGCAGACTACTAAGCATGAGTTGAAGAATATCCTTTCACAACAGGCGGAATTTGCTCTGACTTGTCTACGACAGAAATATTGGGAAAATGGTGAACGTCCTAGTAAGATCCTTGCACATCGTCTTAAACAGCGCCGACATCAAAATGTCATTCCCGCTATTAACGATGAGAGTGGCAAAGTATATACTTCTCCTACAGATATAAATTCACAATTTTAAAAGTTTATTCTGATCTGTATAGTACCGATCATAATATATCAGAGCAAGATATGGAAACTTTTTTTCTCAGATTAATCTTCCAAGTTTAGATTCTTCACAACAACAGCTCCTTTTAGCTCCTCTGCGTTTGGAGGAAATTATGAATGCAATAATGAAAATGAATACTGGGAAATCACCTGGACCAGATAGTTTTCCAATTGAATGGTATAAAACATTCTCTAGTTTTTTAGCTCCGAAGTCGTATCGCCTCTATAATCATATTTTTGAAGTGGGCTCCCTTTCTTCCTTGTTAAATGATGCTTACATTACTGTGATTCCTAAGACAGGCAAGGACCATACCTATTGCACAAACTATTGACCTGTATCATTGCTTAATGAAGATATCAAAATATTAACAGCAATCTTGGCCGATAGATTACAACAGGTCATGGCTGCATTGGTTAGATAAGACCAGGTGGGATTTATTAAAAATAGACAGGGGGCTGATAATCTCAGATTAGTTGTTGATCTGGTTGCTTTAAACTCTGAAAGAACTGACCAGGTGGCCATCATTTCCGTGGATGCAGAAAAGGCCTTCGACAAAAGTCATTGGAAATTTATTTTTACTACATTGACTACTTTTGGTCTTCCTATAGAATTTTTGAAAAGGGTTAAAATTTTATACTCAGCTCCTAGAGAGTAACTTTTTCAACGGTTTATTCTCAGCTTTTTTTGTTTACTTATTTGGCAGGGCACCAGACAAGGTTGCCCACTGTCCCCATTGATATTCAATTTATGTTTGGAACCCCTGGCATGCGCTATTAGACAAAATAATAGTATTCATGGATTTGTCCATTTTGGATTAGAATTTTAAATTAGCCTTCATACTGATGATCTTTTGTTGTTTATCTCGAGACTCCAGTCGTCGGTTCCGGCTTTGATGAAACTGATTAATACCTTTGGTGAACTGTCGGGCTATTCAGTTAATTGGTCAAAGTCGGAAATAATGCTGATTGGACATAGGATATACTCTAATGTATTAGCCAATTGGCAATTTTGACGGTGCCCAGAGTTTATTACTTATTGGGAATAATTATTCCTAGAGATATATCTCAGATGATTAGTTTAAATTTAAACAAGTTAATTAATGATATTTCACGAGATATAGATAGATGGGCATCTTTAAAGTTGAGTTTATGGGGTAAAGTGAATACACTCAAGATGAAAACCATACCTCGAATTATGTATGTTATACGCGGGATCCCTATGTATAACCTGGCAAATATTTACAAAAACTCAATGCTTTGTCTCGTACATTCTTTTGGGGTTCCTCTCCACCAAGAATATCTTTAAAAAGGATGCAACTTCTAATTAATGAAGGTGAGTTTGGTTTTCCGGATCTATCTACGTACCATTGGGCCTATTTGCTGACCTCTACTAAATTTTGGTCTTTTCAACTCAAATTAGGTTTTCCTCCGTGGTCAGTGTTGGAATCTTCTTGTCTGGAGCCTCTCTTTAAATGGATGGCATTAGCTTCTCGGCATATCAAGGCAGACAGAGCTCCTCCCACAATTTGGGCAGTTAGGGAAGTCTGGCGTATAACGCCACATCAATTACAGTTTGATCCATTTTCCCATGCTAAACTGACTTTGCGGGGAAATCCAGATTTCAGAATTGGCAAGAACATGTTTTTATGGCGGACCTGGACAGATGATGACCTTGACTTTCGATCAATCAGTGGGGGCTGATGATGAGTTTTTGGTATTTTCAACTTGGCGAGATCAGTTTGATCTGCCGGCTTCAGCGGAAAGGCAGGGCTTGCAATTGAACCATTTGTTGGTATCTAGATTCGGTCCTGCTGCTTTCACTGCCTCGGAGTCTCCTTCGCTACTGGAAATACTTACTGAAGCTGATCAGATGTATCGACCTACATTCATGTTTACAAACATTTATTATCAATGAATAAATATGACACAAGTGGTTTACAGCAGGAATGGAACAGGGAATTGGAACGTCCTATTTTGCTTTATCAATGGACTGTCGTTTTGGCATCTGTGTCGGACATTTCAACGGATCTTCGGTTATGCCTTATCCAGCAAAAGCTCTTGTTTTGGGTCTATTGGACGCCACAACGTCTTTTTAGCAAAGGCTTGTCAAACTCAGCTAATTGCTGGAGGTGTAATGCAGTCAATGCTTCTCTTATTCGTATGTTTTGGAAATGCCAATGGCTGCCTCCTTTTGGGAGGAAGTTACGATATGGATACATTTTGTATTGGAAAGCTCTTTTTTATTATTATTATTAATATTATTATTATTAAATTTATTAATCGCCCATCTGGCTGGTCACCCAGCCACTCTGGGCAATGTACAACATACAATAAAACAGTTTAAAACAATAAAATTCTACAGTAAAAACATTTTCTAAAATACCCTAACCCACCCCAAATGCCTGCCTGAACAACCACGTTTTTAATGCACGATGGAAGCTCATTAAAGAGGGGGCATGGCGGAGTTCCCTAGGGAGGGAGTTCCACGGAGTGGGGGCCACCACAGAAAAGGCCCTCTCCCTCGTCCTCACCAGTCTAGCTGTCCTGGCTGATGGGACAGAGAGAAGGCCATCCGAGGCTGATCTTGTTAAGCGGCCTGTCTGGTGCTGCTGGAGGCGCTCCTTAAGATAGGCTGGGCCGGAACCATATAGGGTTTGAAAGGTCAAAACCAACACCTTGAATTTGGCCCGGAAAACAACTGGTAGCCAGTGCAACTCCTTCAGCACTGGAGTGATGTGATCTCGCCGGCGGCTGCCTTTAATCAGGTGAGCCGCTGCGTTCTGTACCAGCTGCAGCTTCCGAACTGTCTTCAAGGGTAACCCCACGTAGAGCGCATTACAGTAGTCTAAACGAGAGGACATCAGGGCATGTACTACCGATGGGAGCAGATGGTCGGGAAGGAAGGGGCGCAGCCGCCGTATCAGATGGAGTTGATACAGCGCTGTCCGGCTCACAGCTGACACCTGAGCCTCCATGGACAGCTGGGAGTCCAAAATGACCCCCAGGCTGCAGACCTGGTCTTTCAAGGGTAGCCGTACCCCATTCAACACCAGATCAACATCCCCCAGCCTCCTCTTGTCTCCCACCAAAAGTACCTCGGTCTTGTCAGGGTTGAGCTTCAGCTTATTCCTCCCCATCCAGCCACTCACCGTCTCCAGACATTTGGACAGGGATTCTACGGCCAACCTTGGTGAAGATTTGAACGAGAGGTAGAGCTGCGTGTCAGCCGCATATTGATGACACTGCACCCCAAACCTCCTGATGATAGCCCCCAGCGGCTTCACATAGATATTAAATAGCATCGGGGAGAGGATGGAACCCTGTGGCACCCCACAAGTGAGTGGCCACGGGTCCGAAACCTCCTCTCCCAGTGCTACCCTCTGGTGCCTGCCGGAGAGGAAGGACCGGAACCACCGCAATACGGTGTCTCCAATGCCCAACCCCTCCAGGCGGTCCAGGAGGATACCGTGGTCAACGGTATCAAAAGCCGCTGAGAGGTCGAGGAGAACAAGGAAGGAGCATTCGCCCCTATCCAGAGCCCTCCTTTAATATTCACTGATGTAAATGTTCTTTTGAATTACTTACCTGCTTCTTGGAATGTAACACATGGTCAGTGTAAATGAGTTTTTCATAGAATCATAGAATAGTAGGGCTGGAAGGGGCCTACAAGGTTGCTAAAAGACTGATATTACGCTATTGGAAGGATAAATGCTCACGGCCTATAACATGATGGACTGAAGACTTAACAACACCAGCAACATTTGGAAGAGTGATACATAGGCGTAACTTGCAGATGGACTTATATGCAGATATTTGGTCTGCTTTCACTGCAGTAATCCAGACGAGAGGTTATCAGAGCATGGATAACTGGAGCTAGGTTCTCTCTGTCCAGAGAAGGGCACAGTTGCTATACCAGCCTAAGCTGATAAGAAGTGCTCCGTGCCACCGAGTTCACCTGTGCCCAAAGTGACAGTTCTGGGTCCAGGAGCACCCCTAAACTACGAACGTGATCCTTCAGGGGGAGTGCAACCCCCTCCAGAACAGGTCGAACATCGCCTAGCCGGGCAGAGGAACCACCCACTAACAGCACCTCCCTCTTGTCTGGATTGAGTTTCAAGTTACTGGCCCTCATCCAGTCCACTGCCGTTCCCAGGCCCTGATTCAGAACAGCCACTGCCTCACCTTGGTTGGCTAAGAGAGGTAGAACTGGGGGTCATCTGCATCTTGATGGCACCTCAGCCCACACCTCTGGATAACCTCTCCCAGCAGTTTCATGGAGATGGTAAACAGCACAGGGACTAAAATAGAGCCCTGTGGAACCCCATGGCACAATTGCCATGGCACAGAGCAGTAATCCCCCAGCACCACCTTCTGGAATCGGCCATCCAAGTAGGAGCGGAACCACTGCAGGGCCGTGCCTCCAACCCCCAACCCAGACAACCTGTCCAGAAGGATACCATGGTCGATGGTATCGAAAGCCGCTGAGAGGTCCAGGAGAATCAACAGGGTCGCACTATCCTGGCAGAGGTCATCCCACAGGGCGACCAAGGCAGTTTCCGTTCCAAAACCAGGCCTGAAGCCCGATTGAAACGGATCTAGATAATCCGTTTCATTCAAGAGTGCCTGGAGCTGTCCTGCAACCACCCGTTCAAGCACCTTGCCCAAGAAGGGGATGTGTTGGCCACTGGCCTGTAATTGTTAACATCCTCCGGGTCCAGGTTAGGCTTTTCCAGGAATGGTCTGATTACCGCCTCTTTTAAAGCAGCCGGCACCATACCCTCTCTCAAGGAGGAATTTACAACCTCTTGGACCCAGCCGACATCCCCTCCTTATTTGATTTAATAAGCCATGAAGGGCAAGGGTCAAGCACACAAGTGGTCGATCGGACTTGGCCAAGCACCTTGTCCACATCCTCAGGCCTCAAGAACTGAAACTCATCCAAAAGAACTGGACCAGACAGTGCTCTGAATGCCTCTACCAAGGTCCACAGCATTCCCACAGTCCGCAAAGCAGGTGACCTGATCCGAAAATGAGATCAGATTCGTCTGGCAGGATTTGGTCTGGACAAATCCATGTTGGCTTCAAGGAATCACTGCCTTCTTTTTGATGTGCTTCCAGATGGATTGCTTTATCATCTGCTCCAGAATTTTCCCAGGGATTGATGTCAGACTGACTACTCTGTAGTTCCCAGGTTCCTCCTTTTTACCCTTTTTGAAGAGAGGGGCAACATTCGCCCTCCTCCAGTCATCTGGCACTTCCCCCATCCTCCATGATTGCTCAAAGAGAAGAGACAGCGGTTCTGAGAGCTCTTCTGCCAGTTCCTTGACTACTCTAGGGTGCAGCTCATCTGGCTCTGGAGATCTGAACTCATTCAAAGTAATGAGGTGTTCCTTGACCATATATATGCCTGTCGATCTCAAGCTGCA
Source organism: Heloderma suspectum (assembly GCF_057233095.1). NCBI lineage: Eukaryota > Metazoa > Chordata > Lepidosauria > Squamata > Helodermatidae > Heloderma > Heloderma suspectum. The sequence continues at coordinate 53,496,060 of NC_139475.1, forward strand.
ATCCTGCCCCTTCAGCCTGCGCTTCGCCTTTGCCAGGGGGGTCGTAGACCCTCTTTTGGGAGAAGACTAAGCCAAAGTAGGAATTGAGCACCTCTGCCTTTTCTTTGTCATCTGTGATCATTTGGCCATCCTTATTTAATAGCTGAACACCCATTGCTTTCCTCTGCCTTTTACTATGCACGTGGCTGAAGAAAGCCTTTTTGTTGCTTTTAGCCTCCCTCGCTAACCTCAGCTCGTTCTCAGCTTTAGCCCTGCAATTCTGTGCTGCCTGCCTGGACTCTTCCTTTGTAGCTTGGCCTTCCTTTCACTTCCTATGTGTGTCCTTTTTTTGGTTTTCAGCTCATCTCTAAGCTTTTTGTGAAGCCACATTGGCTTCTTCCATTGTCTTCTGCCTTTTCCTCTTGTTGGAATTGTTTGCAATTGTGCCTTGAGAATTTCCTTTTCTTAAAACGCCCACCCATCTTGGACTCCTTTTCCCATTAGAGTTGCTTGCTATGGGACCTCACTTATCATTGTTCTGACTTTATTAAAATTGGCTTTCCTAAAATCTGGGGAACACGTTTGGCCACACTCAGCTTTTGCTTCCTTCAGAACCAAGAGCTCAAGTATCACATGGTCACTTTCCCCCAGAGTTCCCGTAACTGCTACTTTACCCACTAAGTCATCTCTGTTGGGCAGGATCAAGACGATAGCTGATCCTCTAGTCCCTTCCTCCACTTTCTGTAGGAGGAAGTTATCAGCAACACAAGTCAGGAATTTCCTGGAGGGGCCATATTTTGCAGAATTTGTCTCCCAACTAATATCGGGGAAATGGAAGTCCCGCATTGCTACTACATCATGCTTCCTTGAAACATTGGCTATTTGCTTTTCAAAAGTTTCATCCTCGTCTTCTCCTTGACTGGGTGGCCGGTAGTAGACTCCGACCACCATGTTCCTTTAATTTTACCCCATTTATTTCAACCCAGATGCTCTCGATGGGGCTACCAAGCTCCTCCTCCTGTATTTCTGTGCAGAGATAAGTATTCTTCACATACAGGGCAACCCCTCCTCCCTTTCTGTTCCTCCTGTTCTTTTTGAACAAGTTATATCCTTCAGTTGCTGTATTCCAGTCATGAGAGTCATCCCACCAAGTCTCAGTTACACCTATCAAGTCATAATTTCCCTCTTGTATTACGAGTTCAAGCTCGTTCTGTTTGTTTCCCGTACTCTGGGCATTAGTATATGGACATCGAAGACCATGTGCTTCACAGTCTGGCTTTCTTCCTACATGGGTCTGAAGACGATTATTGGGCGCTCTTAGAGCTGTTCTCTCCGTTGTGGTGCATGAGCCTTCGTCCATTGTTACCCCCAACATTACATCTCCCTTCCCTGTAGCATCAGTTTAAAGCCCTCCTGATGAAGTTCTTCATGCTGTGGCCAAAGACATCCTTCCCAGCCCTTGTGAGGTGCAACCCGTCCCTTGCCCACAGCCCATCGTCCAGGAAGCATAGCCCATGGTCCCCGAACCCAAATCTCTCGTGTTGGCACCACCTTCGGGGAAAGCTGACCTGAAGAAACCATTCATATTACTGTGGCCTAGAAAGAGGAAGCTGGCAAAGTGGAATAACATGGGGCTGGGGGAATCTAGGAGAACTTACCTGTGGTACTGGGCCTGGAGCAACTGGAACTCATCCTTAATCCGGTCACAGGAATCCGACGTTGTGAACTTCAACTGCTGGGGCAGGTGCGAAGAACCCTAGGACACCACAAAGAGGGAACACAAAGTTTAGCCATCGCTGAAAGACGACGAGACTGGATTGTATTTGTTATGGCGCTAGGCTGCCTTTCAAAGACCCTAGTCCTCAAGGTGGCCGCAAAACATGTTTCACCCATTGCTGAAGGTTGGCGACAGGCTGACTATATTTCAGTACAGAAATGGAAGGGGTGATTTACCCATCGAGCCCGACCCCCTGCTCAGTGCAGGAATCCAGTTTAAAGCATCCCTGATTATATTATATTCCTAGGCTGCCTTTCTCCTTGATCTCTCCCGGCTTGCGATACCATCGACCACGGTGTCCTTCCGGGGCAGCCCTCTGAGCTGGGGGTGGGAGGCGCCGCACTGCGCTGGTTTCACTCCTACTTGGAGGGTCGGCTCCAGAAGGCGGTGCTTGGGGAATATCGCTCGGCCCCGTGGACTCTCCAGTATGGGGTTCCGCAGGGGGCAGTTCTGTCCCCCATGCTGTTCACCATCTACATGAAAGCGCTGAGCGCGGTCATCCGGAGTGCGCTGTCATCAGTACGCCGATGACACGCAGCTCTATTTCTCCTTCTCACCTCCTTCTTCAGGTGAGGCTGTGGCTGTGCTGAATCGGTGCCTGGCTGCGACAACGGGCCGGGTGAGGGCCAAAAAACTGAAGCTCAACCCAGCCAAGACTGGGGTGCTGTTGGTGGGTGGTTCCGCTGACCGGAGGGAGGGTGCTCACCCTGCTCTGGATGGGGTTGCACTCCCCCCGAAGGAGCAGGTCTGCAGCTTGGGGTCCTCCTGGAGCCGCCTTTGTCACCTGAGGCTCAGGTGGCCTCAGCGGCACGGAGTGCCTTCCACCAACCTCGGTCGGTGGCCAGCTACGCCCCTGTCTGCACAGGGATAGCCTGGCTGCAGTTGTCTATGCTCTGGTGACCTCCAGGTTAGATTACTGCAATGCGCTCTACGTGGGGCTGCCCTTGAAGACGGGTCGGAAGCTGCAGCTCGTGCAAAATGCCATATTGCTAACAGGGACCAGAAGGTCCAAACATACAAGATCGACTCTGGCCCGCCTGCACTGGCTGCCTGTATGTTCCCGAGCCCAATTCAAGGTGCTGATTTTAACCTATAAAGCCTTACATGGCTTGGTACCACAATACCTAACAGGGTGCCTCTCCCAACACAACCCTATCCATATAGTATACCCAACATCTAAGGCCCTCCTCCAGCTGCCTACACCGAGGGACGCTTGGAAGATGGCAACAAGGGAGAGGGTCTTCTCGGTGGTGGCCCCCAAATTGTGAAATGATCTCCCTGGTGAGGCCTGCCTGGCGCCAACATTGTCATCTTTTCGGCGCCAGGTTAAGACCTCTCTCTTCTCCCAGGCATCTGGCAGCATCTGACGAGTCTCCATCGATCCTGGATTGTCTTATGGCTGTTTGCTTGAGAGGGCTTGTTCGAAGTGGTTTGAGAGGGATGTTCTCTTGTGTATATTGGCTGTTGGGGTGCTTTTTATGTAAATGGCTTTTAATCCTTGCATACTGTATTTTTAATGCTTTTAATCTTTGTAAACTGCTCAGAGAGCTCCAGCTATGGGGCGGTACAGAAATGTAATAAACAATAATGGTAATTCCAAGGACGCTGGTCTTTAGGGTGGCTTACAAAACCAGGCAGAATTTAAACCCCATGAAAAGAAAAGAGAAAAGAGAAGGGCATCACTTAAATGGTATCATTAAAATGGAACACAAAAGGGCAGTGAAAACAAGGCATTTCCCTCGAGGAGAGGGAAGCCCGGCAGGAGTAATTCAGTCTGGGAAATCTGAGGTGGCAACGCGATGTCAGTGTCAAAATATGGGCCCTTCTCCACCACCCATTTGCAGAATGATGTGGAAATACGGGATGGGAAATACGGGGATGATGGGAAATATGGCCTCAAGCACAAGAAGGAGGGGGAAGTCACGTTTCTGACTCAGATGTGCTCAGATGCCCCTCATTCCCCAATTCTGTGCCCACCTTCCTGCACCAGTTCCAGTGAAAAACAAAAGAGATCCTGCAAGCCTACAGTCTGCCCACTCCTGGACTAGCCTGACTGGAAGTGGCTCTCCGGGGCCTTGGGCAGAGTTTCCCCCCACCCCTTGCTGCCTGAAAGCCTTCCTAGGTGGAGATGACGGAACCCGCACCCTGGGGGCCTCTGCAAGCCAAGCAGGTGCTCTGCCACGAAACCATGTCCCTTTCCCTAAAGGCAAAACAAGATTCCAGTCCTCGTGGCGCTGAATAAAGGGCCGATATCAACAGGGGCACAGACCTGAAAGCCTTCCTAGCACAGGCCCTGAAAGCCTTCCTAGCTGGAGATGACGGAACCCGCACCCTGGGGGCCTCTGCAAGCCAAGCAGGTGCTCTGCCACGAAACCATGTCCCTTTCCCTAAAGGCGAAACAAGATTCCAGTCCTCTGGCGCTGAATAAAGGGCCGATATCAATAGGGGCACAGACCTGAAAGCCTTCCTAGCACAGGCCCTGAAAGTCTTCCTAGCTGGAGATGACGGAACCCGCACCCTGGGGGCCTCTGCAAGCCAAGCAGGTGCTCTGCCACGAAACCATGTCCCTTTCCCTAAAGGCAAAACAAGATTCCAGTCCTCATGGCGCTGAATAAAGGGCCGATATCAACAGGGGCACAGACCTGAAAGCCTTCCTAGCACAGGCCCTGAAAGCCTTCCTAGCTGGAGATGACGGAACTCGCACCCTGGGGGCCTCTGCAAGCCAAGCAGGTGCTCTGCCACGAAACCATGTCCCTTTCCCTAAAGGCGAAACAAGATTCCAGTCCTCATGGCGCTGAATGAAGGGCCGATATCAACAGGGGCACAGACTGGAAGCTGCCTTCTATTCCACCGCTAGGAAACTGCCAAAGGCCACGTTGGCTGGGGAAGATGGGCATCCTAGCCCTACGCATCTAGAGGGCAGCAGGTTGAGGACACCTAGCCTACTCTCACTGGCAGCTCTCCGGAGCCTCATGTGAGAGGACGTCCGTCCCATCAACTGCTGCCCTGCCTTAGGTAAGACCCTTGGCCAGGTGTCTTTAGTCCCATCCCACCCAGGGACCTGCCTTTGATCCTGACCTGCAACACGAGCCCCACTTTTAATGTGCTGTTCAGGGTCTTTGGCATGGGGCTCCTTTGCCTTGGGACGCAGAGCTGGGCCCCTTTCCGTGGGGTGCACAGAAGAGGGCATCTGGGGCAGGCTTTGCGGCACGCCCCTCTGAAAGCCTCAAGGGTCTTCCAGCGTCCACTGTGGTCCAACGCTTTGCTCTTGGGGATGTTCGAAGGGGGTGGGGGGCCACGAGGGTTGGCGCTGTGCCGAAAATCCTTCCACTGGGTTTCCAGCCATGCTCGTTTAGCTCGAGAGGCCAGCAACCGCTTTCGAAAAGAAATGCAAAGGAGAGGCAACTTGGGAGGCGTCCTCGCGGGTTGGGCCCCGGAGTTCGCCTTGCTTAGGAGGCGGCCCAGGTGCGTGCACAGACATCTTCGCCTTTTGCGGCACAATCATCTCTGGGGCAGCCTGCCGCCTCCTCAGCTTCCCACACTTCCATTAAAGCCCAGGGGAAGACATAATAAAACCATCCCACCCACAGGGCTGCTTCAGATCAGGAGGCGCGGGCAGCCTGGGAGGCCGCAGGGCAATTGGGCGGCACGTAACCGACAGAAAATGCACTCACGCACGGTGCCCTTCACCACCTCGCAGTGGTTGAGCAAGCTCAGAAACTCTGGAGAGTTTTGAGAGGCCATTTGTGCCCAGCTCCCGTTGGAACCCAGCTCCCCTTCCCTGCACCCGGCGGCCCAGTTTATACAGCTGGCAGAAACAGTGGAAGACAGGAAGCCGCCTCACGCCCGCTCAGAGGCATCTGTCACTCGGGCAGGCGGCTGGCGTCGTGGGGACGGGATGGAGAGAGATGAGCAGCGCTCCTTAAGCTCATGGTCGAGTGATACCGAAAGCTGTGGGATGCAGTTACATTGCCCAGGGAGAGTAAACCAGGGCGTGCAGAACAGAGCCCTGTCGAAGTAGACCTGACTAAGCTGAAAATACCGTGTTACGTTCCCCTTTAACTCTTTGTGTATGTCACTCAGGGGCAGCCCTTCTACTTAAAGCAAAGATGCAGCACCTATCTCAGTCATGCCTCTCCAACATTCTGTTTTTCTCCAGCAGTCACATGATTGAGTGATTGCATTTATACCCCGCCTTTTTCCCTCTTGCAAGGAACCCAAGGCGGCTTACATTATCCTCCTCCTCTCCGTTTTATCCTCACAACAACAACCCTGTGAGGTAGGTTGGGCTGAGAGTCTGTGACTGGCCCAAAGTCACCCAGCGAGCTTCCACGGCCGAGTGGGGACTAGAACCCGAGTCCCCCAGCTCCTAGTCCAACAGTCCAGCCACTACACCACACTGGCTCTCGATGCATGACACTGTAACACCGTTCCACTCCGAACCCTGCCCCTTTGTGGCCCGATCCTGCTGCTGGGGGCATCCCTTATGATGGTTTGGAGGTGGCTGAGCCCCTAGCAAAGCCACGTCCAGACTTGTGGGATAAGCCACGGGCCACGGCAGGCGGTGCGCATTTTGTGGATGGGTCTTGTCGAAGAAGTGCTGGAGAGAGAAGCTGTCTGCGCTTCCCCCAAATTCTCCTGCCGGACTGCGCTTCTGCTTAAGCGGCAGGACATTTTGCCCTTGCGAGGGCTGCCGCCTCGCCTCATTCCTCTCGGGAATAAGCCAGCCTCCTGCGGCAACTTCTGAAGATGGGTGTCAAGGGCTCCTTGGAGGCCTGTCTCAGTCTAATCCAGTAGCCAAGTCCAGACACAGACAAAGGAATTCCTTTCAAAGCTTTATTCCTCTTTTACAACTTAACAACTCTACCGTTAGCAACTAGATATGAGCAGCAGAGTACCCATGCCCTAAGTTGGAACAGTTGGTCCTCGTTTGAAAGGGAATTACTGGCAGACCCTGAACTTAAGGACTAGGGAGAGTCCCTCCCCTTTTCCCTTGGATCCTCTGGGTGCAACCGTTGTTTGCACGCCAACCGGGCACTACGCCTCCTTTCCGCGCCCTCCATTTGGCACCGCTCTCTGTGTCGGCGTCGCGCGTCCATCAAGTCTGCTTCCCGCGCGCTGTCACTCCCAGGACTGCTATCTAAGCTAGGAATGCTGGTGGGAAGAATCTCCGTCAGCTGTTGGCCCTGGGAAAGAGGAGCGCGCTTCTCTCCCAGGAGCGACTGCTCTTCCTCAGAATCAGAACTACTGTGGGATTCTATGGGCTCAGTGTCCACCCTGACAATGGGGCACAGCTCCAAAATCAGGCCCCGATGTTGGAACCGCGGAGGCTGGCTAGCTGTCCTCAGGACGCTGACCATTCGTGGTGCTCCCCGGACAGCCGCTGGGGAGCGCCCACGGTCCGACTTCCCCACCTTGCAGTAGCAGATAGGAAGGGCAGGGTCGATTGAGTCAATCCCCTATGGGGTGAAGGTGCCCCAATGCTTCTGATTGGGGGTTGGACTTGATGGCCTTGTAGGCCCCTTCCAACCCTACTATTCTATGACTATTCTATTAACGATTTTCTTGCGTGGTCTTTTTGCTTTGTATGCAGCATCGTAATGATTTCAGAGTTGTTTCAATAGTTTAATAAACAACTAGAACCTAATAAACCTAATAAATAGTCTAATAAACAACCAGCATATAGAACCTGTGAGAATTCAAGAAGTGGCATGTATTAGGTTTAGTTTCAGAAGAACGGCAAGCAGTCAGGTGTGAACATACCCGGAATCACACGCAGTCATCAATAGCACAAGTACACTCATAGAATAGTAGGGCTGGAAGGGGCCTACAAGGCCATCGAGTCCAACCCCCTGCTCAAGGCAGGAATCCAAGGGGCAAATCTGCCACTGATTTGCTAAAAAAAAAGGGGGGGGCAAGATTCAGGATTTCAGTTTGTTCTCACAGCTGCATTCACATGCAACGAAAGCCACGCTGTTTGCGACGAACGGAAGCCGAAACGACGCGCCGTACTCGCTCTTCACACCATGGGCCTCTTCTAACTGATAAGGGATGCTACTTTCTGGACCGTCAGGGAACTTTTGCTGCCAGAAGAGAGAGGCCTTGGCCAGCGGTGTCTGTACTTCCTGACAGTTTCCTAATTCAGCGAGACCCGCTCTACAGAATCCTGTGTGAATTAGCTGGCTGCCTGTTCTCGCCTCGGAAGACGGTGCAACTCCTGCTCGGATAGCCAGCCCCAAAATACGGTGCCCTGTCGCTCCCCTGGAAAGCGGAGTGACGGACCCGAGGGTGAAGGGACGTGCGAGCTTTCTTTTAGCGCACAAACAGATTTCGTTCAGATGGAGACGTGTTGCTCCTTTCAATGGGTACTGGGAGTTGTGTGCACAAAGCTTCGCAAAGCGTTTCCAGGGCCCCGACCGTCCCCAGCCAGCAGCGCTGGTGGAAAAGAAAAATGGGACGGCGTCTTAAAGAACAAGGTCGCCCAAATCTGTGCTGGAACTGGACCTGAGCGGTCCGATGCTCTACCTTTGGCCCCGCCGAGCACGGGTGCCGCTTCACACTGACAGACTGGACTCCGTCCCCATGAGATCCCTATGGAAGGCCCATGAGACTCCCGTCTCGCCACCTGTGAACGCACATCTGACGAACCGGGACGCAAGTGACGCGACTGCGTTGCGCTCTTGCCAGGCATTCATGTAGCATGCGAAGGCTTTCCGTTCACAGGTTCAAAAGCGCTCGGTGCCTGTGCGTGAAGACAAAGTGGTCTCCACCTCCACCAGGGGCACATTCTCACGATGTGACCTCCCTGCATCCTGCTCTTGCTTGGCACTTTCAGTTGCATGAAAGCAGAGAACACTTTCCTGAAAGCAGTGAACCAGATTCAAGTGGTCTGGTTCAAACGAGCTCAAAGTGGGCTAGATGAAACGACGATCTGGTGGGTCCACAGCTGGCTACAGAATTGGACTCAAAGAGTGCTTATCAATGGGACCTCCTCAAACTGGGGAGAGGGAATGAGTGGGGCACCGCAGGGCTGAGTCCTGGGCCCAGTGCTCTTTCACATTGTTATTAATGACTTGGAGGAGGAGGTGCGGGGAATGCTGATCTGCAGATGACACAAAATTGCGTGGGATAGCTAATACCCTGGAAGACAGAAACAGAATTCAAAGTGATCTTGACAGACTGGAGCGCTGGGCAGAAAACAACAGCATGACATTTAACAGGGATCAATGCCAAGTTCTGCACCTAGGAAGAAGAAACCAAATGCACAGTTACAAGATGGGGGATACGTGGCTCAACAACACGACAAGGATCTTGGAATTGTTGTCGATCACAAGCTGAAGATGAGCCAACAATGTGATGTGGCTGCAAAAAAGGCCAATGCTCTTTTGGGCTGCATTCATAGAAGCATTGCTTCCAAATCCTGGGAAGTACTAGTTCCCCTCTACTCAGCACTGGGTAGGCCTCATCTGGAGTCCTGTGTCCAGTTCTGGGCACCACACTTGAAGAAGGATGCAGACAAACTGGAGAGGGTTCAGAGGAGGGCAACGAAGACGATCAGGGGACTGGAAACAAAGCCTTATGTGGAGAGACTGAAAGAACTGGGCATGTTTTGCCTTGAGAAGAAAAGGCTGAGGACAGATAGGATAGCGCTCTTCAAGGACTTGAAAGGTTGTCACAGAGAGGAAGTATCTCTTCTCGATCGTCCCAGAGTGCAGGACACGGAAGAATGGGCTCAAGTGACAGGAAGCCAGATTCCGGCTGAGCATCAGGAAAAACGTCCTGACTGTTAGAGCAATACAACAATGGAGCCCATGACCTGGGGAGGCATTCAAGACGAGGCTGGACAGCCACCTGTCAGGGATGCTCTGACTTGGATTCCTGCATTGAGCAGGGGGTTGGACTGGATGGCCTTGCAGGCCCCTTCCAGCCCTACTCTTCTACGATTCTATAGAGATGCTCTGACTTGGATTCCTGCATGGAGCAGGGGGTTGGACTGGATGGCCTTGCAGGCCCCTTCCAGCCCTACTCTTCTATGATTCTATAGGGATTCTCTGACTTGGATTCCTGCATGGAGCAGGGGGTTGGACTTGATGGCCTTGCGGGCCCCTTCCAACCCTACTCTTCTATGATTCTAAGTGGACTTGAATGTATCCAGCTGCTAGATCTGCAGCCATGTCCATGCCCAGAGAGGCACCCCAATGATCCAAATCCCACTAAGTCAGACTGAAATGACTAAAACTGGACCTACTAGAAACAGCCGCCTAGCCCGATGTGCAATGGAATAAGCATGACGGCTGCCTGCATTGTTTTGCTCCATGTGGTCACTGCTCTGATTCCCTGACTAACACTATGCACAAAGCTGAACCGCGCCAGACAGAGAATGCACAGAGAACTGTGGAGAGAAGGGAAAGAGACAGGCAAAGCAGCTGAACGGCTGATCACGATACCAGCATAGATGGTGAGCCGGAAAGGCTCAAGGGGGGGATTGTGAAGGTCGGCTTGATGAGGCTGCATGAGTGGTTTGGTTCAGGCGAGGTGCCTGATGGGAACGTGTGTGTGTCTGGCCATGAGAAGGGTAACTGGGACTCACTCATAAGCAGGAATTCCCACCTGCCAAAGTAATTCACCCCTAAAGATGAGAAGGCCGCTGTGCTGGGAAGACTGTGCTGAGCACCAGCTGGTTTCTGAGCATGCGTAGTGTGTTTGTCTGGCTTCTCCCACGTCCGGTCCAAATAAACGCGTCGTGCTCCTTTCACTTGGGGAGACACCGTTTCGCCTGCCTCTCCCATGGCCGTGCTGTGCTCCAGCACATTCCTGACTGCTCGCCCTAACCTGCCTGGGATATTTCCTCGACACCCCCAAAGCGTGAGCTCCGCCTATATCCAGCTGTCTCCTATGGGGCAAATGTCCAAGACACAGAGCACTCCACTGCTGAGGGGTGTATCTTGCTCAGTTCTTTTGTCCCTTATTATTATTATTTATTAAATTTATTGATCGCCCATCTGGCTGGTCACCCAGCCACTCTGGGCGACATACAACATATTAATAAAAGTTTAAAAGAATAAAATTCTACAATAAAAACATTTTCTAAAATACCCCACCCCAAATGCCTGCCTGAACAGCCACGTTTTTAATGCGTGGCAGAAGCTCATGAAATTGAACTGCCCGGAGAGCTTCGGCTATTGGGCGGTATAGAAATAAATAAATAAATAAAATAAATTAAAGAGGGGGCATGGCAGAGTTCCTCAGGGAGGGAGTGCCACAGAGGGGGGGCCACCACAGAAAAGGCCCTCTCCCTCACCCTCACCAGTCTAGCTGTCCTGGCTGATGGGACAGGGAGAAGGCCATTCGAGGCTGATCTTGTTAAGCGGCCTGTCTGGTGTTGGGAACAGGGTCAGGGCTCAGTGACAGAACAGCCACTTTGCCAGTGGACGGTCCCTGGCTCATGGAGCAGGCGACGATCCTTCTCTGATGGGGTGGCTCTCCCACACTGGAGGTGTTCAAGGCAAGGCTGGACAGCCACCTGTCAGGGATGCTCTGACTTGGATTCCTGCACCGAGCAGGGGGTTGGACTCGATGGCCTTGGAGGCCCCTTCCAACCCTACCCTTCTATGATCTATGATTCTGCCCGAAATCCTGGAGAGCTGCTGCAAGTCAGAGGAGACAGTACCGAGCTGGAGGAACAACACAGCTCCCCTTATTTAAAACCAGCCCTTTATTTAGAACCATGAGGACTGGACTCTTACTTGATTTAGAGGGAGAAGGAGCACAGATTGGCATCGGTTGCCCCTCTGTGGGAGGCAAAGACCCCACTGCCAGTTTCACCTCTGGGGAACCTGCCCAAGAGAAGTCACGCCTCCCAGACTGAAAGGGGCAGGAAGCCACGGATGACCAATTTTGGCTCCCGCATGGGCCTCGTCTTGCGTGCCCAAAGCCTCCAGCCTTGCAAAGCACAGAGTGGAGCGTGGTGACGAAGCAGGCCAGGCCTGGGTTCACCCCGTATCATCGCTGGGTCCGCCAAGCCTCTCCCGCCCCTGTCCAGCAGTGCCCCAAATTCCCCCTGCCTGTACCATGAGCAATGGCGTGGGGCCGTCGGGGGGAGAGGAGGTGACACGGTGTTGCGCGCCGGCCTTCCAAGATGTCACAGGCACTGTCCAATGAGTGCCCGTGCCACCCCACTGCCCGCGGGAACTCCAAACTGCAGCAGCTCTGCCTTTCCTTCCACAACAGATACATTGGCGCCCAAGGGCTGCCAATGTATTGGGGAAGGGCTGTAGCTGGTAGAGTCCCTGCTTTGTATGCAAGGGGGCCCAGGTTCAATCCAGGCTTCTCCAGATATGGCTGGGACAGAGCCCCATCCGAGAACCTAGACAGCTGCTGCCAGTAAGTATAGACAATATCGGCCTAAATGGACTGCTGCTAATCCTCAGTGTAAGGCGACTTCCGATGTTCCTACTGGGAAAAAGTGCAGCTTCTCCACGGGGAGCTGTTTTGGTGTGGGGAAGACATCTGGGTCCTGTGCAACGGATGAGAAGCAAGTGCGCATTCATTGCACTATTCACTGATCTTCTGGGGCGGCTCTGTTTCAGGGGGTCAACAGAATCAGGGGGCAAAACCGATCCTGGACTTTATCACTTGAGGACCTGTTTGTGGGCTCCCCAGATGCCTCTGGTCGGCCGCTGGAAGAAGCAGGGACACGGTCTGATCCAGCGGAGCTTGTCTCATAAGGTGGGAGATCACGTTTAAAAAGAAATACGTGCCCAATAAAAAAAAAAAAGAGCCATTCACATGGAAAGCTAGCTCATCAGGGTAAAGACGGAACCTTCCTCTCTGGCTTGCTAGTTTTCTACATGAAGGGGGTTTGCATTTTATTTTATTTTCTGGTATGCAAACAGTGTGAGAGCTTGGAAACACGTGGAACCCCCACCTCTCCACCACACACACATACACACGCATGTGTGCGTGTGTACACCATCAAGTGGTGAAGTCTTTATCACTTGAACCCGCTAAGGGTATAAACTGGGCACTCGGAAGGCCTTTTTTCCTTCTACAAACTTTAAAAAAAAAGTTGTCTCCGGTGCTACTAATGGATGCAGTGTATTAGCCCTGTTGCTGTTGTATAGTTTCGCTGCAAGAGGGTAGCTATAGTCGTGATTGTTTCTTTTATATGTGGATATATATGTATATGTGGATATATATATATGTGTGTGTGTGTGTGTGTGTGTGTGCGCGCGCACGCGCGCGTATACCTATACGCATATATGTGTGTGTGTGTATACATGTGTGTGTGTGTATACATGTGCGTGCGTGCATACATGTGCGTGCGTGCGTATATACGTGCGTGCGTGTGTATATACGTGCGTGCGTGTGTATATACGTGCGTGCGTGTGTGTATACGTGCGTGTGTGTGTGTATACATGCGTGCGTGTGTGTGTATACATGCGTGTGTGTGTGTATGTGTGTGTATATATGTGTGTGTATATCTATATGCGTGTGCGTGTATATATACATATGCGTGTGCGTGTATATATACATATGCGTGTGGGTGTATATCTATATGCGTGTGTGTGTGTGTGTGTGTATATATATATGTGTGTGTGTGTGTATGTGTGTGTGTGTATATGTGTGTGTGTCTGTATATATCTATATGCGTGTGTCTGTATATATCTATATGTGTCTGTGTGTATATCTATATGCGTCTGTGTGTGTGTATGTGTGTGTATATATGTGTGTGCGTGTGTGGATATATGTGTGCGTGTGTGGATATATATGTAGGTGTGGATATATGTGTGTGTGTATATGTGTGTGTGTGTGTATTATATGTGCGTGTGTGTGTATATATGTGAGGTTGTGGGTGTATATATATGTGGGTGTGGGTGTGTATATATATGTTTCTGTGTGTATTATATATGTGTGTGTGTATTATATATGTCCCCTTCATGGATCACTGCCTTGCTGTGGCGAAGGGGCTTGCGTAACTCAGTGAAGCCATAAGCTATGCTGTGCAGGGCCACCCAAGACGGACAGGTCATGGCGGAGAGTTCTGACAAAATGTGGTCCACTGGAGAAGGAAATGGCAACCCACTCCAGTATTCTTGCCAAGGAAACCCCATGGAACGTATCCCAAGGCTAAAAGATATGATGCCGGAAGATGAGCCCCTCAGGTCGGAAGGTGTCCAATATACTACTGGGGAAGAGCAGAGGGAATTTCCAAGTAGCGCCAGAAAGAGTGAAGCGGCTGGGCCAAAGCCGAAAGGACACTCAGCTGTGGATGTGTCTGGTGGTGAAAAGAAAGTCCGATGCTGTAAAGAACAATATTGTTTAGGAACCTGGAATGTCAGATCAATGAATCAAGGTAAGCTGGAGGTGGTCAAACATGAGATGGAAAGATTGAACATCGACATCTTGGGAATCAGTGAACTAAAATGGACAAGCATGGGCGAATTCAATTCAGGTGACCATCATATCTACTACTGTGGGCAAGAATCCCTTAGAAGAAATGGAGTAGCACTCATAGTCAACAAAAGGGTGGGAAAAGCAGTCCTGGGGTACAATCTCAAAAATGATAGAATGATCTCAGTACGAATCCAAGGCAAACCATTCAACATCACAGTAATTCAAGTCTATGCCCCAACCACTGATGCCGAAGAAGCTGAGGTTGATCGGTTCTATGAAGACCTACAACACCTTCTAGAACTAACACCAAAAAAAGATGTCCTCTTCATCATAGGGGATTGGAATGCTAAAGTAGGAAGTCAAGAAATCACCAGGATAACAGGCAGGCATGGCCTTGGTGTACAAAATGAAGCAGGACAAAAGCTAATAGAGTTTTGCCAAGAGAACACGCTGATCATAGCAAACACTCTTTTCCAACAGCACAAGAGACGACTCTACACATGGACATCACCAGATGGTCAATATCGAAATCAGATTGATTATGTCCTTTGCAGCCAAAGATGGAGAAGCTCTATACAGTCAGTCAAAACAAGACCTGGAGCTGACTGGCTCAGATCATGAGCTTCTTGTTGCAAAATTTCGGCTTAAATTGAAGAACGTAGGGAAAACCACTAAACCGTTCAGGTATGACCTAAATCATATCCCTGATGAATATACAGTGGAGGTGAGGAATAGATTTACGGGATTAGACCTGATAGACAGAGTGCCTGAGGAACTATGGACGGAGGTCTGTGACATTGTTCAGGAGGCAGCAACGAAATCCATCCCAAAGAAAAAGAAATGCAAGAAAGCCAAGTGGCTGTCTGAGGAGGCTTTACAAGTAGCTGAGGAAAGAAGGGAAGCGAAAAGCAAGGGAGAAAGGGGAAGATATATCCAACTGAATGCAGAGTTCCAGAGAATAGCAAGGAGAGACAAGAAGGCCTTCTTAAATGAACAATGCAAAGAAATCTAGGAAAACAACAGAATGGGAAAGATTAGAGATCTCTTCAAGAAAATCGGAGATCTCAAGGGAACGTTTTGTGCAAAGACGGGCACGATAAAGGACAAAGAAGGCAGGGACCTAACAGATGCAGATGAGATTAAGAAGAGGTGGAAAGAATACACAGAAGAACTATACAGGAAAAATCTGAATGTCCCTGATAGCCATGACAGTGTGGTCACTGAACTTGAGCCGGACATCCTCGAGAGTGAAGTCAAGTGGGCCTTAGGAAGCATTACTAACAACAAAGCTAGCGGAGATGACAGTATTCCAGCTGAGCTATTTAAAATCCTAAAAGATGATGCTGTTAAAGTGCTGCATTCAATATGCCAACAAATTTGGAACACTCAACAATGGCCGCAAGTCTGGAAAAGGTCAGTTTACATTCCAATTCCAAAGAAGGGCAACGCCAAAGAGTGTTCAAACTACCGCACAATTGCGCTCATTTCACATGCCAGCAAGGTGATGCTCAAAATCCTACAAGCTAGGCTTCAGCAGTATGCGAACCGAGAACTACCGGAAGTACAAGCTGGGTTTCGAAGAGGCAGAGGAACTAGAGATCAAATCGCCAACATTCGCTGGATCATGGAGAAAGCAAGAGAATTCCAGAAAAACGTCTATTTCTGCTTCATTGACTACGCTAAAGCCTTTGATTGTGTGGATCACAACAAACTGTGGCAAATTCTGAAAGAGATGGGAGTACCAGACCACCTTACCTGTCTCCTGAGAAACCTGTACGAGGGTCAAGAAGCAACAGTAAGAACCAGACATGGAACAACCGAGTGGTTCAAAATTGGGAAAGGAGTACGACAAGGCTGCATATTGTCGCCCTGCTTATTTAACTTATATGCAGAGTACATCATGAGAAATGCCGGGTTGGATGAATCACAGGTCGGAATTAAGATTGCCGGGAGAATTCTCAACAACCTCAGATACGCAGATGATACCACCCTAATGGCAGAAAGTGAAGAGGATCTCAAGAGCCTCTTGTTGAGGGTGAAAGAGGAGAGTGCAAAAGCTGGTTTGAAACTCAACATTAAAAAAAATAAGATCATGGCATCTGGCCCCATCACTTCCTGGCATATAGAAGGGGAAGAAATGGAAGCAGTGACAGATTTTACTTTCTTGGGCTCCAAGATCACCGCAGACGGTGACTGTAGCCATGAAATTAAAAGACGCTTGCTCCTTGGGAGGAAAGCTATGGCAAACCTAGACAGCATAGTAAGAAGCAGAGACAAAGGTCCGTCTAATCAAAGCTATGGTTTTCCCAGTAGTAATGTATGGCTGTGAGAGCTGGACCATAAGGAAGGCTGAGCGCCGAAGAATTGATGCTTTCAAACTGTGGTGCTGGAGAGACTCTTACGAGTCCCCCGGACTGCAAGGAGGTCAAATCAGTCCATCCTAAAGGAAATCAACCCTGAGTGCTCATTGGAAGGACAGATAGTGAAGCTGAAGCTCAAATATTTTGGCCACCTAATGCGAAGAGAAAACTCCCTGGAAAAGACCCTGATGCTGGGAAAGACTGAAGGCAAAAGGAGAAGGGGACGGCAGAGGATGAGATGGCTGGATAGCATCACGGATGCAATGAATATGGACTTGAGCACACTCCGGGAGAGAGCGCAGGACAGGAAGGCCTGGCGTGCTCTGGTCCATGGGGTCACGAAGAGTCGGACACGACTGAACGACTGAACAACAACAACATTATATATGTGTGTGTGGGTGTATGCGTGCGTGTGTATATGCGTGCGTGTGTATATATGTGCGTGTGTGTGTATATACGTGTGTGTGTATACATGCGTGTGTGTGTATGTGTGTGTATATATGTGTGTGTGGGTGTATGCGTGCGTGTGTATATGTGTGCGTGTGTATATGTGTGCGTGTGTATATATGTGCGTGTGTGTGTATATATACGTGCGTGTGTGTGTATACATGCGTGTGTGTGTATACATGCGTGTGTGTGTGTATGTGTGTGTGTGTGTATATATGTGTGTGTGTATATATGCGTGTGTGTGTATATATGCGTGTGTGTGTATATATCTATATGCGTGTGTCTGTATATATCTATATGCGTGTGTCTGTATATATCTATATGCGTGTGTCTGTATATCTATATGCGTCTGTGTGTGTGTATATATATATGTGTGTGTGTGTATATATATGTAGGTGTGGATATGTGTGTGTGTGTATTATATGTGTGTGTGTGTATGTGTGTGTGTATGTGTATATGTGTGTGTGGGGGTGTATATATATGTGGGTGTGTATATATATGTCTTTGTGTGTATTATATATGTGTGTGTGGGTGTATATATGTATGGGTGGGTGTATATATGTGTGTGTGTATATGTATATGTGTGTGTGCGCGTAGATATATATGTGTGCGTAGATATATAGGTGGTGTGTATATATATAGGTGTATACACACACAGATATACACTCGTATAGAACAAGCAAAGATGGAGAAGAAGACATACACTTTGAAATTTGTTCTCTGGTACTCATGATCAGTGATTGGGGAAACCCCAGAGGGCCGAATTTGGCCCCTGGGCCTGAGGCTCTATACCAGTCTTACCCCAATGGGACCCTCAAATTTGCTGTGATCATTCTACCCCCTCAAGAATTCCTCCCAGGCACCTACACTTTCTGTTGCACCTCTTTCGCCAAGAAACCCCAATCCATTCCCCCCCTTTTCTTGCTGTAACCCTGAACCCTTCTCCTCCACTGCCATCCTCTTAGAAATACCCCCCCCCCCATTTATTTCATGTATTTCTAGCCCTCCCTTCCTTCCATCATGGGGCTCTAAGGGTCTCCCAGCCGTGCAATGCCCAGGGCCAGGCCTGTGTGCTTCTACAAGCATGGGTCCTCCCTGAATCCCACCCGCCACAGGACCCCCACGTACCCTCAACCCCCCCTTTCGTTTCTCCCCACCACCACCCCCGGCCTGATCCACACCCTTCTCTCTGCATCCCGATTTCTGGATAGCCCATCACCATTTCTCCTGCTCTGCTTATCAAACAAAGCTCTTCTCCCTGAAACTCGGGGAGCCCATCTATATTCCATCGTTAAACTGGTTTCAAACCGGTTTATCTCAAGGGATCGTGCCGTTCCAGGAGGGTGCTGAGGATTCTTGGCTTAGACACCCCCCGTCCCCTGCCCAAGCGGCCCCTCTTCCTAGAGCGACAGTCCCCAGAATGCCCGTCTCACTAAAAACCGGATTGAAGCCGGCTTAAAGTTGGAATGTAGATCGCTCCTCGCTAATCCAAATTCTTCTCCCCCCCCCACCCCCGCCCCGCCACTCCCGGGCACTCCATTTCGCACTGCGGCTCCCCCGCCCAGTTTCTCTCCTTCTCTCCCTCCGCCTCCAATGCCTTGCTCCCCAAATCGGAGCGAACCCCCCACACACCCCATCATTTTCCCACTCACTTCACCAAGCGTCACCTTCGCAGGATGGTAGCCGCCCCTCCCTCCCCCGTTTCGCAACGCCCTGCGCCCTCTTCGAGCCTCGGCGCTTTAAATCGCTGCCCATACAATTTTCCGCGTGCGGGGAGTAAACCGAATCCCCCTCCCGCCCCGGCCTCTCATCTGTCCTGGGCAGTTTCCCCTTTGTACGCCACCCCCCCCCGCGCGCCCCCGGCATCGTGACATCCAACCCTCCCCACCCAAACTCCCTCCTCCCCCGCGGCACGCCAATCCCCCCCCTCTCCGCGTCCCCTCCCATTTTCCCTGGGCGCCCCCCTCCCCTCCGGCCCCCTCCCTTACCGAATGCCGGCTTTGGGGAAACATCATGGCAGGCTCCGCCGCGCGCGACCTGCTGCGCTCCGGCCCGCGATGGCGAAGCCGCGGAAAGGCGGCCGGGCGCGCGCTTTGCGCCAGGCGCCTTTGTGGCCGGCTGCCGCGACCTCCCCGGGCTCTGGCGGAGCCGCCGCCCCAAGCCAAGAAAGGGCAGGGGCGAGAGGGAGAGACTGGCGTTTTCCCGCCCTACTCCGCGATGGCCATCGCCGTGGCCTCGGGCCTCGCGCGAGACAGAGCCGCCGTGCTACTTCGCCGTTCGCTGCTGTGGCACCTATTGTTTCAAGGCGGCTGCGGACTCCTTCCTCTGGCGGCTGCACAGCAGCTCCACCTGCTGCCCCGCCGCCGCATTGACAGCCTCCTCTCCCCCTATCTTTTTCACCCCAGACGCCAGGGGCCAGCAACTTGTGGCCCTTGGATGCTTGGCTCTACAGCTCCCTTCAGCCGCACCCGACATAGCCAATGGTGAGGGACGAAGCAGCCCTTATCTTGGGCTGCAGCATCCTACTGCCTGGCTCGGATTTCAGAGCATCACAGAAGAGCAGGGTTGGAAGGGGCTTGTCAGACCAAGTCCAGCCCTCTGCTCAAGGCAGGAATCCAAGCCAGGGCATCCCTAACAGATGGCTGCCCAGCCTCACCTTGAAGCTTCTCTCCAGTGTGGGAGAGCCCCCCCACCGCCCTAGGGAACTGCTTCCATTGAATCATAGAATTGTAGAATAGTCGGATTGGAAGGAGCCCACAAGGCCATTGAGTCCAACCCCCTCCTCAAGGCAGGAATCCAAGCCAGAGCATCCATGACAGGTGGCTGCCCAGCTTCGTCTTGAAGGCCTCCAGTGTGGGAGAGCCCACCACCGCCCTAGGGAACTGGTTCCATTGAATCATAGAACAGTAGGATTGGAAGGGGCCTACAAGGCCATCAAGTCCAACCCACTGCTCAAGGCAGGAATCCAAGCAGATCATCCCTGCACAGCCTCGTCTTGAAGCCCTCCAGTGTGGGAGAGCCCCACCACCACCCTAGGTAACTGCTTCCATTGAATCATAGAATCGTAGAATAGTAAGATTGGATGGGGCCTACAAGGCTATTGAGTCCAACCCCCTGCTCATGGCAGGAATCCAAGTCAGAGCATCCCTGACAGATGGCTGCCCAGGCTCGTCTTGAAGGCCTCCAGTGTAGGAGAGCCCCCCACCACCCTAGGGAACTGGTTACATTGAATCGTGGAATCCTAGAATAGTAGGATTGGAAAGGGCCTACAAGGCCCTCGAGTCCAACCCCCTGCTCAAGGCAGGAATCCAAGCCAGAGCATCCCTGACAGATGGCTGCCCAGGCTTGTCTTGAAGGCCTCCAGTGTGGGAGAGCCCCCCACCGCCCTAGGGAACTGGTTACATTGAATCGTGGAATCGTAGAATAGTAGGATTGGAAAGGGCCTACAAGGCCATTGAGTCCAACCCCCTGCTGAAGGCAGGAATCCAAGCCAGAGCATTCCTGCCCAGCTTGGACATGAAGCCCTCCAGTGTGGGAGATTTTTTTTTTTTTTACTCAGCCGTGATAGGCTACGTAAATGTTTACGTAGCCTATCACGGTATTTTCGAAAAATCTAGCCATGATAGGCTACGTAAATCTTTACGTAGCCTATCATGTTTTTTTGTTTTTGTTTTTACTGGAAATTGCAGCGGCAGCCAGTCTGAAGACCGGCCGCCGCCGCCGTGCCGCGCCGCTGGAGCCGCCGCCGCCGGCAGGAGGATTCGCCCAATGTAAGTCCCATCCCGGGGGGGGGGGGGGGAGACCGTTTCACCACCAATTTCGGGGGGCCGAATGCACTGGCATTCGGCCTCCCCGAGATTTGTGGCGAAATTCCAGTCTGTTTCCCGCCTCCCAGCTGAGCAGAGCAGAGCAAGCTGCTCTAGCTGGTCCAGGGACTACAGAAGCAGGCAAGCTCCCAGAGAGTGAGCGAACAGAGCGAGCTGACAGGGGAAGCAAACAGGAGTTGGCCAGGGGAGGCCAAGGGGGAGGCCCCTAACATTTTTTTTAATTATTTTTTTTAACTAACTTTTTTCCATTTATTTGTCTTGTAACACACACTTTCACACCAGTGGGACTCTGCTTTTAACCTCTACTGAGTAGAGGAGCAGGCACAGGCTAGTCTAGAATAATCACAAAGCTAGACACAAAAAGGGAAAAGAGGCTATGGAAGGACAAGACTCTCCACTGGTGGTGACCTGCAAGGTGTGTGCAATGTTTGTTTTCTTGCCTGAGAACAACATGGCCCACACCTGCAACAAGTGCAAGTTGATCATGCTGCTGGAAGAGAAAGTAAGAGGACTGGAGCGGCGACTGTCGACCCTCCGGGGAATAAGAGAACACGAAGAGTTCTTGGACAGAACGGGGGAACTGCAGCAGCAAAGGGAAGACCAGAAGCTTGAAGAGCAACAGCAAGCTGAGGCAGAAGTGGGAAATGCTGAGGTGAGGAAAAATGGAGCAGAGGATACTCCTTGGAAAGGGGTGACAGTTAGGAGCAGAAGAACTAGACGCCACTCGGCACCCGTGGAAGCAGTGGAGCTGTGGAACCGATTCCAGGTACTTGTGGATGAGACTGGAGGACAGCCTGCAGAGGAAGAATCACAGGGGAACCTGCATGAGAGTGAGCAAGAGGCTGAAGGTCAGTCAAACAGAGGCGATGAAACCCAGGCCTACAAGAAGAAGAAGAGAAGAGAAGAGTGGTAGTAGTGGGAGACTCCTTGCTGTGTGGGATCGAGACCCAAGTATGTCACAAAGACCCGTGGACTCGCCAGGTATGTTGTCTCCCAGGAGGACAGATAAGAGAGATGACTGAAAGGTTGCCTGCACTCATAAAGCCCACTGACAGGTATCCCTTTCTTCTCATCCATGTGGGAACAAATGATACCGCCAAGCGGAGCTACGAAGAGATCACGTCAGACTTTGAAGCTTTGGGAAGGACACTCCAGAACTTTGGGGCCCAGATAGTTTTACCATCCATCCTTCCAGTAGTTAGAAGAGGGATAGAAAGGGAACGAAAAATACTCCAGGTGAATGACTGGCTACGAAGGTGGTGCCCATGAGAGAGATTTGGATTCTGGGACCATGGGCTATAGTTCCTGGAAGATGGGCTGTTGGCTTCGGGTTGCACCTCACAAAGGATGGGAAGAATGTGTTTGGCCACAGCATGAAGAACTTCATCAGGCGGGCTTTAAACTGAATCCTGCAGGGGAGGGAGACATAAAGTTGGGGGTAACAAGGGACGAAGGCTCATGCACTGCAACGGAGAGAACAGCTCTGATAGCGCCCAATAATAGTCTTCAAACACATGTAGGGAGAAAGACAGACTATGAAGCACATGGTTTTTGATGTCTATATACTAATGCCCAGAGTATGGGAAACAAACAGAACAAACTTCAACTCTTAATACAGGAGGGAAATTATGACCTGATAGGTATAACTGAGACTTGGTAGGATGACTCTCATGACTGGAATACAGCAATTGAAGGATATAACTTGTTCAAAAAGAACAGGAGGAACAGAAAGGGAGGTGGGGTTGCACTGTATGTGAAAAATACATATCTCTGCACAGAAATACAGGAGGAGGAGCTTGGTAGCCCCATCGAGAGCATCTGGGTTGAAATAAATGGAGTAAAGAATAAAAGGAACCTGGTGGTCGGAGCCTACTACTGGCCACCCAATCAAGGAGAAGACAAGGATGAAACTTTTGAAAAGCAAATAGCCAATGTTTTAAGGAAGTATGATGTAGTAGTAATGGGGGACTTCAATTTCCCCGATATTTGTTGGGAGACCAATTCTGCAAAACATGGCCCCTCCAGGAAATTCCTGACTTGTGTGGCGGATAACTTCCTCCTACAGAAAGTAGAGGAAGGAACGAGAGGATCGGCTATCCTTGACTTGATCCTAACCAACAGAGATGACTTAGTGGATAAAGTAGCAGTTACAGGAACTCTGGGGGAAAGCGACCATGTTATACTTGAGTTCTTGGTTCTAAGGCAAGCAAAAGCCGAGTGTAGTCAAACGCGTACCCTGATTTTCATAAATTCAGAACAATGATCAGGAAGGTCCCATGGCAAGCGACGCTAACGAGAAAAGGAGTCCAAGATGGGTGGGAGCTTTTAAAAAAGAAAATTCTCATGGCACAATCACAAGCAATTCCAACAAGAAGAAAAGATGGAAGACAAGAGAAGAAGCCAATGTGGCTTCACAAAAAGCTTAGGCATGACCTGAAAACAAAAAAGGACACATATAGGAAGTGGAAAGAAGGCCAAGCAACAAAGGAAGAGTACAGGCAGGTAGCACAGAATTGCAGGGATGGTGTCAAGAAGGCTAAAGCTGAGAACGAGCTGAGGTTAGCAAGGGATGCGAAAAACAAGAAAGAGAAAGTAGGAGAAAGTATAGCAGTGTGGAAGCTACTGTGATTAAAAAAAAGAATTAAAGGAAACTCCTGACTGCATGATAAGGCATACTTCTGATCCAGTTTCGGAAAGAATCTTGTGTAACTGGGAAGTTTGCACTTTCCTTTTTGTTTGAATCGGCAGAAATTGCCTGAGAAGATGTGGAATTACTGTCCTTATACGCTATTGGCCTGACTTGAACCAGAAAGTCATGGATCGGGGCGGGGGGGGTGTTGAGTGTGTTGAACCATCAATGCCCTGCAGCATTTTCCCATCCCCATAGCCAAGTCGATCCCATTCCTAATTATGCCTTGGAAAACGTGGGATGTGCCTTTTTTCATAGCAGCTGCACACTGGGTTGACATTGTCATCGAACTGTCGACCAGAAGCCCAAGATCTCTGTCTTGGCCAGTCACGAGCATACAAGTGATGTTGGGATTGCCCCCCACATCCCCACCCCAATGTGCATCACTTTACACTTCCTTACATAGAACTGCATTTGCCATGTTGATGTCCATTTTCCCACTATGGAGTGACCCTTCTGGAGCTCTTCACAATCCCTCTTTGTTTCAACTATACCAGATTGTTTAATGATACCAACTTATTTATTTATTTATTCATTTCATTTCTATACCGCCCAATAGGCGAAGCTCTCTGGCGGTTCACAAAAATTAACTTATTATACTAAATGATTTGGCATAATCAGCAAGCTTGGCCACCTTGCTGCTTAGTCCTAGTCCCAGATATTTGGATTATTACTGTCAGTATTCCTACTACTATTCCTACTACTACTACTATTACATTTGTTATTCTTACATTTATATCCTGCACTTTGTCCTCTTGCAGGTAACCCAAGGCAGCTTCCATGGGCATCTATCTCCTCCTCCATTTCATCCTTACAACAACCGTGTGAGGTAGGTTAGGCGCAGAGTCAGTGAGTGGCCCAAAGCCACCCAGGGAGCTTCATGGCCGAGAGGGGACTGGAACCCACATCTCCCAGGTTCCAGTCCGGTGCTCTAACCACTACACCACACTTCAAACAAACAAACAAATATATGACCAGAAAACAAACCATGTACAGAAATAATGGACTTGATTGGATAGATGTATTTTTAAATAAAATAAAGTACAATGACTCCTGTAAGGATACATAGCATGGGGAAATGTGACAGAGGGACTGGACAATGAATTCACCGTGAATTCTCTACAGTAGTAAAAATCACAGAATCTTTCTCCTTATTAGATGATCCTTGGAATTGAGATGGGGCCTCAGGAGAATAATGTAGCATTTGGGGAGAAAGATGCAACCCAGGAGACCAGTCGCAGAGGCCAAGATGGAGAGGATCTCCACGGCCACCATGGACTTTCCCTTGGTGCTCAGGTAAGTTGGCACGAAGGAGACCCACACGCTGCAAAACACCAGCATGCTGAAGGTGATCAGCTGGGCTTCATTAAAGCTGTCCGGCAATTTCCTTGTTAGGAAAGCCACTGTGAAGGTGAGGAGAGCCAGGAAACCCATGTAACCCAAGACACTGATAAACATGGTGACCGAGCCTTCCTGACATTCCACGATGATCTCTCCAGCCAGGGAATGGAAGTCCAGGTTTAGGAACGGGGGAGAGGTTGCCAGCCAGACAGCACAGATCACACCTTGCACAAGGGGACAGAACAGGACAATGGAGCTGGTCAGTTGTCTCCCCAAGAGTTTTCTGGCCACGTTTCCTGGCTTGGTGGCCATGAAGGCCAGAACCACGGTGACAGTTTTGGCCAACATGGAAGAAACAGCCAAAGAGAAAATTATAATGAAAGCTGCTTGTCGGAGAAGACAAGTGATGTTTGTGGGTTGGCCGATGAACAAGAAGGAGCAGAGGAAGCCGAGCAGGAGGGAGATGAGGAGGACATAGGTGAGGTCTCGGTTGTTTGCTTTGACTATCGGTGTGTCGTGATGTTTCATGAACGTTGCCAGCACTAGGACAGTGATCAGAGCGAGGAAAGCAGCAAGAGTTGCTAAAATGAATCCAAGTGTCTCTTGATACGAAAGGAAGTGAATAGTTCTGGGGATACACTGGTCTTGGTTCTCATTAGGGTGTTGATCTTCTGGGCACTGAGTACAGCGAACTGCATCTGCAATGAATAACAACGAGTGAAGTACCGGGAACATGACACAGATGCTGGCGCCAGATCAGCCCACAAGGGAGTCGATGGAATTCTCCTTTCTGTGGCGGATAACTTCCTCCTACAGAAAGTAGAGGAAGGAACTGGAGGATCGGCTATCCTTGACTTGATCCTAACCAATAGAGATGACTTAATGGATAAAGTAGCAGTTACAGGAACTCTGGAGGAAAGCGACCATGTTGTACTTGAGTTCTTGGTTCTAAGGGAAGCAAAAGCTGAGTGTAGTCAAATGCGTACCCTGGATTTTAGGAAAGCTGATTTTAATAGACTCAGAACAATGATCAGTAAGGTCCCATGGCAAGCGATGCTAGCGAGAAAAGGAGTCCAAGATGGGTGGGAGCTTTTAAAAAAGGAAATTCTCATGGCACAATCACAAACAATTCCAACAAGAAGAAAAGGTGGAAGACAACAGAAGAAGCCAACGTGACTTCACAAAAATCTTAGGTATGGCCTGAAAAAAAAAAAGGACACATATAGGAAGTGGAAAGAAGGCCAAGAAACAAAGGAAGAGCACAGGCAGGTAGCACAGAATTGCAGGGATGGCGTCAGGAAGGCTGAAGCTGAGAACGAGCTGAGGTTAGCAAGGGATGCTAAAAACAACAAAAAGGCTTTCTTCAGCTACATGCATAGTAAAAGGCAGAGGAAAGAAATGGTGGTTCAGCTATTAAATAAGGATGGCAAAATGATAACAGATGACCAAGAAAAGGCAGAGGTGCTCAATTCCTACTTTGGCTCAGTCTTCTCCCAAAACAGGGTCTATGACCGCCCTGGCAAAGGCGAAGTAAAGGCTGAAGGGGCGGGATTGCAGCTTGAGATCAATAGGCATATGGTCAAGGAACACCTAATTACTTTGACGGAGTTCAAATCTCCAGGGCCAGATGAACTGCATCCTAGAGTCATAAAGGAACTGGCAGAAGAACTCTCAGAACCGCTGTCTATTCTCTTTGAGAAATCATGGAGGACGGGGGAAGTGCCAGATGACTGGAGGAGGGCTAACGTTGTCCCTATCTTCAAAAAGGGCAAAAAGGAGGAACCTGGGAACTACAGACCAGTCAGTCTGACAGCAATCCCTGGGGAAATTCTGGAGCAGATGACAAAGCAATCCATCTGGAAGCACCTTGAAAATAATGCCGTGATTCCTCGAAGCCAACATGGATTTGTCAAAAACAAGTCCTGCCAGACAAATCTGATCTCATGTTTGGATCAAGTCACCTCCCTTGTAGACCGTGGGAATGCTGTAGACATCATAAACCTCGACTTCAGCAAAGCTTTCGACAAAGTGCCCCCTGATATCCTGATGAGCAAACTAGCTCAAAGTGGGCTAGATGAAGCAACGATCCGGTGGATCCACAGTTGGCTACAGAATCGGACTCAAAGAGTGCTTCTCAATGGGACCTTCTCAAACTGGGGAGAGGGAACGAGTGGGGTACCGCAGGGCTCAGTCCTGGGCCCAGGGCTCTTCCACATTTTTATTAATGACTTGGAGGAGGAGGTGCAGGGAATGCTGATCAAATTTGCAGATGACACAAAATTGGGAGGGATAGCTAATACTTTGGAAGACAGAAACAAAATTCAAAGTGATCTGGATAGACTGGAGCGCTGGGCAGAAAACAACAGAATGACATTTAATAGGGAGAAATGCCAAGTTCCGCACCTAGGAAAAAGAAACCAAATGCACAGTTACAAGATGGGGGATACATGGCTCAACCACACTATAAGTGAGAAGGATCTTGGAATTGTTGTTGATCACAAGCTGAAGATGAGCCCACAATGTGATGTGGCTGCAAAAAAGGCAAATGCTTTTTTGGGCTGCATTAATAGAAGCATCGCTTCCAAATCCCGGGAAGTACTAGTTCCCCTCTACTCAGCACTGGTTAGGCCTCATCTGGAGTACTGTGTCCAGTTCTGGGCACCACACTTTAAGAAGGATGCAGACAAACTGGAGAGGGTTCAGAGGAGGGCAACAAAGATGATCAGGGGACTAGAAACAAAGCCCTATGAAGAGAGACTGAAAGAACTGGGCCTGTTTAGCCTTGAGAAGAGAAGACTGAGGGGAGATAGGATAGCGCTGTTCAAGGACTTGAAAGGTTGTCACAGAGAAGAAGGCCAGGATCTCTTCTTGATCATCCCAGAGTGCAGGACACGGAATAATGGGCTCAAGTTACAGGAAGCCAGATTCCGGCTGAACATCAGGAAAAACTTCCTGACTGTAAGAGCAATACGACAATGGAACCAATTACCTGGGGAGGCGGTGGGCTCTCCCACACTGGAGGCCTTCAAGACGAGGCTGGACAGCCATTTGTCAGGGATGCTCTGACTTGGATTCCTGCATTGAGCAGGGGGTTGGACTCGATGGCCTTGTAGGCCCCTCCCAACCCCACTATTCTATGATTCTATTCTATGAAGGTTATTGTACACCAAAGTGCAGAAACTCCCTTTCCTGGCCCTCTCTGTAAGCATTGACAACATATTTAATAAGAACCGAGTCAGAAAAGGTGCAAAATGCCTTCTTTTCATATGACACTCCCTGATATCAGACTCATGCTCAATAGTGTGCAATGAAGGAAAACCCAAATTCTGTACGCAGAAATGAAAATCTGGGAACGAACAACTGAGCCACAATCTGTCACCTGCAGCGCCTTCTGCATGCACCGATAAACCATCCAACCAACCAACCAACCAACCAACCAACCAACCTACCACCAACCAACCAACTTCCGTCATTTTCTGTAGATTGAGGGCTGAGGACATGAGTTGGGGTAGAAGATGGGAAGCAGGTTCTGGAAAACACTACAGAAAAAGGGGGTATCTGTCTGACACTGGGGTTACGAGCTCCAGTTGTTAAAAGGATGACCAGCCATCTGCCCGGATCAGTGTGCCGCCCAAACAGCTTCAGGCCTGATGCCAAAACAACTGAGGATGGAAACAGGGTCTTTAACAATGTACCCCTGGAAAGGTGAGCCAATGGGAATGAGGAAGTGCCAGATATTGTTTTTGTGAGCATGAGTAGACATAGAAATAGAAGATTTCTTCAGGAAATTGTGAATACTTTGCAAACAAGGAAACCACAGAAATATGCGACCTGGAATGGAATTAACCGAAAAAAATCCATTCCTGGGGAAATGGCAGACTCCTTGTCTAGGTTATGCTCTTCTCCCAGCTCCACGCTTGCCCCAGTACATCCTGCACATCTACATGGCTCCCAGACTTTGAGCTACCTGTGCAGTTAGAAATCGTCCCTTCTGGGCAACGATCACATCTGTAGCAGCAAACCGGCTTCTCCGCTGGATCTTTTTTCCAGTGTCCTGAACGGCACCTCTGCACACACCTCGCAAAGGGGGGCTCCTAAAAGGCAGGAGACAAATAATTCAGGATATCCAGATGACAGAAATTGCACCAAGCTAGACTCAGAATGACTCAAGTTCCCATTACAGGACGGATATTTCACCAATTGAGGAGGGTCGAATTGACTTAGAACTATAGTATTCAAGGATGATTATATATACACACACACAGAGAGAGAGAGAGAGAGAGAGAGAGAGATGTATGCATGTATCCATGCATGCATACACACACACATATAAGTTGGAAGCTGCTTTCTAGCGAGTCAGACACTTGGTCCACCTAGTCTGGTGTAGTCTGCATGAATTCCAGCAGCTCTCCAGGGTTTTAGACAGAGGCCTTTCCCCAGCCTATGTGCAGACGTGGAGATTAAGCTGGACCTTCCTGCCTCCAAAGATTGTGTTTGGCCATAGGGCGATACAGGCACCCTGCACCCTGGACTCAAAAAGACTTTGGTCTCATCCAGAAAGACTTCTGTTCTCAAAGGACAGACTGCAACATCCCTTACTTCTCCCATGACCCCAGAAGATTCAACTCCACCTCTGCAGGCCAGATGATTGCGTCCGAGTTAATGGTGAAGTCTTGTCCTGGGGGAGAGTCTGGATGCAGCCATCCGACTTTCGCAGGGGCAAAAGTGTGATTTGGAAGGAAAATCCAGTTCACAATATCATAAGGAGAGGACATCTCAGAATTATCGGTGAAATAGACTTCATCTCCAGCGCTGTTGTTAAAGCGGATGGCCTTCAAAGAGCCAAGAATCTGAAATGTAAGAGGTGCTTAGAAAATGGGCTGACTGGTTCTTGGGACTGTGAGGGAGGTCTGAAGTCTTCTCAAGTACTGTGCCTGCCATTCAGGTTGGAGATTGCTTGGTTCTGCATTGTGTTGTTTGGTTTAATGCGTAAGATCCTTCTTCACTGTGCACTGGCCGTGAGAAGCTGCTTACCCAGTGTTTTCGGGGGCTTGCTTGGTTCCTTCTTGCTCCTTCTTGCTCCAACGCACCCTATCTAGGCCACTAACTGTAAAAACATACATGAGAGTCCTTGGTCTTCACCAGACCCCCTCTCCGGGAGACCAAGGTTGCTGAGTGCATGTACTGGAGGTTGGGCCCGAAGGGCAGTCTGGGGATTCTGCTCGTGTACCATCCACCCCGCTGCACGACTGAGTCCCTGGCCGAGGTGCTTGAGGTGGTCTCTGATGTGCGTGTGCAGTCCCCTAACTTACTGGTGTTGGGGGACTTCAACGTACATTCGGAGGCCATCCTCACAGGAGCACCTTGGGACTTCATGGAGACCATGGCCTCCTGGGAGCTGCACCATATTCTAACTGGGCCCACCCATGTAGCCGGTCATGCGCTAGACCTTGTGTTTGTTTCTGGAAAAGCGGGGAGTGATCTGGAAGTCGGGGGTATATCCACCACCCCCTTGTCATGGTCAGGTCACTATCTGGTGACGTTGGACTTCTCGGTTCCACAACCCCTACGCAGGGGTGGAGGACCCATTAAAATGGTCCGCCCCAGGCGTCTTATGGATCCAAATGGATTCCTGAACGCGCTTGGGGATTCTCTGGGGCATGCCAACGGCCACTCGGTCGAGACCCTGGTGGGTGGCTGGAATGCCGCAATCACTGGGGCATTAGATCGGGTGGCCCCAAAACGCCCTCTCCCCCTGAACAGGGCTCGGACTGCACCATGGTTCAATCCGTGGTTACGAGCTCTGAAACAGGAGGTGAGACGGCTAGAGCACCGGTGGCGGAAGTCTCGCTCCAAAGACGATCAGACACGGGCTAGAGCTGTATCTTCAGCCTATCACGTGGCGGTGAAGGCAGCAAAAAAGGAATATTATGCTGCCTCCATCGCGTCTGCAGATTGCTGCCCCAGGAGGCTGTTCCAAGTGGTCTGGAGCCTGGTCAGTCCTGTGGCTCCGGAACCACTGGAGCATTCTAAGGCCTCCTGTGAGGCTTTGGCAAGGCACTTTGCAGATAAAATTGATCAGATTAGGTGTGTTACTCTGCACACTGTGGATACAGTTAGTGAGCAAGAGGCGGCCTGTGGCAAACCAGTTTTGTGGGATCGGTTCCAGCTTCTTCCTCCTGAGGAAGTGGACAAGGTGCTTTCATCTGTAAGGCCGACCACCTGCTTACTTGATCCTTGCCCATCTTGGCTCATTATGAGCTGCAGAGAGAGACTGGGTGAGGGGATCAAGGCGGTGGTGAATGCCTCCCTTGAGGAGGGAGTGATGCCATCAGCCCTCAAGGAGGCAGTGATAAGACCGCTCTTGAAGAAGCCCTCCTTGGATCCTCAAGTTCTGAACAACTTTCGCCCAGTCTCAAATCTGCCATTTTTGGGCAAGGTGATTGAGCGGGTGGTGGCGGTGCAGTTGAAGGCACACTTGGAAGAAACGGATTATCTAGACCCATTTCAGTCGGGCTTCAGGCCTGGGCATGGGACAGAAACGGCCTTGGTCGCCTTGGTGGATGATATGAGGAGGGCTCTGGATAGGGGCGAATGTTCCTTCCTTGTTCTCCTCGACCTCTCAGCGGCTTTTGATACCGTTGACCACAGTATTCTCCTGGACCGCCTGGAGGGGTTGGGCATTGGAGACACTGTATTGCGGGGGTTCCGGTCCTTCCTCTCCGGCAGGTACCAGAGGGTAGCACTGGGAGAGGAGGTTTTGGACCCGTGGCCACTTACTTGTGGGGTGCCACAGGGTTCCATCCTCTCCCGATGCTATTTAACATCTATGTGAAGCCGCTGGGGGCTATCATCAGGAGGTTTGGGGTGCAGTGTCATCAATATGCGGATGACACGCAGCTCTACCTCTCATTCAAATCTTCACCAAGGTTGGCCGTAGAATCCCTGTCCAAATGTCTGGAGACGGTGAATGGCTGGATGGGGAGGAATAAGCTGAAGCTGAACCCTGACAAGACCGAGGTACTTTTGGTGGGAGACAAGAGGAGGCTGGGGGATGCTGACCTGGTGTTGAATGGGGTACGGCTACCCTTGAAAGACCAGGTCCGCAGCCTGGGGGTCATTTTGGACTCCCAGCTGTCCATGGAGGCTCAGGTGTCAGCTGTGAGCCGGACAGCGCTGTATCAACTCCATCTGATACGGCGGCTGCGCCCCTTCCTTCCCGACCATCTGCTCCCATCGGTAGTACATGCCCTGGTCTCCTCTCGTTTAGACTACTGTAATGCGCTCTACGTGGGGTTACCCTTGAAGATGGTTCGGAAGCTGCAGCTGGTACAGAACGCGGCAGCTCGCCTGATTAAAGGCAGCCGCCGGCGAGATCACATCACTCCAGTGCTGAAGGAGTTGCACTGGTTACCAGTTGTTTTCCGGGCCAAATTCAAGGTGTTGGTTTTGACCTTTAAAACCCTATATGGTTCCGGCCCAGCCTATCTTAAGGAGCGCCTCCAGCAACACCAGACAGGTCACTTAACAAGATCAGCCTCGGATGGCCTTCTCTCTGTCCCATCAGCCAGGACAGCTAGACTGGTGGGGACGAGGGAGAGGGCCTTTTCTGTGGTGGCCCCCACTCTGTGGAACTCCCTCCCTAGTGAACTCCGTCATGCCCCCTCTTTAATGAGCTTCCGTCGTGCATTAAAAACATGGTTGTTCAGGCAGGCATTTGGGGTGGGTTAGGGTATTTTAAAAAAAATGTTTATGGTAAAATTTTATTGTTTTAAATTGTTTTATGGTGGGTTGTACACCGCCCAGAGTGGCTGGGTGACCAGTCAGATGGGTGATTAATAAATTTAATAAATAAATAAATAAATAAATGTCCAGTGTAGGGATGGGGGAACAAGTGATGTGGGAATTCACCAGTACAAGCCCGATATTTGCCTCTCCTTGATTTGTGCTCGCCTTTGATTTGGCATGAACGGTAAAGTTGTGCAAAAAAAGAATGAATCTCGCATTTGCATACATTTCTAAAGTTGCACAAATTTCCTCCGTAGACTAAAGGGTGAAATGGTGCATTTGAAAAGTTGCGCAATTGCAAACTGTTTTCTCTTCCAAAAGCATGTATTTTCGAAAGTGAGCACCAGTTCGAGAAGCTGTGAATGTTTTGGGAGAGCACGTTCTCCTGCTCACACTCCCGTTTGGGGTGGTGAGCAGGGCATTTTTTCATGTTTTGTAAGTAGAAATTAAATTCCCCTATAGCCCTTGGATCATGAGAAATGCCGGGTTGGATGAATCAGAGGTCGGAATTAAGATTGCTGGGAGAATTATCAACAACCTCCGATATGCAGACGATACCACCCTAACGGCAGAAAGCGAAGAGGATCTAAAGAGCCTCTTGTTGAGGGTGAAAGAGGAGAGTGCAAAAGCTGGTTTGAAACTCAACATTAAAAAAACTAAGATCATGGCATCTGGCCCCATCACTTCCTGGTGTATAGAAGGGGAAGAAATGGAAGCAGTGACAGATTTTACTTTCTTGGGCTCCAAGATCACCGCAGACGGTGACTGTAGCCATGAAATTAAAAGACGCTTGCTCCTTGGGAGGAAAGCTATGGCCAACCTAGACAGCATAGTAAGAAGCAGAGACATCACCTTGCTGACAAAGGTCCGTCTAATCAAAGCTATGGTTTTCCCAGTAGTAATGTATGGCTGTGAGAGCTGGACTATAAGGAAGGCTGAGCGCCGAAGAATTGATGCTTTCGAACTGTGGTGCTGGAGAAGACTCTTACGAGTCCCCTGGACTGCAAGGAGGTCAAATCAGTCCATCCTAAAGGAAATCAACCCTGAGTGCTCATTGGAAGGACAGATAATGAAGCTGAAGCTCCAATATTTTGGCCACCTAATGCGAAGAGAAAACTCCCTGGAAAAGACCCTGATGCTGGGAAAGACTGAAGGCAAAAGGAGAAGGGGACGGCAGAGGATGAGATGGCTGGATAGCATCACCGATGCAATGAATATGGACTTGAGCACGCTCCGGGAGAGAGCACAGGACAGGAAGGCCTGGCGTGCTCTGGTCCATGGGGTCACGAAGAGTCGGACACGACTGAACGACTGAACAACAACAACAAATAGCCCTTGGAGCTTTTTGGCTCATGTCTGCTTGCTTCAACACATTCTAATATCTCTGTGTGGCCATGAGAAGGAGCAGGGCTCTTATCAGCAAAGACAACAATGTCTGAGGTTCAGCTGCTGGCTGGCAAAAAGGAGCGTGGGGGGGGGAATCCTGCTGTCTGATACTGCAAAGTTTGGGAGCGGGATCAGTAGTGCTTTAGAGACCAGCGCTGTGTGTCGTGGGGGCTTGCTTGAATCCTCCCTCCTCGTTCCCAAATACCAACACTCATTCTTAATACAAAAGTACAAAAAGTCTCTGCTACTGTCTACTCTCTTCCTAAACTCGCTCCAGGGAAATGGTGGCCCTGCAAGGATATCTATGGGGAATCTTCTCCTTAGGAACTTTAGTATGAACTAATACAGCTTCTCCCAGACTCGCCATTTGCTTCTGGTACCTGATGGTAAAACCACTTCCAGTCCCGGATGGGAAAAATTCAACCAGGCACTTTATATGAGAGAACCAGTTCTGAAGGAGGATGTTACCTGCCATGGCTGGATGTTCAGCAGCCTCCTGCCATCCCCCATCCATGCACGTTGAGATTCAGATGAAGACCTGGCATGCAACGCATGTGCCACGGAATAGACGGCATTGTAGATACTGTAGCTGTGACCGGTGATGCTCGTATCAAACATGGGGCCTGGCAGGTCCTCCCATTTCTCATAGAATCATAGAATAGTAGGGTTGGAAGGGGCCTACAAGGCCATCGAGTCCAACCCCCTGCTCAATGCAGGAATCCAAGTCAGAGCATCCCTGACAAATGGCTGTCCAGCCTCGTCTTGAAGGCCTCCAGTGTGGGAGAGCCCACCACCTCCCCAGGTAATTGGTTCCATTGCCGTTTTGCTCTGACACTCAGGAAGTTTTTCCTGATGTTCAGTCGGAATCTGGCTTCCTGTAACTTGAGCCCATTATTCCGTGTCCTGCACTCTGGGATGATCAAGAAGAGATCCTGGCCTTCTTCTCTGTGACAACCTTTCAAGTACTTGAAGAGCGCTATCATATCTCCCCTCAGTCTTCTCTTCTCAAGGCTAAACATGCCCAGTTCTTTCAGTCTCTCTTCATAGGGCTTTGTTTCCAGTCCCCTGATCATCTTTGTTGCCCTCCTTTGAACCCTCTCCAGCTTGTCTGCATCCTTCTTAAAGTGTGGTGCCCAGAACTGGACACAGTACTCCAGATGAGGCCTAACCAGTGCTGAGTAGAGGGGAACTAGTACTTCCCGGGATTTGGAAGCGATGCTTCTATGAATGCAGCCCAAAATAGCATTTGCCTTTTTTGCAGCCACATCACATTGTTGGCTCATATTCAGCTTGTGATCGACGACAATTCCAAGATCCTTCTCGCTCGTAGTGTGGTTGAGCCACGTATCCCCCATCTTGTAACTGTGCATTTGGTTTCTTTTTCCTAGGTGCAGAACTTGGCATTTGTCCCTATTAAATGCCATTCTGTTGTTTTCTGCCCAGCACTCCAGTCTATCCAGATCACTTTGAATTTTGTTTCTGTCTTCCAAAGTATTAGCTATCCCTCCCAATTTTGTGTCATCTGCAAATTTGATCAGCATTCCCTGCACCTCCTCCTCCAAGTCATTCATAAAAATATTGAAGAGCACTGGGCCCAGGACTGAGCCCCGCGGTACCCCGCTCGTTACCTCTCCCCAGCTTGAGAAGGTCCCATTGATAAGCACTCTTTGAGTCCGATTCTGTAGCCAACTGTGGATCCACCGGATCGTTGTTTCATCTAGCCCACTTTCAGCTAGTTTGCTACTCAGGATCTCCTGGGGCACTTTGTCGAAAGCTTTGCTGAAGTCGAGGGATATGATGTCTACAGCATTCCCATGGTCTACAAGGGAGGTGACTTGATCAAAACATGAGATCAGATTTGTCTGGCAGGACTTGTTTTTGACAAATCCATGTTGGCTTCGAGTAATCACGGCATTGTTGTCAAGGTGCTTCCAGATGGATTGCTTTATGATCTGCTCCAGAATTTTCCCAGGGATTGATGTCAGACTGACTGGTCTGTAGTTCCCAGGTTCCTCCTTTTTACCCTTTTTGAAGAGAGGGACAACGTTAGCCCTCCTCCAGTCATCTGGCACTTCCCCGGTCCTCCATGATTTCTCAAAGAGAATAGACAGCGGTTCTGAGAGTTCTTCTGCCAGTTCCTTTATGACTCTAGGATGCAGTTCATCTGGCCCTGGAGATTTGAACTCATTCAAAGTAATGAGGTGTTCCTTGACCATATGCCTGTCGATCTCAAGCTGCAATCCTGCCCCTTCAGCCTGTACTTCGCCTTTGCCAGGGGGGTCATAGACCCTCTTTTGGGAGAAGACTGAGCCAAAGTAGGAATTGAGCACCTCTGCCTTTTCTTTGTCCTCTGTTATCATTTTGCCATCCTTATTTAATAGCTGAACCACCATTTCTTTCCTCTGCCTTTTACTATGCACGTAGCTGAAGAAAGCCTTTTTGTTGTTTTTAGCATCCCTCGCTAACCTCACCTCGTTCTCCGCTTTAGCCTTCCTGACGCCATCCCTGCAATTCTGTGCTACCTGCCTGTACTCTTCCTTTGTTACTTGGCCTTCTTTCCACTTCCTATATGTGTCCTTTTTTGTTTTCAGGTCATCCCTAAGCTTTTTGTGAAGCCACATTGGCTTCTTCTGTTGTCTTCCACCTTTTCTTCTTGTTGGAATTGTTTGTGATTGTGCCTTGAGAATTTTCTTTTTTAAAAGTTCCCACCCATCTTGGACTCCTTTTCTCGCTAGCATTGCTTGCCATGGGACCTTACTGATCATTGTTCTGAGTTTATTAAAATCAGCTTTCCTAAAATCCAGGGTACGCGTTTGAGTACACTCGGCTTCTGCTTCCCTTAGAACCAAGAACTCAAGTACAACATGGTCGCTTTCCCCCAGAGTTCCTGTAACTGCTACTTTATCCACTAAGTCATCTCTGTTGGTTAGGATCAAGTCAAGGATAGCCGATCCTCTAGTTCCTTCCTCTACTTCCTGTAGGAGGAAGTTATCCGCCACACAAGTCAGGAATGTCCTGGAGGGGCCATGTTTTGCAGAATTTGTCTCCCAACAAATATCGGGGAAATTGAAGTCCCCCATTACTACTACATCATGCTTCCTTAAAACATTGGCTATTTGCTTTTCAAAAGTTTCATCCTTGTCTTCTCCTTGATTGGGTGGCCGGTAGTAGACTCCGACCACCAGGTTCCTTTTATTCTTTGCTCCATTTATTTCAACCCAGATGCTCTCGATGGGGCTACCAAGCTCCTCCTCCTGTATTTCTGTGCAGAGATATGTATTTTTCACATACAGTGCAACCCCGCCTCTCTTCCCCTGTACACCTCTTGTCTCCCCAGTCAAAGGGTTGGCCTGGTTTCAGGACCGTACAGCCAAATTCATATTCCCACCATTTATGGAGAAAGACGTCTCCTTGTGGTCGAAGGGGATCTAAAGCCCAGAAGAAATGTGTGAACGCTGGCACATTCCTTCTGTGTTCCATGAAGTGCAAAGCACCATGGAAATTTGTAAGTCTACGTTGGCCCAACTGGGGTCTTATTGCTGCCATTTCCAAATGTGGTGTGAAGATCCAAACCTTCCTAAACATGGTCTTGGTAAAATACTCATTGTCTGCCATTGCCCATCCAACATTTAGTAAGATCTTGGATTCCCCGAAGAGAATCATCACTTGCAACTCAGCCCAAGCATCAAAATCGAGCAGTGTTGATAGAAGAGGAAAATACGTCGCGTCGATCGTATGGCTGATGGCCACACAGACGTCATTCTGCTTGAGCAGCGCTGTCAGTGTCTGGATGAAATGTTCACCACGGTGATACACGGAAGCAAGCAGCCCAGTCCAGTTCCAATGGAAATGCAGGAGCAGCCTGACGATGCCCTCAGATTGAGGCATTTCATTGGGATCAATGCGGAAGAAGGAAGGAAAGACCATTTTCTCCCTCTGGACAGGTTCAAAGACACCAAACGTGAGCTGTAGGAAGGAATTTCCAGGGGGAAGGCCGAGTTATTCCATAGCAGCAAGAACAACAAAGAGGTCTGTGGCATTTCGAGGACTAGCCCATTCCAACTGTGTAAGCTTGCATGGACGAAGGCCTACGTCAGAGGCCTGAAGTGTTACCTTGGAGGAAGACGGTCATTTCAAAACTGGACTACTCAAGGTAAGCTGGAGCTCTGCGATCCCTCTAAGACTCCCCCAGTTGTGGTTTTCATCCAAATGTCAGGGCTGCCAACACACTTCTTACCATTGCAGTGAATGGGCCTTGGTGAGTATAGCAAAAATAAAGATCCTTCACAAGCAACTTGGGGTCTTTTGAGCACCTCCCAAATCCCTCAGAATTATCTCAGGAGGCACAACTCAAGTATATGAACACATGGCAGCTGTGGGGGTCAGTTGCACCCAGAGCAACAAAGCGACCAGGAAACCCAGCTCATGAAATGGTTGGGGGGACACAGAATACAACATGTGACACAATGTTTGTGGGGCTGAATCAGGCACCTTCAAAGTGCCCCCACTCCAAAACCCTTCTGCTAACAGCCTAAGGCACATGGCTGAAAATAATTCTATTTTGTATGGAAAAGTGTCCCTATACCTAAAACACTGTCCGGTTTTAGATGGGGTGTGTGTGGGCGGTCTGTGTGTGCCGAGTTGGTCTTGGCAGCCAGAGCAACACAGAGCTTTGGAAACCTTGTTCATTTCCGAGTCTTTAAGGGGTCGCAACACTCTTTGTGTCTCCCAATCCAAATCATATTGTTCTAAAGAAATCCCAGTGCTGACTGGGATTAGCCATGTCACAGTGACCTAAGATGAATGGCTTCCGCCAAGGGTACTATATGGCAGGTTGACCGAAGTTGGAAGGTCACCTCCTCCTGCCAGGAAACACAGCGGCGCCACACACCCACTGCATGGGCAAGAGACTGTTGTCAGAGACCGGGTTTCGCACCTCTGTGTTCCTGAGTTCTGCAGAACCCGCTTACCTGAGGGAACTTGAAGATGCCCATTAGAGACGCCACCTGCCGTCAGGATGTGGATTCGAGACCCCCAATAACAGAGAGCAGTTTATCCCGTCTGTTGCATTTATAATTCGGGAAAGCTTGGCCCCATGTGGAGAGCAGGGACAGGGTGTTCACGTAGATCCATCTCCCATTGTTGCTGTGGTCATAGATGCGGAAGCCGAGGATCACGTTGGGTAGGAGAGCTGGGTTCTCGTTGAGCTCCTGGATGGCGAATGCCAAGGCCAGGTACTGCAGGTTGTTAGTGCTTACTGGCCTGCAGTGAGAGGGACAATGAGTGTCGGTGGGCTCCCAATGGCACTTGTGAGAGCAGAAGGAGATAAAGTCGTCCTGGTTCCACCATCTCTGAGTAAAGACCAAGGCTTCAGGCCAAAACCCAAGAATTCACAATCTCTCTCTCTCTCTCTCTCTCTCTCTCACACACACACACACACACACACACACACACACGTCTTTGTCACTGCCAGATCCTTCACATAGAACCAGATTATTGCCTAGCTCTGCCTGCCCCCCTTACACCAAATGCCCTTGAGAGGCAAGTCAGTTGTTCTCCAGGTTTGCAAAGATGTGGATCTGGAATGGCAAAGTCTCCCCAGGTCCCCAACCCAGCCTGACTCCGAAGAAGACTCTGCAAAGCAGGTTGGAGGCGCCTGAAAGAGAAGCAGGCAGACATCTGCCGCAGTTTTTTTAGAAACTCACCTTGTACGATCGACCATCTGCGATGGCCCTATAATCAATACTTCCCCTGTGAAGCTAGGATAAACCTCGCCAAGCGGTGGATTCCCGCCAACAATGAAGTCTCCTGGCTGGTAATAGTCTTCTCGCACTTCATAAGGCCTGGCCAAGAGGCAGGTGGTCCTCAGCATCGCCTGCGTGGCCTGAGTCCGGTTCCAAAACAGCAGCAGCAGCAGCAGCTGAACCATCCTCGGTAGGAAGAGGCTTTTCCTCCCAGGCCAGCATCCAAGCAGAACCTGAAGGAGAGCCGGCTAGACAGGCTCCAGCAGGGGAATGAGGTCTTGGCAAGCAATGAGCAGATGCTGAGCGGTCCAACTTCAACCCAGGCCCCCATGGAAGGGCTCAGGGAGTATTTATGTGGAGCAAGTGTTGACCTGGAGTTCTCTGTTGTTGACGTGCTGGATGGAAATCCATGGGGGCTTCCTGCAGAATTACTGTCATTACCCTGGTAACACCAGGGGAGAGGAAGAAGCAGGGCCCCGCAGCGCTGGGCTCCCTTTGCACCTCGAACGGTGAAAAACATGTTTGCATCACTCTTTGGCTCTCTGTGGGGCAGGTGGAGTTCACGTTAGTCATCAGGTTCTGCCCTTCGGTCTGTGTAAAGTCGAGCACCGGAATCCAAGATGGAGCCCAGGCACGTGCAAAGTTCTTTCCCCAGACAGATGGCTGGGGAAAGGGAGGAATTGCGGTGGCAGAGTTGTACCCCGTGCATAAGTCTGCATGATTGCATTGCCCACACTGCCACCATGCTGCTCCGCTCCTTGTTCTGCCCCGAGAGTTGTGTTTTCCTCAGTCGTGGGGGGTTCAGGGATGCAGTCTCCATAAAAACTATGATGGAGACCCTCTCTGGGCTCTTCCTCAGCCAGGCCATGGGCTGACAGTGTGTCTTGGCAGAATCATGGCCTCATCCAGCTGACCTGGAATTGTACAGGCAGGTAGCACAGAATTGCAGGGATGGCGTCAGGAAGGCTGAAGCTGAGAATGAGCTGAGGTTAGCGAGGGATGCTAAAAGCAACAACAAGGCTTTCTTCAGCTACGTGCATCGTAAAAGGCAGAGGAAAGAAATGGTGGTTCATCTATTAAGTGAGGATGGCAAAACGATCACAGATGACCAAGAAAAGGCAGAGGTGCTCAATTCCTACTTTGGCTCAGTCTTCTCCCAAAAGCGGGTCTATGACCCCCCTGGCAAAGGCGAAGTAAGGGCTGAAGGGGCAGGATTGCAGCTTGAGATCGATAGGCATACAGTCAAGGAACACCAAATTACTTGGAACGAGTTCAAACCTCCAGGGCCAGATGAACTGCACCCAAAAGTAATAAAGGAAATGGCAGAAGAACTCTCAGAACCGCTGTCTCTTCTCTTTGAGAAATCATGGAGGACGGGGGAAGTGCCAGAGGACTGGAGGAGGGCTAACGTTGTCCCTCTCTTCAAAAAGGGTAAAAAGGAGGAACCTGGGAACTACAGACCAGTCAGTCTGACATCAATCCCTGGGAAAATTCTGGAGCAAATGAGGAAGGAATCCATCTGGAAGCACCTTGACAACAATGCCATGATGACTCGAAGAAAGAATAGCTCATGCTTAATTATGGGAAATGGGGGTGGTGGTTGTTGTTCAGTCGTCCAGTCGTGTCCGACTCTTTGTGACCCCATGGACCAGAGCACGCCAGGCCTTCCTGTCCTGCGCTCTCTCCCGGAGCGTGCTCAAGTCCATATTCCTTGCATCAGTGATGCTATCCAGCCATCTCATCCTCTGCCGTCCCCTCCTCCGTTTGCCGTCAGTCTTTCCCAGCATCAGGGTCTTTCCCAGAGAGCTTTCTCTTTGCAAAATGTGGGTTAGCTCCACATTTACGGGGTGGCAGTGCCAAATGGATAAGTACGCTATCGTGACAAAACGGGATAATTAGGTGGAGGGGAGAGACAAGAGTATAACAGATCCCCCCTCCCCCAAAAAAGCTCGGGTACTTTTATTATTATTATTTTGGCGGGGGAATAAATAATCGTATCTATGTCTACTCAGAAGTGAATCCCATTGAGTTTCATGTGACGTACTGCCAAGAAAGTGGGCATACGATTGTAGCTTAAGTCTCATGCTTCAACTAAACATGTAATACATGTAATGTTGTTGTTGTTCAGTGGTTCAGCCGTGTCCGACTCTTCGTGACCCCGTGGACCACGGCACGCCAGGCCTTCCTGTCCTGCGCTCTCTCCCGGAGCGTGCTCAAGTCCATACTCATTCCATCGGTGATGCTGTCCAGCCATCTCATCCTCTGCCAATGCATGTAATACGCTGGGATTATTCTGACTTGTGTCTGATAAATAAAATAGCTCAATACTTCTCATATTCCCTCTGCATTAGATGCACTCTTCGGCTCAATGGCCGGAAACAAACTTGGTGCCTTTGCTTTTTTCGAGTCCTTCCCTCCTGCCCCAGCGTTTCCATGTTGGCTTTTCCGTGCCGTTGGGCTGCTAAACGGCAGTGGGAAAGCTGAAGCTGAAATGTGGCAACAGTTGCATCTCCTCTCTCATAAGACTCGCGCCTTTAAATGTTGTTTGCGTAAAGAGGCTGTGGCGACAGAAACCGGCCGGCGAGACAAAGCATGGCAACGGAGTTCCGAGTCACCGTCAACTGTTTGGAAACGGGTGACCGGAAATAACGGGCAGTTCGCAGTCCTCGCGCGGTGGGTTGCAGGGAGCAGCTGACACTTTTTCCAGGAGCGTCACGCCATGCAAAAGGGTTGGTCCTTTGGGCTCAGAGAAGCGCTTGGGGGCCACATGCCTGTAGCGGATGGGACCAAAGGAGAAACGTGTGTAGAATCATAGAATCATAGAAGAGTAGGGTTGGAAGGGGCCTGCAAGGCCATCAAGTCCAACCCCCTGCTCAGTGCAGGAATCCAAGTCAGAGCATCCCTGTATGTATGGATGTGTATGTCTGCGTTGGGCGGGAGGGGGGATGGGAGACCCCCCTCGCCCCCCCTTGCCCCCCCTCGCCCCCCAAACACCCACTCAGCCTTTGTAGCTTCGCGTTCTTCCTGCCGTGAACTCAGGGGCATGTCAGCTTTTTAGAATGGGGAGAAAGGTGCACATCCGGGCAGCCCCCAAACCATCCGTGGGCCAGGGGAAGGGGGCAGGGGCGATCGGGGGGACCCCGGATCGGGACCCCAGGCGGGCCGGATTGGGACCCAGGCCTAAGGCTCCCCACCCCTGTGCCGGATCAGAGGGAGTGAGGGGAAATGGGGTGCCCGCTGTGAACAAAGAGATGTCCCCTGAGCGCGTGCAGCATTGCATTTGACGAGTCATTAAAGCACGGCACCATCGCGACTAGGGAAGCTAGCTAGAGCCTGCACTCCCTTCCCTGACGCGAAGAGCACTTTCCTTGGGAAGGAGCGCCGTGTGCTTGCAGGACAGTAGCAACGATGCCGTGGGCGCCTGCACCCACGTGGCGCCCGCCCTCCACCTCCCAGCTTTGGAATCCCTTCACAACTTGGAAGAAAACGGGACTATGGTGAGCCCCAGCCAGGCCCACGCTGGCCCAGGCATTGGGGCTCTTTGTGCTTTCCTGGTCACCGCTCGCGCTCTGGTTGGCCACTTTGGGACCACAGAGCCACTGGGCCCTGGGCGTTGGCCCTGCAGCCCCCCGTGTACGTGCCTTCGAGGTGCGGACAGGAAACAGCGGGGTTCGGACTCAGTCTGAATATGGTTTGGCCGGAGGCAGACGGGAAGAGTGCCAATCGGAACGTGCTTCCCCCTCGTGCTTCCCTATTCAGGATCACGGCCACGACCGCCGGCGCTCAGCTGTCTTGCCCGACAAAGGCAGCACGACACAGCAAGCCGGGGGGGGGATGTCGAGTCCAGCTGCGGGAACCTCCACCCGGTGGACCCACGCTTCCCCCGCCCCACCTCCAACACGGTGGCCTGCCGAAGCCGCTTGGGGGCGAGAGGCGGAGAGCTTGCCGGAATTCCGGTGGCACTCCTGGCCTTCCGCTCGCCCCTGCTGCCGGCCCGCCTGCGGGGACGTGGGGGCCTCTTCTGGAGCCGGACCAATGGGGGCGGCCTCCTTCCGGAGGCGGGGTTGGCTGCGTCTTTCCAGGGAGGGAGAGGAATCTCACTGAAAGCCAACTGCCT
Organism: Heloderma suspectum; assembly: GCF_057233095.1. Classification (NCBI taxonomy): domain Eukaryota; kingdom Metazoa; phylum Chordata; class Lepidosauria; order Squamata; family Helodermatidae; genus Heloderma; species Heloderma suspectum. The sequence goes on from NC_139475.1 coordinate 53,539,911, forward strand.
TTCAGGGGTCTTTCTGGTTTGGATGCCACGGGGACCCCCTTTCCCGCCCGAGCAGAAATGCCATATCTAAAGCGACTCCTTCCAAAGCTCTTTAAAAGGACCGTGGCAGGCTCTGCAGGATGCATTTGTTCCGGGAGGGGGGAGAAGCACTCTGAACAGCCCCCCGTCCATCAACCTGGCGAGCAAAAGGGAGAAGAGGATGACAGCCTGCCTCTCTGAGATAAAAGCTCCACTGAAGTCAATGGAGGGGGAGGTTCCGAGGAAATGCATTGAAGGGGATGTGGGACCTTCGGGCTGCTACTCCAAGTACTCCTAGGCAAGCCTACTCAGACGCAAGCCCCACTGAATTCAACGGCCCTTCCTCCCAGGAAAGGAACGGGTCAGGCGTGTTCATGAAGCCGCGCTTCCAATCCAATCTGCAAGCCAGCCTGGCCCAACTCCCTTGTTTCAATGTGGATTGCGATTGGAACTGACGCTGGGTTCGGAGCACGTTGAGGACTGGAGCAGGGAAGGCCAAGGTTTGTCCAGAAAGGCAAGACCTCCCTGTGCCCTGACCACCCCCAAAAGGGGGGAGCCTTGCTGTGTTCAGTGGGACCTCAGAGAAGCATTGGGGATGGTTAACTAATTTTCAGCTCCAGCCTTCGCCCAGTAGGCTTAGTCAACTCTACTTACTTACTCAAGTCTACTGACTTAGTGGACTTACCGTGCGTAGACTTACTCAGAAGCAAGTCCTGCTGGTTTCAATGGCAGTTACCCTCAGGGAAGTGTGTCTAAGACTGAAGGGAAGAACGCTATCAGTGGGCACTTTCCCTCCGGGCAGGCCACTTTTCCCTGCAGGCAACCTCAGAGGAGACCTTCTGGAATACCCATGAGAGCAGCTAAAGTCCTTTTACGGAATTCCAGGGAGTTCCCCAACATGGAAGACATTTCGGCAAACTAGGATTTAAACGGGGGGAAAAGAACACCCACACCATTCAGGTCAGCGCAATCCTGCACACACACACCCACGTTAAACTGGTGAAGAAGCAGCTGCCTTGGGAAATAAAATGCTAAAAGCCGAGGAAATGGCAGACCAGTCCAGACTCATCCGAGCCCATCTGGGTTTCTCCAGCACCCCTCGCTCTCAGAAGCCTCGAGGCAGTGTTCGGATTCCTCAGTAGACTCCAAAGGTGCTTTGCAATGCTGGGATAGAAACTGAAAATGATGGGACGTGTATGTACGTACCCCAGGGCTTCACATTGCTTAGAAGGATGTCGGGCTAGGGTGACGCTTCCCTAACGTCATTTCCGGAGGAGTCGCGTGACCCCAAAACGTCATTTCTGCAGGAGTCGCTTGTCCCAAAGACCCAGGGTGGACAACTAATTAAGTACTAAATGTTTGGTTTTTACAGTAAAGCATCTATGATGGGAAGACACAGAATGGGAAGGAGGCAGAGAAGCCAGATAACGTCCGGCATCCTAACACCGCCTCTCTCCCAAGGAGCAAACGGAGGCTGATCTCCCCAAAAGGTTAATGCCAGTATCCCACCACCCATCTGACTTGGAGTCCTGCATTGAGCAGGGGGTTGGACTCGACGGCCTTGTAGGCCCCTCCCAACCCTACTAGTCTATGATTCTATGATTCTACCACCCCTGTCCTCCACCACTGTCACTGACTGGAGTCTGCTGGGTCACATTCAGCCCTGGCCCAGGCCCTCTGGTCCCTTGTGGCCCCCCGAGTGGTTCCCCCAAGTTGCAAGCCTCTCAGGGTGGACCGAAAGCCCTGGGACCTTTCTCGCAGGGAGGTGTCGGACCTCCCACTCCGGCTGATGGCTACCACAGAATCATAGAATAGAATCATGGAATCAGGGATCCAAGTCAGAGCATCCCTGTCCAGCCTCTTCTTGAAGGCCTCCAGTGTGGGAGAGCCCACCACCTCCCTAGGTCATGGGTTCCATTGTCGTATTGCTCTAACAAAGGTAGTTTGTTGCTAACTAACTAATCCTACAAACCTGGTAGGACCAGGTTGGTCTCCCCCCATGATGATGTTCTTCCCGGGAGGCTGGGGGTGCAGCCTCCCCGTGGCCCTCAGTTCTCCAGCCAATGGGTGAGTCCCAGGGAACCGTCGGTTGCAGCTGACCTCACCCCACTTTCATGATTCCAGGGTAAAGTGCCCTCACCCCGCCCCCGGCTTGCCCCGGTGGGGGGCAAGGGCAGGACGAGGCCGAAGGCCATCGGCCTTTGCTCGCGATGTCCCATTGGGGCAGGGGCAAGCAGGCCGATTTTTGGGCCTCAACGCCCCCCTTTCCTCCTTCATCCCGGCTTTTTTTGCTCCCTCCCTGCCGCCCAACATGCATTATTGGGCGCCGAGTAGGAATTTCGGTTCTTAGCCAGCTTGGCCGGGCTATGGGTTTTTTTGCCTACTTCACACTGCAAGTGGGAGCAGCATCACTTAAAGAGCATCATCTGATTCCTCCTTTCGCCCAGTCACATACCCGTACCGGGTACTTATCACAATTCGCAGATTGTAATGAGTTAATAAATGTGGCCCTGTTTTATCCCAAACCTGTTTGTGTCGTCTCCTCGTTTCTCCCCCATTCGCCCACAATGCCATTTGGAGAAAGGCTCCATTAGGATCTATCCGACCCAGCCGGATCTCCCTTTACCAAAGCACTGTGAGGAAACTGGGAAATACAGCTCCATCTCCGGGTATCAAATCCGCAGCAGAATGTATGTCTATAGTGCGATCAAACTGATGGGGTCCACGTATATTTTCTTTGTAATCATGGTATGTTTCGCATTGTACTCCTGCATATGATGTTCCTCCACATGGGATTTTCTGTATAAACCATTCCGATCTTCAGACTTCCCCGGTGGCATGATTTCATTTGTCGAACCACTTAAAAGGGTGTTCACTGTTTTCCTGCTCCAGTTTTAAACTGTATCTTCAAACACATTGAACGTTTAGATAGCTTCTTAGGTAGCAGGGATCTGTAATGGGACCAATGCTTTTCGACGTGTGGATAAAGACAGTGTGGTGTAGGGGTTAGAGTGCTGGACTGGATCCTGGGAGATGTGCGTTCCAGTCCCCACATGGTCATGGACCTCACTGGGTGGCTTCGGGCCGCTCACTGACTCTGCGCCTAGCCTACCTCACACGATTGTGGTGAGGATGAAATGGAGGAGGAGATAGATGCCCGTGGAAGCTGCCTTGGATTGCTTGCAAGAGGAAAAAGGGCGGGATACAAATGCAATAATCACAAATGTAGTCATAGTAATAGTCTGGGGATGCTGACCGTAATAATCCAAAATACCTGGGACTAGGACTAAGCAGCAAGATGGCCAGGCTTGCTGATTATGCCAAATTATTTAGTATAATAAGTTGGTATCATTAAACAATTTGGTGCCGGGGAAACAAAGAGGGATTGCGAAGAGCTCCAGAAGCGTCCCTCCATAGCGGGAAAATGGACATCAGCATGGCAAATGCAGCAAGTGTAACGTGAAGTACATTGGAGTGGGGATGTGGGGGGCAAGCCCAACTTCACTTGTATGCCCGTGACTGGCCAAGGCAGAGATCTGGGGCGTGTGGTCAGCAGTTTGATGACAAGGTCAACCCAGAGTGCATCTGCGACGGAAAAAGGCACATCCCATATTTTCCAAGGCATAAATAGGAAAGGGATCGACTTGGCTATGGGGATGGGGAAATGCTGCAGGGCACTGCTGTTTCAACACACGCAAAGTGTCCCATCCCCCCGCCCCGATCCATGGCTTTCTGGTTCAAGTCAGGCCAATACTGTATAAGGACAGGAATTCCACATCTTCTCGGGACCATTTCTGACCCAGAAAAATCATGGCTCTCCCACTCGCGGCTGCAGCCAAGGTCCAAAAACAGGGATGCTTAGCAGGGATCCTCTTGATTTGGTTCCATTTCTGCAGAGCCAATCCCCCAAACCACCATCCAACCGTAGAGTACATCTGCCTCCACGGACTGAACCAGAAAAGTCACAGATCTGCCACTTGTGGGCACAGCCATGGCATGAAAACAGGGAAAAGGTGCAAAGGGAGCCCAGCGCTGTGGGGCCCTGCTTCTTCCTCTCCGTTGGTGTTACCAGAGTAATGACAGTAATTCTGCAGGAAGCCCTCATGGATTTCCATCCAGCAAGTCAACAACAGAGAACTCCAGGTCAACACTTGCTTCACATGAATACGCCCTGAGCCTTTCCATGGGGGGCTGGGTTGAAGTCGGACCGCTCAGCGTCTGCTCATTGCTTGCCAAGACCTCATTCCCCTGCTGGAGCCTGTCTAGCCGGCTCTCCTTCAGGTTCTGCTTGGACGCTGGCCTGGGAGGAAAAGCCTCTTCCTACCGAGGATGGTTCAGCTGCTGCTGCTGCTGCTGTTTTGGAACCAGACTCAGGCCACACAGGCGATGCTGAGGACCACCTGCCTCTTGGCCAGGCCTTATAAAGTGCGAGAAGACTATTACCAGCCAGGAGACTTCATTGTTGGTGGGAATCTACTGCTTGGAGAGGATTATCCTAGCTTCACAGGGGAAGAATTGATTCTAGGGCCATCGCAGATGGCCAATTATCCACTCTGAGTTTCTCCAAGATGAATCTGGGGCAGATGTCTGCCTGCTTCTCTTTCAGGGGCCTCAAACCTGCTTTGCAGAGTCCTCTTCGGAGTCAGGCTGGGCTGGGGACCTGGGGAGACTTTGCCAGTCCAGATCCACATGTTTGCAAACCTGGAGAACAACTGACTTGCCTCTCGAGGGCATTTGGTGTAAGGGGGGCAGGCAGAGCTAGTCTGGTTCCGTGTGAAGGATCTGGCAGTGACAAAGACGTGTGTGTGTGTGTGTGTGTGTGAGTGAGAGAGAGAGAGAGAGAGAGAGAGAGAGAGAGGGAGAAAACGGTCTTTCCTTCCTTCTTCCGCATTGATCCCAATGAAATGCCTCAATCTGAGGGCATCGTCAGGCTGCTCCTGCATTTCCATTGGAACTGGTCTGGGCTGCTTGCTTCCATGTATCACCGTGGTGAACATTTCATCCAGACACTGACAGCGCTGCTCAAGCAGAATGATGTCTGTGTGGCCATCAGCCATACTATCGACGCGACGTATTTTCCTCTTCTATCAACACTGCTCGATTCTGATGCTTGGGCTGAGTTGCAAGTGATGATTCTCTTCGGGGTGTCCGAGACCTTAGAAAATCTTGGATGGGCAATGGCATACAATGAATATTCTACCAAGACCTCATTTAGGAAGGTTTGGATCTTCACACCACATTTGGAAATGGTGGCAATAAGACCCCAGTTGGGCCAACGTGAACTTACAAATTTCCATGGTGCTTTGCACTTCACGGAACACAGAAGGAATGTGCCAGCGTTCAAACATTTCTTCTGGGCTTTAGATCCACTCCGACCACAAGGAGACGTCTTTCTCCATGATTGGTGGGAATATGAATTTGCCTGTCGGTTCCTGAAAGCAGGCCAACCCTTCCACTGGGTACACAAGAGGTGTACAGGGGAAGAGAAACGGGAGGACCTGCCAGGCCCCATGTTTCATACGAGGATGACCGGTCGCAGCTACAGTATCTACAATGCCATCTATTCCGTGGCGCACTCGTTGCATGCCAGGGCTTCATCTGAATCTCAACATGCGTGGATGGGGGATGGCAGGAGGCTGCTGAACGTCCAACCATGGCAGGTAACATCCTCCTTCAGAACTGGTTCTCTCATATAAACTGCCTGGTTGACTTTTTACCATCCGGGACTGGAAGTGGTTTAACCATCAGGTACCAGAAGCAAATGGCGAGTCTGGGAGAAGCTGTATTAGTTCATACTAAAGTTCCTAAGGAAAAGATTCCCCATAGATATCTTTGCAGGGCCACCATTTTCCTAGAGCGAGTTTAGGAAGAGAGTAGACAGTAGCAGAGACTTTTTGTACTTCTGTACTAAGAATGTGCCCCTTCATGGATCACTGCCTTGTTGTGGCGAAGGGGCTTGCGTAACTCAGTGAAGCCATAAGCTATGCCGTGCAGGGCCACCCAAGACGGACAGGTCATGGCAGAGAGTTCTGACAAAATGTGGTCCACTGGAGAAGGAAATGGCAACCCACTCCAGTATTCTTGCCAAGAAAACCCCATGGAACATATCACAAGGCTAAAAGAGATAACGCCGGAAGATGAGCCCCTCAGGTCGGAAGGTGTCCAATATACTACTGGGGAAGAGCAGAGGGTATTTCCAAGTAGCGCCAGAAAGAGTGAAGCGGCTGGGCCAAAGCCGAAAGGACAATCAGCTGTGGATGTGTCTGGTGGTGAAAAGAAAATCCGATGCTGTAAAAAACAATATTGTTTAGGAACCTGGAATGTCAGATCAATGAATCAAGGTAAGCTAGAGGTGGTCAAACATGAGATGGCAAGATTGAACATCGACATCTTGGGAATCAGTGAACTAAAATGGACAGGCATGGGCGAATTTAATTCAGGTGACCATCATATCTACTATTGTGGGCAAGAATCCATTAGAAGAAATGGAGTAGCACTCATAGTCAACAAAAGGGTGGGAAAAGCAGTACTGGGGTACAATCTTAAAAACGATAGAATGATCTCAGTACGAATCCAAGGCAAACCATTCAACATCACAGTAATTCAAGTCTATGCCCCAACCACTGATGCCGAAGAAGCTGAGGTTGATGGGTTCTATGAAGACCTACAACACCTTCTAGAACTAACACCAAAAAAAGATGTCCTCTTCATCATAGGGGATTGGAATGCTAAAGTAGGAAGTCAAGAAATCACCAGGATAACAGGCAGGCATGGCCTTGGTGTACAAAATGAAGCAGGACAAAAGCTAATAGAGTTTTGCCAAGAGAACATGCTGATCATAGCAAACACTCTTTTCCAACAGCACAAGAGGCGACTCTACACATGGACGTCACCAGATGGTCAATATCGAAATCAGATTGATTATGTCCTTTGCAGCCAAAGATGGAGAAGCTCCATACAGTCAGTCAAAACAAGACCTGGAGCTGACTGTGGCTCAGATCATGAGCTGCTTCTTGCAAAATTTCGGCTTAAATTGAAGAACGTGGGGAAAACCACTAAACCGTTCAGGTATGACCTAAATCATATCCCTGATGAATATACAGTGGAGGTGAGGAATAGATTTCAGGGATTAGACCTGATAGACAGAGTGCCTGAGGAACTATGGACGGAGGTCCGTAACATTGTTCAGGAGGCAGCAACTCAATCCATCCCAAAGAAAAAGAAATGCAAGAAAGCCAAGTGGCTGTCTGATGAGGCTTTACAAGTAGCTCACGAAAGAAGGGAAGCGAAAAGCAAGGGAGAAAGGGGAAGATATACCCAACTGAATGCAGAATTCCAGAGAATAGCAAGGAGAGACAAGAAGGCCTTCTTAAATGAACAATGCAAAGAAATCGAGGAAAACAACAGAATGGGAAAGACTAGAGATCTCTTCAAGAAAATTGGAGATCTCAAGGGAACGTTTTGTGCAAAGACGGGCATGATAAAGGACAAAGAAGGCAGGGACCTAACAGAAGCAGATGAGATTAAGAAGAGGTGGAAAGAATACACAGAAGAACTATACAGGAAAGATCTGAATGTCCCTGATAGCCATGATAGTGTGGTCACTGAACTTGAGCCGGACATCCTCGAGAGTGAAGTCAAGTGGGCCTTAGGAAGCATTAGTAACAACAAAGCTAGCGGAGATGACAGTATTCCAGCCGAGCTATTTAAAATCCTAAAAGATTATGCTGTTAAAGTGCTGCATTCAATATGCCAACAAATCTGGAACACTCAACAGTGGCCACAAGACTGGAAAAGGTCAGTTTACATTCCAATTCCAAAGAAGGGCAACGCCAAAGAGTGTTCAAACTACCGCACAATTGCGCTCATTTCACATGCCAGCAAGGTGATGCTCAAAATCCTACAAGCTAGGCTTCAGCAGTATGCGAACCGAGAACTACCGGAAGTACAAGCTGGGTTTCGAAGAGGCAGAGGAACTAGAGATCAAATCGCCAACATTCGCTGGATCATGGAGAAAGCAAGAGAATTCCAGAAAAACGTCTATTTCTGCTTCATTGACTATGCTAAAGCCTTTGATTGTGTGGATCACAACAAACTGTGGCAAATTCTTAAAGTGATGGGAGTACCAGACCACCTTACCTGTCTCCTGAGAAACCTGTACGAGGGTCAAGAAGCAACAGTAAGAACCAGACATGGAACAACCGATTGGTTCAAAATTGGGAAAGGAGTATGACAAGGCTGCATATTGTCACCCTGCTTATTTAACTTATATGCAGAGTACATCATGAGAAATGCCGGGTTGGATGAATCAGAGTTGTGCAAAAAAAGAATGAATCTCGCATTTGCATACATTTCTAAAGTTGCACAAATTTCCTCCGTAGACTAAAGGGTGAAATGGTGCATTTGAAAAGTTGCGCAATTGCAAACTGTTTTCTCTTCCAAAAGCATGTATTTTCGAAAGTGAGCACCAGTTCGAGAAGCTGTGAATGTTTTGGGAGAGCACGTTCTCCTGCTCACACTCCCGTTTGGGGTGGTGAGCAGGGCATTTTTTCATGTTTTGTAAGTAGAAATTAAATTCCCCTATAGCCCTTGGATCATGAGAAATGCCGGGTTGGATGAATCAGAGGTCGGAATTAAGATTGCTGGGAGAATTATCAACAACCTCCGATATGCAGACGATACCACCCTAATGGCAGAAAGCGAAGAGGATCTAAAGAGCCTCTTGTTGAGGGTGAAAGAGGAGAGTGCAAAAGCTGGTTTGAAACTCAACATTAAAAAAACTAAGATCATGGCATCTGGCCCCATCACTTCCTGGCATATAGAAGGGGAAGAAATGGAAGCAGTGACAGATTTTACTTTCTTGCGCTCCAAATCACCGCAGACGGTGACTGTAGCCATGAAATTAAAAGACGCTTGCTCCTTGGGAGGAAAGCTATGGCCAACCTAGACAGCATAGTAAGAAGCAGAGACATCACCTTGCCGACAAAGGTCCGTCTAATCAAAGCTATGGTTTTCCCAGTAGTAATGTATGGCTGTGAGAGCTGGACTATAAGGAAGGCTGAGCGCCGAAGAATTGATGCTTTCGAACTGTGGTGCTGGAGAAGACTCTTACGAGTCCCCTGGACTGCAAGGAGGTCAAATCAGTCCATCCTAAAGGAAAACAACCCTGAGTGCTCATTGGAAGGACAGATAATGAAGCTGAAGCTCCAATATTTTGGCCACCTAATGCGAAGAGAAAACTCTCTGGAAAAGACCCTGATGCTGGGAAAGACTGAAGGCAAAAGGAGAAGGGGACGGCAGAGGATGAGATGGCTAGATAGCATCACTGATGCAATGAATATGAACTTGAGCACGCTCTGGGAGAGAGCGCAGGACAGGAAGGCCTGGCGTGCTATGGTCCATGGGGTCATGAAGAGTCGGACACGACTGAACAACAACAACAATTAAGAATGTGTGTAGGTATTTGGGAACGAGGAGGGAGGGTTCAAGCAAGCCCCCACGACACACAGCGCAGGTCTCTAAAGCAGTACTGATCCCGCTTCCAAACTTTGCAGTATCAGACAGCAGGATTCCCCCCCCCACACGCTCCTTTTTGCCAGCCAGCAGCTGAAACTCAGATGTTGTTGGCTGTGCTGATAAGAGCCCTGCTCCTTCTTGTGCCCACACAGAGCGACTAGGATGTGTTGAAGCAAGCAGACACGAGCCAAAAAGCTCCAAGGGCTATAGGAGAATATAATTTCCACTTACAAAACATGAAGAAATGCCCTGCTCACCACCCCAAATGGGAGTGTGAGCAGGAGAACTTGCTGTCCCAAAACATTCGCAACTTCTCTAACTGGTGCTCATATTCGAAAATACATGCTTTTGGAAGAGAAAGCAGTTTGCAATAGCTCAGCTTTGAAAATGCACCATTTCACCCTTTAGTCTACGGAGGAAATTTGTGCAACTTTAGAAATGTATGCAAATGCGAGATTCATCCTTTTTTTTGCACAACTTTCCCGTTCATGCCAAATCAAAGGCGCGCACAAATCAAGGAGAGGCAAATATCGGGCTTATGCTGGTGAATTCCCACATCACTTGTTCCCCCATCCCTACACTGGACATGTATATTTTTACAGTTAGTGGCCTAGAAAAGTTCCGTTGGAGCAAGAAGGAGCCAAGCAACCCCCCAAAAACACTGGGGAAGCAGCTTCTCACGGCTAGTGCCCAGTGAAGAAGCATCTTAAGCATTAAACCCAATAACAGAATACAGAACCAAGCAATCTCCAACCTGAATGGCAGGCACAGTACATGAGAAGACTTCAGACCTCCCTCACAGTCCCAAGAACCAGTCAGCCCATTTTCTAAGCACCTCTTACATTTCAGATTCTTGGCTCTTTGAAGGCCGTCCGCTTTAACAACAGCGCTGGAGATGAAGTCTATTTCACCGATAATTCTGAGATGTCCTCTAGTTTTGATATTGTGAACTGGATTTTCCTTCCAAATCACACTTTTGCCCCTGCGAAAGTTGGATGGCTGCATCCAGACGCTCCCCCAGGACAAGACTTCACCATTAACTGTGACGCAATCTTCTGGCCTGCAGAGGTGGAGTTGAATCTTCTGGGGTCATGGGAGAAGTAAGGAATGTTGCAGTCTGTCCTTTGAGAACAGAAGTCTTTCTGGATGAGACCAAAGTCTTTTTGAGTCCAGGGTGCAGGGTGCCGGTATCGCCCAATGGCCAAACACAATCTTTGGAGGCAGGAAGTTCCAGCTTTAGTCCCCACGTCTGCACACAGGCTGCGGAAAGGCCTCTGTCTAAAACCCTGGAGAGCTGCTGGAATTCGTGCAGACTATGCCAGACTAGGTGGACCAAGTGTCTGACTCGCTAGAAAGCAGGTTCCAACTTATTTGTGTGTGTGTGTGTATGCGTGCATGCATACATCTCCATCTCTCTCTCTCTCTCTCTCTCTCTCCCTCTCTGTGTATATATATAATCAGCCTTGAATACTATAGATCTAAGTCACCTCGACCCTCCTCAATTGGTGAAATATCTGTCATGTAATGGGAACTTGAGTCAATCTGAGTCTAGCTTGGTGCAATTTCTGTCATCTGGATATCCTGAATTATTTGTCTTCTGCCTTTTAGGAGCCCCCCTTTGCGAGGTGTGTGCAAAGGTGCCTTCCAGGACACTGGAAAAAAGATCCAGAGGAGAAGCCTGTTTGCTGCTACAGATGTTTTCGTTGCCCAGAAGGGACGATTTCTAACTGGACAGGTAGCTCAAAGTCTGGGAGCCATGTAGATGTGCAGGATGTACTGGGGCAAGCGTGGAGCTGGGAGAAGAGCGCAACATAGACATGGTTTATGTCTGGTGATGTTTCATGACAGATAGCTTGGTGATGTTTCATGACAGATAGCCCCTTTTTCGGTGTGTCGTGATGTGTCAGACAGATAGCCCCTTTTTCTGTAGTGTTTTCCAGAACCTGCTTCCCATCTTCCACCCCAACTAATGTCCTCAGTCCTCAATCTAAAGAAAATGGCAGATGTTGGTTGGTTGGTTGGTTGGTTGGTTGGTTTATCGGTGCATTCAGAAGGCGCTGCAGGTGACAGATTGTGGCTCAGTTGTTATTTCCCAGATTTTCATTTCTGCTTACAGAATTTGGGTTTTCCTTCATTGCACGCTATTGAGCATGAGTCTGATATCAGGGGGTGTCATGTGAAAAGAAGGCATTTTGCACCTTTTCTGACTCGGTTCTTATAAAATATGTTGCCAAAGCTTACAGAGAGGGCAAGGAAAGGGAGTTTCTGCACTTTGGGGTACAATAAACTTCCAAAAGGAGAGTTCCATCGACTCCCTTGTGGGCTGATCTGGCACCAGCATCTGTGTCATGTTCACGGTGCTTCACTCGTTGTTATTCATTGCAGATGCAGTTCAATGTACTCAGTGCCCAGAAGATCAACACCCTAATGAGAACCAAGACCAGTGTATCCCCAGAACTATGCACTTCCTTTCTTATCAAGAGACACTCGGATTCATTTTAGCAACTCTCGCTGCTTTCCTCGCTCTGATCGCTGTCCTAGTGCTGGCAACGTTCATGAAACATCACGACACACCGATCGTCAAAGCAAACAACCGAGACCTCACCTATGTCCTCCTCATCTCCTTCCTGCTCTGCTTCTTCTGCTCCTTCTTGTTCATCTTTACGTAGACTACAGCGAAAATAAGGGCAACGCAAATAGCGTTGCCCTTATTTTCGCCGTAGTATACGTAAATGTTTACGTAGACTACAGTGACCAAATAAGGAACGGGAATGGCGGCTCCCTATGGGGGGCCATTATCCGTATGCGCTTTTTTTTTTTTTTTTAAAGTCACCCGTGATAGGCTACGTGACGATTTACGTAGCCTATCACGGCTGACTTTGCAAATCTAGCTGTGATAGGCTACGTTAATCGTCACGTAGCCTATCACGGGGGCGTTTTTTTTTCTTTTTTCTTTTCTTGGAATGGCGGTGGCGGCAGCCGGTTGAAAGACCGGCTGCCGCTCCCGCCCCGGATGAACACCCGCCGAACCACCAGCCAGACCCAGCGCCGGGAGGGACATTCGGGAAAGGTAAGTCCCGTCCCGGGGGGGGTGCGGGGTGCGGGGGGGGGGTGCAGAGAATTTCTCCCCGAAACTTGTTTGGGGGGGCCGAACACGCTGGCGCTCGGCCCCCCAAAGTTTCGGGGAGAAATTCTCCGCCAACCCTAGGGCCAGCAAACCCATGTAGCCCAAGGCAGTGTAAAGCATGGTGACTGAGCCTTCATGACATTCCACTACGGTCTCGCCGGGCGAAGAACGGAAGTCCAAGTTTGGGAATGGGGGAGGGGTCAGCAACCAGACAGCACAGATCACAGCTTGGATGAGGGGACAGGCCAGGACAATGGAGGTTGTCAGTTGTCTCCCCAAGAGTTTTCCGACCATGTTTCCTGGCTTGGTGGCCATGAAGGCCAGAACCACGGTGACCGTTTTGGCCAGAATAGATGAAACGGCATGAGAGGAGGTGATGCCAAAGGCAGCTTGTCTGAGAAGACAGGTGGCCTTCATTGATTGGCCGATGAACAGGAAGGAGCAGAGGAAGCAGAGCAGCAGGGAGAAGAGGAGGACGTAGGTGAGGTCTCGGTTGTTGGCTTTGATGATTGGTGTGTCATGGTGTTGAATGACGGTTGCCAGCACTAGAGACGTAGCGAGAGAGAGGAGAAGTGCTAGAGAAACTAGCATGGAACTGAATGTCTCCTGATGGGAAAGGAAGTGGATCTTTTGGGGGATACACTGATCTTGGTTCCTGTTTGGATGTTGATCTTCCAGACATGAGGCACAGCGATCTGCATCTGGAATGAAAATAGCTCCTGAAGCATCTCAAAGATGAGACTGATTTTATGACCGTGGTAGCTGGTGAATGCCACAATGAATGAAGAATGAATCCCAAAATATCATTTTCTCCGAAATGTGGACTATCCCCTCAGAAAAGGCCCTGGGAGAAAGGCTGGGGAACAGGTTACAAAAGGGGTGATCTCAAAAAGTGATCCGTTCCTGTAACAGTTGCTGCAGTCTGAAATGTGGCCCAGATTTGATGGCCAGCACAGAGCGCAAAGAAAGAGAGGCAGTTGGCCATTCTGCCATTGGCTGTACATCCCAGAGTACAGCTGCCCTTCCGTTCCCCCCTTTTTCAGCTTCAGCCACCTATTTCTTAAGAAGACAGCCTGAAAAAGCGCAGGACGCTTTAAAAACAAAGGATCGTGACAGCCCCCTGTGCCAACCCCATCTTCAATAGCCTGCAAAGGGGGAAAAGACCAAATTCTGTAACTAGAGAATGAGCCTATATCTCCGGCCCCCTCTGAATGAGCAAATAAAGAAATGAATCCCAAGCATGTTCTTCAGATTAGGAGCAATGCCCCACCCCACAGGGCGTGCCTCAGTCCAGAGGCAAAGGGACAGGCGACAGAAGACATTGCAGGGGAAAGGGGGAATTCATTGGGAACGGGGGACTGTGTTCCGATTGTTCCCCTGAACGCTGGCCTGATCGGGGTTCTGAGCCTTTCATCAAAACTGCCCCCAACGCTTTGGGGCCGGATACCCAAACAACTGAGGTTGGCAGTAGGGTTGTGCGAACTCGGCTGAGTCCACCCTGTGACCCAGTCGCCAGAACCCGGCCCACTGCTGGACCTGAATCATGCTGGGACGCGACCCAGCTGGTGCTTTGCGGGGCCCCGTGAGTGCTCTTGCCGCCAGCGCCGCCGCAAGCAACGGTGTCCCTTTCTGCTGTGCGCCGGCAGGGAGGGGCGCAGTCGCTCATGGCAGTAATGCGAGAGGGCCTCTGTGTCTCTCTCTGCTCAGCACCGGCAGGGAGGGACGCAGTCGCTCTTGGCGGCAGGATGGGAAGGCTTCCCATCCTGCCTTCGCCACTCAGGCAAGGAACGGGCCACTGCGCCCCTCCGACTCCACATGCGCCGAGTCGGGCCAGAGCAGGAAGTCGCGGGCTGGTTTCCGGGGGCCGAACTGGCAGAAACCCGCCGAGCTCGAGCCCCCGAATGGATGCTCACGACATCCCTAGTTGGACTCATGGGGTCCGCTCTTGTTATACACCTTGGAACAGACACCTTTAAGGATGACCAATTCTGGGCCAAACCCATGAGCCCTATCCATGCTGACTGTGCTCCAGCTGGCGCAACGGGGACCCAGCGCTTCCCAAAGCGACTGCAATGAGAGGAAAGGCTCCCTTTGAGAGGGGGAGCAGGTCAGCCGAGCTCGCGGGAGGGAACTCCATTCTGGGAAAGGGCATTCTGGCTCGTCTCTGGCGTTGCTCTAGTGTGCCTTGCTGGTGGAACATAGTTCATGGAATCCTAGAATAGTACGGTTGGAAGGGGCTTATAGGACCATCGAGTCCAACCCCCTGCTCAATGCAGGACTCCAAGTCAGAGCATCCCTGACAGGTGGCTGTCCCGCCTCGACTTGGGTTGGAGAGCCCACCGCCACCCCAGGTCCTTGGTTCCACTGTCGTATTGCTCTAAGAGTCAGGACGTTCTTGCTGATGTCCAGCCGGAATCTGGCTCCCTGTAGCTGGAGCCCATGATTCTGTGTCCGGCATTCTGGGATGATGGAGAAGAGATCCTGGCCTTCCTCTCTGCGACAGCCTTTCAATGAGCAGAGACGCATGAGCAAATGCAAGAGAAGTATTGCCTAGGCAAACACGGACGAAAAGCTGACACATACAGGGCCGGAAGTCCTTGCACAAAGGTGTTAATGACTTGCCAAGAGAGTCATCCTCTGGCCGCAACGCACTGTCTAGGGGGCCATAGGACTTTTCAGTTTCTGGGCTCCGAGGTCGGGGCCAAGACGCATGCTCCCCTCCCCCTCCCTGAGCCCTCATAGCCAGCGTGGTTCTCCCTGTGCCAGCTGTGTCCTCACGCTCAGAAACGGAGCGCGGCAACAGGGTAAGGGAGCCGATCCCGGGAGTGGGGAGGGGGCCACGGAAGCCGCGTGGCACAGCTTCGTCTGCGCCGCGTGGCCTCCCTCGCTCCCCCTCCCCGAAGCAGTGGCTAGAGCGCTGAAATTGGGCATCTGGCCAGAAATGCAGGGTGGCTGGATCATGGAGGCAAGGGCCACCCCCGTGCTCCAGCCGCCCTGCACGGGCTGCTCGGCAAGGTCCGATTTCGGAGGCTGATGCCTCTCCACATAGGATTGTGCCCTGGACTCGTTGACGATGATGATGGCTATAAGAAGAATAAGAACATGGAACGTTTCTTCAGAAAAGGGTATTCCTTGCAAGCACATCAAGCTGCGGACATCCGCAAGCCAAAGCTGGACTTCATCCATGGAGAACATGGCATCCTGTGCCCCTCATCCAGGATCTGCACCTTTCTTATCCCGTCCTTGTCCCATGTGTTTCCTCCTTAAATAAGGCTCTGAAAGTCTCCGCGACCTGTCCAGTCAGAAAAGGTCCCTTCCGGACAAGGGACACATTCGTAGCAGCAAGCCGGCTTCCCCTCCGGAACTTTCCTCTGGTGCCTCGGAGAGCACCTCTCCGTGCACCTCGCAGAGGGAGGCACCTAAAAGGGGAGAGAGAAATAGTTGGGGTCTCCTACACGACAGAAATGGAGGGAAACAGGGCTGGGCGTTAGTCGGTGGAGTTTACCATTGCATGATGAATAGAGCCACCAGTTTGGGGTGCCAATTTGCTCCTGGCAATCTGCAGCTAGAATAACAGAGGCTCAACCAAAGTGTGTGCCGAGCAGAACTAGGATGCTGCCTTATAGCCCGTCCATCTAGTTCAGGATGGTCTCCTCTGACTGGCAGCGGCTTCCAAGGACCTCCACCAGGCAAAGGAGGTGCTCCGTCACTGAGCAATAGCCCCATGAAGGTAAAATAAGTTTACAGCTCTCCTTCTGTCCTTCCTTCCATCCTTCCATCCATCCATCCAATTTATGACTCACCCTACAGCCAAAGCTGTCAGAGTAACAACAGCAAATACAAAACACCCGACAAGAACCCCTACTAAAAGAACTTGGAATGTTAGACACAAAAACAAGACAGCCGCGATGATTTAAAATAGTGCGGAAAGATGAGATCAATATCCAGGCCGCGGAAACATGGGAAAGGGTTATTTTAAAGCGCAGCACGGAATGTATGCGTACAAAGCAGGCGTCAGTTCAAAGTGGCCGTACAAACCCTGGGAGGATCGTAGCATCACAGGGCGGCATGACTGTGATTCGATGATGAGCGAAGAGAAAGGGCGACGCTTGGCGGGGAAATGGCGACCGGGGACGTGCCAGGCGCTCCAGTGCCCTCCCACACTGAGATCGCGCAGCTGGCTATGTGGGGCCTTTTTTGTGCTGGCCCCACATTGTGGGATATCCTCCCTAGCTAGGTCCTCCTAGTTCTTCCTTTGTCGACTTTTAGGCACCAAGCAAAGCCCTTTCTTTTTCATTCTTCCGGGCCATTTAAAATAATTTGAAAGTGCTGTGTTTCCCCACTTGTAAGGATGCAATGGATGCCATGCTTTGAAATCAGCCATTTCACGTGTTCGCTGCTTGGGATGGGTCTCTCTTTAAAAATCATTTCAAATTATTGTTCCGTATCTTAAAGCTGCTGGTGTGTTTTCTCGTTCAGCTGAGCCTATCTGCTGTTCTTAAATACGTCAGCCTGAGAGCTTCAGCAACTCGTAATCTGGAATAAATAAATGAATGGAAATGAGGACTGGAAGCTTGTTTTCTCTTTATGGGGCCATAGAATCATAGACCCATAGAACAGAAGGGTTGGAAGGGGCCTACAAGGCCATCGAGTCCAACCCCCTGCTCAATGCAGGAGTCCAAGTCAGAGCGTCCAGCCTCGTCTTGAAGGCCTCCAGTGTGGGAGAGCCCACCACCTCTCTAGGGTACTGGTTCCATTGTCGCGTTGCTCTAACAGTCAGGACGTTTCTCCTGATGTTCAGCCGGGATCCGGCTTCCTGCCACTTGAGCCCATGATTCCGTGTCCCGCACTCCGGGACAATCGAGAAGAGCTCCTGGCCTTCCTCTCTGTGGCCACCTTCCAAGGACTTGAAGAGTGCCATCACGACTGGAAATGGGGCATGTCAGATGGGGCGTCAGCCTTCGCTTCCCATTTCCTGGCTGTGTGGAGTTTGGACCAACGTGACGTGGCCTTATGGTCTGGTCTTTTCAGCCGGCAGGTTTTTTGATGATTGAGTTGACTTGGTTCTTGCAAAGCAAATGTCTCCCCAAGGGGTGTGTGTGTGTGTGTGAGTACACACACACACACACACACACACACACACACACACACAGCTGTCTGTCTGTCTGTCTGTCTGTCTGTCTGTCTGTCTGTCTCTGTCTTCCTCTCTCTGTCTGTCTTTGCGATCGGAGGTACAGTGCTTCTGAACATTGAAGCCCCATCTCTAATATGAATATAAGAAGAGGCATGCCCGATCAGACCAAGGGTCTAGCCTTCTAGTCACATGGTGGTCAACCAGCCACCCATGAGCAATTCACAAGCAGGACACGAGTGCAGCAGCACTCTCCTGCCCATGTTCCCCAGTGACCTCTCCAAATAGGCAGGCTGACCCTGCTACCGGAGATAGATAGAACCATCGTGGCTAGTCGCCTTTGATTCCATGGTCCTCCATGAAGTGGTCCAGGGCCCTTTAAAGGCATCCAAATTAGTGGCCGTCGTTACCTCCTGCAGCAGCGAATTCCATAGTTTAACGGCACGCTGCGTGGAGGAGTCTTTCCTTTTCCCTGTCCTGAATCTCCCACCAATCAGCTTTGTAGGATGACCCAGTTGGGTTCTAGCTTTAGAGAGAGGGAGAACAGTGTCTCCCTATCCACTTTCTCTGACCATGCATAATGTTAAACACCACTGCTATGCAGTGGAGGCCGGTGGTCAGTCCGATGGGTGGGGAGAGAGCACGTCAGCAGAGGCAGAAGCAAGAGGTCATGAGAGGCGGAGCCAAGGGGGATCTGTGGATGAGGAACAGTGTTCGAATCCCCGACCCATGCCACAGAAGGAGAAAACTGAGGCACGAGACATGCCAGGGGTGGGGGAGAGAAATCACATGACCACACAGAAGCACCCCTTTGATTCCACCTTCTCTTGTTCTATCAGTAGCTCCCATTTCACAGAGCCAGGTGACTTGAAGATGATGGATGGGAGCAGAGAGCCCACACAGCCATGCTAACAAGAGGAATAATTAAAATAAGATGTGATGGTCTCAGAGCCACGGAGAAAAGCGGCCTTTGGAACATAGGAACAAATTCTGAATGCTTCCCAACATCCGTGCTCCTGTTCTGAAAGCATCCAAAACTCCGTCACAAAGCATCCGCCAGAGCAGGCCAAGTAGAGAAGCAGCACAGTAGACATGTATATATGTATGTATGTATGATGTATGTATGTATTTATTTCTGTACTGCCCAATAGCCGAAGCTCTCCAAGGCCCCATCTACACAAGGATTTTACTCTGGGGTGGCTGCAAATCTAGGTCCCTCGGGACAGACAGCACAGTCGCCACTTCACAGCCATCCGCGGTTTTCTCCTGGGAAATGCGGATTTCCATGGAGGCACTTTGCTGGGATGTTTTCAATGTGCTGCGGGCTCCCCACGGTTGCGAGCCGTCTGTCCCTGCCCCAAACCGACGTCGCGTTTGCGGGGGGAGTGTTGTGGGCATGCGTAGTGCTTGCGTTGGCCTGCGACGCCCCTTTACTCCCCCTGTCCCTTCGCAGCTGCGCAGTTCCAGGGGACGGAGAGGCATTCTCATTTATTTAATCACACTTTTGCACATTTTGGCAGCTTCGTAGCTTCGCAGTGGTTGCTTTTGGACTCAGTGCCCAAGGGCTGGTGGGGGGGCTTGGGGGAGGACAAGCTTCGCTCCAGCCACCATTTTGGAGTGATGGGTAGGCACATACCGCTCATGCCTTGGAGTGGGAACCATCGCGAGAGTTTCAGGCTGGGGAACTGGCAAACAGATGGCGTGGAAACGAAGGAGCACAGAACGCCCACTTTTTAGCTAACAAGGGATGGACAGACACAACAGAACCCCCAAAGTACAAAACAGCCACAGGAGTGTTGCACCAGACTGCATGGCTGCGCATTAAAAGATAATAGCTAACAAAGGGCACTGCGTAAGATGCTTCTTCATTGGGCACTGGCCGTGAGAAGCTGCTTACCCAGTGTTTTCGGGGGCTTGCTTGGTTCCTTCTTGCTCCAACGCACCCTTTCTAGGCCACTAACTGTAAAAATATACATGTTCAGTGTAGGGATGGGGGAACAAGTGATGTGGGAATTCACCAGTACAAGCCCGATATTTGCCTCTTCTTGGTTTGTGCTCGCCTTTGATTTGGCATGAACGGGAAAGTTGTGCAAAGAAAGGAATGAATCTCGCATTTGCATGCATTTCTAAAGTTGCACAAATTTCCTCCGTAGACTAAAGGGTGAAATGGTGCATTTGCAAAGTTTGCAAAGTTGTGCAACTGCAAACTGTTTTCTCTTCCAAAAGCATGTATTTTCGAAAGTGAGCACCAGTTCGAGAAGTTGTGAATGTTTTGGGAGAGCACGTTCTCCTGCTCACACTCCCGTTTGGGGTGGTGAGCAGGGCATTTTTTCATGTTTTGTAAGTGGAAATTAAATTCCCCTATAGCCCTTGGAGCTTTTTGGCTCGTGTCTGCTTGCTTCAACACATCCTAATAGCTCTGTGTGGGCACGAGAAGGAGCAGGGCTCTTATCAGCAAAGACAACAACGTCTGAGGTTCAGCGGCTGGCTGGCAAAAAGGAGCGTGTGTGGGGGGGAATCCTGCTGTCTGATACTGCAACGTTTGGGAGTCGGATCAGTACTGCTTTAGAGACCCGCGCTGTGTGTCGTGGGGGCTTGCTTGAATCCTCCCTCCTCGTTCCCAAATACCTACACACATTCTTAGTACAGAAGTACAAAAAGTCTCTGCTACTGTCTACTCTCTTCCTAAACTCGCTCCAGGGAAATGGTGGCCCTGCAAGGATATCTATGGGGAATCTTTTCCTTAGGAACTTTAGAATGAACTAATACAGCTTCTCCCAGACTCGCCATTTGATTCTGGTACCTGTTGGTAAAACCACTTCTAGTCCCGGATGGTAAAAAATCAACCAGGCACTTTATATGAGAGAACCAGTTCTGAAGGAGGATGTTACCTGCCATGGCTGGACGTTCAGAAGACTCCTGCCATCCCCCATCCATGCATATTGAGATTCAGATGAAGCCCTGGCATGCAACGCGTGTGCCACAGAATAGACGGCATTGTAGATACTGTAGCTGTGACCGGTGATGCTCGTATCAAACATGGGGCCTGGCAGGTCCTCCCATTTCTCTTCCCCTGTACACCTCTTGTCTCCCCAGTCAAAGGGTTGGCCTGGTTTCAGGACCGTACAGCCAAATTCATATTCCCACCATTTATGGAGAAAGACGTCTCCTTGTGGTCGAAGGGGATCTAAAGCCCAGAAGAAATGTGTGAACGCTGGCACATTTCTTCTGTGTTCCATGAAGTGCAAAGCACCATGGAAATTTGTAAGTCTACGTTGGCCCAACTGGGGTCTTATTGCTGCCATTTCCAAATGTGGTGTGAAGATCCAAACCTTCCTAAACGTGGTCTTGGTAAAATACTCATTGTCTGCCATTGCCCATCCAACATTTAGTAAGATCTTGGATTCCCCGAAGAGAATCATCACTTGCAACTCAGCCCAAGCATCAGAATCGATCAGTTCTGATAGAAGAGGAACATCCATTGCGTGGATCGTACGGGTGAAGGCCACACAGACGTCATTCTGCTTGAGCAGTGGTGTCAGTGTCTGGATGAAATGTTCACTACGGTCATCCTCAGAAGGTCATCTCAGAAGGTCATCTCAGAAGGTCATCTCAGAAGCCCCCATGGATTTCCATCCAGCAACAGAGAACTCCAGGTCAACACTTGCTTCACATGAATACGCCCTGAGCCCTTCCATGGGGGCTGGGTTGAAGTCGGATCGCTCAGCATCTGCTCATTGCTTGCCAAGACCTCATTCCCCTGCTGGAGCCTGTCTAGCCAGCTCTCCTTCAGGTTCTGCTTGGACGCTGGCCTGGGAGGAAAACCCTCTTCCTACTGAGGATGGTTCAGCTGCTGCTGCTGCTGCTGTTTTGGAACTGGACTCGGGCCACGCAGGCGATGCTGAGGACCACCTGCCTCTTGGCCAGGCCTTATGAAGTGCGAGAAGACTATTACCAGCCAGGAGACTTCATTGTTGGTGGGAATCTACCACTTGGCAATGTTTTTCCTAAAGTCCCAGGGGAACTATTGATTCTAGGGCCATCGCAGATGGTCGATCATCCAATGTGAGTTTCTCCAAGATGAATCTGGGGCAGATGTCTGCCTGCTTCTCTTTCAGGGGCCACAAACCTGCTTTGCAGAGTCGTCTTCGGAGTCAGGCTGGGCTGGGGACCTGGGGAGACTTTGCCAGTCTAGATCCACATCTTTGCAAACCTGGAGAACAACTGACTTGCCTCTTGAGGGCGTTTGGTGTAAGGGGGCAGGCAGAGCTAGGCAATAGTCTGGTTCTGTGTGAAGGATCTGGCAGTGACAAAGACATGTGTGTGTGTGTGTGAGAGAGAGAGAGACAGCGCGAGAGAGAGATTGTGAATTCTTGGGTTTTGGCCTGAAGCCTTGGTCTTTACTCAGAGATGGTGGAACCAGGACGACTTTATCTCCTTCTGCTCTCACAAGTGCCATTGGGAGCCCACCGACACTCATTGTCCCTCTCACTGCAGGCCAGTAAGCACTAACAACCTGCACTACCTTGCCTTGGCATTCGCCATCCAGGAGCTCAACGAGAACCCAGCTCTCCTACCCAATGTGACCCTCGGCTTCCGCATCTATGACCACAGCGACGTTGGAAGATGGATCTATGTGAACACCCTGTCCCTGCTCTCCACACGGGGCCAAATATTTCCGAATTTTAAATGCAACAGATGGGATAAACTGCTCTCTGTTGTTGGGGGTCTCGAATCCACATCCTCACGGCAGATGGCATCTCTAATGGGCATCTTCAAGATCCCTCAGGTAAGCGGGTTCTGCAGAACTCAGGAACACAGAGATGCGAAACCCGGTCTCTGACAACAGTCTCTTGCCCATGCAGCGGGTGTGTGGCGCCGCTGTGTTTCCTGGCAGGAGGAGGTGACCTTCCAACTTCGGTCAACCTGCCATATAGTACCCTTGGCGGTAGCCATTCATCTTAGGTCACTGTGACATGGCTAATCCCAGCCGGCACTGGGATTTCTTTAGAACAATACGATTTGGACTGGGAGACACAAAGAGTGTTGTGACCCCATAAAGACTCGGAAATGAACAAGGTTTCCAAACCTCTGTGTTGCTCTGGCTGCCAAGACCAACTCGGCACACACAGACCGCCCACACACACCCCATCTAAAACCGGTCAATGTTTTAGGTATTGGGACACATTTCCATACACAATAGCCTTCATTTCAGCCATGTGCCTTAGGCTGTTAGCTGAAGGGTTTTGGAGTGGGGGCACTTTGAAGGTGTCTGATTCAGCCCCACAAACATTGTGACACGTGTTGTATTCTGTGTCTCCCCAACCATTTCATGAGCAGGGTTTCCAGGTCGCTTTGTTGCTCTGGGTTCAACTGACCCACACACATACCATGTGTTGATATACTTGAGTTGTGCGTCCTGAGATAATTCTGAGGAATTTGGGAGGTGCTCAAAAGACCCCAAGTTGCTTGTGAAGGATCTTTATTTTTGCTATACTCACCAAGGCCCATTCATTGCAATGGTAAGAAGTGTGTTGGCAGCCCTGACATTTGGATGAAAACCACACCTGGGGGAGTCTTAGAGGGATCGCAGAGCTCCAGCTTACCTTGAGTAGTCCAGTTTTGAAATGACCGTCTTCCACCAAGGTAACACTTCAGGCCTCTGACCTAGGCTTTCGTCCATGCAATCTTACACAGTTAGAATGGGCTAGTCCTAGAAATGCCACAAACCTCTTCATTGTTTTTGCTGCTTTGGACTAACACGGCCACCCCCCTGGAAATTCCTTTCTACAGCTCACGTTTGGCGTCGTTGAACCTATCCAGAGGGAGAAAACGGTCTTTCCTTCCTTCTTCGGCATTGATCCCAATGAAATGCCTTAATTTGAGGGCATCGTCCGGCTGCTCCTGCATTTCCATTGGAACTGGATTGGGCTGTTTGCTCCCAAGGATGACCATGGTGAACATTTCATCCAGACACTGACATCACTGCTCAAGCAGAATGACATCTGTGTGGCCTTCGCCCGTACGATCCAAGTGGCGTCTTTTCTTCTTCTATCAAAACTGATTGATTCCGATACTTGGGCTTAGTTGCAAGTGATGATTCTCTTCGGGGAATCCAAGATCTTAGAAAATGTTGGATGGGCAATGGCAGAGGATGAATATTTTACCAAGACCTCACATAGGAAGGTTTGGATCTTCACAACACATTTGGAAATTGCTGGAAGAGCATCCAGCTTCGGCCGTCTTGATCTGACACCTTTCCATGGTTCTTTGCACTTCATGGTCCACAGAAGGAATGTGCCAGCGTTCTAACATTTCTTCAGGGCTTTAGATCCACTCCAACCAAAGGAGATGTCTTTCTCCATAAATGGTGGGAATATGAATTTGCTTGTATGTTCCTGAAACCAGGCCAACCCTTTGACTGGGGATACAAGATGTGTACAGGGGAAGAGAAATGGGAGGACCTGCCAGGCCCCATGTTTGATACGAGCATGACCGGTCGCAGCTACAGTATCTACAATGCCGTCTATTCCGTGGCACACGCGTTGCATGCCAGGTCTTCATCTGAATCTCAACGTGCATGGATGGGGGATGGCAGGAGGCTTCTGAATGTCCAGCCATGGCAGGTAACATCCTCCTTCAGAACTGGTTCTCTCATATAAAGTGCCTGGTTGATTTTTTACCATCCGGGAATGGAAGTGGTTTTACCACCAGGTACCGGAAGCAAAAGGCGAGTCTGGGAGAAGCTGTATTAGTTCATACTGAAGTTCCTAAGGAAAAGATTCCCCATAGATATCCTTGCAGGGCCACCATTTCCCTGGAGTGAGTTTAGGAAGAGAGTAGACAGTAGCAGAGACTTTTTGTAATTCTGTACTAAGAATGTGTGTAGGTATTTGGGAACGAGGAGGGAGGATTCAAGCAAGCCCCCACGACACACAGTGCTGGTCTCTAAAGCAGTACTGATTCCGCTCCCAAACTTTGCAGTATCAGACAGCAGGATTCCACCCCCCCCCACACACACACACACACTCCTTTTTGCCAGCCAGCAGCTGAAACTCAGATGTGGTTGTCTTTGCTGATAAGAGCCCTGCTCCTTCTCGTGCCCACACAGAGATAGTAGGATGTGTTGAAGCAAGCAGACACGAGCCAAAAAGCTCCAAGGGCTATAGGAGAATTTAATTTCTACTTACAAAACATGAAAAAATGCCCTGCTCACCACCCCAAATGGGAGTGTGAGCAGGAGAACGTGCTCTCCCAAAACATTCACAACTTCTCGAACTGGTGCTCACTTTCGAAAATACATGCTTTTGGAAGAGAAAACAGTTTGCAATTGCACAACTTTGGAAATGCACCATGCCAAATCAAAGGCGAGCACAAACCAAGGAGAGGCAAATATCGGACTTATGCTGGTGAATACAGTGGCTTTCCTAGCAAGGAAATTGCTGGACAGCTTTAATGAAGCCCAGTTGATCACCTTCAGCATGCTGGTGTTTTGCAGTGTGTGGGTCTCCTTTGTGCCAACTTACCTGAGCACCAAGGGAAAGTCCATGGTGGCCGTGGAGATCTTCTCCATCTTGGCCTCTGCGGCTGGTCTCCTGGGTTGCATCTTTCTCCCCAAATGCTACATTATTCTCCTGAGGCCCCATCTCAATTCCAAGGGTCATCTAATAAGGAGAAAGATTCTGTGATTTTTACTACTGTAGAGAAGTCACTGTGAATTCATTGTCCACTCCCTCCGTCACATTTCCCCATGCTATGTATCCTTACAGGAGTCATTGTACTTTATTGTATTTAAAAATACATCTATCCAATCAAGTCCATTATTTCTGTACATGGTTTATTTTCTGGTCATATATTTGTTTGTTTGTTTGAAGTGTGGTGTAGTGATTAGAGCATTGGACTGGAACCTGGGAGATGTTCCAGTCCCCACTCAGCCATGAAGCTCACTGGGTGGCTTGGGGCCACTCACTGACTCTGCGCCTAACCTACCTCACACGGTTGTTGTGAAGATGAAATGGAGGAGGAGATAGATGCCCATGGAAACTGCCTTGGGTTACCTGCAAGAGGACAAAGTGCAGGATATAAATGTAAGAATAACAAATGTAATAGTAGTAGTAGTAGGAATAGTAGGAGGAATACTGACAGTAATAATCCAAATATCTGGGACTAGGACTAAGCAGCAAGGTGGCCAAGCTTGCTGATTATACCAAATTATTTAGTATAATAAGTTTATTTTTGTGAACCGCCCAGAGAGCTTCGGCTATTGGCTGGTATAGAAATGAAATGAATGAATGAATGAATGAATGAATGAATGAATGAATAAATAAGTTGGTATCATTAAACAATCTGGTATATTTGAAACAAAGAGGGATTGCGAAGAGCTCCAGAAGGGTCACTCCATAGTGGGAAAATGGACATCAACATGGCAAATGCAGTTCTATGCAAGGAAATGTAAAGTGATGCACATTGGGGTGGGGATGTGGGGGGCAATCCCAACATCACTTGTATGCTCGTGACTGGCCAAGACAGAGATCTTGGGCTTCTGGTCGACAGTTTGATGACAACGTCAACCCACTGTGCAGCTGCTATGAAAAAAGGCCCATCCCACGTGTTCCAAGGCATAATTAGGAAGGGGATTGACTTGGCTATGGGGATGGGAAAATGCTGCAGGGCATATATGGTTCAACACACTCAACTCCCCCCCCCCGCCCCGATCCATGACTTTCTGGTTCAGGTCAGGCCAATAGTGTATAAGGACAGTAATTCCACATCTTCTTAGGCAATTTCTGCCGATCCAAACAAAAAGGAAAGTGCAAACTTCCTGGTTACACAAGATTCTTTGTGAAACTGGACCAGAAGTATGCCTTATCATGCACTCGGGAATTTCCATCTAAGCGGCACTACTTTCACCCTTCACTCCATCACAACTGCACAGCATTTCAGCTTCAGAGAAACTTGTGCTGGGACACACTCGTGATTGACTGCAGGCTTCCCTAACAAGCTCCGCTGTGCCCTTTGTTTCCAGTCCCTGATGGTAAAGAATCAAGCAGGCACTTCATGTGAGGGAACCAGTTCTGAAGGAG
This sequence comes from Heloderma suspectum, assembly GCF_057233095.1. Taxonomy (NCBI): domain Eukaryota; kingdom Metazoa; phylum Chordata; class Lepidosauria; order Squamata; family Helodermatidae; genus Heloderma; species Heloderma suspectum. The sequence continues at coordinate 53,566,786 of NC_139475.1, forward strand.
GATGTAACCTGCCTTGGCTGGACGTTCAGCAGCCTCCTGCCATCCCCCATCCATGCGTCCTCCTAATCCACTTATGTGTCTTCTTCCTCCCAAGGTGCCTAGCCCAAGTATGGCCACCTCTAAGAGGGTTCCTTGGTGTCTCCTGGGCTCAGGGGATCTGTTCTGGGTGCTGAGCCAGGATCCACACTAACACCTAGGGGTGCACGAAAGCCACTTACCTGGTCTCGCAGCTTGCTTCGCGGTGGGGGGGAGGCACTTCACTGCTCCCCCCGAAGTTCATGCCAGGGGGGGAGGCTTCCCGCCTCGCCCGGCCAAAATTCAGGCCGGGGAGGAGGCGCCTCGCCCGGCCGCGAAATTAAAAGTTAAAAAAAAAAAAAGCCCCCGTGATCGGCTACATGACGATTAACGTAGCCTATCACGGCTAGATCTGCAAAGTCAGCCGTGATAGGCTACATTAATCGTCACATAGCCTATCACGGGTGACTTAAAAAAAAAAAAAAAGTGCATATGCAAATGGCGGCCCCCATAGGGAGCCGCCATTCGCGTTCCTTATTTGGTCGCTGTAGTCTACGTAAATCTTTACGTAGACTACGGCGAAAATAAGGGCAACGCAAATAGCGACCAACTAAGGAACGTGAATGGCGGCTCCCTATGGGGGCCGCCATTAGCCGTACGCGCTTTTTTTTTTTTTAAGTCACCCGTGATAGGCTACGTGACGATTTACATAGCCTATCACGGCTGACTTTGCAAATCTAGCCGTGATAGGCTACGTTAATCGTCACGTAGCCTATCACGGGGGCGTGTTGTTGTTTTTTTTTACTGTTATTGGAATGGCGGCGGCAGCAGCCGGTCAAAAGACCGGCTGCCGCCTCTGCCCCTGTCGAAGACCTGCTGAACTGCCGCCGGGACCCGCCGCCAGGAGGGACATTCGGGAAAGGTAAGTTCTGTCCTGGGGGGGGTGCGGGGTGCGGGGGGGTGCGGAGAATTTCTCCCCGAAACTACTTCGGGGGGCCGAACACGTTGGCACTCGGCCCCCCGAAGTTTCGGGGAGAAATTCTCCCCCATCCCTACTAACACCCCTCCTTGTCCCTCAGTCTGGGGGAGTCTTCATGGCCGCAAGGGGAGCCCCGTCAAGACACTAAACCCCACTCAGATTGAGACGGGGGGCAATTGCTGTAGGCTCCTGTGAGAAAGGTCCGTGTGACGAGTGTTTCCGTCTGGCCCGGCAACAATCACGGTGGCAGCCATCGGAACAGTGGCTATGCAGAAACATCGTCGGATCTTGGATACAGTTATGGGCAGACTTGGAAGCCGCCATGTTAGAGACAGATATTGCAAGACTGTGGATTTTTTTCTAGCGTACAGGACTGATATCAGAGCTGAAGGATTAGAGGCCTGTATAATGACAGGAAGGTGGGAAGCACAAGTCTTTAACTACAGGGAAGAACTGGAACCCATAAGATCTCCACAGCTGAAATCCCTCCACGAGGCAAAACTGTGCAACCTACGCAGTTCCGCCCTCTGAGATTTAATAAAAAAGTCTTGAAGGAAGTGGTCTTACATGGCATTCGATCGTGGGTCTGTTGACCCCAGTGGTGTCTCCACCAGAGGTAGGTGACCTTCTGGGAGGCTGTGGGCAGACCTGGCTGATTGAGAAAGTGCCTTGGGCCCTGCCAGAACATGGGCATGTTGCCACTGGAAGCATCAGCTGGCTGCGTCCTGAGACCCTCATTTCCTAAGAATGTCCCTAAGCCCCACATTCATGGAGGAAGAAGATGGGAGCAGTTAGAGCCCCTCACTCTGGTAGGAAGGGATCCCAGCTGCCCCTGAGAAATCTTGTTCTTGGACACAAAAACCAATCCAAGCACGGAAGGGTAGGGCACCTTGGCAGGCACCAGGAAAGGTGTCCTGGGGCACAAGGTTGCCCACGGGTGTCCCATCACCTGCCGCTGGCTTAGATGGACTGGCGCTGGCTCTCCAGGGTTTCTGGCAGGAGTCATTCTGTCCTCCGCAGTCATTCTGTCCCCACCCCTATCATGCCCCCGGAACGCACAGACCGCTACGCCAGGCTTTGGCTCTGGCACAGTCAGGATTCCCCACTGGCTTTTGGATGGCTTAATAACCATCGGTGGTCACACATCATGCATCTCCTCTCGGTCAGGACCCCTATTTTCTGTGGAGCGACCACAGTGGCGCCTGGACAGGTTTGGCATCCTTGGTAGAATTGCTGTAGATTGGCCTTCCCCCACCGGGTGCACTCCAGATGTATGGAACTGCAGCTCCCACCATTCCCAGCCAAAAGAGCCAATGGTGAAGCTGGTGAGGAATGATGGGGTTCTTGGCCAAAGCATCTGGAGAGCACCAGCTGGGGAAGGCAGGGGAAGACAATGTCGTGTGTAGCCTCAGGGGTGGCCAAGAAGGCTGAATGCCAGGTGTCCACGCAGGAGGAAGGTCAGGCACCCGGACAGTGTGTCATCCGAAACAGGGCTCAGGCAACATGGCATCCGAAGTCCAAGGGAGGGATGGGCACACTCACTGGAGTCCGCATTCCACGCCACTCGCTGGGCCCCGTTGGTCCCCCGCCATTGTGCGGCAAGCCATGCGACCTGCCAGGCGGTTCATGGATGCCCAGCAAGTGACGTCCCCCCACCCTGCAAGCCACCCTTTGGTGTGAAAATGGAGGCTCTGCTCTTTATGTCGGCCACCATGTGCGAAGAGTGGAGGCCATTGGTAGCCCCATAGACGCAAAGTTAGAGGCTTGAACGGTCTAATTAGACCAGCTGTGGCTGTAATGCTGAGGAAATGGGGCTGTTTCTGGCCACCGTTTTGCACGAGTGGCGACTGATGTGGATGGCAGAGCCTCCATTTTTATGCGCAATGGCGGTTCACGGACAAGTGGGGATCCCTGCGTTTGCCCGACTGCGCACGTGCCTGGGCAGGCGAGCGCCGGGATCCGTGGCCTGGCATCCAGGGGGCTGAGCGGGCCGCGCACCTTGCAGCCTCTCCTGGGAGAACGTTCCGTATCTGACCGGACCCCACCCACCCAGAGCAGCAGCATGGCGGGTGCAATTTCAGGCCTCTCCTGGCCCCCAGCCCACCTGCATTTGCCCACCCCTGTTCCAATTGCTCCGGGTAATCCCGCTACCTCCTCCGGATCTCTACCTGGCATCACCTACCATAATCTGTGGCCCCGGGCGCAAGCGGGACGGGCCACAATCTGTCCACAGCTGTCTGATGCAATGGTTCTGCCAGCGGTGCGGCTCAGGAAGCCACCAGGGCACAGCGAGGGCAGGACCATTTTCCCCAGGCTGAGCGAGCCAAACGTCTTCCAGATCCCCTTCAGGGCCTTCTCCCTTCCAAGGTCCCCGGCCTGGGGGGACCTCCTGCAAAATGGTTGCTTGCTATCTCTTTGGCTGAGGGGATCCCTTCCTGGGGATGGGCCAAGATCCACACCAGCCTCCATCCCGTCACGCAAGCTGGGGCGAGTCTCGGGGCCACACCGTGGTCCACCAGGAAGGCCCAGAAAGCAAATCAGACTGAGGTAGGAGGTGAATTTCTGCAGGCCAGAGACCTGCAGTGGCCATGACAGAGACATTCCTTGCTTCCAGATCAGCTGGACGAGGCCATGATTCTCCCGAGATACACTGTGAGCCCATGGCCTGGCTGAGGAAGAGCCCAGAGAGGGTCTCCATCGTAGTTTTTATGGAGACTGCCTCCCTGAACCCCCCACGACCGAGGAAAACACAACTCTCGGGGCAGAACAAGGAGCAGAGCAGCATGGTGGCAGTGTGGGCAACGCAATCATGCAGACTTATGCACCGAGTAGAACTCTGCCACTGCAATTCCTCCCTTTCCCCAGCCATCTGTCTGGGGAAAGAACTTCGCATGTGCCTGGGCTCCAACTTGGATTCCGGTGCTCAACTTTACCCAGACCGAAGGGCCGAACCTGATGACTAACGTGAACTCCACCTGCCCCACAGAGAGCCAAAGAGTGATGCAAACATGTTTTTCACCGTTCGAGGTGCAAAGGGAGCCCAGCGCCGTGGGGCCCTGCTTCTTCCTCTCCCCTGGTGTTACCAGGGTAATGACAGTAATTCTGCAGGAAGCCCCCATGGATTTCCATCCAGCAAGTCAACAACAGAGAACTGCAGGTCAACACTTGCTTCACATGAATACGCCCTGAGCCCTTCCATGGGCACCTGGGTTGAAGTCGGACCGCTCAGCATCTGCTCATTGCTTGCCAAGACCTCATTCCCCTGCTGGAGCCTGTCTAGCCGGCTCTCCTTCAGGTTCTGCTTGGACGCTGGCCTGGGAGGAAAAGCCTCTTCCTACCGAGGATGGTTCAGCTGCTGCTGCTGCTGCTGTTATGGAACCGGACTCAGGCCACGCAGGCGATGACCGTGGATGACCGTGGATGACCGTGTAAAGTTGAGCACCTGAATCCAAGATGGAGCCCAGGCACGTGCGAAGTTCTTTCCCCAGACAGATGGCTGGGGAAAGGGAGAATTGCGGCCCCCCTTTGCGAAGTGTGTGCAGAGTAGGGATGTCAGAGAATGTCTCCACGAATCCCTGGGAGGCCGAATGCCAATGCAGTCGGCCCCCCGAAATTGGTGGAGAAATGGGCGCCGCCATTTGCATTCCTTTTTTTGGCACGGGGAGTCTATGTAAATATTTACGTAGACTACGGCGAAAATAAGGGCAACGCTATAAGGCACAACCGTTTCTCCACCAATTTCGGGGGGCCGAATGCATTGGCATTCGGCCTCCCGGAGATTCGTGGAGAAATTCTCTGACATCCCTAGTGTGACCCCTTAAAGACTCGCAAATGAACAAGGTTTCCAAAACTCTGTTGCTCTGGCTGCCAAGACCAACTCGGCACACACAGACCGCCCACACACACCCCATCTAAAACCGGTCAGTGTTTTAGGTATGGGGACACATTTCCATACACAATAGCATGATTTTCAGCCAGGTGCCTTAGGCTGTTAGCAGAAGGGTTTTAGAGTGGGGGCACTTTGAAGGTGTCTGATTCAGCCCCACACTGAATCAGTGTTTGCTTCCGAGGATGACCGTGGTGAACATTTCATCCAGACACTGACACCTCTGCTCAAGCAGAATGACATCTGTGTGGCCTTCACTGGTACGGTCCCTATGACGTACGCTCCTCTTTTTACAGAACTGATCGATTCCGATACTTGGGATGAGTCGCAAGTGATGATTCTCTTTGGGGACTCCAAGACCTTAAAAAATGTTGGATGGGCAAAGGCAGGAAATGAATATTTCAAGCCAAGGGATCCACTTCTTAGCGGTGCCGCACCCTCCTGAGGGAGTCAGGAGACAAGTCGGCTCAAACCTTGTCTTCTCCTCCTCACCTGGGTGGTCCCACTGAGCGCTAGAACTGCACCTTGAATGTGAGACTGTGGACAGTCACCTGGTGATATCGACCAGCCGCTCTTCAGATGTATTCTCTGGGAACAATGGGACATGCAGTCCAAGCCATCTGTGGGCCAACTGGGGCTGACACGCTGCCTGCCATGACATGTTCCTTTCCAGAATCCCCAGAATCCTTTGCTCCCTTTGAACTGCCCTCTTGATCCCTTTATCAATGAAAGGGGTGCAGGGCCTGGGTTGGGTTTGCCAGATGTCAGGACTGGGGCATGGGGCATCGTCTGGAAGGGCACGAATTGGGAGCCAGGCCCAAAAAGCCATCAGGGTCTGAGGGCAAATGAGAAGACAGGGGCAGAGAACAAGGCAGGAGTTAGGCAGAAGAGCAGTAAGGATCACAGGACAGACACAGATGCTGAAATGAGAAGAAGTCAATAAATGTGTGAGCTGAAGGAGACCGTGTTACTCCAGCAAGGCGCAGCTGGAAGAGCAAGTCCTGAATACTCCTTCCTGCTCGGGAGTGGCCAGTGGCCAACCTGGACTGGGGTGTGCAGAGAGTTCTAGCCAGCACCCGTCTTGTTCTGGGGAACGGGGGGAGCCATTTTCCCCCGTTTTCATGCCATGGCTGTGCCCACAAGTGACTTTTCTGTGACTTTTCTGGTTCAGTCCGTGGAGGCAGATCTCCTCCTCCATTTCATCCTCACAACAACCGTGTGAGGTAGGCTAGGCACAGAGTCAGTGAGCGGCCCGAAGCCACCCAGTGAGGTCCATGGCCGTGTGGGGACTGGAACGCACATCTCCCAGGATCCAGTCCAGCACTCTAACCCCTACACCACACTGTCTTTATCCACACGTCGAAAAGCATTGGTCCCATTACAGATCCCTGCTATCTAAGAAGCTATCTGAAAGTTCAATGTGTTTGAAGATACAGTTTAAAACTGGAGCAGGAAAACAGTGAACACCCTTTTAAGTGGTTCGGCAAATGAAATCATGCCACCGGGGAATTCTGAAGATCGGAATGGTTCATACAGAAAATCCCATGCGGAGGAACATCATATGCAGGAGTACAATGCAAAACATACCATGATTACAAAGAAAATATACGTGTACCCGATCAGTTTGATCACGCTATAGACATACATTCTGCTGCGGATTTGATAACCAGAGATGGAGCTGTATTTTCCAGTTTCCTCGCAGTGCTTTGATAAAGGGAGATCCGGCTGGGTCGGATAGATCCTAATGGAGTCGTTTTCCAAATGGCATTGTGGGCGAATGGGGGAGAAACGATGAGACGACACAACCAGGTTTGGGATAAAACAGGGCCACATTTATTAACTCATTACAATCTACGAATTGTGATAAGTACCCGGTACGGGTATGTGACTGGGCGAAAGGAGGAATCAGATGATGCTCTTTAAGCAACGCTGCTCCCACTTGCAGTGTGAAGTAGGCAAAAAACCCCATAGCCCGGTCAAGCTGGCTAAGAACCGAAATTCCTACTCAGCCCCCAATAGGGCGACTAGTACAGCCCACACTGCATGTTGGGCGTCAGGGAGGGAGCAAGAAAAGCCGGGATGAAGGAGGAAAGGGGGGCGTTGAGGGCTAAAAATCGGCCTGCTCGCCCCTGCCCCAACGGGACGTCGCGAGCAAAGGCCGATGGCCTTCGGCCTCGTCCTGCCCTTGCCCCCCACCGGGGCAAGCCAGGGGCAGGGTGAGGGCACTTTACCCTGGAATCATGAAGTGGGGTGAGGTCAGCTGCAACCGACGGTTCCCTGGGACTCACCCGTTGGCTGGAGAACTGTCTGCACCCACAGCCTCCCGGGAAGAACATCATCACAGGGGGAGACCAACCTGGTCCTACCAGGTTCGTAGGATTAGTTAGTTAGCAACAAACTACCTTTATTAGAGCAATACGACAATGGCACCCATGACCTAGGGAGGTGGTGGGCTCTCCCACACTGGAGGCCTTGAAGACGAGGCTGGACAGGGATGTTCTGACTTGGATCCCTGCACTGAGCAGGCGGTTGGAGTCTATGGCCTTGTAGGCCCCTTCCAACCCTACTATTCCATGATTCTATTCTATGACTCTGTGGTAGCCATCAGCCGGAGAGGGAGGTCCTACACCTCCCTGGGAGAAAGGTCCCAGGGCTTTCGGTCCACCCTGAGAGGCTTGCAACTTGGGGAACCACTCGGGGGGCCACAAGGGAGCAGAGGGCCTGGGCCAGGGCTGAATGTGACCCAGCAGACTCCAGTCAGCGCAGTGGTGGAGGACAGGGGCGGTAGAATCATAGAGTCATAGAATCATAGACTAGTAGGGTTGGGAGGGGCCTACAAGGCCATCGAGTCCAACCCCCTGCTCAATGCAGGACTCCAATTCAGATGGGTGGTGGGATACTGGTGTTAACATTTTGGAGAGATCAGCCTCCGTTTGCTCCTTGGGAGAGAGGTGGTGTTAGGATGCCGGACGTTATCTGGCTTCTCTGCCTCCTTCCCATTCTGTGTCTTCCCGTCGTAGATGCTTTACTGTAAAAACCAAACATTTAGTACTTAGTTAGTTGTCCACCCTGGGTCTTTGGGACAAGCGACTCCTGCAGAAATGACGTTTTGGGGTCACGCGACTCCTCCGGAAATGATGTTAGGGAAGCGTCACCCTAGCCCGAAATCCTTCTGAGCATTGTGAAGCCCTGGGGCACGTACATACACGTCACATCATTTTCAGTTTCTATCCCGGCATTGCAAAGCACATTTGGAGTCTACTGAGGAATCCGAACACTGCCTCGAGGCTTCTGAGAGCGAGGGGTGCTGGAGAAACCCAGATGGGCTCGGATGAGTCTGGACTGGTCTGCCATTTCCTCAGCTTTTAGGATTTCATTTCCCAAGGCAGTGGCTTCTTCACCAGTTTAACGTGGGTGGGCGTGTGCAGGATCACGCTCACCGGTGACGTCGTGAATGGTGTGGGTGTCCTTTTCCCCCCGTTTAAATCCTAGTTTGCCGAAATGTCTTCCATGTTGGGGAACTCCCTGGAATTCCATAAAAGGACTTTAGCTGCTCTCATGGGTATTTCAGAAGGTCTCCTGTGAGGTTGCCTGCAGGGAAAAGTGGCCTGCCCGGAGGGGAAGTGCCCACTGATAGCATTCTTGCCTTCAGTCTTAGCCACACTTCCCTGAGGGTAACTGTCATTGAAACCAGCAGGACTTGCTTCTGAGTAAGTCTACGCACAGTAAGTCTACTAAGTCAGTAGACTTGAGTAAGTAAGTAGAGTTGACTAAGTCTACTGGGCGAAGGCTGGAGCTGAAAATTCGTTAACTATCCCCAATGCTTCTCTGAGATCCCACTGGACACAGCAAGGCCTTTTTGGAGGGGGGTCAGGGCACAGGGAGGTCTTGCCTTTCTGGACAAACCTTGGCCTTTCCTGCTCCAGTCCTCAACGTGCTCCGAACCCAGCGTCAGTTCCAATCGCGATCCACATTGAAACCAGGGAGTTGGGCCGGGCTGGCTTGCAGATTGGATTGGACGCGCGGCTTCATAAACACGCCTGACCCGTTCCTTTCCTGGGAGGAAGGGCCGTTGAATTCAGTGGGGCTTGCGTCTGAGTAGGCTTGCCTAGGAGTACCAGCCTTAAGATCCTGCATCCCCTTCAATGCATTTCCTCAGAACCTCCCCCTCCATTGACTTCAGTGGACCTTTTATCTCAGAGAGGCAGGCTGGAATGCTGGTCAAATCTGCCGATGACACAAAATTGGCCAGGATAGCTAATACCTTGGAAGACAGAAACAAAATTCAAAGTGCTCTGGATAGACTGGAGCGCTGGGCAGGAAACAACAGAATGACATTTAATAGGGATCAATGCCAAGTTCTGCACCTCAGAAAAAGAAGAAGCATCATAGAATTCATAGAAGCATCGCTTCCAAATCCCAGGAAGTACTAGTTCCTCTCTACTCAGGACTGGATAGGCCTCATCTGGAGTACTGTGTCCAGTTCTGGGCACCACACTTTAAGAAGGATGCAGACAAGCTGGAGAGGGTTCAGAGGAGGGCAGAGAAGATGGTCAGGGGACTGGAAACAAAGCCCTGGAAGGGGGTTGGACTTGATGGCCTTGCAGGCCCCTTCCAACCCTACTCTTCTATGATTCTATAGGGATGCTCTGACTTGGAGTCCTGCACTGAGCAGGGGGTTGGACTCGATGGCCTTGTAGGCCCCTTCCAACCCTACTATTCTATGATTCTATGGTGTACACCTGTCTTCCCCCACCTGGTGTCTTCCAGAACTGTTGGACTGCGAGTCCCATAGTCCCTAGCCACCAAAACCAATGGCCAAACTGGTTAGGAATGATGGGAGTTCCAGTCCAAAACCTCTGGAGCGCACAGGTTGGGGAATGCTAGAACACAAATTGCGATCTCCATTCTGAGGGATGGCCAAGAAGACTGGGTCATCTGAGACAGGGTTAAGGGAACATGTCATCCTAGGTCTGAGGGTGCCCTCAGGGAACCTTCTGCAGGATCCAATTTGGGCTGCAGTGCTAGCTCCCCAAAACTTTCAGAAATCCCTGGATTCCATAGGTCTTTGGGGTGGACCATCCTGATAGGTCCTCTGCCCCTGCAGGGTTTTTTTCACTGCAGACAGACCAGGCAATGTCTAAATACCTGGCTCTGAACTGCTATAACCAGATGCCAACTCCTCCCTTTCCCAGCCATCAGTCTAGTCCAGTGAAGGTTGGCCAAGGCCTGGACTAGTGAATGTTGGCCAAGGCCTGGACACCGTCATGGATTGGCAGAACTGTTTTCCTCCCTCCAAAGTGCAAAGGGAGCCCAGCAATCTGGGTCTGCAGTTATTTCGCTATCCTGTTATTATGAAGATAGCAGTAATTTTTGATGAAGCCCCTGTGGATTTCCGTCCACGAAATCGATAACAAAGAAACCCAGGAGAAAACATGCTTAAGATAAATACGCCCTGAGCCCTTTCATATGTGGCTGGGGTGGTGTTTCTGTCTGGTCATTTATTCCTGTGATTTAATCACCCTGCCGGGGACTGAATCGTTGACTGTCTCTCAGGTTCTCTTTGTTGCTGACTGAGAATGGAAAGTTGCTCTCTGACCCTGATGGTTTGGCTGTGGCTACTGCTCATATTTTGTCCCCTGCGTCAGGCCGCCTGGAAGATGCCAAGAAGCGAGTGTCTCTTGACCAGGACTTACGAACTGAAAGAAGATTACTACCAACTGGGAGACCTCATTGTTGGTGGCAATTTACCACTTGGCAGTTGTTATCCCATGAAGGCACAAGACTTTAGAAGATTATCCCTAGAAACATTCTCCCATATTCTTCTGTAAGAAGATCCACAAGAGGGATCTGGGATAGATGCTTGCTTGCTTTGCTCTTCGACTGCAGGTCTCTGTCCAGCGATACGCATCTGGTATGCAGCTGACACCTGAACTTTCCTGGTTTGAAATGCGACCTGTAGATACTTGTTATGATCGCCTTCAACCCATGATAAGAGTCAGAGACTTGACGGTTCTTCTTTGGCTTCATTCTGAGCCAGGGGAGAATCCCAGTTTCTCTCACTGGCATGATCAATGGTGCTATGGTATTCTCGCAGGCTGCCTGGGAATTAAACTTCGGAGACAGTGAGGGGGTCAAGTGCTGCTGTTGCATCTCCTGCTGCATGGCAAGATATGTGGAAAAGGGGTGCGTGTGTGTGTGTGTGTGTGTGTGTGTGAGAGAGAGAGAGAGAGAGAGAAAGAGAGAGGCAGAGTACAGGAACATGAAGACAAGTGTCAGGGGACTCAACTAAGAACTTGGGAGGACACTTCGGACTTTGTTCCAGAAGGTTGTCTGCTTGTGGTTGAGTTTGGAATAAACGGTTTTCAGATTTTTGGTCCAAATCTGGCTTTGCAGAATCATGCCTTAAATCAATTTGGACTGGAGAGGTCATTGGTGGAGAGTTTGCCGTCACAAATCCACTTCCTTGCCGACGGGGAGAACAGCTGATCTACCTCTTGAGGCTCTTCGCTGCAAGGAAGGCAGAGTTAAAACAATAATTTCATGGAATCATAGAATCGTAGAATGGTGGGGTTGGAAGGGGCCTGCAAGGCCATCGAGTCCAACCCCCTGCTCCATGCAGGAATCCAAGTCAGAGCATCCCTGACAGATGGCTGTCCAGCCTCATCTTGAAGGCCTCCAGTGTGTGTGTGTGTGTGTGTGTGTGTGTGTGTGTGTGTGTGTAAGAGGGGGGGGGAGGGTCAACATACCAACCATATGAATTTCTCTATGAATCCTTGGTTTATGGACTGAAGGTAGCTTTGATCTAGAAGCTTTTGTATCTTTTTGAGGAGGGCTGAACCAGAAAGACTGCATCACCCTTCACTTCTTGGTAGTCCAGCTGGAATCCCCACATACTTCCCAACGTTGTTCTCATTGCAGGATGGAATTTATTACCAGCACATCTTGGCCTTGGTGTTCGCCGCCAATGAGCTCAACAAGGACCCAACTCTCCTCCCCAACACCACGCTCGGCTTCCGCATCTATGACCCCAGGGACATTGTGAAATGGATCTATGTGAGCACCCTGTCTCTGCTCTCCACACGGGGAAGAATGGTTCCCAATTATAAATGTGACAGGAAGGCTAAATTGCTCTCTGTTATCGGGGGCCTCGACTCTGAATCCTCAAGGCAGATGGCCTCCATCTTGGGCATCCTCAAGATCCCACAGGTAAGGGCATTCACGTGGGAAGAGGCGTGGGGGTTCAGCAGAACTCAGGAACACATTTGATCCAGGCACTGACAACACTGTTCAAGCAGAGGGTCAATTCTGTTGCAACTGACTAACAGGGAATTCCTTCCTGCAGCTCGGTTCTGGCTTTTCCAACCGCGTTCAGGGAGAGAACAGGACATTTCCTTCCTTCTTCCGGATTGATCCTGATGAAGTTCCTCAGTATGTGGGCTTCGTCCAGCTGCTCCTACATTTCCACTGGAACTGGGTTGGGCTGGTTTCCTACGCTGATGATGGTGGTGAAAATTTTATCCAGGCACTGACAACACTGTTCAAGCAGAGGGACATCTGTGTGTCCTTCACCAAAATGCTGGAGCCTGATGACAAGATCTTACTGCCAGGAGATATACTTATTCATACTCCTAGTTCTTGGCTCGAGTCCTCAGTTATTCTTCTCTTTGCGAACGGAGATGTCCTGGCATTCATTTTTTTCCTTCAAAGGCCCAAGGCCTCATTAAGGAAAGTTTATATCGTCACATCCCACCTTGACTTTTCTGCGAAGGGATCCTCATTTGGCTGGCAATATCTACAACCTTTCCATGGCGCTTTGCACTTCAGAGTCCACAGAAGGGATGTGCCAGGATTCGAGCATTTTCTCCAGGCTTTAGATCCATTAAAAGCACAAGGAGACGTCTTTCTCCCTGACTGGTGGGAACGGGCATTTGGCTGTAAGATTTTGAAATCAGGCCAATCCTCTCAACAGGGAAAGAGAAGTTGTACTGGGAAGGAGAAGCTGGAGGACTTGCCAGGCCCCACGTTCGAAATGAGCATGATGAGTCACAGTTACAGCATCTACAATGCTATCTATTCCGTGGGACACACGTTACATGCCATGTACATCTCAGGATCCAGATGTGCAACGACAGGGGAAGCCAAGTGGCTTCTGAAAGTCCAGCCATGGCAGGTAATGTTCTCATCAAGATTTGGCCATGGTGTACAAAGGGCCTTGGAGATTTTTTAAAGGTCAGACCCTGGAAGCAAAGAGTGAGTCTTAGAGAAGGGCTATCAGTCCGTTTTGAAGAGCCTAAGAAAGATATTGCATGTGGATAGACATTGTATAGCCATGTTTTCCCATAAAGAGCAAGAGGACATCAATAAAGAGCCATGGAGAATCATAGAATCATAGAATAGTAGGGTTGGAAGGGGCCTACAAGGCCATCGAGTCCAACCCCCTGCTCAGTGCAGGAATTGTAGTCCTTCTGCATTACTAATGTATTTACCACCATGGCTAATAAGGAGAGAGGAATCAAGCAAGCCCTCACAACCCACAGTACCCTAGTCTATGAAACAGTATTTGTTCTGCCCCCCCACAACCCACAGAATCCACCCCTGATCCTCCTTCAAGCCAGCCAGCTGAAGATGTGAGATATTGGGCTCTTTGATGACATGAGCCGACCTCCTCCAGCCCCCACCCAAAGATGTCAGAGTGTCTCGTAGCAAGTGTTGTTCAGTCGTTCAGTCGTGTCCGACTCTTCGTGACCCCATGGACCATAGCACGCCAGGCCTTCCTGTCCTGCGCTCTCTCCTGGAGCGTGCTCAAGTTCATATTCATTGCATTGGTGATGCTATCTAGCCATCTCATCCTCTGCCGTCCCCTTCTCCTTTTGCCTTCAGTCTTTCCCAGCATCAGGGTCTTTTCCAGGGAGTTTTCTCTTTGCATTAGGTGGCAAAATATTTGAGCTTCAGCTTCAGTATCTGTCCTTCCAATGAGCACTCAGGGTTGATTTCCTCTAGGATTGACTGATTTGACCTCTTTGCAGTCCAGGGGACTCGTAAGAGTCTTCTCCAGCACCACAGTTCGAAAGCATCAATTCTTCGGCGCTCAGCCTTCCTTAGAGTCCAGCTCTCACAGCCATACCTTACTACTGGGAAAACCATAGCTTTGATTATATGGACCTTTGTCGGCAAGGTGATGTCTCTGCTTCTCACTATGCTGTCTAAGTGTGCCATAGCTTTCCTCCCAAGGAGCAAGCGTCTTTTAATTTCATGGCTACAGTCACCGTCTGCAGTGATCTCAGAGCCCAAGAAAATAAAATCTGTCACAGCTTCCATTTCTTCCCCTTCTATACACCAGGAAGTGAGGGGGCCAGATGCCATGATCTTAGTTTTTTTAATGTTGAGTTTCAAACCAGCTTTTGCACTCTCCTCTTTCACCCTCAACAAGAGGCTCTTTAGATCCTCTTCGCTTTCTGCCATTAGGGTGGTATCGTCTGCATATCGGAGGTTGTTGATAATTCTCCCGGCAATCTTAATTCCGACCTGTGATTCATCCAACCCGGCGTTTCTCATGATGTACTCTGCATATAAGTTAAATAAGCAGGGTGACAATATGCAGCCTTGTCATACTCCTTTCCCAATTTTGAACCACTTGGTTGTTCCATGTCTGGTTCTTACTGTTGCTTCTTGACCCTCGTACAGGTTTCTCAGGAGACAGGTAAGGTGGTCTGGTACTCCCATCTCTTTAAGAATTTGCCACAGTTTGTTGTAATCCACACAATCAAAGGCTTTAGCGTAGTCAATGAAGCAGAAATAGACGTTTTTCTGGAATTCTCTTGCTTTCTCCATGATCCAGCGAATGTTGGCGATTTGATCTCTAGTTCCTCTGCCTCTTCGAAACCCAGCTTGTACTTCCGGTAGTTCTCGGTTCGCATACTGCTGAAGCCTAGCTTGTAGGATTTTGAGCATCACCTTGCTGACATGTGAAGTGAGCGCAATTGTGCGGTAGTTTGAACACTCTTTGGCGTTGCCCTTCTTTGGAATTGGAATGTAAACTGACCTTTTCCAGACTTGCGGCCATTGTTGAGTGTTCCAAATTTGTTTGCATATTGAATGCAGCACTTTAACAGCATCATCTTTTAGGATTTTAAATAGCTCGGCTGGAATACTGTCATCTCCGCTAGCTTTGTTGTTACTAATGCTTCCTAAGGCCCACTTGACTTCGCTCTCGAGGATGTCCGGCTCAAGTTCAGTGACCGCACTATCATGGCTATCAGGGACATTCAGATCTTTCCTGTATAGTTCTTCTGTGTATTCTTGCCACCTCTTCTTAATCTCCTCTGCTTCTGTTAGGTCCCTGCCTTCTTTGTCCTTTATCATGCCCATCTTTGCACAAAACGTTCCCTTGAGATCTCCGATTTTCTTGAAGAGATCTCTAATCTTTCCCATTCTGTTGTTTTCCTCGATTTCTTTGCATTGTTCATTTAAAGGCCTTCTTGTCTCTCCTTGCTATTCTCTGGAACTCTGCATTCAGTTGGATATATCTTCCCCTTTCTCCCTTGCTTTTCGCTTCCCTTCTTTCATGAGCTACTTGTAAAGCCTCATCAGACAGCCACTTGGCTTTCTTGCATTTCTTTTTCTTTGGGATGGATTGAGTTGCTGCCTCCTGAACAATGTTACGGACCTCCGTCCATAGTTCCTCAGGCACTCTGTCTATCAGGTCTAATCCCGTAAATCTATTCCTCACCTCCACTGTGTATTCATAAGGGATATGATTTAGGTCATACCTGAACGGTTTAGTGGTTTTCCCTATGTTCTTCAATTTAAGCTGAAATTTTGCAACAAGAAGCTCATGATCTGAGCCACAGTCAGCTCCAGGTCTTGTTTTGACTGACTGTATGGAGCTTCTCCATCTTTGGCTGCAAAGTACATCATCAATCTGATTTCGATATTGACCATCTGGTGATGTCCATGTGTAGAGTCGTCTCTTGTGCTGTTGAAAAAGAGTGTTTGCTATGATCAGCGTGTTCTCTTGGCAAAACTCTATTAGCTTTTGTCCTGCTACATTTTGTACACCAAGGCCATGCTTGCCTGTTATCCTGGTGATTTCTTGACTTCCTACTTTAGCATTCCAATCCCCTATGATGAAGAGGACATCTTTTTGGGGTGTTAGTTCTAGAAGGTGTTGTAGGTCTTCATAGAACCGATCAACCTCAGCTTCTTCGGCATCAGTGGTTGGGGCATAGACTTGAATTACTGTGATGTTGAATGGTTTGCCTTGGATTCGTACTGAGATCATTCTATCATTTTTAAGATTGTACCCCAGGACTGCTTTTCCCACCCTTTTGTTGACTATGAGTGCTACTCCATTTCTTCTAAGGGATTCTTGCCCACAGTGGTAGATATGATGGTCACCTGAATTAAATTCGCCCATGCCTGTCCATTTGAGTTCGCTGATTCCCAAGATGTCGATGTTCAATCTTGCCATCTCATGTTTGACCACCTCTAGCTTACCTTGATTCATTGATCTGACATTCCAGGTTCCTAAACAATATTGTTCTTTACAGCATCGGATTTTCTTTTCACCACCAGACACATCCACAGCTGAGTGTCCTTTCGGCTTTGGCCCAGCCGCTTCATTCTTTCTGGCGCTACTTGGAAATTCCCTCTGCTCTTCCCCAGTAGCATATTTGACACCTTCCGACCTGAGGGGCTCATCTTCCGGCGTCATATCTTTTAGCCTTGTGATACATTCCATGGGGTTTTCTTGGCAAGAATACTGGAGTGGGTTGCCATTTCCTTCTCCAGTGGACCACATTTTGTCAGAACTCTCTGCTATGACCTGTCCATCTTGGGTGGCCCTGCACGGCATAGCTTATGGCTTCACTGTGTTACGCAAGCCCCTTCCCCACAACAAGGCAGTGATCCATGAAGGGGCTTGTAGCAAGTAAACACCAGCTAACCCCCACTGCGAAAACCAGTGGGGAGGATTCATGAAATGGTTACTGCCTGAAGAAGATGCATCTCAGTTTTCAGCTAAACCAAGGGTCTGGTTCAGGATCTTTGTCTGGATCTTTGTCCTTTTTTTAGGATCTTGGTCAAAGATCCTTTGTCTGGATCTTTGGGAGGTCTGGGGATCATTTTGACACCTGACCCCCAGGAGGTGGAACAGACCCCTCCATAAGTGCTGAAAAATACAAATAGGAAAGAAATATTTCATGGTACCTGTAGTGACTATGGAGCCTAAACAAGGCAAACAAGGTAATTTTGACCCTTTCAGTTCGTAGCCCCTATGGACACCTTTTCTTTTTGAAAATAATTTTTTTTTTTTTTTACTGAATTTGGTGGGTGTTCAGGGGCTGCATATGGCTCCTTGTCCAAATGTTGCCCACTCCTGAATTAAACGATGGAGTACAGATGAAAACCATCTCCTTCCTTGATAACCTTCACAGTACAGTAGAAGACACCAGACCCTACTCACGGTCACAACCCTGTTTGCTCAGCATCTCTCTCATTTCAGATGCTTGCCTCCTTGAGGAATGTCCGGTTCAACAACAGTGCTGGAGATGAAGTCGCTTTCACGGGAAATGGCCGGAGATATGACATCCTGAACTGGATCTTCTTCCCAAATGGGTCTTTTAATCCTGTGGAAGTTGGATCGATAGACCCAGGAGCTCCCCCGGACCAAGACGTCAGCATTCGCTCAGAAGGGATCATGTGGGCTACAGAGGTGGGCTGGAAGTGAATGTTCCGAGGTCATGGGAGAACTGCAGAAGGTTGCACTTCTGCCTAGATGTCCTTCTAGATAGAACCAAGGCCTACTGAGGCCAGGGAGGGGCTGCTGCCCTGTGGTGAAGCGCTGGCTTTGCATGCAAAGATCCCGGGTCCCTGGAATCTCCAAGTAGGGCTGGGAAGAGATCTGGTGCTACCTTCCTTGGCCTATTAAGCTGGCCTTTTATTCAAAGCCACAGTCTCACTGCTTTAATGGACGGGATGGGGGCCAATCAACTTTAGCTCAATCCAGACAAGATGGAGATGCTACTGGCAAGTGGATTATCTCTGTTCAGCTTGTTCTGCAACAGGCTGTTGGACCTATCGCAAATCTGAATCGAAAGATCCCTGTATGAGGCCACAGTATCTGAATGAACTCCTCTTCACGTGTGTTGCTGCCTGTGCTCTGAGATCATCACCTGAGGCCCTGCTCCAAGTCCCCTCACAGACTGAGATAGGTCAGTGGCTATTCATGAGCAGGGCCCTCTCTGTAGTAGCCCCCAGATTGTGGTATATCCTCTCTAGCTAGGTTCTCCTGGTGCCTACTGTGTTGTCCTTTGGGCACCAAGCAAAGTCATTTTTATTTTCCCAGGTCTTTTAAAATAATATGAAGTCACTGCTTGTTTTATTTTGAAGGATACACTTCCTAGGGGTAGATGGGCAGCCCCCGTCTGGGTTCTCCAGGGGCCCACTGAGCCCCTGCCTCTGCTTGTGCACCCCTGGACCCATGCTTGAGCCCCATGCCCCTTGCCGAGCTGTCCACAGTTACTTAAGTGTGGACACAACTGTACTGTGTCCAGTTGAGGGCACCACACTTGAAGAAGGATGCAGACAAACTGGAGAGGGTTCAGAGGAGGGCAACGAAGATGATCAGAGGACTGGAAACAAAGCCGTATGAAGAGAGACTGAAAGAACTGGGCCTGTTTGGCCTTGAGAAGAGAAGACTGGGGGGAGATAGGATAGCACTCTTCAAGTCCTTGAAAGGGTGTCCCAGAGAGGAAGGCCAGGATCTTGTCTTGATCATCCCAGAGTGCAGGACACAGAATAATGGGCTCAAGTTGCAGGAAGCCAGATTCAGGCTGAACATCAGGAAAAACGTCCTGACTGTTAGAGCAATACGACAATGGAACCAATGATCTAGGGCAGTGGGGGGCTCTCCCCCACTGGAGGCGTTCAAGACGAGGCTGGACAGCCATCTGTCAGGGATGCTCTGACTTGGATTCCTGCAACATCGGGTTGGACTCGATGGCCTTGCAGGCCCCTTCCAACCCTACTATTCTATGATTCTATGATTCTACTTAGGATGCCTCTGCCTGCACCACGATTGCCATGTTGCAAAAAACCCATGGCGATCGCAAGAATGTGCACATGGAGTTATACGCAAAGTGCAGCTGTGAATTCATAGAATCATAGAATAGCAGGGTTGGAAGGGGCCTGTAAGGCCATCAAGTCCAACCCCCTGCTCCATGCAGGAATCCAAGTCAGAACATCCCTATAGAATCATAGAATAGTAGGGTTGGAAGGGGCCTGTAACACCATTGAGTCCAACCCACTGCTCCATGCAGGAAGCGAAGTCAAAGCATCCCTATGGAATCATAGAATAGTAGGGTTGGAAGGGGCCTGTAAGACCATCGAGTCCAACCCACTGCTGTATGCAGGAGGCCAAGTCAGAGCATCCCTCATAGAATAGTAGGGTTGGAAGGGGCCTGTAATACCATCGAGACCAACCCACTACTCCATGCAGGAAGCCAAGTCAAAGCTTGGAATCATAGAATAGTAGGGTTGGAAGGGGCCTACAAGACGATAGAGTCCAACCCCCTGCTCAATGCCCGTACATGCAAGATTACAGGTGTAAATGGGTAGCTTGGCAAGAGGGGCAGGGAGTTGAGCAGGGGCAGGGCTCAGCAGGAATGGCTCGGGGTGCAGGGACTCCTGGACCAGAACAGGTGCCCGCACTGTCCCTAACGCTTCAGGCTACGCTTAAAAATAGCATTTTTTCATGTTTTAAGCTGCTTGGGATCTGTCTCTTCTTTTCAAAGTATTTTAAATTATGGCTTCCGCTCTTGAAACGTTTGATGTGTTTTATCATTGGTTGCATTGCGTTTGATTTTCTCATATATGTTGCGCTGACAGCGGCAGAGACTCAGACATTTAATTAAATAAATAAATAAAGGGGAGGGCTGCAAACTGGTTTTCTCTGTATGGGGCCATGACTCAATGACGGAGCACCTGCTTTGCATGCAGAAGGTCCCGGGTCCATCTGCAGCCTCTCCAGCTAACATTGGGACAGCTTGTTGTTTATTCGGTCAGTCGCTTCCGACTCCTCGTGACTTCATGGACCAGGCCACCCCAGAGCTTCCTGTCGGTCGTCGCCACCCCCAGCTCCCCCAAGGTTGAGTCCGTCACCTCCAGAATATCATCCATCCACCTTGCCCTTGGTCGGCCCCTCTTCCTTCGGCCTTCCACCGTCCCTAGCATCAGTATCTTCTCCAGGGTGTCCTGTCTTCTCACTACGTGGCCGAAGTCCTTCAGTTCTGCCTTTAAGATCATTCCCTCAAGTGAGCAGTCCGGCTTGATTTCCTGCAGTATGGACTGGTTTGATCTTCTCGCAGTCCAAGGCACGCTCAGAATTTTCCTCCAGCACCACAGTTCAAAAGCATCGATCTTCCTTTGCTCAGCCTTCCTTGCGGTCCAGCTCTCGCAGCCATAGGTTACCACGGGGAATACCACTGCTTGAACTATGCGGACCGTTGTTGTCAGCGTGATGTCTCTGCTCTTCACTATTTCAAGATCCGTCATTGCTCTCCTCCCAAGCAGTAAACGCCTTCTGATTTCCTGGCTGCGCTCAGCGTCTGCAGCGTCTGAAAGACAACGTCTGTCACCGCCTCCACGTTTTCTCCCTCTATTTGCCAGTTCTCAGTCAAGCTGGTTGCCGTAACCTTGGCTTTTTGGGGGTTGAACTGCAACCCAGCTTTTGCACTTCCTTCTGTCACCGTCGTCATGAGGTTCCTCAGCTCCTCCTCCTTGCTCTCAGCCATCAAAGTGGTGTCATCTGCGGATCTGCGATTGTTAATGGTTCTTGTCCAAAACCCTGGAAGCCGCTGCCGGTCAGAGACAAGCCTGAACTTGATGGACTTGCTGTAAGAGTGGCTGGGTGACCAGCCAGATGGGCGAGTAATAAATTTAATAATGAATAATAAATAAATAATAAATAAGGCCGTGTCCAATATGCCTATTTGTGTCGTCGTATACATTATATACTCCGGGAGAGAGCGGAGGACAGGAAGGCCTGGCGTGCTATGGTCTGTGGGGTCACGAAGAGTCGGACACGACTGAACGACTGAACAACAATACATCATATATGAACAATGTGATGTGGCTGCAAAAAAGGCCCATGCTGTTTTGGCTGAACATCAGGAAAACCTCCTGGCTGTTAGAGCAATACGACTGTGGAGCCCATTACCTGGGGAGGCGGCGGGCTCTCCCACACTGGAGGCGTTCAGGACGAGGCTGGACATCCCCCTGTTGGGGATGCTCTGACTTGGATTCCTGCACTGAGCAAGGGGTTCGACTTGATGGTCTTATAGGCCCCTTCCAACCCTACTATTCTATGATTCTATGAGCCTCTATTATTATAGTTGCAGATCTCCAAAAGAGATTTGGCCCTCCAAACTGGTGAACCTATTCACTATACAATGGGAAAGACCACTGACTACCTCCAAGTCCTGTTTTCTTCCATGTCCATCATGTGGGAAACCTCGACTCTTCCCCCCCTTCCCTTTCAGAAGTCGCCCTCGGCGAGGTGTGTGGAGGAGTGCTCTCCGGGGCACCAGAAGAAAGTTCCAGAGGGGAAGCCGCTCTGTTGCTACGAATGTGTCCGTTGTCCAGAAGGGACCTTTTCTAACCGGACAGGTAGCGGAAACTGCATGAGCCGTATTTAAGTGCAGAAGATACTGGGGCAAGGACAGGACAGGAAACGGTGCAGATCTTGAATGAGGGGCAGCGGCTGGAGTTTTCTCAACGGATAAATTTCAGTGTTGCTTTGCAAATCTGTGCAGCTGAACTTGCTTGCAGAGTATCCACAGGCGTTGTTTTAAATGTATATTTATTTCTTACATTTCCGAATCACCCAACAGTCGAAGCTCTGTGGGCAGATCACGACGACTGAGCCACAAAAAGCGCTGTCAAATACAAGATGGAATGCCAGCACTTAAAACTGCGTGCGAAATGTCAGCGCTTAAAACTACGTGCCCACTCCAAACCTAGCAGCGCTGTAGAGATTTAAAATACAATGACGGCTTTAAAACAACAGCATGGAAGGTCTGAAATGCCTGGGGAGTGCTTGCATTCTGCAAAGTGGAGCATAGATAATGAGAATAAATAAGAAATAAATAAATTAGAAATGTACTAGAACAGATCTCAGATCCAGCAGGGCTCTTCCGACGTTCCCGTGAGAAGCGTCCAGTAAGACTTTGCGTCCCTTTGTATTGATAGAACCACCTGGATTTTTGTGAGGGATGTGTGTAGGTGTCTTCTGAAGGGATGTTTGATTTTGTATGGCTTTCATTCAGGACCATCAGTGCACAGTACCCTAGTCCCAAACAGATTGCCCCTTTTCCTGCACCGTCTTCTCTAACCTGCCCCTCAGCCTCTGTGCCAGCACTTATCAGGGGCGTGTGCGAGTTTATAACCTGAAGAAAGGCTGATATTTCTTTATGTGCCCATTCGGAGAGCACTGGCGATATCGGTCCATTTCCCAGGGTAAAAACCTCGCCTATTCCCCCCTTGCACAAGGGACCGGCAAAGGGGACCGTCCCGTCAGTTTGTTTTCGAAGAGGGCTGCCCTTTTTCTGGCTGCCTTCTTAAGAAACAAGCTACTGAAGCTGGGCGAGAAGGCTGCCGAAGGACAGCTGTCCTCTGGGGAGCAGAAGCTGCAGAATGGATAATTCCATCGCTTTCTTTGGGGGCTGAACTGGCCACCACAAAGAGGACGTCTGCGTCAGGTGTGAGGGACTTCACAAGGCGATTAATCGCCCTTGTAACAAACCTGTGGCATAACACCCCTCTCCAGTCCCGGGTAGATGGCTTTCTGTGATGGCTGCTTTTGCACCTTGCCCCCCAGCCTTTCTCCCAACGCCTGTCCTGAGGGGAGATATGAGGGGAGTCAATATTCCGAAGAAAATGATAGGTCTGCACTTACTTGCTCATTCATCGTGGCATGAACCGGCTTCCAGAGAAACATAACCTGTGTCATCTTTGAGATACTTCAGTAACGCTTCTGTATTCCAGATGCAGATCTCTGTGCCTCATGTCCAGCAGATCAGCACCCAAACAGGAACCAAGACCAGTGCATTCCCAAGAAGATCCACTTCCTTTCTCATCAGGAGACACTGGGGTCCATTTTAGCGTCTCTGACACTTTTCCTCTGTCTGATCACATCTCTAGTATTGGCCACTTTCATTCAACACCGTGACACGCCCATCGTCAAAGCCAACAACAGAGGCCTCACCTATGTCCTCCTCATCTCCCTCCTGCTCTGCTTCCTTTGCTCCTTCTTGTTCATCGGTCAGCCCACATAGTTCACCTGTCTTCTCCGACAAGCTGCTTTCAGCATCACCTTCTCTGTCGCTGTTTCTTCCATTTTGGCCAAAACGGTCACCGTGGTTCTGGCCTTCATGGCCACCAAGCCAGGAAACGTGGCTAGAAAACTCTTGAGGGGACAACTGACAAATGCCATTGTCCTGGCCTGTCCACTCATCCAAGCTGTGATCTGTGCTGTCTGGCTGGTGACTTCTCCCCCATTCCCACACTTGGACTTCCATTCCCTGGACAGAGAAATCATAGTGGGATGTAATGAAGGCTCGGTCACCATGTTTTACACTGTCCTGGGTTACCTGGGTTTTCTGGCTATCATCAGCTTCATGGTGGCTTTCCTAGCAAGGAAGTTGCCTGACAGCTTCAATGAAGCCAAGTTTATCACTTTCAGCATGCTGGTGTTTTGCAGCATTTGAGTCTCCTTTGTGCCAACCTACTTAAGTACCAAGGGGAAGTCTATGGTGGCCGTGGAGGTCTTCTCCATCTTGGCCTCTGGGGCTGGTCTCCTGGGTTTCATCTTTCTCCCCAAATGTTACATTCTCCTCCTGAGGCCTGATCTCAATTGCAGAGATCATCTCAGAAGGAACAAATAATCTGTGAGTGGTGCCCTTTAGAAAACCCCCTGCTCATTAATTTCCCAGCCAATCCATCACATTTCCCCGTCACATTTATCAGTAGAGAAGTTCATGTGATCTTGTTTGTTTTCCTTGAAAATAAAAGTACCCGGTCCAATCAATTCTTTCTCTTTGTTTCTTTTTTGTCTGATGCAGCTATTTTGGCTGAGCAGTTCTAAAAATCCAGACTGTGACATCTTGCAAATGGTTCTCATGTGTGTATTGAAAGTTGTTAGAAGGTAGTCATCAGTCACAGATTTTGGATGAAAGAAGCAGTATAGTCATTGATAAATTGTACAGTTTGACAGTATTTATTGTCAGCCTGTGGACAGGCCCCTTCTTCTGTTTTGTGTTACATGAAGTACCTCGATAATCCTGAATTGGTGAACAATTTGGCATTATTTGGATGGGGACTTCCTCAAATCCATGCTCCTCTTTCTATCACCGACCCCCTGAGCTGATGGAGAATTCTCGGGTCAAACAACTTTTGTTTCAAGGTTCAAAGTACAGGGGACAGTCACACATCTAGAAGTTGTGTGTTGATATTATCGCAAAAAAATAGCAACCATGGTGTGAATAGATCTGGACCATGGCAGAGGGGAGGGTGACCTCTTCATCCTATGTCTTGTCCCAATTGGGGCACCCATGGCTTTTCTTTGCCATGCAATGGAATCATAGAATAGTAGGGTTGGAAGGGGCCTACAAGGCCATCGAGTCCAACCCCCTCCTCAGTGCAGGAATCCAAGTCAGAAGCTCCTGTTGGCGCCAGTGAGAGCTTCCCTTCTGGGGCAAACGGCAGTTTGGGGGGGGATGGCTTCGTCAGGGCCCCTAGAGCATGAGAAAAGAGCCATGCCCCTTCTTGCACAGTGCAGTCCCAAACTTACTTGGTCCCCCTCCTATCCATGGTTCCAATGTGGAAGGAATGCTGTTGAAGGTCACGCCTAGTTCGACCCTGAAATCTTCCTCTCACGATGAAACCCGCTTGTCCTTCCACACGCAGAAACGCTAGAGGCATCACAGCCATCTTTCCAAATATAGTTTCTCAGTCCCCAAAGGACACTGAAGTGGTGAAAAAGTCCGGTGCGCTTTGAACAAAGGGTGTTGACGTGTTCGGTCCATCACAAGGCTGTTGAGGTCCCAGTCAAAGCCTCCTAAATTTCTTTACAAACCTAGCCACAGGAATGGGTAGGTGAGGAGAGGGCCTTTTCTCTAGTGGCCCCCAAACTGTGTGATATCCTCCCCAGTTCAGTCCTCCTGGCACCTACCATGCTGACTTTTTGGCAGCAAGCACGGTGCTTTTTTAAGTTTCCTTTTAATGGCACAGTCCTATGGGATCCATCCTCGATGCTCGTAAGCCTCCGAACTCAGAGGCTTATGGGCATCCAGTGCAAAGTGGCGGGTTCAGCAGAGGTGATGCTTGCCTCTGCCATGCCTCCTGCTCTGCATTTACGCTAGATGAGCTTTCCCCCCCTTTCCAGTGGAGGTGTTGCAGGGAAGGGGAGGGAGGACATGGCATAAGCTGGCCTCTCCGGTCCCCTCCCTGCCCATGGGAACGCACCCTTTATCGTCATAGGATCATAGAACCACAGAATCATAGAATAGTAGGGTTGGAAGGGGCCTACAAGGCCATCGAGTCCAATGGATGGACTTCCCTCCAAGGCCACTTGTGCCGCCTCGGAGATGCAGCCGGCGCAGTTCTCTCTTGCACCAGCTGCGAGGGGGAGGGAGCTCGGATTCCTGGGGCCAAGGTTGGACAGGAATCTAAAATATCCTATGCCCCCCAGCCCAGACTCTGTCTAGGGGCCATGGGATCGCTCCCTCCAAGCATCGCAAACTGCAGCTTGTTTTAATGCGAAGGATATAATGAATGCTATGCTTTGCAATCACCCTGTTTCATGTTTTAGCTGCTTCGGATTCGTCTCTTGTTATAGCAACGGCGTTGAAAATGACTGTTTCTTCCCTTCAAACGTTCAGTGTGCTTTAGCCTTGGTTTTATGATATTTGATTTTCTCATATATGTTGCCCTCAGTTCTTCAGGGACTCCAAAGTTTAATTGATGGAATAAATAAGGACGAGGATGAGTAGAGTCTTGATTTATCTTTACGGGGCTGCAGCTCCGTCATGGAGCACATGCTTTGCCTGCAGAAGGCTCCCGCGTTCGTCATCAGCATCTCCAGCTAACGTTGGGAGAGACTTTTGTCTAAAGCCCTGGTAGTCAGAGGATGGAATCCAGAACTAGATAGACTTGCTATAAGGCCATGGGGGTGTCTCCATGAGGGACACGGAAGAATGGGATCAAGTGACAGGAAGCCAGATTCCGGCTGAACATCAGGAAAAACGTCCTGACTGTTAGAGCAATACGACAATGGAACCAATTACCTGGGGAGGTGGAGGGGCTCTCCCACACTGGAGGCCTTCAAGACGAGGCTGGACACCCATTTGTCAGGGATGCTCTGACCTGGATTCCTGCACTGAGCAGGGGGTTGGACTCAATGGCCTTGCAGGCCCCTTCCAGCCCTACTATTCTATGATTCTATGATCTATGATTCTATGATTTACTTGCTTTTTGATCCGCTGACTCCCTTAAACTTTCTTGCCTTCCCATTCGCCTTTTTCCTTCTTCCCAGGGGGGTGTCTTCACCAGTGATTCACTCCGAGCTGGCTCTGTTTGGAGGTTGTTAGGGATACATGATGTTGTGGCCGTCCAGCAGCACCCCAGAGCTTATCAGGGGAAACCTGGATTTCCTGAGATGGCTTAAAGTCCGATTCTTTTCCTCAAGTCGGGTTCACCCCAGCATAGCTGCTGCGTGCCCCAAAGGAGTACGACAAGGCTGCATATTGTTGCCCTGCTTATTTAACTTGTATGCAGAGTACATCTTGAGAAACGCCAGGCTGGATGAATCACAGGTCGGAATTCAGATTGCCAGGAGGATTCTCAACCACCTCAGATACGCAGGCGATACCACCCTAATAGCAGAAAGCGGAGCGGATCTCAAGAGCCTCTTGTTGAGGGTGAAAGCGGAGAGTGCAAAAGCTGGTCTGAAACTCAACGTTAAAAAAACGAAGATCATGGCATCTGGCCCTGTCACTTCCTGGCATATAGAAGGGGAAGAAGCAGTGACAGATTTTATTTTCTTGGGCTCCAAGATCATCGCAGTCGGTGATTGTAGCCATGAAATTAAAAGACGCTTGCTCCTTGGGAGGAAAGCTATGGCAAACCTAGACAGCATAGTAAGAAGCAGAGACATCACCTTGCCGACAAAGGTCCGTCTAATCAAAGCTATGGTTTTCCCAGTAGCAACGTATGGCTGTGAGAGCTGGACTATAAGGAAGGCTGAGCGCCGAAGAATCAATGCTTTCGAACTGTGGTGCTGGAGAAGACTCTCACGAGTCCCGTGGACTGCAAGGAGGTCAAATCAGTCCATCCTAAAGGAAATCAACCCTGAGTGCTCATTGGAAGGACAGATACTGAAGCTGAAGCTCAACTATTTTGGCCACCTAATGCGTAGAGAAAAGTCACTGGAAAAGACCCTGAAGCTGGGAAAGACTGAAGGCAAAAGGAGAAGGGGACGGCAGAGGATGAGATGGCTAGATAGCATCACTGATGCAATGAATATGAACCTGAGCACACTCCGGGAGAAAGCGGAGGACAGGAAGGCCTGGCGTGCCATGGTCCATGGGGTCACAAAGAGTCAGACATGACTTAACAACTGAATGAGAAGGGTTGGAAGGGGCCTAGAAGACCATCGTCCAACCCCCTGTTCAATGCATTTCTCTTTCTGACACAGAAAGAGAAATGCATTGAACAGGGGGTTGGACGATGGTCTTATAGGCCCCTTCCAACCCTACTATTCTATGATTCTATGATATTCTGACACAGAAAGAGAAACTTTGAAAGCTGGCTTCTACCAAGTCAGAGCCTTGGTCAACTTAGCCCGGTATTGTCTCCACTGACTGCCTGTATCTCTCCATGATTTCAGGCAGGGGCCTTTTCCCAGGCCTACCTGGAGGTGCCAGAGACTGAATCTGGAACATTTGCATGCAATGGAGTTTCTTTACCACCTGCAACAACCCCTCCCTGATTCAATAGACCTTTGGTCTCATCTAGAAAGACAACTTGCGTCCTCAAGGGATGCAACTGCAGCATTCTCTAGTTCTCCCGTGACCCCAGAACATTCACTTCTGCCCCACCTCTATAGCCCAAATGATCACTTCTGGGCTAAGGCTAAATTCTTGGCCTAAGGGAGCCCCTGAAGCCACTCCTCTGACTTTCACAGCATAAAAAGATCCATTTGGGAAGAAGATCCAGTCCAAGATATCATCTCTCTTCCGATTTTCAGTGAGAGAGACTTCATCTCCAGCACTGTTGGGGAAGGAGCCTGGGGAAGGAGGACCAGCCAGCAGCTGCACCGGGTGATCCTGAGCCTGAGCCTGCTTCTGCCCCCGCCCACAGGTACTTAAGGCGGGGCTGCCAGAGGCAGCGCCTCGGCGTCGCGCCAAGTGCGACGCTAAGTGTGCACTTAGCGTCGCACTTGGAGTCGCAAGATCTACCCACCTGCCTCTCCAGAGACACCAGCAGCCACAACACCAGCAGCAAATAGCAGCAGCAGCAGAGGGCAGCAGCTTTAAAGACCAGGGGAAGGGGCAAACGTGGACTATCCGCTCCTTCTTAGCTGCTGTTCTCTTTTATCTCTTTTATATTCTTTTAAACTGTTGTATATTTTATATCTTAATATTTTAATATGTGCCTGGGAGGACTATTGGGCAACTCAGGGGGTGGGGGAGGTGCCACCATAACTGTGGTCACGGGCAGGGGGAGGTATGGCGTTGGGGGATTAACAGGCCAGCTGAGGAGAAGAGGGGCTGGACACCTTACAGCTGTCCCCTCTTCTGGTTCTTCCCCCAACCTGATGGTTCCTGGCAGCCTTACCAGTCTGCCCTCGGGTCTGGTGCTGCTGCTGCTGAATGCCAGGTCGGCCCAAAATAAGACCTCCCTCATCCATGATTTGATTGTGGATGAGGGGGCTGACCTGGCATGTATTACTGAGACCTGGGTGGGGGAACTGGGAGGGGTCACTCTCTCCCAGCTGTGCCCCCCTGGGTACTCGGTGCAGCACCAACACCGACTTGAGGGTCGGGGAGGGGGGGTTGCCGTGGTCTATAGGAATTCAATCTCCCTCTCCAGGCTTCCTGCTCATTCGAGCGCAGATCTTGAGTGTCTGTACCTTGTGTTGGGTACCCGGGACAGATTAGGGATTCTGTTGGTGTACCGCCCACCCCGCTGCCCGTCAGACTCCCTGCCTGAGCTGACGGAGGTGGTCTCGGACTTGGTGTTGAGGACCCCCAGGATGATGGTGTGGGCTGCGGTGCCATCAATATGCGGATGACCCCCAGCTCTACCTCTCTTTCCCATCAAAACCAGGTGAGGCAGTGGCTGTTCTGAACCAGTGCCTGGGCACGGTAATGGACTGGATGAGGGCTAATAAACTGAAACTCAATCCAGACAAGACGGAGGTACTGTTAGTGGGTGGTTCGTCTGCCCGGCTAGGTGATATTCAACCTGTTCTGGAGGGGGTTGCACTCCCCCTAAAGGATCAGGTTCGTAGTTTGGGGGTGCTCTTGGATCCAGAACTGTCACTTGAGGCACAGGTGAACTCAGTGGCACGGAGCACTTTTTATCAGCTTAGGCTGGTATACCAACTACGCCCTTATCTGGACAGAGATAGCCTAGCTACAGTTATCCACGCTCTGATAACTTCTCGTCTGGATTACTGCAATGCGTTATACGTGGGGCTGCCTTTGAAAACGGTCCGGAAACTTCAGCTGGTCCAAAATAGGGCAGCAAGATTGTTAACAGGGACTGGCCTGCGAGCTCATATTACGCCAGTACTTTTCCAGCTGCACTGGCTGCCGGTCCATTTCCGGGCCCGATTCAAAGTGCTGGTGTTAACATTCAAAGCCCTTAACGGCTTGGGGCCAGGTTACCTGAAGGATCGCCTCCTCCCATATCTGCCTGCCCGGACCTTAAGATCATCATCAGCGGCCCTTCTCCGTGAGCCCCTGCCAAAGGAAGTGAGGCGGGTGGCTACTAGGAGGAGGGCTTTTTCTGTTGTGGCACCCCGGCTCTGGAATGAGCTCCCTAGTGAGGTTCGCCTGGCGCCTACATTGTACTCCTTTCGGCGCCAGGTGAAGACCTTTTTATTTTCCCAGGCATTTTAGCTTTCTAAATTTTTATCTTTGCTGTTTTAAATCTGTATTTTAAACTCCTGTACTGCTGCTAGGTTTTATTGTGGTTGTATTGTTATATTGTGGTTTTAATGTTCTATATATTTTAAATTGTTTTATTGTGTGTTGTTTGGTTTTAGTTTTTGTGAACCGCCCAGAGAGCTTCGGCTATTGGGCGGTATAGAAATGAAATAAATAAATAAATAAATAAATAAATAAATAAATAAATAAACTGGACGTCGGCCAAGGAGGCAAGAATCTGAAATGAAAGAGACACTTAGAAAACAGGTGAGTTCTGCCATCCTCCAACGTACTGTGACTGCCATCATGTTAGAAGACTTCTTTTTCAGGTACTCCATCTTTTCATTTAATGCTTAGATGTATCTTCATTGGGCACTACCTGCTGCTCGAATATGCTTGCCCAGTGGTTTGGGCTTTTTATGGCTTGTATCTCCTTGCTGCAACACGTCATCACATCTTTGAGTGGGAGCTGGAGAGAATTTGCTTGCAACAGCAACGAGACCAACATCTGAGGGTCTTTGGCTGGCTGGCAAGAAGGAGCATGAAGTTTGGGGAGCTACCTGCTGTTTGCGTCTGAGGATTGGGCAGAGGGGCAGTACTGCTTTATAGGCTAGAACTATGTTTTGGGGGTGGGGGCTTGCCTGATTCCTCCCTCCTGAATATCTGCCGTTCTAAATACATAATTATTATAGACCTACTCTAAGGGAAATGACAGCAATGAAACTAGATCCATGAGAAATGTCTTTCTTTGGAGCTTTAGTGTGGACTAACAGCCCTTTTCCCAGGCTCACCCTTTGCTTCCAGGATCAGGCCACTGAGAAACCACCAAGGCACCTTTTACAAGACTGCCAAATCTGAAGGATGATATTACCTGCCACGGCTGAATATTCCAAAGCCTCTTCCCTTCCCCTGTCATTCCATGTTTGGATCCGGATGTGGACACGGTGTGTCGCGCATGTCCCACGGAATGGACAGCTTTTCAGATGCTGTAGCTGTGCCTGGACATGCTCACTTCGAAGGCAGTGGCAGTCAAGTCTTCGACATTCTCCTTCCCAGGACACTTTCTCAATGTTGATTGAAATGTCTGTCCCGATTTCAGGAACTAGCACTTCAATGCCCATTCCCACCATGGATGGAGAAAGATGTCTCCTTGCAGTTGGAAGGGATCTCAAGCCAGGAGAAAAGGCTTGAATGCTGGCACATCCCTTCTGTGGACCCTGAAGTGCAAAGCACCATGGATGGTTCTTACCAGTGGCTTGCCCTTTGGGTATCCTGTTGCAGTGGTTTGCCAATGGGATGTCAGTATCCAAACCTTCCTCAATGCGGTCTTTGTGTTTTCTTCATAAGCACTCAACAATATTGTTAAGTGCCCTATGGCAGTGTAGTCTGCAAAGGCGATCATCGCTTGGGGCTCAAACCAAGAACTAGGAATAGAGCCCGTTTGTACTCGAAAGTGATGGAGTGGGTCCGTTGTGCTGAACATTTCAGTGACAGCCACACAGATGTCCCTTTGCTTGAGCATTGGGGTCAGCGTCTGGATGAAATTCTCACCGTTATCATCACGGAGAGCAACCAGTCCAATCCAGTTCCCGTGGAAATGCAGGAGCAGTTGGACTAAGCCCACATACTGAGGAATTTCGTCAGGATCGACGCGGTAGAAAGAAGGAAATATCCTTTTCTCTCCCTGAACAAGGTCCAAAAGCCCATAACCAAGCTGAGGTAAAGAGTTTGCTGTTAGTCTGCTGCAGCAGGTTTTTTCTGGTGCTTTAAAGACTCACACATTATTTACGGCATAAGCTTCCTTGGACAACTACAGCTGACTTCTGGTGCATGAAGTCCTATCCAGAAAGAAGATGTCTATTTTAATAAATGGCTATCTAAGTATAAAGTGAAGCTCTGTGATGTCTTTAAGGTTGTCTTCCCACACACACACCCTTAGTGTAGATATCCCCTTTTGCCTATATCCAAGAAATGTGACTTTGTACAGATATCGGGGGCTGAACTGCGGTGCTGGAGAAGACTCTTACGAGTCCCCTGGACTGCAAGGAGGTCCAATCAGTCCATCCTAAAGGAAATCAACCCTGAGTGCTCATTGGAAGGACAGAGACTGAAACTGAAGCTGAAATATTTTGGCCACCTAATGCAAAGAGAAAACTCCCTGGAAGAGTCCCTGATGCTGGGAAAGACTGAAGGCAAAAGGAGAAGGGGACAACAGAGGATGAGATGGCTAGATAGCATCACCGATGCAATGAATATGGACTTGAGCACGCTCCGGGAGAGAGCGCAGGACAGGAAGGCCTGGCGTGCTATGGTCCACGGGGTCACGAAGAGTCGGACATGACTGAACGACTGAACAACAACAAGAAGTGTGACTTTGTACAGATATCGGGGGCTTTCTGGCTTTAGGGTCTGTCCCAAATATGAGAATTTGGTCCAACTGGTTCCATTATGCATCAGTGCACCAGAACACACAAAACGTGATCCAGTGGACACCAGTTTGGATGGTTTTTTTTTTAAAGGGTTGGATAAATTCAAGGAGGAGAAAAATAGCAATGGCTACGAGTCCTGATGGCTATATGCTGACTCCAGTATCAGAGGCAGAATGGCTGTGGACACCAACTGGTGGGAACCAGGGATGGTGCGGGCATCCATTTTGGTCCGCAAATCTGCTGTGCCAGCTGGTCCCTCCTCCCCGCTCACCGGTCCCCAGGCCACCCTCCCACACTCAGCCACCAGCCCTCAACTTACCCAGGCTTGTCCACCTCCGTGCCGATCACCATGTTTTTAAAAACAAGATGATCAGCAGTCTATGCCCATAGACTTATATGCGAAATAGCCCCATGGATCTGAGTATATGGGAGATTCACAGCACTTTTGACATGCAAGTCTATGTGCCCACATAGACTTACACCCCAAAAGCGCCGTGAATCATCATATACCTAAGATTCATGGCACTATTTTGCATATACGTCTATGGGCACAGACTGCTGATCTCCATGTGTTTTAAAAACGTGGCGATCGGCACAGAGGAGAATGGGTCTGGGTTAGTTGCAGGCCAGTCACCGAGCACAGGAGGGGCTCGAATGCAGCCTGGGGACTGTCAAGCAGGGACAGGGGCTGGGCAGGCACCCGGAGAACCTGGAAGGGGAGGGCGCCTATCCATCCTTAGTGGGAACTTGACTGGAAGAGTGCTGCTGTCCTTATGTCCTCATTGTACATTTCACACTGGCACAGCTGGTTAGCCACTGTATGTATGTATGTATGGATGTATTTCATTTCTATCCCGCTCAATAGCCGAAGCTGTCTGGTGATCAAAAGCAAATTTGTTACTTGTATAAAGAGTCTGCTGCATGAGATGGACCTTGGTCTGATCCACCAGGGCTCTTTTCTGTTCTTAGGGTCTTACAATGTTGGTGTGGCATCCCTGAAGTGCCCCCACTCATGGAATAGTAGGGTTGGGAGGGGCCTACATGGCCATCAAGTCCAACCCCTTGCAACCACTTTCGGTTTAGATTCTCAGACTTGTGCCTGAAACATCACCTATTTTATATGGACATAAGTACATCAGAAGACCCTTGCTGAATCAGAACCACGGACCTCAGATTCCAGAACATTGCTCGTACAGTGGCCAAACAGCAGTGGCTTGTGGGAAACCCACCAGCAGGACCTGGTTTTCATGGGACCCTCCCAGTCGTATTCTCCGCCAACTAATGCACATCGGCATACTGCCTCTGAAGCTCCTACAGGAAGCGTATGGTCATCCTGACCACTAGCCATTGATACCCCAATGCATAGAAGACTCTCAAATATTATATTGTTGGGATGGGAGGTTCCCCCAGTCCCTGTTAGCCAACTACAGTAAGAACAGCCAGGAATCCTGTAGCACCTTGTCTGTCTATGAGTCTTTAGAGTGTCACAAGACTCCTTATTTTTCCCAATCAGTACACTTGTCTTACATATCAGACCCCTTGCTGGCTGGGATAACCATGCCATAACCACCTGAGATTCCTGGCTACTACCCAGGTTATCATATGGCAGCTTAGCCAAGGCCAGGAGGCCCCTACTCCTGCCACCCATAATCAAGGCAACATACCCACGGCAAGGGCAAATCTGTTTTCAGAGATAACCCTTTTCCATCTGAGAGATCCTGAGCTCTGAAGTTCCCCCACAATCCATCCCCTTACCTGTGGGACCATATATGTGCCCATTAAGGATGCAATCTCTCTTGAGGATGTGGAGTCAAGACCCCCAATAAGAGAGAGGAGTTTATCCTTCCCGTCACATTTATAATTCGGAAACATTTCCCCCCGGGTGGAGAGCAGGGAGAGGCTGTTCACATGCATCCATTTGACAGTGTCCACGCGCTCGTAGATGCGGAATCCGGGCGTCGTGTTCGGAAGGAGAGCCAGATCTTTGTTGAGCTCCGTGATGGCCAATGCCAAGGCCAGGAAGCGCTGGTAGTTCTTGATGACTGTCCTGCAGGGATGAGAGAGACACTGGGCGGTGGGTGAGGATCCCAACAGAACTGCCCTGAAGTGGAGGATTAAAAAGTCCATCTGGTTCACCCCCCTTTGAACAAAGGCACAACCTTCTGGACCAAAGACATCTAGACGCATTATTCACAAAAATGCAGGTTGTTCGATCAACACAAAGCCTTACTAGATGCTCCTCACAGGAATGTCAGAAGAGCCCTGCTGGATCCGAGGTCTCTTTTAGAACATTTCTAATTTATTCATGTCTTATTTATTTTCATTATTTACGTTCCGCTTTCCAGAATACAAATGCTTCCCAGGTGGCTTACAGGTAAAAGCAGCGCACAAGAATACAATCAAAACCAGACAACACTCATCCAAAGTCAACGTTTGCCAGGATCCTTCTCACAGAGCAGCTCTATCAGGATTTACAATGGCTTCTCACTCTTGACTGGACCAAGAACGGCGAAAAACAGCGTAATTAGAACATCCGATGAGCCCTTCTGGATCAGGCCAAGCTGGTTCCACCTAGCTCAGCTTCCGGCTTCCACCTGTGGGCAGCCAAGTGTTGTCCTGGGAACCCCAGGAGAAAGAGATGAAGACAACAGGCTCCCTTTCTTCTTCTCCCCCACATAACAACTCCCATTCAGTGGTAGACTGCCTCCCATCATGGAACACCTGCTTAGCTGCCATGTTTAAGACTGGCAAGTGGACCTGTCCTGCAGGAACTTGTCTGATCCTTTAAAGCAAAGTTAAGCCAGCAGCCAGCAATACATCTCCAAAATCTTCCTGTAGTGAAGCGAGATTTTGCACATGTGATTCCGAACGATCTAGGGAAAGGACCTCAGCTCAGTCGCAGCGGCCCTGATGTGCACGCAGAATGTCCCCAACTCAATCCCTAGCATCTCCAGGCAGGGCTGGGAAAGAAACCTATCAGAAACCCTGGAGATCTGTGCCCATTCCATGCAGGCAAGAGGGACTTATTTGCCCCAAAGCTGTGACATGCTATAAAGCAGCATCGTTCTTAAATCAGCCCGTTATCCAGAACCATGAGGGCCAGAAACCGTTTTATTTTTAGGGTAACACCCATAGTTCAATGACAGAGCACCTCCAAAGAGTGCAGCTGACTAGAGATCCATCCTTGGCATATGCCGGCAGCCCTGGGTGAGAGAGACCCTGGCTAACGCCCTGCAGAGCTTCTGCTAGATATTGACCTGGAGAGGATCTGAATACGAGACAGCTCCCAGCATCCCTGTTGAAAACAGCCCTTTATTCAGGGCCATGAGGGCCGGCATCTTGCTTTAGTTCCATCCAAAGGACCAACAGAGCACCTCCTTTGACACGGAAGCCCCCAGGTTCAATCCCTGGCAGGATTTCTAGGTAGGGCAGGGAGGGAAAGCCATTGCCAGTCCACACAGGGGAAACCGAAACAGGTGGTCTGTCTTGGTAGGAGGAAGCTTTCTGGGTTGCTCAGTCAAGTTTCTTTGCTCCCTCTGCAGAGCATGAACAGAGGAACTGATGATCCTTTTGTGGTTCAAAATGTATCTTAGTTTATACTTCAAACAATACAAATTGAGGAGGAGGAGGAGGAGGAGGAGGAGGAGGAGGAACATTTCTATACTGCCCCATCGCCAAAGCTCTCCGGGCGGTTCACAAAGGCGAAAAGCCATCAGAAATGCCATATGCAAAGTGTAAAAAGCATTTAGGTCAAAACACACGCGCAGAGTGCAACAGAGACGATGTAACGAAACTCTGATGTCCCCCCCAAAGTGCCCCCCTTTAAAGGGGGGGGCACTTGGCTGCTCGAGTCATGAGAAGAAGACAGTGAGAAGCGTGCAAGTGTAACCAGAGCTTTTCCTCACTCTTCCCTTCTTGGGGCTTCTGGGTCAGCGGCACTAATCCGTCAGCGTTGAAGCCGACGCATGTTTCGGCATCCCAAAGAACATGGGGTCCTTTGCCGGGTCAGGACCTATGGATTTGCTGACGCTCATTTCTGCTAGGGATGGCGGAGAAATCCGCCACGGGCTCCGACGAGGCCGGATGGAGTCCGTGGCCTTCCCGGACGGACCCTCCCTGCTGCCAGCCGGTCCGGCTCCGTCCGCTGCTGCCGGACTGCGGCCGCAATTGCAAATGGCGTCCGGCGTAGGGGACGCCATTTGCACCCCTGCTCTTGCCAGTGATAAGCTGCGTAAATATTCACACAGCCTATCACGGCAAAGAGCAGGGACGCAGATGGCACAGCAGACTGGCTGCGGACAGACGTCCGGCTGTGGACGGGCCCGGCCGGCGGCTCTGAGGACGTGCCGGGGAGCAGAGCCGGCCGGGCGGGATGCCCCCCGCCGTGGGTGCCCCCAACTGGAATGGTGAGTGGGTTTCATACACCCCTAATTTCTCCATGCGGCGGGGCTCGCCCACCCCGCCCCAACTAATGCGGCGTCACTTCCCATGTCCGCTTCCAAAGCGGAGGAATGCAGCACTGGCGTACCGTGGGAAGAGCGGACCCGATTCGGTGAAGATGTGGATTTTGCCCAAATCGCTTCACTACGCATTTCCATCTCGATGCCCCCCTGGACGCAACGTCCCTCGGCGGGCTCCCCGTTTCCACGACAGAAGGAGAGGCTGCCCCATTGGCAGGCTGGCACCAGCCTCCTCAGACAGGGACCTCCGGGCGCTGCGACTGGCCTCGGCACTCTGCTGCCCCAGTAAAAAAAGGACGCCCCACCCGGACCGGGGAGAGCCTGCTTGCTTCCCAGCACTGCTAGTCCCAGCACCTCTGCCCCTGCCAAGGCCCCGAAGATGCCGCATATTGGGTTTGCTTCGCCACACCGTGTACCATACCGTGTAGTATCAAAGTTAACATGGCAAAATGATCACAGAGGACAAAGGAAAGGCAGAGGTGCTCAATTCCTACTTTGGCTCAGCCTTCTCCCAAAAGAGGTCTATGACCCCCCTGGCAAGAGAGAAGTCCAGGCTGAAGGGGCAGGATTGCAGCTTGAGATCGATGGGCATATGGTCAAGGAACACCGAGTTACTTGGAATGAGTTCCAATCTCCAGGGCCAGATGAACTGCATCCTAGGGTAATACAGGAACTGGCAGAAGAACTCTCAGAACCGCTGTCTATTCTCTATGAGAAATCATGGTGGATGGGGGAAGTGCCAGATGACTGGAGGAGGGCTAACCTTGTCCCCATCTTCAAAAAGGGTAAAAAGGAGGAACCTGGGAACTACAGACCAGTCAGTCTGACATCAATCCCTGGGAACATTCTGGAGCAGATGATCAAGCAATCCATCTGGAAGCACCTTGAAAACAATGCTGTGATGACTCGAGGCCAACATGGATTTGTCAAGAACAAGTCCTGCCAAACGAATCTGATCTCACTTTTTGATCAAGTCACCTCCCTTGTGGACCGTGGGGATGCTGTACCTTGACTTCAGCAAAGCTTCCGACAAAGTGCCCCATGATATCCTGATGAGCAAACTAGCTCAAAGTGGGCTAGGTGAAACAACGATCCGGTGGATCCACAGTTGGCTACAGAATCGGCCTCCAAGAGTGCTTCTCAATGGGACCTTCTCAAACTGGGGAGAGGGAACGAGCGGGGTACCACAGGGCTCAGTCCTGGGCCCAGTGCTCTTCCACATTTGTATTAATGACTTGGAGGAGGAGGTGCAGGGAATGCTGATCACATTTGCAGCTGACACAAAATTGGGCGGGATAGCTAATGCTTTGGAAGACCGAAACAAAATTTAAAGTGATCTGGATAGTGATCAAAATTCAAAGTGATCTTCTTTCCTCTAAAATCTGGGATTAATAACTGTCAGGAATGAATCTGAGCACGTGGAGATGTTGAGTAGCTTGGATCCAGCATGGGAACAGCCAGAACAGGGGGAGGCTCCCTCCCTAGTGAGCTCAGCTGTGGCAAGGCCTTCTCCCCGAGACCTTGACTCGCAGATGGCTCAGCCTGAACGCCCCCTCCTGCCACTTTCCTCCTCCATAAGAACCCAGGTTTCAGGGGAAGAGGAGGGCGAGGAGCATGACTTTAGAGATGCTAGGGTCCATCGCAGAGTGAAGGGGGCAAAGTTCGGGGCAGAGCTCAGATGCTCCACCAGGTTGGCTATGCGTGAAAGCCTACCTAGGAGGGAGCCACCGTAAGGGAGGGGCATCCACAAAGCATCCACCACAGCAGGCCTACTTAGAAGCAGCACAGTAGACATGTAAGTATGTTTGTATGCATGTATGTATTTATTTCTGTACTGCCCAATAGCTGAAGCTCTCGAAGGCCCCATCTACACAAGGATTTTACTCCGGGGCGGCTGCAAATCGAGGTCCCTCGGGACAGACAGCGCAGTCACCACTTCACAGCCATCCATGGTTTTCTCCTGGGAAATGCGGATTTCCATGGAAGCGCTTTGCTGTGATGTTTTCAACCTGCTGCGGGTTCCCCGCGGTTGCGAGCTGTCTGTCCCTTCCCCAAACCAACGTCGCATTTTGTGTAGGGGTGCACGGAAGTCACTTACCTGGTCTCGCAGCTTGCTTTGCGGTGGGGGGGAGGTGCTTCGCTGCTCCCCCCGAAGTTCAGGCCGGGGGGGGGGAGGCTATTTGCGTTGCCCTTATTTTCGCCATAGTCTACGTAAATCTTTACGTAGACTACAGGGACCAAATAAGGAACGCGAATGGCGGCTCCCTATGGGGGCCAACATTTGCGTACGCGCTTTTTTTTTTTAAAGTCACCCGTGATAGGCTACGTGACGATTAACGTAGCCTAACACGGCTGACTTTGCAAATCTAGCCGTGATAGGCTACGTTAATCATTATGTAGCCTATCACAGGGGCGTTTTGTTTTTTTTTTACTTTGCTTGTAATGGCGGTGGTGGCAGCCGGTCGAAAGACCGGCTGCCGCCCCCACCCCTGACAAAGACCTGCCGAACCGCCGCCGGGACCCGCCGCTGGGAGGGACATTCGTGAAAGGTAAGTCCCATCCCGGGGGGGAGCGGGGGGGGGGGCGGAGAAGTTCTCCCCGAACAACCTTCGGAGGACCGAATGCGTTGGCGCTCAGCCCCCTGAAGTTTCGGGGAGAAATTCTCCCCCATCCCTAGTTTTGCGGGGGGAGTGTTGTGGGCATGCGTAGTGCTTGTGTTGGCCTGTGACGCCCCTTTACTCCCCCCGTCCCTTCGCAGCTGCGCAGTTCCAGGGGACAGAGAGGCATTCTCATTTATTTAATCACACTTTTGCACATTTTGGAAGCTTCGTAGCTTTGCAGTGGTTGCTTTTGGACTCAGTGCCCAAGGGCTGGTGGGGAGGGGGGCTTGGGGGAGGACCAGCTTCGCTCCAGCCACCATTTTGGAGTGATGGGTAGGCACGTACCGCTCACGCCTTGTGAGTGGGAACCATCGCGAGAGTTTCAGGCTGGGGAACTGGCAAACAGATGGCGTGGAAATGAAGGAGCACAGAACGCCCACTTTTTAGCTAACAAGGGATGGACAGACACAACAGGACCCCCAAAGTACAAAACAGCCACAGAAGTGTTGCACCAGACTGCATGGCTGCGCATTAAAAGATAATAGCTAACAAAGGGCACAGCAGAGTCTGTTAGGGAAGCCCGCAGTCAATCGCGAGTGGAACCCAGCAGAAGCTAGTTCAAAGCTGAAATGCTGCGCAATTGTGATGGAGTGAAGGCTGAAAGCGGTGCCATGTAGACAGGGCCCAGATAATGCATAGCTTACTTGTAGGAAGTAAGGACTGGACTGCTCAGGAGAAAGTATAGCAGTGTGGAAGCTTCTGCGATAAAAAAAAGAATTAAAGGAAATTCCTGAGTGCATGATAAGGCATACTTCTGATCCAGTTTCGCAAAGAATCTTGTGTAACTGGGAAGTTTGCACTTTCCTTTTTGTTTGAATCGGCAGAAATTGCCTGAGAAGATGTGGAATTACTGTCCTTATACGCTATTGGCCTGACTTGAACCAGAAAGTCATGGATCAGGGCGGGGGGGGTGGTGGTGTTGAGTGTGTTGAACCATCAATGCCCTGCAGCATTTTCCCATCCCCATAGCCAAGTCGATCCCATTCCTAATTATGCCTTGGAAAACGTGGGATGTGCCTTTTTTCATAGCAGCTGCACACTGGGTTGACATTGTCATCAAACTGTCGACCAGAAGCCCAAGATCTCTGTCTTGGCCAGACACTAGCATGCAAGTGATGTTGGGATTGCCCCCCACATCCCCACCCCAATGTGCATCACTTTACACTTCCTTACATAGAACTGCATTTGCCATGTTGATGTCCATTTTCCCACTATGGAGTGACCCTTCTGGAGCTCTTCGCAATCCCTCTTTGTTTCAACTATACCAGATTGTTTAATGATACCAACTTATTTATTTATTTATTTATTTATTTATTTATTTCTATACTGTACAATAGCCGAAGCTCTCTGCGCGGTTCACAAAAATTAACTTAAACTAAATAATTTGGTATAATCAGCAAGCTTGGTCACTTTGCTGCTTAGTCCTAGTCCCAGATATTTGGATTATTACTGTCAGTATTCCTACTACTACTATTATTACATTTGTTATTCTTACATTTATATCCTGCACTTTTTCCTCTTGCATGTAACCCAAGACAGCTTCCATGGGCATCTATCTCCTCCTCCATTTCATCTTCACAACAACCGTGTGAGGTAGGTTAGGTGCAGAGTCAGTGAGTGGACCAAAGCCACCCAGAGAGCTTCATGGCTGAGTGGGGACTGGAAGCCACATCTCCCAGGTTCCAGTCCAGTGCTCTAACCACTACATCACAGTTGAAACAAACAAACAAATATATTACCAGTAAATAAATGATGTACAGAAATAATGGACTTGATTGGATAGATGTATTTTTAAATAAAAAAAAGTACAATGACTCATGTAAGGATACATAGCATGGGGAAATGTGATGGAGGGACTGGACAATGAATTCACAGTGACTTCTCTACAGTAGTAAAAATCACAGAATCTTTCTCCTTATTAGATGACCCTTGGAATTGAGATGGGGCCTCAGGAGAATAATGTAGCATTTGGGGA
Organism: Heloderma suspectum; assembly: GCF_057233095.1. NCBI lineage: Eukaryota > Metazoa > Chordata > Lepidosauria > Squamata > Helodermatidae > Heloderma > Heloderma suspectum. Next base: position 53,608,401 of record NC_139475.1, read on the forward strand.
GAAAGATGCAACCCAGGAGACCAGCCGCAGAGGCCAAGATGGAGAGGATCTCCACGGCCACCATGGACTTCCCCTTTGTGCTCAGGTAAGTTGGCACGAAGGAGACCCACACGCTGCAAAACACCAGCATGCTGAAGGTGATCAACTGGGCTTCATTAAAGCTGTCCGGCAATTTCCTTGCTAGGAAAGCCACCGTGAAGCTGATGAGAGCCAGGAAACCCATGTAAGCCAAGACACTGATAAACATGGTGACCGAGCCTTCCTGACATTCCACGATGATCTGTCCAGCCAAGGAATGGAAGTCCAGGTTTGGGAACGGGGGAGAGGTTGCCAGCCAGACAGCACAGATCACACCTTGCACAAGGGGACAGAACAGGACAATGGAGCTGGTCAGTTGTCTCCCCAAGAGTTTTCTGGCCACGTTTCCTGGCTTGGTGGCCATGAAGGCCAGAACCACGGTGACAGTTTTGGCCAACGTGGAAGAAACGGCAAAAGAGAAAATTATGCCGAAAGCAGCTTGTCGGAGAAGACAAGTGATGTTTGTGGGTTGACCGATGAACAAGAAGGAGCAGAGGAAGCAGAGCAGGAGGGAGATGAGGAGGACATAGGTGAGGTCTCAGTTGTTTGCTTTGACGATCGGTGTGTCGTGATGTTTCATGAACGTTGCCAGCACTAGGACAGTGATCAGAGTGAGGAAAGCAGCAAGAGTTGCTAAAATGAATCCGAGTGTCTCTTGATACGAAAGGAAGTGAATAGTTCTGGGGATACACTGGTCTTGGTTCTCATTAGGGTGTTGATCTTCTGGGCACTGAGTACATTGAACTGCATCTGCAATGAATAACAACGAGTGAAGCACCGTGAACATGACACAGATGCTGGTGCCAGATCAGCCCACAAGGGAGTCGATGGAACTCTCCTTTTGGAAGTTTATTGTACCCCAAAGTGCAGAAACTCCCTTTCCTTGCCCTCTCTGTAAGCTTTGGCAACATATTTTATAAGAACCGAGTCAGAAAAGGTGCAAAATGCCTTCCTTTCACATGACACTCCCTGATATCAGACTCATGCTCAATAGCGTGCAATGAAGGAAAACCCAAATTCTGTAAGCAGAAATGAAAATCTGGGAACTAACAACTGAGCCACAATCTGTCACCTGCAGCGCCTTCTGAATGCACCGATAAACCAACCAACCAACCAACCAACCAACCAACCAACCAACCAACATCTGCCATTTTCTTTAGATTGAGGGCTGAGGACATTAGTTGGGGTAGAAGATGGGAAGCAAGTTATGGAAAACACTACAGAAAAAGGGGCTATCTGTCTGACACTGGGGTTACGAGCTCCAGTTGTTAAAAGGATGACCAGCCATCTGCCTGGATCAGTGTGCCGCCCAAACAACTTCAGGCCTGATGCCAAAACCACTGAGGATGGAAACAGGGTCTTTAACAACGTACCCCTGGAAAGGTGAGCCAATGGGAATGATGAAGTGCCAGATACTGTTTTTGCGGGCATTAGTAGAAATAGAAACAGAAGATTTCTTCAGGAAATTCTGAATACTTTGCAAACAAGGAAACCACAGAAATATGCGATCTGGAATGGAATTATCTGAACAAAATCCATTCCTGGGGAAATGGCAGACTCCTTGTCAATGTTATGCTCTTCTCCCAGCTCCACGCTTGCCCCAGTACATCCTGCACATCTATATGGCTCCCAGACTTTGAGCTACCTGTCCTGGTAGAAATCGTCCCTTCTGGGCAACGATCACATCTGTAGCAGCAAACCGGCTTCTCCTCTGGATCTTTTTTCCAGTGTCCTGGATGGCACCTCTGCACACACCTCGCAAAGGGGGGCTCCTAAAAGGCAGAAGACAAATAATTCAGGATATCCAGATGACAGAAATTGCACCAAGCTAGACTCAGAATGACTCAAGTTCCCATTACAGGACGGATATTTCACCAATTGAGGAGGGTCGAAGTGACTTAGATCTATAGTATTCAAGGCTGATTATATTTATACACACACAGAGAGAGAGAGAGAGAGAGAGAGAGAGAGAGAGAGATGTATGCATGCATGCATACACATATATGTTGGAAGCTGCTTTCTAGCGAGTCAGACACTTGGTCTGGCATAGTCTGCATGAATTCCAGCAGCTCTCCAGGGTTTTAGACAGAGGCCTTTCCCCAGCCTATGTGCAGACGTTGGGACTAAAGCTGGACCTTCCTGCCTCCAAAGATTGTGTTAGGCCATTGGGCGATACCGGCATGCTGCACCCTGGACTCAAAAAGACGTTGGTCTCATCTAGAAAGACTTCTGTTCTCAAAGGACAGACTGCAACATTCCTTACTTCTCCCATGACCCCAGAAGATTCAACTCCACCTCTGCAGGCCAGATGATTGCATCAGAGTTAATGGTGAAGTCTTGTCCTGGGGGAGCGTCTGGATGCAGCCATCCAACTTTCGCAGGGGCAAAAGTGTGATTTGGAAGGAAAATCCAGTTCACAATATCGTAACTAGAGGACATCTCAGAATTATCGGTGAAATAGACTTCATCTCCAGCGCTGTTGTTAAAGCGGACGGCCTTCAAAGAGCCAAGAATCTGAAATGTAAGAGGTGCTTAGAAAATGGGCTGACTGGTTCTTGGGACTGTGAGGGGGGTCTGAAGTCTTCTCAAGTACTGTGCCTGCCATTCAGCTTGGGGATTGCTTGGTTCTGTATTCTGTTGTTGGGTTTAATGCTTAGGATGCTTCTTCACTGGGCACTAGTGGTGAGAAGCTGCTTACCCAGTGTTTTTGGGGGGTTGCTTGGCTCCTTCTTGCTCCAATGGACCCTTTCTAGGCCACCAACTGTAAAAATATACATGTCCAGTGTAGGGATGGGGGAACAAGTGATGTGGGAATTCATCAGCACAAGCCCAATATTTGCCTCTCCTTGATTTGTGCGCGCCTTTGATTTGGCATGAACGGGAAAGTTGTGCAAAGAAAGGAATGAATCTCGCATTTGCATACATTTCTAAAGTTGCACAAATTTCCTCCGTAGACTAAAGGGTGAAATGGTGCATTTTCAAAGTTGTGCAATTGCAAACTGTTGTCTCTTCCAAAAGCATGTATTTTCGAAAGTGAGCACCAGTTCGAGAAGCTGTGAATGTTTTGAGAGAGCACGTTCTCCTGCTCACACTCCCATTTGGGGTGGTTAGCAGGGCATTTTTTCATGTTTTGTAAGTAGAAATTAAATTCTCCTATAGCCCTTGGAGCTTTTTGGTTCATGTCTGCTTGCTTCAACACATCCTAATATCGCTGTGTGAGCACGGGAAGGAGCAGGGCTCTTATCAGCAAAGACAACCACATCTGAGTTTCAGCTGGTGGCTGGCAAAAAGGAGCATGGAGGGGGGAATCCTGCTGTCTGATACCGCAAAGTTTGGGAGCGGGATCAGTACTGCTTTAGAGACCAGCGCTGTGTGTCGTGGGGGCTTGCTTGAATCCTCCCTCCTCGTTCCCAAATACCTAGGAGTGCACGAAAGCCACTTACCTGGTCTCGCAGCTTGCTTCGCGGTGGGGGAGAGGCGCTTCGCTGCTCCCCCCGAAGTTCAGGCTGGGGGGGGGCTTCCCGCCTCGCCCGGCCGAAATTCAGGCCGGGGGGGAGGCGTCTCGCCTTGCCCGGCCGCGAAATAAAAAGTTTTTTAAAAAAAACAACAACGGCCCCGTGATAGGCTACGTGACGATTAACGTAGCCTATCACGGCTAGATCTGCAAAGTCAGCCGTGATAGGCTACGTTAATTGTCACGTAGCCTATCACGGGTGACTTAAAAAAAAAAAAAAAGCGCGTACGCAAATGGCGGCCCCCATAGGGAGCCGCCATTCCCGTTCCTTATTTGGTCGCTGTAGTCTACGTAAATCTTTACGTAGACTACGACGAAAATAAGGGCAACGCAAATAGCGTTGTAATTTGTAAGTCTAAGTTGGTCCAACTGGAATCTTATTGCCGCAATTTCCAAATGTGGTGTGAAGATCCAAACCTTCCTAAATGAGGTCTTGGTAAAATATTCATTGTCTGCCATTGCCCATCCAACTTTTTCAAAGATCATGGAGTCCCCGAGGAAAATCATCACTTGCAACTCAGCCCAAGCATCAGAATCGATCAGTTCTGATAGAAGAGGAAGATACACCACTTGGATCGTATGGGTGAAGGCCACACAGATGTCATTCTGCTTGAGCAGTGGTGTCAGTGTCTGGATGAAATGTTCACCATGGCCATCCTCGGGAGCAAGCAGCCCAATCCAGTTCCAATGGAAATGCAGGAGCAGGCTGACGATGCCCTCAGATTGCGGCATTTCATTGGGATCAATGTGGAAGAAGGAAGGAAAGACCGTTTTCTCCCTCTGGATAGGTTCAAAGCCACCAAACGTGAGCTGTAGGAAGGAATTTCCAGGGGGATGGCCGTGTTAGTATGTAGCAGCAAAAACAACGAACATGTTTGTGGCATTTCGAGGACTAGCCCATTCCAACTGTGTAAGCTTGCATGGACTAAGGCCTACGTCAGAGGCCTGAAGTGTTACCTTGGTGGAAGACGGTCATTTCAAAAATGGACAACTCAAGGTAAGCTGGAGCTCTGCGATCCCTCTAAGACTCCCCCGGGTGTGGTTTTCATCCAAATGTCAGGGCTGCCAACACACTTCTTACCATTGCAATGAATGGGCCTTGGTGAGTATAGCAAAAATAAAGATCCTTCAAAAGCAACTTGGGGTCTTTTGAGCACCTCCCAAATTCCTCAGAATTATCTCAGGACGCACAACTCAAGTATATCAACACATGGCAGCTGTGTGGGTCAGTTGCACCCAGAGCAACAAAGCGACCTGGAAATCCAGCTCATGAAATGGTTGGGGAGACACAGAATACAACACGTGACACAATGTTTGTGGGGCTGAATCAGACACCTTCAAAGTGCCCCACTCCAAAACCCTTCTGCTAACAGCCTAAGGCACATGGGTGAAATGAATGCTATTGTGTATGGAAATGTGTCCCAATACCTAAAACACTGACCGATTTTAGATGGTGTGTGTGTGGGCGGTCTGTGTGTGCCGAGTTGGTCTTGGCAGCCAGAGCAACACAGAGTTTTGGAAACCTTGTTCATTTCCGAGTCTTTATGGGGTCACAACACTCTTTGTGTCTCCCAGTCCAAATCGTATTGTTCTAAAGAAATCCCAGTGCTGGCTGGGATTAGCCATGTCACAGTGACCTAAGATGAATGGCTACCGCCAAGGGTACTATATGGCAGGTTGACCGAAGTTGGAAGGTCACCTCCTCCTGCCAGGAAACACAGCGGCACCACACCCCCACTGCATGGGCAAGAGACTGTTGTCAGAGACCGGGTTTTGCATCTCTGTGTTCCTGAGTTCTGCAGAACCCGCTTACCTGAGGGATCTTGAAGATGCCCATTAGAGACGCCACCTGCCGTGAGGATGTGGATTCGAGACCCCCAACAACAGAGAGTAGTTTATCCTGTCTGTTGCATTTATAATTCGGGAAAGCTTGGCACCGTGTGGAGAGCAGGGACAGGGTGTTCACGTAGATCCATCTCCCATTGTTGCTGTGGTCATAGATGCGGAAGCCGAGGGTCACATTGGGTAGGAGAGCTGGGTTCTCGTTGAGCTCCTGGATGGCGAATGCCAAGGCAAGGTATTGCAGGTTGTTTGTGCTTACTGGCCTGCAGTGAGAGGGACAATGAGTGTCGGTGGGCTCCCAATGGCACTTGTGAGAGCAGAAGGAGATAAAGTCGTCCTGGTTCCACCATCTCTGAATAAAGACCAAGGCTTCAGGCCAAAATCCAAGAATTCACAATCTCTCTCTCGCCCTGTCTCTGTCTCTCTCTCTCTGTCTCTCTCTCTCTGTCTCTCTCTCTCTCTCTCTCACACACACACACACGTCTTTGTCATTGCCAGATCCTTCACATGGAACAGGATTATTGCCTAGCTCTGCCTGCCCCCCTTACTCCAAACGGCTTCGAGAGGCAAGTCAGTTGTTCTCCAGGTTTGCAAAGATGCGGATCTGGAATGGTAAAGTCTCCCCAGGTCCCCAGCCCAGCCTGACTCCGAAGAGGACTCTGTAAAGCAGGTTTGTGGCCCCTGAAAGAGAAGGAGGCAGACATCTGCCGCAGATTCATTTTTTAGAAACTCACGTTAGATGATCAACCATCTGTGATGGCCCTAGAATCAATACTTCCCCTGTGAAGCTAGGATAAACCTCACCAAGTGGTAGATTCCCACCAACAATGAAGTCTCCTGGCTGGTAATAGTCTTCTTGCACTTCATAAGGCCTGGCCAAGAGGCAGGTGGTCCTCAGCATCACTTGCGTGGCCTGAGTCCGGTTCCAAAACAGCAGCAGCAGCTGAACCATCCTCGGTAGGAAGAGGCTTTTCCTCCCAGGCCAGCATCCAAGCAGAACCTGAAGGAGAGCCGGCTAGACAGGCTCCAGCAGGGGAATGAGGTCTTGGCAAGCAATGAGCAGATGCTGAGCAGTCCGACTTCAACCCAGCCCCCCATGGAAGGGCTCAGGGTGTATTTATGTGGAGCAAGTGTTGACCTGGAGTTCTCTGTTGTTGACGTGCTGGATGGAAATCCATGGGGGCTTCCTGCAGAATTACTGTCATTACCCTGGTAACACCAGGGGAGAGGAAGAAGCAGGGCCCCTCAGCGCTGGGCTCCCTTTGCACCTCGAACGGTGAAAAACATGTTTGCATCACTCTTTGGCTCTCTGTGGGGCAGGTGGAGTTCATGTTAGTCATCAGGTTCTGCCCTTCTGTCTGGGTAAAGTTGAGCACCGGAATCCAAGATGGAGCCCAGGCACGTGCGAAGTTCTTTCCCCAGACAGATGGCTGGGGAAAGGGAGAATTGCGGCCCCCCTTTACGAAAAAAAAAAGAAAAGAAAAAAAAAACGCCCCCGTGATAGGCTAAGTGACGATTAACGTAGCCTATCACGGCTAGATTTGCAAAGTCAGCTGTGATAGGCTACGTAAATCGTCACGTAGCCTATCACGGGTGACTTAAAAAAAAAAAGAGCGTACGGATAATGGCGGCCCCCATAGGGAGCCGCCATTCCCGTTCCTTATTTGGTTGCTGTAGTCTACGTAAAGATTACGTAGACTACGGCGAAAATAAGGGCAACGCTATTTGCGTTAATAAAAATAAAAAAGTAAAAAAAACAGCAACACACTCACACCCGTGATAGGCTACGTGACGATTTACGTAGCCTATCACGGCTAGATTTCCAAAGTCAGCCATGATAGTCTACGTAAATCGTCACATAGCCTATCACGGGTGACTGGGGAAAAAAAAAAGCACGAACGCAAATGGCGTTCCCGTATTTTCGCCGTAGTCTATGTAAATCTTTACGTAGACTAGATGTGCCAAAATAAGGAACACAAATGGCGGCGCCCATGGGCCGCCACCATTTGCGTACGCGTTTCCCCCCCCCCCCCCCAAAGTCACCCATAGGTTAAGTAGCCTATCACGGTTTTTTTTTTTTTTTTTTACTTTTTCTTTTGCGGCCAGGGAGATGGGGCGCTTCTCCCCGGCCTGAATTTCGGCCGGGCGAGGCGGGACGCCTCCCCCCCCTCGCCTGAACTTCGGGGGGAGAAGCAAAGCGCCTCCCCCCTACCGCGAAAAAAGGTGCGGGACAAGGTAAGTCCCTTTCGTACATCCCTAGTACTATATGGCAGGTTGACCAAAGTTGGAAGGTCACCTCCTCCTGCCAGGAAACACAGCGGCGCCACATACCCACTGCATGGGCAAGAGACTGTTGTCAGAGACCGGGTTTCGCATCTCTGTGTTCCTGAGTTCTGCAGAACCCGCTTACCTGAGGGATCTTGAAGATGCCCATTAGAGACGCCATCTGCCGTGAGGATGTGGACTCGAGACCCCCAACAACAGAGAGCAGTTTATCCCATCTGTTGCATTTATAATTCGGGAAAGCTTGGCCCCGTGTGGAGAGCAGGGTCAGGGTGTTCACGTAGATCCATCTCCCATTGTTGCTGTGGTCATAGATGCGGAAGCCGAGGATCACGTTGGGTAGGAGAGCTGGGTTCTCGTTGAGCTCCTGGATGGCGAATGCCAAGGCAAGGTATTGCAGGTTGTTTGTGCTTACTGGCCTGCAGTGAGAGGGACAATGAGTGTCGGTGGGCTCCCAATGGCACTTGTGAGAGCAGAAGGAGATAAAGTCGTCCTGGTTCCACCATCTCTGAATAAAGACCAAGGCTTCAGGCCAAAACCCAAGAATTCACAATCTCTCTCTCTGTCTGTCTGTCTGTCTGTCTGTCTGTCTGTGTCTGTCTGTCTGTCTGTCTGTCTGTCTCTGTCTCTCTGTCTCTGTCTCTGTCTGTCTCTCTCTCTCACACACACACGCACCTACACGCGCACATCTTTGTCGCTGCCAGATCCTTCACATGGAACCAGATTATTGCCTAGCTCTGCCTGCCCCCCTTACACCAGACGCCCTCAAGAGGCAAGTCAGTTGGTCTCCAGGTTTGCAAAGATGTGGATCTGGACTGGCAAAGTCTCCCCAGGTCTCCAGCCCAGCCTGACTCCGAAGAGTACTCTGCAAAGCAGGTTTGTGGCCCCTGAAAGAGAAGCAGGCAGACATCTGCCCCAGATTCATCTTGGAGAAACTCACACTGGATGATCGACCATCTGCGATGGCCCTAGAATCAATACTTCCCCTGTCACTCCAGGATAAACCTCACCAAGCGGTAGATTCCCACCAACAATGAAGTCTCCTGGCTGGTAATAGTCTTCTCGCACTTCATAAGGCCTGGCCAAGAGGCAGGTGGTCCTCAGCATCGCCTGCATGGCCTGAGTCCGGTTCCAAAACAGCAGCAGCAGCAGCGGCTGAACCATCCTCGGTAGGAAGAGGCTTTTCCTCCCAGGCCAGCATCCATGCAGAACCTGAAGGAGAGCCGGCTAGACAGGCTCCAGGAGGGGAATGAGGTCTTGGCAAGCAATGAGCAGATGCTGAGCGGTCCGACTTCAACCCAGGCCCCCATGGAAGGGCTCAGGGCGTATTCATGTGAAGCAAGTGTTGGCCTGGAGTTCTCTGTTGTTGACGTGCTGGATGGAAATCCATGGGGGCTTCCTGCAGAATTACTGTCATTACCCTGGTAACACCAGGGGAGAGGAAGAAGCAGGGCCCCATGGCGCTGGGACCCCTTTGCACCTCGAATGGTGAAAAACATGTTTGCATCCCTCTTTGGCTCTCTGGGGTAGGTGGAGTTCATGTTAGTCATCAGGTTCGGCCCTTTGGTCTGCGTGAAGTTGATCACCGGAATCCAAGATGGAGCCCAGGCACGTGCGAAGTTCTGTCCCCAGACAGATGGCTGGGGAAAGGGAGAATTGCGGCCCCCCTTTACGAAGTGTGTGCAGAGTAGGGATGTCAGAGAATTTCTCCATGAATCTCCAGGAGGCCAAATGCCAGCGCATTCGGCCCCCTGAAATTGGTGGAGAAATGGGCGCCGCCATTTGCATTCCTTATTTTGGCACGGGGAGTCTACGTAAATATTTACGTAGACTACGGCGAAAATAAGGGCAATGCTATAAGGCACAACCGTTTCTCCACCAATTTCGGGGGGCCGAATGCGTTGGCATTCGGCCTCCCGGAGATTCGTGGAGAAATTCTCTGACATCCCTAGTTGTGACCCCTTAAAGGTTTCCAAAACTCTGTTGCTCTGGCTGCCAAGACCAACTCGGCACACACAGACCGCCCCCCCCCATCTAAAACCGGTCAGTGTTTTAGGTATGGGGACACATTTCCATACACAATAGCATGATTTTCAGCCAGGTGCCTTAGGCTGTTAGCAGAAGGGTTTTGGAGTGGGGGCACTTTGAAGGTGTCTGATTCAGCCCCACACTGAATCAGTGTTTGCTTCTGAGGATGACCGTGGTGAACATTTCCTCCAGACACTGACACCTCTGCTCAAGCAGAATGACATCTGTGTGGCCTTCACTGGTATGGTCCCTATGATGTATGCTCCTCTTTTTACAGAACTGATCGATTCCGATACTTGGGATGAGTCGCAAGTGATGATTCTCTTTGGGGACTCCAAGATCTTAAAAAATGTTGGATGGGCAATGGCAGGAAATGAATATTTCAAGCCAAGGGATCCGCTTCTCAGCGGTGCCGCACCCTCCCGAGGGAGTCGGGAGACAAGTCAGTACACACCTTGTCTTCTCCTCCTCACCTGGATGGTCCCACTGAGCGCTAGAACTACGCCTTGAACATGAGACTGTGGAAGGTCACCTGGTGATATCGACCAGCCGCCCTTCAGATGTATTCTCTGGGAATGATGGGACATGCAGTCCAAGCCATCTGTGGGCCAACTGGGGCTGACACGCTGCCTGCCATGACATGTTCCTTTCCAGAATCCCCAGAATCCTTTGCTCCCTTTGAACTGCCCTCTTGATCCCTTTATCAATGAAAGGGGTGCAGGGCCTGGGTTGGGTTTGCCAGATGTCAGGACTGGGGCATGGGGCATCGTCTGGAAGGGCACGAATTGGGAGCCAGGCCCAAAAAGCCATCAGGGTCTGAGGGCAAATGAGAAGACAGGGGCAGAGAACAAGGCAGGAGTTAGGCAGAAGAGCAGTAAGGATCACAGGACAGACACAGATGCTGAAACGAGAAGTCAATAAATGTGTGAGCTGAAGGAGACCGTGTTACTCCAGCAAGGCGCAGCTGGAAGAGCAAGTCCTGAATACTCCTTCCTGCTCTGGAGTGGCCAGTGGCCAACCTGGACTGGGGTGTGCAGAGAGTTCTACCAGCACCTGTCTTGTTCTGGGGAACGCGGGGAGCCATTTTCCCCCATTTTCATGCCATGGCTGTGCCCACAAGTGGCAGATCTGTGACTTCTCTGGTTCAGTCCGTGGAGGCAGATGTACTCTATGGCTGGATGGCAGTTTGGGGGATGTGCTCTGCAGAAATGGAACCAAATCAAGAGGATCCCTGCCAAGGATCCCTGTTTTTGGTCCTTGGCTGCACCCGTGAGTGGGAGAGCCATGCTTTTTCTGGTTCAGAAATGGTCCCGAGGAGATGTGGAATTTCTGTCCTTATACAGTATTGGCCTGACTTGAACCAGAAAGCCATGGATCGGGGCGGGGGGACGGGACACTTTGCGTGTGTTGAAACAGCAGTGCCCTGCAGCATTTTCCCATCCCCATAGCCAAGTCAATCCCTTCCCTATTTATGCCTTGGAAAATGTGGGATGTGCCTTTTTCCGTAGCAGCTGCACTCTGGGCTGACCTTGTCATCAAACTGTCAACCACATGCCCAAGATCTCTGCCTTGGCCAGTCACGAGCATGCAAGTGAAGTTGGGCTTGCTCCCCACATCCCCACTCCAATGTGCATCACGTTACACTTGCTGCATTTGCCATGTTGATGTCCATTTTCCCACTACGGAGGGACGCTTCTGGAGCTCTTCGCAATCCCTCTTTGTTTCCCCGGCACCAAATTTTTTAATGATACCAACTTATTATACTAAATAGTTTGGCATAATCAGCAAGCCTGGCCATCTTGCTGCTTAGTCCTAGTCCCAGGTATTTTGGATTATTACTGTCAGCATCCTCGGACTATTACCCCGACTACATTTGTGATTATTGCATTTCTATCCTGCCCTTTTTCCTCTTGCAAGCAACCCAAGGCAGCTTCCACGGGCATCTATCTCCTCCTCCATTTCATCCTCACAACAACCGCGTGAGGTAGGCTAGGCGCAGAGTCAGTGAGCGGCCCGAAGCCACCCAGTGAGGTCCATGGCTGAGTGGGGACTGGGACGCACATCTCCCAGGATCCAGTCCAGCACTCTAACCCCTGCACCACACTGTCTTTATCCACACATCGCAAAGCATTGGTCCCATTACAGATCCCTGCTACCTAAGAAGCTATCTAAACGTTCAATGTGTTTGAAGATACAGTTTAAAACTGGAGCAGGAAAACAGTGAACACCCTTTTAAGTGGTTCGACAAATGAAATCATGCCACCGGGGAAGTCTGAAGATCGGAATGGTTTATACAGAAAATCCCATGTGGAGGAACATCATATGCAGGAGTACAATGCGAAACATACCATGATTACAAAGAAAATATACGTGGACCCCATCAGTTTGATCGCACTATAGACATACATTCTGCTGCGGATTTGATACCCGGAGATGGAGCTGTATTTCCCAGTTTCCTCACAGTGCTTTGGTAAAGGGAGATCCGGCTGGGTCGGATAGATCCTAATGGAGCCTTTCTCCAATGGCATTGTGGGCGAATGGGGGAGAAACGAGGAGACGACACAAACAGGTTTGGGATAAAACAGGGCCACATTTATTAACTCATTACAATCTGCGAATTGTGATAAGTACCCGGTACGGGTATGTGACTGGGTGAAAGGAGGAATCAGATGATGCTCTTTAAGCGACGCTGCTCCCCATCCCACTTGCAGTGTGAAGTAGGCAAAAAAACCCATAGCCCGGCCAAGTTGGCTAAGAACCGAAATTCCTACTCGGCCCCCAATAGGGCGACTAATACAGCCCACACTGCATGTTGGACGGCAGGGAGGGAGCTAGAAAAGCCAGGATGAAGGAGGAAAGGGGGGTGTTGAGGCCTAAAAATTGGCCTGCTTGCCCCTGCCCCAACGGGACGTCACGAGCAAAGGCCGATGGCCTTCGGCCTCGTCCTGCCCTTGTCCCCCACCGGAGCAAGCCGGGGGCGGGGTGAGGGCACTTTACCCTGGAATCGTGAAAGTGGGGTGAGGTCAGCTGCAACCGAAGGTTCCCTGGGACTCACCCATTGGCTGGAGAACTGAGGGCACCCCCAGCCTCCCGGGAAGAACATCATCACGGGGGGAGACCAACCTGGTCCTACCAGGTTCGTAGGATTAGTTAGTTAGCAACAAATTACCTTTGTTAGAGCAATACGACAATGGCACCCATGACCTAGGGAGGTGGTGGGCTCTCCCATACTGGAGGCCTTCAAGACGAGGCTGGACAGGGATGCTCTGACTTGGATCCCTGCACTGAGCAGGCGGTTGGAGTCTATGGCCTTGTAGGCCCCTTCCAACCCTACTATTCTATGATTCTATTCAATGATTCTGTGGTAGCCATCAGCCGGAGAGGGAGGCCCTACACCTCCCTGCGAGAAAGGTCACAGGGCTTTCGGTCCACCCTGAGAGGCTTGCAACTTGGGGGAACCACTTGGGGGGCCACAAGGGAGCAGAGGGCCTGGGCCAGGGCTGAATGTGGCCCAGCAGACTCCAGTCAGTGACAGTGGTGGAGGACAGGGGTGGTAGAATCATAGAATCATAGACTAGTAGGGTTTGGAGGGGCCTACAGGCCGTCGGGTCCAACCCCCTGCTCAGTGCAGGACTCCAAGTCAGATGGGTGGTGGGATACTGGCGTTAACTTTTTGGAGAGATCAGCCTCTGTTTGGTCCTTGTGCGAGAGGCGATGTTAGGGTGCCAGATGTTATCTGGCTTCTCTGCTTCCTTCCCATTCTGTGTCTTCCCGTCGTAGATGCTTTACTGTAAAAACCAAACATTTAGTACTTAGTTAGTTGTCCACCCTGGGTCTTTGGGACAAGCGACTCCTGCAGAAATGACGTTTTGGGGTCACGCGGCTCCTCCGGAAATGACGTTAGGGAAGCGTCGCCCTAGGCCGACATCCTTCTAAGCATTGTGAAGCCCTGGGGCACGTACATACACGTCCCATCATTTTCAGTTTCTATCCCAGCATTGCAAAGCACATTTGGAGTCTCCTGAGGAATCCGAACACTGCCCCGAGGCTTCTGAGAGCGAGGGGTGCTGGAGAAACCCAGATGGGCTCGGATGAGTCTGGACGGGTCTGCCATTTCCTCAGCTTTTAGCATTTCATTTCCCAAGGCAGTGGCTTCTTCACAGTTTAACATGGGTGTGGGTGTGCAGGATCGCGCTCACCGGTGACGTCGTGGATGGTGTGGGTGTTCTTTCCCCCCCCGTTTAAATCCCGGTTTGCTGAAATGTCTTCCATGTTGGGGAACTCCCTGGAATTCCGTAAAAGGACTTTAGCTGCTCTCATGGGTATTCCAGAAGGTCTCCTGTGAGGTTGCCTGAAGGGAAAAGTGGCCTGCCCAGAGGGAAAGTGCCTACTGATAGCGTTCTTCCCTTCAGTCTTAGACACACTTCCCTGAGGGTAACTGCCATTGAAACCAGCAGGACTTGCTTCTGAGTAAGTCTACGCACAGTAAGTCTACTAAGTCAGTAGACTTGAGTAAGTAAGTAGAGTTGACTAAGCCTACTGGGAGAAGGCTGGAGCTGAAAATTCGTTAACTATCCCCAATGCTTCTCTGAGGTCCCACTGAACACAGCAAGGCTCCCCCCTTTTGGGGGTGGTCAGGGCACAGGGAGGTCTTGCCTTTCTGGACAAACCTTGGCCTTTCCTGCTCCAGTCCTCGACGTGCTCCGAACCCAGCATCAGTTCCAATCGCGATCCACATTGAAACAAGGGAGTTGGGCCAGGCTGGCTTGCAGATTGGATTGGTCACGCGGCTCCATAAACACGCCTGACCCGTTCCTTTCCTGGGAGGAAGGGCCGTTGAATTCAGTGGGGCTTGCGTCTGAGTAGGCTTGCCTAGGAGTACTTGGAGTAGCAGCCCGAAGGTCCCGCATCCCCTTCAATGCATTTCCCCGGAACCTCCCCCTCCATTGACTTCAGTGGAGCTTTTATCTCAGACTGTCATCCTCTTCTCCCTTTTGCTCGCCAGGTTGATGGACGGGGGGCTGTTCAGAGTGCCTCTCCCCCCTCCCGGAATTAATGCATCCTGCAGAGCCTGCCACGGTCCTTTTAAAGAGCTTTGGAAGGAGTCGCTTTAGATACGGCACTTCTGCTTGGGCGGGAAAGGGGGTCCCCGTGGCATCCAAACCAGAAAGACCCCTGAAAGGCAGTTGGCTTTCAGTGAGATTCCTCTCCCTCCCTGGAAAGACGCAGCCAACCCCGCCTCTGGAAGGAGGCCGCCCCCATCGGTCCGGCTCCAGAAGAGGCCCCCACGTCCCCGCAGGCGGGCCGGCAGCAGGGGCGAGCGGAAGTTATTATGGAGACTGCCTCCCTGAACCCCCCACGACCGAGGAAAACACAACTCTCGGGGCAGAACAAGGAGCAGAGCAGCATGGTGGCAGTGTGGGCAATGCAATCATGCAGACTTATGCACGGGGTACAACTCTGCCACTGCAATTCCTCCCTTTCCCCAGTCATCTGTCTGGGAAAAGAACTTCGCACGTGCCTGGGCTCCATCTTGGATTCCGGTGCTCAACTTTACCCAGACAGAAGGGCAGAACCTGATGACTAACGTGAACTCCACCTGCCCCACAGAGAGCCAAAGAGTGATGCAAACATGTTTTTCACCATTCGAGGTGCAAAGGGAGCCCAGCGCTGCGGGGCCCTGCTTCTTCCTCTCCCCTGGTGTTACCAGGGTAATGACAGTAATTCTGCAGGAAGCCCCCATGGATTTCCATCCAGCAAGTCAACAACAGAGAACTTCATGTCAACACTTGCTCCACATAAATACACCCTGAGCCCTTCCATGGGGGGCTGGGTTGAAGTCGGACCGCTCAGCATCTGCTCATTGCTTGCCAAGACCTCATTCCCCTGCTGGAGCCTGTCTAGCCGGCCCTCCTTCAGGTTCTGCTTGGATGCTGGCCTAGGAGGAAAAGCCTCTTCCTACCAAGGATGGTTCAGCTGCTGCTGCTGCTGCTGTTTTGGAACCGGACTCAGGCCACGCAGGCGATGCTGAGGACCACCTGCCTCTTGGCCAGGCCTTACGAAGTGCGAGAAGACTATTACCAGCCAGGAGACTTCATTGTTGGTGGGAATCTACCGCTTGGCATGGTTTATCCTACCGTCACATGGGAAGTATTGATTCTAGGGCCATCGCAGGTGGTCGATCATCCAGTGTGAGTTTCAACAAGATGAATCTGGGGCAGATGTCTGCCTGCTTCTCTTTCAGGGGCCACAAACCTGCTTTCAGAGTCCTCTTCGGAGTCAGGCTGGGCTGGGGACCTGGGGAGACTTTGCCAGTCCAGATCCACATCTTTGCAAACCTGGAGAACAACTGACTTGCCTCTCGAGGGCATTTGGTGTAAGGGGGCAGGCAGAGCTAGGCAATAATCTGGTTCCATGTGAAGGATCTGGCAGTGACAAAGACGTGTGTGTGTGTGTGTGTGTGTGTGTGAGAGAGAGAGAGAGAGAGAGAGAGAGAGAGGGATTGTGAATTGTTGGATTTTGGCCTGAAGCATTGGTCTTTATTCAGAGATGGTGGAACCAGAAGGACTTTTTCTCCTTCTGCTCTCACAAGTCCCATTGGGAGCCCCCCAACACTCATTGTCCCTCTCACTGCAGGTCAGTAAACAGTAACAACCTGCAGTATCTTGCCTCGGCATTTGCCATCCAGGAGCTCAACGAGAACCCAGCTCTCCTACCCAATGTGACCCTTGGCTTCCGCATCTATGACCACAGCAACAATGGGAGATGGATCTACGTGAACACCCTGTCCCTGCTCTCCACACGGGGCCAAGCTTTCCCGAATTATAAATGCAACAGACGGGATAAACTGCTCTCTGTTATTGGGAGTCTCGAGTCCACATCCTCACGGCAGATGGCGTCTCTAATGGGCATCTTCAAGATCCCTCAGGTAAGCGGGTTCTGCAGAACTCAGGAACACAGAGATGCAAAACCCGGTCTCTGACAACAGTCTCTTGCTCATGCAGCGGGTGTGTGGTGCCGCTGTGTTTCCTGGCAGGAGGAGGTGACCTTCCAACTTCGGTCAACCTGCCATATAGTACCCTTGGCGGTAGCCATTCATCTTAGGTCACTGTGACATGGCTAATCCCAGCCAGCACTGGGATTTCTTTAGAACAATACGATTTGCATTGGGAGACACAAAGAGAGTGGTGACCCCTTAAAGACTTGGAAATGAACAAGGTTTCCAAAGCTCTGTGTTGCTCTGGCTGCCAAGACCAACTCGGCACACACAGACCACCCACACAGACCATCTAAAACCGGTCAGTGTTTTAGGTATTGGGACACATTTCCATACACAATACAACTATTTTCAGCCATGTGCCTTAGGCTGTTAGCAGAAGGGTTTTGGAGTGGGGGCACTTTGAAGGTGTCTGATTCAGCCCCACAAACATTGTGTCACGTGTTTTATTTTGTGTGTCCAGAACCATTTCATGAACAAGGTTTCCAGGTCGCTTTGTTGCTCTGGGTGCAACTGACCCACGCCGCTGCCATGTGTTGATATACTTGAGTTGTGCCTCCTGAGATAATTCTGAGGGATTTGGGAGGTGCTCAAAAGACCCCAAGTTGCTTGTGAAGGATCTTTATTTTTGCTATACTCACCAAGGCCCATTCATTGCAATGGTAAGAAGTGTGTTGGCAGCCCTGACATTTGGATGAAAACCACACCCGGGGGAGTCTTGGAGGGATCGCAGAGCTCCAGCTTACCTTGAGTTGTCCATTTTTGAAATGACCGTCTTCCTCCAAGGTAACACTTCAGGCCTCTGACGTAGGCAATAGTCCATGCAATCTTAAACAGTTAGAAAGGCCTAGTCCTCGAAATGCCACAAACCTCTTCGTTGGTTTTGCTGCTATGGACTAACACAGCCACCCTCCTGGAAATTCCTTCCTACAGCTCACGTTTGGTGTCTTTGAACCTATCCAGAGGGAGAAAACGGTCTTTCCTTCCTTCTTCCGCATTGATCCCAATGAAATGCCTCAATCTGAGGGCTTAGTCAGGCTGCTCCTGCATTTCCATTGGAACTGGATTGGGCTGTTTGCTCCCGAGGATGACCGTGGTGAACGTTTCATCCAGACACTGACACCACTGATCAAGCAGAATGACATCTGTGTGGCCTTCACCCGTACGATCCATGTGGTATATTTTGTTCCTCTATCAGAACTGATCGATTTCGATACTTGGGCTGAGTTGCAAGTGTTTATTGTCTTCAGGGACTCCAAGATCTTTGAAAATGTTGCAGTGGCAATTGCAGACGATGAATATTTTACCAAGACCTCATTTAGGAAGGTTTGGATCTTCACACCACATTTGGAAATTGCTGGAAGAGAATCCAGCTTCGGCCATCTTGTTCTGACACCTTTCCATGGTGCTTTGCACTTCATGGTCCACAGAAGGAATGTGCCAGTGTTCAAACATTTATTCTCGGCTTTAGATCCACTCCAACCACAAGGAGATGTCTTTCTCCAAAAATGGTGGGAATATTTATTTGACTGTCGGTTCCTGAAACCAGGCCAACCCTTCAATTGGGGAGACAAGAGGTGTACAGGGGAAGAGAAATGGGAGGACCTGCCAGACCCCATGTTTGACCCGAGCATGACCGGTCGCAGCTACAGTATCTACAATGCGGTCTATTCCGTGGCAAACGCGTTACATGCCGTGTCTTCATCTCAATCTCAACATGCATGGATGGGGGATGGCAGGAGGCTTCTGAACGTCCAACCATAGCAGGTAACATCCTCCTTCAGAACTGGTTCTCTCATATAAAGTGTCTGGTTGATTTTTTACCATCAGGGACTGGAAGCAAATGGCGAGTCTGGGAGAAGTTGTATTAGTTAATCCTAAAGTTCCTAAGGAAACAGTTCCCCATACATATTCTTTCAGGGCCTCCATTTCCCTGAGAGAGCACCAGGAAGAGAGTTTAGGAAGAGGGTAGACAGTAGCAGAGACCTATTGTACTTCTGTACTAACAATGTATGTAGATATGTAGGCATGTGGATATGTGGTACAGTTCCCAGATTTCCATTTCTGCTTGCACAATTTGGGTTTTCCTTCAGTGCACACTATTGAGCATGAGTCTGATATAAGGGAGTGTTATATGAAAAAGGCATTTTGTACCTTTTCTGACTGAGGTGGGAGGTGAATTTCTGTAGGCCACAGACCCTTCTATTGGGGACACAAGAGGTGTACAGGGGAAGAGAAACGGGAGGACCTGCCAGGCCCCATGTTTGATACGAGCATGACCAGTTGCAGCTACAGTATCTACAATGCCATCTATTCTGTGGCACACGCGTTATGTGCCGTGTCTTCATCTGAACCTGAACATGAGTGGTGCGGGAAGGCAAGAGGATTCTGAATGTCCAGCCATGGCAGGTAACATCCACCTTCAGAACTGGTTCCCTTCCATGAAGTGGCTGGTTGATTTTTTACCATCCGGGACTGGAAGTGGTTTTACCATCAGGTACCGGAAGCAAATGGCGAGTCTGGGAGAAGCTGTATTAGTTCATTCTAAAGTTCCTAAGGAAAAGATTCCCCATAGATATCCTTGCAGGGCCACCATTTCCCTGGAGCGAGTTTAGGAAGAGAGTAGACAGTAGCAGAGACTTTTTGTACTTCTGTACTAAGAATGTGTGTAGGTATTTGGGAACGAGGAGGGAGGATACAAGCAAGCCCCCACGACACACAGCGCTGGTCTCTAAAGCAGCACTGATCCCGCTCCCAAACTTTGCGGTATCAGACAGCAGGATTCCCCCCTCCATGCTCCTTTTTGCCAGACAGCAGCTGAAACTCAGACGTTGTTGTCTTTGCTGATAAGAGCCCTGCTCCTTCTCGTGCCCACACAGAGCTATTAGGATGTGTTGAAGCAAGCAGACACGAGCCAAAAAGCACCAAGGGATATAGGAGAATTTAATTTCTACTTACAAAACATGAAAAAATGCCCTGCTCAACACCCCAAATGGGAGTGTGAGCAGGAGAACGTGCTCTCCCAAAACATTCGCAACTTCTCGAACTGGTGCTCACTTTCGAAAATACATGCTTTTGGAATAGAAAAGTTTGCAATTGCGCAACTTTGAAAATGCACCATTTCACCGTTTAGTCTATGGAGGAAATTTGTGCAACTTTAGAGATGTATGCAAATGCGAGATTTACTTTTTTTTTTTTTGCACAACTTTCCCGTTCATTCAAAATCAAAGGCGAGCGCAAATCAAGGAGAGGCAAATATCAGGCTTATGCTGGTGAATTCCCACATCACGTGTTCCCCCATCCCTACACTGGACATGTATATTTTTACAGGTAGTGGCCTAGAAAGGGTGCGTTGGAGCAAGAAGGAACCAAGCAAGCCCCCAAAACACTGGGAAACCAGCTTCTCACCGCTAGTGCCCAGTGAAGAAGCATCTAAAGCATAGGGATGTACAAAGGTTTCGTCATGAATCTCGGGGAGGCCGAATGCCAGCGCATTCGGCCCCCCGAAATTGGTGGCGAAATGCCCCCCCACGCCCCCCCCAGGACATGACTTACCTTGCGCGGATCTTCCTGGTGGTGGCGGATGCGGCGGCCGGTCTTCCGACCAACTGCCGCCGCCGCCATTTCCAGTTAAAAAAAAAAAAGTGATAGGCTACTTAAAGATTTACGTAGCCTATCATGGCTAGATTTTTAAACAAACACTGTGGTAGGCTAAGTAAATGTTTACGTAGCCTATCACGGCTGACTGCAGGGACGCAAACGGTGGCGCCTACGGCCGCCGCCATTTGCGTCCCTGCTAACCAGAGGCCGGATGTCCGGCCGCTTGTGGAGCCGGGCAGCGGCTCCACAGAATCCCTGCGGAGCAGAGCCGGCTGGCCAGGATTCCGGGGGGGGGGAGGAAAGGAGCACCTCCCCCCCTGTCGAGGATCCCGGGGGAAGGGATGGAACGCCTCCCCCCCACCATCAACATAATCCGATGAAAGGTAAGTGACTTTCGTACATCCCTACTTAAGCATTAAACCAAAGAACACTATACAAAACCAAGCAATCCCCAAGCTGAATGGCAGGCACAGTACGTGAGAAGACTTCAGACCCCCCTCACAGTCCCAAGAACCAGTCAGCCCATTTTCTAAGCACCTCTTACATTTCAGATTCTTGGCTCTTTGAAGGCCGTCCGCTTTAACAACAGCGCTGGAGATGAAGTCTATTTCACCGATAATTCTGAGGTGTCCTCTAATTACGATATTGTGAACTGGATTTTCCTTCCAAATGACACGTTTGCCCCTGCGAAAGTGGGATGGCTGCATCCAGACGCTCCCCCAGGACAAGACTTCACCATTAACTGTGACGCAATCATCTGGCCTGCAGAGGTGGAGTTGAATCTTCTGGGGTCATGGGAGAAGTAAGGAATGTTGCAGTCTGTCCTTTGAGAACAGAAGTCTTTCTAGATGAGACCAACGTCTTTTTGAGTCCAGGGTGCAGGGTGCCTGTATCGCCCAATGGCCAAACACAATCTTTGGAGGCAGGAAGTTCCAGCTTTAGTCCCCACGTCTGCACATAGGCTGGGGAAAGGCTGTTGCCCAGAAGGTTGGATTTCTAACTGGACAGGTAGCTCAAAGTCTGGGAGCCATATAGATGTGCAGGATGTACTGGGGCAAGAGTGGAGATGGGAGAAGAGCGTAACATAGACAAGGAGTCTGCCTTTTCCCCAGGAATGGATTTTTTTCGGTTAATTCCATTCCAGATCGCATATTTCTGTGGTTTACTCATTTGCAAAGTATTCACAATTTCCTGAAGAAATCTTCTGTTTCTCTACAAATGCTCGCAAAAACAGTATCTGGCACTTCCTCATTCCCATTGGCTCCCCTTTCCAGGGGTACGTTGTTAAAGACCCTGTTTCCATCCTCAGTGGTTTTGGCATCAGGCCTGAAGTTGTTTGGGCAGAACACTGATCTGGGCAGAGGGCTGGCCATCCTTTTAACAACTGGAGCTCATAACCCCGGTGTCAGACAGATAGCCCCTTTTTCTGTACTGTTTTCCAGAACCTCCTTCCCATCTTCTACCCCAACTCATGTCCTCAGTCCTCAATATAAAGAAAATGACAGATGTTGGTTGGTTGGTTGGTTGGTTGGTTGGTTGGTTGATCGGTGCATTCAGAAGGCGCTGCAGGTGACAGATTGTGGCTCAGTTGTTAGTGCCCAGATTTTCATTTCTGCTTACAGAATTTGGATTTTCCTTCATTGCACGCTATTGAGCATGAGTCTGATATCAGGTAGTGTCATGTGAAAAGAAGGCATTTTGCACCTTTTCTGAGTCTGTTCTTATTAAATATGTTGCCAAAGCTTACAGAGAGGGCCAGGAAAGGGAGTTTCTGCACTTCGGTGTACAATAAACTTCCGAAAGGAGAATTCCATCGACTCCCTTGTGGGCTGATCTGGCACCAGCATCTGTGTCATGTTCTCGGTACTTCACTTGTTGTTATTCATTGCAGTGTACTCAGTGCCCAGAAGATCAACACCCTAATGAGAACCAAGACCAGTGTATCCCCAGAACTATGCACTTCCTTTCTTATCAAGAGACACTCGGATTCATTTTAGCAACTCTCGCTGCTTTCCTCGCTCTGATCGCTGTCCTAGTGCTGGCAACGTTCATGAAACATCACGACACACCGATCGTCAAAGCAAACAACCGAGACCTCACCTATGTCCTCCTCATCTCCCTCCTTCTCTGCTTCCTCTGCTCCTTCTTGTTCATCGGTCAACCCACAAACGTCACTTGTCTTCTCTGACAAGCAGCTTTTGGCATAATTTTCTCTTTTGCCGTTTCTCCCATGTTGGCCAAAACTGTCACCGTGGTTCTGGCCTTCATGGCCACCAAGCCAGGAAACATGGCAAGGAAACTCTTGGGGAGACAATTGACCAACTCCATTGTCCTATTCTGCCCCCTTGTGCAAGTTGAGATCTGTGCTGTCTGGCTGGCAACCTCTCCCCCGTTCCCAAACCTGGACTTCCATTCCCTGGCTGGACAGATCATCGTGGAATGTCAGGAAGGCTCGGTCACCATGTTTATCAGTGTCTTGGCTTACATGGGTTTCCTGGCTATCATCAGCTTCACAGTGGCTTTCCTAGCAAGGACATTGCTGGACAGCTTTAATGAAGCCCAGTTGATCACCTTCAGCATGCTGGTGTTTTGCAGCGTGTGGGTCTCCTTCGTGCCAACTTACCTGAGCACAAAGGGGAAGTCCATGGTGGCCATGGAGATCTTCTCCATCTTGGCCTCTGCGTCTGGTCTCCTGAGTTGCATCTTTCTCCCCAAATGCTACATTATTCTCCTGAGGCCCCATCTCAGTTCCAAGGATCATCTAATAAGGAGAAAGATTCTGTGATTTTTACTACTGTAGAGAATTCACGGTGAATTCATTGTCCAGTCCCTCCGTCACATTTCCCCATGCTATGTATTCTTACAGGAGTCATTGTACTTTATTTTATTTAAAAATACATCTATCCAATCAAGTCCATTGTTTATGTACATGGTTTATTTACAGGTCATATATTTGTTTGTTTGTTTCAAGTGTGGTGTAGTGGTTAGAGGACCGGACTGGAACCTGGGAGATGTGGGTTCCAGTCCCCACTCGGCCATGAAGCTCCCTGGGTGGCTTTGGGCCACTCACTGACTCTGCACCTAACCTACCTCATACGGTTGTTGTGAAGATGAAATGGAGGAGGAGATAGATGCCCATGGAAGCTGCCTTGGGTTACCTGCAAGAGGAAAAAGTGCAGGATATAAATGTAAGAATAACAAATATAATAGTAGTAGTAGTAGGAATACTGACAGTAATAATCCAAATATCTGGGACTAGGACTAAGCAGCAAGGTGGTCAAGCTTGCTGATTATACCAAATTATTTAGTATAATAAGTTAATTTTTGTGAACCGCGCAGAGAGCTTCGGCTATTGTGCGGTATAGAAATAAATAAATAAATAAATAAATAAATAAATAAATAAGTTGGTATCATTAAACAATCTGGTATAGTTGAAACAAAGAGGGATTGCGAAGAGCTCCAAAAGGGTCACTCCATAGTGGGAAAATGGACATCAACATGGCAAATGCAGTTCTATGTAAGGAAGTGTAAAGTGATGCACATTGGGGTGGGGATGGCGGGGGGGCAATCCCAACTTCACTTGTATTCTTGTGACTGGCCAAGTGAGAGATCTTGGGCTTCTGGTCGACAGTTTGATGACAATGTCAACCCAGTGTGGAGCTGCTATGAAAAAAGGCACATCCCACGTTTTCCAAGGCATAATTAGGAATGGGATTGACTTGGCTATGGGGATGGGAAAATGCTGCAGGGCATTGATGGTTCAACACACTCAACCCCCCCCCCCCCGCCCTGATCCATGACTTTCTGGTTCAAGTCAGGCCAATAGCGTATAAGGACAGTAATTCCACATCTTCTCAGGCAATTTCTGCCGATTCAAACAAAAAGGAAAGTGCAAACTTCCCAGTTACACAAGATTCTTTGCGAAACTGGATCTGAAGTATGCCTTATCATGCACTCAGGAATTTCCTTTAATTCTTTTTTTTTTTATCACAGAAGCTTCCACACTGCTATACTTTCACCTGAGCAGTCCAGTCCTTACTTTCTACAAGTAAGCTATGCATTATCTGAGCCCTGTCTACGTGGCACCACTTTCAGCCTTCACTCCATCACAACTGCCCAGCATTTCAGCTCCGAACTAGCTTCTGCTGGGTTACACTCGCGATTGACTGCAGGCTTCCCTAACAGACTCTGCTGTGCCCTTTGTTAGCTATTATCTTTTAATGCGCAGCCATGCAGTCTGGTGCAACACTTCTGTGGCTGTTTTGTATTTTGGGGGTTCTGTTGTGTCTGTCCATCCCTCGTTAGCTAAAAAATGCGCGTTCTGTGCTCCTTCATTTCCACGCCATCTGTTTGCCAGTTCCCCAGCCTGAAACTCTCGCGATGGTTCCCACTCACAAGACGTGAGCGGTACGTGCCTACCCATCACTCCGAAATGGGGGCTGGAGCGAAGCTGGTCCTCCCCCAAGACCCCCCACCAGACCTTGGGCACTGAGAACAAAAGCAACCACTGCGAAGCTACGAAGCTGCCAAAATGCGCAAAAGTGTGATTAAATAAATGAGAATGCCTCTCCGTCCCCTGGAAATGTGCACCTGCGAAGGGACGGGGGGAGTAAAGGGGCGTCGCAGGCCAACGCAAGCACTATGCATGCCCACCACACTCCCCCCGCAAACGCGATGTCGGTTTGGGGAA
Source organism: Heloderma suspectum (assembly GCF_057233095.1). Lineage (NCBI taxonomy): Eukaryota > Metazoa > Chordata > Lepidosauria > Squamata > Helodermatidae > Heloderma > Heloderma suspectum. Next base: position 53,633,433 of record NC_139475.1, read on the forward strand.
GGGACAGATGGCTCGCAACCGCGGGGAACCCGCAGCAGTTTAAAAACATCACAGCAAAGCGCTTCCATGGAAATCCGCATTTTCTAGTGTTGCAGAAATCAGAGTCAGAGAGACCACGGAGTGCAGGAAAAAGAGTTTTTCTTTATTAACCCGCGGGCTTTACGGCTGGAATAACTTCCAAAGTGCCAAAAGCCCCGAAGTACATTAGCAAATTGTTTTTATAGATATTGTGACACATAGGCGAAATCTCCCCCGCCCCGTGCCGTGTGGTTTCGCAGTATTCAGCATTCCCTCTTCTAGCACAATTGTTTATAGCCCAGGAAATGGGTTATAGGACATGATAAGCAGGGAACATGATAAACAACTCTGACCTTAGCCTTGTCGACACGATAAGAAATTCCTGCGTCTCTTCAGCTTGCAAAATGTATTCGAAGGAGAAAGAGCTCAGCAAGAACGTGAGGCGTGAGGCATGAGGCTACTTAGTCTGACCCTCTACATTGCTACTACGTTTCCCCCCTTCAATGAATAATTTCATTACAATTATAGCATTTCTGATAAGCGAATGCTCATACTAGTCTGCGAAGCACACTACAAAACTTTTTGTAACAGACATATCACTTAACATCCTGTCGGGCTATTAGAGCGTAGAGGGCGGCAGTTTTATTAGCCGAGACATAAAACAGATTGGTTAAACATAGGGATGGCGGAGAATTTCTCCCCAAAACTTCGGGGGGCCGAGCGCCAACGTGTTCGGCCCCCCGAACAAGTTTCGGGGAGAAATTCTCCACGCCCCCCCACCCCCCGCCCCCCCGGGACGGGACTTACCTTTGCCAAATGTCCCTCCCGGCGGCGGGTCCGGCCGGCGGTTCGGTGGGTGTTTGTGCGGGGCGGGAGCGGCAGCCGGTCTTTCGACCGGCTGCCGCCGCCGCCATTCCAATAAAAGAAAAAAAACAAAAACGCCCCCGTGATAGGCTACGTGACAATTAACGTAGCCTATCATGGCTAGATTTGCAAAGTCAGCCGTGATAGGCTACGTAAATCGACACGTAGCCTATCACGGGTGACTTTAAAAAAAAAAAAAAGCGCGTACGGGTAATGGTGGCCCCCATAGGGAGCCGCCATTCCCGTTCCTTATTTGGTCGCTGTAGTCTACGTAAAGATTTACGTAGACTACGGCGAAAATAAGGGCAACGCTATTTTTGTTTTAAAAAAAAACTTTTTTTTTAAAGTTAATATTTGCGTTAATCGTCACGTAGCCTATCACGGGGGCGTTTTTTTTTTTAAAAAAAAAACCTTTGGAGTTCGCAGCCGGGCGAGGCGGGAAGCCTCCCCCCCGGCCTGAATTTCGGCCGGGCGAGGCGGGAAGCCTCCCCCCCCGGCCTGAACTTCGCGGGGGGAGCAGCGAAGCGCCTCCCCCCCACCGCGAACAAGCTTCGACAACAGGTAAGTGACTTTCGTCCACCCCTAGTTAAACAGCGCATGAGACAAGGAATGCAAAGGCATAACAGTATCCCTGTGAACAACACTGGTAGAATTAGGATGAACAATGCCTTAAGCCAGCTAAAATTTGGGAGCCAAGAGGTTAACCAATCTAGCCAATTGTTCTGTCCCACTGTTATGTCAGCCACTATATTATGCAGATTATTGATCTGAACATCTACAGCGTTACTGTTATCGGCCACATTGAAACAATGGAGCGTCTGGTGTACTTCACAGCCCAGATGACGGAGGAGAAAGAGATCATCTATACCGGCCCGATTTTCCATTGGCACTTCTCAGGTCACGCAACTTTCTATTTAGTAACGGCGATGCTCGCGAGGTGGCGTTCACACTTTTGACTAAGGCGCAGGCGAACTGGTTAATTTTCATACCCTCCGCCAGCGCTGATCAAAGTGTTTGGTTTTCTTTGGGATCTGACCGTACGCCGGGCAGCTATCACCTGGCTAGCTGCAGCAGGGTCTAATCCCCTTCTTTAATTTTCTCCAGTTGCAGGTCTGACCGTACGCCAGGGGTACGTGGTACACGAAAGCAAAGTGCCGAAACTCAGAACGCTGGGGGGTGATGGGCATCGCCTTATACTTGCATTCTTCAGGCAGCCATTGATCTTCTTTGGGGAGGCGGTGGGGGGATTTGCCAGACTTTAAAGGCAAGCTTCCCAGCTTGTTTGTATTTGTAAATCCCAAGCTCAAAACAGGACACGATGAGGTACAGGGCAGCCAAATCCTTGCTTTGGCACAGGCAACAAATAACTCGGGTTAGCTTTCTTCGCTGGGGTCTCAAACAGGAAAACAGTCTTAATTTAAAGTTGTGACATCACTGACAGCGTCAGCCAGCCAGCTACACAGACCTCACTGTTCTTTAAGACAGTTACTCCAATATCTTCTTTTCTTCTCAATCAGGTTGGGTCTCCCAGCTTACACAGTTTATTGCAGCTTCCAGGAGCGTGGTAGTAGCACGATTTTGGCTTGGCCAGGAACATGCTGTCTGGTTTCTCGGCCTCTTCAGCACACGCACTCAGGCAGTCCAACACTGGACACCCGAATCGGTGAGATTTCTTCATTGCAGGGAATCCCACGGCAAAAGCTTATCATAGAATCATAGAATCATAGAATAGTAGGGTTGGAAGGGGCCTACAAGGCCATCGAGTCCAACCCCCTGCTTAATGCAGGAATCCAAGTCAGAGCATCCCTGGCAAATGGCTGTCCAGCCTTGTCTTGAAGGCCTCCAGTGTGGGAGAGCCCACCACCTCCCCAGGTAATTGGTTCCATTGTCGTATTGCTCTTACAGTCAGGATGTTTTTCCTGATGTTCAGCCGGAACCTGGCTTCCTGTCACTTGAGCCCATGATTCTGTGTCCTGCACTCTGGGATGAGCGGGAAGAGATCCTGGCCTTCCTCTCTGGGACAACCTTTCAAGTACTTGAAGAGCGCTATCATATCTCCCCTCAGTTTTCTCTTCTCGAGGCGAAACATGCCCAGTTCTTTGAGTCTCTCTTCATAGGGCTTTGTTTCCAGTCCCCTGATCATCTTTGTGGCCCTCCTCTGAACCCTCTCCAGTTTGTCTGCATCCTTCTTCAAGTGTGGTGCCCAGAACTGGACACAGTACTCCAGTTGAGGCCTAACCAGTGCTGAGTAGAGGGGAACTAGTACTTCCCGGGATTTGGAAGCTATGCTTCTATGAATGCAGCCCAAAAGAGCATTTGCCTTTTTTGCAGCCACATCACATTGTTGGCTTATATTCAGCTTGTGATCGACAACAATTCCAAGATCCTTCTCGCTTGTAGTGTGGTTGAGCCACGTATCCCCCATCTTGTAACTGTGCATTTTGGTTTCTTTTTCCTAGGTGCAGAACTTGGCATTGATCCCTATTAAATGTCATTCTGTTGCTTTCTGCCCAGTGCTCCAGCCTATCCAGATCACTTTGAATTTTGTTTCTGTCTTCCCAAGTATTAGCTATCCCGCCCAATTTTGTGTCATCTGCAAATGTGATCAGCATTCCCTGCACCTCCTCCTCCAAGTCATTCATAAAAATGTGGAAGAGCACTGGGCCCAGGACTGAGCCCTGCGGTACCCCACTTGTGACCTCTCCCCAGTTTGAGAAGGTCCCATTGATAAACACTCTTTGAGTCCTATCCTGTAGCCAACTGTGGATCTACCTGATTGTTGTTTCATCTAGCCCCCTTTGAGCTAGTTGGCTCATCAGGACATCATGGGGCACTTTGTCGAAAGCTTTGCTGAAGTCGAGGGATATGATGTCTCCAGCATTCCCATGGTCCACAAGGGAGGTGACTTGATCCAAAAATGAGATCAGATTTGTCTGGCAGGACTTGTTTTTGACAAATCCAAAAACAATGGTTTTTGGCTTAATAGTGACGCGCCTCCGAAATCATATAGCTGATGGTCTACAGGCTCTATGCAATTCTAGGACAGTTCAAAGCTAAACACAGTTACCTTGACAGAGATCTTCAACATGGCCTCTCCGCTCTGTTCTGCCTTGGGACCGTCCTATGGTGCACTTTCCACTCGAAGAGGGGTCTAGCCTGTGCCCTGGGGGCGGATTCTTCACCTTTATTCCATTTTGCGCCTTCATCTTCTGGGTCTGCATTTTCAGTCTCCATTTCTTAGGGATTTCATCCCGATTAGGCGAGGTGATGCTGTTGCACAACTCAGAACATTGTGGGCAATTCTCCTGCCCCCCTCCCGGCGCACTAGGCTGATGGCGACTTCTTCGGCCTCACACTCCCATGGTTTGCTAAAAGCCAGGCTGTCTCGCACCTTTTCTCTAACTAACAGCCTCAGATTTTGTTCTTTTTTCAGCTCGGCCTTGAGCTTTTTTGCTGTTTCCTCTCTCCATTCTGAATCCTTTAAAAAAAAAAAAAAAATTTTTAACCTACATCTCAAGGGGGTGCAAGTCTTGCTTCCCCCACCTCCCATAGCCTCCCACTTAAGATGAAGACGGACACAAAGAGGGAAGGGGATCGGTCAGCGAGCAAGGGGTCTCACTGGCCGGCACAAGAGGAATTTTCACACCGTGCACTTCGCGACTGGCCTGGGCACCCGGATGGTCAACGGTATGTGACAAGAACCGCAGTAGCCACGCACACCATCTTTCATCACGTCATTGATACATTCCTGCCGCCCACCATCCCACTTTTTCCACGAGAGCGAAGCAGTTTCCTCAGCGCCTTGCGGAGTACTAGGGCTTGCTCGGGGAGTGATCAAGTCCCCCTTCCACCCTAACTGGGTGGGTCTATACCATTTGTATACATATACTGGCCTATATCCTGAAGGCAGGGCCCGATTTCAGCCTCGTATACTGGCCTATATCCTGAAGGCAGGGCCCGATTTCAGCCTCATATACTGGCCTATATCCTGAAGGCAGGGCCCGATTTCAGCCTCGTATACTGGCCTATATCCTGAAGGCAGGGCCCAGTTTCAGCCTCGTATACTGGCCTATATCCTGAAGGCAGGGCCCAGTTTCAGCCTCGATGTGGGGCAGGGCTCAGGTTCCTTCCTCCGCTTACTGGGGTCCCCTTGACGCCCGCAGCCGCTCGGGCGGTCCCGGCGCAGGCTTTCTCCCGTTCTCCCAACAAGAAGGTCGGTGGCGCCAAGAAGGGAGGCGTGCGCCAAGCTCCCCCTCCCCGCGCGGCGGTCGACAGCAGGCAACTGCCACCTCTCTGTCCCAGCGCCTGCCACGATCCGAGTCACGGCACCACTTATGTTGCAGAAAGCGGAGCCAGAGAGACCACGGAGTGAAGGAAAAAGAGTTCTCCTCTATTAACGCGCGGGCTTTATGGCCGGAATCACTCCCAAAGTGCCAAAAGCCCCGAAGTACATCAGCAAGTTGTTTTTATGGACATTATGACACATAGGAAAAAGCTCCTCTGCCCCCCTCCATGGGGTTTGGCAGCATTCAGCGTTTCCTCTTCTAGCACCATTGTTTATAGCCCAGGAAATGGGTTATAGGGCTTGATAAGCAGAGAACATGACAACTCTGACCTGAGCCTTGTTGAGAAGATAAGAAACTCCTGCGTCTCGTCAGCTTACAGACATATATTTCAGAGAGCAAGAGCTCGGCAAGAACGTGGGGTATGATGCATGAGGCTACTTAGTCTGACCCTCTACATTGCTACTACGCCACAGCTCCCAGCATTCCCCAGCCAGCTTGGCTTGTTGAGCAGATAAGAAACTCCTGCGTCTCGTCAGCTTACAGACATATATTTCAGAGAGCAAGAGCTCGGCGAGAACGTGGGGCATGATGCATGAGGCTACTTAGTCTGACCCTCTACATTGCTACTACGCTACAACTCCCAGCATTCCCCTGCCAGCTTGGCTTGCCTGGCTGGGGAATGCTGGGAGTTGCGGGGCTTTCTTCCCCGTCTAAACATGCACCGGATCGCACCCCTAAGACCCAAAATACAGAAGCTGAACCAAGAATGGAAAGGGGCAGGCTTCAGCTTGATCTGCTGCAACCGCTGGGCTTCGAAACTGTCTTCCTCTGCTGCTCTCTCTCCCTTTGCTGTTTAGCTGAAGCGGCCCTCCCTCGGCCTGGAGGAGGAACGCGAGCCCTACGCAGCCGAGATGGGGAGGACCGCATGGAAGCCGGACGAAGGACTTGTTCTCCTTCGAAGCCAGAGCGGATGAAGGCCTCGTTCCCGGCTTTCCTCCTTCCCGAGCAGCCCCGTGCCCTTTCCAAGAGGAACCGCTTGCGCCGTGCGAGCTGCGCCGGGGGCCGGCTGCCGGGCCCGGCGATGGCGTGCCCGCTCTTCTGCTGGCCCGCCCCAGCGTCCCGGTCAAGAGCTGCACGGAGGGCTTGAGAGGAATTCCCCTGGGGACCGGAACCGGCGCGTGTGTCGAATTCCGGGTCGGCATCCACCGCAAATCGCCTCCCTCGTAACTCATTTGCCTTTCTCAAAAGTGCCGTAATTTTCCGTGATTAAAAAACAGCCGTGATGGCCTCTTCTGCAGTGCAAGAACAGGCCTTAATAAATGGCTTGCTGCAAGGAATCCCTTGGGGTCGCGTCAGAAGGAGAAGCTCTTCACATACAGAGCTATTTTTTATTTTCTGATTTATTCCTGCATTTCTCTCCTGCCTTTTTTCCTCTCGCAAGGCACCAAGGGTGGCTCACATTGTCTTCCTCCTCTCCATTTATCCTCATAACAACCCTGTGAGGTAGGGTAGGCTGAGCCGCAGCGACTGGCCCAGCGTCGCCCAGCGAGCCTCAGGGCCAAGCAGGGACTAGACCCGGGCTCTCCCCAGTCCAGCGCTCGAACCGCTGAGCTGCCCCGCCTCAGCAGGCCGACGTGCCAACCGAGTTCAAATTGTGGGGCAGGAGAAGGAAAGGGCCTTGTTGAGAGGATGGAAACCTGGCTCGCCTTGTCTGGGACTTCTGAGCTCCTGCACCGCCCAACTCTGGCACAGCACGACCGAAGCAGGAGAAATGTGAGGCGGTTGCTGTTCTTAGCCCTGTTGTAGCTTTGCTGGAGAGCCCAGCTGGGGGAAAGGGAAGCGTAGAAACAGTGGGGAAAGTCCAAAGAGTGTAAAGGCGCCGACCGTCTTGGCCTTTTGCCTAGCGTCAGGCCTTGCAGTTTATCCCACCTGACCCTCAGCCTCTGGCTTTCAGACGAACCCACGACATAGAGCAGCCTTCCCAATTCTTACACAATAGACCCCAGGGGAGGTGCAAGTCGAACTCCTAGGGAGCAAGCCCAGGCACAGTCGGGGCCATCCTGTGCCAAATCGAACACGGGAGAGGAGAAATCCCATCCAAGCTTCCCCAAGCTGGCGCCTTTCGTCGTGGGCTGGCGCCCGTTGCAGCGCAGTCCCACCACCCGCAGGGCGGCAATTTAAGGAAGACGGGCCCGCAGGTGAAACCTTGGGAAGGACAGGAGGTCACGAAAGATGGAGAAGAACCGTGTCCCCCGCCCCGTTTTGTCAATGTGCTGCTGTAGCCATCACAGGTGTCAGAGCGGCTGTTTCCCCCCCCCACACACCGCATTTGGTTGCATTCTGTCCAAGCGCATGGAGATTTCAGGCTCTGGGTTATTAGGGGTCAGCGCTCGGAAATGCGCAGCGATTTCCAGGCCTAACCAACCGATGCCACGAAGCCCTCTGGAGACAGGTGGGATTCCTCCGGTGCCCCAAAGCCCCTGATGTTCAGCGCGGAGAGCCCTGGCCCAGCAAAGGACCTCAGCCAGGGGAAGAAGGCTTCTGTGTGCGCTTCCCAGGAATGGTGGCTGTGCGCTGGATGTGCGTTGGAAGGCTGAGGCGGTCTCGGCTGCATTGGGTTACCTTCTGAAGCCAGGCCAGGCAACTTCTGGGGGTCGGCAGGGCACAGTGCTTCTCCCAGAAAGGTTAATCTGGCCCCAAATGGGTGAAAGGGTTTCGCTAACGGAAGACTGACGAAGCTACTTCCAACTGAAGACGGCTGATTTGATCTGAAATGGTTGAATGAGGGTTGGGGGGATGCCAAGAAGACCCCCTAAAAGGCCCCAGACGCATATTAGTGCATTGCTGCCGCTCCCACCGTGAAAAACCGGCCTGCGGGTCTGTGTGATCTGGAAAAAGTCGGTCTGCTGTGGGCTGCTCAGGGCACGTTCCTTGAAATCCAAGCTCATCTGATCCCTTGTGGATTTCCCCAACATCCTTTTGGAGAGGACCTCAACCAGGACTGCGTACGCTGCTCTGCTGGCCACAAGTGGGTGCAGTTGCCCCTGTGCAACTTTAAAACACAAACTGAGCTGGATCGGAGACACTCCGGTGGCACCTCCCAAGTTTTGTGATCCTGCAGAATCGGGCCCCCGGCAACACCCTATGCTTCAGGACACCCTCTGTTTCCTTCACAGGGACGCCAACATCCAATGCTTTGGGATCAGGGATTTCATTTCTCCACGATATCTCCTTAAGTGCAGTGATTTTCAAAAAGAAATTTGGAAACTGAACTTATTTTACATCCAATGCTTTGGGATCAGGGATTTCATTTCTTCACGAGATCTCCTTAAGTGCAGTGATTTTCAAAAAGAAATTTGGAAATTGAACTTATTTTACATCCAATGCTTTGGGATCAGGGATTTCATTTCTTCACGAGATCTCCTTAAGTGCAGTGATTTTCAAAAAGAAATTTGGAAATTGAACTTATTTTACATCCAATGCTTTGGGATCAGGGATTTCATTTCTTCACGAGATCTCCTTAAGTGCAGTGATTTTCAAAAAGAAATTTGGAAATTGAACTTATTTTACATCCAATGCTTTGGGATCAGGGATTTCATTTCTTCACGATATCTCCTCAAGTACCGTGATTTTCAAAAAAAAAAATTGGAAATTGAACTTATTTTACATCCAATGCTTTGGGATCAGGAATTTCATTTCTTCACAATATCTCCTTAAGTACAGTGATTTTAATTTTTTTTTATTTTTTTTTTTGGAAATTGAACTTATTTTGACACTTCTGACAGGTTTGGTTTTGTTCTGAAGTACAGTACGGCATATATGTTTTATCCCATAGAAGTGAACTTCACAAAAGAGAGAGAGAGAGGACCCCTTGTGTCAAAGTATCTGTAAAACACACCGTACAGCGTTTCCATGAAAAATAATGGGGAGCAATTTGGGGGGAGGTGGGGTTGGACTCGATGCTCTTATAGGCCCCTACCAACCCCACTGTTCTATGATTCTATGAAGAAAAGAGTGAGAAAAGGGGAATGTCTACAGGGGGCTGTTAGCAGAATTTAGCCACCAAATCGCCCCATCCTATGCTGGGGGCAGGGGAGTCTTGGGAATTTCCATCCCATGTTTATTCCCATGGGAATCTCCATCCCATGTTTGTTTGTTTGTTTGTTTGTTTATTTATTTATTGCATTTATATCCCGCCGTTTTTCCTCTTGCAAGGAACCCAAGGCGGCTTACATTCTCCTCCTCCTCTCTATTTTATCCTCACAACAACAACCCTGTGAGGTAGGTTGGGCTGAGAGTCTGTGACTGGCCCAAAGTCACCCAGTGAGCTTCCATGGCTGAGTGGAGACTAGAACCCGGATCTCCTGGCTCCCAGTCCAACACTCTAGCCACTACACCACACTGGCTCTCCAGTGTGTCTATACTCTCCAGTATAGACAGACAAAAGTCCTACAAGTCCTACCTTCCCCAGCCAGCATACTGGGAGTTGTAGGACTGGAGGACAGCCTGCAGAGGAAGAATTACAGAAGGCCTCGCATGAGAGCAAAGACGACGCTGAAGGTCAGCCAAGCAGAGGCCATGAAACCGAGGCCTACAGCAAGAAGAGAAGAATAGTTGAAACCCAAGTATGTCGCAAAGACCCATGGACTCGCCAGGTATGCTGTCTCCTGGGAGAACAGATTAGAGACGCTGTCAGGATTCCTTTTGCCCCCGCTGAACTTCAAATGCCGAATCAAACACAGACAAGACGCTTCAGTCTATGGCTTCTAATCCATCACTTCAAGGGGTCGTACAGATGCAAATTCTCAGTGGCTCTCGGTCTACAAAGGAAATGCCTTCAGGGGGTTCAAGAGATAGCTATGAAAGTTGCCCACCATTTGAAGAAAAGGCAGATTAGTATCCTAACCTAAGGTTGGGGGGAGATCTCCCTCTCTCGTGTGGCCTCCAAGCACAGCTGTTCCCGCTGGGCCAGTCAGGCAGACCGTCTAAGCTCCGACCTGGCCATCTCTCTCTTGGCTCTGCATCTGAGCCTGGAGTCTGAGAATTCAGGCTCTCCAAGCCCCGCCTCTCCCTGTTCGCTGTCTCTCACGGGGGGGGGCGGGGTGAAGAGGGGCCCTTTCCGTCCAGCTGGGCCTTTGAAACCTGAGGAGTCTGCCTAGCCATGTCTGGGCAAGCCTGGGAAACTTCCTCCCCCATGTCTTGCGGTTCTTCTTCAGAATCTCAACTACTCTGCCACTCCCTGCGCTCACAAGCAACCCTGACGGACATAACTGAAGGGTTGCCCACCCTCATAAAGTATCCCTTTCTTCTCATCCATGTGGGAACAAATGATACTGCCAAGCAGAGCTAGGAAGAAATCACATCAGACTTGGAAGCTTTGGACAGGAAACTCAAGAACTTTGGGGCCCAGATGGTTTTCTCATCCATCCTTCCCGTAGTTAGAAGAAGGATAGAAAGGGAAAGGGAAATTCTCCAGGTGAATGACTGGCTACGAAGGTGGTGCCGGCGTGAGAGATTTGGGTTCTGGGACCACAGGCTATACTTCCTGGAAGATGGGCTGTTGGCAAGGAACAATGGAACCAATTCTCTAGGGAGGTGGTGGGCTCTCCCATGCTGGAGGCCTTCAAGGTGAGGCTGGACAGCCATCTGTCAGGGATGCTTGACTTGTATTCCTGCATTGAGCAGGGGGTTGGACTTGATGGTCTTACAGGCCCCTTCCAACCCTACTCTTCTATGATTCAAGGGATGGGTTGCACCTCACAAGGGATGGGAAGAATGTGTATGGCCACAGCATGAAGAACTTCATCAGGAGGGCTTTAAACTGAATCCTACGTAAGAAGAGCCTTGCTGGATCAGACCAAGGGTCCATGTAGTCCTGCATTCTGTTCGCACAGTGGCCAACCAGCTGTCAACCAGGAACCCACGAGCAGGGCATGAGCACAACAGCACCCTCCTACCCATGTTCCCCAGCAACTGGTGTACATAGGCTGTGGTACTGGAGCCATCAAGACTAGTAGCAATTGGTAGCCTTTTCCTCCAGGACTTTGTCTAACCCCCTTTTAAAGCCATCCAAACTGCTGGCCATCACTACTTCCGGTGGTAGCAAATTCCATAGTTGAATTCTGCGCCATGTGAAGCAGGACTTCCTTTGATCTGTCCTGAATCTCCACCAGTCAGCTTCATAGGATGACCCCGTTGGGTTCTAGTGTTTTGAGAGAGGGAGGAAAATATCTCCCTCTCCCTATTCTCCACACCATGCACAATTTTGTAGAGCTGTCTCATGTCTCCCCTGACCCTCCTTTTTCCCCAAGCTAAACAATCTCAGCTGTTGTAACCTTCCCTCATGGGGGAGATGCTCCAGCCCTTGGATCATTTCAGTCGCCCTTTTCTGCACCTTTTCCAGCTCTACAATATCTTTGTTTAGGTGTGGTGGCCAGAACTGCACACGGTATTCCAAGTACGGTTGCACCCTAGATTTGTATAGGGGCTGTATGATGTTGGCAGTTTTATTCTCAATCCCTTTTCCAGTTATGCCTAACATGGAGTTTACCTTTTTTACAGCAGCTGCACGCTGGGTTCACATCTTCACTGAGCTGTCCACCACAACCCCAAGATCTCTTTCCTGGTCAGTCACCGCTAGCTCAGATCCTATCAGGCTAGACTTGAAGTTGGGATTTTTTGCCCCAGCTTGTATCACTTTTTTATGGGGGAGGGAGACGTAAAGTTGGGGGTAACAATGGACAAAGGCTCATGCACCACAACAGAGAGAACAGCTCGAATAGCGCCCAATAATTGTCTTCAAAAACATGTAGGAAGAAAGCCAGACTATACAGCACATGGTCTTCAGTGTCTATATACTACTGCCCAGAGTATGGGAAACAAGCAGAACAAACTTGAACTCTTAATGTGGGAGGGGAATTATGTCTTGATAGGTGTAACAAACTTGGTGGGATGACTGGAATACAGCAACTGAAGGATATAACTTGTTCCAAAAGAACAGAAGGAACAGAAAGGGAGTTGCACTTAAATGTTAAAAATACATATATCTGCACAGAAATATAAGAGGAGGAGCTTGGTAGCCCCATCGAGAGCATCTGCGTTGAAATAAATGGAGCAAAGAATAAAAGGAACATGGTGGCTGGAGTCTACTACTGGCTACCCAATCAAGGAAAAGACGAAATGGTGATTCAGCTATTAAATAAGGATAGCAAAATGATGACAGATGACAAAGAAAAGGCAGAAGTGCTCAATTCCTACTTTGGCTCAGTCTTCTCCCAAAAGAGGGTCTATGACCCCCCTGGCAAAGGCGAACTACAGGCTGAAGGGACAGGATTGCAGCTTGAGATCGATAGGCATATGGTCAAGGAACATTGAATTACTTGGAATGAGTTCAAATCTCCAGGGCCAGATGAACTGCACCCTAGAGTAAGAAAGGAACTGGCGGAAGAACTCTCAGAACCGCTGTGTATTCTCTTTGAGAAATCATGGAGGATGGGGGAAGTGCTGGATGACTGGAGGAGGGCGAATGTTGTCCCTATCTTCAAAAAGGGTAAAAAGGAGGAACCTGGGAACTACAGACCAGTCAGTCTGACATCAATCCCTGGGAAAATTCTGGAGGAGATGATAAAGCAATCCATCTGGAAGCACCTTGAATACAAGGCAGTGATTACTCGAAGCCAACATGGATTTGTCAAGAACAAATCCTGCCAGATGAATCTGATCTCATTTTTGGATCAAGTCACCTCCCTTGTGGTCCGTGGGAATGCTGTAGACATCATATACCTCGACTTCAGCAAAGCTTTCAACAAAGTGCCCCATGATATCCTGAGTAGCAAACTAGCTCAAAGTGGGCTAGATGAAACAACGATCTGGTGGCTCCACAGTTGGCTACAGAATTGGCCTCAAAGAGTGCTTATCAATGGGATCTTCTCAAACGGGAGAGGTAACGAGCGGGGTACCGCGAATCTCAGTCTTGGGCCCAGTGCTTTTCAAATTTTTATTAATGACTTGGACAAGGAAGTGCAGGGAATGCTGATCAAATTTGCAGATGACACCAAATTGGGTGGGATAGCTAATACCTTGGAAGACAGGAAATTCAAAGTGATCTTGATAGACTGGAGCGCTGGGCAGGAAACAACAGAATGAAATTTATTAGGGATCAATGCCAAGTTCTGCACCTAGGAAAAAGAAACCAAATGCACAGTTACAACATGGGGGATCTTTGGCTCAACAATACTACAAGCGAGGAGGATCTTGGAATTGTTGTAGATCACAAGCTGAACATGAGCCAACAATGTGATGTAGCTGCAAAAAAGGCAAATCATAGAATCACAGAATAGTAGGGTTGGAAGGGGCCTACAAGGCCATCCAGTCCAATCCCCTGCTCAATGCAGGAATCCAAGTCAGAGCATCCCTGACAGATGGCTGTCCAGCCTTGTCTTGAACGCCTCCAGTGTGGGAGAGCCCACCACCTCCCTAGGTCATGGGTTCCATTGTTGTATTGCTCTAACAGGAAGTTTTTCCTGATGTTCAGCCGGAATCTGGCTTCTTACAACTTGAGCCCATGATTCTGTGTCCTGCACTCTGGGATGATCGAGACGAGATCCTGGCCTCCTTCTCTGTGACAACCTTTCAAGTACTTGAAGAGTGCTATCCTATCTCCCCTCAGTCTTCTCAAGGCTAAACATGCCCAGTTCTTTCAGTCTCTCTTCACAGGGCTTTGTTTCCAGTCCTCTGATCATCCTTGTTGCCCTCCTCTGAACCCTCTCCAGTTTGTCTGCATCCTTCTTAAAGTGTGGTGCCCAGAACTGGACACAGGACTCCAGATGAGGCCTAACCAGTGCTGAGTAGAGGGGAACTAGTACTTCCCGGGATTTGGAAGCGATGCTTCTATTAACGCAGCTCAAAATAATTCTATTAATGCAGCCCGAAATAGCATTTGCCTTTTTTGCAGCCACATCGCATTCTATTAATGCAACCCAAAATGCTATTTTGGGTTGCATTAATAGAAGCATAGCTTCCAAATGGCCCATGGTGGCAGCTTACCTGCAATTTTTTTGGGGGGGAGGGGGGTCCTTGTGAAAGAGGGGTCCAGCAGTACAGAAAGGCATTCTCCTTCTCAGATCCATAACGGCCAGTTTGTCGGGGTCTCCCACAACAATCCAGCACTTTGTCTCCTGGACTAGCACCCGGGTTATCTTTTCAGCCCAGCTGTCACAACCTCATTAAGCTACATCAGTCGTCTGCCAACCTCCCCCCCCCCCCGCCAGATGTCCCGGACCTCAGTGGGGGAAGGGGAGGAGATGAGGATAGGGAATGGGTAGTTGGGCCCTGGGTATGGGGAAGGAAGGAGTAGGGATTCATGTGCTTAAATGGGGAAGGGGTGGGGGCACAAACGGGGAAGGGGGTGCAGAGGAAGAAGGGGAAGCAGTGGGGCTGCCGACGAAATGGAAGGGGTGAGGAGGCGCTGATATGGAAAGGGGCGGGGAGCACAAACTGAAAATGAGGTTCTGACTTTGTCCCGGTGGGCGAGAGCATCACCAGGGCTGACTTGAGCTATCTAAGAGTTGAATATGTTTGAAAACGTATTTTAAAACTTAAGCAGGAAAACTGTTAACGCCCTTTTAACTGGTTAAAGAAATGAAAACATGCCACACTGAAAGTCCCTTGGTAGAAATGGTTTAGGAAGAAAAGTAAATGCAGAAGAACATCGCCGACGGAAGCGAAACGTGAGACATGCTTACAAAGGAAACGCATATGCACACGATGCAAAATGCTCTACAGTTTAACTCTCACGAAGGCCTATTAAAAAAGCAGCGTTCTGAGGCCCAGATAGGCCCAGCAGCAGTTTGTGTTGTTACCTGGCTCTCCTTAAACTTCCCCCAGTCCAAACTAGTTCTGAGCTATGCTTGAGGCTTTCAACTTTATAGCAGTGTGGTCCAAACTTCCAGAGGAAAGAAGTGCGCAGGGGGTGGGGGGTTGAAAGGAAAGTATGGCTACGTATCCCAAGCAGAGATCTGAAGACCAGGCTTTCGTGGACCGAGAGGACGGTTGAAAGCCCCCTCCTAGCGTCCAGTGGGAGAACCGAGCAAAGTCCAGGTGGGGAAAATTAATCCAGCTACAGCATGAAGACGGTAGTGATTGGAAACGATAGAGTTCAATATGGTCTCCAGCTATTATGGGTTGGAGCTGAGAAGCTGTGCTAGTGATTACTTTCATTTTCCGATTTAGTTTAGTGTTCGCCTGTTCCTCAATAAACAGCCTCTTGTTTGGCCCTCGAATGAGTATTCTGTTTCATTTATATTCCATAAATGAAAACTTCACGAAGACAATACCTTCAAATGAAAAGTGAGCAAGATAAAAGAGGGCAAAAACGATGCCCAGCTGCTCAGGGGCCAGACGCCTGGCTCAGAGAAGCTGGCTTGGAGAAAGATCGCCCCAAATAGGCTCAAAGCCAAGGGAAATGTCCAAAAAGAAAAAAGAGAAAACTCCTCCCAAAAGGGAGGCAAGAACCAAAAAAGCTGTCAAATCAAAATCTGCTAACAAAGATCAGAGTTAGCACTGCCTTGCTGTGGCGAAGGGGCTTGCGTAACACAGTGAAACCATAAGCTATGCCGTGCAGGGCCACCCAAGATGGACAGGTCATGGCGGAGAGTTCTGACAAAATGTGGTCCACTGGAGAAGGACATGGCAACACACTCCAGTATTCTTGCCAAGAAAACCCCATGGATCGTATCACAAGGCTAAAAGAGATGATGCCGGAAGATGAGCCCCTCAGGTCGGAAGGTGTCCAATATACTACTGGGGAAGAGCAGAGGGTATTTCCAAGTAGCGCCAGAAAGAGTGAAGCGGCTGGGCCAAAGCCGAAAGGACACTCAGCTGTGGATGTGTCTGGTGGTGAAAAGAAAGTCCGATGCTGTAAGGAACAATATTGTTTCGGAACCTGGAATGTAAGATCAACGAATCAAGGTAAGCTCGAGGTGGTCAAACATGAGATGGCAAGACTGAACATTGACATCTTGGGAATCAGCGAACTAAAATGGACAAGCATGGGCGAATTTAATTCAGGTGCCCATCATATCTACTACTGTGGGCAAGAATCCCCTAGAAGAAATGGAGTAGCACTCATAGTCAACAAAAGGGTGGGAAAAGCAGTCCTGGGGTACAATCTTAAAAATGATAGAATGATCTCAGTACGAATCCAAGGCAAACCATTCAACATCACAGTAATTCAAGTCTATGCCCCAACCACTGATGCCGAAGAAGCTGAGATTGATCAGTTCTATGAAGACCTACAACACCTAGAACTAACACCAAAAACAGATGTCCTTTTCATCATAGAGGATTGGAATGCTAAAGTAGGAAGTCAAGAAATCACCAGGTTAACAAGCAAGCATGGCCTTGGTGTACAAAATGAAGCAGGACAAAGGCTAATAGAGTTTTGCCAAGAGAACAGGCTGATCATAGCAAACACTCTTTTCCAAAAGCACAAAAGGTGACTCTACACATGGACATCACCACATGGTCAATATCTAAATCAGATTGATTATGTCCTTTGCAGCCAAAGATGGAGAAGCTCTATACAGTCAGTAAAAACAAGACCTGGAGCTGACCGTGGCTCAGATCATGAGCTTCTTGTAGCAAAATTTCATCTTAAATTGAAGAACGTAGGGAAAACCACTAAACCATTCAGGTATGACCTAAATCATATCCCTGATGAATATACAGTGGAGGTGACAAATAGATTTAAGGGATTAGACCTGATAGACAGAGTGCCTGAGGAACTATGGATGAAGGTCCGTAACATTGTTCAGGAGGCAGCAACTCAATCCATTCCAAAGAAAAAGAAATGCAAGAAAGCAAAGCGGCTGTCTGAGGGGGCTGTACAAGTAGCTGAGGAAAGAAGGGAAGCGAAAAGCAAGGGAGAAAGGGGAAGATATATCCAACTGAATGCAGAGTTCCAGAGAATAGCAAGGAGAGACAAGAAGGCCTTCTTAAATGAACAATGCAAAGAAATCAAAAACAACAGAATGGGAAAGTCTAGAGATGTCTTCAAGAAAATCGGAGATCTCAAGGGAATGTTTTGTGCAAAGACGGGCATGATAAAGGACAAAGAAGGCAGGGACCTACCAGAAGCAGATGAGATTAAGAAGAGGTGGCAAGAATACACAGAAGAACTATACAGGAAAGATCTTAGTGTCCCTGATAGCCATGACAGTGTGGTCACTGAACTTGAGCCGGACATCCTCGAGAGTGAAGTCAAGTGGGCCTTAGGAAGCATTACTAACAACAAAGCTAGCGGAGATGACAGTCTTCCAGCTGAGCTATTTAAAATCCTAAAAGATGATGCTGTTAAAGTGCTGTACTCAATATGCCAACAAATTTGGAACACTCGGCAGTGGCCACAAGACTGGAAAAGGTCAGTTTACATTCCAATTCCAAAGAAGGGCAACGCCAAAGAGTGTTCAAACTACCGTACAATTATTGGGCTCATTTCACATGCCAGCAAGGTGATGCTCAAAATCCTACAAGCTAGGCTTCAGCAGCATGCGAACCGAGAACTACCGGAAGTACAAGCTGGGTTTCGAAGAGGCAGAGGAACTAGAGATCAAATCGCCAACATTTGCTGGATCATGGAGAAAGCAAGAGAATTCCAGAAAAACGTCTATTTCTGCTTCATTGACTACGCTAAAGCCTTTGATTGTGTGGATCACAACAAACTCTGGCAAATTCTTAAAGAGATGGGAGTACCAGACCACCTTACCTGTCTCCTGAGAAACCTGTACGAGGGTCAAGAAGCAACAGAAAGAACCGGACATGGAACAACCGATTGGTTCAAAATTGGGAAAGGAGTACGACAAGGCTGCATATTGTTGCCCTGCTTATTTAACTAATATGCAGAGTACATCATGAGAAACGCCGGGTTGGATGAATCACAGGTCAGAATTAAGATTGCTGGGAGAATTCTCAACAACCTCAGATACGCAGATGATACCACCCTAATGGCAGAACGCGAAGAGGATCTAGGAGGGTGAAAGTGGAGAGTGCAAAAGCTGGTTTGAAACTCAGCATTAAAAAAACCAAGATCAAGGCAACTGGCCCCATCACTTCCTGGCATAAAGAAGCGGAAGAAGTGGAAGCAGTGACAGATTTTATTTTCTTGGGCTCCAAGATCACCACAGACGGTGACTGTAGCCATGAAATAAAGACGCTTGCTCCTTGGGAGGAAAGCTATGGCAAATCTAGGCAGCATAGTTAGAAGCAGAGACATCACCTTGCCGACAAAGGTCCGTCTAATCAAAGCTATGGTTTTCCCAGTAGTAACGTATGGCTGTGAGAGCTGGACTATAAGGAAGGATGAGCGCTGAAGAATTGATGCTTTCGAACTGTGGTGCTGGAGGAGACTCTTACGAGTCCCCTGGACTGCAAAGAGGTCAAATCAGTCAATCCTCAAGGAAATCAACCCTGACTGCTCATTGGAAGGACAGATAGTGAAGCTGAAGCTCAACTATTTTTGCCACCTGATGCAAAGAGAAAACTTCCTGGAAAAGACCCTGATGCTGGGAAAGACTGAAGGCAAAAGGAGAAGGGGACGGCAGAGGATGAGATGGCTAGATAGCATCACCGATGCAATGAATATGAACCTGAGCACACTCCGGGAGAGAGCGGAGGACAGGAAGGCCTGGCGTGCTGTGGTCCATGGGGTCACAAAGAGTCGGACATGACTGAACGACCGAACAACAACAACAAAAAGCAAGCCTTCAGGGAGGAACAAGTGTGGGGCTTGACTTTTTCGCAGACAGGCTTTCTTTAATCCCCGGACACCCCTCCGTTTTCTGCTTTTTGACCGGCTCTTTTCCCTTGTTGCTACCTGGAAAATTTCTTTCTGGATTGGTGAATGACATGTTGGGGGGGCAGAGACCGTTTCTCACTGTTTTAGGCAGCTGATGCTGCTCTTGGCCTCATCCGGGGACACGGGGAAACGCCGGACTCGTGGAGCTGCTCGCTGCAGGGAGTAACAAACGTTGCCACCTTTTCTCTCGCTGGTCTCTTGTTCCTGACCGCTGCTTTGTCAGCAGGACTGCCTGTTTTCAGGCTCAGGCAGCAAAATCTTCTGCCTCAAGGAAAGACAGGCCTGCTTATGGATCTGTGGGGGCCACAGACAGGCAGAGGGTAGGGCCCGGTCACCCTGAGTGCTCTAATATTCAATAACAAGGTCCCTATTTGTGAAGAAATTTGTTACACTGTTGTCCCTTCTCTCAACCCAAGTTTCCACTTTTCCATGACAGCACCCTCATACTTTTTGCATCCCCACTCTGCAAATATGGGTGTTGCCGACACTTGTCATAATTCAGCACAATGTGTTCTTGCTGCTGGCATCCCCCCCTCTAACAGTGAGCTCACCTGGCAAGCTCCAACAAAAACTGAGCCACAGCGGGGCTCCTGAGGAACAAGAGAGAAGTAGATGTGTTCTTGAAGGAAACAGGTCTGGAGAAGTACCAAAACATGGAACCGATTTATTTCATTTATTTTTATGTGAGAAAACTCTCTGGAAAAGACCCTGATGCTGGGAAAGACTGAAGGCAAAAGGAGAAGGGGATGGCAGAGGATGAGATGGCTAGATAGCATCACGGATGCAATGAATATGAACTTGAGCACACTCCGGGAGAGAGCGCAGGACAGGAAGGCCTGGCGTGCTATGGTCCATGGGGTCACGAAGAGTCGGACATGACTGAACGACTGAACAACAACAAATGATTACGTTTATATCCCACAGTTATTCCTCTCTGAAGGAAGCCAAGTTGCAAATGCCTCAGCAGTGGGCAACTAAAAAACCCCCTCCCTTCCCCAAAACCAATCCAGTGAGAAGAACCGAGAATGGCATGGGGAGAGAAGAATGTTCTCCTAGCGGAATTGAGATCCACACAGCTTGCAGTATCTCAGAAGCAGGCGCAATTGGCTGGCAGGAACCCTGAACCATACTGCAACTTCCCGTTGCAGCTGCAATGCAACTAATTCCTGATAGTGCGATGGCATGAGTATTAAATCAGTATACGGTTGAAGGATATCTATGGGGAATATAATGCCATACAGACAACCTTTTAAGCCTGCTTCCAGGTGACGGGGAAAGCGCAAAAGCCACAGCACTAGGACAGAGGCCCCAGTGTGGAAAGGACCCCGTTGTTTAAGAAACAAGTCAACACTTTAATGTTTTTACTAATGTTATTGGCCTTCTTATAGATGTGCTTGAAGGAAACTAGAATACCAGGGCGTGATTCAAAGTGATAGACACCTTAATTCTTTCTCCTAGTTAGATGATCTTTACAATTGAGACTGGGCCTCAGCACTATAACGTAGCATTTGGGGAGAAAGATGCAACCCAGGAGACCAGCCCCAGAGGCCAAGATGGAGAAGACCTCCACGGCCACCATGGACTTCCCCTTGCTGCTCAGGTAGGTGGGCACAAAGGAGACCCAAACACTGCAAAACACCAGCATGCTGAAGGTTGCTGAACTTGGCTTCATTGAAGCTGTCAGGCAACTTCCTCGCTAGGAAAGCCACCGTGAAGCTGATGATCGCCAGAAAACCCATGTAACCCAGGACAGTGTAAAACATAGTGACTGAGCCTTCATTACATTCTACTACGATTTCTCCAGCCAGGGAATGGAAGTCCAAGATTGGGAACGGGGAAGAGGTCACCAGCCAGACAGCACAGATCACAGCTTGGATGAGGGGACAGGCCAGGACAATGGAGTTAGTCAGTTGTCTCCCTAAGAGTTTTCTGGCCATGTTTCCTGGCTGGGTGGCCATGAAGGCCAGAACCACGGTGACCGTTTTTGCCAAAATGGAAGAAATGGCAACCGAGAAGATGATGCCAAAAGCGGCTTGATGCAGAAGACAGGTGACCTTGGTGGGGTGACCGATGAACAGAAAGGAGGAGACGAAGCAGAGCAGGAGAGAAAGGAGGAGGACATAGGTGAGGTCCCTGTTGTTGGCTTTGACGATTGGCGTGTCACGGTGCAAAACGAAGGTCGCCAACACCAGAGCTGTAATCAGAGAGAGGAAGAGAGCCAGAGAAGCTAAAATGACCCCCAGTGTCTCTTGATAGGAAAGGAAGTGGGTCTTCTTGGGGAAACAGCGGTCTTGGTTCCAGTTTGGATGCTGATCTTCTGGGCATGGGGCACAGCGATCTGCATCTGGAATGAGCAAAAGTATCTCAAACATAACATAGAACTTCTTTTATGTGGAGACAGTGCAGCCCACAAAGAAGGAGATGGAAATATCAGTTCCCAAGCTTACTATGCACCTGAGGGTACAATGTCCCTTTTAGTATTTTCTCTGTAAGCTTCAGCAACATATGGCATAAGACTGGAGTCAGGAAAGGCACAAAATGCCATTTTTCATGTGCATATGATAGCCCCCTGTAGCAGACCCATGTTCAATACACTGCAAGGAAGGAAAACCTAAATTCTGTAACTAGAAATTAAAAGCTGGTAAGTGTAAGGACATAACCACAGTCTGTTACCTGCAGTGCCTCCTGAATGGGCAAATAAAGAAATAAAACTCATTTTCTTCAGATTATGCACTTTCTTCAGAGGAGATGTGTTGGTGCAGAGGCTGGGGAATAGGTGACAGAAATCCCTAGAGACTGAACAGCAATTTCTTTGACATGGGAGTATCACGCTCCATTGGCTACAACTGATCAATGATCGGAATCGTGTCGAATGCCAAAACAACCGAGCTTGGAAACATGATGCTTTAAAAATTATGCATGGAATGGTGGGCCAAGGCAAATATCTAAGAGTATGATCATTCTTTTCTTATTTAAACAGACATGTTCTTCAGGAAATGTTGAACAGTCTGTGAACTAGTAAACCACCTAGTTATGCAATCCCCGATGGTTTGGATGGAGAAAATGTCCCTAGGTTAAATGGCCAACTCTTCTTCTTGTCCATGATCTTCCCACTCCATGCTAACCCCGGTTTCCTCTGCACTTGTTCAATGCTCTGAAGGCCTGAGCTACCTGTCCAGGTAGAAATGGTCCCTTCTGGACAACAATCGCATCTGTAGCAGCAAACTGGCTTCCCCTCTGGAACTTTTCTCTGGTGCCCTGGAGAGCACCGCTCCACGCACCTGGCGAAGGGCGACTTCTAAAAGGGAAGGGAGAAAAAGTTGTGGTTTTACATGCTATGGAGACTGCACGAAAAAGGACTTGGAGTTCCTCAACTGAGTTTCCCATTACACGATGGACAGGGTCACCAGTTTAGAAAATGTGAATATTTTCTGCATGTCTGCAGGCAACTTAGAACCACTGAAACCGAAGCTGGTATAAATATGCGTATGTGCTAATACAGAAACAAAAACTTTGGAAGCTGCCTCCTACTGCATCAGATCCTTGGTCTAACTAGGGCCCCATCTACACCTGGCTTTTACCCTGGGCTGGGTGTGAGCTGAGGTCCCTTGTGGTAGATGACACAGTCGTAACGTTGCAGCCATCCATGGTTGTCGCCTGGGAAATGCGGCATTCCAAGGAGCCGTTTTGCTGCAGTGTTTTTCGTTTGCCACGGGTTTCCCCGCGCTTGTACGCCGTCTGTCCCTTCCCCAGACTGGCTTTGCATTTTGCAGTGGGCGTGTTGTAGGCGTGCGTAGTGCCTGCGTCACCCTTTGCCCCCCGTCCCTTCGCGGCTGCACACCTACAGAGGCCCGGAGGGGCGTTTTCATCTAATCACACTTTTGCACATTTTGGCAGCTTCGTGTCTTCGCAGTGGTTGCTTTTGGACTCGGTGCCCAAGGGCCGGGGATGGGGGGAGTCTTAGGGGAGGACCAGCATGGTTTCGGAGTGATGGCTAGGCATAGAATCAAATAGAATCATAGAATAGTAGGGTTGGAAGGGGCCTACAAGGCCATCGAGTCCAACCCCCTGCTCAGTGCAGGGATCCAAGTAGCATAGCACGTTGCGAGTGTACGGCTTGCTCGTTCGAAGCTGCATTCCCTCACAGGTGCAACAGGGTGGGGGGGTCAAAGCGGAGCCATATAAATGGGGGCTAGCTCAGTATTGTCTGCGCTGAATAGAAGAGCCTCTCCAGGGTTTCAGGCAGGGGTCTTTTTCCAGCCATACCTGGAGCTGCCAAGGACTGAACCTGGGACATTTGCATGCAAAGATGGGTCTTCCTCACTGGACAAGGACCCCTCCCTGGACTCCGTAGGCCTTCGGTCTCATCTAGAAGGACACCTTCTTTTCTCAAGCAACAGAACTACAACATTCTTCCGTTCCCCCGTGACATTCACTTCAACCGCACCTCTGTAGCCCACACGACTGCATCAGAGTGAAGGGTGAAGTCTTGCCCAGGGGGAGCTTCCGGATCCACCTGTCCAACTTTCACGCGAGCAAAGGATTTATTTGGGAAGAAAATCAAGTTCATAATGTCGTATCTCTCTCCCTTTTTATGGAAAGAGACTTCCTCTCCAACGCTGTTGTTAAACCGGACGCTCCTCAAAGAGGCAAGAATCTGAAATGGACGAGAGAATTAGAAAAAAGGGTAATTGTGAATGAGTTCTGGTGCCTTCTGACATTTTGTGACTGCTGTCGAGTTAGAAGACTTCTTTTTTCTGTGCTCCGCTGCTTAGTTTAACACTGAAGATGCATTAAAATGGCTTCATTGGGCGCTTAAGTGCTCGAATAGGCTTGCCCAGTGGTGTGACCCTTTGGGGGGTGGGGAGAAGCATACAAGTACTTCTCTTCAAGCCCTTGAAAGGTTGTCCCAGAGAGGAAGGCCAGGATCTCTCCTTGATCCTTCAAGATGAGGCTGGACAGCCATCTGCCAGGGATGCTCTGACTTGGATTCTTGCACTGAGCAGGGAGTTGGACTCGATGGCCTTGTAGGCGCCTTCCAACCCTACATCACATGGTTGGCTCATATTCAGCTTGTGATCGACAACAATTCCAAGATTCTTCTCGCTTGTAGTGTTGTTGAGCCATGTACCCCCCTTCTTGTAACTCTGCATTTGGTTTCTTTTTCCTAGGTGCAGAACTTGGCATTTATCCCTATTAAATGTCATTCTGTTGTTTTCTGCCCAGTGCTCCAGCCTATCAAGATCACTTTGAATTTTGTTTCTGCCTTCCAAAGTATTAGCTATCCCGCCCAATTTTGTGTCATCTGCAAATGTGATCACCATTCCCTGCAACTCCTCCTCCAAGTCATTAATACAGTGTTGAAGAGCACTGGGCCCAGGACTAAGCCCTGTGGTGCCCCACTTGTTCCCTCTCCCCAGTTTGAGAAGGTCCCATTGAGAAGCACTCTTTGAGGCCGATTCTGTAGCCAACTGTGGATCCACCGGATCATTGTTTCATCTAGCCCGCTTTGAGGTAGTTTGCTACTCAGGAGATCATGGGGCACTTTGTCGAAAGCTTTGCTGAAGTCGAGGAATATGATGTCTCCAGCATTCCCACAGTCCACAAGGGAGGTGACTTGATCCAAAAATGAGATCAGATTCGTCTGGCAGGATTTGTTCTTGACAAATCCATGTTGGCTTCGAGGAATCACTGCCTTGTTTTCAAGGTGCTTACAGATGGATTGCTGTATTCCAGAATGTTCCCAGGGATTGATGTCAGACTGACTGGTCTGTAGTTCCCAGGTTCCTCCTTTTTACCCTTTTTGAAGATAGGGACAACATTCGCCCTCCTCCAGTCATCTGGCACTTCCCTCGTCCTCCATGATTTCTCAAAGAGAATAGACAGCGGTTCTGAGCGTTCTCCTGCCAGTTCCTTTATGACTCTAGGATGCAGTTCATCTGGCCCTGGAGGTTTGAACTCATTCCAAGTAATTCGGTGTTCCTTGACCATATGCCTGTCTATCTCAAGCTGCAATCCTGTCCCTCCAGCCTGTACTTCGCCTTTGCCAGGGGGGTCATAGACCCTCTTTTGGGAGAAGACTGAGCCAAAGTAGGAACTGAGCACCTCTGCCTTTTTGTTGTCCTCTGTTACCATTTTGCCGTCCTTATTTAATAGCTGAACCACCTTTTCTTTCCTCTGCCTTTTACGATGCACGTAGCTGAAGAAAGCCTTTCTGTTGCTTTTAGCCTCCCTCGCTAACCTCCACTCGTTCTCAGCTTTAGCCTTCCTGACGCCATCCCTGCAATTCTCTGCTACCTGCCTGTACTCTTCCTTTGTTGCTTGTCCTTCTTTCCACTTCCTATACGTGTCCTTTTTTGTTTTCAGGTCATCTCTAAGCTTCTTGTGAAGCCACATTGGCTTCTTCTGTTGTCTTCTCCATACACATTCTCCACCCCATGCATAATGTTATGCACCTCTCTCATGTCTCCCCTTACTCTCCTTTTTCCCAAGCTAAACAATCCCAGCTGTTATAACCTTCCCTCATAGGGAAGATGTTCCAGCCCCTTGATCATTTTAGCTGGCCTTTTCCGCATTTTTTCCAGCTCTAAATATCCCGTGCCGGCAGTTTTATTCTCAATTCCTTTTCTAATTATGCCAAGCGTCAAGTTTGCGTCTTCTTTTTTTACCGCGAGTGCACACTTGGTCAATATTTTCATTGAGCTGGCCACCACAGACCCGAGATATTTTTCTTGTTTGTTCACCACTCGCTCAGATCTGATCAGGTTATACTTGAAGCTGGGATTTTTTGACCCCAACGTGCATCGCTTTGCACTTCCCAAAATCGAACCTCATTTGCCATTTGTATGCCTGTTCTCCCAGTTTGGAGAGATCCTTTTGGAGCTCCTCACAATCCCTTTTTGTTTTGTTTTAACCACCCTAAATAATTTGGTGTCACTGGCAAACAGGGCCACTTCAGTGCACACTACTAATTCCAGATCATTTACGAACAAGTTAAGCAACAGTCCCAATGGGACCCCATTATTTACATCCCTCCACTGGGAGAATTTACCATGTATTCCTACTTTCTCCTTTATGTTCTTTAACTAGTTACTGATCCATAAGAAGACCTCTCCTCTCATTCCATGACTGCTAACTTTGCTCAGGAGTTTTTGGTGAGGGACTTTGTCAAAAGCTTTTTGCGAGTTCATGTAGATCTACCAGATCGCCCCTGTCTGCATGTATATCGACACACTCGAAGAACTCTAAAAGGTTAGTGAGACAGGACTTACCTTTGCGTGCTGATTCTTTTCCAGCAGGGCTTGTCTTTCAATATGCTGCTAATTTTACCTTTAATAATGCTGTCAACCAATTTGTCCAGAATAAACATTATGCTAACAGGCTTGCAATTTCCTGGATCCCCGCCTTGGATCCCTTTTACACAAACTTGGTGTTACATTGGCCTTCTTCCAGTCCTCTCAGGTAGAGGCTGATCTTAGGTACATGTTATCTGTACACTGCCCCGAGATCTTAATGATATAAGGTGGGATACAAATGTTTTAAATAAAGAACTAAATAAAGAACTTCATCTTTGGTCACCACGATTTGCCTCTGTTCCTCAGACTCCCTTCCTGAACACATCAGTTCAGGGACAGGTATTAGCCATAGAATCATAGAATAGTAGTAGGGTTGGAAGGGGCCTACAAGGCCATCGAGTCCAACCCCCTGCTCAATGCAGGAATCCAAGTCAGAGCATCCCCGACAAATGGCTGTCCAGCCTCGTCTTGAATCCTATATCTTCTGCAGTGAAGACTGAGGAGAAGAATTCATCCCGCTTCTCTGCAATGTCCTTGCCCTCCTTTGCTACTGCTTTAGGAGGAGGTTTGTTTGTGAATCTTTAAGGTGTTGCAAGACTCCATTTTACTTCTCCCAATCCAAAATGTTTTCTTGCATAACAGACCCATTGCTGGCTGGGAACAGTCACACAATAGCCCCCTGAGATTTCTGGCTACCATCAAAGTTCTCATGTGGCAGGTTAGCCAAGGTCAGAAGGCCCCCTGAGATTTCTGGCTACCATCAAGGTTGTCATGTGGCAGGTTAGCCAAGGTCAGAAGGCCCCCTGAGATTTCTGGCTACCATCAAGGTTCTCATGTGGCAGGTTAGCCAAGGTCAGAAGGCCCCCTGAGATTTCTGGCTACCATCAAGGTTCTCATGTGGCAGGTTAGCCAAGTTCAGAAGGCCCCCGACTCTTGCCATCGAGAATCAAGGCAGCACGCCCGCTGCACGGGGAAAAAATGGCTTCAGAGATGGGCCTGTCCAACGTAGAGCTCCTGAGTTCTGCAGGTCCCCACATCTCTCCCCAGAGGAATCCCCTTACCTGTGGGATCTTGTAGAGGCCCATTAAGGAGGCAATCTCCCTTGAGGATTTGGAATCGAGTCCCCCAATAACGGAGAGCAGATGTGGTCGTAGATGCGGAAGCCAAGGGTGTGGTTGGGTAGGAGAACGGTGTCCTTGTTGAGCTCCATGATGGTGAATGCCAAGGCCAGGACTTGTTGGTAGTTCTTGAATATCATCCTGTAATGATGGCAGTTACGTTGGGAGGTGATGTGATGTAATGATACAAGGTGATTATATATGATCGAAGGTGGGAAGGAGACTTGCCTTAGATGAAGTCTGTGGGGGTGGAAGGGTGGGCCGTTCTAGTCCATTATGAAATCCTTGACATGAATCCCAATCATTGCATCGCTCTGCCTACCCCCCTTGCACCAAACAGCCTCTGGAGGCAGGTCACCTGTCCTCCCAGGTAGCAAGGAGGTGGATATATGACGGCCAACTCTCCCCAGGTCCCCCCCACCCCGGCTCGATTCAGAGCAGGGCTCTGCAAAGCCAGCTCTTGGCCCCCAAACCTGGAAATTATTCATTCCAGTCACAAGGAGAACACAATCCAGGGACCTCAGTGGGGGTGTATGAAGTGTCCGCCCAACGTCTTGGTTGAATGCCTGAATCCCAGCCTCCAAGATCCCGTTCTCTGCCTCATTCGCACCCCCCCCTTTCCACATATTCCACCTTGCAGCAGTAGATGCAACAGCAAACCTTGGCCCCGAGTCTCTGGAAATGATAGTTCCCAGGGTTTCTGTGTCACTTCCACAGAATCATAGAATAGTAGGGTTGGGAGGCGCCTAAAAGGCCATCCAGCCCAACCCCCTGCTCGGCGCAGGAATCCAAGTCAGAGCATCCCTGACAGGCGGCTGTCCAGCCTCGTCTTGAAGGCC
Source organism: Heloderma suspectum (assembly GCF_057233095.1). Taxonomy (NCBI): domain Eukaryota; kingdom Metazoa; phylum Chordata; class Lepidosauria; order Squamata; family Helodermatidae; genus Heloderma; species Heloderma suspectum. The sequence continues at coordinate 53,661,705 of NC_139475.1, forward strand.
TCCAGTGTAGGAGAGCCCACCGCCTCCCTAGGGAATGGGTTCCATTGTCGTATCGCTCTAACAGTCAGGACTTTTTCCTGATGTTCAGCCGGAATCTGGCTTCCTGTCACTTGAGCCCATGATTCCGTGTCCTGCATTCTGGGATGATGGAGAAGAGATCCTGGCCTTCCTCTCTGGGACAGCCTTTCAAGTCCTTCTCCCCCCAGTCTTCTCTTCTCAAGACTAAACAAGCCCAGTTCTTTCAGTCTCTCCTCGCAGGGCTTTGTTGCCAGTCCCCTGATTCTCTTCGTTGCCCTCCTCTGAACCCTCTCCAGTTTGTCTGCATCCTTCTTAAAGTGTGGTGCCCAGAACTGGACACAGGACTCCAGATGAGGCCTAACCAGTGCTGAGTAGAGGGGGACTAATACTTCCCGGGAATTGGAAGCGATGCTTCTCTTAAGGCAGCTCCAAAGAGCATTTGCCTTTTTTGCAGCCACATCACAGTGTTGGCTCATAACCAGTGCTGAGTAGAGGGGGACTAATACTTCCCGGGAATTGGAAGCGATGCTTCTCTTAAGGCAGCTCCAAAGAGCATTTTCCTTTTTTGCAGCCACATCACACTGTTGGCTCATACTCAGCTTGTGAGCTGCAACCATTCCGAGATCCTTCTCGCTTGTAGTGCTGTTGAGCCAAGCATCCCCTGTCTCGTAACTGTGCATTAGGTTTCTTTGTGCAGAACTTGGCATTTATCCCTGTTAGATTTCATTCTGCCATTTTCTGCCCAGCGCCCCAGCCAATCAAGATCACTTTGAACTTTGTTTCTGTCTCCCAAAGTATTAGCTATCCCACCCAATTTTGTGTCATCTGCAGCTTGGATCAGCACCATCTATCATGCCAGAGAGGGAAGGCGGAATTATGCTCCAGCTCAGAATGGGACCAAACATAGCTCAGAGGAATGTGTGACAGAGGAATTTCATCCTTTCCATGACTGCATGGAAAGGATGAAAGGTCTGCGTCCTTTCCATGCAGAAAGTCCCAGGTTCGATCCCGGGCTTCTCCAAAACAGGAAGGAAAACCTCCTGCCTGAAACCCTGGAGAACTGCGACTGCCCGTCAGTGCTGAAAATACCGGGCTAGATGGACCAAGGGCCTGACTCTGTATATTGCTGCTTCCGATTCTTCTGGAGAAGAACCCACAAGCCTCTGGTTCTCACTGCAGGTAGGAGCCAAGTTAGGATCAGCCAGGAAGGAGCCCTTTAGCCTGCCAGCAAAGCCAGCAAATGCCTCTCCCAGACCCCTCCTGTGGAAACTTACAGACCAGACGTGCGGATGTCTGGCGGGGCTAAAGCACGAAAGTCTCGTGTCTCTGCATAATAATTCACGCCAACCGGTAAACTGCCCCCGACGGTGAGGTCTCCCGGGCTGGAATAGGCTTGCGGTTCGTTGGGCCTGGACAAGAGACAAGCAGCCCTCGGCATCCTCTGCGTGGCCAAAGGCAGGATCCAAAGCCACAGCAGATGAAGCCAAACCATCAGCGGCGCAGAGATGCTTTCCTCCTCGGCCAGCAACCAACAGGACCCGAAGAAGGAAGAGCTGAAAATACGGGCCCCAGCAGGGGAATTAGGTCTTAGCAAGACATGATGAGCCCCAGCTGATCAGACCCCAGCCCACCCCACACAGAAGGGGCTCAGGGCATATTTATGTGAAGCATGTTTTCTCCTGGATTTCTTTGCTGTTGGCTTGGTGGGCGGAAATCCACGGGGGATTCATCAGCAATCACGGTCATTTCCACAATCCCAGGGCGGCAAAACAACCGCAGCCCCACTGCACTGAGCTTCCTTTGCACAGCGGTGGGAGAAGAAAAGGGGCTTCAGTGGTTTCTCTGTGGGAAGATGCTTTCCCAGCATCAGGGTCTTTCCCAGGGAGTTTTCTCTCCGCATTAGGTGGCCCAAATATTTGAGCTTCAGCTTCAGCATCTGTCCCTCCAGTGAGCCCTCAGGGTCGATTTTCTTGAGGAGCGAGCTGTGCGTATAGGCTTACACCCGTCTTTGTGTGGAAGTTCCCAGGAGTAGCTGAACGGTCCATCTGCTAGTTCCTTTTGACAGGTTATCTATGGCCATCCAGCTGACATCTTGCTCCGTTGGGCTGACCTTGTCCCTCCCCGTTCAAAGATGGCCAGGCTCCTTTGTGGAGTCGCCGTGTGCCTGTTGCACAAAATGCTAGTTTCGCCCCCTGGAGGCTAGTCCAATTTGCCCCAAAGAGGAGAGTCAACTTCAGGCTGGGTCCAACTCGATTTTATTGTTTGCAAACAGTTCGACAAAGGAGCTCACGCTCAAAGCAGAGTCGACCCTGGGCAACCTCCGCGCTACAGTTTTATCACTTAGCTTGCATTCCTCAGCCAGCGTGTCACTTTTGATTGGTTGCCAGCGGTTTGCTTAGCAACCTTATCTTAGGGTTACTGTCTGCTCATTCCAGGCATGCGCAGCTCTTACAGTACTATGTGCTGCTTAAGACACATACAATGGCTTTTAGGTTACATTTTTACTACAATTCCCCCCTCAAAAGGCTTTTCTCAAATTTATACTCTCTTTGGTCCCGCGGTGGACTATGCACTTAAAGGCGCAAACTATTATTGCTGTGGCATTGATGGTTTTCTCTAAACAGCAAGTGAGGCCTGGGACGCCTTTGTTCTAGCTACTAGAATGTTGACAACAAAAACACTTTTTTTTTGAACTTTTGGAACTCAGTTTTGTTCCGTTCATCAGGAACCCTTGAAACGAGAGCGCCCTCTTTCTGTAGAGCTACTTGAGTCCTTTCAGGGGTTCATTATTCCAACGGTGACCTTCAGGTGGGTCAGCTTCCGGTGTGACCCTCTCTGGTGCAGGTGATGCCTTTATTCAGTGTGATGAATCCACTTCTTTTCTTTGGCGACTTTCATAGCAATGGGAGTGGTAAGTAGGATCTGAAACAGACCCTTCTGCTTCTTGGTAGGTGGTTCATCTTTCTAGGACTGGATTAGCACCCAATCGCTGGGATTGAGATTATGCACTGGAGCATCTAAAGGCCAGGATTGGTGCGGTGTCGCAAACCTGTGAAAACAAAACAGACTGCAAAGCAGTAACATAACCTTGAATCTTAAAACTTTTACTTTTAAATTCACATTTAAGCTATCAGCCATAGGTAATATCCGAGGTGGGCACTTGTGGAACGTTTAAAAGGTGTCAATTTAATACTTCCCTTGGGGGTGCACCGTACTCGAGTCAAGGTGATGGGCAAGGCCTGTGGCCTTTCAACTTAATCTTTAAACAAATTTTAATGAGCATTGTCTTTAAGGTGCGGTTCATCTTCTCAACTTGACTTGTAGATTGAGGTTTCCAAGGGGGGTGTAGCTTCTAGTTAGTTTGTTATGCCTGGGCCACTACTTGCGTCACTTGTCCAACAAAATGGGGCCCCTGATTTGATTCACTCTCTTTAGGTAACAAGAGCTTAGGGATTACTTTTTAACAGGATCTTGGCTACTGTCTGAGCGGTGCAGTCAATTGCTTTTATCATTACTAGCAGGTACCGATAGCCATGAGTCTGGGGCAACTCTGAAAAGTCAATTTGAAATCTCTGAAAAGGATAGTAAGCGCATGGGCGACTTCTCATTTGAGCTGGGGGCTCAAGCATCTTTGAATCATTTTTGAGGCACAAAGGGCAGTCAGCCACTGTTCTCAGGTCTTGGTCTAACCTGAAGGAGGTGCTATCTGCCTCGGGCGCACTCAAAATCGGGGTGTTAAAGGGGGATGATCCCTTTATTAACTAACCATAATTTTTGAACTTCTCAATGAGCGGCTTCAAGCCTGCACGGGTGGCTTTCTTCAGAGGATACTGCCTTACGCACACAGGGCTCTCCCTTTTTAAAGAAGATTTTAACTGGTGTTATGCATTTGGTCGGGCAGGGGTTCTGTCTGCCCACACACGTGGATTAACATTCTCTAAAATCTCAGTCCCTTTGGCCTCTGACACAATCTCGACTGCTTGAAGGGCCATTCGATAATTTGAGCCCTGCATTGCTGGCAGCTGTACTACAATCTGATTATCACGGAAGAAGATTTTAGCTTGCAGTTTTGTTAACAAGTCCCGCCCCAAGAGGGCAACCAGGTATGCAGATGAAACTACAAAGGCATGTTCCAGTATGTTATTTCCAGTCTTCGTGAGGAGGGGCTTACACAGGGGCAATTTAGTTTGTTTTTTTTTCCCTTTAATTTCTTCTATAGTTACATGCTTTCCACTTTCTCTTGCCGGGGGGCTTCACAGAGATCATAGAAAATGTGGCTCCAGTATCTACTAGGGCTTTACAGTCCTCGCCACCAACCCTTACTTTTACCTTGGGATTCTCCCAAGCGTTTCTTCGTAGGGTGGTGGCCCTTCAGCTAGACTCCCCCCCACTGGAGGACCCTGCCAGCATTTGGCAGCCTTCAGGGTGAGTCTCTTTTCTCTTTTCTTTCAGCTCTGGACAATCTTTCTTCCAATGTCTCTTCTCTCGGCAATACGCACATTTATTGAGCCCCGGTCGGCCCTTTCCTTTTCTGCCCCCCCCCCCCCCTCTGGTCGCTTCTGTGCTCTCAAGCTGCTGTTTATATCTCCGCCCATGGTGGCTGCCAGCATTGCCTTTTCCTTTTTCCAGGAATGGCACTTTTTATGTGCTCTCATGTGCACCATAGCTCTAAAAACTTCATGATCTGGGGTCTGATAAGGCTAAAGCAGGCGGTGATATTAAGGCTTGCTTCAATTTAAGAAAAGCCTTTTTTATTTTAATTGTCCACTTCTAGTGGGTAATATTTTTGTTAAAGCTTCATACGGGGGCTTCACCCCTTTTTATGGCTACTATAGCCTCCCTCTTGTAACAGGCACACTTATCTTTTGGCTTGCCTGTTCTGCAGATCATGTTTCAAATTCTCTGTGCCATGCACCAGTTTTAACTCTTTGTTTTCTCTGCAAGTTAGGCTGTTTGCCATTGCTTCGACAGAGACTGGCTTGCTTAGATCTTCAACGACACACATTTGGGATAAGCTTTCTTTCTTTTTTAAGCCTTTTTGTCTGCTACTTTCTTCTGCCTTCTTTTATACCTTTTTCATATCATTAAAATCTAACACCATGACTGGAAAGCATTTGTTTTGTATAGTAGGGCATGGTGGAGCAGATCTAACCATTATACTGCTCCTCTGACTGCATGGTCAGGGCCCATCAAAATCAAGGGAAGGGCGTTCTCATATGTGGAAAGAGTTCCAAGCCACCATTTTTGCATCGGCAACTCCACACTGCATGAGTTTTGGCAGAGTGTCAGGTTTGCCTCTGAGCAAATGGAACGTCAGAACAGTTCAGATTTTGAGAAAGAGCTGGAACACATGGGGCAGGAACTTTCTTAGGCTTCAGAAACACAGCTGGGCTTAGAAGTATCACGGGAGAGTGGGGGACTCTCTCTCTCTCACCTCTTAAGTTAAGAGAATTTGCTGCCCCCTTTTTAAAGGGAAACTAACTTTCGTAGTTTCTCTTTGAACTTTTTGAAGGCTGTTTCCTTTGAAGTCTATGAATCTCTAGAAATTTGTATCTGTATGCTTCATTAGGGTAAATGAAATCAAAGCCTTGGAAATCATAGAATCATAGAATAGTAGGGTTGGAAGGGGCTTACAAGGCCATCGAGTCCAACCCCTTGCCCAGTGCAGGAATCTAAATCAGAGCATCCCTGACAGATGGCTGTCTAGCCTCGTCTTGAATGCCTCCAGGGTGGGAGAGCCCACCACCTCCCCAGGTAATTGGTTCCATTGTCGTATTGCTCTAACAGTTAGGACGTTTCTCCTGATGTTCAGCTGGAATCCAGCTTCCTGTCACTTGAGCCCATTATTCCGTGTCCTGCACTCTGGGATGATCGAGAAGAGATCCTGGCCTTCCTCTCTGGGACAACCTTTTAAGTACTTGAAGAGTGCTATCAGATCTCCTCTCAGTCTTCTCTTCTCAAGGCTAAATATACCCAGTTCTTTCAGTCAAATGCAGCTTTTTATCTGAGTGTTGAAATCACAAATCAAACTGTACACTGAGCTGATCACAAACAAACACACAATCTACAACAACGGGAGTTTAAGGCTATGACAAGCCTCACAGTACTTTTTACGGCAAGTCTTTAACTGGCCAAAGTTCCAGTCCATGTGCAGAGTGCCTCTAACAAAGAAGGCTTTGGGCCATAAAGAAGGGATGCGTTTTAACAAAAGCTCTGTGTCTCTTCATCAGTTGGAATGGGGAAGGTGTAACCTTACACCTCTTCTAGATTCCTCCACAGATAAGAACAGAGCAGTGCTGCTCAGCTTTCCAGCTGTGATGCTTTTCTTGTTTTTTTTTTTGCAAATCTCACTCTTTTGTCAGGTCCTCACAGACACCTTCCAGCCTCTCTGCTTGCTAAGGCTAAACCAGCCACGGCGAAGGGGGGTTAGGCAAGTCCCCCTTGGCTCTGCTCTGAGCAGGCTGACAGAGATAAGCTCACACAGACCCTGATATTTTAAGAACTTGCTCTGTCTTTGTTTCTTGATTTTGCCACAGTCTTTAAGTCATCAAACAAATCTCTTTCTTCAGAAGTTGCAACTTTTTCAACTGCTTTTGCTTCTTCTAACAAACTTGGATACGGTGGCAGACAAACTGTCTCTGGAGGGCCCCCTCCCTCCCCCGACAACCTCTCCTCCCAACCTAACAGACCGAATCAGACCGGGGGGAGCTCAGGGCACCTTGGGCAGGGTCTCCCAGTCTTCAAGCTCCTTCCGTGGGGCTTGAATCGGGGGGAACAGGGGCTTTGGGCTTCACCTCGGAGCATACCATCATGACTTTACAATATTGAACTTTATATTCAACCTTTTCTCGCCTTCAGTGGATTTTGGTTGGCACTCATCCAAATGCTGATAACCTCACTTTCCCTGAGGCAAATTTATCTCTTACTACTTGATTCAGACACCACCCGGGGTCTCTTGCCCCTGTGGTCCTTTGCCAGTAACACATTTACACATTTACACTTCTGTAACTAAGGGGGATTCTTTCCGCACCAATTTAACCAACCATCAATATAGGCGAATTGATCCCATTGCCCATTATTCACCACATTTTTATATACAGCATTCACAAGATTTACACCAAAGGATCCTATGTCTGGCCAACTAATTCCAAATGCTGGCCAGTCCAATTGACAGAGTGTAACCAGCTTGCCTTTCGACATCTTAGTACACGGAGTCTGACAAACCTCAGGCGCTTGACTTTGCTCAAGTTCTTTAGCATGCATCCCAAGGGAGTGGCAGAGCTTTCTAAACGGGAGCTACCAGCCCCCATTGTGCCTACCTCTGTTTGAAACCATACACGGAGCCTGACAAACCTCAGACGCTCCGAAGGCAACTCAAACAGAAAGACAGAAGGGAAATCAAGTACTTACTCTGCCCAGCACCCCAGTGCCGTCTCTTCAGACCCGTTCAGCCTGGTGGACTCAATCAATGGAGTCCACGCCTTTAACCTCCTGGGTGTCCTGACCCCCGTTCTCTGGTGCCGTGGCAGACCTCAAAGGCGGTCCGGCGCGCCCCACAGGCACCTTCGCCGGTTCTGTTGTTTGACCCCAGGGTGGTCCAAGGGACTCCTGAATGCTCGCCAGTTTGTTGCACAAAATGCTAGTTTCGCCCCCTGGAGGCTAGTCCAATTTGCCCCAAAGAGGAGAGTCAACTTCAGGCTGGGTCCAACTCGATTTTATTGTTTGCAAACAGTTCGACAAAGGAGCTCACGCTCAAAGCAGAGTCGACCCTGGGCAACCTCCGCGCTACAGTTTTATCACTTAGCTTGCATTCCTCAGCCAGCGTGTTACTTTTGATTGGTTGCCAGCGGTTTGCTTGGCAACCTTATCTTAGGGTTACTGTCTGCTCATTCCAGGCATGCGCAGCTCTTACAGTACTATGTGCTGCTTAAGACACATACAATGGCTTTTAGGTTACATTTTTACTACATGCCTAATTTGGCTGCCCGTCCGGTTACCGGCCCACACAAAAGAGCATGTCGCCGACTCGCAGCTCCGTCCTCCTTTTAGTCCCCTTCAGCTGGAGGGGAAATAGCCTGGAAATAACCATCCAGGGCGTTGGTCAAGCCAAGCATCCACACGTGGAGCGCATTGGAGACGGCCCCCCCAGAGCCAGGGTGGAGGAGAGCTGGGGAGAGAGAGCCGGTCTCGTGCCGGAGGAGGAGCAACTCTGAGGGAGACCCCGAGGGGCACTGTGGAAGGCCATCAAAGCAGGCTGATTCCCTTCCGCCGTTCCTTAACGGATCTCCCTCAGAAGAGGCCGTGGGAAGACAAGGGAGGGTTAGAGGATACAGGCGCCGACGTCTGGACCCCTGTAAAACTGACGGGGCTGAGGCAGGACGGCGGTGCAGGAAAGGCCTCCTCTGGAAGCCCCCCCTCTTTTCGGTTGGGTTCTCCAAAGGGGACTGGTTCGTCCATCCCGTGTCCGTCCATCCCAAAGAGGGAGATTTTACATTGGGTAATACGTGTGTGGGGGGGTTCTTTGTGGTGCAGTTAGGGCAGAATGACACGTACAGACGAAGCCGCTCTGTGATGGGACATGAGCGCATAAGAACATTCCCTCTCCACACACACGGACACCCTGCCACCAGCAGCAGCATGAAGCAAGGCTGTGGACAGGCCTTCCCTGGCCGGGCAGCCCCTGCATGCGTTGGACCACGGCTTCCGTCAGCCCCAGCATGGCCAGCATGGCCCGTCTGCGCAATTGCACATCTGTGCTGTTGGCTCAGATGCACGACAGCTCCCCTGCGGGTGCTGTGTGAAGGGAGTGGGACAGAAGGCAGTGGGCCAACTCGGAGGCCCCCGTCTTCCAGGCCGGACCATCTCCTTCTCCTGATACTTTTTGGTACAGGCTGGCAGCGGCGATCCAGGGTTTCAGACGGGGGCTCTTCCCCAGCCCTGCCTGGAGACGTTGGGGACTGAACCGTGTGGTCTTCTGCATGCGCACCAGGGCCTCTACCACTGAGCCACAGCCCGTCTCTGCCAACAGTTCGTTGCGCAGTGCTTGGATGTTTGAGCACGGAGCAGGGGGTTGGACTTGATGGTCTTGTAGGCCCCTTCCAACCCTACTATTCTATGATTCTATGATTCTATGAGAACCATATTAACTTGTGCTCTGTATTCGAGTGTGGGAGAGGAAGGCTTTCATGATCTGAACGTCTCCGAGCCTTCTCCTTGGGCCCTTCCCACGTCCATCCGTGTCCTGGGCAGAGGGCTCTCGCCTCAGCTGTGCAAGGGTGCGTGGAAGGAGGAGGGGAGAAATCCAGGCGCCGTGAGGGGCAGGGAAGCGTCTCCCGGAGCGCCTTCCCAACTTTGGCGAAAGGCTCAGGGGGCTGGCTGGGGGCCGGAGGGCCTAGTCTTGGCTGGCGAAGCCGTGCGCAGCTGAACTGCTGAGAGGGGGTCAGCCATGGGTGTGACTGTCCGCCCCTCATGCTGCGCACAGGGGAAGTATTTGGGGGCCTCAGCTAACCGGGCTGTGAAGAAGAAGGGCTGCTCTAGGTATCCGTTGGCTCCCGGGGGCAGGTCGCTTAGGAGCGCATCCCGCTGCATGGCATTAATGCCACCCAGAGACCATTTTTCATGCGCACGGACCAACGTCCCAACTGAAGAACCAGGGCCTGAGCGGGGGATTGAATCCAGCAAAAACAAGAACGATGTTTCTGGCAACTGCTAGAAAGAGAACATATAATGCAAAAGGAGTATCAGAATGATCAAGCTGTTATATTTCATATTAACGATATGTTTGAAGAATGAGACTTCGCATGGGGTTGGATTCGATGGCCTTGTAGGCCCCTTCCAACCCTACTGTTTTATGATTCTGTAGGGATGCTCTGGCTTGGATTCCTGCATTGAGCAGGGGGTTGGACTAGATGGTCTTGTGGGTCCCTTCCAACCCTACTGTTCTATGATTCTGTAGGGATGCTCTGACCTGGATTCCTGCACTGAGCAGGGGGTTGGACTAGATGGTCTTGTGGGTCCCTTCCAACCCTACTGTTCTATAATTCTGTAGGGATGCTCTGGCTTGGATTCCTGCATTGAGCAGGGGGTTGGACTAGATGGTCTTGTGGGTCCCTCCCAACCCTACTGTTCTATAATTCTGTAGGGATGCTCTGGCTTGGATTCCTGCACCGAGCAGGGGGTTGGACTGGATGGCCTTGTAGGCCCCTCCCAACCCTACTATTCTATGATTCTATGATTCTAAGTCTTACGAGAAAGGAGATGCCACTGTTGCCACATATTAGCTTCTGCTTTTCCACTGCTCTCTGGTAGGGGTGGACGAAAGTCACTTACCTGTCGTCGAAGCTTGTTTGCGGTGGGGGGGAGGAGCTTCGCTGCTCCCCCCGCGAAGTTCAGGCCGGGGGGGGAGGCTTCCCGCCTCGCCCGGCCGAAATTCAGGCCGGGGAGGAGGCGCCTCGCCTCGCCCGGCCGTGAACTCAAAAGTTTTTTTTTTAAAAAAAAACGCCCCCGTGATAGGCTACGTGACGATTAACGTAGCCTATCACGGCTAGATCTGCAAAGTCAGCCGTGATAGGCTACGTAAATCGTCACATAGCCTATCACGGGTGACTTAAAAAAAAAGCGCATACGCAAATGGCGGCCCCCATAGGGAGCTGCCATTCGCGTTCTTTATTTGGTCGCTGTAGTCTACGTAAATCTTTACGTAGACTACGGCGAAAATAAGGGCAACGCAAATAGCGTTGCCCTTATTTTCGCCGTAGTCTACGTAAATCTTTTTTTTTTTTTAAGTCACCCGTGATAGGCTACGTGACGATTTACGTAGCCTATCACGGCTGACTTTGCAGATCTAGCTGTGATAGGCTACGTTAATTGTCACATAGCCTATCACGGGGGCGTTTTTGTTTTTTTTTCTTTTATTGCAATGGCGGCGGCGGCAGCCGGTCAAAAGACTGGCTGCCGCTCCCGCCCCGGACGAACACCCGCCGAACCACCGGCCGGACCCGCCACCGGGAGGGACATTCCGCAAAGGTAAGTCCCATCCTGGGGGGGGTGCGGGGTGCAGGGGGGGGCGGAGAATTTCTCCCCTAAACTTGTTTGGGGGGCCGAACACGTTGGCACTCAGCCCCCCGAAGTTTCGGGGAGAAATTCTCCGCCATCCCTACTCTCTGGTGGCCAAAACGTATGGCAAAGTCAAAATGGAAAAAGCTGGGGCTGGAAGGAAGGAACTGAAGAAAAGCAAAGGCACAGAGGTTGTTTCTGGCCATTGAAATAAAGAGTGCATATAATGCAACGGGAATATTAGCATTATTGAGCTAGTTTATTTATCAAACACAAGTCACAATAATTCGGACGCATGGCACATATAGCCGAAGAGTGAGACTTGAGCTCCAATCTTCTCTCCACCGTTTTGGCCGTAAGTCACACGGAACTCAATTGTGTCTATTTCCGCGTAGACACATAGGATTATATTGGTTTCCCCACCATAACATGGCCTTTAATTTCTGTGAACGGCCCAGAGCGCTTCTGCCATTGGGCGGTATAGAAATGAAACAAAGAAAAAAACAAGCAAGATTCAACGAAAGGACCCTGGTGTGTTTTTTCTGGGGGGGAGGGCGTCAGTTCGGACTCCTCCCTCCACCAAATTATCCCGTTTCATCCCGGTAGCATACCTCTTTGTTTTGCATTGCCACCCCGTAAATATGGAGGCAACCCCCATTTCCCATAGTTCAGCATGAGCTATTCCGGCTGCGGGTATCAGTCCCTCTAACCGCGATCCTGGGTGGTGAGTGCCAGCGGGATCCGAGACGAGATACGGCCGCTGAGGAACGGCAGCGGGGTTTCCGCCTGTCCGGAGGAAGCCGGAGCTCTCCGAATCGGCTTTGCAGGTGTGTCGGCAGACTCAGGGCCCCACCTCAGTGAGGACGGCACAGGCAGGGGGCACTCTAGGAGAGGTGGTGTGCGAGGTGATGCGGCATCTTCTGAAGGCCGCATGGGTTCTTTTCTCCGCCGTTTGCAGCCGCGTTGCACCCATTCCAGCCCCACAGAGGCATCCCGGTCCCCTCCGGGGCATCCGAGGGTGTCGGGCAGCAGTTCACTTTTAGAACCTTTTCTGGATATCCTTAGGGAGCTTTTCCTGAGGTCCGGCTGAAATCCGCCTTCCTGGAGCTAACGTTTGTTGCCTGGTGTCCCACCGCGCGGGAGGGTGGAGAAGCGGCTTCCGCTCTCCCCTGCGTGGCGACCCTTTGCGGGGAGTTTGGCCAGCATCCCCCCCACCCCTTCCTCCAAGTTGTTAACGGGAATGCCGAAGAGCGCAGGCTGAGCCCTGCGGCACCCCGCTTGATCCCTCCCTCCGACTTGAGGAGGAGCCATTGGCAAGCATGCGCCAAGTATGGTTCTCCAGATGGACAGACCTCACACTGTTGTGAGGAGCGGCAAGGAGCCCCTTGGCGACTGGTTAGTTCGTGAGTCTTTGAGCGTTTCTGCACCAGGATAGAACCCTGCGCCTTAACCGGGGCTCTCCGCCTCCGTTTGAAAGGCAGGATCATGACAGGCTCCCTTTACATGTGCTTCCCTTCCCCGCTCCCCCCATCCGCAGTTCCCCGATGTTTCAATATGCAGCCACGAGATGGCGCTGTGGTCCAGCTCCCCGTGCCGTGGGGTCGCCTCTTTTCACGAGGGAACGCGGCGCACCGTCACGTGACAGCGCATTATCGCCCTCCACACACGCGCACTGCACCATCCAGTGTGTCGGCTAATTTCGAGCTCCCGTTCGAGCCCCCCCTCCACATCCCCCCACCCCAGGAGAGCAGGCAAGGTCTACCTCCAGCACTCCTTCGCTCGTGTTTTCACGAGCTTGTGCTTTCCTGATACGTGGCGGGGGGGGTCCCACAGTCCCTCCCCAGCCTTTTCTGCTCCACTTGGGAACACAGCCCCCCGCTTTCTCTAGGGCGCAGGACAAGAAATGCCCCGAGGAGCTGCCTGATGGTGACGCCTGACCGGGGTCTTAACAGGACGGCTGCCATCAGCAGCTGGAAGTTCATCGCTCTGACCTCCAGCGGGGACCGCAGTAGAAGGGCTCAGGTCGGAGCGGGGCCGTGGAGATGAGCGGGCGGCAGTGCCTGGAGCTGGCCGCCGCAGCAGAAGCACGGAGGTCTAGCAGGGCTCCTGAGACCGGCAGGTGGGAGGCCGGAGACTGGATCGGCACTTTCGGGAGAACCACCAGGACTGGAGATTTGCCTCTGCCCTGGAAGGTTGCTTGCAGAGCGCATGATTTCCATGCAGACTGGCCCTGTTTGACCCGGGGCCTCCCCAGCTAGGGCTAGGAAGGACCCTCGCCCGAAGCCACGGCCGGTCAGCCTGCAGAAAATCCCGCCGAGAGGGACCCACCTTTCGCCCCGACGCAGAGCTGCTTCCCTGTTCCTAACTGGACGATCCGCTCCTGCAAGCAGTGTCAGCCCCGACCCACCCGAGGAAGACCGTGACTTGCGTCTCCCCCTTCACCAGCCATTTCCAGATTTTGCCTGACGGGACGCAAAAGCCGGCCCTTCTGTTGGTTTTTATTAGCCAGGCTTGGCTTAGAAGTCCCCACAAAAATACTTTTTAACGTGCAAGCCTTGAAAGAGAAGTACAGCCTTCTCTTTTTTCCCAACCGTCTCCCGGCCCCCCGGTATCGCAAGGTCAAAACTGGAAAGGGGGGAAATGGAGAAAGCAAACAGATGAAAGGCATTCCCGGCGTTTAAAATAAATACGGAGAAAGTGTAATGCAGAAGGAATATTAGAATTCTTGAGCGACGGCTCTGATCATGCCCAAGTCATACCAAGGGCAACATATTTGTATAGTTGAGGAATGAGACGCCAGCTGCAATAGTTGGAGTCAGCAACATGGAAATCAGTGGGAATGACTTCCGAGTATAGGATTATACTCAGGTGTAGGAGTAGACTATACTATACTGAGTATACTATACTGAGTATAGGGCATATAGGATTGCATTGTTATTTTTCTATCAGTAAAAAGTCCCTAATTTTGAAGGAAGCTGTTCCACTGTCGTCCCTTCTCTTGACCCAGTTTTCCCCCTTTTCATGACAGCACGCTCATACATTTCGCATTCCCACTCTGCAAATGTGGGTGTCACCGACACTTCTCATAATTTCGCATAATATATTCCGGCCGCTACTATCACTCCCTCTAACAGGGAGCTCACCTGGCACGTGCCAACAAAAACCGAGCCACAACAGTGCTTCCGAGGAACGAGAGAGGAGCATATGCGTTCTTGAAGGAAACGGGTCTGGAGAAGAAGGGCTGCTCTAGGTATCCGTTGCTTGGGAGCGCATCCCGCTGCATACCATTAATGCCACCCAGAGACCGTTTTTCATGTGCACGGGCCAACGCCCCAGCTGAAGAACCAGGGCCTGAGCGGGGGGCTGAACCCAGCAAAATCAAGAACGATGTTTCTGGCAGCCGCTAGAAAGAGAACATATAACGCCAAAGGAGTATCAGAATGATCCAGCTGTTATATTTCTCTTACCCGAGTCATAATAACTGGGCCGTATTAACGATATGTTTGAAGAATGAGACTTCGCATGGGGCTGGACTGGATGGCCTTGGAGGCCCCTTCCAACCCTACTATTCTGTGACTTCTGCTGCAATCCAGTCCTCACTTCCCTTGGAGTAAACCACCTGGAACGCCACTGGACGTACCTCTGCGCAGGCATGTATGGGATTCCATCATTTTTTCCCCTCGTATTTAAGAAAAGCTCCCCAATTTTGAAAGGCTCCGCTATACTCAACCCGATTGCGCAGCTTTACCACGGTGGCATTAGGGAAGGCCGAGAAACTCAGGGCAGGCTCACCTCAGGCCAGGTTCTGGAGAATCCAAAGTCCTCAGCGGACCGAGCTCACTCACCCCGAGGTCCGTCGGATTTCCTGTGGTGCACCTCTCCTCCGTTCGAAACAGCGCTGGGGCAGGGAAGAAAGGTCCCAGGGCTCTTGCCCTGCCTTCGTCTCGAGGAGGCCAGGTGAGAGTGCTGGGTGCCTCAGAGGCTGGCCTCTGTGCGCCAGCTCTCAAGGGCTTCCTCGACAGCCGGCGTGGGGAAGAAGGGTCCCGGTGTGGCCAGCCCCCATGGAGGAGACCCCCCCCCGCAAAAGCTGATGGACACGGGAAGGTCCCAGGGCAATCCACGGGGCCCCAAGCAGCCCAGATATCCTTGCTGCGGACCCCGTCCCTCCGGGACTGGAAGGTGTGGGGTTCATGCACCCCTAGGTAACATGCTCATACACTTTACATCCCCACCTTGCAAATGGGGTAACGGCGGTCATCCATATCCTAGCGTCACACATCCCAGTTGTTCGCATCGCTCAGTCGAACAGTGACCTCAGGCGGTGAGCGCCGACGCAAACGGAGCCACAGTGAGAAACGTGAGGGAGGTATCAGCATGCTGAGGATCGCTGAAGGGCCCACTAAGGCTCGCATGAAACCAGACCCGCTCCCCGAACCAAACAACCCGGTGAGAAGGACTGTGGGCGCTCAACAGCCACAGAACGTCACGCCAGGTAGAAGAGAAGAACAGAACACTGCTCTGTCGTGAGCAAAGTCAGAGGCTGTCCTTGCAGCGGCCTCACGATCCATAGAACGTAGAGTATCCCAGGAGAGAGCATGACGATTTGGGAATTCTAGGATTCTGCGGAAGAGCCCCGAACCCTTAGGGACTGCGGGCATTCAGCGACAGTCCGCTGGAGGGGCCACCCTTATTCCTGACACTGCCTGGGCACCATTTTAGAATAATTGATCAGCTGCAGGGGCTTGATGGGGAATGGATGCAGCTGTTGGGTTAGATGAACGTTTCACCTTGGACCGATTTGGATCCAGTCCACTTGGGACATCTGAATGATGCAGATTTTACATGCTCCCAGGGGCTTGAATAGGAAAACAGAAACAGCCATGACATGTTCAGTTCCTACAATAAATACGGGGGCCTGGCAGCCTCCATGGAGGCGATTCCACCCGCCAAATTTCAGACAGTTTGGCCCGGCTGTTTCTGTGTGAGGTGCAGGTGAATTTGACTTTTTCAGCCGAAACTCTCGAAGCAGAGAGCTGCCACGTTGCACTGCCTCCACAGAAGGGCATAAAATCTGGGCCCCTGGCAGCCCCAATGCCGGCCGCAGAACCTGCGAAACTTCGGGGGGGTTGTCCCAGTAGTTCTTGTGCTCAAATCATAGAATCCTAGCATAGTAGGGTTGGGAGGGGCCTGTAAGACCATCCAGTCCAACCCCCTGCTCAGTGCAGGAACCCAAGTCAGAACATCCCTGACGGGTGGCTGTCCAGCCTCGTCTTGAAGGCCTCCAGGGTGGGAGAGCCCACCGCCTCCCTAGGGAACTGGTTCCATGGTCGTATTGCTCTGACAGTCAGGAAGTTTTTCCTGATGTTCAGCCGAAATTGGGCTTCCTGTCACTTGAGCCCATGATTCCGTGTCCTGCACTCTGGGAGGATCCAGAAGAGATCCTGGCCTTCCTCTCTGGGACAGCCTTTCAAGTACTTGAAGAGCGCCATCCTATCTCCCCTCAGCCTTCTCTTCTCAAGGCTCAACATGCCCAGCCCTTTCAGCCTCTCCTCATAGGGCTTTGTTTCCAGTTGCCTGATCATCCTTGTTGCCCTCCTCTGAACCCTCTCCAGCTTGTCTGCATCCTTCTTCAAGTGTGGTGCCCAGAACTGGACACAGGACTCCAGATGAGGCCTCAGCAGTGCTGAGTAGAGGGGAACTAGGACTTCCCGGGATTTGGAAGTGATGCTTCTATGAATGCAGCCCAAAACAGCATGGGCCTTTTTTGCAGCCACATCCCATTGCTGGCTCATCTTCAGCTTGTGATCGACAACCATTCCAACATCCTTCGCGCTTGTAGTGTTGTTGAGCCACATATCTCAGAACTCAAACCAAAGGTCATAAGGGGGTAATCAGAGAAGTGAGGGGCTTAAGTGGTGATCTGTTGTTGTTCAGTCGTTCAGTCGTGTCCGACTCTTCGTGACCCCCTGGACCACAGCACGCCAGGCCTTCCTGCCCTGCGCTCTCTCCCGGAGCGTGCTCAAGTCCATATGCATTACGTCGGTGATGCTAAGTGGTGATTAGGAGGTCACTATCCCTAATCTCTGCTGTGGGCTTCTTTGAAGTGCAACAACCCTTCTCCCCGGTACCTCTTTCCTATTCCCCTCCACAGTGGATGACCTCAGGCTCTCTTTGGCTGGATGGAAGACACCCACCTGGAGGCAGAGAGGCAGCTACAGGCAAGGGTGCTGGCACAACGATGGCAGAGAGAGACACCCGTGGGTGCAGCTGGGTGCAAGCATGCAACAGGCCCATGGCATCAAAGCCACCAAGCCCGGCTATTCCGCCCAGGCGTGGGGCATGGGGCGGGTGGGCAGGCAGGGTGGTGGGCAGAGGCTGGCAAAGGGGCAGTCTGGCGGGGCAGAGAGGGAGAGAGAGAGAGAGACAGCTGCGGGTGCGGCAGGGCACAAACTTGCAATAGTTGTCCAGACTGAAGCGGGCCGGGAAGAAACTAGCCAGGACAGCGAAGCGGGCACATTTACGGGGGATGGCGAGCTCTGAGTTGGAGTTGTCCAGACCGAGGCAAAGAGCAAGAGGGAAAGAGAAGTGGATACGGAAAGCAAACGCCCTACAAGCAATGGGGGGAGTGGGGAGGGAGTGACCCTACGTGCCCTGCCTGGCTCAGGCAAAGAAGAGCCAGCCAAAATGAAGAGACAGAGCAGGGTGAGGAAGCATGCCGCTCACTCGCCCGAGGGGTTGAGGGTGGGGTGGCCCAGCAGGGGCAGGCTGACTTGGAGGAAGACCAGCTGCCCCACCAAGCCAGCCTCTGAGGATGAGTGATGGGGTGTCGCCACATCCCCTGCCATGGAGGACACCCTCTCGCTTGGCACAGCTGAGGCTTTCCCTGGCCACCTGAGCGGGGTCCAGCCGAACCTGGCTGCGGGACGACCGGTGGGCCATGGGGCCTGTGGACCAGCCGTCCATGGGCTCTACCAGGTAATGCTGCACAGATGCTGTGCCGTCCTCCTTGCGGGCAGTTTGGGTGCCTCTCGCACAACGGCTTCCAGCTCTGCCTTGGCCCAGAACCCTGGGCCTGTGGTCCTGCTGGGCATGCTGCTGCTGGAAGGGATGGGGCCCCACCTCCCCACCTCGCCCTCCTCCGGACCCTGCCCCAGCCTCTTTGCCCCTGCCTCCCTCACGGGCCCCACCAGGATTTCCTGCCACCCCATCCGGGAGCTCTCCCCACAAAGGCCGTCTTTCAGGTGGGGACGGCACACGGTGGCCAACGTGCATGTCCAACCCCCTGCTCAATGCAGGAATCCAACTCAGGGCATCCCTATAGCATCATAGAATAGTAGGGCTGGAAGGGGCCTACAAGGCCATGGAGTCCAACCCCCTGCTCAGTGCAGGAATTCAAGTCAGGGCATCCCTATAGAATCATAGAACAGTAGGGTTGGAAGGGGCCTACAAGGCCATCAAGTCCAACCCCCTGCTCAATGCAGGAATCCAAGTCAGAGCATCCCTGACAGATGGCTGTCCAGCCTCATCTTGAACACCTCCGGTGTGGGAGAGCCCACCACCTCCCTAGGTCATGGGTCCCATTGTTGTATTGCTCTAACAGTCAGGAAGCTTTTCCTGATGTCCAGCCGGAATCTGGCTTCCTGTCACTTGAGCTTCCCAGAGTTCTGGGCACTCTGGGATGATCAAGAAGAGATCCTGGCCTTCTTCTCTGTGACAACCTTTCAAGTCCTTGAAGAGCGCTATCCTATCTCTCTTCAGCTGTCTCTTCTCAAGGCGAAACATGCCCAGTTCTTTGAGTCTCTCTTCATCGGGCTTTGTTTCCAGTCCCCTGATCATCTTTGTCGCCCTCCTCTGAACCCTCTCCAGCTTGTCTGCATCCTTCTTCAAGTGTGGTGCCCAGAACTGGACACAGAACTCCAGATGATGCCGAACCAGTGCTGAGTAGAGGGGAACTAGTACTTCCCAGGATTTGGAAGCGATGCTGCTATTAATGCATAGAAGAAATGAAATAAATAAATAAAGAGAAATAAATAAATAGAAATGAAATAAATAAATAACGCAGCCCAAAATGGCATTGGCCTTTTTTGCAGCCACATCACAGTGTTGGCTCATCTTCAGCTTGTGATGGACAACAATTCCAAGATCCTTCTCACTTATCGTGTTGTTGAGCCACGCATCCCCCATCTTGTAACTGTGCATTTGGTTTCTTTTCCCAAGGTGCAGCACTTGGCACTTGTCTTGCCACAGGCTGCTCCAGCCTGGGGGCAAGAATCACAGCTCTGTGGCCGCGGAGCCTTGCTCGTCGGCCAGCTGAGGTTTGCCTTTCTTTTTCGGCTTCATGGAATCAACCGCATTCGTGGAAGGGCATGTGTCGCCCAGCATCGAACTCAGGGAGTTGGGTTTGCGGCTGACGGAGGGGGGAGAAGCTTCTGATGATTCGGCCTCAGCAGGTAGCGTCCCCCTTCAGATTTGGCAGTCTTGACAATGGTGAATTTGTGGTTTCTCAGCGGTCTGATCCTGGAAGGAAAGGGTGAGCCTGGGAGAAGGCTGCTGGTCCATGCGAAAACTGACCCTTCAGCTCAAAATGTAGATTCCAAAGTATTCCGTTAGTGTTTCTCTCATTCATATATATATATATATATATATATATATATATATATATATATATACACACACACACACACACACACACACACACACACACGTATATAAGAACAGCAGTGCTTTGGGATTCCTCAATTTGACTTGGATTCCTGCATTGAATCCATGGCCTTGTAGGCCCCTTCCAGCCCTACTATTCTGTGATTCTATGATTCTATGATTCTATGATTCTATGATTCTATGATTCTATGATTCTATGATTCTATGATTCTAGAAACGGGACGCACACAACTCTCCGACATCTGCTCGCTTCCTGCTCGGTCTCCCAACGAGGACGGCTGGAAAGGGGGCTTCCGGGAGCCAGTGGACCAGTTCCCCCCGTCCCTGCTTTGGAAATTGAAGGCCCCCGCCTCGTCTTCTTCTCTGACGTGTTGCCTTTGCGCAAGCCTGCTCTTCTGGAACGCCGCCAACAGACGTTTAATTTTGGGGAGGGAAGCCAACCACAGCTGCAAAGCTCAGCAGGCGATCTCAGTCCCGGCGCGAAACACCTGGCATCCGGGGAGGAAGGCGGCAAAAGGAAGAATTGCCCGAGGGGCTGCTGATGCCGTTGGGAAGAGCTGGAAGGAGCTGCAGGAATCGTAGAATCTAGAATGGAATAGAATGGAATAGAATGGAATAGAGTAGAATAGAGTAGAGTAGAATGGAATGGAATGGAATGGAATGGAATGGAATGGAGTGGAGTGGAGTGGAGTGGGGTGGAGTGGGGTGGAGTGGAGTGGAGTGGAGAGGAGAGGAGTGGAATGGAATGGAACGGAACGGAACGGAACGGAACGGAACAGAACAGAATAGAAGGACTGGGTGTACAGCAGGAGATATTCCGGGGTGAGTGTCCGGGAGAAGACGGGCGTCTCGAACACACCATCCACCTTCCCAGGGGACAGCTCGTCCCGGCCTGCTCCCATTCTGCATTCTCCTCTCCACACCATCCAAGACAAGGTGCCGCTGTTCTGCTTTTTCTCTCCTTAAGGGACTTCCCGCACTCAGGAAAAAGTCTGGAGAAACGCTGGGAAAACACGGGCGGTGCATGAAAGGATGGCAACGTCATCCAGACGACCCATGAAATGTGAGGGCGCGAGTGACGATTCATCAAGAGATCCTCCTCCGGGAAGGCCCCTGGCGTTCCCTGACACCTTTTTCTGTGTTGCCTGGTGGTGCTGGCACCGGCCCTGAGCGTCCTCACTCCAGAGACAAGTTGCCCAAACTGAGAGTCGCCTCCTCCAAAGGGGAGGCATTATAGAGCCTGGTGGGCAGGGGCTGGCCCTCGCAGGGTCAGCTGATGGGCTGGTCAGGCGGGGTGGTCCTGCGGCCCTGGAAGCATCCAGCTCAGGCAGCCAAAGTCACAGCGGAATGGAGGACGCGTCGGTGAAGGCGGCAGAGCCAGACTCCAGGGAGATTGGCGCAACACACGCCGAAGGCATTGCGCCGCTTTTCTGACCATTTATTGCATGTCGATTCTGCCCCACAGCCGAAGCGCTCTGGGAGGCTTGCGAAAAGCCAAAGCGTTAAATGCAATACGCACAGTTCAAAAGCCACTTGCGCGACGACGCACAGACAACGTGCACGAACGCCGTGTGACCAAACACAACTCTGAACAGTCAGCTGTAAGTAAAGACTCACCCGGACCTCATCAGGTGGTGCAAAATGCCTGGGAGAAGAGAGAGGCCTCAGCCTGGCACCGAGAAGATGCTAACGCTGCCTCCTCATCGGGGAGCTCGTTCCACAGATGGGGGGCCACCACTGAGAAGGCCCTCCCCCTCATTGCTGCCTCCTGAGCTTGCCTCGGTGGCACTGAGCGTAGCGCACGTGTGGGCTCGTCCCGGGAGAGGCGTGCCGTCAGGTCTGGTGGCCCCGAGCCGCGTAGGGCTTTCGAGGGCAAAGCCAGCTGCTCTGTCTTTCCCTCCTGAACAGGTTGTCTTCTGCGGAAAGGAAAAGGAATCGGAGGACCGGAGAAGAGCAGGGATTTTCTGCTCAATGCAGGAGTCTAAGTCAGAGCATCCCTACAGAATCATAGAACAGTAGGGTTGGAAGGGACCCACAAGACCATCTAGTCCAACCCCCTGCTCAATGCAGGAATCCAAGCCAGAGCATCCCTACAGAATCATAGAACAGTAGGGTTGGAAGGGACCCACAAGACCATCTAGTCCAACCCCCTGCTCAATGCAGGAATCCAAGCCAGAGCATCCCTACAGAATCATAAAACAGTAGGGTTGGAAGGGGCCTGCAAGGCCATCGAGTCCACCCCCCTGCTCAAGGCAGGAACCCGAGTCACAGCATCCAGAGCCGGAATCCGAGTCAGAGCAGGAAGATGGGGAAAGCGGCGAAGACGGGAAGATGGAGAAAGCGGTGGGGAAGCCCGGCCCTACAAGCAGGCGCTCATGTGCGGGGCTAGGGGCAGAACTCCCACTGCCCATGACTAGGCCATGGCTGGGTCAGCGAGCATCTCTGCCTCGCCCCGTCATCGGCTGTCGCACAGCAGCCGCCAGTCGGCGGGCTGCAAGGCCAACATCCAGGCCTCTGCAGCTCCGGGGAACGGCAGATGTCCACCCAGTTGGCAGCGCCAAGGGCCCCAATGCCTGGGCCAGCGGAGGCCTGCGGGGCTGGCTGGGGCTCAGCGCACTCCCCGCCGCCTCCAACCCTCCCATGTTCCAACGAGATTGCAAAGCCGGGAGGTGGAGGGCTTTGCTTCGGGGAGCGGACTCTGCTTTACTTCTTGGCCACGAGGGGGCCGAGATGGACCGACCTGTAAAATGCAATGCTGCACATGCTCAGAGGACATCTCTTCTTTCAGGCCAGGCATACCATTGCTACTCGTTTCCTTTGCTCCGGCACGGGGGTGGGGGACCTCAGGCCCGGGTCCCGACTGGCTCTCCTGGGGCCCCAGTCCAGGGTTCCCCAGGTCACCCCTGCCCCCTTCCTCTGGATGGTTTGGGGGATCCCGGCTTTGGCACCTTTCCCGCCCATTCGAAAAGCAGAAACGCCTCTCCTAGGGCTGAATTCATGGCAGGAAGGACTTTAAGCTAAAAGAAATGCTGCGTTTCGTTCTGTTTTTGGATACTCCCCCCGCCCCTGGCCTGCCACGTTTCTCCTTTGGCCCCGTCCGCTACTGGAATGCAGCCCCCAAGGGCTTCTCTGAGCCAGAAGCACCAACCCTTTGGCATGTTATGAGGCCACCTCCCCGGCTCTTGGGAAGGTCACTCCACTCCTGGAAACAGTGTTAGCCCCCCGCAGCCCACCTTGTGATGACTGCAGTGTGCTTGTAAACGCCTATCATCCCTTTCCAAATCATTGATGGTGATGCGGATCTCTGTTGCCATGTTGCTTCTCGTTGACCTGTTCTTGTGCTCACTGTCTTCCTACAAAAATCACATTTGAACGCGCAAAAATGACATTTAAATGTGCACGTTTTAAGGAAGCATGACGCCATAGTAATGGGGGACTTCAGTTTCCCCGATATTTGTTGGGAGACCAATTCTGCAAAACATGGAAATCCCTGGCTTGTGTGGCGGATAACTTCCTCCTACAGAAAGCAGAGGAAGGAACTAGAGGATCGGCGATCCTTGGCTTGATCCTGACCAACAGAGATGACTTAGTGGATGAAGTAGCAGTTATGGGAACTCTGGGGGAAAGCGACCATGTTGCACTTGAGTTCTTGGTTCTAAGGGAAGCAAAAGCTGAGTGTAGCCAAACGCGTACCCTGGATTTTAGGAAAGCCAATTTTAATAAACACGGAACACTGATCTGAAAGGTCCCATGGCGAGCGATGCCGACGAGAAAAGGAGTCCGAGATGAGTGGGAGCTTTTAAAAAAGGAAATGCTCAAGGCATAATCACAAACCATTCCAACAAGAAAAGGTGGAAGACAGCAGAAGAAGCCAACGTGGCTTCACAAAAAGCTAAGAGATGACCTGAAAACAAAACAGGACACATATAGGAAGTGGAAGGAAGGACAAACAACAAAGGAAGAGTGCAGGCAGGGAGCACAGAATTGCAGGGATGGCGTCAGGAAGGCTAAAGCTGAGAACGAGCTGAGGTTAGCGAGGGAGGCTAAAAGCAACAGAAAGGCTTTCTTCAGCTACGTGCATAGTAAAAGGCAGAGGCAAGAAATGGTGGTTCAGCTATTAAACAAGGATGGAAAAACGATCACAGATGACAAAGAAAAGGCAGAGGTGCTCAATTCCGACTTTGGCTCAGTCTTCTCCCAAAAGAGGGTCTATGACCCCCCTGGCAAAGGCGAAGTCCAGGCTGAAGGGGCAGGATTGCAGCTTGAGATCGATAGGCATATGGTCAAGGAACACCGAATTACTGTGAATGAGTTCAGATCTCCAGGGCCAGATGAGCTGCATCCTAGAGTCATAAAGGAACTGGCAGAAGAACTCTCAGAACCGCTGTCTATTCTCGTTGAGAAATCATGGAGGACGAGGGAAGGTCCAGATGGCTGGAGGAGGGCTAACATTGTCCCTCTCTTCAAAAAGGGTAAAAAGGAGGAACCTGGGAACTACAGACCAGTCAGTCTGACATCAATCCCTGGGAAAATTCTGGAGCAGATGAGAAAGGAATCCATCTGGAAGCACTTTGACAACAATGCCGTGATTACTCGAAGCCAACATGGATTTGTCAAAAACAAGTTCTGCCAGACGAATCTGATCTCATTTTTTGATCAAGTCACCTCCCTTGTGGACCGTGGGAATGCTGTAGACATCATATACCTTGACTTCAGCAAAGCTTTCGACAAAGTGCCCCATGATATCCTGATGAGCAAACTAGCTCAAAGTGGGCTAGATGAAACAACGATCCGGTGGATCCACAGTTGGCTACAGAATCGGAATCAAAGAGTGCTTATCAATGGGACCTTCTCAAACTGGGGAGAGGTAATGAGTGGGGTACCGCAGGGCTCAGTCCTGGCCCCAGTGCTCTTCCACATTGTTATGAATGACTTGGAGGAGGAGGTGCAGGGAATGCTGATCAAATTTGCAGATGACACAAAATTGGGCGGGATAGCTAAATAGGGAGACAGAAACAAAATTCAAAGTGATCTGGATAGACTGGGGCGCTGGGCAGAAAACAACAGAATGACATTTAATAGGGAGAAATGCCAAGTTCTGCACCTAGGAAAAAGAAAGCAAATGCACAGTTACAAGATGAGGGATACGTGGCTCAACAACACTACAAGCGAGAAAGGTCTTGGAACTGTTGTCGATCACAAGCTGAATATGAGCCCAAAATGTGATGTGGCTGCAAAAAAGGCAAATGCTCTTTGGGGCTGCATTAATAGAAGCATCGCATCCAAATCCCGGGAAGTACTAGTTCCCCTCTACTCAGCACTGGTTCGGCTTCATCTGGAGTCCTGTGTCCAGTTCTGGACACCACACTTGAAGAAGGATGCAGACAAACTGGAGAGGGTTCAGAGGAGGGCAACAAAGATGATCAGGGGACTGGGAACAAAGCCCTATGAAGAGAGACTGAAAGAACTGGGCCTGTTTCTCCTTGAGAAGAGAAGACTGAGGGGAGCTAGGATGGCGCTCTTCAAGTCCTTGAAAGGCTGCCACAGAGAGGAAGGCCAGGATCTCTTCTGGATCCTGCCAGAGTGCAGGACATGGAATCATGGGCTCCAGTTACAGGAAGCCTGATTCCTGCTGAACATCAGGAAAAACTACGGCTGAACATCAGGGAAAATACGACAGTGGAACCAATTCCCTAGGGAGGTGGTGGGCTCTCCCACACTGGAGGCGTTCAAGACGAGGCTGGACAGCCATCTGTCAGGGATGCTCCGACCTGGATTCCTGCATTGAGCAGGGGGTTGGACTCGATGGCCTTGTAGGCCCCTTCCAACCCTACTGTTTTATGGTTCTGTAGGGATGCTCTGACTTGGATTCCTGCACTGAGCAGGGGGTTGGACTTGATGGCCTTGTAGGCCCCTTCCAACCCTACTGTTCTATGATTCTGTAGGGATGCGCTGACTTGGATTCCTGCATTGAGCAGGGGGTTGGACTAGATGGTCTTGTGGGCCCCTTCCAACCCTACTGTTCTATGATTCTGTAGGGATGCTCTGGCTTGGATTCCTGCATTGAGCAGGGGGTTGGACTAGATGGTCTTGTGGGTCCCTTCCAACCCTACTGTTCTATGATTCTGTAGGGATGCTCTGACCTGGGTTCCTGCATTGAGCAGGGGGTTGGATTCGATGGCCTTTTAGGCCCCTTCCAACCCTACTGTTTTATGATTCTGTAGGGATGCTCTGACCTGGATTCCTGCATTGAGCAGGGGGTTGGACTCGATGGCCTTGTGGGTCCGTTCCAACCCTATTGTTCTATGATTCTGTAGGGATGCTCTGGCTTGGATACCTGCACCGAGCAGGGGGTTGGACTGGATGGCCTTGTAGGCCCCTCCCAACCCTACTATTCTTGGATTCTATGATTCCAAGTCTTACAAGAAAGGAGATGCCACTGTTGCCACATATTAGCTTCTGCTTTTCCACTGCTCTCCGGGGGCCGAAACGTATGGCAAAGTCAGAACGGAAAAAGCTGGGGCAGGAAGGAAGGAACGGAAGAAAAGCAAAGGCACAGAGGCTGTTTCTGGCCATTGAAATAAAGAGTGCATACAATGCAAAGGGAATATTAGCATTATCGAGCTGGTTTATTTATCAAACACAAGTCTTAATAATTCGGACGTATGGCACGTATAGCCGAAGAGTGAGACTTAAGCTCCAATCTTCTCCCCACCGTCTTGGCCGTAAGTCAAACGGAACTCAATTGTGTCTATTTCCGCGTAGACACATAGGATTATATTGGCTTCCCCACCATAATATGGGCTTTAATTTCTGTGAACGGCCCAGAGCGCTTCTGCCATTGGGCGGTATAGAAATGAAACAAAGAAAAGAACAAGCAATATTCAACGAAAGGACCCTCGTGTGTTTTTTCTGGGGGGGAGGGCGTCAGTTCGGACTCCTCCCTCCACCGAATTATCCCGTTTCATCCCGGTAGCATACCTCTCCGTTTTGCACTTCCACCCCGTAAATATGGAGGCAACCCCCATTTCCCATAGTTCAGCATGAGCTATTCCGGCTGCGGGTATCAGTCCCTCTCACCGCGATCCCAGGCGGCGAGTGCCAGCGGGATCCGAGACGAGATCTGGCCACGGAGGAACGGCAGCGGGGTTTCCGCCTGTCCGGAGGAAGCCGGAGCTCTCCGAATCGGCTTTGCAGGTGTGTCGACAGACTCCGGGTCCCACCGCAGTGAGGACGACACGGGCAGGGAGCACTCTAGAAGAGGGGGTGCGCGAGGTGACATGGCATCTTCTGAAGGCCTCGTGGGTTCTTTTCTCTGCCATTTGCAGCCGCATTGCACCCATTCCAGCCCCACAGTGGCATCCCGGTCTCCTCCGGGGCACCCGAGGGTGTCGGGCAGCAGTTCACGTTTCGAGCCATTTCTGGACATCCTTAGGGAGCTTTTCCTGAGGTCCAGCTGAAATCCGCCTTCCTGGAACTGACGTCTGTTGCCTCATGCCCCACCGCGCGGGAGGGTAGGGAAGCGGTTGCCGCTCTCCCCTGCGTGGCGACCCTTTGCGGGGAGTTTGGCAAGCTTCCCCCCCACCCCTTCCTCCAAGTTGTTAACGGGAATGCCAAAGAGCGCAGGCTGAGCCCTGCGGCACCCCACTTGATCCCTCCCTCCGACTTGAGGAGGGGCCATTGGCGAGCATGTGCCGAGCATGGGCCTCCAGAGGGACAGACCTCACGTGGTTGTGGGGCAGAGGGGCTCCACCGAATCCCCAGCGGAGCAGCTGTGGATGCCCCTGGCGTCAGGAGCGGCAAGGAGCCCCTTGGCGACTGCTTAGTTCGTGAGTCTTCGGGCGTTTCTGCACCAGGATCGAATCCTGCACCTTAACCGGGGCTCTCCACCTCCGTTTGAAAGGCAGGATCACGACAGACTCCCTTTACACGCGCTTCCCTTCCCCGCTCCCCCCATCCGCAGTTCCCCGATGTTTCAATATGCAGCCACGAGATGGCGCTGTGGTCCAGCTCCCCGTGATGCGGGGTTGCCTCTTTTCACGAGGGAGCGCGGCGCACCGTCATGTGACAGTGCATTATCTCCCTCCACACACGTGCGCACGCACTGCACCATCCAGCGTGTCGGCTAATGTCGCGCTCCCCTTCGAGCCCCTCCACACACATCCCCCCACTCCAGGAAAGCAGGGAAGGTCTGCCTCCAGCACTCCTTTGCTCATGTTTTCACGAGCTTGTGCTTTCCTGATACGGGGCGGGGGGGTCCCGCAGTCCCTCCCCAGCCTTTTCTGCTCCACATGGGAACACAGCCCCCCGCTTTCTCTAGGGCTCAGGACAAGAAATGCCCCGAGGAGCTGCCTGATGGTGATGCCTGACCAGGGCCTTAACAGGACGGCTGCCATCAGCAGCTGGAAGTCCATCGCTCTGACCTCCAGCGGGGACCCCAGTAGAAGGGCTCAGGTCGGAGTGGGGCCATGGAGATGAGCGGGCTGCAGTGCTTGGAGCTGCCCCCTGCAGCAGAAGCACGGAGGTCTAGCAGGGCTCCTGAGACCGGCAGGTGGGAGGCCGGAGACTGGATCGGCGCTTTCGGGAGAGCCACCAGGACTGGAGATTTGCCTCTGCCCTGGAAGGTCGCTTGCAGAGCGCATGATTTCCATGCAGACCGGCCCTGTTTGACCCGGGGCCTCTCCAGCTAGGGCTAGGAAGGACCCTCGCCCAAAACCCTGGGAAGCCACGGCCGGTCAGCCCGCAGAGAATCCCGCCGAGAGGGACCCACCTTTCGCCCCGGCGCAGAGCTGCTTCCCTGTTCCTAACCGGACGATCCGCTCCTGCAAGCAGTGTCAGCCCCGACCCACCCGAGGAAGACCGTGACGTGCGTCTCCCCCTTCGTCAGCCTTTTCCAGATTTTGCCTGATGGGACGCAAAAGCCGGCCCTTCTGTTGGTTTTTATTAGCTAGGCTTGGCTTAGAAGTCCCTGCGGAAATGCTTTTTAACGTGCAAGCCTTGAAAGAGAAGTACAGCCTTCTCTTTTTTCCCGACCGTCTCCCGGCCCTCTGGTATCACAAGGTCAAAACTGGAAAGGGAGGAAATGGCGAAAGCAAACAGGTGAAAGGCATTCCCGGCGTTTAAAATAAATAAGGAGAAAGTGTAATGCAGAAGGAATATTAGAATTCTTGAGCGACGGCTCTGATCATGCCCAAGTCATACCAAGGGCAACATATTTGTATAGTTGAGGAATGAGACGCCAGCTGCAATACTTGGAGTCAGCAACATGGAAATCAGTGGGAATGACTTCTGAGTATAGGATTATACTCAGGTGTAGGAGTAGACTATACTATACTGAGCATACTATACTGAGTATAGGGCATATAGGATTGCGTTGTTATTTTTCTATCAGTAAAAAGTCCCTAATTTTGAAGGAAGCTGTTCCACTGTCGTCCCTTCTCTCGACCCAGTTTTCCCCCTTTCCATGACAGCACGCTCATGCGTTTCGCATTCCCACTCTGCAAATGTGGGTGTCACCGACACTTCTCATAATTTTGCATAATATATTCCGGCCGCTACTATCACTCCCTCTAACAGGGAGCTCACCTGGCACGTGCCAACAAAATCCGAGCCACAACGGGGTTCCCGAGGAACAAGAGAGAAGCATATGCGTTCTTGAAGGAAACGGGTCTGGAGAAGTCCTGGAAAGCAATTTATTTTATTTATTACTACATCGACGTCCTGCCGTTTTCCTCTCGGAAGGGACCCGAGTTGCAAATGCGAAGTCTTTTTAGCAAAGGCTTGCCAAATTCGGTGAATCGTCGCAGGTGTAATGCAGTCAGTGCGTCTTTTGTTCCTATGTTTTGGAAATGCCAATGGCCACCTCCTTTTGGGAGGAAGTTATTGTATGGATAAACTTTGTATTGGAAAGCACTTTGATATTAACTGATGTAAATGTTCTTTTAAGCTACTTACCGGCTTCTTGGAACGTAACACGTGGCCAGCGTGAATGGATTTGCCGCGCCCTTTTGGTTGCTAAAAGACGGACACTATGATATCGGAAGCACAAAAGCTCACCGCCTATAACACAATGGGCTGAAGATTTATCAACGCCAGCAATATTTGAAAGAGTGGTATATAGGTGCAACTTGCAAATGGACGTAGATGCGGATATTTGGTCTGCTTTTACTGAAGTTCATGTGTCACCTTCCCCCCCCCGCTCGAATATTGCTGTGTTAGAAACTGAGGATTTTGAACAAGTTGTTGTTGTTGTTCTTTTTTTTTTTTACTGAAGTTCATGTGTCACTTTCCCCCCCCCCTCGAATATTGCCATGTTAGAAACTGAGGATTTTGAACAAGTTGTTGTATTTTTTTTTTAATTTCATTCTTTTTTCTTGTAGGTTTTGTAAGGTTTTCGGCTTGCTTTGCTTTGTAAAAATGTACAATAGAAGATTAATTTGAAAACGTTGCACATGCCTCAGCAACGGGCGAAAAAATAAAACAAAACCTCCCCTCCCCAAAACCAATCCAGTGAGATGAGCTGAGAATGGCATGGGGGAGAGAAGGATGTTCTCCTTATAGGGGAATTGAGACCCACACCAATTGGGGTATCTCAGAAGCAGGCGGAACTGGCTGACAGGAACCCTGAACCATGCTGCAACTTTTTGTTGGAGATGCAATGCAACTAATTCCTCATAGTGTGATGGCATGTTTTTTGTAACAATAATTCTGTGATTGAAGGGTGTCTATGGGAATATAATGCCGTACAGACAGCCATTTAAGCCCACTTCCAGTTGACTGGGAAAGAGCAAAAGCCACAGAACTGGAGCAAAGGCGCCAGTATGGAAAGGACCCCATGATTTAAGGCGTAACTCAGCACGTTTTTATGATGTTATTGGCCTTCTTATAGATGTACTTGATAGGAAACTAGAGTAGCAGGGCATGTTCTGAAGTGATAGACACCTTAATTCTTTCTCCTTATTAGATTGTCTTTACAATTGAGACCGGGCCTCAGCACTATAATGTAGCATTTGGGGAGAAAGATGCAGCCCAGAAGACCGGCCCCAGAGGCCAAGATGGAGAAGACCTCCACGGCCACCATGGACTTCCCCTTGGTGCTCAGGTAGGTGGGCACAAAGGAGACCCACACGCTGCAAAACACCAGCATGCTGAAGGTGATAAACTTGGCTTCGTTGAAGCTGTCGGGCAACTTCCTTGCTAGGAAAGCCACCGTGAAGCTGACAACAGCCAGAAAACCCATGTAGCCCAGGACAGTGTAAAACATGGGGACCGAGCCTTCTTTACACTCCACTACGATCTCTCCGGGCAGAGAATAGAAGTCCAAGTTTTGGAATGGGGGAGAGGTGACCAGCCAGACAGCACAGATCACAGCTTGGATGAGTGGACAGGCCAGGACAATGGAGTTCATCACTTGTCTCCCCAAGAGTTTTCTGGCCATGTTTCCTGGCCGGGTGGCCATGAAGGCCAGAACCACGGTGACAGTTTTTGCTAAAATGGAGGAAATGGCGACAGAGAAGATGATGCTGAAAGCAGCTTGTCGGAGAAGACAGGTGACGTTCCTGGGTCGTCCAATGAACAGGAAGGAGCAGAGGAAGCAGAGCAGGAGGGAGAGGAGGAGGACGTAGGTGAGGTCTCGGTTGTTGGCTTTGACGATGGGTGCGTCACGGTGTTGAATGAAGATTGCCAGAACGACCGCCATGGTCAGAGAGAGGAAAAGCACCAGAGAAGCTAAAACAGAGCCCAGTGTCTCTTGATACGAAAGGAAGTGGATCTCCTTGGCGACGCACTGGTCTCGGTTCCTGTTTGGGTGTTGATCTTCTGGGCACGGGGCACATCGATCAGCATCTGGAACGAGCAACTACTGTTGAAGTATCTCAGTCATGATGCAAAGATTCGTTCTGTGGGGGCCAGTTCAGCCCACAAAGGAGATAAAAACATCCATTCTCTAGCTTACTGCACTCCTAACCGTCTAACGTCTGTTTGACCGCTATCTGTTTAGGCTTTGGAAATGTACTGAATAAGACCACAGATGGAAAAGTCACATACTGCTTTTTTTACGTGGCGACCCGTTCTGCCAGACTGAAGTTCTACCTTCGGCAAGGAGGAAAAACCCACGTTCATTGACCAAGAACGAGAGCTAGTCAACTATAAGAACTGAACTTTAACCTGCGGCTCCTTCTGAAGGAGCAAATAAATAAAGGGATTCCCTTCTGTCATTTTCTTCAGGTTATGGACTGAATTTCTTCAGGTCATTTCCTTGCCCTGATCAGTGTAGGCAACTGTAAGAACGGAATTGCGGCTCCTTTGGAATGAACATCTATCTGTCATCTGTCGGTCATTTTCTTCAGGTTATGGACTGCCCTCTGAGATGTGTTGGTCCAGAAGCTGGGGAACAGGTTACAGAAATCACCATAGATAATGGAGCAGCCAGCTTGACTTTGCGGCGATGTGCTCCAATCCTTACAAGGATGACCAGCCATCTGCCCTGATCAGTGTACTGGCAAGAAGCTTCAGGCCGGATGCCAAAACAACCCTTCTAAAAAATGGCACGTGAGCGTTATTGTTCTATTATTTGCACAGCAGATTTCTTCCGGCAATTTTGTATAGCTTGCAAGCAAATAAACAGCAGCAGCATACAGTCCGATTACAGGGAAAAAAAATTCCTGGGGGAAACGGCAGACTCTTCTCCTGGCCTATGACCTTCCCTTTGCCCCCACTCCACTCTGCCCCCAGGACGTTCTGCACTTTTATATGGCTCTCAGAGTTTGAGGTACCTGTCATGTTGGAAATCGTCCCATCTGGACAAAGATCACATCTGTAGCAGCAAACCGGCTTCCCCTCTGGAACTTTTCTCCGGTGCCCTGGAGAGCACCGCTCCACACACCTGGTGAAGGGCGGCTTCTAAAAGGGAAGAGGCAAACAGTTGAGGATGTCCGTGACAAACATTGCTCCGAACCAAGTCGCTCAGCAGAATTTCCCACTACATGATGGATAGGATCACCACTTGAGGAGAGCCAAATCTCTTCTGGATGTCTGCAGGTTACTTAGAAACATCACAGAGGAGGCTCAAAGGGGAAGAGAGAAACTGTAATACTGGAACCCCACCCACTATTCCGGGACCAAACCTGGGATTTACATGCAAAGGTTGCTTTTTACCGCGGGATGATGACTCAATGGGCCTTTGGTCTCATCTAGAAAGACAGCCTTTGTTCTCAAGGGAGAGGACTGCAACGCTCTTAAGTTCTACCATGACCCTTGAACAGGGGCAGGCAACCGTTGTGGACCCATTGCCACCTTTGCCGTCGAAGACTGAGGGTGCATTCCCCCACAGCCATTTGGGCATGTATGTCTTTCCTCCCCACCCAGCTTGGATTCCCACTTTTCTTCAGCCCCCAGCTTGGATTCCTTCTGCCTTATTTCTTCTCTCCACTGCAGCTGCCACTTCCATGGGATTGGGGGGTGGGAATGGGGATAGGGCATGAGGAAAGGGGATGGTGGGTGCCTTCAGTTGTCGTTACGGGTGCCCCCTGGCCAACAGCTGCCCTAGAACCATCACTTCAGCCCCACCTCTGTAGCCCACACGATCCCATCCGATCGAATGGTGAAGTCTTGTCCTGAGGGAGCCCCTGAATCCACTCTTCCAACTTTCACCGGAGATAAAGATCCATTTGGGAAGAAGACCCAGTTCGGGATATCGTATCTCCTGTCGTTGTCCGTGAAAGAGACTTGGTCTCCAGCGCTGTTGTTAAACCGGACATTCCTCAAGGAAGCAAGGATCTGAAATGGAAGAGATGCTCAGAGACCAGTGTGGCTGCAAGTGAGACCGGGCATCTTCTAGCAAACCGTGACTGCCATCAAGTTAGGCTTTCCTCCCTGCACTCTATTTGGTTTCATGCTCAGGATTCATCTTTTTTGCTTGATCATGCACACACAGTGGTTTGGTTTTGGCTGGTGTCTACTGACCACAACAGGCCAATATATCTTGGAGTGGGCACTGGAGGGAGTTTGCTCGTAGCGGCAAGGAGACCAACATCTGGGGGTCTTCAGTTGGCTGTCAAGAAGGAACATGGGATGTGGGGAGCTGCCTTCTGATTGTGTCTGAGAGTCTGTGGGGGGGGTCGAGGAATACTCCTTTGCAGACTAGAAATCCATATTTGGGATGGAGGCCTGCCTGGTCCCTCCCTCCTCAGTATCCACAGTTGTAAATATATAATTCTTACAGAAGTACAGCTGGTCTCCACTACTCCTAACTTACTTCTTAATGCTCTTTAAGGGAAATGACAGCCATGGGAGAATATCCACAGGCAATATCTTTCTTAGGATCTGTAGAATGGGCTAATAGCCCTTCTCGATGACTCACTCTTTGCTCCCAGGATATGGCCTTTAAAAAATGCCCAAGGCATCTTGTCCAAGGACAAATGTCCAAGGCATCTTGTCTTGGACAAAATGTTGAAGGCCAAATCTTCATGAGAACATTACCTGCCACGGCTGGACATTCAGGAGCCTCTTGGCTTCTGTCGTCATTGCACGCTTGGATCCTGATATGTACATGGCATGTAAGGCGTGTGCCATGGAATAGACGGCGTTGTAGATGTTGTAGCTGTGACCGGACATCCTCATCTCATACAAGGAGTCTTGCTGG
The DNA here is from genome assembly GCF_057233095.1 of Heloderma suspectum. NCBI lineage: Eukaryota > Metazoa > Chordata > Lepidosauria > Squamata > Helodermatidae > Heloderma > Heloderma suspectum. Next base: position 53,696,080 of record NC_139475.1, read on the forward strand.
TCTTCTAGCTTTTCTTTCCCGGTACAGATCCTCCAAACCCTTCGAGAGGTTTGGCCTCGGTTCAGAAAACAACATTGAAAGACCGTTTCCCACGTGTGATGGAGAACGGCGTCTCCGTGCGGTTGGAGTGGGTCTAAAGCCCGAACAAAATGCTTGAATCCTGGCACATCCCTTCTGTGGACTGTGACGTGCAGAGCTCCCTGGATGGATTTTAGAACTCGCCCGCTCAAGGGTCTTGTCACAGCAACTTCCCAGTGGGAGGTCATGATCCATACCTTCCTAAAAGGAATCTCAGTCTTTTTCTCATGGACACCCAATAAACTTGCTATTTGAACAATAGCAATGGAGTCCCCAAACACAATCATCACTTGGGGCTCAAACCAAGAACTAGGAATAGTGCCAGATTGTACCTGAATCACGTAGCGCTGGTCATTTGACTTGAACATCTCAGTGAAGGCCACACAGATGTCCTTCCACTTGAGCATTGTTGTCAGCGTCTGGATGAAATTCTCGCCACTGTCCTCGCTGGTAGCGACCAGCCCAATCCAGTTCCAGTGGAAATGCAGGAGAAGCCGGACTACGCTCGTGTACTCGGCAAGTTCGTCGGGATCGATCCGGAAGAAGGAAGGGAATGCCCCCTTCTCTCCCTGAACAGGGCTGAGCAAGCCGTAACCAAGCTCAAAGAAGGAATTTCCTGTTAGTCGGCTGCAGCAGAATTCTGTGGCATTTTCAATACTAGCACATTTCGTTTTATGGCACGAGCTTCCCTGGGCTGCTCCAGATGACCTCAGATGCACCAAGAGCCACCAAGAAGGAAGACACCCATTTCAGAAACAGATATCTAACTCCAAACTGAAGTCCTGTGACGTCTTTAAGACTCCCCCTGTGTGGGTATCACCCCCAAAGTCAGGTCCGCCATGAAGACAAGCCTGACAAAGGCCCTAACCATCGCAACAAAGTACCCGGGTTTATATTCCAGAAAACCCACTCTTTGTATGCATTTGGGGGGTATTCTAGCTATAGGGCCCCTCCCCAAAGACAATATTCATCGCCCAATACATCAAAGACTGACAAATGTTATATTGTTGCGGGGAGTGTGTGTCTTCCCCAGTCCCCGGAGGGGTAGCTGCATTAGTGAACCGCAGCAAGGAGAACAAGGAATCCTGTAGCAACGTCTTTGTTTCTGAGTCTTTACGGCATCACAAGGCTCCTTGTCATTCCGCCCCATCCAAAACCCTTTCCGACAAAACAGACCCATTCCTGTTGCTGGCTACCACCAAGCGTATAGCGTGGCAGGTTAGCCAAAGTGAGCACTGAGCAGGGGGCTGGACTCGATGGCCTTGTAGGCCCCTGTCAGCCCTAGTATTCCATGATTCTAGGATTCTAGGAGGCCCCCTACTCCTGCCATCCGGGACCAAGGCGACACACCCGCTGCATCGGCAAGTCAGTTTTCAGAAATCAGCAAGTCTACCCCAGTGTTTCTGAGCTCTGCAGCTCCCGCACATCTCTCCCCAGAGGAATCCCCTTACCTGTGGGATCTTGTAGATGCCCATTACGGATGCAATCTCCCTTGAGGATTTCGAGTTGAGGCCCCCAATGACAGAGAGCAGTTGATCTTGGCTGCCACATTTAAAATTGGGAGTGATTTGGTCCTGAGAGGAAAGCATAGAGATGCTGTTCTGATGCATCCATCTGGCAAGGCCCATGTGTGTGTAGACGTTGACGCCGAGGGTGGTATTTCGGAGGAGAGTCGGATCTTTGTTGAGCTCAGCAATGGCGAACGCCAAGGACAGGAAGAGCTGGTAGCTTGTGATCACTGCCCTGCAGGGATGAGAGAGACATTGGGCGGTGGGTGAGGATCCCAACAGAACTGCCCTGAAGTGGAGGGTTAAAAAGTCCATCTGGCTGAACCCTCTTTGAACAAAGACAAAGGCTTCCAGGCCAAAGGCAATGGAAGATCACAGACAAATGTCGATAGTTCTGTTCACCTAGAGAGACACCAAGGTTTCCGAGCCGCATTTTATTAAATGCACCGTTGTAGTTCAAGCTAGGGTGGTTCTTTCCTGTTCCTGACTGTGGCCAGCCAAGATAGCTTGCCGGGAGACCAAAGGAGGAGATGAAGGCAACAGCCCTCCTTCTCCACCACATGATGACTCCAGTCCAGTGGTAGACCGCCTCTCATAATGGAGTCTCTGTTGCGCTATCTCGGTTCAGAGCTGCCAACAGACCCCTCCTCCAGGAATGGGTCTGATCCTTTTTGTCAGAAGGCTGCTGCCATTCGGTGCAGAAGAGGCTGATCTCAATGGACTGATGGTCTCCCTCAGCTGATCCGCTTTCCAGGGGGCTGATCCGCTTTTGTTTTGCTCCCTTTATGGAGCACGTATGGGGGAACTGCTGCGTCTTTTGTGGTCCAGAACATATCTTCACATATATGTCCAATGATACAGTTATATGTGTAATTTTGAAAGGGGGCCCACTTTGTTCTTTTAGCGCTGAAAGGACTTTGTGCCTAGAAATGGAGTATAGAGAATAGAATAGAATAGAATAGAATAGAATAGAATAGAATAGGATAGAATAGAATAGAATAGAATAGAATAGAATAGAATAGAATAGAACAGTAGGGTTGGAAGGGGCCTACAAGGCCATTGAGTCCAACCCCCCTGCTCAAGAAGGGAAAGCAAGAAGGGAAAAGAGCTTTTCTTTTCCCTTCTTGAGTTCCCTTCTTGGAGGCAGGAGCTCATCTGTCATTGCTGAATGTAAATTATGTTTGAGTAGCTTGAAGTTTTTGTGCGGAACTGTATTTCTTGCATTAAATATACTGCCGACTAACTGTTAAGTATTTCAGCCTTTGATGATCAGAGCCCTTATTTCTGGGACTGCGAAGAAGGACGCCGTCATTGCATGCTATTTATTTATTATTATTTATTATTAAATTTATGAATCGCCCATCTGGCTGGTCGCCCAGCCCCTCTGCTACAGAATCCCCTTCGCACCCTGCAAAACATCTAATGCATCCAGCCGCGGGGATGCCTTTGGTGCTTCCCAGCCTTGGATCCCCAATACACCTCCCATTGTCCCATGCATTTGAGCACGGATGATGGGAGCTGTGTGCCAAACCATATCTGGGAGTGCCTGATTGGGAACCTGATCAGGACCGGGCAGCCTTCAAGCTCGCAGGATCCATTTCAGATTGTAATACCACCCCAAGATTCTCCCAGCCAAAGCCTGCATGCTGAATTAAAGACATGCACTTTGAGTTAAAATAGTCTGAGCTCAGAAGTTTGTTTGGGGTACTAAAACTTAATGTTGCCCACAGGCTTGGACACAAAACCGCATTCCTGCGGACCCCCAAGTTTTCTCCAATTCAGCGGTGCTGTTTGGGGCACGAAGGAATCCTTTCTCGCTGCTGTTCCTATGCAATTGGGAGTCAGCAATGCATTCTGACCCACGGCAGATATCTGCCAGGGGATCCAGACCCACCTTCCCCTCCCCTGTCCTAGACGAAGTCTGCTTGGGGCTGGGGCATTTCTTAGTTATGACGAGATGGTCAAGGTGAAGCCAAACGACCGGTTAGCTCTGCCTATGTTCCCTGCACAAACCCCCTCAGAATGAAGCCGGAGAAGGACCTCCAAGTCTCTGACCGCCTTTGCAGGTGGAAACCACTCGTGGCAAGCCTCTGGGACATCCAGCTAGGCATGGTGGAACGCCAGCAGCGTCGCTGATGCATCTCCCTGGAAGGAGCCCTGCGATCTAGGAGCAAAGCAGGCAAGCGTCCCCCCCCAGGTCCCTCTCGGGGAAGCTTACTGTGGAATGACGGAGAACTCAGAGGTGTCGAAACGACGGAAGTCTTCAGACTTGGCATAATAATAATTGCCAAGGGGCAAATTCCCACTGACAATGAGGTCTCCCGGACTGTAATAGTCGCTTGGCCGGAGATACATCCAGCTCAGGAGGCACACCGTCCTCTGCATCCTCTGGTCGCTTGAGACAGGAGCTGAAATATTAGCAGCAGCCAGATGCACAGCGGCGTGGAGATGCCTTCCCTGCAAGGGCAGTGACCCGACAGGACGTGAAGGGAAGCGGAGTGCACAGGCTCAGCAGGGGAATCGGGTCTTGGCAAGAAATGATCTCACAAAGGGATCAGCCCCACACGGAAGGGCTCTGGGCCTACTTATGGGGAGGACGTTTCCTCCTGGGCAGCACTGCTGTTGGCCTCTCAGCTGGAAACCCCCGGGGCTTCCCCGTGAATTGCTGTCATTTGGATAATTTCATCCCAGGAAAGACCCGCAGCCCCAGAGCGCTGGAGTCCCTTTGCACCTCCGAGGGAGAAAAACAGGGTTGCGTCAGCCTCTGCTCCTCGATGGGCCGTCGTCAGGTTCTGCCCTTTGGCCTCTGTAAATCTGAGCTCCTGGACCTAGGCGGGGTCCAGGCCTGCGACGAAGGGTGCTAGCCCAGACAGGTTCCTCGAGAAAGGGAGGAGCTGGCCCTGGCTACAGCCATGCGGGGCTGGGCACAGAAACACTGCTAGCCGAAAGGGCTGGTCCGCCCGCCGTCCGAACGTCTTGGAAGAGGCGGGGGCCGTGTTGTGATGGCCGACGCCTGCCTTCTCCATCCCATTTACTCTGGGGTGGATGTCCAGTCCCAGAGAAGCATACTGCTCCTGATACTTCCAGGGATTGCATCTTTCCTCCAGGATGAGTAGCTATCGATAGCCCAATACATTACAGATGGGCAAATATTATATTGTGTGTGTGTGTGTGTGTCCCCAAGTATCGGCAACTTCGTTGCAATCACTCTGGAAGAAGGAAGGAAATGCCCTTTTCTCTCCCTCAACATAACCAAGCAGAAGGGAGGGATTCCCGGTTAGTCTGCAGCAGCAGAATTCTGTGGCTATTGAAAGGCTTGCACATTTTTACGGCAGAAGCTTCCTCGGACAACTCCTGCCGACTTCGGATGCCTGCCAAGAAGGAAGAGGCCCGTTTTAAAAAATAGATGTCTACACGACTTCTCCTGTGTGGACACAGAATCCTAGGATCCCGGAATAGTAGGGTTGGAAGAGGCCTCCAAGACCGCCGAGTCCAACCCTCTACTCAGTGCAGGAATCCAAGTCAGAGCATCCCCGACAGATGGCTGCCCGGCCTCGTCTTGAAGACCTCCAGTGTGGGAGAGCCCACTGTGACCACCAAAAGTCAGGTCTGCCACGCAGGTAACCCTGACACATTTTCTAACTATCGTAATCAATAGGCCCGTGGGTCTACAGCCAAGATGTATGAGGCCTTATATGCATATTGGGGGCTTTCTAGCTGTACAGCCCTTCCCAATGTATGTATGTATGTATGTATGTATGTATTTATTTATTTATTTCTATACCACCCAATAGCCGAAGCTCTCTCCCAAGGCAATATGGATAGCCCAATACATAAAAGACAGGCACAGTGTTGGGGAAGAGTCTTCCCCCAGTCACCAGAGGGGAATCATAGAATCATAGAATAGTAGGGTTGGAAGGGGCCTACAAGGCCACCGAGTCCAACCCCCTGCTCAGTGCAGGAATCCAAGTCAGAGCATCCCTACAGAATCATAGAATAGTAGTGTTGGAAGGGGCCTACAAGGCCACCGAGTCCAACCTCCTGCTCAGTGCAGGAATCCAAGTCAGAGCATCCCTGACAGATGGCTGCCCGGCCTTGTCTTGAAGACCTCCAGTGTGGGAGAGCCCACTGTGACCACCAAAAGTCAGGTCTGCCACGCAGGTAACCCTGACACAGTTTCTAACTATTGTAATGAATAGGCCCATGGGTCTACAGTCAAGATGTATGAGGCCTTATATGCATATTGGGGGCTTTCTAGCCGTAGAGCCCTTCCCAATTTATTTATTTATTTATTTCATGTATTCCATTTCTATACCGCCCAATAGCCGAAGCTCTCTCCCAAGGCAATATGGACAGCCCAATACATAAAAGACAGGCACAGTGTTGGGGAAGGGTCTTCCCCCAGTCACCAGAGGGGAAGATGTGTTCGTTGATTGCAGTAGGGACAAGGAGGAGTCTTGCAGGGCCTCATCCATTTCCGAGTCTTTACGGTGTCACAAGGCTCCTCGTTATTTCTCTGAATCTGAATCATTTTTCTAAATAACAGATCCATCCTTGGCTGGGATTAGCAATGGCCGCCTGAGATCCCTGTCTACCACCAAGATTTTCATGTGTCAGGTCAGGTTAGCCAATGTCAGGGGACACCCTGCTCCAGCCGTCCAGCATGAGCAAATCCATCTTCAGAGACTGGCCTACCTGTCTTAGTGTAACTGAGCTCAGCAGGCCCCCTATGTCCATACCCAGAAGAGTCCCCTTACCTGGGGGATCTTGTAGATGCCCATTAAGGATGCAATCTCCCTAGGGGACCGGGAGTCAAGACCCCCAATAATGGAGAGCAGTTTATCCTGCCTGTCACATTTATAATTGGGAACCATTTGCCCCCGAGTGGGAAGCAGAGAGGGGCTGTTCACATGCGTCCGTCTGGCCAGGCCCTTGTGTCACAGATTCGGAAGCCAAGTGTCGTGTTGGGAAGGAGGGCCGGATCCTGGTTGATCTCAGGGATGGCAAACGCCAAGGCCAGGAAGGGCTGGTAGTTCCTGACCATTGTCCTGCAGTGGTGAGAGTGACATTGGGAGGTGGGTGAGGATCACTACGGAACTGCTGCGAAGTGGAGCATTAGAAAGTCAATCTAGTTCAACCCTCTATGAAGGAAAAAAAAAAAATCAAGACGAAAGACCTCTCCATGAAGGTTCAGAGTGAAATTCAGATTGTCCTATTTTCACACAGAGTCACACAGTCCTGCTAGCTGCATTTTAGAAGGACATCTGAAGAGCTCTGCTAGATCAGAGACTGAATTCAGCACATTTACAATGTCTTAGAAGGTGAGATGGCTAGATGGCATCACCGATGCAATGAATATGGACTTGAATATGGCTGAGATGGCTAGATGGCATCACCGATGCAATGAATATGGACTTGAATATGGCTGAGATGGCTAGATGGCATCACCGATGCAATGAATATGGACTTGAATATGGCTGAGATGGCTAGATAGCATCACCGATGCAATGAATATGGACTTGAATATGGCTGAGACGGCTAGATGGCATCACCGATGCAATGAATATGGACTTGAATTTGGCTGAGATGGCTAGATGGCATCAACGATGCAATGAACATGGACTTGAATATGGCTGAGATGGCTAGATGGCATCACCGATGCAATGAATATGGACTTGAATATGGCTGAGATGGCTAGATGGCATCACCGATGCAATGAATATGGACTTGAATATGGCTGAGACGGCTAGATAGCATCACCGATGCAATGAATATGGACTTGAATATGGATGAGATGGCAAGATAGCATCACCGATGCAATGAATATGGACTTGAATATGGATGAGATGGCTAGATAGCTGAACCGATGCAATGAGTATGGACTTGAATATGGCTGAGATGGCGAGATAGCATCACCGATGCAATGAATATAGACTTGAATGTGGATGAGATGGCTAGATAGCATCACCGATGCAATGAATATGGACTAGAATATGGATGGGATGGCAAGATAGCATCACTGATGCAATGAATATGGACTTGAATATGGCTGACATAGCTAGATAGCATCACTGATGCAATGAATATGGACTTGAATATGGATGAGATGGCTAGATAGCATCACCGATGCAATGAATATGGACTTGAATATGGCTGAGATGGCTAGATAGCATCACTGATGCAATGAATATGGACTTGAATATGGCTGAGATGGCTAGATAGCATCACCGATGCAATGAATATGGACTAGAATATGGATGAGATGGCTAGATGGCATCACCGATGCAATGAATATGGACTTGAATATGGCTGAGATGGCTAGATAGCATCACCGATGCAATGAATATGGACTTGAATGTGGATGAGATGGCTAGATAGGATCACCGATGCAATGAATATGGACTTGAATATGGCAGAGATGGCTAGATAGCATCACCGATGCAATGAATATGGACTTGAATATGGCTGAGATGGCTAGATGGCATCACCGATGCAATGAATATGGACTTGAATATGGCTGAGATGGCTAGATAGCATCACCGATGCAATGAATATGGACTTGAATGTGGATGAGATGGCTAGATAGCATCACCGATGCAATGAATATGGACTTGAATATGGCTGAGATGGCAAGATGACATCACCGATGCAATGAATATGGACTTGAATTTGGCTGAGATGGCTAGATGGCATCAACGATGCAATGAACATGGACTTGAATATGGCTGAGATGGCTAGATGGCATCACCGATGCAATGAATATGGACTTGAATATGGCTGAGATGGCTAGATGGCATCACCGATGCAATGAATATGGACTTGAATATGGCTGAGATGGCTAGATAGCATCACCGATGCAATGAATATGGACTTGAATGTGGATGAGATGGCTAGATAGCATCACCGATGCAATGAATATGGACTTGAATATGGCTGAGATGGCTAGAGAGCATCACTGATGCAATGAATATGGACTTGAATATGGCTGAGACGGCTAGATAGCATCACCGATGCAATGAATATGGACTTGAATATGGCTGAGATGGCAAGATAGCATCACCGATGCAATGAATATGGACTTGAATATGGATGAGATGGCTAGATAGCATCACCGATGCAATGAATATGGACTAGAATATGGATGAGATGGCAAGATAGCATCACCGATGCAATGAATATGGACTTGAACATGGCTGAGATAGCTAGATAGCATCACAGATGCAATGAATATGGACTTGAATATGGATGAGATGGCTAGATAGCATCACCGATGCAATGAATATGGACTTGAATATGGCTGAGATGGCTAGATAGCATCACCGATGCAATGAATATGGACTTGAATATGGCTGAGATGGCTAGATGGCATCACCGATGCAATGAATATGGACTTGAATATGGCTGAGATGGCTAGATGGCATCACCGATGCAATGAATATGGACTTGAATATGGCTGAGATGGCTAGATGGCATCACCGATGAAATGAATATGGACTTGAATATGGCTGAGATGGCTAGATAGCATCACCGATGCAATGAATGGACTTGAATGTGGATGAGATGGCTAGATAGCATCACCGATGCAATGAATATGGACTTGAATATGGCTGAGATGGCTAGATGGCATCACCGATGCAATGAATATGGACTTGAATATGGCTGAGACGGGTAGATAGCATCACCGATGCAATGAATATGGACTTGAATATGGCTGAGATGGCAAGATAGCATCACCGATGCAATGAATATGGACTTGAATATGGATGAGATGGCTAGATAGCATCACCGATGCAATGAATATGGACTTGAATATGGCTGAGATGGCTAGATAGCATCACCGATGCAATGAATATGGACTTGAATGTGGATGAGATGGCTAGATAGCATCACCGATGCAATGAATATGGACTTGAATATGGCAGAGATGGCTAGATAGCATCACCGATGCAATGAATATGGACTTGAATATGGCTGAGATGGCTAGATGGCATCACCGATGCAATGAATATGGACTTGAATATGGCTGAGATGGCTAGATAGCATCACCGATGCAATGAATATGGACTTGAATGTGGATGAGATGGCTAGATGGCATCACCGATGCAATGAATATGGACTTGAATATGGCTGAGATGGCTAGATAGCATCACCGATGCAATGAATATGGACTTGAATATGGATGAGATGGCTAGATAGCATCACCGATGCAATGAATATGGACTTGAATATGGCTGAGACGGCTAGATAGCATCACCGATGCAATGAATATGGACTTGAGTATGGATGAGATGGCAAGATGGCATCACCGATGCAATGAATATGGACTTGAATATGGATGAGATGGCTAGATAGCATCACCGATGCAATGAATATGGACTAGAATATGGATGAGATGGCAAGATAGCATCACCGATGCAATGAATATGGACTTGAATATGGCTGAGATAGCTAGATAGCATCACCGATGCAATGAATATGGACTTGAATATGGCTGAGATGGCTAGATAGCATCACCGATGCAATGAATATGGACTTGAATATGGCTGAGATGGCTAGATAGCATCACCAATGCAATGAATATGGACTTGAATATGGCTGAGATGGCTAGATGGCATCTCCGATGCAATGAATATGGACTTGAATATGGCTGAGATGGCTAGATGGCATCACCGATGCAATGAATGGACTTGAATGTGGATGAGATGGCTAGATAGCATCACCGATGCAATGAATATGGACTTGAATATGGCTGAGATGGCTAGATGGCATCACCGATGCAATGAATATGGACTTGAATATGGCTGAGACGGGTAGATAGCATCACCGATGCAATGAATATGGACTTGAATATGGCTGAGATGGCAAGATAGCATCACCGATGCAATGAATATGGACTTGAATATGGCTGAGATGGCTAGATAGCATCACCGATGCAATGAATATGGACTTGAATATGGCTGAGATGGCTAGATAGCATCACCGATGCAATGAATATGGACTTGAATTTCGATGAGATGGCTAGATGGCATCACCGATGCAATGAATATGGACTTGAATATGGCTGAGATGGCTAGATAGCATCACTGATGCAATGAATATGGACTTGAATATGGCTGAGACGGCTAGATAGCATCACCGATGCAATGAATATGGACTTGAGTATGGATGAGATGGCAAGATAGCATCACCGATGCAATGAATATGGACTTGAATATGGATGAGATGGCTAGATAGCATCACCGATGCAATGAATATGGACTTGAATATGGATGAGATGGCAAGATAGCATCACCGATGCAATGAATATGGACTTGAATATGGCTGAGATGGCTAGATGGCATCACCGATGCAATGAATATGGACTTGAATATGGATGAGATGGCTAGATGGCATCACCGATGCAATGAATATGGACTTGAATATGGCTGAGACGGCTAGATAGCATCACCGATGCAATGAATATGGACTAGAATATGGATGAGATGGCAAGATAGCATCACCGATGCAATGAATATGGACTTGAATATGGATGAGATGGCTAGATAGCTGAACCGATGCAATGAATATGGACTTGAATATGGCTGAGATGGCTAGATAGCATCACCGATGCAATGAATATGGACTTGAATGTGGATGAGATGGCTAGATAGCATCACCGATGCAATGAATATGGACTAGAATATGGATGGGATGGCAAGATAGCATCACTGATGCAATGAATATGGACTTGAATATGGCTGACATAGCTAGATAGCATCACTGATGCAATGAATATGGACTTGAATATGGATGAGATGGCTAGATAGCATCACCGATGCAATGAATATGGACTTGAATATGGCTGAGATGGCTAGATAGCATCACTGATGCAATGAATATGGACTTGAATATGGCTGAGATGGCTAGATAGCATCACCGATGCAATGAATATGGACTAGAATATGGATGAGATGGCTAGATGGCATCACCGATGCAATGAATATGGACTTGAATATGGCTGAGATGGCTAGATAGCATCACCGATGCAATGAATATGGACTTGAATGTGGATGAGATGGCTAGATAGCATCACCGATGCAATGAATATGGACTTGAATATGGCAGAGATGGCTAGATAGCATCACCGATGCAATGAATATGGACTTGAATATGGCTGAGATGGCTAGATGGCATCACCGATGCAATGAATATGGACTTGAATATGGCTGAGATGGCTAGATAGCATCACCGATGCAATGAATATGGACTTGAATGTGGATGAGATGGCTAGATGGCATCACCGATGCAATGAATATGGACTTGAATATGGCTGAGATGGCTAGATAGCATCACCGATGCAATGAATATGGACTTGAATATGGATGAGATGGCTAGATAGCATCACCGATGCAATGAATATGGACTTGAATATGGCTGAGATGGCTAGATGGCATCACCGATGCAATGAATATGGACTTGAATTTGGCTGAGATGGCTAGATGGCATCAACGATGCAATGAACATGGACTTGAATATGGCTGAGATGGCTAGATGGCATCACCGATGCAATGAATATGGACTTGAATATGGCTGAGATGGCTAGATGGCATCACCGATGCAATGAATATGGACTTGAATATGGCTGAGATGGCTAGATAGCATCACCGATGCAATCAATATGGACTTGAATGTGGATGAGATGGCTAGATAGCATCACCGATGCAATGAATATGGACTTGAATATGGCTGAGACGGCTAGATAGCATCACCGATGCAATGAATATGGACTTGAATATGGCTGAGATGGCAAGATAGCATCACCGATGCAATGAATATGGACTTGAATATGGATGAGTTGGCTAGATAGCATCACCGATGCAATGAATATGGACTTGAATATGGCTGAGATGGCTAGATAGCATCACCGATGCAATGAATATGGACTTGAATATGGCTGAGATGGCTAGATGGCATCACCGATGCAATGAATATGGACTTGAATATGGCTGAGATGGCTAGATGGCATCACCGATGCAATGAATATGGACTTGAATATGGCTGAGATGGCTAGATGGAATCACCGATGCAATGAATATGGACTTGAATATGGCTGAGATGGCTAGATAGCATCACCGATGCAATGAATGGACTTGAATGTGGATGAGATGGCTAGATAGCATCACCGATGCAATGAATATGGACTTGAATATGGCTGAGATGGCTAGATGGCATCACCGATGCAATGAATATGGACTTGAATATGGCTGAGATGGCAAGATAGCATCACCGATGCAATGAATATGGACTTGAATATGGCTGAGATGGCTAGATAGCATCACCGATGCAATGAATATGGACTTGAATATGGCTGAGATGGCTAGATAGCATCACCGATGCAATGAATATGGACTTGAATGTGGATGAGATGGCTAGATAGCATCACCGATGCAATGAATATGGACTAGAATATGGATGGGATGGCAAGATAGCATCACTGATGCAATGAATATGGACTTGAATATGGCTGACATAGCTAGATAGCATCACCGATGCAATGAATATGGACTTGAATATGGATGAGATGGCTAGATAGCATCACCGATGCAATGAATATGGACTTGAATATGGCTGAGATGGCTAGATAGCATCACTGATGCAATGAATATGGACTTGAATAAGGCTGAGATGGCTAGATAGCATCACCGATGGAATGAATATGGACTTGAATTTGGCTGAGATGGCTAGATGGCATCAAGGATGCAATGAATATGGACTTGAATATGGCTGAGATGGCTAGATGGCATCACCGATGCAATGCATATGGACTTGAATATGGCTGAGATGGCTAGATGGCATCACCGATGCAATGAATATGGACTTGAATATGGCTGAGATGGCTAGATAGCATCACGGATGCAATGAATATGGACTTGAATATGGCTGAGATGGCTAGATAGCATCACCGATGGAATGAATATGGACTTGAATTTGGCTGAGATGGCTAGATGGCATCAAGGATGCAATGAACATGGACTTGAATATGGCTGAGATGGCTAGATGGCATCACCGATGCAATGAATATGGACTTGAATATGGCTGAGATGGCTAGATGGCATCACCGATGCAATGAATATGGACTTGAATACGGCTGAGATGGCTAGATAGCATCACCGATGCAATGAATATGGACTTGAATGTGGATGAGATGGCTAGATAGCATCACCGATGCAATGAATATGGACTTGAATATGGCTGAGATGGCTAGATAGCATCACAGATGCAATGAATATGGACTTGAATATGGCTGAGACGGCTAGATAGCATCACAGATGCAATGAATATGGACTTGAATATGGATGAGATGGCTAGATAGCATCACCGAAGCAATGAATATGGACTTGAATATGGCTGAGATGGCTAGATAGCATCACAGATGCAATGAATATGGACTTGAATATGGATGAGATGGCTAGATAGCATCACCGATGCAATGAATATGGACTAGAATATGGATGAGATGGCAAGATAGCATCACCGATGCAATGAATATGGACTTGAATATGGCTGAGATGGATAGATAGCATCACTGATGCAATGAATATGGACTTGAATATGGCTGAGATGGCTAGATGGCATCACCGATGCAATGAATATGGACTTGAATATGGCTGAGATGGCTAGATAGCATCACCGATGCAATGAATATGGACTTGAATGTGGATGAGATGGCTAGATAGCATCACCGATGCAATGAATATGGACTTGAATATGGCTGAGATGGCTAGATAGCATCACTGATGCAATGAATATGGACTTGAATATGGCTGAGACGGCTAGATAGCATCACCGATGCAATGAATATGGACTTGAATATGGCTGAGATGGCAAGATAGCATCAACGATGCAATGAATATGGACTTGAATATGGATGAGATGGCTAGATAGCATCACCGATGCAATGAATATGGACTAGAATATGGATGAGATGGCAAGATAGCATCACCGATGCAATGAATATAGACTTGAATGTGGATGAGATGGCTAGATAGCATCACCGATGCAATGAATATGGACTAGAATATGGATGGGATGGCAAGATAGCATCACTGATGCAATGAATATGGACTTGAATATGGCTGACATAGCTAGATAGCATCACTGATGCAATGAATATGGACTTGAATATGGATGAGATGGCTAGATAGCATCACCGATGCAATGAATATGGACTTGAATATGGCTGAGATGGCTAGATAGCATCACTGATGCAATGAATATGGACTTGAATATGGCTGAGATGGCTAGATAGCATCACCGATGCAATGAATATGGACTAGAATATGGATGAGATGGCTAGATGGCATCACCGATGCAATGAATATGGACTTGAATATGGCTGAGATGGCTAGATAGCATCACCGATGCAATGAATATGGACTTGAATGTGGATGAGATGGCTAGATAGCATCACCGATGCAATGAATATGGACTTGAATATGGCAGAGATGGCTAGATAGCATCACCGATGCAATGAATATGGACTTGAATATGGCTGAGATGGCTAGATGGCATCACCGATGCAATGAATATGGACTTGAATATGGCTGAGATGGCTAGATAGCATCACCGATGCAATGAATATGGACTTGAATGTGGATGAGATGGCTAGATGGCATCACCGATGCAATGAATATGGACTTGAATATGGCTGAGATGGCTAGATAGCATCACCGATGCAATGAATATGGACTTGAATATGGATGAGATGGCTAGATAGCATCACCGATGCAATGAATATGGACTTGAATATGGCTGAGATGGCTAGATGGCATCACCGATGCAATGAATATGGACTTGAATTTGGCTGAGATGGCTAGATGGCATCAACGATGCAATGAACATGGACTTGAATATGGCTGAGATGGCTAGATGGCATCACCGATGCAATGAATATGGACTTGAATATGGCTGAGATGGCTAGATGGCATCACCGATGCAATGAATATGGACTTGAATATGGCTGAGATGGCTAGATAGCATCACCAATGCAATCAATATGGACTTGAATGTGGATGAGATGGCTAGATAGCATCACCGATGCAATGAATATGGACTTGAATATGGCTGAGATGGCTAGAGAGCATCACTGATGCAATGAATATGGACTTGAATATGGCTGAGACGGCTAGATAGCATCACCGATGCAATGAATATGGACTTGAATATGGCTGAGATGGCAAGATAGCATCACCGATGCAATGAATATGGACTTGAATATGGATGAGTTGGCTAGATAGCATCACCGATGCAATGAATATGGACTTGAATATGGCTGAGATGGCTAGATAGCATCACCGATGCAATGAATATGGACTTGAATATGGCTGAGATGGCTAGATGGCATCACCGATGCAATGAATATGGACTTGAATATGGCTGAGATGGCTAGATGGCATCACCGATGCAATGAATATGGACTTGAATATGGCTGAGATGGCTAGATGGAATCACCGATGCAATGAATATGGACTTGAATATGGCTGAGATGGCTAGATAGCATCACCGATGCAATGAATGTACTTGAATGTGGATGAGATGGCTAGATAGCATCACCGATGCAATGAATATGGACTTGAATATGGCTGAGATGGCTAGATGGCATCACCGATGCAATGAATATGGACTTGAATATGGCTGAGATGGCAAGATAGCATCACCGATGCAATGAATATGGACTTGAATATGGATGAGATGGCTAGATAGCATCACCGATGCAATGAATATGGACTTGAATATGGCTGAGATGGCTAGATAGCATCACCGATGCAATGAATATGGACTTGAATGTGGATGAGATGGCTAGATAGCATCACCGATGCAATGAATATGGACTAGAATATGGATGGGATGGCAAGATAGCATCACTGATGCAATGAATATGGACTTGAATATGGCTGACATAGCTAGATAGCATCACCGATGCAATGAATATGGACTTGAATATGGATGAGATGGCTAGATAGCATCACCGATGCAATGAATATGGACTTGAATATGGCTGAGATGGCTAGATAGCATCACTGATGCAATGAATATGGACTTGAATAAGGCTGAGATGGCTAGATAGCATCACCGATGGAATGAATATGGACTTGAATTTGGCTGAGATGGCTAGATGGCATCAAGGATGCAATGAATATGGACTTGAATATGGCTGAGATGGCTAGATGGCATCACCGATGCAATGCATATGGACTTGAATATGGCTGAGATGGCTAGATGGCATCACCGATGCAATGAATATGGACTTGAATATGGCTGAGATGGCTAGATAGCATCACGGATGCAATGAATATGGACTTGAATATGGCTGAGATGGCTAGATAGCATCACCGATGGAATGAATATGGACTTGAATTTGGCTGAGATGGCTAGATGGCATCAAGGATGCAATGAACATGGACTTGAATATGGCTGAGATGGCTAGATGGCATCACCGATGCAATGAATATGGACTTGAATATGGCTGAGATGGCTAGATGGCATCACCGATGCAATGAATATGGACTTGAATACGGCTGAGATGGCTAGATAGCATCACCGATGCAATGAATATGGACTTGAATGTGGATGAGATGGCTAGATAGCATCACCGATGCAATGAATATGGACTTGAATATGGCTGAGATGGCTAGATAGCATCACAGATGCAATGAATATGGACTTGAATATGGCTGAGACGGCTAGATAGCATCACAGATGCAATGAATATGGACTTGAATATGGATGAGATGGCTAGATAGCATCACCGAAGCAATGAATATGGACTTGAATATGGCTGAGATGGCTAGATAGCATCACAGATGCAATGAATATGGACTTGAATATGGATGAGATGGCTAGATAGCATCACCGATGCAATGAATATGGACTAGAATATGGATGAGATGGCAAGATAGCATCACCGATGCAATGAATATGGACTTGAATATGGCTGAGATGGATAGATAGCATCACTGATGCAATGAATATGGACTTGAATATGGCTGAGATGGCTAGATGGCATCACCGATGCAATGAATATGGACTTGAATATGGCTGAGATGGCTAGATAGCATCACCGATGCAATGAATATGGACTTGAATGTGGATGAGATGGCTAGATAGCATCACCGATGCAATGAATATGGACTTGAATATGGCTGAGATGGCTAGATAGCATCACTGATGCAATGAATATGGACTTGAATATGGCTGAGACGGCTAGATAGCATCACCGATGCAATGAATATGGACTTGAATATGGCTGAGATGGCAAGATAGCATCAACGATGCAATGAATATGGACTTGAATATGGATGAGATGGCTAGATAGCATCACCGATGCAATGAATATGGACTAGAATATGGATGAGATGGCAAGATAGCATCACCGATGCAATGAATATAGACTTGAATGTGGATGAGATGGCTAGATAGCATCACCGATGCAATGAATATGGACTAGAATATGGATGGGATGGCAAGATAGCATCACTGATGCAATGAATATGGACTTGAATATGGCTGACATAGCTAGATAGCATCACTGATGCAATGAATATGGACTTGAATATGGATGAGATGGCTAGATAGCATCACCGATGCAATGAATATGGACTTGAATATGGCTGAGATGGCTAGATAGCATCACTGATGCAATGAATATGGACTTGAATATGGCTGAGATGGCTAGATAGCATCACCGATGCAATGAATATGGACTAGAATATGGATGAGATGGCTAGATGGCATCACCGATGCAATGAATATGGACTTGAATATGGCTGAGATGGCTAGATAGCATCACCGATGCAATGAATATGGACTTGAATGTGGATGAGATGGCTAGATAGGATCACCGATGCAATGAATATGGACTTGAATATG
Organism: Heloderma suspectum; assembly: GCF_057233095.1. NCBI lineage: Eukaryota > Metazoa > Chordata > Lepidosauria > Squamata > Helodermatidae > Heloderma > Heloderma suspectum. Next base: position 53,714,574 of record NC_139475.1, read on the forward strand.
GCAGAGATGGCTAGATAGCATCACCGATGCAATGAATATGGACTTGAATATGGCTGAGATGGCTAGATGGCATCACCGATGCAATGAATATGGACTTGAATATGGCTGAGATGGCTAGATAGCATCACCGATGCAATGAATACGGACTTTAATGTGGATGAGATGGCTAGATAGCATCACCGATGCAATGAATATGGACTTGAATATGGCTGAGATGGCTAGATAGCATCACCGATGCAATGAATATGGACTTGAATATGGATGAGATGGCTAGATAGCATCACCGATGCAATGAATATGGACTTGAATATGGCTGAGATGGCAAGATGGCATCACCGATGCAATGAATATGGACTTGAATTTGGCTGAGATGGCTAGATGGCATCAACGATGCAATGAACATGGACTTGAATATGGCTGAGATGGCTAGATGGCATCACCGATGCAATGAATATGGACTTGAATATGGCTGAGATGGCTAGATGGCATCACCGATGCAATGAATATGGACTTGAATATGGCTGAGATGGCTAGATAGCATCACCGATGCAATGAATATGGACTTGAATGTGGATGAGATGGCTAGATAGCATCACCGATGCAATGAATATGGACTTGAATATGGCTGAGATGGCTAGAGAGCATCACTGATGCAATGAATATGGACTTGAATATGGCTGAGACGGCTAGATAGCATCACCGATGCAATGAATATGGACTTGAATATGGCTGAGATGGCAAGATAGCATCACCGATGCAATGAACATGGACTTGAATATGGATGAGATGGCTAGATAGCATCACCGATGCAATGAATATGGACTAGAATATGGATGAGATGGCAAGATAGCATCACCGATGCAATGAATATGGACTTGAACATGGCTGAGATAGCTAGATAGCATCACAGATGCAATGAATATGGACTTGAATATGGATGAGATGGCTAGATAGCATCACCGATGCAATGAATATGGACTTGAATATGGCTGAGATGGCTAGATAGCATCACCGATGCAATGAATATGGACTTGAATATGGCTGAGATGGCTAGATGGCATCACCGATGCAATGAATATGGACTTGAATATGGCTGAGATGGCTAGATGGCATCACCGATGCAATGAATATGGACTTGAATATGGCTGAGATGGCTAGATGGCATCACCGATGCAATGAATATGGACTTGAATATGGCTGAGATGGCTAGATAGCATCACCGATGCAATGAATGGACTTGAATGTGGATGAGATGGCTAGATAGCATCACCGATGCAATGAATATGGACTTGAATATGGCTGAGATGGCTAGATGGCATCACCGATGCAATGAATATGGACTTGAATATGGCTGAGACGGGTAGATAGCATCACCGATGCAATGAATTTGGACTTGAATATGGCTGAGATGGCAAGATAGCATCACCGATGCAATGAATATGGACTTGAATATGGATGAGATGGCTAGATAGCATCACCGATGCAATGAATATGGACTTGAATATGGCTGAGATGGCTAGATAGCATCACCGATGCAATGAATATGGACTTGAATGTGGATGAGATGGCTAGATAGCATCACCGATGCAATGAATATGGACTAGAATATGGATGGGATGGCAAGATAGCATCACTGATGCAATGAATATGGACTTGAATATGGCTGACATAGCTAGATAGCATCACCGATGCAATGAATATGGACTTGAATATGGATGAGATGGCTAGATAGCATCACCGATGCAATGAATATGGACTTGAATATGGCTGAGATGGCTAGATAGCATCACTGATGCAATGAATATGGACTTGAATATGGCTGAGATGGCTAGATAGCATCACCGATGGAATGAATATGGACTTGAATTTGGCTGAGATGGCTAGATGGCATCAAGGATGCAATGAACATGGACTTGAATATGGCTGAGATGGCTAGATGGCATCACCGATGCAATGAATATGGACTTGAATATGGCTGAGATGGCTAGATGGCATCACCGATGCAATGAATATGGACTTGAATATGGCTGAGATGGCTAGATAGCATCACTGATGCAATGAATATGGACTTGAATATGGCTGAGATGGCTAGATAGCATCACCGATGGAATGAATATGGACTTGAATTTGGCTGAGATGGCTAGATGGCATCAATGATGCAATGAACATGGACTTGAATATGGCTGAGATGGCTAGATGGCATCACCGATGCAATGAATATGGACTTGAATATGGCTGAGATGGCTAGATGGCATCACCGATGCAATGAATATGGACTTGAATATGGCTGAGATGGCTAGATAGCATCACCGATGCAATGAATATGGACTTGAATGTGGATGAGATGGCTAGATAGCATCACCGATGCAATGAATATGGACTTGAATATGGCTGAGATGGCTAGATAGCATCACAGATGCAATGAATATGGACTTGAATATGGCTGAGACGGCTAGATAGCATCACAGATGCAATGAATATGGACTTGAATATGGATGAGATGGCTAGATAGCATCACCGAAGCAATGAATATGGACTTGAATATGGCTGAGATGGCTAGATAGCATCACAGATGCAATGAATATGGACTTGAATATGGATGAGATGGCTAGATAGCATCACCGATGCAATGAATATGGACTAGAATATGGATGAGATGGCAAGATAGCATCACCGATGCAATGAATATGGACTTGAATATGGCTGAGATGGATAGATAGCATCACTGATGCAATGAATATGGACTTGAATATGGCTGAGATGGCTAGATGGCATCACCGATGCAATGAATATGGACTTGAATATGGCTGAGATGGCTAGATAGCATCACCGATGCAATGAATATGGATTTGAATGTGGATGAGATGGCTAGATAGCATCACCGATGCAATGAATATGGACTTGAATATGGCTGAGATGGCTAGAGAGCATCACTGATGCAATGAATATGGACTTGAATATGGCTGAGACGGCTAGATAGCATCACCGATGCAATGAATATGGACTTGAATATGGCTGAGATGGCAAGATAGCATCACCGATGCAATGAATATGGACTTGAATATGGATGAGATGGCTAGATAGCATCACCGATGCAATGAATATGGACTAGAATATGGATGAGATGGCAAGTTAGCATCACCGATGCAATGAATATGGACTTGAATATGGATGAGATGGCAAGATAGCATCACTGATGCAATGAATATGGACTTGAATATGGATGAGATGGCTAGATAGCATCACCGATGCAATGAATATGGACTTGAATATGGCTGAGATGGCTAGATAGCATCACCGATGCAATGAATATGGACTTGAATATGGCTGAGATGGCTAGATGGCATCACCGATGCAATGAATATGGACTTGAATATGGCTGAGATGGCTAGATGGCATCACCGATGCAATGAATATGGACTTGAATATGGCTGAGATGGCTAGATAGCATCACCGATGCAATGAATGGACTTGAATGTGGATGAGATGGCTAGATAGCATCACCGATGCAATGAATATGGACTTGAATATGGCTGAGATGGCTAGATGGCATCACCGATGCAATGAATATGGACTTGAATATGGCTGAGATGGCTAGATGGCATCACCGATGCAATGAATATGGACTTGAATTTGGCTGAGATGGCTAGATGGCATCACCGATGCAATGAACATGGACTTGAATATGGCTGAGATGGCTAGATGGCATCACCGATGCAATGAATATGGACTCGAATATGGCTGAGATGGCTAGATGGCATCACCGATGCAATGAATATGGACTTGAATATGGCGGAGACGGGTAGATAGCATCACCGATGCAATGAATGTGGACTTGAATATGGCGGAGATGGCAAGATAGCATCACCGATGCAATGAATATGGACTTGAATATGGATGAGATGGCTAGATAGCATCACCGATGCAATGAATATGGACTTGAATATGGTTGTGATGGCTAGATAGCATCACCGATGCAATGAATATGGACTTGAATGTGGATGAGATGGCTAGATAGCATCACCGATGCAATGAATATGGACTAGAATATGGATGGGATGGCAAGATAGCATCACGGATGCAATGAATATGGACTTGAATATGGCTGACATAGCTAGATAGCATCACTGATGCAATGAATATGGACTTGAATATGGATGAGATGGCTAGATAGCATCACCGATGCAATGAATATGGACTTGAATATGGCTGAGATGGCTAGATAGCATCACCGATGCAATGAATATGGACTTGAATATGGCTGAGATGGCTAGATAGCATCACCGATGCAATGAATATGGACTTGAATATGGCTGAGATGGCTAGATAGCATCACCGATGCAATGAATATGGACTTGAATGTGGATGAGATGGCTAGATAGCATCACCGATGCAATGAATATGGACTTGAATATGGCTGAGATGGCTAGATAGCATCACTGATACAATGAATATGGACTTGAATATGGCTGAGACGGCTAGATAGCATCACCGATGCAATGAATATGGACTTGAGTATGGATGAGATGGCAAGATGGCATCACCGATGCAATGAATATGGACTTGAATGTGGATGAGATGGCTAGATAGCATCACCGATGCAATGAATATGGACTTGAATATGGCTGAGATGGCTAGAGAGCATCACTGATGCAATGAATATGGACTTGAATATGGCTGAGACGGCTAGATAGCATCACCGATGCAATGAATATGGACTTGAATATGGCTGAGATGGCAAGATAGCATCACCGATGCAATGAATATGGACTTGAATATGGATGAGATGGCTAGATAGCATCACCGATGCAATGAATATGGACTAGAATATGGATGAGATGGCAAGATAGCATCACCGATGCAATGAATATGGACTTGAATATGGCTGAGATAGCTAGATAGCATCACCGATGCAATGAATATGGACTTGAATATGGCTGAGATGGCTAGATAGCATCACCGATGCAATGAATATGGACTTGAATATGGCTGAGATGGCTAGATAGCATCACCGATGCAATGAATATGGACTTGAATATGGCTGAGATGGCTAGATGGCATCTCCGATGCAATGAATATGGACTTGAATATGGCTGAGATGGCTAGATGGCATTACCGATGCAATGAATGGACTTGAATGTGGATGAGATGGCTAGATAGCATCACCGATGCAATGAATATGGACTTGAATATGGCTGAGATGGCTAGATGGCATCACCGATGCAATGAATATGGACTTGAATATGGCTGAGACGGGTAGATAGCATCACCGATGCAATGAATATGGACTTGAATATGGCTGAGATGGCAAGATAGCATCACCGATGCAATGAATATGGACTTGAATATGGCTGAGATGGCTAGATAGCATCACCGATGCAATGAATATGGACTCGAATATGGCTGAGATGGCTAGATAGCATCACCGATGCAATGAATATGGACTTGAATTTCGATGAGATGGCTAGATGGCATCACCGATGCAATGAATATGGACTTGAATATGGCTGAGATGGCTAGATAGCATCACCGATGCAATGAATATGGACTTGAATATGGCTGAGATGGCTAGATAGCATCACCGATGCAATGAATATGGACTTGAATATGGCTGAGATGGCTAGATGGCATCTCCGATGCAATGAATATGGACTTGAATATGGCTGAGATGGCTAGATGGCATCACCGATGCAATGAATGGACTTGAATGTGGATGAGATGGCTAGATAGCATCACCGATGCAATGAATATGGACTTGAATATGGCTGAGATGGCTAGATGGCATCACCGATGCAATGAATATGGACTTGAATATGGCTGAGACGGGCAGATAGCATCACCGATGCAATGAATATGGACTTGAATATGGCTGAGATGGCAAGATAGCATCACCGATGCAATGAATATGGACTTGAATATGGCTGAGATGGCTAGATAGCATCACCGATGCAATGAATATGGACTTGAATATGGCTGAGATGGCTAGATAGCATCACCGATGCAATGAATATGGACTTGAATTTCGATGAGATGGCTAGATGGCATCACCGATGCAATGAATATGGACTTGAATATGGCTGAGATGGCTAGATAGCATCACTGATGCAATGAATATGGACTTGAATATGGCTGAGACGGCTAGATAGCATCACCGATGCAATGAATATGGACTTGAATGTGGATGAGATGGCTAGATAGCATCACCGATGCAATGAATATGGACTTGAATATGGCTGAGATGGCTAGATAGCATCACTGATGCAATGAATATGGACTTGAATATGGCTGAGATGGCTAGATAGCATCACCGATGCAATGAATATGGACTAGAATATGGATGAGATGGCTAGATGGCATCACCGATGCAATGAATATGGACTTGAATATGGCTGAGATGGCTAGATAGCATCACCGATGCAATGAATATGGACTTGAATGTGGATGAGATGGCTAGATAGGATCACCGATGCAATGAATATGGACTTGAATATGGCAGAGATGGCTAGATAGCATCACCGATGCAATGAATATGGACTTGAATATGGCTGAGATGGCTAGATGGCATCACCGATGCAATGAATATGGACTTGAATATGGCTGAGATGGCTAGATAGCATCACCGATGCAATGAATACGGACTTTAATGTGGATGAGATGGCTAGATAGCATCACCGATGCAATGAATATGGACTTGAATATGGCTGAGATGGCTAGATAGCATCACCGATGCAATGAATATGGACTTGAATATGGATGAGATGGCTAGATAGCATCACCGATGCAATGAATATGGACTTGAATATGGCTGAGATGGCAAGATGGCATCACCGATGCAATGAATATGGACTTGAATTTGGCTGAGATGGCTAGATGGCATCAACGATGCAATGAACATGGACTTGAATATGGCTGAGATGGCTAGATGGCATCACCGATGCAATGAATATGGACTTGAATATGGCTGAGATGGCTAGATGGCATCACCGATGCAATGAATATGGACTTGAATATGGCTGAGATGGCTAGATAGCATCACCGATGCAATGAATATGGACTTGAATGTGGATGAGATGGCTAGATAGCATCACCGATGCAATGAATATGGACTTGAATATGGCTGAGATGGCTAGAGAGCATCACTGATGCAATGAATATGGACTTGAATATGGCTGAGACGGCTAGATAGCATCACCGATGCAATGAATATGGACTTGAATATGGCTGAGATGGCAAGATAGCATCACCGATGCAATGAACATGGACTTGAATATGGATGAGATGGCTAGATAGCATCACCGATGCAATGAATATGGACTAGAATATGGATGAGATGGCAAGATAGCATCACCGATGCAATGAATATGGACTTGAACATGGCTGAGATAGCTAGATAGCATCACAGATGCAATGAATATGGACTTGAATATGGATGAGATGGCTAGATAGCATCACCGATGCAATGAATATGGACTTGAATATGGCTGAGATGGCTAGATAGCATCACCGATGCAATGAATATGGACTTGAATATGGCTGAGATGGCTAGATGGCATCACCGATGCAATGAATATGGACTTGAATATGGCTGAGATGGCTAGATGGCATCACCGATGCAATGAATATGGACTTGAATATGGCTGAGATGGCTAGATGGCATCACCGATGCAATGAATATGGACTTGAATATGGCTGAGATGGCTAGATAGCATCACCGATGCAATGAATGGACTTGAATGTGGATGAGATGGCTAGATAGCATCACCGATGCAATGAATATGGACTTGAATATGGCTGAGATGGCTAGATGGCATCACCGATGCAATGAATATGGACTTGAATATGGCTGAGACGGGTAGATAGCATCACCGATGCAATGAATATGGACTTGAATATGGCTGAGATGGCAAGATAGCATCACCGATGCAATGAATATGGACTTGAATATGGATGAGATGGCTAGATAGCATCACCGATGCAATGAATATGGACTTGAATATGGCTGAGATGGCTAGATAGCATCACCGATGCAATGAATATGGACTTGAATGTGGATGAGATGGCTAGATAGCATCACCGATGCAATGAATATGGACTAGAATATGGATGGGATGGCAAGATAGCATCACTGATGCAATGAATATGGACTTGAATATGGCTGACATAGCTAGATAGCATCACCGATGCAATGAATATGGACTTGAATATGGATGAGATGGCTAGATAGCATCACCGATGCAATGAATATGGACTTGAATATGGCTGAGATGGCTAGATAGCATCACTGATGCAATGAATATGGACTTGAATATGGCTGAGATGGCTAGATAGCATCACCGATGGAATGAATATGGACTTGAATTTGGCTGAGATGGCTAGATGGCATCAAGGATGCAATGAACATGGACTTGAATATGGCTGAGATGGCTAGATGGCATCACCGATGCAATGAATATGGACTTGAATATGGCTGAGATGGCTAGATGGCATCACCGATGCAATGAATATGGACTTGAATATGGCTGAGATGGCTAGATAGCATCACTGATGCAATGAATATGGACTTGAATATGGCTGAGATGGCTAGATAGCATCACCGATGGAATGAATATGGACTTGAATTTGGCTGAGATGGCTAGATGGCATCAATGATGCAATGAACATGGACTTGAATATGGCTGAGATGGCTAGATGGCATCACCGATGCAATGAATATGGACTTGAATATGGCTGAGATGGCTAGATGGCATCACCGATGCAATGAATATGGACTTGAATATGGCTGAGATGGCTAGATAGCATCACCGATGCAATGAATATGGACTTGAATGTGGATGAGATGGCTAGATAGCATCACCGATGCAATGAATATGGACTTGAATATGGCTGAGATGGCTAGATAGCATCACAGATGCAATGAATATGGACTTGAATATGGCTGAGACGGCTAGATAGCATCACAGATGCAATGAATATGGACTTGAATATGGATGAGATGGCTAGATAGCATCACCGAAGCAATGAATATGGACTTGAATATGGCTGAGATGGCTAGATAGCATCACAGATGCAATGAATATGGACTTGAATATGGATGAGATGGCTAGATAGCATCACTGATGCAATGAATATGGACTAGAATATGGATGAGATGGCAAGATAGCATCACCGATGCAATGAATATGGACTTGAATATGGCTGAGATGGATAGATAGCATCACTGATGCAATGAATATGGACTTGAATATGGCTGAGATGGCTAGATGGCATCACCGATGCAATGAATATGGACTTGAATATGGCTGAGATGGCTAGATAGCATCACCGATGCAATGAATATGGATTTGAATGTGGATGAGATGGCTAGATAGCATCACCGATGCAATGAATATGGACTTGAATATGGCTGAGATGGCTAGAGAGCATCACTGATGCAATGAATATGGACTTGAATATGGCTGAGACGGCTAGATAGCATCACCGATGCAATGAATATGGACTTGAATATGGCTGAGATGGCAAGATAGCATCACCGATGCAATGAATATGGACTTGAATATGGATGAGATGGCTAGATAGCATCACCGATGCAATGAATATGGACTAGAATATGGATGAGATGGCAAGTTAGCATCACCGATGCAATGAATATGGACTTGAATATGGATGAGATGGCAAGATAGCATCACTGATGCAATGAATATGGACTTGAATATGGATGAGATGGCTAGATAGCATCACCGATGCAATGAATATGGACTTGAATATGGCTGAGATGGCTAGATAGCATCACCGATGCAATGAATATGGACTTGAATATGGCTGAGATGGCTAGATGGCATCACCGATGCAATGAATATGGACTTGAATATGGCTGAGATGGCTAGATGGCATCACCGATGCAATGAATATGGACTTGAATATGGCTGAGATGGCTAGATAGCATCACCGATGCAATGAATGGACTTGAATGTGGATGAGATGGCTAGATAGCATCACCGATGCAATGAATATGGACTTGAATATGGCTGAGATGGCTAGATGGCATCACCGATGCAATGAATATGGACTTGAATATGGCTGAGATGGCTAGATGGCATCACCGATGCAATGAATATGGACTTGAATTTGGCTGAGATGGCTAGATGGCATCACCGATGCAATGAACATGGACTTGAATATGGCTGAGATGGCTAGATGGCATCACCGATGCAATGAATATGGACTCGAATATGGCTGAGATGGCTAGATGGCATCACCGATGCAATGAATATGGACTTGAATATGGCGGAGACGGGTAGATAGCATCACCGATGCAATGAATGTGGACTTGAATATGGCGGAGATGGCAAGATAGCATCACCGATGCAATGAATATGGACTTGAATATGGATGAGATGGCTAGATAGCATCACCGATGCAATGAATATGGACTTGAATATGGTTGTGATGGCTAGATAGCATCACCGATGCAATGAATATGGACTTGAATGTGGATGAGATGGCTAGATAGCATCACCGATGCAATGAATATGGACTAGAATATGGATGGGATGGCAAGATAGCATCACGGATGCAATGAATATGGACTTGAATATGGCTGACATAGCTAGATAGCATCACTGATGCAATGAATATGGACTTGAATATGGATGAGATGGCTAGATAGCATCACCGATGCAATGAATATGGACTTGAATATGGCTGAGATGGCTAGATAGCATCACTGATGCAATGAATATGGACTTGAATATGGCTGAGATGGCTAGATAGCATCACCGATGCAATGAATATGGACTTGAATATGGCTGAGATGGCTAGATAGCATCACCGATGCAATGAATATGGACTTGAATGTGGATGAGATGGCTAGATAGCATCACCGATGCAATGAATATGGACTTGAATATGGCTGAGATGGCTAGATAGCATCACTGATACAATGAATATGGACTTGAATATGGCTGAGACGGCTAGATAGCATCACCGATGCAATGAATATGGACTTGAGTATGGATGAGATGGCAAGATGGCATCACCGATGCAATGAATATGGACTTGAATGTGGATGAGATGGCTAGATAGCATCACCGATGCAATGAATATGGACTTGAATATGGCTGAGATGGCTAGAGAGCATCACTGATGCAATGAATATGGACTTGAATATGGCTGAGACGGCTAGATAGCATCACCGATGCAATGAATATGGACTTGAATATGGCTGAGATGGCAAGATAGCATCACCGATGCAATGAATATGGACTTGAATATGGATGAGATGGCTAGATAGCATCACCGATGCAATGAATATGGACTAGAATATGGATGAGATGGCAAGATAGCATCACCGATGCAATGAATATGGACTTGAATATGGCTGAGATAGCTAGATAGCATCACCGATGCAATGAATATGGACTTGAATATGGCTGAGATGGCTAGATAGCATCACCGATGCAATGAATATGGACTTGAATATGGCTGAGATGGCTAGATAGCATCACCGATGCAATGAATATGGACTTGAATATGGCTGAGATGGCTAGATGGCATCTCCGATGCAATGAATATGGACTTGAATATGGCTGAGATGGCTAGATGGCATTACCGATGCAATGAATGGACTTGAATGTGGATGAGATGGCTAGATAGCATCACCGATGCAATGAATATGGACTTGAATATGGCTGAGATGGCTAGATGGCATCACCGATGCAATGAATATGGACTTGAATATGGCTGAGACGGGTAGATAGCATCACCGATGCAATGAATATGGACTTGAATATGGCTGAGATGGCAAGATAGCATCACCGATGCAATGAATATGGACTTGAATATGGCTGAGATGGCTAGATAGCATCACCGATGCAATGAATATGGACTCGAATATGGCTGAGATGGCTAGATAGCATCACCGATGCAATGAATATGGACTTGAATTTCGATGAGATGGCTAGATGGCATCACCGATGCAATGAATATGGACTTGAATATGGCTGAGATGGCTAGATAGCATCACCGATGCAATGAATATGGACTTGAATATGGCTGAGATGGCTAGATAGCATCACCGATGCAATGAATATGGACTTGAATATGGCTGAGATGGCTAGATGGCATCTCCGATGCAATGAATATGGACTTGAATATGGCTGAGATGGCTAGATGGCATCACCGATGCAATGAATGGACTTGAATGTGGATGAGATGGCTAGATAGCATCACCGATGCAATGAATATGGACTTGAATATGGCTGAGATGGCTAGATGGCATCACCGATGCAATGAATATGGACTTGAATATGGCTGAGACGGGTAGATAGCATCACCGATGCAATGAATATGGACTTGAATATGGCTGAGATGGCAAGATAGCATCACCGATGCAATGAATATGGACTTGAATATGGCTGAGATGGCTAGATAGCATCACCGATGCAATGAATATGGACTTGAATATGGCTGAGATGGCTAGATAGCATCACCGATGCAATGAATATGGACTTGAATTTCGATGAGATGGCTAGATGGCATCACCGATGCAATGAATATGGACTTGAATATGGCTGAGATGGCTAGATAGCATCACTGATGCAATGAATATGGACTTGAATATGGCTGAGACGGCTAGATAGCATCACCGATGCAATGAATATGGACTTGAGTATGGATGAGATGGCAAGATAGCATCACCGATGCAATGAATATGGACTTGAATATGGATGAGATGGCTAGATAGCATCACCGATGCAATGAATATGGACTAGAATATGGATGAGATGGCAAGATAGCATCACCGATGCAATGAATATGGACTTGAATATGGCTGAGATGGCTAGATGGCATCACCGATGCAATGAATATGGACTTGAATAAGGCTGAGATGGCTAGATGGCATCACCGATGCAATGAATATGGACTTGAATATGGCTGAGACGGCTAGATAGCATCACCGATGCAATGAATATGGACTTGAATATGGATGAGATGGCAAGATAGCATCACCGATGCAATGAATATGGACTTGAATATGGATGAGATGGCTAGATAGCTGAACCGATGCAATGAATATGGACTTGAATATGGCTGAGATGGCTAGATAGCATCACCGATGCAATGAATATGGACTTGAATGTGGATGAGATGGCTAGATAGCATCACCGATGCAATGAATATGGACTAGAATATGGATGGGATGGCAAGATAGCATCACTGATGCAATGAATATGGACTTGAATATGGCTGACATAGCTAGATAGCATCACTGATGCAATGAATATGGACTTGAATATGGATGAGATGGCTAGATAGCATCACCGATGCAATGAATATGGACTTGAATATGGCTGAGATGGCTAGATAGCATCACTGATGCAATGAATATGGACTTGAATATGGCTGAGATGGCTAGATAGCATCACCGATGCAATGAATATGGACTAGAATATGGATGAGATGGCTAGATGGCATCACCGATGCAATGAATATGGACTTGAATATGGCTGAGATGGCTAGATAGCATCACCGATGCAATGAATATGGACTTGAATGTGGATGAGATGGCTAGATAGCATCACCGATGCAATGAATATGGACTTGAATATGGCAGAGATGGCTAGATAGCATCACCGATGCAATGAATATGGACTTGAATATGGCTGAGATGGCTAGATGGCATCACCGATGCAATGAATATGGACTTGAATATGGCTGAGATGGCTAGAGAGCATCACCGATGCAATGAATATGGACTTGAATGTGGATGAGATGGCTAGATGGCATCACCGATGCAATGAATATGGACTTGAATATGGCTGAGATGGCTAGATAGCATCACCGATGCAATGAATATGGACTTGAATATGGATGAGATGGCTAGATAGCATCACCGATGCAATGAATATGGACTTGAATATGGCTGAGATGGCTAGATGGCATCACCGATGCAATGAATATGGACTTGAATTTGGCTGAGATGGCTAGATGGCATCAACGATGCAATGAACATGGACTTGAATATGGCTGAGATGGCTAGATGGCATCACCGATGCAATGAATATGGACTTGAATATGGCTGAGATGGCTAGATGGCATCACCGATGCAATGAATATGGACTTGAATGTGGATGAGATGGCTAGATAGCATCACCGATGCAATGAATATGGACTTGAATATGGCTGAGATGGCTAGAGAGCATCACTGATGCAATGAATATGGACTTGAATATGGCTGAGACGGCTAGATAGCATCACCGATGCAATGAATATGGACTTGAATATGGCTGAGATGGCAAGATAGCATCACCGATGCAATGAATATGGACTTGAATATGGATGAGATGGCTAGATAGCATCACCGATGCAATGAATATGGACTTGAATATGGCTGAGATGGCTAGATAGCATCACCGATGCAATGAATATGGACTTGAATATGGCTGAGATGGCTAGATGGCATCACCGATGCAATGAATATGGACTTGAATATGGCTGAGATGGCTAGATGGCATCACCGATGCAATGAATATGGACTTGAATATGGCTGAGATGGCTAGATGGCATCACCGATGCAATGAATATGGACTTGAATATGGCTGAGATGGCTAGATAGCATCACCGATGCAATGAATGGACTTGAATGTGGATGAGATGGCTAGATAGCATCACCGATGCAATGAATATGGACTTGAATATGGCTGAGATGGCTAGATGGCATCACCGATGCAATGAATATGGACTTGAATATGGCTGAGATGGCAAGATAGCATCACCGATGCAATGAATATGGACTTGAATATGGACGGGAAGGCTAGATAGCATCACCGATGCAATGAATATGGACTTGAATATGGCTGAGATGGCTAGATAGCATCACCGATGCAATGAATATGGACTTGAATGTGGATGAGATGGCTAGATAGCATCACCGATGCAATGAATATGGACTAGAATATGGATGGGATGGCAAGATAGCATCACTGATGCAATGAATATGGACTTGAATATGGCTGACATAGCTAGATAGCATCACCGATGCAATGAATATGGACTTGAATATGGATGAGATGGCTAGATAGCATCACCGATGCAATGAATATGGACTTGAATATGGCTGAGATGGCTAGATAGCATCACTGATGCAATGAATATGGACTTGAATATGGCTGAGATGGCTAGATAGCATCACCGATGGAATGAATATGGACTTGAATTTGGCTGAGATGGCTAGATGGCATCAAGGATGCAATGAACATGGACTTGAATATGGCTGAGATGGCTAGATGGCATCACCGATGCAATGAATATGGACTTGAATATGGCTGAGATGGCTAGATGGCATCACCGATGCAATGAATATGGACTTGAATATGGCTGAGATGGCTAGATAGCATCACGGATGCAATGAATATGGACTTGAATATGGCTGAGATGGCTAGATAGCATCACCGATGGAATGAATATGGACTTGAATTTGGCTGAGATGGCTAGATGGCATCAACGATGCAATGAACATGGACTTGAATATGGCTGAGATGGCTAGATGGCATCACCGATGCAATGAATATGGACTTGAATATGGCTGAGATGGCTAGATGGCATCACCGATGCAATGAATATGGACTTGAATATGGCTGAGATGGCTAGATAGCATCACCGATGCAATGAATATGGACTTGAATGTGGATGAGATGGCTAGATAGCATCACCGATGCAATGAATATGGACTTGAATATGGCTGAGATGGCTAGATAGCATCACAGATGCAATGAATATGGACTTGAATATGGCTGAGACGGCTAGATAGCATCACAGATGCAATGAATATGGACTTGAATATGGATGAGATGGCTAGATAGCCTCACAGATGCAATGAATATGGACTTGAATATGGATGAGATGGCTAGATAGCATCACCGATGCAATGAATATGGACTTGAATATGGATGAGATGGCTAGATAGCATCACCGATGCAATGAATATGGACTAGAATATGGATGAGATGGCAAGATAGCATCACCGATGCAATGAATATGGACTTGAATATGGCTGAGATGGATAGATAGCATCACTGATGCAATGAATATGGACTTGAATATGGCTGAGATGGCTAGATGGCATCACCGATGCAATGAATATGGACTTGAATATGGCTGAGATGGCTAGATAGCATCACCGATGCAATGAATATGGACTTGAATGTGGATGAGATGGCTAGATAGCATCACCGATGCAATGAATATGGACTTGAATATGGCTGAGATGGCTAGATAGCATCACTGATGCAATGAATATTAACTTGAATATGGCTGAGACGGCTAGATAGCATCACCGATGCAATGAATATGGACTTGAATATGGCTGAGATGGCAAGATAGCATCAACGATGCAATGAATATGGACTTGAATATGGATGAGATGGCTAGATAGCATCACCGATGCAATGAATATGGACTAGAATATGGATGAGATGGCAAGATAGCATCACCGATGCAATGAATATGGACTTGAATATGGATGAGATGGCAAGATAGCATCACTGATGCAATGAATATGGACTTGAATATGGATGAGATGGCTAGATAGCATCACCGATGCAATGAATATGGACTTGAATATGGCTGAGATGGCTAGATGGCATCACCGATGCAATGAATATGGACTTGAATATGGCTGAGATGGCTAGATGGCATCACCGATGCAATGAATATGGACTTGAATATGGCTGAGATGGCTAGATGGCATCACCGATGCAATGAATATGGACTTGAATATGGCTGAGATGGCAAGATAGCATCACCGATGCAATGAATATGGACTTGAATATGGCTGAGATGGCTAGATAGCATCACCGATGCAATGAATATGGACTTGAATATGGCTGAGATGGCTAGATAGCATCACCGATGCAATGAATATGGACTTGAATTTCGATGAGATGGCTAGATGGCATCACCGATGCAATGAATATGGACTTGAATATGGCTGAGATGGCTAGATAGCATCACCGATGCAATGAATATGGACTTGAATATGGCTGAGATGGCTAGATAGCATCACCGATGCAATGAATATGGACTTGAATATGGCTGAGATGGCTAGATGGCATCTCCGATGCAATGAATATGGACTTGAATATGGCTGAGATGGCTAGATGGCATCACCGATGCAATGAATGGACTTGAATGTGGATGAGATGGCTAGATAGCATCACCGATGCAATGAATATGGACTTGAATATGGCTGAGATGGCTAGATGGCATCACCGATGCAATGAATATGGACTTGAATATGGCTGAGACGGGTAGATAGCATCACCGATGCAATGAATATGGACTTGAATATGGCTGAGATGGCAAGATAGCATCACCGATGCAATGAATATGGACTTGAATATGGCTGAGATGGCTAGATAGCATCACCGATGCAATGAATATGGACTTGAATATGGCTGAGATGGCTAGATAGCATCACCGATGCAATGAATATGGACTTGAATTTCGATGAGATGGCTAGATGGCATCACCGATGCAATGAATATGGACTTGAATATGGCTGAGATGGCTAGATAGCATCACTGATGCAATGAATATGGACTTGAATATGGCTGAGACGGCTAGATAGCATCACCGATGCAATGAATATGGACTTGAGTATGGATGAGATGGCAAGATAGCATCACCGATGCAATGAATATGGACTTGAATATGGATGAGATGGCTAGATAGCATCACCGATGCAATGAATATGGACTAGAATATGGATGAGATGGCAAGATAGCATCACCGATGCAATGAATATGGACTTGAATATGGCTGAGATGGCTAGATGGCATCACCGATGCAATGAATATGGACTTGAATAAGGCTGAGATGGCTAGATGGCATCACCGATGCAATGAATATGGACTTGAATATGGCTGAGACGGCTAGATAGCATCACCGATGCAATGAATATGGACTTGAATATGGATGAGATGGCAAGATAGCATCACCGATGCAATGAATATGGACTTGAATATGGATGAGATGGCTAGATAGCTGAACCGATGCAATGAATATGGTCTTGAATATGGCTGAGATGGCTAGATAGCATCACCGATGCAATGAATATGGACTTGAATGTGGATGAGATGGCTAGATAGCATCACCGATGCAATGAATATGGACTAGAATATGGATGGGATGGCAAGATAGCATCACTGATGCAATGAATATGGACTTGAATATGGCTGACATAGCTAGATAGCATCACTGATGCAATGAATATGGACTTGAATATGGATGAGATGGCTAGATAGCATCACCGATGCAATGAATATGGACTTGAATATGGCTGAGATGGCTAGATGGCATCACCGATGTAATGAATATGGACTTGAATATGGCTGAGATGGCTAGATAGCATCACCGATGCAATGAATATGGACTTGAATGTGGATGAGATGGCTAGATAGCATCACCGATGCAATGAATATGGACTTGAATATGGCTGAGATGGCTAGATAGCATCACAGATGGAATGAATATGGCCTTGAATATGGCTGAGACGGCTAGATAGCATCACAGATGCAATGAATATGGACTTGAATATGGATGAGATGGCTAGATAGCATCACCGAAGCAATGAATATGGACTTGAATATGGCTGAGATGGCTAGATAGCATCACAGATGCAATGAATATGGACTTGAATATGGATGAGATGGCTAGATAGCATCACCGATGCAATGAATATGGACTAGAATATGGATGAGATGGCAAGATAGCATCACCGATGCAATGAATATGGACTTGAATATGGCTGAGATGGATAGATAGCATCACTGATGCAATGAATATGGACTTGAATATGGCTGAGATGGCTAGATGGCATCACCGATGCAATGAATATGGACTTGAATATGGCTGAGATGGCTAGATAGCATCACCGATGCAATGAATATGGACTTGAATGTGGATGAGATGGCTAGATAGCATCACCGATGCAATGAATATGGACTTGAATATGGCTGAGATGGCTAGATAGCATCACTGATGCAATGAATATGGACTTGAATATGGCTGAGACGGCTAGATAGCATCACCGATGCAATGAATATGGACTTGAATATGGCTGAGATGGCAAGATAGCATCAACGATGCAATGAATATGGACTTGAATATGGATGAGATGGCTAGATAGCATCACCGATGCAATGAATATGGACTTGAATATGGATGAGATGGCAAGATAGCATCACCGATGCAATGAATATGGACTTGAATATGGATGAGATGGCAAGATAGCATCACTGATGCAATGAATATGGACTTGAATATGGATGAGATGGCTAGATAGCATCACCGATGCAATGAATATGGACTTGAATATGGCTGAGATGGCTAGATGGCATCACCGATGCAATGAATATGGACTTGAATATGGCTGAGATGGCTAGATGGCATCACCGATGCAATGAATATGGACTTGAATATGGCTGAGATGGCTAGATGGCATCACCGATGCAATGAATATGGACTTGAATATGGCTGAGACGGGTAGATAGCATCACCGATGCAATGAATATGGACTTGAATATGGCTGAGATGGCAAGATAGCATCACCGATGCAATGAATATGGACTTGAATATGGCTGAGATGGCTAGATAGCATCACCGATGCAATGAATATGGACTTGAATATGGCTGAGATGGCTAGATAGCATCACCGATGCAATGAATATGGACTTGAATTTCGATGAGATGGCTAGATGGCATCACCGATGCAATGAATATGGACTTGAATATGGCTGAGATGGCTAGATAGCATCACCGATGCAATGAATATGGACTTGAATATGGCTGAGATGGCTAGATAGCATCACCGATGCAATGAATATGGACTTGAATATGGCTGAGATGGCTAGATGGCATCTCCGATGCAATGAATATGGACTTGAATATGGCTGAGATGGCTAGATGGCATCACCGATGCAATGAATGGACTTGAATGTGGATGAGATGGCTAGATAGCATCACCGATGCAATGAATATGGACTTGAATATGGCTGAGATGGCTAGATGGCATCACCGATGCAATGAATATGGACTTGAATATGGCTGACACGGGTAGATAGCATCACCGATGCAATGAATATGGACTTGAATATGGCTGATATGGCAAGATAGCATCACCGATGCAATGAATATGGACTTGAATATGGCTGAGATGGCTAGATAGCATCACCGATGCAATGAATATGGACTTGAATATGGCTGAGATGGCTAGATGGCATCACCGATGCAATGAATATGGACTTGAATATGGCTGAGATGGCTAGATAGCATCACGGATGCAATGAATATGGACTTGAATATGGCTGAGATGGCTAGATAGCATCACCGATGGAATGAATATGGACTTGAATTTGGCTGAGATGGCTAGATGGCATCAACGATGCAATGAACATGGACTTGAATATGGCTGAGATGGCTAGATGGCATCACCGATGCAATGAATATGGACTTGAATATGGCTGAGATGGCTAGATGGCATCACCGATGCAATGAATATGGACTTGAATATGGCTGAGATGGCTAGATAGCATCACCGATGCAATGAATATGGACTTGAATGTGGATGAGATGGCTAGATAGCATCACCGATGCAATGAATATGGACTTGAATATGGCTGAGATGGCTAGATAGCATCACAGATGCAATGAATATGGACTTGAATATGGCTGAGACGGCTAGATAGCATCACAGATGCAATGAATATGGACTTGAATATGGATGAGATGGCTAGATAGCATCACCGAAGCAATGAATATGGACTTGAATATGGCTGAGATGGCTAGATAGCCTCACAGATGCAATGAATATGGACTTGAATATGGATGAGATGGCTAGATAGCATCACCGATGCAATGAATATGGACTAGAATATGGATGAGATGGCAAGATAGCATCACCGATGCAATGAATATGGACTTGAATATGGCTGAGATGGATAGATAGCATCACTGATGCAATGAATATGGACTTGAATATGGCTGAGATGGCTAGATGGCATCACCGATGCAATGAATATGGACTTGAATATGGCTGAGATGGCTAGATAGCATCACCGATGCAATGAATATGGACTTGAATGTGGATGAGATGGCTAGATAGCATCACCGATGCAATGAATATGGACTTGAATATGGCTGAGATGGCTAGATAGCATCACTGATGCAATGAATATTAACTTGAATATGGCTGAGACGGCTAGATAGCATCACCGATGCAATGAATATGGACTTGAATATGGCTGAGATGGCAAGATAGCATCAACGATGCAATGAATATGGACTTGAATATGGATGAGATGGCTAGATAGCATCACCGATGCAATGAATATGGACTAGAATATGGATGAGATGGCAAGATAGCATCACCGATGCAATGAATATGGACTTGAATATGGATGAGATGGCAAGATAGCATCACTGATGCAATGAATATGGACTTGAATATGGATGAGATGGCTAGATAGCATCACCGATGCAATGAATATGGACTTGAATATGGCTGAGATGGCTAGATGGCATCACCGATGCAATGAATATGGACTTGAATATGGCTGAGATGGCTAGATGGCATCACCGATGCAATGAATATGGACTTGAATATGGCTGAGATGGCTAGATGGCATCACCGATGCAATGAATATGGACTTGAATATGGCTGAGATGGCAAGATAGCATCACCGATGCAATGAATATGGACTTGAATATGGCTGAGATGGCTAGATAGCATCACCGATGCAATGAATATGGACTAGAATATGGCTGAGATGGCTAGATAGCATCACCGATGCAATGAATATGGACTTGAATTTCGATGAGATGGCTAGATGGCATCACCGATGCAATGAATATGGACTTGAATATGGCTGAGATGGCTAGATAGCATCACCGATGCAATGAATATGGACTTGAATATGGCTGAGATGGCTAGATAGCATCACCGATGCAATGAATATGGACTTGAATATGGCTGAGATGGCTAGATGGCATCTCCGATGCAATGAATATGGACTTGAATATGGCTGAGATGGCTAGATGGCATCACCGATGCAATGAATGGACTTGAATGTGGATGAGATGGCTAGATAGCATCACCGATGCAATGAATATGGACTTGAATATGGCTGAGATGGCTAGATGGCATCACCGATGCAATGAATATGGACTTGAATATGGCTGAGACGGGTAGATAGCATCACCGATGCAATGAATATGGACTTGAATATGGCTGAGATGGCAAGATAGCATCACCGATGCAATGAATATGGACTTGAATATGGCTGAGATGGCTAGATAGCATCACCGATGCAATGAATATGGACTTGAATATGGCTGAGATGGCTAGATAGCATCACCGATGCAATGAATATGGACTTGAATTTCGATGAGATGGCTAGATGGCATCACCGATGC
Organism: Heloderma suspectum; assembly: GCF_057233095.1. NCBI lineage: Eukaryota > Metazoa > Chordata > Lepidosauria > Squamata > Helodermatidae > Heloderma > Heloderma suspectum. The sequence goes on from NC_139475.1 coordinate 53,737,044, forward strand.
AATGAATATGGACTTGAATATGGCTGAGATGGCTAGATAGCATCACTGATGCAATGAATATGGACTTGAATATGGCTGAGACGGCTAGATAGCATCACCGATGCAATGAATATGGACTTGAGTATGGATGAGATGGCAAGATAGCATCACCGATGCAATGAATATGGACTTGAATATGGATGAGATGGCTAGATAGCATCACCGATGCAATGAATATGGACTAGAATATGGATGAGATGGCAAGATAGCATCACCGATGCAATGAATATGGACTTGAATATGGCTGAGATGGCTAGATGGCATCACCGATGCAATGAATATGGACTTGAATAAGGCTGAGATGGCTAGATGGCATCACCGATGCAATGAATATGGACTTGAATATGGCTGAGACGGCTAGATAGCATCACCGATGCAATGAATATGGACTTGAATATGGATGAGATGGCAAGATAGCATCACCGATGCAATGAATATGGACTTGAATATGGATGAGATGGCTAGATAGCTGAACCGATGCAATGAATATGGTCTTGAATATGGCTGAGATGGCTAGATAGCATCACCGATGCAATGAATATGGACTTGAATGTGGATGAGATGGCTAGATAGCATCACCGATGCAATGAATATGGACTAGAATATGGATGGGATGGCAAGATAGCATCACTGATGCAATGAATATGGACTTGAATATGGCTGACATAGCTAGATAGCATCACTGATGCAATGAATATGGACTTGAATATGGATGAGATGGCTAGATAGCATCACCGATGCAATGAATATGGACATGAATATGGCTGAGATGGCTAGATGGCATCACCGATGTAATGAATATGGACTTGAATATGGCTGAGATGGCTAGATAGCATCACCGATGCAATGAATATGGACTTGAATGTGGATGAGATGGCTAGATAGCATCACCGATGCAATGAATATGGACTTGAATATGGCTGAGATGGCTAGATAGCATCACAGATGGAATGAATATGGCCTTGAATATGGCTGAGACGGCTAGATAGCATCACAGATGCAATGAATATGGACTTGAATATGGATGAGATGGCTAGATAGCATCACCGAAGCAATGAATATGGACTTGAATATGGCTGAGATGGCTAGATAGCATCACAGATGCAATGAATATGGACTTGAATATGGATGAGATGGCTAGATAGCATCACCGATGCAATGAATATGGACTAGAATATGGATGAGATGGCAAGATAGCATCACCGATGCAATGAATATGGACTTGAATATGGCTGAGATGGATAGATAGCATCACTGATGCAATGAATATGGACTTGAATATGGCTGAGATGGCTAGATGGCATCACCGATGCAATGAATATGGACTTGAATATGGCTGAGATGGCTAGATAGCATCACCGATGCAATGAATATGGACTTGAATGTGGATGAGATGGCTAGATAGCATCACCGATGCAATGAATATGGACTTGAATATGGCTGAGATGGCTAGATAGCATCACTGATGCAATGAATATGGACTTGAATATGGCTGAGACGGCTAGATAGCATCACCGATGCAATGAATATGGACTTGAATATGGCTGAGATGGCAAGATAGCATCAACGATGCAATGAATATGGACTTGAATATGGATGAGATGGCTAGATAGCATCACCGATGCAATGAATATGGACTTGAATATGGATGAGATGGCAAGATAGCATCACCGATGCAATGAATATGGACTTGAATATGGATGAGATGGCAAGATAGCATCACTGATGCAATGAATATGGACTTGAATATGGATGAGATGGCTAGATAGCATCACCGATGCAATGAATATGGACTTGAATATGGCTGAGATGGCTAGATGGCATCACCGATGCAATGAATATGGACTTGAATATGGCTGAGATGGCTAGATGGCATCACCGATGCAATGAATATGGACTTGAATATGGCTGAGATGGCTAGATGGCATCACCGATGCAATGAATATGGACTTGAATATGGCTGAGACGGGTAGATAGCATCACCGATGCAATGAATATGGACTTGAATATGGCTGAGATGGCAAGATAGCATCACCGATGCAATGAATATGGACTTGAATATGGCTGAGATGGCTAGATAGCATCACCGATGCAATGAATATGGACTTGAATATGGCTGAGATGGCTAGATAGCATCACCGATGCAATGAATATGGACTTGAATTTCGATGAGATGGCTAGATGGCATCACCGATGCAATGAATATGGACTTGAATATGGCTGAGATGGCTAGATAGCATCACCGATGCAATGAATATGGACTTGAATATGGCTGAGATGGCTAGATAGCATCACCGATGCAATGAATATGGACTTGAATATGGCTGAGATGGCTAGATGGCATCTCCGATGCAATGAATATGGACTTGAATATGGCTGAGATGGCTAGATGGCATCACCGATGCAATGAATGGACTTGAATGTGGATGAGATGGCTAGATAGCATCACCGATGCAATGAATATGGACTTGAATATGGCTGAGATGGCTAGATGGCATCACCGATGCAATGAATATGGACTTGAATATGGCTGACACGGGTAGATAGCATCACCGATGCAATGAATATGGACTTGAATATGGCTGATATGGCAAGATAGCATCACCGATGCAATGAATATGGACTTGAATATGGCTGAGATGGCTAGATAGCATCACCGATGCAATGAATATGGACTTGAATATGGCTGAGATGGCTAGATAGCATCACCGATGCAATGAATATGGACTTGAATTTCGATGAGATGGCTAGATGGCATCACCGATGCAATGAATATGGACTTGAATATGGCTGAGATGGCTAAATAGCATCACTGATGCAATGAATATGGACTTGAATATGGCTGAGACGGCTAGATAGCATCACCGATGCAATGAATATGGACTTGAGTATGGATGAGATGGCAAGATAGCATCACCGATGCAATGAATATGGACTTGAATATGGATGAGATGGCTAGATAGCATCACCGATGCAATGAATATGGACTAGAATATGGATGAGATGGCAAGATAGCATCACCGATGCAATGAATATGGACTTGAATATGGCTGAGATGGCTAGATAGCATCACTGATGCAATGAATATGGACTTGAATAAGGCTGAGATGGCTAGATAGCATCACCGATGGAATGAATATGGACTTGAATTTGGCTGAGATGGCTAGATGGCATCAAGGATGCAATGAATATGGACTTGAATATGGCTGAGACGGCTAGATAGCATCACCGATGCAATGAATATGGACTTGAATATGGCTGAGACGGCTAGATAGCATCACCGATGCAATGAATATGGACTTGAATATGGCTGAGATGGCAAGATAGCATCAACGATGCAATGAATATGGACTTGAATATGGATGAGATGGCTAGATAGCATCACCGATGCAATGAATATGGACTAGAATATGGATGAGATGGCAAGATAGCATCACCGATGCAATGAATATAGACTTGAATGTGGATGAGATGGCTAGATAGCATCACCGATGCAATGAATATGGACTAGAATATGGATGGGATGGCAAGATAGCATCACTGATGCAATGAATATGGACTTGAATATGGCTGACATAGCTAGATAGCATCACTGATGCAATGAATATGGACTTGAATATGGATGAGATGGCTAGATAGCATCACCGATGCAATGAATATGGACTTGAATATGGCTGAGATGGCTAGATAGCATCACTGATGCAATGAATATGGACTTGAATATGGCTGAGATGGCTAGATAGCATCACCGATGCAATGAATATGGACTAGAATATGGATGAGATGGCTAGATGGCATCACCGATGCAATGAATATGGACTTGAATATGGCTGAGATGGCTAGATAGCATCACCGATGCAATGAATATGGACTTGAATGTGGATGAGATGGCTAGATAGGATCACCGATGCAATGAATATGGACTTGAATATGGCAGAGATGGCTAGATAGCATCACCGATGCAATGAATATGGACTTGAATATGGCTGAGATGGCTAGATGGCATCACCGATGCAATGAATATGGACTTGAATATGGCTGAGATGGCTAGATAGCATCACCGATGCAATGAATATGGACTTGAATGTGGATGAGATGGCTAGATAGCATCACCGATGCAATGAATATGGAGTTGAATATGGCTGAGATGGCTAGATAGCATCACCGATGCAATGAATATGGACTTGAATATGGATGAGATGGCTAGATAGCATCACCGATGCAATGAATATGGACTTGAATATGGCTGAGATGGCAAGATGGCATCACCGATGCAATGAATATGGACTTGAATTTGGCTGAGATGGCTAGATGGCATCAACGATGCAATGAACATGGACTTGAATATGGCTGAGATGGCTAGATGGCATCACCGATGCAATGAATATGGACTTGAATATGGCTGAGATGGCTAGATGGCATCACCGATGCAATGAATATGGACTTGAATATGGCTGAGATGGCTAGATAGCATCACCGATGCAATGAATATGGACTTGAATGTGGATGAGATGGCTAGATAGCATCACCGATGCAATGAATATGGACTTGAATATGGCTGAGATGGCTAGAGAGCATCACTGATGCAATGAATATGGACTTGAATATGGCTGAGACGGCTAGATAGCATCACCGATGCAATGAATATGGACTTGAATATGGCTGAGATGGCTAGATGGCATCACCGATGCAATGAATATGGACTTGAATTTGGCTGAGATGGCTAGATGGCATCACCGATGCAATGAATATGGACTAGAATATGGATGAGATGGCTAGATAGCTGAACCGATGCAATGAATATGGACTTGAATATGGCTGAGACGGGTAGATAGCATCACCGATGCAATGAATATGGACTTGAATATGGCTGAGATGGCAAGATAGCATCACCGATGCAATGAATATGGACTTGAATATGGCTGAGATGGCTAGATAGCATCACCGATGCAATGAATATGGACTTGAATATGGCTGAGATGGCTAGATAGCATCACCGATGCAATGAATATGGACTTGAATTTCGATGAGATGGCTAGATGGCATCACCGATGCAATGAATATGGACTTGAATATGGCTGAGATGGCTAGATAGCATCACCGATGCAATGAATATGGCCTTGAATATGGCTGAGATGGCTAGATAGCATCACCGATGCAATGAATATGGACTTGAATATGGCTGAGATGGCTAGATGGCATCTCCGATGCAATGAATATGGACTTGAATATGGCTGAGATGGCTAGATGGCATCACCGATGCAATGAATGGACTTGAATGTGGATGAGATGGCTAGATAGCATCACCGATGCAATGAATATGGACTTGAATATGGCTGAGATGGCTAGATGGCATCACCGATGCAATGAATATGGACTTGAATATGGCTGAGACGGGTAGATAGCATCACCGATGCAATGAATATGGACTTGAATATGGCTGATATGGCAAGATAGCATCACCGATGCAATGAATATGGACTTGAATATGGCTGAGATGGCTAGATAGCATCACCGATGCAATGAATATGGACTTGAATATGGCTGAGATGGCTAGATAGCATCACCGATGCAATGAATATGGACTTGAATTTCGATGAGATGGCTAGATGGCATCACCGATGCAATGAATATGGACTTGAATATGGCTGAGATGGCTAAATAGCATCACTGATGCAATGAATATGGACTTGAATATGGCTGAGACGGCTAGATAGCATCACCGATGCAATGAATATGGACTTGAGTATGGATGAGATGGCAAGATAGCATCACCGATGCAATGAATATGGACTTGAATATGGATGAGATGGCTAGATAGCATCACCGATGCAATGAATATGGACTAGAATATGGATGAGATGGCAAGATAGCATCACCGATGCAATGAATATGGACTTGAATATGGCTGAGATGGCTAGATAGCATCACTGATGCAATGAATATGGACTTGAATAAGGCTGAGATGGCTAGATAGCATCACCGATGGAATGAATATGGACTTGAATTTGGCTGAGATGGCTAGATGGCATCAAGGATGCAATGAATATGGACTTGAATATGGCTGAGACGGCTAGATAGCATCACCGATGCAATGAATATGGACTTGAATATGGCTGAGACGGCTAGATAGCATCACCGATGCAATGAATATGGACTTGAATATGGCTGAGATGGCAAGATAGCATCAACGATGCAATGAATATGGACTTGAATATGGATGAGATGGCTAGATAGCATCACCGATGCAATGAATATGGACTAGAATATGGATGAGATGGCAAGATAGCATCACCGATGCAATGAATATAGACTTGAATGTGGATGAGATGGCTAGATAGCATCACCGATGCAATGAATATGGACTAGAATATGGATGGGATGGCAAGATAGCATCACTGATGCAATGAATATGGACTTGAATATGGCTGACATAGCTAGATAGCATCACTGATGCAATGAATATGGACTTGAATATGGATGAGATGGCTAGATAGCATCACCGATGCAATGAATATGGACTTGAATATGGCTGAGATGGCTAGATAGCATCACTGATGCAATGAATATGGACTTGAATATGGCTGAGATGGCTAGATAGCATCACCGATGCAATGAATATGGACTAGAATATGGATGAGATGGCTAGATGGCATCACCGATGCAATGAATATGGACTTGAATATGGCTGAGATGGCTAGATAGCATCACCGATGCAATGAATATGGACTTGAATGTGGATGAGATGGCTAGATAGGATCACCGATGCAATGAATATGGACTTGAATATGGCAGAGATGGCTAGATAGCATCACCGATGCAATGAATATGGACTTGAATATGGCTGAGATGGCTAGATGGCATCACCGATGCAATGAATATGGACTTGAATATGGCTGAGATGGCTAGATAGCATCACCGATGCAATGAATATGGACTTGAATGTGGATGAGATGGCTAGATAGCATCACCGATGCAATGAATATGGACTTGAATATGGCTGAGATGGCTAGATAGCATCACCGATGCAATGAATATGGACTTGAATATGGATGAGATGGCTAGATAGCATCACCGATGCAATGAATATGGACTTGAATATGGCTGAGATGGCAAGATGGCATCACCGATGCAATGAATATGGACTTGAATTTGGCTGAGATGGCTAGATGGCATCAACGATGCAATGAACATGGACTTGAATATGGCTGAGATGGCTAGATGGCATCACCGATGCAATGAATATGGACTTGAATATGGCTGAGATGGCTAGATGGCATCACCGATGCAATGAATATGGACTTGAATATGGCTGAGATGGCTAGATAGCATCACCGATGCAATGAATATGGACTTGAATGTGGATGAGATGGCTAGATAGCATCACCGATGCAATGAATATGGACTTGAATATGGCTGAGATGGCTAGAGAGCATCACTGATGCAATGAATATGGACTTGAATATGGCTGAGACGGCTAGATAGCATCACCGATGCAATGAATATGGACTTGAATATGGCTGAGATGGCAAGATAGCATCACCGATGCAATGAATATGGACTTGAATATGGATGAGATGGCTAGATAGCATCACCGATGCAATGAATATGGACTAGAATATGGATGAGATGGCAAGATAGCATCACCGATGCAATGAATATGGACTTGAACATGGCTGAGATAGCTAGATAGCATCACAGATGCAATGAATATGGACTTGAATATGGCTGAGATGGCTAGATAGCATCACCGATGCAATGAATATGGACTTGAATATGGCTGAGATGGCTAGATGGCATCACCGATGCAATGAATATGGACCTGAATATGGCTGAGATGGCTAGATGGCATCACCGATGCAATGAATATGGACTTGAATATGGCTGAGATGGCTAGATGGCATCACCGATGCAATGAATATGGACTTGAATATGGCTGAGATGGCTAGATAGCATCACCGATGCAATGAATGGACTTGAATGTGGATGAGATGGCTAGATAGCATCACCGATGCAATGAATATGGACTTGAATATGGCTGAGATGGCTAGATGGCATCACCGATGCAATGAATATGGACTTGAATATGGCTGAGACGGGTAGATAGCATCACCGATGCAATGAATATGGACTTGAATATGGCTGAGATGGCAAGATAGCATCACCGATGCAATGAATATGGACTTGAATATGGATGAGATGGCTAGATAGCATCACCGATGCAATGAATATGGACTTGAATATGGCTGAGATGGCTAGATAGCATCACCGATGCAATGAATATGGACTTGAATGTGGATGAGATGGCTAGATAGCATCACCGATGCAATGAATATGGACTTGAATATGGATGGGATGGCAAGATAGCATCACTGATGCAATGAATATGGACTTGAATATGGCTGACATAGCTAGATAGCATCACCGATGCAATGAATATGGACTTGAATATGGATGAGATGGCTAGATAGCATCACTGATGCAATGAATATGGACTTGAATATGGCTGAGATGGCTAGATAGCATCACCGATGGAATGAATATGGACTTGAATTTGGCTGAGATGGCTAGATGGCATCAAGGATGCAATGAACATGGACTTGAATATGGCTGAGATGGCTAGATGGCATCACCGATGCAATGAATATGGACTTGAATATGGCTGAGATGGCTAGATGGCATCACCGATGCAATGAATATGGACTTGAATATGGCTGAGATGGCTAGATGGCATCACCGATGCAATGAATATGGACTTGAATATGGCTGAGATGGCTAGATAGCATCACTGATGCAATGAATATGGACTTGAATATGGCTGAGATGGCTAGATAGCATCACCGATGCAATGAACATGGACTAGAATTTGGCTGAGATGGCTAGATGGCATCACCGATGCAATGAACATGGACTTGAATATGGCTGAGATGGCTAGATGGCATCACCGATGCAATGAATATGGACTTGAATATGGCTGAGATGGCTAGATGGCATCACCGATGCAATGAATATGGACTTGAATATGGCTGAGATGGCTAGATAGCATCACCGATGCAATGAATATGGACTTGAATGTGGATGAGATGGCTAGATAGCATCACCGATGCAATGAATATGGACTTGAATATGGCTGAGATGGCTAGAGAGCATCACTGATGCAATGAATATGGACTTGAATATGGCTGAGACGGCTAGATAGCATCACAGATGCAATGAATATGGACTTGAATATGGATGAGATGGCTAGATAGCATCACCGAAGCAATGAATATGGACTTGAATATGGCTGAGATGGCTAGATAGCATCACAGATGCAATGAATATGGACTTGAATATGGATGAGATGGCTAGATAGCATCACCGATGCAATGAATATGGACTAGAATATGGATGAGATGGCAAGATAGCATCACCGATGCAATGAATATGGACTTGAATATGGCTGAGATGGATAGATGGCATCACTGATGCAATGAATATGGACTTGAATATGGCTGAGATGGCTAGATGGCATCACCGATGCAATGAATATGGACTTGAATATGGCTGAGATGGCTAGATAGCATCACCGATGCAATGAATATGGACTTGAATGTGGATGAGATGGCTAGATAGCATCACCGATGCAATGAATATGGACTTGAATATGGCTGAGATGGCTAGAGAGCATCACTGATGCAATGAATATGGACTTGAATATGGCTGAGACGGCTAGATAGCATCACCGATGCAATGAATATGGACTTGAATATGGCTGAGATGGCAAGATAGCATCACCGATGCAATGAATATGGACTTGAATATGGATGAGATGGCTAGATAGCATCACCGATGCAATGAATATGGACTAGAATATGGATGAGATGGCAAGTTAGCATCACCGATGCAATGAATATGGACTTGAATATGGATGAGATGGCAAGATAGCATCACTGATGCAATGAATATGGACTTGAATATGGATGAGATGGCTAGATAGCATCACCGATGCAATGAATATGGACTTGAATATGGCTGAGATGGCTAGATAGCATCACCGATGCAATGAATATGGACTTGAATATGGCTGAGATGGCTAGATGGCATCACCGATGCAATGAATATGGACTTGAATATGGCTGAGATGGCTAGATGGCATCACCGATGCAATGAATATGGACTTGAATATGGCTGAGATGGCTAGATAGCATCACCGATGCAATGAATGGACTTGAATGTGGATGAGATGGCTAGATAGCATCACCGATGCAATGAATATGGACTTGAATATGGCTGAGATGGCTAGATGGCATCACCGATGCAATGAATATGGACTTGAATATGGCTGAGATGGCTAGATGGCATCACCGATGCAATGAATATGGACTTGAATTTGGCTGAGATGGCTAGATGGCATCACCGATGCAATGAACATGGTTTTGAATATGGCTGAGATGACTAGATGGCATCACCGATGCAATGAATATGGACTTGAATATGGCTGAGATGGCTAAATAGCATCACTGATGCAATGAATATGGACTTGAATATGGCTGAGACGGCTAGATAGCATCACCGATGCAATGAATATGGACTTGAGTATGGATGAGATGGCAAGATAGCATCACCGATGCAATGAATATGGACTTGAATATGGATGAGATGGCTAGATAGCATCACCGATGCAATGAATATGGACTAGAATATGGATGAGATGGCAAGATAGCATCACCGATGCAATGAATATGGACTTGAATATGGCTGAGATGGCTAGATAGCATCACTGATGCAATGAATATGGACTTGAATAAGGCTGAGATGGCTAGATAGCATCACCGATGGAATGAATATGGACTTGAATTTGGCTGAGATGGCTAGATGGCATCAAGGATGCAATGAATATGGACTTGAATATGGCTGAGACGGCTAGATAGCATCACCGATGCAATGAATATGGACTTGAATATGGCTGAGACGGCTAGATAGCATCACCGATGCAATGAATATGGACTTGAATATGGCTGAGATGGCAAGATAGCATCAACGATGCAATGAATATGGACTTGAATATGGATGAGATGGCTAGATAGCATCACCGATGCAATGAATATGGACTAGAATATGGATGAGATGGCAAGATAGCATCACCGATGCAATGAATATAGACTTGAATGTGGATGAGATGGCTAGATAGCATCACCGATGCAATGAATATGGACTAGAATATGGATGGGATGGCAAGATAGCATCACTGATGCAATGAATATGGACTTGAATATGGCTGACATAGCTAGATAGCATCACTGATGCAATGAATATGGACTTGAATATGGATGAGATGGCTAGATAGCATCACCGATGCAATGAATATGGACTTGAATATGGCTGAGATGGCTAGATAGCATCACTGATGCAATGAATATGGACTTGAATATGGCTGAGATGGCTAGATAGCATCACCGATGCAATGAATATGGACTAGAATATGGATGAGATGGCTAGATGGCATCACCGATGCAATGAATATGGACTTGAATATGGCTGAGATGGCTAGATAGCATCACCGATGCAATGAATATGGACTTGAATGTGGATGAGATGGCTAGATAGGATCACCGATGCAATGAATATGGACTTGAATATGGCAGAGATGGCTAGATAGCATCACCGATGCAATGAATATGGACTTGAATATGGCTGAGATGGCTAGATGGCATCACCGATGCAATGAATATGGACTTGAATATGGCTGAGATGGCTAGATAGCATCACCGATGCAATGAATATGGACTTGAATGTGGATGAGATGGCTAGATAGCATCACCGATGCAATGAATATGGACTTGAATATGGCTGAGATGGCTAGATAGCATCACGGATGCAATGAATATGGACTTGAATATGGATGAGATGGCTAGATAGCATCACCGATGCAATGAATATGGACTTGAATATGGCTGAGATGGCAAGATGGCATCACCGATGCAATGAATATGGACTTGAATTTGGCTGAGATGGCTAGATGGCATCAACGATGCAATGAACATGGACTTGAATATGGCTGAGATGGCTAGATGGCATCACCGATGCAATGAATATGGACTTGAATATGGCTGAGATGGCTAGATGGCATCACCGATGCAATGAATATGGACTTGAATATGGCTGAGATGGCTAGATAGCATCACCGATGCAATGAATATGGACTTGAATGTGGATGAGATGGCTAGATAGCATCACCGATGCAATGAATATGGACTTGAATATGGCTGAGATGGCTAGAGAGCATCACTGATGCAATGAATATGGACTTGAATATGGCTGAGACGGCTAGATAGCATCACCGATGCAATGAATATGGACTTGAATATGGCTGAGATGGCAAGATAGCATCACCGATGCAATGAATATGGACTTGAATATGGATGAGATGGCTAGATAGCATCACCGATGCAATGAATATGGACTAGAATATGGATGAGATGGCAAGATAGCATCACCGATGCAATGAATATGGACTTGAACATGGCTGAGATAGCTAGATAGCATCACAGATGCAATGAATATGGACTTGAATATGGCTGAGATGGCTAGATAGCATCACCGATGCAATGAATATGGACTTGAATATGGCTGAGATGGCTAGATGGCATCACCGATGCAATGAATATGGACCTGAATATGGCTGAGATGGCTAGATGGCATCACCGATGCAATGAATATGGACTTGAATATGGCTGAGATGGCTAGATGGCATCACCGATGCAATGAATATGGACTTGAATATGGCTGAGATGGCTAGATAGCATCACCGATGCAATGAATGGACTTGAATGTGGATGAGATGGCTAGATAGCATCACCGATGCAATGAATATGGACTTGAATATGGCTGAGATGGCTAGATGGCATCACCGATGCAATGAATATGGACTTGAATATGGCTGAGACGGGTAGATAGCATCACCGATGCAATGAATATGGACTTGAATATGGCTGAGATGGCAAGATAGCATCACCGATGCAATGAATATGGACTTGAATATGGATGAGATGGCTAGATAGCATCACCGATGCAATGAATATGGACTTGAATATGGCTGAGATGGCTAGATAGCATCACCGATGCAATGAATATGGACTTGAATGTGGATGAGATGGCTAGATAGCATCACCGATGCAATGAATATGGACTAGAATATGGATGGGATGGCAAGATAGCATCACTGATGCAATGAATATGGACTTGAATATGGCTGACATAGCTAGATAGCATCACCGATGCAATGAATATGGACTTGAATATGGATGAGATGGCTAGATAGCATCACTGATGCAATGAATATGGACTTGAATATGGCTGAGATGGCTAGATAGCATCACCGATGGAATGAATATGGACTTGAATTTGGCTGAGATGGCTAGATGGCATCAAGGATGCAATGAACATGGACCTGAATATGGCTGAGATGGCTAGATGGCATCACCGATGCAATGAATATGGACTTGAATATGGCTGAGATGGCTAGATGGCATCACCGATGCAATGAATATGGACTTGAAGATGGCTGAGATGGCTAGATAGCATCACTGATGCAATGAATATGGACTTGAATATGGCTGAGATGGCTAGATAGCATCACCGATGGAATGAATATGGACTTGAATTTGGCTGAGATGGCTAGATGGCATCAACGATGCAATGAACATGGACTTGAATATGGCTGAGATGGCTAGATGGCATCACCGATGCAATGAATATGGACTTGAATATGGCTGAGATGGCTAGATGGCATCACCGATGCAATGAATATGGACTTGAATATGGCTGAGATGGCTAGATAGCATCACCGATGCAATGAATATGGACTTGAATGTGGATGAGATGGCTAGATAGCATCACCGATGCAATGAATATGGACTTGAATATGGCTGAGATGGCTAGATAGCATCACAGATGCAATGAATATGGACTTGAATATGGCTGAGACGGCTAGATAGCATCACAGATGCAATGAATATGGACTTGAATATGGATGAGATGGCTAGATAGCATCACCGAAGCAATGAATATGGACTTGAATATGGCTGAGATGGCTAGATAGCATCACAGATGCAATGAATATGGACTTGAATATGGATGAGATGGCTAGATAGCATCACCGATGCAATGAATATGGACTAGAATATGGATGAGATGGCAAGATAGCATCACCGATGCAATGAATATGGACTTGAATATGGCTGAGATGGATAGATAGCATCACTGATGCAATGAATATGGACTTGAATATGGCTGAGATGGCTAGATGGCATCACCGATGCAATGAATATGGACTTGAATATGGCTGAGATGGCTAGATAGCATCACCGATGCAATGAATATGGACTTGAATGTGGATGAGATGGCTAGATAGCATCACCGATGCAATGAATATGGACTTGAATATGGCTGAGATGGCTAGAGAGCATCACTGATGCAATGAATATGGACTTGAATATGGCTGAGACGGCTAGATAGCATCACCGATGCAATGAATATGGACTTGAATATGGCTGAGATGGCAAGATAGCATCACCGATGCAATGAATATGGACTTGAATATGGATGAGATGGCTAGATAGCATCACCGATGCAATGAATATGGACTAGAATATGGATGAGATGGCAAGTTAGCATCACCGATGCAATGAATATGGACTTGAATATGGATGAGATGGCAAGATAGCATCACTGATGCAATGAATATGGACTTGAATATGGATGAGATGGCTAGATAGCATCACCGATGCAATGAATATGGACTTGAATATGGCTGAGATGGCTAGATAGCATCACCGATGCAATGAATATGGACTTGAATATGGCTGAGATGGCTAGATGGCATCACCGATGCAATGAATATGGACTTGAATATGGCTGAGATGGCTAGATGGCATCACCGATGCAATGAATATGGACTTGAATATGGCTGAGATGGCTAGATAGCATCACCGATGCAATGAATGGACTTGAATGTGGATGAGATGGCTAGATAGCATCACCGATGCAATGAATATGGACTTGAATATGGCTGAGATGGCTAGATGGCATCACCGATGCAATGAATATGGACTTGAATATGGCTGAGATGGCTAGATGGCATCACCGATGCAATGAATATGGACTTGAATTTGGCTGAGATGGCTAGATGGCATCACCGATGCAATGAACATGGACTTGAATATGGCTGAGATGACTAGATGGCATCACCGATGCAATGAATATGGACTCGAATATGGCTGAGATGGCTAGATGGCATCACCGATGCAATGAATATGGACTTGAATATGGCGGAGACGGGTAGATAGCATCACCGATGCAATGAATGTGGACTTGAATATGGCGGAGATGGCAAGATAGCATCACCGATGCAATGAATATGGACTTGAATATGGATGAGATGGCTAGATAGCATCACCGATGCAATGAATATGGACTTGAATATGGTTGTGATGGCTAGATAGCATCACCGATGCAATGAATATGGACTTGAATGTGGATGAGATGGCTAGATAGCATCACCGATGCAATGAATATGGACTAGAATATGGATGGGATGGCAAGATAGCATCACGGATGCAATGAATATGGACTTGAATATGGCTGACATAGCTAGATAGCATCACTGATGCAATGAATATGGACTTGAATATGGATGAGATGGCTAGATAGCATCACCGATGCAATGAATATGGACTTGAATATGGCTGAGATGGCTAGATAGCATCACTGATGCAATGAATATGGACTTGAATATGGCTGAGATGGCTAGATAGCATCACCGATGCAATGAATATGGACTTGAATATGGCTGAGATGGCTAGATAGCATCACCGATGCAATGAATATGGACTTGAATGTGGATGAGATGGCTAGATAGCATCACCGATGCAATGAATATGGACTTGAATATGGCTGAGATGGCTAGATAGCATCACTGATACAATGAATATGGACTTGAATATGGCTGAGACGGCTAGATAGCATCACCGATGCAATGAATATGGACTTGAGTATGGATGAGATGGCAAGATGGCATCACCGATGCAATGAATATGGACTTGAATGTGGATGAGATGGCTAGATAGCATCACCGATGCAATGAATATGGACTTGAATATGGCTGAGATGGCTAGAGAGCATCACTGATGCAATGAATATGGACTTGAATATGGCTGAGACGGCTAGATAGCATCACCGATGCAATGAATATGGACTTGAATATGGCTGAGATGGCAAGATAGCATCACCGATGCAATGAATATGGACTTGAATATGGATGAGATGGCTAGATAGCATCACCGATGCAATGAATATGGACTAGAATATGGATGAGATGGCAAGATAGCATCACCGATGCAATGAATATGGACTTGAATATGGCTGAGATAGCTAGATAGCATCACCGATGCAATGAATATGGACTTGAATATGGCTGAGATGGCTAGATAGCATCACCGATGCAATGAATATGGACTTGAATATGGCTGAGATGGCTAGATAGCATCACCGATGCAATGAATATGGACTTGAATATGGCTGAGATGGCTAGATGGCATCTCCGATGCAATGAATATGGACTTGAATATGGCTGAGATGGCTAGATGGCATTACCGATGCAATGAATGGACTTGAATGTGGATGAGATGGCTAGATAGCATCACCGATGCAATGAATATGGACTTGAATATGGCTGAGATGGCTAGATGGCATCACCGATGCAATGAATATGGACTTGAATATGGCTGAGACGGGTAGATAGCATCACCGATGCAATGAATATGGACTTGAATATGGCTGAGATGGCAAGATAGCATCACCGATGCAATGAATATGGACTTGAATATGGCTGAGATGGCTAGATAGCATCACCGATGCAATGAATATGGACTTGAATATGGCTGAGATGGCTAGATAGCATCACCGATGCAATGAATATGGACTTGAATTTCGATGAGATGGCTAGATGGCATCACCGATGCAATGAATATGGACTTGAATATGGCTGAGATGGCTAGATAGCATCACCGATGCAATGAATATGGACTTGAATATGGCTGAGATGGCTAGATAGCATCACCGATGCAATGAATATGGACTTGAATATGGCTGAGATGGCTAGATGGCATCTCCGATGCAATGAATATGGACTTGAATATGGCTGAGATGGCTAGATGGCATCACCGATGCAATGAATGGACTTGAATGTGGATGAGATGGCTAGATAGCATCACCGATGCAATGAATATGGACTTGAATATGGCTGAGATGGCTAGATGGCATCACCGATGCAATGAATATGGACTTGAATATGGCTGAGACGGGTAGATAGCATCACCGATGCAATGAATATGGACTTGAATATGGCTGAGATGGCAAGATAGCATCACCGATGCAATGAATATGGACTTGAATATGGCTGAGATGGCTAGATAGCATCACCGATGCAATGAATATGGACTTGAATATGGCTGAGATGGCTAGATAGCATCACCGATGCAATGAATATGGACTTGAATTTCGATGAGATGGCTAGATGGCATCACCGATGCAATGAATATGGACTTGAATATGGCTGAGACGGCTAGATAGCATCACTGATGCAATGAATATGGACTTGAATATGGCTGAGACGGCTAGATAGCATCACCGATGCAATGAATATGGACTTGAGTATGGATGAGATGGCAAGATAGCATCACCGATGCAATGAATATGGACTTGAATATGGATGAGATGGCTAGATAGCATCACCAATGCAATGAATATGGACTAGAATATGGATGAGTTGGCAAGATAGCATCACCGATGCAATGAATATGGACTTGAATATGGCTGAGATGGCTAGATGGCATCACCGATGCAATGAATATGGACTTGAATAAGGCTGAGATGGCTAGATGGCATCACCGATGCAATGAATATGGACTTGAATATGGCTGAGACGGCTAGATAGCATCACCGATGCAATGAATATGGACTTGAATATGGATGAGATGGCAAGACAGCATCACTGATGCAATGAATATGGACTTGAATATGGCTGAGATGGCTAGATGGCATCACCGATGCAATGAATATGGACTTGAATATGGCTGAGACGGGTAGATAGCATCACCGATGCAATGAATATGGACTTGAATATGGCTGAGATGGCAAGATAGCATCACCGATGCAATGAATATGGACTTGAATATGGCTGAGATGGCTAGATAGCATCACCGATGCAATGAATATGGACTTGAATATGGCTGAGATGGCTAGATAGCATCACCGATGCAATGAATATGGACTTGAATTTCGATGAGATGGCTAGATGGCATCACCGATGCAATGAATATGGACTTGAATATGGCTGAGACGGCTAGATAGCATCACTGATGCAATGAATATGGACTTGAATATGGCTGAGACGGCTAGATAGCATCACCGATGCAATGAATATGGACTTGAGTATGGATGAGATGGCAAGATAGCATCACCGATGCAATGAATATGGACTTGAATATGGATGAGATGGCTAGATAGCATCACCAATGCAATGAATATGGACTAGAATATGGATGAGTTGGCAAGATAGCATCACCGATGCAATGAATATGGACTTGAATATGGCTGAGATGGCTAGATGGCATCACCGATGCAATGAATATGGACTTGAATAAGGCTGAGATGGCTAGATGGCATCACCGATGCAATGAATATGGACTTGAATATGGCTGAGACGGCTAGATAGCATCACCGATGCAATGAATATGGACTTGAATATGGATGAGATGGCAAGACAGCATCACTGATGCAATGAATATGGACTTGAATATGGATGAGATGGCTAGATAGCTGAACCGATGCAATGAATATGGACTTGAATGTGGATGAGATGGCTAGATAGCATCACCGATGCAATGAATATGGACTAGAATATGGATGGGATGGCAAGATAGCATCACTGATGCAATGAATATGGACTTGAATATGGCTGACATAGCTAGATAGCATCACTGATGCAATGAATATGGACTTGAATATGGATGAGATGGCTAGATAGCATCAGCGATGCAATGAATATGGACTTGAATATGGCTGAGATGGCTAGATAGCATCACTGATGCAATGAATATGGACTTGAATATGGCTGAGATGGCTAGATAGCATCACCGATGCAATGAATATGGACTAGAATATGGATGAGATGGCTAGATGGCATCACCGATGCAATGAATATGGAATTGAATATGGCTGAGATGGCTAGATAGCATCACCGATGCAATGAATATGGACTTGAATGTGGATGAGATGGCTAGATAGCATCACCGATGCAATGAATATGGACTTGAATATGGCAGAGATGGCTAGATAGCATCACCGATGCAATGAATATGGACTTGAATATGGCTGAGATGGCTAGATGGCATCACCGATGCAATGAATATGGACTTGAATATGGCTGAGATGGCTAGATAGCATCACCGATGCAATGAATATGGACTTGATTGTGGATGAGATGGCTAGATGGCATCACCGATGCAATGAATATGGACTTGAATATGGCTGAGATGGCTAGATAGCATCACCGATGCAATGAATATGGACTTGAATATGGATGAGATGGCTAGATAGCATCACCGATGCAATGAATATGGACTTGAATATGGCTGAGATGGCTAGATGGCATCACCGATGCAATGAATATGGACTTGAATTTGGCTGAGATGGCTAGATGGCATCAACGATGCAATGAACATGGACTTGAATATGGCTGAGATGGCTAGATGGCATCACCGATGCAATGAATATGGACTTGAATATGGCTGAGATGGCTAGATGGCATCACCGATGCAATGAATATGGACTTGAATATGGCTGAGATGGCTAGATAGCATCACCGATGCAATCAATATGGACTTGAATGTGGATGAGATGGCTAGATAGCATCACCGATGCAATGAATATGGACTTGAATATGGCTGAGATGGCTAGAGAGCATCACTGATGCAATGAATATGGACTTGAATATGGCTGAGACGGCTAGATAGCATCACCGATGCAATGAATATGGACTTGAATATGGCTGAGATGGCAAGATAGCATCACCGATGCAATGAATATGGACTTGAATATGGATGAGATGGCTAGATAGCATCACCGATGCAATGAATATGGACTAGAATATGGATGAGATGGCAAGATAGCATCACCGATGCAATGAATATGGACTTGAACATGGCTGAGATAGCTAGATAGCATCACAGATGCAATGAATATGGACTTGAATATGGCTGAGATGGCTAGATAGCATCACCGATGCAATGAATATGGACTTGAATATGGCTGAGATGGCTAGATAGCATCACCGATGCAATGAATATGGACTTGAATATGGCTGAGATG
The DNA here is from genome assembly GCF_057233095.1 of Heloderma suspectum. Taxonomy (NCBI): domain Eukaryota; kingdom Metazoa; phylum Chordata; class Lepidosauria; order Squamata; family Helodermatidae; genus Heloderma; species Heloderma suspectum. Next base: position 53,757,495 of record NC_139475.1, read on the forward strand.
GCTAGATGGCATCACCGATGCAATGAATATGGACTTGAATATGGCTGAGATGGCTAGATGGCATCACCGATGCAATGAATATGGACTTGAATATGGCTGAGATGGCTAGATGGCATCACCGATGCAATGAATATGGACTTGAATATGGCTGAGATGGCTAGATAGCATCACCGATGCAGTGAATGGACTTGAATGTGGATGAGATGGCTAGATAGCATCACCGATGCAATGAATATGGACTTGAATATGGCTGAGATGGCTAGATGGCATCACCGATGCAATGAATATGGACTTGAATATGGCTGAGACGGGTAGATAGCATCACCGATGCAATGAATATGGACTTGAATATGGCTGAGACGGCTAGATAGCATCACAGATGCAATGAATATGGACTTGAATATGGATGAGATGGCTAGATAGCATCACCGAAGCAATGAATATGGACTTGAATATGGCTGAGATGGCTAGATAGCATCACAGATGCAATGAATATGGACTTGAATATGGATGAGATGGCTAGATAGCATCACCGATGCAATGAATATGGACTAGAATATGGATGAGATGGCAAGATAGCATCACCGATGCAATGAATATGGACTTGAATATGGCTGAGATGGATAGATAGCATCACTGATGCAATGAATATGGACTTGAATATGGCTGAGATGGCTAGATGGCATCACCGATGCAATGAATATGGACTTGAATATGGCTGAGATGGCTAGATAGCATCACCGATGCAATGAATATGGACTTGAATGTGGATGAGATGGCTAGATAGCATCACCGATGCAATGAATATGGACTTGAATATGGCTGAGATGGCTAGAGAGCATCACTGATGCAATGAATATGGACTTGAATATGGCTGAGACGGCTAGATAGCATCACCGATGCAATGAATATGGACTTGAATATGGCTGAGATGGCAAGATAGCATCACCGATGCAATGAATATGGACTTGAATATGGATGAGATGGCTAGATAGCATCACCGATGCAATGAATATGGACTAGAATATGGATGAGATGGCAAGTTAGCATCACCGATGCAATGAATATGGACTTGAATATGGATGAGATGGCAAGATAGCATCACTGATGCAATGTATATAGACTTGAATATGGATGAGATGGCTAGATAGCATCACCGATGCGATGAATATGGACTTGAATATGGCTGAGATGGCTAGATAGCATCACCGATGCAATGAATATGGACTTGAATATGGCTGAGATGGCTAGATGGCATCACCGATGCAATGAATATGGACTTGAATATGGCTGAGATGGCTAGATGGCATCACCGATGCAATGAATATGGACTTGAATATGGCTGAGATGGCTAGATAGCATCACCGATGCAATGAATGGACTTGAATGTGGATGAGATGGCTAGATAGCATCACCGATGCAATGAATATGGACTTGAATATGGCTGAGATGGCTAGATGGCATCACCGATGCAATGAATATGGACTTGAATATGGCTGAGATGGCTAGATGGCATCACCGATGCAATGAATATGGACTTGAATTTGGCTGAGATGGCTAGATGGCATCACCGATGCAATGAACATGGACTTGAATATGGCTGAGATGGCTAGATGGCATCACCGATGCAATGAATATGGACTCGAATATGGCTGAGATGGCTAGATGGCATCACCGATGCAATGAATATGGACTTGAATATGGCGGAGACGGGTAGATAGCATCACCGATGCAATGAATGTGGACTTGAATATGGCGGAGATGGCAAGATAGCATCACCGATGCAATGAATATGGACTTGAATATGGATGAGATGGCTAGATAGCATCACCGATGCAATGAATATGGACTTGAATATGGTTGTGATGGCTAGATAGCATCACCGATGCAATGAATATGGACTTGAATGTGGATGAGATGGCTAGATAGCATCACCGATGCAATGAATATGGACTAGAATATGGATGGGATGGCAAGATAGCATCACGGATGCAATGAATATGGACTTGAATATGGCTGACATAGCTAGATAGCATCACTGATGCAATGAATATGGACTTGAATATGGATGAGATGGCTAGATAGCATCACCGATGCAATGAATATGGACTTGAATATGGCTGAGATGGCTAGATAGCATCACTGATGCAATGAATATGGACTTGAATATGGCTGAGATGGCTAGATAGCATCACCGATGCAATGAATATGGACTTGAATATGGCTGAGATGGCTAGATAGCATCACCGATGCAATGAATATGGACTTGAATGTGGATGAGATGGCTAGATAGCATCACCGATGCAATGAATATGGACTTGAATATGGCTGAGATGGCTAGATAGCATCACTGATACAATGAATATGGACTTGAATATGGCTGAGACGGCTAGATAGCATCACCGATGCAATGAATATGGACTTGAGTATGGATGAGATGGCAAGATGGCATCACCGATGCAATGAATATGGACTTGAATGTGGATGAGATGGCTAGATAGCATCACCGATGCAATGAATATGGACTTGAATGTGGATGAGATGGCTAGATAGCATCACCGATGCAATGAATATGGACTAGAATATGGATGGGATGGCAAGATAGCATCACGGATGCAATGAATATGGACTTGAATATGGCTGACATAGCTAGATAGCATCACTGATGCAATGAATATGGACTTGAATATGGATGAGATGGCTAGATAGCATCACCGATGCAATGAATATGGACTTGAATATGGCTGAGATGGCTAGATAGCATCACTGATGCAATGAATATGGACTTGAATATGGCTGAGATGGCTAGATAGCATCACCGATGCAATGAATATGGACTTGAATATGGCTGAGATGGCTAGATAGCATCACCGATGCAATGAATATGGACTTGAATGTGGATGAGATGGCTAGATAGCATCACCGATGCAATGAATATGGACTTGAATATGGCTGAGATGGCTAGATAGCATCACTGATACAATGAATATGGACTTGAATATGGCTGAGACGGCTAGATAGCATCACCGATGCAATGAATATGGACTTAAGTATGGATGAGATGGCAAGATGGCATCACCGATGCAATGAATATGGACTTGAATGTGGATGAGATGGCTAGATAGCATCACCGATGCAATGAATATGGACTTGAATATGGCTGAGATGGCTAGAGAGCATCACTGATGCAATGAATATGGACTTGAATATGGCTGAGACGGCTAGATAGCATCACCGATGCAATGAATATGGACTTGAATATGGCTGAGATGGCAAGATAGCATCACCGATGCAATGAATATGGACTTGAATATGGATGAGATGGCTAGATAGCATCACCGATGCAATGAATATGGACTAGAATATGGATGAGATGGCAAGATAGCATCACCGATGCAATGAATATGGACTTGAATATGGCTGAGATAGCTAGATAGCATCACCGATGCAATGAATATGGACTTGAATATGGCTGAGATGGCTAGATAGCATCACCGATGCAATGAATATGGACTTGAATATGGCTGAGATGGCTAGATAGCATCACCGATGCAATGAATATGGACTTGAATATGGCTGAGATGGCTAGATGGCATCTCCGATGCAATGAATATGGACTTGAATATGGCTGAGATGGCTAGATGGCATTACCGATGCAATGAATGGACTTGAATGTGGATGAGATGGCTAGATAGCATCACCGATGCAATGAATATGGACTTGAATATGGCTGAGATGGCTAGATGGCATCACCGATGCAATGAATATGGACTTGAATATGGCTGAGACGGGTAGATAGCATCACCGATGCAATGAATATGGACTTGAATATGGCTGAGATGGCAAGATAGCATCACCGATGCAATGAATATGGACTTGAATATGGCTGAGATGGCTAGATAGCATCACCGATGCAATGAATATGGACTCGAATATGGCTGAGATGGCTAGATAGCATCACCGATTTAATGAATATGGACTTGAATTTCGATGAGATGGCTAGATGGCATCACCGATGCAATGAATATGGACTTGAATATGGCTGAGATGGCTAGATAGCATCACCGATGCAATGAATATGGACTTGAATATGGCTGAGATGGCTAGATAGCATCACCGATGCAATGAATATGGACTTGAATATGGCTGAGATGGCTAGATGGCATCTCCGATGCAATGAATATGGACTTGAATATGGCTGAGATGGCTAGATGGCATCACCGATGCAATGAATGGACTTGAATGTGGATGAGATGGCTAGATAGCATCACCGATGCAATGAATATGGACTTGAATATGGCTGAGATGGCTAGATGGCATCACCGATGCAATGAATATGGACTTGAATATGGCTGAGACGGGTAGATAGCATCACCGATGCAATGAATATGGACTTGAATATGGCTGAGATGGCAAGATAGCATCACCGATGCAATGAATATGGACTTGAATATGGCTGAGATGGCTAGATAGCATCACCGATGCAATGAATATGGACTTGAATATGGCTGAGATGGCTAGATAGCATCACCGATGCAATGAATATGGACTTGAATTTCGATGAGATGGCTAGATGGCATCACCGATGCAATGAATATGGACTTGAATATGGCTGAGATGGCTAGATAGCATCACTGATGCAATGAATATGGACTTGAATATGGCTGAGACGGCTAGATAGCATCACCGATGCAATGAATATGGACTTGAGTATGGATGAGATGGCAAGATAGCATCACCGATGCAATGAATATGGACTTGAATATGGATGAGATGGCTAGATAGCATCACCGATGCAATGAATATGGACTAGAATATGGATGAGATGGCAAGATAGCATCACCGATGCAATGAATATGGACTTGAATATGGCTGAGATGGCTAGATGGCATCACCGATGCAATGAATATGGACTTGAATAAGGCTGAGATGGCTAGATGGCATCACCGATGCAATGAATATGGACTTGAATATGGCTGAGACGGCTAGATAGCATCACCGATGCAATGAATATGGACTTGAATATGGATGAGATGGCAAGATAGCATCACCGATGCAATGAATATGGACTTGAATATGGATGAGATGGCTAGATAGCTGAACCGATGCAATGAATATGGACTTGAATATGGCTGAGATGGCTAGATAGCATCACCGATGCAATGAATATGGACTTGAATGTGGATGAGATGGCTAGATAGCATCACCGATGCAATGAATATGGACTAGAATATGGATGGGATGGCAAGATAGCATCACTGATGCAATGAATATGGACTTGAATATGGCTGACATAGCTAGATAGCATCACTGATGCAATGAATATGGACTTGAATATGGATGAGATGGCTAGATAGCATCACCGATGCAATGAATATGGACTTGAATATGGCTGAGATGGCTAGATAGCATCACTGATGCAATGAATATGGACTTGAATATGGCTGAGATGGCTAGATAGCATCACCGATGCAATGAATATGGACTAGAATATGGATGAGATGGCTAGATGGCATCACCGATGCAATGAATATGGACTTGAATATGGCTGAGATGGCTAGATAGCATCACCGATGCAATGAATATGGACTTGAATGTGGATGAGATGGCTAGATAGCATCACCGATGCAATGAATATGGACTTGAATATGGCAGAGATGGCTAGATAGCATCACCGATGCAATGAATATGGACTTGAATATGGCTGAGATGGCTAGATGGCATCACCGATGCAATGAATATGGACTTGAATATAGCTGAGATGGCTAGAGAGCATCACCGATGCAATGAATATGGACTTGAATGTGGATGAGATGGCTAGATGGCATCACCGATGCAATGAATATGGACTTGAATATGGCTGAGATGGCTAGATAGCATCACCGATGCAATGAATATGGACTTGAATATGGATGAGATGGCTAGATAGCATCACCGATGCAATGAATATGGACTTGAATATGGCTGAGATGGCTAGATGGCATCACCGATGCAATGAATATGGACTTGAATTTGGCTGAGATGGCTAGATGGCATCAACGATGCAATGAACATGGACTTGAATATGGCTGAGATGGCTAGATGGCATCACCGATGCAATGAATATGGACTTGAATATGGCTGAGATGGCTAGATGGCATCACCGATGCAATGAATATGGACTTGAATATGGCTGAGATGGCTAGATAGCATCACCGATGCAATCAATATGGACTTGAATGTGGATGAGATGGCTAGATAGCATCACCGATGCAATGAATATGGACTTGAATATGGCTGAGATGGCTAGAGAGCATCACTGATGCAATGAATATGGACTTGAATATGGCTGAGACGGCTAGATAGCATCACCGATGCAATGAATATGGACTTGAATATGGCTGAGATGGCAAGATAGCATCACCGATGCAATGAATATGGACTTGAATATGGATGAGATGGCTAGATAGCATCACCGATGCAATGAATATGGACTTGAATATGGCTGAGATGGCTAGATAGCATCACCGATGCAATGAATATGGACTTGAATATGGCTGAGATGGCTAGATGGCATCACCGATGCAATGAATATGGACTTGAATATGGCTGAGATGGCTAGATGGCATCACCGATGCAATGAATATGGACTTGAATATGGCTGAGATGGCTAGATGGCATCACCGATGCAATGAATATGGACTTGAATATGGCTGAGATGGCTAGATAGCATCACCGATGCAATGAATGGACTTGAATGTGGATGAGATGGCTAGATAGCATCACCGATGCAATGAATATGGACTTGAATATGGCTGAGATGGCTAGATGGCATCACCGATGCAATGAATATGGACTTGAATATGGCTGAGATGGCAAGATAGCATCACCGATGCAATGAATATGGACTTGAATATGGATGGGATGGCTAGATAGCATCACCGATGCAATGAATATGGACTTGAATATGGCTGAGATGGCTAGATAGCATCACCGATGCAATGAATATGGACTTGAATGTGGATGAGATGGCTAGATAGCATCACCGATGCAATGAATATGGACTAGAATATGGATGGGATGGCAAGATAGCATCACTGATGCAATGAATATGGACTTGAATATGGCTGACATAGCTAGATAGCATCACCGATGCAATGAATATGGACTTGAATATGGATGAGATGGCTAGATAGCATCACCGATGCAATGAATATGGACTTGAATATGGCTGAGATGGCTAGATAGCATCACTGATGCAATGAATATGGACTTGAATATGGCTGAGATGGCTAGATAGCATCACCGATGGAATGAATATGGACTTGAATTTGGCTGAGATGGCTAGATGGCATCAAGGATGCAATGAACATGGACTTGAATATGGCTGAGATGGCTAGATGGCATCACCGATGCAATGAATATGGACTTGAATATGGCTGAGATGTCTAGATGGCATCACCGATGCAATGAATATGGACTTGAATATGGCTGAGATGGCTAGATAGCATCACGGATGCAATGAATATGGACTTGAATATGGCTGAGATGGCTAGATAGCATCACCGATGGAATGAATATGGACTTGAATTTGGCTGAGATGGCTAGATGGCATCAACGATGCAATGAACATGGACTTGAATATGGCTGAGATGGCTAGATGGCATCACCGATGCAATGAATATGGACTTGAATATGGCTGAGATGGCTAGATGGCATCACCGATGCAATGAATATGGACTTGAATATGGCTGAGATGGCTAGATAGCATCACCGATGCAATGAATATGGACTTGAATGTGGATGAGATGGCTAGATAGCATCACCGATGCAATGAATATGGACTTGAATATGGCTGAGATGGCTAGATAGCATCACAGATGCAATGAATATGGACTTGAATATGGCTGAGATGGCTAGATAGCATCACAGATGCAATGAATATGGACTTGAATATGGATGAGATGGCTAGATAGCATCACCGAAGCAATGAATATGGACTTGAATATGGCTGAGATGGCTAGATAGCCTCACAGATGCAATGAATATGGACTTGAATATGGATGAGATGGCTAGATAGCATCACCGATGCAATGAATATGGACTAGAATATGGATGAGATGGCAAGATAGCATCACCGATGCAATGAATATGGACTTGAATATGGCTGAGATGGATAGATAGCATCACTGATGCAATGAATATGGACTTGAATATTGCTGAGATTGCTAGATGGCATCACCGATGCAATGAATATGGACTTGAATATGGCTGAGATGGCTAGATAGCATCACCGATGCAATGAATATGGACTTGAATGTGGATGAGATGGCTAGATAGCATCACCGATGCAATGAATATGGACTTGAATATGGCTGAGATGGCTAGATAGCATCACTGATGCAATGAATATTAACTTGAATATGGCTGAGACGGCTAGATAGCATCACCGATGCAATGAATATGGACTTGAATATGGCTGAGATGGCAAGATAGCATCAACGATGCAATGAATATGGACTTGAATATGGATGAGATGGCTAGATAGCATCACCGATGCAATGAATATGGACTAGAATATGGATGAGATGGCAAGATAGCATCACCAATGCAATGAATATGGACTTGAATATGGATGAGATGGCAAGATAGCATCACTGATGCAATGAATATGGACTTGAATATGGATGAGATGGCTAGATAGCAGCACCGATGCAATGAATATGGACTTGAATATGGCTGAGATGGCTAGATGGCATCACCGATGCAATGAATATGGACTTGAATATGGCTGAGATGGCTAGATGGCATCACCGATGCAATGAATATGGACTTGAATATGGCTGAGATGGCTAGATGGCATCACCGATGCAATGAATATGGACTTGAATATGGCTGAGATGGCAAGATAGCATCACCGATGCAATGAATATGGACTTGAATATGGCTGAGATGGCTAGATAGCATCACCGATGCAATGAATATGGACTTGAATATGGCTGAGATGGCTAGATAGCATCACCGATGCAATGAATATGGACTTGAATTTCGATGAGATGGCTAGATGGCATCACCGATGCAATGAATATGGACTTGAATATGGCTGAGATGGCTAGATAGCATCACCGATGCAATGAATATGGACTTGAATATGGCTGAGATGGCTAGATAGCATCACCGATGCAATGAATATGGACTTGAATATGGCTGAGATGGCTAGATGGCATCTCCGATGCAATGAATATGGACTTGAATATGGCTGAGATGGCTAGATGGCATCACCGATGCAATGAATGGACTTGAATGTGGATGAGATGGCTAGATAGCATCACCGATGCAATGAATATGGACTTGAATATGGCTGAGATGGCTAGATGGCATCACCGATGCAATGAATATGGACTTGAATATGGCTGAGACGGGTAGATAGCATCACCGATGCAATGAATATGGACTTGAATATGGCTGAGATGGCAAGATAGCATCACCGATGCAATGAATATGGACTTGAATATGGCTGAGATGGCTAGATAGCATCACCGATGCAATGAATATGGACTTGAATATGGCTGAGATGGCTAGATAGCATCACCGATGCAATGAATATGGACTTGAATTTCGATGAGATGGCTAGATGGCATCACCGATGCAATGAATATGGACTTGAATATGGCTGAGATGGCTAGATAGCATCACTGATGCAATGAATATGGACTTGAATATGGCTGAGACGGCTAGATAGCATCACCGATGCAATGAAGATGGACTTGAGTATGGATGAGATGGCAAGATAGCATCACCGATGCAATGAATATGGACTTGAATATGGATGAGATGGCTAGATAGCATCACCGATGCAATGAATATGGACTAGAATATGGATGAGATGGCAAGATAGCATCACCGATGCAATGAATATGGACTTGAATATGGCTGAGATGGCTAGATGGCATCACCGATGCAATGAATATGGACTTGAATAAGGCTGAGATGGCTAGATGGCATCACCGATGCAATGAATATGGACTTGAATATGGCTGAGACGGCTAGATAGCATCACCGATGCAATGAATATGGACTTGAATATGGATGAGATGGCAAGATAGCATCACCGATGCAATGAATATGGACTTGAATATGGATGAGATGGCTAGATAGCTGAACCGATGCAATGAATATGGTCTTGAATATGGCTGAGATGGCTAGATAGCATCACCGATGCAATGAATATGGACTTGAATGTGGATGAGATGGCTAGATAGCATCACCGATGCAATGAATATGGACTAGAATATGGATGGGATGGCAAGATAGCATCACTGATGCAATGAATATGGACTTGAATATGGCTGACATAGCTAGATAGCATCACTGATGCAATGAATATGGACTTGAATATGGATGAGATGGCTAGATAGCATCACCGATGCAATGAATATGGACTTGAATATGGCTGAGATGGCTAGATGGCATCACCGATGTAATGAATATGGACTTGAATATGGCTGAGATGGCTAGATAGCATCACCGATGCAATGAATATGGACTTGAATGTGGATGAGATGGCTAGATAGCATCACCGATGCAATGAATATGGACTTGAATATGGCTGAGATGGCTAGATAGCATCACAGATGGAATGAATATGGCCTTGAATATGGCTGAGACGGCTAGATAGCATCACAGATGCAATGAATATGGACTTGAATATGGATGAGATGGCTAGATAGCATCACCGAAGCAATGAATATGGACTTGAATATGGCTGAGATGGCTAGATAGCATCACAGATGCAATGAATATGGACTTGAATATGGATGAGATGGCTAGATAGCATCACCGATGCAATGAATATGGACTAGAATATGGATGAGATGGCAAGATAGCATCACCGATGCAATGAATATGGACTTGAATATGGCTGAGATGGATAGATAGCATCACTGATGCAATGAATATGGACTTGAATATGGCTGAGATGGCTAGATGGCATCACCGATGCAATGAATATGGACTTGAATATGGCTGAGATGGCTAGATAGCATCACCGATGCAATGAATATGGACTTGAATGTGGATGAGATGGCTAGATAGCATCACCGATGCAATGAATATGGACTTGAATATGGCTGAGATGGCTAGATAGCATCACTGATGCAATGAATATGGACTTGAATATGGCTGAGACGGCTAGATAGCATCACCGATGCAATGAATATGGACTTGAATATGGCTGAGATGGCAAGATAGCATCAACGATGCAATGAATATGGACTTGAATATGGATGAGATGGCTAGATAGCATCACCGATGCAATGAATATGGACTTGAATATGGATGAGATGGCAAGATAGCATCACCGATGCAATGAATATGGACTTGAATATGGATGAGATGGCAAGATAGCATCACTGATGCAATGAATATGGACTTGAATATGGATGAGATGGCTAGATAGCATCACCGATGCAATGAATATGGACTTGAATATGGCTGAGATGGCTAGATGGCATCACCGATGCAATGAATATGGACTTGAATATGGCTGAGATGGCTAGATGGCATCACCGATGCAATGAATATGGACTTGAATATGGCTGAGATGGCTAGATGGCATCACCGATGCAATGAATGTGGACTTGAATATGGCTGAGACGGGTAGATAGCATCACCGATGCAATGAATATGGACTTGAATATGGCTGAGATGGCAAGATAGCATCACCGATGCAATGAATATGGACTTGAATATGGCTGAGATGGCTAGATAGCATCACCGATGCAATGAATATGGACTTGAATATGGCTGAGATGGCTAGATAGCATCACCGATGCAATGAATATGGACTTGAATTTCGATGAGATGGCTAGATGGCATCACCGATGCAATGAATATGGACTTGAATATGGCTGAGATGGCTAGATAGCATCACCGATGCAATGAATATGGACTTGAATATGGCTGAGATGGCTAGATAGCATCACCGATGCAATGAATATGGACTTGAATATGGCTGAGATGGCTAGATGGCATCTCCGATGCAATGAATATGGACTTGAATATGGCTGAGATGGCTAGATGCCATCACCGATGCAATGAATGGACTTGAATGTGGATGAGATGGCTAGATAGCATCACCGATGCAATGAATATGGACTTGAATATGGCTGAGATGGCTAGATGGCATCACCGATGCAATGAATATGGACTTGAATATGGCTGAGACGGGTAGATAGCATCACCGATGCAATGAATATGGACTTGAATATGGCTGATATGGCAAGATAGCATCACCGATGCAATGAATATGGACTTGAATATGGCTGAGATGGCTAGATAGCATCACCGATGCAATGAATATGGACTTGAATATGGCTGAGATGGCTAGATAGCATCACCGATGCAATGAATATGGACTTGAATTTCGATGAGATGGCTAGATGGCATCACCGATGCAATGAATATGGACTTGAATATGGCTGAGATGGCTAAATAGCATCACTGATGCAATGAATATGGACTTGAATATGGCTGAGACGGCTAGATAGCATCACCGATGCAATGAATATGGACTTGAGTATGGATGAGATGGCAAGATAGCATCACCGATGCAATGAATATGGACTTGAATATGGATGAGATGGCTAGATAGCATCACCGATGCAATGAATATGGACTAGAATATGGATGAGATGGCAAGATAGCATCACCGATGCAATGAATATGGACTTGAATATGGCTGAGATGGCTAGATAGCATCACTGATGCAATGAATATGGACTTGAATAAGGCTGAGATGGCTAGATAGCATCACCGATGGAATGAATATGGACTTGAATTTGGCTGAGATGGCTAGATGGCATCAAGGATGCAATGAATATGGACTTGAATATGGCTGAGACGGCTAGATAGCATCACCGATGCAATGAATATGGACTTGAATATGGCTGAGACGGCTAGATAGCATCACCGATGCAATGAATATGGACTTGAATATGGCTGAGATGGCAAGATAGCATCAACGATGCAATGAATATGGACTTGAATATGGATGAGATGGCTAGATAGCATCACCGATGCAATGAATATGGACTAGAATATGGATGAGATGGCAAGATAGCATCACCGATGCAATGAATATAGACTTGAATGTGGATGAGATGGCTAGATAGCATCACCGATGCAATGAATATGGACTAGAATATGGATGGGATGGCAAGATAGCATCACTGATGCAATGAATATGGACTTGAATATGGCTGACATAGCTAGATAGCATCACTGATGCAATGAATATGGACTTGAATATGGATGAGATGGCTAGATAGCATCACCGATGCAATGAATATGGACTTGAATATGGCTGAGATGGCTAGATAGCATCACTGATGCAATGAATATGGACTTGAATATGGCTGAGATGGCTAGATAGCATCACCGATGCAATGAATATGGACTAGAATATGGATGAGATGGCTAGATGGCATCACCGATGCAATGAATATGGACTTGAATATGGCTGAGATGGCTAGATAGCATCACCGATGCAATGAATATGGACTTGAATGTGGATGAGATGGCTAGATAGGATCACCGATGCAATGAATATGGACTTGAATATGGCAGAGATGGCTAGATAGCATCACCGATGCAATGAATATGGACTTGAATATGGCTGAGATGGCTAGATGGCATCACCGATGCAATGAATATGGACTTGAATATGGCTGAGATGGCTAGATAGCATCACCGATGCAATGAATATGGACTTGAATGTGGATGAGATGGCTAGATAGCATCACCGATGCAATGAATATGGACTTGAATATGGCTGAGATGGCTAGATAGCATCACCGATGCAATGAATATGGACTTGAATATGGATGAGATGGCTAGATAGCATCACCGATGCAATGAATATGGACTTGAATATGGCTGAGATGGCTAGATGGCATCTCCGATGCAATGAATATGGACTTGAATATGGCTGAGATGGCTAGATGCCATCACCGATGCAATGAATGGACTTGAATGTGGATGAGATGGCTAGATAGCATCACCGATGCAATGAATATGGACTTGAATATGGCTGAGATGGCTAGATGGCATCACCGATGCAATGAATATGGACTTGAATATGGCTGAGACGGGTAGATAGCATCACCGATGCAATGAATATGGACTTGAATATGGCTGATATGGCAAGATAGCATCACCGATGCAATGAATATGGACTTGAATATGGCTGAGATGGCTAGATAGCATCACCGATGCAATGAATATGGACTTGAATATGGCTGAGATGGCTAGATAGCATCACCGATGCAATGAATATGGACTTGAATTTCGATGAGATGGCTAGATGGCATCACCGATGCAATGAATATGGACTTGAATATGGCTGAGATGGCTAAATAGCATCACTGATGCAATGAATATGGACTTGAATATGGCTGAGACGGCTAGATAGCATCACCGATGCAGTGAATATGGACTTGAGTATGGATGAGATGGCAAGATAGCATCACCGATGCAATGAATATGGACTTGAATATGGATGAGATGGCTAGATAGCATCACCGATGCAATGAATATGGACTAGAATATGGATGAGATGGCAAGATAGCATCACCGATGCAATGAATATGGACTTGAATATGGCTGAGATGGCTAGATAGCATCACTGATGCAATGAATATGGACTTGAATAAGGCTGAGATGGCTAGATAGCATCACCGATGGAATGAATATGGACTTGAATTTGGCTGAGATGGCTAGATGGCATCAAGGATGCAATGAATATGGACTTGAATATGGCTGAGACGGCTAGATAGCATCACCGATGCAATGAATATGGACTTGAATATGGCTGAGACGGCTAGATAGCATCACCGATGCAATGAATATGGACTTGAATATGGCTGAGATGGCAAGATAGCATCAACGATGCAATGAATATGGACTTGAATATGGATGAGATGGCTAGATAGCATCACCGATGCAATGAATATGGACTAGAATATGGATGAGATGGCAAGATAGCATCACCGATGCAATGAATATAGACTTGAATGTGGATGAGATGGCTAGATAGCATCACCGATGCAATGAATATGGACTAGAATATGGATGGGATGGCAAGATAGCATCACTGATGCAATGAATATGGACTTGAATATGGCTGACATAGCTAGATAGCATCACTGATGCAATGAATATGGACTTGAATATGGATGAGATGGCTAGATAGCATCACCGATGCAATGAATATGGACTTGAATATGGCTGAGATGGCTAGATAGCATCACTGATGCAATGAATATGGACTTGAATATGGCTGAGATGGCTAGATAGCATCACCGATGCAATGAATATGGACTAGAATATGGATGAGATGGCTAGATGGCATCACCGATGCAATGAATATGGACTTGAATATGGCTGAGATGGCTAGATAGCATCACCGATGCAATGAATATGGACTTGAATGTGGATGAGATGGCTAGATAGGATCACCGATGCAATGAATATGGACTTGAATATGGCAGAGATGGCTAGATAGCATCACCGATGCAATGAATATGGACTTGAATATGGCTGAGATGGCTAGATGGCATCACCGATGCAATGAATATGGACTTGAATATGGCTGAGATGGCTAGATAGCATCACCGATGCAATGAATATGGACTTGAATGTGGATGAGATGGCTAGATAGCATCACCGATGCAATGAATATGGACTTGAATATGGCTGAGATGGCTAGATAGCATCACCGATGCAATGAATATGGACTTGAATATGGATGAGATGGCTAGATAGCATCACCGATGCAATGAATATGGACTTGAATATGGCTGAGATGGCAAGATGGCATCACCGATGCAATGAATATGGACTTGAATTTGGCTGAGATGGCTAGATGGCATCAACGATGCAATGAACATGGACTTGAATATGGCTGAGATGGCTAGATGGCATCACCGATGCAATGAATATGGACTTGAATATGGCTGAGATGGCTAGATGGCATCACCGATGCAATGAATATGGACTTGAATATGGCTGAGATGGCTAGATAGCATCACCGATGCAATGAATATGGACTTGAATGTGGATGAGATGGCTAGATAGCATCACCGATGCAATGAATATGGACTTGAATATGGCTGAGATGGCTAGAGAGCATCACTGATGCAATGAATATGGACTTGAATATGGCTGAGACGGCTAGATAGCATCACCGATGCAATGAATATGGACTTGAATATGGCTGAGATGGCAAGATAGCATCACCGATGCAATGAATATGGACTTGAATATGGATGAGATGGCTAGATAGCATCACCGATGCAATGAATATGGACTAGAATATGGATGAGATGGCTAGATAGCTGAACCGATGCAATGAATATGGACTTGAATATGGCTGAGACGGGTAGATAGCATCACCGATGCAATGAATATGGACTTGAATATGGCTGAGATGGCAAGATAGCATCACCGATGCAATGAATATGGACTTGAATATGGCTGAGATGGCTAGATAGCATCACCGATGCAATGAATATGGACTTGAATATGGCTGAGATGGCTAGATAGCATCACCGATGCAATGAATATGGACTTGAATTTCGATGAGATGGCTAGATGGCATCACCGATGCAATGAATATGGACTTGAATATGGCTGAGATGGCTAGATAGCATCACCGATGCAATGAATATGGACTTGAATATGGCTGAGATGGCTAGATAGCATCACCGATGCAATGAATATGGACTTGAATATGGCTGAGATGGCTAGATGGCATCTCCGATGCAATGAATATGGACTTGAATATGGCTGAGATGGCTAGATGGCATCACCGATGCAATGAATGGACTTGAATGTGGATGAGATGGCTAGATAGCATCACCGATGCAATGAATATGGACTTGAATATGGCTGAGATGGCTAGATGGCATCACCGATGCAATGAATATGGACTTGAATATGGCTGAGACGGGTAGATAGCATCACCGATGCAATGAATATGGACTTGAATATGGCTGATATGGCAAGATAGCATCACCGATGCAATGAATATGGACTTGAATATGGCTGAGATGGCTAGATAGCATCACCGATGCAATGAATATGGACTTGAATATGGCTGAGATGGCTAGATAGCATCACCGATGCAATGAATATGGACTTGAATTTCGATGAGATGGCTAGATGGCATCACCGATGCAATGAATATGGACTTGAATATGGCTGAGATGGCTAAATAGCATCACTGATGCAATGAATATGGACTTGAATATGGCTGAGACGGCTAGATAGCATCACCGATGCAATGAATATGGACTTGAGTATGGATGAGATGGCAAGATAGCATCACCGATGCAATGAATATGGACTTGAATATGGATGAGATGGCTAGATAGCATCACCGATGCAATGAATATGGACTAGAATATGGATGAGATGGCAAGATAGCATCACCGATGCAATGAATATGGACTTGAATATGGCTGAGATGGCTAGATAGCATCACTGATGCAATGAATATGGACTTGAATAAGGCTGAGATGGCTAGATAGCATCACCGATGGAATGAATATGGACTTGAATTTGGCTGAGATGGCTAGATGGCATCAAGGATGCAATGAATATGGACTTGAATATGGCTGAGACGGCTAGATAGCATCACCGATGCAATGAATATGGACTTGAATATGGCTGAGACGGCTAGATAGCATCACCGATGCAATGAATATGGACTTGAATATGGCTGAGATGGCAAGATAGCATCAACGATGCAATGAATATGGACTTGAATATGGATGAGATGGCTAGATAGCATCACCGATGCAATGAATATGGACTAGAATATGGATGAGATGGCAAGATAGCATCACCGATGCAATGAATATAGACTTGAATGTGGATGAGATGGCTAGATAGCATCACCGATGCAATGAATATGGACTAGAATATGGATGGGATGGCAAGATAGCATCACTGATGCAATGAATATGGACTTGAATATGGCTGACATAGCTAGATAGCATCACTGATGCAATGAATATGGACTTGAATATGGATGAGATGGCTAGATAGCATCACCGATGCAATGAATATGGACTTGAATATGGCTGAGATGGCTAGATAGCATCACTGATGCAATGAATATGGACTTGAATATGGCTGAGATGGCTAGATAGCATCACCGATGCAATGAATATGGACTAGAATATGGATGAGATGGCTAGATGGCATCACCGATGCAATGAATATGGACTTGAATATGGCTGAGATGGCTAGATAGCATCACCGATGCAATGAATATGGACTTGAATGTGGATGAGATGGCTAGATAGGATCACCGATGCAATGAATATGGACTTGAATATGGCAGAGATGGCTAGATAGCATCACCGATGCAATGAATATGGACTTGAATATGGCTGAGATGGCTAGATGGCATCACCGATGCAATGAATATGGACTTGAATATGGCTGAGATGGCTAGATAGCATCACCGATGCAATGAATATGGACTTGAATGTGGATGAGATGGCTAGATAGCATCACCGATGCAATGAATATGGACTTGAATATGGCTGAGATGGCTAGATAGCATCACCGATGCAATGAATATGGACTTGAATATGGATGAGATGGCTAGATAGCATCACCGATGCAATGAATATGGACTTGAATATGGCTGAGATGGCAAGATGGCATCACCGATGCAATGAATATGGACTTGAATTTGGCTGAGATGGCTAGATGGCATCAACGATGCAATGAACATGGACTTGAATATGGCTGAGATGGCTAGATGGCATCACCGATGCAATGAATATGGACTTGAATATGGCTGAGATGGCTAGATGGCATCACCGATGCAATGAATATGGACTTGAATATGGCTGAGATGGCTAGATAGCATCACCGATGCAATGAATATGGACTTGAATGTGGATGAGATGGCTAGATAGCATCACCGATGCAATGAATATGGACTTGAATATGGCTGAGATGGCTAGAGAGCATCACTGATGCAATGAATATGGACTTGAATATGGCTGAGACGGCTAGATAGCATCACCGATGCAATGAATATGGACTTGAATATGGCTGAGATGGCAAGATAGCATCACCGATGCAATGAATATGGACTTGAATATGGATGAGATGGCTAGATAGCATCACCGATGCAATGAATATGGACTAGAATATGGATGAGATGGCAAGATAGCATCACCGATGCAATGAATATGGACTTGAACATGGCTGAGATAGCTAGATAGCATCACAGATGCAATGAATATGGACTTGAATATGGCTGAGATGGCTAGATAGCATCACCGATGCAATGAATATGGACTTGAATATGGCTGAGATGGCTAGATAGCATCACCGATGCAATGAATATGGACTTGAATATGGCTGAGATGGCTAGATGGCATCACCGATGCAATGAATATGGACCTGAATATGGCTGAGATGGCTAGATGGCATCACCGATGCAATGAATATGGACTTGAATATGGCTGAGATGGCTAGATGGCATCACCGATGCAATGAATATGGACTTGAATATGGCTGAGATGGCTAGATAGCATCACCGATGCAATGAATGGACTTGAATGTGGATGAGATGGCTAGATAGCATCACCGATGCAATGAATATGGACTTGAATATGGCTGAGATGGCTAGATGGCATCACCGATGCAATGAATATGGACTTGAATATGGCTGAGACGGGTAGATAGCATCACCGATGCAATGAATATGGACTTGAATATGGCTGAGATGGCAAGATAGCATCACCGATGCAATGAATATGGAATTGAATATGGATGAGATGGCTAGATAGCATCACCGATGCAATGAATATGGACTTGAATATGGCTGAGATGGCTAGATAGCATCACCGATGCAATGAATATGGACTTGAATGTGGATGAGATGGCTAGATAGCATCACCGATGCAATGAATATGGACTAGAATATGGATGGGATGGCAAGATAGCATCACTGATGCAATGAATATGGACTTGAATATGGCTGAGATGGCTAGATAGCATCACCGATGCAATGAATATGGACTTGAATATGGATGAGATGGCTAGATAGCATCACTGATGCAATGAATATGGACTTGAATATGGCTGAGATGGCTAGATAGCATCACCGATGGAATGAATATGGACTTGAATTTGGCTGAGATGGCTAGATGGCATCAAGGATGCAATGAACATGGACTTGAATATGGCTGAGATGGCTAGATGGCATCACCGATGCAATGAATATGGACTTGAATATGGCTGAGATGGCTAGATGGCATCACCGATGCAATGAATATGGACTTGAATATGGCTGAGATGGCTAGATAGCATCACTGATGCAATGAATATGGACTTGAATATGGCTGAGATGGCTAGATAGCATCACCGATGGAATGAATATGGACTTGAATTTGGCTGAGATGGCTAGATGGCATCAACGATGCAATGAACATGGACTTGAATATGGCTGAGATGGCTAGATGGCATCACCGATGCAATGAATATGGACTTGAATATGGCTGAGATGGCTAGATGGCATCACCGATGCAATGAATATGGACTTGAATATGGCTGAGATGGCTAGATAGCATCACCGATGCAATGAATATGGACTTGAATGTGGATGAGATGGCTAGATAGCATCACCGATGCAATGAATATGGACTTGAATATGGCTGAGATGGCTAGATAGCATCACAGATGCAATGAATATGGACTTGAATATGGCTGAGACGGCTAGATAGCATCACAGATGCAATGAATATGGACTTGAATATGGATGAGATGGCTAGATAGCATCACCGAAGCAATGAATATGGACTTGAATATGGCTGAGATGGCTAGATAGCATCACAGATGCAATGAATATGGACTTGAATATGGATGAGATGGCTAGATAGCATCACCGATGCAATGAATATGGACTAGAATATGGATGAGATGGCAAGATAGCATCACCGATGCAATGAATATGGACTTGAATATGGCTGAGATGGATAGATAGCATCACTGATGCAATGAATATGGACTTGAATATGGCTGAGATGGCTAGATGGCATCACCGATGCAATGAATATGGACTTGAATATGGCTGAGATGGCTAGATAGCATCACCGATGCAATGAATATGGACTTGAATGTGGATGAGATGGCTAGATAGCATCACCGATGCAATGAATATGGACTTGAATATGGCTGAGATGGCTAGAGAGCATCACTGATGCAATGAATATGGACTTGAATATGGCTGAGACGGCTAGATAGCATCACCGATGCAATGAATATGGACTTGAATATGGCTGAGATGGCAAGATAGCATCACCGATGCAATGAATATGGACTTGAATATGGATGAGATGGCTAGATAGCATCACCGATGCAATGAATATGGACTAGAATATGGATGAGATGGCAAGTTAGCATCACCGATGCAATGAATATGGACTTGAATATGGATGAGATGGCAAGATAGCATCACTGATGCAATGAATATGGACTTGAATATGGATGAGATGGC
This sequence comes from Heloderma suspectum, assembly GCF_057233095.1. Classification (NCBI taxonomy): domain Eukaryota; kingdom Metazoa; phylum Chordata; class Lepidosauria; order Squamata; family Helodermatidae; genus Heloderma; species Heloderma suspectum. Next base: position 53,779,057 of record NC_139475.1, read on the forward strand.
TAGATAGCATCACCGATGCAATGAATATGGACTTGAATATGGCTGAGATGGCTAGATAGCATCACCGATGCAATGAATATGGACTTGAATATGGCTGAGATGGCTAGATGGCATCACCGATGCAATGAATATGGACTTGAATATGGCTGAGATGGCTAGATGGCATCACCGATGCAATGAATATGGACTTGAATATGGCTGAGATGGCTAGATAGCATCACCGATGCAATGAATGGACTTGAATGTGGATGAGATGGCTAGATAGCATCACCGATGCAATGAATATGGACTTGAATATGGCTGAGATGGCTAGATGGCATCACCGATGCAATGAATATGGACTTGAATATGGCTGAGATGGCTAGATGGCATCACCGATGCAATGAATATGGACTTGAATTTGGCTGAGATGGCTAGATGGCATCACCGATGCAATGAACATGGCCTTGAATATGGCTGAGATGACTAGATGGCATCACCGATGCAATGAATATGGACTCGAATATGGCTGAGATTGCAAGATGGCATCACCGATGCAATGAATATGGACTTGAATATGGCGGAGACGGGTAGATAGCATCACCGATGCAATGAATGTGGACTTGAATATGGCGGAGATGGCAAGATAGCATCACCGATGCAATGAATATGGACTTGAATATGGATGAGATGGCTAGATAGCATCACCGATGCAATGAATATGGACTTGAATATGGTTGTGATGGCTAGATAGCATCACCGATGCAATGAATATGGACTTGAATGTGGATGAGATGGCTAGATAGCATCACCGATGCAATGAATATGGACTAGAATATGGATGGGATGGCAAGATAGCATCACGGATGCAATGAATATGGACTTGAATATGGCTGACATAGCTAGATAGCATCACTGATGCAATGAATATGGACTTGAATATGGATGAGATGGCTAGATAGCATCACCGATGCAATGAATATGGACTTGAATATGGCTGAGATGGCTAGATAGCATCACTGATGCAATGAATATGGACTTGAATATGGCTGAGATGGCTAGATAGCATCACCGATGCAATGAATATGGACTTGAATATGGCTGAGATGGCTAGATAGCATCACCGATGCAATGAATATGGACTTGAATGTGGATGAGATGGCTAGATAGCATCACCGATGCAATGAATATGGACTTGAATATGGCTGAGATGGCTAGATAGCATCACTGATACAATGAATATGGACTTGAATATGGCTGAGACGGCTAGATAGCATCACCGATGCAATGAATATGGACTTGAGTATGGATGAGATGGCAAGATGGCATCAACGATGCAATGAATATGGACTTGAATGTGGATGAGATGGCTAGATAGCATCACCGATGCAATGAATATGGACTTGAATATGGCTGAGATGGCTAGAGAGCATCACTGATGCAATGAATATGGACTTGAATATGGCTGAGACGGCTAGATAGCATCACCGATGCAATGAATATGGACTTGAATATGGCTGAGATGGCAAGATAGCATCACCGATGCAATGAATATGGACTTGAATATGGATGAGATGGCTAGATAGCATCACCGATGCAATGAATATGGACTAGAATATGGATGAGATGGCAAGATAGCATCACCGATGCAATGAATATGGACTTGAATATGGCTGAGATAGCTAGATAGCATCACCGATGCAATGAATATGGACTTGAATATGGCTGAGATGGCTAGATAGCATCACCGATGCAATGAATATGGACTTGAATATGGCTGAGATGGCTAGATAGCATCACCGATGCAATGAATATGGACTTGAATATGGCTGAGATGGCTAGATGGCATCTCCGATGCAATGAATATGGACTTGAATATGGCTGAGATGGCTAGATGGCATTACCGATGCAATGAATGGACTTGAATGTGGATGAGATGGCTAGATAGCATCACCGATGCAATGAATATGGACTTGAATATGGCTGAGATGGCTAGATGGCATCACCGATGCAATGAATATGGACTTGAATATGGCTGAGACGGGTAGATAGCATCACCGATGCAATGAATATGGACTTGAATATGGCTGAGATGGCAAGATAGCATCACCGATGCAATGAATATGGACTTGAATATGGCTGAGATGGCTAGATAGCATCACCGATGCAATGAATATGGACTTGAATATGGCTGAGATGGCTAGATAGCATCACCGATGCAATGAATATGGACTTGAATTTCGATGAGATGGCTAGATGGCATCACCGATGCAATGAATATGGACTTGAATATGGCTGAGATGGCTAGATAGCATCACCGATGCAATGAATATGGACTTGAATATGGCTGAGATGGCTAGATAGCATCACCGATGCAATGAATATGGACTTGAATATGGCTGAGATGGCTAGATGGCATCTCCGATGCAATGAATATGGACTTGAATATGGCTGAGATGGCTAGATGGCATCACCGATGCAATGAATGGACTTGAATGTGGATGAGATGGCTAGATAGCATCACCGATGCAATGAATATGGACTTGAATATGGCTGAGATGGCTAGATGGCATCACCGATGCAATGAATATGGACTTGAATATGGCTGAGACGGGTAGATAGCATCACCGATGCAATGAATATGGACTTGAATATGGCTGAGATGGCAAGATAGCATCACCGATGCAATGAATATGGACTTGAATATGGCTGAGATGGCTAGATAGCATCACCGATGCAATGAATATGGACTTGAATATGGCTGAGATGGCTAGATAGCATCACCGATGCAATGAATATGGACTTGAATTTCGATGAGATGGCTAGATGGCATCACCGATGCAATGAATATGGACTTGAATATGGCTGAGACGGCTAGATAGCATCACTGATGCAATGAATATGGACTTGAATATGGCTGAGACGGCTAGATAGCATCACCGATGCAATGAATATGGACTTGAGTATGGATGAGATGGCAAGATAGCATCACCGATGCAATGAATATGGACTTGAATATGGATGAGATGGCTAGATAGCATCACCAATGCAATGAATATGGACTAGAATATGGATGAGTTGGCAAGATAGCATCACCGATGCAATGAATATGGACTTGAATATGGCTGAGATGGCTAGATGGCATCACCGATGCAATGAATATGGACTTGAATAAGGCTGAGATGGCTAGATGGCATCACCGATGCAATGAATATGGACTTGAATATGGCTGAGATGGCTAGATAGCATCACCGATGCAATGAATATGGACTTGAATATGGATGAGATGGCAAGACAGCATCACTGATGCAATGAATATGGACTTGAATATGGATGAGATGGCTAGATAGCTGAACCGATGCAATGAATATGGACTTGAATATGGCTGAGATGGCTAGATAGCATCACCGATGCAATGAATATGGACTTGAATGTGGATGAGATGGCTAGATAGCATCACCGATGCAATGAATATGGAATAGAATATGGATGGGATGGCAAGATAGCATCACTGATGCAATGAATATGGACTTGAATATGGCTGACATAGCTAGATAGCATCACTGATGCAATGAATATGGACTTGAATATGGATGAGATGGCTAGATAGCATCAGCGATGCAATGAATATGGACTTGAATATGGCTGAGATGGCTAGATAGCATCACTGATGCAATGAATATGGACTTGAATATGGCTGAGATGGCTAGATAGCATCACCGATGCAATGAATATGGACTAGAATATGGATGAGATGGCTAGATGGCATCACCGATGCAATGAATATGGAATTGAATATGGCTGAGATGGCTAGATAGCATCACCGATGCAATGAATATGGACTTGAATGTGGATGAGATGGCTAGATAGCATCACCGATGCAATGAATATGGACTTGAATATGGCAGAGATGGCTAGATAGCATCACCGATGCAATGAATATGGACTTGAATATGGCTGAGATGGCTAGATGGCATCACCGATGCAATGAATATGGACTTGAATATGGCTGAGATGGCTAGATAGCATCACCGATGCAATGAATATGGACTTGATTGTGGATGAGATGGCTAGATGGCATCACCGATGCAATGAATATGGACTTGAATATGGCTGAGATGGCTAGATAGCATCACCGATGCAATGAATATGGACTTGAATATGGATGAGATGGCTAGATAGCATCACCGATGCAATGAATATGGACTTGAATATGGCTGAGATGGCTAGATGGCATCACCGATGCAATGAATATGGACTTGAATTTGGCTGAGATGGCTAGATGGCATCAACGATGCAATGAACATGGACTTGAATATGGCTGAGATGGCTAGATGGCATCACCGATGCAATGAATATGGACTTGAATATGGCTGAGATGGCTAGATGGCATCACCGATGCAATGAATATGGACTTGAATATGGCTGAGATGGCTAGATAGCATCACCGATGCAATCAATATGGACTTGAATGTGGATGAGATGGCTAGATAGCATCACCGATGCAATGAATATGGACTTGAATATGGCTGAGATGGCTAGAGAGCATCACTGATGCAATGAATATGGACTTGAATATGGCTGAGACGGCTAGATAGCATCACCGATGCAATGAATATGGACTTGAATATGGCTGAGATGGCAAGATAGCATCACCGATGCAATGAATATGGACTTGAATATGGATGAGATGGCTAGATAGCATCACCGATGCAATGAATATGGACTAGAATATGGATGAGATGGCAAGATAGCATCACCGATGCAATGAATATGGACTTGAACATGGCTGAGATAGCTAGATAGCATCACAGATGCAATGAATATGGACTTGAATATGGCTGAGATGGCTAGATAGCATCACCGATGCAATGAATATGGACTTGAATATGGCTGAGATGGCTAGATAGCATCACCGATGCAATGAATATGGACTTGAATATGGCTGAGATGGCTAGATGGCATCACCGATGCAATGAATATGGACTTGAATATGGCTGAGATGGCTAGATGGCATCACCGATGCAATGAATATGGACTTGAATATGGCTGAGATGGCTAGATGGCATCACCGATGCAATGAATATGGACTTGAATATGGCTGAGATGGCTAGATAGCATCACCGATGCAATGAATGGACTTGAATGTGGATGAGATGGCTAGATAGCATCACCGATGCAATGAATATGGACTTGAATATGGCTGAGATGGCTAGATGGCATCACCGATGCAATGAATATGGACTTGAATATGGCTGAGACGGGTAGATAGCATCACCGATGCAATGAATATGGACTTGAATATGGCTGAGATGGCAAGATAGCATCACCGATGCAATGAATATGGACTTGAATATGGATGAGATGGCTAGATAGCATCACCGATGCAATGAATATGGACTTGAATATGGCTGAGATGGCTAGATAGCATCACCGATGCAATGAATATGGACTTGAATGTGGATGAGATGGCTAGATAGCATCACCGATGCAATGAATATGGACTAGAATATGGATGGGATGGCAAGATAGCATCACTGATGCAATGAATATGGACTTGAATATGGCTGACATAGCTAGATAGCATCACCGATGCAATGAATATGGACTTGAATATGGATATGATGGCTAGATAGCATCACTGATGCAATGAATATGGACTTGAATATGGCTGAGATGGCTAGATAGCATCACCGATGGAATGAATATGGACTTGAATTTGGCTGAGATGGCTAGATGGCATCAAGGATGCAATGAACATGGACTTGAATATGGCTGAGATGGCTAGATGGCATCACCGATGCAATGAATATGGACTTGAATATGGCTGAGATGGCTAGATGGCATCACCGATGCAATGAATATGGACTTGAATATGGCTGAGATGGCTAGATAGCATCACTGATGCAATGAATATGGACTTGAATATGGCTGAGATGGCTAGATAGCATCACCGATGGAATGAATATGGACTTGAATTTGGCTGAGATGGCTAGATGGCATCAACGATGCAATGAACATGGACTTGAATATGGCTGAGATGGCTAGATGGCATCACCGATGCAATGAATATGGACTTGAATATGGCTGAGATGGCTAGATGGCATCACCGATGCAATGAATATGGACTTGAATATGGCTGAGATGGCTAGATAGCATCACCGATGCAATGAATATGGACTTGAATGTGGATGAGATGGCTAGATAGCATCACCGATGCAATGAATATGGACTTGAATATGGCTGAGATGGCTAGATAGCATCACAGATGCAATGAATATGGACTTGAATATGGCTGAGACGGCTAGATAGCATCACAGATGCAATGAATATGGACTTGAATATGGATGAGATGGCTAGATAGCATCACCGAAGCAATGAATATGGACTTGAATATGGCTGAGATGGCTAGATAGCATCACAGATGCAATGAATATGGACTTGAATATGGATGAGATGGCTAGATAGCATCACCGATGCAATGAATATGGACTAGAATATGGATGAGATGGCAAGATAGCATCACCGATGCAATGAATATGGACTTGAATATGGCTGAGATGGATAGATAGCATCACTGATGCAATGAATATGGACTTGAATATGGCTGAGATGGCTAGATGGCATCACCGATGCAATGAATATGGACTTGAATATGGCTGAGATGGCTAGATAGCATCACCGATGCAATGAATATGGACTTGAATGTGGATGAGATGGCTAGATAGCATCACCGATGCAATGAATATGGACTTGAATATGGCTGAGATGGCTAGAGAGCATCACTGATGCAATGAATATGGACTTGAATATGGCTGAGACGGCTAGATAGCATCACCGATGCAATGAATATGGACTTGAATATGGCTGAGATGGCAAGATAGCATCACCGATGCAATGAATATGGACTTGAATATGGATGAGATGGCTAGATAGCATCACCGATGCAATGAATATGGACTAGAATATGGATGAGATGGCAAGTTAGCATCACCGATGCAATGAATATGGACTTGAATATGGATGAGATGGCAAGATAGCATCACTGATGCAATGTATATAGACTTGAATATGGATGAGATGGCTAGATAGCATCACCGATGCGATGAATATGGACTTGAATATGGCTGAGATGGCTAGATAGCATCACCGATGCAATGAATATGGACTTGAATATGGCTGAGATGGCTAGATGGCATCACCGATGCAATGAATATGGACTTGAATATGGCTGAGATGGCTAGATGGCATCACCGATGCAATGAATATGGACTTGAATATGGCTGAGATGGCTAGATAGCATCACCGATGCAATGAATGGACTTGAATGTGGATGAGATGGCTAGATAGCATCACCGATGCAATGAATATGGACTTGAATATGGCTGAGATGGCTAGATGGCATCACCGATGGAATGAATATGGACTTGAATATGGCTGAGATGGCTAGATGGCATCACCGATGCAATGAATATGGACTTGAATTTGGCTGAGATGGCTAGATGGCATCACCGATGCAATGAACATGGACTTGAATATGGCTGAGATGGCTAGATGGCATCACCGATGCAATGAATATGGACTCGAATATGGCTGAGATGGCTAGATGGCATCACCGATGCAATGAATATGGACTTGAATATGGCGGAGACGGGTAGATAGCATCACCGATGCAATGAATGTGGACTTGAATATGGCGGAGATGGCAAGATAGCATCACCGATGCAATGAATATGGACTTGAATATGGATGAGATGGCTAGATAGCATCACCGATGCAATGAATATGGACTTGAATATGGTTGTGATGGCTAGATAGCATCACCGATGCAATGAATATGGACTTGAATGTGGATGAGATCGCTAGATAGCATCACCGATGCAATGAATATGGACTAGAATATGGATGGGATGGCAAGATAGCATCACGGATGCAATGAATATGGACTTGAATATGGCTGACATAGCTAGATAGCATCACTGATGCAATGAATATGGACTTGAATATGGATGAGATGGCTAGATAGCATCAACGATGCAATGAATATGGACTTGAATATGGCTGAGATGGCTAGATAGCATCACTGATGCAATGAATATGGACTTGAATATGGCTGAGATGGCTAGATAGCATCACCGATGCAATGAATATGGACTTGAATATGGCTGAGATGGCTAGATAGCATCACCGATGCAATGAAAATGGACTTGAATGTGGATGAGATGGCTAGATAGCATCACCGATGCAATGAATATGGACTTGAATATGGCTGAGATGGCTAGATAGCATCACTAATACAATGAATATGGACTTGAATATGGCTGAGACGGCTAGATAGCATCACCGATGCAATGAATATGGACTTGAGTATGGATGAGATGGCAAGATGGCATCACCGATGCAATGAATATGGACTTGAATGTGGATGAGATGGCTAGATAGCATCACCGATGCAATGAATATGGACTTGAATATGGCTGAGATGGCTAGAGAGCATCACTGATGCAATGAATATGGACTTGAATATGGCTGAGACGGCTAGATAGCATCACCGATGCAATGAATATGGACTTGAATATGGCTGAGATGGCAAGATAGCATCACCGATGCAATGAATATGGACTTGAATATGGATGAGATGGCTAGATAGCATCACCGATGCAATGAATATGGACTAGAATATGGATGAGATGGCAAGATAGCATCACCGATGCAATGAATATGGACTTGAATATGGCTGAGATAGCTAGATAGCATCACCGATGCAATGAATATGGACTTGAATATGGCTGAGATGGCTAGATAGCATCACCGATGCAATGAATATGGACTTGAATATGGCTGAGATGGCTAGATAGCATCACCGATGCAATGAATATGGACTTGAATATGGCTGAGATGGCTAGATGGCATCTCCGATGCAATGAATATGGACTTGAATATGGCTGAGATGGCTAGATGGCATTACCGATGCAATGAATGGACTTGAATGTGGATGAGATGGCTAGATAGCATCACCGATGCAATGAATATGGACTTGAATATGGCTGAGATGGCTAGATGGCATCACCGATGCAATGAATATGGACTTGAATATGGCTGAGACGGGTAGATAGCATCACCGATGCAATGAATATGGACTTGAATATGGCTGAGATGGCAAGATAGCATCACCGATGCAATGAATATGGACTTGAATATGGCTGAGATGGCTAGATAGCATCACCGATGCAATGAATATGGACTTGAATATGGCTGAGATGGCTAGATAGCATCACCGATGCAATGAATATGGACTTGAATTTCGATGAGATGGCTAGATGGCATCACCGATGCAATGAATATGGACTTGAATATGGCTGAGATGGCTAGATAGCATCACCGATGCAATGAATATGGACTTGAATATGGCTGAGATGGCTAGATAGCATCACCGATGCAATGAATATGGACTTGAATATGGCTGAGATGGCTAGATGGCATCTCCGATGCAATGAATATGGACTTGAATATGGCTGAGATGGCTAGATGGCATCACCGATGCAATGAATGGACTTGAATGTGGATGAGATGGCTAGATAGCATCACCGATGCAATGAATATGGACTTGAATATGGCTGAGATGGCTAGATGGCATCACCGATGCAATGAATATGGACTTGAATATGGCTGAGACGGGTAGATAGCATCACTGATGCAATGAATATGGACTTGAATATGGCTGAGATGGCAAGATAGCATCACCGATGCAATGAATATGGACTTGAATATGGCTGAGATGGCTAGATAGCATCACCGATGCAATGAATATGGACTTGAATATGGCTGAGATGGCTAGATAGCATCACCGATGCAATGAATATGGACTTGAATTTCGATGAGATGGCTAGATGGCATCACCGATGCAATGAATATGGACTTGAATATGGCTGAGACGGCTAGATAGCATCACTAATGCAATGAATATGGACTTGAATATGGCTGAGACGGCTAGATAGCATCACCGATGCAATGAATATGGACTTGAGTATGGATGAGATGGCAAGATAGCATCACCGATGCAATGAATATGGACTTGAATATGGATGAGATGGCTAGATAGCATCACCAATGCAATGAATATGGACTAGAATATGGATGAGATGGCAAGATAGCATCACCGATGCAATGAATATGGACTTGAATATGGCTGAGATGGCTAGATGGCATCACCGATGCAATGAATATGGACTTGAATAAGGCTGAGATGGCTAGATGGCATCACCGATGCAATGAATATGGACTTGAATATGGCTGAGACGGCTAGATAGCATCACCGATGCAATGAATATGGACTTGAATGTGGATGAGATGGCTAGATAGCATCACCGATGCAATGAATATGGACTAGAATATGGATGGGATGGCAAGATAGCATCACTGATGCAATGAATATGGACTTGAATATGGCTGACATAGCTAGATAGCATCACCGATGCAATGAATATGGACTTGAATATGGATATGATGGCTAGATAGCATCACTGATGCAATGAATATGGACTTGAATATGGCTGAGATGGCTAGATAGCATCACCGATGGAATGAATATGGACTTGAATTTGGCTGAGATGGCTAGATGGCATCAAGGATGCAATGAACATGGACTTGAATATGGCTGAGATGGCTAGATGGCATCACCGATGCAATGAATATGGACTTGAATATGGCTGAGATGGCTAGATGGCATCACCGATGCAATGAATATGGACTTGAATATGGCTGAGATGGCTAGATAGCATCACTGATGCAATGAATATGGACTTGAATATGGCTGAGATGGCTAGATAGCATCACCGATGGAATGAATATGGACTTGAATTTGGCTGAGATGGCTAGATGGCATCAACGATGCAATGAACATGGACTTGAATATGGCTGAGATGGCTAGATGGCATCACCGATGCAATGAATATGGACTTGAATATGGCTGAGATGGCTAGATGGCATCACCGATGCAATGAATATGGACTTGAATATGGCTGAGATGGCTAGATAGCATCACCGATGCAATGAATATGGACTTGAATGTGGATGAGATGGCTAGATAGCATCACCGATGCAATGAATATGGACTTGAATATGGCTGAGATGGCTAGATAGCATCACAGATGCAATGAATATGGACTTGAATATGGCTGAGACGGCTAGATAGCATCACAGATGCAATGAATATGGACTTGAATATGGATGAGATGGCTAGATAGCATCACCGAAGCAATGAATATGGACTTGAATATGGCTGAGATGGCTAGATAGCATCACAGATGCAATGAATATGGACTTGAATATGGATGAGATGGCTAGATAGCATCACCGATGCAATGAATATGGACTAGAATATGGATGAGATGGCAAGATAGCATCACCGATGCAATGAATATGGACTTGAATATGGCTGAGATGGATAGATAGCATCACTGATGCAATGAATATGGACTTGAATATGGCTGAGATGGCTAGATGGCATCACCGATGCAATGAATATGGACTTGAATATGGCTGAGATGGCTAGATAGCATCACCGATGCAATGAATATGGACTTGAATGTGGATGAGATGGCTAGATAGCATCACCGATGCAATGAATATGGACTTGAATATGGCTGAGATGGCTAGAGAGCATCACTGATGCAATGAATATGGACTTGAATATGGCTGAGACGGCTAGATAGCATCACCGATGCAATGAATATGGACTTGAATATGGCTGAGATGGCAAGATAGCATCACCGATGCAATGAATATGGACTTGAATTTGGCTGAGATGGCTAGATGGCATCACCGATGCAATGAACATGGACTTGAATATGGCTGAGATGGCTAGATGGCATCACCGATGCAATGAATATGGACTCGAATATGGCTGAGATGGCTAGATGGCATCACCGATGCAATGAATATGGACTTGAATATGGCGGAGACGGGTAGATAGCATCACCGATGCAATGAATGTGGACTTGAATATGGCGGAGATGGCAAGATAGCATCACCGATGCAATGAATATGGACTTGAATATGGATGAGATGGCTAGATAGCATCACCGATGCAATGAATATGGACTTGAATATGGTTGTGATGGCTAGATAGCATCACCGATGCAATGAATATGGACTTGAATGTGGATGAGATCGCTAGATAGCATCACCGATGCAATGAATATGGACTAGAATATGGATGGGATGGCAAGATAGCATCACGGATGCAATGAATATGGACTTGAATATGGCTGACATAGCTAGATAGCATCACTGATGCAATGAATATGGACTTGAATATGGATGAGATGGCTAGATAGCATCACCGATGCAATGAATATGGACTTGAATATGGCTGAGATGGCTAGATAGCATCACTGATGCAATGAATATGGACTTGAATATGGCTGAGATGGCTAGATAGCATCACCGATGCAATGAATATGGACTTGAATATGGCTGAGATGGCTAGATAGCATCACCGATGCAATGAAAATGGACTTGAATGTGGATGAGATGGCTAGATAGCATCACCGATGCAATGAATATGGACTTGAATATGGCTGAGATGGCTAGATAGCATCACTGATACAATGAATATGGACTTGAATATGGCTGAGACGGCTAGATAGCATCACCGATGCAATGAATATGGACTTGAGTATGGATGAGATGGCAAGATGGCATCACCGATGCAATGAATATGGACTTGAATGTGGATGAGATGGCTAGATAGCATCACCGATGCAATGAATATGGACTTGAATATGGCTGAGATGGCTAGAGAGCATCACTGATGCAATGAATATGGACTTGAATATGGCTGAGACGGCTAGATAGCATCACCGATGCAATGAATATGGACTTGAATATGGCTGAGATGGCAAGATAGCATCACCGATGCAATGAATATGGACTTGAATATGGATGAGATGGCTAGATAGCATCACCGATGCAATGAATATGGACTAGAATATGGATGAGATGGCAAGATAGCATCACCGATGCAATGAATATGGACTTGAATATGGCTGAGATAGCTAGATAGCATCACCGATGCAATGAATATGGACTTGAATATGGCTGAGATGGCTAGATAGCATCACCGATGCAATGAATATGGACTTGAATATGGCTGAGATGGCTAGATAGCATCACCGATGCAATGAATATGGACTTGAATATGGCTGAGATGGCTAGATGGCATCTCCGATGCAATGAATATGGACTTGAATATGGCTGAGATGGCTAGATGGCATTACCGATGCAATGAATGGACTTGAATGTGGATGAGATGGCTAGATAGCATCACCGATGCAATGAATATGGACTTGAATATGGCTGAGATGGCTAGATGGCATCACCGATGCAATGAATATGGACTTGAATATGGCTGAGACGGGTAGATAGCATCACCGATGCAATGAATATGGACTTGAATATGGCTGAGATGGCAAGATAGCATCACCGATGCAATGAATATGGACTTGAATATGGCTGAGATGGCTAGATAGCATCACCGATGCAATGAATATGGACTTGAATATGGCTGAGATGGCTAGATAGCATCACCGATGCAATGAATATGGACTTGAATTTCGATGAGATGGCTAGATGGCATCACCGATGCAATGAATATGGACTTGAATATGGCTGAGATGGCTAGATAGCATCACCGATGCAATGAATATGGACTTGAATATGGCTGAGATGGCTAGATAGCATCACCGATGCAATGAATATGGACTTGAATATGGCTGAGATGGCTAGATGGCATCTCCGATGCAATGAATATGGACTTGAATATGGCTGAGATGGCTAGATGTCATCACCGATGCAATGAATGGACTTGAATGTGGATGAGATGGCTAGATAGCATCACCGATGCAATGAATATGGACTTGAATATGGCTGAGATGGCTAGATGGCATCACCGATGCAATGAATATGGACTTGAATATGGCTGAGACGGGTAGATAGCATCACTGATGCAATGAATATGGACTTGAATATGGCTGAGATGGCAAGATAGCATCACCGATGCAATGAATATGGACTTGAATATGGCTGAGATGGCTAGATAGCATCACCGATGCAATGAATATGGACTTGAATATGGCTGAGATGGCTAGATAGCATCACCGATGCAATGAATATGGACTTGAATTTCGATGAGATGGCTAGATGGCATCACCGATGCAATGAATATGGACTTGAATATGGCTGAGACGGCTAGATAGCATCACTGATGCAATGAATATGGACTTGAATATGGCTGAGACGGCTAGATAGCATCACCGATGCAATGAATATGGACTTGAGTATGGATGAGATGGCAAGATAGCATCACCGATGCAATGAATATGGACTTGAATATGGATGAGATGGCTAGATAGCATCACCAATGCAATGAATATGGACTAGAATATGGATGAGATGGCAAGATAGCATCACCGATGCAATGAATATGGACTTGAATATGGCTGAGATGGCTAGATGGCATCACCGATGCAATGAATATGGACTTGAATAAGGCTGAGATGGCTAGATGGCATCACCGATGCAATGAATATGGACTTGAATATGGCTGAGACGGCTAGATAGCATCACCGATGCAATGAATATGGACTTGAATGTGGATGAGATGGCTAGATAGCATCACCGATGCAATGAATATGGACTAGAATATGGATGGGATGGCAAGATAGCATCACTGATGCAATGAATATGGACTTGAATATGGCTGACATAGCTAGATAGCATCACCGATGCAATGAATATGGACTTGAATATGGATATGATGGCTAGATAGCATCACTGATGCAATGAATATGGACTTGAATATGGCTGAGATGGCTAGATAGCATCACCGATGGAATGAATATGGACTTGAATTTGGCTGAGATGGCTAGATGGCATCAAGGATGCAATGAACATGGACTTGAATATGGCTGAGATGGCTAGATGGCATCACCGATGCAATGAATATGGACTTGAATATGGCTGAGATGGCTAGATGGCATCACCGATGCAATGAATATGGACTTGAATATGGCTGAGATGGCTAGATAGCATCACTGATGCAATGAATATGGACTTGAATATGGCTGAGATGGCTAGATAGCATCACCGATGGAATGAATATGGACTTGAATTTGGCTGAGATGGCTAGATGGCATCACCGATGCAATGAACATGGACTTGAATATGGCTGAGATGGCTAGATGGCATCACCGATGCAATGAATATGGACTTGAATATGGCTGAGATGGCTAGATGGCATCACCGATGCAATGAATATGGACTTGAATATGGCTGAGATGGCTAGATAGCATCACCGATGCAATGAATATGGACTTGAATGTGGATGAGATGGCTAGATAGCATCACCGATGCAATGAATATGGACTTGAATATGGCTGAGATGGCTAGATAGCATCACTGATACAATGAATATGGACTTGAATATGGCTGAGACGGCTAGATAGCATCACCGATGCAATGAATATGGACTTGAGTATGGATGAGATGGCAAGATGGCATCACCGATGCAATGAATATGGACTTGAATGTGGATGAGATGGCTAGATAGCATCACCGATGCAATGAATATGGACTTGAATATGGCTGAGATGGCTAGAGAGCATCACTGATGCAATGAATATGGACTTGAATATGGCTGAGACGGCTAGATAGCATCACCGATGCAATGAATATGGACTTGAATATGGCTGAGATGGCAAGATAGCATCACCGATGCAATGAATATGGACTTGAATATGGATGAGATGGCTAGATAGCATCACCGATGCAATGAATATGGACTAGAATATGGATGAGATGGCAAGATAGCATCACCGATGCAATGAATATGGACTTGAATATGGCTGAGATAGCTAGATAGCATCACCGATGCAATGAATATGGACTTGAATATGGCTGAGATGGCTAGATAGCATCACCGATGCAATGAATATGGACTTGAATATGGCTGAGATGGCTAGATAGCATCACCGATGCAATGAATATGGACTTGAATATGGCTGAGATGGCTAGATGGCATCTCCGATGCAATGAATATGGACTTGAATATGGCTGAGATGGCTAGATGGCATTACCGATGCAATGAATGGACTTGAATGTGGATGAGATGGCTAGATAGCATCACCGATGCAATGAATATGGACTTGAATATGGCTGAGATGGCTAGATGGCATCACCGATGCAATGAATATGGACTTGAATATGGCTGAGACGGGTAGATAGCATCACCGATGCAATGAATATGGACTTGAATATGGCTGAGATGGCAAGATAGCATCACCGATGCAATGAATATGGACTTGAATATGGCTGAGATGGCTAGATAGCATCACCGATGCAATGAATATGGACTTGAATATGGCTGAGATGGCTAGATAGCATCACCGATGCAATGAATATGGACTTGAATTTCGATGAGATGGCTAGATGGCATCACCGATGCAATGAATATGGACTTGAATATGGCTGAGATGGCTAGATAGCATCACCGATGCAATGAATATGGACTTGAATATGGCTGAGATGGCTAGATAGCATCACCGATGCAATGAATATGGACTTGAATATGGCTGAGATGGCTAGATGGCATCTCCGATGCAATGAATATGGACTTGAATATGGCTGAGATGGCTAGATGGCATCACCGATGCAATGAATGGACTTGAATGTGGATGAGATGGCTAGATAGCATCACCGATGCAATGAATATGGACTTGAATATGGCTGAGATGGCTAGATGGCATCACCGATGCAATGAATATGGACTTGAATATGGCTGAGACGGGTAGATAGCATCACTGATGCAATGAATATGGACTTGAATATGGCTGAGATGGCAAGATAGCATCACCGATGCAATGAATATGGACTTGAATATGGCTGAGATGGCTAGATAGCATCACCGATGCAATGAATATGGACTTGAATATGGCTGAGATGGCTAGATAGCATCACCGATGCAATGAATATGGACTTGAATTTCGATGAGATGGCTAGATGGCATCACCGATGCAATGAATATGGACTTGAATATGGCTGAGACGGCTAGATAGCATCACTAATGCAATGAATATGGACTTGAATATGGCTGAGACGGCTAGATAGCATCACCGATGCAATGAATATGGACTTGAGTATGGATGAGATGGCAAGATAGCATCACCGATGCAATGAATATGGACTTGAATATGGATGAGATGGCTAGATAGCATCACCAATGCAATGAATATGGACTAGAATATGGATGAGATGGCAAGATAGCATCACCGATGCAATGAATATGGACTTGAATATGGCTGAGATGGCTAGATGGCATCACCGATGCAATGAATATGGACTTGAATAAGGCTGAGATGGCTAGATGGCATCACCGATGCAATGAATATGGACTTGAATATGGCTGAGACGGCTAGATAGCATCACCGATGCAATGAATATGGACTTGAATGTGGATGAGATGGCTAGATAGCATCACCGATGCAATGAATATGGACTAGAATATGGATGGGATGGCAAGATAGCATCACTGATGCAATGAATATGGACTTGAATATGGCTGACATAGCTAGATAGCATCACCGATGCAATGAATATGGACTTGAATATGGATATGATGGCTAGATAGCATCACTGATGCAATGAATATGGACTTGAATATGGCTGAGATGGCTAGATAGCATCACCGATGGAATGAATATGGACTTGAATTTGGCTGAGATGGCTAGATGGCATCAAGGATGCAATGAACATGGACTTGAATATGGCTGAGATGGCTAGATGGCATCACCGATGCAATGAATATGGACTTGAATATGGCTGAGATGGCTAGATGGCATCACCGATGCAATGAATATGGACTTGAATATGGCTGAGATGGCTAGATAGCATCACTGATGCAATGAATATGGACTTGAATATGGCTGAGATGGCTAGATAGCATCACCGATGGAATGAATATGGACTTGAATTTGGCTGAGATGGCTAGATGGCATCAACGATGCAATGAACATGGACTTGAATATGGCTGAGATGGCTAGATGGCATCACCGATGCAATGAATATGGACTTGAATATGGCTGAGATGGCTAGATGGCATCACCGATGCAATGAATATGGACTTGAATATGGCTGAGATGGCTAGATAGCATCACCGATGCAATGAATATGGACTTGAATGTGGATGAGATGGCTAGATAGCATCACCGATGCAATGAATATGGACTTGAATATGGCTGAGATGGCTAGATAGCATCACAGATGCAATGAATATGGACTTGAATATGGCTGAGACGGCTAGATAGCATCACAGATGCAATGAATATGGACTTGAATATGGATGAGATGGCTAGATAGCATCACCGAAGCAATGAATATGGACTTGAATATGGCTGAGATGGCTAGATAGCATCACAGATGCAATGAATATGGACTTGAATATGGATGAGATGGCTAGATAGCATCACCGATGCAATGAATATGGACTAGAATATGGATGAGATGGCAAGATAGCATCACCGATGCAATGAATATGGACTTGAATATGGCTGAGATGGATAGATAGCATCACTGATGCAATGAATATGGACTTGAATATGGCTGAGATGGCTAGATGGCATCACCGATGCAATGAATATGGACTTGAATATGGCTGAGATGGCTAGATAGCATCACCGATGCAATGAATATGGACTTGAAT
The DNA here is from genome assembly GCF_057233095.1 of Heloderma suspectum. Lineage (NCBI taxonomy): Eukaryota > Metazoa > Chordata > Lepidosauria > Squamata > Helodermatidae > Heloderma > Heloderma suspectum. The sequence continues at coordinate 53,797,793 of NC_139475.1, forward strand.
GTGGATGAGATGGCTAGATAGCATCACCGATGCAATGAATATGGACTTGAATATGGCTGAGATGGCTAGAGAGCATCACTGATGCAATGAATATGGACTTGAATATGGCTGAGACGGCTAGATAGCATCACCGATGCAATGAATATGGACTTGAATATGGCTGAGATGGCAAGATAGCATCACCGATGCAATGAATATGGACTTGAATTTGGCTGAGATGGCTAGATGGCATCACCGATGCAATGAACATGGACTTGAATATGGCTGAGATGGCTAGATGGCATCACCGATGCAATGAATATGGACTCGAATATGGCTGAGATGGCTAGATGGCATCACCGATGCAATGAATATGGACTTGAATATGGCGGAGACGGGTAGATAGCATCACCGATGCAATGAATGTGGACTTGAATATGGCGGAGATGGCAAGATAGCATCACCGATGCAATGAATATGGACTTGAATATGGATGAGATGGCTAGATAGCATCACCGATGCAATGAATATGGACTTGAATATGGTTGTGATGGCTAGATAGCATCACCGATGCAATGAATATGGACTTGAATGTGGATGAGATCGCTAGATAGCATCACCGATGCAATGAATATGGACTAGAATATGGATGGGATGGCAAGATAGCATCACGGATGCAATGAATATGGACTTGAATATGGCTGACATAGCTAGATAGCATCACTGATGCAATGAATATGGACTTGAATATGGATGAGATGGCTAGATAGCATCACCGATGCAATGAATATGGACTTGAATATGGCTGAGATGGCTAGATAGCATCACTGATGCAATGAATATGGACTTGAATATGGCTGAGATGGCTAGATAGCATCACCGATGCAATGAATATGGACTTGAATATGGCTGAGATGGCTAGATAGCATCACCGATGCAATGAAAATGGACTTGAATGTGGATGAGATGGCTAGATAGCATCACCGATGCAATGAATATGGACTTGAATATGGCTGAGATGGCTAGATAGCATCACTGATACAATGAATATGGACTTGAATATGGCTGAGACGGCTAGATAGCATCACCGATGCAATGAATATGGACTTGAGTATGGATGAGATGGCAAGATGGCATCACCGATGCAATGAATATGGACTTGAATGTGGATGAGATGGCTAGATAGCATCACCGATGCAATGAATATGGACTTGAATATGGCTGAGATGGCTAGAGAGCATCACTGATGCAATGAATATGGACTTGAATATGGCTGAGACGGCTAGATAGCATCACCGATGCAATGAATATGGACTTGAATATGGCTGAGATGGCAAGATAGCATCACCGATGCAATGAATATGGACTTGAATATGGATGAGATGGCTAGATAGCATCACCGATGCAATGAATATGGACTAGAATATGGATGAGATGGCAAGATAGCATCACCGATGCAATGAATATGGACTTGAATATGGCTGAGATAGCTAGATAGCATCACCGATGCAATGAATATGGACTTGAATATGGCTGAGATGGCTAGATAGCATCACCGATGCAATGAATATGGACTTGAATATGGCTGAGATGGCTAGATAGCATCACCGATGCAATGAATATGGACTTGAATATGGCTGAGATGGCTAGATGGCATCTCCGATGCAATGAATATGGACTTGAATATGGCTGAGATGGCTAGATGGCATTACCGATGCAATGAATGGACTTGAATGTGGATGAGATGGCTAGATAGCATCACCGATGCAATGAATATGGACTTGAATATGGCTGAGATGGCTAGATGGCATCACCGATGCAATGAATATGGACTTGAATATGGCTGAGACGGGTAGATAGCATCACCGATGCAATGAATATGGACTTGAATATGGCTGAGATGGCAAGATAGCATCACCGATGCAATGAATATGGACTTGAATATGGCTGAGATGGCTAGATAGCATCACCGATGCAATGAATATGGACTTGAATATGGCTGAGATGGCTAGATAGCATCACCGATGCAATGAATATGGACTTGAATTTCGATGAGATGGCTAGATGGCATCACCGATGCAATGAATATGGACTTGAATATGGCTGAGATGGCTAGATAGCATCACCGATGCAATGAATATGGACTTGAATATGGCTGAGATGGCTAGATAGCATCACCGATGCAATGAATATGGACTTGAATATGGCTGAGATGGCTAGATGGCATCTCCGATGCAATGAATATGGACTTGAATATGGCTGAGATGGCTAGATGTCATCACCGATGCAATGAATGGACTTGAATGTGGATGAGATGGCTAGATAGCATCACCGATGCAATGAATATGGACTTGAATATGGCTGAGATGGCTAGATGGCATCACCGATGCAATGAATATGGACTTGAATATGGCTGAGACGGGTAGATAGCATCACTGATGCAATGAATATGGACTTGAATATGGCTGAGATGGCAAGATAGCATCACCGATGCAATGAATATGGACTTGAATATGGCTGAGATGGCTAGATAGCATCACCGATGCAATGAATATGGACTTGAATATGGCTGAGATGGCTAGATAGCATCACCGATGCAATGAATATGGACTTGAATTTCGATGAGATGGCTAGATGGCATCACCGATGCAATGAATATGGACTTGAATATGGCTGAGACGGCTAGATAGCATCACTGATGCAATGAATATGGACTTGAATATGGCTGAGACGGCTAGATAGCATCACCGATGCAATGAATATGGACTTGAGTATGGATGAGATGGCAAGATAGCATCACCGATGCAATGAATATGGACTTGAATATGGATGAGATGGCTAGATAGCATCACCAATGCAATGAATATGGACTAGAATATGGATGAGATGGCAAGATAGCATCACCGATGCAATGAATATGGACTTGAATATGGCTGAGATGGCTAGATGGCATCACCGATGCAATGAATATGGACTTGAATAAGGCTGAGATGGCTAGATGGCATCACCGATGCAATGAATATGGACTTGAATATGGCTGAGACGGCTAGATAGCATCACCGATGCAATGAATATGGACTTGAATGTGGATGAGATGGCTAGATAGCATCACCGATGCAATGAATATGGACTAGAATATGGATGGGATGGCAAGATAGCATCACTGATGCAATGAATATGGACTTGAATATGGCTGACATAGCTAGATAGCATCACCGATGCAATGAATATGGACTTGAATATGGATATGATGGCTAGATAGCATCACTGATGCAATGAATATGGACTTGAATATGGCTGAGATGGCTAGATAGCATCACCGATGGAATGAATATGGACTTGAATTTGGCTGAGATGGCTAGATGGCATCAAGGATGCAATGAACATGGACTTGAATATGGCTGAGATGGCTAGATGGCATCACCGATGCAATGAATATGGACTTGAATATGGCTGAGATGGCTAGATGGCATCACCGATGCAATGAATATGGACTTGAATATGGCTGAGATGGCTAGATAGCATCACTGATGCAATGAATATGGACTTGAATATGGCTGAGATGGCTAGATAGCATCACCGATGGAATGAATATGGACTTGAATTTGGCTGAGATGGCTAGATGGCATCAACGATGCAATGAACATGGACTTGAATATGGCTGAGATGGCTAGATGGCATCACCGATGCAATGAATATGGACTTGAATATGGCTGAGATGGCTAGATGGCATCACCGATGCAATGAATATGGACTTGAATATGGCTGAGATGGCTAGATAGCATCACCGATGCAATGAATATGGACTTGAATGTGGATGAGATGGCTAGATAGCATCACCGATGCAATGAATATGGACTTGAATATGGCTGAGATGGCTAGATAGCATCACAGATGCAATGAATATGGACTTGAATATGGCTGAGACGGCTAGATAGCATCACAGATGCAATGAATATGGACTTGAATATGGATGAGATGGCTAGATAGCATCACCGAAGCAATGAATATGGACTTGAATATGGCTGAGATGGCTAGATAGCATCACAGATGCAATGAATATGGACTTGAATATGGATGAGATGGCTAGATAGCATCACCGATGCAATGAATATGGACTAGAATATGGATGAGATGGCAAGATAGCATCACCGATGCAATGAATATGGACTTGAATATGGCTGAGATGGATAGATAGCATCACTGATGCAATGAATATGGACTTGAATATGGCTGAGATGGCTAGATGGCATCACCGATGCAATGAATATGGACTTGAATATGGCTGAGATGGCTAGATAGCATCACCGATGCAATGAATATGGACTTGAATGTGGATGAGATGGCTAGATAGCATCACCGATGCAATGAATATGGACTTGAATATGGCTGAGATGGCTAGAGAGCATCACTGATGCAATGAATATGGACTTGAATATGGCTGAGACGGCTAGATAGCATCACCGATGCAATGAATATGGACTTGAATATGGCTGAGATGGCAAGATAGCATCACCGATGCAATGAATATGGACTTGAATATGGATGAGATGGCTAGATAGCATCACCGATGCAATGAATATGGACTAGAATATGGATGAGATGGCAAGTTAGCATCACCGATGCAATGAATATGGACTTGAATATGGATGAGATGGCAAGATAGCATCACTGATGCAATGTATATAGACTTGAATATGGATGAGATGGCTAGATAGCATCACCGATGCGATGAATATGGACTTGAATATGGCTGAGATGGCTAGATAGCATCACCGATGCAATGAATATGGACTTGAATATGGCTGAGATGGCTAGATGGCATCACCGATGCAATGAATATGGACTTGAATATGGCTGAGATGGCTAGATGGCATCACCGATGCAATGAATATGGACTTGAATATGGCTGAGATGGCTAGATAGCATCACCGATGCAATGAATGGACTTGAATGTGGATGAGATGGCTAGATAGCATCACCGATGCAATGAATATGGACTTGAATATGGCTGAGATGGCTAGATGGCATCACCGATGCAATGAATATGGACTTGAATATGGCTGAGATGGCTAGATGGCATCACCGATGCAATGAATATGGACTTGAATTTGGCTGAGATGGCTAGATGGCATCACCGATGCAATGAACATGGACTTGAATATGGCTGAGATGGCTAGATGGCATCACCGATGCAATGAATATGGACTCGAATATGGCTGAGATGGCTAGATGGCATCACCGATGCAATGAATATGGACTTGAATATGGCGGAGACGGGTAGATAGCATCACCGATGCAATGAATGTGGACTTGAATATGGCGGAGATGGCAAGATAGCATCACCGATGCAATGAATATGGACTTGAATATGGATGAGATGGCTAGATAGCATCACCGATGCAATGAATATGGACTTGAATATGGTTGTGATGGCTAGATAGCATCACCGATGCAATGAATATGGACTTGAATGTGGATGAGATCGCTAGATAGCATCACCGATGCAATGAATATGGACTAGAATATGGATGGGATGGCAAGATAGCATCACGGATGCAATGAATATGGACTTGAATATGGCTGACATAGCTAGATAGCATCACTGATGCAATGAATATGGACTTGAATATGGATGAGATGGCTAGATAGCATCACCGATGCAATGAATATGGACTTGAATATGGCTGAGATGGCTAGATAGCATCACTGATGCAATGAATATGGACTTGAATATGGCTGAGATGGCTAGATAGCATCACCGATGCAATGAATATGGACTTGAATATGGCTGAGATGGCTAGATAGCATCACCGATGCAATGAAAATGGACTTGAATGTGGATGAGATGGCTAGATAGCATCACCGATGCAATGAATATGGACTTGAATATGGCTGAGATGGCTAGATAGCATCACTGATACAATGAATATGGACTTGAATATGGCTGAGACGGCTAGATAGCATCACCGATGCAATGAATATGGACTTGAGTATGGATGAGATGGCAAGATGGCATCACCGATGCAATGAATATGGACTTGAATGTGGATGAGATGGCTAGATAGCATCACCGATGCAATGAATATGGACTTGAATATGGCTGAGATGGCTAGAGAGCATCACTGATGCAATGAATATGGACTTGAATATGGCTGAGACGGCTAGATAGCATCACCGATGCAATGAATATGGACTTGAATATGGCTGAGATGGCAAGATAGCATCACCGATGCAATGAATATGGACTTGAATATGGATGAGATGGCTAGATAGCATCACCGATGCAATGAATATGGACTAGAATATGGATGAGATGGCAAGATAGCATCACCGATGCAATGAATATGGACTTGAATATGGCTGAGATAGCTAGATAGCATCACCGATGCAATGAATATGGACTTGAATATGGCTGAGATGGCTAGATAGCATCACCGATGCAATGAATATGGACTTGAATATGGCTGAGATGGCTAGATAGCATCACCGATGCAATGAATATGGACTTGAATATGGCTGAGATGGCTAGATGGCATCTCCGATGCAATGAATATGGACTTGAATATGGCTGAGATGGCTAGATGGCATTACCGATGCAATGAATGGACTTGAATGTGGATGAGATGGCTAGATAGCATCACCGATGCAATGAATATGGACTTGAATATGGCTGAGATGGCTAGATGGCATCACCGATGCAATGAATATGGACTTGAATATGGCTGAGACGGGTAGATAGCATCACCGATGCAATGAATATGGACTTGAATATGGCTGAGATGGCAAGATAGCATCACCGATGCAATGAATATGGACTTGAATATGGCTGAGATGGCTAGATAGCATCACCGATGCAATGAATATGGACTTGAATATGGCTGAGATGGCTAGATAGCATCACCGATGCAATGAATATGGACTTGAATTTCGATGAGATGGCTAGATGGCATCACCGATGCAATGAATATGGACTTGAATATGGCTGAGATGGCTAGATAGCATCACCGATGCAATGAATATGGACTTGAATATGGCTGAGATGGCTAGATAGCATCACCGATGCAATGAATATGGACTTGAATATGGCTGAGATGGCTAGATGGCATCTCCGATGCAATGAATATGGACTTGAATATGGCTGAGATGGCTAGATGGCATCACCGATGCAATGAATGGACTTGAATGTGGATGAGATGGCTAGATAGCATCACCGATGCAATGAATATGGACTTGAATATGGCTGAGATGGCTAGATGGCATCACCGATGCAATGAATATGGACTTGAATATGGCTGAGACGGGTAGATAGCATCACCGATGCAATGAATATGGACTTGAATATGGCTGAGATGGCAAGATAGCATCACCGATGCAATGAATATGGACTTGAATATGGCTGAGATGGCTAGATAGCATCACCGATGCAATGAATATGGACTTGAATATGGCTGAGATGGCTAGATAGCATCACCGATGCAATGAATATGGACTTGAATTTCGATGAGATGGCTAGATGGCATCACCGATGCAATGAATATGGACTTGAATATGGCTGAGACGGCTAGATAGCATCACTGATGCAATGAATATGGACTTGAATATGGCTGAGACGGCTAGATAGCATCACCGATGCAATGAATATGGACTTGAGTATGGATGAGATGGCAAGATAGCATCACCGATGCAATGAATATGGACTTGAATATGGATGAGATGGCTAGATAGCATCACCAATGCAATGAATATGGACTAGAATATGGATGAGATGGCAAGATAGCATCACCGATGCAATGAATATGGACTTGAATATGGCTGAGATGGCTAGATGGCATCACCGATGCAATGAATATGGACTTGAATAAGGCTGAGATGGCTAGATGGCATCACCGATGCAATGAATATGGACTTGAATATGGCTGAGACGGCTAGATAGCATCACCGATGCAATGAATATGGACTTGAATATGGATGAGATGGCAAGACAGCATCACTGATGCAATGAAGATGGACTTGAATATGGATGAGATGGCTAGATAGCTGAACCGATGCAATGAATATGGACTTGAATATGGCTGAGATGGCTAGATAGCATCACCGATGCAATGAATATGGACTTGAATGTGGATGAGATGGCTAGATAGCATCACCGATGCAATGAATATGGACTAGAATATGGATGGGATGGCAAGATAGCATCACTGATGCAATGAATATGGACTTGAATATGGCTGACATAGCTAGATAGCATCACTGATGCAATGAATATGGACTTGAATATGGATGAGATGGCTAGATAGCATCACCGATGCAATGAATATGGACTTGAATATGGCTGAGATGGCTAGATAGCATCACTGATGCAATGAATATGGACTTGAATATGGTTGTGATGGCTAGATAGCATCACCGATGCAATGAATATGGACTTGAATGTGGATGAGATCGCTAGATAGCATCACCGATGCAATGAATATGGACTAGAATATGGATGGGATGGCAAGATAGCATCACGGATGCAATGAATATGGACTTGAATATGGCTGACATAGCTAGATAGCATCACCGATGCAATGAATATGGACTTGAATTTGGCTGAGATGGCTAGATGGCATCAACGATGCAATGAACATGGACTTGAATATGGCTGAGATGGCTAGATGGCATCACCGATGCAATGAATATGGACTTGAATATGGCTGAGATGGCTAGATGGCATCACCGATGCAATGAATATGGACTTGAATATGGCTGAGATGGCTAGATAGCATCACCGATGCAATCAATATGGACTTGAATGTGGATGAGATGGCTAGATAGCATCACCGATGCAATGAATATGGACTTGAATATGGCTGAGATGGCTAGAGAGCATCACTGATGCAATGAATATGGACTTGAATATGGCTGAGACGGCTAGATAGCATCACCGATGCAATGAATATGGACTTGAATATGGCTGAGATGGCAAGATAGCATCACCGATGCAATGAATATGGACTTGAATATGGATGAGATGGCTAGATAGCATCACCGATGCAATGAATATGGACTAGAATATGGATGAGATGGCAAGATAGCATCACCGATGCAATGAATATGGACTTGAACATGGCTGAGATAGCTAGATAGCATCACAGATGCAATGAATATGGACTTGAATATGGCTGAGATGGCTAGATAGCATCACCGATGCAATGAATATGGACTTGAATATGGCTGAGATGGCTAGATAGCATCACCGATGCAATGAATATGGACTTGAATATGGCTGAGATGGCTAGATGGCATCACCGATGCAATGAATATGGACTTGAATATGGCTGAGATGGCTAGATGGCATCACCGATGCAATGAATATGGACTTGAATATGGCTGAGATGGCTAGATGGCATCACCGATGCAATGAATATGGACTTGAATATGGCTGAGATGGCTAGATAGCATCACCGATGCAATGAATGGACTTGAATGTGGATGAGATGGCTAGATAGCATCACCGATGCAATGAATATGGACTTGAATATGGCTGAGATGGCTAGATGGCATCACCGATGCAATGAATATGGACTTGAATATGGCTGAGACGGGTAGATAGCATCACCGATGCAATGAATATGGACTTGAATATGGCTGAGATGGCAAGATAGCATCACCGATGCAATGAATATGGACTTGAATATGGATGAGATGGCTAGATAGCATCACCGATGCAATGAATATGGACTTGAATATGGCTGAGATGGCTAGATAGCATCACCGATGCAATGAATATGGACTTGAATGTGGATGAGATGGCTAGATAGCATCACCGATGCAATGAATATGGACTAGAATATGGCTGACATAGCTAGATAGCATCACTGATGCAATGAATATGGACTTGAATATGGCTGACATAGCTAGATAGCATCACCGATGCAATGAATATGGACTTGAATATGGATATGATGGCTAGATAGCATCACTGATGCAATGAATATGGACTTGAATATGGCTGAGATGGCTAGATAGCATCACCGATGGAATGAATATGGACTTGAATTTGGCTGAGATGGCTAGATGGCATCAAGGATGCAATGAACATGGACTTGAATATGGCTGAGATGGCTAGATGGCATCACCGATGCAATGAATATGGACTTGAATATGGCTGAGATGGCTAGATGGCATCACCGATGCAATGAATATGGACTTGAATATGGCTGAGATGGCTAGATAGCATCACTGATGCAATGAATATGGACTTGAATATGGCTGAGATGGCTAGATAGCATCACCGATGGAATGAATATGGACTTGAATTTGGCTGAGATGGCTAGATGGCATCAACGATGCAATGAACATGGACTTGAATATGGCTGAGATGGCTAGATGGCATCACCGATGCAATGAATATGGACTTGAATATGGCTGAGATGGCTAGATGGCATCACCGATGCAATGAATATGGACTTGAATATGGCTGAGATGGCTAGATAGCATCACCGATGCAATGAATATGGACTTGAATGTGGATGAGATGGCTAGATAGCATCACCGATGCAATGAATATGGACTTGAATATGGCTGAGATGGCTAGATAGCATCACAGATGCAATGAATATGGACTTGAATATGGCTGAGACGGCTAGATAGCATCACAGATGCAATGAATATGGACTTGAATATGGATGAGATGTCTAGATAGCATCACCGAAGCAATGAATATGGACTTGAATATGGCTGAGATGGCTAGATAGCATCACAGATGCAATGAATATGGACTTGAATATGGATGAGATGGCTAGATAGCATCACCGATGCAATGAATATGGACTAGAATATGGATGAGATGGCAAGATAGCATCACCGATGCAATGAATATGGACTTGAATATGGCTGAGATGGATAGATAGCATCACTGATGCAATGAATATGGACTTGAATATGGCTGAGATGGCTAGATGGCATCACCGATGCAATGAATATGGACTTGAATATGGCTGAGATGGCTAGATAGCATCACCGATGCAATGAATATGGACTTGAATGTGGATGAGATGGCTAGATAGCATCACCGATGCAATGAATATGGACTTGAATATGGCTGAGATGGCTAGAGAGCATCACTGATGCAATGAATATGGACTTGAATATGGCTGAGACGGCTAGATAGCATCACCGATGCAATGAATATGGACTTGAATATGGCTGAGATGGCAAGATAGCATCACCGATGCAATGAATATGGACTTGAATATGGATGAGATGGCTAGATAGCATCACCGATGCAATGAATATGGACTAGAATATGGATGAGATGGCAAGTTAGCATCACCGATGCAATGAATATGGACTTGAATATGGATGAGATGGCAAGATAGCATCACTGATGCAATGTATATAGACTTGAATATGGATGAGATGGCTAGATAGCATCACCGATGCGATGAATATGGACTTGAATATGGCTGAGATGGCTAGATAGCATCACCGATGCAATGAATATGGACTTGAATATGGCTGAGATGGCTAGATGGCATCACCGATGCAATGAATATGGACTTGAATATGGCTGAGATGGCTAGATGGCATCACCGATGCAATGAATATGGACTTGAATATGGCTGAGATGGCTAGATAGCATCACCGATGCAATGAATGGACTTGAATGTGGATGAGATGGCTAGATAGCATCACCGATGCAATGAATATGGACTTGAATATGGCTGAGATGGCTAGATGGCATCACCGATGCAATGAATATGGACTTGAATATGGCTGAGATGGCTAGATGGCATCACCGATGCAATGAATATGGACTTGAATTTGGCTGAGATGGCTAGATGGCATCACCGATGCAATGAACATGGACTTGAATATGGCTGAGATGGCTAGATGGCATCACCGATGCAATGAATATGGACTCGAATATGGCTGAGATGGCTAGATGGCATCACCGATGCAATGAATATGGACTTGAATATGGCGGAGACGGGTAGATAGCATCACCGATGCAATGAATGTGGACTTGAATATGGCGGAGATGGCAAGATAGCATCACCGATGCAATGAATATGGACTTGAATATGGATGAGATGGCTAGATAGCATCACCGATGCAATGAATATGGACTTGAATATGGTTGTGATGGCTAGATAGCATCACCGATGCAATGAATATGGACTTGAATGTGGATGAGATCGCTAGATAGCATCACCGATGCAATGAATATGGACTAGAATATGGATGGGATGGCAAGATAGCATCACCGATGCAATGAATATGGACTTGAATATGGCTGACATAGCTAGATAGCATCACTGATGCAATGAATATGGACTTGAATATGGATGAGATGGCTAGATAGCATCACCGATGCAATGAATATGGACTTGAATATGGCTGAGATGGCTAGATAGCATCACTGATGCAATGAATATGGACTTGAATATGGCTGAGATGGCTAGATAGCATCACCGATGCAATGAATATGGACTTGAATATGGCTGAGATGGCTAGATAGCATCACCGATGCAATGAAAATGGACTTGAATGTGGATGAGATGGCTAGATAGCATCACCGATGCAATGAATATGGACTTGAATATGGCTGAGATGGCTAGATAGCATCACTGATACAATGAATATGGACTTGAATATGGCTGAGACGGCTAGATAGCATCACCGATGCAATGAATATGGACTTGAGTATGGATGAGATGGCAAGATGGCATCACCGATGCAATGAATATGGACTTGAATGTGGATGAGATGGCTAGATAGCATCACCGATGCAATGAATATGGACTTGAATATGGCTGAGATGGCTAGAGAGCATCACTGATGCAATGAATATGGACTTGAATATGGCTGAGACGGCTAGATAGCATCACCGATGCAATGAATATGGACTTGAATATGGCTGAGATGGCAAGATAGCATCACCGATGCAATGAATATGGACTTGAATATGGATGAGATGGCTAGATAGCATCACCGATGCAATGAATATGGACTAGAATATGGATGAGATGGCAAGATAGCATCACCGATGCAATGAATATGGACTTGAATATGGCTGAGATAGCTAGATAGCATCACCGATGCAATGAATATGGACTTGAATATGGCTGAGATGGCTAGATAGCATCACCGATGCAATGAATATGGACTTGAATATGGCTGAGATGGCTAGATAGCATCACCGATGCAATGAATATGGACTTGAATATGGCTGAGATGGCTAGATGGCATCTCCGATGCAATGAATATGGACTTGAATATGGCTGAGATGGCTAGATGGCATTACCGATGCAATGAATGGACTTGAATGTGGATGAGATGGCTAGATAGCATCACCGATGCAATGAATATGGACTTGAATATGGCTGAGATGGCTAGATGGCATCACCGATGCAATGAATATGGACTTGAATATGGCTGAGACGGGTAGATAGCATCACCGATGCAATGAATATGGACTTGAATATGGCTGAGATGGCAAGATAGCATCACCGATGCAATGAATATGGACTTGAATATGGCTGAGATGGCTAGATAGCATCACCGATGCAATGAATATGGACTTGAATATGGCTGAGATGGCTAGATAGCATCACCGATGCAATGAATATGGACTTGAATTTCGATGAGATGGCTAGATGGCATCACCGATGCAATGAATATGGACTTGAATATGGCTGAGATGGCTAGATAGCATCACCGATGCAATGAATATGGACTTGAATATGGCTGAGATGGCTAGATAGCATCACCGATGCAATGAATATGGACTTGAATATGGCTGAGATGGCTAGATGGCATCTCCGATGCAATGAATATGGACTTGAATATGGCTGAGATGGCTAGATGGCATCACCGATGCAATGAATGGACTTGAATGTGGATGAGATGGCTAGATAGCATCACCGATGCAATGAATATGGACTTGAATATGGCTGAGATGGCTAGATGGCATCACCGATGCAATGAATATGGACTTGAATATGGCTGAGACGGGTAGATAGCATCACCGATGCAATGAATATGGACTTGAATATGGCTGAGATGGCAAGATAGCATCACCGATGCAATGAATATGGACTTGAATATGGCTGAGATGGCTAGATAGCATCACCGATGCAATGAATATGGACTTGAATATGGCTGAGATGGCTAGATAGCATCACCGATGCAATGAATATGGACTTGAATTTCGATGAGATGGCTAGATGGCATCACCGATGCAATGAATATGGACTTGAATATGGCTGAGACGGCTAGATAGCATCACTGATGCAATGAATATGGACTTGAATATGGCTGAGACGGCTAGATAGCATCACCGATGCAATGAATATGGACTTGAGTATGGATGAGATGGCAAGATAGCATCACCGATGCAATGAATATGGACTTGAATATGGATGAGATGGCTAGATAGCATCACCAATGCAATGAATATGGACTAGAATATGGATGAGATGGCAAGATAGCATCACCGATGCAATGAATATGGACTTGAATATGGCTGAGATGGCTAGATGGCATCACCAATGCAATGAATATGGACTTGAATAAGGCTGAGATGGCTAGATGGCATCACCGATGCAATGAATATGGACTTGAATATGGCTGAGACGGCTAGATAGCATCACCGATGCAATGAATATGGACTTGAATATGGATGAGATGGCAAGACAGCATCACTGATGCAATGAATATGGACTTGAATATGGATGAGATGGCTAGATAGCTGAACCGATGCAATGAATATGGACTTGAATATGGCTGAGATGGCTAGATAGCATCACCGATGCAATGAATATGGACTTGAATGTGGATGAGATGGCTAGATAGCATCACCGATGCAATGAATATGGACTAGAATATGGATGGGATGGCAAGATAGCATCACTGATGCAATGAATATGGACTTGAATATGGCTGACATAGCTAGATAGCATCACTGATGCAATGAATATGGACTTGAATATGGATGAGATGGCTAGATAGCATCACCGATGCAATGAATATGGACTTGAATATGGCTGAGATGGCTAGATAGCATCACTGATGCAATGAATATGGACTTGAATATGGTTGTGATGGCTAGATAGCATCACCGATGCAATGAATATGGACTTGAATGTGGATGAGATCGCTAGATAGCATCACCGATGCAATGAATATGGACTAGAATATGGATGGGATGGCAAGATAGCATCACGGATGCAATGAATATGGACTTGAATATGGCTGACATAGCTAGATAGCATCACTGATGCAATGAATATGGACTTGAATATGGATGAGATGGCTAGATAGCATCACCGATGCAATGAATATGGACTTGAATATGGCTGAGATGGCTAGATAGCATCACTGATGCAATGAATATGGACTTGAATATGGCTGAGATGGCTAGATAGCATCACCGATGCAATGAATATGGACTTGAATATGGCTGAGATGGCTAGATAGCATCACCGATGCAATGAATATGGACTTGAATGTGGATGAGATGGCTAGATAGCATCACCGATGCAATGAATATGGACTTGAATATGGCTGAGATGGCTAGAGAGCATCACTGATGCAATGAATATGGACTTGAATATGGCTGAGACGGCTAGATAGCATCACCGATGCAATGAATATGGACTTGAATATGGCTGAGATGGCAAGATAGCATCACCGATGCAATGAATATGGACTTGAATATGGATGAGATGGCTAGATAGCATCACCGATGCAATGAATATGGACTAGAATATGGATGAGATGGCAAGATAGCATCACCGATGCAATGAATATGGACTTGAATATGGCTGAGATAGCTAGATAGCATCACCGATGCAATGAATATGGACTTGAATATGGCTGAGATGGCTAGATAGCATCACCGATGCAATGAATATGGACTTGAATATGGCTGAGATGGCTAGATAGCATCACCGATGCAATGAATATGGACTTGAATATGGCTGAGATGGCTAGATGGCATCTCCGATGCAATGAATATGGACTTGAATATGGCTGAGATGGCTAGATGGCATTACCGATGCAATGAATGGACTTGAATGTGGATGAGATGGCTAGATAGCATCACCGATGCAATGAATATGGACTTGAATATGGCTGAGATGGCTAGATGGCATCACCGATGCAATGAATATGGACTTGAATATGGCTGAGACGGGTAGATAGCATCACCGATGCAATGAATATGGACTTGAATATGGCTGAGATGGCAAGATAGCATCACCGATGCAATGAATATGGACTTGAATATGGCTGAGATGGCTAGATAGCATCACCGATGCAATGAATATGGACTTGAATATGGCTGAGATGGCTAGATAGCATCACCGATGCCATGAATATGGACTTGAATTTCGATGAGATGGCTAGATGGCATCACCGATGCAATGAATATGGACTTGAATATGTCTGAGATGGCTAGATAGCATCACCGATGCAATGAATATGGACTTGAATATGGCTGAGATGGCTAGATAGCATCACCGATGCAATGAATATGGACTTGAATATGGCTGAGATGGCTAGATGGCATCTCCGATGCAATGAATATGGACTTGAATATGGCTGAGATGGCTAGATGGCATCACCGATGCAATGAATGGACTTGAATGTGGATGAGATGGCTAGATAGCATCACCGATGCAATGAATATGGACTTGAATATGGCTGAGATGGCTAGATGGCATCACCGATGCAATGAATATGGACTTGAATATGGCTGAGACGGGTAGATAGCATCACCGATGCAATGAATATGGACTTGAATATGGCTGAGATGGCAAGATAGCATCACCGATGCAATGAATATGGACTTGAATATGGCTGAGATGGCTAGATAGCATCACCGATGCAATGAATATGGACTTGAATATGGCTGAGATGGCTAGATAGCATCACCGATGCAATGAATATGGACTTGAATTTCGATGAGATGGCTAGATGGCATCACCGATGCAATGAATATGGACTTGAATATGGCTGAGACGGCTAGATAGCATCACTGATGCAATGAATATGGACTTGAATATGGCTGAGAAGGCTAGATAGCATCACCGATGCAATGAATATGGACTTGAGTATGGATGAGATGGCAAGATAGCATCACCGATGCAATGAATATGGACTTGAATATGGATGAGATGGCTAGATAGCATCACCAATGCAATGAATATGGACTAGAATATGGATGAGATGGCAAGATAGCATCACCGATGCAATGAATATGGACTTGAATATGGCTGAGATGGCTAGATGGCATCACCGATGCAATGAATATGGACTTGAATAAGGCTGAGATGGCTAGATGGCATCACCGATGCAATGAATATGGACTTGAATATGGCTGAGACGGCTAGATAGCATCACCGATGCAATGAATATGGACTTGAATATGGATGAGATGGCAAGACAGCATCACTGATGCAATGAATATGGACTTGAATATGGATGAGATGGCTAGATAGCTGAACCGATGCAATGAATATGGACTTGAATATGGCTGAGATGGCTAGATAGCATCACCGATGCAATGAATATGGACTTGAATGTGGATGAGATGGCTAGATAGCATCACCGATGCAATGAATATGGACTAGAATATGGATGGGATGGCAAGATAGCATCACTGATGCAATGAATATGGACTTGAATATGGCTGACATAGCTAGATAGCATCACTGATGCAATGAATATGGACTTGAATATGGATGAGATGGCTAGATAGCATCACCGATGCAATGAATATGGACTTGAATATGGCTGAGATGGCTAGATAGCATCACTGATGCAATGAATATGGACTTGAATATGGCTGAGATGGCTAGAGAGCATCACCGATGCAATGAATATGGACTAGAATATGGATTAGATGGCTAGATGGCATCACCGATGCAATGAATATGGACTTGAATATGGCTGAGATGGCTAGATGGCATCACCGATGCAATGAATATGGACTTGAATATGGCAGAGATGGCTAGATAGCATCACCGATGCAATGAATATGGACTTGAATATGGCTGAGATGGCTAGATGGCATCACCGATGCAATGAATATGGACTTGAATATGGCTGAGATGGCTAGATAGCATCACCGATGCAATGAATATGGACTTGATTGTGGATGAGATGGCTAGATGGCATCACCGATGCAATGAATATGGACTTGAATATGGCTGAGATGGCTAGATAGCATCACCGATGCAATGAATATGGACTTGAATATGGATGAGATGGCTAGATAGCATCACCGATGCAATGAATATGGACTTGAATATGGCTGAGATGGCTAGATGGCATCACCGATGCAATGAATATGGACTTGAATTTGGCTGAGATGGCTAGATGGCATCAACGATGCAATGAACATGGACTTGAATATGGCTGAGATGGCTAGATGGCATCACCGATGCAATGAATATGGACTTGAATATGGCTGAGATGGCTAGATGGCATCACCGATGCAATGAATATGGACTTGAATATGGCTGAGATGGCTAGATAGCATCACCGATGCAATCAATATGGACTTGAATGTGGATGAGATGGCTAGATAGCATCACCGATGCAATGAATATGGACTTGAATATGGCTGAGATGGCTAGAGAGCATCACTGATGCAATGAATATGGACTTGAATATGGCTGAGACGGCTAGATAGCATCACCGATGCAATGAATATGGACTTGAATATGGCTGAGATGGCAAGATAGCATCACCGATGCAATGAATATGGACTTGAATATGGATGAGATGGCTAGATAGCATCACCGATGCAATGAATATGGACTTGAATATGGCTGAGATGGCTAGATAGCATCACCGATGCAATGAATATGGACTTGAATATGGCTGAGATGGCTAGATGGCATCACCGATGCAATGAATATGGACTTGAATATGGCTGAGATGGCTAGATGGCATCACCGATGCAATGAATATGGACTTGAATATGGCTGAGATGGCTAGATGGCATCACCGATGCAATGAATATGGACTTGAATATGGCTGAGATGGCTAGATAGCATCACCGATGCAATGAATGGACTTGAATGTGGCTGAGATGGCAAGATAGCATCACCGATGCAATGAATATGGACTTGAATATGGATGAGATGGCTAGATAGCATCACCGATGCAATGAATATGGACTTGAATATGGCTGAGATGGCTAGATAGCATCACCGATGCAATGAATATGGACTTGAATGTGGATGAGATGGCTAGATAGCATCACCGATGCAATGAATATGGACTAGAATATGGATGGGATGGCAAGATAGCATCACTGATGCAATGAATATGGACTTGAATATGGCTGACATAGCTAGATAGCATCACCGATGCAATGAATATGGACTTGAATATGGCTGAGATGGCTAGATGGCATCACCGATGCAATGAATGGACTTGAATGTGGATGAGATGGCTAGATAGCATCACCGATGCAATGAATATGGACTTGAATATGGCTGAGATGGCTAGATGGCATCACCGATGCAATGAATATGGACTTGAATATGGCTGAGACGGGTAGATAGCATCACCGATGCAATGAATATGGACTTGAATATGGCTGAGATGGCAAGATAGCATCACCGATGCAATGAATATGGACTTGAATATGGCTGAGATGGCTAGATAGCATCACCGATGCAATGAATATGGACTTGAATATGGCTGAGATGGCTAGATAGCATCACCGATGCAATGAATATGGACTTGAATTTCGATGAGATGGCTAGATGGCATCACCGATGCAATGAATATGGACTTGAATATGGCTGAGACGGCTAGATAGCATCACTGATGCAATGAATATGGACTTGAATATGGCTGAGAAGGCTAGATAGCATCACCGATGCAATGAATATGGACTTGAGTATGGATGAGATGGCAAGATAGCATCACCGATGCAATGAATATGGACTTGAATATGGATGAGATGGCTAGATAGCATCACCAATGCAATGAATATGGACTAGAATATGGATGAGATGGCAAGATAGCATCACCGATGCAATGAATATGGACTTGAATATGGCTGAGATGGCTAGATGGCATCACCGATGCAATGAATATGGACTTGAATAAGGCTGAGATGGCTAGATGGCATCACCGATGCAATGAATATGGACTTGAATATGGCTGAGACGGCTAGATAGCATCACCGATGCAATGAATATGGACTTGAATATGGATGAGATGGCAAGACAGCATCACTGATGCAATGAATATGGACTTGAATATGGATGAGATGGCTAGATAGCTGAACCGATGCAATGAATATGGACTTGAATATGGCTGAGATGGCTAGATAGCATCACCGATGCAATGAATATGGACTTGAATGTGGATGAGATGGCTAGATAGCATCACCGATGCAATGAATATGGACTAGAATATGGATGGGATGGCAAGATAGCATCACTGATGCAATGAATATGGACTTGAATATGGCTGACATAGCTAGATAGCATCACTGATGCAATGAATATGGACTTGAATATGGATGAGATGGCTAGATAGCATCACCGATGCAATGAATATGGACTTGAATATGGCTGAGATGGCTAGATAGCATCACTGATGCAATGAATATGGACTTGAATATGGCTGAGATGGCTAGAGAGCATCACCGATGCAATGAATATGGACTAGAATATGGATTAGATGGCTAGATGGCATCACCGATGCAATGAATATGGACTTGAATATGGCTGAGATGGCTAGATGGCATCACCGATGCAATGAATATGGACTTGAATATGGCAGAGATGGCTAGATAGCATCACCGATGCAATGAATATGGACTTGAATATGGCTGAGATGGCTAGATGGCATCACCGATGCAATGAATATGGACTTGAATATGGCTGAGATGGCTAGATAGCATCACCGATGCAATGAATATGGACTTGATTGTGGATGAGATGGCTAGATGGCATCACCGATGCAATGAATATGGACTTGAATATGGCTGAGATGGCTAGATAGCATCACCGATGCAATGAATATGGACTTGAATATGGATGAGATGGCTAGATAGCATCACCGATGCAATGAATATGGACTTGAATATGGCTGAGATGGCTAGATGGCATCACCGATGCAATGAATATGGACTTGAATTTGGCTGAGATGGCTAGATGGCATCAACGATGCAATGAACATGGACTTGAATATGGCTGAGATGGCTAGATGGCATCACCGATGCAATGAATATGGACTTGAATATGGCTGAGATGGCTAGATGGCATCACCGATGCAATGAATATGGACTTGAATATGGCTGAGATGGCTAGATAGCATCACCGATGCAATCAATATGGACTTGAATGTGGATGAGATGGCTAGATAGCATCACCGATGCAATGAATATGGACTTGAATATGGCTGAGATGGCTAGAGAGCATCACTGATGCAATGAATATGGACTTGAATATGGCTGAGACGGCTAGATAGCATCACCGATGCAATGAATATGGACTTGAATATGGCTGAGATGGCAAGATAGCATCACCGATGCAATGAATATGGACTTGAATATGGATGAGATGGCTAGATAGCATCACCGATGCAATGAATATGGACTTGAATATGGCTGAGATGGCTAGATAGCATCACCGATGCAATGAATATGGACTTGAATATGGCTGAGATGGCTAGATGGCATCACCGATGCAATGAATATGGACTTGAATATGGCTGAGATGGCTAGATGGCATCACCGATGCAATGAATATGGACTTGAATATGGCTGAGATGGCTAGATGGCATCACCGATGCAATGAATATGGACTTGAATATGGCTGAGATGGCTAGATAGCATCACCGATGCAATGAATGGACTTGAATGTGGCTGAGATGGCAAGATAGCATCACCGATGCAATGAATATGGACTTGAATATGGATGAGATGGCTAGATAGCATCACCGATGCAATGAATATGGACTTGAATATGGCTGAGATGGCTAGATAGCATCACCGATGCAATGAATATGGACTTGAATGTGGATGAGATGGCTAGATAGCATCACCGATGCAATGAATATGGACTAGAATATGGATGGGATGGCAAGATAGCATCACTGATGCAATGAATATGGACTTGAATATGGCTGACATAGCTAGATAGCATCACCGATGCAATGAATATGGACTTGAATATGGATGAGATGGCTAGATAGCATCACCGATGCAATGAATATGGACTTGAATATGGCTGAGATGGCTAGATAGCATCACTGATGCAATGAATATGGACTTGAATATGGCTGAGATGGCTAGATAGCATCACCGATGGAATGAATATGGACTTGAATTTGGCTGAGATGGCTAGATGGCATCAAGGATGCAATGAACATGGACTTGAATATGGCTGAGATGGCTAGATGGCATCACCGATGCAATGAATATGGACTTGAATATGGCTGAGATGGCTAGATGGCATCACCGATGCAATGAATATGGACTTGAATATGGCTGAGATGGCTAGATAGCATCACGGATGCAATGAATATGGACTTGAATATGGCTGAGATGGCTAGATAGCATCACCGATGGAATGAATATGGACTTGAATTTGGCTGAGATGGCTAGATGGCATCAACGATGCAATGAACATGGACTTGAATATGGCTGAGATGGCTAGATGGCATCACCGATGCAATGAATATGGACTTGAATATGGCTGAGATGGCTAGATGGCATCACCGATGCAATGAATATGGACTTGAATATGGCTGAGATGGCTAGATAGCATCACCGATGCAATGAATATGGACTTGAATGTGGATGAGATGGCTAGATAGCATCACCGATGCAATGAATATGGACTTGAATATGGCTGAGATGGCTAGATAGCATCACAGATGCAATGAATATGGACTTGAATATGGCTGAGATGGCTAGATAGCATCACAGATGCAATGAATATGGACTTGAATATGGATGAGATGGCTAGATAGCATCACCGAAGCAATGAATATGGACTTGAATATGGCTGAGATGGCTAGATAGCATCACAGATGCAATGAATATGGACTTGAATATGGATGAGATGGCTAGATAGCATCACCGATGCAATGAATATGGACTAGAATATGGATGAGATGGCAAGATAGCATCACCGATGCAATGAATATGGACTTGAATATGGCTGAGATGGATAGATAGCATCACTGATGCAATGAATATGGACTTGAATATGGCTGAGATGGCTAGATGGCATCACCGATGCAATGAATATGGACTTGAATATGGCTGAGATGGCTAGATAGCATCACCGATGCAATGAATATGGACTTGAATGTGGATGAGATGGCTAGATAGCATCACCGATGCAATGAATATGGACTTGAATATGGCTGAGATGGCTAGATAGCATCACTGATGCAATGAATATTAACTTGAATATGGCTGAGACGGCTAGATAGCATCACCGATGCAATGAATATGGACTTGAATATGGCTGAGATGGCAAGATAGCATCAACGATGCAATGAATATGGACTTGAATATGGATGAGATGGCTAGATAGCATCACCGATGCAATGAATATGGACTAGAATATGGATGAGATGGCAAGATAGCATCACCGATGCAATGAATATGGACTTGAATATGGATGAGATGGCAAGATAGCATCACTGATGCAATGAATATGGACTTGAATATGGATGAGATGGCTAGATAGCATCACCGATGCAATGAATATGGACTTGAATATGGCTGAGATGGCTAGATGGCATCACCGATGCAATGAATATGGACTTGAATATGGCTGAGATGGCTAGATGGCATCACCGATGCAATGAATATGGACTTGAATATGGCTGAGATGGCTAGATGGCATCACCGATGCAATGAATATGGACTTGAATATGGCTGAGATGGCAAGATAGCATCACCGATGCAATGAATATGGACTTGAATATGGCTGAGATGGCTAGATAGCATCACCGATGCAATGAATATGGACTTGAATATGGCTGAGATGGCTAGATAGCATCACCGATGCAATGAATATGGACTTGAATTTCGATGAGATGGCTAGATGGCATCACCGATGCAATGAATATGGACTTGAGTATGGCTGAGATGGCTAGATAGCATCACCGATGCAATGAATATGGACTTGAATATGGCTGAGATGGCTAGATAGCATCACCGATGCAATGAATATGGACTTGAATATGGCTGAGATGGCTAGATGGCATCTCCGATGCAATGAATATGGACTTGAATATGGCTGAGATGGCTAGATGGCATCACCGATGCAATGAATGGACTTGAATGTGGATGAGATGGCTAGATAGCATCACCGATGCAATGAATATGGACTTGAATATGGCTGAGATGGCTAGATGGCATCACCGATGCAATGAATATGGACTTGAATATGGCTGAGATGGCTAGATGGCATCACCGATGCAATGAATATGGACTTGAATATGGCTGAGATGGCTAGATAGCATCACCGATGCAATGAATATGGACTTGAATGTGGATGAGATGGCTAGATAGCATCACCGATGCAATGAATATGGACTTGAATATGGCTGAGATGGCTAGATAGCATCACAGATGCAATGAATATGGACTTGAATATGGCTGAGACGGCTAGATAGCATCACAGAGGCAATGAATATGGACTTGAATATGGATGAGATGGCTAGATAGCATCACCGAAGCAATGAATATGGACTTGAATATGGCTGAGATGGCTAGATAGCATCACAGATGCAATGAATATGGACTTGAATATGGATGAGATGGCTAGATAGCATCACCGATGCAATGAATATGGACTAGAATATGGATGAGATGGCAAGATAGCATCACCGATGCAATGAATATGGACTTGAATATGGCTGAGATGGATAGATAGCATCACTGATGCAATGAATATGGACTTGAATATGGCTGAGATGGCTAGATGGCATCACCGATGCAATGAATATGGACTTGAATATGGCTGAGATGGCTAGATAGCATCACCGATGCAATGAATATGGACTTGAATGTGGATGAGATGGCTAGATAGCATCACCGATGCAATGAATATGGACTTGAATATGGCTGAGATGGCTAGAGAGCATCACTGATGCAATGAATATGGACTTGAATATGGCTGAGACGGCTAGATAGCATCACCGATGCAATGAATATGGACTTGAATATGGCTGAGATGGCAAGATAGCATCACCGATGCAATGAATATGGACTTGAATATGGATGAGATGGCTAGATAGCATCACCGATGCAATGAATATGGACTAGAATATGGATGAGATGGCAAGTTAGCATCACCGATGCAATGAATATGGACTTGAATATGGATGAGATGGCAAGATAGCATCACTGATGCAATGTATATAGACTTGAATATGGATGAGATGGCTAGATAGCATCACCGATGCGATGAATATGGACTTGAATATGGCTGAGATGGCTAGATAGCATCACCGATGCAATGAATATGGACTTGAATATGGCTGAGATGGCTAGATGGCATCACCGATGCAATGAATATGGACTTGAATATGGCTGAGATGGCTAGATGGCATCACCGATGCAATGAATATGGACTTGAATATGGCTGAGATGGCTAGATGGCATCACCGATGCAATGAATATGGACTTGAATATGGCTGAGATGGCTAGATGGCATCACCGATGCAATGAATATGGACTTGAATATGGCTGAGATGGGTAGATGGCATCACCGATGCAATGAATATGGACTTGAATTTGGCTGAGATGGCTAGATGGCATCACCGATGCAATGAACATGGACTTGAATATGGCTGAGATGGCTAGATGGCATCACCGATGCAATGAATATGGACTCGAATATGGCTGAGATGGCTAGATGGCATCACCGATGCAATGAATATGGACTTGAATATGGCGGAGACGGGTAGATAGCATCACCGATGCAATGAATGTGGACTTGAATATGGCGGAGATGGCAAGATAGCATCACCGATGCAATGAATATGGACTTGAATATGGATGAGATGGCTAGATAGCATCACCGATGCAATGAATATGGACTTGAATATGGTTGTGATGGCTAGATAGCATCACCGATGCAATGAATATGGACTTGAATGTGGATGAGATGGCTAGATAGCATCACCGATGCAATGAATATGGACTAGAATATGGATGGGATGGCAAGATAGCATCACGGATGCAATGAATATGGACTTGAATATGGCTGACATAGCTAGATAGCATCACTGATGCAATGAATATGGACTTGAATATGGATGAGATGGCTAGATAGCATCACCGATGCAATGAATATGGACTTGAATATGGCTGAGATGGCTAGATAGCATCACTGATGCAATGAATATGGACTTGAATATGGCTGAGATGGCTAGATAGCATCACCGATGCAATGAATATGGACTTGAATGTGGATGAGATGGCTAGATAGCATCACCGATGCAATGAATATGGACTTGAATATGGCTGAGATGGCTAGATAGCATCACTGATACAATGAATATGGACTTGAATATGGCTGAGACGGCTAGATAGCATCACCGATGCAATGAATATGGACTTGAGTATGGATGAGATGGCAAGATGGCATCACCGATGCAATGAATATGGACTTGAATGTGGATGAGATGGCTAGATAGCATCACCGATGCAATGAATATGGACTTGAATATGGCTGAGATGGCTAGAGAGCATCACTGATGCAATGAATATGGACTTGAATATGGCTGAGACGGCTAGATAGCATCACCGATGCAATGAATATGGACTTGAATATGGCTGAGATGGCAAGATAGCATCACCGATGCAATGAATATGGACTTGAATATGGATGAGATGGCTAGATAGCATCACCGATGCAATGAATATGGACTAGAATATGGATGAGATGGCAAGATAGCATCACCGATGCAATGAATATGGACTTGAATATGGCTGAGATAGCTAGATAGCATCACCGATGCAATGAATATGGACTTGAATATGGCTGAGATGGCTAGATAGCATCACCGATGCAATGAATATGGACTTGAATATGGCTGAGATGGCTAGATAGCATCACCGATGCAATGAATATGGACTTGAATATGGCTGAGATGGCTAGATGACATCTCCGATGCAATGAATATGGACTTGAATATGGCTGAGATGGCTAGATGGCATTACCGATGCAATGAATGGACTTGAATGTGGATGAGATGGCTAGATAGCATCACCGATGCAATGAATATGGACTTGAATATGGCTGAGATGGCTAGATGGCATCACCGATGCAATGAATATGGACTTGAATATGGCTGAGACGGGTAGATAGCATCACCGATGCAATGAATATGGACTTGAATATGGCTGAGATGGCAAGATAGCATCACCGATGCAATGAATATGGACTTGAATATGGCTGAGATGGCTAGATAGCATCACCGATGCAATGAATATGGACTTGAATATGGCTGAGATGGCTAGATAGCATCACCGATGCAATGAATATGGACTTGAATTTCGATGACATGGCTAGATGGCATCACCGATGCAATGAATATGGACTTGAATATGGCTGAGATGGCTAGATAGCATCACCGATGCAATGAATATGGACTTGAATATGGCTGAGATGGCTAGATAGCATCACCGATGCAATGAATATGGACTTGAATATGGCTGAGATGGCTAGATGGCATCTCCGATGCAATGAATATGGACTTGAATATGGCTGAGATGGCTAGATGGCATCACCGATGCAATGAATGGACTTGAATGTGGATGAGATGGCTAGATAGCATCACCGATGCAATGAATATGGACTTGAATATGGCTGAGATGGCTAGATGGCATCACCGATGCAATGAATATGGACTTGAATATGGCTGAGACGGGTAGATAGCATCACCGATGCAATGAATATGGACTTGAATATGGCTGAGATGGCAAGATAGCATCACCGATGCAATGAATATGGACTTGAATATGGCTGAGATGGCTAGATAGCATCACCGATGCAATGAATATGGACTTGAATATGGCTGAGATGGCTAGATAGCATCACCGATGCAATGAATATGGACTTGAATTTCGATGAGATGGCTAGATGGCATCACCGATGCAATGAATATGGACTTGAATATGGCTGAGACGGCTAGATAGCATCACTGATGCAATGAATATGGACTTGAATATGGCTGAGACGGCTAGATAGCATCACCGATGCAATGAATATGGACTTGAGTATGGATGAGATGGCAAGATAGCATCACCGATGCAATGAATATGGACTTGAATATGGATGAGATGGCTAGATAGCATCACCAATGCAATGAATATGGACTAGAATATGGATGAGATGGCAAGATAGCATCACCGATGCAATGAATATGGACTTGAATATGGCTGAGAAGGCTAGATGGCATCACCGATGCAATGAATATGGACTTGAATAAGGCTGAGATGGCTAGATGGCATCACCGATGCAATGAATATGGACTTGAATATGGCTGAGACGGCTAGATAGCATCACCGATGCAATGAATATGGACTTGAATATGGATGAGATGGCAAGACAGCATCACTGATGCAATGAATATGGACTTGAATATGGATGAGATGGCTAGATAGCTGAACCGATGCAATGAATATGGACTTGAATATGGCTGAGATGGCTAGATAGCATCACCGATGCAATGAATATGGACTTGAATGTGGATGAGATGGCTAGATAGCATCACCGATGCAATGAATATGGACTAGAATATGGATGGGATGGCAAGATAGCATCACTGATGCAATGAATATGGACTTGAATATGGCTGACATAGCTAGATAGCATCACTGATGCAATGAATATGGACTTGAATATGGATGAGATGGCTAGATAGCATCACCGATGCAATGAATATGGACTTGAATATGGCTGAGATGGCTAGATAGCATCACTGATGCAATGAATATGGACTTGAATATGGCTGAGATGGCTAGATAGCATCACCGATGCAATGAATATGGACTAGAATATGGATGAGATGGCTAGATGGCATCACCGATGCAATGAATATGGACTTGAATATGGCTGAGATGGCTAGATAGCATCACCGATGCAATGAATATGGACTTGAATGTGGATGAGATGGCTAGATAGCATCACCGATGCAATGAATATGGACTTGAATATGGCAGAGATGGCTAGATAGCATCACCGATGCAATGAATATGGACTTGAATATGGCTGAGATGGCTAGATGGCATCACCGATGCAATGAATATGGACTTGAATATGGCTGAGATGGCTAGATAGCATCACCGATGCAATGAATATGGACTTGATTGTGGATGAGATGGCTAGATGGCATCACCGATGCAATGAATATGGACTTGAATATGGCTGAGATGGCTAGATAGCATCACCGATGCAATGAATATGGACTTGAATATGGATGAGATGGCTAGATAGCATCACCGATGCAATGAATATGGACTTGAATATGGCTGAGATGGCTAGATGGCATCACCGATGCAATGAATATGGACTTGAATTTGGCTGAGATGGCTAGATGGCATCAACGATGCAATGAACATGGACTTGAATATGGCTGAGATGGCTAGATGGCATCACCGATGCAATGAATATGGACTTGAATATGGCTGAGATGGCTAGATGGCATCACCGATGCAATGAATATGGACTTGAATATGGCTGAGATGGCTAGATAGCATCACCGATGCAATCAATATGGACTTGAATGTGGATGAGATGGCTAGATAGCATCACCGATGCAATGAATATGGACTTGAATATGGCTGAGATGGCTAGAGAGCATCACTGATGCAATGAATATGGACTTGAATATGGCTGAGACGGCTAGATAGCATCACCGATGCAATGAATATGGACTTGAATATGGCTGAGATGGCAAGATAGCATCACCGATGCAATGAATATGGACTTGAATATGGATGAGATGGCTAGATAGCATCACCGATGCAATGAATATGGACTTGAATATGGCTGAGATGGCTAGATAGCATCACCGATGCAATGAATATGGACTTGAATATGGCTGAGATGGCTAGATGGCATCACCGATGCAATGAATATGGACTTGAATATGGCTGAGATGGCTAGATGGCATCACCGATGCAATGAATATGGACTTGAATATGGCTGAGATGGCTAGATGGCATCACCGATGCAATGAATATGGACTTGAATATGGCTGAGATGGCTAGATAGCATCACCGATGCAATGAATGGTCTTGAATGTGGCTGAGATGGCAAGATAGCATCACCGATGCAATGAATATGGACTTGAATATGGATGAGATGGCTAGATAGCATCACCGATGCAATGAATATGGACTTGAATATGGCTGAGATGGCTAGATAGCATCACCGATGCAATGAATATGGACTTGAATGTGGATGAGATGGCTAGATAGCATCACCGATGCAATGAATATGGACTAGAATATGGATGGGATGGCAAGATAGCATCACTGATGCAATGAATATGGACTTGAATATGGCTGACATAGCTAGATAGCATCACCGATGCAATGAATATGGACTTGAATATGGATGAGATGGCTAGATAGCATCACCGATGCAATGAATATGGACTTGAATATGGCTGAGATGGCTAGATAGCATCACTGATGCAATGAATATGGACTTGAATATGGCTGAGATGGCTAGATAGCATCACCGATGGAATGAATATGGACTTGAATTTGGCTGAGATGGCTAGATGGCATCAAGGATGCAATGAACATGGACTTGAATATGGCTGAGATGGCTAGATGGCATCACCGATGCAATGAATATGGACTTGAATATGGCTGAGATGGCTAGATGGCATCACCGATGCAATGAATATGGACTTGAATATGGCTGAGATGGCTAGATAGCATCACGGATGCAATGAATATGGACTTGAATATGGCTGAGATGGCTAGATAGCATCACCGATGGAATGAATATGGACTTGAATTTGGCTGAGATGGCTAGATGGCATCAACGATGCAATGAACATGGACTTGAATATGGCTGAGATGGCTAGATGGCATCACCGATGCAATGAATATGGACTTGAATATGGCTGAGATGGCTAGATGGCATCACCGATGCAATGAATATGGACTTGAATATGGCTGAGATGGCTAGATAGCATCACCGATGCAATGAATATGGACTTGAATGTGGATGAGATGGCTAGATAGCATCACCGATGCAATGAATATGGACTTGAATATGGCTGAGATGGCTAGATAGCATCACAGATGCAATGAATATGGACTTGAATATGGCTGAGATGGCTAGATAGCATCACAGATGCAATGAATATGGACTTGAATATGGATGAGATGGCTAGATAGCATCACCGAAGCAATGAATATGGACTTGAATATGGCTGAGATGGCTAGATAGCATCACAGATGCAATGAATATGGACTTGAATATGGATGAGATGGCTAGATAGCATCACCGATGCAATGAATATGGACTAGAATATGGATGAGATGGCAAGATAGCATCACCGATGCAATGAATATGGACTTGAATATGGCTGAGATGGATAGATAGCATCACTGATGCAATGAATATGGACTTGAATATGGCTGAGATGGCTAGATGGCATCACCGATGCAATGAATATGGACTTGAATATGGCTGAGATGGCTAGATAGCATCACTGATGCAATGAATATGGACTTGAATATGGTTGTGATGGCTAGATAGCATCACCGATGCAATGAATATGGACTTGAATGTGGATGAGATCGCTAGATAGCATCACCGATGCAATGAATATGGACTAGAATATGGATGGGATGGCAAGATAGCATCACGGATGCAATGAATATGGACTTGAATATGGCTGACATAGCTAGATAGCATCAGTGATGCAATGAATATGGACTTGAATATGGATGAGATGGCTAGATAGCATCACCGATGCAATGAATATGGACTTGAATATGGCTGAGATGGCTAGATAGCATCACTGATGCAATGAATATGGACTTGAATATGGCTGAGATGGCTAGATAGCATCACCGATGCAATGAATATGGACTTGAATATGGCTGAGATGGCTAGATAGCATCACCGATGCAATGAATATGGACTTGAATGTGGATGAGATGGCTAGATAGCATCACCGATGCAATGAATATGGACTTGAATATGGCTGAGATGGCTAGATAGCATCACTGATACAATGAATATGGACTTGAATATGGCTGAGACGGCTAGATAGCATCACCGATGCAATGAATATGGACTTGAGTATGGATGAGATGGCAAGATGGCATCACCGATGCAATGAATATGGACTTGAATGTGGATGAGATGGCTAGATAGCATCACCGATGCAATGAATATGGACTTGAATATGGCTGAGATGGCTAGAGAGCATCACTGATGCAATGAATATGGACTTGAATATGGCTGAGACGGCTAGATAGCATCACTGATGCAATGAATATGGACTTGAATATGGCTGAGATGGCAAGATAGCATCACCGATGCAATGAATATGGACTTGAATATGGATGAGATGGCTAGATAGCATCACCGATGCAATGAATATGGACTAGAATATGGATGAGATGGCAAGATAGCATCACCGATGCAATGAATATGGACTTGAATATGGCTGAGATAGCTAGATAGCATCACCGATGCAATGAATATGGACTTGAATACGGCTGAGATGGCTAGATAGCATCACCGATGCAATGAATATGGACTTGAATATGGCTGAGATGGCTAGATAGCATCACCGATGCAATGAATATGGACTTGAATATGGCTGAGATGGCTAGATGGCATCTCCGATGCAATGAATATGGACTTGAATATGGCTGAGATGGCTAGATGGCATTACCGATGCAATGAATGGACTTGAATGTGGATGAGATGGCTAGATAGCATCACCGATGCAATGAATATGGACTTGAATATGGCTGAGATGGCTAGATGGCATCACCGATGCAATGAATATGGACTTGAATATGGCTGAGACGGGTAGATAGCATCACCGATGCAATGAATATGGACTTGAATATGGCTGAGATGGCAAGATAGCATCACCGATGCAATGAATATGGACTTGAATATGGCTGAGATGGCTAGATAGCATCACCGATGCAATGAATATGGACTTGAATATGGCTGAGATGGCTAGATAGCATCACCGATGCAATGAATATGGACTTGAATTTCGATGAGATGGCTAGATGGCATCACCGATGCAATGAATATGGACTTGAATATGGCTGAGATGGCTAGATAGCATCACCGATGCAATGAATATGGACTTGAATATGGCTGAGATGGCTAGATAGCATCACCGATGCAATGAATATGGACTTGAATATGGCTGAGATGGCTAGATGGCATCTCCGATGCAATGAATATGGACTTGAATATGGCTGAGATGGCTAGATGGCATCACCGATGCAATGAATGGACTTGAATATGGCTGAGATGGCTAGATGGCATCACCGATGCAATGAATATGGACTTGAATATGGCTGAGACGGGTAGATAGCATCACCGATGCAATGAATATGGACTTGAATATGGCTGAGATGGCAAGATAGCATCACCGATGCAATGAATATGGACTTGAATATGGCTGAGATGGCTAGATAGCATCACCGATGCAATGAATATGGACTTGAATATGGCTGAGATGGCTAGATAGCATCACCGATGCAATGAATATGGACTTGAATTTCGATGAGATGGCTAGATGGCATCACCGATGCAATGAATATGGACTTGAATATGGCTGAGACGGCTAGATAGCATCACTGATGCAATGAATATGGACTTGAATATGGCTGAGACGGCTAGATAGCATCACCGATGCAATGAATATGGACTTGAGTATGGATGAGATGGCAAGATAGCATCACCGATGCAATGAATATGGACTTGAATATGGATGAGATGGCTAGATAGCATCACCAATGCAATGAATATGGACTAGAATATGGATGAGATGGCAAGATAGCATCACCGATGCAATGAATATGGACTTGAATATGGCTGAGATGGCTAGATGGCATCACCGATGCAATGAATATGGACTTGAATAAGGCTGAGATGGCTAGATGGCATCACCGATGCAATGAATATGGACTTGAATATGGCTGAGACGGCTAGATAGCATCACCGATGCAATGAATATGGACTTGAATATGGATGAGATGGCAAGACAGCATCACTGATGCAATGAATATGGACTTGAATATGGATGAGATGGCTAGATAGCTGAACCGATGCAATGAATATGGACTTGAATATGGCTGAGATGGCTAGATAGCATCACCGATGCAATGAATATGGACTTGAATGTGGATGAGATGGCTAGATAGCATCACCGATGCAATGAATATGGACTAGAATATGGATGGGATGGCAAGATAGCATCACTGATGCAATGAATATGGACTTGAATATGGCTGACATAGCTAGATAGCATCACTGATGCAATGAATATGGACTTGAATATGGATGAGATGGCTAGATAGCATCACCGATGCAATGAATATGGACTTGAATATGGCTGAGATGGCTAGATAGCATCACTGATGCAATGAATATGGACTTGAATATGGCTGAGATGGCTAGATAGCATCACCGATGCAATGAATATGGACTAGAATATGGATGAGATGGCTAGATGGCATCACCGATGCAATGAATATGGACTTGAATATGGCTGAGATGGCTAGATAGCATCACCGATGCAATGAATATGGACTTGAATGTGGATGAGATGGCTAGATAGCATCACCGATGCAATGAATATGGACTTGAATATGGCAGAGATGGCTAGATAGCATCACCGATGCAATGAATATGGACTTGAATATGGCTGAGATGGCTAGATGGCATCACCGATGCAATGAATATGGACTTGAA
This sequence comes from Heloderma suspectum, assembly GCF_057233095.1. Taxonomy (NCBI): domain Eukaryota; kingdom Metazoa; phylum Chordata; class Lepidosauria; order Squamata; family Helodermatidae; genus Heloderma; species Heloderma suspectum. Next base: position 53,832,748 of record NC_139475.1, read on the forward strand.
TATGGCTGAGATGGCTAGATAGCATCACCGATGCAATGAATATGGACTTGATTGTGGATGAGATGGCTAGATGGCATCACCGATGCAATGAATATGGACTTGAATATGGCTGAGATGGCTAGATAGCATCACCGATGCAATGAATATGGACTTGAATATGGATGAGATGGCTAGATAGCATCACCGATGCAATGAATATGGACTTGAATATGGCTGAGATGGCTAGATGGCATCACCGATGCAATGAATATGGACTTGAATTTGGCTGAGATGGCTAGATGGCATCAACGATGCAATGAACATGGACTTGAATATGGCTGAGATGGCTAGATGGCATCACCGATGCAATGAATATGGACTTGAATATGGCTGAGATGGCTAGATGGCATCACCGATGCAATGAATATGGACTTGAATATGGCTGAGATGGCTAGATAGCATCACCGATGCAATCAATATGGACTTGAATGTGGATGAGATGGCTAGATAGCATCACCGATGCAATGAATATGGACTTGAATATGGCTGAGATGGCTAGAGAGCATCACTGATGCAATGAATATGGACTTGAATATGGCTGAGACGGCTAGATAGCATCACCGATGCAATGAATATGGACTTGAATATGGCTGAGATGGCAAGATAGCATCACCGATGCAATGAATATGGACTTGAATATGGATGAGATGGCTAGATAGCATCACCGATGCAATGAATATGGACTTGAATATGGCTGAGATGGCTAGATAGCATCACCGATGCAATGAATATGGACTTGAATATGGCTGAGATGGCTAGATGGCATCACCGATGCAATGAATATGGACTTGAATATGGCTGAGATGGCTAGATGGCATCACCGATGCAATGAATATGGACTTGAATATGGCTGAGATGGCTAGATGGCATCACCGATGCAATGAATATGGACTTGAATATGGCTGAGATGGCTAGATAGCATCACCGATGCAATGAATGGACTTGAATGTGGCTGAGATGGCAAGATAGCATCACCGATGCAATGAATATGGACTTGAATATGGATGAGATGGCTAGATAGCATCACCGATGCAATGAATATGGACTTGAATATGGCTGAGATGGCTAGATAGCATCACCGATGCAATGAATATGGACTTGAATGTGGATGAGATGGCTAGATAGCATCACCGATGCAATGAATATGGACTAGAATATGGATGGGATGGCAAGATAGCATCACTGATGCAATGAATATGGACTTGAATATGGCTGACATAGCTAGATAGCATCACCGATGCAATGAATATGGACTTGAATATGGATGAGATGGCTAGATAGCATCACCGATGCAATGAATATGGACTTGAATATGGCTGAGATGGCTAGATAGCATCACTGATGCAATGAATATGGACTTGAATATGGCTGAGATGGCTAGATAGCATCACCGATGGAATGAATATGGACTTGAATTTGGCTGAGATGGCTAGATGGCATCAAGGATGCAATGAACATGGACTTGAATATGGCTGAGATGTCTAGATGGCATCACCGATGCAATGAATATGGACTTGAATATGGCTGAGATGGCTAGATGGCATCACCGATGCAATGAATATGGACTTGAATATGGCTGAGATGGCTAGATAGCATCACGGATGCAATGAATATGGACTTGAATATGGCTGAGATGGCTAGATAGCATCACCGATGGAATGAATATGGACTTGAATTTGGCTGAGATGGCTAGATGGCATCAACGATGCAATGAACATGGACTTGAATATGGCTGAGATGGCTAGATGGCATCACCGATGCAATGAATATGGACTTGAATATGGCTGAGATGGCTAGATGGCATCACCGATGCAATGAATATGGACTTGAATATGGCTGAGATGGCTAGATAGCATCACCGATGCAATGAATATGGACTTGAATGTGGATGAGATGGCTAGATAGCATCACCGATGCAATGAATATGGACTTGAATATGGCTGAGATGGCTAGATAGCATCACAGATGCAATGAATATGGACTTGAATATGGCTGAGATGGCTAGATAGCATCACAGATGCAATGAATATGGACTTGAATATGGATGAGATGGCTAGATAGCATCACCGAAGCAATGAATATGGACTTGAATATGGCTGAGATGGCTAGATAGCATCACAGATGCAATGAATATGGACTTGAATATGGATGAGATGGCTAGATAGCATCACCGATGCAATGAATATGGACTAGAATATGGATGAGATGGCAAGATAGCATCACCGATGCAATGAATATGGACTTGAATATGGCTGAGATGGATAGATAGCATCACTGATGCAATGAATATGGACTTGAATATGGCTGAGATGGCTAGATGGCATCACCGATGCAATGAATATGGACTTGAATATGGCTGAGATGGCTAGATAGCATCACCGATGCAATGAATATGGACTTGAATGTGGATGAGATGGCTAGATAGCATCACCGATGCAATGAATATGGACTTGAATATGGCTGAGATGGCTAGATAGCATCACTGATGCAATGAATATTAACTTGAATATGGCTGAGACGGCTAGATAGCATCACCGATGCAATGAATATGGACTTGAATATGGCTGAGATGGCAAGATAGCATCAACGATGCAATGAATATGGACTTGAATATGGATGAGATGGCTAGATAGCATCACCGATGCAATGAATATGGACTAGAATATGGATGAGATGGCAAGATAGCATCACCGATGCAATGAATATGGACTTGAATATGGATGAGATGGCAAGATAGCATCACTGATGCAATGAATATGGACTTGAATATGGATGAGATGGCTAGATAGCATCACCGATGCAATGAATATGGACTTGAATATGGCTGAGATGGCTAGATGGCATCACCGATGCAATGAATATGGACTTGAATATGGCTGAGATGGCTAGATGGCATCACCGATGCAATGAATATGGACTTGAATATGGCTGAGATGGCTAGATGGCATCACCGATGCAATGAATATGGACTTGAATATGGCTGAGATGGCAAGATAGCATCACCGATGCAATGAATATGGACTTGAATATGGCTGAGATGGCTAGATAGCATCACCGATGCAATGAATATGGACTTGAATATGGCTGAGATGGCTAGATAGCATCACCGATGCAATGAATATGGACTTGAATTTCGATGAGATGGCTAGATGGCATCACCGATGCAATGAATATGGACTTGAATATGGCTGAGATGGCTAGATAGCATCACCGATGCAATGAATATGGACTTGAATATGGCTGAGATGGCTAGATAGCATCACCGATGCAATGAATATGGACTTGAATATGGCTGAGATGGCTAGATGGCATCTCCGATGCAATGAATATGGACTTGAATATGGCTGAGATGGCTAGATGGCATCACCGATGCAATGAATGGACTTGAATGTGGATGAGATGGCTAGATAGCATCACCGATGCAATGAATATGGACTTGAATATGGCTGAGATGGCTAGATGGCATCACCGATGCAATGAATATGGACTTGAATATGGCTGAGATGGCTAGATGGCATCACCGATGCAATGAATATGGACTTGAATATGGCTGAGATGGCTAGATAGCATCACCGATGCAATGAATATGGACTTGAATGTGGATGAGATGGCTAGATAGCATCACCGATGCAATGAATATGGACTTGAATATGGCTGAGATGGCTAGATAGCATCACAGATGCAATGAATATGGACTTGAATATGGCTGAGACGGCTAGATAGCATCACAGAGGCAATGAATATGGACTTGAATATGGATGAGATGGCTAGATAGCATCACCGAAGCAATGAATATGGACTTGAATATGGCTGAGATGGCTAGATAGCATCACAGATGCAATGAATATGGACTTGAATATGGATGAGATGGCTAGATAGCATCACCGATGCAATGAATATGGACTAGAATATGGATGAGATGGCAAGATAGCATCACCGATGCAATGAATATGGACTTGAATATGGCTGAGATGGATAGATAGCATCACTGATGCAATGAATATGGACTTGAATATGGCTGAGATGGCTAGATGGCATCACCGATGCAATGAATATGGACTTGAATATGGCTGAGATGGCTAGATAGCATCACCGATGCAATGAATATGGACTTGAATGTGGATGAGATGGCTAGATAGCATCACCGATGCAATGAATATGGACTTGAATATGGCTGAGATGGCTAGAGAGCATCACTGATGCAATGAATATGGACTTGAATATGGCTGAGATGGCTAGATAGCATCACTGATGCAATGAATATGGACTTGAATATGGCTGAGATGGCTAGATAGCATCACCGATGCAATGAATATGGACTAGAATATGGATGAGATGGCTAGATGGCATCACCGATGCAATGAATATGGACTTGAATATGGCTGAGATGGCTAGATAGCATCACCGATGCAATGAATATGGACTTGAATGTGGATGAGATGGCTAGATAGCATCACCGATGCAATGAATATGGACTTGAATATGGCAGAGATGGCTAGATAGCATCACCGATGCAATGAATATGGACTTGAATATGGCTGAGATGGCTAGATGGCATCACCGATGCAATGAATATGGACTTGAATATGGCTGAGATGGCTAGATAGCATCACCGATGCAATGAATATGGACTTGATTGTGGATGAGATGGCTAGATGGCATCACCGATGCAATGAATATGGACTTGAATATGGCTGAGATGGCTAGATAGCATCACCGATGCAATGAATATGGACTTGAATATGGATGAGATGGCTAGATAGCATCACCGATGCAATGAATATGGACTTGAATATGGCTGAGATGGCTAGATGGCATCACCGATGCAATGAATATGGACTTGAATTTGGCTGAGATGGCTAGATGGCATCAACGATGCAATGAACATGGACTTGAATATGGCTGAGATGGCTAGATGGCATCACCGATGCAATGAATATGGACTTGAATATGGCTGAGATGGCTAGATGGCATCACCGATGCAATGAATATGGACTTGAATATGGCTGAGATGGCTAGATAGCATCACCGATGCAATCAATATGGACTTGAATGTGGATGAGATGGCTAGATAGCATCACCGATGCAATGAATATGGACTTGAATATGGCTGAGATGGCTAGAGAGCATCACTGATGCAATGAATATGGACTTGAATATGGCTGAGACGGCTAGATAGCATCACCGATGCAATGAATATGGACTTGAATATGGCTGAGATGGCAAGATAGCATCACCGATGCAATGAATATGGACTTGAATATGGATGAGATGGCTAGATAGCATCACCGATGCAATGAATATGGACTTGAATATGGCTGAGATGGCTAGATAGCATCACCGATGCAATGAATATGGACTTGAATATGGCTGAGATGGCTAGATGGCATCACCGATGCAATGAATATGGACTTGAATATGGCTGAGATGGCTAGATGGCATCACCGATGCAATGAATATGGACTTGAATATGGCTGAGATGGCTAGATGGCATCACCGATGCAATGAATATGGACTTGAATATGGCTGAGATGGCTAGATAGCATCACCGATGCAATGAATGGACTTGAATGTGGCTGAGATGGCAAGATAGCATCACCGATGCAATGAATATGGACTTGAATATGGATGAGATGGCTAGATAGCATCACCGATGCAATGAATATGGACTTGAATATGGCTGAGATGGCTAGATAGCATCACCGATGCAATGAATATGGACTTGAATGTGGATGAGATGGCTAGATAGCATCACCGATGCAATGAATATGGACTAGAATATGGATGGGATGGCAAGATAGCATCACTGATGCAATGAATATGGACTTGAATATGGCTGACATAGCTAGATAGCATCACCGATGCAATGAATATGGACTTGAATATGGATGAGATGGCTAGATAGCATCACCGATGCAATGAATATGGACTTGAATATGGCTGAGATGGCTAGATAGCATCACTGATGCAATGAATATGGACTTGAATATGGCTGAGATGGCTAGATGGCATCACCGATGCAATGAATATGGACTTGAATATGGCTGAGATGGCTAGATGGCATCACCGATGCAATGAATATGGACTTGAATATGGCTGAGATGGCAAGATAGCATCACCGATGCAATGAATATGGACTTGAATATGGCTGAGATGGCTAGATAGCATCACCGATGCAATGAATATGGACTTGAATATGGCTGAGATGGCTAGATAGCATCACCGATGCAATGAATATGGACTTGAATTTCGATGAGATGGCTAGATGGCATCACCGATGCAATGAATATGGACTTGAATATGGCTGAGATGGCTAGATAGCATCACCGATGCAATGAATATGGACTTGAATATGGCTGAGATGGCTAGATAGCATCACCGATGCAATGAATATGGACTTGAATATGGCTGAGATGGCTAGATGGCATCTCCGATGCAATGAATATGGACTTGAATATGGCTGAGATGGCTAGATGGCATCACCGATGCAATGAATGGACTTGAATGTGGATGAGATGGCTAGATAGCATCACCGATGCAATGAATATGGACTTGAATATGGCTGAGATGGCTAGATGGCATCACCGATGCAATGAATATGGACTTGAATATGGCTGAGATGGCTAGATGGCATCACCGATGCAATGAATATGGACTTGAATATGGCTGAGATGGCTAGATAGCATCACCGATGCAATGAATATGGACTTGAATGTGGATGAGATGGCTAGATAGCATCACCGATGCAATGAATATGGACTTGAATATGGCTGAGATGGCTAGATAGCATCACAGATGCAATGAATATGGACTTGAATATGGCTGAGACGGCTAGATAGCATCACAGAGGCAATGAATATGGACTTGAATATGGATGAGATGGCTAGATAGCATCACCGAAGCAATGAATATGGACTTGAATATGGCTGAGATGGCTAGATAGCATCACAGATGCAATGAATATGGACTTGAATATGGATGAGATGGCTAGATAGCATCACCGATGCAATGAATATGGACTAGAATATGGATGAGATGGCAAGATAGCATCACCGATGCAATGAATATGGACTTGAATATGGCTGAGATGGATAGATAGCATCACTGATGCAATGAATATGGACTTGAATATGGCTGAGATGGCTAGATGGCATCACCGATGCAATGAATATGGACTTGAATATGGCTGAGATGGCTAGATAGCATCACCGATGCAATGAATATGGACTTGAATGTGGATGAGATGGCTAGATAGCATCACCGATGCAATGAATATGGACTTGAATATGGCTGAGATGGCTAGAGAGCATCACTGATGCAATGAATATGGACTTGAATATGGCTGAGATGGCTAGATAGCATCACTGATGCAATGAATATGGACTTGAATATGGCTGAGATGGCTAGATAGCATCACCGATGCAATGAATATGGACTAGAATATGGATGAGATGGCTAGATGGCATCACCGATGCAATGAATATGGACTTGAATATGGCTGAGATGGCTAGATAGCATCACCGATGCAATGAATATGGACTTGAATGTGGATGAGATGGCTAGATAGCATCACCGATGCAATGAATATGGACTTGAATATGGCAGAGATGGCTAGATAGCATCACCGATGCAATGAATATGGACTTGAATATGGCTGAGATGGCTAGATGGCATCACCGATGCAATGAATATGGACTTGAATATGGCTGAGATGGCTAGATAGCATCACCGATGCAATGAATATGGACTTGATTGTGGATGAGATGGCTAGATGGCATCACCGATGCAATGAATATGGACTTGAATATGGCTGAGATGGCTAGATAGCATCACCGATGCAATGAATATGGACTTGAATATGGATGAGATGGCTAGATAGCATCACCGATGCAATGAATATGGACTTGAATATGGCTGAGATGGCTAGATGGCATCACCGATGCAATGAATATGGACTTGAATTTGGCTGAGATGGCTAGATGGCATCAACGATGCAATGAACATGGACTTGAATATGGCTGAGATGGCTAGATGGCATCACCGATGCAATGAATATGGACTTGAATATGGCTGAGATGGCTAGATGGCATCACCGATGCAATGAATATGGACTTGAATATGGCTGAGATGGCTAGATAGCATCACCGATGCAATCAATATGGACTTGAATGTGGATGAGATGGCTAGATAGCATCACCGATGCAATGAATATGGACTTGAATATGGCTGAGATGGCTAGAGAGCATCACTGATGCAATGAATATGGACTTGAATATGGCTGAGACGGCTAGATAGCATCACCGATGCAATGAATATGGACTTGAATATGGCTGAGATGGCAAGATAGCATCACCGATGCAATGAATATGGACTTGAATATGGATGAGATGGCTAGATAGCATCACCGATGCAATGAATATGGACTTGAATATGGCTGAGATGGCTAGATAGCATCACCGATGCAATGAATATGGACTTGAATATGGCTGAGATGGCTAGATGGCATCACCGATGCAATGAATATGGACTTGAATATGGCTGAGATGGCTAGATGGCATCACCGATGCAATGAATATGGACTTGAATATGGCTGAGATGGCTAGATGGCATCACCGATGCAATGAATATGGACTTGAATATGGCTGAGATGGCTAGATAGCATCACCGATGCAATGAATGGACTTGAATGTGGCTGAGATGGCAAGATAGCATCACCGATGCAATGAATATGGACTTGAATATGGATGAGATGGCTAGATAGCATCACCGATGCAATGAATATGGACTTGAATATGGCTGAGATGGCTAGATAGCATCACCGATGCAATGAATATGGACTTGAATGTGGATGAGATGGCTAGATAGCATCACCGATGCAATGAATATGGACTAGAATATGGATGGGATGGCAAGATAGCATCACTGATGCAATGAATATGGACTTGAATATGGCTGACATAGCTAGATAGCATCACCGATGCAATGAATATGGACTTGAATATGGATGAGATGGCTAGATAGCATCACCGATGCAATGAATATGGACTTGAATATGGCTGAGATGGCTAGATAGCATCACTGATGCAATGAATATGGACTTGAATATGGCTGAGATGGCTAGATAGCATCACCGATGGAATGAATATGGACTTGAATTTGGCTGAGATGGCTAGATGGCATCAAGGATGCAATGAACATGGACTTGAATATGGCTGAGATGGCTAGATGGCATCACCGATGCAATGAATATGGACTTGAATATGGCTGAGATGGCTAGATGGCATCACCGATGCAATGAATATGGACTTGAATATGGCTGAGATGGCTAGATAGCATCACGGATGCAATGAATATGGACTTGAATATGGCTGAGATGGCTAGATAGCATCACCGATGGAATGAATATGGACTTGAATTTGGCTGAGATGGCTAGATGGCATCAACGATGCAATGAACATGGACTTGAATATGGCTGAGATGGCTAGATGGCATCACCGATGCAATGAATATGGACTTGAATATGGCTGAGATGGCTAGATGGCATCACCGATGCAATGAATATGGACTTGAATATGGCTGAGATGGCTAGATAGCATCACCGATGCAATGAATATGGACTTGAATGTGGATGAGATGGCTAGATAGCATCACCGATGCAATGAATATGGACTTGAATATGGCTGAGATGGCTAGATAGCATCACAGATGCAATGAATATGGACTTGAATATGGCTGAGATGGCTAGATAGCATCACAGATGCAATGAATATGGACTTGAATATGGATGAGATGGCTAGATAGCATCACCGAAGCAATGAATATGGACTTGAATATGGCTGAGATGGCTAGATAGCATCACAGATGCAATGAATATGGACTTGAATATGGATGAGATGGCAAGATAGCATCACCGATGCAATGAATATGGACTTGAATATGGCTGAGATGGATAGATAGCATCACTGATGCAATGAATATGGACTTGAATATGGCTGAGATGGCTAGATGGCATCACCGATGCAATGAATATGGACTTGAATATGGCTGAGATGGCTAGATAGCATCACCGATGCAATGAATATGGACTTGAATGTGGATGAGATGGCTAGATAGCATCACCGATGCAATGAATATGGACTTGAATATGGCTGAGATGGCTAGATAGCATCACTGATGCAATGAATATTAACTTGAATATGGCTGAGACGGCTAGATAGCATCACCGATGCAATGAATATGGACTTGAATATGGCTGAGATGGCAAGATAGCATCAACGATGCAATGAATATGGACTTGAATATGGATGAGATGGCTAGATAGCATCACCGATGCAATGAATATGGACTAGAATATGGATGAGATGGCAAGATAGCATCACCGATGCAATGAATATGGACTTGAATATGGATGAGATGGCAAGATAGCATCACTGATGCAATGAATATGGACTTGAATATGGATGAGATGGCTAGATAGCATCACCGATGCAATGAATATGGACTTGAATATGGCTGAGATGGCTAGATGGCATCACCGATGCAATGAATATGGACTTGAATATGGCTGAGTTGGCTAGATGGCATCACCGATGCAATGAATATGGACTTGAATATGGCTGAGATGGCAAGATAGCATCACCGATGCAATGAATATGGACTTGAATATGGCTGAGATGGCTAGATGGCATCACCGATGCAATGAATATGGACTTGAATATGGCTGAGATGGCTAGATAGCATCACCGATGCAATGAATATGGACTTGAATTTCGATGAGATGGCTAGATGGCATCACCGATGCAATGAATATGGACTTGAATATGGCTGAGATGGCTAGATAGCATCACCGATGCAATGAATATGGACTTGAATATGGCTGAGATGGCTAGATAGCATCACCGATGCAATGAATATGGACTTGAATATGGCTGAGATGGCTAGATGGCATCTCCGATGCAATGAATATGGACTTGAATATGGCTGAGATGGCTAGATGGCATCACCGATGCAATGAATGGACTTGAATGTGGATGAGATGGCTAGATAGCATCACCGATGCAATGAATATGGACTTGAATATGGCTGAGATGGCTAGATGGCATCACCGATGCAATGAATATGGACTTGAATATGGCTGAGACGGGTAGATAGCATCACCGATGCAATGAATATGGACTTGAATATGGCTGAGATGGCAAGATAGCATCACCGATGCAATGAATATGGACTTGAATATGGCTGAGATGGCTAGATAGCATCACCGATGAAATGAATATGGACTTGAATATGGCTGAGATGGCTAGATAGCATCACCGATGCAATGAATATGGACTTGAATTTCGATGAGATGGCTAGATGGCATCACCGATGCAATGAATATGGACTTGAATATGGCTGAGATGGCTAGATAGCATCACTGATGCAATGAATATGGACTTGAATATGGCTGAGACGGCTAGATAGCATCACCGAAGCAATGAATATGGACTTGAGTATGGATGAGATGGCAAGATAGCATCACCGATGCAATGAATATGGACTTGAATATGGATGAGATGGCTAGATAGCATCACCGATGCAATGAATATGGACTAGAATATGGATGAGATGGCAAGATAGCATCACCGATGCAATGAATGGACTTGAATGTGGATGAGATGGCTAGATAGCATCACCGATGCAATGAATATGGACTTGAATATGGCTGAGATGGCTAGATGGCATCACCGATGCAATGAATATGGACTTGAATATGGCTGAGACGGGTAGATAGCATCACCGATGCAATGAATATGGACTTGAATATGGCTGAGATGGCAAGATAGCATCACCGATGCAATGAATATGGACTTGAATATGGCTGAGACGGCTAGATAGCATCACCGATGCAATGAATATGGACTTGAATATGGCTGAGATGGCAAGATAGCATCACCGATGCAATGAATATGGACTTGAATATGGATGAGATGGCTAGATAGCATCACCGATGCAATGAATATGGACTTGAATATGGCTGAGATGGCTAGATAGCATCACCGATGCAATGAATATGGACTTGAATATGGCTGAGATGGCTAGATGGCATCACCGATGCAATGAATATGGACTTGAATATGGCTGAGATGGCTAGATGGCATCACCGATGCAATGAATATGGACTTGAATATGGCTGAGATGGCTAGATGGCATCACCGATGCAATGAATATGGACTTGAATATGGCTGAGATGGCTAGATAGCATCACCGATGCAATGAATGGACTTGAATGTGGCTGAGATGGCAAGATAGCATCACCGATGCAATGAATATGGACTTGAATATGGATGAGATGGCTAGATAGCATCACCGATGCAATGAATATGGACTTGAATATGGCTGAGATGGCTAGATAGCATCACCGATGCAATGAATATGGACTTGAATGTGGATGAGATGGCTAGATAGCATCACCGATGCAATGAATATGGACTAGAATATGGATGGGATGGCAAGATAGCATCACTGATGCAATGAATATGGACTTGAATATGGCTGACATAGCTAGATAGCATCACCGATGCAATGAATATGGACTTGAATATGGATGAGATGGCTAGATAGCATCACCGATGCAATGAATATGGACTTGAATATGGCTGAGATGGCTAGATAGCATCACTGATGCAATGAATATGGACTTGAATATGGCTGAGATGGCTAGATAGCATCACCGATGGAATGAATATGGACTTGAATTTGGCTGAGATGGCTAGATGGCATCAAGGATGCAATGAACATGGACTTGAATATGGCTGAGATGGCTACATGGCATCACCGATGCAATGAATATGGACTTGAATATGGCTGAGATGGCTAGATGGCATCACCGATGCAATGAATATGGACTTGAATATGGCTGAGATGGCTAGATAGCATCACGGATGCAATGAATATGGACTTGAATATGGCTGAGATGGCTAGATAGCATCACCGATGGAATGAATATGGACTTGAATTTGGCTGAGATGGCTAGATGGCATCAACGATGCAATGAACATGGACTTGAATATGGCTGAGATGGCTAGATGGCATCACCGATGCAATGAATATGGACTTGAATATGGCTGAGATGGCTAGATGGCATCACCGATGCAATGAATATGGACTTGAATATGGCTGAGATGGCTAGATAGCATCACCGATGCAATGAATATGGACTTGAATGTGGATGAGATGGCTAGATAGCATCACCGATGCAATGAATATGGACTTGAATATGGCTGAGATGGCTAGATAGCATCACAGATGCAATGAATATGGACTTGAATATGGCTGAGATGGCTAGATAGCATCACAGATGCAATGAATATGGACTTGAATATGGATGAGATGGCTAGATAGCATCACCGAAGCAATGAATATGGACTTGAATATGGCTGAGATGGCTAGATAGCATCACAGATGCAATGAATATGGACTTGAATATGGATGAGATGGCAAGATAGCATCACCGATGCAATGAATATGGACTTGAATATGGCTGAGATGGATAGATAGCATCACTGATGCAATGAATATGGACTTGAATATGGCTGAGATGGCTAGATGGCATCACCGATGCAATGAATATGGACTTGAATATGGCTGAGATGGCTAGATAGCATCACCGATGCAATGAATATGGACTTGAATGTGGATGAGATGGCTAGATAGCATCACCGATGCAATGAATATGGACTTGAATATGGCTGAGATGGCTAGATAGCATCACTGATGCAATGAATATTAACTTGAATATGGCTGAGACGGCTAGATAGCATCACCGATGCAATGAATATGGACTTGAATATGGCTGAGATGGCAAGATAGCATCAACGATGCAATGAATATGGACTTGAATATGGATGAGATGGCTAGATAGCATCACCGATGCAATGAATATGGACTAGAATATGGATGAGATGGCAAGATAGCATCACCGATGCAATGAATATGGACTTGAATATGGATGAGATGGCAAGATAGCATCACTGATGCAATGAATATGGACTTGAATATGGATGAGATGGCTAGATAGCATCACCGATGCAATGAATATGGACTTGAATATGGCTGAGATGGCTAGATGGCATCACCGATGCAATGAATATGGACTTGAATATGGCTGAGTTGGCTAGATGGCATCACCGATGCAATGAATATGGACTTGAATATGGCTGAGATGGCAAGATAGCATCACCGATGCAATGAATATGGACTTGAATATGGCTGAGATGGCTAGATGGCATCACCGATGCAATGAATATGGACTTGAATATGGCTGAGATGGCTAGATAGCATCACCGATGCAATGAATATGGACTTGAATTTCGATGAGATGGCTAGATGGCATCACCGATGCAATGAATATGGACTTGAATATGGCTGAGATGGCTAGATAGCATCACCGATGCAATGAATATGGACTTGAATATGGCTGAGATGGCTAGATAGCATCACCGATGCAATGAATATGGACTTGAATATGGCTGAGATGGCTAGATGGCATCTCCGATGCAATGAATATGGACTTGAATATGGCTGAGATGGCTAGATGGCATCACCGATGCAATGAATGGACTTGAATGTGGATGAGATGGCTAGATAGCATCACCGATGCAATGAATATGGACTTGAATATGGCTGAGATGGCTAGATGGCATCACCGATGCAATGAATATGGACTTGAATATGGCTGAGACGGGTAGATAGCATCACCGATGCAATGAATATGGACTTGAATATGGCTGAGATGGCAAGATAGCATCACCGATGCAATGAATATGGACTTGAATATGGCTGAGATGGCTAGATAGCATCACCGATGAAATGAATATGGACTTGAATATGGCTGAGATGGCTAGATAGCATCACCGATGCAATGAATATGGACTTGAATTTCGATGAGATGGCTAGATGGCATCACCGATGCAATGAATATGGACTTGAATATGGCTGAGATGGCTAGATAGCATCACTGATGCAATGAATATGGACTTGAATATGGCTGAGACGGCTAGATAGCATCACCGAAGCAATGAATATGGACTTGAGTATGGATGAGATGGCAAGATAGCATCACCGATGCAATGAATATGGACTTGAATATGGATGAGATGGCTAGATAGCATCACCGATGCAATGAATATGGACTAGAATATGGATGAGATGGCAAGATAGCATCACCGATGCAATGAATGGACTTGAATGTGGATGAGATGGCTAGATAGCATCACCGATGCAATGAATATGGACTTGAATATGGCTGAGATGGCTAGATGGCATCACCGATGCAATGAATATGGACTTGAATATGGCTGAGACGGGTAGATAGCATCACCGATGCAATGAATATGGACTTGAATATGGCTGAGATGGCAAGATAGCATCACCGATGCAATGAATATGGACTTGAATATGGCTGAGATGGCTAGATAGCATCACCGATGCAATGAATATGGACTTGAATATGGCTGAGATGGCTAGATAGCATCACCGATGCAATGAATATGGACTTGAATTTCGATGAGATGGCTAGATGGCATCACCGATGCAATGAATATGGACTTGAATATGGCTGAGATGGCTAGATAGCATCACTGATGCAATGAATATGGACTTGAATATGGCTGAGACGGCTAGATAGCATCACCGAAGCAATGAATATGGACTTGAGTATGGATGAGATGGCAAGATAGCATCACCGATGCAATGAATATGGACTTGAATATGGATGAGATGGCTAGATAGCATCACCGATGCAATGAATATGGACTAGAATATGGATGAGATGGCAAGATAGCATCACCGATGCAATGAATATGGACTTGAATATGGCTGAGATGGCTAGATGGCATCACCGATGCAATGAATATGGACTTGAATAAGGCTGAGATGGCTAGATGGCATCACCGATGCAATGAATATGGACTTGAATATGGCTGAGACGGCTAGATAGCATCACCGATGCAATGAATATGGACTTGAATATGGATGAGATGGCAAGATAGCATCACCGATGCAATGAATATGGACTTGAATATGGATGAGATGGCTAGATAGCTGAACCGATGCAATGAATATGGTCTTGAATATGGCTGAGATGGCTAGATAGCATCACCGATGCAATGAATATGGACTTGAATGTGGATGAGATGGCTAGATAGTATCACCGATGCAATGAATATGGACTAGAATATGGATGGGATGGCAAGATAGCATCACTGATGCAATGAATATGGACTTGAATATGGCTGACATAGCTAGATAGCATCACTGATGCAATGAATATGGACTTGAATATGGATGAGATGGCTAGATAGCATCACCGATGCAATGAATATGGACTTGAATATGGCTGAGATGGCTAGATGGCATCACCGATGCAATGAATATGGACTTGAATATGGCTGAGATGGCTAGATAGCATCACCGATGCAATGAATATGGACTTGAATGTGGATGAGATGGCTAGATAGCATCACCGATGCAATGAATATGGACTTGAATATGGCTGAGATGGCTAGATAGCATCACAGATGCAATGAATATGGCCTTGAATATGGCTGAGACGGCTAGATAGCATCACAGATGCAATGAATATGGACTTGAATATGGATGAGATGGCTAGATAGCATCACCGAAGCAATGAATATGGACTTGAATATGGCTGAGATGGCTAGATAGCATCACAGATGCAATGAATATGGACTTGAATATGGATGAGATGGCTAGATAGCATCACCGATGCAATGAATATGGACTAGAATATGGATGAGATGGCAAGATAGCATCACCGATGCAATGAATATGGACTTGAATATGGCTGAGATGGATAGATAGCATCACTGATGCAATGAATATGGACTTGAATATGGCTGAGATGGCTAGATGGCATCACCGATGCAATGAATATGGACTTGAATATGGCTGAGATGGCTAGATAGCATCACCGATGCAATGAATATGGACTTGAATGTGGATGAGATGGCTAGATAGCATCACCGATGCAATGAATATGGACTTGAATATGGCTGAGATGGCTAGATAGCATCACTGATGCAATGAATATGGACTTGAATATGGCTGAGATGGCAAGATGACATCACCGATGCAATGAATATGGACTTGAATTTGGCTGAGATGGCTAGATGGCATCACCGATGCAATGAATATGGACTTGAATATGGCTGAGATGGCTAGATAGCATCACCGATGCAATGAATATGGACATGAATGTGGATGAGATGGCTAGATAGCATCACCGATGCAATGAATATGGACTTGAATGTGGATGAGATGGCTAGATAGCATCACCGATGCAATGAATATGGACTTGAATATGGCTGAGATGGCAAGATGACATCACCGATGCAATGAATATGGACTTGAATTTGGCTGAGATGGCTAGATGGCATCAACGATGCAATGAACATGGACTTGAATATGGCTGAGATGGCTAGATGGCATCACCGATGCAATGAATATGGACTTGAATATGGCTGAGATGGCTAGATGGCATCACCGATGCAATGAATATGGACTTGAATATGGCTGAGATGGCTAGATAGCATCACCGATGCAATGAATATGGACTTGAATGTGGATGAGATGGCTAGATAGCATCACCGATGCAATGAATATGGACTTGAATATGGCTGAGATGGCTAGAGAGCATCACTGATGCAATGAATATGGACTTGAATATGGCTGAGACGGCTAGATAGCATCACCGATGCAATGAATATGGACTTGAATATGGCTGAGATGGCAAGATAGCATCACCGATGCAATGAATATGGACTTGAATATGGATGAGATGGCTAGATAGCATCACCGATGCAATGAATATGGACTAGAATATGGATGAGATGGCAAGATAGCATCACCGATGCAATGAATATGGACTTGAACATGGCTGAGATAGCTAGATAGCATCACAGATGCAATGAATATGGACTGGAATATGGATGAGATGGCTAGATAGCATCACCGATGCAATGAATATGGACTTGAATATGGCTGAGATGGCTAGATAGCATCACCGATGCAATGAATATGGACTTGAATATGGCTGAGATGGCTAGATGGCATCACCGATGCAATGAATATGGACTTGAATATGGCTGAGATGGCTAGATGGCATCACCGATGCAATGAATATGGACTTGAATATGGCTGAGATGGCTAGATGGCATCACCGATGAAATGAATATGGACTTGAATATGGCTGAGATGGCTAGATAGCATCACCGATGCAATGAATGGACTTGAATGTGGATGAGATGGCTAGATAGCATCACCGATGCAATGAATATGGACTTGAATATGGCTGAGATGGCTAGATGGCATCACCGATGCAATGAATATGGACTTGAATATGGCTGAGACGGGTAGATAGCATCACCGATGCAATGAATATGGACTTGAATATGGCTGAGATGGCAAGATAGCATCACCGATGCAATGAATATGGACTTGAATATGGATGAGATGGCTAGATAGCATCACCGATGCAATGAATATGGACTTGAATATGGCTGAGATGGCTAGATAGCATCACCGATGCAATGAATATGGACTTGAATGTGGATGAGATGGCTAGATAGCATCACCGATGCAATGAATATGGACTTGAATATGGCAGAGATGGCTAGATAGCATCACCGATGCAATGAATATGGACTTGAATATGGCTGAGATGGCTAGATGGCATCACCGATGCAATGAATATGGACTTGAATATGGCTGAGATGGCTAGATAGCATCACCGATGCAATGAATATGGACTTGAATGTGGATGAGATGGCTAGATGGCATCACCGATGCAATGAATATGGACTTGAATATGGCTGAGATGGCTAGATAGCATCACCGATGCAATGAATATGGACTTGAATATGGATGAGATGGCTTGATAGCATCACCGATGCAATGAATATGGACTTGAATATGGCTGAGACGGCTAGATAGCATCACCGATGCAATGAATATGGACTTGAGTATGGATGAGATGGCAAGATGGCATCACCGATGCAATGAATATGGACTTGAATATGGATGAGATGGCTAGATAGCATCACCGATGCAATGAATATGGACTAGAATATGGATGAGATGGCAAGATAGCATCACCGATGCAATGAATATGGACTTGAATATGGCTGAGATAGCTAGATAGCATCACCGATGCAATGAATATGGACTTGAATATGGCTGAGATGGCTAGATAGCATCACCGATGCAATGAATATGGACTTGAATATGGCTGAGATGGCTAGATAGCATCACCAATGCAATGAATATGGACTTGAATATGGCTGAGATGGCTAGATGGCATCTCCGATGCAATGAATATGGACTTGAATATGGCTGAGATGGCTAGATGGCATCACCGATGCAATGAATGGACTTGAATGTGGATGAGATGGCTAGATAGCATCACCGATGCAATGAATATGGACTTGAATATGGCTGAGATGACTAGATGGCATCACCGATGCAATGAATATGGACTTGAATATGGCTGAGACGGGTAGATAGCATCACCGATGCAATGAATATGGACTTGAATATGGCTGAGATGGCAAGATAGCATCACCGATGCAATGAATATGGACTTGAATATGGCTGAGATGGCTAGATAGCATCACCGATGCAATGAATATGGACTTGAATATGGCTGAGATGGCTAGATAGCATCACCGATGCAATGAATATGGACTTGAATTTCGATGAGATGGCTAGATGGCATCACCGATGCAATGAATATGGACTTGAATATGGCTGAGATGGCTAGATAGCATCACTGATGCAATGAATATGGACTTGAATATGGCTGAGACGGCTAGATAGCATCACCGATGCAATGAATATGGACTTGAGTATGGATGAGATGGCAAGATAGCATCACCGATGCAATGAATATGGACTTGAATATGGCTGAGATGGCTAGATAGCATCACCGATGCAATGAATATGGACTTGAATATGGATGAGATGGCAAGATAGCATCACCGATGCAATGAATATGGACTTGAATATGGCTGAGATGGCTAGATGGCATCACCGATGCAATGAATATGGACTTGAATGTGGATGAGATGGCTAGATGGCATCACCGATGCAATGAATATGGACTTGAATATGGCTGAGATGGCTAGATAGCATCACCGATGCAATGAATATGGACTTGAATATGGATGAGATGGCTTGATAGCATCACCGATGCAATGAATATGGACTTGAATATGGCTGAGACGGCTAGATAGCATCACCGATGCAATGAATATGGACTTGAGTATGGATGAGATGGCAAGATGGCATCACCGATGCAATGAATATGGACTTGAATATGGATGAGATGGCTAGATAGCATCACCGATGCAATGAATATGGACTAGAATATGGATGAGATGGCAAGATAGCATCACCGATGCAATGAATATGGACTTGAATATGGCTGAGATAGCTAGATAGCATCACCGATGCAATGAATATGGACTTGAATATGGCTGAGATGGCTAGATAGCATCACCGATGCAATGAATATGGACTTGAATATGGCTGAGATGGCTAGATAGCATCACCAATGCAATGAATATGGACTTGAATATGGCTGAGATGGCTAGATGGCATCTCCGATGCAATGAATATGGACTTGAATATGGCTGAGATGGCTAGATGGCATCACCGATGCAATGAATGGACTTGAATGTGGATGAGATGGCTAGATAGCATCACCGATGCAATGAATATGGACTTGAATATGGCTGAGATGACTAGATGGCATCACCGATGCAATGAATATGGACTTGAATATGGCTGAGACGGGTAGATAGCATCACCGATGCAATGAATATGGACTTGAATATGGCTGAGATGGCAAGATAGCATCACCGATGCAATGAATATGGACTTGAATATGGCTGAGATGGCTAGATAGCATCACCGATGCAATGAATATGGACTTGAATATGGCTGAGATGGCTAGATAGCATCACCGATGCAATGAATATGGACTTGAATTTCGATGAGATGGCTAGATGGCATCACCGATGCAATGAATATGGACTTGAATATGGCTGAGATGGCTAGATAGCATCACTGATGCAATGAATATGGACTTGAATATGGCTGAGACGGCTAGATAGCATCACCGATGCAATGAATATGGACTTGAGTATGGATGAGATGGCAAGATAGCATCACCGATGCAATGAATATGGACTTGAATATGGATGAGATGGCTAGATAGCATCACCGATGCAATGAATATGGACTTGAATATGGATGAGATGGCAAGATAGCATCACCGATGCAATGAATATGGACTTGAATATGGCTGAGATGGCTAGATGGCATCACCGATGCAATGAATATGGACTTGAATATGGATGAGATGGCTAGATGGCATCACCGATGCAATGAATATGGACTTGAATATGGCTGAGACGGCTAGATAGCATCACCGATGCAATGAATATGGACTAGAATATGGATGAGATGGCAAGATAGCATCACCGATGCAATGAATATGGACTTGAATATGGATGAGATGGCTAGATAGCTGAACCGATGCAATGAATATGGACTTGAATATGGCTGAGATGGCTAGATAGCATCACCGATGCAATGAATATGGACTTGAATGTGGATGAGATGGCTAGATAGCATCACCGATGCAATGAATATGTACTAGAATATGGATGGGATGGCAAGATAGCATCACCGATGCAATGAATGGACTTGAATGTGGATGAGATGGCTAGATAGCATCACCGATGCAATGAATATGGACTTGAATATGGCTGAGATGGCTAGATGGCATCACCGATGCAATGAATATGGACTTGAATATGGCTGAGACGGGTAGATAGCATCACCGATGCAATGAATATGGACTTGAATATGGCTGAGATGGCAAGATAGCATCACCGATGCAATGAATATGGACTTGAATATGGATGAGATGGCTAGATAGCATCACCGATGCAATGAATATGGACTTGAATATGGCTGAGATGGCTAGATAGCATCACCGATGCAATGAATATGGACTTGAATGTGGATGAGATGGCTAGATAGCATCACCGATGCAATGAATATGGACTTGAATATGGCAGAGATGGCTAGATAGCATCACCGATGCAATGAATATGGACTTGAATATGGCTGAGATGGCTAGATGGCATCACCGATGCAATGAATATGGACTTGAATATGGCTGAGATGGCTAGATAGCATCACCGATGCAATGAATGGACTTGAATGTGGATGAGATGGCTAGATAGCATCACCGATGCAATGAATATGGACTTGAATATGGCTGAGATGGCTAGATGGCATCACCGATGCAATGAATATGGACTTAAATATGGCTGAGACGGGTAGATAGCATCACCGATGAAATGAATATGGACTTGAATATGGCTGAGATGGCAAGATAGCATCACCGATTCAATGAATATGGACTTGAATATGGATGAGATGGCTAGATAGCATCACCGATGCAATGAATATGGACTTGAATATGGCTGAGATGGCTAGATAGCATCACCGATGCAATGAATATGGACTTGAATGTGGATGAGATGGCTAGATAGCATCACCGATGCAATGAATATGGACTTGAATATGGCAGAGATGGCTAGATAGCATCACCGATGCAATGAATATGGACTTGAATATGGCTGAGATGGCTAGATGGCATCACCGATGCAATGAATATGGACTTGAATATGGCTGAGATGGCTAGATAGCATCACCGATGCAATGAATATGGACTTGAATGTGGATGAGATGGCTAGATGGCATCACCGATGCAATGAATATGGACTTGAATATGGCTGAGATGGCTAGATAGCATCACCGATGCAATGAATATGGACTTGAATATGGATGAGATGGCTAGATAGCATCACCGATGCAATGAATATGGACTTGAATATGGCTGAGACGGCTAGATAGCATCACCGATGCAATGAATATGGACTTGAGTATGGATGAGATGGCAAGATGGCATCACCGATGCAATGAATATGGACTTGAATATGGATGAGATGGCTAGATAGCATCACCGATGCAATGAATATGGACTAGAATATGGATGAGATGGCAAGATAGCATCACCGATGCAATGAATATGGACTTGAATATGGCTGAGATAGCTAGATAGCATCACCGATGCAATGAATATGGACTTGAATATGGCTGAGATGGCTAGATAGCATCACCGATGCAATGAATATGGACTTGAATATGGCTGAGATGGCTAGATAGCATCACCGATGCAATGAATATGGACTTGAATGTGGATGAGATGGCTAGATAGCATCACCGATGCAATGAATATGGACTTGAATATGGCAGAGATGGCTAGATAGCATCACCGATGCAATGAATATGGACTTGAATATGGCTGAGATGGCTAGATGGCATCACCGATGCAATGAATATGGACTTGAATATGGCTGAGATGGCTAGATAGCATCACCGATGCAATGAATATGGACTTGAATGTGGATGAGATGGCTAGATGGCATCACCGATGCAATGAATATGGACTTGAATATGGCTGAGATGGCTAGATAGCATCACCGATGCAATGAATATGGACTTGAATATGGCTGAGACGGCTAGATAGCATCACCGATGCAATGAATATGGACTTGAGTATGGATGAGATGGCAAGATGGCATCACCGATGCAATGAATATGGACTTGAATATGGATGAGATGGCTAGATAGCATCACCGATGCAATGAATATGGACTAGAATATGGATGAGATGGCAAGATAGCATCACCGATGCAATGAATATGGACTTGAATATGGCTGAGATAGCTAGATAGCATCACCGATGCAATGAATATGGACTTGAATATGGCTGAGATGGCTAGATAGCATCACCGATGCAATGAATATGGACTTGAATATGGCTGAGATGGCTAGATAGCATCACCAATGCAATGAATATGGACTTGAATATGGCTGAGATGGCTAGATGGCATCTCCGATGCAATGAATATGGACTTGAATATGGCTGAGATGGCTAGATGGCATCACCGATGCAATGAATGGACTTGAATGTGGATGAGATGGCTAGATAGCATCACCGATGCAATGAATACGGACTTGAATATGGCTGAGATGGCTAGATGGCATCACCGATGCAATGAATATGGACTTGAATATGGCTGAGACGGGTAGATAGCATCACCGATGCAATGAATATGGACTTGAATATGGCTGAGATGGCAAGATAGCATCACCGATGCAATGAATATGGACTTGAATATGGCTGAGATGGCTAGATAGCATCACCGATGCAATGAATATGGACTTGAATATGGCTGAGATGGCTAGATAGCATCACCGATGCAATGAATATGGACTTGAATTTCGATGAGATGGCTAGATGGCATCACCGATGCAATGAATATGGACTTGAATATGGCTGAGATGGCTAGATAGCATCACTGATGCAATGAATATGGACTTGAATATGGCTGAGACGGCTAGATAGAATCACCGATGCAATGAATATGGACTTGAGTATGGATGAGATGGCAAGATAGCATCACCGATGCAATGAATATGGACTTGAATATGGATGAGATGGCTAGATAGCATCACCGATGCAATGAATATGGACTTGAATATGGATGAGATGGCAAGATAGCATCACCGATGCAATGAATATGGACTTGAATATGGCTGAGATGGCTAGATGGCATCACCGATGCAATGAATATGGACTTGAATATGGATGAGATGGCTAGATGGCATCACCGATGCAATGAATATGGACTTGAATATGGCTGAGACGGCTAGATAGCATCACCGATGCAATGAATATGGACTAGAATATGGATGAGATGGCAAGATAGCATCACCGATGCAATGAATATGGACTTGAATATGGATGAGATGGCTAGATAGCTGAACCGATGCAATGAATATGGACTTGAATATGGCTGAGATGGCTAGATAGCATCACCGATGCAATGAATATGGACTTGAATGTGGATGAGATGGCTAGATAGCATCACCGATGCAATGAATATGGACTAGAATATGGATGGGATGGCAAGATAGCATCACTGATGCAATGAATATGGACTTGAATATGGCTGACATAGCTAGATAGCATCACTGATGCAATGAATATGGACTTGAATATGGATGAGATGGCTAGATAGCATCACCGATGCAATGAATATGGACTTGAATATGGCTGAGATGGCTAGATAGCATCACTGATGCAATGAATATGGACTTGAATATGGCTGAGATGGCTAGATAGCATCACCGATGCAATGAATATGGACTAGAATATGGATGAGATGGCTAGATGGCATCACCGATGCAATGAATATGGACTTGAATATGGCTGAGATGGCTAGATAGCATCACCGATGCAATGAATATGGACTTGAATGTGGATGAGATGGCTAGATAGCATCACCGATGCAATGAATATGGACTTGAATATGGCAGAGATGGCTAGATAGCATCACCGATGCAATGAATATGGACTTGAATATGGCTGAGATGGCTAGATGGCATCACCGATGCAATGAATATGGACTTGAATATGGATGAGATGGCTAGATAGCATCACCGATGCAATGAATATGGACTTGAATGTGGATGAGATGGCTAGATGGCATCACCGATGCAATGAATATGGACTTGAATATGGCTGAGATGGCTAGATAGCATCACCGATGCAATGAATATGGACTTGAATATGGATGAGATGGCTAGATAGCATCACCGATGCAATGAATATGGACTTGAATATGGCTGAGATGGCTAGATGGCATCACCGATGCAATGAATATGGACTTGAATTTGGCTGAGATGGCTAGATGGCATCAACGATGCAATGAACATGGACTTGAATATGGCTGAGATGGCTAGATGGCATCACCGATGCAATGAATATGGACTTGAATATGGCTGAGATGGCTAGATGGCATCACCGATGCAATGAATATGGACTTGAATATGGCTGAGATGGCTAGATAGCATCACCGATGCAATCAATATGGACTTGAATGTGGATGAGATGGCTAGATAGCATCACCGATGCAATGAATATGGACTTGAATATGGCTGAGATGGCTAGAGAGCATCACTGATGCAATGAATATGGACTTGAATATGGCTGAGACGGCTAGATAGCATCACCGATGCAATGAATATGGACTTGAATATGGCTGAGATGGCAAGATAGCATCACCGATGCAATGAATATGGACTTGAATATGGATGAGTTGGCTAGATAGCATCACCGATGCAATGAATATGGACTTGAATATGGCTGAGATGGCTAGATAGCATCACCGATGCAATGAATATGGACTTGAATATGGCTGTGATGGCTAGATGGCATCACCGATGCAATGAATATGGACTTGAATATGGCTGAGATGGCTAGATGGCATCACCGATGCAATGAATATGGACTTGAATATGGCTGAGATGGCTAGATGGCATCACCGATGCAATGAATATGGACTTGAATATGGCTGAGATGGCTAGATAGCATCACCGATGCAATGAATGGACTTGAATGTGGATGAGATGGCTAGATAGCATCACCGATGCAATGAATATGGACTTGAATATGGCTGAGATGGCTAGATGGCATCACCGATACAATGAATATGGACTTGAATATGGCTGAGATGGCAAGATAGCATCACCGATGCAATGAATATGGACTTGAATATGGATGAGATGGCTAGATAGCATCACCGATGCAATGAATATGGACTTGAATATGGCTGAGATGGCTAGATAGCATCACCGATGCAATGAATATGGACTTGAATGTGGATGAGATGGCTAGATAGCATCACCGATGCAATGAATATGGACTAGAATATGGATGGGATGGCAAGATAGCATCACTGATGCAATGAATATGGACTTGAATATGGCTGACATAGCTAGATAGCATCACCGATGCAATGAATATGGACTTGAATATGGATGAGATGGCTAGATAGCATCACCGATGCAATGAATATGGACTTGAATATGGCTGAGATGGCTAGATAGCATCACTGATGCAATGAATATGGACTTGAATAAGGCTGAGATGGCTAGATAGCATCACCGATGGAATGAATATGGACTTGAATTTGGCTGAGATGGCTAGATGGCATCAAGGATGCAATGAATATGGACTTGAATATGGCTGAGATGGCTAGATGGCATCACCGATGCAATGCATATGGACTTGAATATGGCTGAGATGGCTAGATGGCATCACCGATGCAATGAATATGGACTTGAATATGGCTGAGATGGCTAGATAGCATCACGGATGCAATGAATATGGACTTGAATATGGCTGAGATGGCTAGATAGCATCACCGATGGAATGAATATGGACTTGAATTTGGCTGAGATGGCTAGATGGCATCAAGGATGCAATGAACATGGACTTGAATATGGCTGAGATGGCTAGATGGCATCACCGATGCAATGAATATGGACTAGAATATGGATGAGATGGCAAGATAGCATCACCGATGCAATGAATATGGACTTGAATATGGCTGAGATGGATAGATAGCATCACTGATGCAATGAATATGGACTTGAATATGGCTGAGATGGCTAGATGGCATCACCGATGCAATGAATATGGACTTGAATATGGCTTAGATGGCTAGATAGCATCACCGATGCAATGAATATGGACTTGAATGTGGATGAGATGGCTAGATAGCATCACCGATGCAATGAATATGGACTTGAATATGGCTGAGATGGCTAGATAGCATCACTGATGCAATGAATATGGACTTGAATATGGCTGAGACGGCTAGATAGCATCACCGATGCAATGAATATGGACTTGAATATGGCTGAGATGGCAAGATAGCATCAACGATGCAATGAATATGGACTTGAATATGGATGAGATGGCTAGATAGCATCACCGA
This sequence comes from Heloderma suspectum, assembly GCF_057233095.1. Lineage (NCBI taxonomy): Eukaryota > Metazoa > Chordata > Lepidosauria > Squamata > Helodermatidae > Heloderma > Heloderma suspectum. The sequence goes on from NC_139475.1 coordinate 53,860,773, forward strand.
TGCAATGAATATGGACTAGAATATGGATGAGATGGCAAGATAGCATCACCGATGCAATGAATATAGACTTGAATGTGGATGAGATGGCTAGATAGCATCACCGATGCAATGAATATGGACTAGAATATGGATGGGATGGCAAGATAGCATCACTGATGCAATGAATATGGACTTGAATATGGCTGACATAGCTAGATAGCATCACTGATGCAATGAATATGGACTTGAATATGGATGAGATGGCTAGATAGCATCACCGATGCAATGAATATGGACTTGAATATGGCTGAGATGGCTAGATAGCATCACTGATGCAATGAATATGGACTTGAATATGGCTGAGATGGCTAGATAGCATCACCGATGCAATGAATATGGACTAGAATATGGATGAGATGGCTAGATGGCATCACCGATGCAATGAATATGGACTTGAATATGGCTGAGATGGCTAGATAGCATCACCGATGCAATGAATATGGACTTGAATGTGGATGAGATGGCTAGATAGGATCACCGATGCAATGAATATGGACTTGAATATGGCAGAGATGGCTAGATAGCATCACCGATGCAATGAATATGGACTTGAATATGGCTGAGATGGCTAGATGGCATCACCGATGCAATGAATATGGACTTGAATATGGCTGAGATGGCTAGATAGCATCACCGATGCAATGAATACGGACTTTAATGTGGATGAGATGGCTAGATAGCATCACCGATGCAATGAATATGGACTTGAATATGGCTGAGATGGCTAGATAGCATCACCGATGCAATGAATATGGACTTGAATATGGATGAGATGGCTAGATAGCATCACCGATGCAATGAATATGGACTTGAATATGGCTGAGATGGCAAGATGGCATCACCGATGCAATGAATATGGACTTGAATTTGGCTGAGATGGCTAGATGGCATCAACGATGCAATGAACATGGACTTGAATATGGCTGAGATGGCTAGATGGCATCACCGATGCAATGAATATGGACTTGAATATGGCTGAGATGGCTAGATGGCATCACCGATGCAATGAATATGGACTTGAATATGGCTGAGATGGCTAGATAGCATCACCGATGCAATGAATATGGACTTGAATGTGGATGAGATGGCTAGATAGCATCACCGATGCAATGAATATGGACTTGAATATGGCTGAGATGGCTAGAGAGCATCACTGATGCAATGAATATGGACTTGAATATGGCTGAGACGGCTAGATAGCATCACCGATGCAATGAATATGGACTTGAATATGGCTGAGATGGCAAGATAGCATCACCGATGCAATGAACATGGACTTGAATATGGATGAGATGGCTAGATAGCATCACCGATGCAATGAATATGGACTAGAATATGGATGAGATGGCAAGATAGCATCACCGATGCAATGAATATGGACTTGAACATGGCTGAGATAGCTAGATAGCATCACAGATGCAATGAATATGGACTTGAATATGGATGAGATGGCTAGATAGCATCACCGATGCAATGAATATGGACTTGAATATGGCTGAGATGGCTAGATAGCATCACCGATGCAATGAATATGGACTTGAATATGGCTGAGATGGCTAGATGGCATCACCGATGCAATGAATATGGACTTGAATATGGCTGAGATGGCTAGATGGCATCACCGATGCAATGAATATGGACTTGAATATGGCTGAGATGGCTAGATGGCATCACCGATGCAATGCATATGGACTTGAATATGGCTGAGATGGCTAGATGGCATCACCGATGCAATGAATATGGACTTGAATATGGCTGAGATGGCTAGATAGCATCACCGATGCAATGAATGGACTTGAATGTGGATGAGATGGCTAGATAGCATCACCGATGCAATGAATATGGACTTGAATATGGCTGAGATGGCTAGATGGCATCACCGATGCAATGAATATGGACTTGAATATGGCTGAGACGGGTAGATAGCATCACCGATGCAATGAATATGGACTTGAATATGGATGAGATGGCTAGATAGCATCACCGATGCAATGAATATGGACTTGAATATGGCTGAGATGGCTAGATAGCATCACCGATGCAATGAATATGGACTTGAATGTGGATGAGATGGCTAGATAGCATCACCGATGCAATGAATATGGACTAGAATATGGATGGGATGGCAAGATAGCATCACTGATGCAATGAATATGGACTTGAATATGGCTGACATAGCTAGATAGCATCACCGATGCAATGAATATGGACTTGAATATGGATGAGATGGCTAGATAGCATCACCGATGCAATGAATATGGACTTGAATATGGCTGAGATGGCTAGATAGCATCACTGATGCAATGAATATGGACTTGAATATGGCTGAGATGGCTAGATAGCATCACCGATGGAATGAATATGGACTTGAATTTGGCTGAGATGGCTAGATGGCATCAAGGATGCAATGAACATGGACTTGAATATGGCTGAGATGGCTAGATGGCATCACCGATGCAATGAATATGGACTTGAATATGGCTGAGATGGCTAGATGGCATCACCGATGCAATGAATATGGACTTGAATATGGCTGAGATGGCTAGATAGCATCACTGATGCAATGAATATGGACTTGAATATGGCTGAGATGGCTAGATAGCATCACCGATGGAATGAATATGGACTTGAATTTGGCTGAGATGGCTAGATGGCATCAATGATGCAATGAACATGGACTTGAATATGGCTGAGATGGCTAGATGGCATCACCGATGCAATGAATATGGACTTGAATATGGCTGAGATGGCTAGATGGCATCACCGATGCAATGAATATGGACTTGAATATGGCTGAGATGGCTAGATAGCATCACCGATGCAATGAATATGGACTTGAATGTGGATGAGATGGCTAGATAGCATCACCGATGCAATGAATATGGACTTGAATATGGCTGAGATGGCTAGATAGCATCACAGATGCAATGAATATGGACTTGAATATGGCTGAGACGGCTAGATAGCATCACAGATGCAATGAATATGGACTTGAATATGGATGAGATGGCTAGATAGCATCACCGAAGCAATGAATATGGACTTGAATATGGCTGAGATGGCTAGATAGCATCACAGATGCAATGAATATGGACTTGAATATGGATGAGATGGCTAGATAGCATCACCGATGCAATGAATATGGACTAGAATATGGATGAGATGGCAAGATAGCATCACCGATGCAATGAATATGGACTTGAATATGGCTGAGATGGATAGATAGCATCACTGATGCAATGAATATGGACTTGAATATGGCTGAGATGGCTAGATGGCATCACCGATGCAATGAATATGGACTTGAATATGGCTGAGATGGCTAGATAGCATCACCGATGCAATGAATATGGATTTGAATGTGGATGAGATGGCTAGATAGCATCACCGATGCAATGAATATGGACTTGAATATGGCTGAGATGGCTAGAGAGCATCACTGATGCAATGAATATGGACTTGAATATGGCTGAGACGGCTAGATAGCATCACCGATGCAATGAATATGGACTTGAATATGGCTGAGATGGCAAGATAGCATCACCGATGCAATGAATATGGACTTGAATATGGATGAGATGGCTAGATAGCATCACCGATGCAATGAATATGGACTAGAATATGGATGAGATGGCAAGTTAGCATCACCGATGCAATGAATATGGACTTGAATATGGATGAGATGGCAAGATAGCATCACTGATGCAATGAATATGGACTTGAATATGGATGAGATGGCTAGATAGCATCACCGATGCAATGAATATGGACTTGAATATGGCTGAGATGGCTAGATAGCATCACCGATGCAATGAATATGGACTTGAATATGGCTGAGATGGCTAGATGGCATCACCGATGCAATGAATATGGACTTGAATATGGCTGAGATGGCTAGATGGCATCACCGATGCAATGAATATGGACTTGAATATGGCTGAGATGGCTAGATAGCATCACCGATGCAATGAATGGACTTGAATGTGGATGAGATGGCTAGATAGCATCACCGATGCAATGAATATGGACTTGAATATGGCTGAGATGGCTAGATGGCATCACCGATGCAATGAATATGGACTTGAATATGGCTGAGATGGCTAGATGGCATCACCGATGCAATGAATATGGACTTGAATTTGGCTGAGATGGCTAGATGGCATCACCGATGCAATGAACATGGACTTGAATATGGCTGAGATGGCTAGATGGCATCACCGATGCAATGAATATGGACTCGAATATGGCTGAGATGGCTAGATGGCATCACCGATGCAATGAATATGGACTTGAATATGGCGGAGACGGGTAGATAGCATCACCGATGCAATGAATGTGGACTTGAATATGGCGGAGATGGCAAGATAGCATCACCGATGCAATGAATATGGACTTGAATATGGATGAGATGGCTAGATAGCATCACCGATGCAATGAATATGGACTTGAATATGGTTGTGATGGCTAGATAGCATCACCGATGCAATGAATATGGACTTGAATGTGGATGAGATGGCTAGATAGCATCACCGATGCAATGAATATGGACTAGAATATGGATGGGATGGCAAGATAGCATCACGGATGCAATGAATATGGACTTGAATATGGCTGACATAGCTAGATAGCATCACTGATGCAATGAATATGGACTTGAATATGGATGAGATGGCTAGATAGCATCACCGATGCAATGAATATGGACTTGAATATGGCTGAGATGGCTAGATAGCATCACTGATGCAATGAATATGGACTTGAATATGGCTGAGATGGCTAGAAAGCATCACCGATGCAATGAATATGGACTTGAATATGGCTGAGATGGCTAGATAGCATCACCGATGCAATGAATATGGACTTGAATGTGGATGAGATGGCTAGATAGCATCACCGATGCAATGAATATGGACTTGAATATGGCTGAGATGGCTAGATAGCATCACTGATACAATGAATATGGACTTGAATATGGCTGAGACGGCTAGATAGCATCACCGATGCAATGAATATGGACTTGAGTATGGCTGAGATGGCAAGATGGCATCACCGATGCAATGAATATGGACTTGAATGTGGATGAGATGGCTAGATAGCATCACCGATGCAATGAATATGGACTTGAATATGGCTGAGATGGCTAGAGAGCATCACTGATGCAATGAATATGGACTTGAATATGGCTGAGACGGCTAGATAGCATCACCGATGCAATGAATATGGACTTGAATATGGCTGAGATGGCAAGATAGCATCACCGATGCAATGAATATGGACTTGAATATGGATGAGATGGCTAGATAGCATCACCGATGCAATGAATATGGACTAGAATATGGATGAGATGGCAAGATAGCATCACCGATGCAATGAACATGGACTTGAATATGGCTGAGATAGCTAGATAGCATCACCGATGCAATGAATATGGACTTGAATATGGCTGAGATGGCTAGATAGCATCACCGATGCAATGAATATGGACTTGAATATGGCTGAGATGGCTAGATAGCATCACCGATGCAATGAATATGGACTTGAATATGGCTGAGATGGCTAGATGGCATCTCCGATGCAATGAATATGGACTTGAATATGGCTGAGATGGCTAGATGGCATTACCGATGCAATGAATGGACTTGAATGTGGATGAGATGGCTAGATAGCATCACCGATGCAATGAATATGGACTTGAATATGGCTGAGATGGCTAGATGGCATCACCGATGCAATGAATATGGACTTGAATATGGCTGAGACGGGTAGATAGCATCACCGATGCAATGAATATGGACTTGAATATGGCTGAGATGGCAAGATAGCATCACCGATGCAATGAATATGGACTTGAATATGGCTGAGATGGCTAGATAGCATCACCGATGCAATGAATATGGACTCGAATATGGCTGAGATGGCTAGATAGCATCACCGATGCAATGAATATGGACTTGAATTTCGATGAGATGGCTAGATGGCATCACCGATGCAATGAATATGGACTTGAATATGGCTGAGATGGCTAGATAGCATCACCGATGCAATGAATATGGACTTGAATATGGCTGAGATGGCTAGATAGCATCACCGATGCAATGAATATGGACTTGAATATGGCTGAGATGGCTAGATGGCATCTCCGATGCAATGAATATGGACTTGAATATGGCTGAGATGGCTAGATGGCATCACCGATGCAATGAATGGACTTGAATGTGGATGAGATGGCTAGATAGCATCACCGATGCAATGAATATGGACTTGAATATGGCTGAGATGGCTAGATGGCATCACCGATGCAATGAATATGGACTTGAATATGGCTGAGACGGGTAGATAGCATCACCGATGCAATGAATATGGACTTGAATATGGCTGAGATGGCAAGATAGCATCACCGATGCAATGAATATGGACTTGAATATGGCTGAGATGGCTAGATAGCATCACCGATGCAATGAATATGGACTTGAATATGGCTGAGATGGCTAGATAGCATCACCGATGCAATGAATATGGACTTGAATTTCGATGAGATGGCTAGATGGCATCACCGATGCAATGAATATGGACTTGAATATGGCTGAGATGGCTAGGTAGCATCACTGATGCAATGAATATGGACTTGAATATGGCTGAGACGGCTAGATAGCATCACCGATGCAATGAATATGGACTTGAGTATGGATGAGATGGCAAGATAGCATCACCGATGCAATGAATATGGACTTGAATATGGATGAGATGGCTAGATAGCATCACCGATGCAATGAATATGGACTAGAATATGGATGAGATGGCTAGATGGCATCACCGATGCAATGAATATGGACTTGAATAAGGCTGAGATGGCTAGATGGCATCACCGATGCAATGAATATGGACTTGAATATGGCTGAGACGGCTAGATAGCATCACCGATGCAATGAATATGGACTTGAATATGGCTGAGATGGCTAGATAGCATCACCGATGCAATGAATATGGACTTGAATATGGCTGAGACGGGTAGATAGCATCACCGATGCAATGAATATGGACTTGAATATGGCTGAGATGGCAAGATAGCATCACCGATGCAATGAATATGGACTTGAATATGGCTGAGATGGCTAGATAGCATCACCGATGCAATGAATATGGACTTGAATGTGGATGAGATGGCTAGATAGCATCACCGATGCAATGAATATGGACTTGAATATGGCTGAGATGGCTAGATAGCATCACCGATGCAATGAATATGGACTTGAATATGGCTGAGATGGCTAGATGGCATCTCCGATGCAATGAATATGGACTTGAATATGGCTGAGATGGCTAGATGGCATTACCGATGCAATGAATGGACTTGAATGTGGATGAGATGGCTAGATAGCATCACCGATGCAATGAATATGGACTTGAATATGGCTGAGATGGCTAGATGGCATCACCGATGCAATGAATATGGACTTGAATATGGCTGAGACGGGTAGATAGCATCACCGATGCAATGAATATGGACTTGAATATGGCTGAGATGGCAAGATAGCATCACCGATGCAATGAATATGGACTTGAATATGGCTGAGATGGCTAGATAGCATCACCGATGCAATGAATATGGACTCGAATATGGCTGAGATGGCTAGATAGCATCACCGATGCAATGAATATGGACTTGAATTTCGATGAGATGGCTAGATGGCATCACCGATGCAATGAATATGGACTTGAATATGGCTGAGATGGCTAGATAGCATCACCGATGCAATGAATATGGACTTGAATATGGCTGAGATGGCTAGATAGCATCACCGATGCAATGAATATGGACTTGAATATGGCTGAGATGGCTAGATGGCATCTCCGATGCAATGAATATGGACTTGAATATGGCTGAGATGGCTAGATGGCATCACCGATGCAATGAATGGACTTGAATGTGGATGAGATGGCTAGATAGCATCACCGATGCAATGAATATGGACTTGAATATGGCTGAGATGGCTAGATGGCATCACCGATGCAATGAATATGGACTTGAATATGGCTGAGACGGGTAGATAGCATCACCGATGCAATGAATATGGACTTGAATATGGCTGAGATGGCAAGATAGCATCACCGATGCAATGAATATGGACTTGAATATGGCTGAGATGGCTAGATAGCATCACCGATGCAATGAATATGGACTTGAATATGGCTGAGATGGCTAGATAGCATCACCGATGCAATGAATATGGACTTGAATTTCGATGAGATGGCTAGATGGCATCACCGATGCAATGAATATGGACTTGAATATGGCTGAGATGGCTAGATAGCATCACTGATGCAATGAATATGGACTTGAATATGGCTGAGACGGCTAGATAGCATCACCGATGCAATGAATATGGACTTGAGTATGGATGAGATGGCAAGATAGCATCACCGATGCAATGAATATGGACTTGAATATGGATGAGATGGCTAGATAGCATCACCGATGCAATGAATATGGACTAGAATATGGATGAGATGGCTAGATGGCATCACCGATGCAATGAATATGGACTTGAATAAGGCTGAGATGGCTAGATGGCATCACCGATGCAATGAATATGGACTTGAATATGGCTGAGACGGCTAGATAGCATCACCGACGCAATGAATATGGACTTGAATATGGATGAGATGGCAAGATAGCATCACCGATGCAATGAATATGGACTTGAATATGGATGAGATGGCTAGATAGCTGAACCGATGCAATGAATATGGACTTGAATATGGCTGAGATGGCTAGATAGCATCACCGATGCAATGAATATGGACTTGAATGTGGATGAGATGGCTAGATAGCATCACCGATGCAATGAATATGGACTAGAATATGGATGGGATGGCAAGATAGCATCACTGATGCAATGAATATGGACTTGAATATGGCTGACATAGCTAGATAGCATCACTGATGCAATGAATATGGACTTGAATATGGATGAGATGGCTAGATAGCATCACCGATGCAATGAATATGGACTTGAATATGGCTGAGATGGCTAGATAGCATCACTGATGCAATGAATATGGACTTGAATATGGCTGAGATGGCTAGATAGCATCACCGATGCAATGAATATGGACTAGAATATGGATGAGATGGCTAGATGGCATCACCGATGCAATGAATATGGACTTGAATATGGCTGAGATGGCTAGATAGCATCACCGATGCAATGAATATGGACTTGAATGTGGATGAGATGGCTAGATAGCATCACCGATGCAATGAATATGGACTTGAATATGGCAGAGATGGCTAGATAGCATCACCGATGCAATGAATATGGACTTGAATATGGCTGAGATGGCTAGATGGCATCACCGATGCAATGAATATGGACTTGAATATGGCTGAGATGGCTAGAGAGCATCACCGATGCAATGAATATGGACTTGAATGTGGATGAGATGGCTAGATGGCATCACCGATGCAATGAATATGGACTTGAATATGGCTGAGATGGCTAGATAGCATCACCGATGCAATGAATATGGACTTGAATATGGATGAGATGGCTAGATAGCATCACCGATGCAATGAATATGGACTTGAATATGGCTGAGATGGCTAGATGGCATCACCGATGCAATGAATATGGACTTGAATTTGGCTGAGATGGCTAGATGGCATCAACGATGCAATGAACATGGACTTGAATATGGCTGAGATGGCTAGATGGCATCACCGATGCAATGAATATGGACTTGAATATGGCTGAGATGGCTAGATGGCATCACCGATGCAATGAATATGGACTTGAATATGGCTGAGATGGCTAGATAGCATCACCGATGCAATCAATATGGACTTGAATGTGGATGAGATGGCTAGATAGCATCACCGATGCAATGAATATGGACTTGAATATGGCTGAGATGGCTAGAGAGCATCACTGATGCAATGAATATGGACTTGAATATGGCTGAGACGGCTAGATAGCATCACCGATGCAATGAATATGGACTTGAATATGGCTGAGATGGCAAGATAGCATCACCGATGCAATGAATATGGACTTGAATATGGATGAGATGGCTAGATAGCATCACCGATGCAATGAATATGGACTTGAATATGGCTGAGATGGCTAGATAGCATCACCGATGCAATGAATATGGACTTGAATATGGCTGAGATGGCTAGATGGCATCACCGATGCAATGAATATGGACTTGAATATGGCTGAGATGGCTAGATGGCATCACCGATGCAATGAATATGGACTTGAATATGGCTGAGATGGCTAGATGGCATCACCGATGCAATGAATATGGACTTGAATATGGCTGAGATGGCTAGATAGCATCACCGATGCAATGAATGGACTTGAATGTGGATGAGATGGCTAGATAGCATCACCGATGCAATGAATATGGACTTGAATATGGCTGAGATGGCTAGATGGCATCACCGATGCAATGAATATGGACTTGAATATGGCTGAGATGGCAAGATAGCATCACCGATGCAATGAATATGGACTTGAATATGGATGGGATGGCTAGATAGCATCACCGATGCAATGAATATGGACTTGAATATGGCTGAGATGGCTAGATAGCATCACCGATGCAATGAATATGGACTTGAATGTGGATGAGATGGCTAGATAGCATCACCGATGCAATGAATATGGACTAGAATATGGATGGGATGGCAAGATAGCATCACTGATGCAATGAATATGGACTTGAATATGGCTGACATAGCTAGATAGCATCACCGATGCAATGAATATGGACTTGAATATGGATGAGATGGCTAGATAGCATCACCGATGCAATGAATATGGACTTGAATATGGCTGAGATGGCTAGATAGCATCACTGATGCAATGAATATGGACTTGAATATGGCTGAGATGGCTAGATAGCATCACCGATGGAATGAATATGGACTTGAATTTGGCTGAGATGGCTAGATGGCATCAAGGATGCAATGAACATGGACTTGAATATGGCTGAGATGGCTAGATGGCATCACCGATGCAATGAATATGGACTTGAATATGGCTGAGATGGCTAGATGGCATCACCGATGCAATGAATATGGACTTGAATATGGCTGAGATGGCTAGATAGCATCACGGATGCAATGAATATGGACTTGAATATGGCTGAGATGGCTAGATAGCATCACCGATGGAATGAATATGGACTTGAATTTGGCTGAGATGGCTAGATGGCATCAACGATGCAATGAACATGGACTTGAATATGGCTGAGATGGCTAGATGGCATCACCGATGCAATGAATATGGACTTGAATATGGCTGAGATGGCTAGATGGCATCACCGATGCAATGAATATGGACTTGAATATGGCTGAGATGGCTAGATAGCATCACCGATGCAATGAATATGTACTTGAATGTGGATGAGATGGCTAGATAGCATCACCGATGCAATGAATATGGACTTGAATATGGCTGAGATGGCTAGATAGCATCACAGATGCAATGAATATGGACTTGAATATGGCTGAGACGGCTAGATAGCATCACAGATGCAATGAATATGGACTTGAATATGGATGAGATGGCTAGATAGCATCACCGAAGCAATGAATATGGACTTGAATATGGCTGAGATGGCTAGATAGCCTCACAGATGCAATGAATATGGACTTGAATATGGATGAGATGGCTAGATAGCATCACCGATGCAATGAATATGGACTAGAATATGGATGAGATGGCAAGATAGCATCACCGATGCAATGAATATGGACTTGAATATGGCTGAGATGGATAGATAGCATCACTGATGCAATGAATATGGACTTGAATATGGCTGAGATGGCTAGATGGCATCACCGATGCAATGAATATGGACTTGAATATGGCTGAGATGGCTAGATAGCATCACCGATGCAATGAATATGGACTTGAATGTGGATGAGATGGCTAGATAGCATCACCGATGCAATGAATATGGACTTGAATATGGCTGAGATGGCTAGATAGCATCACTGATGCAATGAATATTAACTTGAATATGGCTGAGACGGCTAGATAGCATCACCGATGCAATGAATATGGACTTGAATATGGCTGAGATGGCAAGATAGCATCAACGATGCAATGAATATGGACTTGAATATGGATGAGATGGCTAGATAGCATCACCGATGCAATGAATATGGACTAGAATATGGATGAGATGGCAAGATAGCATCACCGATGCAATGAATATGGACTTGAATATGGATGAGATGGCAAGATAGCATCACTGATGCAATGAATATGGACTTGAATATGGATGAGATGGCTAGATAGCATCACCGATGCAATGAATATGGACTTGAATATGGCTGAGATGGCTAGATGGCATCACCGATGCAATGAATATGGACTTGAATATGGCTGAGATGGCTAGATGGCATCACCGATGCAATGAATATGGACTTGAATATGGCTGAGATGGCTAGATGGCATCACCGATGCAATGAATATGGACTTGAATATGGCTGAGATGGCAAGATAGCATCACCGATGCAATGAATATGGACTTGAATATGGCTGAGATGGCTAGATAGCATCACCGATGCAATGAATATGGACTTGAATATGGCTGAGATGGCTAGATAGCATCACCGATGCAATGAATATGGACTTGAATTTCGATGAGATGGCTAGATGGCATCACCGATGCAATGAATATGGACTTGAATATGGCTGAGATGGCTAGATAGCATCACCGATGCAATGAATATGGACTTGAATATGGCTGAGATGGCTAGATAGCGTCACCGATGCAATGAATATGGACTTGAATATGGCTGAGATGGCTAGATGGCATCTCCGATGCAATGAATATGGACTTGAATATGGCTGAGATGGCTAGATGGCATCACCGATGCAATGAATGGACTTGAATGTGGATGAGATGGCTAGATAGCATCACCGATGCAATGAATATGGACTTGAATATGGCTGAGATGGCTAGATGGCATCACCGATGCAATGAATATGGACTTGAATATGGCTGAGATGGCTAGATGGCATCACCGATGCAATGAATATGGACTTGAATATGGCTGAGATGGCAAGATAGCATCACCGAAGCAATGAATATGGACTTGAATATGGCTGAGATGGCTAGATAGCATCACCGATGCAATGAATATGGACTTGAATATGGCTGAGATGGCTAGATAGCATCACCGATGCAATGAATATGGACTTGAATTTCGATGAGATGGCTAGATGGCATCACCGATGCAATGAATATGGACTTGAATATGGCTGAGATGGCTAGATAGCATCACTGATGCAATGAATATGGACTTGAATATGGCTGAGACGGCTAGATAGCATCACCGATGCAATGAATATGGACTTGAGTATGGATGAGATGGCAAGATAGCATCACCGATGCAATGAATATGGACTTGAATATGGATGAGATGGCTAGATAGCATCACCGATGCAATGAATATGGACTAGAATATGGATGAGATGGCAAGATAGCATCACCGATGCAATGAATATGGACTTGAATATGGCTGAGATGGCTAGATGGCATCACCGATGCAATGAATATGGACTTGAATAAGGCTGAGATGGCTAGATGGCATCACCGATGCAATGAATATGGACTTGAATATGGCTGAGACGGCTAGATAGCATCACCGATGCAATGAATATGGACTTGAATATGGATGAGATGGCAAGATAGCATCACCGATGCAATGAATATGGACTTGAATATGGATGAGATGGCTAGATAGCTGAACCGATGCAATGAATATGGTCTTGAATATGGCTGAGATGGCTAGATAGCATCACCGATGCAATGAATATGGACTTGAATGTGGATGAGATGGCTAGATAGCATCACCGATGCAATGAATATGGACTTGAATATGGCTGAGATGGCTAGATGGCATCACCGATGCAATGAATATGGACTTGAATATGGCTGAGATGGCTAGATGGCATCACCGATGCAATGAATATGGACTTGAATTTGGCTGAGATGGCTAGATGCCATCACCGATGCAATGAACATGGACTTGAATATGGCTGAGATGGCTAGATGGCATCACCGATGCAATGAATATGGACTCGAATATGGCTGAGATGGCTAGATGGCATCACCGATGCAATGAATATGGACTTGAATATGGCGGAGACGGGTAGATAGCATCACCGATGCAATGAATGTGGACTTGAATATGGCGGAGATGGCAAGATAGCATCACCGATGCAATGAATATGGACTTGAATATGGATGAGATGGCTAGATAGCATCACCGATGCAATGAATATGGACTTGAATATGGTTGTGATGGCTAGATAGCATCACCGATGCAATGAATATGGACTTGAATGTGGATGAGATGGCTAGATAGCATCACCGATGCAATGAATATGGACTAGAATATGGATGGGATGGCAAGATAGCATCACGGATGCAATGAATATGGACTTGAATATGGCTGACATAGCTAGATAGCATCACTGATGCAATGAATATGGACTTGAATATGGATGAGATGGCTAGATAGCATCACCGATGCAATGAATATGGACTTGAATATGGCTGAGATGGCTAGATAGCATCACTGATGCAATGAATATGGACTTGAATATGGCTGAGATGGCTAGAAAGCATCACCGATGCAATGAATATGGACTTGAATATGGCTGAGATGGCTAGATAGCATCACCGATGCAATGAATATGGACTTGAATGTGGATGAGATGGCTAGATAGCATCACCGATGCAATGAATATGGACTTGAATATGGCTGAGATGGCTAGATAGCATCACTGATACAATGAATATGGACTTGAATATGGCTGAGACGGCTAGATAGCATCACCGATGCAATGAATATGGACTTGAGTATGGCTGAGATGGCAAGATGGCATCACCGATGCAATGAATATGGACTTGAATGTGGATGAGATGGCTAGATAGCATCACCGATGCAATGAATATGGACTTGAATATGGCTGAGATGGCTAGAGAGCATCACTGATGCAATGAATATGGACTTGAATATGGCTGAGACGGCTAGATAGCATCACCGATGCAATGAATATGGACTTGAATATGGCTGAGATGGCAAGATAGCATCACCGATGCAATGAATATGGACTTGAATATGGATGAGATGGCTAGATAGCATCACCGATGCAATGAATATGGACTAGAATATGGATGAGATGGCAAGATAGCATCACCGATGCAATGAACATGGACTTGAATATGGCTGAGATAGCTAGATAGCATCACCGATGCAATGAATATGGACTTGAATATGGCTGAGATGGCTAGATAGCATCACCGATGCAATGAATATGGACTTGAATATGGCTGAGATGGCTAGATAGCATCACCGATGCAATGAATATGGACTTGAATATGGCTGAGATGGCTAGATGGCATCTCCGATGCAATGAATATGGACTTGAATATGGCTGAGATGGCTAGATGGCATTACCGATGCAATGAATGGACTTGAATGTGGATGAGATGGCTAGATAGCATCACCGATGCAATGAATATGGACTTGAATATGGCTGAGATGGCTAGATGGCATCACCGATGCAATGAATATGGACTTGAATATGGCTGAGACGGGTAGATAGCATCACCGATGCAATGAATATGGACTTGAATATGGCTGAGATGGCAAGATAGCATCACCGATGCAATGAATATGGACTTGAATATGGCTGAGATGGCTAGATAGCATCACCGATGCAATGAATATGGACTCGAATATGGCTGAGATGGCTAGATAGCATCACCGATGCAATGAATATGGACTTGAATTTCGATGAGATGGCTAGATGGCATCACCGATGCAATGAATATGGACTTGAATATGGCTGAGATGGCTAGATAGCATCACCGATGCAATGAATATGGACTTGAATATGGCTGAGATGGCTAGATAGCATCACCGATGCAATGAATATGGACTTGAATATGGCTGAGATGGCTAGATGGCATCTCCGATGCAATGAATATGGACTTGAATATGGCTGAGATGGCTAGATGGCATCACCGATGCAATGAATGGACTTGAATGTGGATGAGATGGCTAGATAGCATCACCGATGCAATGAATATGGACTTGAATATGGCTGAGATGGCTAGATGGCATCACCGATGCAATGAATATGGATTTGAATATGGCTGAGACGGGTAGATAGCATCACCGATGCAATGAATATGGACTTGAATATGGCTGAGATGGCAAGATAGCATCACCGATGCAATGAATATGGACTTGAATATGGATGAGATGGCTAGATAGCATCACCGATGCAATGAATATGGACTTGAATATGGCTGAGATGGCTAGATAGCATCACCGATGCAATGAATATGGACTTGAATTTCGATGAGATGGCTAGATGGCATCACCGATGCAATGAATATGGACTTGAATATGGCTGAGATGGCTAGATAGCATCACTGATGCAATGAATATGGACTTGAATATGGCTGAGACGGCTAGATAGCATCACCGATGCAATGAATATGGACTTGAGTATGGATGAGATGGCAAGATAGCATCACCGATGCAATGAATATGGACTTGAATATGGATGAGATGGCTAGATAGCATCACCGATGCAATGAATATGGACTAGAATATGGATGAGATGGCTAGATGGCATCACCGATGCAATGAATATGGACTTGAATAAGGCTGAGATGGCTAGATGGCATCACCGATGCAATGAATATGGACTTGAATATGGCTGAGACGGCTAGATAGCATCACCGATGCAATGAATATGGACTTGAATATGGATGAGATGGCAAGATAGCATCACCGATGCAATGAATATGGACTTGAATATGGATGAGATGGCTAGATAGCTGAACCGATGCAATGAATATGGACTTGAATATGGCTGAGATGGCTAGATAGCATCACCGATGCAATGAATATGGACTTGAATGTGGATGAGATGGCTAGATAGCATCACCGATGCAATGAATATGGACTAGAATATGGATGGGATGGCAAGATAGCATCACTGATGCAATGAATATGGACTTGAATATGGCTGACATAGCTAGATAGCATCACTGATGCAATGAATATGGACTTGAATATGGATGAGATGGCTAGATAGCATCACCGATGCAATGAATATGGACTTGAATATGGCTGAGATGGCTAGATAGCATCACTGATGCAATGAATATGGACTTGAATATGGCTGAGATGGCTAGATAGCATCACCGATGCAATGAATATGGACTAGAATATGGATGAGATGGCTAGATGGCATCACCGATGCAATGAATATGGACTTGAATATGGCTGAGATGGCTAGATAGCATCACCGATGCAATGAATATGGACTTGAATGTGGATGAGATGGCTAGATAGCATCACCGATGCAATGAATATGGACTTGAATATGGCAGAGATGGCTAGATAGCATCACCGATGCAATGAATATGGACTTGAATATGGCTGAGATGGCTAGATGGCATCACCGATGCAATGAATATGGACTTGAATATGGCTGAGATGGCTAGAGAGCATCACCGATGCAATGAATATGGACTTGAATGTGGATGAGATGGCTAGATGGCATCACCGATGCAATGAATATGGACTTGAATATGGCTGAGATGGCTAGATAGCATCACCGATGCAATGAATATGGACTTGAATATGGATGAGATGGCTAGATAGCATCACCGATGCAATGAATATGGACTTGAATATGGCTGAGATGGCTAGATGGCATCACCGATGCAATGAATATGGACTTGAATTTGGCTGAGATGGCTAGATGGCATCAACGATGCAATGAACATGGACTTGAATATGGCTGAGATGGCTAGATGGCATCACCGATGCAATGAATATGGACTTGAATATGGCTGAGATGGCTAGATGGCATCACCGATGCAATGAATATGGACTTGAATATGGCTGAGATGGCTAGATAGCATCACCGATGCAATCAATATGGACTTGAATGTGGATGAGATGGCTAGATAGCATCACCGATGCAATGAATATGGACTTGAATATGGCTGAGATGGCTAGAGAGCATCACTGATGCAATGAATATGGACTTGAATATGGCTGAGACGGCTAGATAGCATCACCGATGCAATGAATATGGACTTGAATATGGCTGAGATGGCAAGATAGCATCACCGATGCAATGAATATGGACTTGAATATGGATGAGATGGCTAGATAGCATCACCGATGCAATGAATATGGACTTGAATATGGCTGAGATGGCTAGATAGCATCACCGATGCAATGAATATGGACTTGAATATGGCTGAGATGGCTAGATGGCATCACCGATGCAATGAATATGGACTTGAATATGGCTGAGATGGCTAGATGGCATCACCGATGCAATGAATATGGACTTGAATATGGCTGAGATGGCTAGATGGCATCACCGATGCAATGAATATGGACTTGAATATGGCTGAGATGGCTAGATAGCATCACCGATGCAATGAATGGACTTGAATGTGGATGAGATGGCTAGATAGCATCACCGATGCAATGAATATGGACTTGAATATGGCTGAGATGGCTAGATGGCATCACCGATGCAATGAATATGGACTTGAATATGGCTGAGATGGCAAGATAGCATCACCGATGCAATGAATATGGACTTGAATATGGATGGGATGGCTAGATAGCATCACCGATGCAATGAATATGGACTTGAATATGGCTGAGATGGCTAGATAGCATCACCGATGCAATGAATATGGACTTGAATGTGGATGAGATGGCTAGATAGCATCACCGATGCAATGAATATGGACTAGAATATGGATGGGATGGCAAGATAGCATCACTGATGCAATGAATATGGACTTGAATATGGCTGACATAGCTAGATAGCATCACCGATGCAATGAATATGGACTTGAATATGGATGAGATGGCTAGATAGCATCACCGATGCAATGAATATGGACTTGAATATGGCTGAGATGGCTAGATAGCATCACTGATGCAATGAATATGGACTTGAATATGGCTGAGATGGCTAGATAGCATCACCGATGGAATGAATATGGACTTGAATTTGGCTGAGATGGCTAGATGGCATCAAGGATGCAATGAACATGGACTTGAATATGGCTGAGATGGCTAGATGGCATCACCGATGCAATGAATATGGACTTGAATATGGCTGAGATGGCTAGATGGCATCACCGATGCAATGAATATGGACTTGAATATGGCTGAGATGGCTAGATAGCATCACGGATGCAATGAATATGGACTTGAATATGGCTGAGATGGCTAGATAGCATCACCGATGGAATGAATATGGACTTGAATTTGGCTGAGATGGCTAGATGGCATCAACGATGCAATGAACATGGACTTGAATATGGCTGAGATGGCTAGATGGCATCACCGATGCAATGAATATGGACTTGAATATGGCTGAGATGGCTAGATGGCATCACCGATGCAATGAATATGGACTTGAATATGGCTGAGATGGCTAGATAGCATCACCGATGCAATGAATATGGACTTGAATGTGGATGAGATGGCTAGATAGCATCACCGATGCAATGAATATGGACTTGAATATGGCTGAGATGGCTAGATAGCATCACAGATGCAATGAATATGGACTTGAATATGGCTGAGACGGCTAGATAGCATCACAGATGCAATGAATATGGACTTGAATATGGATGAGATGGCTAGATAGCATCACCGAAGCAATGAATATGGACTTGAATATGGCTGAGATGGCTAGATAGCCTCACAGATGCAATGAATATGGACTTGAATATGGATGAGATGGCTAGATAGCATCACCGATGCAATGAATATGGACTAGAATATGGATGAGATGGCAAGATAGCATCACCGATGCAATGAATATGGACTTGAATATGGCTGAGATGGATAGATAGCATCACTGATGCAATGAATATGGACTTGAATATGGCTGAGATGGCTAGATGGCATCACCGATGCAATGAATATGGACTTGAATATGGCTGAGATGGCTAGATAGCATCACCGATGCAATGAATATGGACTTGAATGTGGATGAGATGGCTAGATAGCATCACCGATGCAATGAATATGGACTTGAATATGGCTGAGATGGCTAGATAGCATCACTGATGCAATGAATATTAACTTGAATATGGCTGAGACGGCTAGATAGCATCACCGATGCAATGAATATGGACTTGAATATGGCTGAGATGGCAAGATAGCATCAACGATGCAATGAATATGGACTTGAATATGGATGAGATGGCTAGATAGCATCACCGATGCAATGAATATGGACTAGAATATGGATGAGATGGCAAGATAGCATCACCGATGCAATGAATATGGACTTGAATATGGATGAGATGGCAAGATAGCATCACTGATGCAATGAATATGGACTTGAATATGGATGAGATGGCTAGATAGCATCACCGATGCAATGAATATGGACTTGAATATGGCTGAGATGGCTAGATGGCATCACCGATGCAATGAATATGGACTTGAATATGGCTGAGATGGCTAGATGGCATCACCGATGCAATGAATATGGACTTGAATATGGCTGAGATGGCTAGATGGCATCACCGATGCAATGAATATGGACTTGAATATGGCTGAGATGGCAAGATAGCATCACCGATGCAATGAATATGGACTTGAATATGGCTGAGATGGCTAGATAGCATCACCGATGCAATGAATATGGACTTGAATATGGCTGAGATGGCTAGATAGCATCACCGATGCAATGAATATGGACTTGAATTTCGATGAGATGGCTAGATGGCATCACCGATGCAATGAATATGGACTTGAATATGGCTGAGATGGCTAGATAGCATCACCGATGCAATGAATATGGACTTGAATATGGCTGAGATGGCTAGATAGCATCACCGATGCAATGAATATGGACTTGAATATGGCTGAGATGGCTAGATGGCATCTCCGATGCAATGAATATGGACTTGAATATGGCTGAGATGGCTAGATGGCATCACCGATGCAATGAATGGACTTGAATGTGGATGAGATGGCTAGATAGCATCACCGATGCAATGAATATGGACTTGAATATGGCTGAGATGGCTAGATGGCATCACCGATGCAATGAATATGGACTTGAATATGGCTGAGATGGCTAGATGGCATCACCGATGCAATGAATATGGACTTGAATATGGCTGAGATGGCAAGATAGCATCACCGATGCAATGAATATGGACTTGAATATGGCTGAGATGGCTAGATAGCATCACCGATGCAATGAATATGGACTTGAATATGGCTGAGATGGCTAGATAGCATCACCGATGCAATGAATATGGACTTGAATTTCGATGAGATGGCTAGATGGCATCACCGATGCAATGAATATGGACTTGAATATGGCTGAGATGGCTAGATAGCATCACTGATGCAATGAATATGGACTTGAATATGGCTGAGACGGCTAGATAGCATCACCGATGCAATGAATATGGACTTGAGTATGGATGAGATGGCAAGATAGCATCACCGATGCAATGAATATGGACTTGAATATGGATGAGATGGCTAGATAGCATCACCGATGCAATGAATATGGACTAGAATATGGATGAGATGGCAAGATAGCATCACCGATGCAATGAATATGGACTTGAATATGGCTGAGATGGCTAGATGGCATCACCGATGCAATGAATATGGACTTGAATAAGGCTGAGATGGCTAGATGGCATCACCGATGCAATGAATATGGACTTGAATATGGCTGAGACGGCTAGATAGCATCACCGATGCAATGAATATGGACTTGAATATGGATGAGATGGCAAGATAGCATCACCGATGCAATGAATATGGACTTGAATATGGATGAGATGGCTAGATAGCTGAACCGATGCAATGAATATGGTCTTGAATATGGCTGAGATGGCTAGATAGCATCACCGATGCAATGAATATGGACTTGAATGTGGATGAGATGGCTAGATAGCATCACCGATGCAATGAATATGGACTAGAATATGGATGGGATGGCAAGATAGCATCACTGATGCAATGAATATGGACTTGAATATGGCTGACATAGCTAGATAGCATCACTGATGCAATGAATATGGACTTGAATATGGATGAGATGGCTAGATAGCATCACCGATGCAATGAATATGGACTTGAATATGGCTGAGATGGCTAGAGGGCATCACCGATGTAATGAATATGGACTTGAATATGGCTGAGATGGCTAGATAGCATCACCGATGCAATGAATATGGACTTGAATGTGGATGAGATGGCTAGATAGCATCACCGATGCAATGAATATGGACTTGAATATGGCTGAGATGGCTAGATAGCATCACAGATGGAATGAATATGGCCTTGAATATGGCTGAGACGGCTAGATAGCATCACAGATGCAATGAATATGGACTTGAATATGGATGAGATGGCTAGATAGCATCACCGAAGCAATGAATATGGACTTGAATATGGCTGAGATGGCTAGATAGCATCACAGATGCAATGAATATGGACTTGAATATGGATGAGATGGCTAGATAGCATCACCGATGCAATGAATATGGACTAGAATATGGATGAGATGGCAAGATAGCATCACCGATGCAATGAATATGGACTTGAATATGGCTGAGATGGATAGATAGCATCACTGATGCAATGAATATGGACTTGAATATGGCTGAGATGGCTAGATGGCATCACCGATGCAATGAATATGGACTTGAATATGGCTGAGATGGCTAGATAGCATCACCGATGCAATGAATATGGACTTGAATGTGGATGAGATGGCTAGATAGCATCACCGATGCAATGAATATGGACTAGAATATGGATGGGATGGCTAGATAGCATCACTGATGCAATGAATATGGACTTGAATATGGCTGAGACGGCTAGATAGCATCACCGATGCAATGAATATGGACTTGAATATGGCTGAGATGGCAAGATAGCATCAACGATGCAATGAATATGGACTTGAATATGGATGAGATGGCTAGATAGCATCACCGATGCAATGAATATGGACTAGAATATGGATGAGATGGCAAGATAGCATCACCGATGCAATGAATATGGACTTGAATATGGATGAGATGGCAAGATAGCATCACTGATGCAATGAATATGGACTTGAATATGGATGAGATGGCTAGATAGCATCACCGATGCAATGAATATGGACTTGAATATGGCTGAGATGGCTAGATGGCATCACCGATGCAATGAATATGGACTTGAATATGGCTGAGATGGCTAGATGGCATCACCGATGCAATGAATATGGACTTGAATATGGCTGAGATGGCTAGATGGCATCACCGATGCAATGAATATGGACTTGAATATGGCTGAGACGGGTAGATAGCATCACCGATGCAATGAATATGGACTTGAATATGGCTGAGATGGCAAGATAGCATCACCGATGCAATGAATATGGACTTGAATATGGCTGAGATGGCTAGATAGCATCACCGATGCAATGAATATGGACTTGAATATGGCTGAGATGGCTAGATAGCATCACCGATGCAATGAATATGGACTTGAATTTCGATGAGATGGCTAGATGGCATCACCGATGCAATGAATATGGACTTGAATATGGCTGAGATGGCTAGATAGCATCACCGATGCAATGAATATGGACTTGAATATGGCTGAGATGGCTAGATAGCATCACCGATGCAATGAATATGGACTTGAATATGGCTGAGATGGCTAGATGGCATCTCCGATGCAATGAATATGGACTTGAATATGGCTGAGATGGCTAGATGGCATCACCGATGCAATGAATGGACTTGAATGTGGATGAGATGGCTAGATAGCATCACCGATGCAATGAATATGGACTTGAATATGGCTGAGATGGCTAGATGGCATCACCGATGCAATGAATATGGACTTGAATATGGCTGAGACGGGTAGATAGCATCACCGATGCAATGAATATGGACTTGAATATGGCTGATATGGCAAGATAGCATCACCGATGCAATGAATATGGACTTGAATATGGCTGAGATGGCTAGATAGCATCACCGATGCAATGAATATGGACTTGAATATGGCTGAGATGGCTAGATAGCATCACCGATGCAATGAATATGGACTTGAATTTCGATGAGATGGCTAGATGGCATCACCGATGCAATGAATATGGACTTGAATATGGCTGAGATGGCTAAATAGCATCACTGATGCAATGAATATGGACTTGAATATGGCTGAGACGGCTAGATAGCATCACCGATGCAATGAATATGGACTTGAGTATGGATGAGATGGCAAGATAGCATCACCGATGCAATGAATATGGACTTGAATATGGATGAGATGGCTAGATAGCATCACCGATGCAATGAATATGGACTAGAATATGGATGAGATGGCAAGATAGCATCACCGATGCAATGAATATGGACTTGAATATGGCTGAGATGGCTAGATAGCATCACTGATGCAATGAATATGGACTTGAATAAGGCTGAGATGGCTAGATAGCATCACCGATGGAATGAATATGGACTTGAATATGGCTGAGATGGCTAGATGGCATCACCGATGCAATGAATATGGACTTGAATATGGCTGAGATGGCTAGATGGCATCACCGATGCAATGAATATGGACTTGAATATGGCTGAGATGGCTAGATAGCATCACGGATGCAATGAATATGGACTTGAATATGGCTGAGATGGCTAGATAGCATCACCGATGGAATGAATATGGACTTGAATTTGGCTGAGATGGCTAGATGGCATCAACGATGCAATGAACATGGACTTGAATATGGCTGAGATGGCTAGATGGCATCACCGATGCAATGAATATGGACTTGAATATGGCTGAGATGGCTAGATGGCATCACCGATGCAATGAATATGGACTTGAATATGGCTGAGATGGCTAGATAGCATCACCGATGCAATGAATATGGACTTGAATGTGGATGAGATGGCTAGATAGCATCACCGATGCAATGAATATGGACTTGAATATGGCTGAGATGGCTAGATAGCATCACAGATGCAATGAATATGGACTTGAATATGGCTGAGACGGCTAGATAGCATCACAGATGCAATGAATATGGACTTGAATATGGATGAGATGGCTAGATAGCATCACCGAAGCAATGAATATGGACTTGAATATGGCTGAGATGGCTAGATAGCCTCACAGATGCAATGAATATGGACTTGAATATGGATGAGATGGCTAGATAGCATCACCGATGCAATGAATATGGACTAGAATATGGATGAGATGGCAAGATAGCATCACCGATGCAATGAATATGGACTTGAATATGGCTGAGATGGATAGATAGCATCACTGATGCAATGAATATGGACTTGAATATGGCTGAGATGGCTAGATGGCATCACCGATGCAATGAATATGGACTTGAATATGGCTGAGATGGCTAGATAGCATCACCGATGCAATGAATATGGACTTGAATGTGGATGAGATGGCTAGATAGCATCACCGATGCAATGAATATGGACTTGAATATGGATGAGATGGCTAGATAGCATCACCGATGCAATGAATATGGACTAGAATATGGATGAGATGGCAAGATAGCATCACCGATGCAATGAATATGGACTTGAATATGGCTGAGATGGCTAGATGGCATCACCGATGCAATGAATATGGACTTGAATAAGGCTGAGATGGCTAGATGGCATCACCGATGCAATGAATATGGACTTGAATATGGCTGAGACGGCTAGATAGCATCACCGATGCAATGAATATGGACTTGAATATGGATGAGATGGCAAGATAGCATCACCGATGCAATGAATATGGACTTGAATATGGATGAGATGGCTAGATAGCTGAACCGATGCAATGAATATGGTCTTGAATATGGCTGAGATGGCTAGATAGCATCACCGATGCAATGAATATGGACTTGAATGTGGATGAGATGGCTAGATAGCATCACCGATGCAATGAATATGGACTAGAATATGGATGGGATGGCAAGATAGCATCACTGATGCAATGAATATGGACTTGAATATGGCTGACATAGCTAGATAGCATCACTGATGCAATGAATATGGACTTGAATATGGATGAGATGGCTAGATAGCATCACCGATGCAATGAATATGGACTTGAATATGGCTGAGATGGCTAGATGGCATCACCGATGTAATGAATATGGACTTGAATATGGCTGAGATGGCTAGATAGCATCACCGATGCAATGAATATGGACTTGAATGTGGATGAGATGGCTAGATAGCATCACCGATGCAATGAATATGGACTTGAATATGGCTGAGATGGCTAGATAGCATAACAGATGGAATGAATATGGCCTTGAATATGGCTGAGACGGCTAGATAGCATCACAGATGCAATGAATATGGACTTGAATATGGATGAGATGGCTAGATAGCATCACCGAAGCAATGAATATGGACTTGAATATGGCTGAGATGGCTAGATAGCATCACAGATGCAATGAATATGGACTTGAATATGGATGAGATGGCTAGATAGCATCACCGATGCAATGAATATGGACTAGAATATGGATGAGATGGCAAGATAGCATCACCGATGCAATGAATATGGACTTGAATATGGCTGAGATGGATAGATAGCATCACTGATGCAATGAATATGGACTTGAATATGGCTGAGATGGCTAGATGGCATCACCGATGCAATGAATATGGACTTGAATATGGCTGAGATGGCTAGATAGCATCACCGATGCAATGAATATGGACTTGAATGTGGATGAGATGGCTAGATAGCATCACCGATGCAATGAATATGGACTTGAATATGGCTGAGATGGCTAGATAGCATCACTGATGCAATGAATATGGACTTGAATATGGCTGAGACGGCTAGATAGCATCACCGATGCAATGAATATGGACTTGAATATGGCTGAGATGGCAAGATAGCATCAACGATGCAATGAATATGGACTTGAATATGGATGAGATGGCTAGATAGCATCACCGATGCAATGAATATGGACTAGAATATGGATGAGATGGCAAGATAGCATCACCGATGCAATGAATATGGACTTGAATATGGATGAGATGGCAAGATAGCATCACTGATGCAATGAATATGGACTTGAATATGGATGAGATGGCTAGATAGCATCACCGATGCAATGAATATGGACTTGAATATGGCTGAGATGGCTAGATGGCATCACCGATGCAATGAATATGGACTTGAATATGGCTGAGATGGCTAGATGGCATCACCGATGCAATGAATATGGACTTGAATATGGCTGAGATGGCTAGATGGCATCACCGATGCAATGAATATGGACTTGAATATGGCTGAGATGGCTAGATAGCATCACCGATGCAATGAATATGGACTTGAATGTGGATGAGATGGCTAGATAGCATCACCGATGCAATGAATATGGACTTGAATATGGATGAGATGGCTAGATAGCATCACCGATGCAATGAATATGGACTAGAATATGGATGAGATGGCAAGATAGCATCACCGATGCAATGAATATGGACTTGAATATGGCTGAGATGGCTAGATGGCATCACCGATGCAATGAATATGGACTTGAATAAGGCTGAGATGGCTAGATGGCATCACCGATGCAATGAATATGGACTTGAATATGGCTGAGACGGCTAGATAGCATCACCGATGCAATGAATATGGACTTGAATATGGATGAGATGGCAAGATAGCATCACCGATGCAATGAATATGGACTTGAATATGGATGAGATGGCTAGATAGCTGAACCGATGCAATGAATATGGTCTTGAATATGGCTGAGATGGCTAGATAGCATCACCGATGCAATGAATATGGACTTGAATGTGGATGAGATGGCTAGATAGCATCACCGATGCAATGAATATGGACTAGAATATGGATGGGATGGCAAGATAGCATCACTGATGCAATGAATATGGACTTGAATATGGCTGACATAGCTAGATAGCATCACTGATGCAATGAATATGGACTTGAATATGGATGAGATGGCTAGATAGCATCACCGATGCAATGAATATGGACTTGAATATGGCTGAGATGGCTAGATGGCATCACCGATGTAATGAATATGGACTTGAATATGGCTGAGATGGCTAGATAGCATCACCGATGCAATGAATATGGACTTGAATGTGGATGAGATGGCTAGATAGCATCACCGATGCAATGAATATGGACTTGAATATGGCTGAGATGGCTAGATAGCATAACAGATGGAATGAATATGGCCTTGAATATGGCTGAGACGGCTAGATAGCATCACAGATGCAATGAATATGGACTTGAATATGGATGAGATGGCTAGATAGCATCACCGAAGCAATGAATATGGACTTGAATATGGCTGAGATGGCTAGATAGCATCACAGATGCAATGAATATGGACTTGAATATGGATGAGATGGCTAGATAGCATCACCGATGCAATGAATATGGACTAGAATATGGATGAGATGGCAAGATAGCATCACCGATGCAATGAATATGGACTAGAATATGGATGGGATGGCAAGATAGCATCACTGATGCAATGAATATGGACTTGAATATGGCTGACATAGCTAGATAGCATCACTGATGCAATGAATATGGACTTGAATATGGATGAGATGGCTAGATAGCATCACCGATGCAATGAATATGGACTTGAATATGGCTGAGATGGCTAGATGGCATCACCGATGTAATGAATATGGACTTGAATATGGCTGAGATGGCTAGATAGCATCACCGATGCAATGAATATGGACTTGAATGTGGATGAGATGGCTAGATAGCATCACCGATGCAATGAATATGGACTTGAATATGGCTGAGATGGCTAGATAGCATAACAGATGGAATGAATATGGCCTTGAATATGGCTGAGACGGCTAGATAGCATCACAGATGCAATGAATATGGACTTGAATATGGATGAGATGGCTAGATAGCATCACCGAAGCAATGAATATGGACTTGAATATGGCTGAGATGGCTAGATAGCATCACAGATGCAATGAATATGGACTTGAATATGGATGAGATGGCTAGATAGCATCACCGATGCAATGAATATGGACTAGAATATGGATGAGATGGCAAGATAGCATCACCGATGCAATGAATATGGACTTGAATATGGCTGAGATGGATAGATAGCATCACTGATGCAATGAATATGGACTTGAATATGGCTGAGATGGCTAGATGGCATCACCGATGCAATGAATATGGACTTGAATATGGCTGAGATGGCTAGATAGCATCACCGATGCAATGAATATGGACTTGAATGTGGATGAGATGGCTAGATAGCATCACCGATGCAATGAATATGGACTTGAATATGGCTGAGATGGCTAGATAGCATCACTGATGCAATGAATATGGACTTGAATATGGCTGAGACGGCTAGATAGCATCACCGATGCAATGAATATGGACTTGAATATGGCTGAGATGGCAAGATAGCATCACCGATGCAATGAATATGGACTTGAATATGGATGAGATGGCTAGATAGCATCACCGATGCAATGAATATGGACTAGAATATGGATGAGATGGCAAGATAGCATCACCGATGCAATGAATATGGACTTGAATATGGATGAGATGGCAAGATAGCATCACTGATGCAATGAATATGGACTTGAATATGGATGAGATGGCTAGATAGCATCACCGATGCAATGAATATGGACTTGAATATGGCTGAGATGGCTAGATGGCATCACCGATGCAATGAATATGGACTTGAATATGGCTGAGATGGCTAGATGGCATCACCGATGCAATGAATATGGACTTGAATATGGCTGAGATGGCTAGATGGCATCACCGATGCAATGAATATGGACTTGAATATGGCTGAGACGGGTAGATAGCATCACCGATGCAATGAATATGGACTTGAATATGGCTGAGATGGCAAGATAGCATCACCGATGCAATGAATATGGACTTGAATATGGCTGAGATGGCTAGATAGCATCACCGATGCAATGAATATGGACTTGAATATGGCTGAGATGGCTAGATAGCATCACCGATGCAATGAATATGGACTTGAATTTCGATGAGATGGCTAGATGGCATCACCGATGCAATGAATATGGACTTGAATATGGCTGAGATGGCTAGATAGCATCACCGATGCAATGAATATGGACTTGAATATGGCTGAGATGGCTAGATAGCATCACCGATGCAATGAATATGGACTTGAATATGGCTGAGATGGCTAGATGGCATCTCCGATGCAATGAATATGGACTTGAATATGGCTGAGATGGCTAGATGGCATCACCGATGCAATGAATGGACTTGAATGTGGATGAGATGGCTAGATAGCATCACCGATGCAATGAATATGGACTTGAATATGGCTGAGATGGCTAGATGGCATCACCGATGCAATGAATATGGACTTGAATATGGCTGAGACGGGTAGATAGCATCACCGATGCAATGAATATGGACTTGAATATGGCTGATATGGCAAGATAGCATCACCGATGCAATGAATATGGACTTGAATATGGCTGAGATGGCTAGATAGCATCACCGATGCAATGAATATGGACTTGAATATGGCTGAGATGGCTAGATAGCATCACCGATGCAATGAATATGGACTTGAATTTCGATGAGATGGCTAGATGGCATCACCGATGCAATGAATATGGACTTGAATATGGCTGAGATGGCTAAATAGCATCACTGATGCAATGAATATGGACTTGAATATGGCTGAGACGGCTAGATGGCATCACCGATGCAATGAATATGGACTTGAATACGGCTGAGATGGCTAGATAGCATCACCGATGCAATGAATATGGACTTGAATGTGGATGAGATGGCTAGATA
This sequence comes from Heloderma suspectum, assembly GCF_057233095.1. Lineage (NCBI taxonomy): Eukaryota > Metazoa > Chordata > Lepidosauria > Squamata > Helodermatidae > Heloderma > Heloderma suspectum. The sequence continues at coordinate 53,891,779 of NC_139475.1, forward strand.
GCATCACCGATGCAATGAATATGGACTTGAATATGGCTGAGATGGCTAGATAGCATCACTGATACAATGAATATGGACTTGAATATGGCTGAGACGGCTAGATAGCATCACCGATGCAATGAATATGGACTTGAGTATGGCTGAGATGGCAAGATGGCATCACCGATGCAATGAATATGGACTTGAATGTGGATGAGATGGCTAGATAGCATCACCGATGCAATGAATATGGACTTGAATATGGCTGAGATGGCTAGAGAGCATCACTGATGCAATGAATATGGACTTGAATATGGCTGAGACGGCTAGATAGCATCACCGATGCAATGAATATGGACTTGAATATGGCTGAGATGGCAAGATAGCATCACCGATGCAATGAATATGGACTTGAATATGGATGAGATGGCTAGATAGCATCACCGATGCAATGAATATGGACTAGAATATGGATGAGATGGCAAGATAGCATCACCGATGCAATGAACATGGACTTGAATATGGCTGAGATAGCTAGATAGCATCACCGATGCAATGAATATGGACTTGAATATGGCTGAGATGGCTAGATAGCATCACCGATGCAATGAATATGGACTTGAATATGGCTGAGATGGCTAGATAGCATCACCGATGCAATGAATATGGACTTGAATATGGCTGAGATGGCTAGATGGCATCTCCGATGCAATGAATATGGACTTGAATATGGCTGAGATGGCTAGATGGCATTACCGATGCAATGAATGGACTTGAATGTGGATGAGATGGCTAGATAGCATCACCGATGCAATGAATATGGACTTGAATATGGCTGAGATGGCTAGATGGCATCACCGATGCAATGAATATGGACTTGAATATGGCTGAGACGGGTAGATAGCATCACCGATGCAATGAATATGGACTTGAATATGGCTGAGATGGCAAGATAGCATCACCGATGCAATGAATATGGACTTGAATATGGCTGAGATGGCTAGATAGCATCACCGATGCAATGAATATGGACTCGAATATGGCTGAGATGGCTAGATAGCATCACCGATGCAATGAATATGGACTTGAATTTCGATGAGATGGCTAGATGGCATCACCGATGCAATGAATATGGACTTGAATATGGCTGAGATGGCTAGATAGCATCACCGATGCAATGAATATGGACTTGAATATGGCTGAGATGGCTAGATAGCATCACCGATGCAATGAATATGGACTTGAATATGGCTGAGATGGCTAGATGGCATCTCCGATGCAATGAATATGGACTTGAATATGGCTGAGATGGCTAGATGGCATCACCGATGCAATGAATGGACTTGAATGTGGATGAGATGGCTAGATAGCATCACCGATGCAATGAATATGGACTTGAATATGGCTGAGATGGCTAGATGGCATCACCGATGCAATGAATATGGACTTGAATATGGCTGAGACGGGTAGATAGCATCACCGATGCAATGAATATGGACTTGAATATGGCTGAGATGGCAAGATAGCATCACCGATGCAATGAATATGGACTTGAATATGGCTGAGATGGCTAGATAGCATCACCGATGCAATGAATATGGACTTGAATATGGCTGAGATGGCTAGATAGCATCACCGATGCAATGAATATGGACTTGAATTTCGATGAGATGGCTAGATGGCATCACCGATGCAATGAATATGGACTTGAATATGGCTGAGATGGCTAGATAGCATCACTGATGCAATGAATATGGACTTGAATATGGCTGAGACGGCTAGATAGCATCACCGATGCAATGAATATGGACTTGAGTATGGATGAGATGGCAAGATAGCATCACCGATGCAATGAATATGGACATGAATATGGATGAGATGGCTAGATAGCATCACCGATGCAATGAATATGGACTAGAATATGGCTGAGATGGCTAGATGGCATCACCGATGCAATGAATATGGACTTGAATAAGGCTGAGATGGCTAGATGGCATCACCGATGCAATGAATATGGACTTGAATATGGCTGAGACGGCTAGATAGCATCACCGATGCAATGAATATGGACTTGAATATGGATGAGATGGCAAGATAGCATCACCGATGCAATGAATATGGACTTGAATATGGATGAGATGGCTAGATAGCTGAACCGATGCAATGAATATGGACTTGAATATGGCTGAGATGGCTAGATAGCATCACCGATGCAATGAATATGGACTTGAATGTGGATGAGATGGCTAGATAGCATCACCGATGCAATGAATATGGACTAGAATATGGATGGGATGGCAAGATAGCATCACTGATGCAATGAATATGGACTTGAATATGGCTGACATAGCTAGATAGCATCACTGATGCAATGAATATGGACTTGAATATGGATGAGATGGCTAGATAGCATCACCGATGCAATGAATATGGACTTGAATATGGCTGAGATGGCTAGATAGCATCACTGATGCAATGAATATGGACTTGAATATGGCTGAGATGGCTAGATAGCATCACCGATGCAATGAATATGGACTAGAATATGGATGAGATGGCTAGATGGCATCACCGATGCAATGAATATGGACTTGAATATGGCTGAGATGGCTAGATAGCATCACCGATGCAATGAATATGGACTTGAATGTGGATGAGATGGCTAGATAGCATCACCGATGCAATGAATATGGACTTGAATATGGCAGAGATGGCTAGATAGCATCACCGATGCAATGAATATGGACTTGAATATGGCTGAGATGGCTAGATGGCATCACCGATGCAATGAATATGGACTTGAATATGGCTGAGATGGCTAGAGAGCATCACCGATGCAATGAATATGGACTTGAATGTGGATGAGATGGCTAGATGGCATCACCGATGCAATGAATATGGACTTGAATATGGCTGAGATGGCTAGATAGCATCACCGATGCAATGAATATGGACTTGAATATGGATGAGATGGCTAGATAGCATCACCGATGCAATGAATATGGACTTGAATATGGCTGAGATGGCTAGATGGCATCACCGATGCAATGAATATGGACTTGAATTTGGCTGAGATGGCTAGATGGCATCAACGATGCAATGAACATGGACTTGAATATGGCTGAGATGGCTAGATGGCATCACCGATGCAATGAATATGGACTTGAATATGGCTGAGATGGCTAGATGGCATCACCGATGCAATGAATATGGACTTGAATATGGCTGAGATGGCTAGATAGCATCACCGATGCAATCAATATGGACTTGAATGTGGATGAGATGGCTAGATAGCATCACCGATGCAATGAATATGGACTTGAATATGGCTGAGATGGCTAGAGAGCATCACTGATGCAATGAATATGGACTTGAATATGGCTGAGACGGCTAGATAGCATCACCGATGCAATGAATATGGACTTGAATATGGCTGAGATGGCAAGATAGCATCACCGATGCAATGAATATGGACTTGAATATGGATGAGATGGCTAGATAGCATCACCGATGCAATGAATATGGACTTGAATATGGCTGAGATGGCTAGATAGCATCACCGATGCAATGAATATGGACTTGAATATGGCTGAGATGGCTAGATGGCATCACCGATGCAATGAATATGGACTTGAATATGGCTGAGATGGCTAGATGGCATCACCGATGCAATGAATATGGACTTGAATATGGCTGAGATGGCTAGATGGCATCACCGATGCAATGAATATGGACTTGAATATGGCTGAGATGGCTAGATAGCATCACCGATGCAATGAATGGACTTGAATGTGGATGAGATGGCTAGATAGCATCACCGATGCAATGAATATGGACTTGAATATGGCTGAGATGGCTAGATGGCATCACCGATGCAATGAATATGGACTTGAATATGGCTGAGATGGCAAGATAGCATCACCGATGCAATGAATATGGACTTGAATATGGATGGGATGGCTAGATAGCATCACCGATGCAATGAATATGGACTTGAATATGGCTGAGATGGCTAGATAGCATCACCGATGCAATGAATATGGACTTGAATGTGGATGAGATGGCTAGATAGCATCACCGATGCAATGAATATGGACTAGAATATGGATGGGATGGCAAGATAGCATCACTGATGCAATGAATATGGACTTGAATATGGCTGACATAGCTAGATAGCATCACCGATGCAATGAATATGGACTTGAATATGGATGAGATGGCTAGATAGCATCACCGATGCAATGAATATGGACTTGAATATGGCTGAGATGGCTAGATAGCATCACTGATGCAATGAATATGGACTTGAATATGGCTGAGATGGCTAGATAGCATCACCGATGGAATGAATATGGACTTGAATTTGGCTGAGATGGCTAGATGGCATCAAGGATGCAATGAACATGGACTTGAATATGGCTGAGATGGCTAGATGGCATCACCGATGCAATGAATATGGACTTGAATATGGCTGAGATGGCTAGATGGCATCACCGATGCAATGAATATGGACTTGAATATGGCTGAGATGGCTAGATAGCATCACGGATGCAATGAATATGGACTTGAATATGGCTGAGATGGCTAGATAGCATCACCGATGGAATGAATATGGACTTGAATTTGGCTGAGATGGCTAGATGGCATCAACGATGCAATGAACATGGACTTGAATATGGCTGAGATGGCTAGATGGCATCACCGATGCAATGAATATGGACTTGAATATGGCTGAGATGGCTAGATGGCATCACCGATGCAATGAATATGGACTTGAATATGGCTGAGATGGCTAGATAGCATCACCGATGCAATGAATATGGACTTGAATGTGGATGAGATGGCTAGATAGCATCACCGATGCAATGAATATGGACTTGAATATGGCTGAGATGGCTAGATAGCATCACAGATGCAATGAATATGGACTTGAATATGGCTGAGACGGCTAGATAGCATCACAGATGCAATGAATATGGACTTGAATATGGATGAGATGGCTAGATAGCATCACCGAAGCAATGAATATGGACTTGAATATGGCTGAGATGGCTAGATAGCCTCACAGATGCAATGAATATGGACTTGAATATGGATGAGATGGCTAGATAGCATCACCGATGCAATGAATATGGACTAGAATATGGATGAGATGGCAAGATAGCATCACCGATGCAATGAATATGGACTTGAATATGGCTGAGATGGATAGATAGCATCACTGATGCAATGAATATGGACTTGAATATGGCTGAGATGGCTAGATGGCATCACCGATGCAATGAATATGGACTTGAATATGGCTGAGATGGCTAGATAGCATCACCGATGCAATGAATATGGACTTGAATGTGGATGAGATGGCTAGATAGCATCACCGATGCAATGAATATGGACTTGAATATGGCTGAGATGGCTAGATAGCATCACTGATGCAATGAATATTAACTTGAATATGGCTGAGACGGCTAGATAGCATCACCGATGCAATGAATATGGACTTGAATATGGCTGAGATGGCAAGATAGCATCAACGATGCAATGAATATGGACTTGAATATGGATGAGATGGCTAGATAGCATCACCGATGCAATGAATATGGACTAGAATATGGATGAGATGGCAAGATAGCATCACCGATGCAATGAATATGGACTTGAATATGGATGAGATGGCAAGATAGCATCACTGATGCAATGAATATGGACTTGAATATGGATGAGATGGCTAGATAGCATCACCGATGCAATGAATATGGACTTGAATATGGCTGAGATGGCTAGATGGCATCACCGATGCAATGAATATGGACTTGAATATGGCTGAGATGGCTAGATGGCATCACCGATGCAATGAATATGGACTTGAATATGGCTGAGATGGCTAGATGGCATCACCGATGCAATGAATATGGACTTGAATATGGCTGAGATGGCAAGATAGCATCACCGATGCAATGAATATGGACTTGAATATGGCTGAGATGGCTAGATAGCATCACCGATGCAATGAATATGGACTTGAATATGGCTGAGATGGCTAGATAGCATCACCGATGCAATGAATATGGACTTGAATTTCGATGAGATGGCTAGATGGCATCACCGATGCAATGAATATGGACTTGAATATGGCTGAGATGGCTAGATAGCATCACCGATGCAATGAATATGGACTTGAATATGGCTGAGATGGCTAGATAGCATCACCGATGCAATGAATATGGACTTGAATATGGCTGAGATGGCTAGATGGCATCTCCGATGCAATGAATATGGACTTGAATATGGCTGAGATGGCTAGATGGCATCACCGATGCAATGAATGGACTTGAATGTGGATGAGATGGCTAGATAGCATCACCGATGCAATGAATATGGACTTGAATATGGCTGAGATGGCTAGATGGCATCACCGATGCAATGAATATGGACTTGAATATGGCTGAGATGGCTAGATGGCATCACCGATGCAATGAATATGGACTTGAATATGGCTGAGATGGCAAGATAGCATCACCGATGCAATGAATATGGACTTGAATATGGCTGAGATGGCTAGATAGCATCACCGATGCAATGAATATGGACTTGAATATGGCTGAGATGGCTAGATAGCATCACCGATGCAATGAATATGGTCTTGAATTTCGATGAGATGGCTAGATGGCATCACCGATGCAATGAATATGGACTTGAATATGGCTGAGATGGCTAGATAGCATCACTGATGCAATGAATATGGACTTGAATATGGCTGAGACGGCTAGATAGCATCACCGATGCAATGAATATGGACTTGAGTATGGATGAGATGGCAAGATAGCATCACCGATGCAATGAATATGGACTTGAATATGGATGAGATGGCTAGATAGCATCACCGATGCAATGAATATGGACTAGAATATGGATGAGATGGCAAGATAGCATCACCGATGCAATGAATATGGACTTGAATATGGCTGAGATGGCTAGATGGCATCACCGATGCAATGAATATGGACTTGAATAAGGCTGAGATGGCTAGATGGCATCACCGATGCAATGAATATGGACTTGAATATGGCTGAGACGGCTAGATAGCATCACCGATGCAATGAATATGGACTTGAATATGGATGAGATGGCAAGATAGCATCACCGATGCAATGAATATGGACTTGAATATGGATGAGATGGCTAGATAGCTGAACCGATGCAATGAATATGGTCTTGAATATGGCTGAGATGGCTAGATAGCATCACCGATGCAATGAATATGGACTTGAATGTGGATGAGATGGCTAGATAGCATCACCGATGCAATGAATATGGACTAGAATATGGATGGGATGGCAAGATAGCATCACTGATGCAATGAATATGGACTTGAATATGGCTGACATAGCTAGATAGCATCACTGATGCAATGAATATGGACTTGAATATGGATGAGATGGCTAGATAGCATCACCGATGCAATGAATATGGACTTGAATATGGCTGAGATGGCTAGAGGGCATCACCGATGTAATGAATATGGACTTGAATATGGCTGAGATGGCTAGATAGCATCACCGATGCAATGAATATGGACTTGAATGTGGATGAGATGGCTAGATAGCATCACCGATGCAATGAATATGGACTTGAATATGGCTGAGATGGCTAGATAGCATCACAGATGGAATGAATATGGCCTTGAATATGGCTGAGACGGCTAGATAGCATCACAGATGCAATGAATATGGACTTGAATATGGATGAGATGGCTAGATAGCATCACCGAAGCAATGAATATGGACTTGAATATGGCTGAGATGGCTAGATAGCATCACAGATGCAATGAATATGGACTTGAATATGGATGAGATGGCTAGATAGCATCACCGATGCAATGAATATGGACTAGAATATGGATGAGATGGCAAGATAGCATCACCGATGCAATGAATATGGACTTGAATATGGCTGAGATGGATAGATAGCATCACTGATGCAATGAATATGGACTTGAATATGGCTGAGATGGCTAGATGGCATCACCGATGCAATGAATATGGACTTGAATATGGCTGAGATGGCTAGATAGCATCACCGATGCAATGAATATGGACTTGAATGTGGATGAGATGGCTAGATAGCATCACCGATGCAATGAATATGGACTAGAATATGGATGGGATGGCTAGATAGCATCACTGATGCAATGAATATGGACTTGAATATGGCTGAGACGGCTAGATAGCATCACCGATGCAATGAATATGGACTTGAATATGGCTGAGATGGCAAGATAGCATCAACGATGCAATGAATATGGACTTGAATATGGATGAGATGGCTAGATAGCATCACCGATGCAATGAATATGGACTAGAATATGGATGAGATGGCAAGATAGCATCACCGATGCAATGAATATGGACTTGAATATGGATGAGATGGCAAGATAGCATCACTGATGCAATGAATATGGACTTGAATATGGATGAGATGGCTAGATAGCATCACCGATGCAATGAATATGGACTTGAATATGGCTGAGATGGCTAGATGGCATCACCGATGCAATGAATATGGACTTGAATATGGCTGAGATGGCTAGATGGCATCACCGATGCAATGAATATGGACTTGAATATGGCTGAGATGGCTAGATGGCATCACCGATGCAATGAATATGGACTTGAATATGGCTGAGACGGGTAGATAGCATCACCGATGCAATGAATATGGACTTGAATATGGCTGGGATGGCAAGATAGCATCACCGATGCAATGAATATGGACTTGAATATGGCTGAGATGGCTAGATAGCATCACCGATGCAATGAATATGGACTTGAATATGGCTGAGATGGCTAGATAGCATCACCGATGCAATGAATATGGACTTGAATTTCGATGAGATGGCTAGATGGCATCACCGATGCAATGAATATGGACTTGAATATGGCTGAGATGGCTAGATAGCATCACCGATGCAATGAATATGGACTTGAATATGGCTGAGATGGCTAGATAGCATCACCGATGCAATGAATATGGACTTGAATATGGCTGAGATGGCTAGATGGCATCTCCGATGCAATGAATATGGACTTGAATATGGCTGAGATGGCTAGATGGCATCACCGATGCAATGAATGGACTTGAATGTGGATGAGATGGCTAGATAGCATCACCGATGCAATGAATATGGACTTGAATATGGCTGAGATGGCTAGATGGCATCACCGATGCAATGAATATGGACTTGAATATGGCTGAGACGGGTAGATAGCATCACCGATGCAATGAATATGGACTTGAATATGGCTGATATGGCAAGATAGCATCACCGATGCAATGAATATGGACTTGAATATGGCTGAGATGGCTAGATAGCATCACCGATGCAATGAATATGGACTTGAATATGGCTGAGATGGCTAGATAGCATCACCGATGCAATGAATATGGACTTGAATTTCGATGAGATGGCTAGATGGCATCACCGATGCAATGAATATGGACTTGAATATGGCTGAGATGGCTAAATAGCATCACTGATGCAATGAATATGGACTTGAATATGGCTGAGACGGCTAGATAGCATCACCGATGCAATGAATATGGACTTGAGTATGGATGAGATGGCAAGATAGCATCACCGATGCAATGAATATGGACTTGAATATGGATGAGATGGCTAGATAGCATCACCGATGCAATGAATATGGACTAGAATATGGATGAGATGGCAAGATAGCATCACCGATGCAATGAATATGGACTTGAATATGGCTGAGATGGCTAGATAGCATCACTGATGCAATGAATATGGACTTGAATAAGGCTGAGATGGCTAGATAGCATCACCGATGGAATGAATATGGACTTGAATATGGCTGAGATGGCTAGATGGCATCACCGATGCAATGAATATGGACTTGAATATGGCTGAGATGGCTAGATGGCATCACCGATGCAATGAATATGGACTTGAATATGGCTGAGATGGCTAGATAGCATCACGGATGCAATGAATATGGACTTGAATATGGCTGAGATGGCTAGATAGCATCACCGATGGAATGAATATGGACTTGAATTTGGCTGAGATGGCTAGATGGCATCAACGATGCAATGAACATGGACTTGAATATGGCTGAGATGGCTAGATGGCATCACCGATGCAATGAATATGGACTTGAATATGGCTGAGATGGCTAGATGGCATCACCGATGCAATGAATATGGACTTGAATATGGCTGAGATGGCTAGATAGCATCACCGATGCAATGAATATGGACTTGAATGTGGATGAGATGGCTAGATAGCATCACCGATGCAATGAATATGGACTTGAATATGGCTGAGATGGCTAGATAGCATCACAGATGCAATGAATATGGACTTGAATATGGCTGAGACGGCTAGATAGCATCACAGATGCAATGAATATGGACTTGAATATGGATGAGATGGCTAGATAGCATCACCGAAGCAATGAATATGGACTTGAATATGGCTGAGATGGCTAGATAGCCTCACAGATGCAATGAATATGGACTTGAATATGGATGAGATGGCTAGATAGCATCACCGATGCAATGAATATGGACTAGAATATGGATGAGATGGCAAGATAGCATCACCGATGCAATGAATATGGACTTGAATATGGCTGAGATGGATAGATAGCATCACTGATGCAATGAATATGGACTTGAATATGGCTGAGATGGCTAGATGGCATCACCGATGCAATGAATATGGACTTGAATATGGCTGAGATGGCTAGATAGCATCACCGATGCAATGAATATGGACTTTAATGTGGATGAGATGGCTAGATAGCATCACCGATGCAATGAATATGGACTTGAATATGGATGAGATGGCTAGATAGCATCACCGATGCAATGAATATGGACTAGAATATGGATGAGATGGCAAGATAGCATCACCGATGCAATGAATATGGACTTGAATATGGCTGAGATGGCTAGATGGCATCACCGATGCAATGAATATGGACTTGAATAAGGCTGAGATGGCTAGATGGCATCACCGATGCAATGAATATGGACTTGAATATGGCTGAGACGGCTAGATAGCATCACCGATGCAATGAATATGGACTTGAATATGGATGAGATGGCAAGATAGCATCACCGATGCAATGAATATGGACTTGAATATGGATGAGATGGCTAGATAGCTGAACCGATGCAATGAATATGGTCTTGAATATGGCTGAGATGGCTAGATAGCATCACCGATGCAATGAATATGGACTTGAATGTGGATGAGATGGCTAGATAGCATCACCGATGCAATGAATATGGACTAGAATATGGATGGGATGGCAAGATAGCATCACTGATGCAATGAATATGGACTTGAATATGGCTGACATAGCTAGATAGCATCACTGATGCAATGAATATGGACTTGAATATGGATGAGATGGCTAGATAGCATCACCGATGCAATGAATATGGACTTGAATATGGCTGAGATGGCTAGATGGCATCACCGATGTAATGAATATGGACTTGAATATGGCTGAGATGGCTAGATAGCATCACCGATGCAATGAATATGGACTTGAATGTGGATGAGATGGCTAGATAGCATCACCGATGCAATGAATATGGACTTGAATATGGCTGAGATGGCTAGATAGCATAACAGATGGAATGAATATGGCCTTGAATATGGCTGAGACGGCTAGATAGCATCACAGATGCAATGAATATGGACTTGAATATGGATGAGATGGCTAGATAGCATCACCGAAGCAATGAATATGGACTTGAATATGGCTGAGATGGCTAGATAGCATCACAGATGCAATGAATATGGACTTGAATATGGATGAGATGGCTAGATAGCATCACCGATGCAATGAATATGGACTAGAATATGGATGAGATGGCAAGATAGCATCACCGATGCAATGAATATGGACTTGAATATGGCTGAGATGGATAGATAGCATCACTGATGCAATGAATATGGACTTGAATATGGCTGAGATGGCTAGATGGCATCACCGATGCAATGAATATGGACTTGAATATGGCTGAGATGGCTAGATAGCATCACCGATGCAATGAATATGGACTTGAATGTGGATGAGATGGCTAGATAGCATCACCGATGCAATGAATATGGACTTGAATATGGCTGAGATGGCTAGATAGCATCACTGATGCAATGAATATGGACTTGAATATGGCTGAGACGGCTAGATAGCATCACCGATGCAATGAATATGGACTTGAATATGGCTGAGATGGCAAGATAGCATCAACGATGCAATGAATATGGACTTGAATATGGATGAGATGGCTAGATAGCATCACCGATGCAATGAATATGGACTAGAATATGGATGAGATGGCAAGATAGAATCACCGATGCAATGAATATGGACTTGAATATGGATGAGATGGCAAGATAGCATCACTGATGCAATGAATATGGACTTGAATATGGATGAGATGGCTAGATAGCATCACCGATGCAATGAATATGGACTTGAATATGGCTGAGATGGCTAGATGGCATCACCGATGCAATGAATATGGACTTGAATATGGCTGAGATGGCTAGATGGCATCACCGATGCAATGAATATGGACTTGAATATGGCTGAGATGGCTAGATGGCATCACCGATGCAATGAATATGGACTTGAATATGGCTGAGACGGGTAGATAGCATCACCGATGCAATGAATATGGACTTGAATATGGCTGAGATGGCAAGATAGCATCACCGATGCAATGAATATGGACTTGAATATGGCTGAGATGGCTAGATAGCATCACCGATGCAATGAATATGGACTTGAATATGGCTGAGATGGCTAGATAGCATCACCGATGCAATGAATATGGACTTGAATTTCGATGAGATGGCTAGATGGCATCACCGATGCAATGAATATGGACTTGAATATGGCTGAGATGGCTAGATAGCATCACCGATGCAATGAATATGGACTTGAATATGGCTGAGATGGCTAGATAGCATCACCGATGCAATGAATATGGACTTGAATATGGCTGAGATGGCTAGATAGCATCACCGATGCAATGAATATGGACTTGAATATGGCTGAGATGGCTAGATAGCATCACCGATGCAATGAATATGGACTTGAATATGGCTGAGATGGCTAGATAGCATCACCGATGCAATGAATATGGACTTGAATATGGCTGAGATGGCTAGATGGCATCTCCGATGCAATGAATATGGACTTGAATATGGCTGAGATGGCTAGATGGCATCACCGATGCAATGAATGGACTTGAATGTGGATGAGATGGCTAGATAGCATCACCGATGCAATGAATATGGACTTGAATATGGCTGAGATGGCTAGATGGCATCACCGATGCAATGAATATGGACTTGAATATGGCTGAGACGGGTAGATAGCATCACCGATGCAATGAATATGGACTTGAATATGGCTGAGATGGCAAGATAGCATCACCGATGCAATGAATATGGACTTGAATATGGCTGAGATGGCTAGATAGCATCACCGATGCAATGAATATGGACTTGAATATGGCTGAGATGGCTAGATAGCATCACCGATGCAATGAATATGGACTTGAATTTCGATGAGATGGCTAGATGGCATCACCGATGCAATGAATATGGACTTGAATATGGCTGAGATGGCTAGATAGCATCACTGATGCAATGAATATGGACTTGAATATGGCTGAGACGGCTAGATAGCATCACCGATGCAATGAATATGGACTTGAGTATGGATGAGATGGCAAGATAGCATCACCGATGCAATGAATATGGACTTGAATATGGATGAGATGGCTAGATAGCATCACCGATGCAATGAATATGGACTAGAATATGGCTGAGATGGCTAGATGGCATCACCGATGCAATGAATATGGACTTGAATAAGGCTGAGATGGCTAGATGGCATCACCGATGCAATGAATATGGACTTGAATATGGCTGAGACGGCTAGATAGCATCACCGATGCAATGAATATGGACTTGAATATGGATGAGATGGCAAGATAGCATCACCGATGCAATGAATATGGACTTGAATATGGATGAGATGGCTAGATAGCTGAACCGATGCAATGAATATGGACTTGAATATGGCTGAGATGGCTAGATAGCATCACCGATGCAATGAATATGGACTTGAATGTGGATGAGATGGCTAGATAGCATCACCGATGCAATGAATATGGACTAGAATATGGATGGGATGGCAAGATAGCATCACTGATGCAATGAATATGGACTTGAATATGGCTGACATAGCTAGATAGCATCACTGATGCAATGAATATGGACTTGAATATGGATGAGATGGCTAGATAGCATCACCGATGCAATGAATATGGACTTGAATATGGCTGAGATGGCTAGATAGCATCACTGATGCAATGAATATGGACTTGAATATGGCTGAGATGGCTAGATAGCATCACCGATGCAATGAATATGGACTAGAATATGGATGAGATGGCTAGATGGCATCACCGATGCAATGAATATGGACTTGAATATGGCTGAGATGGCTAGATAGCATCACCGATGCAATGAATATGGACTTGAATGTGGATGAGATGGCTAGATAGCATCACCGATGCAATGAATATGGACTTGAATATGGCAGAGATGGCTAGATAGCATCACCGATGCAATGAATATGGACTTGAATATGGCTGAGATGGCTAGATGGCATCACCGATGCAATGAATATGGACTTGAATATGGCTGAGATGGCTAGAGAGCATCACCGATGCAATGAATATGGACTTGAATGTGGATGAGATGGCTAGATGGCATCACCGATGCAATGAATATGGACTTGAATATGGCTGAGATGGCTAGATAGCATCACCGATGCAATGAATATGGACTTGAATATGGATGAGATGGCTAGATAGCATCACCGATGCAATGAATATGGACTTGAATATGGCTGAGATGGCTAGATGGCATCACCGATGCAATGAATATGGACTTGAATTTGGCTGAGATGGCTAGATGGCATCAACGATGCAATGAACATGGACTTGAATATGGCTGAGATGGCTAGATGGCATCACCGATGCAATGAATATGGACTTGAATATGGCTGAGATGGCTAGATGGCATCACCGATGCAATGAATATGGACTTGAATATGGCTGAGATGGCTAGATAGCATCACCGATGCAATCAATATGGACTTGAATGTGGATGAGATGGCTAGATAGCATCACCGATGCAATGAATATGGACTTGAATATGGCTGAGATGGCTAGAGAGCATCACTGATGCAATGAATATGGACTTGAATATGGCTGAGACGGCTAGATAGCATCACCGATGCAATGAATATGGACTTGAATATGGCTGAGATGGCAAGATAGCATCACCGATGCAATGAATATGGACTTGAATATGGATGAGATGGCTAGATAGCATCACCGATGCAATGAATATGGACTTGAATATGGCTGAGATGGCTAGATAGCATCACCGATGCAATGAATATGGACTTGAATATGGCTGAGATGGCTAGATGGCATCACCGATGCAATGAATATGGACTTGAATATGGCTGAGATGGCTAGATGGCATCACCGATGCAATGAATATGGACTTGAATATGGCTGAGATGGCTAGATGGCATCACCGATGCAATGAATATGGACTTGAATATGGCTGAGATGGCTAGATAGCATCACCGATGCAATGAATGGACTTGAATGTGGATGAGATGGCTAGATAGCATCACCGATGCAATGAATATGGACTTGAATATGGCTGAGATGGCTAGATGGCATCACCGATGCAATGAATATGGACTTGAATATGGCTGAGATGGCAAGATAGCATCACCGATGCAATGAATATGGACTTGAATATGGATGGGATGGCTAGATAGCATCACCGATGCAATGAATATGGACTTGAATATGGCTGAGATGGCTAGATAGCATCACCGATGCAATGAATATGGACTTGAATGTGGATGAGATGGCTAGATAGCATCACCGATGCAATGAATATGGACTAGAATATGGATGGGATGGCAAGATAGCATCACTGATGCAATGAATATGGACTTGAATATGGCTGACATAGCTAGATAGCATCACCGATGCAATGAATATGGACTTGAATATGGATGAGATGGCTAGATAGCATCACCGATGCAATGAATATGGACTTGAATATGGCTGAGATGGCTAGATAGCATCACTGATGCAATGAATATGGACTTGAATATGGCTGAGATGGCTAGATAGCATCACCGATGGAATGAATATGGACTTGAATTTGGCTGAGATGGCTAGATGGCATCAAGGATGCAATGAACATGGACTTGAATATGGCTGAGATGGCTAGATGGCATCACCGATGCAATGAATATGGACTTGAATATGGCTGAGATGGCTAGATGGCATCACCGATGCAATGAATATGGACTTGAATATGGCTGAGATGGCTAGATAGCATCACGGATGCAATGAATATGGACTTGAATATGGCTGAGATGGCTAGATAGCATCACCGATGGAATGAATATGGACTTGAATTTGGCTGAGATGGCTAGATGGCATCAACGATGCAATGAACATGGACTTGAATATGGCTGAGATGGCTAGATGGCATCACCGATGCAATGAATATGGACTTGAATATGGCTGAGATGGCTAGATGGCATCACCGATGCAATGAATATGGACTTGAATATGGCTGAGATGGCTAGATAGCATCACCGATGCAATGAATATGGACTTGAATGTGGATGAGATGGCTAGATAGCATCACCGATGCAATGAATATGGACTTGAATATGGCTGAGATGGCTAGATAGCATCACAGATGCAATGAATATGGACTTGAATATGGCTGAGACGGCTAGATAGCATCACAGATGCAATGAATATGGACTTGAATATGGATGAGATGGCTAGATAGCATCACCGAAGCAATGAATATGGACTTGAATATGGCTGAGATGGCTAGATAGCCTCACAGATGCAATGAATATGGACTTGAATATGGATGAGATGGCTAGATAGCATCACCGATGCAATGAATATGGACTAGAATATGGATGAGATGGCAAGATAGCATCACCGATGCAATGAATATGGACTTGAATATGGCTGAGATGGATAGATAGCATCACTGATGCAATGAATATGGACTTGAATATGGCTGAGATGGCTAGATGGCATCACCGATGCAATGAATATGGACTTGAATATGGCTGAGATGGCTAGATAGCATCACCGATGCAATGAATATGGACTTGAATGTGGATGAGATGGCTAGATAGCATCACCGATGCAATGAATATGGACTTGAATATGGCTGAGATGGCTAGATAGCATCACTGATGCAATGAATATTAACTTGAATATGGCTGAGACGGCTAGATAGCATCACCGATGCAATGAATATGGACTTGAATATGGCTGAGATGGCAAGATAGCATCAACGATGCAATGAATATGGACTTGAATATGGATGAGATGGCTAGATAGCATCACCGATGCAATGAATATGGACTAGAATATGGATGAGATGGCAAGATAGCATCACCGATGCAATGAATATGGACTTGAATATGGATGAGATGGCAAGATAGCATCACTGATGCAATGAATATGGACTTGAATATGGATGAGATGGCTAGATAGCATCACCGATGCAATGAATATGGACTTGAATATGGCTGAGATGGCTAGATGGCATCACCGATGCAATGAATATGGACTTGAATATGGTTGAGATGGCTAGATGGCATCACCGATGCAATGAATATGGACTTGAATATGGCTGAGATGGCTAGATGGCATCACCGATGCAATGAATATGGACTTGAATATGGCTGAGATGGCAAGATAGCATCACCGATGCAATGAATATGGACTTGAATATGGCTGAGATGGCTAGATAGCATCACCGATGCAATGAATATGGACTTGAATATGGCTGAGATGGCTAGATAGCATCACCGATGCAATGAATATGGACTTGAATTTCGATGAGATGGCTAGATGGCATCACCGATGCAATGAATATGGACTTGAATATGGCTGAGATGGCTAGATAGCATCACCGATGCAATGAATATGGACTTGAATATGGCTGAGATGGCTAGATAGCATCACCGATGCAATGAATATGGACTTGAATATGGCTGAGATGGCTAGATGGCATCTCCGATGCAATGAATATGGACTTGAATATGGCTGAGATGGCTAGATGGCATCACCGATGCAATGAATGGACTTGAATGTGGATGAGATGGCTAGATAGCATCACCGATGCAATGAATATGGACTTGAATATGGCTGAGATGGCTAGATGGCATCACCGATGCAATGAATATGGACTTGAATATGGCTGAGATGGCTAGATGGCATCACCGATGCAATGAATATGGACTTGAATATGGCTGAGATGGCAAGATAGCATCACCGATGCAATGAATATGGACTTGAATATGGCTGAGATGGCTAGATAGCATCACCGATGCAATGAATATGGACTTGAATATGGCTGAGATGGCTAGATAGCATCACCGATGCAATGAATATGGACTTGAATTTCGATGAGATGGCTAGATGGCATCACCGATGCAATGAATATGGACTTGAATATGGCTGAGATGGCTAGATAGCATCACTGATGCAATGAATATGGACTTGAATATGGCTGAGACGGCTAGATAGCATCACCGATGCAATGAATATGGACTTGAGTATGGATGAGATGGCAAGATAGCATCACCGATGCAATGAATATGGACTTGAATATGGATGAGATGGCTAGATAGCATCACCGATGCAATGAATATGGACTAGAATATGGATGAGATGGCAAGATAGCATCACCGATGCAATGAATATGGACTTGAATATGGCTGAGATGGCTAGATGGCATCACCGATGCAATGAATATGGACTTGAATAAGGCTGAGATGGCTAGATGGCATCACCGATGCAATGAATATGGACTTGAATATGGCTGAGACGGCTAGATAGCATCACCGATGCAATGAATATGGACTTGAATATGGATGAGATGGCAAGATAGCATCACCGATGCAATGAATATGGACTTGAATATGGATGAGATGGCTAGATAGCTGAACCGATGCAATGAATATGGTCTTGAATATGGCTGAGATGGCTAGATAGCATCACCGATGCAATGAATATGGACTTGAATGTGGATGAGATGGCTAGATAGCATCACCGATGCAATGAATATGGACTAGAATATGGATGGGATGGCAAGATAGCATCACTGATGCAATGAATATGGACTTGAATATGGCTGACATAGCTAGATAGCATCACTGATGCAATGAATATGGACTTGAATATGGATGAGATGGCTAGATAGCATCACCGATGCAATGAATATGGACTTGAATATGGCTGAGATGGCTAGAGGGCATCACCGATGTAATGAATATGGACTTGAATATGGCTGAGATGGCTAGATAGCATCACCGATGCAATGAATATGGACTTGAATGTGGATGAGATGGCTAGATAGCATCACCGATGCAATGAATATGGACTTGAATATGGCTGAGATGGCTAGATAGCATCACAGATGGAATGAATATGGCCTTGAATATGGCTGAGACGGCTAGATAGCATCACAGATGCAATGAATATGGACTTGAATATGGATGAGATGGCTAGATAGCATCACCGAAGCAATGAATATGGACTTGAATATGGCTGAGATGGCTAGATAGCATCACAGATGCAATGAATATGGACTTGAATATGGATGAGATGGCTAGATAGCATCACCGATGCAATGAATATGGACTAGAATATGGATGAGATGGCAAGATAGCATCACCGATGCAATGAATATGGACTTGAATATGGCTGAGATGGATAGATAGCATCACTGATGCAATGAATATGGACTTGAATATGGCTGAGATGGCTAGATGGCATCACCGATGCAATGAATATGGACTTGAATATGGCTGAGATGGCTAGATAGCATCACCGATGCAATGAATATGGACTTGAATGTGGATGAGATGGCTAGATAGCATCACCGATGCAATGAATATGGACTAGAATATGGATGGGATGGCTAGATAGCATCACTGATGCAATGAATATGGACTTGAATATGGCTGAGACGGCTAGATAGCATCACCGATGCAATGAATATGGACTTGAATATGGCTGAGATGGCAAGATAGCATCAACGATGCAATGAATATGGACTTGAATATGGATGAGATGGCTAGATAGCATCACCGATGCAATGAATATGGACTAGAATATGGATGAGATGGCAAGATAGCATCACCGATGCAATGAATATGGACTTGAATATGGATGAGATGGCAAGATAGCATCACTGATGCAATGAATATGGACTTGAATATGGATGAGATGGCTAGATAGCATCACCGATGCAATGAATATGGACTTGAATATGGCTGAGATGGCTAGATGGCATCACCGATGCAATGAATATGGACTTGAATATGGCTGAGATGGCTAGATGGCATCACCGATGCAATGAATATGGACTTGAATATGGCTGAGATGGCTAGATGGCATCACCGATGCAATGAATATGGACTTGAATATGGCTGAGACGGGTAGATAGCATCACCGATGCAATGAATATGGACTTGAATATGGCTGAGATGGCAAGATAGCATCACCGATGCAATGAATATGGACTTGAATATGGCTGAGATGGCTAGATAGCATCACCGATGCAATGAATATGGACTTGAATATGGCTGAGATGGCTAGATAGCATCACCGATGCAATGAATATGGACTTGAATTTCGATGAGATGGCTAGATGGCATCACCGATGCAATGAATATGGACTTGAATATGGCTGAGATGGCTAGATAGCATCACCGATGCAATGAATATGGACTTGAATATGGCTGAGATGGCTAGATAGCATCACCGATGCAATGAATATGGACTTGAATATGGCTGAGATGGCTAGATGGCATCTCCGATGCAATGAATATGGACTTGAATATGGCTGAGATGGCTAGATGGCATCACCGATGCAATGAATGGACTTGAATGTGGATGAGATGGCTAGATAGCATCACCGATGCAATGAATATGGACTTGAATATGGCTGAGATGGCTAGATGGCATCACCGATGCAATGAATATGGACTTGAATATGGCTGAGACGGGTAGATAGCATCACCGATGCAATGAATATGGACTTGAATATGGCTGATATGGCAAGATAGCATCACCGATGCAATGAATATGGACTTGAATATGGCTGAGATGGCTAGATAGCATCACCGATGCAATGAATATGGACTTGAATATGGCTGAGATGGCTAGATAGCATCACCGATGCAATGAATATGGACTTGAATTTCGATGAGATGGCTAGATGGCATCACCGATGCAATGAATATGGACTTGAATATGGCTGAGATGGCTAAATAGCATCACTGATGCAATGAATATGGACTTGAATATGGCTGAGACGGCTAGATAGCATCACCGATGCAATGAATATGGACTTGAGTATGGATGAGATGGCAAGATAGCATCACCGATGCAATGAATATGGACTTGAATATGGATGAGATGGCTAGATAGCATCACCGATGCAATGAATATGGACTAGAATATGGATGAGATGGCAAGATAGCATCACCGATGCAATGAATATGGACTTGAATATGGCTGAGATGGCTAGATAGCATCACTGATGCAATGAATATGGACTTGAATATGGCTGAGATGGCTAGATGGCATCACCGATGTAATGAATATGGACTTGAATATGGCTGAGATGGCTAGATAGCATCACCGATGCAATGAATATGGACTTGAATGTGGATGAGATGGCTAGATAGCATCACCGATGCAATGAATATGGACTTGAATATGGCTGAGATGGCTAGATAGCATAACAGATGGAATGAATATGGCCTTGAATATGGCTGAGACGGCTAGATAGCATCACAGATGCAATGAATATGGACTTGAATATGGATGAGATGGCTAGATAGCATCACCGAAGCAATGAATATGGACTTGAATATGGCTGAGATGGCTAGATAGCATCACAGATGCAATGAATATGGACTTGAATATGGATGAGATGGCTAGATAGCATCACCGATGCAATGAATATGGACTAGAATATGGATGAGATGGCAAGATAGCATGACCGATGCAATGAATATGGACTTGAATATGGCTGAGATGGATAGATAGCATCACTGATGCAATGAATATGGACTTGAATATGGCTGAGATGGCTAGATGGCATCACCGATGCAATGAATATGGACTTGAATATGGCTGAGATGGCTAGATAGCATCACCGATGCAATGAATATGGACTTGAATGTGGATGAGATGGCTAGATAGCATCACCGATGCAATGAATATGGACTTGAATATGGCTGAGATGGCTAGATAGCATCACTGATGCAATGAATATGGACTTGAATATGGCTGAGACGGCTAGATAGCATCACCGATGCAATGAATATGGACTTGAATATGGCTGAGATGGCAAGATAGCATCAACGATGCAATGAATATGGACTTGAATATGGATGAGATGGCTAGATAGCATCACCGATGCAATGAATATGGACTAGAATATGGATGAGATGGCAAGATAGCATCACCGATGCAATGAATATGGACTTGAATATGGATGAGATGGCAAGATAGCATCACTGATGCAATGAATATGGACTTGAATATGGATGAGATGGCTAGATAGCATCACCGATGCAATGAATATGGACTTGAATATGGCTGAGATGGCTAGATGGCATCACCGATGCAATGAATATGGACTTGAATATGGCTGAGATGGCTAGATGGCATCACCGATGCAATGAATATGGACTTGAATATGGCTGAGATGGCTAGATGGCATCACCGATGCAATGAATATGGACTTGAATATGGCTGAGACGGGTAGATAGCATCACCGATGCAATGAATATGGACTTGAATATGGCTGAGATGGCAAGATAGCATCACCGATGCAATGAATATGGACTTGAATATGGCTGAGATGGCTAGATAGCATCACCGATGCAATGAATATGGACTTGAATATGGCTGAGATGGCTAGATAGCATCACCGATGCAATGAATATGGACTTGAATTTCGATGAGATGGCTAGATGGCATCACCGATGCAATGAATATGGACTTGAATATGGCTGAGATGGCTAGATAGCATCACCGATGCAATGAATATGGACTTGAATATGGCTGAGATGGCTAGATAGCATCACCGATGCAATGAATATGGACTTGAATATGGCTGAGATGGCTAGATGGCATCTCCGATGCAATGAATATGGACTTGAATATGGCTGAGATGGCTAGATGGCATCACCGATGCAATGAATGGACTTGAATGTGGATGAGATGGCTAGATAGCATCACCGATGCAATGAATATGGACTTGAATATGGCTGAGATGGCTAGATGGCATCACCGATGCAATGAATATGGACTTGAATATGGCTGAGACGGGTAGATAGCATCACCGATGCAATGAATATGGACTTGAATATGGCTGATATGGCAAGATAGCATCACCGATGCAATGAATATGGACTTGAATATGGCTGAGATGGCTAGATAGCATCACCGATGCAATGAATATGGACTTGAATATGGCTGAGATGGC
Source organism: Heloderma suspectum (assembly GCF_057233095.1). Classification (NCBI taxonomy): domain Eukaryota; kingdom Metazoa; phylum Chordata; class Lepidosauria; order Squamata; family Helodermatidae; genus Heloderma; species Heloderma suspectum. The sequence goes on from NC_139475.1 coordinate 53,915,465, forward strand.
TAGATAGCATCACCGATGCAATGAATATGGACTTGAATTTCGATGAGATGGCTAGATGGCATCACCGATGCAATGAATATGGACTTGAATATGGCTGAGATGGCTAAATAGCATCACTGATGCAATGAATATGGACTTGAATATGGCTGAGACGGCTAGATAGCATCACCGATGCAATGAATATGGACTTGAGTATGGATGAGATGGCAAGATAGCATCACCGATGCAATGAATATGGACTTGAATATGGATGAGATGGCTAGATAGCATCACCGATGCAATGAATATGGACTAGAATATGGATGAGATGGCAAGATAGCATCACCGATGCAATGAATATGGACTTGAATATGGCTGAGATGGCTAGATAGCATCACTGATGCAATGAATATGGACTTGAATAAGGCTGAGATGGCTAGATAGCATCACCGATGGAATGAATATGGACTTGAATATGGCTGAGATGGCTAGATGGCATCACCGATGCAATGAATATGGACTTGAATATGGCTGAGATGGCTAGATGGCATCACCGATGCAATGAATATGGACTTGAATATGGCTGAGATGGCTAGATAGCATCACGGATGCAATGAAGATGGACTTGAATATGGCTGAGATGGCTAGATAGCATCACCGATGGAATGAATATGGACTTGAATTTGGCTGAGATGGCTAGATGGCATCAACGATGCAATGAACATGGACTTGAATATGGCTGAGATGGCTAGATGGCATCACCGATGCAATGAATATGGACTTGAATATGGCTGAGATGGCTAGATGGCATCACCGATGCAGTGAATATGGACTTGAATATGGCTGAGATGGCTAGATAGCATCACCGATGCAATGAATATGGACTTGAATGTGGATGAGATGGCTAGATAGCATCACCGATGCAATGAATATGGACTTGAATATGGCTGAGATGGCTAGATAGCATCACAGATGCAATGAATATGGACTTGAATATGGCTGAGACGGCTAGATAGCATCACAGATGCAATGAATATGGACTTGAATATGGATGAGATGGCTAGATAGCATCACCGAAGCAATGAATATGGACTTGAATATGGCTGAGATGGCTAGATAGCCTCACAGATGCAATGAATATGGACTTGAATATGGATGAGATGGCTAGATAGCATCACCGATGCAATGAATATGGACTAGAATATGGATGAGATGGCAAGATAGCATCACCGATGCAATGAATATGGACTTGAATATGGCTGAGATGGATAGATAGCATCACTGATGCAATGAATATGGACTTGAATATGGCTGAGATGGCTAGATGGCATCACCGATGCAATGAATATGGACTTGAATATGGCTGAGATGGCTAGATAGCATCACCGATGCAATGAATATGGACTTGAATGTGGATGAGATGGCTAGATAGCATCACCGATGCAATGAATATGGACTTGAATATGGCTGAGATGGCTAGATAGCATCACTGATGCAATGAATATTAACTTGAATATGGCTGAGACGGCTAGATAGCATCACCGATGCAATGAATATGGACTTGAATATGGCTGAGATGGCAAGATAGCATCAACGATGCAATGAATATGGACTTGAATATGGATGAGATGGCTAGATAGCATCACCGATGCAATGAATATGGACTAGAATATGGATGAGATGGCAAGATAGCATCACCGATGCAATGAATATGGACTTGAATATGGATGAGATGGCAAGATAGCATCACTGATGCAATGAATATGGACTTGAATATGGATGAGATGGCTAGATAGCATCACCGATGCAATGAATATGGACTTGAATATGGCTGAGATGGCTAGATGGCATCACCGATGCAATGAATATGGACTTGAATATGGCTGAGATGGCTAGATGGCATCACGGATGCAATGAATATGGACTTGAATATGGCTGAGATGGCTAGATGGCATCACCGATGCAATGAATATGGACTTGAATATGGCTGAGATGGCAAGATAGCATCACCGATGCAATGAATATGGACTTGAATATGGCTGAGATGGCTAGATAGCATCACCGATGCAATGAATATGGACTTGAATATGGCTGAGATGGCTAGATAGCATCACCGATGCAATGAATATGGACTTGAATTTCGATGAGATGGCTAGATGGCATCACCGATGCAATGAATATGGACTTGAATATGGCTGAGATGGCTAGATAGCATCACCGATGCAATGAATATGGACTTGAATATGGCTGAGATGGCTAGATAGCATCACCGATGCAATGAATATGGACTTGAATATGGCTGAGATGGCTAGATGGCATCTCCGATGCAATGAATATGGACTTGAATATGGCTGAGATGGCTAGATGGCATCACCGATGCAATGAATGGACTTGAATGTGGATGAGATGGCTAGATAGCATCATCGATGCTATGAATATGGACTTGAATATGGCTGAGATGGCTAGATGGCATCACCGATGCAATGAATATGGACTTGAATATGGCTGAGACGGGTAGATAGCATCACCGATGCAATGAATATGGACTTGAGTATGGCTGAGATGGCAAGATAGCATCACCGATGCAATGAATATGGACTTGAATATGGCTGAGATGGCTAGATAGCATCACCGATGCAATGAATATGGACTTGAATATGGCTGAGATGGCTAGATAGCATCACCGATGCAATGAATATGGACTTGAATTTCGATGAGATGGCTAGATGGCATCACCGATGCAATGAATATGGACTTGAATATGGCTGAGATGGCTAGATAGCATCACTGATGCAATGAATATGGACTTGAATATGGCTGAGACGGCTAGATAGCATCACCGATGCAATGAATATGGACTTGAGTATGGATGAGATGGCAAGATAGCATCACCGATGCAATGAATATGGACTTGAATATGGATGAGATGGCTAGATAGCATCACCGATGCAATGAATATGGACTAGAATATGGATGAGATGGCAAGATAGCATCACCGATGCAATGAATATGGACTTGAATATGGCTGAGATGGCTAGAGGGCATCACCGATGCAATGAATATGGACTTGAATAAGGCTGAGATGGCTAGATGGCATCACCGATGCAATGAATATGGACTTGAATATGGCTGAGACGGCTAGATAGCATCACCGATGCAATGAATATGGACTTGAATATGGATGAGATGGCAAGATAGCATCACCGATGCAATGAATATGGACTTGAATATGGATGAGATGGCTAGATAGCTGAACCGATGCAATGAATATGGTCTTGAATATGGCTGAGATGGCTAGATAGCATCACCGATGCAATGAATATGGACTTGAATGTGGATGAGATGGCTAGATAGCATCACCGATGCAATGAATATGGACTTGAATATGGCTGAGATGGCTAGATGGCATCACCGATGTAATGAATATGGACTTGAATATGGCTGAGATGGCTAGATAGCATCACCGATGCAATGAATATGGACTTGAATGTGGATGAGATGGCTAGATAGCATCACCGATGCAATGAATATGGACTTGAATATGGCTGAGATGGCTAGATAGCATCACAGATGGAATGAATATGGCCTTGAATATGGCTGAGACGGCTAGATAGCATCACAGATGCAATGAATATGGACTTGAATATGGATGAGATGGCTAGATAGCATCACCGAAGCAATGAATATGGACTTGAATATGGCTGAGATGGCTAGATAGCATCACAGATGCAATGAATATGGACTTGAATATGGATGAGATGGCTAGATAGCATCACCGATGCAATGAATATGGACTAGAATATGGATGAGATGGCAAGATAGCATCACCGATGCAATGAATATGGACTTGAATATGGCTGAGATGGATAGATAGCATCACTGATGCAATGAATATGGACTTGAATATGGCTGAGATGGCTAGATGGCATCACCGATGCAATGAATATGGACTTGAATATGGCTGAGATGGCTAGATAGCATCACCGATGCAATGAATATGGACTTGAATGTGGATGAGATGGCTAGATAGCATCACCGATGCAATGAATATGGACTTGAATATGGCTGAGATGGCTAGATAGCATCACCGATGCAATGAATATGGACTTGAATGTGGATGAGATGGCTAGATAGCATCACCGATACAATGAATATGGACTTGAATATGGCTGAGATGGCTAGATGGCATCACCGATGTAATGAATATGGACTTGAATATGGCTGAGATGGCTAGATAGCATCACCGATGCAATGAATATGGACTTGAATGTGGATGAGATGGCTAGATAGCATCACCGATGCAATGAATATGGACTTGAATATGGCTGAGATGGCTAGATAGCATCACAGATGGAATGAATATGGCCTTGAATATGGCTGAGACGGCTAGATAGCATCACAGATGCAATGAATATGGACTTGAATATGGATGAGATGGCTAGATAGCATCACCGAAGCAATGAATATGGACTTGAATATGGCTGAGATGGCTAGATAGCATCACAGATGCAATGAATATGGACTTGAATATGGATGAGATGGCTAGATAGCATCACCGATGCAATGAATATGGACTAGAATATGGATGAGATGGCAAGATAGCATCACCGATGCAATGAATATGGACTTGAATATGGCTGAGATGGATAGATAGCATCACTGATGCAATGAATATGGACTTGAATATGGCTGAGATGGCTAGATGGCATCACCGATGCAATGAATATGGACTTGAATATGGCTGAGATGGCTAGATAGCATCACCGATGCAATGAATATGGACTTGAATGTGGATGAGATGGCTAGATAGCATCACCGATGCAATGAATATGGACTTGAATATGGCTGAGATGGCTAGATAGCATCACCGATGCAATGAATATGGACTTGAATATGGCTGAGATGGCTAGATGGCATCACCGATGCAATGAATATGGACTTGAATATGGCTGAGATGGCTAGATAGCATCACCGATGCAATGAATATGGACTTGAATATGGCTGAGATGGCTAGATAGCATCACCGATGCAATGAATATGGACTTGAATATGGCTGAGATGGCTAGATGGCATCTCCGATGCAATGAATATGGACTTGAATATGGCTGAGATGGCTAGATGGCATCACCGATGCAATGAATGGACTTGAATGTGGATGAGATGGCTAGATAGCATCACCGATGCAATGAATATGGACTTGAATATGGCTGAGATGGCTAGATGGCATCACCGATGCAATGAATATGGACTTGAATATGGCTGAGACGGGTAGATAGCATCACCGATGCAATGAATATGGACTTGAATATGGCTGATATGGCAAGATAGCATCACCGATGCAATGAATATGGACTTGAATATGGCTGAGATGGCTAGATAGCATCACCGATGCAATGAATATGGACTTGAATATGGCTGAGATGGCTAGATAGCATCACCGATGCAATGAATATGGACTTGAATTTCGATGAGATGGCTAGATGGCATCACTGATGCAATGAATATGGACTTGAATATGGCTGAGATGGCTAGATAGCATCACCGATGCAATGAATATGGACTTGAATATGGCTGAGACGGCTAGATAGCATCACCGATGCAATGAATATGGACTTGAGTATGGATGAGATGGCAAGATAGCATCACCGATGCAATGAATATGGACTTGAATATGGATGAGATGGCTAGATAGCATCACCGATGCAATGAATATGGACTAGAATATGGATGAGATGGCAAGATAGCATCACCGATGCAATGAATATGGACTTGAATATGGCTGAGATGGCTAGATAGCATCACTGATGCAATGAATATGGACTTGAATAAGGCTGAGATGGCTAGATAGCATCACCGATGGAATGAATATGGACTTGAATTTGGCTGAGATGGCTAGATGGCATCAAGGATGCAATGAATATGGACTTGAATATGGCTGAGACGGCTAGATAGCATCACCGATGCAATGAATATGGACTTGAATATGGCTGAGACGGCTAGATAGCATCACCGATGCAATGAATATGGACTTGAATATGGCTGAGATGGCAAGATAGCATCAACGATGCAATGAATATGGACTTGAATATGGATGAGATGGCTAGATAGCATCACCGATGCAATGAATATGGACTAGAATATGGATGAGATGGCAAGATAGCATCACCGATGCAATGAATATGGACTTGAATATGGCTGAGATGGCTAGATAGCATCACAGATGGAATGAATATGGCCTTGAATATGGCTGAGACGGCTAGATAGCATCACAGATGCAATGAATATGGACTTGAATATGGATGAGATGGCTAGATAGCATCACCGAAGCAATGAATATGGACTTGAATATGGCTGAGATGGCTAGATAGCATCACAGATGCAATGAATATGGACTTGAATATGGATGAGATGGCTAGATAGCATCACCGATGCAATGAATATGGACTAGAATATGGATGAGATGGCAAGATAGCATCACCGATGCAATGAATATGGACTTGAATATGGCTGAGATGGATAGATAGCATCACTGATGCAATGAATATGGACTTGAATATGGCTGAGATGGCTAGATGGCATCACCGATGCAATGAATATGGACTTGAATATGGCTGAGATGGCTAGATAGCATCACCGATGCAATGAATATGGACTTGAATGTGGATGAGATGGCTAGATAGCATCACCGATGCAATGAATATGGACTTGAATATGGCTGAGATGGCTAGATAGCATCACTGATGCAATGAATATGGACTTGAATATGGCTGAGACGGCTAGATAGCATCACCGATGCAATGAATATGGACTTGAATATGGCTGAGATGGCAAGATAGCATCAACGATGCAATGAATATGGACTTGAATATGGATGAGATGGCTAGATAGCATCACCGATGCAATGAATATGGACTAGAATATGGATGAGATGGCAAGATAGCATCACCGATGCAATGAATATGGACTTGAATATGGATGAGATGGCAAGATAGCATCACTGATGCAATGAATATGGACTTGAATATGGATGAGATGGCTAGATAGCATCACCGATGCAATGAATATGGACTTGAATATGGCTGAGATGGCTAGATGGCATCACCGATGCAATGAATATGGACTTGAATATGGCTGAGATGGCTAGATGGCATCACCGATGCAATGAATATGGACTTGAATATGGCTGAGATGGCTAGATGGCATCACCGATGCAATGAATATGGACTTGAATATGGCTGAGACGGGTAGATAGCATCACCGATGCAATGAATATGGACTTGAATATGGCTGAGATGGCAAGATAGCATCACCGATGCAATGAATATGGACTTGAATATGGCTGAGATGGCTAGATAGCATCACCGATGCAATGAATATGGACTTGAATATGGCTGAGATGGCTAGATAGCATCACCGATGCAATGAATATGGACTTGAATTTCGATGAGATGGCTAGATGGCATCACCGATGCAATGAATATGGACTTGAATATGGCTGAGATGGCTAGATAGCATCACCGATGCAATGAATATGGACTTGAATATGGCTGAGATGGCTAGATAGCATCACCGATGCAATGAATATGGACTTGAATATGGCTGAGATGGCTAGATGGCATCTCCGATGCAATGAATATGGACTTGAATATGGCTGAGATGGCTAGATGGCATCACCGATGCAATGAATGGACTTGAATATGGCTGAGATGGCTAGATAGCATCACCGATGCAATGAATATGGACTAGAATATGGATGAGATGGCTAGATGGCATCACCGATGCAATGAATATGGACTTGAATATGGCTGAGATGGCTAGATAGCATCACCGATGCAATGAATATGGACTTGAATGTGGATGAGATGGCTAGATAGCATCACCGATGCAATGAATATGGACTTGAATATGGCAGAGATGGCTAGATAGCATCACCGATGCAATGAATATGGACTTGAATATGGATGAGATGGCTAGATGGCATCACCGATGCAATGAATATGGACTTGAATATGGCTGAGATGGCTAGATAGCATCACCGATGCAATGAATATGGACTTGAATGTGGATGAGATGGCTAGATGGCATCACCGATGCAATGAATATGGACTTGAATATGGCTGAGATGGCTAGATAGCATCACCGATGCAATGAATATGGACTTGAATATGGATGAGATGGCTAGATAGCATCACCGATGCAATGAATATGGACTTGAATATGGCTGAGATGGCTAGATGGCATCACCGATGCAATGAATATGGACTTGAATTTGGCTGAGATGGCTAGATGGCATCAACGATGCAATGAACATGGACTTGAATATGGCTGAGATGGCTAGATGGCATCACCGATGCAATGAATATGGACTTGAATATGGCTGAGATGGCTAGATGGCATCACCGATGCAATGAATATGGACTTGAATATGGCTGAGATGGCTAGATAGCATCACCGATGCAATCAATATGGACTTGAATGTGGATGAGATGGCTAGATAGCATCACCGATGCAATGAATATGGACTTGAATATGGCTGAGATGGCTAGAGAGCATCACTGATGCAATGAATATGGACTTGAATATGGCTGAGACGGCTAGATAGCATCACCGATGCAATGAATATGGACTTGAATATGGCTGAGATGGCAAGATAGCATCACCGATGCAATGAATATGGACTTGAATATGGATGAGTTGGCTAGATAGCATCACCGATGCAATGAATATGGACTTGAATATGGCTGAGATGGCTAGATAGCATCACCGATGCAATGAATATGGACTTGAATATGGCTGTGATGGCTAGATGGCATCACCGATGCAATGAATATGGACTTGAATATGGCTGAGATGGCTAGATGGCATCACCGATGCAATGAATATGGACTTGAATATGGCTGAGATGGCTAGATGGCATCACCGATGCAATGAATATGGACTTGAATATGGCTGAGATGGCTAGATAGCATCACCGATGCAATGAATGGACTTGAATGTGGATGAGATGGCTAGATAGCATCACCGATGCAATGAATATGGACTTGAATATGGCTGAGATGGCTAGATGGCATCACCGATGCAATGAATATGGACTTGAATATGGCTGAGATGGCTAGATGGCATCACCGATGCAATGAATATGGACTTGAATTTGGCTGAGATGGCTAGATGGCATCAACGATGCAATGAACATGGACTTGAATATGGCTGAGATGGCTAGATGGCATCACCGATGCAATGAATATGGACTTGAATATGGCTGAGATGGCTAGATGGCATCACCGATGCAATGAATATGGACTTGAATATGGCTGAGATGGCTAGATAGCATCACCGATGCAATCAATATGGACTTGAATGTGGATGAGATGGCTAGATAGCATCACCGATGCAATGAATATGGACTTGAATATGGCTGAGATGGCTAGAGAGCATCACTGATGCAATGAATATGGACTTGAATATGGCTGAGACGGCTAGATAGCATCACCGATGCAATGAATATGGACTTGAATATGGCTGAGATGGCAAGATAGCATCACCGATGCAATGAATATGGACTTGAATATGGATGAGTTGGCTAGATAGCATCACCGATGCAATGAATATGGACTTGAATATGGCTGAGATGGCTAGATAGCATCACCGATGCAATGAATATGGACTTGAATATGGCTGTGATGGCTAGATGGCATCACCGATGCAATGAATATGGACTTGAATATGGCTGAGATGGCTAGATGGCATCACCGATGCAATGAATATGGACTTGAATATGGCTGAGATGGCTAGATGGCATCACCGATGCAATGAATATGGACTTGAATATGGCTGAGATGGCTAGATAGCATCACCGATGCAATGAATATGGACTTGAATATGGCTGAGATGGCTAGATAGCATCACTGATGCAATGAATATGGACTTGAATAAGGCTGAGATGGCTAGATAGCATCACCGATGGAATGAATATGGACTTGAATTTGGCTGAGATGGCTAGATGGCATCAAGGATGCAATGAATATGGACTTGAATATGGCTGAGATGGCTAGATAGCATCACCGATGCAATGCATATGGACTTGAATATGGCTGAGATGGCTAGATGGCATCACCGATGCAATGAATATGGACTTGAATATGGCTGAGATGGCTAGATAGCATCACGGATGCAATGAATATGGACTTGAATATGGCTGAGATGGCTAGATAGCATCACCGATGGAATGAATATGGACTTGAATTTGGCTGAGATGGCTAGATGGCATCAAGGATGCAATGAACATGGACTTGAATATGGCTGAGATGGCTAGATGGCATCACCGATGCAATGAATATGGACTAGAATATGGATGAGATGGCAAGATAGCATCACCGATGCAATGAATATGGACTTGAATATGGCTGAGATGGATAGATAGCATCACTGATGCAATGAATATGGACTTGAATATGGCTGAGATGGCTAGATGGCATCACCGATGCAATGAATATGGACTTGAATATGGCTTAGATGGCTAGATAGCATCACCGATGCAATGAATATGGACTTGAATGTGGATGAGATGGCTAGATAGCATCACCGATGCAATGAATATGGACTTGAATATGGCTGAGATGGCTAGATAGCATCACTGATGCAATGAATATGGACTTGAACATGGCTGAGACGGCTAGATAGCATCACCGATGCAATGAATATGGACTTGAATATGGCTGAGATGGCAAGATAGCATCAACGATGCAATGAATATGGACTTGAATATGGATGAGATGGCTAGATAGCATCACCGATGCAATGAATATGGACTAGAATATGGATGAGATGGCAAGATAGCGTCACCGATGCAATGAATATAGACTTGAATGTGGATGAGATGGCTAGATAGCATCACCGATGCAATGAATATGGACTAGAATATGGATGGGATGGCAAGATAGCATCACTGATGCAATGAATATGGACTTGAATATGGCTGACATAGCTAGATAGCATCACTGATGCAATGAATATGGACTTGAATATGGATGAGATGGCTAGATAGCATCACCGATGCAATGAATATGGACTTGAATATGGCTGAGATGGCTAGATAGCATCACTGATGCAATCAATATGGACTTGAATATGGCTGAGATGGCTAGATAGCATCACCGATGCAATGAATATGGACTAGAATATGGATGAGATGGCTAGATGGCATCACCGATGCAATGAATATGGACTTGAATATGGCTGAGATGGCTAGATAGCATCACCGATGCAATGAATATGGACTTGAATGTGGATGAGATGGCTAGATAGGATCACCGATGCAATGAATATGGACTTGAATATGGCAGAGATGGCTAGATAGCATCACCGATGCAATGAATATGGACTTGAATATGGCTGAGATGGCTAGATGGCATCACCGATGCAATGAATATGGACTTGAATATGGCTGAGATGGCTAGATAGCATCACCGATGCAATGAATACGGACTTTAATGTGGATGAGATGGCTAGATAGCATCACCGATGCAATGAATATGGACTTGAATATGGCTGAGATGGCTAGATAGCATCACCGATGCAATGAATATGGACTTGAATATGGATGAGATGGCTAGATAGCATCACCGATGCAATGAATATGGACTTGAATATGGCTGAGATGGCAAGATGGCATCACCGATGCAATGAATATGGACTTGAATTTGGCTGAGATGGCTAGATGGCATCAACGATGCAATGAACATGGACTTGAATATGGCTGAGATGGCTAGATGGCATCACCGATGCAATGAATATGGACTTGAATATGGCTGAGATGGCTAGATGGCATCACCGATGCAATGAATATGGACTTGAATATGGCTGAGATGGCTAGATAGCATCACCGATGCAATGAATATGGACTTGAATGTGGATGAGATGGCTAGATAGCATCACCGATGCAATGAATATGGACTTGAATATGGCTGAGATGGCTAGAGAGCATCACTGATGCAATGAATATGGACTTGAATATGGCTGAGACGGCTAGATAGCATCACCGATGCAATGAATATGGACTTGAATATGGCTGAGATGGCAAGATAGCATCACCGATGCAATGAACATGGACTTGAATATGGATGAGATGGCTAGATAGCATCACCGATGCAATGAATATGGACTAGAATATGGATGAGATGGCAAGATAGCATCACCGATGCAATGAATATGGACTTGAACATGGCTGAGATAGCTAGATAGCATCACAGATGCAATGAATATGGACTTGAATATGGATGAGATGGCTAGATAGCATCACCGATGCAATGAATATGGACTTGAATATGGCTGAGATGGCTAGATAGCATCACCGATGCAATGAATATGGACTTGAATATGGCTGAGATGGCTAGATGGCATCACCGATGCAATGAATATGGACTTGAATATGGCTGAGATGGCTAGATGGCATCACCGATGCAATGCATATGGACTTGAATATGGCTGAGATGGCTAGATGGCATCACCGATGCAATGAATATGGACTTGAATATGGCTGAGATGGCTAGATAGCATCACCGATGCAATGAATGGACTTGAATGTGGATGAGATGGCTAGATAGCATCACCGATGCAATGAATATGGACTTGAATATGGCTGAGATGGCTAGATGGCATCACCGATGCAATGAATATGGACTTGAATATGGCTGAGACGGGTAGATAGCATCACCGATGCAATGAATATGGACTTGAATATGGCTGAGATGGCAAGATAGCATCACCGATGCAATGAATATGGACTTGAATATGGATGAGATGGCTAGATAGCATCACCGATGCAATGAATATGGACTTGAATATGGCTGAGATGGCTAGATAGCATCACCGATGCAATGAATATGGACTTGAATGTGGATGAGATGGCTAGATAGCATCACCGATGCAATGAATATGGACTAGAATATGGATGGGATGGCAAGATAGCATCACTGATGCAATGAATATGGACTTGAATATGGCTGACATAGCTAGATAGCATCACCGATGCAATGAATATGGACTTGAATATGGATGAGATGGCTAGATAGCATCACCGATGCATTGAATATGGACTTGAATATGGCTGAGATGGCTAGATAGCATCACTGATGCAATGAATATGGACTTGAATATGGCTGAGATGGCTAGATAGCATCACCGATGGAATGAATATGGACTTGAATTTGGCTGAGATGGCTAGATGGCATCAAGGATGCAATGAACATGGACTTGAATATGGCTGAGATGGCTAGATGGCATCACCGATGCAATGAATATGGACTTGAATATGGCTGAGATGGCTAGATGGCATCACCGATGCAATGAATATGGACTTGAATATGGCTGAGATGGCTAGATAGCATCACTGATGCAATGAATATGGACTTGAATATGGCTGAGATGGCTAGATAGCATCACCGATGGAATGAATATGGACTTGAATTTGGCTGAGATGGCTAGATGGCATCAATGATGCAATGAACATGGACTTGAATATGGCTGAGATGGCTAGATGGCATCACCGATGCAATGAATATGGACTTGAATATGGCTGAGATGGCTAGATGGCATCACCGATGCAATGAATATGGACTTGAATATGGCTGAGATGGCTAGATAGCATCACCGATGCAATGAATATGGACTTGAATGTGGATGAGATGGCTAGATAGCATCACCGATGCAATGAATATGGACTTGAATATGGCTGAGATGGCTAGATAGCATCACAGATGCAATGAATATGGACTTGAATATGGCTGAGACGGCTAGATAGCATCACAGATGCAATGAATATGGACTTGAATATGGATGAGATGGCTAGATAGCATCACCGAAGCAATGAATATGGACTTGAATATGGCTGAGATGGCTAGATAGCATCACAGATGCAATGAATATGGACTTGAATATGGATGAGATGGCTAGATAGCATCACCGATGCAATGAATATGGACTAGAATATGGATGAGATGGCAAGATAGCATCACCGATGCAATGAATATGGACTTGAATATGGCTGAGATGGATAGATAGCATCACTGATGCAATGAATATGGACTTGAATATGGCTGAGATGGCTAGATGGCATCACCGATGCAATGAATATGGACTTGAATATGGCTGAGATGGCTAGATAGCATCACCGATGCAATGAATATGGATTTGAATGTGGATGAGATGGCTAGATAGCATCACCGATGCAATGAATATGGACTTGAATATGGCTGAGATGGCTAGAGAGCATCACTGATGCAATGAATATGGACTTGAATATGGCTGAGACGGCTAGATAGCATCACCGATGCAATGAATATGGACTTGAATATGGCTGAGATGGCAAGATAGCATCACCGATGCAATGAATATGGACTTGAATATGGATGAGATGGCTAGATAGCATCACCGATGCAATGAATATGGACTAGAATATGGATGAGATGGCAAGTTAGCATCACCGATGCAATGAATATGGACTTGAATATGGATGAGATGGCAAGATAGCATCACTGATGCAATGAATATGGACTTGAATATGGATGAGATGGCTAGATAGCATCACCGATGCAATGAATATGGACTTGAATATGGCTGAGATGGCTAGATAGCATCACCGATGCAATGAATATGGACTTGAATATGGCTGAGATGGCTAGATGGCATCACCGATGCAATGAATATGGACTTGAATATGGCTGAGATGGCTAGATGGCATCACCGATGCAATGAATATGGACTTGAATATGGCTGAGATGGCTAGATAGCATCACCGATGCAATGAATGGACTTGAATGTGGATGAGATGGCTAGATAGCATCACCGATGCAATGAATATGGACTTGAATATGGCTGAGATGGCTAGATGGCATCACCGATGCAATGAATATGGACTTGAATATGGCTGAGATGGCTAGATGGCATCACCGATGCAATGAATATGGACTTGAATTTGGCTGAGATGGCTAGATGGCATCACCGATGCAATGAACATGGACTTGAATATGGCTGAGATGGCTAGATGGCATCACCGATGCAATGAATATGGACTCGAATATGGCTGAGATGGCTAGATGGCATCACCGATGCAATGAATATGGACTTGAATATGGCGGAGACGGGTAGATAGCATCACCGATGCAATGAATATGGACTTGAATATGGCTGAGATGGCAAGATAGCATCACCGATGCAATGAATATGGACTTGAATATGGATGAGATGGCTAGATAGCATCACCGATGCAATGAATATGGACTAGAATATGGATGAGATGGCAAGTTAGCATCACCGATGCAATGAATATGGACTTGAATATGGATGAGATGGCAAGATAGCATCACTGATGCAATGAATATGGACTTGAATATGGATGAGATGGCTAGATAGCATCACCGATGCAATGAATATGGACTTGAATATGGCTGAGATGGCTAGATAGCATCACCGATGCAATGAATATGGACTTGAATATGGCTGAGATGGCTAGATGGCATCACCGATGCAATGAATATGGACTTGAATATGGCTGAGATGGCTAGATGGCATCACCGATGCAATGAATATGGACTTGAATATGGCTGAGATGGCTAGATAGCATCACCGATGCAATGAATGGACTTGAATGTGGATGAGATGGCTAGATAGCATCACCGATGCAATGAATATGGACTTGAATATGGCTGAGATGGCTAGATGGCATGACCGATGCAATGAATATGGACTTGAATATGGCTGAGATGGCTAGATGGCATCACCGATGCAATGAATATGGACTTGAATTTGGCTGAGATGGCTAGATGGCATCACCGATGCAATGAACATGGACTTGAATATGGCTGAGATGGCTAGATGGCATCACCGATGCAATGAATATGGACTCGAATATGGCTGAGATGGCTAGATGGCATCACCGATGCAATGAATATGGACTTGAATATGGCGGAGACGGGTAGATAGCATCACCGATGCAATGAATGTGGACTTGAATATGGCGGAGATGGCAAGATAGCATCACCGATGCAATGAATATGGACTTGAATATGGATGAGATGGCTAGATAGCATCACCGATGCAATGAATATGGACTTGAATATGGTTGTGATGGCTAGATAGCATCACCGATGCAATGAATATGGACTTGAATGTGGATGAGATGGCTAGATAGCATCACCGATGCAATGAATATGGACTAGAATATGGATGGGATGGCAAGATAGCATCACGGATGCAATGAATATGGACTTGAATATGGCTGACATAGCTAGATAGCATCACTGATGCAATGAATATGGACTTGAATATGGATGAGATGGCTAGATAGCATCACCGATGCAATGAATATGGACTTGAATATGGCTGAGATGGCTAGATAGCATCACTGATGCAATGAATATGGACTTGAATATGGCTGAGATGGCTAGAAAGCATCACCGATGCAATGAATATGGACTTGAATATGGCTGAGATGGCTAGATAGCATCACCGATGCAATGAATATGGACTTGAATGTGGATGAGATGGCTAGATAGCATCACCGATGCAATGAATATGGACTTGAATATGGCTGAGATGGCTAGATAGCATCACTGATACAATGAATATGGACTTGAATATGGCTGAGACGGCTAGATAGCATCACCGATGCAATGAATATGGACTTGAGTATGGCTGAGATGGCAAGATGGCATCACCGATGCAATGAATATGGACTTGAATGTGGATGAGATGGCTAGATAGCATCACCGATGCAATGAATATGGACTTGAATATGGCTGAGATGGCTAGAGAGCATCACTGATGCAATGAATATGGACTTGAATATGGCTGAGACGGCTAGATAGCATCACCGATGCAATGAATATGGACTTGAATATGGCTGAGATGGCAAGATAGCATCACCGATGCAATGAATATGGACTTGAATATGGATGAGATGGCTAGATAGCATCACCGATGCAATGAATATGGACTAGAATATGGATGAGATGGCAAGATAGCATCACCGATGCAATGAACATGGACTTGAATATGGCTGAGATAGCTAGATAGCATCACCGATGCAATGAATATGGACTTGAATATGGCTGAGATGGCTAGATAGCATCACCGATGCAATGAATATGGACTTGAATATGGCTGAGATGGCTAGATAGCATCACCGATGCAATGAATATGGACTTGAATATGGCTGAGATGGCTAGATGGCATCTCCGATGCAATGAATATGGACTTGAATATGGCTGAGATGGCTAGATGGCATTACCGATGCAATGAATGGACTTGAATGTGGATGAGATGGCTAGATAGCATCACCGATGCAATGAATATGGACTTGAATATGGCTGAGATGGCTAGATGGCATCACCGATGCAATGAATATGGACTTGAATATGGCTGAGACGGGTAGATAGCATCACCGATGCAATGAATATGGACTTGAATATGGCTGAGATGGCAAGATAGCATCACCGATGCAATGAATATGGACTTGAATATGGCTGAGATGGCTAGATAGCATCACCGATGCAATGAATATGGACTTGAATATGGATGAGATGGCTAGATAGCATCACCGATGCAATGAATATGGACTTGAATTTCGATGAGATGGCTAGATGGCATCACCGATGCAATGAATATGGACTTGAATATGGCTGAGATGGCTAGATAGCATCACCGATGCAATGAATATGGACTTGAATATGGCTGAGATGGCTAGATAGCATCACCGATGCAATGAATATGGACTTGAATATGGCTGAGATGGCTAGATGGCATCTCCGATGCAATGAATATGGACTTGAATATGGCTGAGATGGCTAGATGGCATCACCGATGCAATGAATGGACTTGAATGTGGATGAGATGGCTAGATAGCATCACCGATGCAATGAATATGGACTTGAATATGGCTGAGATGGCTAGATGGCATCACCGATGCAATGAATATGGACTTGAATATGGCTGAGACGGGTAGATAGCATCACCGATGCAATGAATATGGACTTGAATATGGCTGAGATGGCAAGATAGCATCACCGATGCAATGAATATGGACTTGAATATGGCTGAGATGGCTAGATAGCATCACCGATGCAATGAATATGGACTTGAATATGGCTGAGATGGCTAGATAGCATCACCGATGCAATGAATATGGACTTGAATTTCGATGAGATGGCTAGATGGCATCACCGATGCAATGAATATGGACTTGAATATGGCTGAGATGGCTAGATAGCATCACTGATGCAATGAATATGGACTTGAATATGGCTGAGACGGCTAGATAGCATCACCGATGCAATGAATATGGACTTGAGTATGGATGAGATGGCAAGATAGCATCACCGATGCAATGAATATGGACTTGAATATGGATGAGATGGCTAGATAGCATCACCGATGCAATGAATATGGACTAGAATATGGATGAGATGGCTAGATGGCATCACCGATGCAATGAATATGGACTTGAATAAGGCTGAGATGGCTAGATGGCATCACCGATGCAATGAATATGGACTTGAATATGGCTGAGACGGCTAGATAGCATCACCGATGCAATGAATATGGACTTGAATATGGCTGAGATGGCTAGATAGCATCACCGATGCAATGAATATGGACTTGAATATGGCTGAGACGGGTAGATAGCATCACCGATGCAATGAATATGGACTTGAATATGGCTGAGATGGCAAGATAGCATCACCGATGCAATGAATATGGACTTGAATATGGCTGAGATGGCTAGATAGCATCACCGATGCAATGAATATGGACTTGAATGTGGATGAGATGGCTAGATAGCATCACCGATGCAATGAATATGGACTTGAATATGGCTGAGATGGCTAGATAGCATCACCGATGCAATGAATATGGACTTGAATATGGCTGAGATGGCTAGATGGCATCTCCGATGCAATGAATATGGACTTGAATATGGCTGAGATGGCTAGATGGCATTACCGATGCAATGAATGGACTTGAATGTGGATGAGATGGCTAGATAGCATCACCAATGCAATGAATATGGACTTGAATATGGCTGAGATGGCTAGATGGCATCACCGATGCAATGAATATGGACTTGAATATGGCTGAGACGGGTAGATAGCATCACCGATGCAATGAATATGGACTTGAATATGGCTGAGATGGCAAGATAGCATCACCGATGCAATGAATATGGACTTGAATATGGCTGAGATGGCTAGATAGCATCACCGATGCAATGAATATGGACTCGAATATGGCTGAGATGGCTAGATAGCATGACCGATGCAATGAATATGGACTTGAATTTCGATGAGATGGCTAGATGGCATCACCGATGCAATGAATATGGACTTGAATATGGCTGAGATGGCTAGATAGCATCACCGATGCAATGAATATGGACTTGAATATGGCTGAGATGGCTAGATAGCATCACCGATGCAATGAATATGGACTTGAATATGGCTGAGATGGCTAGATGGCATCTCCGATGCAATGAATATGGACTTGAATATGGCTGAGATGGCTAGATGGCATCACCGATGCAATGAATGGACTTGAATGTGGATGAGATGGCTAGATAGCATCACCGATGCAATGAATATGGACTTGAATATGGCTGAGATGGCTAGATGGCATCACCGATGCAATGAATATGGACTTGAATATGGCTGAGACGGGTAGATAGCATCACCGATGCAATGAATATGGACTTGAATATGGCTGAGATGGCAAGATAGCATCACCGATGCAATGAATATGGACTTGAATATGGCTGAGATGGCTAGATAGCATCACCGATGCAATGAATATGGACTTGAATATGGCTGAGATGGCTAGATAGCATCACCGATGCAATGAATATGGACTTGAATTTCGATGAGATGGCTAGATGGCATCACCGATGCAATGAATATGGACTTGAATATGGCTGAGATGGCTAGATAGCATCACTGATGCAATGAATATGGACTTGAATATGGCTGAGACGGCTAGATAGCATCACCGATGCAATGAATATGGACTTGAGTATGGATGAGATGGCAAGATAGCATCACCGATGCAATGAATATGGACTTGAATATGGATGAGATGGCTAGATAGCATCACCGATGCAATGAATATGGACTAGAATATGGATGAGATGGCTAGATGGCATCACCGATGCAATGAATATGGACTTGAATAAGGCTGAGATGGCTAGATGGCATCACCGATGCAATGAATATGGACTTGAATATGGCTGAGACGGCTAGATAGCATCACCGATGCAATGAATATGGACTTGAATATGGATGAGATGGCAAGATAGCATCACCGATGCAATGAATATGGACTTGAATATGGATGAGATGGCTAGATAGCTGAACCGATGCAATGAATATGGACTTGAATATGGCTGAGATGGCTAGATAGCATCACCGATGCAATGAATATGGACTTGAATTTCGATGAGATGGCTAGATGGCATCACCGATGCAATGAATATGGACTTGAATATGGCTGAGACGGCTAGATAGCATCACCGATGCAATGAATATGGACTTGAATATGGCTGAGACGGCTAGATAGCATCACCGATGCAATGAATATGGACTTGAATATGGATGAGATGGCAAGATAGCATCACCGATGCAATGAATATGGACTTGAATGTGGATGAGATGGCTAGATAGGATCACCGATGCAATGAATATGGACTTGAATATGGCAGAGATGGCTAGATAGCATCACCGATGCAATGAATATGGACTTGAATATGGCTGAGATGGCTAGATGGCATCACCGATGCAATGAATATGGACTTGAATATGGCTGAGATGGCTAGATAGCATCACCGATGCAATGAATACGGACTTTAATGTGGATGAGATGGCTAGATAGCATCACCGATGCAATGAATATGGACTTGAATATGGCTGAGATGGCTAGATAGCATCACCGATGCAATGAATATGGACTTGAATATGGATGAGATGGCTAGATAGCATCACCGATGCAATGAATATGGACTTGAATATGGCTGAGATGGCAAGATGGCATCACCGATGCAATGAATATGGACTTGAATTTGGCTGAGATGGCTAGATGGCATCAACGATGCAATGAACATGGACTTGAATATGGCTGAGATGGCTAGATGGCATCACCGATGCAATGAATATGGACTTGAATATGGCTGAGATGGCTAGATGGCATCACCGATGCAATGAATATGGACTTGAATATGGCTGAGATGGCTAGATAGCATCACCGATGCAATGAATATGGACTTGAATGTGGATGAGATGGCTAGATAGCATCACCGATGCAATGAATATGGACTTGAATATGGCTGAGATGGCTAGAGAGCATCACTGATGCAATGAATATGGACTTGAATATGGCTGAGACGGCTAGATAGCATCACCGATGCAATGAATATGGACTTGAATATGGCTGAGATGGCAAGATAGCATCACCGATGCAATGAACATGGACTTGAATATGGATGAGATGGATAGATAGCATCACCGATGCAATGAATATGGACTAGAATATGGATGAGATGGCAAGATAGCATCACCGATGCAATGAATATGGACTTGAATATGGCTGAGATGGCTAGATAGCATCACCGATGCAATGAATATGGACTTGAATATGGCTGAGATGGCTAGATGGCATCTCCGATGCAATGAATATGGACTTGAATATGGCTGAGATGGCTAGATGGCATCACCGATGCAATGAATGGACTTGAATGTGGATGAGATGGCTAGATAGCATCACCGATGCAATGAATATGGACTTGAATATGGCTGAGATGGCTAGATGGCATCACCGATGCAATGAATATGGACTTGAATATGGCTGAGACGGGTAGATAGCATCACCGATGCAATGAATATGGACTTGAATATGGCTGAGATGGCAAGATAGCATCACCGATGCAATGAATATGGACTTGAATATGGCTGAGATGGCTAGATAGCATCACCGATGCAATGAATATGGACTTGAATATGGCTGAGATGGCTAGATAGCATCACCGATGCAATGAATATGGACTTGAATTTCGATGAGATGGCTAGATGGCATCACCGATGCAATGAATATGGACTTGAATATGGCTGAGATGGCTAGATAGCATCACTGATGCAATGAATATGGACTTGAATATGGCTGAGACGGCTAGATAGCATCACCGATGCAATGAATATGGACTTGAGTATGGATGAGATGGCAAGATAGCATCACCGATGCAATGAATATGGACTTGAATATGGATGAGATGGCTAGATAGCATCACCGATGCAATGAATATGGACTAGAATATGGATGAGATGGCTAGATGGCATCACCGATGCAATGAATATGGACTTGAATAAGGCTGAGATGGCTAGATGGCATCACCGATGCAATGAATATGGACTTGAATATGGCTGAGACGGCTAGATAGCATCACCGATGCAATGAATATGGACTTGAATATGGCTGAGATGGCTAGATAGCATCACCGATGCAATGAATATGGACTTGAATATGGCTGAGACGGGTAGATAGCATCACCGATGCAATGAATATGGACTTGAATATGGCTGAGATGGCAAGATAGCATCACCGATGCAATGAATATGGACTTGAATATGGCTGAGATGGCTAGATAGCATCACCGATGCAATGAATATGGACTTGAATGTGGATGAGATGGCTAGATAGCATCACCGATGCAATGAATATGGACTTGAATATGGCTGAGATGGCTAGATAGCATCACCGATGCAATGAATATGGACTTGAATATGGCTGAGATGGCTAGATGGCATCTCCGATGCAATGAATATGGACTTGAATATGGCTGAGATGGCTAGATGGCATTACCGATGCAATGAATGGACTTGAATGTGGATGAGATGGCTAGATAGCATCACCAATGCAATGAATATGGACTTGAATATGGCTGAGATGGCTAGATGGCATCACCGATGCAATGAATATGGACTTGAATATGGCTGAGACGGGTAGATAGCATCACCGATGCAATGAATATGGACTTGAATATGGCTGAGATGGCAAGATAGCATCACCGATGCAATGAATATGGACTTGAATATGGCTGAGATGGCTAGATAG
The DNA here is from genome assembly GCF_057233095.1 of Heloderma suspectum. Lineage (NCBI taxonomy): Eukaryota > Metazoa > Chordata > Lepidosauria > Squamata > Helodermatidae > Heloderma > Heloderma suspectum. The sequence continues at coordinate 53,938,586 of NC_139475.1, forward strand.
CATCACCGATGCAATGAATATGGACTCGAATATGGCTGAGATGGCTAGATAGCATGACCGATGCAATGAATATGGACTTGAATTTCGATGAGATGGCTAGATGGCATCACCGATGCAATGAATATGGACTTGAATATGGCTGAGATGGCTAGATAGCATCACCGATGCAATGAATATGGACTTGAATATGGCTGAGATGGCTAGATAGCATCACCGATGCAATGAATATGGACTTGAATATGGCTGAGATGGCTAGATGGCATCTCCGATGCAATGAATATGGACTTGAATATGGCTGAGATGGCTAGATGGCATCACCGATGCAATGAATGGACTTGAATGTGGATGAGATGGCTAGATAGCATCACCGATGCAATGAATATGGACTTGAATATGGCTGAGATGGCTAGATGGCATCACCGATGCAATGAATATGGACTTGAATATGGCTGAGACGGGTAGATAGCATCACCGATGCAATGAATATGGACTTGAATATGGCTGAGATGGCAAGATAGCATCACCGATGCAATGAATATGGACTTGAATATGGCTGAGATGGCTAGATAGCATCACCGATGCAATGAATATGGACTTGAATATGGCTGAGATGGCTAGATAGCATCACCGATGCAATGAATATGGACTTGAATTTCGATGAGATGGCTAGATGGCATCACCGATGCAATGAATATGGACTTGAATATGGCTGAGATGGCTAGATAGCATCACTGATGCAATGAATATGGACTTGAATATGGCTGAGACGGCTAGATAGCATCACCGATGCAATGAATATGGACTTGAGTATGGATGAGATGGCAAGATAGCATCACCGATGCAATGAATATGGACTTGAATATGGATGAGATGGCTAGATAGCATCACCGATGCAATGAATATGGACTAGAATATGGATGAGATGGCTAGATGGCATCACCGATGCAATGAATATGGACTTGAATAAGGCTGAGATGGCTAGATGGCATCACCGATGCAATGAATATGGACTTGAATATGGCTGAGACGGCTAGATAGCATCACCGATGCAATGAATATGGACTTGAATATGGATGAGATGGCAAGATAGCATCACCGATGCAATGAATATGGACTTGAATATGGATGAGATGGCTAGATAGCTGAACCGATGCAATGAATATGGACTTGAATATGGCTGAGATGGCTAGATAGCATCACCGATGCAATGAATATGGACTTGAATTTCGATGAGATGGCTAGATGGCATCACCGATGCAATGAATATGGACTTGAATATGGCTGAGACGGCTAGATAGCATCACCGATGCAATGAATATGGACTTGAATATGGCTGAGACGGCTAGATAGCATCACCGATGCAATGAATATGGACTTGAATATGGATGAGATGGCAAGATAGCATCACCGATGCAATGAATATGGACTTGAATGTGGATGAGATGGCTAGATAGGATCACCGATGCAATGAATATGGACTTGAATATGGCAGAGATGGCTAGATAGCATCACCGATGCAATGAATATGGACTTGAATATGGCTGAGATGGCTAGATGGCATCACCGATGCAATGAATATGGACTTGAATATGGCTGAGATGGCTAGATAGCATCACCGATGCAATGAATACGGACTTTAATGTGGATGAGATGGCTAGATAGCATCACCGATGCAATGAATATGGACTTGAATATGGCTGAGATGGCTAGATAGCATCACCGATGCAATGAATATGGACTTGAATATGGATGAGATGGCTAGATAGCATCACCGATGCAATGAATATGGACTTGAATATGGCTGAGATGGCAAGATGGCATCACCGATGCAATGAATATGGACTTGAATTTGGCTGAGATGGCTAGATGGCATCAACGATGCAATGAACATGGACTTGAATATGGCTGAGATGGCTAGATGGCATCACCGATGCAATGAATATGGACTTGAATATGGCTGAGATGGCTAGATGGCATCACCGATGCAATGAATATGGACTTGAATATGGCTGAGATGGCTAGATAGCATCACCGATGCAATGAATATGGACTTGAATGTGGATGAGATGGCTAGATAGCATCACCGATGCAATGAATATGGACTTGAATATGGCTGAGATGGCTAGAGAGCATCACTGATGCAATGAATATGGACTTGAATATGGCTGAGACGGCTAGATAGCATCACCGATGCAATGAATATGGACTTGAATATGGCTGAGATGGCAAGATAGCATCACCGATGCAATGAACATGGACTTGAATATGGATGAGATGGCTAGATAGCATCACCGATGCAATGAATATGGACTAGAATATGGATGAGATGGCAAGATAGCATCACCGATGCAATGAATATGGACTTGAACATGGCTGAGATAGCTAGATAGCATCACAGATGCAATGAATATGGACTTGAATATGGATGAGATGGCTAGATAGCATCACCGATGCAATGAATATGGACTTGAATATGGCTGAGATGGCTAGATAGCATCACCGATGCAATGAATATGGACTTGAATATGGCTGAGATGGCTAGATGGCATCACCGATGCAATGAATATGGACTTGAATATGGCTGAGATGGCTAGATGGCATCACCGATGCAATGCATATGGACTTGAATATGGCTGAGATGGCTAGATGGCATCACCGATGCAATGAATATGGACTTGAATATGGCTGAGATGGCTAGATAGCATCACCGATGCAATGAATGGACTTGAATGTGGATGAGATGGCTAGATAGCATCACCGATGCAATGAATATGGACTTGAATATGGCTGAGATGGCTAGATGGCATCACCGATGCAATGAATATGGACTTGAATATGGCTGAGACGGGTAGATAGCATCACCGATGCAATGAATATGGACTTGAATATGGCTGAGATGGCAAGATAGCATCACCGATGCAATGAATATGGACTTGAATATGGATGAGATGGCTAGATAGCATCACCGATGCAATGAATATGGACTTGAATATGGCTGAGATGGCTAGATAGCATCACCGATGCAATGAATATGGACTTGAATGTGGATGAGATGGCTAGATAGCATCACCGATGCAATGAATATGGACTAGAATATGGATGGGATGGCAAGATAGCATCACTGATGCAATGAATATGGACTTGAATATGGCTGACATAGCTAGATAGCATCACCGATGCAATGAATATGGACTTGAATATGGATGAGATGGCTAGATAGCATCACCGATGCATTGAATATGGACTTGAATATGGCTGAGATGGCTAGATAGCATCACTGATGCAATGAATATGGACTTGAATATGGCTGAGATGGCTAGATAGCATCACCGATGGAATGAATATGGACTTGAATTTGGCTGAGATGGCTAGATGGCATCAAGGATGCAATGAACATGGACTTGAATATGGCTGAGATGGCTAGATGGCATCACCGATGCAATGAATATGGACTTGAATATGGCTGAGATGGCTAGATGGCATCACCGATGCAATGAATATGGACTTGAATATGGCTGAGATGGCTAGATAGCATCACTGATGCAATGAATATGGACTTGAATATGGCTGAGATGGCTAGATAGCATCACCGATGGAATGAATATGGACTTGAATTTGGCTGAGATGGCTAGATGGCATCAATGATGCAATGAACATGGACTTGAATATGGCTGAGATGGCTAGATGGCATCACCGATGCAATGAATATGGACTTGAATATGGCTGAGATGGCTAGATGGCATCACCGATGCAATGAATATGGACTTGAATATGGCTGAGATGGCTAGATAGCATCACCGATGCAATGAATATGGACTTGAATGTGGATGAGATGGCTAGATAGCATCACCGATGCAATGAATATGGACTTGAATATGGCTGAGATGGCTAGATAGCATCACAGATGCAATGAATATGGACTTGAATATGGCTGAGACGGCTAGATAGCATCACAGATGCAATGAATATGGACTTGAATATGGATGAGATGGCTAGATAGCATCACCGAAGCAATGAATATGGACTTGAATATGGCTGAGATGGCTAGATAGCATCACAGATGCAATGAATATGGACTTGAATATGGATGAGATGGCTAGATAGCATCACCGATGCAATGAATATGGACTAGAATATGGATGAGATGGCAAGATAGCATCACCGATGCAATGAATATGGACTTGAATATGGCTGAGATGGATAGATAGCATCACTGATGCAATGAATATGGACTTGAATATGGCTGAGATGGCTAGATGGCATCACCGATGCAATGAATATGGACTTGAATATGGCTGAGATGGCTAGATAGCATCACCGATGCAATGAATATGGATTTGAATGTGGATGAGATGGCTAGATAGCATCACCGATGCAATGAATATGGACTTGAATATGGCTGAGATGGCTAGAGAGCATCACTGATGCAATGAATATGGACTTGAATATGGCTGAGACGGCTAGATAGCATCACCGATGCAATGAATATGGACTTGAATATGGCTGAGATGGCAAGATAGCATCACCGATGCAATGAATATGGACTTGAATATGGATGAGATGGCTAGATAGCATCACCGATGCAATGAATATGGACTAGAATATGGATGAGATGGCAAGTTAGCATCACCGATGCAATGAATATGGACTTGAATATGGATGAGATGGCAAGATAGCATCACTGATGCAATGAATATGGACTTGAATATGGATGAGATGGCTAGATAGCATCACCGATGCAATGAATATGGACTTGAATATGGCTGAGATGGCTAGATAGCATCACCGATGCAATGAATATGGACTTGAATATGGCTGAGATGGCTAGATGGCATCACCGATGCAATGAATATGGACTTGAATATGGCTGAGATGGCTAGATGGCATCACCGATGCAATGAATATGGACTTGAATATGGCTGAGATGGCTAGATAGCATCACCGATGCAATGAATGGACTTGAATGTGGATGAGATGGCTAGATAGCATCACCGATGCAATGAATATGGACTTGAATATGGCTGAGATGGCTAGATGGCATCACCGATGCAATGAATATGGACTTGAATATGGCTGAGATGGCTAGATGGCATCACCGATGCAATGAATATGGACTTGAATTTGGCTGAAATGGCTAGATGGCATCACCGATGCAATGAACATGGACTTGAATATGGCTGAGATGGCTAGATGGCATCACCGATGCAATGAATATGGACTCGAATATGGCTGAGATGGCTAGATGGCATCACCGATGCAATGAATATGGACTTGAATATGGCGGAGACGGGTAGATAGCATCACCGATGCAATGAATATGGACTTGAATATGGCTGAGATGGCAAGATAGCTTCACCGATGCAATGAATATGGACTTGAATATGGATGAGATGGCTAGATAGCATCACCGATGCAATGAATATGGACTAGAATATGGATGAGATGGCAAGTTAGCATCACCGATGCAATGAATATGGACTTGAATATGGATGAGATGGCAAGATAGCATCACTGATGCAATGAATATGGACTTGAATATGGATGAGATGGCTAGATAGCATCACCGATGCAATGAATATGGACTTGAATATGGCTGAGATGGCTAGATAGCATCACCGATGCAATGAATATGGACTTGAATATGGCTGAGATGGCTAGATGGCATCACCGATGCAATGAATATGGACTTGAATATGGCTGAGATGGCTAGATGGCATCACCGATGCAATGAATATGGACTTGAATATGGCTGAGATGGCTAGATAGCATCACCGATGCAATGAATGGACTTGAATGTGGATGAGATGGCTAGATAGCATCACCGATGCAATGAATATGGACTTGAATATGGCTGAGATGGCTAGATGGCATGACCGATGCAATGAATATGGACTTGAATATGGCTGAGATGGCTAGATGGCATCACCGATGCAATGAATATGGACTTGAATTTGGCTGAGATGGCTAGATGGCATCACCGATGCAATGAACATGGACTTGAATATGGCTGAGATGGCTAGATGGCATCACCGATGCAATGAATATGGACTCGAATATGGCTGAGATGGCTAGATGGCATCACCGATGCAATGAATATGGACTTGAATATGGCGGAGACGGGTAGATAGCATCACCGATGCAATGAATGTGGACTTGAATATGGCGGAGATGGCAAGATAGCATCACCGATGCAATGAATATGGACTTGAATATGGATGAGATGGCTAGATAGCATCACCGATGCAATGAATATGGACTTGAATATGGTTGTGATGGCTAGATAGCATCACCGATGCAATGAATATGGACTTGAATGTGGATGAGATGGCTAGATAGCATCACCGATGCAATGAATATGGACTAGAATATGGATGGGATGGCAAGATAGCATCACGGATGCAATGAATATGGACTTGAATATGGCTGACATAGCTAGATAGCATCACTGATGCAATGAATATGGACTTGAATATGGATGAGATGGCTAGATAGCATCACCGATGCAATGAATATGGACTTGAATATGGCTGAGATGGCTAGATAGCATCACTGATGCAATGAATATGGACTTGAATATGGCTGAGATGGCTAGAAAGCATCACCGATGCAATGAATATGGACTTGAATATGGCTGAGATGGCTAGATAGCATCACCGATGCAATGAATATGGACTTGAATGTGGATGAGATGGCTAGATAGCATCACCGATGCAATGAATATGGACTTGAATATGGCTGAGATGGCTAGATAGCATCACTGATACAATGAATATGGACTTGAATATGGCTGAGACGGCTAGATAGCATCACCGATGCAATGAATATGGACTTGAGTATGGCTGAGATGGCAAGATGGCATCACCGATGCAATGAATATGGACTTGAATGTGGATGAGATGGCTAGATAGCATCACCGATGCAATGAATATGGACTTGAATATGGCTGAGATGGCTAGAGAGCATCACTGATGCAATGAATATGGACTTGAATATGGCTGAGACGGCTAGATAGCATCACCGATGCAATGAATATGGACTTGAATATGGCTGAGATGGCAAGATAGCATCACCGATGCAATGAATATGGACTTGAATATGGATGAGATGGCTAGATAGCATCACCGATGCAATGAATATGGACTAGAATATGGATGAGATGGCAAGATAGCATCACCGATGCAATGAACATGGACTTGAATATGGCTGAGATAGCTAGATAGCATCACCGATGCAATGAATATGGACTTGAATATGGCTGAGATGGCTAGATAGCATCACCGATGCAATGAATATGGACTTGAATATGGCTGAGATGGCTAGATAGCATCACCGATGCAATGAATATGGACTTGAATATGGCTGAGATGGCTAGATGGCATCTCCGATGCAATGAATATGGACTTGAATATGGCTGAGATGGCTAGATGGCATTACCGATGCAATGAATGGACTTGAATGTGGATGAGATGGCTAGATAGCATCACCGATGCAATGAATATGGACTTGAATATGGCTGAGATGGCTAGATGGCATCACCGATGCAATGAATATGGACTTGAATATGGCTGAGACGGGTAGATAGCATCACCGATGCAATGAATATGGACTTGAATATGGCTGAGATGGCAAGATAGCATCACCGATGCAATGAATATGGACTTGAATATGGCTGAGATGGCTAGATAGCATCACCGATGCAATGAATATGGACTTGAATATGGATGAGATGGCTAGATAGCATCACCGATGCAATGAATATGGACTTGAATTTCGATGAGATGGCTAGATGGCATCACCGATGCAATGAATATGGACTTGAATATGGCTGAGATGGCTAGATAGCATCACCGATGCAATGAATATGGACTTGAATATGGCTGAGATGGCTAGATAGCATCACCGATGCAATGAATATGGACTTGAATATGGCTGAGATGGCTAGATGGCATCTCCGATGCAATGAATATGGACTTGAATATGGCTGAGATGGCTAGATGGCATCACCGATGCAATGAATGGACTTGAATGTGGATGAGATGGCTAGATAGCATCACCGATGCAATGAATATGGACTTGAATATGGCTGAGATGGCTAGATGGCATCACCGATGCAATGAATATGGACTTGAATATGGCTGAGACGGGTAGATAGCATCACCGATGCAATGAATATGGACTTGAATATGGCTGAGATGGCAAGATAGCATCACCGATGCAATGAATATGGACTTGAATATGGCTGAGATGGCTAGATAGCATCACCGATGCAATGAATATGGACTTGAATATGGCTGAGATGGCTAGATAGCATCACCGATGCAATGAATATGGACTTGAATTTCGATGAGATGGCTAGATGGCATCACCGATGCAATGAATATGGACTTGAATATGGCTGAGATGGCTAGATAGCATCACTGATGCAATGAATATGGACTTGAATATGGCTGAGACGGCTAGATAGCATCACCGATGCAATGAATATGGACTTGAGTATGGATGAGATGGCAAGATAGCATCACCGATGCAATGAATATGGACTTGAATATGGATGAGATGGCTAGATAGCATCACCGATGCAATGAATATGGACTAGAATATGGATGAGATGGCTAGATGGCATCACCGATGCAATGAATATGGACTTGAATAAGGCTGAGATGGCTAGATGGCATCACCGATGCAATGAATATGGACTTGAATATGGCTGAGACGGCTAGATAGCATCACCGATGCAATGAATATGGACTTGAATATGGCTGAGATGGCTAGATAGCATCACCGATGCAATGAATATGGACTTGAATATGGCTGAGACGGGTAGATAGCATCACCGATGCAATGAATATGGACTTGAATATGGCTGAGATGGCAAGATAGCATCACCGATGCAATGAATATGGACTTGAATATGGCTGAGATGGCTAGATAGCATCACCGATGCAATGAATATGGACTTGAATGTGGATGAGATGGCTAGATAGCATCACCGATGCAATGAATATGGACTTGAATATGGCTGAGATGGCTAGATAGCATCACCGATGCAATGAATATGGACTTGAATATGGCTGAGATGGCTAGATGGCATCTCCGATGCAATGAATATGGACTTGAATATGGCTGAGATGGCTAGATGGCATTACCGATGCAATGAATGGACTTGAATGTGGATGAGATGGCTAGATAGCATCACCAATGCAATGAATATGGACTTGAATATGGCTGAGATGGCTAGATGGCATCACCGATGCAATGAATATGGACTTGAATATGGCTGAGACGGGTAGATAGCATCACCGATGCAATGAATATGGACTTGAATATGGCTGAGATGGCAAGATAGCATCACCGATGCAATGAATATGGACTTGAATATGGCTGAGATGGCTAGATAGCATCACCGATGCAATGAATATGGACTCGAATATGGCTGAGATGGCTAGATAGCATGACCGATGCAATGAATATGGACTTGAATTTCGATGAGATGGCTAGATGGCATCACCGATGCAATGAATATGGACTTGAATATGGCTGAGATGGCTAGATAGCATCACCGATGCAATGAATATGGACTTGAATATGGCTGAGATGGCTAGATAGCATCACCGATGCAATGAATATGGACTTGAATATGGCTGAGATGGCTAGATGGCATCTCCGATGCAATGAATATGGACTTGAATATGGCTGAGATGGCTAGATGGCATCACCGATGCAATGAATGGACTTGAATGTGGATGAGATGGCTAGATAGCATCACCGATGCAATGAATATGGACTTGAATATGGCTGAGATGGCTAGATGGCATCACCGATGCAATGAATATGGACTTGAATATGGCTGAGACGGGTAGATAGCATCACCGATGCAATGAATATGGACTTGAATATGGCTGAGATGGCAAGATAGCATCACCGATGCAATGAATATGGACTTGAATATGGCTGAGATGGCTAGATAGCATCACCGATGCAATGAATATGGACTTGAATATGGCTGAGATGGCTAGATAGCATCACCGATGCAATGAATATGGACTTGAATTTCGATGAGATGGCTAGATGGCATCACCGATGCAATGAATATGGACTTGAATATGGCTGAGATGGCTAGATAGCATCACTGATGCAATGAATATGGACTTGAATATGGCTGAGACGGCTAGATAGCATCACCGATGCAATGAATATGGACTTGAGTATGGATGAGATGGCAAGATAGCATCACCGATGCAATGAATATGGACTTGAATATGGATGAGATGGCTAGATAGCATCACCGATGCAATGAATATGGACTAGAATATGGATGAGATGGCTAGATGGCATCACCGATGCAATGAATATGGACTTGAATAAGGCTGAGATGGCTAGATGGCATCACCGATGCAATGAATATGGACTTGAATATGGCTGAGACGGCTAGATAGCATCACCGATGCAATGAATATGGACTTGAATATGGATGAGATGGCAAGATAGCATCACCGATGCAATGAATATGGACTTGAATATGGATGAGATGGCTAGATAGCTGAACCGATGCAATGAATATGGACTTGAATATGGCTGAGATGGCTAGATAGCATCACCGATGCAATGAATATGGACTTGAATGTGGATGAGATGGCTAGATAGCATCACCGATGCAATGAATATGGACTAGAATATGGATGGGATGGCAAGATAGCATCACTAATGCAATGAATATGGACTTGAATATGGCTGACATAGCTAGATAGCATCACTGATGCAATGAATATGGACTTGAATATGGATGAGATGGCTAGATAGCATCACCGATGCAATGAATATGGACTTGAATATGGCTGAGATGGCTAGATAGCATCACTGATGCAATGAATATGGACTTGAATATGGCTGAGATGGCTAGATAGCATCACCGATGCAATGAATATGGACTAGAATATGGATGAGATGGCTAGATGGCATCACCGATGCAATGAATATGGACTTGAATATGGCTGAGATGGCTAGATAGCATCACCGATGCAATGAATATGGACTTGAATGTGGATGAGATGGCTAGATAGCATCACCGATGCAATGAATATGGACTTGAATATGGCAGAGATGGCTAGATAGCATCACCGATGCAATGAATATGGACTTGAATATGGCTGAGATGGCTAGATGGCATCACCGATGCAATGAATATGGACTTGAATATGGCTGAGATGGCTAGAGAGCATCACCGATGCAATGAATATGGACTTGAATGTGGATGAGATGGCTAGATGGCATCACCGATGCAATGAATATGGACTTGAATATGGCTGAGATGGCTAGATAGCATCACCGATGCAATGAATATGGACTTGAATATGGATGAGATGGCTAGATAGCATCACCGATGCAATGAATATGGACTTGAATATGGCTGAGATGGCTAGATGGCATCACCGATGCAATGAATATGGACTTGAATTTGGCTGAGATGGCTAGATGGCATCAACGATGCAATGAACATGGACTTGAATATGGCTGAGATGGCTAGATGGCATCACCGATGCAATGAATATGGACTTGAATATGGCTGAGATGGCTAGATGGCATCACCGATGCAATGAATATGGACTTGAATATGGCTGAGATGGCTAGATAGCATCACCGATGCAATCAATATGGACTTGAATGTGGATGAGATGGCTAGATAGCATCACCGATGCAATGAATATGGACTTGAATATGGCTGAGATGGCTAGAGAGCATCACTGATGCAATGAATATGGACTTGAATATGGCTGAGACGGCTAGATAGCATCACCGATGCAATGAATATGGACTTGAATATGGCTGAGATGGCAAGATAGCATCACCGATGCAATGAATATGGACTTGAATATGGATGAGATGGCTAGATAGCATCACCGATGCAATGAATATGGACTTGAATATGGCTGAGATGGCTAGATAGCATCACCGATGCAATGAATATGGACTTGAATATGGCTGAGATGGCTAGATGGCATCACCGATGCAATGAATATGGACTTGAATATGGCTGAGATGGCTAGATGGCATCACCGATGCAATGAATATGGACTTGAATATGGCTGAGATGGCTAGATGGCATCACCGATGCAATGAATATGGACTTGAATATGGCTGAGATGGCTAGATAGCATCACCGATGCAATGAATGGACTTGAATGTGGATGAGATGGCTAGATAGCATCACCGATGCAATGAATATGGACTTGAATATGGCTGAGATGGCTAGATGGCATCACCGATGCAATGAATATGGACTTGAATATGGCTGAGATGGCAAGATAGCATCACCGATGCAATGAATATGGACTTGAATATGGATGGGATGGCTAGATAGCATCACCGATGCAATGAATATGGACTTGAATATGGCTGAGATGGCTAGATAGCATCACCGATGCAATGAATATGGACTTGAATGTGGATGAGATGGCTAGATAGCATCACCGATGCAATGAATATGGACTAGAATATGGATGGGATGGCAAGATAGCATCACTGATGCAATGAATATGGACTTGAATATGGCTGACATAGCTAGATAGCATCACCGATGCAATGAATATGGACTTGAATATGGATGAGATGGCTAGATAGCATCACCGATGCAATGAATATGGACTTGAATATGGCTGAGATGGCTAGATAGCATCACTGATGCAATGAATATGGACTTGAATATGGCTGAGATGGCTAGATAGCATCACCGATGGAATGAATATGGACTTGAATTTGGCTGAGATGGCTAGATGGCATCAAGGATGCAATGAACATGGACTTGAATATGGCTGAGATGGCTAGATGGCATCACCGATGCAATGAATATGGACTTGAATATGGCTGAGATGGCTAGATGGCATCACCGATGCAATGAATATGGACTTGAATATGGCTGAGATGGCTAGATAGCATCACGGATGCAATGAATATGGACTTGAATATGGCTGAGATGGCTAGATAGCATCACCGATGGAATGAATATGGACTTGAATTTGGCTGAGATGGCTAGATGGCATCAACGATGCAATGAACATGGACTTGAATATGGCTGAGATGGCTAGATGGCATCACCGATGCAATGAATATGGACTTGAATATGGCTGAGATGGCTAGATGGCATCACCGATGCAATGAATATGGACTTGAATATGGCTGAGATGGCTAGATAGCATCACCGATGCAATGAATATGGACTTGAATGTGGATGAGATGGCTAGATAGCATCACCGATGCAATGAATATGGACTTGAATATGGCTGAGATGGCTAGATAGCATCACAGATGCAATGAATATGGACTTGAATATGGCTGAGACGGCTAGATAGCATCACAGATGCAATGAATATGGACTTGAATATGGATGAGATGGCTAGATAGCATCACCGAAGCAATGAATATGGACTTGAATATGGCTGAGATGGCTAGATAGCCTCACAGATGCAATGAATATGGACTTGAATATGGATGAGATGGCTAGATAGCATCACCGATGCAATGAATATGGACTAGAATATGGATGAGATGGCAAGATAGCATCACCGATGCAATGAATATGGACTTGAATATGGCTGAGATGGATAGATAGCATCACTGATGCAATGAATATGGACTTGAATATGGCTGAGATGGCTAGATGGCATCACCGATGCAATGAATATGGACTTGAATATGGCTGAGATGGCTAGATAGCATCACCGATGCAATGAATATGGACTTGAATGTGGATGAGATGGCTAGATAGCATCACCGATGCAATGAATATGGACTTGAATATGGCTGAGATGGCTAGATAGCATCACTGATGCAATGAATATTAACTTGAATATGGCTGAGACGGCTAGATAGCATCACCGATGCAATGAATATGGACTTGAATATGGCTGAGATGGCAAGATAGCATCAACGATGCAATGAATATGGACTTGAATATGGATGAGATGGCTAGATAGCATCACCGATGCAATGAATATGGACTAGAATATGGATGAGATGGCAAGATAGCATCACCGATGCAATGAATATGGACTTGAATATGGATGAGATGGCAAGATAGCATCACTGATGCAATGAATATGGACTTGAATATGGATGAGATGGCTAGATAGCATCACCGATGCAATGAATATGGACTTGAATATGGCTGAGATGGCTAGATGGCATCACCGATGCAATGAATATGGACTTGAATATGGCTGAGATGGCTAGATGGCATCACCGATGCAATGAATATGGACTTGAATATGGCTGAGATGGCTAGATGGCATCACCGATGCAATGAATATGGACTTGAATATGGCTGAGATGGCAAGATAGCATCACCGATGCAATGAATATGGACTTGAATATGGCTGAGATGGCTAGATAGCATCACCGATGCAATGAATATGGACTTGAATATGGCTGAGATGGCTAGATAGCATCACCGATGCAATGAATATGGACTTGAATTTCGATGAGATGGCTAGATGGCATCACCGATGCAATGAATATGGACTTGAATATGGCTGAGATGGCTAGATAGCATCACCGATGCAATGAATATGGACTTGAATATGGCTGAGATGGCTAGATAGCATCACCGATGCAATGAATATGGACTTGAATATGGCTGAGATGGCTAGATGGCATCTCCGATGCAATGAATATGGACTTGAATATGGCTGAGATGGCTAGATGGCATCACCGATGCAATGAATGGACTTGAATGTGGATGAGATGGCTAGATAGCATCACCGATGCAATGAATATGGACTTGAATATGGCTGAGATGGCTAGATGGCATCACCGATGCAATGAATATGGACTTGAATATGGCTGAGATGGCTAGATGGCATCACCGATGCAATGAATATGGACTTGAATATGGCTGAGATGGCAAGATAGCATCACCGATGCAATGAATATGGACTTGAATATGGCTGAGATGGCTAGATAGCATCACCGATGCAATGAATATGGACTTGAATATGGCTGAGATGGCTAGATAGCATCACCGATGCAATGAATATGGACTTGAATTTCGATGAGATGGCTAGATGGCATCACCGATGCAATGAATATGGACTTGAATATGGCTGAGATGGCTAGATAGCATCACTGATGCAATGAATATGGACTTGAATATGGCTGAGACGGCTAGATAGCATCACCGATGCAATGAATATGGACTTGAGTATGGATGAGATGGCAAGATAGCATCACCGATGCAATGAATATGGACTTGAATATGGATGAGATGGCTAGATAGCATCACCGATGCAATGAATATGGACTAGAATATGGATGAGATGGCAAGATAGCATCACCGATGCAATGAATATGGACTTGAATATGGCTGAGATGGCTAGATGGCATCACCGATGCAATGAATATGGACTTGAATAAGGCTGAGATGGCTAGATGGCATCACCGATGCAATGAATATGGACTTGAATATGGCTGAGACGGCTAGATAGCATCACCGATGCAATGAATATGGACTTGAATATGGATGAGATGGCAAGATAGCATCACCGATGCAATGAATATGGACTTGAATATGGATGAGATGGCTAGATAGCTGAACCGATGCAATGAATATGGTCTTGAATATGGCTGAGATGGCTAGATAGCATCACCGATGCAATGAATATGGACTTGAATGTGGATGAGATGGCTAGATAGCATCACCGATGCAATGAATATGGACTTGAATATGGCTGAGATGGCTAGATGGCATCACCGATGCAATGAATATGGACTTGAATATGGCTGAGATGGCTAGATGGCATCACCGATGCAATGAATATGGACTTGAATTTGGCTGAGATGGCTAGATGGCATCACCGATGCAATGAACATGGACTTGAATATGGCTGAGATGGCTAGATGGCATCACCGATGCAATGAATATGGACTCGAATATGGCTGAGATGGCTAGATGGCATCACCGATGCAATGAATATGGACTTGAATATGGCGGAGACGGGTAGATAGCATCACCGATGCAATGAATGTGGACTTGAATATGGCGGAGATGGCAAGATAGCATCACCGATGCAATGAATATGGACTTGAATATGGATGAGATGGCTAGATAGCATCACCGATGCAATGAATATGGACTTGAATATGGTTGTGATGGCTAGATAGCATCACCGATGCAATGAATATGGACTTGAATGTGGATGAGATGGCTAGATAGCATCACCGATGCAATGAATATGGACTAGAATATGGATGGGATGGCAAGATAGCATCACGGATGCAATGAATATGGACTTGAATATGGCTGACATAGCTAGATAGCATCACTGATGCAATGAATATGGACTTGAATATGGATGAGATGGCTAGATAGCATCACCGATGCAATGAATATGGACTTGAATATGGCTGAGATGGCTAGATAGCATCACTGATGCAATGAATATGGACTTGAATATGGCTGAGATGGCTAGAAAGCATCACCGATGCAATGAATATGGACTTGAATATGGCTGAGATGGCTAGATAGCATCACCGATGCAATGAATATGGACTTGAATGTGGATGAGATGGCTAGATAGCATCACCGATGCAATGAATATGGACTTGAATATGGCTGAGATGGCTAGATAGCATCACTGATACAATGAATATGGACTTGAATATGGCTGAGACGGCTAGATAGCATCACCGATGCAATGAATATGGACTTGAGTATGGCTGAGATGGCAAGATGGCATCACCGATGCAATGAATATGGACTTGAATGTGGATGAGATGGCTAGATAGCATCACCGATGCAATGAATATGGACTTGAATATGGCTGAGATGGCTAGAGAGCATCACTGATGCAATGAATATGGACTTGAATATGGCTGAGACGGCTAGATAGCATCACCGATGCAATGAATATGGACTTGAATATGGCTGAGATGGCAAGATAGCATCACCGATGCAATGAATATGGACTTGAATATGGATGAGATGGCTAGATAGCATCACCGATGCAATGAATATGGACTAGAATATGGATGAGATGGCAAGATAGCATCACCGATGCAATGAACATGGACTTGAATATGGCTGAGATAGCTAGATAGCATCACCGATGCAATGAATATGGACTTGAATATGGCTGAGATGGCTAGATAGCATCACCGATGCAATGAATATGGACTTGAATATGGCTGAGATGGCTAGATAGCATCACCGATGCAATGAATATGGACTTGAATATGGCTGAGATGGCTAGATGGCATCTCCGATGCAATGAATATGGACTTGAATATGGCTGAGATGGCTAGATGGCATTACCGATGCAATGAATGGACTTGAATGTGGATGAGATGGCTAGATAGCATCACCGATGCAATGAATATGGACTTGAATATGGCTGAGATGGCTAGATGGCATCACCGATGCAATGAATATGGACTTGAATATGGCTGAGACGGGTAGATAGCATCACCGATGCAATGAATATGGATTTGAATATGGCTGAGATGGCAAGATAGCATCACCGATGCAATGAATATGGACTTGAATATGGCTGAGATGGCTAGATAGCATCACCGATGCAATGAATATGGACTCGAATATGGCTGAGATGGCTAGATAGCATCACCGATGCAATGAATATGGACTTGAATTTCGATGAGATGGCTAGATGGCATCACCGATGCAATGAATATGGACTTGAATATGGCTGAGATGGCTAGATAGCATCACCGATGCAATGAATATGGACTTGAATATGGCTGAGATGGCTAGATAGCATCACCGATGCAATGAATATGGACTTGAATATGGCTGAGATGGCTAGATGGCATCTCCGATGCAATGAATATGGACTTGAATATGGCTGAGATGGCTAGATGGCATCACCGATGCAATGAATGGACTTGAATGTGGATGAGATGGCTAGATAGCATCACCGATGCAATGAATATGGACTTGAATATGGCTGAGATGGCTAGATGGCATCACCGATGCAATGAATATGGACTTGAATATGGCTGAGACGGGTAGATAGCATCACCGATGCAATGAATATGGACTTGAATATGGCTGAGATGGCAAGATAGCATCACCGATGCAATGAATATGGACTTGAATATGGCTGAGATGGCTAGATAGCATCACCGATGCAATGAATATGGACTTGAATATGGCTGAGATGGCTAGATAGCATCACCGATGCAATGAATATGGACTTGAATTTCGATGAGATGGCTAGATGGCATCACCGATGCAATGAATATGGACTTGAATATGGCTGAGATGGCTAGATAGCATCACTGATGCAATGAATATGGACTTGAATATGGCTGAGACGGCTAGATAGCATCACCGATGCAATGAATATGGACTTGAGTATGGATGAGATGGCAAGATAGCATCACCGATGCAATGAATATGGACTTGAATATGGATGAGATGGCTAGATAGCATCACCGATGCAATGAATATGGACTAGAATATGGATGAGATGGCTAGATGGCATCACCGATGCAGTGAATATGGACTTGAATAAGGCTGAGATGGCTAGATGGCATCACCGATGCAATGAATATGGACTTGAATATGGCTGAGACGGCTAGATAGCATCACCGATGCAATGAATATGGACTTGAATATGGATGAGATGGCAAGATAGCATCACCGATGCAATGAATATGGACTTGAATATGGATGAGATGGCTAGATAGCTGAACCGATGCAATGAATATGGACTTGAATATGGCTGAGATGGCTAGATAGCATCACCGATGCAATGAATATGGACTTGAATGTGGATGAGATGGCTAGATAGCATCACCGATGCAATGAATATGGACTAGAATATGGATGGGATGGCAAGATAGCATCACTGATGCAATGAATATGGACTTGAATATGGCTGACATAGCTAGATAGCATCACTGATGCAATGAATATGGACTTGAATATGGATGAGATGGCTAGATAGCATCACCGATGCAATGAATATGGACTTGAATATGGCTGAGATGGCTAGATAGCATCACTGATGCAATGAATATGGACTTGAATATGGCTGAGATGGCTAGATAGCATCACCGATGCAATGAATATGGACTAGAATATGGATGAGATGGCTAGATGGCATCACCGATGCAATGAATATGGACTTGAATATGGCTGAGATGGCTAGATAGCATCACCGATGCAATGAATATGGACTTGAATGTGGATGAGATGGCTAGATAGCATCACCGATGCAATGAATATGGACTTGAATATGGCAGAGATGGCTAGATAGCATCACCGATGCAATGAATATGGACTTGAATATGGCTGAGATGGCTAGATGGCATCACCGATGCAATGAATATGGACTTGAATATGGCTGAGATGGCTAGAGAGCATCACCGATGCAATGAATATGGACTTGAATGTGGATGAGATGGCTAGATGGCATCACCGATGCAATGAATATGGACTTGAATATGGCTGAGATGGCTAGATAGCATCACCGATGCAATGAATATGGACTTGAATATGGATGAGATGGCTAGATAGCATCACCGATGCAATGAATATGGACTTGAATATGGCTGAGATGGCTAGATGGCATCACCGATGCAATGAATATGGACTTGAATTTGGCTGAGATGGCTAGATGGCATCAACGATGCAATGAACATGGACTTGAATATGGCTGAGATGGCTAGATAGCATCACCGATGCAATCAATATGGACTTGAATGTGGATGAGATGGCTAGATAGCATCACCGATGCAATGAATATGGACTTGAATATGGCTGAGATGGCTAGAGAGCATCACTGATGCAATGAATATGGACTTGAATATGGCTGAGACGGCTAGATAGCATCACCGATGCAATGAATATGGACTTGAATATGGCTGAGATGGCAAGATAGCATCACCGATGCAATGAATATGGACTTGAATATGGATGAGATGGCTAGATAGCATCACCGATGCAATGAATATGGACTTGAATATGGCTGAGATGGCTAGATAGCATCACCGATGCAATGAATATGGACTTGAATATGGCTGAGATGGCTAGATGGCATCACCGATGCAATGAATATGGACTTGAATATGGCTGAGATGGCTAGATGGCATCACCGATGCAATGAATATGGACTTGAATATGGCTGAGATGGCTAGATGGCATCACCGATGCAATGAATATGGACTTGAATATGGCTGAGATGGCTAGATAGCATCACCGATGCAATGAATGGACTTGAATGTGGATGAGATGGCTAGATAGCATCACCGATGCAATGAATATGGACTTGAATATGGCTGAGATGGCTAGATGGCATCACCGATGCAATGAATATGGACTTGAATATGGCTGAGATGGCAAGATAGCATCACCGATGCAATGAATATGGACTTGAATATGGATGGGATGGCTAGATAGCATCACCGATGCAATGAATATGGACTTGAATATGGCTGAGATGGCTAGATAGCATCACCGATGCAATGAATATGGACTTGAATGTGGATGAGATGGCTAGATAGCATCACCGATGCAATGAATATGGACTAGAATATGGATGGGATGGCAAGATAGCATCACTGATGCAATGAATATGGACTTGAATATGGCTGACATAGCTAGATAGCATCACCGATGCAATGAATATGGACTTGTATATGGATGAGATGGCTAGATAGCATCACCGATGCAATGAATATGGACTTGAATATGGCTGAGATGGCTAGATAGCATCACTGATGCAATGAATATGGACTTGAATATGGCTGAGATGGCTAGATAGCATCACCGATGGAATGAATATGGACTTGAATTTGGCTGAGATGGCTAGATGGCATCAAGGATGCAATGAACATGGACTTGAATATGGCTGAGATGGCTAGATGGCATCACCGATGCAATGAATATGGACTTGAATATGGCTGAGATGGCTAGATGGCATCACCGATGCAATGAATATGGACTTGAATATGGCTGAGATGGCTAGATAGCATCACGGATGCAATGAATATGGACTTGAATATGGCTGAGATGGCTAGATAGCATCACCGATGGAATGAATATGGACTTGAATTTGGCTGAGATGGCTAGATGGCATCAACGATGCAATGAACATGGACTTGAATATGGCTGAGATGGCTAGATGGCATCACCGATGCAATGAATATGGACTTGAATATGGCTGAGATGGCTAGATGGCATCACCGATGCAATGAATATGGACTTGAATATGGCTGAGATGGCTAGATAGCATCACCGATGCAATGAATATGGACTTGAATGTGGATGAGATGGCTAGATAGCATCACCGATGCAATGAATATGGACTTGAATATGGATGAGATGGCAAGATAGCATCACTGATGCAATGAATATGGACTTGAATATGGCTGAGACGGCTAGATAGCATCACCGATGCAATGAATATGGACTTGAATATGGCTGAGATGGCTAGATAGCATCACCGATGCAATGAATATGGACTTGAATATGGATGAGATGGCTAGATAGCATCACCGATGCAATGAATATGGACTTGAATATGGCTGAGATGGCTAGATAGCATCACCGATGCAATGAATATGGACTTGAATATGGCTGAGATGGCTAGATGGCATCACCGATGCAATGAATATGGACTTGAATATGGCTGAGATGGCTAGATGGCATCACCGATGCAATGAATATGGACTTGAATATGGCTGAGATGGCTAGATAGCATCACCGATGCAATGAATGGACTTGAATGTGGATGAGATGGCTAGATAGCATCACCGATGCAATGAATATGGACTTGAATATGGCTGAGATGGCTAGATGGCATCACCGATGCAATGAATATGGACTTGAATATGGCTGAGATGGCTAGATGGCATCACCGATGCAATGAATATGGACTTGAATTTGGCTGAGATGGCTAGATGGCATCACCGATGCAATGAACATGGACTTGAATATGGCTGAGATGGCTAGATGGCATCACCGATGCAATGAATATGGACTCGAATATGGCTGAGATGGCTAGATAGCATCACCGATGCAATGAATATGGACTTGAATATGGCTGAGATGGCTAGATGGCATCACCGATGCAATGAATATGGACTTGAATATGGCTGAGATGGCTAGATGGCATCACCGATGCAATGAATATGGACTTGAATATGGCTGAGATGGCTAGATAGCATCACCGATGCAATGAATGGACTTGAATGTGGATGAGATGGCTAGATAGCATCACCGATGCAATGAATATGGACTTGAATATGGCTGAGATGGCTAGATGGCATCACCGATGCAATGAATATGGACTTGAATATGGCTGAGATGGCTAGATGGCATCACCGATGCAATGAATATGGACTTGAATTTGGCTGAGATGGCTAGATGGCATCACCGATGCAATGAACATGGACTTGAATATGGCTGAGATGGCTAGATGGCATCACCGATGCAATGAATATGGACTCGAATATGGCTGAGATGGCTAGATGGCATCACCGATGCAATGAATATGGACTTGAATATGGCGGAGACGGGTAGATAGCATCACCGATGCAATGAATGTGGACTTGAATATGGCGGAGATGGCAAGATAGCATCACCGATGCAATGAATATGGACTTGAATATGGATGAGATGGCTAGATAGCATCACCGATGCAATGAATATGGACTTGAATATGGTTGTGATGGCTAGATAGCATCACCGATGCAATGAATATGGACTTGAATGTGGATGAGATGGCTAGATAGCATCACCGATGCAATGAATATGGACTAGAATATGGATGGGATGGCAAGATAGCATCACGGATGCAATGAATATGGACTTGAATATGGCTGACATAGCTAGATAGCATCACTGATGCAATGAATATGGACTTGAATATGGATGAGATGGCTAGATAGCATCACCGATGCAATGAATATGGACTTGAATATGGCTGAGATGGCTAGATAGCATCACTGATGCAATGAATATGGACTTGAATATGGCTGAGATGGCTAGAAAGCATCACCGATGCAATGAATATGGACTTGAATATGGCTGAGATGGCTAGATAGCATCACCGATGCAATGAATATGGACTTGAATGTGGATGAGATGGCTAGATAGCATCACCGATGCAATGAATATGGACTTGAATATGGCTGAGATGGCTAGATAGCATCACTGATACAATGAATATGGACTTGAATATGGCTGAGACGGCTAGATAGCATCACCGATGCAATGAATATGGACTTGAGTATGGCTGAGATGGCAAGATGGCATCACCGATGCAATGAATATGGACTTGAATGTGGATGAGATGGCTAGATAGCATCACCGATGCAATGAATATGGACTTGAATATGGCTGAGATGGCTAGAGAGCATCACTGATGCAATGAATATGGACTTGAATATGGCTGAGACGGCTAGATAGCATCACCGATGCAATGAATATGGACTTGAATATGGCTGAGATGGCAAGATAGCATCACCGATGCAATGAATATGGACTTGAATATGGATGAGATGGCTAGATAGCATCACCGATGCAATGAATATGGACTAGAATATGGATGAGATGGCAAGATAGCATCACCGATGCAATGAACATGGACTTGAATATGGCTGAGATAGCTAGATAGCATCACCGATGCAATGAATATGGACTTGAATATGGCTGAGATGGCTAGATAGCATCACCGATGCAATGAATATGGACTTGAATATGGCTGAGATGGCTAGATAGCATCACCGATGCAATGAATATGGACTTGAATATGGCTGAGATGGCTAGATGGCATCTCCGATGCAATGAATATGGACTTGAATATGGCTGAGATGGCTAGATGGCATTACCGATGCAATGAATGGACTTGAATGTGGATGAGATGGCTAGATAGCATCACCGATGCAATGAATATGGACTTGAATATGGCTGAGATGGCTAGATGGCATCACCGATGCAATGAATATGGACTTGAATATGGCTGAGACGGGTAGATAGCATCACCGATGCAATGAATATGGACTTGAATATGGCTGAGATGGCAAGATAGCATCACCGATGCAATGAATATGGACTTGAATATGGCTGAGATGGCTAGATAGCATCACCGATGCAATGAATATGGACTTGAATATGGATGAGATGGCTAGATAGCATCACCGATGCAATGAATATGGACTTGAATTTCGATGAGATGGCTAGATGGCATCACCGATGCAATGAATATGGACTTGAATATGGCTGAGATGGCTAGATAGCATCACCGATGCAATGAATATGGACTTGAATATGGCTGAGATGGCTAGATAGCATCACCGATGCAATGAATATGGACTTGAATATGGCTGAGATGGCTAGATGGCATCTCCGATGCAATGAATATGGACTTGAATATGGCTGAGATGGCTAGATGGCATCACCGATGCAATGAATGGACTTGAATGTGGATGAGATGGCTAGATAGCATCACCGATGCAATGAATATGGACTTGAATATGGCTGAGATGGCTAGATGGCATCACCGATGCAATGAATATGGACTTGAATATGGCTGAGACGGGTAGATAGCATCACCGATGCAATGAATATGGACTTGAATATGGCTGAGATGGCAAGATAGCATCACCGATGCAATGAATATGGACTTGAATATGGCTGAGATGGCTAGATAGCATCACCGATGCAATGAATATGGACTTGAATATGGCTGAGATGGCTAGATAGCATCACCGATGCAATGAATATGGACTTGAATTTCGATGAGATGGCTAGATGGCATCACCGATGCAATGAATATGGACTTGAATATGGCTGAGATGGCTAGATAGCATCACTGATGCAATGAATATGGACTTGAATATGGCTGAGACGGCTAGATAGCATCACCGATGCAATGAATATGGACTTGAGTATGGATGAGATGGCAAGATAGCATCACCGATGCAATGAATATGGACTTGAATATGGATGAGATGGCTAGATAGCATCACCGATGCAATGAATATGGACTAGAATATGGATGAGATGGCTAGATGGCATCACCGATGCAATGAATATGGACTTGAATAAGGCTGAGATGGCTAGATGGCATCACCGATGCAATGAATATGGACTTGAATATGGCTGAGACGGCTAGATAGCATCACCGATGCAATGAATATGGACTTGAATATGGCTGAGATGGCTAGATAGCATCACCGATGCAATGAATATGGACTTGAATATGGCTGAGACGGGTAGATAGCATCACCGATGCAATGAATATGGACTTGAATATGGCTGAGATGGCAAGATAGCATCACCGATGCAATGAATATGGACTTGAATATGGCTGAGATGGCTAGATAGCATCACCGATGCAATGAATATGGACTTGAATGTGGATGAGATGGCTAGATAGCATCACCGATGCAATGAATATGGACTTGAATATGGCTGAGATGGCTAGATAGCATCACCGATGCAATGAATATGGACTTGAATATGGCTGAGATGGCTAGATGGCATCTCCGATGCAATGAATATGGACTTGAATATGGCTGAGATGGCTAGATGGCATTACCGATGCAATGAATGGACTTGAATGTGGATGAGATGGCTAGATAGCATCACCGATGCAATGAATATGGACTTGAATATGGCTGAGATGGCTAGATGGCATCACCGATGCAATGAATATGGACTTGAATATGGCTGAGACGGGTAGATAGCATCACCGATGCAATGAATATGGACTTGAATATGGCTGAGATGGCAAGATAGCATCACCGATGCAATGAATATGGACTTGAATATGGCTGAGATGGCTAGATAGCATCACCGATGCAATGAATATGGACTCGAATATGGCTGAGATGGCTAGATAGCATCACCGATGCAATGAATATGGACTTGAATTTCGATGAGATGGCTAGATGGCATCACCGATGCAATGAATATGGACTTGAATATGGCTGAGATGGCTAGATAGCATCACCGATGCAATGAATATGGACTTGAATATGGCTGAGATGGCTAGATAGCATCACCGATGCAATGAATATGGACTTGAATATGGCTGAGATGGCTAGATGGCATCTCCGATGCAATGAATATGGACTTGAATATGGCTGAGATGGCTAGATGGCATCACCGATGCAATGAATGGACTTGAATGTGGATGAGATGGCTAGATAGCATCACCGATGCAATGAATATGGACTTGAATATGGCTGAGATGGCTAGATGGCATCACCGATGCAATGAATATGGACTTGAATATGGCTGAGACGGGTAGATAGCATCACCGATGCAATGAATATGGACTTGAATATGGCTGAGATGGCAAGATAGCATCACCGATGCAATGAATATGGACTTGAATATGGCTGAGATGGCTAGATAGCATCACCGATGCAATGAATATGGACTTGAATATGGCTGAGATGGCTAGATAGCATCACCGATGCAATGAATATGGACTTGAATTTCGATGAGATGGCTAGATGGCATCACCGATGCAATGAATATGGACTTGAATATGGCTGAGATGGCTAGATAGCATCACTGATGCAATGAATATGGACTTGAATATGGCTGAGACGGCTAGATAGCATCACCGATGCAATGAATATGGACTTGAGTATGGATGAGATGGCAAGATAGCATCACCGATGCAATGAATATGGACTTGAATATGGATGAGATGGCTAGATAGCATCACCGATGCAATGAATATGGACTAGAATATGGATGAGATGGCTAGATGGCATCACCGATGCAATGAATATGGACTTGAATAAGGCTGAGATGGCTAGATGGCATCACCGATGCAATGAATATGGACTTGAATATGGCTGAGACGGCTAGATAGCATCACCGATGCAATGAATATGGACTTGAATATGGATGAGATGGCAAGATAGCATCACCGATGCAATGAATATGGACTTGAATATGGATGAGATGGCTAGATAGCTGAACCGATGCAATGAATATGGACTTGAATATGGCTGAGATGGCTAGATAGCATCACCGATGCAATGAATATGGACTTGAATGTGGATGAGATGGCTAGATAGCATCACCGATGCAATGAATATGGACTAGAATATGGATGGGATGGCAAGATAGCATCACTAATGCAATGAATATGGACTTGAATATGGCTGACATAGCTAGATAGCATCACTGATGCAATGAATATGGACTTGAATATGGATGAGATGGCTAGATAGCATCACCGATGCAATGAATATGGACTTGAATATGGCTGAGATGGCTAGATAGCATCACTGATGCAATGAATATGGACTTGAATATGGCTGAGATGGCTAGATAGCATCACCGATGCAATGAATATGGACTAGAATATGGATGAGATGGCTAGATGGCATCACCGATGCAATGAATATGGACTTGAATATGGCTGAGATGGCTAGATAGCATCACCGATGCAATGAATATGGACTTGAATGTGGATGAGATGGCTAGATAGCATCACCGATGCAATGAATATGGACTTGAATATGGCAGAGATGGCTAGATAGCATCACCGATGCAATGAATATGGACTTGAATATGGCTGAGATGGCTAGATGGCATCACCGATGCAATGAATATGGACTTGAATATGGCTGAGATGGCTAGAGAGCATCACCGATGCAATGAATATGGACTTGAATGTGGATGAGATGGCTAGATGGCATCACCGATGCAATGAATATGGACTTGAATATGGCTGAGATGGCTAGATAGCATCACCGATGCAATGAATATGGACTTGAATATGGATGAGATGGCTAGATAGCATCACCGATGCAATGAATATGGACTTGAATATGGCTGAGATGGCTAGATGGCATCACCGATGCAATGAATATGGACTTGAATTTGGCTGAGATGGCTAGATGGCATCAACGATGCAATGAACATGGACTTGAATATGGCTGAGATGGCTAGATGGCATCACCGATGCAATGAATATGGACTTGAATATGGCTGAGATGGCTAGATGGCATCACCGATGCAATGAATATGGACTTGAATATGGCTGAGATGGCTAGATGGCATCACCGATGCAATGAATATGGACTTGAATATGGCTGAGATGGCTAGATGGCATCACCGATGCAATGAATATGGACTTGAATATGGCTGAGATGGCTAGATGGCATCACCGATGCAATGAATATGGACTTGAATATGGCTGAGATGGCTAGATAGCATCACCGATGCAATGAATGGACTTGAATGTGGATGAGATGGCTAGATAGCATCACCGATGCAATGAATATGGACTTGAATATGGCTGAGATGGCTAGATGGCATCACCGATGCAATGAATATGGACTTGAATATGGCTGAGATGGCAAGATAGCATCACCGATGCAATGAATATGGACTTGAATATGGATGGGATGGCTAGATAGCATCACCGATGCAATGAATATGGACTTGAATATGGCTGAGATGGCTAGATAGCATCACCGATGCAATGAATATGGACTTGAATGTGGATGAGATGGCTAGATAGCATCACCGATGCAATGAATATGGACTAGAATATGGATGGGATGGCAAGATAGCATCACTGATGCAATGAATATGGACTTGAATATGGCTGACATAGCTAGATAGCATCACCGATGCAATGAATATGGACTTGAATATGGATGAGATGGCTAGATAGCATCACCGATGCAATGAATATGGACTTGAATATGGCTGAGATGGCTAGATAGCATCACTGATGCAATGAATATGGACTTGAATATGGCTGAGATGGCTAGATAGCATCACCGATGGAATGAATATGGACTTGAATTTGGCTGAGATGGCTAGATGGCATCAAGGATGCAATGAACATGGACTTGAATATGGCTGAGATGGCTAGATGGCATCACCGATGCAATGAATATGGACTTGAATATGGCTGAGATGGCTAGATGGCATCACCGATGCAATGAATATGGACTTGAATATGGCTGAGATGGCTAGATAGCATCACGGATGCAATGAATATGGACTTGAATATGGCTGAGATGGCTAGATAGCATCACCGATGGAATGAATATGGACTTGAATTTGGCTGAGATGGCTAGATGGCATCAACGATGCAATGAACATGGACTTGAATATGGCTGAGATGGCTAGATGGCATCACCGATGCAATGAATATGGACTTGAATATGGCTGAGATGGCTAGATGGCATCACCGATGCAATGAATATGGACTTGAATATGGCTGAGATGGCTAGATAGCATCACCGATGCAATGAATATGGACTTGAATGTGGATGAGATGGCTAGATAGCATCACCGATGCAATGAATATGGACTTGAATATGGCTGAGATGGCTAGATAGCATCACAGATGCAATGAATATGGACTTGAATATGGCTGAGACGGCTAGATAGCATCACAGATGCAATGAATATGGACTTGAATATGGATGAGATGGCTAGATAGCATCACCGAAGCAATGAATATGGACTTGAATATGGCTGAGATGGCTAGATAGCCTCACAGATGCAATGAATATGGACTTGAATATGGATGAGATGGCTAGATAGCATCACCGATGCAATGAATATGGACTAGAATATGGATGAGATGGCAAGATAGCATCACCGATGCAATGAATATGGACTTGAATATGGCTGAGATGGATAGATAGCATCACTGATGCAATGAATATGGACTTGAATATGGCTGAGATGGCTAGATGGCATCACCGATGCAATGAATATGGACTTGAATATGGCTGAGATGGCTAGATAGCATCACCGATGCAATGAATATGGACTTGAATGTGGATGAGATGGCTAGATAGCATCACCGATGCAATGAATATGGACTTGAATATGGCTGAGATGGCTAGATAGCATCACTGATGCAATGAATATTAACTTGAATATGGCTGAGACGGCTAGATAGCATCACCGATGCAATGAATATGGACTTGAATATGGCTGAGATGGCAAGATAGCATCAACGATGCAATGAATATGGACTTGAATATGGATGAGATGGCTAGATAGCATCACCGATGCAATGAATATGGACTAGAATATGGATGAGATGGCAAGATAGCATCACCGATGCAATGAATATGGACTTGAATATGGATGAGATGGCAAGATAGCATCACTGATGCAATGAATATGGACTTGAATATGGATGAGATGGCTAGATAGCATCACCGATGCAATGAATATGGACTTGAATATGGCTGAGATGGCTAGATGGCATCACCGATGCAATGAATATGGACTTGAATATGGCTGAGATGGCTAGATGGCATCACCGATGCAATGAATATGGACTTGAATATGGCTGAGATGGCTAGATGGCATCACCGATGCAATGAATATGGACTTGAATATGGCTGAGATGGCAAGATAGCATCACCGATGCAATGAATATGGACTTGAATATGGCTGAGATGGCTAGATAGCATCACCGATGCAATGAATATGGACTTGAATATGGCTGAGATGGCTAGATAGCATCACCGATGCAATGAATATGGACTTGAATTTCGATGAGATGGCTAGATGGCATCACCGATGCAATGAATATGGACTTGAATATGGCTGAGATGGCTAGATAGCATCACCGATGCAATGAATATGGACTTGAATATGGCTGAGATGGCTAGATAGCATCACCGATGCAATGAATATGGACTTGAATATGGCTGAGATGGCTAGATGGCATCAACGATGCAATGAATATGGACTTGAATATGGCTGAGATGGCTAGATGGCATCACCGATGCAATGAATGGACTTGAATGTGGATGAGATGGCTAGATAGCATCACCGATGCAATGAATATGGACTTGAATATGGCTGAGATGGCTAGATGGCATCACCGATGCAATGAATATGGACTTGAATATGGCTGAGATGGCTAGATGGCATCACCGATGCAATGAATATGGACTTGAATATGGCTGAGATGGCAAGATAGCATCACCGATGCAATGAATATGGACTTGAATATGGCTGAGATGGCTAGATAGCATCACCGATGCAATGAATATGGACTTGAATATGGCTGAGATGGCTAGATAGCATCACCGATGCAATGAATATGGACTTGAATTTCGATGAGATGGCTAGATGGCATCACCGATGCAATGAATATGGACTTGAATATGGCTGAGATGGCTAGATAGCATCACTGATGCAATGAATATGGACTTGAATATGGCTGAGACGGCTAGATAGCATCACCGATGCAATGAATATGGACTTGAGTATGGATGAGATGGCAAGATAGCATCACCGATGCAATGAATATGGACTTGAATATGGATGAGATGGCTAGATAGCATCACCGATGCAATGAATATGGACTAGAATATGGATGAGATGGCAAGATAGCATCACCGATGCAATGAATATGGACTTGAATATGGCTGAGATGGCTAGATGGCATCACCGATGCAATGAATATGGACTTGAATAAGGCTGAGATGGCTAGATGGCATCACCGATGCAATGAATATGGACTTGAATATGGCTGAGACGGCTAGATAGCATCACCGATGCAATGAATATGGACTTGAATATGGATGAGATGGCAAGATAGCATCACCGATGCAATGAATATGGACTTGAATATGGATGAGATGGCTAGATAGCTGAACCGATGCAATGAATATGGTCTTGAATATGGCTGAGATGGCTAGATAGCATCACCGATGCAATGAATATGGACTTGAATGTGGATGAGATGGCTAGATAGCATCACCGATGCAATGAATATGGACTTGAATATGGCTGAGATGGCTAGATGGCATCACCGATGCAATGAATATGGACTTGAATATGGCTGAGATGGCTAGATGGCATCACCGATGCAATGAATATGGACTTGAATTTGGCTGAGATGGCTAGATGGCATCACCGATGCAATGAACATGGACTTGAATATGGCTGAGATGGCTAGATGGCATCACCGATGCAATGAATATGGACTCGAATATGGCTGAGATGGCTAGATGGCATCACCGATGCAATGAATATGGACTTGAATATGGCGGAGACGGGTAGATAGCATCACCGATGCAATGAATATGGACTTGAATATGGATGAGATGGCAAGATAGCATCACCGATGCAATGAATATGGACGTGAATATGGATGAGATGGCTAGATAGCTGAACCGATGCAATGAATATGGACTTGAATATGGCTGAGATGGCTAGATAGCATCACCGATGCAATGAATATGGACTTGAATGTGGATGAGATGGCTAGATAGCATCACCGATGCAATGAATATGGACTAGAATATGGATGGGATGGCAAGATAGCATCACTGATGCAATGAATATGGACTTGAATATGGCTGACATAGCTAGATAGCATCACTGATGCAATGAATATGGACTTGAATATGGATGAGATGGCTAGATAGCATCACCGATGCAATGAATATGGACTTGAATATGGCTGAGATGGCTAGATAGCATCACTGATGCAATGAATATGGACTTGAATATGGCTGAGATGGCTAGATAGCATCACCGATGCAATGAATATGGACTAGAATATGGATGAGATGGCTAGATGGCATCACCGATGCAATGAATATGGACTTGAATATGGCTGAGATGGCTAGATAGCATCACCGATGCAATGAATATGGACTTGAATGTGGATGAGATGGCTAGATAGCATCACCGATGCAATGAATATGGACTTGAATATGGCAGAGATGGCTAGATAGCATCACCGATGCAATGAATATGGACTTGAATATGGCTGAGATGGCTAGATGGCATCACCGATGCAATGAATATGGACTTGAATATGGCTGAGATGGCTAGAGAGCATCACCGATGCAATGAATATGGACTTGAATGTGGATGAGATGGCTAGATGGCATCACCGATGCAATGAATATGGACTTGAATATGGCTGAGATGGCTAGATAGCATCACCGATGCAATGAATATGGACTTGAATATGGATGAGATGGCTAGATAGCATCACCGATGCAATGAATATGGACTTGAATATGGCTGAGATGGCTAGATGGCATCACCGATGCAATGAATATGGACTTGAATTTGGCTGAGATGGCTAGATGGCATCAACGATGCAATGAACATGGACTTGAATATGGCTGAGATGGCTAGATGGCATCACCGATGCAATGAATATGGACTTGAATATGGCTGAGATGGCTAGATGGCATCACCGATGCAATGAATATGGACTTGAATATGGCTGAGATGGCTAGATAGCATCACCGATGCAATCAATATGGACTTGAATGTGGATGAGATGGCTAGATAGCATCACCGATGCAATGAATATGGACTTGAATATGGCTGAGATGGCTAGAGAGCATCACTGATGCAATGAATATGGACTTGAATATGGCTGAGACGGCTAGATAGCATCACCGATGCAATGAATATGGACTTGAATATGGCTGAGATGGCAAGATAGCATCACCGATGCAATGAATATGGACTTGAATATGGATGAGATGGCTAGATAGCATCACCGATGCAATGAATATGGACTTGAATATGGCTGAGATGGCTAGATAGCATCACCGATGCAATGAATATGGACTTGAATATGGCTGAGATGGCTAGATGGCATCACCGATGCAATGAATATGGACTTGAATATGGCTGAGATGGCTAGATGGCATCACCGATGCAATGAATATGGACTTGAATATGGCTGAGATGGCTAGATGGCATCACCGATGCAATGAATATGGACTTGAATATGGCTGAGATGGCTAGATAGCATCACCGATGCAATGAATGGACTTGAATGTGGATGAGATGGCTAGATAGCATCACCGATGCAATGAATATGGACTTGAATATGGCTGAGATGGCTAGATGGCATCACCGATGCAATGAATATGGACTTGAATATGGCTGAGATGGCAAGATAGCATCACCGATGCAATGAATATGGACTTGAATATGGATGGGATGGCTAGATAGCATCACCGATGCAATGAATATGGACTTGAATATGGCTGAGATGGCTAGATAGCATCACCGATGCAATGAATATGGACTTGAATGTGGATGAGATGGCTAGATAGCATCACCGATGCAATGAATATGGACTAGAATATGGATGGGATGGCAAGATAGCATCACTGATGCAATGAATATGGACTTGAATATGGCTGACATAGCTAGATAGCATCACCGATGCAATGAATATGGACTTGTATATGGATGAGATGGCTAGATAGCATCACCGATGCAATGAATATGGACTTGAATATGGCTGAGATGGCTAGATAGCATCACTGATGCAATGAATATGGACTTGAATATGGCTGAGATGGCTAGATAGCATCACCGATGGAATGAATATGGACTTGAATTTGGCTGAGATGGCTAGATGGCATCAAGGATGCAATGAACATGGACTTGAATATGGCTGAGATGGCTAGATGGCATCACCGATGCAATGAATATGGACTTGAATATGGCTGAGATGGCTAGATGGCATCACCGATGCAATGAATATGGACTTGAATATGGCTGAGATGGCTAGATAGCATCACGGATGCAATGAATATGGACTTGAATATGGCTGAGATGGCTAGATAGCATCACCGATGGAATGAATATGGACTTGAATTTGGCTGAGATGGCTAGATGGCATCAACGATGCAATGAACATGGACTTGAATATGGCTGAGATGGCTAGATGGCATCACCGATGCAATGAATATGGACTTGAATATGGCTGAGATGGCTAGATGGCATCACCGATGCAATGAATATGGACTTGAATATGGCTGAGATGGCTAGATAGCATCACCGATGCAATGAATATGGACTTGAATGTGGATGAGATGGCTAGATAGCATCACCGATGCAATGAATATGGACTTGAATATGGCTGAGATGGCTAGATAGCATCACAGATGCAATGAATATGGACTTGAATATGGCTGAGACGGCTAGATAGCATCACAGATGCAATGAATATGGACTTGAATATGGATGAGATGGCTAGATAGCATCACCGAAGCAATGAATATGGACTTGAATATGGCTGAGATGGCTAGATAGCCTCACAGATGCAATGAATATGGACTTGAATATGGATGAGATGGCTAGATAGCATCACCGATGCAATGAATATGGACTAGAATATGGATGAGATGGCAAGATAGCATCACCGATGCAATGAATATGGACTTGAATATGGCTGAGATGGATAGATAGCATCACTGATGCAATGAATATGGACTTGAATATGGCTGAGATGGCTAGATGGCATCACCGATGCAATGAATATGGACTTGAATATGGCTGAGATGGCTAGATAGCATCACCGATGCAATGAATATGGACTTGAATGTGGATGAGATGGCTAGATAGCATCACCGATGCAATGAATATGGACTTGAATATGGCTGAGATGGCTAGATAGCATCACTGATGCAATGAATATTAACTTGAATATGGCTGAGACGGCTAGATAGCATCACCGATGCAATGAATATGGACTTGAATATGGCTGAGATGGCAAGATAGCATCAACGATGCAATGAATATGGACTTGAATATGGATGAGATGGCTAGATAGCATCACCGATGCAATGAATATGGAGTAGAATATGGATGAGATGGCAAGATAGCATCACCGATGCAATGAATATGGACTTGAATATGGATGAGATGGCAAGATAGCATCACTGATGCAATGAATATGGACTTGAATATGGATGAGATGGCTAGATAGCATCACCGATGCAATGAATATGGACTTGAATATGGCTGAGATGGCTAGATGGCATCACCGATGCAATGAATATGGACTTGAATATGGCTGAGATGGCTAGATGGCATCACCGATGCAATGAATATGGACTTGAATATGGCTGAGATGGCTAGATGGCATCACCGATGCAATGAATATGGACTTGAATATGGCTGAGATGGCAAGATAGCATCACCGATGCAATGAATATGGACTTGAATATGGCTGAGATGGCTAGATAGCATCACCGATGCAATGAATATGGACTTGAATATGGCTGAGATGGCTAGATAGCATCACCGATGCAATGAATATGGACTTGAATTTCGATGAGATGGCTAGATGGCATCACCGATGCAATGAATATGGACTTGAATATGG
This sequence comes from Heloderma suspectum, assembly GCF_057233095.1. Lineage (NCBI taxonomy): Eukaryota > Metazoa > Chordata > Lepidosauria > Squamata > Helodermatidae > Heloderma > Heloderma suspectum. The sequence continues at coordinate 53,974,717 of NC_139475.1, forward strand.
CTGAGATGGCTAGATAGCATCACCGATGCAATGAATATGGACTTGAATATGGCTGAGATGGCTAGATAGCATCACCGATGCAATGAATATGGACTTGAATATGGCTGAGATGGCTAGATGGCATCTCCGATGCAATGAATATGGACTTGAATATGGCTGAGATGGCTAGATGGCATCACCGATGCAATGAATGGACTTGAATGTGGATGAGATGGCTAGATAGCATCACCGATGTAATGAATATGGACTTGAATATGGCTGAGATGGCTAGATGGCATCACCGATGCAATGAATATGGACTTGAATATGGCTGAGATGGCTAGATGGCATCACCGATGCAATGAATATGGACTTGAATATGGCTGAGATGGCAAGATAGCATCACCGATGCAATGAATATGGACTTGAATATGGCTGAGATGGCTAGATAGCATCACCGATGCAATGAATATGGACTTGAATATGGCTGAGATGGCTAGATAGCATCACCGATGCAATGAATATGGACTTGAATTTCGATGAGATGGCTAGATGGCATCACCGATGCAATGAATATGGACTTGAATATGGCTGAGATGGCTAGATAGCATCACTGATGCAATGAATATGGACTTGAATATGGCTGAGACGGCTAGATAGCATCACCGATGCAATGAATATGGACTTGAGTATGGATGAGATGGCAAGATAGCATCACCGATGCAATGAATATGGACTTGAATATGGATGAGATGGCTAGATAGCATCACCGATGCAATGAATATGGACTAGAATATGGATGAGATGGCAAGATAGCATCACCGATGCAATGAATATGGACTTGAATATGGCTGAGATGGCTAGATGGCATCACCGATGCAATGAATATGGACTTGAATAAGGCTGAGATGGCTAGATGGCATCACCGATGCAATGAATATGGACTTGAATATGGCTGAGACGGCTAGATAGCATCACCGATGCAATGAATATGGACTTGAATATGGATGAGATGGCAAGATAGCATCACCGATGCAATGAATATGGACTTGAATATGGATGAGATGGCTAGATAGCTGAACCGATGCAATGAATATGGTCTTGAATATGGCTGAGATGGCTAGATAGCATCACCGATGCAATGAATATGGACTTGAATGTGGATGAGATGGCTAGATAGCATCACCGATGCAATGAATATGGACTAGAATATGGATGGGATGGCAAGATAGCATCACTGATGCAATGAATATGGACTTGAATATGGCTGACATAGCTAGATAGCATCACTGATGCAATGAATATGGACTTGAATATGGATGAGATGGCTAGATAGCATCACCGATGCAATGAATATGGACTTGAATATGGCTGAGATGGCTAGAGGGCATCACCGATGTAATGAATATGGACTTGAATATGGCTGAGATGGCTAGATAGCATCACCGATGCAATGAATATGGACTTGAATGTGGATGAGATGGCTAGATAGCATCACCGATGCAATGAATATGGACTTGAATATGGCTGAGATGGCTAGATAGCATCACAGATGGAATGAATATGGCCTTGAATATGGCTGAGACGGCTAGATAGCATCACAGATGCAATGAATATGGACTTGAATATGGATGAGATGGCTAGATAGCATCACCGAAGCAATGAATATGGACTTGAATATGGCTGAGATGGCTAGATAGCATCACAGATGCAATGAATATGGACTTGAATATGGATGAGATGGCTAGATAGCATCACCGATGCAATGAATATGGACTAGAATATGGATGAGATGGCAAGATAGCATCACCGATGCAATGAATATGGACTTGAATATGGCTGAGATGGATAGATAGCATCACTGATGCAATGAATATGGACTTGAATATGGCTGAGATGGCTAGATGGCATCACCGATGCAATGAATATGGACTTGAATATGGCTGAGATGGCTAGATAGCATCACCGATGCAATGAATATGGACTTGAATGTGGATGAGATGGCTAGATAGCATCACCGATGCAATGAATATGGACTAGAATATGGATGGGATGGCTAGATAGCATCACTGATGCAATGAATATGGACTTGAATATGGCTGAGACGGCTAGATAGCATCACCGATGCAATGAATATGGACTTGAATATGGCTGAGATGGCAAGATAGCATCAACGATGCAATGAATATGGACTTGAATATGGATGAGATGGCTAGATAGCATCACCGATGCAATGAATATGGACTAGAATATGGATGAGATGGCAAGATAGCATCACCGATGCAATGAATATGGACTTGAATATGGATGAGATGGCAAGATAGCATCACTGATGCAATGAATATGGACTTGAATATGGATGAGATGGCTAGATAGCATCACCGATGCAATGAATATGGACTTGAATATGGCTGAGATGGCTAGATGGCATCACCGATGCAATGAATATGGACTTGAATATGGCTGAGATGGCTAGATGGCATCACCGATGCAATGAATATGGACTTGAATATGGCTGAGATGGCTAGATGGCATCACCGATGCAATGAATATGGACTTGAATATGGCTGAGACGGGTAGATAGCATCACCGATGCAATGAATATGGACTTGAATATGGCTGAGATGGCAAGATAGCATCACCGATGCAATGAATATGGACTTGAATATGGCTGAGATGGCTAGATAGCATCACCGATGCAATGAATATGGACTTGAATATGGCTGAGATGGCTAGATAGCATCACCGATGCAATGAATATGGACTTGAATTTCGATGAGATGGCTAGATGGCATCACCGATGCAATGAATATGGACTTGAATATGGCTGAGATGGCTAGATAGCATCACCGATGCAATGAATATGGACTTGAATATGGCTGAGATGGCTAGATAGCATCACCGATGCAATGAATATGGACTTGAATATGGCTGAGATGGCTAGATGGCATCTCCGATGCAATGAATATGGACTTGAATATGGCTGAGATGGCTAGATGGCATCACCGATGCAATGAATGGACTTGAATGTGGATGAGATGGCTAGATAGCATCACCGATGCAATGAATATGGACTTGAATATGGCTGAGATGGCTAGATGGCATCACCGATGCAATGAATATGGACTTGAATATGGCTGAGACGGGTAGATAGCATCACCGATGCAATGAATATGGACTTGAATATGGCTGATATGGCAAGATAGCATCACCGATGCAATGAATATGGACTTGAATATGGCTGAGATGGCTAGATAGCATCACCGATCCAATGAATATGGACTTGAATATGGCTGAGATGGCTAGATAGCATCACCGATGCAATGAATATGGACTTGAATTTCGATGAGATGGCTAGATGGCATCACCGATGCAATGAATATGGACTTGAATATGGCTGAGATGGCTAAATAGCATCACTGATGCAATGAATATGGACTTGAATATGGCTGAGACGGCTAGATAGCATCACCGATGCAATGAATATGGACTTGAGTATGGATGAGATGGCAAGATAGCATCACCGATGCAATGAATATGGACTTGAATATGGATGAGATGGCTAGATAGCATCACCGATGCAATGAATATGGACTAGAATATGGATGAGATGGCAAGATAGCATCACCGATGCAATGAATATGGACTTGAATATGGCTGAGATGGCTAGATAGCATCACTGATGCAATGAATATGGACTTGAATAAGGCTGAGATGGCTAGATAGCATCACCGATGGAATGAATATGGACTTGAATATGGCTGAGATGGCTAGATGGCATCACCGATGCAATGAATATGGACTTGAATATGGCTGAGATGGCTAGATGGCATCACCGATGCAATGAATATGGACTTGAATATGGCTGAGATGGCTAGATAGCATCACGGATGCAATGAATATGGACTTGAATATGGCTGAGATGGCTAGATAGCATCACCGATGGAATGAATATGGACTTGAATTTGGCTGAGATGGCTAGATGGCATCAACGATGCAATGAACATGGACTTGAATATGGCTGAGATGGCTAGATAGCATCACCGATGCAATGAATATGGACTTGAATGTGGATGAGATGGCTAGATAGCATCACCGATGCAATGAATATGGACTTGAATATGGCTGAGATGGCTAGATAGCATCACAGATGCAATGAATATGGACTTGAATATGGCTGAGACGGCTAGATAGCATCACAGATGCAATGAATATGGACTTGAATATGGATGAGATGGCTAGATAGCATCACCGAAGCAATGAATATGGACTTGAATATGGCTGAGATGGCTAGATGGCATCACCGATGCAATGAATATGGACTTGAATATGGCTGAGACGGCTAGATAGCATCACCGATGCAATGAATATGGACTTGAATATGGATGAGATGGCAAGATAGCATCACCGATGCAATGAATATGGACTTGAATATGGATGAGATGGCTAGATAGCTGAACCGATGCAATGAATATGGACTTGAATATGGCTGAGATGGCTAGATAGCATCACCGATGCAATGAATATGGACTTGAATGTGGATGAGATGGCTAGATAGCATCACCGATGCAATGAATATGGACTAGAATATGGATGGGATGGCAAGATAGCATCACTAATGCAATGAATATGGACTTGAATATGGCTGACATAGCTAGATAGCATCACTGATGCAATGAATATGGACTTGAATATGGATGAGATGGCTAGATAGCATCACCGATGCAATGAATATGGACTTGAATATGGCTGAGATGGCTAGATAGCATCACTGATGCAATGAATATGGACTTGAATATGGCTGAGATGGCTAGATAGCATCACCGATGCAATGAATATGGACTAGAATATGGATGAGATGGCTAGATGGCATCACCGATGCAATGAATATGGACTTGAATATGGCTGAGATGGCTAGATAGCATCACCGATGCAATGAATATGGACTTGAATGTGGATGAGATGGCTAGATAGCATCACCGATGCAATGAATATGGACTTGAATATGGCAGAGATGGCTAGATAGCATCACCGATGCAATGAATATGGACTTGAATATGGCTGAGATGGCTAGATGGCATCACCGATGCAATGAATATGGACTTGAATATGGCTGAGATGGCTAGAGAGCATCACCGATGCAATGAATATGGACTTGAATGTGGATGAGATGGCTAGATGGCATCACCGATGCAATGAATATGGACTTGAATATGGCTGAGATGGCTAGATAGCATCACCGATGCAATGAATATGGACTTGAATATGGATGAGATGGCTAGATAGCATCACCGATGCAATGAATATGGACTTGAATATGGCTGAGATGGCTAGATGGCATCACCGATGCAATGAATATGGACTTGAATTTGGCTGAGATGGCTAGATGGCATCAACGATGCAATGAACATGGACTTGAATATGGCTGAGATGGCTAGATGGCATCACCGATGCAATGAATATGGACTTGAATATGGCTGAGATGGCTAGATGGCATCACCGATGCAATGAATATGGACTTGAATATGGCTGAGATGGCTAGATGGCATCACCGATGCAATGAATATGGACTTGAATATGGCTGAGATGGCTAGATGGCATCACCGATGCAATGAATATGGACTTGAATATGGCTGAGATGGCTAGATGGCATCACCGATGCAATGAATATGGACTTGAATATGGCTGAGATGGCTAGATAGCATCACCGATGCAATGAATGGACTTGAATGTGGATGAGATGGCTAGATAGCATCACCGATGCAATGAATATGGACTTGAATATGGCTGAGATGGCTAGATGGCATCACCGATGCAATGAATATGGACTTGAATATGGCTGAGATGGCAAGATAGCATCACCGATGCAATGAATATGGACTTGAATATGGATGGGATGGCTAGATAGCATCACCGATGCAATGAATATGGACTTGAATATGGCTGAGATGGCTAGATAGCATCACCGATGCAATGAATATGGACTTGAATGTGGATGAGATGGCTAGATAGCATCACCGATGCAATGAATATGGACTAGAATATGGATGGGATGGCAAGATAGCATCACTGATGCAATGAATATGGACTTGAATATGGCTGACATAGCTAGATAGCATCACCGATGCAATGAATATGGACTTGAATATGGATGAGATGGCTAGATAGCATCACCGATGCAATGAATATGGACTTGAATATGGCTGAGATGGCTAGATAGCATCACTGATGCAATGAATATGGACTTGAATATGGCTGAGATGGCTAGATAGCATCACCGATGGAATGAATATGGACTTGAATTTGGCTGAGATGGCTAGATGGCATCAAGGATGCAATGAACATGGACTTGAATATGGCTGAGATGGCTAGATGGCATCACCGATGCAATGAATATGGACTTGAATATGGCTGAGATGGCTAGATGGCATCACCGATGCAATGAATATGGACTTGAATATGGCTGAGATGGCTAGATAGCATCACGGATGCAATGAATATGGACTTGAATATGGCTGAGATGGCTAGATAGCATCACCGATGGAATGAATATGGACTTGAATTTGGCTGAGATGGCTAGATGGCATCAACGATGCAATGAACATGGACTTGAATATGGCTGAGATGGCTAGATGGCATCACCGATGCAATGAATATGGACTTGAATATGGCTGAGATGGCTAGATGGCATCACCGATGCAATGAATATGGACTTGAATATGGCTGAGATGGCTAGATAGCATCACCGATGCAATGAATATGGACTTGAATGTGGATGAGATGGCTAGATAGCATCACCGATGCAATGAATATGGACTTGAATATGGCTGAGATGGCTAGATAGCATCACAGATGCAATGAATATGGACTTGAATATGGCTGAGACGGCTAGATAGCATCACAGATGCAATGAATATGGACTTGAATATGGATGAGATGGCTAGATAGCATCACCGAAGCAATGAATATGGACTTGAATATGGCTGAGATGGCTAGATAGCCTCACAGATGCAATGAATATGGACTTGAATATGGATGAGATGGCTAGATAGCATCACCGATGCAATGAATATGGACTAGAATATGGATGAGATGGCAAGATAGCATCACCGATGCAATGAATATGGACTTGAATATGGCTGAGATGGATAGATAGCATCACTGATGCAATGAATATGGACTTGAATATGGCTGAGATGGCTAGATGGCATCACCGATGCAATGAATATGGACTTGAATATGGCTGAGATGGCTAGATAGCATCACCGATGCAATGAATATGGACTTGAATGTGGATGAGATGGCTAGATAGCATCACCGATGCAATGAATATGGACTTGAATATGGCTGAGATGGCTAGATAGCATCACTGATGCAATGAATATTAACTTGAATATGGCTGAGACGGCTAGATAGCATCACCGATGCAATGAATATGGACTTGAATATGGCTGAGATGGCAAGATAGCATCAACGATGCAATGAATATGGACTTGAATATGGATGAGATGGCTAGATAGCATCACCGATGCAATGAATATGGACTAGAATATGGATGAGATGGCAAGATAGCATCACCGATGCAATGAATATGGACTTGAATATGGATGAGATGGCAAGATAGCATCACTGATGCAATGAATATGGACTTGAATATGGATGAGATGGCTAGATAGCATCACCGATGCAATGAATATGGACTTGAATATGGCTGAGATGGCTAGATGGCATCACCGATGCAATGAATATGGACTTGAATATGGCTGAGATGGCTAGATGGCATCACCGATGCAATGAATATGGACTTGAATATGGCTGAGATGGCTAGATGGCATCACCGATGCAATGAATATGGACTTGAATATGGCTGAGATGGCAAGATAGCATCACCGATGCAATGAATATGGACTTGAATATGGCTGAGATGGCTAGATAGCATCACCGATGCAATGAATATGGACTTGAATATGGCTGAGATGGCTAGATAGCATCACCGATGCAATGAATATGGACTTGAATTTCGATGAGATGGCTAGATGGCATCACCGATGCAATGAATATGGACTTGAATATGGCTGAGATGGCTAGATAGCATCACCGATGCAATGAATATGGACTTGAATATGGCTGAGATGGCTAGATAGCATCACCGATGCAATGAATATGGACTTGAATATGGCTGAGATGGCTAGATGGCATCAACGATGCAATGAATATGGACTTGAATATGGCTGAGATGGCTAGATGGCATCACCGATGCAATGAATGGACTTGAATGTGGATGAGATGGCTAGATAGCATCACCGATGCAATGAATATGGACTTGAATATGGCTGAGATGGCTAGATGGCATCACCGATGCAATGAATATGGACTTGAATATGGCTGAGATGGCTAGATGGCATCACCGATGCAATGAATATGGACTTGAATATGGCTGAGATGGCAAGATAGCATCACCGATGCAATGAATATGGACTTGAATATGGCTGAGATGGCTAGATAGCATCACCGATGCAATGAATATGGACTTGAATATGGCTGAGATGGCTAGATAGCATCACCGATGCAATGAATATGGACTTGAATTTCGATGAGATGGCTAGATGGCATCACCGATGCAATGAATATGGACTTGAATATGGCTGAGATGGCTAGATAGCATCACTGATGCAATGAATATGGACTTGAATATGGCTGAGACGGCTAGATAGCATCACCGATGCAATGAATATGGACTTGAGTATGGATGAGATGGCAAGATAGCATCACCGATGCAATGAATATGGACTTGAATATGGATGAGATGGCTAGATAGCATCACCGATGCAATGAATATGGACTAGAATATGGATGAGATGGCAAGATAGCATCACCGATGCAATGAATATGGACTTGAATATGGCTGAGATGGCTAGATGGCATCACCGATGCAATGAATATGGACTTGAATAAGGCTGAGATGGCTAGATGGCATCACCGATGCAATGAATATGGACTTGAATATGGCTGAGACGGCTAGATAGCATCACCGATGCAATGAATATGGACTTGAATATGGATGAGATGGCAAGATAGCATCACCGATGCAATGAATATGGACTTGAATATGGATGAGATGGCTAGATAGCTGAACCGATGCAATGAATATGGTCTTGAATATGGCTGAGATGGCTAGATAGCATCACCGATGCAATGAATATGGACTTGAATGTGGATGAGATGGCTAGATAGCATCACCGATGCAATGAATATGGACTTGAATATGGCTGAGATGGCTAGATGGCATCACCGATGCAATGAATATGGACTTGAATATGGCTGAGATGGCTAGATGGCATCACCGATGCAATGAATATGGACTTGAATTTGGCTGAGATGGCTAGATGGCATCACCGATGCAATGAACATGGACTTGAATATGGCTGAGATGGCTAGATGGCATCACCGATGCAATGAATATGGACTCGAATATGGCTGAGATGGCTAGATGGCATCACCGATGCAATGAATATGGACTTGAATATGGCGGAGACGGGTAGATAGCATCACCGATGCAATGAATATGGACTTGAATATGGATGAGATGGCAAGATAGCATCACCGATGCAATGAATATGGACGTGAATATGGATGAGATGGCTAGATAGCTGAACCGATGCAATGAATATGGACTTGAATATGGCTGAGATGGCTAGATAGCATCACCGATGCAATGAATATGGACTTGAATGTGGATGAGATGGCTAGATAGCATCACCGATGCAATGAATATGGACTAGAATATGGATGGGATGGCAAGATAGCATCACTGATGCAATGAATATGGACTTGAATATGGCTGACATAGCTAGATAGCATCACTGATGCAATGAATATGGACTTGAATATGGATGAGATGGCTAGATAGCATCACCGATGCAATGAATATGGACTTGAATATGGCTGAGATGGCTAGATAGCATCACTGATGCAATGAATATGGACTTGAATATGGCTGAGATGGCTAGATAGCATCACCGATGCAATGAATATGGACTAGAATATGGATGAGATGGCTAGATGGCATCACCGATGCAATGAATATGGACTTGAATATGGCTGAGATGGCTAGATAGCATCACCGATGCAATGAATATGGACTTGAATGTGGATGAGATGGCTAGATAGCATCACCGATGCAATGAATATGGACTTGAATATGGCAGAGATGGCTAGATAGCATCACCGATGCAATGAATATGGACTTGAATATGGCTGAGATGGCTAGATGGCATCACCGATGCAATGAATATGGACTTGAATATGGCTGAGATGGCTAGAGAGCATCACCGATGCAATGAATATGGACTTGAATGTGGATGAGATGGCTAGATGGCATCACCGATGCAATGAATATGGACTTGAATATGGCTGAGATGGCTAGATAGCATCACCGATGCAATGAATATGGACTTGAATATGGATGAGATGGCTAGATAGCATCACCGATGCAATGAATATGGACTTGAATATGGCTGAGATGGCTAGATGGCATCACCGATGCAATGAATATGGACTTGAATTTGGCTGAGATGGCTAGATGGCATCAACGATGCAATGAACATGGACTTGAATATGGCTGAGATGGCTAGATGGCATCACCGATGCAATGAATATGGACTTGAATATGGCTGAGATGGCTAGATGGCATCACCGATGCAATGAATATGGACTTGAATATGGCTGAGATGGCTAGATAGCATCACCGATGCAATCAATATGGACTTGAATGTGGATGAGATGGCTAGATAGCATCACCGATGCAATGAATATGGACTTGAATATGGCTGAGATGGCTAGAGAGCATCACTGATGCAATGAATATGGACTTGAATATGGCTGAGACGGCTAGATAGCATCACCGATGCAATGAATATGGACTTGAATATGGCTGAGATGGCAAGATAGCATCACCGATGCAATGAATATGGACTTGAATATGGATGAGATGGCTAGATAGCATCACCGATGCAATGAATATGGACTTGAATATGGCTGAGATGGCTAGATAGCATCACCGATGCAATGAATATGGACTTGAATATGGCTGAGATGGCTAGATGGCATCACCGATGCAATGAATATGGACTTGAATATGGCTGAGATGGCTAGATGGCATCACCGATGCAATGAATATGGACTTGAATATGGCTGAGATGGCTAGATGGCATCACCGATGCAATGAATATGGACTTGAATATGGCTGAGATGGCTAGATAGCATCACCGATGCAATGAATGGACTTGAATGTGGATGAGATGGCTAGATAGCATCACCGATGCAATGAATATGGACTTGAATATGGCTGAGATGGCTAGATGGCATCACCGATGCAATGAATATGGACTTGAATATGGCTGAGATGGCAAGATAGCATCACCGATGCAATGAATATGGACTTGAATATGGATGGGATGGCTAGATAGCATCACCGATGCAATGAATATGGACTTGAATATGGCTGAGATGGCTAGATAGCATCACCGATGCAATGAATATGGACTTGAATGTGGATGAGATGGCTAGATAGCATCACCGATGCAATGAATATGGACTAGAATATGGATGGGATGGCAAGATAGCATCACTGATGCAATGAATATGGACTTGAATATGGCTGACATAGCTAGATAGCATCACCGATGCAATGAATATGGACTTGTATATGGATGAGATGGCTAGATAGCATCACCGATGCAATGAATATGGACTTGAATATGGCTGAGATGGCTAGATAGCATCACTGATGCAATGAATATGGACTTGAATATGGCTGAGATGGCTAGATAGCATCACCGATGGAATGAATATGGACTTGAATTTGGCTGAGATGGCTAGATGGCATCAAGGATGCAATGAACATGGACTTGAATATGGCTGAGATGGCTAGATGGCATCACCGATGCAATGAATATGGACTTGAATATGGCTGAGATGGCTAGATGGCATCACCGATGCAATGAATATGGACTTGAATATGGCTGAGATGGCTAGATAGCATCACGGATGCAATGAATATGGACTTGAATATGGCTGAGATGGCTAGATAGCATCACCGATGGAATGAATATGGACTTGAATTTGGCTGAGATGGCTAGATGGCATCAACGATGCAATGAACATGGACTTGAATATGGCTGAGATGGCTAGATGGCATCACCGATGCAATGAATATGGACTTGAATATGGCTGAGATGGCTAGATGGCATCACCGATGCAATGAATATGGACTTGAATATGGCTGAGATGGCTAGATAGCATCACCGATGCAATGAATATGGACTTGAATGTGGATGAGATGGCTAGATAGCATCACCGATGCAATGAATATGGACTTGAATATGGCTGAGATGGCTAGATAGCATCACAGATGCAATGAATATGGACTTGAATATGGCTGAGACGGCTAGATAGCATCACAGATGCAATGAATATGGACTTGAATATGGATGAGATGGCTAGATAGCATCACCGAAGCAATGAATATGGACTTGAATATGGCTGAGATGGCTAGATAGCCTCACAGATGCAATGAATATGGACTTGAATATGGATGAGATGGCTAGATAGCATCACCGATGCAATGAATATGGACTAGAATATGGATGAGATGGCAAGATAGCATCACCGATGCAATGAATATGGACTTGAATATGGCTGAGATGGATAGATAGCATCACTGATGCAATGAATATGGACTTGAATATGGCTGAGATGGCTAGATGGCATCACCGATGCAATGAATATGGACTTGAATATGGCTGAGATGGCTAGATAGCATCACCGATGCAATGAATATGGACTTGAATGTGGATGAGATGGCTAGATAGCATCACCGATGCAATGAATATGGACTTGAATATGGCTGAGATGGCTAGATAGCATCACTGATGCAATGAATATTAACTTGAATATGGCTGAGACGGCTAGATAGCATCACCGATGCAATGAATATGGACTTGAATATGGCTGAGATGGCAAGATAGCATCAACGATGCAATGAATATGGACTTGAATATGGATGAGATGGCTAGATAGCATCACCGATGCAATGAATATGGAGTAGAATATGGATGAGATGGCAAGATAGCATCACCGATGCAATGAATATGGACTTGAATATGGATGAGATGGCAAGATAGCATCACTGATGCAATGAATATGGACTTGAATATGGATGAGATGGCTAGATAGCATCACCGATGCAATGAATATGGACTTGAATATGGCTGAGATGGCTAGATGGCATCACCGATGCAATGAATATGGACTTGAATATGGCTGAGATGGCTAGATGGCATCACCGATGCAATGAATATGGACTTGAATATGGCTGAGATGGCTAGATGGCATCACCGATGCAATGAATATGGACTTGAATATGGCTGAGATGGCAAGATAGCATCACCGATGCAATGAATATGGACTTGAATATGGCTGAGATGGCTAGATAGCATCACCGATGCAATGAATATGGACTTGAATATGGCTGAGATGGCTAGATAGCATCACCGATGCAATGAATATGGACTTGAATTTCGATGAGATGGCTAGATGGCATCACCGATGCAATGAATATGGACTTGAATATGGCTGAGATGGCTAGATAGCATCACCGATGCAATGAATATGGACTTGAATATGGCTGAGATGGCTAGATAGCATCACCGATGCAATGAATATGGACTTGAATATGGCTGAGATGGCTAGATGGCATCTCCGATGCAATGAATATGGACTTGAATATGGCTGAGATGGCTAGATGGCATCACCGATGCAATGAATGGACTTGAATGTGGATGAGATGGCTAGATAGCATCACCGATGTAATGAATATGGACTTGAATATGGCTGAGATGGCTAGATGGCATCACCGATGCAATGAATATGGACTTGAATATGGCTGAGATGGCTAGATGGCATCACCGATGCAATGAATATGGACTTGAATATGGCTGAGATGGCAAGATAGCATCACCGATGCAATGAATATGGACTTGAATATGGCTGAGATGGCTAGATAGCATCACCGATGCAATGAATATGGACTTGAATATGGCTGAGATGGCTAGATAGCATCACCGATGCAATGAATATGGACTTGAATTTCGATGAGATGGCTAGATGGCATCACCGATGCAATGAATATGGACTTGAATATGGCTGAGATGGCTAGATAGCATCACTGATGCAATGAATATGGACTTGAATATGGCTGAGACGGCTAGATAGCATCACCGATGCAATGAATATGGACTTGAGTATGGATGAGATGGCAAGATAGCATCACCGATGCAATGAATATGGACTTGAATATGGATGAGATGGCTAGATAGCATCACCGATGCAATGAATATGGACTAGAATATGGATGAGATGGCAAGATAGCATCACCGATGCAATGAATATGGACTTGAATATGGCTGAGATGGCTAGATGGCATCACCGATGCAATGAATATGGACTTGAATAAGGCTGAGATGGCTAGATGGCATCACCGATGCAATGAATATGGACTTGAATATGGCTGAGACGGCTAGATAGCATCACCGATGCAATGAATATGGACTTGAATATGGATGAGATGGCAAGATAGCATCACCGATGCAATGAATATGGACTTGAATATGGATGAGATGGCTAGATAGCTGAACCGATGCAATGAATATGGTCTTGAATATGGCTGAGATGGCTAGATAGCATCACCGATGCAATGAATATGGACTTGAATGTGGATGAGATGGCTAGATAGCATCACCGATGCAATGAATATGGACTAGAATATGGATGGGATGGCAAGATAGCATCACTGATGCAATGAATATGGACTTGAATATGGCTGACATAGCTAGATAGCATCACTGATGCAATGAATATGGACTTGAATATGGATGAGATGGCTAGATAGCATCACCGATGCAATGAATATGGACTTGAATATGGCTGAGATGGCTAGAGGGCATCACCGATGTAATGAATATGGACTTGAATATGGCTGAGATGGCTAGATAGCATCACCGATGCAATGAATATGGACTTGAATGTGGATGAGATGGCTAGATAGCATCACCGATGCAATGAATATGGACTTGAATATGGCTGAGATGGCTAGATAGCATCACAGATGGAATGAATATGGCCTTGAATATGGCTGAGACGGCTAGATAGCATCACAGATGCAATGAATATGGACTTGAATATGGATGAGATGGCTAGATAGCATCACCGAAGCAATGAATATGGACTTGAATATGGCTGAGATGGCTAGATAGCATCACAGATGCAATGAATATGGACTTGAATATGGATGAGATGGCTAGATAGCATCACCGATGCAATGAATATGGACTAGAATATGGATGAGATGGCAAGATAGCATCACCGATGCAATGAATATGGACTTGAATATGGCTGAGATGGATAGATAGCATCACTGATGCAATGAATATGGACTTGAATATGGCTGAGATGGCTAGATGGCATCACCGATGCAATGAATATGGACTTGAATATGGCTGAGATGGCTAGATAGCATCACCGATGCAATGAATATGGACTTGAATGTGGATGAGATGGCTAGATAGCATCACCGATGCAATGAATATGGACTAGAATATGGATGGGATGGCTAGATAGCATCACTGATGCAATGAATATGGACTTGAATATGGCTGAGACGGCTAGATAGCATCACCGATGCAATGAATATGGACTTGAATATGGCTGAGATGGCAAGATAGCATCAACGATGCAATGAATATGGACTTGAATATGGATGAGATGGCTAGATAGCATCACCGATGCAATGAATATGGACTAGAATATGGATGAGATGGCAAGATAGCATCACCGATGCAATGAATATGGACTTGAATATGGATGAGATGGCAAGATAGCATCACTGATGCAATGAATATGGACTTGAATATGGATGAGATGGCTAGATAGCATCACCGATGCAATGAATATGGACTTGAATATGGCTGAGATGGCTAGATGGCATCACCGATGCAATGAATATGGACTTGAATATGGCTGAGATGGCTAGATGGCATCACCGATGCAATGAATATGGACTTGAATATGGCTGAGATGGCTAGATGGCATCACCGATGCAATGAATATGGACTTGAATATGGCTGAGACGGGTAGATAGCATCACCGATGCAATGAATATGGACTTGAATATGGCTGAGATGGCAAGATAGCATCACCGATGCAATGAATATGGACTTGAATATGGCTGAGATGGCTAGATAGCATCACCGATGCAATGAATATGGACTTGAATATGGCTGAGATGGCTAGATAGCATCACCGATGCAATGAATATGGACTTGAATTTCGATGAGATGGCTAGATGGCATCACCGATGCAATGAATATGGACTTGAATATGGCTGAGATGGCTAGATAGCATCACCGATGCAATGAATATGGACTTGAATATGGCTGAGATGGCTAGATAGCATCACCGATGCAATGAATATGGACTTGAATATGGCTGAGATGGCTAGATGGCATCTCCGATGCAATGAATATGGACTTGAATATGGCTGAGATGGCTAGATGGCATCACCGATGCAATGAATGGACTTGAATGTGGATGAGATGGCTAGATAGCATCACCGATGCAATGAATATGGACTTGAATATGGCTGAGATGGCTAGATGGCATCACCGATGCAATGAATATGGACTTGAATATGGCTGAGACGGGTAGATAGCATCACCGATGCAATGAATATGGACTTGAATATGGCTGATATGGCAAGATAGCATCACCGATGCAATGAATATGGACTTGAATATGGCTGAGATGGCTAGATAGCATCACCGATCCAATGAATATGGACTTGAATATGGCTGAGATGGCTAGATAGCATCACCGATGCAATGAATATGGACTTGAATTTCGATGAGATGGCTAGATGGCATCACCGATGCAATGAATATGGACTTGAATATGGCTGAGATGGCTAAATAGCATCACTGATGCAATGAATATGGACTTGAATATGGCTGAGACGGCTAGATAGCATCACCGATGCAATGAATATGGACTTGAGTATGGATGAGATGGCAAGATAGCATCACCGATGCAATGAATATGGACTTGAATATGGATGAGATGGCTAGATAGCATCACCGATGCAATGAATATGGACTAGAATATGGATGAGATGGCAAGATAGCATCACCGATGCAATGAATATGGACTTGAATATGGCTGAGATGGCTAGATAGCATCACTGATGCAATGAATATGGACTTGAATAAGGCTGAGATGGCTAGATAGCATCACCGATGGAATGAATATGGACTTGAATATGGCTGAGATGGCTAGATGGCATCACCGATGCAATGAATATGGACTTGAATATGGCTGAGATGGCTAGATGGCATCACCGATGCAATGAATATGGACTTGAATATGGCTGAGATGGCTAGATAGCATCACGGATGCAATGAATATGGACTTGAATATGGCTGAGATGGCTAGATAGCATCACCGATGGAATGAATATGGACTTGAATTTGGCTGAGATGGCTAGATGGCATCAACGATGCAATGAACATGGACTTGAATATGGCTGAGATGGCTAGATAGCATCACCGATGCAATGAATATGGACTTGAATGTGGATGAGATGGCTAGATAGCATCACCGATGCAATGAATATGGACTTGAATATGGCTGAGATGGCTAGATAGCATCACAGATGCAATGAATATGGACTTGAATATGGCTGAGACGGCTAGATAGCATCACAGATGCAATGAATATGGACTTGAATATGGATGAGATGGCTAGATAGCATCACCGAAGCAATGAATATGGACTTGAATATGGCTGAGATGGCTAGATAGCCTCACAGATGCAATGAATATGGACTTGAATATGGATGAGATGGCTAGATAGCATCACCGATGCAATGAATATGGACTAGAATATGGATGAGATGGCAAGATAGCATCACCGATGCAATGAATATGGACTTGAATATGGCTGAGATGGATAGATAGCATCACTGATGCAATGAATATGGACTTGAATATGGCTGAGATGGCTAGATGGCATCACCGATGCAATGAATATGGACTTGAATATGGCTGAGATGGCTAGATAGCATCACCGATGCAATGAATATGGACTTGAATGTGGATGAGATGGCTAGATAGCATCACCGATGCAATGAATATGGACTTGAATATGGATGAGATGGCTAGATAGCATCACCGATGCAATGAATATGGACTAGAATATGGATGAGATGGAAAGATAGCATCACCGATGCAATGAATATGGACTTGAATATGGCTGAGATGGCTAGATGGCATCACCGATGCAATGAATATGGACTTGAATAAGGCTGAGATGGCTAGATGGCATCACCGATGCAATGAATATGGACTTGAATATGGCTGAGACGGCTAGATAGCATCACCGATGCAATGAATATGGACTTGAATATGGATGAGATGGCAAGATAGCATCACCGATGCAATGAATATGGACTTGAATATGGATGAGATGGCTAGATAGCTGAACCGATGCAATGAATATGGTCTTGAATATGGCTGAGATGGCTAGATAGCATCACCGATGCAATGAATATGGACTTGAATGTGGATGAGATGGCTAGATAGCATCACCGATGCAATGAATATGGACTAGAATATGGATGGGATGGCAAGATAGCATCACTGATGCAATGAATATGGACTTGAATATGGCTGACATAGCTAGATAGCATCACTGATGCAATGAATATGGACTTGAATATGGATGAGATGGCTAGATAGCATCACCGATGCAATGAATATGGACTTGAATATGGCTGAGATGGCTAGATGGCATCACCGATGTAATGAATATGGACTTGAATATGGCTGAGATGGCTAGATAGCATCACCGATGCAATGAATATGGACTTGAATGTGGATGAGATGGCTAGATAGCATCACCGATGCAATGAATATGGACTTGAATATGGCTGAGATGGCTAGATAGCATAACAGATGGAATGAATATGGCCTTGAATATGGCTGAGACGGCTAGATAGCATCACAGATGCAATGAATATGGACTTGAATATGGATGAGATGGCTAGATAGCATCACCGAAGCAATGAATATGGACTTGAATATGGCTGAGATGGCTAGATAGCATCACAGATGCAATGAATATGGACTTGAATATGGATGAGATGGCTAGATAGCATCACCGATGCAATGAATATGGACTAGAATATGGATGAGATGGCAAGATAGCATCACCGATGCAATGAATATGGACTTGAATATGGCTGAGATGGATAGATAGCATCACTGATGCAATGAATATGGACTTGAATATGGCTGAGATGGCTAGATGGCATCACCGATGCAATGAATATGGACTTGAATATGGCTGAGATGGCTAGATAGCATCACCGATGCAATGAATATGGACTTGAATGTGGATGAGATGGCTAGATAGCATCACCGATGCAATGAATATGGACTTGAATATGGCTGAGATGGCTAGATAGCATCACTGATGCAATGAATATGGACTTGAATATGGCTGAGACGGCTAGATAGCATCACCGATGCAATGAATATGGACTTGAATATGGCTGAGATGGCAAGATAGCATCAACGATGCAATGAATATGGACTGGAATATGGATGAGATGGCTAGATAGCATCACCGATGCAATGAATATGGACTAGAATATGGATGAGATGGCAAGATAGCATCACCGATGCAATGAATATGGACTTGAATATGGATGAGATGGCAAGATAGCATCACTGATGCAATGAATATGGACTTGAATATGGATGAGATGGCTAGATAGCATCACCGATGCAATGAATATGGACTTGAATATGGCTGAGATGGCTAGATGGCATCACCGATGCAATGAATATGGACTTGAATATGGCTGAGATGGCTAGATGGCATCACCGATGCAATGAATATGGACTTGAATATGGCTGAGATGGCTAGATGGCATCACCGATGCAATGAATATGGACTTGAATATGGCTGAGACGGGTAGATAGCATCACCGATGCAATGAATATGGACTTGAATATGGCTGAGATGGCAAGATAGCATCACCGATGCAATGAATATGGACTTGAATATGGCTGAGATGGCTAGATAGCATCACCGATGCAATGAATATGGACTTGAATATGGCTGAGATGGCTAGATAGCATCACCGATGCAATGAATATGGACTTGAATTTCGATGAGATGGCTAGATGGCATCACCGATGCAATGAATATGGACTTGAATATGGCTGAGATGGCTAGATAGCATCACCGATGCAATGAATATGGACTTGAATATGGCTGAGATGGCTAGATAGCATCACCGATGCAATGAATATGGACTTGAATATGGCTGAGATGGCTAGATGGCATCTCCGATGCAATGAATATGGACTTGAATATGGCTGAGATGGCTAGATGGCATCACCGATGCAATGAATGGACTTGAATGTGGATGAGATGGCTAGATAGCATCACCGATGCAATGAATATGGACTTGAATATGGCTGAGATGGCTAGATGGCATCACCGATGCAATGAATATGGACTTGAATATGGCTGAGACGGGTAGATAGCATCACCGATGCAATGAATATGGACTTGAATATGGCTGATATGGCAAGATAGCATCACCGATGCAATGAATATGGACTTGAATATGGCTGAGATGGCTAGATAGCATCACCGATGCAATGAATATGGACTTGAATATGGCTGAGATGGCTAGATAGCATCACCGATGCAATGAATATGGACTTGAATTTCGATGAGATGGCTAGATGGCATCACCGATGCAATGAATATGGACTTGAATATGGCTGAGATGGCTAAATAGCATCACTGATGCAATGAATATGGACTTGAATATGGCTGAGACGGCTAGATAGCATCACCGATGCAATGAATATGGACTTGAGTATGGATGAGATGGCAAGATAGCATCACCGATGCAATGAATATGGACTTGAATATGGATGAGATGGCTAGATAGCATCACCGATGCAATGAATATGGACTAGAATATGGATGAGATGGCAAGATAGCATCACCGATGCAATGAATATGGACTTGAATATGGCTGAGATGGCTAGATAGCATCACTGATGCAATGAATATGGACTTGAATAAGGCTGAGATGGCTAGATAGCATCACCGATGGAATGAATATGGACTTGAATATGGCTGAGATGGCTAGATGGCATCACCGATGCAATGAATATGGACTTGAATATGGCTGAGATGGCTAGATGGCATCACCGATGCAATGAATATGGACTTGAATATGGCTGAGATGGCTAGATAGCATCACGGATGCAATGAAGATGGACTTGAATATGGCTGAGATGGCTAGATAGCATCACCGATGGAATGAATATGGACTTGAATTTGGCTGAGATGGCTAGATGGCATCAACGATGCAATGAACATGGACTTGAATATGGCTGAGATGGCTAGATGGCATCACTGATGCAATGAATATGGACTTGAATATGGCTGAGATGGCTAGATGGCATCACCGATGCAATGAATATGGACTTGAATATGGCTGAGATGGCTAGATAGCATCACCGATGCAATGAATATGGACTTGAATGTGGATGAGATGGCTAGATAGCATCACCGATGCAATGAATATGGACTTGAATATGGCTGAGATGGCTAGATAGCATCACAGATGCAATGAATATGGACTTGAATATGGCTGAGACGGATAGATAGCATCACAGATGCAATGAATATGGACTTGAATATGGATGAGATGGCTAGATAGCATCACCGAAGCAATGAATATGGACTTGAATATGGCTGAGATGGCTAGATAGCCTCACAGATGCAATGAATATGGACTTGAATATGGATGAGATGGCTAGATAGCATCACCGATGCAATGAATATGGACTAGAATATGGATGAGATGGCAAGATAGCATCACCGATGCAATGAATATGGACTTGAATATGGCTGAGATGGATAGATAGCATCACTGATGCAATGAATATGGACTTGAATATGGCTGAGATGGCTAGATGGCATCACCGATGCAATGAATATGGACTTGAATATGGCTGAGATGGCTAGATAGCATCACCGATGCAATGAATATGGACTTGAATGTGGATGAGATGGCTAGATAGCATCACCGATGCAATGAATATGGACTTGAATATGGCTGAGATGGCTAGATAGCATCACTGATGCAATGAATATTAACTTGAATATGGCTGAGACGGCTAGATAGCATCACCGATGCAATGAATATGGACTTGAATATGGCTGAGATGGCAAGATAGCATCAACGATGCAATGAATATGGACTTGAATATGGATGAGATGGCTAGATAGCATCACCGATGCAATGAATATGGACTAGAATATGGATGAGATGGCAAGATAGCATCACCGATGCAATGAATATGGACTTGAATATGGATGAGATGGCAAGATAGCATCACTGATGCAATGAATATGGACTTGAATATGGATGAGATGGCTAGATAGCATCACCGATGCAATGAATATGGACTTGAATATGGCTGAGATGGCTAGATGGCATCACCGATGCAATGAATATGGACTTGAATATGGCTGAGATGGCTAGATGGCATCACCGATGCAATGAATATGGACTTGAATATGGCTGAGATGGCTAGATGGCATCACCGATGCAATGAATATGGACTTGAATATGGCTGAGATGGCAAGATAGCATCACCGATGCAATGAATATGGACTTGAATATGGCTGAGATGGCTAGATAGCATCACCGATGCAATGAATATGGACTTGAATATGGCTGAGATGGCTAGATAGCATCACCGATGCAATGAATATGGACTTGAATTTCGATGAGATGGCTAGATGGCATCACCGATGCAATGAATATGGACTTGAATATGGCTGAGATGGCTAGATAGCATCACCGATGCAATGAATATGGACTTGAATATGGCTGAGATGGCTAGATAGCATCACCGATGCAATGAATATGGACTTGAATATGGCTGAGATGGCTAGATGGCATCTCCGATGCAATGAATATGGACTTGAATATGGCTGAGATGGCTAGATGGCATCACCGATGCAATGAATGGACTTGAATGTGGATGAGATGGCTAGATAGCATCACCGATGCAATGAATATGGACTTGAATATGGCTGAGATGGCTAGATGGCATCACCGATGCAATGAATATGGACTTGAATATGGCTGAGACGGGTAGATAGCATCACCGATGCAATGAATATGGACTTGAGTATGGCTGAGATGGCAAGATAGCATCACCGATGCAATGAATATGGACTTGAATATGGCTGAGATGGCTAGATAGCATCACCGATGCAATGAATATGGACTTGAATATGGCTGAGATGGCTAGATAGCATCACCGATGCAATGAATATGGACTTGAATTTCGATGAGATGGCTAGATGGCATCACCGATGCAATGAATATGGACTTGAATATGGCTGAGATGGCTAGATAGCATCACTGATGCAATGAATATGGACTTGAATATGGCTGAGACGGCTAGATAGCATCACCGATGCAATGAATATGGACTTGAGTATGGATGAGATGGCAAGATAGCATCACCGATGCAATGAATATGGACTTGAATATGGATGAGATGGCTAGATAGCATCACCGATGCAATGAATATGGACTAGAATATGGATGAGATGGCAAGATAGCATCACCGATGCAATGAATATGGACTTGAATATGGCTGAGATGGCTAGATGGCATCACCGATGCAATGAATATGGACTTGAATAAGGCTGAGATGGCTAGATGGCATCACCGATGCAATGAATATGGACTTGAATATGGCTGAGACGGCTAGATAGCATCACCGATGCAATGAATATGGACTTGAATATGGATGAGATGGCAAGATAGCATCACCGATGCAATGAATATGGACTTGAATATGGATGAGATGGCTAGATAGCTGAACCGATGCAATGAATATGGTCTTGAATATGGCTGAGATGGCTAGATAGCATCACCGATGCAATGAATATGGACTTGAATGTGGATGAGATGGCTAGATAGCATCACCGATGCACTGAATATGGACTAGAATATGGATGGGATGGCAAGATAGCATCACTGATGCAATGAATATGGACTTGAACATGGCTGACATAGCTAGATAGCATCACTGATGCAATGAATATGGACTTGAATATGGATGAGATGGCTAGATAGCATCACCGATGCAATGAATATGGACTTGAATATGGCTGAGATGGCTAGATGGCATCACCGATGTAATGAATATGGACTTGAATATGGCTGAGATGGCTAGATAGCATCACCGATGCAATGAATATGGACTTGAATGTGGATGAGATGGCTAGATAGCATCACCGATGCAATGAATATGGACTTGAATATGGCTGAGATGGCTAGATAGCATCACAGATGGAATGAATATGGCCTTGAATATGGCTGAGACGGCTAGATAGCATCACAGATGCAATGAATATGGACTTGAATATGGATGAGATGGCTAGATAGCATCACCGAAGCAATGAATATGGACTTGAATATGGCTGAGATGGCTAGATAGCATCACAGATGCAATGAATATGGACTTGAATATGGATGAGATGGCTAGATAGCATCACCGATGCAATGAATATGGACTAGAATATGGATGAGATGGCAAGATAGCATCACCGATGCAATGAATATGGACTTGAATATGGCTGAGATGGATAGATAGCATCACTGATGCAATGAATATGGACTTGAATATGGCTGAGATGGCTAGATGGCATCACCGATGCAATGAATATGGACTTGAATATGGCTGAGATGGCTAGATAGCATCACCGATGCAATGAATATGGACTTGAATGTGGATGAGATGGCTAGATAGCATCACCGATGCAATGAATATGGACTTGAATATGGCTGAGATGGCTAGATAGCATCACCGATGCAATGAATATGGACTTGAATTTCGATGAGATGGCTAGATGGCATCACCGATGCAATGAATATGGACTTGAATATGGCTGAGATGGCTAGATAGCATCACCGATGCAATGAATATGGACTTGAATATGGCTGAGATGGCTAGATAGCATCACCGATGCAATGAATATGGACTTGAATATGGCTGAGATGGCTAGATGGCATCTCCGATGCAATGAATATGGACTTGAATATGGCTGAGATGGCTAGATGGCATCACCGATGCAATGAATGGACTTGAATGTGGATGAGATGGCTAGATAGCATCACCGATGCAATGAATATGGACTTGAATATGGCTGAGATGGCTAGATGGCATCACCGATGCAATGAATATGGACTTGAATATGGCTGAGACGGGTAGATAGCATCACCGATGCAATGAATATGGACTTGAATATGGCTGATATGGCAAGATAGCATCACCGATGCAATGAATATGGACTTGAATATGGCTGAGATGGCTAGATAGCATCACCGATGCAATGAATATGGACTTGAATATGGCTGAGATGGCTAGATAGCATCACCGATGCAATGAATATGGACTTGAATTTCGATGAGATGGCTAGATGGCATCACCGATGCAATGAATATGGACTTGAATATGGCTGAGATGGCTAGATAGCATCACCGATGCAATGAATATGGACTTGAATATGGCTGAGACGGCTAGATAGCATCACCGATGCAATGAATATGGACTTGAGTATGGATGAGATGGCAAGATAGCATCACCGATGCAATGAATATGGACTTGAATATGGATGAGATGGCTAGATAGCATCACCGATGCAATGAATATGGACTAGAATATGGATGAGATGGCAAGATAGCATCACCGATGCAATGAATATGGACTTGAATATGGCTGAGATGGCTAGATAGCATCACTGATGCAATGAATATGGACTTGAATAAGGCTGAGATGGCTAGATAGCATCACCGATGGAATGAATATGGACTTGAATTTGGCTGAGATGGCTAGATGGCATCAAGGATGCAATGAATATGGACTTGAATATGGCTGAGACGGCTAGATAGCATCACCGATGCAATGAATATGGACTTGAATATGGCTGAGACGGCTAGATAGCATCACCGATGCAATGAATATGCACTTGAATATGGATGAGATGGCTAGATAGCATCACCGATGCAATGAATATGGACTAGAATATGGATGAGATGGCAAGATAGCATCACCGATGCAATGAATATGGACTTGAATATGGCTGAGATGGCTAGATAGCATCACAGATGGAATGAATATGGCCTTGAATATGGCTGAGACGGCTAGATAGCATCACAGATGCAATGAATATGGACTTGAATATGGATGAGATGGCTAGATAGCATCACCGAAGCAATGAATATGGACTTGAATATGGCTGAGATGGCTAGATAGCATCACAGATGCAATGAATATGGACTTGAATATGGATGAGATGGCTAGATAGCATCACCGATGCAATGAATATGGACTAGAATATGGATGAGATGGCAAGATAGCATCACCGATGCAATGAATATGGACTTGAATATGGCTGAGATGGATAGATAGCATCACTGATGCAATGAATATGGACTTGAATATGGCTGAGATGGCTAGATGGCATCACCGATGCAATGAATATGGACTTGAATATGGCTGAGATGGCTAGATAGCATCACCGATGCAATGAATATGGACTTGAATGTGGATGAGATGGCTAGATAGCATCACCGATGCAATGAATATGGACTTGAATATGGCTGAGATGGCTAGATAGCATCACTGATGCAATGAATATGGACTTGAATATGGCTGAGACGGCTAGATAGCATCACCGATGCAATGAATATGGACTTGAATATGGCTGAGATGGCAAGATAGCATCAACGATGCAATGAATATGGACTTGAATATGGATGAGATGGCTAGATAGCATCACCGATGCAATGAATATGGACTAGAATATGGATGAGATGGCAAGATAGCATCACCGATGCAATGAATATGGACTTGAATATGGATGAGATGGCAAGATAGCATCACTGATGCAATGAATATGGACTTGAATATGGATGAGATGGCTAGATAGCATCACCGATGCAATGAATATGGACTTGAATATGGCTGAGATGGCTAGATGGCATCACCGATGCAATGAATATGGACTTGAATATGGCTGAGATGGCTAGATGGCATCACCGATGCAATGAATATGGACTTGAATATGGCTGAGATGGCTAGATGGCATCACCGATGCAATGAATATGGACTTGAATATGGCTGAGACGGGTAGATAGCATCACCGATGCAATGAATATGGACTTGAATATGGCTGAGATGGCAAGATAGCATCACCGATGCAATGAATATGGACTTGAATATGGCTGAGATGGCTAGATAGCATCACCGATGCAATGAATATGGACTTGAATATGGCTGAGATGGCTAGATAGCATCACCGATGCAATGAATATGGACTTGAATTTCGATGAGATGGCTAGATGGCATCACCGATGCAATGAATATGGACTTGAATATGGCTGAGATGGCTAGATAGCATCACCGATGCAATGAATATGGACTTGAATATGGCTGAGATGGCTAGATAGCATCACCGATGCAATGAATATGGACTTGAATATGGCTGAGATGGCTAGATGGCATCTCCGATGCAATGAATATGGACTTGAATATGGCTGAGATGGCTAGATGGCATCACCGATGCAATGAATGGACTTGAATGTGGATGAGATGGCTAGATAGCATCACCGATGCAATGAATATGGACTTGAATATGGCTGAGATGGCTAGATGGCATCACCGATGCAATGAATATGGACTTGAATATGGCTGAGACGGGTAGATAGCATCACCGATGCAATGAATATGGACTTGAATATGGCTGATATGGCAAGATAGCATCACCGATGCAATGAATATGGACTTGAATATGGCTGAGATGGCTAGATAGCATCACCGATGCAATGAATATGGACTTGAATATGGCTGAGATGGCTAGATAGCATCACCGATGCAATGAATATGGACTTGAATTTCGATGAGATGGCTAGATGGCATCACCGATGCAATGAATATGGACTTGAATATGGCTGAGATGGCTAAATAGCATCACTGATGCAATGAATATGGACTTGAATATGGCTGAGACGGCTAGATAGCATCACCGATGCAATGAATATGGACTTGAGTATGGATGAGATGGCAAGATAGCATCACCGATGCAATGAATATGGACTTGAATATGGATGAGATGGCTAGATAGCATCACCGATGCAATGAATATGGACTAGAATATGGATGAGATGGCAAGATAGCATCACCGATGCAATGAATATCGACTTGAATATGGCTGAGATGGCTAGATAGCATCACTGATGCAATGAATATGGACTTGAATAAGGCTGAGATGGCTAGATAGCATCACCGATGGAATGAATATGGACTTGAATTTGGCTGAGATGGCTAGATGGCATCAAGGATGCAATGAATATGGACTTGAATATGGCTGAGACGGCTAGATAGCATCACCGATGCAATGAATATGGACTTGAATATGGCTGAGACGGCTAGATAGCATCACCGATGCAATGAATATGGACTTGAATATGGCTGAGATGGCAAGATAGCATCAACGATGCAATGAATATGGACTTGAATATGGATGAGATGGCTAGATAGCATCACCGATGCAATGAATATGGACTAGAATATGGATGAGATGGCAAGATAGCATCACCGATGCAATGAATATAGACTTGAATGTGGATGAGATGGCTAGATAGCATCACCGATGCAATGAATATGGACTAGAATATGGATGGGATGGCAAGATAGCATCACTGATGCAATGAATATGGACTTGAATATGGCTGACATAGCTAGATAGCATCACTGATGCAATGAATATGGACTTGAATATGGATGAGATGGCTAGATAGCATCACCGATGCAATGAATATGGACTTGAATATGGCTGAGATGGCTAGATAGCATCACTGATGCAATGAATATGGACTTGAATATGGCTGAGATGGCTAGATAGCATCACCGATGCAATGAATATGGACTAGAATATGGATGAGATGGCTAGATGGCATCACCGATGCAATGAATATGGACTTGAATATGGCTGAGATGGCTAGATAGCATCACCGATGCAATGAATATGGACTTGAATGTGGATGAGATGGCTAGATAGCATCACCGATGCAATGAATATGGACTTGAATATGGCAGAGATGGCTAGATAGCATCACCGATGCAATGAATATGGACTTGAATATGGCTGAGATGGCTAGATGGCATCACCGATGCAATGAATATGGACTTGAATATGGCTGAGATGGCTAGAGAGCATCACCGATGCAATGAATATGGACTTGAATGTGGATGAGATGGCTAGATGGCATCACCGATGCAATGAATATGGACTTGAATATGGCTGAGATGGCTAGATAGCATCACCGATGCAATGAATATGGACTTGAATATGGATGAGATGGCTAGATAGCATCACCGATGCAATGAATATGGACTTGAATATGGCTGAGATGGCTAGATGGCATCACCGATGCAATGAATATGGACTTGAATTTGGCTGAGATGGCTAGATGGCATCAACGATGCAATGAACATGGACTTGAATATGGCTGAGATGGCTAGATGGCATCACCGATGCAATGAATATGGACTTGAATATGGCTGAGATGGCTAGATGGCATCACCGATGCAATGAATATGGACTTGAATATGGCTGAGATGGCTAGATAGCATCACCGATGCAATCAATATGGACTTGAATGTGGATGAGATGGCTAGATAGCATCACCGATGCAATGAATATGGACTTGAATATGGCTGAGATGGCTAGAGAGCATCACTGATGCAATGAATATGGACTTGAATATGGCTGAGACGGCTAGATAGCATCACCGATGCAATGAATATGGACTTGAATATGGCTGAGATGGCAAGATAGCATCACCGATGCAATGAATATGGACTTGAATATGGATGAGATGGCTAGATAGCATCACCGATGCAATGAATATGGACTTGAATATGGCTGAGATGGCTAGATAGCATCACCGATGCAATGAATATGGACTTGAATATGGCTGAGATGGCTAGATGGCATCACCGATGCAATGAATATGGACTTGAATATGGCTGAGATGGCTAGATGGCATCACCGATGCAATGAATATGGACTTGAATATGGCTGAGATGGCTAGATGGCATCACCGATGCAATGAATATGGACTTGAATATGGCTGAGATGGCTAGATAGCATCACCGATGCAATGAATGGACTTGAATGTGGATGAGATGGCTAGATAGCATCACCGATGCAATGAATATGGACTTGAATATGGCTGAGATGGCTAGATGGCATCACCGATGCAATGAATATGGACTTGAATATGGCTGAGATGGCAAGATAGCATCACCGATGCAATGAATATGGACTTGAATATGGATGGGATGGCTAGATAGCATCACCGATGCAATGAATATGGACTTGAATATGGCTGAGATGGCTAGATAGCATCACCGATGCAATGAATATGGACTTGAATGTGGATGAGATGGCTAGATAGCATCACCGATGCAATGAATATGGACTAGAATATGGATGGGATGGCAAGATAGCATCACTGATGCAATGAATATGGACTTGAATATGGCTGACATAGCTAGATAGCATCACCGATGCAATGAATATGGACTTGAATATGGATGAGATGGCTAGATAGCATCACCGATGCAATGAATATGGACTTGAATATGGCTGAGATGGCTAGATAGCATCACTGATGCAATGAATATGGACTTGAATATGGCTGAGATGGCTAGATAGCATCACCGATGGAATGAATATGGACTTGAATTTGGCTGAGATGGCTAGATGGCATCAAGGATGCAATGAACATGGACTTGAATATGGCTGAGATGGCTAGATGGCATCACCGATGCAATGAATATGGACTTGAATATGGCTGAGATGGCTAGATGGCATCACCGATGCAATGAATATGGACTTGAATATGGCTGAGATGGCTAGATAGCATCACGGATGCAATGAATATGGACTTGAATATGGCTGAGATGGCTAGATAGCATCACCGATGGAATGAATATGGACTTGAATTTGGCTGAGATGGCTAGATGGCATCAACGATGCAATGAACATGGACTTGAATATGGCTGAGATGGCTAGATGGCATCACCGATGCAATGAATATGGACTTGAATATGGCTGAGATGGCTAGATGGCATCACCGATGCAATGAATATGGACTTGAATATGGCTGAGATGGCTAGATAGCATCACCGATGCAATGAATATGGACTTGAATGTGGATGAGATGGCTAGATAGCATCACCGATGCAATGAATATGGACTTGAATATGGCTGAGATGGCTAGATAGCATCACAGATGCAATGAATATGGACTTGAATATGGCTGAGACGGCTAGATAGCATCACAGATGCAATGAATATGGACTTGAATATGGATGAGATGGCTAGATAGCATCACCGAAGCAATGAATATGGACTTGAATATGGCTGAGATGGCTAGATAGCCTCACAGATGCAATGAATATGGACTTGAATATGGATGAGATGGCTAGATAGCATCACCGATGCAATGAATATGGACTAGAATATGGATGAGATGGCAAGATAGCATCACCGATGCAATGAATATGGACTTGAATATGGCTGAGATGGATAGATAGCATCACTGATGCAATGAATATGGACTTGAATATGGCTGAGATGGCTAGATGGCATCACCGATGCAATGAATATGGACTTGAATATGGCTGAGATGGCTAGATAGCATCACCGATGCAATGAATATGGACTTGAATGTGGATGAGATGGCTAGATAGCATCACCGATGCAATGAATATGGACTTGAATATGGCTGAGATGGCTAGATAGCATCACTGATGCAATGAATATTAACTTGAATATGGCTGAGACGGCTAGATAGCATCACCGATGCAATGAATATGGACTTGAATATGGCTGAGATGGCAAGATAGCATCAACGATGCAATGAATATGGACTTGAATATGGATGAGATGGCTAGATAGCATCACCGATGCAATGAATATGGACTAGAATATGGATGAGATGGCAAGATAGCATCACCGATGCAATGAATATGGACTTGAATATGGATGAGATGGCAAGATAGCATCACTGATGCAATGAATATGGACTTGAATATGGATGAGATGGCTAGATAGCATCACCGATGCAATGAATATGGACTTGAATATGGCTGAGATGGCTAGATGGCATCACCGATGCAATGAATATGGACTTGAATATGGCTGAGATGGCTAGATGGCATCACCGATGCAATGAATATGGACTTGAATATGGCTGAGATGGCTAGATGGCATCACCGATGCAATGAATATGGACTTGAATATGGCTGAGATGGCAAGATAGCATCACCGATGCAATGAATATGGACTTGAATATGGCTGAGATGGCTAGATAGCATCACCGATGCAATGAATATGGACTTGAATATGGCTGAGATGGCTAGATAGCATCACCGATGCAATGAATATGGACTTGAATTTCGATGAGATGGCTAGATGGCATCACCGATGCAATGAATATGGACTTGAATATGGCTGAGATGGCTAGATAGCATCACCGATGCAATGAATATGGACTTGAATATGGCTGAGATGGCTAGATAGCATCACCGATGCAATGAATATGGACTTGAATATGGCTGAAATGGCTAGATGGCATCTCCGATGCAATGAATATGGACTTGAATATGGCTGAGATGGCTAGATGGCATCACCGATGCAATGAATGGACTTGAATGTGGATGAGATGGCTAGATAGCATCACCGATGCAATGAATATGGACTTGAATATGGCTGAGATGGCTAGATGGCATCACCGATGCAATGAATATGGACTTGAATATGGCTGAGATGGCTAGATGGCATCACCGATGCAATGAATATGGACTTGAATATGGCTGAGATGGCAAGATAGCATCACCGATGCAATGAATATGGACTTGAATATGGCTGAGATGGCTAGATAGCATCACCGATGCAATGAATATGGACTTGAATATGGCTGAGATGGCTAGATAGCATCACCGATGCAATGAATATGGACTTGAATTTCGATGAGATGGCTAGATGGCATCACCGATGCAATGAATATGGACTTGAATATGGCTGAGATGGCTAGATAGCATCACTGATGCAATGAATATGGACTTGAATATGGCTGAGACGGCTAGATAGCATCACCGATGCAATGAATATGGACTTGAGTATGGATGAGATGGCAAGATAGCATCACCGATGCAATGAATATGGACTTGAATATGGATGAGATGGCTAGATAGCATCACCGATGCAATGAATATGGACTAGAATATGGATGAGATGGCAAGATAGCATCACCGATGCAATGAATATGGACTTGAATATGGCTGAGATGGCTAGATGGCATCACCGATGCAATGAATATGGACTTGAATATGGCTGAGATGGCAAGATAGCATCACCGATGCAATGAATATGGACTTGAATATGGCTGAGATGGCTAGATAGCATCACCGATGCAATGAATATGGACTTGAATATGGCTGAGATGGCTAGATAGCATCACCGATGCAATGAATATGGACTTGAATTTCGATGAGATGGCTAGATGGCATCACCGATGCAATGAATATGGACTTGAATATGGCTGAGATGGCTAGATAGCATCACTGATGCAATGAATATGGACTTGAATATGGCTGAGACGGCTAGATAGCATCACCGATGCAATGAATATGGACTTGAGTATGGATGAGATGGCAAGATAGCATCACCGATGCAATGAATATGGACTTGAATATGGATGAGATGGCTAGATAGCATCACCGATGCAATGAATATGGACTAGAATATGGATGAGATGGCAAGATAGCATCACCGATGCAATGAATATGGACTTGAATATGGCTGAGATGGCTAGATGGCATCACCGATGCAATGAATATGGACTTGAATAAGGCTGAGATGGCTAGATGGCATCACCGATGCAATGAATATGGACTTGAATATGGCTGAGACGGCTAGATAGCATCACCGATGCAATGAATATGGACTTGAATATGGATGAGATGGCAAGATAGCATCACCGATGCAATGAATATGGACTTGAATATGGATGAGATGGCTAGATAGCTGAACCGATGCAATGAATATGGTCTTGAATATGGCTGAGATGGCTAGATAGCATCACCGATGCAATGAATATGGACTTGAATGTGGATGAGATGGCTAGATAGCATCACCGATGCAATGAATATGGACTAGAATATGGATGGGATGGCAAGATAGCATCACTGATGCAATGAATATGGACTTGAATATGGCTGACATAGCTAGATAGCATCACTGATGCAATGAATATGGACTTGAATATGGATGAGATGGCTAGATAGCATCACCGATGCAATGAATATGGACTTGAATATGGCTGAGATGGCTAGAGGGCATCCCCGATGTAATGAATATGGACTTGAATATGGCTGAGATGGCTAGATAGCATCACCGATGCAATGAATATGGACTTGAATGTGGATGAGATGGCTAGATAGCATCACCGATGCAATGAATATGGACTTGAATATGGCTGAGATGGCTAGATAGCATCACAGATGGAATGAATATGGCCTTGAATATGGCTGAGACGGCTAGATAGCATCACAGATGCAATGAATATGGACTTGAATATGGATGAGATGGCTAGATAGCATCACCGAAGCAATGAATATGGACTTGAATATGGCTGAGATGGCTAGATAGCATCACAGATGCAATGAATATGGACTTGAATATGGATGAGATGGCTAGATAGCATCACCGATGCAATGAATATGGACTAGAATATGGATGAGATGGCAAGATAGCATCACCGATGCAATGAATATGGACTTGAATATGGCTGAGATGGATAGATAGCATCACTGATGCAATGAATATGGACTTGAATATGGCTGAGATGGCTAGATGGCATCACCGATGCAATGAATATGGACTTGAATATGGCTGAGATGGCTAGATAGCATCACCGATGCAATGAATATGGACTTGAATGTGGATGAGATGGCTAGATAGCATCACCGATGCAATGAATATGGACTAGAATATGGATGGGATGGCTAGATAGCATCACTGATGCAATGAATATGGACTTGAATATGGCTGAGACGGCTAGATAGCATCACCGATGCAATGAATATGGACTTGAATATGGCTGAGATGGCAAGATAGCATCAACGATGCAATGAATATGGACTTGAATATGGATGAGATGGCTAGATAGCATCACCGATGCAATGAATATGGACTAGAATATGGATGAGATGGCAAGATAGCATCACCGATGCAATGAATATGGACTTGAATATGGATGAGATGGCAAGATAGCATCACTGATGCAATGAATATGGACTTGAATATGGATGAGATGGCTAGATAGCATCACCGATGCAATGAATATGGACTTGAATATGGCTGAGATGGCTAGATGGCATCACCGATGCAATGAATATGGACTTGAATATGGCTGAGATGGCTAGATGGCATCACCGATGCAATGAATATGGACTTGAATATGGCTGAGATGGCTAGATGGCATCACCGATGCAATGAATATGGACTTGAATATGGCTGAGACGGGTAGATAGCATCACCGATGCAATGAATATGGACTTGAATATGGCTGAGATGGCAAGATAGCATCACCGATGCAATGAATATGGACTTGAATATGGCTGAGATGGCTAGATAGCATCACCGATGCAATGAATATGGACTTGAATATGGCTGAGATGGCTAGATAGCATCACCGATGCAATGAATATGGACTTGAATTTCGATGAGATGGCTAGATGGCATCACCGATGCAATGAATATGGACTTGAATATGGCTGAGATGGCTAGATAGCATCACCGATGCAATGAATATGGACTTGAATATGGCTGAGATGGCTAGATAGCATCACCGATGCAATGAATATGGACTTGAATATGGCTGAGATGGCTAGATGGCATCTCCGATGCAATGAATATGGACTTGAATATGGCTGAGATGGCTAGATGGCATCACCGATGCAATGAATGGACTTGAATGTGGATGAGATGGCTAGATAGCATCACCGATGCAATGAATATGGACTTGAATATGGCTGAGATGGCTAGATGGCATCACCGATGCAATGAATATGGACTTGAATATGGCTGAGACGGGTAGATAGCATCACCGATGCAATGAATATGGACTTGAATATGGCTGATATGGCAAGATAGCATCACCGATGCAATGAATATGGACTTGAATATGGCTGAGATGGCTAGATAGCATCACCGATGCAATGAATATGGACTTGAATATGGCTGAGATGGCTAGATAGCATCACCGATGCAATGAATATGGACTTGAATTTCGATGAGATGGCTAGATGGCATCACCGATGCAATGAATATGGACTTGAATATGGCTGAGATGGCTAAATAGCATCACTGATGCAATGAATATGGACTTGAATATGGCTGAGACGGCTAGATAGCATCACCGATGCAATGAATATGGACTTGAGTATGGATGAGATGGCAAGATAGCATCACCGATGCAATGAATATGGACTTGAATATGGATGAGATGGCTAGATAGCATCACCGATGCAATGAATATGGACTAGAATATGGATGAGATGGCAAGATAGCATCACCGATGCAATGAATATGGACTTGAATATGGCTGAGATGGCTAGATAGCATCACTGATGCAATGAATATGGACTTGAATAAGGCTGAGATGGCTAGATAGCATCACCGATGGAATGAATATGGACTTGAATATGGCTGAGATGGCTAGATGGCATCACCGATGCAATGAATATGGACTTGAATATGGCTGAGATGGCTAGATGGCATCACCGATGCAATGAATATGGACTTGAATATGGCTGAGATGGCTAGATAGCATCACGGATGCAATGAATATGGACTTGAATATGGCTGAGATGGCTAGATAGCATCACCGATGGAATGAATATGGACTTGAATTTGGCTGAGATGGCTAGATGGCATCAACGATGCAATGAACATGGACTTGAATATGGCTGAGATGGCTAGATGGCATCACCGATGCAATGAATATGGACTTGAATATGGCTGAGATGGCTAGATGGCATCACCGATGCAATGAATATGGACTTGAATATGGCTGAGATGGCTAGATAGCATCACCGATGCAATGAATATGGACTTGAATGTGGATGAGATGGCTAGATAGCATCACCGATGCAATGAATATGGACTTGAATATGGCTGAGATGGCTAGATAGCATCACAGATGCAATGAATATGGACTTGAATATGGCTGAGACGGCTAGATAGCATCACAGATGCAATGAATATGGACTTGAATATGGATGAGATGGCTAGATAGCATCACCGAAGCAATGAATATGGACTTGAATATGGCTGAGATGGCTAGATAGCCTCACAGATGCAATGAATATGGACTTGAATATGGATGAGATGGCTAGATAGCATCACCGATGCAATGAATATGGACTAGAATATGGATGAGATGGCAAGATAGCATCACCGATGCAATGAATATGGACTTGAATATGGCTGAGATGGATAGATAGCATCACTGATGCAATGAATATGGACTTGAATATGGCTGAGATGGCTAGATGGCATCACCGATGCAATGAATATGGACTTGAATATGGCTGAGATGGCTAGATAGCATCACCGATGCAATGAATATGGACTTGAATGTGGATGAGATGGCTAGATAGCATCACCGATGCAATGAATATGGACTTGAATATGGATGAGATGGCTAGATAGCATCACCGATGCAATGAATATGGACTAGAATATGGATGAGATGGCAAGATAGCATCACCGATGCAATGAATATGGACTTGAATATGGCTGAGATGGCTAGATGGCATCACCGATGCAATGAATATGGACTTGAATAAGGCTGAGATGGCTAGATGGCATCACCGATGCAATGAATATGGACTTGAATATGGCTGAGACGGCTAGATAGCATCACCGATGCAATGAATATGGACTTGAATATGGATGAGATGGCAAGATAGCATCACCGATGCAATGAATATGGACTTGAATATGGATGAGATGGCTAGATAGCTGAACCGATGCAATGAATATGGTCTTGAATATGGCTGAGATGGCTAGATAGCATCACCGATGCAATGAATATGGACTTGAATGTGGATGAGATGGCTAGATAGCATCACCGATGCAATGAATATGGACTAGAATATGGATGGGATGGCAAGATAGCATCACTGATGCAATGAATATGGACTTGAATATGGCTGAGATGGCAAGATAGCATCAACGATGCAATGAATATGGACTTGAATATGGATGAGATTGCTAGATAGCATCACCGATGCAATGAATATGGACTAGAATATGGATGAGATGGCAAGATAGCATCACCGATGCAATGAATATAGACTTGAATGTGGATGAGATGGCTAGATAGCATCACCGATGCAATGAATATGGACTAGAATATGGATGGGATGGCAAGATAGCATCACTGATGCAATGAATATGGACTTGAATATGGCTGACATAGCTAGATAGCATCACTGATGCAATGAATATGGACTTGAATATGGATGAGATGGCTAGATAGCATCACCGATGCAATGAATATGGACTTGAATATGGCTGAGATGGCTAGATAGCATCACTGATGCAATGAATATGGACTTGAATATGGCTGAGATGGCTAGATAGCATCACCGATGCAATGAATATGGACTAGAATATGGATGAGATGGCTAGATGGCATCACCGATGCAATGAATATGGACTTGAATATGGCTGAGATGGCTAGATAGCATCACCGATGCAATGAATATGGACTTGAATGTGGATGAGATGGCTAGATAGGATCACCGATGCAATGAATATGGACTTGAATATGGCAGAGATGGCTAGATAGCATCACCGATGCAATGAATATGGACTTGAATATGGCTGAGATGGCTAGATGGCATCACCGATGCAATGAATATGGACTTGAATATGGCTGAGATGGCTAGATAGCATCACCGATGCAATGAATACGGACTTTAATGTGGATGAGATGGCTAGATAGCATCACCGATGCAATGAATATGGACTTGAATATGGCTGAGATGGCTAGATAGCATCACCGATGCAATGAATATGGACTTGAATATGAATGAGATGGCTAGATAGCATCACCGATGCAATGAATATGGACTTGAATATGGCTGAGATGGCAAGATGGCATCACCGATGCAATGAATATGGACTTGAATTTGGCTGAGATGGCTAGATGGCATCAACGATGCAATGAACATGGACTTGAATATGGCTGAGATGGCTAGATGGCATCACCGATGCAATGAATATGGACTTGAATATGGCTGAGATGGCTAGATGGCATCACCGATGCAATGAATATGGACTTGAATATGGCTGAGATGGCTAGATAGCATCACCGATGCAATGAATATGGACTTGAATGTGGATGAGATGGCTAGATAGCATCACCGATGCAATGAATATGGACTTGAATATGGCTGAGATGGCTAGAGAGCATCACTGATGCAATGAATATGGACTTGAATATGGCTGAGACGGCTAGATAGCATCACCGATGCAATGAATATGGACTTGAATATGGCTGAGATGGCAAGATAGCATCACCGATGCAATGAACATGGACTTGAATATGGATGAGATGGCTAGATAGCATCACCGATGCAATGAATATGGACTAGAATATGGATGAGATGGCAAGATAGCATCACCGATGCAATGAATATGGACTTGAACATGGCTG
Organism: Heloderma suspectum; assembly: GCF_057233095.1. Lineage (NCBI taxonomy): Eukaryota > Metazoa > Chordata > Lepidosauria > Squamata > Helodermatidae > Heloderma > Heloderma suspectum. The sequence goes on from NC_139475.1 coordinate 54,014,732, forward strand.
AGATAGCTAGATAGCATCACAGATGCAATGAATATGGACTTGAATATGGATGAGATGGCTAGATAGCATCACCGATGCAATGAATATGGACTTGAATATGGCTGAGATGGCTAGATAGCATCACCGATGCAATGAATATGGACTTGAATATGGCTGAGATGGCTAGATGGCATCACCGATGCAATGAATATGGACTTGAATATGGCTGAGATGGCTAGATGGCATCACCGATGCAATGCATATGGACTTGAATATGGCTGAGATGGCTAGATGGCATCACCGATGCAATGAATATGGACTTGAATATGGCTGAGATGGCTAGATAGCATCACCGATGCAATGAATGGACTTGAATGTGGATGAGATGGCTAGATAGCATCACCGATGCAATGAATATGGACTTGAATATGGCTGAGATGGCTAGATGGCATCACCGATGCAATGAATATGGACTTGAATATGGCTGAGACGGGTAGATAGCATCACCGATGCAATGAATATGGACTTGAATATGGCTGAGATGGCAAGATAGCATCACCGATGCAATGAATATGGACTTGAATATGGATGAGATGGCTAGATAGCATCACCGATGCAATGAATATGGACTTGAATATGGCTGAGATGGCTAGATAGCATCACCGATGCAATGAATATGGACTTGAATGTGGATGAGATGGCTAGATAGCATCACCGATGCAATGAATATGGACTAGAATATGGATGGGATGGCAAGATAGCATCACTGATGCAATGAATATGGACTTGAATATGGCTGACATAGCTAGATAGCATCACCGATGCAATGAATATGGACTTGAATATGGATGAGATGGCTAGATAGCATCACCGATGCAATGAATATGGACTTGAATATGGCTGAGATGGCTAGATAGCATCACTGATGCAATGAATATGGACTTGAATATGGCTGAGATGGCTAGATAGCATCACCGATGGAATGAATATGGACTTGAATTTGGCTGAGATGGCTAGATGGCATCAAGGATGCAATGAACATGGACTTGAATATGGCTGAGATGGCTAGATGGCATCACCGATGCAATGAATATGGACTTGAATATGGCTGAGATGGCTAGATGGCATCACCGATGCAATGAATATGGACTTGAATATGGCTGAGATGGCTAGATAGCATCACTGATGCAATGAATATGGACTTGAATATGGCTGAGATGGCTAGATAGCATCACCGATGGAATGAATATGGACTTGAATTTGGCTGAGATGGCTAGATGGCATCAATGATGCAATGAACATGGACTTGAATATGGCTGAGATGGCTAGATGGCATCACCGATGCAATGAATATGGACTTGAATATGGCTGAGATGGCTAGATGGCATCACCGATGCAATGAATATGGACTTGAATATGGCTGAGATGGCTAGATAGCATCACCGATGCAATGAATATGGACTTGAATGTGGATGAGATGGCTAGATAGCATCACCGATGCAATGAATATGGACTTGAATATGGCTGAGATGGCTAGATAGCATCACAGATGCAATGAATATGGACTTGAATATGGCTGAGACGGCTAGATAGCATCACAGATGCAATGAATATGGACTTGAATATGGATGAGATGGCTAGATAGCATCACCGAAGCAATGAATATGGACTTGAATATGGCTGAGATGGCTAGATAGCATCACAGATGCAATGAATATGGACTTGAATATGGATGAGATGGCTAGATAGCATCACCGATGCAATGAATATGGACTAGAATATGGATGAGATGGCAAGATAGCATCACCGATGCAATGAATATGGACTTGAATATGGCTGAGATGGATAGATAGCATCACTGATGCAATGAATATGGACTTGAATATGGTTGAGATGGCTAGATGGCATCACCGATGCAATGAATATGGACTTGAATATGGCTGAGATGGCTAGATAGCATCACCGATGCAATGAATATGGATTTGAATGTGGATGAGATGGCTAGATAGCATCACCGATGCAATGAATATGGACTTGAATATGGCTGAGATGGCTAGAGAGCATCACTGATGCAATGAATATGGACTTGAATATGGCTGAGACGGCTAGATAGCATCACCGATGCAATGAATATGGACTTGAATATGGCTGAGATGGCAAGATAGCATCACCGATGCAATGAATATGGACTTGAATATGGATGAGATGGCTAGATAGCATCACCGATGCAATGAATATGGACTAGAATATGGATGAGATGGCAAGTTAGCATCACCGATGCAATGAATATGGACTTGAATATGGATGAGATGGCAAGATAGCATCACTGATGCAATGAATATGGACTTGAATATGGATGAGATGGCTAGATAGCATCACCGATGCAATGAATATGGACTTGAATATGGCTGAGATGGCTAGATAGCATCACCGATGCAATGAATATGGACTTGAATATGGCTGAGATGGCTAGATGGCATCACCGATGCAATGAATATGGACTTGAATATGGCTGAGATGGCTAGATGGCATCACCGATGCAATGAATATGGACTTGAATATGGCTGAGATGGCTAGATAGCATCACCGATGCAATGAATGGACTTGAATGTGGATGAGATGGCTAGATAGCATCACCGATGCAATGAATATGGACTTGAATATGGCTGAGATGGCTAGATGGCATCACCGATGCAATGAATATGGACTTGAATATGGCTGAGATGGCTAGATGGCATCACCGATGCAATGAATATGGACTTGAATTTGGCTGAGATGGCTAGATGGCATCACCGATGCAATGAACATGGACTTGAATATGGCTGAGATGGCTAGATGGCATCACCGATGCAATGAATATGGACTCGAATATGGCTGAGATGGCTAGATGGCATCACCGATGCAATGAATATGGACTTGAATATGGCGGAGACGGGTAGATAGCATCACCGATGCAATGAATGTGGACTTGAATATGGCGGAGATGGCAAGATAGCATCACCGATGCAATGAATATGGACTTGAATATGGATGAGATGGCTAGATAGCATCACCGATGCAATGAATATGGACTTGAATATGGTTGTGATGGCTAGATAGCATCACCGATGCAATGAATATGGACTTGAATGTGGATGAGATGGCTAGATAGCATCACCGATGCAATGAATATGGACTAGAATATGGATGGGATGGCAAGATAGCATCACGGATGCAATGAATATGGACTTGAATATGGCTGACATAGCTAGATAGCATCACTGATGCAATGAATATGGACTTGAATATGGATGAGATGGCTAGATAGCATCACCGATGCAATGAATATGGACTTGAATATGGCTGAGATGGCTAGATAGCATCACTGATGCAATGAATATGGACTTGAATATGGCTGAGATGGCTAGAAAGCATCACCGATGCAATGAATATGGACTTGAATATGGCTGAGATGGCTAGATAGCATCACCGATGCAATGAATATGGACTTGAATGTGGATGAGATGGCTAGATAGCATCACCGATGCAATGAATATGGACTTGAATATGGCTGAGATGGCTAGATAGCATCACTGATACAATGAATATGGACTTGAATATGGCTGAGACGGCTAGATAGCATCACCGATGCAATGAATATGGACTTGAGTATGGCTGAGATGGCAAGATGGCATCACCGATGCAATGAATATGGACTTGAATGTGGATGAGATGGCTAGATAGCATCACCGATGCAATGAATATGGACTTGAATATGGCTGAGATGGCTAGAGAGCATCACTGATGCAATGAATATGGACTTGAATATGGCTGAGACGGCTAGATAGCATCACCGATGCAATGAATATGGACTTGAATATGGCTGAGATGGCAAGATAGCATCACCGATGCAATGAATATGGACTTGAATATGGATGAGATGGCTAGATAGCATCACCGATGCAATGAATATGGACTAGAATATGGATGAGATGGCAAGATAGCATCACCGATGCAATGAACATGGACTTGAATATGGCTGAGATAGCTAGATAGCATCACCGATGCAATGAATATGGACTTGAATATGGCTGAGATGGCTAGATAGCATCACCGATGCAATGAATATGGACTTGAATATGGCTGAGATGGCTAGATAGCATCACCGATGCAATGAATATGGACTTGAATATGGCTGAGATGGCTAGATGGCATCTCCGATGCAATGAATATGGACTTGAATATGGCTGAGATGGCTAGATGGCATTACCGATGCAATGAATGGACTTGAATGTGGATGAGATGGCTAGATAGCATCACCGATGCAATGAATATGGACTTGAATATGGCTGAGATGGCTAGATGGCATCACCGATGCAATGAATATGGACTTGAATATGGCTGAGACGGGTAGATAGCATCACCGATGCAATGAATATGGACTTGAATATGGCTGAGATGGCAAGATAGCATCACCGATGCAATGAATATGGACTTGAATATGGCTGAGATGGCTAGATAGCATCACCGATGCAATGAATATGGACTCGAATATGGCTGAGATGGCTAGATAGCATCACCGATGCAATGAATATGGACTTGAATTTCGATGAGATGGCTAGATGGCATCACCGATGCAATGAATATGGACTTGAATATGGCTGAGATGGCTAGATAGCATCACCGATGCAATGAATATGGACTTGAATATGGCTGAGATGGCTAGATAGCATCACCGATGCAATGAATATGGACTTGAATATGGCTGAGATGGCTAGATGGCATCTCCGATGCAATGAATATGGACTTGAATATGGCTGAGATGGCTAGATGGCATCACCGATGCAATGAATGGACTTGAATGTGGATGAGATGGCTAGATAGCATCACCGATGCAATGAATATGGACTTGAATATGGCTGAGATGGCTAGATGGCATCACCGATGCAATGAATATGGACTTGAATATGGCTGAGACGGGTAGATAGCATCACCGATGCAATGAATATGGACTTGAATATGGCTGAGATGGCAAGATAGCATCACCGATGCAATGAATATGGACTTGAATATGGTGGAGATGGCTAGATAGCATCACCGATGCAATGAATATGGACTTGAATATGGCTGAGATGGCTAGATAGCATCACCGATGCAATGAATATGGACTTGAATTTCGATGAGATGGCTAGATGGCATCACCGATGCAATGAATATGGACTTGAATATGGCTGAGATGGCTAGATAGCATCACTGATGCAATGAATATGGACTTGAATATGGCTGAGACGGCTAGATAGCATCACCGATGCAATGAATATGGACTTGAGTATGGATGAGATGGCAAGATAGCATCACCGATGCAATGAATATGGACTTGAATATGGATGAGATGGCTAGATAGCATCACCGATGCAATGAATATGGACTAGAATATGGATGAGATGGCTAGATGGCATCACCGATGCAATGAATATGGACTTGAATAAGGCTGAGATGGCTAGATGGCATCACCGATGCAATGAATATGGACTTGAATATGGCTGAGACGGCTAGATAGCATCACCGATGCAATGAATATGGACTTGAATATGGCTGAGATGGCTAGATAGCATCACCGATGCAATGAATATGGACTTGAATATGGCTGAGACGGGTAGATAGCATCACCGATGCAATGAATATGGACTTGAATATGGCTGAGATGGCAAGATAGCATCACCGATGCAATGAATATGGACTTGAATATGGCTGAGATGGCTAGATAGCATCACCGATGCAATGAATATGGACTTGAATGTGGATGAGATGGCTAGATAGCATCACCGATGCAATGAATATGGACTTGAATATGGCTGAGATGGCTAGATAGCATCACCGATGCAATGAATATGGACTTGAATATGGCTGAGATGGCTAGATGGCATCTCCGATGCAATGAATATGGACTTGAATATGGCTGAGATGGCTAGATGGCATTACCGATGCAATGAATGGACTTGAATGTGGATGAGATGGCTAGATAGCATCACCGATGCAATGAATATGGACTTGAATATGGCTGAGATGGCTAGATGGCATCACCGATGCAATGAATATGGACTTTAATATGGCTGAGATGGGTAGATAGCATCACCGATGCAATGAATATGGACTTGAATATGGCTGAGATGGCAAGATAGCATCACCGATGCAATGAATATGGACTTGAATATGGCTGAGATGGCTAGATAGCATCACCGATGCAATGAATATGGACTCGAATATGGCTGAGATGGCTAGATAGCATCACCGATGCAATGAATATGGACTTGAATTTCGATGAGATGGCTAGATGGCATCACCGATGCAATGAATATGGACTTGAATATGGCTGAGATGGCTAGATAGCATCACCGATGCAATGAATATGGACTTGAATATGGCTGAGATGGCTAGATAGCATCACCGATGCAATGAATATGGACTTGAATATGGCTGAGATGGCTAGATGGCATCTCCGATGCAATGAATATGGACTTGAATATGGCTGAGATGGCTAGATGGCATCACCGATGCAATGAATGGACTTGAATGTGGATGAGATGGCTAGATAGCATCACCGATGCAATGAATATGGACTTGAATATGGCTGAGATGGCTAGATGGCATCACCGATGCAATGAATATGGACTTGAATATGGCTGAGACGGGTAGATAGCATCACCGATGCAATGAATATGGACTTGAATATGGCTGAGATGGCAAGATAGCATCACCGATGCAATGAATATGGACTTGAATATGGCTGAGATGGCTAGATAGCATCACCGATGCAATGAATATGGACTTGAATATGGCTGAGATGGCTAGATAGCATCACCGATGCAATGAATATGGACTTGAATTTCGATGAGATGGCTAGATGGCATCACCGATGCAATGAATATGGACTTGAATATGGCTGAGATGGCTAGATAGCATCACTGATGCAATGAATATGGACTTGAATATGGCTGAGACGGCTAGATAGCATCACCGATGCAATGAATATGGACTTGAGTATGGATGAGATGGCAAGATAGCATCACCGATGCAATGAATATGGACTTGAATATGGCTGAGATGGCTAGATGGCATCACCGATGCAATGAATGGACTTGAATGTGGATGAGATGGCTAGATAGCATCACCGATGCAATGAATATGGACTTGAATATGGCTGAGATGGCTAGATGGCATCACCGATGCAATGAATATGGACTTGAATATGGCTGAGACAGGTAGATAGCATCACCGATGCAATGAATATGGACTTGAATATGGCTGAGATGGCAAGATAGCATCACCGATGCAATGAATATGGACTTGAATATGGCTGAGATGGCTAGATAGCATCACCGATGCAATGAATATGGACTTGAATATGGCTGAGATGGCTAGATAGCATCACCGATGCAATGAATATGGACTTGAATTTCGATGAGATGGCTAGATGGCATCACCGATGCAATGAATATGGACTTGAATATGGCTGAGATGGCTAGATAGCATCACTGATGCAATGAATATGGACTTGAATATGGCTGAGACGGCTAGATAGCATCACCGATGCAATGAATATGGACTTGAGTATGGATGAGATGGCAAGATAGCATCACCGATGCAATGAATATGGACTTGAATATGGATGAGATGGCTAGATAGCATCACCGATGCAATGAATATGGACTAGAATATGGATGAGATGGCTAGATGGCATCACCGATGCAATGAATATGGACTTGAATAAGGCTGAGATGGCTAGATGGCATCACCGATGCAATGAATATGGACTTGAATATGGCTGAGACGGCTAGATAGCATCACCGATGCAATGAATATGGACTTGAATATGGCTGAGATGGCTAGATAGCATCACCGATGCAATGAATATGGACTTGAATATGGCTGAGACGGGTAGATAGCATCACCGATGCAATGAATATGGACTTGAATATGGCTGAGATGGCAAGATAGCATCACCGATGCAATGAATATGGACTTGAATATGGCTGAGATGGCTAGATAGCATCACTGATGCAATGAATATGGACTTGAATGTGGATGAGATGGCTAGATAGCATCACCGATGCAATGAATATGGACTTGAATATGGCTGAGATGGCTAGATAGCATCACCGATGCAATGAATATGGACTTGAATATGGCTGAGATGGCTAGATGGCATCTCCGATGCAATGAATATGGACTTGAATATGGCTGAGATGGCTAGATGGCATTACCGATGCAATGAATGGACTTGAATGTGGATGAGATGGCTAGATAGCATCACCGATGCAATGAATATGGACTTGAATATGGCTGAGATGGCTAGATGGCATCACCGATGCAATGAATATGGACTTGAATATGGCTGAGACGGGTAGATAGCATCACCGATGCAATGAATATGGACTTGAATATGGCTGAGATGGCAAGATAGCATCACCGATGCAATGAATATGGACTTGAATATGGCTGAGATGGCTAGATAGCATCACCGATGCAATGAATATGGACTCGAATATGGCTGAGATGGCTAGATAGCATCACCGATGCAATGAATATGGACTTGAATTTCGATGAGATGGCTAGATGGCATCACCGATGCAATGAATATGGACTTGAATATGGCTGAGATGGCTAGATAGCATCACCGATGCAATGAATATGGACTTGAATATGGCTGAGATGGCTAGATAGCATCACCGATGCAATGAATATGGACTTGAATATGGCTGAGATGGCTAGATGGCATCTCCGATGCAATGAATATGGACTTGAATATGGCTGAGATGGCTAGATGGCATCACCGATGCAATGAATGGACTTGAATGTGGATGAGATGGCTAGATAGCATCACCGATGCAATGAATATGGACTTGAATATGGCTGAGATGGCTAGATGGCATCACCGATGCAATGAATATGGACTTGAATATGGCTGAGACGGGTAGATAGCATCACCGATGCAATGAATATGGACTTGAATATGGCTGAGATGGCAAGATAGCATCACCGATGCAATGAATATGGACTTGAATATGGCTGAGATGGCTAGATAGCATCACCGATGCAATGAATATGGACTTGAATATGGCTGAGATGGCTAGATAGCATCACCGATGCAATGAATATGGACTTGAATTTCGATGAGATGGCTAGATGGCATCACCGATGCAATGAATATGGACTTGAATATGGCTGAGATGGCTAGATAGCATCACTGATGCAATGAATATGGACTTGAATATGGCTGAGACGGCTAGATAGCATCACCGATGCAATGAATATGGACTTGAGTATGGATGAGATGGCAAGATAGCATCACCGATGCAATGAATATGGACTTGAATATGGATGAGATGGCTAGATAGCATCACCGATGCAATGAATATGGACTAGAATATGGATGAGATGGCTAGATGGCATCACCGATGCAATGAATATGGACTTGAATAAGGCTGAGATGGCTAGATGGCATCACCGATGCAATGAATATGGACTTGAATATGGCTGAGACGGCTAGATAGCATCACCGATGCAATGAATATGGACTTGAATATGGATGAGATGGCAAGATAGCATCACCGATGCAATGAATATGGACTTGAATATGGATGAGATGGCTAGATAGCTGAACCGATGCAATGAATATGGACTTGAATATGGCTGAGATGGCTAGATAGCATCACCGATGCAATGAATATGGACTTGAATGTGGATGAGATGGCTAGATAGCATCACCGATGCAATGAATATGGACTAGAATATGGATGGGATGGCAAGATAGCATCACTAATGCAATGAATATGGACTTGAATATGGCTGACATAGCTAGATAGCATCACTGATGCAATGAATATGGACTTGAATATGGATGAGATGGCTAGATAGCATCACCGATGCAATGAATATGGACTTGAATATGGCTGAGATGGCTAGATAGCATCACTGATGCAATGAATATGGACTTGAATATGGCTGAGATGGCTAGATAGCATCACCGATGCAATGAATATGGACTAGAATATGGATGAGATGGCTAGATGGCATCACCGATGCAATGAATATGGACTTGAATATGGCTGAGATGGCTAGATAGCATCACCGATGCAATGAATATGGACTTGAATGTGGATGAGATGGCTAGATAGCATCACCGATGCAATGAATATGGACTTGAATATGGCAGAGATGGCTAGATAGCATCACCGATGCAATGAATATGGACTTGAATATGGCTGAGATGGCTAGATGGCATCACCGATGCAATGAATATGGACTTGAATATGGCTGAGATGGCTAGAGAGCATCACCGATGCAATGAATATGGACTTGAATGTGGATGAGATGGCTAGATGGCATCACCGATGCAATGAATATGGACTTGAATATGGCTGAGATGGCTAGATAGCATAACCGATGCAATGAATATGGACTTGAATATGGATGAGATGGCTAGATAGCATCACCGATGCAATGAATATGGACTTGAATATGGCTGAGATGGCTAGATGGCATCACCGATGCAATGAATATGGACTTGAATTTGGCTGAGATGGCTAGATGGCATCAACGATGCAATGAACATGGACTTGAATATGGCTGAGATGGCTAGATGGCATCACCGATGCAATGAATATGGACTTGAATATGGCTGAGATGGCTAGATGGCATCACCGATGCAATGAATATGGACTTGAATATGGCTGAGATGGCTAGATAGCATCACCGATGCAATCAATATGGACTTGAATGTGGATGAGATGGCTAGATAGCATCACCGATGCAATGAATATGGACTTGAATATGGCTGAGATGGCTAGAGAGCATCACTGATGCAATGAATATGGACTTGAATATGGCTGAGACGGCTAGATAGCATCACCGATGCAATGAATATGGACTTGAATATGGCTGAGATGGCAAGATAGCATCACCGATGCAATGAATATGGACTTGAATATGGATGAGATGGCTAGATAGCATCACCGATGCAATGAATATGGACTTGAATATGGCTGAGATGGCTAGATAGCATCACCGATGCAATGAATATGGACTTGAATATGGCTGAGATGGCTAGATGGCATCACCGATGCAATGAATATGGACTTGAATATGGCTGAGATGGCTAGATGGCATCACCGATGCAATGAATATGGACTTGAATATGGCTGAGATGGCTAGATGGCATCACCGATGCAATGAATATGGACTTGAATATGGCTGAGATGGCTAGATAGCATCACCGATGCAATGAATGGACTTGAATGTGGATGAGATGGCTAGATAGCATCACCGATGCAATGAATATGGACTTGAATATGGCTGAGATGGCTAGATGGCATCACCGATGCAATGAATATGGACTTGAATATGGCTGAGATGGCAAGATAGCATCACCGATGCAATGAATATGGACTTGAATATGGATGGGATGGCTAGATAGCATCACCGATGCAATGAATATGGACTTGAATATGGCTGAGATGGCTAGATAGCATCACCGATGCAATGAATATGGACTTGAATGTGGATGAGATGGCTAGATAGCATCACCGATGCAATGAATATGGACTAGAATATGGATGGGATGGCAAGATAGCATCACTGATGCAATGAATATGGACTTGAATATGGCTGACATAGCTAGATAGCATCACCGATGCAATGAATATGGACTTGAATATGGATGAGATGGCTAGATAGCATCACCGATGCAATGAATATGGACTTGAATATGGCTGAGATGGCTAGATAGCATCACTGATGCAATGAATATGGACTTGAATATGGCTGAGATGGCTAGATAGCATCACCGATGGAATGAATATGGACTTGAATTTGGCTGAGATGGCTAGATGGCATCAAGGATGCAATGAACATGGACTTGAATATGGCTGAGATGGCTAGATGGCATCACCGATGCAATGAATATGGACTTGAATATGGCTGAGATGGCTAGATGGCATCACCGATGCAATGAATATGGACTTGAATATGGCTGAGATGGCTAGATAGCATCACGGATGCAATGAATATGGACTTGAATATGGCTGAGATGGCTAGATAGCATCACCGATGGAATGAATATGGACTTGAATTTGGCTGAGATGGCTAGATGGCATCAACGATGCAATGAACATGGACTTGAATATGGCTGAGATGGCTAGATGGCATCACCGATGCAATGAATATGGACTTGAATATGGCTGAGATGGCTAGATGGCATCACCGATGCAATGAATATGGACTTGAATATGGCTGAGATGGCTAGATAGCATCACCGATGCAATGAATATGGACTTGAATGTGGATGAGATGGCTAGATAGCATCACCGATGCAATGAATATGGACTTGAATATGGCTGAGATGGCTAGATAGCATCACAGATGCAATGAATATGGACTTGAATATGGCTGAGACGGCTAGATAGCATCACAGATGCAATGAATATGGACTTGAATATGGATGAGATGGCTAGATAGCATCACCGAAGCAATGAATATGGACTTGAATATGGCTGAGATGGCTAGATAGCCTCACAGATGCAATGAATATGGACTTGAATATGGATGAGATGGCTAGATAGCATCACCGATGCAATGAATATGGACTAGAATATGGATGAGATGGCAAGATAGCATCACCGATGCAATGAATATGGACTTGAATATGGCTGAGATGGATAGATAGCATCACTGATGCAATGAATATGGACTTGAATATGGCTGAGATGGCTAGATGGCATCACCGATGCAATGAATATGGACTTGAATATGGCTGAGATGGCTAGATAGCATCACCGATGCAATGAATATGGACTTGAATGTGGATGAGATGGCTAGATAGCATCACCGATGCAATGAATATGGACTTGAATATGGCTGAGATGGCTAGATAGCATCACTGATGCAATGAATATTAACTTGAATATGGCTGAGACGGCTAGATAGCATCACCGATGCAATGAATATGGACTTGAATATGGCTGAGATGGCAAGATAGCATCAACGATGCAATGAATATGGACTTGAATATGGATGAGATGGCTAGATAGCATCACCGATGCAATGAATATGGACTAGAATATGGATGAGATGGCAAGATAGCATCACCGATGCAATGAATATGGACTTGAATATGGATGAGATGGCAAGATAGCATCACTGATGCAATGAATATGGACTTGAATATGGATGAGATGGCTAGATAGCATCACCGATGCAATGAATATGGACTTGAATATGGCTGAGATGGCTAGATGGCATCACCGATGCAATGAATATGGACTTGAATATGGCTGAGATGGCTAGATGGCATCACCGATGCAATGAATATGGACTTGAATATGGCTGAGATGGCTAGATGGCATCACCGATGCAATGAATATGGACTTGAATATGGCTGAGATGGCAAGATAGCATCACCGATGCAATGAATATGGACTTGAATATGGCTGAGATGGCTAGATAGCATCACCGATGCAATGAATATGGACTTGAATATGGCTGAGATGGCTAGATAGCATCACCGATGCAATGAATATGGACTTGAATTTCGATGAGATGGCTAGATGGCATCACCGATGCAATGAATATGGACTTGAATATGGCTGAGATGGCTAGATAGCATCACCGATGCAATGAATATGGACTTGAATATGGCTGAGATGGCTAGATAGCATCACCGATGCAATGAATATGGACTTGAATATGGCTGAGATGGCTAGATGGCATCTCCGATGCAATGAATATGGACTTGAATATGGCTGAGATGGCTAGATGGCATCACCGATGCAATGAATGGACTTGAATGTGGATGAGATGGCTAGATAGCATCACCGATGCAATGAATATGGACTTGAATATGGCTGAGATGGCTAGATGGCATCACCGATGCAATGAATATGGACTTGAATATGGCTGAGATGGCTAGATGGCATCACCGATGCAATGAATATGGACTTGAATATGGCTGAGATGGCAAGATAGCATCACCGATGCAATGAATATGGACTTGAATATGGCTGAGATGGCTAGATAGCATCACCGATGCAATGAATATGGACTTGAATATGGCTGAGATGGCTAGATAGCATCACCGATGCAATGAATATGGACTTGAATTTCGATGAGATGGCTAGATGGCATCACCGATGCAATGAATATGGACTTGAATATGGCTGAGATGGCTAGATAGCATCACTGATGCAATGAATATGGACTTGAATATGGCTGAGACGGCTAGATAGCATCACCGATGCAATGAATATGGACTTGAGTATGGATGAGATGGCAAGATAGCATCACCGATGCAATGAATATGGACTTGAATATGGATGAGATGGCTAGATAGCATCACCGATGCAATGAATATGGACTAGAATATGGATGAGATGGCAAGATAGCATCACCGATGCAATGAATATGGACTTGAATATGGCTGAGATGGCTAGATGGCATCACCGATGCAATGAATATGGACTTGAATAAGGCTGAGATGGCTAGATGGCATCACCGATGCAATGAATATGGACTTGAATATGGCTGAGACGGCTAGATAGCATCACCGATGCAATGAATATGGACTTGAATATGGATGAGATGGCAAGATAGCATCACCGATGCAATGAATATGGACTTGAATATGGATGAGATGGCTAGATAGCTGAACCGATGCAATGAATATGGTCTTGAATATGGCTGAGATGGCTAGATAGCATCACCGATGCAATGAATATGGACTTGAATGTGGATGAGATGGCTAGATAGCATCACCGATGCAATGAATATGGACTTGAATATGGCTGAGATGGCTAGATGGCATCACCGATGCAATGAATATGGACTTGAATATGGCTGAGATGGCTAGATGGCATCACCGATGCAATGAATATGGACTTGAATTTGGCTGAGATGGCTAGATGGCATCACCGATGCAATGAACATGGACTTGAATATGGCTGAGATGGCTAGATGGCATCACCGATGCAATGAATATGGACTCGAATATGGCTGAGATGGCTAGATGGCATCACCGATGCAATGAATATGGACTTGAATATGGCGGAGACGGGTAGATAGCATCACCGATGCAATGAATGTGGACTTGAATATGGCGGAGATGGCAAGATAGCATCACCGATGCAATGAATATGGACTTGAATATGGATGAGATGGCTAGATAGCATCACCGATGCAATGAATATGGACTTGAATATGGTTGTGATGGCTAGATAGCATCACCGATGCAATGAATATGGACTTGAATGTGGATGAGATGGCTAGATAGCATCACCGATGCAATGAATATGGACTAGAATATGGATGGGATGGCAAGATAGCATCACGGATGCAATGAATATGGACTTGAATATGGCTGACATAGCTAGATAGCATCACTGATGCAATGAATATGGACTTGAATATGGATGAGATGGCTAGATAGCATCACCGATGCAATGAATATGGACTTGAATATGGCTGAGATGGCTAGATAGCATCACTGATGCAATGAATATGGACTTGAATATGGCTGAGATGGCTAGAAAGCATCACCGATGCAATGAATATGGACTTGAATATGGCTGAGATGGCTAGATAGCATCACCGATGCAATGAATATGGACTTGAATGTGGATGAGATGGCTAGATAGCATCACCGATGCAATGAATATGGACTTGAATATGGATGAGATGGCTAGATAGCATCACTGATACAATGAATATGGACTTGAATATGGCTGAGACGGCTAGATAGCATCACCGATGCAATGAATATGGACTTGAGTATGGCTGAGATGGCAAGATGGCATCACCGATGCAATGAATATGGACTTGAATGTGGATGAGATGGCTAGATAGCATCACCGATGCAATGAATATGGACTTGAATATGGCTGAGATGGCTAGAGAGCATCACTGATGCAATGAATATGGACTTGAATATGGCTGAGACGGCTAGATAGCATCACCGATGCAATGAATATGGACTTGAATATGGCTGAGATGGCAAGATAGCATCACCGATGCAATGAATATGGACTTGAATATGGATGAGATGGCTAGATAGCATCACCGATGCAATGAATATGGACTAGAATATGGATGAGAAGGCAAGATAGCATCACCGATGCAATGAACATGGACTTGAATATGGCTGAGATAGCTAGATAGCATCACCGATGCAATGAATATGGACTTGAATATGGCTGAGATGGCTAGATAGCATCACCGATGCAATGAATATGGACTTGAATATGGCTGAGATGGCTAGATAGCATCACCGATGCAATGAATATGGACTTGAATATGGCTGAGATGGCTAGATGGCATCTCCGATGCAATGAATATGGACTTGAATATGGCTGAGATGGCTAGATGGCATTACCGATGCAATGAATGGACTTGAATGTGGATGAGATGGCTAGATAGCATCACCGATGCAATGAATATGGACTTGAATATGGCTGAGATGGCTAGATGGCATCACCGATGCAATGAATATGGACTTGAATATGGCTGAGACGGGTAGATAGCATCACCGATGCAATGAATATGGACTTGAATATGGCTGAGATGGCAAGATAGCATCACCGATGCAATGAATATGGACTTGAATATGGCTGAGATGGCTAGATAGCATCACCGATGCAATGAATATGGACTCGAATATGGCTGAGATGGCTAGATAGCATCACCGATGCAATGAATATGGACTTGAATCTCGATGAGATGGCTAGATGGCATCACCGATGCAATGAATATGGACTTGAATATGGCTGAGATGGCTAGATAGCATCACCGATGCAATGAATATGGACTTGAATATGGCTGAGATGGCTAGATAGCATCACCGATGCAATGAATATGGACTTGAATATGGCTGAGATGGCTAGATGGCATCTCCGATGCAATGAATATGGACTTGAATATGGCTGAGATGGCTAGATGGCATCACCGATGCAATGAATGGACTTGAATGTGGATGAGATGGCTAGATAGCATCACCGATGCAATGAATATGGACTTGAATATGGCTGAGATGGCTAGATGGCATCACCGATGCAATGAATATGGACTTGAATATGGCTGAGACGGGTAGATAGCATCACCGATGCAATGAATATGGACTTGAATATGGCTGAGATGGCAAGATAGCATCACCGATGCAATGAATATGGACTTGAATATGGCTGAGATGGCTAGATAGCATCACCGATGCAATGAATATGGACTTGAATATGGCTGAGATGGCTAGATAGCATCACCGATGCAATGAATATGGACTTGAATTTCGATGAGATGGCTAGATGGCATCACCGATGCAATGAATATGGACTTGAATATGGCTGAGATGGCTAGATAGCATCACTGATGCAATGAATATGGACTTGAATATGGCTGAGACGGCTAGATAGCATCACCGATGCAATGAATATGGACTTGAGTATGGATGAGATGGCAAGATAGCATCACCGATGCAATGAATATGGACTTGAATATGGATGAGATGGCTAGATAGCATCACCGATGCAATGAATATGGACTAGAATATGGATGAGATGGCTAGATGGCATCACCGATGCAGTGAATATGGACTTGAATAAGGCTGAGATGGCTAGATGGCATCACCGATGCAATGAATATGGACTTGAATATGGCTGAGACGGCTAGATAGCATCACCGATGCAATGAATATGGACTTGAATATGGATGAGATGGCAAGATAGCATCACCGATGCAATGAATATGGACTTGAATATGGATGAGATGGCTAGATAGCTGAACCGATGCAATGAATATGGACTTGAATATGGCTGAGATGGCTAGATAGCATCACCGATGCAATGAATATGGACTTGAATGTGGATGAGATGGCTAGATAGCATCACCGATGCAATGAATATGGACTAGAATATGGATGGGATGGCAAGATAGCATCACTGATGCAATGAATATGGACTTGAATATGGCTGACATAGCTAGATAGCATCACTGATGCAATGAATATGGACTTGAATATGGATGAGATGGCTAGATAGCATCACCGATGCAATGAATATGGACTTGAATATGGCTGAGATGGCTAGATAGCATCACTGATGCAATGAATATGGACTTGAATATGGCTGAGATGGCTAGATAGCATCACCGATGCAATGAATATGGACTAGAATATGGATGAGATGGCTAGATGGCATCACCGATGCAATGAATATGGACTTGAATATGGCTGAGATGGCTAGATAGCATCACCGATGCAATGAATATGGACTTGAATGTGGATGAGATGGCTAGATAGCATCACCGATGCAATGAATATGGACTTGAATATGGCAGAGATGGCTAGATAGCATCACCGATGCAATGAATATGGACTTGAATATGGCTGAGATGGCTAGATGGCATCACCGATGCAATGAATATGGACTTGAATATGGCTGAGATGGCTAGAGAGCATCACCGATGCAATGAATATGGACTTGAATGTGGATGAGATGGCTAGATGGCATCACCGATGCAATGAATATGGACTTGAATATGGCTGAGATGGCTAGATAGCATCACCGATGCAATGAATATGGACTTGAATATGGATGAGATGGCTAGATAGCATCACCGATGCAATGAATATGGACTTGAATATGGCTGAGATGGCTAGATGGCATCACCGATGCAATGAATATGGACTTGAATTTGGCTGAGATGGCTAGATGGCATCAACGATGCAATGAACATGGACTTGAATATGGCTGAGATGGCTAGATGGCATCACCGATGCAATGAATATGGACTTGAATATGGCTGAGATGGCTAGATGGCATCACCGATGCAATGAATATGGACTTGAATATGGCTGAGATGGCTAGATAGCATCACCGATGCAATCAATATGGACTTGAATGTGGATGAGATGGCTAGATAGCATCACCGATGCAATGAATATGGACTTGAATATGGCTGAGATGGCTAGAGAGCATCACTGATGCAATGAATATGGACTTGAATATGGCTGAGACGGCTAGATAGCATCACCGATGCAATGAATATGGACTTGAATATGGCTGAGATGGCAAGATAGCATCACCGATGCAATGAATATGGACTTGAATATGGATGAGATGGCTAGATAGCATCACCGATGCAATGAATATGGACTTGAATATGGCTGAGATGGCTAGATAGCATCACCGATGCAATGAATATGGACTTGAATATGGCTGAGATGGCTAGATGGCATCACCGATGCAATGAATATGGACTTGAATATGGCTGAGATGGCTAGATGGCATCACCGATGCAATGAATATGGACTTGAATATGGCTGAGATGGCTAGATGGCATCACCGATGCAATGAATATGGACTTGAATATGGCTGAGATGGCTAGATAGCATCACCGATGCAATGAATGGACTTGAATGTGGATGAGATGGCTAGATAGCATCACCGATGCAATGAATATGGACTTGAATATGGCTGAGATGGCTAGATGGCATCACCGATGCAATGAATATGGACTTGAATATGGCTGAGATGGCAAGATAGCATCACCGATGCAATGAATATGGACTTGAATATGGATGGGATGGCTAGATAGCATCACCGATGCAATGAATATGGACTTGAATATGGCTGAGATGGCTAGATAGCATCACCGATGCAATGAATATGGACTTGAATGTGGATGAGATGGCTAGATAGCATCACCGATGCAATGAATATGGACTAGAATATGGATGGGATGGCAAGATAGCATCACTGATGCAATGAATATGGACTTGAATATGGCTGACATAGCTAGATAGCATCACCGATGCAATGAATATGGACTTGAATATGGATGAGATGGCTAGATAGCATCACCGATGCAATGAATATGGACTTGAATATGGCTGAGATGGCTAGATAGCATCACTGATGCAATGAATATGGACTTGAATATGGCTGAGATGGCTAGATAGCATCACCGATGGAATGAATATGGACTTGAATTTGGCTGAGATGGCTAGATGGCATCAAGGATGCAATGAACATGGACTTGAATATGGCTGAGATGGCTAGATGGCATCACCGATGCAATGAATATGGACTTGAATATGGCTGAGATGGCTAGATGGCATCACCGATGCAATGAATATGGACTTGAATATGGCTGAGATGGCTAGATAGCATCACGGATGCAATGAATATGGACTTGAATATGGCTGAGATGGCTAGATAGCATCACCGATGGAATGAATATGGACTTGAATTTGGCTGAGATGGCTAGATGGCATCAACGATGCAATGAACATGGACTTGAATATGGCTGAGATGGCTAGATGGCATCACCGATGCAATGAATATGGACTTGAATATGGCTGAGATGGCTAGATGGCATCACCGATGCAATGAATATGGACTTGAATATGGCTGAGATGGCTAGATAGCATCACCGATGCAATGAATATGGACTTGAATGTGGATGAGATGGCTAGATAGCATCACCGATGCAATGAATATGGACTTGAATATGGCTGAGATGGCTAGATAGCATCACAGATGCAATGAATATGGACTTGAATATGGCTGAGACGGCTAGATAGCATCACAGATGCAATGAATATGGACTTGAATATGGATGAGATGGCTAGATAGCATCACCGAAGCAATGAATATGGACTTGAATATGGCTGAGATGGCTAGATAGCCTCACAGATGCAATGAATATGGACTTGAATATGGATGAGATGGCTAGATAGCATCACCGATGCAATGAATATGGACTAGAATATGGATGAGATGGCAAGATAGCATCACCGATGCAATGAATATGGACTTGAATATGGCTGAGATGGATAGATAGCATCACTGATGCAATGAATATGGACTTGAATATGGCTGAGATGGCTAGATGGCATCACCGATGCAATGAATATGGACTTGAATATGGCTGAGATGGCTAGATAGCATCACCGATGCAATGAATATGGACTTGAATGTGGATGAGATGGCTAGATAGCATCACCGATGCAATGAATATGGACTTGAATATGGCTGAGATGGCTAGATAGCATCACTGATGCAATGAATATTAACTTGAATATGGCTGAGACGGCTAGATAGCATCACCGATGCAATGAATATGGACTTGAATATGGCTGAGATGGCAAGATAGCATCAACGATGCAATGAATATGGACTTGAATATGGATGAGATGGCTAGATAGCATCACCGATGCAATGAATATGGACTAGAATATGGATGAGATGGCAAGATAGCATCACCGATGCAATGAATATGGACTTGAATATGGATGAGATGGCAAGATAGCATCACTGATGCAATGAATATGGACTTGAATATGGATGAGATGGCTAGATAGCATCACCGATGCAATGAATATGGACTTGAATATGGCTGAGATGGCTAGATGGCATCACCGATGCAATGAATATGGACTTGAATATGGCTGAGATGGCTAGATGGCATCACCGATGCAATGAATATGGACTTGAATATGGCTGAGATGGCTAGATGGCATCACCGATGCAATGAATATGGACTTGAATATGGCTGAGATGGCAAGATAGCATCACCGATGCAATGAATATGGACTTGAATATGGCTGAGATGGCTAGATAGCATCACCGATGCAATGAATATGGACTTGAATATGGCTGAGATGGCTAGATAGCATCACCGATGCAATGAATATGGACTTGAATTTCGATGAGATGGCTAGATGGCATCACCGATGCAATGAATATGGACTTGAATATGGCTGAGATGGCTAGATAGCATCACCGATGCAATGAATATGGACTTGAATATGGCTGAGATGGCTAGATAGCATCACCGATGCAATGAATATGGACTTGAATATGGCTGAGATGGCTAGATGGCATCTCCGATGCAATGAATATGGACTTGAATATGGCTGAGATGGCTAGATGGCATCACCGATGCAATGAATGGACTTGAATGTGGATGAGATGGCTAGATAGCATCACCGATGCAATGAATATGGACTTGAATATGGCTGAGATGGCTAGATGGCATCACCGATGCAATGAATATGGACTTGAATATGGCTGAGATGGCTAGATGGCATCACCGATGCAATGAATATGGACTTGAATATGGCTGAGATGGCAAGATAGCATCACCGATGCAATGAATATGGACTTGAATATGGCTGAGATGGCTAGATAGCATCACCGATGCAATGAATATGGACTTGAATATGGCTGAGATGGCTAGATAGCATCACCGATGCAATGAATATGGACTTGAATTTCGATGAGATGGCTAGATGGCATCACCGATGCAATGAATATGGACTTGAATATGGCTGAGATGGCTAGATAGCATCACTGATGCAATGAATATGGACTTGAATATGGCTGAGACGGCTAGATAGCATCACCGATGCAATGAATATGGACTTGAGTATGGATGAGATGGCAAGATAGCATCACCGATGCAATGAATATGGACTTGAATATGGATGAGATGGCTAGATAGCATCACCGATGCAATGAATATGGACTAGAATATGGATGAGATGGCAAGATAGCATCACCGATGCAATGAATATGGACTTGAATATGGCTGAGATGGCTAGATGGCATCACCGATGCAATGAATATGGACTTGAATAAGGCTGAGATGGCTAGATGGCATCACCGATGCAATGAATATGGACTTGAATATGGCTGAGACGGCTAGATAGCATCACCGATGCAATGAATATGGACTTGAATATGGATGAGATGGCAAGATAGCATCACCGATGCAATGAATATGGACTTGAATATGGATGAGATGGCTAGATAGCTGAACCGATGCAATGAATATGGTCTTGAATATGGCTGAGATGGCTAGATAGCATCACCGATGCAATGAATATGGACTTGAATGTGGATGAGATGGCTAGATAGCATCACCGATGCAATGAATATGGACTAGAATATGGATGGGATGGCAAGATAGCATCACTGATGCAATGAATATGGACTTGAATATGGCTGACATAGCTAGATAGCATCACTGATGCAATGAATATGGACTTGAATATGGATGAGATGGCTAGATAGCATCACCGATGCAATGAATATGGACTTGAATATGGCTGAGATGGCTAGAGGGCATCACCGATGTAATGAATATGGACTTGAATATGGCTGAGATGGCTAGATAGCATCACCGATGCAATGAATATGGACTTGAATGTGGATGAGATGGCTAGATAGCATCACCGATGCAATGAATATGGACTTGAATATGGCTG
The DNA here is from genome assembly GCF_057233095.1 of Heloderma suspectum. Taxonomy (NCBI): domain Eukaryota; kingdom Metazoa; phylum Chordata; class Lepidosauria; order Squamata; family Helodermatidae; genus Heloderma; species Heloderma suspectum. The sequence continues at coordinate 54,037,998 of NC_139475.1, forward strand.
AGATGGCTAGATAGCATCACAGATGGAATGAATATGGCCTTGAATATGGCTGAGACGGCTAGATAGCATCACAGATGCAATGAATATGGACTTGAATATGGATGAGATGGCTAGATAGCATCACCGAAGCAATGAATATGGACTTGAATATGGCTGAGATGGCTAGATAGCATCACAGATGCAATGAATATGGACTTGAATATGGATGAGATGGCTAGATAGCATCACCGATGCAATGAATATGGACTAGAATATGGATGAGATGGCAAGATAGCATCACCGATGCAATGAATATGGACTTGAATATGGCTGAGATGGATAGATAGCATCACTGATGCAATGAATATGGACTTGAATATGGCTGAGATGGCTAGATGGCATCACCGATGCAATGAATATGGACTTGAATATGGCTGAGATGGCTAGATAGCATCACCGATGCAATGAATATGGACTTGAATGTGGATGAGATGGCTAGATAGCATCACCGATGCAATGAATATGGACTAGAATATGGATGGGATGGCTAGATAGCATCACTGATGCAATGAATATGGACTTGAATATGGCTGAGACGGCTAGATAGCATCACCGATGCAATGAATATGGACTTGAATATGGCTGAGATGGCAAGATAGCATCAACGATGCAATGAATATGGACTTGAATATGGATGAGATGGCTAGATAGCATCACCGATGCAATGAATATGGACTAGAATATGGATGAGATGGCAAGATAGCATCACCGATGCAATGAATATGGACTTGAATATGGATGAGATGGCAAGATAGCATCACTGATGCAATGAATATGGACTTGAATATGGATGAGATGGCTAGATAGCATCACCGATGCAATGAATATGGACTTGAATATGGCTGAGATGGCTAGATGGCATCACCGATGCAATGAATATGGACTTGAATATGGCTGAGATGGCTAGATGGCATCACCGATGCAATGAATATGGACTTGAATATGGCTGAGATGGCTAGATGGCATCACCGATGCAATGAATATGGACTTGAATATGGCTGAGACGGGTAGATAGCATCACCGATGCAATGAATATGGACTTGAATATGGCTGAGATGGCAAGATAGCATCACCGATGCAATGAATATGGACTTGAATATGGCTGAGATGGCTAGATAGCATCACCGATGCAATGAATATGGACTTGAATATGGCTGAGATGGCTAGATAGCATCACCGATGCAATGAATATGGACTTGAATTTCGATGAGATGGCTAGATGGCATCACCGATGCAATGAATATGGACTTGAATATGGCTGAGATGGCTAGATGGCATCACCGATGCAATGAATATGGACTTGAATATGGCTGAGATGGCTAGATAGCATCACCGATGCAATGAATATGGACTTGAATATGGCTGAGATGGCTAGATGGCATCTCCGATGCAATGAATATGGACTTGAATATGGCTGAGATGGCTAGATGGCATCACCGATGCAATGAATGGACTTGAATGTGGATGAGATGGCTAGATAGCATCACCGATGCAATGAATATGGACTTGAATATGGCTGAGATGGCTAGATGGCATCACCGATGCAATGAATATGGACTTGAATATGGCTGAGACGGGTAGATAGCATCACCGATGCAATGAATATGGACTTGAATATGGCTGATATGGCAAGATAGCATCACCGATGCAATGAATATGGACTTGAATATGGCTGAGATGGCTAGATAGCATCACCGATCCAATGAATATGGACTTGAATATGGCTGAGATGGCTAGATAGCATCACCGATGCAATGAATATGGACTTGAATTTCGATGAGATGGCTAGATGGCATCACCGATGCAATGAATATGGACTTGAATATGGCTGAGATGGCTAAATAGCATCACTGATGCAATGAATATGGACTTGAATATGGCTGAGACGGCTAGATAGCATCACCGATGCAATGAATATGGACTTGAGTATGGATGAGATGGCAAGATAGCATCACCGATGCAATGAATATGGACTTGAATATGGATGAGATGGCTAGATAGCATCACCGATGCAATGAATATGGACTAGAATATGGATGAGATGGCAAGATAGCATCACCGATGCAATGAATATGGACTTGAATATGGCTGAGATGGCTAGATAGCATCACTGATGCAATGAATATGGACTTGAATAAGGCTGAGATGGCTAGATAGCATCACCGATGGAATGAATATGGACTTGAATATGGCTGAGATGGCTAGATGGCATCACCGATGCAATGAATATGGACTTGAATATGGCTGAGATGGCTAGATGGCATCACCGATGCAATGAATATGGACTTGAATATGGCTGAGATGGCTAGATAGCATCACGGATGCAATGAATATGGACTTGAATATGGCTGAGATGGCTAGATAGCATCACCGATGGAATGAATATGGACTTGAATTTGGCTGAGATGGCTAGATGGCATCAACGATGCAATGAACATGGACTTGAATATGGCTGAGATGGCTAGATGGCATCACCGATGCAATGAATATGGACTTGAATATGGCTGAGATGGCTAGATGGCATCACCGATGCAATGAATATGGACTTGAATATGGCTGAGATGGCTAGATAGCATCACCGATGCAATGAATATGGACTTGAATGTGGATGAGATGGCTAGATAGCATCACCGATGCAATGAATATGGACTTGAATATGGCTGAGATGGCTAGATAGCATCACAGATGCAATGAATATGGACTTGAATATGGCTGAGACGGCTAGATAGCATCACAGATGCAATGAATATGGACTTGAATATGGATGAGATGGCTAGATAGCATCACCGAAGCAATGAATATGGACTTGAATATGGCTGAGATGGCTAGATAGCCTCACAGATGCAATGAATATGGACTTGAATATGGATGAGATGGCTAGATAGCATCACCGATGCAATGAATATGGACTAGAATATGGATGAGATGGCAAGATAGCATCACCGATGCAATGAATATGGACTTGAATATGGCTGAGATGGATAGATAGCATCACTGATGCAATGAATATGGACTTGAATATGGCTGAGATGGCTAGATGGCATCACCGATGCAATGAATATGGACTTGAATATGGCTGAGATGGCTAGATAGCATCACCGATGCAATGAATATGGACTTGAATGTGGATGAGATGGCTAGATAGCATCACCGATGCAATGAATATGGACTTGAATATGGATGAGATGGCTAGATAGCATCACCGATGCAATGAATATGGACTAGAATATGGATGAGATGGCAAGATAGCATCACCGATGCAATGAATATGGACTTGAATATGGCTGAGATGGCTAGATGGCATCACCGATGCAATGAATATGGACTTGAATAAGGCTGAGATGGCTAGATGGCATCACCGATGCAATGAATATGGACTTGAATATGGCTGAGACGGCTAGATAGCATCACCGATGCAATGAATATGGACTTGAATATGGATGAGATGGCAAGATAGCATCACCGATGCAATGAATATGGACTTGAATATGGATGAGATGGCTAGATAGCTGAACCGATGCAATGAATATGGTCTTGAATATGGCTGAGATGGCTAGATAGCATCACCGATGCAATGAATATGGACTTGAATGTGGATGAGATGGCTAGATAGCATCACCGATGCAATGAATATGGACTAGAATATGGATGGGATGGCAAGATAGCATCACTGATGCAATGAATATGGACTTGAATATGGCTGACATAGCTAGATAGCATCACTGATGCAATGAATATGGACTTGAATATGGATGAGATGGCTAGATAGCATCACCGATGCAATGAATATGGACTTGAATATGGCTGAGATGGCTAGATGGCATCACCGATGTAATGAATATGGACTTGAATATGGCTGAGATGGCTAGATAGCATCACCGATGCAATGAATATGGACTTGAATGTGGATGAGATGGCTAGATAGCATCACCGATGCAATGAATATGGACTTGAATATGGCTGAGATGGCTAGATAGCATAACAGATGGAATGAATATGGCCTTGAATATGGCTGAGACGGCTAGATAGCATCACAGATGCAATGAATATGGACTTGAATATGGATGAGATGGCTAGATAGCATCACCGAAGCAATGAATATGGACTTGAATATGGCTGAGATGGCTAGATAGCATCACAGATGCAATGAATATGGACTTGAATATGGATGAGATGGCTAGATAGCATCACCGATGCAATGAATATGGACTAGAATATGGATGAGATGGCAAGATAGCATCACCGATGCAATGAATATGGACTTGAATATGGCTGAGATGGATAGATAGCATCACTGATGCAATGAATATGGACTTGAATATGGCTGAGATGGCTAGATGGCATCACCGATGCAATGAATATGGACTTGAATATGGCTGAGATGGCTAGATAGCATCACCGATGCAATGAATATGGACTTGAATGTGGATGAGATGGCTAGATAGCATCACCGATGCAATGAATATGGACTTGAATATGGCTGAGATGGCTAGATAGCATCACTGATGCAATGAATATGGACTTGAATATGGCTGAGACGGCTAGATAGCATCACCGATGCAATGAATATGGACTTGAATATGGCTGAGATGGCAAGATAGCATCAACGATGCAATGAATATGGACTTGAATATGGATGAGATGGCTAGATAGCATCACCGATGCAATGAATATGGACTAGAATATGGATGAGATGGCAAGATAGCATCACCGATGCAATGAATATGGACTTGAATATGGATGAGATGGCAAGATAGCATCACTGATGCAATGAATATGGACTTGAATATGGATGAGATGGCTAGATAGCATCACCGATGCAATGAATATGGACTTGAATATGGCTGAGATGGCTAGATGGCATCACCGATGCAATGAATATGGACTTGAATATGGCTGAGATGGCTAGATGGCATCACCGATGCAATGAATATGGACTTGAATATGGCTGAGATGGCTAGATGGCATCACCGATGCAATGAATATGGACTTGAATATGGCTGAGACGGGTAGATAGCATCACCGATGCAATGAATATGGACTTGAATATGGCTGAGATGGCAAGATAGCATCACCGATGCAATGAATATGGACTTGAATATGGCTGAGATGGCTAGATAGCATCACCGATGCAATGAATATGGACTTGAATATGGCTGAGATGGCTAGATAGCATCACCGATGCAATGAATATGGACTTGAATTTCGATGAGATGGCTAGATGGCATCACCGATGCAATGAATATGGACTTGAATATGGCTGAGATGGCTAGATAGCATCACCGATGCAATGAATATGGACTTGAATATGGCTGAGATGGCTAGATAGCATCACCGATGCAATGAATATGGACTTGAATATGGCTGAGATGGCTAGATGGCATCTCCGATGCAATGAATATGGACTTGAATATGGCTGAGATGGCTAGATGGCATCACCGATGCAATGAATGGACTTGAATGTGGATGAGATGGCTAGATAGCATCACCGATGCAATGAATATGGACTTGAATATGGCTGAGATGGCTAGATGGCATCACCGATGCAATGAATATGGACTTGAATATGGCTGAGACGGGTAGATAGCATCACCGATGCAATGAATATGGACTTGAATATGGCTGATATGGCAAGATAGCATCACCGATGCAATGAATATGGACTTGAATATGGCTGAGATGGCTAGATAGCATCACCGATGCAATGAATATGGACTTGAATATGGCTGAGATGGCTAGATAGCATCACCGATGCAATGAATATGGACTTGAATTTCGATGAGATGGCTAGATGGCATCACCGATGCAATGAATATGGACTTGAATATGGCTGAGATGGCTAAATAGCATCACTGATGCAATGAATATGGACTTGAATATGGCTGAGACGGCTAGATAGCATCACCGATGCAATGAATATGGACTTGAGTATGGATGAGATGGCAAGATAGCATCACCGATGCAATGAATATGGACTTGAATATGGATGAGATGGCTAGATAGCATCACCGATGCAATGAATATGGACTTGAATATGGATGAGATGGCAAGATAGCATCACCGATGCAATGAATATGGACTTGAATATGGCTGAGATGGCTAGATAGCATCACTGATGCAATGAATATGGACTTGAATAAGGCTGAGATGGCTAGATAGCATCACCGATGGAATGAATATGGACTTGAATATGGCTGAGATGGCTAGATGGCATCACCGATGCAATGAATATGGACTTGAATATGGCTGAGATGGCTAGATGGCATCACCGATGCAATGAATATGGACTTGAATATGGCTGAGATGGCTAGATAGCATCACGGATGCAATGAAGATGGACTTGAATATGGCTGAGATGGCTAGATAGCATCACCGATGGAATGAATATGGACTTGAATTTGGCTGAGATGGCTAGATGGCATCAACGATGCAATGAACATGGACTTGAATATGGCTGAGATGGCTAGATGGCATCACCGATGCAATGAATATGGACTTGAATATGGCTGAGATGGCTAGATGGCATCACCGATGCAATGAATATGGACTTGAATATGGCTGAGATGGCTAGATAGCATCACCGATGCAATGAATATGGACTTGAATGTGGATGAGATGGCTAGATAGCATCACCGATGCAATGAATATGGACTTGAATATGGCTGAGATGGCTAGATAGCATCACAGATGCAATGAATATGGACTTGAATATGGCTGAGACGGCTAGATAGCATCACAGATGCAATGAATATGGACTTGAATATGGATGAGATGGCTAGATAGCATCACCGAAGCAATGAATATGGACTTGAATATGGCTGAGATGGCTAGATAGCCTCACAGATGCAATGAATATGGACTTGAATATGGATGAGATGGCTAGATAGCATCACCGATGCAATGAATATGGACTAGAATATGGATGAGATGGCAAGATAGCATCACCGATGCAATGAATATGGACTTGAATATGGCTGAGATGGATAGATAGCATCACTGATGCAATGAATATGGACTTGAATATGGCTGAGATGGCTAGATGGCATCACCGATGCAATGAATATGGACTTGAATATGGCTGAGATGGCTAGATAGCATCACCGATGCAATGAATATGGACTTGAATGTGGATGAGATGGCTAGATAGCATCACCGATGCAATGAATATGGACTTGAATATGGCTGAGATGGCTAGATAGCATCACTGATGCAATGAATATTAACTTGAATATGGCTGAGACGGCTAGATAGCATCACCGATGCAATGAATATGGACTTGAATATGGCTGAGATGGCAAGATAGCATCAACGATGCAATGAATATGGACTTGAATATGGATGAGATGGCTAGATAGCATCACCGATGCAATGAATATGGACTAGAATATGGATGAGATGGCAAGATAGCATCACCGATGCAATGAATATGGACTTGAATATGGATGAGATGGCAAGATAGCATCACTGATGCAATGAATATGGACTTGAATATGGATGAGATGGCTAGATAGCATCACCGATGCAATGAATATGGACTTGAATATGGCTGAGATGGCTAGATGGCATCACCGATGCAATGAATATGGACTTGAATATGGCTGAGATGGCTAGATGGCATCACCGATGCAATGAATATGGACTTGAATATGGCTGAGATGGCTAGATGGCATCACCGATGCAATGAATATGGACTTGAATATGGCTGAGATGGCAAGATAGCATCACCGATGCAATGAATATGGACTTGAATATGGCTGAGATGGCTAGATAGCATCACCGATGCAATGAATATGGACTTGAATATGGCTGAGATGGCTAGATAGCATCACCGATGCAATGAATATGGACTAGAATATGGATGGGATGGCTAGATAGCATCACTGATGCAATGAATATGGACTTGAATATGGCTGAGACGGCTAGATAGCATCACCGATGCAATGAATATGGACTTGAATATGGCTGAGATGGCAAGATAGCATCAACGATGCAATGAATATGGACTTGAATATGGATGAGATGGCTAGATAGCATCACCGATGCAATGAATATGGACTAGAATATGGATGAGATGGCAAGATAGCATCACCGATGCAATGAATATGGACTTGAATATGGATGAGATGGCAAGATAGCATCACCGATGCAATGAATATGGACTTGAATATGGATGAGATGGCTAGATAGCATCACCGATGCAATGAATATGGACTTGAATATGGCTGAGATGGCTAGATGGCATCACCGATGCAATGAATATGGACTTGAATATGGCTGAGATGGCTAGATGGCATCACCGATGCAATGAATATGGACTTGAATATGGCTGAGATGGCTAGATGGCATCACCGATGCAATGAATATGGACTTGAATATGGCTGAGATGGCTAGATGGCATCACCGATGCAATGAATATGGACTTGAATATGGCTGAGACGGGTAGATAGCATCACCGATGCAATGAATATGGACTTGAATATGGCTGAGATGGCAAGATAGCATCACCGATGCAATGAATATGGACTTGAATATGGCTGAGATGGCTAGATAGCATCACCGATGCAATGAATATGGACTTGAATATGGCTGAGATGGCTAGATAGCATCACCGATGCAATGAATATGGACTTGAATTTCGATGAGATGGCTAGATGGCATCACCGATGCAATGAATATGGACTTGAATATGGCTGAGATGGCTAGATGGCATCACCGATGCAATGAATATGGACTTGAATATGGCTGAGATGGCTAGATAGCATCACCGATGCAATGAATATGGACTTGAATATGGCTGAGATGGCTAGATGGCATCTCCGATGCAATGAATATGGACTTGAATATGGCTGAGATGGCTAGATGGCATCACCGATGCAATGAATGGACTTGAATGTGGATGAGATGGCTAGATAGCATCACCGATGCAATGAATATGGACTTGAATATGGCTGAGATGGCTAGATGGCATCACCGATGCAATGAATATGGACTTGAATATGGCTGAGACGGGTAGATAGCATCACCGATGCAATGAATATGGACTTGAATATGGCTGATATGGCAAGATAGCATCACCGATGCAATGAATATGGACTTGAATATGGCTGAGATGGCTAGATAGCATCACCGATCCAATGAATATGGACTTGAATATGGCTGAGATGGCTAGATAGCATCACCGATGCAATGAATATGGACTTGAATTTCGATGAGATGGCTAGATGGCATCACCGATGCAATGAATATGGACTTGAATATGGCTGAGATGGCTAAATAGCATCACTGATGCAATGAATATGGACTTGAATATGGCTGAGACGGCTAGATAGCATCACCGATGCAATGAATATGGACTTGAGTATGGATGAGATGGCAAGATAGCATCACCGATGCAATGAATATGGACTTGAATATGGATGAGATGGCTAGATAGCATCACCGATGCAATGAATATGGACTAGAATATGGATGAGATGGCAAGATAGCATCACCGATGCAATGAATATGGACTTGAATATGGCTGAGATGGCTAGATAGCATCACTGATGCAATGAATATGGACTTGAATAAGGCTGAGATGGCTAGATAGCATCACCGATGGAATGAATATGGACTTGAATATGGCTGAGATGGCTAGATGGCATCACCGATGCAATGAATATGGACTTGAATATGGCTGAGATGGCTAGATGGCATCACCGATGCAATGAATATGGACTTGAATATGGCTGAGATGGCTAGATAGCATCACGGATGCAATGAATATGGACTTGAATATGGCTGAGATGGCTAGATAGCATCACCGATGGAATGAATATGGACTTGAATTTGGCTGAGATGGCTAGATGGCATCAACGATGCAATGAACATGGACTTGAATATGGCTGAGATGGCTAGATGGCATCACCGATGCAATGAATATGGACTTGAATATGGCTGAGATGGCTAGATGGCATCACCGATGCAATGAATATGGACTTGAATATGGCTGAGATGGCTAGATAGCATCACCGATGCAATGAATATGGACTTGAATGTGGATGAGATGGCTAGATAGCATCACCGATGCAATGAATATGGACTTGAATATGGCTGAGATGGCTAGATAGCATCACAGATGCAATGAATATGGACTTGAATATGGCTGAGACGGCTAGATAGCATCACAGATGCAATGAATATGGACTTGAATATGGATGAGATGGCTAGATAGCATCACCGAAGCAATGAATATGGACTTGAATATGGCTGAGATGGCTAGATAGCCTCACAGATGCAATGAATATGGACTTGAATATGGATGAGATGGCTAGATAGCATCACCGATGCAATGAATATGGACTAGAATATGGATGAGATGGCAAGATAGCATCACCGATGCAATGAATATGGACTTGAATATGGCTGAGATGGATAGATAGCATCACTGATGCAATGAATATGGACTTGAATATGGCTGAGATGGCTAGATGGCATCACCGATGCAATGAATATGGACTTGAATATGGCTGAGATGGCTAGATAGCATCACCGATGCAATGAATATGGACTTGAATGTGGATGAGATGGCTAGATAGCATCACCGATGCAATGAATATGGACTTGAATATGGATGAGATGGCTAGATAGCATCACCGATGCAATGAATATGGACTAGAATATGGATGAGATGGCAAGATAGCATCACCGATGCAATGAATATGGACTTGAATATGGCTGAGATGGCTAGATGGCATCACCGATGCAATGAATATGGACTTGAATAAGGCTGAGATGGCTAGATGGCATCACCGATGCAATGAATATGGACTTGAATATGGCTGAGACGGCTAGATAGCATCACCGATGCAATGAATATGGACTTGAATATGGATGAGATGGCAAGATAGCATCACCGATGCAATGAATATGGACTTGAATATGGATGAGATGGCTAGATAGCTGAACCGATGCAATGAATATGGTCTTGAATATGGCTGAGATGGCTAGATAGCATCACCGATGCAATGAATATGGACTTGAATGTGGATGAGATGGCTAGATAGCATCACCGATGCAATGAATATGGACTAGAATATGGATGGGATGGCAAGATAGCATCACTGATGCAATGAATATGGACTTGAATATGGCTGACATAGCTAGATAGCATCACTGATGCAATGAATATGGACTTGAATATGGATGAGATGGCTAGATAGCATCACCGATGCAATGAATATGGACTTGAATATGGCTGAGATGGCTAGATGGCATCACCGATGTAATGAATATGGACTTGAATATGGCTGAGATGGCTAGATAGCATCACCGATGCAATGAATATGGACTTGAATGTGGATGAGATGGCTAGATAGCATCACCGATGCAATGAATATGGACTTGAATATGGCTGAGATGGCTAGATAGCATAACAGATGGAATGAATATGGCCTTGAATATGGCTGAGACGGCTAGATAGCATCACAGATGCAATGAATATGGACTTGAATATGGATGAGATGGCTAGATAGCATCACCGAAGCAATGAATATGGACTTGAATATGGCTGAGATGGCTAGATAGCATCACAGATGCAATGAATATGGACTTGAATATGGATGAGATGGCTAGATAGCATCACCGATGCAATGAATATGGACTAGAATATGGATGAGATGGCAAGATAGCATCACCGATGCAATGAATATGGACTTGAATATGGCTGAGATGGATAGATAGCATCACTGATGCAATGAATATGGACTTGAATATGGCTGAGATGGCTAGATGGCATCACCGATGCAATGAATATGGACTTGAATATGGCTGAGATGGCTAGATAGCATCACCGATGCAATGAATATGGACTTGAATGTGGATGAGATGGCTAGATAGCATCACCGATGCAATGAATATGGACTTGAATATGGCTGAGATGGCTAGATAGCATCACTGATGCAATGAATATGGACTTGAATATGGCTGAGACGGCTAGATAGCATCACCGATGCAATGAATATGGACTTGAATATGGCTGAGATGGCAAGATAGCATCAACGATGCAATGAATATGGACTTGAATATGGATGAGATGGCTAGATAGCATCACCGATGCAATGAATATGGACTAGAATATGGATGAGATGGCAAGATAGCATCACCGATGCAATGAATATGGACTTGAATATGGATGAGATGGCAAGATAGCATCACTGATGCAATGAATATGGACTTGAATATGGATGAGATGGCTAGATAGCATCACCGATGCAATGAATATGGACTTGAATATGGCTGAGATGGCTAGATGGCATCACCGATGCAATGAATATGGACTTGAATATGGCTGAGATGGCTAGATGGCATCACCGATGCAATGAATATGGACTTGAATATGGCTGAGATGGCTAGATGGCATCACCGATGCAATGAATATGGACTTGAATATGGCTGAGACGGGTAGATAGCATCACCGATGCAATGAATATGGACTTGAATATGGCTGAGATGGCAAGATAGCATCACCGATGCAATGAATATGGACTTGAATATGGCTGAGATGGCTAGATAGCATCACCGATGCAATGAATATGGACTTGAATATGGCTGAGATGGCTAGATAGCATCACCGATGCAATGAATATGGACTTGAATTTCGATGAGATGGCTAGATGGCATCACCGATGCAATGAATATGGACTTGAATATGGCTGAGATGGCTAGATAGCATCACCGATGCAATGAATATGGACTTGAATATGGCTGAGATGGCTAGATAGCATCACCGATGCAATGAATATGGACTTGAATATGGCTGAGATGGCTAGATGGCATCTCCGATGCAATGAATATGGACTTGAATATGGCTGAGATGGCTAGATGGCATCACCGATGCAATGAATGGACTTGAATGTGGATGAGATGGCTAGATAGCATCACCGATGCAATGAATATGGACTTGAATATGGCTGAGATGGCTAGATGGCATCACCGATGCAATGAATATGGACTTGAATATGGCTGAGACGGGTAGATAGCATCACCGATGCAATGAATATGGACTTGAATATGGCTGATATGGCAAGATAGCATCACCGATGCAATGAATATGGACTTGAATATGGCTGAGATGGCTAGATAGCATCACCGATGCAATGAATATGGACTTGAATATGGCTGAGATGGCTAGATAGCATCACCGATGCAATGAATATGGACTTGAATTTCGATGAGATGGCTAGATGGCATCACCGATGCAATGAATATGGACTTGAATATGGCTGAGATGGCTAAATAGCATCACTGATGCAATGAATATGGACTTGAATATGGCTGAGACGGCTAGATAGCATCACCGATGCAATGAATATGGACTTGAGTATGGATGAGATGGCAAGATAGCATCACCGATGCAATGAATATGGACTTGAATATGGATGAGATGGCTAGATAGCATCACCGATGCAATGAATATGGACTAGAATATGGATGAGATGGCAAGATAGCATCACCGATGCAATGAATATGGACTTGAATATGGCTGAGATGGCTAGATAGCATCACTGATGCAATGAATATGGACTTGAATAAGGCTGAGATGGCTAGATAGCATCACCGATGGAATGAATATGGACTTGAATATGGCTGAGATGGCTAGATGGCATCACCGATGCAATGAATATGGACTTGAATATGGCTGAGATGGCTAGATGGCATCACCGATGCAATGAATATGGACTTGAATATGGCTGAGATGGCTAGATAGCATCACGGATGCAATGAAGATGGACTTGAATATGGCTGAGATGGCTAGATAGCATCACCGATGGAATGAATATGGACTTGAATTTGGCTGAGATGGCTAGATGGCATCAACGATGCAATGAACATGGACTTGAATATGGCTGAGATGGCTAGATGGCATCACCGATGCAATGAATATGGACTTGAATATGGCTGAGATGGCTAGATGGCATCACCGATGCAATGAATATGGACTTGAATATGGCTGAGATGGCTAGATAGCATCACCGATGCAATGAATATGGACTTGAATGTGGATGAGATGGCTAGATAGCATCACCGATGCAATGAATATGGACTTGAATATGGCTGAGATGGCTAGATAGCATCACAGATGCAATGAATATGGACTTGAATATGGCTGAGACGGCTAGATAGCATCACAGATGCAATGAATATGGACTTGAATATGGATGAGATGGCTAGATAGCATCACCGAAGCAATGAATATGGACTTGAATATGGCTGAGATGGCTAGATAGCCTCACAGATGCAATGAATATGGACTTGAATATGGATGAGATGGCTAGATAGCATCACCGATGCAATGAATATGGACTAGAATATGGATGAGATGGCAAGATAGCATCACCGATGCAATGAATATGGACTTGAATATGGCTGAGATGGATAGATAGCATCACTGATGCAATGAATATGGACTTGAATATGGCTGAGATGGCTAGATGGCATCACCGATGCAATGAATATGGACTTGAATATGGCTGAGATGGCTAGATAGCATCACCGATGCAATGAATATGGACTTGAATGTGGATGAGATGGCTAGATAGCATCACCGATGCAATGAATATGGACTTGAATATGGCTGAGATGGCTAGATAGCATCACTGATGCAATGAATATTAACTTGAATATGGCTGAGACGGCTAGATAGCATCACCGATGCAATGAATATGGACTTGAATATGGCTGAGATGGCAAGATAGCATCAACGATGCAATGAATATGGACTTGAATATGGATGAGATGGCTAGATAGCATCACCGATGCAATGAATATGGACTAGAATATGGATGAGATGGCAAGATAGCATCACCGATGCAATGAATATGGACTTGAATATGGATGAGATGGCAAGATAGCATCACTGATGCAATGAATATGGACTTGAATATGGATGAGATGGCTAGATAGCATCACCGATGCAATGAATATGGACTTGAATATGGCTGAGATGGCTAGATGGCATCACCGATGCAATGAATATGGACTTGAATATGGCTGAGATGGCTAGATGGCATCACCGATGCAATGAATATGGACTTGAATATGGCTGAGATGGCTAGATGGCATCACCGATGCAATGAATATGGACTTGAATATGGCTGAGATGGCAAGATAGCATCACCGATGCAATGAATATGGACTTGAATATGGCTGAGATGGCTAGATAGCATCACCGATGCAATGAATATGGACTTGAATATGGCTGAGATGGCTAGATAGCATCACCGATGCAATGAATATGGACTTGAATTTCGATGAGATGGCTAGATGGCATCACCGATGCAATGAATATGGACTTGAATATGGCTGAGATGGCTAGATAGCATCACCGATGCAATGAATATGGACTTGAATATGGCTGAGATGGCTAGATAGCATCACCGATGCAATGAATATGGACTTGAATATGGCTGAGATGGCTAGATGGCATCTCCGATGCAATGAATATGGACTTGAATATGGCTGAGATGGCTAGATGGCATCACCGATGCAATGAATGGACTTGAATGTGGATGAGATGGCTAGATAGCATCACCGATGCAATGAATATGGACTTGAATATGGCTGAGATGGCTAGATGGCATCACCGATGCAATGAATATGGACTTGAATATGGCTGAGACGGGTAGATAGCATCACCGATGCAATGAATATGGACTTGAGTATGGCTGAGATGGCAAGATAGCATCACCGATGCAATGAATATGGACTTGAATATGGCTGAGATGGCTAGATAGCATCACCGATGCAATGAATATGGACTTGAATATGGCTGAGATGGCTAGATAGCATCACCGATGCAATGAATATGGACTTGAATTTCGATGAGATGGCTAGATGGCATCACCGATGCAATGAATATGGACTTGAATATGGCTGAGATGGCTAGATAGCATCACTGATGCAATGAATATGGACTTGAATATGGCTGAGACGGCTAGATAGCATCACCGATGCAATGAATATGGACTTGAGTATGGATGAGATGGCAAGATAGCATCACCGATGCAATGAATATGGACTTGAATATGGATGAGATGGCTAGATAGCATCACCGATGCAATGAATATGGACTAGAATATGGATGAGATGGCAAGATAGCATCACCGATGCAATGAATATGGACTTGAATATGGCTGAGATGGCTAGATGGCATCACCGATGCAATGAATCTGGACTTGAATAAGGCTGAGATGGCTAGATGGCATCACCGATGCAATGAATATGGACTTGAATATGGCTGAGACGGCTAGATAGCATCACCGATGCAATGAATATGGACTTGAATATGGATGAGATGGCAAGATAGCATCACCGATGCAATGAATATGGACTTGAATATGGATGAGATGGCTAGATAGCTGAACCGATGCAATGAATATGGTCTTGAATATGGCTGAGATGGCTAGATAGCATCACCGATGCAATGAATATGGACTTGAATGTGGATGAGATGGCTAGATAGCATCACCGATGCAATGAATATGGACTAGAATATGGATGGGATGGCAAGATAGCATCACTGATGCAATGAATATGGACTTGAATATGGCTGACATAGCTAGATAGCATCACTGATGCAATGAATATGGACTTGAATATGGATGAGATGGCTAGATAGCATCACAGATGGAATGAATATGGCCTTGAATATGGCTGAGACGGCTAGATAGCATCACAGATGCAATGAATATGGACTTGAATATGGATGAGATGGCTAGATAGCATCACCGAAGCAATGAATATGGACTTGAATATGGCTGAGATGGCTAGATAGCATCACAGATGCAATGAATATGGACTTGAATATGGATGAGATGGCTAGATAGCATCACCGATGCAATGAATATGGACTAGAATATGGATGAGATGGCAAGATAGCATCACCGATGCAATGAATATGGACTTGAATATGGCTGAGATGGATAGATAGCATCACTGATGCAATGAATATGGACTTGAATATGGCTGAGATGGCTAGATGGCATCACCGATGCAATGAATATGGACTTGAATATGGCTGAGATGGCTAGATAGCATCACCGATGCAATGAATATGGACTTGAATGTGGATGAGATGGCTAGATAGCATCACCGATGCAATGAATATGGACTTGAATATGGCTGAGATGGCTAGATAGCATCACCGATGCAATGAATATGGACTTGAATTTCGATGAGATGGCTAGATGGCATCACCGATGCAATGAATATGGACTTGAATATGGCTGAGATGGCTAGATAGCATCACCGATGCAATGAATATGGACTTGAATATGGCTGAGATGGCTAGATAGCATCACCGATGCAATGAATATGGACTTGAATATGGCTGAGATGGCTAGATGGCATCTCCGATGCAATGAATATGGACTTGAATATGGCTGAGATGGCTAGATGGCATCACCGATGCAATGAATGGACTTGAATGTGGATGAGATGGCTAGATAGCATCACCGATGCAATGAATATGGACTTGAATATGGCTGAGATGGCTAGATGGCATCACCGATGCAATGAATATGGACTTGAATATGGCTGAGACGGGTAGATAGCATCACCGATGCAATGAATATGGACTTGAATATGGCTGATATGGCAAGATAGCATCACCGATGCAATGAATATGGACTTGAATATGGCTGAGATGGCTAGATAGCATCACCGATGCAATGAATATGGACTTGAATATGGCTGAGATGGCTAGATAGCATCACCGATGCAATGAATATGGACTTGAATTTCGATGAGATGGCTAGATGGCATCACCGATGCAATGAATATGGACTTGAATATGGCTGAGATGGCTAGATAGCATCACCGATGCAATGAATATGGACTTGAATATGGCTGAGACGGCTAGATAGCATCACCGATGCAATGAATATGGACTTGAGTATGGATGAGATGGCAAGATAGCATCACCGATGCAATGAATATGGACTTGAATATGGATGAGATGGCTAGATAGCATCACCGATGCAATGAATATGGACTAGAATATGGATGAGATGGCAAGATAGCATCACCGATGCAATGAATATGGACTTGAATATGGCTGAGATGGCTAGATAGCATCACTGATGCAATGAATATGGACTTGAATAAGGCTGAGATGGCTAGATAGCATCACCGATGGAATGAATATGGACTTGAATTTGGCTGAGATGGCTAGATGGCATCAAGGATGCAATGAATATGGACTTGAATATGGCTGAGACGGCTAGATAGCATCACCGATGCAATGAATATGGACTTGAATATGGCTGAGACGGCTAGATAGCATCACCGATGCAATGAATATGGACTTGAATATGGATGAGATGGCTAGATAGCATCACCGATGCAATGAATATGGACTAGAATATGGATGAGATGGCAAGATAGCATCACCGATGCAATGAATATGGACTTGAATATGGCTGAGATGGCTAGATAGCATCACAGATGGAATGAATATGGCCTTGAATATGGCTGAGACGGCTAGATAGCATCACAGATGCAATGAATATGGACTTGAATATGGATGAGATGGCTAGATAGCATCACCGAAGCAATGAATATGGACTTGAATATGGCTGAGATGGCTAGATAGCATCACAGATGCAATGAATATGGACTTGAATATGGATGAGATGGCTAGATAGCATCACCGATGCAATGAATATGGACTAGAATATGGATGAGATGGCAAGATAGCATCACCGATGCAATGAATATGGACTTGAATATGGCTGAGATGGATAGATAGCATCACTGATGCAATGAATATGGACTTGAATATGGCTGAGATGGCTAGATGGCATCACCGATGCAATGAATATGGACTTGAATATGGCTGAGATGGCTAGATAGCATCACCGATGCAATGAATATGGACTTGAATGTGGATGAGATGGCTAGATAGCATCACCGATGCAATGAATATGGACTTGAATATGGCTGAGATGGCTAGATAGCATCACTGATGCAATGAATATGGACTTGAATATGGCTGAGACGGCTAGATAGCATCACCGATGCAATGAATATGGACTTGAATATGGCTGAGATGGCAAGATAGCATCAACGATGCTGAATATGGACTTGAATATGGATGAGATGGCTAGATAGCATCACCGATGCAATGAATATGGACTAGAATATGGATGAGATGGCAAGATAGCATCACCGATGCAATGAATATGGACTTGAATATGGATGAGATGGCAAGATAGCATCACTGATGCAATGAATATGGACTTGAATATGGATGAGATGGCTAGATAGCATCACCGATGCAATGAATATGGACTTGAATATGGCTGAGATGGCTAGATGGCATCACCGATGCAATGAATATGGACTTGAATATGGCTGAGATGGCTAGATGGCATCACCGATGCAATGAATATGGACTTGAATATGGCTGAGATGGCTAGATGGCATCACCGATGCAATGAATATGGACTTGAATATGGCTGAGACGGGTAGATAGCATCACCGATGCAATGAATATGGACTTGAATATGGCTGAGATGGCAAGATAGCATCACCGATGCAATGAATATGGACTTGAATATGGCTGAGATGGCTAGATAGCATCACCGATGCAATGAATATGGACTTGAATATGGCTGAGATGGCTAGATAGCATCACCGATGCAATGAATATGGACTTGAATTTCGATGAGATGGCTAGATGGCATCACCGATGCAATGAATATGGACTTGAATATGGCTGAGATGGCTAGATAGCATCACCGATGCAATGAATATGGACTTGAATATGGCTGAGATGGCTAGATAGCATCACCGATGCAATGAATATGGACTTGAATATGGCTGAGATGGCTAGATGGCATCTCCGATGCAATGAATATGGACTTGAATATGGCTGAGATGGCTAGATGGCATCACCGATGCAATGAATGGACTTGAATGTGGATGAGATGGCTAGATAGCATCACCGATGCAATGAATATGGACTTGAATATGGCTGAGATGGCTAGATGGCATCACCGATGCAATGAATATGGACTTGAATATGGCTGAGACGGGTAGATAGCATCACCGATGCAATGAATATGGACTTGAATATGGCTGATATGGCAAGATAGCATCACCGATGCAATGAATATGGACTTGAATATGGCTGAGATGGCTAGATAGCATCACCGATGCAATGAATATGGACTTGAATATGGCTGAGATGGCTAGATAGCATCACCGATGCAATGAATATGGACTTGAATTTTGATGAGATGGCTAGATGGCATCACCGATGCAATGAATATGGACTTGAATATGGCTGAGATGGCTAAATAGCATCACTGATGCAATGAATATGGACTTGAATATGGCTGAGACGGCTAGATAGCATCACCGATGCAATGAATATGGACTTGAGTATGGATGAGATGGCAAGATAGCATCACCGATGCAATGAATATGGACTTGAATATGGATGAGATGGCTAGATAGCATCACCGATGCAATGAATATGGACTAGAATATGGATGAGATGGCAAGATAGCATCACCGATGCAATGAATATGGACTTGAATATGGCTGAGATGGCTAGATAGCATCACTGATGCAATGAATATGGACTTGAATAAGGCTGAGATGGCTAGATAGCATCACCGATGGAATGAATATGGACTTGAATTTGGCTGAGATGGCTAGATGGCATCAAGGATGCAATGAATATGGACTTGAATATGGCTGAGACGGCTAGATAGCATCACCGATGCAATGAATATGGACTTGAATATGGCTGAGACGGCTAGATAGCATCACCGATGCAATGAATATGGACTTGAATATGGCTGAGATGGCAAGATAGCATCAACGATGCAATGAATATGGACTTGAATATGGATGAGATGGCTAGATAGCATCACCGATGCAATGAATATGGACTAGAATATGGATGAGATGGCAAGATAGCATCACCGATGCAATGAATATAGACTTGAATGTGGATGAGATGGCTAGATAGCATCACCGATGCAATGAATATGGACTAGAATATGGATGGGATGGCAAGATAGCATCACTGATGCAATGAATATGGACTTGAATATGGCTGACATAGCTAGATAGCATCACTGATGCAATGAATATGGACTTGAATATGGATGAGATGGCTAGATAGCATCACCGATGCAATGAATATGGACTTGAATATGGCTGAGATGGCTAGATAGCATCACTGATGCAATGAATATGGACTTGAATATGGCTGAGATGGCTAGATAGCATCACCGATGCAATGAATATGGACTAGAATATGGATGAGATGGCTAGATGGCATCACCGATGCAATGAATATGGACTTGAATATGGCTGAGATGGCTAGATAGCATCACCGATGCAATGAATATGGACTTGAATGTGGATGAGATGGCTAGATAGCATCACCGATGCAATGAATATGGACTTGAATATGGCAGAGATGGCTAGATAGCATCACCGATGCAATGAATATGGACTTGAATATGGCTGAGATGGCTAGATGGCATCACCGATGCAATGAATATGGACTTGAATATGGCTGAGATGGCTAGAGAGCATCACCGATGCAATGAATATGGACTTGAATGTGGATGAGATGGCTAGATGGCATCACCGATGCAATGAATATGGACTTGAATATGGCTGAGATGGCTAGATAGCATCACCGATGCAATGAATATGGACTTGAATATGGATGAGATGGCTAGATAGCATCACCGATGCAATGAATATGGACTTGAATATGGCTGAGATGGCTAGATGGCATCACCGATGCAATGAATATGGACTTGAATTTGGCTGAGATGGCTAGATGGCATCAACGATGCAATGAACATGGACTTGAATATGGCTGAGATGGCTAGATGGCATCACCGATGCAATGAATATGGACTTGAATATGGCTGAGATGGCTAGATGGCATCACCGATGCAATGAATATGGACTTGAATATGGCTGAGATGGCTAGATAGCATCACCGATGCAATCAATATGGACTTGAATGTGGATGAGATGGCTAGATAGCATCACCGATGCAATGAATATGGACTTGAATATGGCTGAGATGGCTAGAGAGCATCACTGATGCAATGAATATGGACTTGAATATGGCTGAGACGGCTAGATAGCATCACCGATGCAATGAATATGGACTTGAATATGGCTGAGATGGCAAGATAGCATCACCGATGCAATGAATATGGACTTGAATATGGATGAGATGGCTAGATAGCATCACCGATGCAATGAATATGGACTTGAATATGGCTGAGATGGCTAGATAGCATCACCGATGCAATGAATATGGACTTGAATATGGCTGAGATGGCTAGATGGCATCACCGATGCAATGAATATGGACTTGAATATGGCTGAGATGGCTAGATGGCATCACCGATGCAATGAATATGGACTTGAATATGGCTGAGATGGCTAGATGGCATCACCGATGCAATGAATATGGACTTGAATATGGCTGAGATGGCTAGATAGCATCACCGATGCAATGAATGGACTTGAATGTGGATGAGATGGCTAGATAGCATCACCGATGCAATGAATATGGACTTGAATATGGCTGAGATGGCTAGATGGCATCACCGATGCAATGAATATGGACTTGAATATGGCTGAGATGGCAAGATAGCATCACCGATGCAATGAATATGGACTTGAATATGGATGGGATGGCTAGATAGCATCACCGATGCAATGAATATGGACTTGAATATGGCTGAGATGGCTAGATAGCATCACCGATGCAATGAATATGGACTTGAATGTGGATGAGATGGCTAGATAGCATCACCGATGCAATGAATATGGACTAGAATATGGATGGGATGGCAAGATAGCATCACTGATGCAATGAATATGGACTTGAATATGGCTGACATAGCTAGATAGCATCACCGATGCAATGAATATGGACTTGAATATGGATGAGATGGCTAGATAGCATCACCGATGCAATGAATATGGACTTGAATATGGCTGAGATGGCTAGATAGCATCACTGATGCAATGAATATGGACTTGAATATGGCTGAGATGGCTAGATAGCATCACCGATGGAATGAATATGGACTTGAATTTGGCTGAGATGGCTAGATGGCATCAAGGATGCAATGAACATGGACTTGAATATGGCTGAGATGGCTAGATGGCATCACCGATGCAATGAATATGGACTTGAATATGGCTGAGATGGCTAGATGGCATCACCGATGCAATGAATATGGACTTGAATATGGCTGAGATGGCTAGATAGCATCACGGATGCAATGAATATGGACTTGAATATGGCTGAGATGGCTAGATAGCATCACCGATGGAATGAATATGGACTTGAATTTGGCTGAGATGGCTAGATGGCATCAACGATGCAATGAACATGGACTTGAATATGGCTGAGATGGCTAGATGGCATCACCGATGCAATGAATATGGACTTGAATATGGCTGAGATGGCTAGATGGCATCACCGATGCAATGAATATGGACTTGAATATGGCTGAGATGGCTAGATAGCATCACCGATGCAATGAATATGGACTTGAATGTGGATGAGATGGCTAGATAGCATCACCGATGCAATGAATATGGACTTGAATATGGCTGAGATGGCTAGATAGCATCACAGATGCAATGAATATGGACTTGAATATGGCTGAGACGGCTAGATAGCATCACAGATGCAATGAATATGGACTTGAATATGGATGAGATGGCTAGATAGCATCACCGAAGCAATGAATATGGACTTGAATATGGCTGAGATGGCTAGATAGCCTCACAGATGCAATGAATATGGACTTGAATATGGATGAGATGGCTAGATAGCATCACCGATGCAATGAATATGGACTAGAATATGGATGAGATGGCAAGATAGCATCACCGATGCAATGAATATGGACTTGAATATGGCTGAGATGGATAGATAGCATCACTGATGCAATGAATATGGACTTGAATATGGCTGAGATGGCTAGATGGCATCACCGATGCAATGAATATGGACTTGAATATGGCTGAGATGGCTAGATAGCATCACCGATGCAATGAATATGGACTTGAATGTGGATGAGATGGCTAGATAGCATCACCGATGCAATGAATATGGACTTGAATATGGCTGAGATGGCTAGATAGCATCACTGATGCAATGAATATTAACTTGAATATGGCTGAGACGGCTAGATAGCATCACCGATGCAATGAATATGGACTTGAATATGGCTGAGATGGCAAGATAGCATCAACGATGCAATGAATATGGACTTGAATATGGATGAGATGGCTAGATAGCATCACCGATGCAATGAATATGGACTAGAATATGGATGAGATGGCAAGATAGCATCACCGATGCAATGAATATGGACTTGAATATGGATGAGATGGCAAGATAGCATCACTGATGCAATGAATATGGACTTGAATATGGATGAGATGGCTAGATAGCATCACCGATGCAATGAATATGGACTTGAATATGGCTGAGATGGCTAGATGGCATCACCGATGCAATGAATATGGACTTGAATATGGCTGAGATGGCTAGATGGCATCACCGATGCAATGAATATGGACTTGAATATGGCTGAGATGGCTAGATGGCATCACCGATGCAATGAATATGGACTTGAATATGGCTGAGATGGCAAGATAGCATCACCGATGCAATGAATATGGACTTGAATATGGCTGAGATGGCTAGATAGCATCACCGATGCAATGAATATGGACTTGAATATGGCTGAGATGGCTAGATAGCATCACCGATGCAATGAATATGGACTTGAATTTCGATGAGATGGCTAGATGGCATCACCGATGCAATGAATATGGACTTGAATATGGCTGAGATGGCTAGATAGCATCACCGATGCAATGAATATGGACTTGAATATGGCTGAGATGGCTAGATAGCATCACCGATGCAATGAATATGGACTTGAATATGGCTGAGATGGCTAGATGGCATCTCCGATGCAATGAATATGGACTTGAATATGGCTGAGATGGCTAGATGGCATCACCGATGCAATGAATGGACTTGAATGTGGATGAGATGGCTAGATAGCATCACCGATGCAATGAATATGGACTTGAATATGGCTGAGATGGCTAGATGGCATCACCGATGCAATGAATATGGACTTGAATATGGCTGAGATGGCTAGATGGCATCACCGATGCAATGAATATGGACTTGAATATGGCTGAGATGGCAAGATAGCATCACCGATGCAATGAATATGGACTTGAATATGGCTGAGATGGCTAGATAGCATCACCGATGCAATGAATATGGACTTGAATATGGCTGAGATGGCTAGATAGCATCACCGATGCAATGAATATGGACTTGAATTTCGATGAGATGGCTAGATGGCATCACCGATGCAATGAATATGGACTTGAATATGGCTGAGATGGCTAGATAGCATCACTGATGCAATGAATATGGACTTGAATATGGCTGAGACGGCTAGATAGCATCACCGATGCAATGAATATGGACTTGAGTATGGATGAGATGGCAAGATAGCATCACCGATGCAATGAATATGGACTTGAATATGGATGAGATGGCTAGATAGCATCACCGATGCAATGAATATGGACTAGAATATGGATGAGATGGCAAGATAGCATCACCGATGCAATGAATATGGACTTGAATATGGCTGAGATGGCTAGATGGCATCACCGATGCAATGAATATGGACTTTAATAAGGCTGAGATGGCTAGATGGCATCACCGATGCAATGAATATGGACTTGAATATGGCTGAGACGGCTAGATAGCATCACCGATGCAATGAATATGGACTTGAATATGGATGAGATGGCAAGATAGCATCACCGATGCAATGAATATGGACTTGAATATGGATGAGATGGCTAGATAGCTGAACCGATGCAATGAATATGGTCTTGAATATGGCTGAGATGGCTAGATAGCATCACCGATGCAATGAATATGGACTTGAATGTGGATGAGATGGCTAGATAGCATCACCGATGCAATGAATATGGACTAGAATATGGATGGGATGGCAAGATAGCATCACTGATGCAATGAATATGGACTTGAATATGGCTGACATAGCTAGATAGCATCACTGATGCAATGAATATGGACTTGAATATGGATGAGATGGCTAGATAGCATCACCGATGCAATGAATATGGACTTGAATATGGCTGAGATGGCTAGAGGGCATCACCGATGTAATGAATATGGACTTGAATATGGCTGAGATGGCTAGATAGCATCACCGATGCAATGAATATGGACTTGAATGTGGATGAGATGGCTAGATAGCATCACCGATGCAATGAATATGGACTTGAATATGGCTGAGATGGCTAGATAGCATCACAGATGGAATGAATATGGCCTTGAATATGGCTGAGACGGCTAGATAGCATCACAGATGCAATGAATATGGACTTGAATATGGATGAGATGGCTAGATAGCATCACCGAAGCAATGAATATGGACTTGAATATGGCTGAGATGGCTAGATAGCATCACAGATGCAATGAATATGGACTTGAATATGGATGAGATGGCTAGATAGCATCACCGATGCAATGAATATGGACTAGAATATGGATGAGATGGCAAGATAGCATCACCGATGCAATGAATATGGACTTGAATATGGCTGAGATGGATAGATAGCATCACTGATGCAATGAATATGGACTTGAATATGGCTGAGATGGCTAGATGGCATCACCGATGCAATGAATATGGACTTGAATATGGCTGAGATGGCTAGATAGCATCACCGATGCAATGAATATGGACTTGAATGTGGATGAGATGGCTAGATAGCATCACCGATGCAATGAATATGGACTAGAATATGGATGGGATGGCTAGATAGCATCACTGATGCAATGAATATGGACTTGAATATGGCTGAGACGGCTAGATAGCATCACCGATGCAATGAATATGGACTTGAATATGGCTGAGATGGCAAGATAGCATCAACGATGCAATGAATATGGACTTGAATATGGATGAGATGGCTAGATAGCATCACCGATGCAATGAATATGGACTAGAATATGGATGAGATGGCAAGATAGCATCACCGATGCAATGAATATGGACTTGAATATGGATGAGATGGCAAGATAGCATCACTGATGCAATGAATATGGACTTGAATATGGATGAGATGGCTAGATAGCATCACCGATGCAATGAATATGGACTTGAATATGGCTGAGATGGCTAGATGGCATCACCGATGCAATGAATATGGACTTGAATATGGCTGAGATGGCTAGATGGCATCACCGATGCAATGAATATGGACTTGAATATGGCTGAGATGGCTAGATGGCATCACCGATGCAATGAATATGGACTTGAATATGGCTGAGACGGGTAGATAGCATCACCGATGCAATGAATATGGACTTGAATATGGCTGAGATGGCTAGATAGCATCACCGATGCAATGAATATGGACTTGAATATGGCTGAGATGGCTAGATAGCATCACCGATGCAATGAATATGGACTTGAATATGGCTGAGATGGCTAGATAGCATCACCGATGCAATGAATATGGACTTGAATTTCGATGAGATGGCTAGATGGCATCACCGATGCAATGAATATGGACTTGAATATGGCTGAGATGGCTAGATAGCATCACCGATGCAATGAATATGGACTTGAATATGGCTGAGATGGCTAGATAGCATCACCGATGCAATGAATATGGACTTGAATATGGCTGAGATGGCTAGATGGCATCTCCGATGCAATGAATATGGACTTGAATATGGCTGAGATGGCTAGATGGCATCACCGATGCAATGAATGGACTTGAATGTGGATGAGATGGCTAGATAGCATCACCGATGCAATGAATATGGACTTGAATATGGCTGAGATGGCTAGATGGCATCACCGATGCAATGAATATGGACTTGAATATGGCTGAGACGGGTAGATAGCATCACCGATGCAATGAATATGGACTTGAATATGGCTGATATGGCAAGATAGCATCACCGATGCAATGAATATGGACTTGAATATGGCTGAGATGGCTAGATAGCATCACCGATGCAATGAATATGGACTTGAATATGGCTGAGATGGCTAGATAGCATCACCGATGCAATGAATATGGACTTGAATTTCGATGAGATGGCTAGATGGCATCACCGATGCAATGAATATGGACTTGAATATGGCTGAGATGGCTAAATAGCATCACTGATGCAATGAATATGGACTTGAATATGGCTGAGACGGCTAGATAGCATCACCGATGCAATGAATATGGACTTGAGTATGGATGAGATGGCAAGATAGCATCACCGATGCAATGAATATGGACTTGAATATGGATGAGATGGCTAGATAGCATCACCGATGCAATGAATATGGACTAGAATATGGATGAGATGGCAAGATAGCATCACCGATGCAATGAATATGGACTTGAATATGGCTGAGATGGCTAGATAGCATCACTGATGCAATGAATATGGACTTGAATAAGGCTGAGATGGCTAGATAGCATCACCGATGGAATGAATATGGACTTGAATATGGCTGAGATGGCTAGATGGCATCACCGATGCAATGAATATGGACTTGAATATGGCTGAGATGGCTAGATGGCATCACCGATGCAATGAATATGGACTTGAATATGGCTGAGATGGCTAGATAGCATCACGGATGCAATGAATATGGACTTGAATATGGCTGAGATGGCTAGATAGCATCACCGATGGAATGAATATGGACTTGAATTTGGCTGACATGGCTAGATGGCATCAACGATGCAATGAACATGGACTTGAATATGGCTGAGATGGCTAGATGGCATCACCGATGCAATGAATATGGACTTGAATATGGCTGAGATGGCTAGATGGCATCACCGATGCAATGAATATGGACTTGAATATGGCTGAGATGGCTAGATAGCATCACCGATGCAATGAATATGGACTTGAATGTGGATGAGATGGCTAGATAGCATCACCGATGCAATGAATATGGACTTGAATATGGCTGAGATGGCTAGATAGCATCACAGATGCAATGAATATGGACTTGAATATGGCTGAGACGGCTAGATAGCATCACAGATGCAATGAATATGGACTTGAATATGGATGAGATGGCTAGATAGCATCACCGAAGCAATGAATATGGACTTGAATATGGCTGAGATGGCTAGATAGCCTCACAGATGCAATGAATATGGACTTGAATATGGATGAGATGGCTAGATAGCATCACCGATGCAATGAATATGGACTAGAATATGGATGAGATGGCAAGATAGCATCACCGATGCAATGAATATGGACTTGAATATGGCTGAGATGGATAGATAGCATCACTGATGCAATGAATATGGACTTGAATATGGCTGAGATGGCTAGGTGGCATCACCGATGCAATGAATATGGACTTGAATATGGCTGAGATGGCTAGATAGCATCACCGATGCAATGAATATGGACTTGAATGTGGATGAGATGGCTAGATAGCATCACCGATGCAATGAATATGGACTTGAATATGGATGAGATGGCTAGATAGCATCACCGATGCAATGAATATGGACTAGAATATGGATGAGATGGCAAGATAGCATCACCGATGCAATGAATATGGACTTGAATATGGCTGAGATGGCTAGATGGCATCACCGATGCAATGAATATGGACTTGAATAAGGCTGAGATGGCTAGATGGCATCACCGATGCAATGAATATGGACTTGAATATGGCTGAGACGGCTAGATAGCATCACCGATGCAATGAATATGGACTTGAATATGGATGAGATGGCAAGATAGCATCACCGATGCAATGAATATGGACTTGAATATGGATGAGATGGCTAGATAGCTGAACCGATGCAATGAATATGGTCTTGAATATGGCTGAGATGGCTAGATAGCATCACCGATGCAATGAATATGGACTTGAATGTGGATGAGATGGCTAGATAGCATCACCGATGCAATGAATATGGACTAGAATATGGATGGGATGGCAAGATAGCATCACTGATGCAATGAATATGGACTTGAATATGGCTGACATAGCTAGATAGCATCACTGATGCAATGAATATGGACTTGAATATGGATGAGATGGCTAGATAGCATCACCGATGCAATGAATATGGACTTGAATATGGCTGAGATGGCTAGATGGCATCACCGATGTAATGAATATGGACTTGAATATGGCTGAGATGGCTAGATAGCATCACCGATGCAATGAATATGGACTTGAATGTGGATGAGATGGCTAGATAGCATCACCGATGCAATGAATATGGACTTGAATATGGCTGAGATGGCTAGATAGCATAACAGATGGAATGAATATGGCCTTGAATATGGCTGAGACGGCTAGATAGCATCACCGATGCAATGAATATGGACTTGAATATGGATGAGATGGCTAGATAGCATCACCGAAGCAATGAATATGGACTTGAATATGGCTGAGATGGCTAGATAGCATCACAGATGCAATGAATATGGACTTGAATATGGATGAGATGGCTAGATAGCATCACCGATGCAATGAATATGGACTAGAATATGGATGAGATGGCAAGATAGCATCACCGATGCAATGAATATGGACTTGAATATGGCTGAGATGGATAGATAGCATCACTGATGCAATGAATATGGACTTGAATATGGCTGAGATGGCTAGATGGCATCACCGATGCAATGAATATGGACTTGAATATGGCTGAGATGGCTAGATAGCATCACCGATGCAATGAATATGGACTTGAATGTGGATGAGATGGCTAGATAGCATCACCGATGCAATGAATATGGACTTGAATATGGCTGAGATGGCTAGATAGCATCACTGATGCAATGAATATGGACTTGAATATGGCTGAGACGGCTAGATAGCATCACCGATGCAATGAATATGGACTTGAATATGGCTGAGATGGCAAGATAGCATCAACGATGCAATGAATATGGACTTGAATATGGATGAGATGGCTAGATAGCATCACCGATGCAATGAATATGGACTAGAATATGGATGAGATGGCAAGATAGCATCACCGATGCAATGAATATGGACTTGAATATGGATGAGATGGCAAGATAGCATCACTGATGCAATGAATATGGACTTGAATATGGATGAGATGGCTAGATAGCATCACCGATGCAATGAATATGGACTTGAATATGGCTGAGATGGCTAGATGGCATCACCGATGCAATGAATATGGACTTGAATATGGCTGAGATGGCTAGATGGCATCACCGATGCAATGAATATGGACTTGAATATGGCTGAGATGGCTAGATGGCATCACCGATGCAATGAATATGGACTTGAATATGGCTGAGACGGGTAGATAGCATCACCGATGCAATGAATATGGACTTGAATATGGCTGAGATGGCAAGATAGCATCACCGATGCAATGAATATGGACTTGAATATGGCTGAGATGGCTAGATAGCATCACCGATGCAATGAATATGGACTTGAATATGGCTGAGATGGCTAGATAGCATCACCGATGCAATGAATATGGACTTGAATTTCGATGAGATGGCTAGATGGCATCACCGATGCAATGAATATGGACTTGAATATGGCTGAGATGGCTAGATAGCATCACCGATGCAATGAATATGGACTTGAATATGGCTGAGATGGCTAGATAGCATCACCGATGCAATGAATATGGACTTGAATATGGCTGAGATGGCTAGATGGCATCTCCGATGCAATGAATATGGACTTGAATATGGCTGAGATGGCTAGATGGCATCACCGATGCAATGAATGGACTTGAATGTGGATGAGATGGCTAGATAGCATCACCGATGCAATGAATATGGACTTGAATATGGCTGAGATGGCTAGATGGCATCACCGATGCAATGAATATGGACTTGAATATGGCTGAGACGGGTAGATAGCATCACCGATGCAATGAATATGGACTTGAATATGGCTGATATGGCAAGATAGCATCACCGATGCAATGAATATGGACTTGAATATGGCTGAGATGGCTAGATAGCATCACCGATGCAATGAATATGGACTTGAATATGGCTGAGATGGCTAGATAGCATCACCGATGCAATGAATATGGACTTGAATTTCGATGAGATGGCTAGATGGCATCACCGATGCAATGAATATGGACTTGAATATGGCTGAGATGGCTAAATAGCATCACTGATGCAATGAATATGGACTTGAATATGGCTGAGACGGCTAGATAGCATCACCGATGCAATGAATATGGACTTGAGTATGGATGAGATGGCAAGATAGCATCACCGATGCAATGAATATGGACTTGAATATGGATGAGATGGCTAGATAGCATCACCGATGCAATGAATATGGACTAGAATATGGATGAGATGGCAAGATAGCATCACCGATGCAATGAATATGGACTTGAATATGGCTGAGATGGCTAGATAGCATCACTGATGCAATGAATATGGACTTGAATAAGGCTGAGATGGCTAGATAGCATCACCGATGGAATGAATATGGACTTGAATATGGCTGAGATGGCTAGATGGCATCACCGATGCAATGAATATGGACTTGAATATGGCTGAGATGGCTAGATGGCATCACCGATGCAATGAATATGGACTTGAATATGGCTGAGATGGCTAGATAGCATCACGGATGCAATGAAGATGGACTTGAATATGGCTGAGATGGCTAGATAGCATCACCGATGGAATGAATATGGACTTGAATTTGGCTGAGATGGCTAGATGGCATCAACGATGCAATGAACATGGACTTGAATATGGCTGAGATGGCTAGATGGCATCACCGATGCAATGAATATGGACTTGAATATGGCTGAGATGGCTAGATGGCATCACCGATGCAATGAATATGGACTTGAATATGGCTGAGATGGCTAGATAGCATCACCGATGCAATGAATATGGACTTGAATGTGGATGAGATGGCTAGATAGCATCACCGATGCAATGAATATGGACTTGAATATGGCTGAGATGGCTAGATAGCATCACAGATGCAATGAATATGGACTTGAATATGGCTGAGACGGCTAGATAGCATCACAGATGCAATGAATATGGACTTGAATATGGATGAGATGGCTAGATAGCATCACCGAAGCAATGAATATGGACTTGAATATGGCTGAGATGGCTAGATAGCCTCACAGATGCAATGAATATGGACTTGAATATGGATGAGATGGCTAGATAGCATCACCGATGCAATGAATATGGACTAGAATATGGATGAGATGGCAAGATAGCATCACCGATGCAATGAATATGGACTTGAATATGGCTGAGATGGATAGATAGCATCACTGATGCAATGAATATGGACTTGAATATGGCTGAGATGGCTAGATGGCATCACCGATGCAATGAATATGGACTTGAATATGGCTGAGATGGCTAGATAGCATCACCGATGCAATGAATATGGACTTGAATGTGGATGAGATGGCTAGATAGCATCACCGATGCAATGAATATGGACTTGAATATGGCTGAGATGGCTAGATAGCATCACTGATGCAATGAATATTAACTTGAATATGGCTGAGACGGCTAGATAGCATCACCGATGCAATGAATATGGACTTGAATATGGCTGAGATGGCAAGATAGCATCAACGATGCAATGAATATGGACTTGAATATGGATGAGATGGCTAGATAGCATCACCGATGCAATGAATATGGACTAGAATATGGATGAGATGGCAAGATAGCATCACCGATGCAATGAATATGGACTTGAATATGGATGAGATGGCAAGATAGCATCACTGATGCAATGAATATGGACTTGAATATGGATGAGATGGCTAGATAGCATCACCGATGCAATGAATATGGACTTGAATATGGCTGAGATGGCTAGATGGCATCACCGATGCAATGAATATGGACTTGAATATGGCTGAGATGGCTAGATGGCATCACCGATGCAATGAATATGGACTTGAATATGGCTGAGATGGCTAGATGGCATCACCGATGCAATGAATATGGACTTGAATATGGCTGAGATGGCAAGATAGCATCACCGATGCAATGAATATGGACTTGAATATGGCTGAGATGGCTAGATAGCATCACCGATGCAATGAATATGGACTTGAATATGGCTGAGATGGCTAGATAGCATCACCGATGCAATGAATATGGACTTGAATTTCGATGAGATGGCTAGATGGCATCACCGATGCAATGAATATGGACTTGAATATGGCTGAGATGGCTAGATAGCATCACCGATGCAATGAATATGGACTTGAATATGGCTGAGATGGCTAGATAGCATCACCGATGCAATGAATATGGACTTGAATATGGCTGAGATGGCTAGATGGCATCTCCGATGCAATGAATATGGACTTGAATATGGCTGAGATGGCTAGATGGCATCACCGATGCAATGAATGGACTTGAATGTGGATGAGATGGCTAGATAGCATCACCGATGCAATGAATATGGACTTGAATATGGCTGAGATGGCTAGATGGCATCACCGATGCAATGAATATGGACTTGAATATGGCTGAGACGGGTAGATAGCATCACCGATGCAATGAATATGGACTTGAGTATGGCTGAGATGGCAAGATAGCATCACCGATGCAATGAATATGGACTTGAATATGGCTGAGATGGCTAGATAGCATCACCGATGCAATGAATATGGACTTGAATATGGCTGAGATGGCTAGATAGCATCACCGATGCAATGAATATGGACTTGAATTTCGATGAGATGGCTAGATGGCATCACCGATGCAATGAATATGGACTTGAATATGGCTGAGATGGCTAGATAGCATCACTGATGCAATGAATATGGACTTGAATATGGCTGAGACGGCTAGATAGCATCACCGATGCAATGAATATGGACTTGAGTATGGATGAGATGGCAAGATAGCATCACCGATGCAATGAATATGGACTTGAATATGGATGAGATGGCTAGATAGCATCACCGATGCAATGAATATGGACTAGAATATGGATGAGATGGCAAGATAGCATCACCGATGCAATGAATATGGACTTGAATATGGCTGAGATGGCTAGATGGCATCACCGATGCAATGAATATGGACTTGAATAAGGCTGAGATGGCTAGATGGCATCACCGATGCAATGAATATGGACTTGAATATGGCTGAGACGGCTAGATAGCATCACCGATGCAATGAATATGGACTTGAATATGGATGAGATGGCAAGATAGCATCACCGATGCAATGAATATGGACTTGAATATGGATGAGATGGCTAGATAGCTGAACCGATGCAATGAATATGGTCTTGAATATGGCTGAGATGGCTAGATAGCATCACCGATGCAATGAATATGGACTTGAATGTGGATGAGATGGCTAGATAGCATCACCGATGCAATGAATATGGACTAGAATATGGATGGGATGGCAAGATAGCATCACTGATGCAATGAATATGGACTTGAATATGGCTGACATAGCTAGATAGCATCACTGATGCAATGAATATGGACTTGAATATGGATGAGATGGCTAGATAGCATCACCGATGCAATGAATATGGACTTGAATATGGCTGAGATGGCTAGATGGCATCACCGATGTAATGAATATGGACTTGAATATGGCTGAGATGGCTAGATAGCATCACCGATGCAATGAATATGGACTTGAATGTGGATGAGATGGCTAGATAGCATCACCGATGCAATGAATATGGACTTGAATATGGCTGAGATGGCTAGATAGCATCACAGATGGAATGAATATGGCCTTGAATATGGCTGAGACGGCTAGATAGCATCACAGATGCAATGAATATGGACTTGAATATGGATGAGATGGCTAGATAGCATCACCGAAGCAATGAATATGGACTTGAATATGGCTGAGATGGCTAGATAGCATCACAGATGCAATGAATATGGACTTGAATATGGATGAGATGGCTAGATAGCATCACCGATGCAATGAATATGGACTAGAATATGGATGAGATGGCAAGATAGCATCACCGATGCAATGAATATGGACTTGAATATGGCTGAGATGGATAGATAGCATCACTGATGCAATGAATATGGACTTGAATATGGCTGAGATGGCTAGATGGCATCACCGATGCAATGAATATGGACTTGAATATGGCTGAGATGGCTAGATAGCATCACCGATGCAATGAATATGGACTTGAATGTGGATGAGATGGCTAGATAGCATCACCGATGCAATGAATATGGACTTGAATATGGCTGAGATGGCTAGATAGCATCACCGATGCAATGAATATGGACTTGAATTTCGATGAGATGGCTAGATGGCATCACCGATGCAATGAATATGGACTTGAATATGGCTGAGATGGCTAGATAGCATCACCGATGCAATGAATATGGACTTGAATATGGCTGAGATGGCTAGATAGCATCACCGATGCAATGAATATGGACTTGAATATGGCTGAGATGGCTAGATGGCATCTCCGATGCAATGAATATGGACTTGAATATGGCTGAGATGGCTAGATGGCATCACCGATGCAATGAATGGACTTGAATGTGGATGAGATGGCTAGATAGCATCACCGATGCAATGAATATGGACTTGAATATGGCTGAGATGGCTAGATGGCATCACCGATGCAATGAATATGGACTTGAATATGGCTGAGACGGGTAGATAGCATCACCGATGCAATGAATATGGACTTGAATATGGCTGATATGGCAAGATAGCATCACCGATGCAATGAATATGGACTTGAATATGGCTGAGATGGCTAGATAGCATCACCGATGCAATGAATATGGACTTGAATATGGCTGAGATGGCTAGATAGCATCACCGATGCAATGAATATGGACTTGAATTTCGATGAGATGGCTAGATGGCATCACCGATGCAATGAATATGGACTTGAATATGGCTGAGATGGCTAGATAGCATCACCGATGCAATGAATATGGACTTGAATATGGCTGAGACGGCTAGATAGCATCACCGATGCAATGAATATGGACTTGAGTATGGATGAGATGGCAAGATAGCATCACCGATGCAATGAATATGGACTTGAATATGGATGAGATGGCTAGATAGCATCACCGATGCAATGAATATGGACTAGAATATGGATGAGATGGCAAGATAGCATCACCGATGCAATGAATATGGACTTGAATATGGCTGAGATGGCTAGATAGCATCACTGATGCAATGAATATGGACTTGAATAAGGCTGAGATGGCTAGATAGCATCACCGATGGAATGAATATGGACTTGAATTTGGCTGAGATGGCTAGATGGCATCAAGGATGCAATGAATATGGACTTGAATATGGCTGAGACGGCTAGATAGCATCACCGATGCAATGAATATGGACTTGAATATGGCTGAGACGGCTAGATAGCATCACCGATGCAATGAATATGGACTTGAATATGGCTGAGATGGCAAGATAGCATCAACGATGCAATGAATATGGACTTGAATATGGATGAGATGGCTAGATAGCATCACCGATGCAATGAATATGGACTAGAATATGGATGAGATGGCAAGATAGCATCACCGATGCAATGAATATGGACTTGAATATGGCTGAGATGGCTAGATAGCATCACAGATGGAATGAATATGGCCTTGAATATGGCTGAGACGGCTAGATAGCATCACAGATGCAATGAATATGGACTTGAATATGGATGAGATGGCTAGATAGCATCACCGAAGCAATGAATATGGACTTGAATATGGCTGAGATGGCTAGATAGCATCACAGATGCAATGAATATGGACTTGAATATGGATGAGATGGCTAGATAGCATCACCGATGCAATGAATATGGACTAGAATATGGATGAGATGGCAAGATAGCATCACCGATGCAATGAATATGGACTTGAATATGGCTGAGATGGATAGATAGCATCACTGATGCAATGAATATGGACTTGAATATGGCTGAGATGGCTAGATGGCATCACCGATGCAATGAATATGGACTTGAATATGGCTGAGATGGCTAGATAGCATCACCGATGCAATGAATATGGACTTGAATGTGGATGAGATGGCTAGATAGCATCACCGATGCAATGAATATGGACTTGAATATGGCTGAGATGGCTAGATAGCATCACTGATGCAATGAATATGGACTTGAATATGGCTGAGACGGCTAGATAGCATCACCGATGCAATGAATATGGACTTGAATATGGCTGAGATGGCAAGATAGCATCACCGATGCAATGAATATGGACTTGAATATGGCTGAGATGGATAGATAGCATCACCGATGCAATGAATATGGACTAGAATATGGATGAGATGGCAAGATAGCATCACCGATGCAATGAATATGGACTTGAATATGGATGAGATGGCAAGATAGCATCACTGATGCAATGAATATGGACTTGAATATGGATGAGATGGCTAGATAGCATCACCGATGCAATGAATATGGACTTGAATATGGCTGAGATGGCTAGATGGCATCACCGATGCAATGAATATGGACTTGAATATGGCTGAGATGGCTAGATGGCATCACCGATGCAATGAATATGGACTTGAATATGGCTGAGATGGCTAGATGGCATCACCGATGCAATGAATATGGACTTGAATATGGCTGAGACGGGTAGATAGCATCACCGATGCAATGAATATGGACTTGAATATGGCTGAGATGGCAAGATAGCATCACCGATGCAATGAATATGGACTTGAATATGGCTGAGATGGCTAGATAGCATCACCGATGCAATGAATATGGACTTGAATATGGCTGAGATGGCTAGATAGCATCACCGATGCAATGAATATGGACTTGAATTTCGATGAGATGGCTAGATGGCATCACCGATGCAATGAATATGGACTTGAATATGGCTGAGATGGCTAGATAGCATCACCGATGCAATGAATATGGACTTGAATATGGCTGAGATGGCTAGATAGCATCACCGATGCAATGAATATGGACTTGAATATGGCTGAGATGGCTAGATGGCATCTCCGATGCAATGAATATGGACTTGAATATGGCTGAGATGGCTAGATGGCATCACCGATGCAATGAATGGACTTGAATGTGGATGAGATGGCTAGATAGCATCACCGATGCAATGAATATGGACTTGAATATGGCTGAGATGGCTAGATGGCATCACCGATGCAATGAATATGGACTTGAATATGGCTGAGACGGGTAGATAGCATCACCGATGCAATGAATATGGACTTGAATATGGCTGATATGGCAAGATAGCATCACCGATGCAATGAATATGGACTTGAATATGGCTGAGATGGCTAGATAGCATCACCGATGCAATGAATATGGACTTGAATATGGCTGAGATGGCTAGATAGCATCACCGATGCAATGAATATGGACTTGAATTTCGATGAGATGGCTAGATGGCATCACCGATGCAATGAATATGGACTTGAATATGGCTGAGATGGCTAAATAGCATCACTGATGCAATGAATATGGACTTGAATATGGCTGAGACGGCTAGATAGCATCACCGATGCAATGAATATGGACTTGAGTATGGATGAGATGGCAAGATAGCATCACCGATGCAATGAATATGGACTTGAATATGGATGAGATGGCTAGATAGCATCACCGATGCAATGAATATGGACTAGAATATGGATGAGATGGCAAGATAGCATCACCGATGCAATGAATATGGACTTGAATATGGCTGAGATGGCTAGATAGCATCACTGATGCAATGAATATGGACTTGAATAAGGCTGAGATGGCTAGATAGCATCACCGATGGAATGAATATGGACTTGAATTTGGCTGAGATGGCTAGATGGCATCAAGGATGCAATGAATATGGACTTGAATATGGCTGAGACGGCTAGATAGCATCACCGATGCAATGAATATGGACTTGAATATGGCTGAGACGGCTAGATAGCATCACCGATGCAATGAATATGGACTTGAATATGGCTGAGATGGCAAGATAGCATCAACGATGCAATGAATATGGACTTGAATATGGATGAGATGGCTAGATAGCATCACCGATGCAATGAATATGGACTAGAATATGGATGAGATGGCAAGATAGCATCACCGATGCAATGAATATAGACTTGAATGTGGATGAGATGGCTAGATAGCATCACCGATGCAATGAATATGGACTAGAATATGGATGAGATGGCAAGATAGCATCACCGATGCAATGAATATAGACTTGAATGTGGATGAGATGGCTAGATAGCATCACCGATGCAATGAATATGGACTAGAATATGGATGGGATGGCAAGATAGCATCACCGATGCAATGAATATGGACTTGAATATGGCTGAGATGGCTAGATAGCATCACCGATGCAATGAATATGGACTTGAATATGGCTGAGATGGCTAGATAGCATCACCGATGCAATGAATATGGACTTGAATATGGCTGAGATGGCTAGATGGCATCTCCGATGCAATGAATATGGACTTGAATATGGCTGAGATGGCTAGATGGCATCACCGATGCAATGAATGGACTTGAATGTGGATGAGATGGCTAGATAGCATCACCGATGCAATGAATATGGACTTGAATATGGCTGAGATGGCTAGATGGCATCACCGATGCAATGAATATGGACTTGAATATGGCTGAGACGGGTAGATAGCATCACCGATGCAATGAATATGGACTTGAATATGGCTGATATGGCAAGATAGCATCACCGATGCAATGAATATGGACTTGAATATGGCTGAGATGGCTAGATAGCATCACCGATGCAATGAATATGGACTTGAATATGGCTGAGATGGCTAGATAGCATCACCGATGCAATGAATATGGACTTGAATTTCGATGAGATGGCTAGATGGCATCACCGATGCAATGAATATGGACTTGAATATGGCTGAGATGGCTAGATAGCATCACCGATGCAATGAATATGGACTTGAATATGGCTGAGACGGCTAGATAGCATCACCGATGCAATGAATATGGACTTGAGTATGGATGAGATGGCAAGATAGCATCACCGATGCAATGAATATGGACTTGAATATGGATGAGATGGCTAGATAGCATCACCGATGCAATGAATATGGACTAGAATATGGATGAGATGGCAAGATAGCATCACCGATGCAATGAATATGGACTTGAATATGGCTGAGATGGCTAGATAGCATCACTGATGCAATGAATATGGACTTGAATAAGGCTGAGATGGCTAGATAGCATCACCGATGGAATGAATATGGACTTGAATTTGGCTGAGATGGCTAGATGGCATCAAGGATGCAATGAATATGGACTTGAATATGGCTGAGACGGCTAGATAGCATCACCGATGCAATGAATATGGACTTGAATATGGCTGAGACGGCTAGATAGCATCACCGATGCAATGAATATGGACTTGAATATGGCTGAGATGGCAAGATAGCATCAACGATGCAATGAATATGGACTTGAATATGGATGAGATGGCTAGATAGCATCACCGATGCAATGAATATGGACTAGAATATGGATGAGATGGCAAGATAGCATCACCGATGCAATGAATATGGACTTGAATATGGCTGAGATGGCTAGATAGCATCACAGATGGAATGAATATGGCCTTGAATATGGCTGAGACGGCTAGATAGCATCACAGATGCAATGAATATGGACTTGAATATGGATGAGATGGCTAGATAGCATCACCGAAGCAATGAATATGGACTTGAATATGGCTGAGATGGCTAGATAGCATCACAGATGCAATGAATATGGACTTGAATATGGATGAGATGGCTAGATAGCATCACCGATGCAATGAATATGGACTAGAATATGGATGAGATGGCAAGATAGCATCACCGATGCAATGAATATGGACTTGAATATGGCTGAGATGGATAGATAGCATCACTGATGCAATGAATATGGACTTGAATATGGCTGAGATGGCTAGATGGCATCACCGATGCAATGAATATGGACTTGAATATGGCTGAGATGGCTAGATAGCATCACCGATGCAATGAATATGGACTTGAATGTGGATGAGATGGCTAGATAGCATCACCGATGCAATGAATATGGACTTGAATATGGCTGAGATGGCTAGATAGCATCACTGATGCAATGAATATGGACTTGAATATGGCTGAGACGGCTAGATAGCATCACCGATGCAATGAATATGGACTTGAATATGGCTGAGATGGCAAGATAGCATCACCGATGCAATGAATATGGACTTGAATATGGCTGAGATGGATAGATAGCATCACCGATGCAATGAATATGGACTAGAATATGGATGAGATGGCAAGATAGCATCACCGATGCAATGAATATGGACTTGAATATGGATGAGATGGCAAGATAGCATCACTGATGCAATGAATATGGACTTGAATATGGATGAGATGGCTAGATAGCATCACCGATGCAATGAATATGGACTTGAATATGGCTGAGATGGCTAGATGGCATCACCGATGCAATGAATATGGACTTGAATATGGCTGAGATGGCTAGATGGCATCACCGATGCAATGAATATGGACTTGAATATGGCTGAGATGGCTAGATGGCATCACCGATGCAATGAATATGGACTTGAATATGGCTGAGACGGGTAGATAGCATCACCGATGCAATGAATATGGACTTGAATATGGCTGAGATGGCAAGATAGCATCACCGATGCAATGAATATGGACTTGAATATGGCTGAGATGGCTAGATAGCATCACCGATGCAATGAATATGGACTTGAATATGGCTGAGATGGCTAGATAGCATCACCGATGCAATGAATATGGACTTGAATTTCGATGAGATGGCTAGATGGCATCACCGATGCAATGAATATGGACTTGAATATGGCTGAGATGGCTAGATAGCATCACCGATGCAATGAATATGGACTTGAATATGGCTGAGATGGCTAGATAGCATCACCGATGCAATGAATATGGACT
This sequence comes from Heloderma suspectum, assembly GCF_057233095.1. Taxonomy (NCBI): domain Eukaryota; kingdom Metazoa; phylum Chordata; class Lepidosauria; order Squamata; family Helodermatidae; genus Heloderma; species Heloderma suspectum. The sequence goes on from NC_139475.1 coordinate 54,081,166, forward strand.
TGAATATGGCTGAGATGGCTAGATGGCATCTCCGATGCAATGAATATGGACTTGAATATGGCTGAGATGGCTAGATGGCATCACCGATGCAATGAATGGACTTGAATGTGGATGAGATGGCTAGATAGCATCACCGATGCAATGAATATGGACTTGAATATGGCTGAGATGGCTAGATGGCATCACCGATGCAATGAATATGGACTTGAATATGGCTGAGACGGGTAGATAGCATCACCGATGCAATGAATATGGACTTGAATATGGCTGATATGGCAAGATAGCATCACCGATGCAATGAATATGGACTTGAATATGGCTGAGATGGCTAGATAGCATCACCGATGCAATGAATATGGACTTGAATATGGCTGAGATGGCTAGATAGCATCACCGATGCAATGAATATGGACTTGAATTTCGATGAGATGGCTAGATGGCATCACCGATGCAATGAATATGGACTTGAATATGGCTGAGATGGCTAAATAGCATCACTGATGCAATGAATATGGACTTGAATATGGCTGAGACGGCTAGATAGCATCACCGATGCAATGAATATGGACTTGAGTATGGATGAGATGGCAAGATAGCATCACCGATGCAATGAATATGGACTTGAATATGGATGAGATGGCTAGATAGCATCACCGATGCAATGAATATGGACTAGAATATGGATGAGATGGCAAGATAGCATCACCGATGCAATGAATATGGACTTGAATATGGCTGAGATGGCTAGATAGCATCACTGATGCAATGAATATGGACTTGAATAAGGCTGAGATGGCTAGATAGCATCACCGATGGAATGAATATGGACTTGAATTTGGCTGAGATGGCTAGATGGCATCAAGGATGCAATGAATATGGACTTGAATATGGCTGAGACGGCTAGATAGCATCACCGATGCAATGAATATGGACTTGAATATGGCTGAGACGGCTAGATAGCATCACCGATGCAATGAATATGGACTTGAATATGGCTGAGATGGCAAGATAGCATCAACGATGCAATGAATATGGACTTGAATATGGATGAGATGGCTAGATAGCATCACCGATGCAATGAATATGGACTAGAATATGGATGAGATGGCAAGATAGCATCACCGATGCAATGAATATAGACTTGAATGTGGATGAGATGGCTAGATAGCATCACCGATGCAATGAATATGGACTAGAATATGGATGGGATGGCAAGATAGCATCACTGATGCAATGAATATGGACTTGAATATGGCTGACATAGCTAGATAGCATCACTGATGCAATGAATATGGACTTGAATATGGATGAGATGGCTAGATAGCATCACCGATGCAATGAATATGGACTTGAATATGGCTGAGATGGCTAGATAGCATCACTGATGCAATGAATATGGACTTGAATATGGCTGAGATGGCTAGATAGCATCACCGATGCAATGAATATGGACTAGAATATGGATGAGATGGCTAGATGGCATCACCGATGCAATGAATATGGACTTGAATATGGCTGAGATGGCTAGATAGCATCACCGATGCAATGAATATGGACTTGAATGTGGATGAGATGGCTAGATAGGATCACCGATGCAATGAATATGGACTTGAATATGGCAGAGATGGCTAGATAGCATCACCGATGCAATGAATATGGACTTGAATATGGCTGAGATGGCTAGATGGCATCACCGATGCAATGAATATGGACTTGAATATGGCTGAGATGGCTAGATAGCATCACCGATGCAATGAATATGGACTTGAATGTGGATGAGATGGCTAGATAGCATCACCGATGCAATGAATATGGACTTGAATATGGCTGAGATGGCTAGATAGCATCACCGATGCAATGAATATGGACTTGAATATGGATGAGATGGCTAGATAGCATCACCGATGCAATGAATATGGACTTGAATATGGCTGAGATGGCAAGATGGCATCACCGATGCAATGAATATGGACTTGAATTTGGCTGAGATGGCTAGATGGCATCAACGATGCAATGAACATGGACTTGAATATGGCTGAGATGGCTAGATGGCATCACCGATGCAAAGAATATGGACTTGAATATGGCTGAGATGGCTAGATGGCATCACCGATGCAATGAATATGGACTTGAATATGGCTGAGATGGCTAGATAGCATCACCGATGCTATGAATATGGACTTGAATGTGGATGAGATGGCTAGATAGCATCACCGATGCAATGAATATGGACTTGAATATGGCTGAGATGGCTAGAGAGCATCACTGATGCAATGAATATGGACTTGAATATGGCTGAGACGGCTAGATAGCATCACCGATGCAATGAATATGGACTTGAATATGGCTGAGATGGCAAGATAGCATCACCGATGCAATGAATATGGACTTGAATATGGATGAGATGGCTAGATAGCATCACCGATGCAATGAATATGGACTAGAATATGGATGAGATGGCTAGATAGCTGAACCGATGCAATGAATATGGACTTGAATATGGCTGAGACGGGTAGATAGCATCACCGATGCAATGAATATGGACTTGAATATGGCTGAGATGGCAAGATAGCATCACCGATGCAATGAATATGGACTTGAATATGGCTGAGATGGCTAGATAGCATCACCGATGCAATGAATATGGACTTGAATATGGCTGAGATGGCTAGATAGCATCACCGATGCAATGAATATGGACTTGAATTTCGATGAGATGGCTAGATGGCATCACCGATGCAATGAATATGGACTTGAATATGGCTGAGATGGCTAGATAGCATCACCGATGCAATGAATATGGACTTGAATATGGCTGAGATGGCTAGATAGCATCACCGATGCAATGAATATGGACTTGAATATGGCTGAGATGGCTAGATGGCATCTCCGATGCAATGAATATGGACTTGAATATGGCTGAGATGGCTAGATGGCATCACCGATGCAATGAATGGACTTGAATGTGGATGAGATGGCTAGATAGCATCACCGATGCAATGAATATGGACTTGAATATGGCTGAGATGGCTAGATGGCATCACCGATGCAATGAATATGGACTTGAATATGGCTGAGACGGGTAGATAGCATCACCGATGCAATGAATATGGACTTGAATATGGCTGATATGGCAAGATAGCATCACCGATGCAATGAATATGGACTTGAATATGGCTGAGATGGCTAGATAGCATCACCGATGCAATGAATATGGACTTGAATATGGCTGAGATGGCTAGATAGCATCACCGATGCAATGAATATGGACTTGAATTTCGATGAGATGGCTAGATGGCATCACCGATGCAATGAATATGGACTTGAATATGGCTGAGATGGCTAAATAGCATCACTGATGCAATGAATATGGACTTGAATATGGCTGAGACGGCTAGATAGCATCACCGATGCAATGAATATGGACTTGAGTATGGATGAGATGGCAAGATAGCATCACCGATGCAATGAATATGGACTTGAATATGGATGAGATGGCTAGATAGCATCACCGATGCAATGAATATGGACTAGAATATGGATGAGATGGCAAGATAGCATCACCGATGCAATGAATATGGACTTGAATATGGCTGAGATGGCTAGATAGCATCACTGATGCAATGAATATGGACTTGAATAAGGCTGAGATGGCTAGATAGCATCACCGATGGAATGAATATGGACTTGAATTTGGCTGAGATGGCTAGATGGCATCAAGGATGCAATGAATATGGACTTGAATATGGCTGAGACGGCTAGATAGCATCACCGATGCAATGAATATGGACTTGAATATGGCTGAGACGGCTAGATAGCATCACCGATGCAATGAATATGGACTTGAATATGGCTGAGATGGCAAGATAGCATCAACGATGCAATGAATATGGACTTGAATATGGATGAGATGGCTAGATAGCATCACCGATGCAATGAATATGGACTAGAATATGGATGAGATGGCAAGATAGCATCACCGATGCAATGAATATAGACTTGAATGTGGATGAGATGGCTAGATAGCATCACCGATGCAATGAATATGGACTAGAATATGGATGGGATGGCAAGATAGCATCACTGATGCAATGAATATGGACTTGAATATGGCTGACATAGCTAGATAGCATCACTGATGCAATGAATATGGACTTGAATATGGATGAGATGGCTAGATAGCATCACCGATGCAATGAATATGGACTTGAATATGGCTGAGATGGCTAGATAGCATCACTGATGCAATGAATATGGACTTGAATATGGCTGAGATGGCTAGATAGCATCACCGATGCAATGAATATGGACTAGAATATGGATGAGATGGCTAGATGGCATCACCGATGCAATGAATATGGACTTGAATATGGATGAGATGGCTAGATAGCATCACCGATGCAATGAATATGGACTTGAATGTGGATGAGATGGCTAGATAGGATCACCGATGCAATGAATATGGACTTGAATATGGCAGAGATGGCTAGATAGCATCACCGATGCAATGAATATGGACTTGAATATGGCTGAGATGGCTAGATGGCATCACCGATGCAATGAATATGGACTTGAATATGGCTGAGATGGCTAGATAGCATCACCGATGCAATGAATATGGACTTGAATGTGGATGAGATGGCTAGATAGCATCACCGATGCAATGAATATGGACTTGAATATGGCTGAGATGGCTAGATAGCATCACCGATGCAATGAATATGGACTTGAATATGGATGAGATGGCTAGATAGCATCACCGATGCAATGAATATGGACTTGAATATGGCTGAGATGGCAAGATGGCATCACCGATGCAATGAATATGGACTTGAATTTGGCTGAGATGGCTAGATGGCATCAACGATGCAATGAACATGGACTTGAATATGGCTGAGATGGCTAGATGGCATCACCGATGCAATGAATATGGACTTGAATATGGCTGAGATGGCTAGATGGCATCACCGATGCAATGAATATGGACTTGAATATGGCTGAGATGGCTAGATAGCATCACCGATGCAATGAATATGGACTTGAATGTGGATGAGATGGCTAGATAGCATCACCGATGCAATGAATATGGACTTGAATATGGCTGAGATGGCTAGAGAGCATCACTGATGCAATGAATATGGACTTGAATATGGCTGAGACGGCTAGATAGCATCACCGATGCAATGAATATGGACTTGAATATGGCTGAGATGGCAAGATAGCATCACCGATGCAATGAATATGGACTTGAATATGGATGAGATGGCTAGATAGCATCACCGATGCAATGAATATGGACTAGAATATGGATGAGATGGCAAGATAGCATCACCGATGCAATGAATATGGACTTGAACATGGCTGAGATAGCTAGATAGCATCACAGATGCAATGAATATGGACTTGAATATGGCTGAGATGGCTAGATAGCATCACCGATGCAATGAATATGGACTTGAATATGGCTGAGATGGCTAGATAGCATCACCGATGCAATGAATATGGACTTGAATATGGCTGAGATGGCTAGATGGCATCACCGATGCAATGAATATGGACTTGAATATGGCTGAGATGGCTAGATGGCATCACCGATGCAATGAATATGGACTTGAATATGGCTGAGATGGCTAGATGGCATCACCGATGCAATGAATATGGACTTGAATATGGCTGAGATGGCTAGATAGCATCACCGATGCAATGAATGGACTTGAATGTGGATGAGATGGCTAGATAGCATCATCGATGCAATGAATATGGACTTGAATATGGCTGAGATGGCTAGATGGCATCACCGATGCAATGAATATGGACTTGAATATGGCTGAGACGGGTAGATAGCATCACCGATGCAATGAATATGGATTTGAATATGGCTGAGATGGCAAGATAGCATCACCGATGCAATGAATATGGACTTGAATATGGATGAGATGGCTAGATAGCATCACCGATGCAATGAATATGGACTTGAATATGGCTGAGATGGCTAGATAGCATCACCGATGCAATGAATATGGACTTGAATATGGCTGAGATGGCTAGATGGCATCACCGATGCAATGAATATGGACTTGAATATGGCTGAGATGGCTAGATGGCATCACCGATGCAATGAATATGGACTTGAATATGGCTGAGATGGCTAGATAGCATCACTGATGCAATGAATATGGACTTGAATATGGCTGAGATGGCTAGATAGCATCACCGATGGAATGAATATGGACTTGAATTTGGCTGAGATGGCTAGATGGCATCAACGATGCAATGAACATGGACTTGAATATGGCTGAGATGGCTAGATGGCATCACCGATGCAATGAATATGGACTTGAATATGGCTGAGATGGCTAGATGGCATCACCGATGCAATGAATATGGACTTGAATATGGCTGAGATGGCTAGATAGCATCACCGATGCAATGAATATGGACTTGAATGTGGATGAGATGGCTAGATAGCATCACCGATGCAATGAATATGGACTTGAATATGGCTGAGATGGCTAGATAGCATCACAGATGCAATGAATATGGACTTGAATATGGCTGAGACGGCTAGATAGCATCACAGATGCAATGAATATGGACTTGAATATGGATGAGATGGCTAGATAGCATCACCGAAGCAATGAATATGGACTTGAATATGGCTGAGATGGCTAGATAGCATCACAGATGCAATGAATATGGACTTGAATATGGATGAGATGGCTAGATAGCATCACCGATGCAATGAATATGGACTAGAATATGGATGAGATGGCAAGATAGCATCACCGATGCAATGAATATGGACTTGAATATGGCTGAGATGGATAGATAGCATCACTGATGCAATGAATATGGACTTGAATATGGCTGAGATGGCTAGATGGCATCACCGATGCAATGAATATGGACTTGAATATGGCTGAGATGGCTAGATAGCATCACCGATGCAATGAATATGGACTTGAATGTGGATGAGATGGCTAGATAGCATCACCGATGCAATGAATATGGACTTGAATATGGCTGAGATGGCTAGAGAGCATCACTGATGCAATGAATATGGACTTGAATATGGCTGAGACGGCTAGATAGCATCACCGATGCAATGAATATGGACTTGAATATGGCTGAGATGGCAAGATAGCATCACCGATGCAATGAATATGGACTTGAATATGGATGAGATGGCTAGATAGCATCACCGATGCAATGAATATGGACAAGAATATGGATGAGATGGCAAGTTAGCATCACCGATGCAATGAATATGGACTTGAATATGGATGAGATGGCAAGATAGCATCACTGATGCAATGAATATGGACTTGAATATGGATGAGATGGCTAGATAGCATCACAGATGCAATGAATATGGACTTGAATATGGCTGAGATGGCTAGATAGCATCACCGATGCAATGAATATGGACTTGAATATGGCTGAGATGGCTAGATGGCATCACCGATGCAATGAATATGGACTTGAATATGGCTGAGATGGCTAGATGGCATCACCGATGCAATGAATATGGACTTGAATATGGCTGAGATGGCTAGATAGCATCACCGATGCAATGAATGGACTTGAATGTGGATGAGATGGCTAGATAGCATCACCGATGCAATGAATATGGACTTGAATATGGCTGAGATGGCTAGATGGCATCACCGATGCAATGAATATGGACTTGAATATGGCTGAGATGGCTAGATGGCATCACCGATGCAATGAATATGGACTTGAATTTGGCTGAGATGGCTAGATGGCATCACCGATGCAATGAACATGGACTTGAATATGGCTGAGATGGCTAGATGGCATCACCGATGCAATGAATATGGACTCGAATATGGCTGAGATGGCTAGATGGCATCACCGATGCAATGAATATGGACTTGAATATGGCGGAGACGGGTAGATAGCATCACCGATGCAATGAATGTGGACTTGAATATGGCGGAGATGGCAAGATAGCATCACCGATGCAATGAATATGGACTTGAATATGGATGAGATGGCTAGATAGCATCACCGATGCAATGAATATGGACTTGAATATGGTTGTGATGGCTAGATAGCATCACCGATGCAATGAATATGGACTTGAATGTGGATGAGATGGCTAGATAGCATCACCGATGCAATGAATATGGACTAGAATATGGATGGGATGGCAAGATAGCATCACGGATGCAATGAATATGGACTTGAATATGGCTGACATAGCTAGATAGCATCACTGATGCAATGAATATGGACTTGAATATGGATGAGATGGCTAGATAGCATCACCGATGCAATGAATATGGACTTGAATATGGCTGAGATGGCTAGATAGCATCACTGATGCAATGAATATGGACTTGAATATGGCTGAGATGGCTAGATAGCATCACCGATGCAATGAATATGGACTTGAGTATGGATGAGATGGCAAGATGGCATCACCGATGCAATGAATATGGACTTGAATGTGGATGAGATGGCTAGATAGCATCATCGATGCAATGAATATGGACTTGAATATGGCTGAGATGGCTAGAGAGCATCACTGATGCAATGAATATGGACTTGAATATGGCTGAGACGGCTAGATGGCATCTCCGATGCAATGAATATGGACTTGAATATGGCTGAGATGGCTAGATGGCATTACCGATGCAATGAATGGACTAGAATGTGGATGAGATGGCTAGATAGCATCACCGATGCAATGAATATGGACTTGAATATGGCTGAGATGGCTAGATGGCATCACCGATGCAATGAATATGGACTTGAATATGGCTGAGACGGGTAGATAGCATCACCGATGCAATGAATATGGACTTGAATATGGCTGAGATGGCAAGAAAGCATCACCGATGCAATGAATATGGACTTGAATATGGCTGAGATGGCTAGATAGCATCACCGATGCAATGAATATGGACTTGAATATGGCTGAGATGGCTAGATAGCATCACCGATGCAATGAACATGGACTTGAATATGGCTGAGATGGCTAGATGGCATCACCGATGCAATGAATATGGACTTGAATATGGCTGAGATGGCTAGATAGCATCACCGATGCAATGAATATGGACTTGAATATGGCTGAGATGGCTAGATAGCATCACCGATGCAATGAATATGGACTTGAATATGGCTGAGATGGCTAGATGGCATCTCCGATGCAATGAATATGGACTTGAATATGGCTGAGATGGCTAGATGGCATCACCGATGCAATGAATGGACTTGAATGTGGATGAGATGGCTAGATAAAATCACCGATGCAATGAATATGGACTTGAATATGGCTGAGATGGCTAGATGGCATCACCGATGCAATGAATATGGACTTGAATATGGCTGAGACGGGTAGATAGCATCACCGATGCAATGAATATGGACTTGAATATGGCTGAGATGGCAAGATAGCATCACCGATGCAATGAATATGGACTTGAATATGGCTGAGATGGCTAGATAGCATCACCGATGCAATGAATATGGACTTGAATATGGCTGAGATGGCTAGATAGCATCACCGATGCAATGAATATGGACTTGAATTTCGATGAGATGGCTAGATGGCATCACCGATGCAATGAATATGGACTTGAATATGGCTGAGACGGCTAGATAGCATCACTGATGCAATGAATATGGACTTGAATATGGCTGAGACGGCTAGATAGCATCACCGATGCAATGAATATGGACTTGAGTATGGATGAGATGGCAAGATAGCATCACCGATGCAATGAATATGGACTTGAATATGGATGAGATGGCTAGATAGCATCACCAATGCAATGAATATGGACTAGAATATGGATGAGATGGCAAGATAGCATCACCGATGCAATGAATATGGACTTGAATATGGCTGAGATGGCTAGATGGCATCACCGATGCAATGAATATGGACTTGAATAAGGCTGAGATGGCTAGATGGCATCACCGATGCAATGAATATGGACTTGAATATGGCTGAGACGGCTAGATAGCATCACCGATGCAATGAATATGGACTTGAATATGGATGAGATGGCAAGAGAGCATCACTGATGCAATGAATATGGACTTGAATATGGATGAGATGGCTAGATAGCTGAACCGATGCAATGAATATGGACTTGAATATGGCTGAGATGGCTAGATAGCATCACCGATGCAATGAATATGGACTTGAATGTGGATGAGATGGCTAGATAGCATCACCGATGCAATGAATATGGACTAGAATATGGATGGGATGGCAAGATAGCATCACTGATGCAATGAATATGGACTTGAATATGGCTGACATAGCTAGATAGCATCACTGATGCAATGAATATGGACTTGAATATGGATGAGATGGCTAGATAGCATCACCGATGCAATGAATATGGACTTGAATATGGCTGAGATGGCTAGATAGCATCACTGATGCAATGAATATGGACTTGAATATGGCTGAGATGGCTAGATAGCATCACCGATGCAATGAATATGGACTAGAATATGGATGAGATGGCTAGATGGCATCACCGATGCAATGAATATGGACTTGAATATGGCTGAGATGGCTAGATAGCATCACCGATGCAATGAATATGGACTTGAATGTGGATGAGATGGCTAGATAGCATCACCGATGCAATGAATATGGACTTGAATATGGCAGAGATGGCTAGATAGCATCACCGATGCAATGAATATGGACTTGAATATGGCTGAGATGGCTAGATGGCATCACCGATGCAATGAATATGGACTTGAATATGGCTGAGATGGCTAGATAGCATCACCGATGCAATGAATATGGACTTGATTGTGGATGAGATGGCTAGATGGCATCACCGGTGCAATGAATATGGACTTGAATATGGCTGAGATGGCTAGATAGCATCACCGATGCAATGAATATGGACTTGAATATGGATGAGATGGCTAGATAGCATCACCGATGCAATGAATATGGACTTGAATATGGCTGAGATGGCTAGATGGCATCACCGATGCAATGAATATGGACTTGAATTTGGCTGAGATGGCTAGATGGCATCAACGATGCAATGAACATGGACTTGAATATGGCTGAGATGGCTAGATGGCATCACCGATGCAATGAATATGGACTTGAATATGGCTGAGATGGCTAGATGGCATCACCGATGCAATGAATATGGACTTGAATATGGCTGAGATGGCTAGATAGCATCACCGATGCAATCAATATGGACTTGAATGTGGATGAGATGGCTAGATAGCATCACCGATGCAATGAATATGGACTTGAATATGGCTGAGATGGCTAGAGAGCATCACTGATGCAATGAATATGGACTTGAATATGGCTGAGACGGCTAGATAGCATCACCGATGCAATGAATATGGACTTGAATATGGCTGAGATGGCAAGATAGCATCACCGATGCAATGAATATGGACTTGAATATGGATGAGATGGCTAGATAGCATCACCGATGCAATGAATATGGACTTGAATATGGCTGAGATGGCTAGATAGCATCACCGATGCAATGAATATGGACTTGAATATGGCTGAGATGGCTAGATGGCATCACCGATGCAATGAATATGGACTTGAATATGGCTGAGATGGCTAGATGGCATCACCGATGCAATGAATATGGACTTGAATATGGCTGAGATGGCTAGATGGCATCACCGATGCAATGAATATGGACTTGAATATGGCTGAGATGGCTAGATAGCATCACCGATGCAATGAATGGACTTGAATGTGGCTGAGATGGCAAGATAGCATCACCGATGCAATGAATATGGACTTGAATATGGATGAGATGGCTAGATAGCATCACCGATGCAATGAATATGGACTTGAATATGGCTGAGATGGCTAGATAGCATCACCGATGCAATGAATATGGACTTGAATGTGGATGAGATGGCTAGATAGCATCACCGATGCAATGAATATGGACTAGAATATGGATGGGATGGCAAGATAGCATCACTGATGCAATGAATATGGACTTGAATATGGCTGACATAGCTAGATAGCATCACCGATGCAATGAATATGGACTTGAATATGGATGAGATGGCTAGATAGCATCACCGATGCAATGAATATGGACTTGAATATGGCTGAGATGGCTAGATAGCATCACTGATGCAATGAATATGGACTTGAATATGGCTGAGATGGCTAGATAGCATCACCGATGGAATGAATATGGACTTGAATTTGGCTGAGATGGCTAGATGGCATCAAGGATGCAATGAACATGGACTTGAATATGGCTGAGATGGCTAGATGGCATCACCGATGCAATGAATATGGACTTGAATATGGCTGAGATGGCTAGATGGCATCACCGATGCAATGAATATGGACTTGAATATGGCTGAGATGGCTAGATAGCATCACGGATGCAATGAATATGGACTTGAATATGGCTGAGATGGCTAGATAGCATCACCGATGGAATGAATATGGACTTGAATTTGGCTGAGATGGCTAGATGGCATCAACGATGCAATGAACATGGACTTGAATATGGCTGAGATGGCTAGATGGCATCACCGATGCAATGAATATGGACTTGAATATGGCTGAGATGGCTAGATGGCATCACCGATGCAATGAATATGGACTTGAATATGGCTGAGATGGCTAGATAGCATCACCGATGCAATGAATATGGACTTGAATATGGCTGAGATGGCTAGATAGCATCACCGATGCAATGAATATGGACTTGAATTTCGATGAGATGGCTAGATGGCATCACCGATGCAATGAATATGGACTTGAATATGGCTGAGACGGCTAGATAGCATCACTGATGCAATGAATATGGACTTGAATATGGCTGAGACGGCTAGATAGCATCACCGATGCAATGAATATGGACTTGAGTATGGATGAGATGGCAAGATAGCATCACCGATGCAATGAATATGGACTTGAATATGGATGAGATGGCTAGATAGCATCACCAATGCAATGAATATGGACTAGAATATGGATGAGATGGCAAGATAGCATCACCGATGCAATGAATATGGACTTGAATATGGCTGAGATGGCTAGATGGCATCACCGATGCAATGAATATGGACTTGAATAAGGCTGAGATGGCTAGATGGCATCACCGATGCAATGAATATGGACTTGAATATGGCTGAGACGGCTAGATAGCATCACCGATGCAATGAATATGGACTTGAATATGGATGAGATGGCAAGACAGCATCACTGATGCAATGAATATGGACTTGAATATGGATGAGATGGCTAGATAGCTGAACCGATGCAATGAATATGGACTTGAATATGGCTGAGATGGCTAGATAGCATCACCGATGCAATGAATATGGACTTGAATGTGGATGAGATGGCTAGATAGCATCACCGATGCAATGAATATGGACTAGAATATGGATGGGATGGCAAGATAGCATCACTGATGCAATGAATATGGACTTGAATATGGCTGACATAGCTAGATAGCATCACTGATGCAATGAATATGGACTTGAATATGGATGAGATGGCTAGATAGCATCACCGATGCAATGAATATGGACTTGAATATGGCTGAGATGGCTAGATAGCATCACTGATGCAATCAATATGGACTTGAATATGGCTGAGATGGCTAGATAGCATCACCGATGCAATGAATATGGACTAGAATATGGATGAGATGGCTAGATGGCATCACCGATGCAATGAATATGGACTTGAATATGGCTGAGATGGCTAGATAGCATCACCGATGCAATGAATATGGACTTGAATGTGGATGAGATGGCTAGATAGCATCACCGATGCAATGAATATGGACTTGAATATGGATGAGATGGCTAGATAGCATCACCGATGCAATGAATATGGACTTGAATATGGCTGAGATGGCTAGATGGCATCACCGATGCAATGAATATGGACTTGAATATGGCTGAGATGGCTAGATAGCATCACCGATGCAATGAATATGGACTTGATTGTGGATGAGATGGCTAGATGGCATCACCGATGCAATGAATATGGACTTGAATATGGCTGAGACGGGTAGATAGCATCACCGATGCAATGAATATGGATTTGAATATGGCTGAGATGGCAAGATAGCATCACCGATGCAATGAATATGGACTTGAATATGGATGAGATGGCTAGATAGCATAACCGATGCAATGAATATGGACTTGAATATGGCTGAGATGGCTAGATAGCATCACCGATGCAATGAATATGGACTTGAATATGGCTGAGATGGCTAGATGGCATCACCGATGCAATGAATATGGACTTGAATATGGCTGAGATGGCTAGATGGCATCACCGATGCAATGAATATGGACTTGAATATGGCTGAGATGGCTAGATAGCATCACTGATGCAATGAATATGGACTTGAATATGGCTGAGATGGCTAGATAGCATCACCGATGGAATGAATATGGACTTGAATTTGGCTGAGATGGCTAGATGGCATCAACGATGCAATGAACATGGACTTGAATATGGCTGAGATGGCTAGATGGCATCACCGATGCAATGAATATGGACTTGAATATGGCTGAGATGGCTAGATGGCATCACCGATGCAATGAATATGGACTTGAATATGGCTGAGATGGCTAGATAGCATCACCGATGCAATGAATATGGACTTGAATGTGGATGAGATGGCTAGATAGCATCACCGATGCAATGAATATGGACTTGAATATGGCTGAGATGGCTAGATAGCATCACAGATGCAATGAATATGGACTTGAATATGGCTGAGACGGCTAGATAGCATCACAGATGCAATGAATATGGACTTGAATATGGATGAGATGGCTAGATAGCATCACCGAAGCAATGAATATGGACTTGAATATGGCTGAGATGGCTAGATAGCATCACAGATGCAATGAATATGGACTTGAATATGGATGAGATGGCTAGATAGCATCACCGATGCAATGAATATGGACTAGAATATGGATGAGATGGCAAGATAGCATCACCGATGCAATGAATATGGACTTGAATATGGCTGAGATGGATAGATAGCATCACTGATGCAATGAATATGGACTTGAATATGGCTGAGATGGCTAGATGGCATCACCGATGCAATGAATATGGACTTGAATATGGCTGAGATGGCTAGATAGCATCACCGATGCAATGAATATGGACTTGAATGTGGATGAGATGGCTAGATAGCATCACCGATGCAATGAATATGGACTTGAATATGGCTGAGATGGCTAGAGAGCATCACTGATGCAATGAATATGGACTTGAATATGGCTGAGACGGCTAGATAGCATCACCGATGCAATGAATATGGACTTGAATATGGCTGAGATGGCAAGATAGCATCACCGATGCAATGAATATGGACTTGAATATGGATGAGATGGCTAGATAGCATCACCGATGCAATGAATATGGACAAGAATATGGATGAGATGGCAAGTTAGCATCACCGATGCAATGAATATGGACTTGAATATGGATGAGATGGCAAGATAGCATCACTGATGCAATGAATATGGACTTGAATATGGATGAGATGGCTAGATAGCATCACAGATGCAATGAATATGGACTTGAATGTGGCTGAGATGGCTAGATAGCATCACCGATGCAATGAATATGGACTTGAATATGGCTGAGATGGCTAGATGGCATCACCGATGCAATGAATATGGACTTGAATATGGCTGAGATGGCTAGATGGCATCACCGATGCAATGAATATGGACTTGAATATGGCTGAGATGGCTAGATAGCATCACCGATGCAATGAATGGACTTGAATGTGGATGAGATGGCTAGATAGCATCACCGATGCAATGAATATGGACTTGAATATGGCTGAGATGGCTAGATGGCATCACCGATGCAATGAATATGGACTTGAATATGGCTGAGATGGCTAGATGGCATCACCGATGCAATGAATATGGACTTGAATTTGGCTGAGATGGCTAGATGGCATCACCGATGCAATGAACATGGACTTGAATATGGCTGAGATGGCTAGATGGCATCACCGATGCAATGAATATGGACTCGAATATGGCTGAGATGGCTAGATGGCATCACCGATGCAATGAATATGGACTTGAATATGGCGGAGACGGGTAGATAGCATCACCGATGCAATGAATGTGGACTTGAATATGGCGGAGATGGCAAGATAGCATCACCGATGCAATGAATATGGACTTGAATATGGATGAGATGGCTAGATAGCATCACCGATGCAATGAATATGGACTTGAATATGGTTGTGATGGCTAGATAGCATCACCGATGCAATGAATATGGACTTGAATGTGGATGAGATGGCTAGATAGCATCACCGATGCAATGAATATGGACTAGAATATGGATGGGATGGCAAGATAGCATCACGGATGCAATGAATATGGACTTGAATATGGCTGACATAGCTAGATAGCATCACTGATGCAATGAATATGGACTTGAATATGGATGAGATGGCTAGATAGCATCACCGATGCAATGAATATGGACTTGAATATGGCTGAGATGGCTAGATAGCATCACTGATGCAATGAATATGGACTTGAATATGGCTGAGATGGCTAGATAGCATCACCGATGCAATGAATATGGACTTGAGTATGGATGAGATGGCAAGATGGCATCACCGATGCAATGAATATGGACTTGAATGTGGATGAGATGGCTAGATAGCATCATCGATGCAATGAATATGGACTTGAATATGGCTGAGATGGCTAGAGAGCATCACTGATGCAATGAATATGGACTTGAATATGGCTGAGACGGCTAGATGGCATCTCCGATGCAATGAATATGGACTTGAATATGGCTGAGATGGCTAGATGGCATTACCGATGCAATGAATGGACTAGAATGTGGATGAGATGGCTAGATAGCATCACCGATGCAATGAATATGGACTTGAATATGGCTGAGATGGCTAGATGGCATCACCGATGCAATGAATATGGACTTGAATATGGCTGAGACGGGTAGATAGCATCACCGATGCAATGAATATGGACTTGAATATGGCTGAGATGGCAAGAAAGCATCACCGATGCAATGAATATGGACTTGAATATGGCTGAGATGGCTAGATAGCATCACCGATGCAATGAATATGGACTTGAATATGGCTGAGATGGCTAGATAGCATCACCGATGCAATGAATATGGACTTGAATTTCGATGAGATGGCTAGATGGCATCACCGATGCAATGAATATGGACTTGAATATGGCTGAGATGGCTAGATAGCATCACCGATGCAATGAATATGGACTTGAATATGGCTGAGATGGCTAGATAGCATCACCGATGCAATGAATATGGACTTGAATATGGCTGAGATGGCTAGATGGCATCTCCGATGCAATGAATATGGACTTGAATATGGCTGAGATGGCTAGATGGCATCACCGATGCAATGAATGGACTTGAATGTGGATGAGATGGCTAGATAGCATCACCGATGCAATGAATATGGACTTGAATATGGCTGAGATGGCTAGATGGCATCACCGATGCAATGAATATGGACTTGAATATGGCTGAGACGGGTAGATAGCATCACCGATGCAATGAATATGGACTTGAATATGGCTGAGATGGCAAGATAGCATCACCGATGCAATGAATATGGACTTGAATATGGCTGAGATGGCTAGATAGCATCACCGATGCAATGAATATGGACTTGAATATGGCTGAGATGGCTAGATAGCATCACCGATGCAATGAATATGGACTTGAATTTCGATGAGATGGCTAGATGGCATCACCGATGCAATGAATATGGACTTGAATATGGCTGAGACGGCTAGATAGCATCACTGATGCAATGAATATGGACTTGAATATGGCTGAGACGGCTAGATAGCATCACCGATGCAATGAATATGGACTTGAGTATGGATGAGATGGCAAGATAGCATCACCGATGCAATGAATATGGACTTGAATATGGATGAGATGGCTAGATAGCATCACCAATGCAATGAATATGGACTAGAATATGGATGAGATGGCAAGATAGCATCACCGATGCAATGAATATGGACTTGAATATGGCTGAGATGGCTAGATGGCATCACCGATGCAATGAATATGGACTTGAATAAGGCTGAGATGGCTAGATGGCATCACCGATGCAATGAATATGGACTTGAATATGGCTGAGACGGCTAGATAGCATCACCGATGCAATGAATATGGACTTGAATATGGATGAGATGGCAAGACAGCATCACTGATGCAATGAATATGGACTTGAATATGGATGAGATGGCTAGATAGCTGAACCGATGCAATGAATATGGACTTGAATATGGCTGAGATGGCTAGATAGCATCACCGATGCAATGAATATGGACTTGAATGTGGATGAGATGGCTAGATAGCATCACCGATGCAATGAATATGGACTAGAATATGGATGGGATGGCAAGATAGCATCACTGATGCAATGAATATGGACTTGAATATGGCTGACATAGCTAGATAGCATCACTGATGCAATGAATATGGACTTGAATATGGATGAGATGGCTAGATAGCATCACCGATGCAATGAATATGGACTTGAATATGGCTGAGATGGCTAGATAGCATCACTGATGCAATGAATATGGACTTGAATATGGCTGAGATGGCTAGATAGCATCACCGATGCAATGAATATGGACTAGAATATGGATGAGATGGCTAGATGGCATCACCGATGCAATGAATATGGACTTGAATATGGCTGAGATGGCTAGATAGCATCACCGATGCAATGAATATGGACTTGAATGTGGATGAGATGGCTAGATAGCATCACCGATGCAATGAATATGGACTTGAATATGGCAGAGATGGCTAGATAGCATCACCGATGCAATGAATATGGACTTGAATATGGCTGAGATGGCTAGATGGCATCACCGATGCAATGAATATGGACTTGAATATGGCTGAGATGGCTAGATAGCATCACCGATGCAATGAATATGGACTTGATTGTGGATGAGATGGCTAGATGGCATCACCGGTGCAATGAATATGGACTTGAATATGGCTGAGATGGCTAGATAGCATCACCGATGCAATGAATATGGACTTGAATATGGATGAGATGGCTAGATAGCATCACCGATGCAATGAATATGGACTTGAATATGGCTGAGATGGCTAGATGGCATCACCGATGCAATGAATATGGACTTGAATTTGGCTGAGATGGCTAGATGGCATCAACGATGCAATGAACATGGACTTGAATATGGCTGAGATGGCTAGATGGCATCACCGATGCAATGAATATGGACTTGAATATGGCTGAGATGGCTAGATGGCATCACCGATGCAATGAATATGGACTTGAATATGGCTGAGATGGCTAGATAGCATCACCGATGCAATCAATATGGACTTGAATGTGGATGAGATGGCTAGATAGCATCACCGATGCAATGAATATGGACTTGAATATGGCTGAGATGGCTAGAGAGCATCACCGATGCAATGAATATGGACTTGAATATGGCTGAGACGGCTAGATAGCATCACCGATGCAATGAATATGGACTTGAATATGGCTGAGATGGCAAGATAGCATCACCGATGCAATGAATATGGACTTGAATATGGATGAGATGGCTAGATAGCATCACCGATGCAATGAATATGGACTTGAATATGGCTGAGATGGCTAGATAGCATCACCGATGCAATGAATATGGACTTGAATATGGCTGAGATGGCTAGATGGCATCACCGATGCAATGAATATGGACTTGAATATGGCTGAGATGGCTAGATGGCATCACCGATGCAATGAATATGGACTTGAATATGGCTGAGATGGCTAGATGGCATCACCGATGCAATGAATATGGACTTGAATATGGCTGAGATGGCTAGATAGCATCACCGATGCAATGAATGGACTTGAATGTGGCTGAGATGGCAAGATAGCATCACCGATGCAATGAATATGGACTTGAATATGGATGAGATGGCTAGATAGCATCACCGATGCAATGAATATGGACTTGAATATGGCTGAGATGGCTAGATAGCATCACCGATGCAATGAATATGGACTTGAATGTGGATGAGATGGCTAGATAGCATCACCGATGCAATGAATATGGACTAGAATATGGATGGGATGGCAAGATATCATCACTGATGCAATGAATATGGACTTGAATATGGCTGACATAGCTAGATAGCATCACCGATGCAATGAATATGGACTTGAATATGGATGAGATGGCTAGATAGCATCACCGATGCAATGAATATGGACTTGAATATGGCTGAGATGGCTAGATAGCATCACTGATGCAATGAATATGGACTTGAATATGGCTGAGATGGCTAGATAGCATCACCGATGGAATGAATATGGACTTGAATTTGGCTGAGATGGCTAGATGGCATCAAGGATGCAATGAACATGGACTTGAATATGGCTGAGATGGCTAGATGGCATCACCGATGCAATGAATATGGACTTGAATATGGCTGAGATGGCTAGATGGCATCACCGATGCAATGAATATGGACTTGAATATGGCTGAGATGGCTAGATAGCATCACGGATGCAATGAATATGGACTTGAATATGGCTGAGATGGCTAGATAGCATCACCGATGGAATGAATATGGACTTGAATTTGGCTGAGATGGCTAGATGGCATCAACGATGCAATGAACATGGACTTGAATATGGCTGAGATGGCTAGATGGCATCACCGATGCAATGAATATGGACTTGAATATGGCTGAGATGGCTAGATGGCATCACCGATGCAATGAATATGGACTTGAATATGGCTGAGATGGCTAGATAGCATCACCGATGCAATGAATATGGACTTGAATATGGCTGAGATGGCTAGATAGCATCACCGATGCAATGAATATGGACTTGAATTTCGATGAGATGGCTAGATGGCATCACCGATGCAATGAATATGGACTTGAATATGGCTGAGACGGCTAGATAGCATCACTGATGCAATGAATATGGACTTGAATATGGCTGAGACGGCTAGATAGCATCACCGATGCAATGAATATGGACTTGAGTATGGATGAGATGGCAAGATAGCATCACCGATGCAATGAATATGGACTTGAATATGGATGAGATGGCTAGATAGCATCACCAATGCAATGAATATGGACTAGAATATGGATGAGATGGCAAGATAGCATCACCGATGCAATGAATATGGACTTGAATATGGCTGAGATGGCTAGATGGCATCACCGATGCAATGAATATGGACTTGAATAAGGCTGAGATGGCTAGATGGCATCACCGATGCAATGAATATGGACTTGAATATGGCTGAGACGGCTAGATAGCATCACCGATGCAATGAATATGGACTTGAATATGGATGAGATGGCAAGACAGCATCACTGATGCAATGAATATGGACTTGAATATGGATGAGATGGCTAGATAGCTGAACCGATGCAATGAATATGGACTTGAATATGGCTGAGATGGCTAGATAGCATCACCGATGCAATGAATATGGACTTGAATGTGGATGAGATGGCTAGATAGCATCACCGATGCAATGAATATGGACTAGAATATGGATGGGATGGCAAGATAGCATCACTGATGCAATGAATATGGACTTGAATATGGCTGACATAGCTAGATAGCATCACTGATGCAATGAATATGGACTTGAATATGGATGAGATGGCTAGATAGCATCACCGATGCAATGAATATGGACTTGAATATGGCTGAGATGGCTAGATAGCATCACTGATGCAATCAATATGGACTTGAATATGGCTGAGATGGCTAGATAGCATCACCGATGCAATGAATATGGACTAGAATATGGATGAGATGGCTAGATGGCATCACCGATGCAATGAATATGGACTTGAATATGGCTGAGATGGCTAGATAGCATCACCGATGCAATGAATATGGACTTGAATGTGGATGAGATGGCTAGATAGCATCACCGATGCAATGAATATGGACTTGAATATGGCAGAGATGGCTAGATAGCATCACCGATGCAATGAATATGGACTTGAATATGGCTGAGATGGCTAGATGGCATCACCGATGCAATGAATATGGACTTGAATATGGCTGAGATGGCTAGATAGCATCACCGATGCAATGAATATGGACTTGATTGTGGATGAGATGGCTAGATGGCATCACCGATGCAATGAATATGGACTTGAATATGGCTGAGATGGCTAGATAGCATCACCGATGCAATGAATATGGACTTGAATATGGATGAGATGGCTAGATAGCATCACCGATGCAATGAATATGGACTTGAATATGGCTGAGATGGCTAGATGGCATCACCGATGCAATGAATATGGACTTGAATTTGGCTGAGATGGCTAGATGGCATCAACGATGCAATGAACATGGACTTGAATATGGCTGAGATGGCTAGATGGCATCACCGATGCAATGAATATGGACTTGAATATGGCTGAGATGGCTAGATGGCATCACCGATGCAATGAATATGGACTTGAATATGGCTGAGATGGCTAGATAGCATCACCGATGCAATCAATATGGACTTGAATGTGGATGAGATGGCTAGATAGCATCACCGATGCAATGAATATGGACTTGAATATGGCTGAGATGGCTAGAGAGCATCACTGATGCAATGAATATGGACTTGAATATGGCTGAGACGGCTAGATAGCATCACCGATGCAATGAATATGGACTTGAATATGGCTGAGATGGCAAGATAGCATCACCGATGCAATGAATATGGACTTGAATATGGATGAGATGGCTAGATAGCATCACCGATGCAATGAATATGGACTTGAATATGGCTAAGATGGCTAGATAGCATCACCGATGCAATGAATATGGACTTGAATACGGCTGAGATGGCTAGATGGCATCACCGATGCAATGAATATGGACTTGAATATGGCTGAGATGGCTAGATGGCATCACCGATGCAATGAATATGGACTTGAATATGGCTGAGATGGCTAGATGGCATCACCGATGCAATGAATATGGACTTGAATATGGCTGAGATGGCTAGATAGCATCACCGATGCAATGAATGGACTTGAATGTGGCTGAGATGGCAAGATAGCATCACCGATGCAATGAATATGGACTTGAATATGGATGAGATGGCTAGATAGCATCACCGATGCAATGAATATGGACTTGAATATGGCTGAGATGGCTAGATAGCATCACCGATGCAATGAATATGGACTTGAATGTGGATGAGATGGCTAGATAGCATCACCGATGCAATGAATATGGACTAGAATATGGATGGGATGGCAAGATAGCATCACTGATGCAATGAATATGGACTTGAATATGGCTGACATAGCTAGATAGCATCACCGATGCAATGAATATGGACTTGAATATGGATGAGATGGCTAGATAGCATCACCGATGCAATGAATATGGACTTGAATATGGCTGAGATGGCTAGATAGCATCACTGATGCAATGAATATGGACTTGAATATGGCTGAGATGGCTAGATAGCATCACCGATGGAATGAATATGGACTTGAATTTGGCTGAGATGGCTAGATGGCATCAAGGATGCAATGAACATGGACTTGAATATGGCTGAGATGGCTAGATGGCATCACCGATGCAATGAATATGGACTTGAATATGGCTGAGATGGCTAGATGGCATCACCGATGCAATGAATATGGACTTGAATATGGCTGAGATGGCTAGATAGCATCACAGATGCAATGAATATGGACTTGAATATGGCTGAGACGGCTAGATAGCATCACAGATGCAATGAATATGGACTTGAATATGGATGAGATGGCTAGATAGCATCACCGAAGCAATGAATATGGACTTGAATATGGCTGAGATGGCTAGATAGCATCACTGATGCAATGAATATTAACTTGAATATGGCTGAGACGGCTAGATAGCATCACCGATGCAATGAATATGGACTTGAATATGGCTGAGATGGCAAGATAGCATCAACGATGCAATGAATATGGACTTGAATATGGATGAGATGGCTAGATAGCATCACCGATGCAATGAATATGGACTAGAATATGGATGAGATGGCAAGATAGCATCACCGATGCAATGAATATGGACTTGAATATGGATGAGATGGCAAGATAGCATCACTGATGCAATGAATATGGACTTGAATATGGATGAGATGGCTAGATAGCATCACCGATGCAATGAATATGGACTTGAATATGGCTGAGATGGCTAGATGGCATCACCGATGCAATGAATATGGACTTGAATATGGCTGAGATGGCTAGATGGCATCACCGATGCAATGAATATGGACTTGAATATGGCTGAGATGGCTAGAGGGCATCACCGATGCAATGAATATGGACTTGAATATGGCTGAGATGGCAAGATAGCATCACCGATGCAATGAATATGGACTTGAATATGGCTGAGATGGCTAGATAGCATCACCGATGCAATGAATATGGACTTGAATATGGCTGAGATGGCTAGATAGCATCACCGATGCAATGAATATGGACTTGAATTTCGATGAGATGGCTAGATGGCATCACCGATGCAATGAATATGGACTTGAATATGGCTGAGATGGCAAGATAGCATCACCGATGCAATGAATATGGACTTGAATATCGCTGAGATGGCTAGATAGCATCACCGATGCAATGAATATGGACTTGAATATGGCTGAGATGGCTAGATGGCATCTCCGATGCAATGAATATGGACTTGAATATGGCTGAGATGGCTAGATGGCATCACCGATGCAATGAATGGACTTGAATGTGGATGAGATGGCTAGATAGCATCACCGATGCAATGAATATGGACTTGAATATGGCTGAGATGGCTAGATGGCATCACCGATGCAATGAATATGGACTTGAATATGGCTGAGACGGGTAGATAGCATCACCGATGCAATGAATATGGACTTGAATATGGCTGAGATGGCAAGATAGCATCACCGATGCAATGAATATGGACTTGAATATGGCTGAGATGGCTAGATAGCATCACCGATGCAATGAATATGGACTTGAATATGGCTGAGATGGCTAGATAGCATCACCGATGCAATGAATATGGACTTGAATTTCGATGAGATGGCTAGATGGCATCACCGATGCAATGAATATGGACTTGAATATGGCTGAGATGGCTAGATAGCATCACTGATGCAATGAATATGGACTTGAATATGGCTGAGACGGCTAGATAGCATCACCGATGCAATGAATATGGACTTGAGTATGGATGAGATGGCAAGATAGCATCACCGATGCAATGAATATGGACTTGAATATGGATGAGATGGCAAGACAGCATCACTGATGCAATGAATATGGACTTGAATATGGATGAGATGGCTAGATAGCTGAACCGATGCAATGAATATGGACTTGAATATGGCTGAGATGGCTAGATAGCATCACCGATGCAATGAATATGGACTTGAATGTGGATGAGATGGCTAGATAGCATCACCGATGCAATGAATATGGACTAGAATATGGATGGGATGGCAAGATAGCATCACTGATGCAATGAATATGGACTTGAATATGGCTGACATAGCTAGATAGCATCACTGATGCAATGAATATGGACTTGAATATGGATGAGATGGCTAGATAGCATCACCGATGCAATGAATATGGACTTGAATATGGCTGAGATGGCTAGATAGCATCACTGATGCAATGAATATGGACTTGAATATGGCTGAGATGGCTAGATAGCATCACCGATGCAATGAATATGGACTAGAATATGGATGAGATGGCTAGATGGCATCACCGATGCAATGAATATGGACTTGAATATGGCTGAGATGGCTAGATAGCATCACCGATGCAATGAATATGGACTTGAATGTGGATGAGATGGCTAGATAGCATCACCGATGCAATGAATATGGACTTGAATATGGCAGAGATGGCTAGATAGCATCACCGATGCAATGAATATGGACTTGAATATGGCTGAGATGGCTAGATGGCATCACCGATGCAATGAATATGGACTTGAATATGGCTGAGATGGCTAGATAGCATCACCGATGCAATGAATATGGACTTGATTGTGGATGAGATGGCTAGATGGCATCACCGATGCAATGAATATGGACTTGAATATGGCTGAGATGGCTAGATAGCATCACCGATGCAATGAATATGGACTTGAATATGGATGAGATGGCTAGATAGCATCACCGATGCAATGAATATGGACTTGAATATGGCTGAGATGGCTAGATGGCATCACCGATGCAATGAATATGGACTTGAATTTGGCTGAGATGGCTAGATGGCATCAACGATGCAATGAACATGGACTTGAATATGGCTGAGATGGCTAGATGGCATCACCGATGCAATGAATATGGACTTGAATATGGCTGAGATGGCTAGATGGCATCACCGATGCAATGAATATGGACTTGAATATGGCTGAGATGGCTAGATAGCATCACCGATGCAATCAATATGGACTTGAATGTGGATGAGATGGCTAGATAGCATCACCGATGCAATGAATATGGACTTGAATATGGCTGAGATGGCTAGAGAGCATCACTGATGCAATGAATATGGACTTGAATATGGCTGAGACGGCTAGATAGCATCACCGATGCAATGAATATGGACTTGAATATGGCTGAGATGGCAAGATAGCATCACCGATGCAATGAATATGGACTTGAATATGGATGAGATGGCTAGATAGCATCACCGATGCAATGAATATGGACTTGAATATGGCTGAGATGGCTAGATAGCATCACCGATGCAATGAATATGGACTTGAATATGGCTGAGATGGCTAGATGGCATCACCGATGCAATGAATATGGACTTGAATATGGCTGAGATGGCTAGATGGCATCACCGATGCAATGAATATGGACTTGAATATGGCTGAGATGGCTAGATGGCATCACCGATGCAATGAATATGGACTTGAATATGGCTGAGATGGCTAGATAGCATCACCGATGCAATGAATGGACTTGAATGTGGCTGAGATGGCAAGATAGCATCACCGATGCAATGAATATGGACTTGAATATGGATGAGATGGCTAGATAGCATCACCGATGCAATGAATATGGACTTGAATATGGCTGAGATGGCTAGATAGCATCACCGATGCAATGAATATGGACTTGAATGTGGATGAGATGGCTAGATAGCATCACCGATGCAATGAATATGGACTAGAATATGGATGGGATGGCAAGATAGCATCACTGATGCAATGAATATGGACTTGAATATGGCTGACATAGCTAGATAGCATCACCGATGCAATGAATATGGACTTGAATATGGATGAGATGGCTAGATAGCATCACCGATGCAATGAATATGGACTTGAATATGGCTGAGATGGCTAGATAGCATCACTGATGCAATGAATATGGACTTGAATATGGCTGAGATGGCTAGATAGCATCACCGATGGAATGAATATGGACTTGAATTTGGCTGAGATGGCTAGATGGCATCAAGGATGCAATGAACATGGACTTGAATATGGCTGAGATGGCTAGATGGCATCACCGATGCAATGAATATGGACTTGAATATGGCTGAGATGGCTAGATGGCATCACCGATGCAATGAATATGGACTTGAATATGGCTGAGATGGCTAGATAGCATCACGGATGCAATGAATATGGACTTGAATATGGCTGAGATGGCTAGATAGCATCACCGATGGAATGAATATGGACTTGAATTTGGCTGAGATGGCTAGATGGCATCAACGATGCAATGAACATGGACTTGAATATGGCTGAGATGGCTAGATGGCATCACCGATGCAATGAATATGGACTTGAATATGGCTGAGATGGCTAGATGGCATCACCGATGCAATGAATATGGACTTGAATATGGCTGAGATGGCTAGATAGCATCACCGATGCAATGAATATGGACTTGAATGTGGATGAGATGGCTAGATAGCATCACCGATGCAATGAATATGGACTTGAATATGGCTGAGATGGCTAGATAGCATCACAGATGCAATGAATATGGACTTGAATATGGCTGAGATGGCTAGATAGCATCACAGATGCAATGAATATGGACTTGAATATGGATGAGATGGCTAGATAGCATCACCGAAGCAATGAATATGGACTTGAATATGGCTGAGATGGCTAGATAGCATCACAGATGCAATGAATATGGACTTGAATATGGATGAGATGGCTAGATAGCATCACCGATGCAATGAATATGGACTAGAATATGGATGAGATGGCAAGATAGCATCACCGATGCAATGAATATGGACTTGAATATGGCTGAGATGGATAGATAGCATCACTGATGCAATGAATATGGACTTGAATATGGCTGAGATGGCTAGATGGCATCACCGATGCAATGAATATGGACTTGAATATGGCTGAGATGGCTAGATAGCATCACCGATGCAATGAATATGGACTTGAATGTGGATGAGATGGCTAGATAGCATCACCGATGCAATGAATATGGACTTGAATATGGCTGAGATGGCTAGATAGCATCACTGATGCAATGAATATTAACTTGAATATGGCTGAGACGGCTAGATAGCATCACCGATGCAATGAATATGGACTTGAATATGGCTGAGATGGCAAGATAGCATCAACGATGCAATGAATATGGACTTGAATATGGATGAGATGGCTAGATAGCATCACCGATGCAATGAATATGGACTAGAATATGGATGAGATGGCAAGATAGCATCACCGATGCAATGAATATGGACTTGAATATGGATGAGATGGCAAGATAGCATCACTGATGCAATGAATATGGACTTGAATATGGATGAGATGGCTAGATAGCATCACCGATGCAATGAATATGGACTTGAATGTGGATGAGATGGCTAGATAGCATCACCGATGCAATGAATATGGACTAGAATATGGATGGGATGGCAAGATAGCATCACTGATGCAATGAATATGGACTTGAATATGGCTGACATAGCTAGATAGCATCACTGATGCAATGAATATGGACTTGAATATGGATGAGATGGCTAGATAGCATCACCGATGCAATGAATATGGACTTGAATATGGCTGAGATGGCTAGATAGCATCACTGATGCAATGAATATGGACTTGAATATGGCTGAGATGGCTAGATAGCATCACCGATGCAATGAATATGGACTAGAATATGGATGAGATGGCTAGATGGCATCACCGATGCAATGAATATGGACTTGAATATGGCTGAGATGGCTAGATAGCATCACCGATGCAATGAATATGGACTTGAATGTGGATGAGATGGCTAGATAGCATCACCGATGCAATGAATATGGACTTGAATATGGCAGAGATGGCTAGATAGCATCACCGATGCAATGAATATGGACTTGAATATGGCTGAGATGGCTAGATGGCATCACCGATGCAATGAATATGGACTTGAATATGGCTGAGATGGCTAGATAGCATCACCGATGCAATGAATATGGACTTGATTGTGGATGAGATGGCTAGATGGCATCACCGGTGCAATGAATATGGACTTGAATATGGCTGAGATGGCTAGATAGCATCACCGATGCAATGAATATGGACTTGAATATGGATGAGATGGCTAGATAGCATCACCGATGCAATGAATATGGACTTGAATATGGCTGAGATGGCTAGATGGCATCACCGATGCAATGAATATGGACTTGAATTTGGCTGAGATGGCTAGATGGCATCAACGATGCAATGAACATGGACTTGAATATGGCTGAGATGGCTAGATGGCATCACCGATGCAATGAATATGGACTTGAATATGGCTGAGATGGCTAGATGGCATCACCGATGCAATGAATATGGACTTGAATATGGCTGAGATGGCTAGATAGCATCACCGATGCAATCAATATGGACTTGAATGTGGATGAGATGGCTAGATAGCATCACCGATGCAATGAATATGGACTTGAATATGGCTGAGATGGCTAGAGAGCATCACTGATGCAATGAATATGGACTTGAATATGGCTGAGACGGCTAGATAGCATCACCGATGCAATGAATATGGACTTGAATATGGCTGAGATGGCAAGATAGCATCACCGATGCAATGAATATGGACTTGAATATGGATGAGATGGCTAGATAGCATCACCGATGCAATGAATATGGACTTGAATATGGCTGAGATGGCTAGATAGCATCACCGATGCAATGAATATGGACTTGAATATGGCTGAGATGGCTAGATGGCATCACCGATGCAATGAATATGGACTTGAATATGGCTGAGATGGCTAGATGGCATCACCGATGCAATGAATATGGACTTGAATATGGCTGAGATGGCTAGATGGCATCACCGATGCAATGAATATGGACTTGAATATGGCTGAGATGGCTAGATAGCATCACCGATGCAATGAATGGACTTGAATGTGGCTGAGATGGCAAGATAGCATCACCGATGCAATGAATATGGACTTGAATATGGATGAGATGGCTAGATAGCATCACCGATGCAATGAATATGGACTTGAATATGGCTGAGATGGCTAGATAGCATCACCGATGCAATGAATATGGACTTGAATGTGGATGAGATGGCTAGATAGCATCACCGATGCAATGAATATGGACTAGAATATGGATGGGATGGCAAGATAGCATCACTGATGCAATGAATATGGACTTGAATATGGCTGACATAGCTAGATAGCATCACCGATGCAATGAATATGGACTTGAATATGGATGAGATGGCTAGATAGCATCACCGATGCAATGAATATGGACTTGAATATGGCTGAGATGGCTAGATAGCATCACTGATGCAATGAATATGGACTTGAATATGGCTGAGATGGCTAGATAGCATCACCGATGGAATGAATATGGACTTGAATTTGGCTGAGATGGCTAGATGGCATCAAGGATGCAATGAACATGGACTTGAATATGGCTGAGATGGCTAGATGGCATCACCGATGCAATGAATATGGACTTGAATATGGCTGAGATGGCTAGATGGCATCACCGATGCAATGAATATGGACTTGAATATGGCTGAGATGGCTAGATAGCATCACGGATGCAATGAATATGGACTTGAATATGGCTGAGATGGCTAGATAGCATCACCGATGGAATGAATATGGACTTGAATTTGGCTGAGATGGCTAGATGGCATCAACGATGCAATGAACATGGACTTGAATATGGCTGAGATGGCTAGATGGCATCACCGATGCAATGAATATGGACTTGAATATGGCTGAGATGGCTAGATGGCATCACCGATGCAATGAATATGGACTTGAATATGGCTGAGATGGCTAGATAGCATCACCGATGCAATGAATATGGACTTGAATATGGCTGAGATGGCTAGATAGCATCACCGATGCAATGAATATGGACTTGAATTTCGATGAGATGGCTAGATGGCATCACCGATGCAATGAATATGGACTTGAATATGGCTGAGACGGCTAGATAGCATCACTGATGCAATGAATATGGACTTGAATATGGCTGAGACGGCTAGATAGCATCACCGATGCAATGAATATGGACTTGAGTATGGATGAGATGGCAAGATAGCATCACCGATGCAATGAATATGGACTTGAATATGGATGAGATGGCTAGATAGCATCACCAATGCAATGAATATGGACTAGAATATGGATGAGATGGCAAGATAGCATCACCGATGCAATGAATATGGACTTGAATATGGCTGAGATGGCTAGATGGCATCACCGATGCAATGAATATGGACTTGAATAAGGCTGAGATGGCTAGATGGCATCACCGATGCAATGAATATGGACTTGAATATGGCTGAGACGGCTAGATAGCATCACCGATGCAATGAATATGGACTTGAATATGGATGAGATGGCAAGACAGCATCACTGATGCAATGAATATGGACTTGAATATGGATGAGATGGCTAGATAGCTGAACCGATGCAATGAATATGGACTTGAATATGGCTGAGATGGCTAGATAGCATCACCGATGCAATGAATATGGACTTGAATGTGGATGAGATGGCTAGATAGCATCACCGATGCAATGAATATGGACTAGAATATGGATGGGATGGCTAGATAGCATCACCGATGCAATGAATGGACTTGAATGTGGCTGAGATGGCAAGATAGCATCACCGATGCAATGAATATGGACTTGAATATGGATGAGATGGCTAGATAGCATCACCGATGCAATGAATATGGACTTGAATATGGCTGAGATGGCTAGATAGCATCACCGATGCAATGAATATGGACTTGAATGTGGATGAGATGGCTAGATAGCATCACCGATGCAATGAATATGGACTAGAATATGGATGGGATGGCAAGATAGCATCACTGATGCAATGAATATGGACTTGAATATGGCTGACATAGCTAGATAGCATCACCGATGCAATGAATATGGACTTGAATATGGATGAGATGGCTAGATAGCATCACCGATGCAATGAATATGGACTTGAATATGGCTGAGATGGCTAGATAGCATCACTGATGCAATGAATATGGACTTGAATATGGCTGAGATGGCTAGATAGCATCACCGATGGAATGAATATGGACTTGAATTTGGCTGAGATGGCTAGATGGCATCAAGGATGCAATGAACATGGACTTGAATATGGCTGAGATGGCTAGATGGCATCACCGATGCAATGAATATGGACTTGAATATGGCTGAGATGGCTAGATGGCATCACCGATGCAATGAATATGGACTTGAATATGGCTGAGATGGCTAGATAGCATCACAGATGCAATGAATATGGACTTGAATATGGCTGAGACGGCTAGATAGCATCACAGATGCAATGAATATGGACTTGAATATGGATGAGATGGCTAGATAGCATCACCGAAGCAATGAATATGGACTTGAATATGGCTGAGATGGCTAGATAGCATCACTGATGCAATGAATATTAACTTGAATATGGCTGAGACGGCTAGATAGCATCACCGATGCAATGAATATGGACTTGAATATGGCTGAGATGGCAAGATAGCATCAACGATGCAATGAATATGGACTTGAATATGGATGAGATGGCTAGATAGCATCACCGATGCAATGAATATGGACTAGAATATGGATGAGATGGCAAGATAGCATCACCGATGCAATGAATATGGACTTGAATATGGATGAGATGGCAAGATAGCATCACTGATGCAATGAATATGGACTTGAATATGGATGAGATGGCTAGATAGCATCACCGATGCAATGAATATGGACTTGAATATGGCTGAGATGGCTAGATGGCATCACCGATGCAATGAATATGGACTTGAATATGGCTGAGATGGCTAGATGGCATCACCGATGCAATGAATATGGACTTGAATATGGCTGAGATGGCTAGAGGGCATCACCGATGCAATGAATATGGACTTGAATATGGCTGAGATGGCAAGATAGCATCACCGATGCAATGAATATGGACTTGAATATGGCTGAGATGGCTAGATAGCATCACCGATGCAATGAATATGGACTTGAATATGGCTGAGATGGCTAGATAGCATCACCGATGCAATGAATATGGACTTGAATTTCGATGAGATGGCTAGATGGCATCACCGATGCAATGAATATGGACTTGAATATGGCTGAGATGGCAAGATAGCATCACCGATGCAATGAATATGGACTTGAATATCGCTGAGATGGCTAGATAGCATCACCGATGCAATGAATATGGACTTGAATATGGCTGAGATGGCTAGATGGCATCTCCGATGCAATGAATATGGACTTGAATATGGCTGAGATGGCTAGATGGCATCACCGATGCAATGAATGGACTTGAATGTGGATGAGATGGCTAGATAGCATCACCGATGCAATGAATATGGACTTGAATATGGCTGAGATGGCTAGATGGCATCACCGATGCAATGAATATGGACTTGAATATGGCTGAGACGGGTAGATAGCATCACCGATGCAATGAATATGGACTTGAATATGGCTGAGATGGCAAGATAGCATCACCGATGCAATGAATATGGACTTGAATATGGCTGAGATGGCTAGATAGCATCACCGATGCAATGAATATGGACTTGAATATGGCTGAGATGGCTAGATAGCATCACCGATGCAATGAATATGGACTTGAATTTCGATGAGATGGCTAGATGGCATCACCGATGCAATGAATATGGACTTGAATATGGCTGAGATGGCTAGATAGCATCACTGATGCAATGAATATGGACTTGAATATGGCTGAGACGGCTAGATAGCATCACCGATGCAATGAATATGGACTTGAGTATGGATGAGATGGCAAGATAGCATCACCGATGCAATGAATATGGACTTGAATATGGATGAGATGGCAAGACAGCATCACTGATGCAATGAATATGGACTTGAATATGGATGAGATGGCTAGATAGCTGAACCGATGCAATGAATATGGACTTGAATATGGCTGAGATGGCTAGATAGCATCACCGATGCAATGAATATGGACTTGAATGTGGATGAGATGGCTAGATAGCATCACCGATGCAATGAATATGGACTAGAATATGGATGGGATGGCAAGATAGCATCACTGATGCAATGAATATGGACTTGAATATGGCTGACATAGCTAGATAGCATCACTGATGCAATGAATATGGACTTGAATATGGATGAGATGGCTAGATAGCATCACCGATGCAATGAATATGGACTTGAATATGGCTGAGATGGCTAGATAGCATCACTGATGCAATGAATATGGACTTGAATATGGCTGAGATGGCTAGATAGCATCACCGATGCAATGAATATGGACTAGAATATGGATGAGATGGCTAGATGGCATCACCGATGCAATGAATATGGACTTGAATATGGCTGAGATGGCTAGATAGCATCACCGATGCAATGAATATGGACTTGAATGTGGATGAGATGGCTAGATAGCATCACCGATGCAATGAATATGGACTTGAATATGGCAGAGATGGCTAGATAGCATCACCGATGCAATGAATATGGACTTGAATATGGCTGAGATGGCTAGATGGCATCACCGATGCAATGAATATGGACTTGAATATGGCTGAGATGGCTAGATAGCATCACCGATGCAATGAATATGGACTTGATTGTGGATGAGATGGCTAGATGGCATCACCGATGCAATGAATATGGACTTGAATATGGCTGAGATGGCTAGATAGCATCACCGATGCAATGAATATGGACTTGAATATGGATGAGATGGCTAGATAGCATCACCGATGCAATGAATATGGACTTGAATATGGCTGAGATGGCTAGATGGCATCACCGATGCAATGAATATGGACTTGAATTTGGCTGAGATGGCTAGATGGCATCAACGATGCAATGAACATGGACTTGAATATGGCTGAGATGGCTAGATGGCATCACCGATGCAATGAATATGGACTTGAATATGGCTGAGATGGCTAGATGGCATCACCGATGCAATGAATATGGACTTGAATATGGCTGAGATGGCTAGATAGCATCACCGATGCAATCAATATGGACTTGAATGTGGATGAGATGGCTAGATAGCATCACCGATGCAATGAATATGGACTTGAATATGGCTGAGATGGCTAGAGAGCATCACTGATGCAATGAATATGGACTTGAATATGGCTGAGACGGCTAGATAGCATCACCGATGCAATGAATATGGACTTGAATATGGCTGAGATGGCAAGATAGCATCACCGATGCAATGAATATGGACTTGAATATGGATGAGATGGCTAGATAGCATCACCGATGCAATGAATATGGACTTGAATATGGCTGAGATGGCTAGATAGCATCACCGATGCAATGAATATGGACTTGAATATGGCTGAGATGGCTAGATGGCATCACCGATGCAATGAATATGGACTTGAATATGGCTGAGATGGCTAGATGGCATCACCGATGCAATGAATATGGACTTGAATATGGCTGAGATGGCTAGATGGCATCACCGATGCAATGAATATGGACTTGAATATGGCTGAGATGGCTAGATAGCATCACCGATGCAATGAATGGACTTGAATGTGGCTGAGATGGCAAGATAGCATCACCGATGCAATGAATATGGACTTGAATATGGATGAGATGGCTAGATAGCATCACCGATGCAATGAATATGGACTTGAATATGGCTGAGATGGCTAGATAGCATCACCGATGCAATGAATATGGACTTGAATGTGGATGAGATGGCTAGATAGCATCACCGATGCAATGAATATGGACTAGAATATGGATGGGATGGCAAGATAGCATCACTGATGCAATGAATATGGACTTGAATATGGCTGACATAGCTAGATAGCATCACCGATGCAATGAATATGGACTTGAATATGGATGAGATGGCTAGATAGCATCACCGATGCAATGAATATGGACTTGAATATGGCTGAGATGGCTAGATAGCATCACTGATGCAATGAATATGGACTTGAATATGGCTGAGATGGCTAGATAGCATCACCGATGGAATGAATATGGACTTGAATTTGGCTGAGATGGCTAGATGGCATCAAGGATGCAATGAACATGGACTTGAATATGGCTGAGATGGCTAGATGGCATCACCGATGCAATGAATATGGACTTGAATATGGCTGAGATGGCTAGATGGCATCACCGATGCAATGAATATGGACTTGAATATGGCTGAGATGGCTAGATAGCATCACGGATGCAATGAATATGGACTTGAATATGGCTGAGATGGCTAGATAGCATCACCGATGGAATGAATATGGACTTGAATTTGGCTGAGATGGCTAGATGGCATCAACGATGCAATGAACATGGACTTGAATATGGCTGAGATGGCTAGATGGCATCACCGATGCAATGAATATGGACTTGAATATGGCTGAGATGGATAGATGGCATCACCGATGCAATGAATATGGACTTGAATATGGCTGAGATGGCTAGATAGCATCACCGATGCAATGAATATGGACTTGAATGTGGATGAGATGGCTAGATAGCATCACCGATGCAATGAATATGGACTTGAATATGGCTGAGATGGCTAGATAGCATCACAGATGCAATGAATATGGACTTGAATATGGCTGA
This sequence comes from Heloderma suspectum, assembly GCF_057233095.1. Lineage (NCBI taxonomy): Eukaryota > Metazoa > Chordata > Lepidosauria > Squamata > Helodermatidae > Heloderma > Heloderma suspectum. Next base: position 54,118,375 of record NC_139475.1, read on the forward strand.
GATGGCTAGATAGCATCACAGATGCAATGAATATGGACTTGAATATGGATGAGATGGCTAGATAGCATCACCGAAGCAATGAATATGGACTTGAATATGGCTGAGATGGCTAGATAGCATCACAGATGCAATGAATATGGACTTGAATATGGATGAGATGGCTAGATAGCATCACCGATGCAATGAATATGGACTAGAATATGGATGAGATGGCAAGATAGCATCACCGATGCAATGAATATGGACTTGAATATGGCTGAGATGGATAGATAGCATCACTGATGCAATGAATATGGACTTGAATATGGCTGAGATGGCTAGATGGCATCACCGATGCAATGAATATGGACTTGAATATGGCTGAGATGGCTAGATAGCATCACCGATGCAATGAATATGGACTTGAATGTGGATGAGATGGCTAGATAGCATCACCGATGCAATGAATATGGACTTGAATATGGCTGAGATGGCTAGATAGCATCACTGATGCAATGAATATTAACTTGAATATGGCTGAGACGGCTAGATAGCATCACCGATGCAATGAATATGGACTTGAATATGGCTGAGATGGCAAGATAGCATCAACGATGCAATGAATATGGACTTGAATATGGATGAGATGGCTAGATAGCATCACCGATGCAATGAATATGGACTAGAATATGGATGAGATGGCAAGATAGCATCACCGATGCAATGAATATGGACTTGAATATGGATGAGATGGCAAGATAGCATCACTGATGCAATGAATATGGACTTGAATATGGATGAGATGGCTAGATAGCATCACCGATGCAATGAATATGGACTTGAATGTGGATGAGATGGCTAGATAGCATCACCGATGCAATGAATATGGACTAGAATATGGATGGGATGGCAAGATAGCATCACTGATGCAATGAATATGGACTTGAATATGGCTGACATAGCTAGATAGCATCACTGATGCAATGAATATGGACTTGAATATGGATGAGATGGCTAGATAGCATCACCGATGCAATGAATATGGACTTGAATATGGCTGAGATGGCTAGATAGCATCACTGATGCAATGAATATGGACTTGAATATGGCTGAGATGGCTAGATAGCATCACCGATGCAATGAATATGGACTAGAATATGGATGAGATGGCTAGATGGCATCACCGATGCAATGAATATGGACTTGAATATGGCTGAGATGGCTAGATAGCATCACCGATGCAATGAATATGGACTTGAATGTGGATGAGATGGCTAGATAGCATCACCGATGCAATGAATATGGACTTGAATATGGCAGAGATGGCTAGATAGCATCACCGATGCAATGAATATGGACTTGAATATGGCTGAGATGGCTAGATGGCATCACCGATGCAATGAATATGGACTTGAATATGGCTGAGATGGCTAGATAGCATCACCGATGCAATGAATATGGACTTGATTGTGGATGAGATGGCTAGATGGCATCACCGGTGCAATGAATATGGACTTGAATATGGCTGAGATGGCTAGATAGCATCACCGATGCAATGAATATGGACTTGAATATGGATGAGATGGCTAGATAGCATCACCGATGCAATGAATATGGACTTGAATATGGCTGAGATGGCTAGATGGCATCACCGATGCAATGAATATGGACTTGAATTTGGCTGAGATGGCTAGATGGCATCAACGATGCAATGAACATGGACTTGAATATGGCTGAGATGGCTAGATGGCATCACCGATGCAATGAATATGGACTTGAATATGGCTGAGATGGCTAGATGGCATCACCGATGCAATGAATATGGACTTGAATATGGCTGAGATGGCTAGATAGCATCACCGATGCAATCAATATGGACTTGAATGTGGATGAGATGGCTAGATAGCATCACCGATGCAATGAATATGGACTTGAATATGGCTGAGATGGCTAGAGAGCATCACTGATGCAATGAATATGGACTTGAATATGGCTGAGACGGCTAGATAGCATCACCGATGCAATGAATATGGACTTGAATATGGCTGAGATGGCAAGATAGCATCACCGATGCAATGAATATGGACTTGAATATGGATGAGATGGCTAGATAGCATCACCGATGCAATGAATATGGACTTGAATATGGCTGAGATGGCTAGATAGCATCACCGATGCAATGAATATGGACTTGAATATGGCTGAGATGGCTAGATGGCATCACCGATGCAATGAATATGGACTTGAATATGGCTGAGATGGCTAGATGGCATCACCGATGCAATGAATATGGACTTGAATATGGCTGAGATGGCTAGATGGCATCACCGATGCAATGAATATGGACTTGAATATGGCTGAGATGGCTAGATAGCATCACCGATGCAATGAATGGACTTGAATGTGGCTGAGATGGCAAGATAGCATCACCGATGCAATGAATATGGACTTGAATATGGATGAGATGGCTAGATAGCATCACCGATGCAATGAATATGGACTTGAATATGGCTGAGATGGCTAGATAGCATCACCGATGCAATGAATATGGACTTGAATGTGGATGAGATGGCTAGATAGCATCACCGATGCAATGAATATGGACTAGAATATGGATGGGATGGCAAGATAGCATCACTGATGCAATGAATATGGACTTGAATATGGCTGACATAGCTAGATAGCATCACCGATGCAATGAATATGGACTTGAATATGGATGAGATGGCTAGATAGCATCACCGATGCAATGAATATGGACTTGAATATGGCTGAGATGGCTAGATAGCATCACTGATGCAATGAATATGGACTTGAATATGGCTGAGATGGCTAGATAGCATCACCGATGGAATGAATATGGACTTGAATTTGGCTGAGATGGCTAGATGGCATCAAGGATGCAATGAACATGGACTTGAATATGGCTGAGATGGCTAGATGGCATCACCGATGCAATGAATATGGACTTGAATATGGCTGAGATGGCTAGATGGCATCACCGATGCAATGAATATGGACTTGAATATGGCTGAGATGGCTAGATAGCATCACGGATGCAATGAATATGGACTTGAATATGGCTGAGATGGCTAGATAGCATCACCGATGGAATGAATATGGACTTGAATTTGGCTGAGATGGCTAGATGGCATCAACGATGCAATGAACATGGACTTGAATATGGCTGAGATGGCTAGATGGCATCACCGATGCAATGAATATGGACTTGAATATGGCTGAGATGGCTAGATGGCATCACCGATGCAATGAATATGGACTTGAATATGGCTGAGATGGCTAGATAGCATCACCGATGCAATGAATATGGACTTGAATATGGCTGAGATGGCTAGATAGCATCACCGATGCAATGAATATGGACTTGAATTTCGATGAGATGGCTAGATGGCATCACCGATGCAATGAATATGGACTTGAATATGGCTGAGACGGCTAGATAGCATCACTGATGCAATGAATATGGACTTGAATATGGCTGAGACGGCTAGATAGCATCACCGATGCAATGAATATGGACTTGAGTATGGATGAGATGGCAAGATAGCATCACCGATGCAATGAATATGGACTTGAATATGGATGAGATGGCTAGATAGCATCACCAATGCAATGAATATGGACTAGAATATGGATGAGATGGCAAGATAGCATCACCGATGCAATGAATATGGACTTGAATATGGCTGAGATGGCTAGATGGCATCACCGATGCAATGAATATGGACTTGAATAAGGCTGAGATGGCTAGATGGCATCACCGATGCAATGAATATGGACTTGAATATGGCTGAGACGGCTAGATAGCATCACCGATGCAATGAATATGGACTTGAATATGGATGAGATGGCAAGACAGCATCACTGATGCAATGAATATGGACTTGAATATGGATGAGATGGCTAGATAGCTGAACCGATGCAATGAATATGGACTTGAATATGGCTGAGATGGCTAGATAGCATCACCGATGCAATGAATATGGACTTGAATGTGGATGAGATGGCTAGATAGCATCACCGATGCAATGAATATGGACTAGAATATGGATGGGATGGCAAGATAGCATCACTGATGCAATGAATATGGACTTGAATATGGCTGACATAGCTAGATAGCATCACTGATGCAATGAATATGGACTTGAATATGGATGAGATGGCTAGATAGCATCACCGATGCAATGAATATGGACTTGAATATGGCTGAGATGGCTAGATAGCATCACTGATGCAATCAATATGGACTTGAATATGGCTGAGATGGCTAGATAGCATCACCGATGCAATGAATATGGACTAGAATATGGATGAGATGGCTAGATGGCATCACCGATGCAATGAATATGGACTTGAATATGGCTGAGATGGCTAGATAGCATCACCGATGCAATGAATATGGACTTGAATGTGGATGAGATGGCTAGATAGCATCACCGATGCAATGAATATGGACTTGAATATGGCAGAGATGGCTAGATAGCATCACCGATGCAATGAATATGGACTTGAATATGGCTGAGATGGCTAGATGGCATCACCGATGCAATGAATATGGACTTGAATATGGCTGAGATGGCTAGATAGCATCACCGATGCAATGAATATGGACTTGATTGTGGATGAGATGGCTAGATGGCATCACCGATGCAATGAATATGGACTTGAATATGGCTGAGATGGCTAGATAGCATCACCGATGCAATGAATATGGACTTGAATATGGATGAGATGGCTAGATAGCATCACCGATGCAATGAATATGGACTTGAATATGGCTGAGATGGCTAGATGGCATCACCGATGCAATGAATATGGACTTGAATTTGGCTGAGATGGCTAGATGGCATCAACGATGCAATGAACATGGACTTGAATATGGCTGAGATGGCTAGATGGCATCACCGATGCAATGAATATGGACTTGAATATGGCTGAGATGGCTAGATGGCATCACCGATGCAATGAATATGGACTTGAATATGGCTGAGATGGCTAGATAGCATCACCGATGCAATGAATATGGACTTGAATTTCGATGAGATGGCTAGATGGCATCACCGATGCAATGAATATGGACTTGAATATGGCTGAGACGGCTAGATAGCATCACTGATGCAATGAATATGGACTTGAATATGGCTGAGACGGCTAGATAGCATCACCGATGCAATGAATATGGACTTGAGTATGGATGAGATGGCAAGATAGCATCACCGATGCAATGAATATGGACTTGAATATGGATGAGATGGCTAGATAGCATCACCAATGCAATGAATATGGACTAGAATATGGATGAGATGGCAAGATAGCATCACCGATGCAATGAATATGGACTTGAATATGGCTGAGATGGCTAGATGGCATCACCGATGCAATGAATATGGACTTGAATAAGGCTGAGATGGCTAGATGGCATCACCGATGCAATGAATATGGACTTGAATATGGCTGAGACGGCTAGATAGCATCACCGATGCAATGAATATGGACTTGAATATGGATGAGATGGCAAGACAGCATCACTGATGCAATGAATATGGACTTGAATATGGATGAGATGGCTAGATAGCTGAACCGATGCAATGAATATGGACTTGAATATGGCTGAGATGGCTAGATAGCATCACCGATGCAATGAATATGGACTTGAATGTGGATGAGATGGCTAGATAGCATCACCGATGCAATGAATATGGACTAGAATATGGATGGGATGGCTAGATAGCATCACCGATGCAATGAATGGACTTGAATGTGGCTGAGATGGCAAGATAGCATCACCGATGCAATGAATATGGACTTGAATATGGATGAGATGGCTAGATAGCATCACCGATGCAATGAATATGGACTTGAATATGGCTGAGATGGCTAGATAGCATCACCGATGCAATGAATATGGACTTGAATGTGGATGAGATGGCTAGATAGCATCACCGATGCAATGAATATGGACTAGAATATGGATGGGATGGCAAGATAGCATCACTGATGCAATGAATATGGACTTGAATATGGCTGACATAGCTAGATAGCATCACCGATGCAATGAATATGGACTTGAATATGGATGAGATGGCTAGATAGCATCACCGATGCAATGAATATGGACTTGAATATGGCTGAGATGGCTAGATAGCATCACTGATGCAATGAATATGGACTTGAATATGGCTGAGATGGCTAGATAGCATCACCGATGGAATGAATATGGACTTGAATTTGGCTGAGATGGCTAGATGGCATCAAGGATGCAATGAACATGGACTTGAATATGGCTGAGATGGCTAGATGGCATCACCGATGCAATGAATATGGACTTGAATATGGCTGAGATGGCTAGATGGCATCACCGATGCAATGAATATGGACTTGAATATGGCTGAGATGGCTAGATAGCATCACAGATGCAATGAATATGGACTTGAATATGGCTGAGACGGCTAGATAGCATCACAGATGCAATGAATATGGACTTGAATATGGATGAGATGGCTAGATAGCATCACCGAAGCAATGAATATGGACTTGAATATGGCTGAGATGGCTAGATAGCATCACTGATGCAATGAATATTAACTTGAATATGGCTGAGACGGCTAGATAGCATCACCGATGCAATGAATATGGACTTGAATATGGCTGAGATGGCAAGATAGCATCAACGATGCAATGAATATGGACTTGAATATGGATGAGATGGCTAGATAGCATCACCGATGCAATGAATATGGACTAGAATATGGATGAGATGGCAAGATAGCATCACCGATGCAATGAATATGGACTTGAATATGGATGAGATGGCAAGATAGCATCACTGATGCAATGAATATGGACTTGAATATGGATGAGATGGCTAGATAGCATCACCGATGCAATGAATATGGACTTGAATATGGCTGAGATGGCTAGATGGCATCACCGATGCAATGAATATGGACTTGAATATGGCTGAGATGGCTAGATGGCATCACCGATGCAATGAATATGGACTTGAATATGGCTGAGATGGCTAGAGGGCATCACCGATGCAATGAATATGGACTTGAATATGGCTGAGATGGCAAGATAGCATCACCGATGCAATGAATATGGACTTGAATATGGCTGAGATGGCTAGATAGCATCACCGATGCAATGAATATGGACTTGAATATGGCTGAGATGGCTAGATAGCATCACCGATGCAATGAATATGGACTTGAATTTCGATGAGATGGCTAGATGGCATCACCGATGCAATGAATATGGACTTGAATATGGCTGAGATGGCAAGATAGCATCACCGATGCAATGAATATGGACTTGAATATCGCTGAGATGGCTAGATAGCATCACCGATGCAATGAATATGGACTTGAATATGGCTGAGATGGCTAGATGGCATCTCCGATGCAATGAATATGGACTTGAATATGGCTGAGATGGCTAGATGGCATCACCGATGCAATGAATGGACTTGAATGTGGATGAGATGGCTAGATAGCATCACCGATGCAATGAATATGGACTTGAATATGGCTGAGATGGCTAGATGGCATCACCGATGCAATGAATATGGACTTGAATATGGCTGAGACGGGTAGATAGCATCACCGATGCAATGAATATGGACTTGAATATGGCTGAGATGGCAAGATAGCATCACCGATGCAATGAATATGGACTTGAATATGGCTGAGATGGCTAGATAGCATCACCGATGCAATGAATATGGACTTGAATATGGCTGAGATGGCTAGATAGCATCACCGATGCAATGAATATGGACTTGAATTTCGATGAGATGGCTAGATGGCATCACCGATGCAATGAATATGGACTTGAATATGGCTGAGATGGCTAGATAGCATCACTGATGCAATGAATATGGACTTGAATATGGCTGAGACGGCTAGATAGCATCACCGATGCAATGAATATGGACTTGAGTATGGATGAGATGGCAAGATAGCATCACCGATGCAATGAATATGGACTTGAATATGGATGAGATGGCAAGACAGCATCACTGATGCAATGAATATGGACTTGAATATGGATGAGATGGCTAGATAGCTGAACCGATGCAATGAATATGGACTTGAATATGGCTGAGATGGCTAGATAGCATCACCGATGCAATGAATATGGACTTGAATGTGGATGAGATGGCTAGATAGCATCACCGATGCAATGAATATGGACTAGAATATGGATGGGATGGCAAGATAGCATCACTGATGCAATGAATATGGACTTGAATATGGCTGACATAGCTAGATAGCATCACTGATGCAATGAATATGGACTTGAATATGGATGAGATGGCTAGATAGCATCACCGATGCAATGAATATGGACTTGAATATGGCTGAGATGGCTAGATAGCATCACTGATGCAATGAATATGGACTTGAATATGGCTGAGATGGCTAGATAGCATCACCGATGCAATGAATATGGACTAGAATATGGATGAGATGGCTAGATGGCATCACCGATGCAATGAATATGGACTTGAATATGGCTGAGATGGCTAGATAGCATCACCGATGCAATGAATATGGACTTGAATGTGGATGAGATGGCTAGATAGCATCACCGATGCAATGAATATGGACTTGAATATGGCAGAGATGGCTAGATAGCATCACCGATGCAATGAATATGGACTTGAATATGGCTGAGATGGCTAGATGGCATCACCGATGCAATGAATATGGACTTGAATATGGCTGAGATGGCTAGATAGCATCACCGATGCAATGAATATGGACTTGATTGTGGATGAGATGGCTAGATGGCATCACCGATGCAATGAATATGGACTTGAATATGGCTGAGATGGCTAGATAGCATCACCGATGCAATGAATATGGACTTGAATATGGATGAGATGGCTAGATAGCATCACCGATGCAATGAATATGGACTTGAATATGGCTGAGATGGCTAGATGGCATCACCGATGCAATGAATATGGACTTGAATTTGGCTGAGATGGCTAGATGGCATCAACGATGCAATGAACATGGACTTGAATATGGCTGAGATGGCTAGATGGCATCACCGATGCAATGAATATGGACTTGAATATGGCTGAGATGGCTAGATGGCATCACCGATGCAATGAATATGGACTTGAATATGGCTGAGATGGCTAGATAGCATCACCGATGCAATCAATATGGACTTGAATGTGGATGAGATGGCTAGATAGCATCACCGATGCAATGAATATGGACTTGAATATGGCTGAGATGGCTAGAGAGCATCACTGATGCAATGAATATGGACTTGAATATGGCTGAGACGGCTAGATAGCATCACCGATGCAATGAATATGGACTTGAATATGGCTGAGATGGCAAGATAGCATCACCGATGCAATGAATATGGACTTGAATATGGATGAGATGGCTAGATAGCATCACCGATGCAATGAATATGGACTTGAATATGGCTGAGATGGCTAGATAGCATCACCGATGCAATGAATATGGACTTGAATATGGCTGAGATGGCTAGATGGCATCACCGATGCAATGAATATGGACTTGAATATGGCTGAGATGGCTAGATGGCATCACCGATGCAATGAATATGGACTTGAATATGGCTGAGATGGCTAGATGGCATCACCGATGCAATGAATATGGACTTGAATATGGCTGAGATGGCTAGATAGCATCACCGATGCAATGAATGGACTTGAATGTGGCTGAGATGGCAAGATAGCATCACCGATGCAATGAATATGGACTTGAATATGGATGAGATGGCTAGATAGCATCACCGATGCAATGAATATGGACTTGAATATGGCTGAGATGGCTAGATAGCATCACCGATGCAATGAATATGGACTTGAATGTGGATGAGATGGCTAGATAGCATCACCGATGCAATGAATATGGACTAGAATATGGATGGGATGGCAAGATAGCATCACTGATGCAATGAATATGGACTTGAATATGGCTGACATAGCTAGATAGCATCACCGATGCAATGAATATGGACTTGAATATGGATGAGATGGCTAGATAGCATCACCGATGCAATGAATATGGACTTGAATATGGCTGAGATGGCTAGATAGCATCACTGATGCAATGAATATGGACTTGAATATGGCTGAGATGGCTAGATAGCATCACCGATGGAATGAATATGGACTTGAATTTGGCTGAGATGGCTAGATGGCATCAAGGATGCAATGAACATGGACTTGAATATGGCTGAGATGGCTAGATGGCATCACCGATGCAATGAATATGGACTTGAATATGGCTGAGATGGCTAGATGGCATCACCGATGCAATGAATATGGACTTGAATATGGCTGAGATGGCTAGATAGCATCACGGATGCAATGAATATGGACTTGAATATGGCTGAGATGGCTAGATAGCATCACCGATGGAATGAATATGGACTTGAATTTGGCTGAGATGGCTAGATGGCATCAACGATGCAATGAACATGGACTTGAATATGGCTGAGATGGCTAGATGGCATCACCGATGCAATGAATATGGACTTGAATATGGCTGAGATGGATAGATGGCATCACCGATGCAATGAATATGGACTTGAATATGGCTGAGATGGCTAGATAGCATCACCGATGCAATGAATATGGACTTGAATGTGGATGAGATGGCTAGATAGCATCACCGATGCAATGAATATGGACTTGAATATGGCTGAGATGGCTAGATAGCATCACAGATGCAATGAATATGGACTTGAATATGGCTGAGATGGCTAGATAGCATCACAGATGCAATGAATATGGACTTGAATATGGATGAGATGGCTAGATAGCATCACCGAAGCAATGAATATGGACTTGAATATGGCTGAGATGGCTAGATAGCATCACAGATGCAATGAATATGGACTTGAATATGGATGAGATGGCTAGATAGCATCACCGATGCAATGAATATGGACTAGAATATGGATGAGATGGCAAGATAGCATCACCGATGCAATGAATATGGACTTGAATATGGCTGAGATGGATAGATAGCATCACTGATGCAATGAATATGGACTTGAATATGGCTGAGATGGCTAGATGGCATCACCGATGCAATGAATATGGACTTGAATATGGCTGAGATGGCTAGATAGCATCACCGATGCAATGAATATGGACTTGAATGTGGATGAGATGGCTAGATAGCATCACCGATGCAATGAATATGGACTTGAATATGGCTGAGATGGCTAGATAGCATCACTGATGCAATGAATATTAACTTGAATATGGCTGAGACGGCTAGATAGCATCACCGATGCAATGAATATGGACTTGAATATGGCTGAGATGGCAAGATAGCATCAACGATGCAATGAATATGGACTTGAATATGGATGAGATGGCTAGATAGCATCACCGATGCAATGAATATGGACTAGAATATGGATGAGATGGCAAGATAGCATCACCGATGCAATGAATATGGACTTGAATATGGATGAGATGGCAAGATAGCATCACTGATGCAATGAATATGGACTTGAATATGGATGAGATGGCTAGATAGCATCACCGATGCAATGAATATGGACTTGAATGTGGATGAGATGGCTAGATAGCATCACCGATGCAATGAATATGGACTAGAATATGGATGGGATGGCAAGATAGCATCACTGATGCAATGAATATGGACTTGAATATGGCTGACATAGCTAGATAGCATCACTGATGCAATGAATATGGACTTGAATATGGATGAGATGGCTAGATAGCATCACCGATGCAATGAATATGGACTTGAATATGGCTGAGATGGCTAGATAGCATCACTGATGCAATGAATATGGACTTGAATATGGCTGAGATGGCTAGATAGCATCACCGATGCAATGAATATGGACTAGAATATGGATGAGATGGCTAGATGGCATCACCGATGCAATGAATATGGACTTGAATATGGCTGAGATGGCTAGATAGCATCACCGATGCAATGAATATGGACTTGAATGTGGATGAGATGGCTAGATAGCATCACCGATGCAATGAATATGGACTTGAATATGGCAGAGATGGCTAGATAGCATCACCGATGCAATGAATATGGACTTGAATATGGCTGAGATGGCTAGATGGCATCACCGATGCAATGAATATGGACTTGAATATGGCTGAGATGGCTAGATAGCATCACCGATGCAATGAATATGGACTTGATTGTGGATGAGATGGCTAGATGGCATCACCGGTGCAATGAATATGGACTTGAATATGGCTGAGATGGCTAGATAGCATCACCGATGCAATGAATATGGACTTGAATATGGATGAGATGGCTAGATAGCATCACCGATGCAATGAATATGGACTTGAATATGGCTGAGATGGCTAGATGGCATCACCGATGCAATGAATATGGACTTGAATTTGGCTGAGATGGCTAGATGGCATCAACGATGCAATGAACATGGACTTGAATATGGCTGAGATGGCTAGATGGCATCACCGATGCAATGAATATGGACTTGAATATGGCTGAGATGGCTAGATGGCATCACCGATGCAATGAATATGGACTTGAATATGGCTGAGATGGCTAGATAGCATCACCGATGCAATCAATATGGACTTGAATGTGGATGAGATGGCTAGATAGCATCACCGATGCAATGAATATGGACTTGAATATGGCTGAGATGGCTAGAGAGCATCACTGATGCAATGAATATGGACTTGAATATGGCTGAGACGGCTAGATAGCATCACCGATGCAATGAATATGGACTTGAATATGGCTGAGATGGCAAGATAGCATCACCGATGCAATGAATATGGACTTGAATATGGATGAGATGGCTAGATAGCATCACCGATGCAATGAATATGGACTTGAATATGGCTGAGATGGCTAGATAGCATCACCGATGCAATGAATATGGACTTGAATATGGCTGAGATGGCTAGATGGCATCACCGATGCAATGAATATGGACTTGAATATGGCTGAGATGGCTAGATGGCATCACCGATGCAATGAATATGGACTTGAATATGGCTGAGATGGCTAGATGGCATCACCGATGCAATGAATATGGACTTGAATATGGCTGAGATGGCTAGATAGCATCACCGATGCAATGAATGGACTTGAATGTGGCTGAGATGGCAAGATAGCATCACCGATGCAATGAATATGGACTTGAATATGGATGAGATGGCTAGATAGCATCACCGATGCAATGAATATGGACTTGAATATGGCTGAGATGGCTAGATAGCATCACCGATGCAATGAATATGGACTTGAATGTGGATGAGATGGCTAGATAGCATCACCGATGCAATGAATATGGACTAGAATATGGATGGGATGGCAAGATAGCATCACTGATGCAATGAATATGGACTTGAATATGGCTGACATAGCTAGATAGCATCACCGATGCAATGAATATGGACTTGAATATGGATGAGATGGCTAGATAGCATCACCGATGCAATGAATATGGACTTGAATATGGCTGAGATGGCTAGATAGCATCACTGATGCAATGAATATGGACTTGAATATGGCTGAGATGGCTAGATAGCATCACCGATGGAATGAATATGGACTTGAATTTGGCTGAGATGGCTAGATGGCATCAAGGATGCAATGAACATGGACTTGAATATGGCTGAGATGGCTAGATGGCATCACCGATGCAATGAATATGGACTTGAATATGGCTGAGATGGCTAGATGGCATCACCGATGCAATGAATATGGACTTGAATATGGCTGAGATGGCTAGATAGCATCACGGATGCAATGAATATGGACTTGAATATGGCTGAGATGGCTAGATAGCATCACCGATGGAATGAATATGGACTTGAATTTGGCTGAGATGGCTAGATGGCATCAACGATGCAATGAACATGGACTTGAATATGGCTGAGATGGCTAGATGGCATCACCGATGCAATGAATATGGACTTGAATATGGCTGAGATGGCTAGATGGCATCACCGATGCAATGAATATGGACTTGAATATGGCTGAGATGGCTAGATAGCATCACCGATGCAATGAATATGGACTTGAATATGGCTGAGATGGCTAGATAGCATCACCGATGCAATGAATATGGACTTGAATTTCGATGAGATGGCTAGATGGCATCACCGATGCAATGAATATGGACTTGAATATGGCTGAGACGGCTAGATAGCATCACTGATGCAATGAATATGGACTTGAATATGGCTGAGACGGCTAGATAGCATCACCGATGCAATGAATATGGACTTGAGTATGGATGAGATGGCAAGATAGCATCACCGATGCAATGAATATGGACTTGAATATGGATGAGATGGCTAGATAGCATCACCAATGCAATGAATATGGACTAGAATATGGATGAGATGGCAAGATAGCATCACCGATGCAATGAATATGGACTTGAATATGGCTGAGATGGCTAGATGGCATCACCGATGCAATGAATATGGACTTGAATAAGGCTGAGATGGCTAGATGGCATCACCGATGCAATGAATATGGACTTGAATATGGCTGAGACGGCTAGATAGCATCACCGATGCAATGAATATGGACTTGAATATGGATGAGATGGCAAGACAGCATCACTGATGCAATGAATATGGACTTGAATATGGATGAGATGGCTAGATAGCTGAACCGATGCAATGAATATGGACTTGAATATGGCTGAGATGGCTAGATAGCATCACCGATGCAATGAATATGGACTTGAATGTGGATGAGATGGCTAGATAGCATCACCGATGCAATGAATATGGACTAGAATATGGATGGGATGGCAAGATAGCATCACTGATGCAATGAATATGGACTTGAATATGGCTGACATAGCTAGATAGCATCACTGATGCAATGAATATGGACTTGAATATGGATGAGATGGCTAGATAGCATCACCGATGCAATGAATATGGACTTGAATATGGCTGAGATGGCTAGATAGCATCACTGATGCAATCAATATGGACTTGAATATGGCTGAGATGGCTAGATAGCATCACCGATGCAATGAATATGGACTAGAATATGGATGAGATGGCTAGATGGCATCACCGATGCAATGAATATGGACTTGAATATGGCTGAGATGGCTAGATAGCATCACCGATGCAATGAATATGGACTTGAATGTGGATGAGATGGCTAGATAGCGTCACCGATGCAATGAATATGGACTTGAATATGGCAGAGATGGCTAGATAGCATCACCGATGCAATGAATATGGACTTGAATATGGCTGAGATGGCTAGATGGCATCACCGATGCAATGAATATGGACTTGAATATGGCTGAGATGGCTAGATAGCATCACCGATGCAATGAATATGGACTTGATTGTGGATGAGATGGCTAGATGGCATCACCGATGCAATGAATATGGACTTGAATATGGCTGAGATGGCTAGATAGCATCACCGATGCAATGAATATGGACTTGAATATGGATGAGATGGCTAGATAGCATCACCGATGCAATGAATATGGACTTGAATATGGCTGAGATGGCTAGATGGCATCACCGATGCAATGAATATGGACTTGAATTTGGCTGAGATGGCTAGATGGCATCAACGATGCAATGAACATGGACTTGAATATGGCTGAGATGGCTAGATGGCATCACCGATGCAATGAATATGGACTTGAATATGGCTGAGATGGCTAGATGGCATCACCGATGCAATGAATATGGACTTGAATATGGCTGAGATGGCTAGATAGCATCACCGATGCAATCAATATGGACTTGAATGTGGATGAGATGGCTAGATAGCATCACCGATGCAATGAATATGGACTTGAATATGGCTGAGATGGCTAGAGAGCATCACTGATGCAATGAATATGGACTTGAATATGGCTGAGACGGCTAGATAGCATCACCGATGCAATGAATATGGACTTGAATATGGCTGAGATGGCAAGATAGCATCACCGATGCAATGAATATGGACTTGAATATGGATGAGATGGCTAGATAGCATCACCGATGCAATGAATATGGACTTGAATATGGCTAAGATGGCTAGATAGCATCACCGATGCAATGAATATGGACTTGAATACGGCTGAGATGGCTAGATGGCATCACCGATGCAATGAATATGGACTTGAATATGGCTGAGATGGCTAGATGGCATCACCGATGCAATGAATATGGACTTGAATATGGCTGAGATGGCTAGATGGCATCACCGATGCAATGAATATGGACTTGAATATGGCTGAGATGGCTAGATAGCATCACCGATGCAATGAATGGACTTGAATGTGGCTGAGATGGCAAGATAGCATCACCGATGCAATGAATATGGACTTGAATATGGATGAGATGGCTAGATAGCATCACCGATGCAATGAATATGGACTTGAATATGGCTGAGATGGCTAGATAGCATCACCGATGCAATGAATATGGACTTGAATGTGGATGAGATGGCTAGATAGCATCACCGATGCAATGAATATGGACTAGAATATGGATGGGATGGCAAGATAGCATCACTGATGCAATGAATATGGACTTGAATATGGCTGACATAGCTAGATAGCATCACCGATGCAATGAATATGGACTTGAATATGGATGAGATGGCTAGATAGCATCACCGATGCAATGAATATGGACTTGAATATGGCTGAGATGGCTAGATAGCATCACTGATGCAATGAATATGGACTTGAATATGGCTGAGATGGCTAGATAGCATCACCGATGGAATGAATATGGACTTGAATTTGGCTGAGATGGCTAGATGGCATCAAGGATGCAATGAACATGGACTTGAATATGGCTGAGATGGCTAGATGGCATCACCGATGCAATGAATATGGACTTGAATATGGCTGAGATGGCTAGATGGCATCACCGATGCAATGAATATGGACTTGAATATGGCTGAGATGGCTAGATAGCATCACAGATGCAATGAATATGGACTTGAATATGGCTGAGACGGCTAGATAGCATCACAGATGCAATGAATATGGACTTGAATATGGATGAGATGGCTAGATAGCATCACCGAAGCAATGAATATGGACTTGAATATGGCTGAGATGGCTAGATAGCATCACTGATGCAATGAATATTAACTTGAATATGGCTGAGACGGCTAGATAGCATCACCGATGCAATGAATATGGACTTGAATATGGCTGAGATGGCAAGATAGCATCAACGATGCAATGAATATGGACTTGAATATGGATGAGATGGCTAGATAGCATCACCGATGCAATGAATATGGACTAGAATATGGATGAGATGGCAAGATAGCATCACCGATGCAATGAATATGGACTTGAATATGGATGAGATGGCAAGATAGCATCACTGATGCAATGAATATGGACTTGAATATGGATGAGATGGCTAGATAGCATCACCGATGCAATGAATATGGACTTGAATATGGCTGAGATGGCTAGATGGCATCACCGATGCAATGAATATGGACTTGAATATGGCTGAGATGGCTAGATGGCATCACCGATGCAATGAATATGGACTTGAATATGGCTGAGATGGCTAGAGGGCATCACCGATGCAATGAATATGGACTTGAATATGGCTGAGATGGCAAGATAGCATCACCGATGCAATGAATATGGACTTGAATATGGCTGAGATGGCTAGATAGCATCACCGATGCAATGAATATGGACTTGAATATGGCTGAGATGGCTAGATAGCATCACCGATGCAATGAATATGGACTTGAATTTCGATGAGATGGCTAGATGGCATCACCGATGCAATGAATATGGACTTGAATATGGCTGAGATGGCAAGATAGCATCACCGATGCAATGAATATGGACTTGAATATCGCTGAGATGGCTAGATAGCATCACCGATGCAATGAATATGGACTTGAATATGGCTGAGATGGCTAGATGGCATCTCCGATGCAATGAATATGGACTTGAATATGGCTGAGATGGCTAGATGGCATCACCGATGCAATGAATGGACTTGAATGTGGATGAGATGGCTAGATAGCATCACCGATGCAATGAATATGGACTTGAATATGGCTGAGATGGCTAGATGGCATCACCGATGCAATGAATATGGACTTGAATATGGCTGAGACGGGTAGATAGCATCACCGATGCAATGAATATGGACTTGAATATGGCTGAGATGGCAAGATAGCATCACCGATGCAATGAATATGGACTTGAATATGGCTGAGATGGCTAGATAGCATCACCGATGCAATGAATATGGACTTGAATATGGCTGAGATGGCTAGATAGCATCACCGATGCAATGAATATGGACTTGAATTTCGATGAGATGGCTAGATGGCATCACCGATGCAATGAATATGGACTTGAATATGGCTGAGATGGCTAGATAGCATCACTGATGCAATGAATATGGACTTGAATATGGCTGAGACGGCTAGATAGCATCACCGATGCAATGAATATGGACTTGAGTATGGATGAGATGGCAAGATAGCATCACCGATGCAATGAATATGGACTTGAATATGGATGAGATGGCAAGACAGCATCACTGATGCAATGAATATGGACTTGAATATGGATGAGATGGCTAGATAGCTGAACCGATGCAATGAATATGGACTTGAATATGGCTGAGATGGCTAGATAGCATCACCGATGCAATGAATATGGACTTGAATGTGGATGAGATGGCTAGATAGCATCACCGATGCAATGAATATGGACTAGAATATGGATGGGATGGCAAGATAGCATCACTGATGCAATGAATATGGACTTGAATATGGCTGACATAGCTAGATAGCATCACTGATGCAATGAATATGGACTTGAATATGGATGAGATGGCTAGATAGCATCACCGATGCAATGAATATGGACTTGAATATGGCTGAGATGGCTAGATAGCATCACTGATGCAATGAATATGGACTTGAATATGGCTGAGATGGCTAGATAGCATCACCGATGCAATGAATATGGACTAGAATATGGATGAGATGGCTAGATGGCATCACCGATGCAATGAATATGGACTTGAATATGGCTGAGATGGCTAGATAGCATCACCGATGCAATGAATATGGACTTGAATGTGGATGAGATGGCTAGATAGCATCACCGATGCAATGAATATGGACTTGAATATGGCAGAGATGGCTAGATAGCATCACCGATGCAATGAATATGGACTTGAATATGGCTGAGATGGCTAGATGGCATCACCGATGCAATGAATATGGACTTGAATATGGCTGAGATGGCTAGATAGCATCACCGATGCAATGAATATGGACTTGATTGTGGATGAGATGGCTAGATGGCATCACCGATGCAATGAATATGGACTTGAATATGGCTGAGATGGCTAGATAGCATCACCGATGCAATGAATATGGACTTGAATATGGATGAGATGGCTAGATAGCATCACCGATGCAATGAATATGGACTTGAATATGGCTGAGATGGCTAGATGGCATCACCGATGCAATGAATATGGACTTGAATTTGGCTGAGATGGCTAGATGGCATCAACGATGCAATGAACATGGACTTGAATATGGCTGAGATGGCTAGATGGCATCACCGATGCAATGAATATGGACTTGAATATGGCTGAGATGGCTAGATGGCATCACCGATGCAATGAATATGGACTTGAATATGGCTGAGATGGCTAGATAGCATCACGGATGCAATGAATATGGACTTGAATATGGCTGAGATGGCTAGATAGCATCACCGATGGAATGAATATGGACTTGAATTTGGCTGAGATGGCTAGATGGCATCAACGATGCAATGAACATGGACTTGAATATGGCTGAGATGGCTAGATGGCATCACCGATGCAATGAATATGGACTTGAATATGGCTGAGATGGCTAGATGGCATCACCGATGCAATGAATATGGACTTGAATATGGCTGAGATGGCTAGATAGCATCACCGATGCAATGAATATGGACTTGAATATGGCTGAGATGGCTAGATAGCATCACCGATGCAATGAATATGGACTTGAATTTCGATGAGATGGCTAGATGGCATCACCGATGCAATGAATATGGACTTGAATATGGCTGAGACGGCTAGATAGCATCACTGATGCAATGAATATGGACTTGAATATGGCTGAGACGGCTAGATAGCATCACCGATGCAATGAATATGGACTTGAGTATGGATGAGATGGCAAGATAGCATCACCGATGCAATGAATATGGACTTGAATATGGATGAGATGGCTAGATAGCATCACCAATGCAATGAATATGGACTAGAATATGGATGAGATGGCAAGATAGCATCACCGATGCAATGAATATGGACTTGAATATGGCTGAGATGGCTAGATGGCATCACCGATGCAATGAATATGGACTTGAATAAGGCTGAGATGGCTAGATGGCATCACCGATGCAATGAATATGGACTTGAATATGGCTGAGACGGCTAGATAGCATCACCGATGCAATGAATATGGACTTGAATATGGATGAGATGGCAAGACAGCATCACTGATGCAATGAATATGGACTTGAATATGGATGAGATGGCTAGATAGCTGAACCGATGCAATGAATATGGACTTGAATATGGCTGAGATGGCTAGATAGCATCACCGATGCAATGAATATGGACTTGAATGTGGATGAGATGGCTAGATAGCATCACCGATGCAATGAATATGGACTAGAATATGGATGGGATGGCAAGATAGCATCACTGATGCAATGAATATGGACTTGAATATGGCTGACATAGCTAGATAGCATCACTGATGCAATGAATATGGACTTGAATATGGATGAGATGGCTAGATAGCATCACCGATGCAATGAATATGGACTTGAATATGGCTGAGATGGCTAGATAGCATCACTGATGCAATCAATATGGACTTGAATATGGCTGAGATGGCTAGATAGCATCACCGATGCAATGAATATGGACTAGAATATGGATGAGATGGCTAGATGGCATCACCGATGCAATGAATATGGACTTGAATATGGCTGAGATGGCTAGATAGCATCACCGATGCAATGAATATGGACTTGAATGTGGATGAGATGGCTAGATAGCATCACCGATGCAATGAATATGGACTTGAATATGGCAGAGATGGCTAGATAGCATCACCGATGCAATGAATATGGACTTGAATATGGCTGAGATGGCTAGATGGCATCACCGATGCAATGAATATGGACTTGAATATGGCTGAGATGGCTAGATAGCATCACCGATGCAATGAATATGGACGTGATTGTGGATGAGATGGCTAGATGGCATCACCGATGCAATGAATATGGACTTGAATATGGCTGAGATGGCTAGATAGCATCACCGATGCAATGAATATGGACTTGAATATGGATGAGATGGCTAGATAGCATCACCGATGCAATGAATATGGACTTGAATATGGCTGAGATGGCTAGATGGCATCACCGATGCAATGAATATGGACTTGAATTTGGCTGAGATGGCTAGATGGCATCAACGATGCAATGAACATGGACTTGAATATGGCTGAGATGGCTAGATGGCATCACCGATGCAATGAATATGGACTTGAATATGGCTGAGATGGCTAGATGGCATCACCGATGCAATGAATATGGACTTGAATATGGCTGAGATGGCTAGATAGCATCACCGATGCAATCAATATGGACTTGAATGTGGATGAGATGGCTAGATAGCATCACCGATGCAATGAATATGGACTTGAATATGGCTGAGATGGCTAGAGAGCATCACTGATGCAATGAATATGGACTTGAATATGGCTGAGACGGCTAGATAGCATCACCGATGCAATGAATATGGACTTGAATATGGCTGAGATGGCAAGATAGCATCACCGATGCAATGAATATGGACTTGAATATGGATGAGATGGCTAGATAGCATCACCGATGCAATGAATATGGACTTGAATATGGCTAAGATGGCTAGATAGCATCACCGATGCAATGAATATGGACTTGAATACGGCTGAGATGGCTAGATGGCATCACCGATGCAATGAATATGGACTTGAATATGGCTGAGATGGCTAGATGGCATCACCGATGCAATGAATATGGACTTGAATATGGCTGAGATGGCTAGATGGCATCACCGATGCAATGAATATGGACTTGAATATGGCTGAGATGGCTAGATAGCATCACCGATGCAATGAATGGACTTGAATGTGGCTGAGATGGCAAGATAGCATCACCGATGCAATGAATATGGACTTGAATATGGATGAGATGGCTAGATAGCATCACCGATGCAATGAATATGGACTTGAATATGGCTGAGATGGCTAGATAGCATCACCGATGGAATGAATATGGACTTGAATGTGGATGAGATGGCTAGATAGCATCACCGATGCAATGAATATGGACTAGAATATGGATGGGATGGCAAGATAGCATCACTGATGCAATGAATATGGACTTGAATATGGCTGACATAGCTAGATAGCATCACCGATGCAATGAATATGGACTTGAATATGGATGAGATGGCTAGATAGCATCACCGATGCAATGAATATGGACTTGAATATGGCTGAGATGGCTAGATAGCATCACTGATGCAATGAATATGGACTTGAATATGGCTGAGATGGCTAGATAGCATCACCGATGGAATGAATATGGACTTGAATTTGGCTGAGATGGCTAGATGGCATCAAGGATGCAATGAACATGGACTTGAATATGGCTGAGATGGCTAGATGGCATCACCGATGCAATGAATATGGACTTGAATATGGCTGAGATGGCTAGATGGCATCACCGATGCAATGAATATGGACTTGAATATGGCTGAGATGGCTAGATAGCATCACAGATGCAATGAATATGGACTTGAATATGGCTGAGACGGCTAGATAGCATCACAGATGCAATGAATATGGACTTGAATATGGATGAGATGGCTAGATAGCATCACCGAAGCAATGAATATGGACTTGAATATGGCTGAGATGGCTAGATAGCATCACTGATGCAATGAATATTAACTTGAATATGGCTGAGACGGCTAGATAGCATCACCGATGCAATGAATATGGACTTGAATATGGCTGAGATGGCAAGATAGCATCAACGATGCAATGAATATGGACTTGAATATGGATGAGATGGCTAGATAGCATCACCGATGCAATGAATATGGACTAGAATATGGATGAGATGGCAAGATAGCATCACCGATGCAATGAATATGGACTTGAATATGGATGAGATGGCAAGATAGCATCACTGATGCAATGAATATGGACTTGAATATGGATGAGATGGCTAGATAGCATCACCGATGCAATGAATATGGACTTGAATATGGCTGAGATGGCTAGATGGCATCACCGATGCAATGAATATGGACTTGAATATGGCTGAGATGGCTAGATGGCATCACCGATGCAATGAATATGGACTTGAATATGGCTGAGATGGCTAGAGGGCATCACCGATGCAATGAATATGGACTTGAATATGGCTGAGATGGCAAGATAGCATCACCGATGCAATGAATATGGACTTGAATATGGCTGAGATGGCTAGATAGCATCACCGATGCAATGAATATGGACTTGAATATGGCTGAGATGGCTAGATAGCATCACCGATGCAATGAATATGGACTTGAATTTCGATGAGATGGCTAGATGGCATCACCGATGCAATGAATATGGACTTGAATATGGCTGAGATGGCAAGATAGCATCACCGATGCAATGAATATGGACTTGAATATCGCTGAGATGGCTAGATAGCATCACCGATGCAATGAATATGGACTTGAATATGGCTGAGATGGCTAGATGGCATCTCCGATGCAATGAATATGGACTTGAATATGGCTGAGATGGCTAGATGGCATCACCGATGCAATGAATGGACTTGAATGTGGATGAGATGGCTAGATAGCATCACCGATGCAATGAATATGGACTTGAATATGGCTGAGATGGCTAGATGGCATCACCGATGCAATGAATATGGACTTGAATATGGCTGAGACGGGTAGATAGCATCACCGATGCAATGAATATGGACTTGAATATGGCTGAGATGGCAAGATAGCATCACCGATGCAATGAATATGGACTTGAATATGGCTGAGATGGCTAGATAGCATCACCGATGCAATGAATATGGACTTGAATATGGCTGAGATGGCTAGATAGCATCACCGATGCAATGAATATGGACTTGAATTTCGATGAGATGGCTAGATGGCATCACCGATGCAATGAATATGGACTTGAATATGGCTGAGATGGCTAGATAGCATCACTGATGCAATGAATATGGACTTGAATATGGCTGAGACGGCTAGATAGCATCACCGATGCAATGAATATGGACTTGAGTATGGATGAGATGGCAAGATAGCATCACCGATGCAATGAATATGGACTTGAATATGGATGAGATGGCAAGACAGCATCACTGATGCAATGAATATGGACTTGAATATGGATGAGATGGCTAGATAGCTGAACCGATGCAATGAATATGGACTTGAATATGGCTGAGATGGCTAGATAGCATCACCGATGCAATGAATATGGACTTGAATGTGGATGAGATGGCTAGATAGCATCACCGATGCAATGAATATGGACTAGAATATGGATGGGATGGCAAGATAGCATCACTGATGCAATGAATATGGACTTGAATATGGCTGACATAGCTAGATAGCATCACTGATGCAATGAATATGGACTTGAATATGGATGAGATGGCTAGATAGCATCACCGATGCAATGAATATGGACTTGAATATGGCTGAGATGGCTAGATAGCATCACTGATGCAATGAATATGGACTTGAATATGGCTGAGATGGCTAGATAGCATCACCGATGCAATGAATATGGACTAGAATATGGATGAGATGGCTAGATGGCATCACCGATGCAATGAATATGGACTTGAATATGGCTGAGATGGCTAGATAGCATCACCGATGCAATGAATATGGACTTGAATGTGGATGAGATGGCTAGATAGCATCACCGATGCAATGAATATGGACTTGAATATGGCAGAGATGGCTAGATAGCATCACCGATGCAATGAATATGGACTTGAATATGGCTGAGATGGCTAGATGGCATCACCGATGCAATGAATATGGACTTGAATATGGCTGAGATGGCTAGATAGCATCACCGATGCAATGAATATGGACTTGATTGTGGATGAGATGGCTAGATGGCATCACCGATGCAATGAATATGGACTTGAATATGGCTGAGATGGCTAGATAGCATCACCGATGCAATGAATATGGACTTGAATATGGATGAGATGGCTAGATAGCATCACCGATGCAATGAATATGGACTTGAATATGGCTGAGATGGCTAGATGGCATCACCGATGCAATGAATATGGACTTGAATTTGGCTGAGATGGCTAGATGGCATCAACGATGCAATGAACATGGACTTGAATATGGCTGAGATGGCTAGATGGCATCACCGATGCAATGAATATGGACTTGAATATGGCTGAGATGGCTAGATGGCATCACCGATGCAATGAATATGGACTTGAATATGGCTGAGATGGCTAGATAGCATCACCGATGCAATCAATATGGACTTGAATGTGGATGAGATGGCTAGATAGCATCACCGATGCAATGAATATGGACTTGAATATGGCTGAGATGGCTAGAGAGCATCACTGATGCAATGAATATGGACTTGAATATGGCTGAGACGGCTAGATAGCATCACCGATGCAATGAATATGGACTTGAATATGGCTGAGATGGCAAGATAGCATCACCGATGCAATGAATATGGACTTGAATATGGATGAGATGGCTAGATAGCATCACCGATGCAATGAATATGGACTTGAATATGGCTGAGATGGCTAGATAGCATCACCGATGCAATGAATATGGACTTGAATATGGCTGAGATGGCTAGATGGCATCACCGATGCAATGAATATGGACTTGAATATGGCTGAGATGGCTAGATGGCATCACCGATGCAATGAATATGGACTTGAATATGGCTGAGATGGCTAGATGGCATCACCGATGCAATGAATATGGACTTGAATATGGCTGAGATGGCTAGATAGCATCACCGATGCAATGAATGGACTTGAATGTGGCTGAGATGGCAAGATAGCATCACCGATGCAATGAATATGGACTTGAATATGGATGAGATGGCTAGATAGCATCACCGATGCAATGAATATGGACTTGAATATGGCTGAGATGGCTAGATAGCATCACCGATGCAATGAATATGGACTTGAATGTGGATGAGATGGCTAGATAGCATCACCGATGCAATGAATATGGACTAGAATATGGATGGGATGGCAAGATAGCATCACTGATGCAATGAATATGGACTTGAATATGGCTGACATAGCTAGATAGCATCACCGATGCAATGAATATGGACTTGAATATGGATGAGATGGCTAGATAGCATCACCGATGCAATGAATATGGACTTGAATATGGCTGAGATGGCTAGATAGCATCACTGATGCAATGAATATGGACTTGAATATGGCTGAGATGGCTAGATAGCATCACCGATGGAATGAATATGGACTTGAATTTGGCTGAGATGGCTAGATGGCATCAAGGATGCAATGAACATGGACTTGAATATGGCTGAGATGGCTAGATGGCATCACCGATGCAATGAATATGGACTTGAATATGGCTGAGATGGCTAGATGGCATCACCGATGCAATGAATATGGACTTGAATATGGCTGAGATGGCTAGATAGCATCACGGATGCAATGAATATGGACTTGAATATGGCTGAGATGGCTAGATAGCATCACCGATGGAATGAATATGGACTTGAATTTGGCTGAGATGGCTAGATGGCATCAACGATGCAATGAACATGGACTTGAATATGGCTGAGATGGCTAGATGGCATCACCGATGCAATGAATATGGACTTGAATATGGCTGAGATGGCTAGATGGCATCACCGATGCAATGAATATGGACTTGAATATGGCTGAGATGGCTAGATAGCATCACCGATGCAATGAATATGGACTTGAATGTGGATGAGATGGCTAGATAGCATCACCGATGCAATGAATATGGACTTGAATATGGCTGAGATGGCTAGATAGCATCACAGATGCAATGAATATGGACTTGAATATGGCTGAGATGGCTAGATAGCATCACAGATGCAATGAATATGGACTTGAATATGGATGAGATGGCTAGATAGCATCACCGAAGCAATGAATATGGACTTGAATATGGCTGAGATGGCTAGATAGCATCACAGATGCAATGAATATGGACTTGAATATGGATGAGATGGCTAGATAGCATCACCGATGCAATGAATATGGACTAGAATATGGATGAGATGGCAAGATAGCATCACCGATGCAATGAATATGGACTTGAATATGGCTGAGATGGATAGATAGCATCACTGATGCAATGAATATGGACTTGAATATGGCTGAGATGGCTAGATGGCATCACCGATGCAATGAATATGGACTTGAATATGGCTGAGATGGCTAGATAGCATCACCGATGCAATGAATATGGACTTGAATGTGGATGAGATGGCTAGATAGCATCACCGATGCAATGAATATGGACTTGAATATGGCTGAGATGGCTAGATAGCATCACTGATGCAATGAATATTAACTTGAATATGGCTGAGACGGCTAGATAGCATCACCGATGCAATGAATATGGACTTGAATATGGCTGAGATGGCAAGATAGCATCAACGATGCAATGAATATGGACTTGAATATGGATGAGATGGCTAGATAGCATCACCGATGCAATGAATATGGACTAGAATATGGATGAGATGGCAAGATAGCATCACCGATGCAATGAATATGGACTTGAATATGGATGAGATGGCAAGATAGCATCACTGATGCAATGAATATGGACTTGAATATGGATGAGATGGCTAGATAGCATCACCGATGCAATGAATATGGACTTGAATGTGGATGAGATGGCTAGATAGCATCACCGATGCAATGAATATGGACTAGAATATGGATGGGATGGCAAGATAGCATCACTGATGCAATGAATATGGACTTGAATATGGCTGACATAGCTAGATAGCATCACTGATGCAATGAATATGGACTTGAATATGGATGAGATGGCTAGATAGCATCACCGATGCAATGAATATGGACTTGAATATGGCTGAGATGGCTAGATAGCATCACTGATGCAATGAATATGGACTTGAATATGGCTGAGATGGCTAGATAGCATCACCGATGCAATGAATATGGACTAGAATATGGATGAGATGGCTAGATGGCATCACCGATGCAATGAATATGGACTTGAATATGGCTGAGATGGCTAGATAGCATCACCGATGCAATGAATATGGACTTGAATGTGGATGAGATGGCTAGATAGCATCACCGATGCAATGAATATGGACTTGAATATGGCAGAGATGGCTAGATAGCATCACCGATGCAATGAATATGGACTTGAATATGGCTGAGATGGCTAGATGGCATCACCGATGCAATGAATATGGACTTGAATATGGCTGAGATGGCTAGATAGCATCACCGATGCAATGAATATGGACTTGATTGTGGATGAGATGGCTAGATGGCATCACCGGTGCAATGAATATGGACTTGAATATGGCTGAGATGGCTAGATAGCATCACCGATGCAATGAATATGGACTTGAATATGGATGAGATGGCTAGATAGCATCACCGATGCAATGAATATGGACTTGAATATGGCTGAGATGGCTAGATGGCATCACCGATGCAATGAATATGGACTTGAATTTGGCTGAGATGGCTAGATGGCATCAACGATGCAATGAACATGGACTTGAATATGGCTGAGATGGCTAGATGGCATCACCGATGCAATGAATATGGACTTGAATATGGCTGAGATGGCTAGATGGCATCACCGATGCAATGAATATGGACTTGAATATGGCTGAGATGGCTAGATAGCATCACCGATGCAATCAATATGGACTTGAATGTGGATGAGATGGCTAGATAGCATCACCGATGCAATGAATATGGACTTGAATATGGCTGAGATGGCTAGAGAGCATCACTGATGCAATGAATATGGACTTGAATATGGCTGAGACGGCTAGATAGCATCACCGATGCAATGAATATGGACTTGAATATGGCTGAGATGGCAAGATAGCATCACCGATGCAATGAATATGGACTTGAATATGGATGAGATGGCTAGATAGCATCACCGATGCAATGAATATGGACTTGAATATGGCTGAGATGGCTAGATAGCATCACCGATGCAATGAATATGGACTTGAATATGGCTGAGATGGCTAGATGGCATCACCGATGCAATGAATATGGACTTGAATATGGCTGAGATGGCTAGATGGCATCACCGATGCAATGAATATGGACTTGAATATGGCTGAGATGGCTAGATGGCATCACCGATGCAATGAATATGGACTTGAATATGGCTGAGATGGCTAGATAGCATCACCGATGCAATGAATGGACTTGAATGTGGCTGAGATGGCAAGATAGCATCACCGATGCAATGAATATGGACTTGAATATGGATGAGATGGCTAGATAGCATCACCGATGCAATGAATATGGACTTGAATATGGCTGAGATGGCTAGATAGCATCACCGATGCAATGAATATGGACTTGAATGTGGATGAGATGGCTAGATAGCATCACCGATGCAATGAATATGGACTAGAATATGGATGGGATGGCAAGATAGCATCACTGATGCAATGAATATGGACTTGAATATGGCTGACATAGCTAGATAGCATCACCGATGCAATGAATATGGACTTGAATATGGATGAGATGGCTAGATAGCATCACCGATGCAATGAATATGGACTTGAATATGGCTGAGATGGCTAGATAGCATCACTGATGCAATGAATATGGACTTGAATATGGCTGAGATGGCTAGATAGCATCACCGATGGAATGAATATGGACTTGAATTTGGCTGAGATGGCTAGATGGCATCAAGGATGCAATGAACATGGACTTGAATATGGCTGAGATGGCTAGATGGCATCACCGATGCAATGAATATGGACTTGAATATGGCTGAGATGGCTAGATGGCATCACCGATGCAATGAATATGGACTTGAATATGGCTGAGATGGCTAGATAGCATCACGGATGCAATGAATATGGACTTGAATATGGCTGAGATGGCTAGATAGCATCACCGATGGAATGAATATGGACTTGAATTTGGCTGAGATGGCTAGATGGCATCAACGATGCAATGAACATGGACTTGAATATGGCTGAGATGGCTAGATGGCATCACCGATGCAATGAATATGGACTTGAATATGGCTGAGATGGCTAGATGGCATCACCGATGCAATGAATATGGACTTGAATATGGCTGAGATGGCTAGATAGCATCACCGATGCAATGAATATGGACTTGAATATGGCTGAGATGGCTAGATAGCATCACCGATGCAATGAATATGGACTTGAATTTCGATGAGATGGCTAGATGGCATCACCGATGCAATGAATATGGACTTGAATATGGCTGAGACGGCTAGATAGCATCACTGATGCAATGAATATGGACTTGAATATGGCTGAGACGGCTAGATAGCATCACCGATGCAATGAATATGGACTTGAGTATGGATGAGATGGCAAGATAGCATCACCGATGCAATGAATATGGACTTGAATATGGATGAGATGGCTAGATAGCATCACCAATGCAATGAATATGGACTAGAATATGGATGAGATGGCAAGATAGCATCACCGATGCAATGAATATGGACTTGAATATGGCTGAGATGGCTAGATGGCATCACCGATGCAATGAATATGGACTTGAATAAGGCTGAGATGGCTAGATGGCATCACCGATGCAATGAATATGGACTTGAATATGGCTGAGACGGCTAGATAGCATCACCGATGCAATGAATATGGACTTGAATATGGATGAGATGGCAAGACAGCATCACTGATGCAATGAATATGGACTTGAATATGGATGAGATGGCTAGATAGCTGAACCGATGCAATGAATATGGACTTGAATATGGCTGAGATGGCTAGATAGCATCACCGATGCAATGAATATGGACTTGAATGTGGATGAGATGGCTAGATAGTATCACCGATGCAATGAATATGGACTAGAATATGGATGGGATGGCAAGATAGCATCACTGATGCAATGAATATGGACTTGAATATGGCTGACATAGCTAGATAGCATCACTGATGCAATGAATATGGACTTGAATATGGATGAGATGGCTAGATAGCATCACCGATGCAATGAATATGGACTTGAATATGGCTGAGATGGCTAGATAGCATCACTGATGCAATCAATATGGACTTGAATATGGCTGAGATGGCTAGATAGCATCACCGATGCAATGAATATGGACTAGAATATGGATGAGATGGCTAGATGGCATCACCGATGCAATGAATATGGACTTGAATATGGCTGAGATGGCTAGATAGCATCACCGATGCAATGAATATGGACTTGAATGTGGATGAGATGGCTAGATAGCATCACCGATGCAATGAATATGGACTTGAATATGGCAGAGATGGCTAGATAGCATCACCGATGCAATGAATATGGACTTGAATATGGCTGAGATGGCTAGATGGCATCACCGATGCAATGAATATGGACTTGAATATGGCTGAGATGGCTAGATAGCATCACCGATGCAATGAATATGGACTTGATTGTGGATGAGATGGCTAGATGGCATCACCGATGAAATGAATATGGACTTGAATATGGCTGAGATGGCTAGATAGCATCACCGATGCAATGAATATGGACTTGAATATGGATGAGATGGCTAGATAGCATCACCGATGCAATGAATATGGACTTGAATATGGCTGAGATGGCTAGATGGCATCACCGATGCAATGAATATGGACTTGAATTTGGCTGAGATGGCTAGATGGCATCAACGATGCAATGAACATGGACTTGAATATGGCTGAGATGGCTAGATGGCATCACCGATGCAATGAATATGGACTTGAATATGGCTGAGATGGCTAGATGGCATCACCGATGCAATGAATATGGACTTGAATATGGCTGAGATGGCTAGATAGCATCACCGATGCAATCAATATGGACTTGAATGTGGATGAGATGGCTAGATAGCATCACCGATGCAATGAATATGGACTTGAATATGGCTGAGATGGCTAGAGAGCATCACTGATGCAATGAATATGGACTTGAATATGGCTGAGACGGCTAGATAGCATCACCGATGCAATGAATATGGACTTGAATATGGCTGAGATGGCAAGATAGCATCACCGATGCAATGAATATGGACTTGAATATGGATGAGATGGCTAGATAGCATCACCGATGCAATGAATATGGACTTGAATATGGCTAAGATGGCTAGATAGCATCACCGATGCAATGAATATGGACTTGAATACGGCTGAGATGGCTAGATGGCATCACCGATGCAATGAATATGGACTTGAATATGGCTGAGATGGCTAGATGGCATCACCGATGCAATGAATATGGACTTGAATATGGCTGAGATGGCTAGATGGCATCACCGATGCAATGAATATGGACTTGAATATGGCTGAGATGGCTAGATAGCATCACCGATGCAATGAATGGACTTGAATGTGGCTGAGATGGCAAGATAGCATCACCGATGCAATGAATATGGACTTGAATATGGATGAGATGGCTAGATAGCATCACCGATGCAATGAATATGGACTTGAATATGGCTGAGATGGCTAGATAGCATCACCGATGCAATGAATATGGACTTGAATGTGGATGAGATGGCTAGATAGCATCACCGATGCAATGAATATGGACTAGAATATGGATGGGATGGCAAGATAGCATCACTGATGCAATGAATATGGACTTGAATATGGCTGACATAGCTAGATAGCATCACCGATGCAATGAATATGGACTTGAATATGGATGAGATGGCTAGATAGCATCACCGATGCAATGAATATGGACTTGAATATGGCTGAGATGGCTAGATAGCATCACTGATGCAATGAATATGGACTTGAATATGGCTGAGATGGCTAGATAGCATCACCGATGGAATGAATATGGACTTGAATTTGGCTGAGATGGCTAGATGGCATCAAGGATGCAATGAACATGGACTTGAATATGGCTGAGATGGCTAGATGGCATCACCGATGCAATGAATATGGACTTGAATATGGCTGAGATGGCTAGATGGCATCACCGATGCAATGAATATGGACTTGAATATGGCTGAGATGGCTAGATAGCATCACAGATGCAATGAATATGGACTTGAATATGGCTGAGACGGCTAGATAGCATCACAGATGCAATGAATATGGACTTGAATATGGATGAGATGGCTAGATAGCATCACCGAAGCAATGAATATGGACTTGAATATGGCTGAGATGGCTAGATAGCATCACTGATGCAATGAATATTAACTTGAATATGGCTGAGACGGCTAGATAGCATCACCGATGCAATGAATATGGACTTGAATATGGCTGAGATGGCAAGATAGCATCAACGATGCAATGAATATGGACTTGAATATGGATGAGATGGCTAGATAGCATCACCGATGCAATGAATATGGACTAGAATATGGATGAGATGGCAAGATAGCATCACCGATGCAATGAATATGGACTTGAATATGGATGAGATGGCAAGATAGCATCACTGATGCAATGAATATGGACTTGAATATGGATGAGATGGCTAGATAGCATCACCGATGCAATGAATATGGACTTGAATATGGCTGAGATGGCTAGATGGCATCACCGATGCAATGAATATGGACTTGAATATGGCTGAGATGGCTAGATGGCATCACCGATGCAATGAATATGGACTTGAATATGGCTGAGATGGCTAGAGGGCATCACCGATGCAATGAATATGGACTTGAATATGGCTGAGATGGCAAGATAGCATCACCGATGCAATGAATATGGACTTGAATATGGCTGAGATGGCTAGATAGCATCACCGATGCAATGAATATGGACTTGAATATGGCTGAGATGGCTAGATAGCATCACCGATGCAATGAATATGGACTTGAATTTCGATGAGATGGCTAGATGGCATCACCGATGCAATGAATATGGACTTGAATATGGCTGAGATGGCAAGATAGCATCACCGATGCAATGAATATGGACTTGAATATCGCTGAGATGGCTAGATAGCATCACCGATGCAATGAATATGGACTTGAATATGGCTGAGATGGCTAGATGGCATCTCCGATGCAATGAATATGGACTTGAATATGGCTGAGATGGCTAGATGGCATCACCGATGCAATGAATGGACTTGAATGTGGATGAGATGGCTAGATAGCATCACCGATGCAATGAATATGGACTTGAATATGGCTGAGATGGCTAGATGGCATCACCGATGCAATGAATATGGACTTGAATATGGCTGAGACGGGTAGATAGCATCACCGATGCAATGAATATGGACTTGAATATGGCTGAGATGGCAAGATAGCATCACCGATGCAATGAATATGGACTTGAATATGGCTGAGATGGCTAGATAGCATCACCGATGCAATGAATATGGACTTGAATATGGCTGAGATGGCTAGATAGCATCACCGATGCAATGAATATGGACTTGAATTTCGATGAGATGGCTAGATGGCATCACCGATGCAATGAATATGGACTTGAATATGGCTGAGATGGCTAGATAGCATCACTGATGCAATGAATATGGACTTGAATATGGCTGAGACGGCTAGATAGCATCACCGATGCAATGAATATGGACTTGAGTATGGATGAGATGGCAAGATAGCATCACCGATGCAATGAATATGGACTTGAATATGGATGAGATGGCAAGACAGCATCACTGATGCAATGAATATGGACTTGAATATGGATGAGATGGCTAGATAGCTGAACCGATGCAATGAATATGGACTTGAATATGGCTGAGATGGCTAGATAGCATCACCGATGCAATGAATATGGACTTGAATGTGGATGAGATGGCTAGATAGCATCACCGATGCAATGAATATGGACTAGAATATGGATGGGATGGCAAGATAGCATCACTGATGCAATG
This sequence comes from Heloderma suspectum, assembly GCF_057233095.1. NCBI lineage: Eukaryota > Metazoa > Chordata > Lepidosauria > Squamata > Helodermatidae > Heloderma > Heloderma suspectum. The sequence goes on from NC_139475.1 coordinate 54,153,634, forward strand.
AATATGGACTTGAATATGGCTGACATAGCTAGATAGCATCACTGATGCAATGAATATGGACTTGAATATGGATGAGATGGCTAGATAGCATCACCGATGCAATGAATATGGACTTGAATATGGCTGAGATGGCTAGATAGCATCACTGATGCAATGAATATGGACTTGAATATGGCTGAGATGGCTAGATAGCATCACCGATGCAATGAATATGGACTAGAATATGGATGAGATGGCTAGATGGCATCACCGATGCAATGAATATGGACTTGAATATGGCTGAGATGGCTAGATAGCATCACCGATGCAATGAATATGGACTTGAATGTGGATGAGATGGCTAGATAGCATCACCGATGCAATGAATATGGACTTGAATATGGCAGAGATGGCTAGATAGCATCACCGATGCAATGAATATGGACTTGAATATGGCTGAGATGGCTAGATGGCATCACCGATGCAATGAATATGGACTTGAATATGGCTGAGATGGCTAGATAGCATCACCGATGCAATGAATATGGACTTGATTGTGGATGAGATGGCTAGATGGCATCACCGATGCAATGAATATGGACTTGAATATGGCTGAGATGGCTAGATAGCATCACCGATGCAATGAATATGGACTTGAATATGGATGAGATGGCTAGATAGCATCACCGATGCAATGAATATGGACTTGAATATGGCTGAGATGGCTAGATGGCATCACCGATGCAATGAATATGGACTTGAATTTGGCTGAGATGGCTAGATGGCATCAACGATGCAATGAACATGGACTTGAATATGGCTGAGATGGCTAGATGGCATCACCGATGCAATGAATATGGACTTGAATATGGCTGAGATGGCTAGATGGCATCACCGATGCAATGAATATGGACTTGAATATGGCTGAGATGGCTAGATAGCATCACCGATGCAATCAATATGGACTTGAATGTGGATGAGATGGCTAGATAGCATCACCGATGCAATGAATGTGGACTTGAATATGGCTGAGATGGCTAGAGAGCATCACTGATGCAATGAATATGGACTTGAATATGGCTGAGACGGCTAGATAGCATCACCGATGCAATGAATATGGACTTGAATATGGCTGAGATGGCAAGATAGCATCACCGATGCAATGAATATGGACTTGAATATGGATGAGATGGCTAGATAGCATCACCGATGCAATGAATATGGACTTGAATATGGCTGAGATGGCTAGATAGCATCACCGATGCAATGAATATGGACTTGAATATGGCTGAGATGGCTAGATGGCATCACCGATGCAATGAATATGGACTTGAATATGGCTGAGATGGCTAGATGGCATCACCGATGCAATGAATATGGACTTGAATATGGCTGAGATGGCTAGATGGCATCACCGATGCAATGAATATGGACTTGAATATGGCTGAGATGGCTAGATAGCATCACCGATGCAATGAATGGACTTGAATGTGGCTGAGATGGCAAGATAGCATCACCGATGCAATGAATATGGACTTGAATATGGATGAGATGGCTAGATAGCATCACCGATGCAATGAATATGGACTTGAATATGGCTGAGATGGCTAGATAGCATCACCGATGCAATGAATATGGACTTGAATGTGGATGAGATGGCTAGATAGCATCACCGATGCAATGAATATGGACTAGAATATGGATGGGATGGCAAGATAGCATCACTGATGCAATGAATATGGACTTGAATATGGCTGACATAGCTAGATAGCATCACCGATGCAATGAATATGGACTTGAATATGGATGAGATGGCTAGATAGCATCACCGATGCAATGAATATGGACTTGAATATGGCTGAGATGGCTAGATAGCATCACTGATGCAATGAATATGGACTTGAATATGGCTGAGATGGCTAGATAGCATCACCGATGGAATGAATATGGACTTGAATTTGGCTGAGATGGCTAGATGGCATCAAGGATGCAATGAACATGGACTTGAATATGGCTGAGATGGCTAGATGGCATCACCGATGCAATGAATATGGACTTGAATATGGCTGAGATGGCTAGATGGCATCACCGATGCAATGAATATGGACTTGAATATGGCTGAGATGGCTAGATAGCATCACGGATGCAATGAATATGGACTTGAATATGGCTGAGATGGCTAGATAGCATCACCGATGGAATGAATATGGACTTGAATTTGGCTGAGATGGCTAGATGGCATCAACGATGCAATGAACATGGACTTGAATATGGCTGAGATGGCTAGATGGCATCACCGATGCAATGAATATGGACTTGAATATGGCTGAGATGGCTAGATGGCATCACCGATGCAATGAATATGGACTTGAATATGGCTGAGATGGCTAGATAGCATCACCGATGCAATGAATATGGACTTGAATGTGGATGAGATGGCTAGATAGCATCACCGATGCAATGAATATGGACTTGAATATGGCTGAGATGGCTAGATAGCATCACAGATGCAATGAATATGGACTTGAATATGGCTGAGATGGCTAGATAGCATCACAGATGCAATGAATATGGACTTGAATATGGATGAGATGGCTAGATAGCATCACCGAAGCAATGAATATGGACTTGAATATGGCTGAGATGGCTAGATAGCATCACAGATGCAATGAATATGGACTTGAATATGGATGAGATGGCTAGATAGCATCACCGATGCAATGAATATGGACTAGAATATGGATGAGATGGCAAGATAGCATCACCGATGCAATGAATATGGACTTGAATATGGCTGAGATGGATAGATAGCATCACTGATGCAATGAATATGGACTTGAATATGGCTGAGATGGCTAGATGGCATCACCGATGCAATGAATATGGACTTGAATATGGCTGAGATGGCTAGATAGCATCACCGATGCAATGAATATGGACTTGAATGTGGATGAGATGGCTAGATAGCATCACCGATGCAATGAATATGGACTTGAATATGGCTGAGATGGCTAGATAGCATCACTGATGCAATGAATATTAACTTGAATATGGCTGAGACGGCTAGATAGCATCACCGATGCAATGAATATGGACTTGAATATGGCTGAGATGGCAAGATAGCATCAACGATGCAATGAATATGGACTTGAATATGGATGAGATGGCTAGATAGCATCACCGATGCAATGAATATGGACTAGAATATGGATGAGATGGCAAGATAGCATCACCGATGCAATGAATATGGACTTGAATATGGATGAGATGGCAAGATAGCATCACTGATGCAATGAATATGGACTTGAATATGGATGATATGGCTAGATAGCATCACCGATGCAATGAATATGGACTTGAATATGGCTGAGATGGCTAGATAGCATCACCGATGCAATGAATATGGACTTGAATATGGATGAGATGGCTAGATAGCATCACCGATGCAATGAATATGGACTTGAATATGGCTGAGATGGCAAGATGGCATCACCGATGCAATGAATATGGACTTGAATTTGGCTGAGATGGCTAGATGGCATCAACGATGCAATGAACATGGACTTGAATATGGCTGAGATGGCAAGATGGCATCACCGATGCAATGAATATGGACTTGAATATGGCTGAGATGGCTAGATAGCATCACCGATGCAATCAATATGGACTTGAATGTGGATGAGATGGCTAGATAGCATCACCGATGCAATGAATATGGACTTGAATATGGCTGAGATGGCTAGAGAGCATCACTGATGCAATGAATATGGACTTGAATATGGCTGAGACGGCTAGATAGCATCACCGATGCAATGAATATGGACTTGAATATGGCTGAGATGGCAAGATAGCATCACCGATGCAATGAATATGGACTTGAATATGGATGAGATGGCTAGATAGCATCACCGATGCAATGAATATGGACTTGAATATGGCTGAGATGGCTAGATAGCATCACCGATGCAATGAATATGGACTTGAATATGGCTGAGATGGCTAGATGGCATCACCGATGCAATGAATATGGACTTGAATATGGCTGAAATGGCTAGATGGCATCACCGATGCAATGAATATGGACTTGAATATGGCTGAGATGGCTAGATGGCATCACCGATGCAATGAATATGGACTTGAATATGGCTGAGATGGCTAGATAGCATCACCGATGCAATGAATGGACTTGAATGTGGCTGAGATGGCAAGATAGCATCACCGATGCAATGAATATGGACTTGAATATGGATGAGATGGCTAGATAGCATCACCGATGCAATGAATATGGACTTGAATATGGCTGAGATGGCTAGATAGCATCACCGATGCAATGAATATGGACTTGAATGTGGATGAGATGGCTAGATAGCATCACCGATGCAATGAATATGGACTAGAATATGGATGGGATGGCAAGATAGCATCACTGATGCAATGAATATGGACTTGAATATGGCTGACATAGCTAGATAGCATCACCGATGCAATGAATATGGACTTGAATATGGATGAGATGGCTAGATAGCATCACCGATGCAATGAATATGGACTTGAATATGGCTGAGATGGCTAGATAGCATCACTGATGCAATGAATATGGACTTGAATATGGCTGAGATGGCTAGATAGCATCACCGATGGAATGAATATGGACTTGAATTTGGCTGAGATGGCTAGATGGCATCAAGGATGCAATGAACATGGACTTGAATATGGCTGAGATGGCTAGATGGCATCACCGATGCAATGAATATGGACTTGAATATGGCTGAGATGGCTAGATGGCATCACCGATGCAATGAATATGGACTTGAATATGGCTGAGATGGCTAGATAGCATCACGGATGCAATGAATATGGACTTGAATATGGCTGAGATGGCTAGATAGCATCACCGATGGAATGAATATGGACTTGAATTTGGCTGAGATGGCTAGATGGCATCAACGATGCAATGAACATGGACTTGAATATGGCTGAGATGGCTAGATGGCATCACCGATGCAATGAATATGGACTTGAATATGGCTGAGATGGCTAGATGGCATCACCGATGCAATGAATATGGACTTGAATATGGCTGAGATGGCTAGATAGCATCACCGATGCAATGAATATGGACTTGAATATGGCTGAGATGGCTAGATAGCATCACCGATGCAATGAATATGGACTTGAATTTCGATGAGATGGCTAGATGGCATCACCGATGCAATGAATATGGACTTGAATATGGCTGAGACGGCTAGATAGCATCACTGATGCAATGAATATGGACTTGAATATGGCTGAGACGGCTAGATAGCATCACCGATGCAATGAATATGGACTTGAGTATGGATGAGATGGCAAGATAGCATCACCGATGCAATGAATATGGACTTGAATATGGATGAGATGGCTAGATAGCATCACCAATGCAATGAATATGGACTAGAATATGGATGAGATGGCAAGATAGCATCACCGATGCAATGAATATGGACTTGAATATGGCTGAGATGGCTAGATGGCATCACCGATGCAATGAATATGGACTTGAATAAGGCTGAGATGGCTAGATGGCATCACCGATGCAATGAATATGGACTTGAATATGGCTGAGACGGCTAGATAGCATCACCGATGCAATGAATATGGACTTGAATATGGATGAGATGGCAAGACAGCATCACTGATGCAATGAATATGGACTTGAATATGGATGAGATGGCTAGATAGCTGAACCGATGCAATGAATATGGACTTGAATATGGCTGAGATGGCTAGATAGCATCACCGATGCAATGAATATGGACTTGAATGTGGATGAGATGGCTAGATAGCATCACCGATGCAATGAATATGGACTAGAATATGGATGGGATGGCAAGATAGCATCACTGATGCAATGAATATGGACTTGAATATGGCTGACATAGCTAGATAGCATCACTGATGCAATGAATATGGACTTGAATATGGATGAGATGGCTAGATAGCATCACCGATGCAATGAATATGGACTTGAATATGGCTGAGATGGCTAGATAGCATCACTGATGCAATCAATATGGACTTGAATATGGCTGAGATGGCTAGATAGCATCACCGATGCAATGAATATGGACTAGAATATGGATGAGATGGCTAGATGGCATCACCGATGCAATGAATATGGACTTGAATATGGCTGAGATGGCTAGATAGCATCACCGATGCAATGAATATGGACTTGAATGTGGATGAGATGGCTAGATAGCATCACCGATGCAATGAATATGGACTTGAATATGGCAGAGATGGCTAGATAGCATCACCGATGCAATGAATATGGACTTGAATATGGCTGAGATGGCTAGATGGCATCACCGATGCAATGAATATGGACTTGAATATGGCTGAGATGGCTAGATAGCATCACCGATGCAATGAATATGGACTTGATTGTGGATGAGATGGCTAGATGGCATCACCGATGCAATGAATATGGACTTGAATATGGCTGAGATGGCTAGATAGCATCACCGATGCAATGAATATGGACTTGAATATGGATGAGATGGCTAGATAGCATCACCGATGCAATGAATATGGACTTGAATATGGCTGAGATGGCTAGATGGCATCACCGATGCAATGAATATGGACTTGAATTTGGCTGAGATGGCTAGATGGCATCAACGATGCAATGAACATGGACTTGAATATGGCTGAGATGGCTAGATGGCATCACCGATGCAATGAATATGGACTTGAATATGGCTGAGATGGCTAGATGGCATCACCGATGCAATGAATATGGACTTGAATATGGCTGAGATGGCTAGATAGCATCACCGATGCAATCAATATGGACTTGAATGTGGATGAGATGGCTAGATAGCATCACCGATGCAATGAATATGGACTTGAATATGGCTGAGATGGCTAGAGAGCATCACTGATGCAATGAATATGGACTTGAATATGGCTGAGACGGCTAGATAGCATCACCGATGCAATGAATATGGACTTGAATATGGCTGAGATGGCAAGATAGCATCACCGATGCAATGAATATGGACTTGAATATGGATGAGATGGCTAGATAGCATCACCGATGCAATGAATATGGACTTGAATATGGCTAAGATGGCTAGATAGCATCACCGATGCAATGAATATGGACTTGAATACGGCTGAGATGGCTAGATGGCATCACCGATGCAATGAATATGGACTTGAATATGGCTGAGATGGCTAGATGGCATCACCGATGCAATGAATATGGACTTGAATATGGCTGAGATGGCTAGATGGCATCACCGATGCAATGAATATGGACTTGAATATGGCTGAGATGGCTAGATAGCATCACCGATGCAATGAATGGACTTGAATGTGGCTGAGATGGCAAGATAGCATCACCGATGCAATGAATATGGACTTGAATATGGCTGAGATGGCTAGATAGCATCACCGATGCAATGAATATGGACTTGAATATGGCTGAGATGGCTAGATAGCATCACCGATGCAATGAATATGGACTTGAATGTGGATGAGATGGCTAGATAGCATCACCGATGCAATGAATATGGACTAGAATATGGATGGGATGGCAAGATAGCATCACTGATGCAATGAATATGGACTTGAATATGGCTGACATAGCTAGATAGCATCACCGATGCAATGAATATGGACTTGAATATGGATGAGATGGCTAGATAGCATCACCGATGCAATGAATATGGACTTGAATATGGCTGAGATGGCTAGATAGCATCACTGATGCAATGAATATGGACTTGAATATGGCTGAGATGGCTAGATAGCATCACCGATGGAATGAATATGGACTTGAATTTGGCTGAGATGGCTAGATGGCATCAAGGATGCAATGAACATGGACTTGAATATGGCTGAGATGGCTAGATGGCATCACCGATGCAATGAATATGGACTTGAATATGGCTGAGATGGCTAGATGGCATCACCGATGCAATGAATATGGACTTGAATATGGCTGAGATGGCTAGATAGCATCACAGATGCAATGAATATGGACTTGAATATGGCTGAGACGGCTAGATAGCATCACAGATGCAATGAATATGGACTTGAATATGGATGAGATGGCTAGATAGCATCACCGAAGCAATGAATATGGACTTGAATATGGCTGAGATGGCTAGATAGCATCACTGATGCAATGAATATTAACTTGAATATGGCTGAGACGGCTAGATAGCATCACCGATGCAATGAATATGGACTTGAATATGGCTGAGATGGCAAGATAGCATCAACGATGCAATGAATATGGACTTGAATATGGATGAGATGGCTAGATAGCATCACCGATGCAATGAATATGGACTAGAATATGGATGAGATGGCAAGATAGCATCACCGATGCAATGAATATGGACTTGAATATGGATGAGATGGCAAGATAGCATCACTGATGCAATGAATATGGACTTGAATATGGATGAGATGGCTAGATAGCATCACCGATGCAATGAATATGGACTTGAATATGGCTGAGATGGCTAGATGGCATCACCGATGCAATGAATATGGACTTGAATATGGCTGAGATGGCTAGATGGCATCACCGATGCAATGAATATGGACTTGAATATGGCTGAGATGGCTAGAGGGCATCACCGATGCAATGAATATGGACTTGAATATGGCTGAGATGGCAAGATAGCATCACCGATGCAATGAATATGGACTTGAATATGGCTGAGATGGCTAGATAGCATCACCGATGCAATGAATATGGACTTGAATATGGCTGAGATGGCTAGATAGCATCACCGATGCAATGAATATGGACTTGAATTTCGATGAGATGGCTAGATGGCATCACCGATGCAATGAATATGGACTTGAATATGGCTGAGATGGCAAGATAGCATCACCGATGCAATGAATATGGACTTGAATATCGCTGAGATGGCTAGATAGCATCACCGATGCAATGAATATGGACTTGAATATGGCTGAGATGGCTAGATGGCATCTCCGATGCAATGAATATGGACTTGAATATGGCTGAGATGGCTAGATGGCATCACCGATGCAATGAATGGACTTGAATGTGGATGAGATGGCTAGATAGCATCACCGATGCAATGAATATGGACTTGAATATGGCTGAGATGGCTAGATGGCATCACCGATGCAATGAATATGGACTTGAATATGGCTGAGACGGGTAGATAGCATCACCGATGCAATGAATATGGACTTGAATATGGCTGAGATGGCAAGATAGCATCACCGATGCAATGAATATGGACTTGAATATGGCTGAGATGGCTAGATAGCATCACCGATGCAATGAATATGGACTTGAATATGGCTGAGATGGCTAGATAGCATCACCGATGCAATGAATATGGACTTGAATTTCGATGAGATGGCTAGATGGCATCACCGATGCAATGAATATGGACTTGAATATGGCTGAGATGGCTAGATAGCATCACTGATGCAATGAATATGGACTTGAATATGGCTGAGACGGCTAGATAGCATCACCGATGCAATGAATATGGACTTGAGTATGGATGAGATGGCAAGATAGCATCACCGATGCAATGAATATGGACTTGAATATGGATGAGATGGCAAGACAGCATCACTGATGCAATGAATATGGACTTGAATATGGATGAGATGGCTAGATAGCTGAACCGATGCAATGAATATGGACTTGAATATGGCTGAGATGGCTAGATAGCATCACCGATGCAATGAATATGGACTTGAATGTGGATGAGATGGCTAGATAGCATCACCGATGCAATGAATATGGACTAGAATATGGATGGGATGGCAAGATAGCATCACTGATGCAATGAATATGGACTTGAATATGGCTGACATAGCTAGATAGCATCACTGATGCAATGAATATGGACTTGAATATGGATGAGATGGCTAGATAGCATAACCGATGCAATGAATATGGACTTGAATATGGCTGAGATGGCTAGATAGCATCACTGATGCAATGAATATGGACTTGAATATGGCTGAGATGGCTAGATAGCATCACCGATGCAATGAATATGGACTAGAATATGGATGAGATGGCTAGATGGCATCACCGATGCAATGAATATGGACTTGAATATGGCTGAGATGGCTAGATAGCATCACCGATGCAATGAATATGGACTTGAATGTGGATGAGATGGCTAGATAGCATCACCGATGCAATGAATATGGACTTGAATATGGCAGAGATGGCTAGATAGCATCACCGATGCAATGAATATGGACTTGAATATGGCTGAGATGGCTAGATGGCATCACCGATGCAATGAATATGGACTTGAATATGGCTGAGATGGCTAGATAGCATCACCGATGCAATGAATATGGACTTGATTGTGGATGAGATGGCTAGATGGCATCACCGATGCAATGAATATGGACTTGAATATGGCTGAGATGGCTAGATAGCATCACCGATGCAATGAATATGGACTTGAATATGGATGAGATGGCTAGATAGCATCACCGATGCAATGAATATGGACTTGAATATGGCTGAGATGGCTAGATGGCATCACCGATGCAATGAATATGGACTTGAATTTGGCTGAGATGGCTAGATGGCATCAACGATGCAATGAACATGGACTTGAATATGGCTGAGATGGCTAGATGGCATCACCGATGCAATGAATATGGACTTGAATATGGCTGAGATGGCTAGATGGCATCACCGATGCAATGAATATGGACTTGAATATGGCTGAGATGGCTAGATAGCATCACCGATGCAATCAATATGGACTTGAATGTGGATGAGATGGCTAGATAGCATCACCGATGCAATGAATATGGACTTGAATATGGCTGAGATGGCTAGAGAGCATCACTGATGCAATGAATATGGACTTGAATATGGCTGAGACGGCTAGATATCATCACCGATGCAATGAATATGGACTTGAATATGGCTGAGATGGCAAGATAGCATCACCGATGCAATGAATATGGACTTGAATATGGATGAGATGGCTAGATAGCATCACCGATGCAATGAATATGGACTTGAATATGGCTGAGATGGCTAGATAGCATCACCGATGCAATGAATATGGACTTGAATATGGCTGAGATGGCTAGATGGCATCACCGATGCAATGAATATGGACTTGAATATGGCTGAGATGGCTAGATGGCATCACCGATGCAATGAATATGGACTTGAATATGGCTGAGATGGCTAGATGGCATCACCGATGCAATGAATATGGACTTGAATATGGCTGAGATGGCTAGATAGCATCACCGATGCAATGAATGGACTTGAATGTGGCTGAGATGGCAAGATAGCATCACCGATGCAATGAATATGGACTTGAATATGGATGAGATGGCTAGATAGCATCACCGATGCAATGAATATGGACTTGAATATGGCTGAGATGGCTAGATAGCATCACCGATGCAATGAATATGGACTTGAATGTGGATGAGATGGCTAGATAGCATCACCGATGCAATGAATATGGACTAGAATATGGATGGGATGGCAAGATAGCATCACTGATGCAATGAATATGGACTTGAATATGGCTGACATAGCTAGATAGCATCACCGATGCAATGAATATGGACTTGAATATGGATGAGATGGCTAGATAGCATCACCGATGCAATGAATATGGACTTGAATATGGCTGAGATGGCTAGATAGCATCACTGATGCAATGAATATGGACTTGAATATGGCTGAGATGGCTAGATAGCATCACCGATGGAATGAATATGGACTTGAATTTGGCTGAGATGGCTAGATGGCATCAAGGATGCAATGAACATGGACTTGAATATGGCTGAGATGGCTAGATGGCATCACCGATGCAATGAATATGGACTTGAATATGGCTGAGATGGCTAGATGGCATCACCGATGCAATGAATATGGACTTGAATATGGCTGAGATGGCTAGATAGCATCACGGATGCAATGAATATGGACTTGAATATGGCTGAGATGGCTAGATAGCATCACCGATGGAATGAATATGGACTTGAATTTGGCTGAGATGGCTAGATGGCATCAACGATGCAATGAACATGGACTTGAATATGGCTGAGATGGCTAGATGGCATCACCGATGCAATGAATATGGACTTGAATATGGCTGAGATGGCTAGATGGCATCACCGATGCAATGAATATGGACTTGAATATGGCTGAGATGGCTAGATAGCATCACCGATGCAATGAATATGGACTTGAATGTGGATGAGATGGCTAGATAGCATCACCGATGCAATGAATATGGACTTGAATATGGCTGAGATGGCTAGATAGCATCACAGATGCAATGAATATGGACTTGAATATGGCTGAGATGGCTAGATAGCATCACAGATGCAATGAATATGGACTTGAATATGGATGAGATGGCTAGATAGCATCACCGAAGCAATGAATATGGACTTGAATATGGCTGAGATGGCTAGATAGCATCACAGATGCAATGAATATGGACTTGAATATGGATGAGATGGCTAGATAGCATCACCGATGCAATGAATATGGACTAGAATATGGATGAGATGGCAAGATAGCATCACCGATGCAATGAATATGGACTTGAATATGGCTGAGATGGATAGATAGCATCACTGATGCAATGAATATGGACTTGAATATGGCTGAGATGGCTAGATGGCATCACCGATGCAATGAATATGGACTTGAATATGGCTGAGATGGCTAGATAGCATCACCGATGCAATGAATATGGACTTGAATGTGGATGAGATGGCTAGATAGCATCACCGATGCAATGAATATGGACTTGAATATGGCTGAGATGGCTAGATAGCATCACTGATGCAATGAATATTAACTTGAATATGGCTGAGACGGCTAGATAGCATCACCGATGCAATGAATATGGACTTGAATATGGCTGAGATGGCAAGATAGCATCAACGATGCAATGAATATGGACTTGAATATGGATGAGATGGCTAGATAGCATCACCGATGCAATGAATATGGACTAGAATATGGATGAGATGGCAAGATAGCATCACCGATGCAATGAATATGGACTTGAATATGGATGAGATGGCAAGATAGCATCACTGATGCAATGAATATGGACTTGAATATGGATGAGATGGCTAGATAGCATCACCGATGCAATGAATATGGACTTGAATATGGCTGAGATGGCTAGATAGCATCACCGATGCAATGAATATGGACTTGAATATGGATGAGATGGCTAGATAGCATCACCGATGCAATGAATATGGACTTGAATATGGCTGAGATGGCAAGATGGCATCACCGATGCAATGAATATGGACTTGAATTTGGCTGAGATGGCTAGATGGCATCAACGATGCAATGAACATGGACTTGAATATGGCTGAGATGGCTAGATGGCATCACCGATGCAATGAATATGGACTTGAATATGGCTGAGATGGCTAGATGGCATCACCGATGCAATGAATATGGACTTGAATATGGCTGAGATGGCTAGATAGCATCACCGATGCAATGAATATGGACTTGAATGTGGATGAGATGGCTAGATAGCATCACCGATGCAATGAATATGGACTTGAATATGGCTGAGATGGCTAGAGAGCATCACTGATGCAATGAATATGGACTTGAATATGGCTGAGACGGCTAGATAGCATCACCGATGCAATGAATATGGACTTGAATATGGCTGAGATGGCAAGATAGCATCACCGATGCAATGAATATGGACTTGAATATGGATGAGATGGCTAGATAGCATCACCGATGCAATGAATATGGACTAGAATATGGATGAGATGGCAAGATAGCATCACCGATGCAATGAATATGGACTTGAACATGGCTGAGATAGCTAGATAGCATCACAGATGCAATGAATATGGACTTGAATATGGCTGAGATGGCTAGATAGCATCACCGATGCAATGAATATGGACTTGAATATGGCTGAGATGGCTAGATAGCATCACCGATGCAATGAATATGGACTTGAATATGGCTGAGATGGCTAGATGGCATCACCGATGCAATGAATATGGACTTGAATATGGCTGAGATGGCTAGATGGCATCACCGATGCAATGAATATGGACTTGAATATGGCTGAGATGGCTAGATGGCATCACCGATGCAATGAATATGGACTTAAATATGGCTGAGATGGCTAGATAGCATCACCGATGCAATGAATGGACTTGAATGTGGATGAGATGGCTAGATAGCATCATCGATGCAATGAATATGGACTTGAATATGGCTGAGATGGCTAGATGGCATCACCGATGCAATGAATATGGACTTGAATATGGCTGAGACGGGTAGATAGCATCACCGATGCAATGAATATGGATTTGAATATGGCTGAGATGGCAAGATAGCATCACCGATGCAATGAATATGGACTTGAATATGGATGAGATGGCTAGATAGCATCACCGATGCAATGAATATGGACTTGAATATGGCTGAGATGGCTAGATAGCATCACCGATGCAATGAATATGGACTTGAATATGGCTGAGATGGCTAGATGGCATCACCGATGCAATGAATATGGACTTGAATATGGCTGAGATGGCTAGATGGCATCACCGATGCAATGAATATGGACTTGAATATGGCTGAGATGGCTAGATAGCATCACTGATGCAATGAATATGGACTTGAATATGGCTGAGATGGCTAGATAGCATCACCGATGGAATGAATATGGACTTGAATTTGGCTGAGATGGCTAGATGGCATCAACGATGCAATGAACATGGACTTGAATATGGCTGAGATGGCTAGATGGCATCACCGATGCAATGAATATGGACTTGAATATGGCTGAGATGGCTAGATGGCATCACCGATGCAATGAATATGGACTTGAATATGGCTGAGATGGCTAGATAGCATCACCGATGCAATGAATATGGACTTGAATGTGGATGAGATGGCTAGATAGCATCACCGATGCAATGAATATGGACTTGAATATGGCTGAGATGGCTAGATAGCATCACAGATGCAATGAATATGGACTTGAATATGGCTGAGACGGCTAGATAGCATCACAGATGCAATGAATATGGACTTGAATATGGATGAGATGGCTAGATAGCATCACCGAAGCAATGAATATGGACTTGAATATGGCTGAGATGGCTAGATAGCATCACAGATGCAATGAATATGGACTTGAATATGGATGAGATGGCTAGATAGCATCACCGATGCAATGAATATGGACTAGAATATGGATGAGATGGCAAGATAGCATCACCGATGCAATGAATATGGACTTGAATATGGCTGAGATGGATAGATAGCATCACTGATGCAATGAATATGGACTTGAATATGGCTGAGATGGCTAGATGGCATCACCGATGCAATGAATATGGACTTGAATATGGCTGAGATGGCTAGATAGCATCACCGATGCAATGAATATGGACTTGAATGTGGATGAGATGGCTAGATAGCATCACCGATGCAATGAATATGGACTTGAATATGGCTGAGATGGCTAGAGAGCATCACTGATGCAATGAATATGGACTTGAATATGGCTGAGACGGCTAGATAGCATCACCGATGCAATGAATATGGACTTGAATATGGCTGAGATGGCAAGATAGCATCACCGATGCAATGAATATGGACTTGAATATGGATGAGATGGCTAGATAGCATCACCGATGCAATGAATATGGACAAGAATATGGATGAGATGGCAAGTTAGCATCACCGATGCAATGAATATGGACTTGAATATGGATGAGATGGCAAGATAGCATCACTGATGCAATGAATATGGACTTGAATATGGATGAGATGGCTAGATAGCATCACAGATGCAATGAATATGGACTTGAATATGGCTGAGATGGCTAGATAGCATCACCGATGCAATGAATATGGACTTGAATATGGCTGAGATGGCTAGATGGCATCACCGATGCAATGAATATGGACTTGAATATGGCTGAGATGGCTAGATGGCATCACCGATGCAATGAATATGGACTTGAATATGGCTGAGATGGCTAGATAGCATCACCGATGCAATGAATGGACTTGAATGTGGATGAGATGGCTAGATAGCATCACCGATGCAATGAATATGGACTTGAATATGGCTGAGATGGCTAGATGGCATCACCGATGCAATGAATATGGACTTGAATATGGCTGAGATGGCTAGATGGCATCACCGATGCAATGAATATGGACTTGAATTTGGCTGAGATGGCTAGATGGCATCACCGATGCAATGAACATGGACTTGAATATGGCTGAGATGGCTAGATGGCATCACCGATGCAATGAATATGGACTCGAATATGGCTGAGATGGCTAGATGGCATCACCGATGCAATGAATATGGACTTGAATATGGCGGAGACGGGTAGATAGCATCACCGATGCAATGAATGTGGACTTGAATATGGCGGAGATGGCAAGATAGCATCACCGATGCAATGAATATGGACTTGAATATGGATGAGATGGCTAGATAGCATCACCGATGCAATGAATATGGACTTGAATATGGTTGTGATGGCTAGATAGCATCACCGATGCAATGAATATGGACTTGAATGTGGATGAGATGGCTAGATAGCATCACCGATGCAATGAATATGGACTAGAATATGGATGGGATGGCAAGATAGCATCACGGATGCAATGAATATGGACTTGAATATGGCTGACATAGCTAGATAGCATCACTGATGCA
The DNA here is from genome assembly GCF_057233095.1 of Heloderma suspectum. Taxonomy (NCBI): domain Eukaryota; kingdom Metazoa; phylum Chordata; class Lepidosauria; order Squamata; family Helodermatidae; genus Heloderma; species Heloderma suspectum. Next base: position 54,170,361 of record NC_139475.1, read on the forward strand.
ATGAATATGGACTTGAATATGGATGAGATGGCTAGATAGCATCACCGATGCAATGAATATGGACTTGAATATGGCTGAGATGGCTAGATAGCATCACTGATGCAATGAATATGGACTTGAATATGGCTGAGATGGCTAGATAGCATCACCGATGCAATGAATATGGACTTGAGTATGGATGAGATGGCAAGATGGCATCACCGATGCAATGAATATGGACTTGAATGTGGATGAGATGGCTAGATAGCATCATCGATGCAATGAATATGGACTTGAATATGGCTGAGATGGCTAGAGAGCATCACTGATGCAATGAATATGGACTTGAATATGGCTGAGACGGCTAGATGGCATCTCCGATGCAATGAATATGGACTTGAATATGGCTGAGATGGCTAGATGGCATTACCGATGCAATGAATGGACTAGAATGTGGATGAGATGGCTAGATAGCATCACCGATGCAATGAATATGGACTTGAATATGGCTGAGATGGCTAGATGGCATCACCGATGCAATGAATATGGACTTGAATATGGCTGAGACGGGTAGATAGCATCACCGATGCAATGAATATGGACTTGAATATGGCTGAGATGGCAAGAAAGCATCACCGATGCAATGAATATGGACTTGAATATGGCTGAGATGGCTAGATAGCATCACCGATGCAATGAATATGGACTTGAATATGGCTGAGATGGCTAGATAGCATCACCGATGCAATGAATATGGACTTGAATTTCGATGAGATGGCTAGATGGCATCACCGATGCAATGAATATGGACTTGAATATGGCTGAGATGGCTAGATAGCATCACCGATGCAATGAATATGGACTTGAATATGGCTGAGATGGCTAGATAGCATCACCGATGCAATGAATATGGACTTGAATATGGCTGAGATGGCTAGATGGCATCTCCGATGCAATGAATATGGACTTGAATATGGCTGAGATGGCTAGATGGCATCACCGATGCAATGAATGGACTTGAATGTGGATGAGATGGCTAGATAGCATCACCGATGCAATGAATATGGACTTGAATATGGCTGAGATGGCTAGATGGCATCACCGATGCAATGAATATGGACTTGAATATGGCTGAGACGGGTAGATAGCATCACCGATGCAATGAATATGGACTTGAATATGGCTGAGATGGCAAGATAGCATCACCGATGCAATGAATATGGACTTGAATATGGCTGAGATGGCTAGATAGCATCACCGATGCAATGAATATGGACTTGAATATGGCTGAGATGGCTAGATAGCATCACCGATGCAATGAATATGGACTTGAATATGGCTGAGATGGCTAGATGGCATCACCGATGCAATGAATATGGACTTGAATATGGCTGAGACGGCTAGATAGCATCACTGATGCAATGAATATGGACTTGAATATGGCTGAGACGGCTAGATAGCATCACCGATGCAATGAATATGGACTTGAGTATGGATGAGATGGCAAGATAGCATCACCGATGCAATGAATATGGACTTGAATATGGATGAGATGGCTAGATAGCATCACCAATGCAATGAATATGGACTAGAATATGGATGAGATGGCAAGATAGCATCACCGATGCAATGAATATGGACTTGAATATGGCTGAGATGGCTAGATGGCATCACCGATGCAATGAATATGGACTTGAATAAGGCTGAGATGGCTAGATGGCATCACCGATGCAATGAATATGGACTTGAATATGGCTGAGACGGCTAGATAGCATCACCGATGCAATGAATATGGACTTGAATATGGATGAGATGGCAAGACAGCATCACTGATGCAATGAATATGGACTTGAATATGGATGAGATGGCTAGATAGCTGAACCGATGCAATGAATATGGACTTGAATATGGCTGAGATGGCTAGATAGCATCACCGATGCAATGAATATGGACTTGAATGTGGATGAGATGGCTAGATAGCATCACCGATGCAATGAATATGGACTAGAATATGGATGGGATGGCAAGATAGCATCACTGATGCAATGAATATGGACTTGAATATGGCTGACATAGCTAGATAGCATCACTGATGCAATGAATATGGACTTGAATATGGATGAGATGGCTAGATAGCATCACCGATGCAATGAATATGGACTTGAATATGGCTGAGATGGCTAGATAGCATCACTGATGCAATGAATATGGACTTGAATATGGCTGAGATGGCTAGATAGCATCACCGATGCAATGAATATGGACTAGAATATGGATGAGATGGCTAGATGGCATCACCGATGCAATGAATATGGACTTGAATATGGCTGAGATGGCTAGATAGCATCACCGATGCAATGAATATGGACTTGAATGTGGATGAGATGGCTAGATAGCATCACCGATGCAATGAATATGGACTTGAATATGGCAGAGATGGCTAGATAGCATCACCGATGCAATGAATATGGACTTGAATATGGCTGAGATGGCTAGATGGCATCACCGATGCAATGAATATGGACTTGAATATGGCTGAGATGGCTAGATAGCATCACCGATGCAATGAATATGGACTTGATTGTGGATGAGATGGCTAGATGGCATCACCGGTGCAATGAATATGGACTTGAATATGGCTGAGATGGCTAGATAGCATCACCGATGCAATGAATATGGACTTGAATATGGATGAGATGGCTAGATAGCATCACCGATGCAATGAATATGGACTTGAATATGGCTGAGATGGCTAGATGGCATCACCGATGCAATGAATATGGACTTGAATTTGGCTGAGATGGCTAGATGGCATCAACGATGCAATGAACATGGACTTGAATATGGCTGAGATGGCTAGATGGCATCACCGATGCAATGAATATGGACTTGAATATGGCTGAGATGGCTAGATGGCATCACCGATGCAATGAATATGGACTTGAATATGGCTGAGATGGCTAGATAGCATCACCGATGCAATCAATATGGACTTGAATGTGGATGAGATGGCTAGATAGCATCACCGATGCAATGAATATGGACTTGAATATGGCTGAGATGGCTAGAGAGCATCACTGATGCAATGAATATGGACTTGAATATGGCTGAGACGGCTAGATAGCATCACCGATGCAATGAATATGGACTTGAATATGGCTGAGATGGCAAGATAGCATCACCGATGCAATGAATATGGACTTGAATATGGATGAGATGGCTAGATAGCATCACCGATGCAATGAATATGGACTTGAATATGGCTGAGATGGCTAGATAGCATCACCGATGCAATGAATATGGACTTGAATATGGCTGAGATGGCTAGATGGCATCACCGATGCAATGAATATGGACTTGAATATGGCTGAGATGGCTAGATGGCATCACCGATGCAATGAATATGGACTTGAATATGGCTGAGATGGCTAGATGGCATCACCGATGCAATGAATATGGACTTGAATATGGCTGAGATGGCTAGATAGCATCACCGATGCAATGAATGGACTTGAATGTGGCTGAGATGGCAAGATAGCATCACCGATGCAATGAATATGGACTTGAATATGGATGAGATGGCTAGATAGCATCACCGATGCAATGAATATGGACTTGAATATGGCTGAGATGGCTAGATAGCATCACCGATGCAATGAATATGGACTTGAATGTGGATGAGATGGCTAGATAGCATCACCGATGCAATGAATATGGACTAGAATATGGATGGGATGGCAAGATAGCATCACTGATGCAATGAATATGGACTTGAATATGGCTGACATAGCTAGATAGCATCACCGATGCAATGAATATGGACTTGAATATGGATGAGATGGCTAGATAGCATCACCGATGCAATGAATATGGACTTGAATATGGCTGAGATGGCTAGATAGCATCACTGATGCAATGAATATGGACTTGAATATGGCTGAGATGGCTAGATAGCATCACCGATGGAATGAATATGGACTTGAATTTGGCTGAGATGGCTAGATGGCATCAAGGATGCAATGAACATGGACTTGAATATGGCTGAGATGGCTAGATGGCATCACCGATGCAATGAATATGGACTTGAATATGGCTGAGATGGCTAGATGGCATCACCGATGCAATGAATATGGACTTGAATATGGCTGAGATGGCTAGATAGCATCACGGATGCAATGAATATGGACTTGAATATGGCTGAGATGGCTAGATAGCATCACCGATGGAATGAATATGGACTTGAATTTGGCTGAGATGGCTAGATGGCATCAACGATGCAATGAACATGGACTTGAATATGGCTGAGATGGCTAGATGGCATCACCGATGCAATGAATATGGACTTGAATATGGCTGAGATGGCTAGATGGCATCACCGATGCAATGAATATGGACTTGAATATGGCTGAGATGGCTAGATAGCATCACCGATGCAATGAATATGGACTTGAATATGGCTGAGATGGCTAGATAGCATCACCGATGCAATGAATATGGACTTGAATTTCGATGAGATGGCTAGATGGCATCACCGATGCAATGAATATGGACTTGAATATGGCTGAGACGGCTAGATAGCATCACTGATGCAATGAATATGGACTTGAATATGGCTGAGACGGCTAGATAGCATCACCGATGCAATGAATATGGACTTGAGTATGGATGAGATGGCAAGATAGCATCACCGATGCAATGAATATGGACTTGAATATGGATGAGATGGCTAGATAGCATCACCAATGCAATGAATATGGACTAGAATATGGATGAGATGGCAAGATAGCATCACCGATGCAATGAATATGGACTTGAATATGGCTGAGATGGCTAGATGGCATCACCGATGCAATGAATATGGACTTGAATAAGGCTGAGATGGCTAGATGGCATCACCGATGCAATGAATATGGACTTGAATATGGCTGAGACGGCTAGATAGCATCACCGATGCAATGAATATGGACTTGAATATGGATGAGATGGCAAGACAGCATCACTGATGCAATGAATATGGACTTGAATATGGATGAGATGGCTAGATAGCTGAACCGATGCAATGAATATGGACTTGAATATGGCTGAGATGGCTAGATAGCATCACCGATGCAATGAATATGGACTTGAATGTGGATGAGATGGCTAGATAGCATCACCGATGCAATGAATATGGACTAGAATATGGATGGGATGGCAAGATAGCATCACTGATGCAATGAATATGGACTTGAATATGGCTGACATAGCTAGATAGCATCACTGATGCAATGAATATGGACTTGAATATGGATGAGATGGCTAGATAGCATCACCGATGCAATGAATATGGACTTGAATATGGCTGAGATGGCTAGATAGCATCACTGATGCAATCAATATGGACTTGAATATGGCTGAGATGGCTAGATAGCATCACCGATGCAATGAATATGGACTAGAATATGGATGAGATGGCTAGATGGCATCACCGATGCAATGAATATGGACTTGAATATGGCTGAGATGGCTAGATAGCATCACCGATGCAATGAATATGGACTTGAATGTGGATGAGATGGCTAGATAGCATCACCGATGCAATGAATATGGACTTGAATATGGCAGAGATGGCTAGATAGCATCACCGATGCAATGAATATGGACTTGAATATGGCTGAGATGGCTAGATGGCATCACCGATGCAATGAATATGGACTTGAATATGGCTGAGATGGCTAGATAGCATCACCGATGCAATGAATATGGACTTGATTGTGGATGAGATGGCTAGATGGCATCACCGATGCAATGAATATGGACTTGAATATGGCTGAGATGGCTAGATAGCATCACCGATGCAATGAATATGGACTTGAATATGGATGAGATGGCTAGATAGCATCACCGATGCAATGAATATGGACTTGAATATGGCTGAGATGGCTAGATGGCATCACCGATGAAATGAATATGGACTTGAATTTGGCTGAGATGGCTAGATGGCATCAACGATGCAATGAACATGGACTTGAATATGGCTGAGATGGCTAGATGGCATCACCGATGCAATGAATATGGACTTGAATATGGCTGAGATGGCTAGATGGCATCACCGATGCAATGAATATGGACTTGAATATGGCTGAGATGGCTAGATAGCATCACCGATGCAATCAATATGGACTTGAATGTGGATGAGATGGCTAGATAGCATCACCGATGCAATGAATATGGACTTGAATATGGCTGAGATGGCTAGAGAGCATCACTGATGCAATGAATATGGACTTGAATATGGCTGAGACGGCTAGATAGCATCACCGATGCAATGAATATGGACTTGAATATGGCTGAGATGGCAAGATAGCATCACCGATGCAATGAATATGGACTTGAATATGGATGAGATGGCTAGATAGCATCACCGATGCAATGAATATGGACTTGAATATGGCTAAGATGGCTAGATAGCATCACCGATGCAATGAATATGGACTTGAATACGGCTGAGATGGCTAGATGGCATCACCGATGCAATGAATATGGACTTGAATATGGCTGAGATGGCTAGATGGCATCACCGATGCAATGAATATGGACTTGAATATGGCTGAGATGGCTAGATGGCATCACCGATGCAATGAATATGGACTTGAATATGGCTGAGATGGCTAGATAGCATCACCGATGCAATGAATGGACTTGAATGTGGCTGAGATGGCAAGATAGCATCACCGATGCAATGAATATGGACTTGAATATGGATGAGATGGCTAGATAGCATCACCGATGCAATGAATATGGACTTGAATATGGCTGAGATGGCTAGATAGCATCACCGATGCAATGAATATGGACTTGAATGTGGATGAGATGGCTAGATAGCATCACCGATGCAATGAATATGGACTAGAATATGGATGGGATGGCAAGATAGCATCACTGATGCAATGAATATGGACTTGAATATGGCTGACATAGCTAGATAGCATCACCGATGCAATGAATATGGACTTGAATATGGATGAGATGGCTAGATAGCATCACCGATGCAATGAATATGGACTTGAATATGGCTGAGATGGCTAGATAGCATCACTGATGCAATGAATATGGACTTGAATATGGCTGAGATGGCTAGATAGCATCACCGATGGAATGAATATGGACTTGAATTTGGCTGAGATGGCTAGATGGCATCAAGGATGCAATGAACATGGACTTGAATATGGCTGAGATGGCTAGATGGCATCACCGATGCAATGAATATGGACTTGAATATGGCTGAGATGGCTAGATGGCATCACCGATGCAATGAATATGGACTTGAATATGGCTGAGATGGCTAGATAGCATCACAGATGCAATGAATATGGACTTGAATATGGCTGAGACGGCTAGATAGCATCACAGATGCAATGAATATGGACTTGAATATGGATGAGATGGCTAGATAGCATCACCGAAGCAATGAATATGGACTTGAATATGGCTGAGATGGCTAGATAGCATCACTGATGCAATGAATATTAACTTGAATATGGCTGAGACGGCTAGATAGCATCACCGATGCAATGAATATGGACTTGAATATGGCTGAGATGGCAAGATAGCATCAACGATGCAATGAATATGGACTTGAATATGGATGAGATGGCTAGATAGCATCACCGATGCAATGAATATGGACTAGAATATGGATGAGATGGCAAGATAGCATCACCGATGCAATGAATATGGACTTGAATATGGATGAGATGGCAAGATAGCATCACTGATGCAATGAATATGGACTTGAATATGGATGAGATGGCTAGATAGCATCACCGATGCAATGAATATGGACTTGAATATGGCTGAGATGGCTAGATGGCATCACCGATGCAATGAATATGGACTTGAATATGGCTGAGATGGCTAGATGGCATCACCGATGCAATGAATATGGACTTGAATATGGCTGAGATGGCTAGAGGGCATCACCGATGCAATGAATATGGACTTGAATATGGCTGAGATGGCAAGATAGCATCACCGATGCAATGAATATGGACTTGAATATGGCTGAGATGGCTAGATAGCATCACCGATGCAATGAATATGGACTTGAATATGGCTGAGATGGCTAGATAGCATCACCGATGCAATGAATATGGACTTGAATTTCGATGAGATGGCTAGATGGCATCACCGATGCAATGAATATGGACTTGAATATGGCTGAGATGGCAAGATAGCATCACCGATGCAATGAATATGGACTTGAATATCGCTGAGATGGCTAGATAGCATCACCGATGCAATGAATATGGACTTGAATATGGCTGAGATGGCTAGATGGCATCTCCGATGCAATGAATATGGACTTGAATATGGCTGAGATGGCTAGATGGCATCACCGATGCAATGAATGGACTTGAATGTGGATGAGATGGCTAGATAGCATCACCGATGCAATGAATATGGACTTGAATATGGCTGAGATGGCTAGATGGCATCACCGATGCAATGAATATGGACTTGAATATGGCTGAGACGGGTAGATAGCATCACCGATGCAATGAATATGGACTTGAATATGGCTGAGATGGCAAGATAGCATCACCGATGCAATGAATATGGACTTGAATATGGCTGAGATGGCTAGATAGCATCACCGATGCAATGAATATGGACTTGAATATGGCTGAGATGGCTAGATAGCATCACCGATGCAATGAATATGGACTTGAATTTCGATGAGATGGCTAGATGGCATCACCGATGCAATGAATATGGACTTGAATATGGCTGAGATGGCTAGATAGCATCACTGATGCAATGAATATGGACTTGAATATGGCTGAGACGGCTAGATAGCATCACCGATGCAATGAATATGGACTTGAGTATGGATGAGATGGCAAGATAGCATCACCGATGCAATGAATATGGACTTGAATATGGATGAGATGGCAAGACAGCATCACTGATGCAATGAATATGGACTTGAATATGGATGAGATGGCTAGATAGCTGAACCGATGCAATGAATATGGACTTGAATATGGCTGAGATGGCTAGATAGCATCACCGATGCAATGAATATGGACTTGAATGTGGATGAGATGGCTAGATAGCATCACCGATGCAATGAATATGGACTAGAATATGGATGGGATGGCAAGATAGCATCACTGATGCAATGAATATGGACTTGAATATGGCTGACATAGCTAGATAGCATCACTGATGCAATGAATATGGACTTGAATATGGATGAGATGGCTAGATAGCATCACCGATGCAATGAATATGGACTTGAATATGGCTGAGATGGCTAGATAGCATCACTGATGCAATGAATATGGACTTGAATATGGCTGAGATGGCTAGATAGCATCACCGATGCAATGAATATGGACTAGAATATGGATGAGATGGCTAGATGGCATCACCGATGCAATGAATATGGACTTGAATATGGCTGAGATGGCTAGATAGCATCACCGATGCAATGAATATGGACTTGAAAGTGGATGAGATGGCTAGATAGCATCACCGATGCAATGAATATGGACTTGAATATGGCAGAGATGGCTAGATAGCATCACCGATGCAATGAATATGGACTTGAATATGGCTGAGATGGCTAGATGGCATCACCGATGCAATGAATATGGACTTGAATATGGCTGAGATGGCTAGATAGCATCACCGATGCAATGAATATGGACTTGATTGTGGATGAGATGGCTAGATGGCATCACCGATGCAATGAATATGGACTTGAATATGGCTGAGATGGCTAGATAGCATCACCGATGCAATGAATATGGACTTGAATATGGATGAGATGGCTAGATAGCATCACCGATGCAATGAATATGGACTTGAATATGGCTGAGACGGCTAGATGGCATCACCGATGCAATGAATATGGACTTGAATTTGGCTGAGATGGCTAGATGGCATCAATGATGCAATGAACATGGACTTGAATATGGCTGAGATGGCTAGATGGCATCACCGATGCAATGAATATGGACTTGAATATGGCTGAGATGGCTAGATAGCATCACCGATGCAATGAATATGGACTTGAATATGGCTGAGATGGCTAGATGGCATCACCGATGCAATGAATATGGACTTGAATATGGCTGAGATGGCTAGATGGCATCACCGATGCAATGAATATGGACTTGAATATGGCTGAGATGGCTAGATGGCATCACCGATGCAATGAATATGGACTTGAATATGGCTGAGATGGCTAGATAGCATCACCGATGCAATGAATGGACTTGAATGTGGCTGAGATGGCAAGATAGCATCACCGATGCAATGAATATGGACTTGAATATGGATGAGATGGCTAGATAGCATCACCGATGCAATGAATATGGACTTGAATATGGCTGAGATGGCTAGATAGCATCACCGATGCAATGAATATGGACTTGAATGTGGATGAGATGGCTAGATAGCATCACCGATGCAATGAATATGGACTAGAATATGGATGGGATGGCAAGATAGCATCACTGATGCAATGAATATGGACTTGAATATGGCTGACATAGCTAGATAGCATCACCGATGCAATGAATATGGACTTGAATATGGATGAGATGGCTAGATAGCATCACCGATGCAATGAATATGGACTTGAATATGGCTGAGATGGCTAGATAGCATCACTGATGCAATGAATATGGACTTGAATATGGCTGAGATGGCTAGATAGCATCACCGATGGAATGAATATGGACTTGAATTTGGCTGAGATGGCTAGGTGGCATCAAGGATGCAATGAACATGGACTTGAATATGGCTGAGATGGCTAGATGGCATCACCGATGCAATGAATATGGACTTGAATATGGCTGAGATGGCTAGATGGCATCACCGATGCAATGAATATGGACTTGAATATGGCTGAGATGGCTAGATAGCATCACGGATGCAATGAATATGGACTTGAATATGGCTGAGATGGCTAGATAGCATCACCGATGGAATGAATATGGACTTGAATTTGGCTGAGATGGCTAGATGGCATCAACGATGCAATGAACATGGACTTGAATATGGCTGAGATGGCTAGATGGCATCACCGATGCAATGAATATGGACTTGAATATGGCTGAGATGGCTAGATGGCATCACCGATGCAATGAATATGGACTTGAATATGGCTGAGATGGCTAGATAGCATCACCGATGCAATGAATATGGACTTGAATGTGGATGAGATGGCTAGATAGCATCACCGATGCAATGAATATGGACTTGAATATGGCTGAGATGGCTAGATAGCATCACAGATGCAATGAATATGGACTTGAATATGGCTGAGATGGCTAGATAGCATCACAGATGCAATGAATATGGACTTGAATATGGATGAGATGGCTAGATAGCATCACCGAAGCAATGAATATGGACTTGAATATGGCTGAGATGGCTAGATAGCATCACAGATGCAATGAATATGGACTTGAATATGGATGAGATGGCTAGATAGCATCACCGATGCAATGAATATGGACTAGAATATGGATGAGATGGCAAGATAGCATCACCGATGCAATGAATATGGACTTGAATATGGCTGAGATGGATAGATAGCATCACTGATGCAATGAATATGGACTTGAATATGGCTGAGATGGCTAGATGGCATCACCGATGCAATGAATATGGACTTGAATATGGCTGAGATGGCTAGATAGCATCACCGATGCAATGAATATGGACTTGAATGTGGATGAGATGGCTAGATAGCATCACCGATGCAATGAATATGGACTTGAATATGGCTGAGATGGCTAGATAGCATCACTGATGCAATGAATATTAACTTGAATATGGCTGAGACGGCTAGATAGCATCACCGATGCAATGAATATGGACTTGAATATGGCTGAGATGGCAAGATAGCATCAACGATGCAATGAATATGGACTTGAATATGGATGAGATGGCTAGATAGCATCACCGATGCAATGAATATGGACTAGAATATGGATGAGATGGCAAGATAGCATCACCGATGCAATGAATATGGACTTGAATATGGATGAGATGGCAAGATAGCATCACTGATGCAATGAATATGGACTTGAATATGGATGAGATGGCTAGATAGCATCACCGATGCAATGAATATGGACTTTAATATGGCTGAGATGGCTAGATGGCATCACCGATGCAATGAATATGGACTTGAATATGGCTGAGATGGCTAGATGGCATCACCGATGCAATGAATATGGACTTGAATATGGCTGAGATGGCTAGATGGCATCACCGATGCAATGAATATGGACTTGAATATGGCTGAGATGGCAAGATAGCATCACCGATGCAATGAATATGGACTTGAATATGGCTGAGATGGCTAGATAGCATCACCGATGCAATGAATATGGACTTGAATATGGCTGAGATGGCTAGATAGCATCACCGATGCAATGAATATGGACTTGAATTTCGATGAGATGGCTAGATGGCATCACCGATGCAATGAATATGGACTTGAATATGGCTGAGATGGCTAGATAGCATCACCGATGCAATGAATATGGACTTGAATATGGCTGAGATGGCTAGATAGCATCACCGATGCAATGAATATGGACTTGAATATGGCTGAGATGGCTAGATGGCATCTCCGATGCAATGAATATGGACTTGAATATGGCTGAGATGGCTAGATGGCATCACCGATGCAATGAATGGACTTGAATGTGGATGAGATGGCTAGATAGCATCACCGATGCAATGAATATGGACTTGAATATGGCTGAGATGGCTAGATGGCATCACCGATGCAATGAATATGGACTTGAATATGGCTGAGACGGGTAGATAGCATCACCGATGCAATGAATATGGACTTGAATATGGCTGAGATGGCAAGATAGCATCACCGATGCAATGAATATGGACTTGAATATGGCTGAGAGGGCTAGATAGCATCACCGATGCAATGAATATGGACTTGAATATGGCTGAGATGGCTAGATAGCATCACCGATGCAATGAATATGGACTTGAATTTCGATGAGATGGCTAGATGGCATCACCGATGCAATGAATATGGACTTGAATATGGCTGAGATGGCTAGATAGCATCACTGATGCAATGAATATGGACTTGAATATGGCTGAGATGGCTAGATAGCATCACCGAAGCAATGAATATGGACTTGAGTATGGATGAGATGGCAAGATAGCATCACCGATGCAATGAATATGGACTTGAATATGGATGAGATGGCTAGATAGCATCACCGATGCAATGAATATGGACTAGAATATGGATGAGATGGCAAGATAGCATCACCGATGCAATGAATGGACTTGAATGTGGATGAGATGGCTAGATAGCATCACCGATGCAATGAATATGGACTTGAATATGGCTGAGATGGCTAGATGGCATCACCGATGCAATGAATATGGACTTGAATATGGCTGAGACGGGTAGATAGCATCACCGATGCAATGAATATGGACTTGAATATGGCTGAGATGGCAAGATAGCATCACCGATGCAATGAATATGGACTTGAATATGGCTGAGATGGCTAGATAGCATCACCGATGCAATGAATATGGACTTGAATATGGCTGAGATGGCTAGATAGCATAACCAATGCAATGAATATGGACTTGAATTTCGATGAGATGGCTAGATGGCATCACCGATGCAATGAATATGGACTTGAATATGGCTGAGATGGCTAGATAGCATCACTGATGCAATGAATATGGACTTGAATATGGCTGAGACGGCTAGATAGCATCACCGAAGCAATGAATATGGACTTGAGTATGGATGAGATGGCAAGATAGCATCACCGATGCAATGAATATGGACTTGAATATGGATGAGATGGCTAGATAGCATCACCGATGCAATGAATATGGACTAGAATATGGATGAGATGGCAAGATAGCATCACCGATGCAATGAATATGGACTTGAATATGGCTGAGATGGCTAGATGGCATCACCGATGCAATGAATATGGACTTGAATAAGGCTGAGATGGCTAGATGGCATCACCGATGCAATGAATATGGACTTGAATATGGCTGAGACGGCTAGATAGCATCACCGATGCAATGAATATGGACTTGAATATGGATGAGATGGCAAGATAGCATCACCGATGCAATGAATATGGACTTGAATATGGATGAGATGGCTAGATAGCTGAACCGATGCAATGAATATGGTCTTGAATATGGCTGAGATGGCTAGATAGCATCACCGATGCAATGAATATGGACTTGAATGTGGATGAGATGGCTAGATAGTATCACCGATGCAATGAATATGGACTTGAATATGGCTGAGATGGCTAGATGGCATCTCCGATGCAATGAATATGGACTTGAATATGGCTGAGATGGCTAGATGGCATCACCGATGCAATGAATGGACTTGAATGTGGATGAGATGGCTAGATAGCATCACCGATGCAATGAATATGGACTTGAATATGGCTGAGATGGCTAGATGGCATCACCGATGCAATGAATATGGACTTGAATATGGCTGAGACGGGTAGATAGCATCACCGATGCAATGAATATGGACTTGAATATGGCTGAGATGGCAAGATAGCATCACCGATGCAATGAATATGGACTTGAATATGGCTGAGAGGGCTAGATAGCATCACCGATGCAATGAATATGGACTTGAATATGGCTGAGATGGCTAGATAGCATCACCGATGCAATGAATATGGACTTGAATTTCGATGAGATGGCTAGATGGCATCACCGATGCAATGAATATGGACTTGAATATGGCTGAGATGGCTAGATAGCATCACTGATGCAATGAATATGGACTTGAATATGGCTGAGACGGCTAGATAGCATCACCGAAGCAATGAATATGGACTTGAGTATGGATGAGATGGCAAGATAGCATCACCGATGCAATGAATATGGACTTGAATATGGATGAGATGGCTAGATAGCATCACCGATGCAGTGAATATGGACTAGAATATGGATGAGATGGCAAGATAGCATCACCGATGCAATGAATGGACTTGAATGTGGATGAGATGGCTAGATAGCATCACCGATGCAATGAATATGGACTTGAATATGGCTGAGATGGCTAGATGGCATCACCGATGCAATGAATATGGACTTGAATATGGCTGAGACGGGTAGATAGCATCACCGATGCAATGAATATGGACTTGAATATGGCTGAGATGGCAAGATAGCATCACCGATGCAATGAATATGGACTTGAATATGGCTGAGATGGCTAGATAGCATCACCGATGCAATGAATATGGACTTGAATATGGCTGAGATGGCTAGATAGCATCACCGATGCAATGAATATGGACTTGAATTTCGATGAGATGGCTAGATGGCATCACCGATGCAATGAATATGGACTTGAATATGGCTGAGATGGCTAGATAGCATCACTGATGCAATGAATATGGACTTGAATATGGCTGAGACGGCTAGATAGCATCACCGAAGCAATGAATATGGACTTGAGTATGGATGAGATGGCAAGATAGCATCACCGATGCAATGAATATGGACTTGAATATGGATGAGATGGCTAGATAGCATCACCGATGCAATGAATATGGACTAGAATATGGATGAGATGGCAAGATAGCATCACCGATGCAATGAATATGGACTTGAATATGGCTGAGATGGCTAGATGGCATCACCGATGCAATGAATATGGACTTGAATAAGGCTGAGATGGCTAGATGGCATCACCGATGCAATGAATATGTACTTGAATATGGCTGAGACGGCTAGATAGCATCACCGATGCAATGAATATGGACTTGAATATGGATGAGATGGCAAGATAGCATCACCGATGCAATGAATATGGACTTGAATATGGATGAGATGGCTAGATAGCTGAACCGATGCAATGAATATGGTCTTGAATATGGCTGAGATGGCTAGATAGCATCACCGATGCAATGAATATGGACTTGAATGTGGATGAGATGGCTAGATAGTATCACCGATGCAATGAATATGGACTAGAATATGGATGGGATGGCAAGATAGCATCACTGATGCAATGAATATGGACTTGAATATGGCTGACATAGCTAGATAGCATCACTGATGCAATGAATATGGACTTGAATATGGATGAGATGGCTAGATAGCATCACCGATGCAATGAATATGGACTTGAATATGGCTGAGATGGCTAGATGGCATCACCGATGTAATGAATATGGACTTGAATATGGCTGAGATGGCTAGATAGCATCACCGATGCAATGAATATGGACTTGAATGTGGATGAGATGGCTAGATAGCATCACCGATGCAATGAATATGGACTTGAATATGGCTGAGATGGCTAGATAGCATCACAGATGCAATGAATATGGCCTTGAATATGGCTGAGACGGCTAGATAGCATCACAGATGCAATGAATATGGACTTGAATATGGATGAGATGGCTAGATAGCATCACCGAAGCAATGAATATGGACTTGAATATGGCTGAGATGGCTAGATAGCATCACAGATGCAATGAATATGGACTTGAATATGGATGAGATGGCTAGATAGCATCACCGATGCAATGAATATGGACTAGAATATGGATGAGATGGCAAGATAGCATCACCGATGCAATGAATATGGACTTGAATATGGCTGAGATGGATAGATAGCATCACTGATGCAATGAATATGGACTTGAATATGGCTGAGATGGCTAGATGGCATCACCGATGCAATGAATATGGACTTGAATATGGCTGAGATGGCTAGATAGCATCACCGATGCAATGAATATGGACTTGAATATGGCTGAGATGGCTAGATAGCATCACCGATGCAATGAATATGGACTTGAATATGGCTGAGATGGCTAGATGGCATCACCGATGCAATGAATATGGACTTGAATATGGCTGAGATGGCTAGATGGCATCACCGATGCAATGAATATGGACTTGAATATGGCTGAGATGGCTAGATGGCATCACCGATGCAATGAATATGGACTTGAATATGGCTGAGATGGCTAGATAGCATCACCGATGCAATGAATGGACTTGAATGTGGCTGAGATGGCAAGATAGCATCACCGATGCAATGAATATGGACTTGAATATGGATGAGATGGCTAGATAGCATCACCGATGCAATGAATATGGACTTGAATATGGCTGAGATGGCTAGATAGCATCACCGATGCAATGAATATGGACTTGAATGTGGATGAGATGGCTAGATAGCATCACCGATGCAATGAATATGGACTAGAATATGGATGGGATGGCAAGATAGCATCACTGATGCAATGAATATGGACTTGAATATGGCTGACATAGCTAGATAGCATCACCGATGCAATGAATATGGACTTGAATATGGATGAGATGGCTAGATAGCATCACCGATGCAATGAATATGGACTTGAATATGGCTGAGATGGCTAGATAGCATCACTGATGCAATGAATATGGACTTGAATATGGCTGAGATGGCTAGATAGCATCACCGATGGAATGAATATGGACTTGAATTTGGCTGAGATGGCTAGATGGCATCAAGGATGCAATGAACATGGACTTGAATATGGCTGAGATGGCTAGATGGCATCACCGATGCAATGAATATGGACTTGAATATGGCTGAGATGGCTAGATGGCATCACCGATGCAATGAATATGGACTTGAATATGGCTGAGATGGCTAGATAGCATCACGGATGCAATGAATATGGACTTGAATATGGCTGAGATGGCTAGATAGCATCACCGATGGAATGAATATGGACTTGAATTTGGCTGAGATGGCTAGATGGCATCAACGATGCAATGAACATGGACTTGAATATGGCTGAGATGGCTAGATGGCATCACCGATGCAATGAATATGGACTTGAATATGGCTGAGATGGCTAGATGGCATCACCGATGCAATGAATATGGACTTGAATATGGCTGAGATGGCTAGATAGCATCACCGATGCAATGAATATGGACTTGAATGTGGATGAGATGGCTAGATAGCATCACCGATGCAATGAATATGGACTTGAATATGGCTGAGATGGCTAGATAGCATCACAGATGCAATGAATATGGACTTGAATATGGCTGAGATGGCTAGATAGCATCACAGATGCAATGAATATGGACTTGAATATGGATGAGATGGCTAGATAGCATCACCGAAGCAATGAATATGGACTTGAATATGGCTGAGATGGCTAGATAGCATCACAGATGCAATGAATATGGACTTGAATATGGATGAGATGGCTAGATAGCATCACCGATGCAATGAATATGGACTAGAATATGGATGAGATGGCAAGATAGCATCACCGATGCAATGAATATGGACTTGAATATGGCTGAGATGGATAGATAGCATCACTGATGCAATGAATATGGACTTGAATATGGCTGAGTTGGCTAGATGGCATCACCGATGCAATGAATATGGACTTGAATATGGCTGAGATGGCTAGATAGCATCACCGATGCAATGAATATGGACTTGAATGTGGATGAGATGGCTAGATAGCATCACCGATGCAATGAATATGGACTTGAATATGGCTGAGATGGCTAGATAGCATCACTGATGCAATGAATATTAACTTGAATATGGCTGAGACGGCTAGATAGCATCACCGATGCAATGAATATGGACTTGAATATGGCTGAGATGGCAAGATAGCATCAACGATGCAATGAATATGGACTTGAATATGGATGAGATGGCTAGATAGCATCACCGATGCAATGAATATGGACTAGAATATGGATGAGATGGCAAGATAGCATCACCGATGCAATGAATATGGACTTGAATATGGATGAGATGGCAAGATAGCATCACTGATGCAATGAATATGGACTTGAATATGGATGAGATGGCTAGATAGCATCACCGATGCAATGAATATGGACTTGAATATGGCTGAGATGGCTAGATGGCATCACCGATGCAATGAATATGGACTTGAATATGGCTGAGATGGCTAGATGGCATCACCGATGCAATGAATATGGACTTGAATATGGCTGAGATGGCTAGATGGCATCACCGATGCAATGAATATGGACTTGAATATGGCTGAGATGGCAAGATAGCATCACCGATGCAATGAATATGGACTTGAATATGGCTGAGATGGCTAGATAGCATCACCGATGCAATGAATATGGACTTGAATATGGCTGAGATGGCTAGATAGCATCACCGATGCAATGAATATGGACTTGAATTTCGATGAGATGGCTAGATGGCATCACCGATGCAATGAATATGGACTTGAATATGGCTGAGATGGCTAGATAGCATCACCGATGCAATGAATATGGACTTGAATATGGCTGAGATGGCTAGATAGCATCACCGATGCAATGAATATGGACTTGAATATGGCTGAGATGGCTAGATGGCATCTCCGATGCAATGAATATGGACTTGAATATGGCTGAGATGGCTAGATGGCATCACCGATGCAATGAATGGACTTGAATGTGGATGAGATGGCTAGATAGCATCACCGATGCAATGAATATGGACTTGAATATGGCTGAGATGGCTAGATGGCATCACCGATGCAATGAATATGGACTTGAATATGGCTGAGACGGGTAGATAGCATCACCGATGCAATGAATATGGACTTGAATATGACTGAGATGGCAAGATAGCATCACCGATGCAATGAATATGGACTTGAATATGGCTGAGAGGGCTAGATAGCATCACCGATGCAATGAATATGGACTTGAATATGGCTGAGATGGCTAGATAGCATCACCGATGCAATGAATATGGACTTGAATTTCGATGAGATGGCTAGATGGCATCACCGATGCAATGAATATGGACTTGAATATGGCTGAGATGGCTAGATAGCATCACTGATGCAATGAATATGGACTTGAATATGGCTGAGACGGCTAGATAGCATCACCGAAGCAATGAATATGGACTTGAGTATGGATGAGATGGCAAGATAGCATCACCGATGCAATGAATATGGACTTGAATATGGATGAGATGGCTAGATAGCATCACCGATGCAATGAATATGGACTAGAATATGGATGAGATGGCAAGATAGCATCACCGATGCAATGAATGGACTTGAATGTGGATGAGATGGCTAGATAGCATCACCGATGCAATGAATATGGACTTGAATATGGCTGAGATGGCTAGATGGCATCACCGATGCAATGAATATGGACTTGAATATGGCTGAGACGGGTAGATAGCATCACCGATGCAATGAATATGGACTTGAATATGGCTGAGATGGCAAGATAGCATCACCGATGCAATGAATATGGACTTGAATATGGCTGAGATGGCTAGATAGCATCACCGATGCAATGAATATGGACTTGAATATGGCTGAGATGGCTAGATAGCATCACCGATGCAATGAATATGGACTTGAATTTCGATGAGATGGCTAGATGGCATCACCGATGCAATGAATATGGACTTGAATATGGCTGAGATGGCTAGATAGCATCACTGATGCAATGAATATGGACTTGAATATGGCTGAGACGGCTAGATAGCATCACCGAAGCAATGAATATGGACTTGAGTATGGATGAGATGGCAAGATAGCATCACCGATGCAATGAATATGGACTTGAATATGGATGAGATGGCTAGATAGCATCACCGATGCAATGAATATGGACTAGAATATGGATGAGATGGCAAGATAGCATCACCGATGCAATGAATATGGACTTGAATATGGCTGAGATGGCTAGATGGCATCACCGATGCAATGAATATGGACTTGAATAAGGCTGAGATGGCTAGATGGCATCACCGATGCAATGAATATGGACTTGAATATGGCTGAGACGGCTAGATAGCATCACCGATGCAATGAATATGGACTTGAATATGGATGAGATGGCAAGATAGCATCACCGATGCAATGAATATGGACTTGAATATGGATGAGATGGCTAGATAGCTGAACCGATGCAATGAATATGGTCTTGAATATGGCTGAGATGGCTAGATAGCATCACCGATGCAATGAATATGGACTTGAATGTGGATGAGATGGCTAGATAGTATCACCGATGCAATGAATATGGACTAGAATATGGATGGGATGGCAAGATAGCATCACTGATGCAATGAATATGGACTTGAATATGGCTGACATAGCTAGATAGCATCACTGATGCAATGAATATGGACTTGAATATGGATGAGATGGCTAGATAGCATCACCGATGCAATGAATATGGACTTGAATATGGCTGAGATGGCTAGATGGCATCACTGATGTAATGAATATGGACTTGAATATGGCTGAGATGGCTAGATAGCATCACCGATGCAATGAATATGGACTTGAATGTGGATGAGATGGCTAGATAGCATCACCGATGCAATGAATATGGACTTGAATATGGCTGAGATGGCTAGATAGCATCACAGATGCAATGAATATGGCCTTGAATATGGCTGAGACGGCTAGATAGCATCACAGATGCAATGAATATGGACTTGAATATGGATGAGATGGCTAGATAGCATCACCGAAGCAATGAATATGGACTTGAATATGGCTGAGATGGCTAGATAGCATCACAGATGCAATGAATATGGACTTGAATATGGATGAGATGGCTAGATAGCATCACCGATGCAATGAATATGGACTAGAATATGGATGAGATGGCAAGATAGCATCACCGATGCAATGAATATGGACTTGAATATGGCTGAGATGGATAGATAGCATCACTGATGCAATGAATATGGACTTGAATATGGCTGAGATGGCTAGATGGCATCACCGATGCAATGAATATGGACTTGAATATGGCTGAGATGGCTAGATAGCATCACCGATGCAATGAATATGGACTTGAATGTGGATGAGATGGCTAGATAGCATCACCGATGCAATGAATATGGACTTGAATATGGCTGAGATGGCTAGATAGCATCACTGATGCAATGAATATGGACTTGAATATGGCTGAGATGGCAAGATGACATCACCGATGCAATGAATATGGACTTGAATTTGGCTGAGATGGCTAGATGGCATCACCGATGCAATGAATATGGACTTGAATATGGCTGAGATGGCTAGATAGCATCACCGATGCAATGAATATGGACTTGAATGTGGATGAGATGGCTAGATAGCATCACCGATGCAATGAATATGGACTTGAATGTGGATGAGATGGCTAGATAGCATCACCGATGCAATGAATATGGACTTGAATATGGCTGAGATGGCAAGATGACATCACCGATGCAATGAATATGGACTTGAATTTGGCTGAGATGGCTAGATGGCATCAACGATGCAATGAACATGGACTTGAATATGGCTGAGATGGCTAGATGGCATCACCGATGCAATGAATATGGACTTGAATATGGCTGAGATGGCTAGATGGCATCACCGATGCAATGAATATGGACTTGAATATGGCTGAGATGGCTAGATAGCATCACCGATGCAATGAATATGGACTTGAATGTGGATGAGATGGCTAGATAGCATCACCGATGCAATCAATATGGACTTGAATGTGGATGAGATGGCTAGATAGCATCACCGATGCAATGAATATGGACTTGAATATGGCTGAGATGGCTAGAGAGCATCACTGATGCAATGAATATGGACTTGAATATGGCTGAGACGGCTAGATAGCATCACCGATGCAATGAATATGGACTTGAATATGGCTGAGATGGCAAGATAGCATCACCGATGCAATGAATATGGACTTGAATATGGATGAGATGGCTAGATAGCATCACCGATGCAATGAATATGGACTTGAATATGGCTAAGATGGCTAGATAGCATCACCGATGCAATGAATATGGACTTGAATACGGCTGAGATGGCTAGATGGCATCACCGATGCAATGAATATGGACTTGAATATGGCTGAGATGGCTAGATGGCATCACCGATGCAATGAATATGGACTTGAATATGGCTGAGATGGCTAGATGGCATCACCGATGCAATGAATATGGAGTTGAATATGGCTGAGATGGCTAGATAGCATCACCGATGCAATGAATGGACTTGAATGTGGCTGAGATGGCAAGATAGCATCACCGATGCAATGAATATGGACTTGAATATGGATGAGATGGCTAGATAGCATCACCGATGCAATGAATATGGACTTGAATATGGCTGAGATGGCTAGATAGCATCACCGATGCAATGAATATGGACTTGAATGTGGATGAGATGGCTAGATAGCATCACCGATGCAATGAATATGGACTAGAATATGGATGGGATGGCAAGATAGCATCACTGATGCAATGAATATGGACTTGAATATGGCTGACATAGCTAGATAGCATCACCGATGCAATGAATATGGACTTGAATATGGATGAGATGGCTAGATAGCATCACCGATGCAATGAATATGGACTTGAATATGGCTGAGATGGCTAGATAGCATCACTGATGCAATGAATATGGACTTGAATATGGCTGAGATGGCTAGATAGCATCACCGATGGAATGAATATGGACTTGAATTTGGCTGAGATGGCTAGATGGCATCAAGGATGCAATGAACATGGACTTGAATATGGCTGAGATGGCTAGATGGCATCACCGATGCAATGAATATGGACTTGAATATGGCTGAGATGGCTAGATGGCATCACCGATGCAATGAATATGGACTTGAATATGGCTGAGATGGCTAGATAGCATCACAGATGCAATGAATATGGACTTGAATATGGCTGAGACGGCTAGATAGCATCACAGATGCAATGAATATGGACTTGAATATGGATGAGATGGCTAGATAGCATCACCGAAGCAATGAATATGGACTTGAATATGGCTGAGATGGCTAGATAGCATCACTGATGCAATGAATATTAACTTGAATATGGCTGAGACGGCTAGATAGCATCACCGATGCAATGAATATGGACTTGAATATGGCTGAGATGGCAAGATAGCATCAACGATGCAATGAATATGGACTTGAATATGGATGAGATGGCTAGATAGCATCACCGATGCAATGAATATGGACTAGAATATGGATGAGATGGCAAGATAGCATCACCGATGCAATGAATATGGACTTGAATATGGATGAGATGGCAAGATAGCATCACTGATGCAATGAATATGGACTTGAATATGGATGAGATGGCTAGATAGCATCACCGATGCAATGAATATGGACTTGAATATGGCTGAGATGGCTAGATGGCATCACCGATGCAATGAATATGGACTTGAATATGGCTGAGATGGCTAGATGGCATCACCGATGCAATGAATATGGACTTGAATATGGCTGAGATGGCTAGAGGGCATCACCGATGCAATGAATATGGACTTGAATATGGCTGAGATGGCAAGATAGCATCACCGATGCAATGAATATGGACTTGAATATGGCTGAGATGGCTAGATAGCATCACCGATGCAATGAATATGGACTTGAATATGGCTGAGATGGCTAGATAGCATCACCGATGCAATGAATATGGACTTGAATTTCGATGAGATGGCTAGATGGCATCACCGATGCAATGAATATGGACTTGAATATGGCTGAGATGGCAAGATAGCATCACCGATGCAATGAATATGGACTTGAATATCGCTGAGATGGCTAGATAGCATCACCGATGCAATGAATATGGACTTGAATATGGCTGAGATGGCTAGATGGCATCTCCGATGCAATGAATATGGACTTGAATATGGCTGAGATGGCTAGATGGCATCACCGATGCAATGAATGGACTTGAATGTGGATGAGATGGCTAGATAGCATCACCGATGCAATGAATATGGACTTGAATATGGCTGAGATGGCTAGATGGCATCACCGATGCAATGAATATGGACTTGAATATGGCTGAGACGGGTAGATAGCATCACCGATGCAATGAATATGGACTTGAATATGGCTGAGATGGCAAGATAGCATCACCGATGCAATGAATATGGACTTGAATATGGCTGAGATGGCTAGATAGCATCACCGATGCAATGAATATGGACTTGAATATGGCTGAGATGGCTAGATAGCATCACCGATGCAATGAATATGGACTTGAATTTCGATGAGATGGCTAGATGGCATCACCGATGCAATGAATATGGACTTGAATATGGCTGAGATGGCTAGATAGCATCACTGATGCAATGAATATGGACTTGAATATGGCTGAGACGGCTAGATAGCATCACCGATGCAATGAATATGGACTTGAGTATGGATGAGATGGCAAGATAGCATCACCGATGCAATGAATATGGACTTGAATATGGATGAGATGGCAAGACAGCATCACTGATGCAATGAATATGGACTTGAATATGGATGAGATGGCTAGATAGCTGAACCGATGCAATGAATATGGACTTGAATATGGCTGAGATGGCTAGATAGCATCACCGATGCAATGAATATGGACTTGAATGTGGATGAGATGGCTAGATAGCATCACCGATGCAATGAATATGGACTAGAATATGGATGGGATGGCAAGATAGCATCACTGATGCAATGAATATGGACTTGAATATGGCTGACATAGCTAGATAGCATCACTGATGCAATGAATATGGACTTGAATATGGATGAGATGGCTAGATAGCATCACCGATGCAATGAATATGGACTTGAATATGGCTGAGATGGCTAGATAGCATCACTGATGCAATGAATATGGACTTGAATATGGCTGAGATGGCTAGATAGCATCACCGATGCAATGAATATGGACTAGAATATGGATGAGATGGCTAGATGGCATCACCGATGCAATGAATATGGACTTGAATATGGCTGAGATGGCTAGATAGCATCACCGATGCAATGAATATGGACTTGAATGTGGATGAGATGGCTAGATAGCATCACCGATGCAATGAATATGGACTTGAATATGGCAGAGATGGCTAGATAGTATCACCGATGCAATGAATATGGACTTGAATATGGCTGAGATGGCTAGATGGCATCACCGATGCAATGAATATGGACTTGAATATGGCTGAGATGGCTAGATAGCATCACCGATGCAATGAATATGGACTTGATTGTGGATGAGATGGCTAGATGGCATCACCGATGCAATGAATATGGACTTGAATATGGCTGAGATGGCTAGATAGCATCACCGATGCAATGAATATGGACTTGAATATGGATGAGATGGCTAGATAGCATCACCGATGCAATGAATATGGACTTGAATATGGCTGAGATGGCTAGATGGCATCACCGATGCAATGAATATGGACTTGAATTTGGCTGAGATGGCTAGATGGCATCAACGATGCAATGAACATGGACTTGAATATGGCTGAGATGGCTAGATGGCATCACCGATGCAATGAATATGGACTTGAATATGGCTGAGATGGCTAGATGGCATCACCGATGCAATGAATATGGACTTGAATATGGCTGAGATGGCTAGATAGCATCACCGATGCAATCAATATGGACTTGAATGTGGATGAGATGGCTAGATAGCATCACCGATGCAATGAATATGGACTTGAATATGGCTGAGATGGCTAGAGAGCATCACTGATGCAATGAATATGGACTTGAATATGGCTGAGACGGCTAGATAGCATCACCGATGCAATGAATATGGACTTGAATATGGCTGAGATGGCAAGATAGCATCACCGATGCAATGAATATGGACTTGAATATGGATGAGATGGCTAGATAGCATCACCGATGCAATGAATATGGACTTGAATATGGCTGAGATGGCTAGATAGCATCACCGATGCAATGAATATGGACTTGAATATGGCTGAGATGGCTAGATGGCATCACCGATGCAATGAATATGGACTTGAATATGGCTGAGATGGCTAGATGGCATCACCGATGCAATGAATATGGACTTGAATATGGCTGAGATGGCTAGATGGCATCACCGATGCAATGAATATGGACTTGAATATGGCTGAGATGGCTAGATAGCATCACCGATGCAATGAATGGACTTGAATGTGGCTGAGATGGCAAGATAGCATCACCGATGCAATGAATATGGACTTGAATATGGATGAGATGGCTAGATAGCATCACCGATGCAATGAATATGGACTTGAATATGGCTGAGATGGCTAGATAGCATCACCGATGCAATGAATATGGACTTGAATGTGGATGAGATGGCTAGATAGCATCACCGATGCAATGAATATGGACTAGAATATGGATGGGATGGCAAGATAGCATCACTGATGCAATGAATATGGACTTGAATATGGCTGACATAGCTAGATAGCATCACCGATGCAATGAATATGGACTTGAATATGGATGAGATGGCTAGATAGCATCACCGATGCAATGAATATGGACTTGAATATGGCTGAGATGGCTAGATAGCATCACTGATGCAATGAATATGGACTTGAATATGGCTGAGATGGCTAGATAGCATCACCGATGGAATGAATATGGACTTGAATTTGGCTGAGATGGCTAGGTGGCATCAAGGATGCAATGAACATGGACTTGAATATGGCTGAGATGGCTAGATGGCATCACCGATGCAATGAATATGGACTTGAATATGGCTGAGATGGCTAGATGGCATCACCGATGCAATGAATATGGACTTGAATATGGCTGAGATGGCTAGATAGCATCACGGATGCAATGAATATGGACTTGAATATGGCTGAGATGGCTAGATAGCATCACCGATGGAATGAATATGGACTTGAATTTGGCTGAGATGGCTAGATGGCATCAACGATGCAATGAACATGGACTTGAATATGGCTGAGATGGCTAGATGGCATCACCGATGCAATGAATATGGACTTGAATATGGCTGAGATGGCTAGATGGCATCACCGATGCAATGAATATGGACTTGAATATGGCTGAGATGGCTAGATAGCATCACCGATGCAATGAATATGGACTTGAATGTGGATGAGATGGCTAGATAGCATCACCGATGCAATGAATATGGACTTGAATATGGCTGAGATGGCTAGATAGCATCACAGATGCAATGAATATGGACTTGAATATGGCTGAGATGGCTAGATAGCATCACAGATGCAATGAATATGGACTTGAATATGGATGAGATGGCTAGATAGCATCACCGAAGCAATGAATATGGACTTGAATATGGCTGAGATGGCTAGATAGCATCACAGATGCAATGAATATGGACTTG
Source organism: Heloderma suspectum (assembly GCF_057233095.1). Classification (NCBI taxonomy): domain Eukaryota; kingdom Metazoa; phylum Chordata; class Lepidosauria; order Squamata; family Helodermatidae; genus Heloderma; species Heloderma suspectum. The sequence continues at coordinate 54,198,580 of NC_139475.1, forward strand.
AATATGGATGAGATGGCTAGATAGCATCACCGATGCAATGAATATGGACTAGAATATGGATGAGATGGCAAGATAGCATCACCGATGCAATGAATATGGACTTGAATATGGCTGAGATGGATAGATAGCATCACTGATGCAATGAATATGGACTTGAATATGGCTGAGATGGCTAGATGGCATCACCGATGCAATGAATATGGACTTGAATATGGCTGAGATGGCTAGATAGCATCACCGATGCAATGAATATGGACTTGAATGTGGATGAGATGGCTAGATAGCATCACCGATGCAATGAATATGGACTTGAATATGGCTGAGATGGCTAGATAGCATCACTGATGCAATGAATATTAACTTGAATATGGCTGAGACGGCTAGATAGCATCACCGATGCAATGAATATGGACTTGAATATGGCTGAGATGGCAAGATAGCATCAACGATGCAATGAATATGGACTTGAATATGGATGAGATGGCTAGATGGCATCACCGATGCAATGAATATGGACTTGAATATGGCTGAGATGGCTAGATGGCATCACCGATGCAATGAATATGGACTTGAATATGGCTGAGATGGCTAGATGGCATCACCGATGCAATGAATATGGACTTGAATATGGCTGAGATGGCAAGATAGCATCACCGATGCAATGAATATGGACTTGAATATGGCTGAGATGGCTAGATAGCATCACCGATGCAATGAATATGGACTTGAATATGGCTGAGATGGCTAGATAGCATCACCGATGCAATGAATATGGACTTGAATTTCGATGAGATGGCTAGATGGCATCACCGATGCAATGAATATGGACTTGAATATGGCTGAGATGGCTAGATAGCATCACCGATGCAATGAATATGGACTTGAATATGGCTGAGATGGCTAGATAGCATCACCGATGCAATGAATATGGACTTGAATATGGCTGAGATGGCTAGATGGCATCTCCGATGCAATGAATATGGACTTGAATATGGCTGAGATGGCTAGATGGCATCACCGATGCAATGAATGGACTTGAATGTGGATGAGATGGCTAGATAGCATCACCGATGCAATGAATATGGACTTGAATATGGCTGAGATGGCTAGATGGCATCACCGATGCAATGAATATGGACTTGAATATGGCTGAGACGGGTAGATAGCATCACCGATGCAATGAATATGGACTTGAATATGGCTGAGATGGCAAGATAGCATCACCGATGCAATGAATATGGACTTGAATATGGCTGAGAGGGCTAGATAGCATCACCGATGCAATGAATATGGACTTGAATATGGCTGAGATGGCTAGATAGCATCACCGATGCAATGAATATGGACTTGAATTTCGATGAGATGGCTAGATGGCATCACCGATGCAATGAATATGGACTTGAATATGGCTGAGATGGCTAGATAGCATCACTGATGCAATGAATATGGACTTGAATATGGCTGAGACGGCTAGATAGCATCACCGAAGCAATGAATATGGACTTGAGTATGGATGAGATGGCAAGATAGCATCACCGATGCAATGAATATGGACTTGAATATGGATGAGATGGCTAGATAGCATCACCGATGCAATGAATATGGACTAGAATATGGATGAGATGGCAAGATAGCATCACCGATGCAATGAATGGACTTGAATGTGGATGAGATGGCTAGATAGCATCACCGATGCAATGAATATGGACTTGAATATGGCTGAGATGGCTAGATGGCATCACCGATGCAATGAATATGGACTTGAATATGGCTGAGACGGGTAGATAGCATCACCGATGCAATGAATATGGACTTGAATATGGCTGAGATGGCAAGATAGCATCACCGATGCAATGAATATGGACTTGAATATGGCTGAGATGGCTAGATAGCATCACCGATGCAATGAATATGGACTTGAATATGGCTGAGATGGCTAGATAGCATCACCGATGCAATGAATATGGACTTGAATTTCGATGAGATGGCTAGATGGCATCACCGATGCAATGAATATGGACTTGAATATGGCTGAGATGGCTAGATAGCATCACTGATGCAATGAATATGGACTTGAATATGGCTGAGACGGCTAGATAGCATCACCGAAGCAATGAATATGGACTTGAGTATGGATGAGATGGCAAGATAGCATCACCGATGCAATGAATATGGACTTGAATATGGATGAGATGGCTAGATAGCATCACCGATGCAATGAATATGGACTAGAATATGGATGAGATGGCAAGATAGCATCACCGATGCAATGAATATGGACTTGAATATGGCTGAGATGGCTAGATGGCATCACCGATGCAATGAATATGGACTTGAATAAGGCTGAGATGGCTAGATGGCATCACCGATGCAATGAATATGGACTTGAATATGGCTGAGACGGCTAGATAGCATCACCGATGCAATGAATATGGACTTGAATATGGATGAGATGGCAAGATAGCATCACCGATGCAATGAATATGGACTTGAATATGGATGAGATGGCTAGATAGCTGAACCGATGCAATGAATATGGTCTTGAATATGGCTGAGATGGCTAGATAGCATCACCGATGCATTGAATATGGACTTGAATGTGGATGAGATGGCTAGATAGTATCACCGATGCAATGAATATGGACTTGAATATGGCTGAGATGGCTAGATGGCATCTCCGATGCAATGAATATGGACTTGAATATGGCTGAGATGGCTAGATGGCATCACCGATGCAATGAATGGACTTGAATGTGGATGAGATGGCTAGATAGCATCACCGATGCAATGAATATGGACTTGAATATGGCTGAGATGGCTAGATGGCATCACCGATGCAATGAATATGGACTTGAATATGGCTGAGACGGGTAGATAGCATCACCGATGCAATGAATATGGACTTGAATATGGCTGAGATGGCAAGATAGCATCACCGATGCAATGAATATGGACTTGAATATGGCTGAGAGGGCTAGATAGCATCACCGATGCAATGAATATGGACTTGAATATGGCTGAGATGGCTAGATAGCATCACCGATGCAATGAATATGGACTTGAATTTCGATGAGATGGCTAGATGGCATCACCGATGCAATGAATATGGACTTGAATATGGCTGAGATGGCTAGATAGCATCACTGATGCAATGAATATGGACTTGAATATGGCTGAGACGGCTAGATAGCATCACCGAAGCAATGAATATGGACTTGAGTATGGATGAGATGGCAAGATAGCATCACCGATGCAATGAATATGGACTTGAATATGGATGAGATGGCTAGATAGCATCACCGATGCAATGAATATGGACTAGAATATGGATGAGATGGCAAGATAGCATCACCGATGCAATGAATGGACTTGAATGTGGATGAGATGGCTAGATAGCATCACCGATGCAATGAATATGGACTTGAATATGGCTGAGATGGCTAGATGGCATCACCGATGCAATGAATATGGACTTGAATATGGCTGAGACGGGTAGATAGCATCACCGATGCAATGAATATGGACTTGAATATGGCTGAGATGGCAAGATAGCATCACCGATGCAATGAATATGGACTTGAATATGGCTGAGATGGCTAGATAGCATCACCGATGCAATGAATATGGACTTGAATATGGCTGAGATGGCTAGATAGCATCACCGATGCAATGAATATGGACTTGAATTTCGATGAGATGGCTAGATGGCATCACCGATGCAATGAATATGGACTTGAATATGGCTGAGATGGCTAGATAGCATCACTGATGCAATGAATATGGACTTGAATATGGCTGAGACGGCTAGATAGCATCACCGAAGCAATGAATATGGACTTGAGTATGGATGAGATGGCAAGATAGCATCACCGATGCAATGAATATGGACTTGAATATGGATGAGATGGCTAGATAGCATCACCGATGCAATGAATATGGACTAGAATATGGATGAGATGGCAAGATAGCATCACCGATGCAATGAATATGGACTTGAATATGGCTGAGATGGCTAGATGGCATCACCGATGCAATGAATATGGACTTGAATAAGGCTGAGATGGCTAGATGGCATCACCGATGCAATGAATATGGACTTGAATATGGCTGAGACGGCTAGATAGCATCACCGATGCAATGAATATGGACTTGAATATGGATGAGATGGCAAGATAGCATCACCGATGCAATGAATATGGACTTGAATATGGATGAGATGGCTAGATAGCTGAACCGATGCAATGAATATGGTCTTGAATATGGCTGAGATGGCTAGATAGCATCACCGATGCAATGAATATGGACTTGAATGTGGATGAGATGGCTAGATAGTATCACCGATGCAATGAATATGGACTAGAATATGGATGGGATGGCAAGATAGCATCACTGATGCAATGAATATGGACTTGAATATGGCTGACATAGCTAGATAGCATCACTGATGCAATGAATATGGACTTGAATATGGATGAGATGGCTAGATAGCATCACCGATGCAATGAATATGGACTTGAATATGGCTGAGATGGCTAGATGGCATCACCGATGTAATGAATATGGACTTGAATATGGCTGAGATGGCTAGATAGCATCACCGATGCAATGAATATGGACTTGAATGTGGATGAGATGGCTAGATAGCATCACCGATGCAATGAATATGGACTTGAATATGGCTGAGATGGCTAGATAGCATCACAGATGCAATGAATATGGCCTTGAATATGGCTGAGACGGCTAGATAGCATCACAGATGCAATGAATATGGACTTGAATATGGATGAGATGGCTAGATAGCATCACCGAAGCAATGAATATGGACTTGAATATGGCTGAGATGGCTAGATAGCATCACAGATGCAATGAATATGGACTTGAATATGGATGAGATGGCTAGATAGCATCACCGATGCAATGAATATGGACTAGAATATGGATGAGATGGCAAGATAGCATCACCGATGCAATGAATATGGACTTGAATATGGCTGAGATGGATAGATAGCATCACTGATGCAATGAATATGGACTTGAATATGGCTGAGATGGCTAGATGGCATCACCGATGCAATGAATATGGACTTGAATATGGCTGAGATGGCTAGATAGCATCACCGATGCAATGAATATGGACTTGAATATGGCTGAGATGGCTAGATAGCATCACCGATGCAATGAATATGGACTTGAATATGGCTGAGATGGCTAGATGGCATCACCGATGCAATGAATATGGACTTGAATATGGCTGAGATGGCTAGATGGCATCACCGATGCAATGAATATGGACTTGAATATGGCTGAGATGGCTAGATGGCATCACCGATGCAATGAATATGGACTTGAATATGGCTGAGATGGCTAGATAGCATCACCGATGCAATGAATGGACTTGAATGTGGCTGAGATGGCAAGATAGCATCACCGATGCAATGAATATGGACTTGAATATGGATGAGATGGCTAGATAGCATCACCGATGCAATGAATATGGACTTGAATATGGCTGAGATGGCTAGATAGCATCACCGATGCAATGAATATGGACTTGAATGTGGATGAGATGGCTAGATAGCATCACCGATGCAATGAATATGGACTAGAATATGGATGGGATGGCAAGATAGCATCACTGATGCAATGAATATGGACTTGAATATGGCTGACATAGCTAGATAGCATCACCGATGCAATGAATATGGACTTGAATATGGATGAGATGGCTAGATAGCATCACCGATGCAATGAATATGGACTTGAATATGGCTGAGATGGCTAGATAGCATCACTGATGCAATGAATATGGACTTGAATATGGCTGAGATGGCTAGATAGCATCACCGATGGAATGAATATGGACTTGAATTTGGCTGAGATGGCTAGATGGCATCAAGGATGCAATGAACATGGACTTGAATATGGCTGAGATGGCTAGATGGCATCACCGATGCAATGAATATGGACTTGAATATGGCTGAGATGGCTAGATGGCATCACCGATGCAATGAATATGGACTTGAATATGGCTGAGATGGCTAGATAGCATCACGGATGCAATGAATATGGACTTGAATATGGCTGAGATGGCTAGATAGCATCACCGATGGAATGAATATGGACTTGAATTTGGCTGAGATGGCTAGATGGCATCAACGATGCAATGAACATGGACTTGAATATGGCTGAGATGGCTAGATGGCATCACCGATGCAATGAATATGGACTTGAATATGGCTGAGATGGCTAGATGGCATCACCGATGCAATGAATATGGACTTGAATATGGCTGAGATGGCTAGATAGCATCACCGATGCAATGAATATGGACTTGAATGTGGATGAGATGGCTAGATAGCATCACCGATGCAATGAATATGGACTTGAATATGGCTGAGATGGCTAGATAGCATCACAGATGCAATGAATATGGACTTGAATATGGCTGAGATGGCTAGATAGCATCACAGATGCAATGAATATGGACTTGAATATGGATGAGATGGCTAGATAGCATCACCGAAGCAATGAATATGGACTTGAATATGGCTGAGATGGCTAGATAGCATCACAGATGCAATGAATATGGACTTGAATATGGATGAGATGGCTAGATAGCATCACCGATGCAATGAATATGGACTAGAATATGGATGAGATGGCAAGATAGCATCACCGATGCAATGAATATGGACTTGAATATGGCTGAGATGGATAGATAGCATCACTGATGCAATGAATATGGACTTGAATATGGCTGAGTTGGCTAGATGGCATCACCGATGCAATGAATATGGACTTGAATATGGCTGAGATGGCTAGATAGCATCACCGATGCAATGAATATGGACTTGAATGTGGATGAGATGGCTAGATAGCATCACCGATGCAATGAATATGGACTTGAATATGGCTGAGATGGCTAGATAGCATCACTGATGCAATGAATATTAACTTGAATATGGCTGAGACGGCTAGATAGCATCACCGATGCAATGAATATGGACTTGAATATGGCTGAGATGGCAAGATAGCATCAACGATGCAATGAATATGGACTTGAATATGGATGAGATGGCTAGATAGCATCACCGATGCAATGAATATGGACTAGAATATGGATGAGATGGCAAGATAGCATCACCGATGCAATGAATATGGACTTGAATATGGATGAGATGGCAAGATAGCATCACTGATGCAATGAATATGGACTTGAATATGGATGAGATGGCTAGATAGCATCACCGATGCAATGAATATGGACTTGAATATGGCTGAGATGGCTAGATGGCATCACCGATGCAATGAATATGGACTTGAATATGGCTGAGATGGCTAGATGGCATCACCGATGCAATGAATATGGACTTGAATATGGCTGAGATGGCTAGATGGCATCACCGATGCAATGAATATGGACTTGAATATGGCTGAGATGGCAAGATAGCATCACCGATGCAATGAATATGGACTTGAATATGGCTGAGATGGCTAGATAGCATCACCGATGCAATGAATATGGACTTGAATATGGCTGAGATGGCTAGATAGCATCACCGATGCAATGAATATGGACTTGAATTTCGATGAGATGGCTAGATGGCATCACCGATGCAATGAATATGGACTTGAATATGGCTGAGATGGCTAGATAGCATCACCGATGCAATGAATATGGACTTGAATATGGCTGAGATGGCTAGATAGCATCACCGATGCAATGAATATGGACTTGAATATGGCTGAGATGGCTAGATGGCATCTCCGATGCAATGAATATGGACTTGAATATGGCTGAGATGGCTAGATGGCATCACCGATGCAATGAATGGACTTGAATGTGGATGAGATGGCTAGATAGCATCACCGATGCAATGAATATGGACTTGAATATGGCTGAGATGGCTAGATGGCATCACCGATGCAATGAATATGGACTTGAATATGGCTGAGACGGGTAGATAGCATCACCGATGCAATGAATATGGACTTGAATATGGCTGAGATGGCAAGATAGCATCACCGATGCAATGAATATGGACTTGAATATGGCTGAGAGGGCTAGATAGCATCACCGATGCAATGAATATGGACTTGAATATGGCTGAGATGGCTAGATAGCATCACCGATGCAATGAATATGGACTTGAATTTCGATGAGATGGCTAGATGGCATCACCGATGCAATGAATATGGACTTGAATATGGCTGAGATGGCTAGATAGCATCACTGATGCAATGAATATGGACTTGAATATGGCTGAGACGGCTAGATAGCATCACCGAAGCAATGAATATGGACTTGAGTATGGATGAGATGGCAAGATAGCATCACCGATGCAATGAATATGGACTTGAATATGGATGAGATGGCTAGATAGCATCACCGATGCAATGAATATGGACTAGAATATGGATGAGATGGCAAGATAGCATCACCGATGCAATGAATGGACTTGAATGTGGATGAGATGGCTAGATAGCATCACCGATGCAATGAATATGGACTTGAATATGGCTGAGATGGCTAGATGGCATCACCGATGCAATGAATATGGACTTGAATATGGCTGAGACGGGTAGATAGCATCACCGATGCAATGAATATGGACTTGAATATGGCTGAGATGGCAAGATAGCATCACCGATGCAATGAATATGGACTTGAATATGGCTGAGATGGCTAGATAGCATCACCGATGCAATGAATATGGACTTGAATATGGCTGAGATGGCTAGATAGCATCACCGATGCAATGAATATGGACTTGAATTTCGATGAGATGGCTAGATGGCATCACCGATGCAATGAATATGGACTTGAATATGGCTGAGATGGCTAGATAGCATCACTGATGCAATGAATATGGACTTGAATATGGCTGAGACGGCTAGATAGCATCACCGAAGCAATGAATATGGACTTGAGTATGGATGAGATGGCAAGATAGCATCACCGATGCAATGAATATGGACTTGAATATGGATGAGATGGCTAGATAGCATCACCGATGCAATGAATATGGACTAGAATATGGATGAGATGGCAAGATAGCATCACCGATGCAATGAATATGGACTTGAATATGGCTGAGATGGCTAGATGGCATCACCGATGCAATGAATATGGACTTGAATAAGGCTGAGATGGCTAGATGGCATCACCGATGCAATGAATATGGACTTGAATATGGCTGAGACGGCTAGATAGCATCACCGATGCAATGAATATGGACTTGAATATGGATGAGATGGCAAGATAGCATCACCGATGCAATGAATATGGACTTGAATATGGATGAGATGGCTAGATAGCTGAACCGATGCAATGAATATGGTCTTGAATATGGCTGAGATGGCTAGATAGCATCACCGATGCAATGAATATGGACTTGAATGTGGATGAGATGGCTAGATAGTATCACCGATGCAATGAATATGGACTAGAATATGGATGGGATGGCAAGATAGCATCACTGATGCAATGAATATGGACTTGAATATGGCTGACATAGCTAGATAGCATCACTGATGCAATGAATATGGACTTGAATATGGATGAGATGGCTAGATAGCATCACCGATGCAATGAATATGGACTTGAATATGGCTGAGATGGCTAGATGGCATCACCGATGTAATGAATATGGACTTGAATATGGCTGAGATGGCTAGATAGCATCACCGATGCAATGAATATGGACTTGAATGTGGATGAGATGGCTAGATAGCATCACCGATGCAATGAATATGGACTTGAATATGGCTGAGATGGCTAGATAGCATCACAGATGCAATGAATATGGCCTTGAATATGGCTGAGACGGCTAGATAGCATCACAGATGCAATGAATATGGACTTGAATATGGATGAGATGGCTAGATAGCATCACCGAAGCAATGAATATGGACTTGAATATGGCTGAGATGGCTAGATAGCATCACAGATGCAATGAATATGGACTTGAATATGGATGAGATGGCTAGATAGCATCACCGATGCAATGAATATGGACTAGAATATGGATGAGATGGCAAGATAGCATCACCGATGCAATGAATATGGACTTGAATATGGCTGAGATGGATAGATAGCATCACTGATGCAATGAATATGGACTTGAATATGGCTGAGATGGCTAGATGGCATCACCGATGCAATGAATATGGACTTGAATATGGCTGAGATGGCTAGATAGCATCACCGATGCAATGAATATGGACTTGAATGTGGATGAGATGGCTAGATAGCATCACCGATGCAATGAATATGGACTTGAATATGGCTGAGATGGCTAGATAGCATCACTGATGCAATGAATATGGACTTGAATATGGCTGAGATGGCAAGATGACATCACCGATGCAATGAATATGGACTTGAATTTGGCTGAGATGGCTAGATGGCATCACCGATGCAATGAATATGGACTTGAATATGGCTGAGATGGCTAGATAGCATCACCGATGCAATGAATATGGACTTGAATGTGGATGAGATGGCTAGATAGCATCACCGATGCAATGAATATGGACTTGAATGTGGATGAGATGGCTAGATAGCATCACCGATGCAATGAATATGGACTTGAATATGGCTGAGATGGCAAGATGACATCACCGATGCAATGAATATGGACTTGAATTTGGCTGAGATGGCTAGATGGCATCAACGATGCAATGAACATGGACTTGAATATGGCTGAGATGGCTAGATGGCATCACCGATGCAATGAATATGGACTTGAATATGGCTGAGATGGCTAGATGGCATCACCGATGCAATGAATATGGACTTGAATATGGCTGAGATGGCTAGATAGCATCACCGATGCAATGAATATGGACTTGAATGTGGATGAGATGGCTAGATAGCATCACCGATGCAATGAATATGGACTTGAATATGGCTGAGATGGCTAGAGAGCATCACTGATGCAATGAATATGGACTTGAATATGGCTGAGACGGCTAGATAGCATCACCGATGCAATGAATATGGACTTGAATATGGCTGAGATGGCAAGATAGCATCACCGATGCAATGAATATGGACTTGAATATGGATGAGATGGCTAGATAGCTTCACCGATGCAATGAATATGGACTAGAATATGGATGAGATGGCAAGATAGCATCACCGATGCAATGAATATGGACTTGAACATGGCTGAGATAGCTAGATAGCATCACAGATGCAATGAATATGGACTTGAATATGGATGAGATGGCTAGATAGCATCACCGATGCAATGAATATGGACTTGAATATGGCTGAGATGGCTAGATAGCATCACCGATGCAATGAATATGGACTTGAATATGGCTGAGATGGCTAGATGGCATCACCGATGCAATGAATATGGACTTGAATATGGCTGAGATGGCTAGATGGCATCACCGATGCAATGAATATGGACTTGAATATGGCTGAGATGGCTAGATGGCATCACCGATGAAATGAATATGGACTTGAATATGGCTGAGATGGCTAGATAGCATCACCGATGCAATGAATGGACTTGAATGTGGATGAGATGGCTAGATAGCATCACCGATGCAATGAATATGGACTTGAATATGGCTGAGATGGCTAGATGGCATCACCGATGCAATGAATATGGACTTGAATATGGCTGAGACGGGTAGATAGCATCACCGATGCAATGAATATGGACTTGAATATGGCTGAGATGGCAAGATAGCATCACCGATGCAATGAATATGGACTTGAATATGGATGAGATGGCTAGATAGCATCACCGATGCAATGAATATGGACTTGAATATGGCTGAGATGGCTAGATAGCATCACCGATGCAATGAATATGGACTTGAATGTGGATGAGATGGCTAGATAGCATCACCGATGCAATGAATATGGACTTGAATATGGCAGAGATGGCTAGATAGCATCACCGATGCAATGAATATGGACTTGAATATGGCTGAGATGGCTAGATGGCATCACCGATGCAATGAATATGGACTTGAATATGGCTGAGATGGCTAGATAGCATCACCGATGCAATGAATATGGACTTGAATGTGGATGAGATGGCTAGATGGCATCACCGATGCAATGAATATGGACTTGAATATGGCTGAGATGGCTAGATAGCATCACCGATGCAATGAATATGGACTTGAATATGGATGAGATGGCTAGATAGCATCACCGATGCAATGAATATGGACTTGAATATGGCTGAGACGGCTAGATAGCATCACCGATGCAATGAATATGGACTTGAGTATGGATGAGATGGCAAGATGGCATCACCGATGCAATGAATATGGACTTGAATATGGATGAGATGGCTAGATAGCATCACCGATGCAATGAATATGGACTAGAATATGGATGAGATGGCAAGATAGCATCACCGATGCAATGAATATGGACTTGAATATGGCTGAGATAGCTAGATAGCATCACCGATGCAATGAATATGGACTTGAATATGGCTGAGATGGCTAGATAGCATCACCGATGCAATGAATATGGACTTGAATATGGCTGAGATGGCTAGATAGCATCACCAATGCAATGAATATGGACTTGAATATGGCTGAGATGGCTAGATGGCATCTCCGATGCAATGAATATGGACTTGAATATGGCTGAGATGGCTAGATGGCATCACCGATGCAATGAATGGACTTGAATGTGGATGAGATGGCTAGATAGCATCACCGATGCAATGAATATGGACTTGAATATGGCTGAGATGACTAGATGGCATCACCGATGCAATGAATATGGACTTGAATATGGCTGAGACGGGTAGATAGCATCACCGATGCAATGAATATGGACTTGAATATGGCTGAGATGGCAAGATAGCATCACCGATGCAATGAATATGGACTTGAATATGGCTGAGATGGCTAGATAGCATCACCGATGCAATGAATATGGACTTGAATATGGCTGAGATGGCTAGATAGCATCACCGATGCAATGAATATGGACTTGAATTTCGATGAGATGGCTAGATGGCATCACCGATGCAATGAATATGGACTTGAATATGGCTGAGATGGCTAGATAGCATCACTGATGCAATGAATATGGACTTGAATATGGCTGAGACGGCTAGATAGCATCACCGATGCAATGAATATGGACTTGAGTATGGATGAGATGGCAAGATAGCATCACCGATGCAATGAATATGGACTTGAATATGGATGAGATGGCTAGATAGCATCACCGATGCAATGAATATGGACTTGAATATGGATGAGATGGCAAGATAGCATCACCGATGCAATGAATATGGACTTGAATATGGCTGAGATGGCTAGATGGCATCACCGATGCAATGAATATGGACTTGAATATGGATGAGATGGCTAGATGGCATCACCGATGCAATGAATATGGACTTGAATATGGCTGAGACGGCTAGATAGCATCACCGATGCAATGAATATGGACTAGAATATGGATGAGATGGCAAGATAGCATCACCGATGCAATGAATATGGACTTGAATATGGATGAGATGGCTAGATAGCTGAACCGATGCAATGAATATGGACTTGAATATGGCTGAGATGGCTAGATAGCATCACCGATGCAATGAATATGGACTTGAATGTGGATGAGATGGCTAGATAGCATCACCGATGCAATGAATATGGACTAGAATATGGATGGGATGGCAAGATAGCATCACTGATGCAATGAATATGGACTTGAATATGGCTGACATAGCTAGATAGCATCACTGATGCAATGAATATGGACTTGAATATGGCTGAGATGGCTAGATGGCATCACCGATGAAATGAATATGGACTTGAATATGGCTGAGATGGCTAGATAGCATCACCGATGCAATGAATGGACTTGAATGTGGATGAGATGGCTAGATAGTATCACCGATGCAATGAATATGGACTTGAATATGGCTGAGATGGCTAGATGGCATCACCGATGCAATGAATATGGACTTGAATATGGCTGAGACGGGTAGATAGCATCACCGATGCAATGAATATGGACTTGAATATGGCTGAGATGGCAAGATAGCATCACCGATGCAATGAATATGGACTTGAATATGGATGAGATGGCTAGATGGCATCACCGATGCAATGAATATGGACTTGAATATGGCTGAGATGGCTAGATGGCATCACCGATGCAATGAATATGGACTTGAATATGGCTGAGATGGCTAGATGGCATCACCGATGAAATGAATATGGACTTGAATATGGCTGAGATGGCTAGATAGCATCACCGATGCAATGAATGGACTTGAATGTGGATGAGATGGCTAGATAGCATCACCGATGCAATGAATATGGACTTGAATATGGCTGAGATGGCTAGATGGCATCACCGATGCAATGAATATGGACTTGAATATGGCTGTGACGGGTAGATAGCATCACCGATGCAATGAATATGGACTTGAATATGGCTGAGATGGCAAGATAGCATCACCGATGCAATGAATATGGACTTGAATATGGATGAGATGGCTAGATAGCATCACCGATGCAATGAATATGGACTTGAATATGGCTGAGATGGCTAGATAGCATCACCGATGCAATGAATATGGACTTGAATGTGGATGAGATGGCTAGATAGCATCACCGATGCAATGAATATGGACTTGAATATGGCTGAGATGGCTAGATGGCATCTCCGATGCAATGAATATGGACTTGAATATGGCTGAGATGGCTAGATGGCATCACCGATGCAATGAATGGACTTGAATGTGGATGAGATGGCTAGATAGCATCACCGATGCAATGAATATGGACTTGAATATGGCTGAGATGACTAGATGGCATCACCGATGCAATGAATATGGACTTGAATATGGCTGAGACGGGTAGATAGCATCACCGATGCAATGAATATGGACTTGAATATGGCTGAGATGGCAAGATAGCATCACCGATGCAATGAATATGGACTTGAATATGGCTGAGATGGCTAGATAGCATCACCGATGCAATGAATATGGACTTGAATATGGCTGAGATGGCTAGATAGCATCACCGATGCAATGAATATGGACTTGAATTTCGATGAGATGGCTAGATGGCATCACCGATGCAATGAATATGGACTTGAATATGGCTGAGATGGCTAGATAGCATCACTGATGCAATGAATATGGACTTGAATATGGCTGAGACGGCTAGATAGCATCACCGATGCAATGAATATGGACTTGAGTATGGATGAGATGGCAAGATAGCATCACCGATGCAATGAATATGGACTTGAATATGGATGAGATGGCTAGATAGCATCACCGATGCAATGAATATGGACTTGAATATGGATGAGATGGCAAGATAGCATCACCGATGCAATGAATATGGACTTGAATATGGCTGAGATGGCTAGATGGCATCACCGATGCAATGAATATGGACTTGAATATGGATGAGATGGCTAGATGGCATCACCGATGCAATGAATATGGACTTGAATATGGCTGAGACGGCTAGATAGCATCACCGATGCAATGAATATGGACTAGAATATGGATGAGATGGCAAGATAGCATCACCGATGCAATGAATATGGACTTGAATATGGATGAGATGGCTAGATAGCTGAACCGATGCAATGAATATGGACTTGAATATGGCTGAGATGGCTAGATAGCATCACCGATGCAATGAATATGGACTTGAATGTGGATGAGATGGCTAGATAGCATCACCGATGCAATGAATATGGACTAGAATATGGATGGGATGGCAAGATAGCATCACTGATGCAATGAATATGGACTTGAATATGGCTGACATAGCTAGATAGCATCACTGATGCAATGAATATGGACTTGAATATGGCTGAGATGGCTAGATGGCATCACCGATGAAATGAATATGGACTTGAATATGGCTGAGATGGCTAGATAGCATCACCGATGCAATGAATGGACTTGAATGTGGATGAGATGGCTAGATAGTATCACCGATGCAATGAATATGGACTTGAATATGGCTGAGATGGCTAGATGGCATCACCGATGCAATGAATATGGACTTGAATATGGCTGAGACGGGTAGATAGCATCACCGATGCAATGAATATGGACTTGAATATGGCTGAGATGGCAAGATAGCATCACCGATGCAATGAATATGGACTTGAATATGGATGAGATGGCTAGATGGCATCACCGATGCAATGAATATGGACTTGAATATGGCTGAGATGGCTAGATGGCATCACCGATGCAATGAATATGGACTTGAATATGGCTGAGATGGCTAGATGGCATCACCGATGAAATGAATATGGACTTGAATATGGCTGAGATGGCTAGATAGCATCACCGATGCAATGAATGGACTTGAATGTGGATGAGATGGCTAGATAGCATCACCGATGCAATGAATATGGACTTGAATATGGCTGAGATGGCTAGATGGCATCACCGATGCAATGAATATGGACTTGAATATGGCTGAGACGGGTAGATAGCATCACCGATGCAATGAATATGGACTTGAATATGGCTGAGATGGCAAGATAGCATCACCGATGCAATGAATATGGACTTGAATATGGATGAGATGGCTAGATAGCATCACCGATGCAATGAATATGGACTTGAATATGGCTGAGATGGCTAGATAGCATCACCGATGCAATGAATATGGACTTGAATGTGGATGAGATGGCTAGATAGCATCACCGATGCAATGAATATGGACTTGAATATGGCAGAGATGGCTAGATAGCATCACCGATGCAATGAATATGGACTTGAATATGGCTGAGATGGCTAGATGGCATCACCGATGCAATGAATATGGACTTGAATATGGCTGAGATGGCTAGATAGCATCACCGATGCAATGAATATGGACTTGAATGTGGATGAGATGGCTAGATGGCATCACCGATGCAATGAATATGGACTTGAATATGGCTGAGATGGCTAGATAGCATCACCGATGCAATGAATATGGACTTGAATATGGATGAGATGGCTAGATAGCATCACCGATGCAATGAATATGGACTTGAATATGGCTGAGACGGCTAGATAGCATCACCGATGCAATGAATATGGACTTGAGTATGGATGAGATGGCAAGATGGCATCACCGATGCAATGAATATGGACTTGAATATGGATGAGATGGCTAGATAGCATCACCGATGCAATGAATATGGACTAGAATATGGATGAGATGGCAAGATAGCATCACCGATGCAATGAATATGGACTTGAATATGGCTGAGATAGCTAGATAGCATCACCGATGCAATGAATATGGACTTGAATATGGCTGAGATGGCTAGATAGCATCACCGATGCAATGAATATGGACTTGAATATGGCTGAGATGGCTAGATAGCATCACCGATGCAATGAATATGGACTTGAATGTGGATGAGATGGCTAGATAGCATCACCGATGCAATGAATATGGACTTGAATATGGCAGAGATGGCTAGATAGCATCACCGATGCAATGAATATGGACTTGAATATGGCTGAGATGGCTAGATGGCATCACCGATGCAATGAATATGGACTTGAATATGGCTGAGATGGCTAGATAGCATCACCGATGCAATGAATATGGACTTGAATGTGGATGAGATGGCTAGATGGCATCACCGATGCAATGAATATGGACTTGAATATGGCTGAGATGGCTAGATAGCATCACCGATGCAATGAATATGGACTTGAATATGGCTGAGACGGCTAGATAGCATCACCGATGCAATGAATATGGACTTGAGTATGGATGAGATGGCAAGATGGCATCACCGATGCAATGAATATGGACTTGAATATGGATGAGATGGCTAGATAGCATCACCGATGCAATGAATATGGACTAGAATATGGATGAGATGGCAAGATAGCATCACCGATGCAATGAATATGGACTTGAATATGGCTGAGATAGCTAGATAGCATCACCGATGCAATGAATATGGACTTGAATATGGCTGAGATGGCTAGATAGCATCACCGATGCAATGAATATGGACTTGAATATGGCTGAGATGGCTAGATAGCATCACCAATGCAATGAATATGGACTTGAATATGGCTGAGATGGCTAGATGGCATCTCCGATGCAATGAATATGGACTTGAATATGGCTGAGATGGCTAGTTGGCATCACCGATGCAATGAATGGACTTGAATGTGGATGAGATGGCTAGATAGCATCACCGATGCAATGAATATGGACTTGAATATGGCTGAGATGGCTAGATGGCATCACCGATGCAATGAATATGGACTTGAATATGGCTGAGACGGGTAGATAGCATCACCGATGCAATGAATATGGACTTGAATATGGCTGAGATGGCAAGATAGCATCACCGATGCAATGAATATGGACTTGAATATGGCTGAGATAGCTAGATAGCATCACCGATGCAATGAATATGGACTTGAATATGGCTGAGATGGCTAGATAGCATCACCGATGCAATGAATATGGACTTGAATTTCGATGAGATGGCTAGATGGCATCACCGATGCAATGAATATGGACTTGAATATGGCTGAGATGGCTAGATAGCATCACTGATGCAATGAATATGGACTTGAATATGGCTGAGACGGCTAGATAGCATCACCGATGCAATGAATATGGACTTGAGTATGGATGAGATGGCAAGATAGCATCACCGATGCAATGAATATGGACTTGAATATGGATGAGATGGCTAGATAGCATCACCGATGCAATGAATATGGACTTGAATATGGATGAGATGGCAAGATAGCATCACCGATGCAATGAATATGGACTTGAATATGGCTGAGATGGCTAGATGGCATCACCGATGCAATGAATATGGACTTGAATATGGATGAGATGGCTAGATGGCATCACCGATGCAATGAATATGGACTTGAATATGGCTGAGACGGCTAGATAGCATCACCGATGCAATGAATATGGACTAGAATATGGATGAGATGGCAAGATAGCATCACCGATGCAATGAATATGGACTTGAATATGGATGAGATGGCTAGATAGCTGAACCGATGCAATGAATATGGACTTGAATATGGCTGAGATGGCTAGATAGCATCACCGATGCAATGAATATGGACTTGAATGTGGATGAGATGGCTAGATAGCATCACCGATGCAATGAATATGGACTAGAATATGGATGGGATGGCAAGATAGCATCACTGATGCAATGAATATGGACTTGAATATGGCTGACATAGCTAGATAGCATCACTGATGCAATGAATATGGACTTGAATATGGATGAGATGGCTAGATAGCATCACCGATGCAATGAATATGGACTTGAATATGGCTGAGATGGCTAGATAGCATCACTGATGCAATGAATATGGACTTGAATATGGCTGAGATGGCTAGATAGCATCACCGATGCAATGAATATGGACTAGAATATGGATGAGATGGCTAGATGGCATCACCGATGCAATGAATATGGACTTGAATATGGCTGAGATGGCTAGATAGCATCACCGATGCAATGAATATGGACTTGAATGTGGATGAGATGGCTAGATAGCATCACCGATGCAATGAATATGGACTTGAATATGGCAGAGATGGCTAGATAGCATCACCGATGCAATGAATATGGACTTGAATATGGCTGAGATGGCTAGATGGCATCACCGATGCAATGAATATGGACTTGAATATGGCTGAGATGGCTAGATAGCATCACCGATGCAATGAATATGGACTTGAATGTGGATGAGATGGCTAGATGGCATCACCGATGCAATGAATATGGACTTGAATATGGCTGAGATGGCTAGATAGCATCACCGATGCAATGAATATGGACTTGAATATGGATGAGATGGCTAGACAGCATCACCGATGCAATGAATATGGACTTGAATATGGCTGAGATGGCTAGATGGCATCACCGATGCAATGAATATGGACTTGAATTTGGCTGAGATGGCTAGATGGCATCAACGATGCAATGAACATGGACTTGAATATGGCTGAGATGGCTAGATGGCATCACCGATGCAATGAATATGGACTTGAATATGGCTGAGATGGCTAGATGGCATCACCGATGCAATGAATATGGACTTGAATATGGCTGAGATGGCTAGATAGCATCACCGATGCAATCAATATGGACTTGAATGTGGATGAGATGGCTAGATAGCATCACCGATGCAATGAATATGGACTTGAATATGGCTGAGATGGCTAGAGAGCATCACTGATGCAATGAATATGGACTTGAATATGGCTGAGACGGCTAGATAGCATCACCGATGCAATGAATATGGACTTGAATATGGCTGAGATGGCAAGATAGCATCACCGATGCAATGAATATGGACTTGAATATGGATGAGTTGGCTAGATAGCATCACCGATGCAATGAATATGGACTTGAATATGGCTGAGATGGCTAGATAGCATCACCGATGCAATGAATATGGACTTGAATATGGCTGAGATGGCTAGATGGCATCACCGATGAAATGAATATGGACTTGAATATGGCTGAGATGGCTAGATGGCATCACCGATGCAATGAATATGGACTTGAATATGGCTGAGATGGCTAGATGGCATCACCGATGCAATGAATATGGACTTGAATATGGCTGAGATGGCTAGATAGCATCACCGATGCAATGAATGGACTTGAATGTGGATGAGATGGCTAGATAGCATCACCGATGCAATGAATATGGACTTGAATATGGCTGAGATGGCTAGATGGCATCACCGATACAATGAATATGGACTTGAATATGGCTGAGATGGCAAGATAGCATCACCGATGCAATGAATATGGACTTGAATATGGATGAGATGGCTAGATAGCATCACCGATGCAATGAATATGGACTTGAATATGGCTGAGATGGCTAGATAGCATCACCGATGCAATGAATATGGACTTGAATGTGGATGAGATGGCTAGATAGCATCACCGATGCAATGAATATGGACTAGAATATGGATGGGATGGCAAGATAGCATCACTGATGCAATGAATATGGACTTGAATATGGCTGACATAGCTAGATAGCATCACCGATGCAATGAATATGGACTTGAATATGGATGAGATGGCTAGATAGCATCACCGATGCAATGAATATGGACTTGAATATGGCTGAGATGGCTAGATAGCATCACTGATGCAATGAATATGGACTTGAATAAGGCTGAGATGGCTAGATAGCATCACCGATGGAATGAATATGGACTTGAATTTGGCTGAGATGGCTAGATGGCATCAAGGATGCAATGAATATGGACTTGAATATGGCTGAGATGGCTAGATGGCATCACCGATGCAATGCATATGGACTTGAATATGGCTGAGATGGCTAGATGGCATCACCGATGCAATGAATATGGACTTGAATATGGCTGAGATGGCTAGATAGCATCACGGATGCAATGAATATGGACTTGAATATGGCTGAGATGGCTAGATAGCATCACCGATGGAATGAATATGGACTTGAATTTGGCTGAGATGGCTAGATGGCATCAAGGATGCAATGAACATGGACTTGAATATGGCTGAGATGGCTAGATGGCATCACCGATGCAATGAATATGGACTTGAATATGGCTGAGATGGCTAGATGGCATCACCGATGCAATGAATATGGACTTGAATACGGCTGAGATGGCTAGATAGCATCACCGATGCAATGAATATGGACTTGAATGTGGATGAGATGGCTAGATAGCATCACCGATGCAATGAATATGGACTTGAATATGGCTGAGATGGCTAGATAGCATCACAGATGCAATGAATATGGACTTGAATATGGCTGAGACGGCTAGATAGCATCACAGATGCAATGAATATGGACTTGAATATGGATGAGATGGCTAGATAGCATCACCGAAGCAATGAATATGGACTTGAATATGGCTGAGATGGCTAGATAGCATCACAGATGCAATGAATATGGACTTGAATATGGATGAGATGGCTAGATAGCATCACCGATGCAATGAATATGGACTAGAATATGGATGAGATGGCAAGATAGCATCACCGATGCAATGAATATGGACTTGAATATGGCTGAGATGGATAGATAGCATCACTGATGCAATGAATATGGACTTGAATATGGCTGAGATGGCTAGATGGCATCACCGATGCAATGAATATGGACTTGAATATGGCTTAGATGGCTAGATAGCATCACCGATGCAATGAATATGGACTTGAATGTGGATGAGATGGCTAGATAGCATCACCGATGCAATGAATATGGACTTGAATATGGCTGAGATGGCTAGATAGCATCACTGATGCAATGAATATGGACTTGAATATGGCTGAGACGGCTAGATAGCATCACCGATGCAATGAATATGGACTTGAATATGGCTGAGATGGCAAGATAGCATCAACGATGCAATGAATATGGACTTGAATATGGATGAGATGGCTAGATAGCATCACCGATGCAATGAATATGGACTAGAATATGGATGAGATGGCAAGATAGCATCACCGATGCAATGAATATAGACTTGAATGTGGATGAGATGGCTAGATAGCATCACCGATGCAATGAATATGGACTAGAATATGGATGGGATGGCAAGATAGCATCACTGATGCAATGAATATGGACTTGAATATGGCTGACATAGCTAGATAGCATCACTGATGCAATGAATATGGACTTGAACATGGCTGAGATAGCTAGATAGCATCACAGATGCAATGAATATGGACTTGAATATGGCTGAGATGGCAAGATAGCATCACTGATGCAATGAATATGGACTTGAATATGGCTGACATAGCTAGATAGCATCACCGATGCAATGAATATGGACTTGAATATGGATGAGATGGCTAGATAGCATCACCGATGCAATGAATATGGACTTGAATATGGCTGAGATGGCTAGATAGCATCACTGATGCAATGAATATGGACTTGAATAAGGCTGAGATGGCTAGATAGCATCACCGATGGAATGAATATGGACTTGAATTTGGCTGAGATGGCTAGATGGCATCAAGGATGCAATGAATATGTACTTGAATATGGCTGAGATGGCTAGATGGCATCACCGATGCAATGCATATGGACTTGAATATGGCTGAGATGGCTAGATGGCATCACCGATGCAATGAATATGGACTTGAATATGGCTGAGATGGCTAGATAGCATCACGGATGCAATGAATATGGACTTGAATATGGCTGAGATGGCTAGATAGCATCACCGATGGAATGAATATGGACTTGAATTTGGCTGAGATGGCTAGATGGCATCAAGGATGCAATGAACATGGACTTGAATATGGCTGAGATGGCTAGATGGCATCACCGATGCAATGAATATGGACTAGAATATGGATGGGATGGCAAGATAGCATCACTGATGCAATGAATATGGACTTGAATATGGCTGACATAGCTAGATAGCATCACTGATGCAATGAATATGGACTTGAACATGGCTGAGATAGCTAGATAGCATCACAGATGCAATGAATATGGACTTGAATATGGCTGAGATGGCTAGATAGCATCACCGATGCAATGAATATGGACTTGAATATGGCTGAGATGGCTAGATAGCATCACCGATGCAATGAATATGGACTTGAATATGGCTGAGATGGCTAGATGGCATCACCGATGCAATGAATATGGACTTGAATATGGCTGAGATGGCTAGATGGCATCACCGATGCAATGAATATGGACTTGAATATGGCTGAGATGGCTAGATGGCATCACCGATGCAATGAATATGGACTTGAATATGGCTGAGATGGCTAGATAGCATCACCGATGCAATGAATGGACTTGAATGTGGATGAGATGGCTAGATAGCATCATCGATGCAATGAATATGGACTTGAATATGGCTGAGATGGCTAGATGGCATCACCGATGCAATGAATATGGACTTGAATATGGCTGAGACGGGTAGATAGCATCACCGATGCAATGAATATGGATTTGAATATGGCTGAGATGGCAAGATAGCATCACCGATGCAATGAATATGGACTTGAATATGGATGAGATGGCTAGATAGCATCACCGATGCAATGAATATGGACTTGAATATGGCTGAGATGGCTAGATAGCATCACCGATGCAATGAATATGGACTTGAATGTGGATGAGATGGCTAGATAGCATCACCGATGCAATGAATATGGACTAGAATATGGATGGGATGGCAAGATAGCATCACTGATGCAATGAATATGGACTTGAATATGGCTGACATAGCTAGATAGCATCACCGATGCAATGAATATGGACTTGAATATGGATGAGATGGCTAGATAGCATCACTGATGCAATGAATATGGACTTGAATATGGCTGAGATGGCTAGATAGCATCACCGATGGAATGAATATGGACTTGAATTTGGCTGAGATGGCTAGATGGCATCAAGGATGCAATGAACATGGACTTGAATATGGCTGAGATGGCTAGATGGCATCACCGATGCAATGAATATGGACTTGAATATGGCTGAGATGGCTAGATGGCATCACCGATGCAATGAATATGGACTTGAATATGGCTGAGATGGCTAGATAGCATCACTGATGCAATGAATATGGACTTGAATATGGCTGAGATGGCTAGATAGCATCACCGATGGAATGAATATGGACTTGAATTTGGCTGAGATGGCTAGATGGCATCAACGATGCAATGAACATGGACTTGAATATGGCTGAGATGGCTAGATGGCATCACCGATGCAATGAATATGGACTTGAATATGGCTGAGATGGCTAGATGGCATCACCGATGCAATGAATATGGACTTGAATATGGCTGAGATGGCTAGATAGCATCACCGATGCAATGAATATGGACTTGAATGTGGATGAGATGGCTAGATAGCATCACCGATGCAATGAATATGGACTTGAATATGGCTGAGATGGCTAGATAGCATCACAGATGCAATGAATATGGACTTGAATATGGCTGAGACGGCTAGATAGCATCACAGATGCAATGAATATGGACTTGAATATGGATGAGATGGCTAGATAGCATCACCGAAGCAATGAATATGGACTTGAATATGGCTGAGATGGCTAGATAGCATCACAGATGCAATGAATATGGACTTGAATATGGATGAGATGGCTAGATAGCATCACCGATGCAATGAATATGGACTAGAATATGGATGAGATGGCAAGATAGCATCACCGATGCAATGAATATGGACTTGAATATGGCTGAGATGGATAGATAGCATCACTGATGCAATGAATATGGACTTGAATATGGCTGAGATGGCTAGATGGCATCACCGATGCAATGAATATGGACTTGAATATGGCTGAGATGGCTAGATAGCATCACCGATGCAATCAATATGGACTTGAATGTGGATGAGATGGCTAGATAGCATCACCGATGCAATGAATATGGACTTGAATATGGCTGAGATGGCTAGAGAGCATCACTGATGCAATGAATATGGACTTGAATATGGCTGAGACGGCTAGATAGCATCACCGATGCAATGAATATGGACTTGAATATGGCTGAGATGGCAAGATAGCATCACCGATGCAATGAATATGGACTTGAATATGGATGAGATGGCTAGATAGCATCACCGATGCAATGAATATGGACAAGAATATGGATGAGATGGCAAGTTAGCATCACCGATGCAATGAATATGGACTTGAATATGGATGAGATGGCAAGATAGCATCACTGATGCAATGAATATGGACTTGAATATGGATGAGATGGCTAGATAGCATCACCGATGCAATGAATATGGACTTGAATATGGCTGAGATGGCTAGATAGCATCACCGATGCAATGAATATGGACTTGAATATGGCTGAGATGGCTAGATGGCATCACCGATGCAATGAATATGGACTTGAATATGGCTGAGATGGCTAGATGGCATCACCGATGCAATGAATATGGACTTGAATATGGCTGAGATGGCTAGATGGCATCACCGATGCAATGAATATGGACTTGAATATGGCTGAGATGGCTAGATAGCATCACCGATGCAATGAATGGACTTGAATGTGGATGAGATGGCTAGATAGCATCACCGATGCAATGAATATGGACTTGAATATGGCTGAGATGGCTAGATGGCATCACCGATGCAATGAATATGGACTTGAATATGGCTGAGATGGCTAGATGGCATCACCGATGCAATGAATATGGACTTGAATTTGGCTGAGATGGCTAGATGGCATCACCGATGCAATGAACATGGACTTGAATATGGCTGAGATGGCTAGATGGCATCACCGATGCAATGAATATGGACTCGAATATGGCTGAGATGGCTAGATGGCATCACCGATGCAATGAATATGGACTTGAATATGGCGGAGACGGGTAGATAGCATCACCGATGCAATGAATGTGGACTTGAATATGGCGGAGATGGCAAGATAGCATCACCGATGCAATGAATATGGACTTGAATATGGATGAGATGGCTAGATAGCATCACCGATGCAATGAATATGGACTTGAATATGGTTGTGATGGCTAGATAGCATCACCGATGCAATGAATATGGACTTGAATGTGGATGAGATGGCTAGATAGCATCACCGATGCAATGAATATGGACTAGAATATGGATGGGATGGCAAGATAGCATCACGGATGCAATGAATATGGACTTGAATATGGCTGACATAGCTAGATAGCATCACTGATGCAATGAATATGGACTTGAATTTCGATGAGATGGCTAGATGGCATCACCGATGCAATGAATATGGACTTGAATATGGCTGAGATGGCTAGATAGCATCACTGATGCAATGAATATGGACTTGAATATGGCTGAGATGGCTAGATAGCATCACCGATGCAATGAATATGGACTTGAATATGGCTGAGATGGCTAGATGGCATCTCCGATGCAATGAATATGGACTTGAATATGGCTGAGATGGCTAGATGGCATCACCGATGCAATGAATGGACTTGAATGTGGATGAGATGGCTAGATAGCATCACCGATGCAATGAATATGGACTTGAATATGGCTGAGATGGCTAGATGGCATCACCGATGCAATGAATATGGACTTGAATATGGCTGAGACGGGTAGATAGCATCACCGATGCAATGAATATGGACTTGAATATGGCTGATATGGCAAGATAGCATCACCGATGCAATGAATATGGACTTGAATATGGCTGAGATGGCTAGATAGCATCACCGATGCAATGAATATGGACTTGAATATGGCTGAGATGGCTAGATAGCATCACCGATGCAATGAATATGGACTTGAATTTCGATGAGATGGCTAGATGGCATCACCGATGCAATGAATATGGACTTGAATATGGCTGAGATGGCTAAATAGCATCACTGATGCAATGAATATGGACTTGAATATGGCTGAGACGGCTAGATAGCATCACCGATGCAATGAATATGGACTTGAGTATGGATGAGATGGCAAGATAGCATCACCGATGCAATGAATATGGACTTGAATATGGATGAGATGGCTAGATAGCATCACCGATGCAATGAATATGGACTAGAATATGGATGAGATGGCAAGATAGCATCACCGATGCAATGAATATGGACTTGAATATGGCTGAGATGGCTAGATAGCATCACTGATGCAATGAATATGGACTTGAATAAGGCTGAGATGGCTAGATAGCATCACCGATGGAATGAATATGGACTTGAATTTGGCTGAGATGGCTAGATGGCATCAAGGATGCAATGAATATGGACTTGAATATGGCTGAGACGGCTAGATAGCATCACCGATGCAATGAATATGGACTTGAATATGGCTGAGACGGCTAGATAGCATCACCGATGCAATGAATATGGACTTGAATATGGCTGAGATGGCAAGATAGCATCAACGATGCAATGAATATGGACTTGAATATGGATGAGATGGCTAGATAGCATCACCGATGCAATGAATATGGACTAGAATATGGATGAGATGGCAAGATAGCATCACCGATGCAATGAATATAGACTTGAATGTGGATGAGATGGCTAGATAGCATCACCGATGCAATGAATATGGACTAGAATATGGATGGGATGGCAAGATAGCATCACTGATGCAATGAATATGGACTTGAATATGGCTGACATAGCTAGATAGCATCACTGATGCAATGAATATGGACTTGAATATGGATGAGATGGCTAGATAGCATCACCGATGCAATGAATATGGACTTGAATATGGCTGAGATGGCTAGATAGCATCACTGATGCAATGAATATGGACTTGAATATGGCTGAGATGGCTAGATAGCATCACCGATGCAATGAATATGGACTAGAATATGGATGAGATGGCTAGATGGCATCACCGATGCAATGAATATGGACTTGAATATGGCTGAGATGGCTAGATAGCATCACCGATGCAATGAATATGGACTTGAATGTGGATGAGATGGCTAGATAGGATCACCGATGCAATGAATATGGACTTGAATATGGCAGAGATGGCTAGATAGCATCACCGATGCAATGAATATGGACTTGAATATGGCTGAGATGGCTAGATGGCATCACCGATGCAATGAATATGGACTTGAATATGGCTGAGATGGCTAGATAGCATCACCGATGCAATGAATATGGACTTGAATATGGATGAGATGGCTAGATAGCATCACCGATGCAATGAATATGGACTTGAATATGACTGAGATGGCAAGATGGCATCACCGATGCAATGAATATGGACTTGAATATGGCTGAGATGGCTAGATAGCATCACCGATGCAATGAATATGGACTTGAATATGGATGAGATGGCTAGATAGCATCACCGATGCAATGAATATGGACTTGAATATGACTGAGATGGCAAGATGGCATCACCGATGCAATGAATATGGACTTGAATTTGGCTGAGATGGCTAGATGGCATCAACGATGCAATGAACATGGACTTGAATATGGCTGAGATGGCTAGATGGCATCACCGATGCAATGAATATGGACTTGAATATGGCTGAGATGGCTAGATGGCATCACCGATGCAATGAATATGGACTTGAATATGGCTGAGATGGCTAGATAGCATCACCGATGCAATGAATATGGACTTGAATGTGGATGAGATGGCTAGATAGCATCACCGATGCAATGAATATGGACTTGAATATGGCTGAGATGGCTAGAGAGCATCACTGATGCAATGAATATGGACTTGAATATGGCTGAGACGGCTAGATAGCATCACCGATGCAATGAATATGGACTTGAATATGGCTGAGATGGCAAGATAGCATCACCGATGCAATGAATATGGACTTGAATATGGATGAGATGGCTAGATAGCATCACCGATGCAATGAATATGGACTAGAATATGGATGAGATGGCTAGATAGCTGAACCGATGCAATGAATATGGACTTGAATATGGCTGAGACGGGTAGATAGCATCACCGATGCAATGAATATGGACTTGAATATGGCTGAGATGGCTAGATAGCATCACCGATGCAATGAATATGGACTTGAATATGGCTGAGATGGCTAGATGGCATCTCCGATGCAATGAATATGGACTTGAATATGGCTGAGATGGCTAGATGGCATCACCGATGCAATGAATGGACTTGAATGTGGATGAGATGGCTAGATAGCATCACCGATGCAATGAATATGGACTTGAATATGGCTGAGATGGCTAGATGGCATCACCGATGCAATGAATATGGACTTGAATATGGCTGAGACGGGTAGATAGCATCACCGATGCAATGAATATGGACTTGAATATGGCTGATATGGCAAGATAGCATCACCGATGCAATGAATATGGACTTGAATATGGCTGAGATGGCTAGATAGCATCACCGATGCAATGAATATGGACTTGAATATGGCTGAGATGGCTAGATAGCATCACCGATGCAATGAATATGGACTTGAATTTCGATGAGATGGCTAGATGGCATCACCGATGCAATGAATATGGACTTGAATATGGCTGAGATGGCTAAATAGCATCACTGATGCAATGAATATGGACTTGAATATGGCTGAGACGGCTAGATAGCATCACCGATGCAATGAATATGGACTTGAGTATGGATGAGATGGCAAGATAGCATCACCGATGCAATGAATATGGACTTGAATATGGATGAGATGGCTAGATAGCATCACCGATGCAATGAATATGGACTAGAATATGGATGAGATGGCAAGATAGCATCACCGATGCAATGAATATGGACTTGAATATGGCTGAGATGGCTAGATAGCATCACTGATGCAATGAATATGGACTTGAATAAGGCTGAGATGGCTAGATAGCATCACCGATGGAATGAATATGGACTTGAATTTGGCTGAGATGGCTAGATGGCATCAAGGATGCAATGAATATGGACTTGAATATGGCTGAGACGGCTAGATAGCATCACCGATGCAATGAATATGGACTTGAATATGGCTGAGACGGCTAGATAGCATCACCGATGCAATGAATATGGACTTGAATATGGCTGAGATGGCAAGATAGCATCAACGATGCAATGAATATGGACTTGAATATGGATGAGATGGCTAGATAGCATCACCGATGCAATGAATATGGACTAGAATATGGATGAGATGGCAAGATAGCATCACCGATGCAATGAATATAGACTTGAATGTGGATGAGATGGCTAGATAGCATCACCGATGCAATGAATATGGACTAGAATATGGATGGGATGGCAAGATAGCATCACTGATGCAATGAATATGGACTTGAATATGGCTGACATAGCTAGATAGCATCACTGATGCAATGAATATGGACTTGAATATGGATGAGATGGCTAGATAGCATCACCGATGCAATGAATATGGACTTGAATATGGCTGAGATGGCTAGATAGCATCACTGATGCAATGAATATGGACTTGAATATGGCTGAGATGGCTAGATAGCATCACCGATGCAATGAATATGGACTAGAATATGGATGAGATGGCTAGATGGCATCACCGATGCAATGAATATGGACTTGAATATGGCTGAGATGGCTAGATAGCATCACCGATGCAATGAATATGGACTTGAATGTGGATGAGATGGCTAGATAGGATCACCGATGCAATGAATATGGACTTGAATATGGCAGAGATGGCTAGATAGCATCACCGATGCAATGAATATGGACTTGAATATGGCTGAGATGGCTAGATGGCATCACCGATGCAATGAATATGGACTTGAATATGGCTGAGATGGCTAGATAGCATCACCGATGCAATGAATATGGACTTGAATGTGGATGAGATGGCTAGATAGCATCACCGATGCAATGAATATGGACTTGAATATGGCTGAGATGGCTAGATAGCATCACCGATGCAATGAATATGGACTTGAATATGGATGAGATGGCTAGATAGCATCACCGATGCAATGAATATGGACTTGAATATGGCTGAGATGGCAAGATGGCATCACCGATGCAATGAATATGGACTTGAATTTGGCTGAGATGGCTAGATGGCATCAACGATGCAATGAACATGGACTTGAATTTGGCTGAGATGGCTAGATGGCATCACCGATGCAATGAATATGGACTTGAATATGGCTGAGATGGCTAGATGGCATCACCGATGCAATGAATATGGACTTGAATATGGCTGAGATGGCTAGATAGCATCACCGATGCAATGAATATGGACTTGAATGTGGATGAGATGGCTAGATAGCATCACCGATGCAATGAATATGGACTTGAATATGGCTGAGATGGCTAGAGAGCATCACTGATGCAATGAATATGGACTTGAATATGGCTGAGACGGCTAGATAGCATCACCGATGCAATGAATATGGACTTGAATATGGCTGAGATGGCAAGATAGCATCACCGATGCAATGAATATGGACTTGAATATGGATGAGATGGCTAGATAGCATCACCGATGCAATGAATATGGACTAGAATATGGATGAGATGGCAAGATAGCATCACCGATGCAATGAATATGGACTTGAACATGGCTGAGATAGCTAGATAGCATCACAGATGCAATGAATATGGACTTGAATATGGCTGAGATGGCTAGATAGCATCACCGATGCAATGAATATGGACTTGAATATGGCTGAGATGGCTAGATGGCATCTCCGATGCAATGAATATGGACTTGAATATGGCTGAGATGGCTAGATGGCATCACCGATGCAATGAATGGACTTGAATGTGGATGAGATGGCTAGATAGCATCACCGATGCAATGAATATGGACTTGAATATGGCTGAGATGGCTAGATGGCATCACCGATGCAATGAATATGGACTTGAATATGGCTGAGACGGGTAGATAGCATCACCGATGCAATGAATATGGACTTGAATATGGCTGATATGGCAAGACAGCATCACCGATGCAATGAATATGGACTTGAATATGGCTGAGATGGCTAGATAGCATCACCGATGCAATGAATATGGACTTGAATATGGCTGAGATGGCTAGATAGCATCACCGATGCAATGAATATGGACTTGAATTTCGATGAGATGGCTAGATGGCATCACCGATGCAATGAATATGGACTTGAATATGGCTGAGATGGCTAAATAGCATCACTGATGCAATGAATATGGACTTGAATATGGCTGAGACGGCTAGATAGCATCACCGATGCAATGAATATGGACTTGAGTATGGATGAGATGGCAAGATAGCATCACCGATGCAATGAATATGGACTTGAATATGGATGAGATGGCTAGATAGCATCACCGATGCAATGAATATGGACTAGAATATGGATGAGATGGCAAGATAGCATCACCGATGCAATGAATATGGACTTGAATATGGCTGAGATGGCTAGATAGCATCACTGATGCAATGAATATGGACTTGAATAAGGCTGAGATGGCTAGATAGCATCACCGATGGAATGAATATGGACTTGAATTTGGCTGAGATGGCTAGATGGCATCAAGGATGCAATGAATATGGACTTGAATATGGCTGAGACGGCTAGATAGCATCACC
Organism: Heloderma suspectum; assembly: GCF_057233095.1. Taxonomy (NCBI): domain Eukaryota; kingdom Metazoa; phylum Chordata; class Lepidosauria; order Squamata; family Helodermatidae; genus Heloderma; species Heloderma suspectum. The sequence continues at coordinate 54,231,641 of NC_139475.1, forward strand.
GATGCAATGAATATGGACTTGAATATGGCTGAGACGGCTAGATAGCATCACCGATGCAATGAATATGGACTTGAATATGGCTGAGATGGCAAGATAGCATCAACGATGCAATGAATATGGACTTGAATATGGATGAGATGGCTAGATAGCATCACCGATGCAATGAATATGGACTAGAATATGGATGAGATGGCAAGATAGCATCACCGATGCAATGAATATAGACTTGAATGTGGATGAGATGGCTAGATAGCATCACCGATGCAATGAATATGGACTAGAATATGGATGGGATGGCAAGATAGCATCACTGATGCAATGAATATGGACTTGAATATGGCTGACATAGCTAGATAGCATCACTGATGCAATGAATATGGACTTGAATATGGATGAGATGGCTAGATAGCATCACCGATGCAATGAATATGGACTTGAATATGGCTGAGATGGCTAGATAGCATCACTGATGCAATGAATATGGACTTGAATATGGCTGAGATGGCTAGATAGCATCACCGATGCAATGAATATGGACTAGAATATGGATGAGATGGCTAGATGGCATCACCGATGCAATGAATATGGACTTGAATATGGCTGAGATGGCTAGATAGCATCACCGATGCAATGAATATGGACTTGAATGTGGATGAGATGGCTAGATAGGATCACCGATGCAATGAATATGGACTTGAATATGGCTGAGATGGCTAGATAGCATCACCGATGCAATGAATATGGACTTGAATGTGGATGAGATGGCTAGATAGCATCACCGATGCAATGAATATGGACTTGAATATGGCTGAGATGGCTAGATAGCATCACCGATGCAATGAATATGGACTTGAATATGGATGAGATGGCTAGATAGCATCACCGATGCAATGAATATGGACTTGAATATGGCTGAGATGGCAAGATGGCATCACCGATGCAATGAATATGGACTTGAATTTGGCTGAGATGGCTAGATGGCATCAACGATGCAATGAACATGGACTTGAATTTGGCTGAGATGGCTAGATGGCATCACCGATGCAATGAATATGGACTTGAATATGGCTGAGATGGCTAGATGGCATCACCGATGCAATGAATATGGACTTGAATATGGCTGAGATGGCTAGATAGCATCACCGATGCAATGAATATGGACTTGAATGTGGATGAGATGGCTAGATAGCATCACCGATGCAATGAATATGGACTTGAATATGGCTGAGATGGCTAGAGAGCATCACTGATGCAATGAATATGGACTTGAATATGGCTGAGACGGCTAGATAGCATCACCGATGCAATGAATATGGACTTGAATATGGCTGAGATGGCAAGATAGCATCACCGATGCAATGAATATGGACTTGAATATGGCTGAGATGGCAAGATGGCATCACCGATGCAATGAATATGGACTTGAATTTGGCTGAGATGGCTAGATGGCATCAACGATGCAATGAACATGGACTTGAATTTGGCTGAGATGGCTAGATGGCATCACCGATGCAATGAATATGGACTTGAATATGGCTGAGATGGCTAGATGGCATCACCGATGCAATGAATATGGACTTGAATATGGCTGAGATGGCTAGATAGCATCACCGATGCAATGAATATGGACTTGAATGTGGATGAGATGGCTAGATAGCATCACCGATGCAATGAATATGGACTTGAATATGGCTGAGATGGCTAGATAGCATCACCGATGCAATGAATATGGACTTGAATATGGATGAGATGGCTAGATAGCATCACCGATGCAATGAATATGGACTTGAATATGGCTGAGATGGCAAGATGGCATCACCGATGCAATGAATATGGACTTGAATTTGGCTGAGATGGCTAGATGGCATCAACGATGCAATGAACATGGACTTGAATTTGGCTGAGATGGCTAGATGGCATCACCGATGCAATGAATATGGACTTGAATATGGCTGAGATGGCTAGATGGCATCACCGATGCAATGAATATGGACTTGAATATGGCTGAGATGGCTAGATAGCATCACCGATGCAATGAATATGGACTTGAATGTGGATGAGATGGCTAGATAGCATCACCGATGCAATGAATATGGACTTGAATATGGCTGAGATGGCTAGAGAGCATCACTGATGCAATGAATATGGACTTGAATATGGCTGAGACGGCTAGATAGCATCACCGATGCAATGAATATGGACTTGAATATGGCTGAGATGGCAAGATAGCATCACCGATGCAATGAATATGGACTTGAATATGGATGAGATGGCTAGATAGCATCACCGATGCAATGAATATGGACTAGAATATGGATGAGATGGCAAGATAGCATCACCGATGCAATGAATATGGACTTGAACATGGCTGAGATAGCTAGATAGCATCACAGATGCAATGAATATGGACTTGAATATGGCTGAGATGGCTAGATAGCATCACCGATGCAATGAATATGGACTTGAATATGGCTGAGATGGCTAGATAGCATCACCGATGCAATGAATATGGACTTGAATATGGCTGAGATGGCTAGATGGCATCACCGATGCAATGAATATGGACTTGAATATGGCTGAGATGGCTAGATGGCATCACCGATGCAATGAATATGGACTTGAATATGGCTGAGATGGCTAGATGGCATCACCGATGCAATGAATATGGACTTGAATATGGCTGAGATGGCTAGATAGCATCACCGATGCAATGAATGGACTTGAATGTGGATGAGATGGCTAGATAGCATCATCGATGCAATGAATATGGACTTGAATATGGCTGAGATGGCTAGATGGCATCACCGATGCAATGAATATGGACTTGAATATGGCTGAGACGGGTAGATAGCATCACCGATGCAATGAATATGGATTTGAATATGGCTGAGATGGCAAGATAGCATCACCGATGCAATGAATATGGACTTGAATATGGATGAGATGGCTAGATAGCATCACCGATGCAATGAATATGGACTTGAATATGGCTGAGATGGCTAGATAGCATCACCGATGCAATGAATATGGACTTGAATATGGCTGAGATGGCTAGATGGCATCACCGATGCAATGAATATGGACTTGAATATGGCTGAGATGGCTAGATGGCATCACCGATGCAATGAATATGGACTTGAATATGGCTGAGATGGCTAGATAGCATCACTGATGCAATGAATATGGACTTGAATATGGCTGAGATGGCTAGATAGCATCACCGATGGAATGAATATGGACTTGAATGTGGATGAGATGGCTAGATAGCATCACCGATGCAATGAATATGGACTTGAATATGGCTGAGATGGCTAGATAGCATCACAGATGCAATGAATATGGACTTGAATATGGCTGAGATGGCTAGATAGCATCACAGATGCAATGAATATGGACTTGAATATGGATGAGATGGCTAGATAGCATCACCGAAGCAATGAATATGGACTTGAATATGGCTGAGATGGCTAGATAGCATCACAGATGCAATGAATATGGACTTGAATATGGATGAGATGGCTAGATAGCATCACCGATGCAATGAATATGGACTAGAATATGGATGAGATGGCAAGATAGCATCACCGATGCAATGAATATGGACTTGAATATGGATGAGATGGCTAGATAGCATCACCGATGCAATGAATATGGACTTGAATATGGCTGAGATGGCTAGATAGCATCACTGATGCAATGAATATGGACTTGAATATGGCTGAGATGGCTAGATAGCATCACCGATGCAATGAATATGGACTTGAATATGGCTGAGATGGCTAGATAGCATCACCGATGCAATGAATATGGACTTGAATGTGGATGAGATGGCTAGATAGCATCACCGATGCAATGAATATGGACTTGAATATGGCTGAGATGGCTAGATAGCATCACTGATACAATGAATATGGACTTGAATATGGCTGAGACGGCTAGATAGCATCACCGATGCAATGAATATGGACTTGAATATGGCTGAGATGGCTAGATGGCATCACCGATGCAATGAATATGGACTTGAATATGGCTGAGATGGCTAGATGGCATCACCGATGCAATGAATATGGACTTGAATATGGCTGAGATGGCTAGATGGCATCACCGATGAAATGAATATGGACTTGAATATGGCTGAGATGGCTAGATAGCATCACCGATGCAATGAATGGACTTGAATGTGGATGAGATGGCTAGATAGCATCATCGATGCAATGAATATGGACTTGAATATGGCTGAGATGGCTAGATGGCATCACCGATGCAATGAATATGGACTTGAATATGGCTGAGACGGGTAGATAGCATCACCGATGCAATGAATATGGATTTGAATATGGCTGAGATGGCAAGATAGCATCACCGATGCAATGAATATGGACTTGAATATGGATGAGATGGCTAGATAGCATCACCGATGCAATGAATATGGACTTGAATATGGCTGAGATGGCTAGATAGCATCACCGATGCAATGAATATGGACTTGAATATGGCTGAGATGGCTAGATGGCATCACCGATGCAATGAATATGGACTTGAATATGGCTGAGATGGCTAGATGGCATCACCGATGCAATGAATATGGACTTGAATATGGCTGAGATGGCTAGATAGCATCACTGATGCAATGAATATGGACTTGAATATGGCTGAGATGGCTAGATAGCATCACCGATGGAATGAATATGGACTTGAATGTGGATGAGATGGCTAGATAGCATCACCGATGCAATGAATATGGACTTGAATATGGCTGAGATGGCTAGATAGCATCACAGATGCAATGAATATGGACTTGAATATGGCTGAGACGGCTAGATAGCATCACAGATGCAATGAATATGGACTTGAATATGGATGAGATGGCTAGATAGCATCACCGAAGCAATGAATATGGACTTGAATATGGCTGAGATGGCTAGATAGCATCACAGATGCAATGAATATGGACTTGAATATGGATGAGATGGCTAGATAGCATCACCGATGCAATGAATATGGACTAGAATATGGATGAGATGGCAAGATAGCATCACCGATGCAATGAATATGGACTTGAATATGGCTGAGATGGATAGATAGCATCACTGATGCAATGAATATGGACTTGAATATGGCTGAGATGGCTAGATGGCATCACCGATGCAATGAATATGGACTTGAATATGGCTGAGATGGCTAGATAGCATCACCGATGCAATGAATATGGACTTGAATGTGGATGAGATGGCTAGATAGCATCACCGATGCAATGAATATGGACTTGAATATGGCTGAGATGGCTAGAGAGCATCACTGATGCAATGAATATGGACTTGAATATGGCTGAGACGGCTAGATAGCATCACAGAGGCAATGAATATGGACTTGAATATGGCTGAGATGGCAAGATAGCATCACCGATGCAATGAATATGGACTTGAATATGGATGAGATGGCTAGATAGCATCACCGATGCAATGAATATGGACAAGAATATGGATGAGATGGCAAGTTAGCATCACCGATGCAATGAATATGGACTTGAATATGGATGAGATGGCAAGATAGCATCACTGATGCAATGAATATGGACTTGAATATGGATGAGATGGCTAGATAGCATCACAGATGCAATGAATATGGACTTGAATATGGCTGAGATGGCTAGATAGCATCACCGATGCAATGAATATGGACTTGAATATGGCTGAGATGGCTAGATGGCATCACCGATGCAATGAATATGGACTTGAATATGGCTGAGATGGCTAGATGGCATCACCGATGCAATGAATATGGACTTGAATATGGCTGAGATGGCTAGATAGCATCACCGATGCAATGAATGGACTTGAATGTGGATGAGATGGCTAGATAGCATCACCGATGCAATGAATATGGACTTGAATATGGCTGAGATGGCTAGATGGCATCACCGATGCAATGAATATGGACTTGAATATGGCTGAGATGGCTAGATGGCATCACCGATGCAATGAATATGGACTTGAATTTGGCTGAGATGGCTAGATGGCATCACCGATGCAATGAACATGGACTTGAATATGGCTGAGATGGCTAGATGGCATCACCGATGCAATGAATATGGACTCGAATATGGCTGAGATGGCTAGATGGCATCACCGATGCAATGAATATGGACTTGAATATGGCGGAGACGGGTAGATAGCATCACCGATGCAATGAATGTGGACTTGAATATGGCGGAGATGGCAAGATAGCATCACCGATGCAATGAATATGGACTTGAATATGGATGAGATGGCTAGATAGCATCACCGATGCAATGAATATGGACTTGAATATGGTTGTGATGGCTAGATAGCATCACCGATGCAATGAATATGGACTTGAATGTGGATGAGATGGCTAGATAGCATCACCGATGCAATGAATATGGACTAGAATATGGATGGGATGGCAAGATAGCATCACGGATGCAATGAATATGGACTTGAATATGGCTGACATAGCGAGATAGCATCACTGATGCAATGAATATGGACTTGAATATGGATGAGATGGCTAGATAGCATCACCGATGCAATGAATATGGACTTGAATATGGCTGAGATGGCTAGATAGCATCACTGATGCAATGAATATGGACTTGAATATGGCTGAGATGGCTAGATAGCATCACCGATGCAATGAATATGGACTTGAATATGGCTGAGATGGCTAGATAGCATCACCGATGCAATGAATATGGACTTGAATGTGGATGAGATGGCTAGATAGCATCACCGATGCAATGAATATGGACTTGAATATGGCTGAGATGGCTAGATAGCATCACTGATACAATGAATATGGACTTGAATATGGCTGAGACGGCTAGATAGCATCACCGATGCAATGAATATGGACTTGAGTATGGATGAGATGGCAAGATGGCATCACCGATGCAATGAATATGGACTTGAATGTGGATGAGATGGCTAGATAGCATCATCGATGCAATGAATATGGACTTGAATATGGCTGAGATGGCTAGAGAGCATCACTGATGCAATGAATATGGACTTGAATATGGCTGAGACGGCTAGATGGCATCTCCGATGCAATGAATATGGACTTGAATATGGCTGAGATGGCTAGATGGCATTACCGATGCAATGAATGGACTAGAATGTGGATGAGATGGCTAGATAGCATCACCGATGCAATGAATATGGACTTGAATATGGCTGAGATGGCTAGATGGCATCACCGATGCAATGAATATGGACTTGAATATGGCTGAGACGGGTAGATAGCATCACCGATGCAATGAATATGGACTTGAATATGGCTGAGATGGCAAGATAGCATCACCGATGCAATGAATATGGACTTGAATATGGCTGAGATGGCTAGATAGCATCACCGATGCAATGAATATGGACTTGAATATGGCTGAGATGGCTAGATAGCATCACCGATGCAATGAATATGGACTTGAATTTCGATGAGATGGCTAGATGGCATCACCGATGCAATGAATATGGACTTGAATATGGCTGAGATGGCTAGATAGCATCACCGATGCAATGAATATGGACTTGAATATGGCTGAGATGGCTAGATAGCATCACCGATGCAATGAATATGGACTTGAATATGGCTGAGATGGCTAGATGGCATCTCCGATGCAATGAATATGGACTTGAATATGGCTGAGATGGCTAGATGGCATCACCGATGCAATGAATGGACTTGAATGTGGATGAGATGGCTAGATAGCATCACCGATGCAATGAATATGGACTTGAATATGGCTGAGATGGCTAGATGGCATCACCGATGCAATGAATATGGACTTGAATATGGCTGAGACGGGTAGATAGCATCACCGATGCAATGAATATGGACTTGAATATGGCTGAGATGGCAAGATAGCATCACCGATGCAATGAATATGGACTTGAATATGGCTGAGATGGCTAGATAGCATCACCGATGCAATGAATATGGACTTGAATATGGCTGAGATGGCTAGATAGCATCACCGATGCAATGAATATGGACTTGAATTTCGATGAGATGGCTAGATGGCATCACCGATGCAATGAATATGGACTTGAATATGGCTGAGACGGCTAGATAGCATCACTGATGCAATGAATATGGACTTGAATATGGCTGAGACGGCTAGATAGCATCACCGATGCAATGAATATGGACTTGAGTATGGATGAGATGGCAAGATAGCATCACCGATGCAATGAATATGGACTTGAATATGGATGAGATGGCTAGATAGCATCACCAATGCAATGAATATGGACTAGAATATGGATGAGATGGCAAGATAGCATCACCGATGCAATGAATATGGACTTGAATATGGCTGAGATGGCTAGATGGCATCACCGATGCAATGAATATGGACTTGAATAAGGCTGAGATGGCTAGATGGCATCACCGATGCAATGAATATGGACTTGAATATGGCTGAGATGGCTAGATAGCATCACCGATGCAATGAATATGGACTTGAATATGGATGAGATGGCAAGACAGCATCACTGATGCAATGAATATGGACTTGAATATGGATGAGATGGCTAGATAGCTGAACCGATGCAATGAATATGGACTTGAATATGGCTGAGATGGCTAGATAGCATCACCGATGCAATGAATATGGACTTGAATGTGGATGAGATGGCTAGATAGCATCACCGATGCAATGAATATGGACTAGAATATGGATGGGATGGCAAGATAGCATCACTGATGCAATGAATATGGACTTGAATATGGCTGACATAGCTAGATAGCATCACTGATGCAATGAATATGGACTTGAATATGGATGAGATGGCTAGATAGCATCACCGATGCAATGAATATGGACTTGAATATGGCTGAGATGGCTAGATAGCATCACTGATGCAATGAATATGGACTTGAATATGGCTGAGATGGCTAGATAGCATCACCGATGCAATGAATATGGACTAGAATATGGATGAGATGGCTAGATGGCATCACCGATGCAATGAATATGGACTTGAATATGGCTGAGATGGCTAGATAGCATCACCGATGCAATGAATATGGACTTGAATGTGGATGAGATGGCTAGATAGCATCACCGATGCAATGAATATGGACTTGAATATGGCAGAGATGGCTAGATAGCATCACCGATGCAATGAATATGGACTTGAATATGGCTGAGATGGCTAGATGGCATCACCGATGCAATGAATATGGACTTGAATATGGCTGAGATGGCTAGATAGCATCACCGATGCAATGAATATGGACTTGATTGTGGATGAGATGGCTAGATGGCATCACCGATGCAATGAATATGGACTTGAATATGGCTGAGATGGCTAGATAGCATCACCGATGCAATGAATATGGACTTGAATATGGATGAGATGGCTAGATAGCATCACCGACGCAATGAATATGGACTTGAATATGGCTGAGATGGCTAGATGGCATCACCGATGCAATGAATATGGACTTGAATTTGGCTGAGATGGCTAGATGGCATCAACGATGCAATGAACATGGACTTGAATATGGCTGAGATGGCTACATGGCATCACCGATGCAATGAATATGGACTTGAATATGGCTGAGATGGCTAGATGGCATCACCGATGCAATGAATATGGACTTGAATATGGCTGAGATGGCTAGATAGCATCACCGATGCAATCAATATGGACTTGAATGTGGATGAGATGGCTAGATAGCATCACCGATGCAATGAATATGGACTTGAATATGGCTGAGATGGCTAGAGAGCATCACTGATGCAATGAATATGGACTTGAATATGGCTGAGACGGCTAGATAGCATCACCGATGCAATGAATATGGACTTGAATATGGCTGAGATGGCAAGATAGCATCACCGATGCAATGAATATGGACTTGAATATGGATGAGATGGCTAGATAGCATCACCGATGCAATGAATATGGACTTGAATATGGCTGAGATGGCTAGATAGCATCACCGATGCAATGAATATGGACTTGAATATGGCTGAGATGGCTAGATGGCATCACCGATGCAATGAATATGGACTTGAATATGGCTGAGATGGCTAGATGGCATCACCGATGCAATGAATATGGACTTGAATATGGCTGAGATGGCTAGATGGCATCACCGATGCAATGAATATGGACTTGAATATGGCTGAGATGGCTAGATAGCATCACCGATGCAATGAATGGACTTGAATGTGGCTGAGATGGCAAGATAGCATCACCGATGCAATGAATATGGACTTGAATATGGATGAGATGGCTAGATAGCATCACCGATGCAATGAATATGGACTTGAATATGGCTGAGATGGCTAGATAGCATCACCGATGCAATGAATATGGACTTGAATGTGGATGAGATGGCTAGATAGCATCACCGATGCAATGAATATGGACTAGAATATGGATGGGATGGCAAGATAGCATCACTGATGCAATGAATATGGACTTGAATATGGCTGACATAGCTAGATAGCATCACCGATGCAATGAATATGGACTTGAATATGGATGAGATGGCTAGATAGCATCACCGATGCAATGAATATGGACTTGAATATGGCTGAGATGGCTAGATAGCATCACTGATGCAATGAATATGGACTTGAATATGGCTGAGATGGCTAGATAGCATCACCGATGGAATGAATATGGACTTGAATTTGGCTGAGATGGCTAGATGGCATCAAGGATGCAATGAACATGGACTTGAATATGGCTGAGATGGCTAGATGGCATCACCGATGCAATGAATATGGACTTGAATATGGCTGAGATGGCTAGATGGCATCACCGATGCAATGAATATGGACTTGAATATGGCTGAGATGGCTAGATAGCATCACGGATGCAATGAATATGGACTTGAATATGGCTGAGATGGCTAGATAGCATCACCGATGGAATGAATATGGACTTGAATTTGGCTGAGATGGCTAGATGGCATCAACGATGCAATGAACATGGACTTGAATATGGCTGAGATGGCTAGATGGCATCACCGATGCAATGAATATGGACTTGAATATGGCTGAGATGGCTAGATGGCATCACCGATGCAATGAATATGGACTTGAATATGGCTGAGATGGCTAGATAGCATCACCGATGCAATGAATATGGACTTGAATGTGGATGAGATGGCTAGATAGCATCACCGATGCAATGAATATGGACTTGAATATGGCTGAGATGGCTAGATAGCATCACAGATGCAATGAATATGGACTTGAATATGGCTGAGACGGCTAGATAGCATCACAGATGCAATGAATATGGACTTGAATATGGATGAGATGGCTAGATAGCATCACCGAAGCAATGAATATGGACTTGAATATGGCTGAGATGGCTAGATAGCATCACTGATGCAATGAATATTAACTTGAATATGGCTGAGACGGCTAGATAGCATCACCGATGCAATGAATATGGACTTGAATATGGCTGAGATGGCAAGATAGCATCAACGATGCAATGAATATGGACTTGAATATGGATGAGATGGCTAGATAGCATCACCGATGCAATGAATATGGACTAGAATATGGATGAGATGGCAAGATAGCATCACCGATGCAATGAATATGGACTTGAATATGGATGAGATGGCAAGATAGCATCACTGATGCAATGAATATGGACTTGAATATGGATGAGATGGCTAGATAGCATCACCGATGCAATGAATATGGACTTGAATATGGCTGAGATGGCTAGATGGCATCACCGATGCAATGAATATGGACTTGAATATGGCTGAGATGGCTAGATGGCATCACCGATGCAATGAATATGGACTTGAATATGGCTGAGATGGCTAGATGGCATCACCGATGCAATGAATATGGACTTGAATATGGCTGAGATGGCAAGATAGCATCACCGATGCAATGAATATGGACTTGAATATGGCTGAGATGGCTAGATAGCATCACCGATGCAATGAATATGGACTTGAATATGGCTGAGATGGCTAGATAGCATCACCGATGCAATGAATATGGACTTGAATTTCGATGAGATGGCTAGATGGCATCACCGATGCAATGAATATGGACTTGAATATGGCTGAGATGGCAAGATAGCATCACCGATGCAATGAATATGGACTTGAATATCGCTGAGATGGCTAGATAGCATCACCGATGCAATGAATATGGACTTGAATATGGCTGAGATGGCTAGATGGCATCTCCGATGCAATGAATATGGACTTGAATATGGCTGAGATGGCTAGATGGCATCACCGATGCAATGAATGGACTTGAATGTGGATGAGATGGCTAGATAGCATCACCGATGCAATGAATATGGACTTGAATATGGCTGAGATGGCTAGATGGCATCACCGATGCAATGAATATGGACTTGAATATGGCTGAGACGGGTAGATAGCATCACCGATGCAATGAATATGGACTTGAATATGGCTGAGATGGCAAGATAGCATCACCGATGCAATGAATATGGACTTGAATATGGCTGAGATGGCTAGATAGCATCACCGATGCAATGAATATGGACTTGAATATGGCTGAGATGGCTAGATAGCATCACCGATGCAATGAATATGGACTTGAATTTCGATGAGATGGCTAGATGGCATCACCGATGCAATGAATATGGACTTGAATATGGCTGAGATGGCTAGATAGCATCACTGATGCAATGAATATGGACTTGAATATGGCTGAGACGGCTAGATAGCATCACCGATGCAATGAATATGGACTTGAGTATGGATGAGATGGCAAGATAGCATCACCGATGCAATGAATATGGACTTGAATATGGATGAGATGGCAAGACAGCATCACTGATGCAATGAATATGGACTTGAATATGGATGAGATGGCTAGATAGCTGAACCGATGCAATGAATATGGACTTGAATATGGCTGAGATGGCTAGATAGCATCACCGATGCAATGAATATGGACTTGAATGTGGATGAGATGGCTAGATAGCATCACCGATGCAATGAATATGGACTAGAATATGGATGGGATGGCAAGATAGCATCACTGATGCAATGAATATGGACTTGAATATGGCTGACATAGCTAGATAGCATCACTGATGCTATGAATATGGACTTGAATATGGATGAGATGGCTAGATAGCATCACCGATGCAATGAATATGGACTTGAATATGGCTGAGATGGCTAGATAGCATCACTGATGCAATGAATATGGACTTGAATACGGCTGAGATGGCTAGATAGCATCACCGATGCAATGAATATGGACTAGAATATGGATGAGATGGCTAGATGGCATCACCGATGCAATGAATATGGACTTGAATATGGCTGAGATGGCTAGATAGCATCACCGATGCAATGAATATGGACTTGAATGTGGATGAGATGGCTAGATAGCATCACCGATGCAATGAATATGGACTTGAATATGGCAGAGATGGCTAGATAGCATCACCGATGCAATGAATATGGACTTGAATATGGCTGAGATGGCTAGATGGCATCACCGATGCAATGAATATGGACTTGAATATGGCTGAGATGGCTAGATAGCATCACCGATGCAATGAATATGGACTTGATTGTGGATGAGATGGCTAGATGGCATCACCGATGCAATGAATATGGACTTGAATATGGCTGAGATGGCTAGATAGCATCACCGATGCAATGAATATGGACTTGAATATGGATGAGATGGCTAGATAGCATCACCGATGCAATGAATATGGACTTGAATATGGCTGAGATGGCTAGATGGCATCACCGATGCAATGAATATGGACTTGAATTTGGCTGAGATGGCTAGATGGCATCAACGATGCAATGAACATGGACTTGAATATGGCTGAGATGGCTAGATGGCATCACCGATGCAATGAATATGGACTTGAATATGGCTGAGATGGCTAGATGGCATCACCGATGCAATGAATATGGACTTGAATATGGCTGAGATGGCTAGATAGCATCACCGATGCAATCAATATGGACTTGAATGTGGATGAGATGGCTAGATAGCATCACCGATGCAATGAATATGGACTTGAATATGGCTGAGATGGCTAGAGAGCATCACTGATGCAATGAATATGGACTTGAATATGGCTGAGACGGCTAGATAGCATCACCGATGCAATGAATATGGACTTGAATATGGCTGAGATGGCAAGATAGCATCACCGATGCAATGAATATGGACTTGAATATGGATGAGATGGCTAGATAGCATCACCGATGCAATGAATATGGACTTGAATATGGCTGAGATGGCTAGATAGCATCACCGATGCAATGAATATGGACTTGAATATGGCTGAGATGGCTAGATGGCATCACCGATGCAATGAATATGGACTTGAATATGGCTGAGATGGCTAGATGGCATCACCGATGCAATGAATATGGACTTGAATATGGCTGAGATGGCTAGATGGCATCACCGATGCAATGAATATGGACTTGAATATGGCTGAGATGGCTAGATAGCATCACCGATGCAATGAATGGACTTGAATGTGGCTGAGATGGCAAGATAGCATCACCGATGCAATGAATATGGACTTGAATATGGATGAGATGGCTAGATAGCATCACCGATGCAATGAATATGGACTTGAATATGGCTGAGATGGCTAGATAGCATCACCGATGCAATGAATATGGACTTGAATGTGGATGAGATGGCTAGATAGCATCACCGATGCAATGAATATGGACTAGAATATGGATGGGATGGCAAGATAGCATCACTGATGCAATGAATATGGACTTGAATATGGCTGACATAGCTAGATAGCATCACCGATGCAATGAATATGGACTTGAATATGGATGAGATGGCTAGATAGCATCACCGATGCAATGAATATGGACTTGAATATGGCTGAGATGGCTAGATAGCATCACTGATGCAATGAATATGGACTTGAATATGGCTGAGATGGCTAGATAGCATCACCGATGGAATGAATATGGACTTGAATTTGGCTGAGATGGCTAGATGGCATCAAGGATGCAATGAACATGGACTTGAATATGGCTGAGATGGCTAGATGGCATCACCGATGCAATGAATATGGACTTGAATATGGCTGAGATGGCTAGATAGCATCACGGATGCAATGAATATGGACTTGAATATGGCTGAGATGGCTAGATAGCATCACTGATGCAATGAATATTAACTTGAATATGGCTGAGACGGCTAGATAGCATCACCGATGCAATGAATATGGACTTGAATATGGCTGAGATGGCAAGATAGCATCAACGATGCAATGAATATGGACTTGAATATGGATGAGATGGCTAGATAGCATCACCGATGCAATGAATATGGACTAGAATATGGATGAGATGGCAAGATAGCATCACCGATGCAATGAATATGGACTTGAATATGGATGAGATGGCAAGATAGCATCACTGATGCAATGAATATGGACTTGAATATGGATGAGATGGCTAGATAGCATCACCGATGCAATGAATATGGACTTGAATATGGCTGAGATGGCTAGATGGCATCACCGATGCAATGAATATGGACTTGAATATGGCTGAGATGGCTAGATGGCATCACCGATGCAATGAATATGGACTTGAATATGGCTGAGATGGCTAGATGGCATCACCGATGCAATGAATATGGACTTGAATATGGCTGAGATGGCAAGATAGCATCACCGATGCAATGAATATGGACTTGAATATGGCTGAGATGGCTAGATAGCATCACCGATGCAATGAATATGGACTTGAATATGGCTGAGATGGCTAGATAGCATCACCGATGCAATGAATATGGACTTGAATTTCGATGAGATGGCTAGATGGCATCACCGATGCAATGAATATGGACTTGAATATGGCTGAGATGGCTAGATAGCATCACCGATGCAATGAATATGGACTTGAATATGGCTGAGATGGCTAGATAGCATCACCGATGCAATGAATATGGACTTGAATATGGCTGAGATGGCTAGATGGCATCACCGATGCAATGAATGGACTTGAATGTGGATGAGATGGCTAGATAGCATCACCGATGCAATGAATATGGACTTGAATATGGCTGAGATGGCTAGATGGCATCACCGATGCAATGAATATGGACTTGAATATGGCTGAGACGGGTAGATAGCATCACCGATGCAATGAATATGGACTTGAATATGGCTGAGATGGCAAGATAGCATCACCGATGCAATGAATATGGACTTGAATATGGCTGAGATGGCTAGATAGCATCACCGATGCAATGAATATGGACTTGAATATGGCTGAGATGGCTAGATAGCATCACCGATGCAATGAATATGGACTTGAATTTCGATGAGATGGCTAGATGGCATCACCGATGCAATGAATATGGACTTGAATATGGCTGAGATGGCTAGATAGCATCACTGATGCAATGAATATGGACTTGAATATGGCTGAGACGGCTAGATAGCATCACCGATGCAATGAATATGGACTTGAGTATGGATGAGATGGCAAGATAGCATCACCGATGCAATGAATATGGACTTGAATATGGATGAGATGGCAAGACAGCATCACTGATGCAATGAATATGGACTTGAATATGGATGAGATGGCTAGATAGCTGAACCGATGCAATGAATATGGACTTGAATATGGCTGAGATGGCTAGATAGCATCACCGATGCAATGAATATGGACTTGAATGTGGATGAGATGGCTAGATAGCATCACCGATGCAATGAATATGGACTAGAATATGGATGGGATGGCAAGATAGCATCACTGATGCAATGAATATGGACTTGAATATGGCTGACATAGCTAGATAGCATCACTGATGCAATGAATATGGACTTGAATATGGATGAGATGGCTAGATAGCATCACCGATGCAATGAATATGGACTTGAATATGGCTGAGATGGCTAGATAGCATCACTGATGCAATGAATATGGACTTGAATATGGCTGAGATGGCTAGATAGCATCACCGATGCAATGAATATGGACTAGAATATGGATGAGATGGCTAGATGGCATCACCGATGCAATGAATATGGACTTGAATATGGCTGAGATGGCTAGATAGCATCACCGATGCAATGAATATGGACTTGAATGTGGATGAGATGGCTAGATAGCATCACCGATGCAATGAATATGGACTTGAATATGGCAGAGATGGCTAGATAGCATCACCGATGCAATGAATATGGACTTGAATATGGCTGAGATGGCTAGATGGCATCACCGATGCAATGAATATGGACTTGAATATGGCTGAGATGGCTAGATAGCATCACCGATGCAATGAATATGGACTTGAATATGGCTGAGATGGCTAGATAGCATCACAGATGCAATGAATATGGACTTGAATATGGCTGAGATGGCTAGATAGCATCACAGATGCAATGAATATGGACTTGAATATGGATGAGATGGCTAGATAGCATCACCGAAGCAATGAATATGGACTTGAATATGGCTGAGATGGCTAGATAGCATCACAGATGCAATGAATATGGACTTGAATATGGATGAGATGGCTAGATAGCATCACCGATGCAATGAATATGGACTAGAATATGGATGAGATGGCAAGATAGCATCACCGATGCAATGAATATGGACTTGAATATGGCTGAGATGGATAGATAGCATCACTGATGCAATGAATATGGACTTGAATATGGCTGAAATGGCTAGATGGCATCACCGATGCAATGAATATGGACTTGAATATGGCTGAGATGGCTAGATAGCATCACCGATGCAATGAATATGGACTTGAATGTGGATGAGATGGCTAGATAGCATCACCGATGCAATGAATATGGACTTGAATATGGCTGAGATGGCTAGATAGCATCACTGATGCAATGAATATTAACTTGAATATGGCTGAGACGGCTAGATAGCATCACCGATGCAATGAATATGGACTTGAATATGGCTGAGATGGCAAGATAGCATCACCGATGCAATGAATATGGACTTGAATATGGATGAGATGGCTAGATAGCATCACCGATGCAATGAATATGGACTAGAATATGGATGAGATGGCAAGATAGCATCACCGATGCAATGAATATGGACTTGAATATGGATGAGATGGCAAGATAGCATCACTGATGCAATGAATATGGACTTGAATATGGATGAGATGGCTAGATAGCATCACCGATGCAATGAATATGGAATTGAATATGGCTGAGATGGCTAGATGGCATCACCGATGCAATGAATATGGACTTGAATATGGCTGAGATGGCTAGATGGCATCACCGATGCAATGAATATGGACTTGAATATGGCTGAGATGGCTAGATGGCATCACCGATGCAATGAATATGGACTTGAATATGGCTGAGATGGCAAGATAGCATCACCGATGCAATGAATCTGGACTTGAATATGGCTGAGATGGCTAGATAGCATCACCGATGCAATGAATATGGACTTGAATATGGCTGAGATGGCTAGATAGCATCACCGATGCAATGAATATGGACTTGAATTTCGATGAGATGGCTAGATGGCATCACCGATGCAATGAATATGGACTTGAATATGGCTGAGATGGCTAGATAGCATCACCGATGCAATGAATATGGACTTGAATATGGCTGAGATGGCTAGATAGCATCACCGATGCAATGAATATGGACTTGAATATGGCTGAGATGGCTAGATGGCATCTCCGATGCAATGAATATGGACTTGAATATGGCTGAGATGGCTAGATGGCATCACCGATGCAATGAATGGACTTGAATGTGGATGAGATGGCTAGATAGCATCACCGATGCAATGAATATGGACTTGAATATGGCTGAGATGGCTAGATGGCATCACCGATGCAATGAATATGGACTTGAATATGGCTGAGACGGGTAGATAGCATCACCGATGCAATGAATATGGACTTGAATATGGCTGAGATGGCAAGATAGCATCACCGATGCAATGAATATGGACTTGAATATGGCTGAGATGGCTAGATAGCATCACCGATGCAATGAATATGGACTTGAATATGGCTGAGATGGCTAGATAGCATCACCGATGCAATGAATATGGACTTGAATTTCGATGAGATGGCTAGATGGCATCACCGATGCAATGAATATGGACTTGAATATGGCTGAGATGGCTAGATAGCATCACTGATGCAATGAATATGGACTTGAATATGGCTGAGACGGCTAGATAGCATCACCGATGCAATGAATATGGACTTGAGTATGGATGAGATGGCAAGATAGCATCACCGATGCAATGAATATGGACTTGAATATGGATGAGATGGCAAGACAGCATCACTGATGCAATGAATATGGACTTGAATATGGATGAGATGGCTAGATAGCTGAACCGATGCAATGAATATGGACTTGAATATGGCTGAGATGGCTAGATAGCATCACCGATGCAATGAATATGGACTTGAATGTGGATGAGATGGCTAGATAGCATCACCGATGCAATGAATATGGACTAGAATATGGATGGGATGGCAAGATAGCATCACTGATGCAATGAATATGGACTTGAATATGGCTGACATAGCTAGATAGCATCACTGATGCAATGAATATGGACTTGAATATGGATGAGATGGCTAGATAGCATCACCGATGCAATGAATATGGACTTGAATATGGCTGAGATGGCTAGATAGCATCACTGATGCAATGAATATGGACTTGAATATGGCTGAGATGGCTAGATAGCATCACCGATGCAATGAATATGGACTAGAATATGGATGAGATGGCTAGATGGCATCACCGATGCAATGAATATGGACTTGAATATGGCTGAGATGGCTAGATAGCATCACCGATGCAATGAATATGGACTTGAATGTGGATGAGATGGCTAGATAGCATCACCGATGCAATGAATATGGACTTGAATATGGCAGAGATGGCTAGATAGCATCACCGATGCAATGAATATGGACTTGAATATGGCTGAGATGGCTAGATGGCATCACCGATGCAATGAATATGGACTTGAATATGGCTGAGATGGCTAGATAGCATCACCGATGCAATGAATATGGACTTGATTGTGGATGAGATGGCTAGATGGCATCACCGATGCAATGAATATGGACTTGAATATGGCTGAGATGGCTAGATAGCATCACCGATGCAATGAATATGGACTTGAATATGGATGAGATGGCTAGATAGCATCACCGATGCAATGAATATGGACTTGAATATGGCTGAGATGGCTAGATGGCATCACCGATGCAATGAATATGGACTTGAATTTGGCTGAGATGGCTAGATGGCATCAACGATGCAATGAACATGGACTTGAATATGGCTGAGATGGCTAGATGGCATCACCGATGCAATGAATATGGACTTGAATATGGCTGAGATGGCTAGATGGCATCACCGATGCAATGAATATGGACTTGAATATGGCTGAGATGGCTAGATAGCATCACCGATGCAATCAATATGGACTTGAATGTGGATGAGATGGCTAGATAGCATCACCGATGCAATGAATATGGACTTGAATATGGCTGAGATGGCTAGAGAGCATCACTGATGCAATGAATATGGACTTGAATATGGCTGAGACGGCTAGATAGCATCACCGATGCAATGAATATGGACTTGAATATGGCTGAGATGGCAAGATAGCATCACCGATGCAATGAATATGGACTTGAATATGGATGAGATGGCTAGATAGCATCACCGATGCAATGAATATGGACTTGAATATGGCTGAGATGGCTAGATAGCATCACCGATGCAATGAATATGGACTTGAATATGGCTGAGATGGCTAGATGGCATCACCGATGCAATGAATATGGACTTGAATATGGCTGAGATGGCTAGATGGCATCACCGATGCAATGAATATGGACTTGAATATGGCTGAGATGGCTAGATGGCATCACCGATGCAATGAATATGGACTTGAATATGGCTGAGATGGCTAGATAGCATCACCGATGCAATGAATGGACTTGAATGTGGCTGAGATGGCAAGATAGCATCACCGATGCAATGAATATGGACTTGAATATGGATGAGATGGCTAGATAGCATCACCGATGCAATGAATATGGACTTGAATATGGCTGAGATGGCTAGATAGCATCACCGATGCAATGAATATGGACTTGAATGTGGATGAGATGGCTAGATAGCATCACCGATGCAATGAATATGGACTAGAATATGGATGGGATGGCAAGATAGCATCACTGATGCAATGAATATGGACTTGAATATGGCTGACATAGCTAGATAGCATCACCGATGCAATGAATATGGACTTGAATATGGATGAGATGGCTAGATAGCATCACCGATGCAATGAATATGGACTTGAATATGGCTGAGATGGCTAGATAGCATCACTGATGCAATGAATATGGACTTGAATATGGCTGAGATGGCTAGATAGCATCACCGATGGAATGAATATGGACTTGAATTTGGCTGAGATGGCTAGATGGCATCAAGGATGCAATGAACATGGACTTGAATATGGCTGAGATGGCTAGATGGCATCACCGATGCAATGAATATGGACTTGAATATGGCTGAGATGGCTAGATGGCATCACCGATGCAATGAATATGGACTTGAATATGGCTGAGATGGCTAGATAGCATCACGGATGCAATGAATATGGACTTGAATATGGCTGAGATGGCTAGATAGCATCACCGATGGAATGAATATGGACTTGAATTTGGCTGAGATGGCTAGATGGCATCAACGATGCAATGAACATGGACTTGAATATGGCTGAGATGGCTAGATGGCATCACCGATGCAATGAATATGGACTTGAATATGGCTGAGATGGCTAGATGGCATCACCGATGCAATGAATATGGACTTGAATATGGCTGAGATGGCTAGATAGCATCACCGATGCAATGAATATGGACTTGAATGTGGATGAGATGGCTAGATAGCATCACAGATGCAATGAATATGGACTTGAATATGGCTGAGATGGCTAGATAGCATCACAGATGCAATGAATATGGACTTGAATATGGATGAGATGGCTAGATAGCATCACCGAAGCAATGAATATGGACTTGAATATGGCTGAGATGGCTAGATAGCATCACAGATGCAATGAATATGGACTTGAATATGGATGAGATGGCTAGATAGCATCACCGATGCAATGAATATGGACTAGAATATGGATGAGATGGCAAGATAGCATCACCGATGCAATGAATATGGACTTGAATATGGCTGAGATGGATAGATAGCATCACTGATGCTATGAATATGGACTTGAATATGGCTGAGATGGCTAGATGGCATCACCGATGCAATGAATATGGACTTGAATATGGCTGAGATGGCTAGATAGCATCACCGATGCAATGAATATGGACTTGAATGTGGATGAGATGGCTAGATAGCATCACCGATGCAATGAATATGGACTTGAATATGGCTGAGATGGCTAGATAGCATCACTGATGCAATGAATATTAACTTGAATATGGCTGAGACGGCTAGATAGCATCACCGATGCAATGAATATGGACTTGAATATGGCTGAGATGGCAAGATAGCATCAACGATGCAATGAATATGGACTTGAATATGGATGAGATGGCTAGATAGCATCACCGATGCAATGAATATGGACTAGAATATGGATGAGATGGCAAGATAGCATCACCGATGCAATGAATATGGACTTGAATATGGATGAGATGGCAAGATAGCATCACTGATGCAATGAATATGGACTTGAATATGGATGAGATGGCTAGATAGCATCACCGATGCAATGAATATGGACTTGAATATGGCTGAGATGGCTAGATGGCATCACCGATGCAATGAATATGGACTTGAATATGGCTGAGATGGCTAGATGGCATCACCGATGCAATGAATATGGACTTGAATATGGCTGAGATGGCTAGATGGCATCACCGATGCAATGAATATGGACTTGAATATGGCTGAGATGGCAAGATAGCATCACCGATGCAATGAATATGGACTTGAATATGGCTGAGATGGCTAGATAGCATCACCGATGCAATGAATATGGACTTGAATATGGCTGAGATGGCTAGATAGCATCACCGATGCAATGAATATGGACTTGAATTTCGATGAGATGGCTAGATGGCATCACCGATGCAATGAATATGGACTTGAATATGGCTGAGATGGCTAGATAGCATCACCGATGCAATGAATATGGACTTGAATATGGCTGAGATGGCTAGATAGCATCACCGATGCAATGAATATGGACTTGAATATGGCTGAGATGGCTAGATGGCATCTCCGATGCAATGAATATGGACTTGAATATGGCTGAGATGGCTAGATGGCATCACCGATGCAATGAATGGACTTGAATGTGGATGAGATGGCTAGATAGCATCACCGATGCAATGAATATGGACTTGAATATGGCTGAGATGGCTAGATGGCATCACCGATGCAATGAATATGGACTTGAATATGGCTGAGACGGGTAGATAGCATCACCGATGCAATGAATATGGACTTGAATATGGCTGAGATGGCAAGATAGCATCACCGATGCAATGAATATGGACTTGAATATGGCTGAGATGGCTAGATAGAATCACCGATGCAATGAATATGGACTTGAATATGGCTGAGATGGCTAGATAGCATCACCGATGCAATGAATATGGACTTGAATTTCGATGAGATGGCTAGATGGCATCACCGATGCAATGAATATGGACTTGAATATGGCTGAGATGGCTAGATAGCATCACTGATGCAATGAATATGGACTTGAATATGGCTGAGACGGCTAGATAGCATCACCGAAGCAATGAATATGGACTTGAGTATGGATGAGATGGCAAGATAGCATCACCGATGCAATGAATATGGACTTGAATATGGATGAGATGGCTAGATAGCATCACCGATGTAATGAATATGGACTAGAATATGGATGAGATGGCAAGATAGCATCACCGATGCAATGAATGGACTTGAATGTGGATGAGATGGCTAGATAGCATCACCGATGCAATGAATATGGACTTGAATATGGCTGAGATGGCTAGATGGCATCACCGATGCAATGAATATGGACTTGAATATGGCTGAGACGGGTAGATAGCATCACCGATGCAATGAATATGGACTTGAATATGGCTGAGATGGCTAGATGGCATCACCGATGCAATGAATATGGACTTGAATATGGCTGAGACGGGTAGATAGCATCACCGATGCAATGAATATGGACTTGAATATGGCTGAGATGGCAAGATAGCATCACCGATGCAATGAATATGGACTTGAATATGGCTGAGATGGCTAGATAGCATCACCGATGCAATGAATATGGACTTGAATATGGCTGAGATGGCTAGATAGCATCACCGATGCAATGAATATGGACTTGAATTTCGATGAGATGGCTAGATGGCATCACCGATGCAATGAATATGGACTTGAATATGGCTGAGATGGCTAGATAGCATCACTGATGCAATGAATATGGACTTGAATATGGCTGAGACGGCTAGATAGCATCACCGAAGCAATGAATATGGACTTGAGTATGGATGAGATGGCAAGATAGCATCACCGATGCAATGAATATGGACTTGAATATGGATGAGATGGCTAGATAGCATCACCGATGCAATGAATATGGACTAGAATATGGATGAGATGGCAAGATAGCATCACCGATGCAATGAATGGACTTGAATGTGGATGAGATGGCTAGATAGCATCACCGATGCAATGAATATGGACTTGAATATGGCTGAGATGGCTAGATGGCATCACCGATGCAATGAATATGGACTTGAATATGGCTGAGACGGGTAGATAGCATCACCGATGCAATGAATATGGACTTGAATATGGCTGAGATGGCAAGATAGCATCACCGATGCAATGAATATGGACTTGAATATGGCTGAGATGGCTAGATAGCATCACCGATGCAATGAATATGGACTTGAATATGGCTGAGATGGCTAGATAGCATCACCGATGCAATGAATATGGACTTGAATTTCGATGAGATGGCTAGATGGCATCACCGATGCAATGAATATGGACTTGAATATGGCTGAGATGGCTAGATAGCATCACTGATGCAATGAATATGGACTTGAATATGGCTGAGACGGCTAGATAGCATCACCGAAGCAATGAATATGGACTTGAGTATGGATGAGATGGCAAGATAGCATCACCGATGCAATGAATATGGACTTGAATATGGATGAGATGGCTAGATAGCATCACCGATGCAATGAATATGGACTAGAATATGGATGAGATGGCAAGATAGCATCACCGATGCAATGAATATGGACTTGAATATGGCTGAGATGGCTAGATGGCATCACCGATGCAATGAATATGGACTTGAATAAGGCTGAGATGGCTAGATGGCATCACCGATGCAATGAATATGGACTTGAATATGGCTGAGACGGCAAGATAGCATCACCGATGCAATGAATATGGACTTGAATATGGATGAGATGGCTAGATAGCTGAACCGATGCAATGAATATGGTCTTGAATATGGCTGAGATGGCTAGATAGCATCACCGATGCAATGAATATGGACTTGAATGTGGATGAGATGGCTAGATAGTATCACCGATGCAATGAATATGGACTAGAATATGGATGGGATGGCAAGATAGCATCACTGATGCAATGAATATGGACTTGAATATGGCTGACATAGCTAGATAGCATCACTGATGCAATGAATATGGACTTGAATATGGATGAGATGGCTAGATAGCATCACCGATGCAATGAATATGGACTTGAATATGGCTGAGATGGCTAGATGGCATCACCGATGTAAGGAATATGGACTTGAATATGGCTGAGATGGCTAGATAGCATCACCGATGCAATGAATATGGACTTGAATGTGGATGAGATGGCTAGATAGCATCACCGATGCAATGAATATGGACTTGAATATGGCTGAGATGGCTAGATAGCATCACAGATGCAATGAATATGGCCTTGAATATGGCTGAGACGGCTAGATAGCATCACAGATGCAATGAATATGGACTTGAATATGGATGATATGGCTAGATAGCATCACCGAAGCAATGAATATGGACTTGAATATGGCTGAGATGGCTAGATAGCATCACAGATGCAATGAATATGGACTTGAATATGGATGAGATGGCTAGATAGCATCACCGATGCAATGAATATGGACTAGAATATGGATGAGATGGCAAGATAGCATCACCGATGCAATGAATATGGACTTGAATATGGCTGAGATGGATAGATAGCATCACTGATGCAATGAATATGGACTTGAATATGGCTGAGATGGCTAGATGGCATCACCGATGCAATGAATATGGACTTGAATATGGCTGAGATGGCTAGATAGCATCACCGATGCAATGAATATGGACTTGAATGTGGATGAGATGGCTAGATAGCATCACCGATGCAATGAATATGGACTTGAATATGGCTGAGATGGCTAGATAGCATCACTGATGCAATGAATATGGACTTGAATATGGCTGAGATGGCAAGATGACATCACCGATGCAATGAATATGGACTTGAATTTGGCTGAGATGGCTAGATGGCATCACCGATGCAATGAATATGGACTTGAATATGGCTGAGATGGCTAGATAGCATCACCGATGCAATGAATATGGACTTGAATGTGGATGAGATGGCTAGATAGCATCACCGATGCAATGAATATGGACTTGAATGTGGATGAGATGGCTAGATAGCATCACCGATGCAATGAATATGGACTTGAATATGGCTGAGATGGCAAGATGACATCACCGATGCAATGAATATGGACTTGAATTTGGCTGAGATGGCTAGATGGCATCAACGATGCAATGAACATGGACTTGAATATGGCTGAGATGGCTAGATGGCATCACCGATGCAATGAATATGGACTTGAATATGGCTGAGATGGCTAGATGGCATCACCGATGCAATGAATATGGACTTGAATATGGCTGAGATGGCTAGATAGCATCACCGATGCAATGAATATGGACTTGAATGTGGATGAGATGGCTAGATAGCATCACCGATGCAATGAATATGGACTTGAATATGGCTGAGATGGCTAGAGAGCATCACTGATGCAATGAATATGGACTTGAATATGGCTGAGACGGCTAGATAGCATCACCGATGCAATGAATATGGACTTGAATATGGCTGAGATGGCAAGATAGCATCACCGATGCAATGAATATGGACTTGAATATGGATGAGATGGCTAGATAGCATCACCGATGCAATGAATATGGACTAGAATATGGATGAGATGGCAAGATAGCATCACCGATGCAATGAATATGGACTTGAACATGGCTGAGATAGCTAGATAGCATCACAGATGCAATGAATATGGACTTGAATATGGATGAGATGGCTAGATAGCATCACCGATGCAATGAATATGGACTTGAATATGGCTGAGATGGCTAGATAGCATCACCGATGCAATGAATATGGACTTGAATATGGCTGAGATGGCTAGATGGCATCACCGATGCAATGAATATGGACTTGAATATGGCTGAGATGGCTAGATGGCATCACCGATGCAATGAATATGGACTTGAATATGGCTGAGATGGCTAGATGGCATCACCGATGAAATGAATATGGACTTGAATATGGCTGAGATGGCTAGATAGCATCACCGATGCAATGAATGGACTTGAATGTGGATGAGATGGCTAGATAGCATCACCGATGCAATGAATATGGACTTGAATATGGCTGAGATGGCTAGATGGCATCACCGATGCAATGAATATGGACTTGAATATGGCTGAGATGGCTAGATGGCATCACCGATGCAATGAATATGGACTTGAGTATGGATGAGATGGCAAGATAGCATCACCGATGCAATGAATATGGACTTGAATATGGATGAGATGGCTAGATAGCATCACCGATGCAATGAATATGGACTAGAATATGGATGAGATGGCAAGATAGCATCACCGATGCAATGAATATGGACTTGAATATGGCTGAGATGGCTAGATGGCATCACCGATGCAATGAATATGGACTTGAATAAGGCTGAGATGGCTAGATGGCATCACCGATGCAATGAATATGGACTTGAATATGGCTGAGACGGCTAGATAGCATCACCGATGCAATGAATATGGACTTGAATATGGATGAGATGGCAAGATAGCATCACCGATGCAATGAATATGGACTTGAATATGGATGAGATGGCTAGATAGCTGAACCGATGCAATGAATATGGTCTTGAATATGGCTGAGATGGCTAGATAGCATCACCGATGCAATGAATATGGACTTGAATGTGGATGAGATGGCTAGATAGTATCACCGATGCAATGAATATGGACTAGAATATGTATGGGATGGCAAGATAGCATCACTGATGCAATGAATATGGACTTGAATATGGCTGACATAGCTAGATAGCATCACTGATGCAATGAATATGGACTTGAATATGGCTGACATAGCTAGATAGCATCACCGATGCAATGAATATGGACTTGAATATGGATGAGATGGCTAGATAGCATCACCGATGCAATGAATATGGACTTGAATATGGCTGAGATGGCTAGATAGCATCACTGATGCAATGAATATGGACTTGAATATGGCTGAGATGGCTAGATAGCATCACCGATGGAATGAATATGGACTTGAATTTGGCTGAGATGGCTAGATGGCATCAAGGATGCAATGAACATGGACTTGAATATGGCTGAGATGGCTAGATGGCATCACCGATGCAATGAATATGGACTTGAATATGGCTGAGATGGCTAGATGGCATCACCGATGCAATGAATATGGACTTGAATATGGCTGAGATGGCTAGATAGCATCACGGATGCAATGAATATGGACTTGAATATGGCTGAGATGGCTAGATAGCATCACCGATGGAATGAATATGGACTTGAATTTGGCTGAGATGGCTAGATGGCATCAACGATGCAATGAACATGGACTTGAATATGGCTGAGATGGCTAGATGGCATCACCGATGCAATGAATATGGACTTGAATATGGCTGAGATGGCTAGATGGCATCACCGATGCAATGAATATGGACTTGAATATGGCTGAGATGGCTAGATAGCATCACCGATGCAATGAATATGGACTTGAATGTGGATGAGATGGCTAGATAGCATCACCGATGCAATGAATATGGACTTGAATATGGCTGAGATGGCTAGATAGCATCACAGATGCAATGAATATGGACTTGAATATGGCTGAGATGGCTAGATAGCATCACAGATGCAATGAATATGGACTTGAATATGGATGAGATGGCTAGATAGCATCACCGAAGCAATGAATATGGACTTGAATATGGCTGAGATGGCTAGATAGCATCACAGATGCAATGAATATGGACTTGAATATGGATGAGATGGCTAGATAGCATCACCGATGCAATGAATATGGACTAGAATATGGATGAGATGGCAAGATAGCATCACCGATGCAATGAATATGGACTTGAATATGGCTGAGATGGATAGATAGCATCACTGATGCAATGAATATGGACTTGAATATGGCTGAGATGGCTAGATGGCATCACCGATGCAATGAATATGGACTTGAATATGGCTGAGATGGCTAGATAGCATCACCGATGCAATGAATATGGACTTGAATGTGGATGAGATGGCTAGATAGCATCACCGATGCAATGAATATGGACTTGAATATGGCTGAGATGGCTAGATAGCATCACTGATGCAATGAATATTAACTTGAATATGGCTGAGACGGCTAGATAGCATCACCGATGCAATGAATATGGACTTGAATATGGCTGAGATGGCAAGATAGCATCAACGATGCAATGAATATGGACTTGAATATGGATGAGATGGCTAGATAGCATCACCGATGCAATGAATATGGACTAGAATATGGATGAGATGGCAAGATAGCATCACCGATGCAATGAATATGGACTTGAATATGGATGAGATGGCAAGATAGCATCACTGATGCAATGAATATGGACTTGAATATGGCTGAGATGGCAAGATAGCATCACCGATGCAATGAATATGGACTTGAATATGGCTGAGATGGCTAGATAGCATCACCGATGCAATGAATATGGACTTGAATATGGCTGAGATGGCTAGATAGCATCACCGATGCAATGAATATGGACTTGAATTTCGATGAGATGGCTAGATGGCATCACCGATGCAATGAATATGGACTTGAATATGGCTGAGATGGCTAGATAGCATCACCGATGCAATGAATATGGACTTGAATATGGCTGAGATGGCTAGATAGCATCACCGATGCAATGAATATGGACTTGAATATGGCTGAGATGGCTAGATGGCATCTCCGATGCAATGAATATGGACTTGAATATGGCTGAGATGGCTAGATGGCATCACCGATGCAATGAATGGACTTGAATGTGGATGAGATGGCTAGATAGCATCACCGATGCAATGAATATGGACTTGAATATGGCTGAGATGGCTAGATGGCATCACCGATGCAATGAATATGGACTTGAATATGGCTGAGACGGGTAGATAGCATCACCGATGCAATGAATATGGACTTGAATATGGCTGAGATGGCAAGATAGCATCACCGATGCAATGAATATGGACTTGAATATGGCTGAGATGGCTAGATAGAATCACCGATGCAATGAATATGGACTTGAATATGGCTGAGATGGCTAGATAGCATCACCGATGCAATGAATATGGACTTGAATTTCGATGAGATGGCTAGATGGCATCTCCGATGCAATGAATATGGACTTGAATATGGCTGAGATGGCTAGATAGCATCACTGATGCAATGAATATGGACTTGAATATGGCTGAGACGGCTAGATAGCATCACCGAAGCAATGAATATGGACTTGAGTATGGATGAGATGGCAAGATAGCATCACCGATGCAATGAATATGGACTTGAATATGGATGAGATGGCTAGATAGCATCACCGATGCAATGAATATGGACTAGAATATGGATGAGATGGCAAGATAGCATCACCGATGCAATGAATGGACTTGAATGTGGATGAGATGGCTAGATAGCATCACCGATGCAATGAATATGGACTTGAATATGGCTGAGATGGCTAGATGGCATCACCGATGCAATGAATATGGACTTGAATATGGCTGAGACGGGTAGATAGCATCACCGATGCAATGAATATGGACTTGAATATGGCTGAGATGGCAAGATAGCATCACCGATGCAATGAATATGGACTTGAATATGGCTGAGATGGCTAGATAGCATCACCGATGCAATGAATATGGACTTGAATATGGCTGAGATGGCTAGATAGCATCACCGATGCAATGAATATGGACTTGAATTTCGATGAGATGGCTAGATGGCATCACCGATGCAATGAATATGGACTTGAATATGGCTGAGATGGCTAGATAGCATCACTGATGCAATGAATATGGACTTGAATATGGCTGAGACGGCTAGATAGCATCACCGAAGCAATGAATATGGACTTGAGTATGGATGAGATGGCAAGATAGCATCACCGATGCAATGAATATGGACTTGAATATGGATGAGATGGCTAGATAGCATCACCGATGCAATGAATATGGACTAGAATATGGATGAGATGGCAAGATAGCATCACCGATGCAATGAATATGGACTTGAATATGGCTGAGATGGCTAGATGGCATCACCGATGCAATGAATATGGACTTGAATAAGGCTGAGATGGCTAGATGGCATCACCGATGCAATGAATATGGACTTGAATATGGCTGAGACGGCTAGATAGCATCACCGATGCAATGAATATGGACTTGAATATGGATGAGATGGCAAGATAGCATCACCGATGCAATGAATATGGACTTGAATATGGATGAGATGGCTAGATAGCTGAACCGATGCAATGAATATGGTCTTGAATATGGCTGAGATGGCTAGATAGCATCACCGATGCAATGAATATGGACTTGAATGTGGATGAGATGGCTAGATAGTATCACCGATGCAATGAATATGGACTAGAATACGGATGGGATGGCAAGATAGCATCACTGATGCAATGAATATGGACTTGAATATGGCTGACATAGCTAGATAGCATCACTGATGCAATGAATATGGACTTGAATATGGATGAGATGGCTAGATAGCATCACCGATGCAATGAATATGGACTTGAATATGGCTGAGATGGCTAGATGGCATCACCGATGTAATGAATATGGACTTGAATATGGCTGAGATGGCTAGATAGCATCACCGATGCAATGAATATGGACTTGAATGTGGATGAGATGGCTAGATAGCATCACCGATGCAATGAATATGGACTTGAATATGGCTGAGATGGCTAGATAGCATCACAGATGCAATGAATATGGCCTTGAATATGGCTGAGACGGCTAGATAGCATCACAGATGCAATGAATATGGACTTGAATATGGATGAGATGGCTAGATAGCATCACCGAAGCAATGAATATGGACTTGAATATGGCTGAGATGGCTAGATAGCATCACAGATGCAATGAATATGGACTTGAATATGGATGAGATGGCTAGATAGCATCACCGATGCAATGAATATGGACTAGAATATGGATGAGATGGCAAGATAGCATCACCGATGCAATGAATATGGACTTGAATATGGCTGAGATGGATAGATAGCATCACTGATGCAATGAATATGGACTTGAATATGGCTGAGATGGCTAGATGGCATCACCGATGCAATGAATATGGACTTGAATATGGCTGAGATGGCTAGATAGCATCACCGATGCAATGAATATGGACTTGAATGTGGATGAGATGGCTAGATAGCATCACCGATGCAATGAATATGGACTTGAATATGGCTGAGATGGCAAGATGACATCACCGATGCAATGAATATGGACTTGAATTTGGCTGAGATGGCTAGATGGCATCAACGATGCAATGAACATGGACTTGAATATGGCTGAGATGGCTAGATGGCATCACCGATGCAATGAATATGGACTTGAATATGGCTGAGATGGCTAGATGGCATCACCGATGCAATGAATATGGACTTGAATATGGCTGAGATGGCTAGATAGAATCACCGATGCAATGAATATGGACTTGAATGTGGATGAGATGGCTAGATAGCATCACCGATGCAATGAATATGGACTTGAATATGGCTGAGATGGCTAGAGAGCATCACTGATGCAATGAATATGGACTTGAATATGGCTGAGACGGCTAGATAGCATCACCGATGCAATGAATATGGACTTGAATATGGCTGAGATGGCAAGATAGCATCACCGATGCAATGAATATGGACTTGAATATGGATGAGATGGCTAGATAGCATCACCGATGCAATGAATATGGACTAGAATATGGATGAGATGGCAAGATAGCATCACCGATGCAATGAATATGGACTTGAACATGGCTGAGATAGCTAGATAGCATCACAGATGCAATGAATATGGACTTGAATATGGATGAGATGGCTAGATAGCATCACCGATGCAATGAATATGGACTTGAATATGGCTGAGATGGCTAGATAGCATCACCGATGCAATGAATATGGACTTGAATATGGCTGAGATGGCTAGATGGCATCACCGATGCAATGAATATGGACTTGAATATGGCTGAGATGGCTAGATGGCATCACCGATGCAATGAATATGGACTTGAATATGGCTGAGATGGCTAGATGGCATCACCGATGAAATGAATATGGACTTGAATATGGCTGAGATGGCTAGATAGCATCACCGATGCAATGAATGGACTTGAATGTGGATGAGATGGCTAGATAGCATCACCGATGCAATGAATATGGACTTGAATATGGCTGAGATGGCTAGATGGCATCACCGATGCAATGAATATGGACTTGAATATGGCTGAGACGGGTAGATAGCATCACCGATGCAATGAATATGGACTTGAATATGGCTGAGATGGCAAGATAGCATCACCGATGCAATGAATATGGACTTGAATATGGATGAGATGGCTAGATAGCATCACCGATGCAATGAATATGGACTTGAATATGGCTGAGATGGCTAGATAGCATCACCGATGCAATGAATATGGACTTGAATGTGGATGAGATGGCTAGATAGCATCACCGATGCAATGAATATGGACTTGAATATGGCAGAGATGGCTAGATAGCATCACCGATGCAATGAATATGGACTTGAATATGGCTGAGATGGCTAGATGGCATCACCGATGCAATGAATATGGACTTGAATATGGCTGAGATGGCTAGATAGCATCACCGATGCAATGAATATGGACTTGAATGTGGATGAGATGGCTAGATGGCATCACCGATGCAATGAATATGGACTTGAATATGGCTGAGATGGCTAGATAGCATCACCGATGCAATGAATATGGACTTGAATATGGATGAGATGGCTAGATAGCATCACCGATGCAATGAATATGGACTTGAATATGGCTGAGACGGCTAGATAGCATCACCGATGCAATGAATATGGACTTGAGTATGGATGAGATGGCAAGATGGCATCACCGATGCAATGAATATGGACTTGAATATGGATGAGATGGCTAGATAGCATCACCGATGCAATGAATATGGACTAGAATATGGATGAGATGGCAAGATAGCATCACCGATGCAATGAATATGGACTTGAATATGGCTGAGATGGATAGATAGCATCACTGATGCTATGAATATGGACTTGAATATGGCTGAGATGGCTAGATGGCATCACCGATGCAATGAATATGGACTTGAATATGGCTGAGATGGCTAGATAGCATCACCGATGCAATGAATATGGACTTGAATGTGGATGAGATGGCTAGATAGCATCACCGATGCAATGAATATGGACTTGAATATGGCTGAGATGGCTAGATAGCATCACTGATGCAATGAATATTAACTTGAATATGGCTGAGACGGCTAGATAGCATCACCGATGCAATGAATATGGACTTGAATATGGCTGAGATGGCAAGATAGCATCAACGATGCAATGAATATGGACTTGAATATGGATGAGATGGCTAGATAGCATCACCGATGCAATGAATATGGACTAGAATATGGATGAGATGGCAAGATAGCATCACCGATGCAATGAATATGGACTTGAATATGGATGAGATGGCAAGATAGCATCACTGATGCAATGAATATGGACTTGAATATGGATGAGATGGCTAGATAGCATCACCGATGCAATGAATATGGACTTGAATATGGCTGAGATGGCTAGATGGCATCACCGATGCAATGAATATGGACTTGAATATGGCTGAGATGGCTAGATGGCATCACCGATGCAATGAATATGGACTTGAATATGGCTGAGATGGCTAGATGGCATCACCGATGCAATGAATATGGACTTGAATATGGCTGAGATGGCAAGATAGCATCACCGATGCAATGAATATGGACTTGAATATGGCTGAGATGGCTAGATAGCATCACCGATGCAATGAATATGGACTTGAATATGGCTGAGATGGCTAGATAGCATCACCGATGCAATGAATATGGACTTGAATTTCGATGAGATGGCTAGATGGCATCACCGATGCAATGAATATGGACTTGAATATGGCTGAGATGGCTAGATAGCATCACCGATGCAATGAATATGGACTTGAATATGGCTGAGATGGCTAGATAGCATCACCGATGCAATGAATATGGACTTGAATATGGCTGAGATGGCTAGATGGCATCTCCGATGCAATGAATATGGACTTGAATATGGCTGAGATGGCTAGATGGCATCACCGATGCAATGAATGGACTTGAATGTGGATGAGATGGCTAGATAGCATCACCGATGCAATGAATATGGACTTGAATATGGCTGAGATGGCTAGATGGCATCACCGATGCAATGAATATGGACTTGAATATGGCTGAGACGGGTAGATAGCATCACCGATGCAATGAATATGGACTTGAATATGGCTGAGATGGCAAGATAGCATCACCGATGCAATGAATATGGACTTGAATATGGCTGAGATGGCTAGATAGAATCACCGATGCAATGAATATGGACTTGAATATGGCTGAGATGGCTAGATAGCATCACCGATGCAATGAATATGGACTTGAATTTCGATGAGATGGCTAGATGGCATCACCGATGCAATGAATATGGACTTGAATATGGCTGAGATGGCTAGATAGCATCACTGATGCAATGAATATGGACTTGAATATGGCTGAGACGGCTAGATAGCATCACCGAAGCAATGAATATGGACTTGAGTATGGATGAGATGGCAAGATAGCATCACCGATGCAATGAATATGGACTTGAATATGGATGAGATGGCTAGATAGCATCACCGATGTAATGAATATGGACTAGAATATGGATGAGATGGCAAGATAGCATCACCGATGCAATGAATGGACTTGAATGTGGATGAGATGGCTAGATAGCATCACCGATGCAATGAATATGGACTTGAATATGGCTGAGATGGCTAGATGGCATCACCGATGCAATGAATATGGACTTGAATATGGCTGAGACGGGTAGATAGCATCACCGATGCAATGAATATGGACTTGAATATGGCTGAGATGGCTAGATGGCATCACCGATGCAATGAATATGGACTTGAATATGGCTGAGACGGGTAGATAGCATCACCGATGCAATGAATATGGACTTGAATATGGCTGAGATGGCAAGATAGCATCACCGATGCAATGAATATGGACTTGAATATGGCTGAGATGGCTAGATAGCATCACCGATGCAATGAATATGGACTTGAATATGGCTGAGATGGCTAGATAGCATCACCGATGCAATGAATATGGACTTGAATTTCGATGAGATGGCTAGATGGCATCACCGATGCAATGAATATGGACTTGAATATGGCTGAGATGGCTAGATAGCATCACTGATGCAATGAATATGGACTTGAATATGGCTGAGACGGCTAGATAGCATCACCGAAGCAATGAATATGGACTTGAGTATGGATGAGATGGCAAGATAGCATCACCGATGCAATGAATATGGACTTGAATATGGATGAGATGGCTAGATAGCATCACCGATGCAATGAATATGGACTAGAATATGGATGAGATGGCAAGATAGCATCACCGATGCAATGAATGGACTTGAATGTGGATGAGATGGCTAGATAGCATCACCGATGCAATGAATATGGACTTGAATATGGCTGAGATGGCTAGATGGCATCACCGATGCAATGAATATGGACTTGAATATGGCTGAGACGGGTAGATAGCATCACCGATGCAATGAATATGGACTTGAATATGGCTGAGATGGCAAGATAGCATCACCGATGCAATGAATATGGACTTGAATATGGCTGAGATGGCTAGATAGCATCACCGATGCAATGAATATGGACTTGAATATGGCTGAGATGGCTAGATAGCATCACCGATGCAATGAATATGGACTTGAATTTCGATGAGATGGCTAGATGGCATCACCGATGCAATGAATATGGACTTGAATATGGCTGAGATGGCTAGATAGCATCACTGATGCAATGAATATGGACTTGAATATGGCTGAGACGGCTAGATAGCATCACCGAAGCAATGAATATGGACTTGAGTATGGATGAGATGGCAAGATAGCATCACCGATGCAATGAATATGGACTTGAATATGGATGAGATGGCTAGATAGCATCACCGATGCAATGAATATGGACTAGAATATGGATGAGATGGCAAGATAGCATCACCGATGCAATGAATATGGACTTGAATATGGCTGAGATGGCTAGATGGCATCACCGATGCAATGAATATGGACTTGAATAAGGCTGAGATGGCTAGATGGCATCACCGATGCAATGAATATGGACTTGAATATGGCTGAGACGGCTAGATAGCATCACCGATGCAATGAATATGGACTTGAATATGGATGAGATGGCAAGATAGCATCACCGATGCAATGAATATGGACTTGAATATGGATGAGATGGCTAGATAGCTGAACCGATGCAATGAATATGGTCTTGAATATGGCTGAGATGGCTAGATAGCATCACCGATGCAATGAATATGGACTTGAATGTGGATGAGATGGCTAGATAGTATCACCGATGCAATGAATATGGACTAGAATATGGATGGGATGGCAAGATAGCATCACTGATGCAATGAATATGGACTTGAATATGGCTGACATAGCTAGATAGCATCACTGATGCAATGAATATGGACTTGAATATGGATGAGATGGCTAGATAGCATCACCGATGCAATGAATATGGACTTGAATATGGCTGAGATGGCTAGATGGCATCACCGATGTAAGGAATATGGACTTGAATATGGCTGAGATGGCTAGATAGCATCACCGATGCAATGAATATGGACTTGAATGTGGATGAGATGGCTAGATAGCATCACCGATGCAATGAATATGGACTTGAATATGGCTGAGATGGCTAGATAGCATCACAGATGCAATGAATATGGCCTTGAATATGGCTGAGACGGCTAGATAGCATCACAGATGCAATGAATATGGACTTGAATATGGATGAGATGGCTAGATAGCATCACCGAAGCAATGAATATGGACTTGAATATGGCTGAGATGGCTAGATAGCATCACAGATGCAATGAATATGGACTTGAATATGGATGAGATGGCTAGATAGCATCACCGATGCAATGAATATGGACTAGAATATGGATGAGATGGCAAGATAGCATCACCGATGCAATGAATATGGACTTGAATATGGCTGAGATGGATAGATAGCATCACTGATGCAATGAATATGGACTTGAATATGGCTGAGATGGCTAGATGGCATCACCGATGCAATGAATATGGACTTGAATATGGCTGAGATGGCTAGATAGCATCACCGATGCAATGAATATGGACTTGAATGTGGATGAGATGGCTAGATAGCATCACCGATGCAATGAATATGGACTTGAATATGGCTGAGATGGCTAGATAGCATCACTGATGCAATGAATATGGACTTGAATATGGCTGAGATGGCAAGATGACATCACCGATGCAATGAATATGGACTTGAATTTGGCTGAGATGGCTAGATGGCATCACCGATGCAATGAATATGGACTTGAATATGGCTGAGATGGCTAGATAGCATCACCGATGCAATGAATATGGACTTGAATGTGGATGAGATGGCTAGATAGCATCACCGATGCAATGAATATGGACTTGAATGTGGATGAGATGGCTAGATAGCATCACCGATGCAATGAATATGGACTTGAATATGGCTGAGATGGCAAGATGACATCACCGATGCAATGAATATGGACTTGAATTTGGCTGAGATGGCTAGATGGCATCAACGATGCAATGAACATGGACTTGAATATGGCTGAGATGGCTAGATGGCATCACCGATGCAATGAATATGGACTTGAATATGGCTGAGATGGCTAGATGGCATCACCGATGCAATGAATATGGACTTGAATATGGCTGAGATGGCTAGATAGCATCACCGATGCAATGAATATGGACTTGAATGTGGATGAGATGGCTAGATAGCATCACCGATGCAATGAATATGGACTTGAATATGGCTGAGATGGCTAGAGAGCATCACTGATGCAATGAATATGGACTTGAATATGGCTGAGACGGCTAGATAGCATCACCGATGCAATGAATATGGACTTGAATATGGCTGAGATGGCAAGATAGCATCACCGATGCAATGAATATGGACTTGAATATGGATGAGATGGCTAGATAGCATCACCGATGCAATGAATATGGACTAGAATATGGATGAGATGGCAAGATAGCATCACCGATGCAATGAATATGGACTTGAACATGGCTGAGATAGCTAGATAGCATCACAGATGCAATGAATATGGACTTGAATATGGATGAGATGGCTAGATAGCATCACCGATGCAATGAATATGGACTTGAATATGGCTGAGATGGCTAGATAGCATCACCGATGCAATGAATATGGACTTGAATATGGCTGAGATGGCTAGATGGCATCACCGATGCAATGAATATGGACTTGAATATGGCTGAGATGGCTAGATGGCATCACCGATGCAATGAATATGGACTTGAATATGGCTGAGATGGCTAGATGGCATCACCGATGAAATGAATATGGACTTGAATATGGCTGAGATGGCTAGATAGCATCACCGATGCAATGAATGGACTTGAATGTGGATGAGATGGCTAGATAGCATCACCGATGCAATGAATATGGACTTGAATATGGCTGAGATGGCTAGATGGCATCACCGATGCAATGAATATGGACTTGAATATGGCTGAGATGGCTAGATGGCATCACCGATGCAATGAATATGGACTTGAGTATGGATGAGATGGCAAGATAGCATCACCGATGCAATGAATATGGACTTGAATATGGATGAGATGGCTAGATAGCATCACCGATGCAATGAATATGGACTAGAATATGGATGAGATGGCAAGATAGCATCACCGATGCAATGAATATGGACTTGAATATGGCTGAGATGGCTAGATGGCATCACCGATGCAATGAATATGGACTTGAATAAGGCTGAGATGGCTAGATGGCATCACCGATGCAATGAATATGGACTTGAATATGGCTGAGACGGCTAGATAGCATCACCGATGCAATGAATATGGACTTGAATATGGATGAGATGGCAAGATAGCATCACCGATGCAATGAATATGGACTTGAATATGGATGAGATGGCTAGATAGCTGAACCGATGCAATGAATATGGTCTTGAATATGGCTGAGATGGCTAGATAGCATCACCGATGCAATGAATATGGACTTGAATGTGGATGAGATGGCTAGATAGTATCACCGATGCAATGAATATGGACTAGAATATGTATGGGATGGCAAGATAGCATCACTGATGCAATGAATATGGACTTGAATATGGCTGACATAGCTAGATAGCATCACTGATGCAATGAATATGGACTTGAATATGGCTGACATAGCTAGATAGCATCACCGATGCAATGAATATGGACTTGAATATGGATGAGATGGCTAGATAGCATCACCGATGCAATGAATATGGACTTGAATATGGCTGAGATGGCTAGATAGCATCACTGATGCAATGAATATGGACTTGAATATGGCTGAGATGGCTAGATAGCATCACCGATGGAATGAATATGGACTTGAATTTGGCTGAGATGGCTAGATGGCATCAAGGATGCAATGAACATGGACTTGAATATGGCTGAGATGGCTAGATGGCATCACCGATGCAATGAATATGGACTTGAATATGGCTGAGATGGCTAGATGGCATCACCGATGCAATGAATATGGACTTGAATATGGCTGAGATGGCTAGATAGCATCACGGATGCAATGAATATGGACTTGAATATGGCTGAGATGGCTAGATAGCATCACCGATGGAATGAATATGGACTTGAATTTGGCTGAGATGGCTAGATGGCATCAACGATGCAATGAACATGGACTTGAATATGGCTGAGATGGCTAGATGGCATCACCGATGCAATGAATATGGACTTGAATATGGCTGAGATGGCTAGATGGCATCACCGATGCAATGAATATGGACTTGAATATGGCTGAGATGGCTAGATAGCATCACCGATGCAATGAATATGGACTTGAATGTGGATGAGATGGCTAGATAGCATCACCGATGCAATGAATATGGACTTGAATATGGCTGAGATGGCTAGATAGCATCACAGATGCAATGAATATGGACTTGAATATGGCTGAGATGGCTAGATAGCATCACAGATGCAATGAATATGGACTTGAATATGGATGAGATGGCTAGATAGCATCACCGAAGCAATGAATATGGACTTGAATATGGCTGAGATGGCTAGATAGCATCACAGATGCAATGAATATGGACTTGAATATGGATGAGATGGCTAGATAGCATCACCGATGCAATGAATATGGACTAGAATATGGATGAGATGGCAAGATAGCATCACCGATGCAATGAATATGGACTTGAATATGGCTGAGATGGATAGATAGCATCACTGATGCAATGAATATGGACTTGAATATGGCTGAGATGGCTAGATGGCATCACCGATGCAATGAATATGGACTTGAATATGGCTGAGATGGCTAGATAGCATCACCGATGCAATGAATATGGACTTGAATGTGGATGAGATGGCTAGATAGCATCACCGATGCAATGAATATGGACTTGAATATGGCTGAGATGGCTAGATAGCATCACTGATGCAATGAATATTAACTTGAATATGGCTGAGACGGCTAGATAGCATCACCGATGCAATGAATATGGACTTGAATATGGCTGAGATGGCAAGATAGCATCAACGATGCAATGAATATGGACTTGAATATGGATGAGATGGCTAGATAGCATCACCGATGCAATGAATATGGACTAGAATATGGATGAGATGGCAAGATAGCATCACCGATGCAATGAATATGGACTTGAATATGGATGAGATGGCAAGATAGCATCACTGATGCAATGAATATGGACTTGAATATGGCTGAGATGGCAAGATAGCATCACCGATGCAATGAATATGGACTTGAATATGGCTGAGATGGCTAGATAGCATCACCGATGCAATGAATATGGACTTGAATATGGCTGAGATGGCTAGATAGCATCACCGATGCAATGAATATGGACTTGAATTTCGATGAGATGGCTAGATGGCATCACCGATGCAATGAATATGGACTTGAATATGGCTGAGATGGCTAGATAGCATCACCGATGCAATGAATATGGACTTGAATATGGCTGAGATGGCTAGATAGCATCACCGATGCAATGAATATGGACTTGAATATGGCTGAGATGGCTAGATGGCATCTCCGATGCAATGAATATGGACTTGAATATGGCTGAGATGGCTAGATGGCATCACCGATGCAATGAATGGACTTGAATGTGGATGAGATGGCTAGATAGCATCACCGATGCAATGAATATGGACTTGAATATGGCTGAGATGGCTAGATGGCATCACCGATGCAATGAATATGGACTTGAATATGGCTGAGACGGGTAGATAGCATCACCGATGCAATGAATATGGACTTGAATATGGCTGAGATGGCAAGATAGCATCACCGATGCAATGAATATGGACTTGAATATGGCTGAGATGGCTAGATAGAATCACCGATGCAATGAATATGGACTTGAATATGGCTGAGATGGCTAGATAGCATCACCGATGCAATGAATATGGACTTGAATTTCGATGAGATGGCTAGATGGCATCTCCGATGCAATGAATATGGACTTGAATATGGCTGAGATGGCTAGATAGCATCACTGATGCAATGAATATGGACTTGAATATGGCTGAGACGGCTAGATAGCATCACCGAAGCAATGAATATGGACTTGAGTATGGATGAGATGGCAAGATAGCATCACCGATGCAATGAATATGGACTTGAATATGGATGAGATGGCTAGATAGCATCACCGATGCAATGAATATGGACTAGAATATGGATGAGATGGCAAGATAGCATCACCGATGCAATGAATGGACTTGAATGTGGATGAGATGGCTAGATAGCATCACCGATGCAATGAATATGGACTTGAATATGGCTGAGATGGCTAGATGGCATCACCGATGCAATGAATATGGACTTGAATATGGCTGAGACGGGTAGATAGCATCACCGATGCAATGAATATGGACTTGAATATGGCTGAGATGGCAAGATAGCATCACCGATGCAATGAATATGGACTTGAATATGGCTGAGATGGCTAGATAGCATCACCGATGCAATGAATATGGACTTGAATATGGCTGAGATGGCTAGATAGCATCACCGATGCAATGAATATGGACTTGAATTTCGATGAGATGGCTAGATGGCATCACCGATGCAATGAATATGGACTTGAATATGGCTGAGATGGCTAGATAGCATCACTGATGCAATGAATATGGACTTGAATATGGCTGAGACGGCTAGATAGCATCACCGAAGCAATGAATATGGACTTGAGTATGGATGAGATGGCAAGATAGCATCACCGATGCAATGAATATGGACTTGAATATGGATGAGATGGCTAGATAGCATCACCGATGCAATGAATATGGACTAGAATATGGATGAGATGGCAAGATAGCATCACCGATGCAATGAATATGGACTTGAATATGGCTGAGATGGCTAGATGGCATCACCGATGCAATGAATATGGACTTGAATAAGGCTGAGATGGCTAGATGGCATCACCGATGCAATGAATATGGACTTGAATATGGCTGAGACGGCTAGATAGCATCACCGATGCAATGAATATGGACTTGAATATGGATGAGATGGCAAGATAGCATCACCGATGCAATGAATATGGACTTGAATATGGATGAGATGGCTAGATAGCTGAACCGATGCAATGAATATGGTCTTGAATATGG
Source organism: Heloderma suspectum (assembly GCF_057233095.1). Taxonomy (NCBI): domain Eukaryota; kingdom Metazoa; phylum Chordata; class Lepidosauria; order Squamata; family Helodermatidae; genus Heloderma; species Heloderma suspectum. Next base: position 54,276,237 of record NC_139475.1, read on the forward strand.
CTGAGATGGCTAGATAGCATCACCGATGCAATGAATATGGACTTGAATGTGGATGAGATGGCTAGATAGTATCACCGATGCAATGAATATGGACTAGAATATGGATGGGATGGCAAGATAGCATCACTGATGCAATGAATATGGACTTGAATATGGCTGACATAGCTAGATAGCATCACTGATGCAATGAATATGGACTTGAATATGGATGAGATGGCTAGATAGCATCACCGATGCAATGAATATGGACTTGAATATGGCTGAGATGGCTAGATGGCATCACCGATGTAATGAATATGGACTTGAATATGGCTGAGATGGCTAGATAGCATCACCGATGCAATGAATATGGACTTGAATGTGGATGAGATGGCTAGATAGCATCACCGATGCAATGAATATGGACTTGAATATGGCTGAGATGGCTAGATAGCATCACAGATGCAATGAATATGGCCTTGAATATGGCTGAGACGGCTAGATAGCATCACAGATGCAATGAATATGGACTTGAATATGGATGAGATGGCTAGATAGCATCACCGAAGCAATGAATATGGACTTGAATATGGCTGAGATGGCTAGATAGCATCACAGATGCAATGAATATGGACTTGAATATGGATGAGATGGCTAGATAGCATCACCGATGCAATGAATATGGACTAGAATATGGATGAGATGGCAAGATAGCATCACCGATGCAATGAATATGGACTTGAATATGGCTGAGATGGATAGATAGCATCACTGATGCAATGAATATGGACTTGAATATGGCTGAGATGGCTAGATGGCATCACCGATGCAATGAATATGGACTTGAATATGGCTGAGATGGCTAGATAGCATCACCGATGCAATGAATATGGACTTGAATGTGGATGAGATGGCTAGATAGCATCACCGATGCAATGAATATGGACTTGAATATGGCTGAGATGGCAAGATGACATCACCGATGCAATGAATATGGACTTGAATTTGGCTGAGATGGCTAGATGGCATCAACGATGCAATGAACATGGACTTGAATATGGCTGAGATGGCTAGATGGCATCACCGATGCAATGAATATGGACTTGAATATGGCTGAGATGGCTAGATGGCATCACCGATGCAATGAATATGGACTTGAATATGGCTGAGATGGCTAGATAGAATCACCGATGCAATGAATATGGACTTGAATGTGGATGAGATGGCTAGATAGCATCACCGATGCAATGAATATGGACTTGAATATGGCTGAGATGGCTAGAGAGCATCACTGATGCAATGAATATGGACTTGAATATGGCTGAGACGGCTAGATAGCATCACCGATGCAATGAATATGGACTTGAATATGGCTGAGATGGCAAGATAGCATCACCGATGCAATGAATATGGACTTGAATATGGATGAGATGGCTAGATAGCATCACCGATGCAATGAATATGGACTAGAATATGGATGAGATGGCAAGATAGCATCACCGATGCAATGAATATGGACTTGAACATGGCTGAGATAGCTAGATAGCATCACAGATGCAATGAATATGGACTTGAATATGGATGAGATGGCTAGATAGCATCACCGATGCAATGAATATGGACTTGAATATGGCTGAGATGGCTAGATAGCATCACCGATGCAATGAATATGGACTTGAATATGGCTGAGATGGCTAGATGGCATCACCGATGCAATGAATATGGACTTGAATATGGCTGAGATGGCTAGATGGCATCACCGATGCAATGAATATGGACTTGAATATGGCTGAGATGGCTAGATGGCATCACCGATGAAATGAATATGGACTTGAATATGGCTGAGATGGCTAGATAGCATCACCGATGCAATGAATGGACTTGAATGTGGATGAGATGGCTAGATAGCATCACCGATGCAATGAATATGGACTTGAATATGGCTGAGATGGCTAGATGGCATCACCGATGCAATGAATATGGACTTGAATATGGCTGAGACGGGTAGATAGCATCACCGATGCAATGAATATGGACTTGAATATGGCTGAGATGGCAAGATAGCATCACCGATGCAATGAATATGGACTTGAATATGGATGAGATGGCTAGATAGCATCACCGATGCAATGAATATGGACTTGAATATGGCTGAGATGGCTAGATAGCATCACCGATGCAATGAATATGGACTTGAATGTGGATGAGATGGCTAGATAGCATCACCGATGCAATGAATATGGACTTGAATATGGCAGAGATGGCTAGATAGCATCACCGATGCAATGAATATGGACTTGAATATGGCTGAGATGGCTAGATGGCATCACCGATGCAATGAATATGGACTTGAATATGGCTGAGATGGCTAGATAGCATCACCGATGCAATGAATATGGACTTGAATGTGGATGAGATGGCTAGATGGCATCACCGATGCAATGAATATGGACTTGAATATGGCTGAGATGGCTAGATAGCATCACCGATGCAATGAATATGGACTTGAATATGGATGAGATGGCTAGATAGCATCACCGATGCAATGAATATGGACTTGAATATGGCTGAGACGGCTAGATAGCATCACCGATGCAATGAATATGGACTTGAGTATGGATGAGATGGCAAGATGGCATCACCGATGCAATGAATATGGACTTGAATATGGATGAGATGGCTAGATAGCATCACCGATGCAATGAATATGGACTAGAATATGGATGAGATGGCAAGATAGCATCACCGATGCAATGAATATGGACTTGAATATGGCTGAGATAGCTAGATAGCATCACCGATGCAATGAATATGGACTTGAATATGGCTGAGATGGCTAGATAGCATCACCGATGCAATGAATATGGACTTGAATATGGCTGAGATGGCTAGATAGCATCACCAATGCAATGAATATGGACTTGAATATGGCTGAGATGGCTAGATGGCATCTCCGATGCAATGAATATGGACTTGAATATGGCTGAGATGGCTAGATGGCATCACCGATGCAATGAATGGACTTGAATGTGGATGAGATGGCTAGATAGCATCACCGATGCAATGAATATGGACTTGAATATGGCTGAGATGACTAGATGGCATCACCGATGCAATGAATATGGACTTGAATATGGCTGAGACGGGTAGATAGCATCACCGATGCAATGAATATGGACTTGAATATGGCTGAGATGGCAAGATAGCATCACCGATGCAATGAATATGGACTTGAATATGGCTGAGATGGCTAGATAGCATCACCGATGCAATGAATATGGACTTGAATATGGCTGAGATGGCTAGATAGCATCACCGATGCAATGAATATGGACTTGAATTTCGATGAGATGGCTAGATGGCATCACCGATGCAATGAATATGGACTTGAATATGGCTGAGATGGCTAGATAGCATCACTGATGCAATGAATATGGACTTGAATATGGCTGAGACGGCTAGATAGCATCACCGATGCAATGAATATGGACTTGAGTATGGATGAGATGGCAAGATAGCATCACCGATGCAATGAATATGGACTTGAATATGGATGAGATGGCTAGATAGCATCACCGATGCAATGAATATGGACTTGAATATGGATGAGATGGCAAGATAGCATCACCGATGCAATGAATATGGACTTGAATATGGCTGAGATGGCTAGATGGCATCACCGATGCAATGAATATGGACTTGAATATGGATGAGATGGCTAGATGGCATCACCGATGCAATGAATATGGACTTGAATATGGCTGAGACGGCTAGATAGCATCACCGATGCAATGAATATGGACTAGAATATGGATGAGATGGCAAGATAGCATCACCGATGCAATGAATATGGACTTGAATATGGATGAGATGGCTAGATAGCTGAACCGATGCAATGAATATGGACTTGAATATGGCTGAGATGGCTAGATAGCATCACCGATGCAATGAATATGGACTTGAATGTGGATGAGATGGCTAGATAGCATCACCGATGCAATGAATATGGACTAGAATATGGATGGGATGGCAAGATAGCATCACTGATGCAATGAATATGGACTTGAATATGGCTGACATAGCTAGATAGCATCACTGATGCAATGAATATGGACTTGAATATGGCTGAGATGGCTAGATGGCATCACCGATGAAATGAATATGGACTTGAATATGGCTGAGATGGCTAGATAGCATCACCGATGCAATGAATGGACTTGTATGTGGATGAGATGGCTAGATAGCATCACCGATGCAATGAATATGGACTTGAATATGGCTGAGATGGCTAGATGGCATCACCGATGCAATGAATATGGACTTGAATATGGCTGAGACGGGTAGATAGCATCACCGATGCAATGAATATGGACTTGAATATGGCTGAGATGGCAAGATAGCATCACCGATGCAATGAATATGGACTTGAATATGGATGAGATGGCTAGATGGCATCACCGATGCAATGAATATGGACTTGAATATGGCTGAGATGGCTAGATGGCATCACCGATGCAATGAATATGGACTTGAATATGGCTGAGATGGCTAGATGGCATCACCGATGAAATGAATATGGACTTGAATATGGCTGAGATGGCTAGATAGCATCACCGATGCAATGAATGGACTTGAATGTGGATGAGATGGCTAGATAGCATCACCGATGCAATGAATATGGACTTGAATATGGCTGAGATGGCTAGATGGCATCACCGATGCAATGAATATGGACTTGAATATGGCTGAGACGGGTAGATAGCATCACCGATGCAATGAATATGGACTTGAATATGGCTGAGATGGCAAGATAGCATCACCGATGCAATGAATATGGACTTGAATATGGATGAGATGGCTAGATAGCATCACCGATGCAATGAATATGGACTTGAATATGGCTGAGATGGCTAGATAGCATCACCGATGCAATGAATATGGACTTGAATGTGGATGAGATGGCTAGATAGCATCACCGATGCAATGAATATGGACTTGAATATGGCAGAGATGGCTAGATAGCATCACCGATGCAATGAATATGGACTTGAATATGGCTGAGATGGCTAGATGGCATCACCGATGCAATGAATATGGACTTGAATATGGCTGAGATGGCTAGATAGCATCACCGATGCAATGAATATGGACTTGAATGTGGATGAGATGGCTAGATGGCATCACCGATGCAATGAATATGGACTTGAATATGGCTGAGATGGCTAGATAGCATCACCGATGCAATGAATATGGACTTGAATATGGATGAGATGGCTAGATAGCATCACCGATGCAATGAATATGGACTTGAATATGGCTGAGACGGCTAGATAGCATCACCGATGCAATGAATATGGACTTGAGTATGGATGAGATGGCAAGATGGCATCACCGATGCAATGAATATGGACTTGAATATGGATGAGATGGCTAGATAGCATCACCGATGCAATGAATATGGACTAGAATATGGATGAGATGGCAAGATAGCATCACCGATGCAATGAATATGGACTTGAATATGGCTGAGATAGCTAGATAGCATCACCGATGCAATGAATATGGACTTGAATATGGCTGAGATGGCTAGATAGCATCACCGATGCAATGAATATGGACTTGAATATGGCTGAGATGGCTAGATAGCATCACCGATGCAATGAATATGGACTTGAATGTGGATGAGATGGCTAGATAGCATCACCGATGCAATGAATATGGACTTGAATATGGCAGAGATGGCTAGATAGCATCACCGATGCAATGAATATGGACTTGAATATGGCTGAGATGGCTAGATGGCATCACCGATGCAATGAATATGGACTTGAATATGGCTGAGATGGCTAGATAGCATCACCGATGCAATGAATATGGACTTGAATGTGGATGAGATGGCTAGATGGCATCACCGATGCAATGAATATGGACTTGAATATGGCTGAGATGGCTAGATAGCATCACCGATGCAATGAATATGGACTTGAATATGGCTGAGACGGCTAGATAGCATCACCGATGCAATGAATATGGACTTGAGTATGGATGAGATGGCAAGATGGCATCACCGATGCAATGAATATGGACTTGAATATTGATGAGAAGGCTAGATAGCATCACCGATGCAATGAATATGGACTTGAATGTGGATGAGATGGCTAGATGGCATCACCGATGCAATGAATATGGACTTGAATATGGCTGAGATGGCTAGATAGCATCACCGATGCAATGAATATGGACTAGAATATGGATGAGATGGCAAGATAGCATCACCGATGCAATGAATATGGACTTGAATATGGCTGAGATAGCTAGATAGCATCACCGATGCAATGAATATGGACTTGAATATGGCTGAGATGGCTAGATAGCATCACCGATGCAATGAATATGGACTTGAATATGGCTGAGATGGCTAGATAGCATCACCAATGCAATGAATATGGACTTGAATATGGCTGAGATGGCTAGATGGCATCTCCGATGCAATGAATATGGACTTGAATATGGCTGAGATGGCTAGATGGCATCACCGATGCAATGAATGGACTTGAATGTGGATGAGATGGCTAGATAGCATCACCGATGCAATGAATATGGACTTGAATATGGCTGAGATGGCTAGATGGCATCACCGATGCAATGAATATGGACTTGAATATGGCTGAGACGGGTAGATAGCATCACCGATGCAATGAATATGGACTTGAATATGGCTGAGATGGCAAGATAGCATCACCGATGCAATGAATATGGACTTGAATATGGATGAGATGGCTAGATAGCTGAACCGATGCAATGAATATGGACTTGAATATGGCTGAGATGGCTAGATAGCATCACCGATGCAATGAATATGGACTTGAATGTGGATGAGATGGCTAGATAGCATCACCGATGCAATGAATATGGACTAGAATATGGATGGGATGGCAAGATAGCATCACTGATGCAATGAATATGGACTTGAATATGGCTGACATAGCTAGATAGCATCACTGATGCAATGAATATGGACTTGAATATGGATGAGATGGCTAGATAGCATCACCGATGCAATGAATATGGACTTGAATATGGCTGAGATGGCTAGATAGCATCACTGATGCAATGAATATGGACTTGAATATGGCTGAGATGGCTAGATAGCATCACCGATGCAATGAATATGGACTAGAATATGGATGAGATGGCTAGATGGCATCACCGATGCAATGAATATGGACTTGAATATGGCTGAGATGGCTAGATAGCATCACCGATGCAATGAATATGGACTTGAATGTGGATGAGATGGCTAGATAGCATCACCGATGCAATGAATATGGACTTGAATATGGCAGAGATGGCTAGATAGCATCACCGATGCAATGAATATGGACTTGAATATGGCTGAGATGGCTAGATGGCATCACCGATGCAATGAATATGGACTTGAATATGGCTGAGATGGCTAGATAGCATCACCGATGCAATGAATATGGACTTGAATGTGGATGAGATGGCTAGATGGCATCACCGATGCAATGAATATGGACTTGAATATGGCTGAGATGGCTAGATAGCATCACCGATGCAATGAATATGGACTTGAATATGGATGAGATGGCTAGACAGCATCACCGATGCAATGAATATGGACTTGAATATGGCTGAGATGGCTAGATGGCATCACCGATGCAATGAATATGGACTTGAATTTGGCTGAGATGGCTAGATGGCATCAACGATGCAATGAACATGGACTTGAATATGGCTGAGATGGCTAGATGGCATCACCGATGCAATGAATATGGACTTGAATATGGCTGAGATGGCTAGATGGCATCACCGATGCAATGAATATGGACTTGAATATGGCTGAGATGGCTAGATAGCATCACCGATGCAATCAATATGGACTTGAATATGGCTGAGATGGCTAGATAGCATCACCGATGCAATGAATATGGACTTGAATATGGCTGAGATGGCTAGAGAGCATCACTGATGCAATGAATATGGACTTGAATATGGCTGAGATGGCTAGATAGCATCACCGATGCAATGAATATGGACTTGAATATGGCTGAGATGGCAAGATAGCATCACCGATGCAATGAATATGGACTTGAATATGGATGAGTTGGCTAGATAGCATCACCGATGCAATGAATATGGACTTGAATATGGCTGAGATGGCTAGATAGCATCACCGATGCAATGAATATGGACTTGAATATGGCTGAGATGGCTAGATGGCATCACCGATGCAATGAATATGGACTTGAATATGGCTGAGATGGCTAGATGGCATCACCGATGCAATGAATATGGACTTGAATATGGCTGAGATGGCTAGATGGCATCACCGATGCAATGAATATGGACTTGAATATGGCTGAGATGGCTAGATAGCATCACCGATGCAATGAATGGACTTGAATGTGGATGAGATGGCTAGATAGCATCACCGATGCAATGAATATGGACTTGAATATGGCTGAGATGGCTAGATGGCATCACCGATACAATGAATATGGACTTGAATATGGCTGAGATGGCAAGATAGCATCACCGATGCAATGAATATGGACTTGAATATGGATGAGATGGCTAGATAGCATCACCGATGCAATGAATATGGACTTGAATATGGCTGAGATGGCTAGATAGCATCACCGATGCAATGAATATGGACTTGAATGTGGATGAGATGGCTAGATAGCATCACCGATGCAATGAATATGGACTAGAATATGGATGGGATGGCAAGATAGCATCACTGATGCAATGAATATGGACTTGAATATGGCTGACATAGCTAGATAGCATCACCGATGCAATGAATATGGACTTGAATATGGATGAGATGGCTAGATAGCATCACCGATGCAATGAATATGGACTTGAATATGGCTGAGATGGCTAGATAGCATCACTGATGCAATGAATATGGACTTGAATAAGGCTGAGATGGCTAGATAGCATCACCGATGGAATGAATATGGACTTGAATTTGGCTGAGATGGCTAGATGGCATCAAGGATGCAATGAATATGGACTTGAATATGGCTGAGATGGCTAGATGGCATCACCGATGCAATGCATATGGACTTGAATATGGCTGAGATGGCTAGATGGCATCACCGATGCAATGAATATGGACTTGAATATGGCTGAGATGGCTAGATAGCATCACGGATGCAATGAATATGGACTTGAATATGGCTGAGATGGCTAGATAGCATCACCGATGGAATGAATATGGACTTGAATTTGGCTGAGATGGCTAGATGGCATCAAGGATGCAATGAACATGGACTTGAATATGGCTGAGATGGCTAGATGGCATCACCGATGCAATGAATATGGACTTGAATATGGCTGAGATGGCTAGATGGCATCACCGATGCAATGAATATGGACTTGAATACGGCTGAGATGGCTAGATAGCATCACCGATGCAATGAATATGGACTTGAATGTGGATGAGATGGCTAGATAGCATCACCGATGCAATGAATATGGACTTGAATATGGCTGAGATGGCTAGATAGCATCACAGATGCAATGAATATGGACTTGAATATGGCTGAGACGGCTAGATAGCATCACAGATGCAATGAATATGGACTTGAATATGGATGAGATGGCTAGATAGCATCACCGAAGCAATGAATATGGACTTGAATATGGCTGAGATGGCTAGATAGCATCACAGATGCAATGAATATGGACTTGAATATGGATGAGATGGCTAGATAGCATCACCGATGCAATGAATATGGACTAGAATATGGATGAGATGGCAAGATAGCATCACCGATGCAATGAATATGGACTTGAATATGGCTGAGATGGATAGATAGCATCACTGATGCAATGAATATGGACTTGAATATGGCTGAGATGGCTAGATGGCATCACCGATGCAATGAATATGGACTTGAATATGGCTTAGATGGCTAGATAGCATCACCGATGCAATGAATATGGACTTGAATGTGGATGAGATGGCTAGATAGCATCACCGATGCAATGAATATGGACTTGAATATGGCTTAGATGGCTAGATAGCATCACTGATGCAATGAATATGGACTTGAATATGGCTGAGACGGCTAGATAGCATCACCGATGCAATGAATATGGACTTGAATATGGCTGAGATGGCAAGATAGCATCAACGATGCAATGAATATGGACTTGAATATGGATGAGATGGCTAGATAGCATCACCGATGCAATGAATATGGACTAGAATATGGATGAGATGGCAAGATAGCATCACCGATGCAATGAATATAGACTTGAATGTGGATGAGATGGCTAGATAGCATCACCGATGCAATGAATATGGACTAGAATATGGATGGGATGGCAAGATAGCATCACTGATGCAATGAATATGGACTTGAATATGGCTGACATAGCTAGATAGCATCACTGATGCAATGAATATGGACTTGAACATGGCTGAGATAGCTAGATAGCATCACAGATGCAATGAATATGGACTTGAATATGGCTGAGATGGCTAGATAGCATCACCGATGCAATGAATATGGACTTGAATATGGCTGAGATGGCTAGATAGCATCACCGATGCAATGAATATGGACTTGAATATGGCTGAGATGGCTAGATGGCATCACCGATGCAATGAATATGGACTTGAATATGGCTGAGATGGCTAGATGGCATCACCGATGCAATGAATATGGACTTGAATATGGCTGAGATGGCTAGATGGCATCACCGATGCAATGAATATGGACTTGAATATGGCTGAGATGGCTAGATAGCATCACCGATGCAATGAATGGACTTGAATGTGGATGAGATGGCTAGATAGCATCATCGATGCAATGAATATGGACTTGAATATGGCTGAGATGGCTAGATGGCATCACCGATGCAATGAATATGGACTTGAATATGGCTGAGACGGGTAGATAGCATCACCGATGCAATGAATATGGATTTGAATATGGCTGAGATGGCAAGATAGCATCACCGATGCAATGAATATGGACTTGAATATGGATGAGATGGCTAGATAGCATCACCGATGCAATGAATATGGACTTGAATATGGCTGAGATGGCTAGATAGCATCACCGATGCAATGAATATGGACTTGAATGTGGATGAGATGGCTATATAGCATCACCGATGCAATGAATATGGACTAGAATATGGATGGGATGGCAAGATAGCATCACTGATGCAATGAATATGGACTTGAATATGGCTGACATAGCTAGATAGCATCACCGATGCAATGAATATGGACTTGAATATGGATGAGATGGCTAGATAGCATCACTGATGCAATGAATATGGACTTGAATATGGCTGAGATGGCTAGATAGCATCACCGATGGAATGAATATGGACTTGAATTTGGCTGAGATGGCTAGATGGCATCAAGGATGCAATGAACATGGACTTGAATATGGCTGAGATGGCTAGATGGCATCACCGATGCAATGAATATGGACTTGAATATGGCTGAGATGGCTAGATGGCATCACCGATGCAATGAATATGGACTTGAATATGGCTGAGATGGCTAGATAGCATCACTGATGCAATGAATATGGACTTGAATATGGCTGAGATGGCTAGATAGCATCACCGATGGAATGAATATGGACTTGAATTTGGCTGAGATGGCTAGATGGCATCAACGATGCAATGAACATGGACTTGAATATGGCTGAGATGGCTAGATGGCATCACCGATGCAATGAATATGGACTTGAATATGGCTGAGATGGCTAGATGGCATCACCGATGCAATGAATATGGACTTGAATATGGCTGAGATGGCTAGATAGCATCACCGATGCAATGAATATGGACTTGAATGTGGATGAGATGGCTAGATAGCATCACCGATGCAATGAATATGGACTTGAATATGGCTGAGATGGCTAGATAGCATCACAGATGCAATGAATATGGACTTGAATATGGCTGAGACGGCTAGATAGCATCACAGATGCAATGAATATGGACTTGAATATGGATGAGATGGCTAGATAGCATCACCGAAGCAATGAATATGGACTTGAATATGGCTGAGATGGCTAGATAGCATCACAGATGCAATGAATATGGACTTGAATATGGATGAGATGGCTAGATAGCATCACCGATGCAATGAATATGGACTAGAATATGGATGAGATGGCAAGATAGCATCACCGATGCAATGAATATGGACTTGAATATGGCTGAGATGGATAGATAGCATCACTGATGCAATGAATATGGACTTGAATATGGCTGAGATGGCTAGATGGCATCACCGATGCAATGAATATGGACTTGAATATGGCTGAGATGGCTTGATAGCATCACCGATGCAATGAATATGGACTTGAATGTGGATGAGATGGCTAGATAGCATCACCGATGCAATGAATATGGACTTGAATATGGCTGAGATGGCTAGAGAGCATCACTGATGCAATGAATATGGACTTGAATATGGCTGAGACGGCTAGATAGCATCACCGATGCAATGAATATGGACTTGAATATGGCTGAGATGGCAAGATAGCATCACCGATGCAATGAATATGGACTTGAATATGGATGAGATGGCTAGATAGCATCACCGATGCAATGAATATGGACAAGAATATGGATGAGATGGCAAGTTAGCATCACCGATGCAATGAATATGGACTTGAATATGGATGAGATGGCAAGATAGCATCACTGATGCAATGAATATGGACTTGAATATGGATGAGATGGCTAGATAGCATCACCGATGCAATGAATATGGACTTGAATATGGCTGAGATGGCTAGATAGCATCACCGATGCAATGAATATGGACTTGAATATGGCTGAGATGGCTAGATGGCATCACCGATGCAATGAATATGGACTTGAATATGGCTGAGATGGCTAGATGGCATCACCGATGCAATGAATATGGACTTGAATATGGCTGAGATGGCTAGATAGCATCACCGATGCAATGAATGGACTTGAATGTGGATGAGATGGCTAGATAGCATCACCGATGCAATGAATATGGACTTGAATATGGCTGAGATGGCTAGATGGCATCACCGATGCAATGAATATGGACTTGAATATGGCTGAGATGGCTAGATGGCATCACCGATGCAATGAATATGGACTTGAATTTGGCTGAGATGGCTAGATGGCATCACCGATGCAATGAACATGGACTTGAATATGGCTGAGATGGCTAGATGGCATCACCGATGCAATGAATATGGACTCGAATATGGCTGAGATGGCTAGATGGCATCACCGATGCAATGAATATGGACTTGAATATGGCGGAGACGGGTAGATAGCATCACCGATGCAATGAATGTGGACTTGAATATGGCGGAGATGGCAAGATAGCATCACCGATGCAATGAATATGGACTTGAATATGGATGAGATGGCTAGATAGCATCACCGATGCAATGAATATGGACTTGAATATGGTTGTGATGGCTAGATAGCATCACCGATGCAATGAATATGGACTTGAATGTGGATGAGATGGCTAGATAGCATCACCGATGCAATGAATATGGACTTGAATATGGATGGGATGGCAAGATAGCATCACGGATGCAATGAATATGGACTTGAATATGGCTGACATAGCTAGATAGCATCACTGATGCAATGAATATGGACTTGAATATGGATGAGATGGCTAGATAGCATCACCGATGCAATGAATATGGACTTGAATATGGCTGAGATGGCTAGATAGCATCACTGATGCAATGAATATGGACTTGAATATGGCTGAGATGGCTAGATAGCATCACCGATGCAATGAATATGGACTTGAATATGGCTGAGATGGCTAGATAGCATCACCGATGCAATGAATATGGACTTGAATGTGGATGAGATGGCTAGATAGCATCACCGATGCAATGAATATGGACTTGAATATGGCTGAGATGGCTAGATAGCATCACTGATACAATGAATATGGACTTGAATATGGCTGAGACGGCTAGATAGCATCACCGATGCAATGAATATGGACTTGAGTATGGATGAGATGGCAAGATGGCATCACCGATGCAATGAATATGGACTTGAATGTGGATGAGATGGCTAGATAGCATCATCGATGCAATGAATATGGACTTGAATATGGCTGAGATGGCTAGAGAGCATCACTGATGCAATGAATATGGACTTGAATATGGCTGAGACGGCTAGATGGCATCTCCGATGCAATGAATATGGACTTGAATATGGCTGAGATGGCTAGATGGCATTACCGATGCAATGAATGGACTAGAATGTGGATGAGATGGCTAGATAGCATCACCGATGCAATGAATATGGACTTGAATATGGCTGAGATGGCTAGATGGCATCACCGATGCAATGAATATGGACTTGAATATGGCTGAGACGGGTAGATAGCATCACCGATGCAATGAATATGGACTTGAATATGGCTGAGATGGCAAGATAGCATCACCGATGCAATGAATATGGACTTGAATATGGCTGAGATGGCTAGATAGCATCACCGATGCAATGAATATGGACTTGAATATGGCTGAGATGGCTAGATAGCATCACCGATGCAATGAATATGGACTTGAATTTCGATGAGATGGCTAGATGGCATCACCGATGCAATGAATATGGACTTGAATATGGCTGAGATGGCTAGATAGCATCACCGATGCAATGAATATGGACTTGAATATGGCTGAGATGGCTAGATAGCATCACCGATGCAATGAATATGGACTTGAATATGGCTGAGATGGCTAGATGGCATCTCCGATGCAATGAATATGGACTTGAATATGGCTGAGATGGCTAGATGGCATCACCGATGCAATGAATGGACTTGAATGTGGATGAGATGGCTAGATAGCATCACCGATGCAATGAATATGGACTTGAATATGGCTGAGATGGCTAGATGGCATCACCGATGCAATGAATATGGACTTGAATATGGCTGAGACGGGTAGATAGCATCACCGATGCAATGAATATGGACTTGAATATGGCTGAGATGGCAAGATAGCATCACCGATGCAATGAATATGGACTTGAATATGGCTGAGATGGCTAGATAGCATCACCGATGCAATGAATATGGACTTGAATATGGCTGAGATGGCTAGATAGCATCACCGATGCAATGAATATGGACTTGAATTTCGATGAGATGGCTAGATGGCATCACCGATGCAATGAATATGGACTTGAATATGGCTGAGACGGCTAGATAGCATCACTGATGCAATGAATATGGACTTGAATATGGCTGAGACGGCTAGATAGCATCACCGATGCAATGAATATGGACTTGAGTATGGATGAGATGGCAAGATAGCATCACCGATGCAATGAATATGGACTTGAATATGGATGAGATGGCTAGATAGCATCACCAATGCAATGAATATGGACTAGAATATGGATGAGATGGCAAGATAGCATCACCGATGCAATGAATATGGACTTGAATATGGCTGAGATGGCTAGATGGCATCACCGATGCAATGAATATGGACTTGAATAAGGCTGAGATGGCTAGATGGCATCACCGATGCAATGAATATGGACTTGAATATGGCTGAGACGGCTAGATAGCATCACCGATGCAATGAATATGGACTTGAATATGGATGAGATGGCAAGACAGCATCACTGATGCAATGAATATGGACTTGAATATGGATGAGATGGCTAGATAGCTGAACCGATGCAATGAATATGGACTTGAATATGGCTGAGATGGCTAGATAGCATCACCGATGCAATGAATATGGACTTGAATGTGGATGAGATGGCTAGATAGCATCACCGATGCAATGAATATGGACTAGAATATGGATGGGATGGCAAGATAGCATCACTGATGCAATGAATATGGACTTGAATATGGCTGACATAGCTAGATAGCATCACTGATGCAATGAATATGGACTTGAATATGGATGAGATGGCTAGATAGCATCACCGATGCAATGAATATGGACTTGAATATGGCTGAGATGGCTAGATAGCATCACTGATGCAATGAATATGGACTTGAATATGGCTGAGATGGCTAGATAGCATCACCGATGCAATGAATATGGACTAGAATATGGATGAGATGGCTAGATGGCATCACCGATGCAATGAATATGGACTTGAATATGGCTGAGATGGCTAGATAGCATCACCGATGCAATGAATATGGACTTGAATGTGGATGAGATGGCTAGATAGCATCACCGATGCAATGAATATGGACTTGAATATGGCAGAGATGGCTAGATAGCATCACCGATGCAATGAATATGGACTTGAATATGGCTGAGATGGCTAGATGGCATCACCGATGCAATGAATATGGACTTGAATATGGCTGAGATGGCTAGATAGCATCACCGATGCAATGAATATGGACTTGATTGTGGATGAGATGGCTAGATGGCATCACCGATGCAATGAATATGGACTTGAATATGGCTGAGATGGCTAGATAGCATCACCGATGCAATGAATATGGACTTGAATATGGATGAGATGGCTAGATAGCATCACCGATGCAATGAATATGGACTTGAATATGGCTGAGATGGCTAGATGGCATCACCGATGCAATGAATATGGACTTGAATTTGGCTGAGATGGCTAGATGGCATTAACGATGCAATGAACATGGACTTGAATATGGCTGAGATGGCTAGATGGCATCACCGATGCAATGAATATGGACTTGAATATGGCTGAGATGGCTAGATGGCATCACCGATGCAATGAATATGGACTTGAATATGGCTGAGATGGCTAGATAGCATCACCGATGCAATCAATATGGACTTGAATGTGGATGAGATGGCTAGATAGCATCACCGATGCAATGAATATGGACTTGAATATGGCTGAGATGGCTAGAGAGCATCACTGATGCAATGAATATGGACTTGAATATGGCTGAGACGGCTAGATAGCATCACCGATGCAATGAATATGGACTTGAATATGGCTGAGATGGCAAGATAGCATCACCGATGCAATGAATATGGACTTGAATATGGATGAGATGGCTAGATAGCATCACCGATGCAATGAATATGGACTTGAATATGGCTGAGATGGCTAGATAGCATCACCGATGCAATGAATATGGACTTGAATATGGCTGAGATGGCTAGATGGCATCACCGATGCAATGAATATGGACTTGAATATGGCTGAGATGGCTAGATGGCATCACCGATGCAATGAATATGGACTTGAATATGGCTGAGATGGCTAGATGGCATCACCGATGCAATGAATATGGACTTGAATATGGCTGAGATGGCTAGATAGCATCACCGATGCAATGAATGGACTTGAATGTGGCTGAGATGGCAAGATAGCATCACCGATGCAATGAATATGGACTTGAATATGGATGAGATGGCTAGATAGCATCACCGATGCAATGAATATGGACTTGAATATGGCTGAGATGGCTAGATAGCATCACCGATGCAATGAATATGGACTTGAATGTGGATGAGATGGCTAGATAGCATCACCGATGCAATGAATATGGACTAGAATATGGATGGGATGGCAAGATAGCATCACTGATGCAATGAATATGGACTTGAATATGGCTGACATAGCTAGATAGCATCACCGATGCAATGAATATGGACTTGAATATGGATGAGATGGCTAGATAGCATCACCGATGCAATGAATATGGACTTGAATATGGCTGAGATGGCTAGATAGCATCACTGATGCAATGAATATGGACTTGAATATGGCTGAGATGGCTAGATAGCATCACCGATGGAATGAATATGGACTTGAATTTGGCTGAGATGGCTAGATGGCATCAAGGATGCAATGAACATGGACTTGAATATGGCTGAGATGGCTAGATGGCATCACCGATGCAATGAATATGGACTTGAATATGGCTGAGATGGCTAGATGGCATCACCGATGCAATGAATATGGACTTGAATATGGCTGAGATGGCTAGATAGCATCACGGATGCAATGAATATGGACTTGAATATGGCTGAGATGGCTAGATAGCATCACCGATGGAATGAATATGGACTTGAATTTGGCTGAGATGGCTAGATGGCATCAACGATGCAATGAACATGGACTTGAATATGGCTGAGATGGCTAGATGGCATCACCGATGCAATGAATATGGACTTGAATATGGCTGAGATGGCTAGATGGCATCACCGATGCAATGAATATGGACTTGAATATGGCTGAGATGGCTAGATAGCATCACCGATGCAATGAATATGGACTTGAATGTGGATGAGATGGCTAGATAGCATCACCGATGCAATGAATATGGACTTGAATATGGCTGAGATGGCTAGATAGCATCACAGATGCAATGAATATGGACTTGAATATGGCTGAGACGGCTAGATAGCATCACAGATGCAATGAATATGGACTTGAATATGGATGAGATGGCTAGATAGCATCACCGAAGCAATGAATATGGACTTGAATATGGCTGAGATGGCTAGATAGCATCACTGATGCAATGAATATTAACTTGAATATGGCTGAGACGGCTAGATAGCATCACCGATGCAATGAATATGGACTTGAATATGGCTGAGATGGCAAGATAGCATCAGCGATGCAATGAATATGGACTTGAATATGGATGAGATGGCTAGATAGCATCACCGATGCAATGAATATGGACTAGAATATGGATGAGATGGCAAGATAGCATCACCGATGCAATGAATATGGACTTGAATATGGATGAGATGGCAAGATAGCATCACTGATGCAATGAATATGGACTTGAATATGGATGAGATGGCTAGATAGCATCACCGATGCAATGAATATGGACTTGAATATGGCTGAGATGGCTAGATGGCATCACCGATGCAATGAATATGGACTTGAATATGGCTGAGATGGCTAGATGGCATCACCGATGCAATGAATATGGACTTGAATATGGCTGAGATGGCTAGATGGCATCACCGATGCAATGAATATGGACTTGAATATGGCTGAGATGGCAAGATAGCATCACCGATGCAATGAATATGGACTTGAATATGGCTGAGATGGCTAGATAGCATCACCGATGCAATGAATATGGACTTGAATATGGCTGAGATGGCTAGATAGCATCACCGATGCAATGAATATGGACTTGAATTTCGATGAGATGGCTAGATGGCATCACCGATGCAATGAATATGGACTTGAATATGGCTGAGATGGCAAGATAGCATCACCGATGCAATGAATATGGACTTGAATATCGCTGAGATGGCTAGATAGCATCACCGATGCAATGAATATGGACTTGAATATGGCTGAGATGGCTAGATGGCATCTCCGATGCAATGAATATGGACTTGAATATGGCTGAGATGGCTAGATGGCATCACCGATGCAATGAATGGACTTGAATGTGGATGAGATGGCTAGATAGCATCACCGATGCAATGAATATGGACTTGAATATGGCTGAGATGGCTAGATGGCATCACCGATGCAATGAATATGGACTTGAATATGGCTGAGACGGGTAGATAGCATCACCGATGCAATGAATATGGACTTGAATATGGCTGAGATGGCAAGATAGCATCACCGATGCAATGAATATGGACTTGAATATGGCTGAGATGGCTAGATAGCATCACCGATGCAATGAATATGGACTTGAATATGGCTGAGATGGCTAGATAGCATCACCGATGCAATGAATATGGACTTGAATTTCGATGAGATGGCTAGATGGCATCACCGATGCAATGAATATGGACTTGAATATGGCTGAGATGGCTAGATAGCATCACTGATGCAATGAATATGGACTTGAATATGGCTGAGACGGCTAGATAGCGTCACCGATGCAATGAATATGGACTTGAGTATGGATGAGATGGCAAGATAGCATCACCGATGCAATGAATATGGACTTGAATATGGATGAGATGGCAAGACAGCATCACTGATGCAATGAATATGGACTTGAATATGGATGAGATGGCTAGATAGCTGAACCGATGCAATGAATATGGACTTGAATATGGCTGAGATGGCTAGATAGCATCACCGATGCAATGAATATGGACTTGAATGTGGATGAGATGGCTAGATAGCATCACCGATGAAATGAATATGGACTAGAATATGGATGGGATGGCAAGATAGCATCACTGATGCAATGAATATGGACTTGAATATGGCTGACATAGCTAGATAGCATCACTGATGCAATGAATATGGACTTGAATATGGATGAGATGGCTAGATAGCATCACCGATGCAATGAATATGGACTTGAATATGGCTGAGATGGCTAGATAGCATCACTGATGCAATGAATATGGACTTGAATATGGCTGAGATGGCTAGATAGCATCACCGATGCAATGAATATGGACTAGAATATGGATGAGATGGCTAGATGGCATCACCGATGCAATGAATATGGACTTGAATATGGCTGAGATGGCTAGATAGCATCACCGATGCAATGAATATGGACTTGAATGTGGATGAGATGGCTAGATAGCATCACCGATGCAATGAATATGGACTTGAATATGGCAGAGATGGCTAGATAGCATCACCGATGCAATGAATATGGACTTGAATATGGCTGAGATGGCTAGATGGCATCACCGATGCAATGAATATGGACTTGAATATGGCTGAGATGGCTAGATAGCATCACCGATGCAATGAATATGGACTTGATTGTGGATGAGATGGCTAGATGGCATCACCGATGCAATGAATATGGACTTGAATATGGCTGAGATGGCTAGATAGCATCACCGATGCAATGAATATGGACTTGAATGTGGATGAGATGGCTAGATAGCATCACCGATGCAATGAATATGGACTTGAATATGGCTGAGATGGCTAGATGGCATCACCGATGCAATGAATATGGACTTGAATTTGGCTGAGATGGCTAGATGGCATCAACGATGCAATGAACATGGACTTGAATATGGCTGAGATGGCTAGATGGCATCACCGATGCAATGAATATGGACTTGAATATGGCTGAGATGGCTAGATGGCATCACCGATGCAATGAATATGGACTTGAATATGGCTGAGATGGCTAGATAGCATCACCGATGCAATCAATATGGACTTGAATGTGGATGAGATGGCTAGATAGCATCACCGATGCAATGAATATGGACTTGAATATGGCTGAGATGGCTAGAGAGCATCACTGATGCAATGAATATGGACTTGAATATGGCTGAGACGGCTAGATAGCATCACCGATGCAATGAATATGGACTTGAATATGGCTGAGATGGCAAGATAGCATCACCGATGCAATGAATATGGACTTGAATATGGATGAGATGGCTAGATAGCATCACCGATGCAATGAATATGGACTTGAATATGGCTGAGATGGCTAGATAGCATCACCGATGCAATGAATATGGACTTGAATATGGCTGAGATGGCTAGATGGCATCACCGATGCAATGAATATGGACTTGAATATGGCTGAGATGGCTAGATGGCATCACCGATGCAATGAATATGGACTTGAATATGGCTGAGATGGCTAGATGGCATCACCGATGCAATGAATATGGACTTGAATATGGCTGAGATGGCTAGATAGCATCACCGATGCAATGAATGGACTTGAATGTGGCTGAGATGGCAAGATAGCATCACCGATGCAATGAATATGGACTTGAATATGGATGAGATGGCTAGATAGCATCACCGATGCAATGAATATGGACTTGAATATGGCTGAGATGGCTAGATAGCATCACCGATGCAATGAATATGGACTTGAATGTGGATGAGATGGCTAGATAGCATCACCGATGCAATGAATATGGACTAGAATATGGATGGGATGGCAAGATAGCATCACTGATGCAATGAATATGGACTTGAATATGGCTGACATAGCTAGATAGCATCACCGATGCAATGAATATGGACTTGAATATGGATGAGATGGCTAGATAGCATCACCGATGCAATGAATATGGACTTGAATATGGCTGAGATGGCTAGATAGCATCACTGATGCAATGAATATGGACTTGAATATGGCTGAGATGGCTAGATAGCATCACCGATGGAATGAATATGGACTTGAATTTGGCTGAGATGGCTAGATGGCATCAAGGATGCAATGAACATGGACTTGAATATGGCTGAGATGGCTAGATGGCATCACCGATGCAATGAATATGGACTTGAATATGGCTGAGATGGCTAGATGGCATCACCGATGCAATGAATATGGACTTGAATATGGCTGAGATGGCTAGATAGCATCACGGATGCAATGAATATGGACTTGAATATGGCTGAGATGGCTAGATAGCATCACCGATGGAATGAATATGGACTTGAATTTGGCTGAGATGGCTAGATGGCATCAACGATGCAATGAACATGGACTTGAATATGGCTGAGATGGCTAGATGGCATCACCGATGCAATGAATATGGACTTGAATATGGCTGAGATGGCTAGATGGCATCACCGATGCAATGAATATGGACTTGAATATGGCTGAGATGGCTAGATAGCATCACCGATGCAATGAATATGGACTTGAATGTGGATGAGATGGCTAGATAGCATCACCGATGCAATGAATATGGACTTGAATATGGCTGAGATGGCTAGATAGCATCACAGATGCAATGAATATGGACTTGAATATGGCTGAGATGGCTAGATAGCATCACAGATGCAATGAATATGGACTTGAATATGGATGAGATGGCTAGATAGCATCACCGAAGCAATGAATATGGACTTGAATATGGCTGAGATGGCTAGATAGCATCACAGATGCAATGAATATGGACTTGAATATGGATGAGATGGCTAGATAGCATCACCGATGCAATGAATATGGACTAGAATATGGATGAGATGGCAAGATAGCATCACCGATGCAATGAATATGGACTTGAATATGGCTGAGATGGATAGATAGCATCACTGATGCAATGAATATGGACTTGAATATGGCTGAGATGGCTAGATAGCATCACCGATGCAATGAATATGGACTTGAATATGGCTGAGATGGCTAGATAGCATCACCGATGCAATGAATATGGACTTGAATGTGGATGAGATGGCTAGATAGCATCACCGATGCAATGAATATGGACTTGAATATGGCTGAGATGGCTAGATAGCATCACTGATGCAATGAATATTAACTTGAATATGGCTGAGACGGCTAGATAGCATCACCGATGCAATGAATATGGACTTGAATATGGCTGAGATGGCAAGATAGAATCAACGATGCAATGAATATGGACTTGAATATGGATGAGATGGCTAGATAGCATCACCGATGCAATGAATATGGACTAGAATATGGATGAGATGGCAAGATA
The DNA here is from genome assembly GCF_057233095.1 of Heloderma suspectum. Classification (NCBI taxonomy): domain Eukaryota; kingdom Metazoa; phylum Chordata; class Lepidosauria; order Squamata; family Helodermatidae; genus Heloderma; species Heloderma suspectum. Next base: position 54,299,627 of record NC_139475.1, read on the forward strand.
GCATCACCGATGCAATGAATATGGACTTGAATATGGATGAGATGGCAAGATAGCATCACTGATGCAATGAATATGGACTTGAATTTGGCTGAGATGGCTAGATAGCATCACCGATGCAATGAATATGGACTTGAATATGGCTGAGATGGCTAGATGGCATCACCGATGCAATGAATATGGACTTGAATGTGGATGAGATGGCTAGATAGCATCACCGATGAAATGAATATGGACTAGAATATGGATGGGATGGCAAGATAGCATCACTGATGCAATGAATATGGACTTGAATATGGCTGACATAGCTAGATAGCATCACTGATGCAATGAATATGGACTTGAATATGGATGAGATGGCTAGATAGCATCACCGATGCAATGAATATGGACTTGAATATGGCTGAGATGGCTAGATAGCATCACTGATGCAATGAATATGGACTTGAATATGGCTGAGATGGCTAGATAGCATCACCGATGCAATGAATATGGACTAGAATATGGATGAGATGGCTAGATGGCATCACCGATGCAATGAATATGGACTTGAATATGGCTGAGATGGCTAGATAGCATCACCGATGCAATGAATATGGACTTGAATGTGGATGAGATGGCTAGATAGCATCACCGATGCAATGAATATGGACTTGAATATGGCAGAGATGGCTAGATAGCATCACCGATGCAATGAATATGGACTTGAATATGGCTGAGATGGCTAGATGGCATCACCGATGCAATGAATATGGACTTGAATATGGCTGAGATGGCTAGATAGCATCACCGATGCAATGAATATGGACTTGATTGTGGATGAGATGGCTAGATGGCATCACCGATGCAATGAATATGGACTTGAATATGGCTGAGATGGCTAGATAGCATCACCGATGCAATGAATATGGACTTGAATATGGATGAGATGGCTAGATAGCATCACCGATGCAATGAATATGGACTTGAATATGGCTGAGATGGCTAGATGGCATCACCGATGCAATGAATATGGACTTGAATTTGGCTGAGATGGCTAGATGGCATCAACGATGCAATGAACATGGACTTGAATATGGCTGAGATGGCTAGATGGCATCACCGATGCAATGAATATGGACTTGAATATGGCTGAGATGGCTAGATGGCATCACCGATGCAATGAATATGGACTTGAATATGGCTGAGATGGCTAGATAGCATCACCGATGCAATCAATATGGACTTGAATGTGGATGAGATGGCTAGATAGCATCACCGATGCAATGAATATGGACTTGAATATGGCTGAGATGGCTAGAGAGCATCACTGATGCAATGAATATGGACTTGAATATGGCTGAGACGGCTAGATAGCATCACCGATGCAATGAATATGGACTTGAATATGGCTGAGATGGCAAGATAGCATCACCGATGCAATGAATATGGACTTGAATATGGATGAGATGGCTAGATAGCATCACCGATGCAATGAATATGGACTTGAATATGGCTGAGATGGCTAGATAGCATCACCGATGCAATGAATATGGACTTGAATATGGCTGAGATGGCTAGATGGCATCACCGATGCAATGAATATGGACTTGAATATGGCTGAGATGGCTAGATGGCATCACCGATGCAATGAATATGGACTTGAATATGGCTGAGATGGCTAGATGGCATCACCGATGCAATGAATATGGACTTGAATATGGCTGAGATGGCTAGATAGCATCACCGATGCAATGAATGGACTTGAATGTGGCTGAGATGGCAAGATAGCATCACCGATGCAATGAATATGGACTTGAATATGGATGAGATGGCTAGATAGCATCACCGATGCAATGAATATGGACTTGAATATGGCTGAGATGGCTAGATAGCATCACCGATGCAATGAATATGGACTTGAATGTGGATGAGATGGCTAGATAGCATCACCGATGCAATGAATATGGACTAGAATATGGATGGGATGGCAAGATAGCATCACTGATGCAATGAATATGGACTTGAATATGGCTGACATAGCTAGATAGCATCACCGATGCAATGAATATGGACTTGAATATGGATGAGATGGCTAGATAGCATCACCGATGCAATGAATATGGACTTGAATATGGCTGAGATGGCTAGATAGCATCACTGATGCAATGAATATGGACTTGAATATGGCTGAGATGGCTAGATAGCATCACCGATGGAATGAATATGGACTTGAATTTGGCTGAGATGGCTAGATGGCATCAAGGATGCAATGAACATGGACTTGAATATGGCTGAGATGGCTAGATGGCATCACCGATGCAATGAATATGGACTTGAATATGGCTGAGATGGCTAGATGGCATCACCGATGCAATGAATATGGACTTGAATATGGCTGAGATGGCTAGATAGCATCACGGATGCAATGAATATGGACTTGAATATGGCTGAGATGGCTAGATAGCATCACCGATGGAATGAATATGGACTTGAATTTGGCTGAGATGGCTAGATGGCATCAACGATGCAATGAACATGGACTTGAATATGGCTGAGATGGCTAGATGGCATCACCGATGCAATGAATATGGACTTGAATATGGCTGAGATGGCTAGATGGCATCACCGATGCAATGAATATGGACTTGAATATGGCTGAGATGGCTAGATAGCATCACCGATGCAATGAATATGGACTTGAATGTGGATGAGATGGCTAGATAGCATCACCGATGCAATGAATATGGACTTGAATATGGCTGAGATGGCTAGATAGCATCACAGATGCAATGAATATGGACTTGAATATGGCTGAGATGGCTAGATAGCATCACAGATGCAATGAATATGGACTTGAATATGGATGAGATGGCTAGATAGCATCACCGAAGCAATGAATATGGACTTGAATATGGCTGAGATGGCTAGATAGCATCACAGATGCAATGAATATGGACTTGAATATGGATGAGATGGCTAGATAGCATCACCGATGCAATGAATATGGACTAGAATATGGATGAGATGGCAAGATAGCATCACCGATGCAATGAATATGGACTTGAATATGGCTGAGATGGATAGATAGCATCACTGATGCAATGAATATGGACTTGAATATGGCTGAGATGGCTAGATAGCATCACCGATGCAATGAATATGGACTTGAATATGGCTGAGATGGCTAGATAGCATCACCGATGCAATGAATATGGACTTGAATGTGGATGAGATGGCTAGATAGCATCACCGATGCAATGAATATGGACTTGAATATGGCTGAGATGGCTAGATAGCATCACTGATGCAATGAATATTAACTTGAATATGGCTGAGACGGCTAGATAGCATCACCGATGCAATGAATATGGACTTGAATATGGCTGAGATGGCAAGATAGAATCAACGATGCAATGAATATGGACTTGAATATGGATGAGATGGCTAGATAGCATCACCGATGCAATGAATATGGACTAGAATATGGATGAGATGGCAAGATAGCATCACCGATGCAATGAATATGGACTTGAATATGGATGAGATGGCAAGATAGCATCACTGATGCAATGAATATGGACTTGAATATGGCTGAGATGGCTAGATAGCATCACCGATGCAATGAATATGGACTTGAATATGGCTGAGATGGCTAGATGGCATCACCGATGCAATGAATATGGACTTGAATATGGCTGAGATGGCTAGATGGCATCACCGATGCAATGAATATGGACTTGAATATGGCTGAGATGGCTAGATGGCATCACCGATGCAATGAATATGGACTTGAATATGGCTGAGATGGCAAGATAGCATCACCGATGCAATGAATATGGACTTGAATATGGCTGAGATGGCTAGATAGCATCACCGATGCAATGAATATGGACTTGAATATGGCTGAGATGGCTAGATAGCATCACCGATGCAATGAATATGGACTTGAATTTCGATGAGATGGCTAGATGGCATCACCGATGCAATGAATATGGACTTGAATATGGCTGAGATGGCTAGATAGCATCACCGATGCAATGAATATGGACTTGAATATGGCTGAGATAGCTAGATAGCATCACCGATGCAATGAATATGGACTTGAATATGGCTGAGATGGCTAGATGGCATCTCCGATGCAATGAATATGGACTTGAATATGGCTGAGATGGCTAGATGGCATCACCGATGCAATGAATGGACTTGAATGTGGATGAGATGGCTAGATAGCATCACCGATGCAATGAATATGGACTTGAATATGGCTGAGATGGCTAGATGGCATCACCGATGCAATGAATATGGACTTGAATATGGCTGAGACGGGTAGATAGCATCACCGATGCAATGAATATGGACTTGAATATGGCTGAGATGGCAAGATAGCATCACCGATGCAATGAATATGGACTTGAATATGGCTGAGATGGCTAGATAGCATCACCGATGCAATGAATATGGACTTGAATATGGCTGAGATGGCTAGATAGCATCACCGATGCAATGAATATGGACTTGAATTTCGATGAGATGGCTAGATGGCATCACCGATGCAATGAATATGGACTTGAATATGGCTGAGATGGCTAGATAGCATCACTGATGCAATGAATATGGACTTGAATATGGCTGAGACGGCTAGATAGCATCACCGAAGCAATGAATATGGACTTGAGTATGGATGAGATGGCAAGATAGCATCACCGATGCAATGAATATGGACTTGAATATGGATGAGATGGCTAGATAGCATCACCGATGCAATGAATATGGACTAGAATATGGATGAGATGGCAAGATAGCATCACCGATGCAATGAATGGACTTGAATGTGGATGAGATGGCTAGATAGCATCACCGATGCAATGAATATGGACTTGAATATGGCTGAGATGGCTAGATGGCATCACCGATGCAATGAATATGGACTTGAATATGGCTGAGACGGGTAGATAGCATCACCGATGCAATGAATATGGACTTGAATATGGCTGAGATGGCAAGATAGCATCACCGATGCAATGAATATGGACTTGAATATGGCTGAGATGGCTAGATAGCATCACCGATGCAATGAATATGGACTTGAATATGGCTGAGATGGCTAGATAGCATCACCGATGCAATGAATATGGACTTGAATTTCGATGAGATGGCTAGATGGCATCACCGATGCAATGAATATGGACTTGAATATGGCTGAGATGGCTAGATAGCATCACTGATGCAATGAATATGGACTTGAATATGGCTGAGACGGCTAGATAGCATCACCGAAGCAATGAATATGGACTTGAGTATGGATGAGATGGCAAGATAGCATCACCGATGCAATGAATATGGACTTGAATATGGATGAGATGGCTAGATAGCATCACCGATGCAATGAATATGGACTAGAATATGGATGAGATGGCAAGATAGCATCACCGATGCAATGAATATGGACTTGAATATGGCTGAGATGGCTAGATGGCATCACCGATGCAATGAATATGGACTTGAATAAGGCTGAGATGGCTAGATGGCATCACCGATGCAATGAATATGGACTTGAATATGGCTGAGACGGCTAGATAGCATCACCGATGCAATGAATATGGACTTGAATATGGATGAGATGGCAAGATAGCATCACCGATGCAATGAATATGGACTTGAATATGGATGAGATGGCTAGATAGCTGAACCGATGCAATGAATATGGTCTTGAATATGGCTGAGATGGCTAGATAGCATCACCGATGCAATGAATATGGACTTGAATGTGGATGAGATGGCTAGATAGTATCACCGATGCAATGAATATGGACTAGAATATGGATGGGATGGCAAGATAGCATCACTGATGCAATGAATATGGACTTGAATATGGCTGACATAGCTAGATAGCATCACTGATGCAATGAATATGGACTTGAATATGGATGAGATGGCTAGATAGCATCACCGATGCAATGAATATGGACTTGAATATGGCTGAGATGGCTAGATGGCATCACCGATGTAAGGAATATGGACTTGAATATGGCTGAGATGGCTAGATAGCATCACCGATGCAATGAATATGGACTTGAATGTGGATGAGATGGCTAGATAGCATCACCGATGCAATGAATATGGACTAGAATATGGATGGGATGGCAAGATAGCATCACTGATGCAATGAATATGGACTTGAATATGGCTGACATAGCTAGATAGCATCACTGATGCAATGAATATGGACTTGAATATGGATGAGATGGCTAGATAGCATCACCGATGCAATGAATATGGACTTGAATATGGCTGAGATGGCTAGATAGCATCACTGATGCAATGAATATGGACTTGAATATGGCTGAGATGGCTAGATAGCATCACCGATGCAATGAATATGGACTAGAATATGGATGAGATGGCTAGATGGCATCACCGATGCAATGAATATGGACTTGAATATGGCTGAGATGGCTAGATAGCATCACCGATGCAATGAATATGGACTTGAATGTGGATGAGATGGCTAGATAGCATCACCGATGCAATGAATATGGACTTGAATATGGCAGAGATGGCTAGATAGCATCACCGATGCAATGAATATGGACTTGAATATGGCTGAGATGGCTAGATGGCATCACCGATGCAATGAATATGGACTTGAATATGGCTGAGATGGCTAGATAGCATCACCGATGCAATGAATATGGACTTGATTGTGGATGAGATGGCTAGATGGCATCACCGATGCAATGAATATGGACTTGAATATGGCTGAGATGGCTAGATAGCATCACCGATGCAATGAATATGGACTTGAATATGGATGAGATGGCTAGATAGCATCACCGATGCAATGAATATGGACTTGAATATGGCTGAGATGGCTAGATGGCATCACCGATGCAATGAATATGGACTTGAATTTGGCTGAGATGGCTAGATGGCATTAACGATGCAATGAACATGGACTTGAATATGGCTGAGATGGCTAGATGGCATCACCGATGCAATGAATATGGACTTGAATATGGCTGAGATGGCTAGATGGCATCACCGATGCAATGAATATGGACTTGAATATGGCTGAGATGGCTAGATAGCATCACCGATGCAATCAATATGGACTTGAATGTGGATGAGATGGCTAGATAGCATCACCGATGCAATGAATATGGACTTGAATATGGCTGAGATGGCTAGAGAGCATCACTGATGCAATGAATATGGACTTGAATATGGCTGAGACGGCTAGATAGCATCACCGATGCAATGAATATGGACTTGAATATGGCTGAGATGGCAAGATAGCATCACCGATGCAATGAATATGGACTTGAATATGGATGAGATGGCTAGATAGCATCACCGATGCAATGAATATGGACTTGAATATGGCTGAGATGGCTAGATAGCATCACCGATGCAATGAATATGGACTTGAATATGGCTGAGATGGCTAGATGGCATCACCGATGCAATGAATATGGACTTGAATATGGCTGAGATGGCTAGATGGCATCACCGATGCAATGAATATGGACTTGAATATGGCTGAGATGGCTAGATGGCATCACCGATGCAATGAATATGGACTTGAATATGGCTGAGATGGCTAGATAGCATCACCGATGCAATGAATGGACTTGAATGTGGCTGAGATGGCAAGATAGCATCACCGATGCAATGAATATGGACTTGAATATGGATGAGATGGCTAGATAGCATCACCGATGCAATGAATATGGACTTGAATATGGCTGAGATGGCTAGATAGCATCACCGATGCAATGAATATGGACTTGAATGTGGATGAGATGGCTAGATAGCATCACCGATGCAATGAATATGGACTAGAATATGGATGGGATGGCAAGATAGCATCACTGATGCAATGAATATGGACTTGAATATGGCTGACATAGCTAGATAGCATCACCGATGCAATGAATATGGACTTGAATATGGATGAGATGGCTAGATAGCATCACCGATGCAATGAATATGGACTTGAATATGGCTGAGATGGCTAGATAGCATCACTGATGCAATGAATATGGACTTGAATATGGCTGAGATGGCTAGATAGCATCACCGATGGAATGAATATGGACTTGAATTTGGCTGAGATGGCTAGATGGCATCAAGGATGCAATGAACATGGACTTGAATATGGCTGAGATGGCTAGATGGCATCACCGATGCAATGAATATGGACTTGAATATGGCTGAGATGGCTAGATGGCATCACCGATGCAATGAATATGGACTTGAATATGGCTGAGATGGCTAGATAGCATCACGGATGCAATGAATATGGACTTGAATATGGCTGAGATGGCTAGATAGCATCACCGATGGAATGAATATGGACTTGAATTTGGCTGAGATGGCTAGATGGCATCAACGATGCAATGAACATGGACTTGAATATGGCTGAGATGGCTAGATGGCATCACCGATGCAATGAATATGGACTTGAATATGGCTGAGATGGCTAGATGGCATCACCGATGCAATGAATATGGACTTGAATATGGCTGAGATGGCTAGATAGCATCACCGATGCAATGAATATGGACTTGAATGTGGATGAGATGGCTAGATAGCATCACCGATGCAATGAATATGGACTTGAATATGGCTGAGATGGCTAGATAGCATCACAGATGCAATGAATATGGACTTGAATATGGCTGAGACGGCTAGATAGCATCACAGATGCAATGAATATGGACTTGAATATGGATGAGATGGCTAGATAGCATCACCGATGCAATGAATATGGACTTGAATATGGCTGAGATGGCTAGATGGCATCACCGATGCAATGAATATGGACTTGAATATGGCTGAGATGGCTAGATGGCATCACCGATGCAATGAATATGGACTTGAATATGGCTGAGATGGCTAGATGGCATCACCGATGCAATGAATATGGACTTGAATATGGCTGAGATGGCAAGATAGCATCACCGATGCAATGAATATGGACTTGAATATGGCTGAGATGGCTAGATAGCATCACCGATGCAATGAATATGGACTTGAATATGGCTGAGATGGCTAGATAGCATCACCGATGCAATGAATATGGACTTGAATTTCGATGAGATGGCTAGATGGCATCACCGATGCAATGAATATGGACTTGAATATGGCTGAGATGGCAAGATAGCATCACCGATGCAATGAATATGGACTTGAATATCGCTGAGATGGCTAGATAGCATCACCGATGCAATGAATATGGACTTGAATATGGCTGAGATGGCTAGATGGCATCTCCGATGCAATGAATATGGACTTGAATATGGCTGAGATGGCTAGATGGCATCACCGATGCAATGAATGGACTTGAATGTGGATGAGATGGCTAGATAGCATCACCGATGCAATGAATATGGACTTGAATATGGATGGGATGGCTAGATGGCATCACCGATGCAATGAATATGGACTTGAATATGGCTGAGACGGGTAGATAGCATCACCGATGCAATGAATATGGACTTGAATATGGCTGAGATGGCAAGATAGCATCACCGATGCAATGAATATGGACTTGAATATGGCTGAGATGGCTAGATAGCATCACCGATGCAATGAATATGGACTTGAATATGGCTGAGATGGCTAGATAGCATCACCGATGCAATGAATATGGACTTGAATTTCGATGAGATGGCTAGATGGCATCACCGATGCAATGAATATGGACTTGAATATGGCTGAGATGGCTAGATAGCATCACTGATGCAATGAATATGGACTTGAATATGGCTGAGACGGCTAGATAGCGTCACCGATGCAATGAATATGGACTTGAGTATGGATGAGATGGCAAGATAGCATCACCGATGCAATGAATATGGACTTGAATATGGATGAGATGGCAAGACAGCATCACTGATGCAATGAATATGGACTTGAATATGGATGAGATGGCTAGATAGCTGAACCGATGCAATGAATATGGACTTGAATATGGCTGAGATGGCTAGATAGCATCACCGATGCAATGAATATGGACTTGAATGTGGATGAGATGGCTAGATAGCATCACCGATGAAATGAATATGGACTAGAATATGGATGGGATGGCAAGATAGCATCACTGATGCAATGAATATGGACTTGAATATGGCTGACATAGCTAGATAGCATCACTGATGCAATGAATATGGACTTGAATATGGATGAGATGGCTAGATAGCATCACCGATGCAATGAATATGGACTTGAATATGGCTGAGATGGCTAGATAGCATCACTGATGCAATGAATATGGACTTGAATATGGCTGAGATGGCTAGATAGCATCACCGATGCAATGAATATGGACTAGAATATGGATGAGATGGCTAGATGGCATCACCGATGCAATGAATATGGACTTGAATATGGCTGAGATGGCTAGATAGCATCACCGATGCAATGAATATGGACTTGAATGTGGATGAGATGGCTAGATAGCATCACCGATGCAATGAATATGGACTTGAATATGGCAGAGATGGCTAGATAGCATCACCGATGCAATGAATATGGACTTGAATATGGCTGAGATGGCTAGATGGCATCACCGATGCAATGAATATGGACTTGAATATGGCTGAGATGGCTAGATAGCATCACCGATGCAATGAATATGGACTTGATTGTGGATGAGATGGCTAGATGGCATCACCGATGCAATGAATATGGACTTGAATATGGCTGAGATGGCTAGATAGCATCACCGATGCAATGAATATGGACTTGAATATGGATGAGATGGCTAGATAGCATCACCGATGCAATGAATATGGACTTGAATATGGCTGAGATGGCTAGATGGCATCACCGATGCAATGAATATGGACTTGAATTTGGCTGAGATGGCTAGATGGCATCAACGATGCAATGAACATGGACTTGAATATGGCTGAGATGGCTAGATGGCATCACCGATGCAATGAATATGGACTTGAATATGGCTGAGATGGCTAGATGGCATCACCGATGCAATGAATATGGACTTGAATATGGCTGAGATGGCTAGATAGCATCACCGATGCAATCAATATGGACTTGAATGTGGATGAGATGGCTAGATAGCATCACCGATGCAATGAATATGGACTTGAATATGGCTGAGATGGCTAGAGAGCATCACTGATGCAATGAATATGGACTTGAATATGGCTGAGACGGCTAGATAGCATCACCGATGCAATGAATATGGACTTGAATATGGCTGAGATGGCAAGATAGCATCACCGATGCAATGAATATGGACTTGAATATGGATGAGATGGCTAGATAGCATCACCGATGCAATGAATATGGACTTGAATATGGCTGAGATGGCTAGATAGCATCACCGATGCAATGAATATGGACTTGAATATGGCTGAGATGGCTAGATGGCATCACCGATGCAATGAATATGGACTTGAATATGGCTGAGATGGCTAGATGGCATCACCGATGCAATGAATATGGACTTGAATATGGCTGAGATGGCTAGATGGCATCACCGATGCAATGAATATGGACTTGAATATGGCTGAGATGGCTAGATAGCATCACCGATGCAATGAATGGACTTGAATGTGGCTGAGATGGCAAGATAGCATCACCGATGCAATGAATATGGACTTGAATATGGATGAGATGGCTAGATAGCATCACCGATGCAATGAATATGGACTTGAATATGGCTGAGATGGCTAGATAGCATCACCGATGCAATGAATATGGACTTGAATGTGGATGAGATGGCTAGATAGCATCACCGATGCAATGAATATGGACTAGAATATGGATGGGATGGCAAGATAGCATCACTGATGCAATGAATATGGACTTGAATATGGCTGACATAGCTAGATAGCATCACCGATGCAATGAATATGGACTTGAATATGGATGAGATGGCTAGATAGCATCACCGATGCAATGAATATGGACTTGAATATGGCTGAGATGGCTAGATAGCATCACTGATGCAATGAATATGGACTTGAATATGGCTGAGATGGCTAGATAGCATCACCGATGGAATGAATATGGACTTGAATTTGGCTGAGATGGCTAGATGGCATCAAGGATGCAATGAACATGGACTTGAATATGGCTGAGATGGCTAGATGGCATCACCGATGCAATGAATATGGACTTGAATATGGCTGAGATGGCTAGATGGCATCACCGATGCAATGAATATGGACTTGAATATGGCTGAGATGGCTAGATAGCATCACGGATGCAATGAATATGGACTTGAATATGGCTGAGATGGCTAGATAGCATCACCGATGGAATGAATATGGACTTGAATTTGGCTGAGATGGCTAGATGGCATCAACGATGCAATGAACATGGACTTGAATATGGCTGAGATGGCTAGATGGCATCACCGATGCAATGAATATGGACTTGAATATGGCTGAGATGGCTAGATGGCATCAGCGATGCAATGAATATGGACTTGAATATGGCTGAGATGGCTAGATAGCATCACCGATGCAATGAATATGGACTTGAATGTGGATGAGATGGCTAGATAGCATCACCGATGCAATGAATATGGACTTGAATATGGCTGAGATGGCTAGATAGCATCACAGATGCAATGAATATGGACTTGAATATGGCTGAGATGGCTAGATAGCATCACAGATGCAATGAATATGGACTTGAATATGGATGAGATGGCTAGATAGCATCACCGAAGCAATGAATATGGACTTGAATATGGCTGAGATGGCTAGATAGCATCACCGATGCAATGAATATGGACTAGAATATGGATGAGATGGCAAGATAGCATCACCGATGCAATGAATATGGACTTGAATATGGCTGAGATGGATAGATAGCATCACTGATGCAATGAATATGGACTTGAATATGGCTGAGATGGCTAGATAGCATCACCGATGCAATGAATATGGACTTGAATATGGCTGAGATGGCTAGATAGCATCACCGATGCAATGAATATGGACTTGAATGTGGATGAGATGGCTAGATAGCATCACCGATGCAATGAATATGGACTTGAATATGGCTGAGATGGCTAGATAGCATCACTGATGCAATGAATATTAACTTGAATATGGCTGAGACGGCTAGATAGCATCACCGATGCAATGAATATGGACTTGAATATGGCTGAGATGGCAAGATAGAATCAACGATGCAATGAATATGGACTTGAATATGGATGAGATGGCTAGATAGCATCACCGATGCAATGAATATGGACTAGAATATGGATGAGATGGCAAGATAGCATCACCGATGCAATGAATATGGACTTGAATATGGATGAGATGGCAAGATAGCATCACTGATGCAATGAATATGGACTTGAATATGGCTGAGATGGCTAGATAGCATCACCGATGCAATGAATATGGACTTGAATATGGCTGAGATGGCTAGATGGCATCACCGATGCAATGAATATGGACTTGAATATGGCTGAGATGGCTAGATGGCATCACCGATGCAATGAATATGGACTTGAATATGGCTGAGATGGCTAGATGGCATCACCGATGCAATGAATATGGACTTGAATATGGCTGAGATGGCAAGATAGCATCACCGATGCAATGAATATGGACTTGAATATGGCTGAGATGGCTAGATAGCATCACCGATGCAATGAATATGGACTTGAATATGGCTGAGATGGCTAGATAGCATCACCGATGCAATGAATATGGACTTGAATTTCGATGAGATGGCTAGATGGCATCACCGATGCAATGAATATGGACTTGAATATGGCTGAGATGGCTAGATAGCATCACCGATGCAATGAATATGGACTTGAATATGGCTGAGATGGCTAGATAGCATCACCGATGCAATGAATATGGACTTGAATATGGCTGAGATGGCTAGATGGCATCTCCGATGCAATGAATATGGACTTGAATATGGCTGAGATGGCTAGATGGCATCACCGATGCAATGAATGGACTTGAATGTGGATGAGATGGCTAGATAGCATCACCGATGCAATGAATATGGACTTGAATATGGCTGAGATGGCTAGATGGCATCACCGATGCAATGAATATGGACTTGAATATGGCTGAGACGGGTAGATAGCATCACCGATGCAATGAATATGGACTTGAATATGGCTGAGATGGCAAGATAGCATCACCGATGCAATGAATATGGACTTGAATATGGCTGAGATGGCTAGATAGCATCACCGATGCAATGAATATGGACTTGAATATGGCTGAGATGGCTAGATAGCATCACCGATGCAATGAATATGGACTTGAATTTCGATGAGATGGCTAGATGGCATCACCGATGCAATGAATATGGACTTGAATATGGCTGAGATGGCTAGATAGCATCACTGATGCAATGAATATGGACTTGAATATGGCTGAGACGGCTAGATAGCATCACCGAAGCAATGAATATGGACTTGAGTATGGATGAGATGGCAAGATAGCATCACCGATGCAATGAATATGGACTTGAATATGGATGAGATGGCTAGATAGCATCACCGATGCAATGAATATGGACTAGAATATGGATGAGATGGCAAGATAGCATCACCGATGCAATGAATGGACTTGAATGTGGATGAGATGGCTAGATAGCATCACCGATGCAATGAATATGGACTTGAATATGGCTGAGATGGCTAGATGGCATCACCGATGCAATGAATATGGACTTGAATATGGCTGAGACGGGTAGATAGCATCACCGATGCAATGAATATGGACTTGAATATGGCTGAGATGGCAAGATAGCATCACCGATGCAATGAATATGGACTTGAATATGGCTGAGATGGCTAGATAGCATCACCGATGCAATGAATATGGACTTGAATATGGCTGAGATGGCTAGATAGCATCACCGATGCAATGAATATGGACTTGAATTTCGATGAGATGGCTAGATGGCATCACCGATGCAATGAATATGGACTTGAATATGGCTGAGATGGCTAGATAGCATCACTGATGCAATGAATATGGACTTGAATATGGCTGAGACGGCTAGATAGCATCACCGAAGCAATGAATATGGACTTGAGTATGGATGAGATGGCAAGATAGCATCACCGATGCAATGAATATGGACTTGAATATGGATGAGATGGCTAGATAGCATCACCGATGCAATGAATATGGACTAGAATATGGATGAGATGGCAAGATAGCATCACCGATGCAATGAATATGGACTTGAATATGGCTGAGATGGCTAGATGGCATCACCGATGCAATGAATATGGACTTGAATAAGGCTGAGATGGCTAGATGGCATCACCGATGCAATGAATATGGACTTGAATATGGCTGAGACGGCTAGATAGCATCACCGATGCAATGAATATGGACTTGAATATGGATGAGATGGCAAGATAGCATCACCGATGCAATGAATATGGACTTGAATATGGATGAGATGGCTAGATAGCTGAACCGATGCAATGAATATGGTCTTGAATATGGCTGAGATGGCTAGATAGCATCACCGATGCAATGAATATGGACTTGAATGTGGATGAGATGGCTAGATAGTATCACCGATGCAATGAATATGGACTAGAATATGGATGGGATGGCAAGATAGCATCACTGATGCAATGAATATGGACTTGAATATGGCTGACATAGCTAGATAGCATCACTGATGCAATGAATATGGACTTGAATATGGATGAGATGGCTAGATAGCATCACCGATGCAATGAATATGGACTTGAATATGGCTGAGATGGCTAGATGGCATCACCGATGTAAGGAATATGGACTTGAATATGGCTGAGATGGCTAGATAGCATCACCGATGCAATGAATATGGACTTGAATGTGGATGAGATGGCTAGATAGCATCACCGATGCAATGAATATGGACTTGAATATGGCTGAGATGGCTAGATAGCATCACAGATGCAATGAATATGGCCTTGAATATGGCTGAGACGGCTAGATAGCATCACAGATGCAATGAATATGGACTTGAATATGGATGAGATGGCTAGATAGCATCACCGAAGCAATGAATATGGACTTGAATATGGCTGAGATGGCTAGATAGCATCACAGATGCAATGAATATGGACTTGAATATGGATGAGATGGCTAGATAGCATCACCGATGCAATGAATATGGACTAGAATATGGATGAGATGGCAAGATAGCATCACCGATGCAATGAATATGGACTTGAATATGGCTGAGATGGATAGATAGCATCACTGATGCAATGAATATGGACTTGAATATGGCTGAGATGGCTAGATGGCATCACCGATGCAATGAATATGGACTTGAATATGGCTGAGATGGCTAGATAGCATCACCGATGCAATGAATATGGACTTGAATGTGGATGAGATGGCTAGATAGCATCACCGATGCAATGAATATGGACTTGAATATGGCTGAGATGGCTAGATAGCATCACTGATGCAATGAATATGGACTTGAATATGGCTGAGATGGCAAGATGACATCACCGATGCAATGAATATGGACTTGAATTTGGCTGAGATGGCTAGATGGCATCACCGATGCAATGAATATGGACTTGAATATGGCTGAGATGGCTAGATAGCATCACCGATGCAATGAATATGGACTTGAATGTGGATGAGATGGCTAGATAGCATCACCGATGCAATGAATATGGACTTGAATGTGGATGAGATGGCTAGATAGCATCACCGATGCAATGAATATGGACTTGAATATGGCTGAGATGGCAAGATGACATCACCGATGCAATGAATATGGACTTGAATTTGGCTGAGATGGCTAGATGGCATCAACGATGCAATGAACATGGACTTGAATATGGCTGAGATGGCTAGATGGCATCACCGATGCAATGAATATGGACTTGAATATGGCTGAGATGGCTAGATGGCATCACCGATGCAATGAATATGGACTTGAATATGGCTGAGATGGCTAGATAGCATCACCGATGCAATGAATATGGACTTGAATGTGGATGAGATGGCTAGATAGCATCACCGATGCAATGAATATGGACTTGAATATGGCTGAGATGGCTAGAGAGCATCACTGATGCAATGAATATGGACTTGAATATGGCTGAGACGGCTAGATAGCATCACCGATGCAATGAATATGGACTTGAATATGGCTGAGATGGCAAGATAGCATCACCGATGCAATGAATATGGACTTGAATATGGATGAGATGGCTAGATAGCATCACCGATGCAATGAATATGGACTAGAATATGGATGAGATGGCAAGATAGCATCACCGATGCAATGAATATGGACTTGAACATGGCTGAGATAGCTAGATAGCATCACAGATGCAATGAATATGGACTTGAATATGGATGAGATGGCTAGATAGCATCACCGATGCAATGAATATGGACTTGAATATGGCTGAGATGGCTAGATAGCATCACCGATGCAATGAATATGGACTTGAATATGGCTGAGATGGCTAGATGGCATCACCGATGCAATGAATATGGACTTGAATATGGCTGAGATGGCTAGATGGCATCACCGATGCAATGAATATGGACTTGAATATGGCTGAGATGGCTAGATGGCATCACCGATGAAATGAATATGGACTTGAATATGGCTGAGATGGCTAGATAGCATCACCGATGCAATGAATGGACTTGAATGTGGATGAGATGGCTAGATAGCATCACCGATGCAATGAATATGGACTTGAATATGGCTGAGATGGCTAGATGGCATCACCGATGCAATGAATATGGACTTGAATATGGCTGAGACGGGTAGATAGCATCACCGATGCAATGAATATGGACTTGAATATGGCTGAGATGGCAAGATAGCATCACCGATGCAATGAATATGGACTTGAATATGGATGAGATGGCTAGATAGCATCACCGATGCAATGAATATGGACTTGAATATGGCTGAGATGGCTAGATAGCATCACCGATGCAATGAATATGGACTTGAATGTGGATGAGATGGCTAGATAGCATCACCGATGCAATGAATATGGACTTGAATATGGCAGAGATGGCTAGATAGCATCACCGATGCAATGAATATGGACTTGAATATGGCTGAGATGGCTAGATGGCATCACCGATGCAATGAATATGGACTTGAATATGGCTGAGATGGCTAGATAGCATCACCGATGCAATGAATATGGACTTGAATGTGGATGAGATGGCTAGATGGTATCACCGATGCAATGAATATGGACTTGAATATGGCTGAGATGGCTAGATAGCATCACCGATGCAATGAATATGGACTTGAATATGGATGAGATGGCTAGATAGCATCACCGATGCAATGAATATGGACTTGAATATGGCTGAGACGGCTAGATAGCATCACCGATGCAATGAATATGGACTTGAGTATGGATGAGATGGCAAGATGGCATCACCGATGCAATGAATATGGACTTGAATATGGATGAGATGGCTAGATAGCATCACCGATGCAATGAATATGGACTAGAATATGGATGAGATGGCTAGATAGCATCACCGATGCAATGAATATGGACTTGAATATGGCTGAGATGGCTAGATGTCATCACCGATGTAAGGAATATGGACTTGAATATGGCTGAGATGGCTAGATAGCATCACCGATGCAATGAATATGGACTTGAATGTGGATGAGATGGCTAGATAGCATCACCGATGCAATGAATATGGACTTGAATATGGCTGAGATGGCTAGATAGCATCACAGATGCAATGAATATGGCCTTGAATATGGCTGAGACGGCTAGATAGCATCACAGATGCAATGAATATGGACTTGAATATGGATGAGATGGCTAGATAGCATCACCGAAGCAATGAATATGGACTTGAATATGGCTGAGATGGCTAGATAGCATCACAGATGCAATGAATATGGACTTGAATATGGATGAGATGGCTAGATAGCATCACCGATGCAATGAATATGGACTAGAATATGGATGAGATGGCAAGATAGCATCACCGATGCAATGAATATGGACTTGAATATGGCTGAGATGGATAGATAGCATCACTGATGCAATGAATATGGACTTGAATATGGCTGAGATGGCTAGATGGCATCACCGATGCAATGAATATGGACTTGAATATGGCTGAGATGGCTAGATAGCATCACCGATGCAATGAATATGGACTTGAATGTGGATGAGATGGCTAGATAGCATCACCGATGCAATGAATATGGACTTGAATATGGCTGAGATGGCTAGATAGCATCACTGATGCAATGAATATGGACTTGAATATGGCTGAGATGGCAAGATGACATCACCGATGCAATGAATATGGACTTGAATTTGGCTGAGATGGCTAGATGGCATCACCGATGCAATGAATATGGACTTGAATATGGCTGAGATGGCTAGATAGCATCACCGATGCAATGAATATGGACTTGAATGTGGATGAGATGGCTAGATAGCATCACCGATGCAATGAATATGGACTTGAATGTGGATGAGATGGCTAGATAGCATCACCGATGCAATGAATATGGACTTGAATATGGCTGAGATGGCAAGATGACATCACCGATGCAATGAATATGGACTTGAATTTGGCTGAGATGGCTAGATGGCATCAACGATGCAATGAACATGGACTTGAATATGGCTGAGATGGCTAGATGGCATCACCGATGCAATGAATATGGACTTGAATATGGCTGAGATGGCTAGATGGCATCACCGATGCAATGAATATGGACTTGAATATGGCTGAGATGGCTAGATAGCATCACCGATGCAATGAATATGGACTTGAATGTGGATGAGATGGCTAGATAGCATCACCGATGCAATGAATATGGACTTGAATATGGCTGAGATGGCTAGAGAGCATCACTGATGCAATGAATATGGACTTGAATATGGCTGAGACGGCTAGATAGCATCACCGATGCAATGAATATGGACTTGAATATGGCTGAGATGGCAAGATAGCATCACCGATGCAATGAATATGGACTTGAATATGGATGAGATGGCTAGATAGCATCACCGATGCAATGAATATGGACTAGAATATGGATGAGATGGCAAGATAGCATCACCGATGCAATGAATATGGACTTGAACATGGCTGAGATAGCTAGATAGCATCACAGATGCAATGAATATGGACTTGAATATGGATGAGATGGCTAGATAGCATCACCGATGCAATGAATATGGACTTGAATATGGCTGAGATGGCTAGATAGCATCACCGATGCAATGAATATGGACTTGAATATGGCTGAGATGGCTAGATGGCATCACCGATGCAATGAATATGGACTTGAATATGGCTGAGATGGCTAGATGGCATCACCGATGCAATGAATATGGACTTGAATATGGCTGAGATGGCTAGATGGCATCACCGATGAAATGAATATGGACTTGAATATGGCTGAGATGGCTAGATAGCATCACCGATGCAATGAATGGACTTGAATGTGGATGAGATGGCTAGATAGCATCACCGATGCAATGAATATGGACTTGAATATGGCTGAGATGGCTAGATGGCATCACCGATGCAATGAATATGGACTTGAATATGGCTGAGACGGGTAGATAGCATCACCGATGCAATGAATATGGACTTGAATATGGCTGAGATGGCAAGATAGCATCACCGATGCAATGAATATGGACTTGAATATGGATGAGATGGCTAGATAGCATCACCGATGCAATGAATATGGACTTGAATATGGCTGAGATGGCTAGATAGCATCACCGATGCAATGAATATGGACTTGAATGTGGATGAGATGGCTAGATAGCATCACCGATGCAATGAATATGGACTTGAATATGGCAGAGATGGCTAGATAGCATCACCGATGCAATGAATATGGACTTGAATATGGCTGAGATGGCTAGATGGCATCACCGATGCAATGAATATGGACTTGAATATGGCTGAGATGGCTAGATAGCATCACCGATGCAATGAATATGGACTTGAATGTGGATGAGATGGCTAGATGGCATCACCGATGCAATGAATATGGACTTGAATATGGCTGAGATGGCTAGATAGCATCACCGATGCAATGAATATGGACTTGAATATGGATGAGATGGCTAGATAGCATCACCGATGCAATGAATATGGACTTGAATATGGCTGAGACGGCTAGATAGCATCACCGATGCAATGAATATGGACTTGAGTATGGATGAGATGGCAAGATGGCATCACCGATGCAATGAATATGGACTTGAATATGGATGAGATGGCTAGATAGCATCACCGATGCAATGAATATGGACTAGAATATGGATGAGATGGCAAGATAGCATCACCGATGCAATGAATATGGACTTCAATATGGCTGAGATAGCTAGATAGCATCACCGATGCAATGAATATGGACTTGAATATGGCTGAGATGGCTAGATAGCATCACCGATGCAATGAATATGGACTTGAATATGGCTGAGATGGCTAGATAGCATCACCAATGCAATGAATATGGACTTGAATATGGCTGAGATGGCTAGATGGCATCTCCGATGCAATGAATATGGACTTGAATATGGCTGAGATGGCTAGATGGCATCACCGATGCAATGAATGGACTTGAATGTGGATGAGATGGCTAGATAGCATCACCGATGCAATGAATATGGACTTGAATATGGCTGAGATGGCTAGATGGCATCACCGATGCAATGAATATGGACTTGAATATGGCTGAGACGGGTAGATAGCATCACCGATGCAATGAATATGGACTTGAATATGGCTGAGATGGCAAGATAGCATCACCGATGCAATGAATATGGACTTGAATATGGCTGAGATGGCTAGATAGCATCACCGATGCAATGAATATGGACTTGAATATGGCTGAGATGGCTAGATAGCATCACCGATGCAATGAATATGGACTTGAATTTCGATGAGATGGCTAGATGGCATCACCGATGCAATGAATATGGACTTGAATATGGCTGAGATGGCTAGATAGCATCACTGATGCAATGAATATGGACTTGAATATGGCTGAGACGGCTAGATAGCATCACCGATGCAATGAATATGGACTTGAGTATGGATGAGATGGCAAGATAGCATCACCGATGCAATGAATATGGACTTGAATATGGATGAGATGGCAAGACAGCATCACTGATGCAATGAATATGGACTTGAATATGGATGAGATGGCTAGATAGCTGAACCGATGCAATGAATATGGACTTGAATATGGCTGAGATGGCTAGATAGCATCACCGATGCAATGAATATGGACTTGAATGTGGATGAGATGGCTAGATAGCATCACCGATGCAATGAATATGGACTAGAATATGGATGGGATGGCAAGATAGCATCACTGATGCAATGAATATGGACTTGAATATGGCTGACATAGCTAGATAGCATCACTGATGCAATGAATATGGACTTGAATATGGATGAGATGGCTAGATAGCATCACCGATGCAATGAATATGGACTTGAATATGGCTGAGATGGCTAGATAGCATCACTGATGCAATGAATATGGACTTGAATATGGCTGAGATGGCTAGATAGCATCACCGATGCAATGAATATGGACTAGAATATGGATGAGATGGCTAGATGGCATCACCGATGCAATGAATATGGACTTGAATATGGCTGAGATGGCTAGATAGCATCACCGATGCAATGAATATGGACTTGAATGTGGATGAGATGGCTAGATAGCATCACCGATGCAATGAATATGGACTTGAATATGGCAGAGATGGCTAGATAGCATCACCGATGCAATGAATATGGACTTGAATATGGCTGAGATGGCTAGATGGCATCACCGATGCAATGAATATGGACTTGAATATGGCTGAGATGGCTAGATAGCATCACCGATGCAATGAATATGGACTTGATTGTGGATGAGATGGCTAGATGGCATCACCGATGCAATGAATATGGACTTGAATATGGCTGAGATGGCTAGATAGCATCACCGATGCAATGAATATGGACTTGAATATGGATGAGATGGCTAGATAGCATCACCGATGCAATGAATATGGACTTGAATATGGCTGAGATGGCTAGATGGCATCACCGATGCAATGAATATGGACTTGAATTTGGCTGAGATGGCTAGATGGCATCAACGATGCAATGAACATGGACTTGAATATGGCTGAGATGGCTAGATGGCATCACCGATGCAATGAATATGGACTTGAATATGGCTGAGATGGCTAGATGGCATCACCGATGCAATGAATATGGACTTGAATATGGCTGAGATGGCTAGATAGCATCACCGATGCAATCAATATGGACTTGAATGTGGATGAGATGGCTAGATAGCATCACCGATGCAATGAATATGGACTTGAATATGGCTGAGATGGCTAGAGAGCATCACTGATGCAATGAATATGGACTTGAATATGGCTGAGACGGCTAGATAGCATCACCGATGCAATGAATATGGACTTGAATATGGCTGAGATGGCAAGATAGCATCACCGATGCAATGAATATGGACTTGAATATGGATGAGATGGCTAGATAGCATCACCGATGCAATGAATATGGACTTGAATATGGCTGAGATGGCTAGATAGCATCACCGATGCAATGAATATGGACTTGAATATGGCTGAGATGGCTAGATGGCATCACCGATGCAATGAATATGGACTTGAATATGGCTGAGATGGCTAGATGGCATCACCGATGCAATGAATATGGACTTGAATATGGCTGAGATGGCTAGATGGCATCACCGATGCAATGAATATGGACTTGAATATGGCTGAGATGGCTAGATAGCATCACCGATGCAATGAATGGACTTGAATGTGGCTGAGATGGCAAGATAGCATCACCGATGCAATGAATATGGACTTGAATATGGATGAGATGGCTAGATAGCATCACCGATGCAATGAATATGGACTTGAATATGGCTGAGATGGCTAGATAGCATCACCGATGCAATGAATATGGACTTGAATGTGGATGAGATGGCTAGATAGCATCACCGATGCAATGAATATGGACTAGAATATGGATGGGATGGCAAGATAGCATCACTGATGCAATGAATATGGACTTGAATATGGCTGACATAGCTAGATAGCATCACCGATGCAATGAATATGGACTTGAATATGGATGAGATGGCTAGATAGCATCACCGATGCAATGAATATGGACTTGAATATGGCTGAGATGGCTAGATAGCATCACTGATGCAATGAATATGGACTTGAATATGGCTGAGATGGCTAGATAGCATCACCGATGGAATGAATATGGACTTGAATTTGGCTGAGATGGCTAGATGGCATCAAGGATGCAATGAACATGGACTTGAATATGGCTGAGATGGCTAGATGGCATCACCGATGCAATGAATATGGACTTGAATATGGCTGAGATGGCTAGATGGCATCACCGATGCAATGAATATGGACTTGAATATGGCTGAGATGGCTAGATAGCATCACGGATGCAATGAATATGGACTTGAATATGGCTGAGATGGCTAGATAGCATCACCGATGGAATGAATATGGACTTGAATTTGGCTGAGATGGCTAGATGGCATCAACGATGCAATGAACATGGACTTGAATATGGCTGAGATGGCTAGATGGCATCACCGATGCAATGAATATGGACTTGAATATGGCTGAGATGGCTAGATGGCATCACCGATGCAATGAATATGGACTTGAATATGGCTGAGATGGCTAGATAGCATCACCGATGCAATGAATATGGACTTGAATGTGGATGAGATGGCTAGATAGCATCACCGATGCAATGAATATGGACTTGAATATGGCTGAGATGGCTAGATAGCATCACAGATGCAATGAATATGGACTTGAATATGGCTGAGATGGCTAGATAGCATCACAGATGCAATGAATATGGACTTGAATATGGATGAGATGGCTAGATAGCATCACCGAAGCAATGAATATGGACTTGAATATGGCTGAGATGGCTAGATAGCATCACCGATGCAATGAATATGGACTTGAATATGGCTGAGATGGCTAGATAGCATCACTGATGCAATGAATATTAACTTGAATATGGCTGAGACGGCTAGATAGCATCACCGATGCAATGAATATGGACTTGAATATGGCTGAGATGGCAAGATAGAATCAACGATGCAATGAATATGGACTTGAATATGGATGAGATGGCTAGATAGCATCACCGATGCAATGAATATGGACTAGAATATGGATGAGATGGCAAGATAGCATCACCGATGCAATGAATATGGACTTGAATATGGATGAGATGGCAAGATAGCATCACTGATGCAATGAATATGGACTTGAATATGGATGAGATGGCTAGATAGCATCACCGATGCAATGAATATGGACTTGAATATGGCTGAGATGGCTAGATGGCATCACCGATGCAATGAATATGGACTTGAATATGGCTGAGATGGCTAGATGGCATCACCGATGCAATGAATATGGACTTGAATATGGCTGAGATGGCTAGATGGCATCACCGATGCAATGAATATGGACTTGAATATGGCTGAGATGGCAAGATAGCATCACCGATGCAATGAATATGGACTTGAATATGGCTGAGATGGCTAGATAGCATCACTGATGCAATGAATATGGACTTGAATATGGCTGAGATGGCTAGATAGCATCACCGATGCAATGAATATGGACTTGAATTTCGATGAGATGGCTAGATGGCATCACCGATGCAATGAATATGGACTTGAATATGGCTGAGATGGCTAGATAGCATCACCGATGCAATGAATATGGACTTGAATATGGCTGAGATGGCTAGATAGCATCACCGATGCAATGAATATGGACTTGAATATGGCTGAGATGGCTAGATGGCATCTCCGATGCAATGAATATGGACTTGAATATGGCTGAGATGGCTAGATGGCATCACCGATGCAATGAATGGACTTGAATGTGGATGAGATGGCTAGATAGCATCACCGATGCAATGAATATGGACTTGAATATGGCTGAGATGGCTAGATGGCATCACCGATGCAATGAATATGGACTTGAATATGGCTGAGACGGGTAGATAGCATCACCGATGCAATGAATATGGACTTGAATATGGCTGAGATGGCAAGATAGCATCACCGATGCAATGAATATGGACTTGAATATGGCTGAGATGGCTAGATAGCATCACCGATGCAATGAATATGGACTTGAATATGGCTGAGATGGCTAGATAGCATCACCGATGCAATGAATATGGACTTGAATTTCGATGAGATGGCTAGATGGCATCACCGATGCAATGAATATGGACTTGAATATGGCTGAGATGGCTAGATAGCATCACTGATGCAATGAATATGGACTTGAATATGGCTGAGACGGCTAGATAGCATCACCGAAGCAATGAATATGGACTTGAGTATGGATGAGATGGCAAGATAGCATCACCGATGCAATGAATATGGACTTGAATATGGATGAGATGGCTAGATAGCATCACCGATGCAATGAATATGGACTAGAATATGGATGAGATGGCAAGATAGCATCACCGATGCAATGAATGGACTTGAATGTGGATGAGATGGCTAGATAGCATCACCGATGCAATGAATATGGACTTGAATATGGCTGAGATGGCTAGATGGCATCACCGATGCAATGAATATGGACTTGAATATGGCTGAGACGGGTAGATAGCATCACCGATGCAATGAATATGGACTTGAATATGGCTGAGATGGCAAGATAGCATCACCGATGCAATGAATATGGACTTGAATATGGCTGAGATGGCTAGATAGCATCACCGATGCAATGAATATGGACTTGAATATGGCTGAGATGGCTAGATAGCATCACCGATGCAATGAATATGGACTTGAATTTCGATGAGATGGCTAGATGGCATCACCGATGCAATGAATATGGACTTGAATATGGCTGAGATGGCTAGATAGCATCACTGATGCAATGAATATGGACTTGAATATGGCTGAGACGGCTAGATAGCATCACCGAAGCAATGAATATGGACTTGAGTATGGATGAGATGGCAAGATAGCATCACCGATGCAATGAATATGGACTTGAATATGGATGAGATGGCTAGATAGCATCACCGATGCAATGAATATGGACTAGAATATGGATGAGATGGCAAGATAGCATCACCGATGCAATGAATATGGACTTGAATATGGCTGAGATGGCTAGATGGCATCACCGATGCAATGAATATGGACTTGAATAAGGCTGAGATGGCTAGATGGCATCACCGATGCAATGAATATGGACTTGAATATGGCTGAGACGGCTAGATAGCATCACCGATGCAATGAATATGGACTTGAATATGGATGAGATGGCAAGATAGCATCACCGATGCAATGAATATGGACTTGAATATGGATGAGATGGCTAGATAGCTGAACCGATGCAATGAATATGGTCTTGAATATGGCTGAGATGGCTAGATAGCATCACCGATGCAATGAATATGGACTTGAATGTGGATGAGATGGCTAGATAGTATCACCGATGCAATGAATATGGACTAGAATATGGATGGGATGGCAAGATAGCATCACTGATGCAATGAATATGGACTTGAATATGGCTGACATAGCTAGATAGCATCACTGATGCAATGAATATGGACTTGAATATGGATGAGATGGCTAGATAGCATCACCGATGCAATGAATATGGACTTGAATATGGCTGAGATGGCTAGATGGCATCACCGATGTAAGGAATATGGACTTGAATATGGCTGAGATGGCTAGATAGCATCACCGATGCAATGAATATGGACTTGAATGTGGATGAGATGGCTAGATAGCATCACCGATGCAATGAATATGGACTTGAATATGGCTGAGATGGCTAGATAGCATCACAGATGCAATGAATATGGCCTTGAATATGGCTGAGACGGCTAGATAGCATCACAGATGCAATGAATATGGACTTGAATATGGATGAGATGGCTAGATAGCATCACCGAAGCAATGAATATGGACTTGAATATGGCTGAGATGGCTAGATAGCATCACAGATGCAATGAATATGGACTTGAATATGGATGAGATGGCTAGATAGCATCACCGATGCAATGAATATGGACTAGAATATGGATGAGATGGCAAGATAGCATCACCGATGCAATGAATATGGACTTGAATATGGCTGAGATGGATAGATAGCATCACTGATGCAATGAATATGGACTTGAATATGGCTGAGATGGCTAGATGGCATCACCGATGCAATGAATATGGACTTGAATATGGCTGAGATGGCTAGATAGCATCACCGATGCAATGAATATGGACTTGAATGTGGATGAGATGGCTAGATAGCATCACCGATGCAATGAATATGGACTTGAATATGGCTGAGATGGCTAGATAGCATCACTGATGCAATGAATATGGACTTGAATATGGCTGAGATGGCAAGATGACATCACCGATGCAATGAATATGAACTTGAATTTGGCTGAGATGGCTAGATGGCATCACCGATGCAATGAATATGGACTTGAATATGGCTGAGATGGCTAGATAGCATCACCGATGCAATGAATATGGACTTGAATGTGGATGAGATGGCTAGATAGCATCACCGATGCAATGAATATGGACTTGAATGTGGATGAGATGGCTAGATAGCATCACCGATGCAATGAATATGGACTTGAATATGGCTGAGATGGCAAGATGACATCACCGATGCAATGAATATGGACTTGAATTTGGCTGAGATGGCTAGATGGCATCAACGATGCAATGAACATGGACTTGAATATGGCTGAGATGGCTAGATGGCATCACCGATGCAATGAATATGGACTTGAATATGGCTGAGATGGCTAGATGGCATCACCGATGCAATGAATATGGACTTGAATATGGCTGAGATGGCTAGATAGCATCACCGATGCAATGAATATGGACTTGAATGTGGATGAGATGGCTAGATAGCATCACCGATGCAATGAATATGGACTTGAATATGGCTGAGATGGCTAGAGAGCATCACTGATGCAATGAATATGGACTTGAATATGGCTGAGACGGCTAGATAGCATCACCGATGCAATGAATATGGACTTGAATATGGCTGAGATGGCAAGATAGCATCACCGATGCAATGAATATGGACTTGAATATGGATGAGATGGCTAGATAGCATCACCGATGCAATGAATATGGACTAGAATATGGATGAGATGGCAAGATAGCATCACCGATGCAATGAATATGGACTTGAACATGGCTGAGATAGCTAGATAGCATCACAGATGCAATGAATATGGACTTGAATATGGATGAGATGGCTAGATAGCATCACCGATGCAATGAATATGGACTTGAATATGGCTGAGATGGCTAGATAGCATCACCGATGCAATGAATATGGACTTGAATATGGCTGAGATGGCTAGATGGCATCACCGATGCAATGAATATGGACTTGAATATGGCTGAGATGGCTAGATGGCATCACCGATGCAATGAATATGGACTTGAATATGGCTGAGATGGCTAGATGGCATCACCGATGAAATGAATATGGACTTGAATATGGCTGAGATGGCTAGATAGCATCACCGATGCAATGAATGGACTTGAATGTGGATGAGATGGCTAGATAGCATCACCGATGCAATGAATATGGACTTGAATATGGCTGAGATGGCTAGATGGCATCACCGATGCAATGAATATGGACTTGAATATGGCTGAGACGGGTAGAAAGCATCACCGATGCAATGAATATGGACTTGAATATGGCTGAGATGGCAAGATAGCATCACCGATGCAATGAATATGGACTTGAATATGGATGAGATGGCTAGATAGCATCACCGATGCAATGAATATGGACTTGAATATGGCTGAGATGGCTAGATAGCATCACCGATGCAATGAATATGGACTTGAATGTGGATGAGATGGCTAGATAGCATCACCGATGCAATGAATATGGACTTGAATATGGCA
This sequence comes from Heloderma suspectum, assembly GCF_057233095.1. Classification (NCBI taxonomy): domain Eukaryota; kingdom Metazoa; phylum Chordata; class Lepidosauria; order Squamata; family Helodermatidae; genus Heloderma; species Heloderma suspectum. The sequence continues at coordinate 54,329,639 of NC_139475.1, forward strand.
GAGATGGCTAGATAGCATCAACGATGCAATGAATATGGACTTGAATATGGCTGAGATGGCTAGATGGCATCACCGATGCAATGAATATGGACTTGAATATGGCTGAGATGGCTAGATAGCATCACCGATGCAATGAATATGGACTTGAATGTGGATGAGATGGCTAGATGGCATCACCGATGCAATGAATATGGACTTGAATATGGCTGAGATGGCTAGATAGCATCACCGATGCAATGAATATGGACTTGAATATGGATGAGATGGCTAGATAGCATCACCGATGCAATGAATATGGACTTGAATATGGCTGAGACGGCTAGATAGCATCACCGATGCAATGAATATGGACTTGAGTATGGATGAGATGGCAAGATGGCATCACCGATGCAATGAATATGGACTTGAATATGGATGAGATGGCTAGATAGCATCACCGATGCAATGAATATGGACTAGAATATGGATGAGATGGCAAGATAGCATCACCGATGCAATGAATATGGACTTGAATATGGCTGAGATAGCTAGATAGCATCACCGATGCAATGAATATGGACTTGAATATGGCTGAGATGGCTAGATAGCATCACCGATGCAATGAATATGGACTTGAATATGGCTGAGATGGCTAGATAGCATCACCAATGCAATGAATATGGACTTGAATATGGCTGAGATGGCTAGATGGCATCTCCGATGCAATGAATATGGACTTGAATATGGCTGAGATGGCTAGATGGCATCACCGATGCAATGAATGGACTTGAATGTGGATGAGATGGCTAGATAGCATCACCGATGCAATGAATATGGACTTGAATATGGCTGAGATGACTAGATGGCATCACCGATGCAATGAATATGGACTTGAATATGGCTGAGACGGGTAGATAGCATCACCGATGCAATGAATATGGACTTGAATATGGCTGAGATGGCAAGATAGCATCACCGATGCAATGAATATGGACTTGAATATGGCTGAGATGGCTAGATAGCATCACTGATGCAATGAATATGGACTTGAATATGGCTGAGATGGCTAGATAGCATCACCGATGCAATGAATATGGACTTGAATTTCGATGAGATGGCTAGATGGCATCACCGATGCAATGAATATGGACTTGAATATGGCTGAGATGGCTAGATAGCATCACTGATGCAATGAATATGGACTTGAATATGGCTGAGACGGCTAGATAGCATCACCGATGCAATGAATATGGACTTGAGTATGGATGAGATGGCAAGATAGCATCACCGATGCAATGAATATGGACTTGAATATGGCTGAGACGGGTAGATAGCATCACCGATGCAATGAATATGGACTTGAATATGGCTGAGATGGCAAGATAGCATCACCGATGCAATGAATATGGACTTGAATATGGCTGAGATGGCTAGATAGCATCATTGATGCAATGAATATGGACTTGAATATGGCTGAGATGGCTAGATAGCATCACCGATGCAATGAATATGGACTTGAATTTCGATGAGATGGCTAGATGGCATCACCGATGCAATGAATATGGACTTGAATATGGCTGAGATGGCTAGATAGCATCACTGATGCAATGAATATGGACTTGAATATGGCTGAGACGGCTAGATAGCATCACCGATGCAATGAATATGGACTTGAGTATGGATGAGATGGCAAGATAGCATCACCGATGCAATGAATATGGACTTGAATATGGATGAGATGGCTAGATAGCATCACCGATGCAATGAATATGGACTTGAATATGGATGAGATGGCAAGATAGCATCACCGATGCAATGAATATGGACTTGAATATGGCTGAGATGGCTAGATGGCATCACCGATGCAATGAATATGGACTTGAATATGGATGAGATGGCTAGATGGCATCACCGATGCAATGAATATGGACTTGAATATGGCTGAGACGGCTAGATAGCATCACCGATGCAATGAATATGGACTAGAATATGGATGAGATGGCAAGATAGCATCACCGATGCAATGAATATGGACTTGAATATGGATGAGATGGCTAGATAGCTGAACCGATGCAATGAATATGGACTTGAATATGGCTGAGATGGCTAGATAGCATCACCGATGCAATGAATATGGACTTGAATGTGGATGAGATGGCTAGATAGCATCACCGATGCAATGAATATGGACTAGAATATGGATGGGATGGCAAGATAGCATCACTGATGCAATGAATATGGACTTGAATATGGCTGACATAGCTAGATAGCATCACCGATGCAATGAATATGGACTTGAATATGGCTGAGATGGCTAGATGGCATCACCGATGCAATGAATATGGACTTGAATATGGCTGAGATGGCAAGATAGCATCACCGATGCAATGAATATGGACTTGAATATGGCTGAGATGGCTAGATAGCATCACCGATGCAATGAATATGGACTTGAATATGGCTGAGATGGCTAGATAGCATCACCGATGCAATGAATATGGACTTGAATTTCGATGAGATGGCTAGATGGCATCACCGATGCAATGAATATGGACTTGAATATGGCTGAGATGGCTAGATAGCATCACCGATGCAATGAATATGGACTTGAATATGGCTGAGATGGCTAGATAGCATCACCGATGCAATGAATATGGACTTGAATATGGCTGAGATGGCTAGATGGCATCTCCGATGCAATGAATATGGACTTGAATATGGCTGAGATGGCTAGATGGCATCACCGATGCAATGAATGGACTTGAATGTGGATGAGATGGCTAGATAGCATCACCGATGCAATGAATATGGACTTGAATATGGCTGAGATGGCTAGATGGCATCACCGATGCAATGAATATGGACTTGAATATGGCTGAGACGGGTAGATAGCATCACCGATGCAATGAATATGGACTTGAATATGGCTGAGATGGCAAGATAGCATCACCGATGCAATGAATATGGACTTGAATATGGCTGAGATGGCTAGATAGCATCACCGATGCAATGAATATGGACTTGAATATGGCTGAGATGGCTAGATAGCATCACCGATGCAATGAATATGGACTTGAATTTCGATGAGATGGCTAGATGGCATCACCGATGCAATGAATATGGACTTGAATATGGCTGAGATGGCTAGATAGCATCACTGATGCAATGAATATGGACTTGAATATGGCTGAGACGGCTAGATAGCATCACCGAAGCAATGAATATGGACTTGAGTATGGATGAGATGGCAAGATAGCATCACCGATGCAATGAATATGGACTTGAATATGGATGAGATGGCTAGATAGCATCACCGATGCAATGAATATGGACTAGAATATGGATGAGATGGCAAGATAGCATCACCGATGCAATGAATGGACTTGAATGTGGATGAGATGGCTAGATAGCATCACCGATGCAATGAATATGGACTTGAATATGGCTGAGATGGCTAGATGGCATCACCGATGCAATGAATATGGACTTGAATATGGCTGAGACGGGTAGATAGCATCACCGATGCAATGAATATGGACTTGAATATGGCTGAGATGGCAAGATAGCATCACCGATGCAATGAATATGGACTTGAATATGGCTGAGATGGCTAGATAGCATCACCGATGCAATGAATATGGACTTGAATATGGCTGAGATGGCTAGATAGCATCACCGATGCAATGAATATGGACTTGAATTTCGATGAGATGGCTAGATGGCATCACCGATGCAATGAATATGGACTTGAATATGGCTGAGATGGCTAGATAGCATCACTGATGCAATGAATATGGACTTGAATATGGCTGAGACGGCTAGATAGCATCACCGAAGCAATGAATATGGACTTGAGTATGGATGAGATGGCAAGATAGCATCACCGATGCAATGAATATGGACTTGAATATGGATGAGATGGCTAGATAGCATCACCGATGCAATGAATATGGACTAGAATATGGATGAGATGGCAAGATAGCATCACCGATGCAATGAATATGGACTTGAATATGGCTGAGATGGCTAGATGGCATCACCGATGCAATGAATATGGACTTGAATAAGGCTGAGATGGCTAGATGGCATCACCGATGCAATGAATATGGACTTGAATATGGCTGAGACGGCTAGATAGCATCACCGATGCAATGAATATGGACTTGAATATGGATGAGATGGCAAGATAGCATCACTGATGCAATGAATATGGACTTGAATATGGCTGACATAGCTAGATAGCATCACCGATGCAATGAATATGGACTTGAATATGGATGAGATGGCTAGATAGCATCACTGATGCAATGAATATGGACTTGAATATGGCTGAGATGGCTAGATAGCATCACCGATGGAATGAATATGGACTTGAATTTGGCTGAGATGGCTAGATGGCATCAAGGATGCAATGAACATGGACTTGAATATGGCTGAGATGGCTAGATGGCATCACCGATGCAATGAATATGGACTTGAATATGGCTGAGATGGCTAGATGGCATCACCGATGCAATGAATATGGACTTGAATATGGCTGAGATGGCTAGATAGCATCACTGATGCAATGAATATGGACTTGAATATGGCTGAGATGGCTAGATAGCATCACCGATGGAATGAATATGGACTTGAATTTGGCTGAGATGGCTAGATGGCATCAACGATGCAATGAACATGGACTTGAATATGGCTGAGATGGCTAGATGGCATCACCGATGCAATGAATATGGACTTGAATATGGCTGAGATGGCTAGATGGCATCACCGATGCAATGAATATGGACTTGAATATGGCTGAGATGGCTAGATAGCATCACCGATGCAATGAATATGGACTTGAATGTGGATGAGATGGCTAGATAGCATCACCGATGCAATGAATATGGACTTGAATATGGCTGAGATGGCTAGATAGCATCACAGATGCAATGAATATGGACTTGAATATGGCTGAGACGGCTAGATAGCATCACAGATGCAATGAATATGGACTTGAATATGGATGAGATGGCTAGATAGCATCACCGAAGCAATGAATATGGACTTGAATATGGCTGAGATGGCTAGATAGCATCACAGATGCAATGAATATGGACTTGAATATGGATGAGATGGCTAGATAGCATCACCGATGCAATGAATATGGACTAGAATATGGATGAGATGGCAAGATAGCATCACCGATGCAATGAATATGGACTTGAATATGGCTGAGATGGATAGATAGCATCACTGATGCAATGAATATGGACTTGAATATGGCTGAGATGGCTAGATGGCATCACCGATGCAATGAATATGGACTTGAATATGGCTGAGATGGCTAGATAGCATCACCGATGCAATGAATATGGACTTGAATGTGGATGAGATGGCTAGATAGCATCACCGATGCAATGAATATGGACTTGAATATGGCTGAGATGGCTAGAGAGCATCACTGATGCAATGAATATGGACTTGAATATGGCTGAGACGGCTAGATAGCATCACCGATGCAATGAATATGGACTTGAATATGGCTGAGATGGCAAGATAGCATCACCGATGCAATGAATATGGACTTGAATATGGATGAGATGGCTAGATAGCATCACCGATGCAATGAATATGGACAAGAATATGGATGAGATGGCAAGTTAGCATCACCGATGCAATGAATATGGACTTGAATATGGATGAGATGGCAAGATAGCATCACTGATGCAATGAATATGGACTTGAATATGGATGAGATGGCTAGATAGCATCACCGATGCAATGAATATGGACTTGAATATGGCTGAGATGGCTAGATAGCATCACCGATGCAATGAATATGGACTTGAATATGGCTGAGATGGCTAGATGGCATCACCGATGCAATGAATATGGACTTGAATATGGCTGAGATGGCTAGATGGCATCACCGATGCAATGAATATGGACTTGAATATGGCTGAGATGGCTAGATAGCATCACCGATGCAATGAATGGACTTGAATGTGGATGAGATGGCTAGATAGCATCACCGATGCAATGAATATGGACTTGAATATGGCTGAGATGGCTAGATGGCATCACCGATGCAATGAATATGGACTTGAATATGGCTGAGATGGCTAGATGGCATCACCGATGCAATGAATATGGACTTGAATTTGGCTGAGATGGCTAGATGGCATCACCGATGCAATGAACATGGACTTGAATATGGCTGAGATGGCTAGATGGCATCACCGATGCAATGAATATGGACTCGAATATGGCTGAGATGGCTAGATGGCATCACCGATGCAATGAATATGGACTTGAATATGGCGGAGACGGGTAGATAGCATCACCGATGCAATGAATGTGGACTTGAATATGGCGGAGATGGCAAGATAGCATCACCGATGCAATGAATATGGACTTGAATATGGATGAGATGGCTAGATAGCATCACCGATGCAATGAATATGGACTTGAATATGGTTGTGATGGCTAGATAGCATCACCGATGCAATGAATATGGACTTGAATGTGGATGAGATGGCTAGATAGCATCACCGATGCAATGAATATGGACTTGAATATGGATGGGATGGCAAGATAGCATCACGGATGCAATGAATATGGACTTGAATATGGCTGACATAGCTAGATAGCATCACTGATGCAATGAATATGGACTTGAATATGGATGAGATGGCTAGATAGCATCACCGATGCAATGAATATGGACTTGAATATGGCTGAGATGGCTAGATAGCATCACTGATGCAATGAATATGGACTTGAATATGGCTGAGATGGCTAGATAGCATCACCGATGCAATGAATATGGACTTGAATATGGCTGAGATGGCTAGATAGCATCACCGATGCAATGAATATGGACTTGAATGTGGATGAGATGGCTAGATAGCATCACCGATGCAATGAATATGGACTTGAATATGGCTGAGATGGCTAGATAGCATCACTGATGCAATGAATATGGACTAGAATATGGATGAGATGGCAAGATAGCATCACCGATGCAATGAATATGGACTTGAACATGGCTGAGATAGCTAGATAGCATCACCGATGCAATGAATATGGACTAGAATATGGATGAGATGGCAAGATAGCATCACCGATGCAATGAATATGGACTTGAACATGGCTGAGATAGCTAGATAGCATCACAGATGCAATGAATATGGACTTGAATATGGATGAGATGGCTAGATAGCATCACCGATGCAATGAATATGGACTTGAATATGGCTGAGATGGCTAGATAGCATCACCGATGCAATGAATATGGAATTGAATATGGCTGAGATGGCTAGATGGCATCACCGATGCAATGAATATGGACTTGGATATGGCTGAGATGGCTAGATGGCATCACCGATGCAATGAATATGGACTTGAATATGGCTGAGATGGCTAGATGGCATCACCGATGAAATGAATATGGACTTGAATATGGCTGAGATGGCTAGATAGCATCACCGATGCAATGAATGGACTTGAATGTGGATGAGATGGCTAGATAGCATCACCGATGCAATGAATATGGACTTGAATATGGCTGAGATGGCTAGATGGCATCACCGATGCAATGAATATGGACTTGAATATGGCTGAGACGGGTAGATAGCATCACCGATGCAATGAATATGGACTTGAATATGGCTGAGATGGCAAGATAGCATCACCGATGCAATGAATATGGACTTGAATATGGATGAGATGGCTAGATAGCATCACCGATGCAATGAATATGGACTTGAATATGGCTGAGATGGCTAGATAGCATCACCGATGCAATGAATATGGACTTGAATGTGGATGAGATGGCTAGATAGCATCACCGATGCAATGAATATGGACTTGAATATGGCAGAGATGGCTAGATAGCATCACCGATGCAATGAATATGGACTTGAATATGGCTGAGATGGCTAGATGGCATCACCGATGCAATGAATATGGACTTGAATATGGCTGAGATGGCTAGATAGCATCACCGATGCAATGAATATGGACTTGAATGTGGATGAGATGGCTAGATGGCATCACCGATGCAATGAATATGGACTTGAATATGGCTGAGATGGCTAGATAGCATCACCGATGCAATGAATATGGACTTGAATATGGATGAGATGGCTAGATAGCATCACCGATGCAATGAATATGGACTTGAATATGGCTGAGACGGCTAGATAGCATCACCGATGCAATGAATATGGACTTGAGTATGGATGAGATGGCAAGATGGCATCACCGATGCAATGAATATGGACTTGAATATGGATGAGATGGCTAGATAGCATCACCGATGCAATGAATATGGACTAGAATATGGATGAGATGGCTAGATAGCATCACCGATGCAATGAATATGGACTTGAATATGGCTGAGATGGCTAGATGTCATCACCGATGTAAGGAATATGGACTTGAATATGGCTGAGATGGCTAGATAGCATCACCGATGCAATGAATATGGACTTGAATGTGGATGAGATGGCTAGATAGCATCACCGATGCAATGAATATGGACTTGAATATGGCTGAGATGGCTAGATAGCATCACAGATGCAATGAATATGGCCTTGAATATGGCTGAGACGGCTAGATAGCATCACAGATGCAATGAATATGGACTTGAATATGGATGAGATGGCTAGATAGCATCACCGAAGCAATGAATATGGACTTGAATATGGCTGAGATGGCTAGATAGCATCACAGATGCAATGAATATGGACTTGAATATGGATGAGATGGCTAGATAGCATCACCGATGCAATGAATATGGACTAGAATATGGATGAGATGGCAAGATAGCATCACCGATGCAATGAATATGGACTTGAATATGGCTGAGATGGATAGATAGCATCACTGATGCAATGAATATGGACTTGAATATGGCTGAGATGGCTAGATGGCATCACCGATGCAATGAATATGGACTTGAATATGGCTGAGATGGCTAGATAGCATCACCGATGCAATGAATATGGACTTGAATGTGGATGAGATGGCTAGATAGCATCACCGATGCAATGAATATGGACTTGAATATGGCTGAGATGGCTAGATAGCATCACTGATGCAATGAATATGGACTTGAATATGGCTGAGATGGCAAGATGACATCACCGATGCAATGAATATGGACTTGAATTTGGCTGAGATGGCTAGATGGCATCACCGATGCAATGAATATGGACTTGAATATGGCTGAGATGGCTAGATAGCATCACCGATGCAATGAATATGGACTTGAATGTGGATGAGATGGCTAGATAGCATCACCGATGCAATGAATATGGACTTGAATGTGGATGAGATGGCTAGATAGCATCACCGATGCAATGAATATGGACTTGAATATGGCTGAGATGGCAAGATGACATCACCGATGCAATGAATATGGACTTGAATTTGGCTGAGATGGCTAGATGGCATCAACGATGCAATGAACATGGACTTGAATATGGCTGAGATGGCTAGATGGCATCACCGATGCAATGAATATGGACTTGAATATGGCTGAGATGGCTAGATGGCATCACCGATGCAATGAATATGGACTTGAATATGGCTGAGATGGCTAGATAGCATCACCGATGCAATGAATATGGACTTGAATGTGGATGAGATGGCTAGATAGCATCACCGATGCAATGAATATGGACTTGAATATGGCTGAGATGGCTAGAGAGCATCACTGATGCAATGAATATGGACTTGAATATGGCTGAGACGGCTAGATAGCATCACCGATGCAATGAATATGGACTTGAATATGGCTGAGATGGCAAGATAGCATCACCGATGCAATGAATATGGACTTGAATATGGATGAGATGGCTAGATAGCATCACCGATGCAATGAATATGGACTAGAATATGGATGAGATGGCAAGATAGCATCACCGATGCAATGAATATGGACTTGAACATGGCTGAGATAGCTAGATAGCATCACAGATGCAATGAATATGGACTTGAATATGGATGAGATGGCTAGATAGCATCACCGATGCAATGAATATGGACTTGAATATGGCTGAGATGGCTAGATAGCATCACCGATGCAATGAATATGGACTTGAATATGGCTGAGATGGCTAGATGGCATCACCGATGCAATGAATATGGACTTGAATATGGCTGAGATGGCTAGATGGCATCACCGATGCAATGAATATGGACTTGAATATGGCTGAGATGGCTAGATGGCATCACCGATGAAATGAATATGGACTTGAATATGGCTGAGATGGCTAGATAGCATCACCGATGCAATGAATGGACTTGAATGTGGATGAGATGGCTAGATAGCATCACCGATGCAATGAATATGGACTTGAATATGGCTGAGATGGCTAGATGGCATCACCGATGCAATGAATATGGACTTGAATATGGCTGAGACGGGTAGATAGCATCACCGATGCAATGAATATGGACTTGAATATGGCTGAGATGGCAAGATAGCATCACCGATGCAATGAATATGGACTTGAATATGGATGAGATGGCTAGATAGCATCACCGATGCAATGAATATGGACTTGAATATGGCTGAGATGGCTAGATAGCATCACCGATGCAATGAATATGGACTTGAATGTGGATGAGATGGCTAGATAGCATCACCGATGCAATGAATATGGACTTGAATATGGCAGAGATGGCTAGATAGCATCACCGATGCAATGAATATGGACTTGAATATGGCTGAGATGGCTAGATGGCATCACCGATGCAATGAATATGGACTTGAATATGGCTGAGATGGCTAGATAGCATCACCGATGCAATGAATATGGACTTGAATGTGGATGAGATGGCTAGATGGCATCACCGATGCAATGAATATGGACTTGAATATGGCTGAGATGGCTAGATAGCATCACCGATGCAATGAATATGGACTTGAATATGGATGAGATGGCTAGATAGCATCACCGATGCAATGAATATGGACTTGAATATGGCTGAGACGGCTAGATAGCATCACCGATGCAATGAATATGGACTTGAGTATGGATGAGATGGCAAGATGGCATCACCGATGCAATGAATATGGACTTGAATATGGATGAGATGGCTAGATAGCATCACCGATGCAATGAATATGGACTAGAATATGGATGAGATGGCAAGATAGCATCACCGATGCAATGAATATGGACTTGAATATGGCTGAGATAGCTAGATAGCATCACCGATGCAATGAATATGGACTTGAATATGGCTGAGATGGCTAGATAGCATCACCGATGCAATGAATATGGACTTGAATATGGCTGAGATGGCTAGATAGCATCACCAATGCAATGAATATGGACTTGAATATGGCTGAGATGGCTAGATGGCATCTCCGATGCAATGAATATGGACTTGAATATGGCTGAGATGGCTAGATGGCATCACCGATGCAATGAATGGACTTGAATGTGGATGAGATGGCTAGATAGCATCACCGATGCAATGAATATGGACTTGAATATGGCTGAGATGGCTAGATGGCATCACCGATGCAATGAATATGGACTTGAATATGGCTGAGACGGGTAGATAGCATCACCGATGCAATGAATATGGACTTGAATATGGCTGAGATGGCAAGATAGCATCACCGATGCAATGAATATGGACTTGAATATGGCTGAGATGGCTAGATAGCATCACCGATGCAATGAATATGGACTTGAATATGGCTGAGATGGCTAGATAGCATCACCGATGCAATGAATATGGACTTGAATTTCGATGAGATGGCTAGATGGCATCACCGATGCAATGAATATGGACTTGAATATGGCTGAGATGGCTAGATAGCATCACTGATGCAATGAATATGGACTTGAATATGGCTGAGACGGCTAGATAGCATCACCGATGCAATGAATATGGACTTGAGTATGGATGAGATGGCAAGATAGCATCACCGATGCAATGAATATGGACTTGAATATGGATGAGATGGCAAGACAGCATCACTGATGCAATGAATATGGACTTGAATATGGATGAGATGGCTAGATAGCTGAACCGATGCAATGAATATGGACTTGAATATGGCTGAGATGGCTAGATAGCATCACCGATGCAATGAATATGGACTTGAATGTGGATGAGATGGCTAGATAGCATCACCGATGCAATGAATATGGACTAGAATATGGATGGGATGGCAAGATAGCATCACTGATGCAATGAATATGGACTTGAATAAGGCTGACATAGCTAGATAGCATCACTGATGCAATGAATATGGACTTGAATATGGATGAGATGGCTAGATAGCATCACCGATGCAATGAATATGGACTTGAATATGGCTGAGATGGCTAGATAGCATCACTGATGCAATGAATATGGACTTGAATATGGCTGAGATGGCTAGATAGCATCACCGATGCAATGAATATGGACTAGAATATGGATGAGATGGCTAGATGGCATCACCGATGCAATGAATATGGACTTGAATATGGCTGAGATGGCTAGATAGCATCACCGATGCAATGAATATGGACTTGAATGTGGATGAGATGGCTAGATAGCATCACCGATGCAATGAATATGGACTTGAATATGGCAGAGATGGCTAGATAGCATCACCGATGCAATGAATATGGACTTGAATATGGCTGAGATGGCTAGATGGCATCACCGATGCAATGAATATGGACTTGAATATGGCTGAGATGGCTAGATAGCATCACCGATGCAATGAATATGGACTTGATTGTGGATGAGATGGCTAGATGGCATCACCGATGCAATGAATATGGACTTGAATATGGCTGAGATGGCTAGATAGCATCACCGATGCAATGAATATGGACTTGAATATGGATGAGATGGCTAGATAGCATCACCGATGCAATGAATATGGACTTGAATATGGCTGAGATGGCTAGATGGCATCACCGATGCAATGAATATGGACTTGAATTTGGCTGAGATGGCTAGATGGCATCAACGATGCAATGAACATGGACTTGAATATGGCTGAGATGGCTAGATGGCATCACCGATGCAATGAATATGGACTTGAATATGGCTGAGATGGCTAGATGGCATCACCGATGCAATGAATATGGACTTGAATATGGCTGAGATGGCTAGATAGCATCACCGATGCAATCAATATGGACTTGAATGTGGATGAGATGGCTAGATAGCATCACCGATGCAATGAATATGGACTTGAATATGGCTGAGATGGCTAGAGAGCATCACTGATGCAATGAATATGGACTTGAATATGGCTGAGACGGCTAGATAGCATCACCGATGCAATGAATATGGACTTGAATATGGCTGAGATGGCAAGATAGCATCACCGATGCAATGAATATGGACTTGAATATGGATGAGATGGCTAGATAGCATCACCGATGCAATGAATATGGACTTGAATATGGCTGAGATGGCTAGATAGCATCACCGATGCAATGAATATGGACTTGAATATGGCTGAGATGGCTAGATGGCATCACCGATGCAATGAATATGGACTTGAATATGGCTGAGATGGCTAGATGGCATCACCGATGCAATGAATATGGACTTGAATATGGCTGAGATGGCTAGATGGCATCACCGATGCAATGAATATGGACTTGAATATGGCTGAGATGGCTAGATAGCATCACCGATGCAATGAATGGACTTGAATGTGGCTGAGATGGCAAGATAGCATCACCGATGCAATGAATATGGACTTGAATATGGATGAGATGGCTAGATAGCATCACCGATGCAATGAATATGGACTTGAATATGGCTGAGATGGCTAGATAGCATCACCGATGCAATGAATATGGACTTGAATGTGGATGAGATGGCTAGATAGCATCACCGATGCAATGAATATGGACTAGAATATGGATGGGATGGCAAGATAGCATCACTGATGCAATGAATATGGACTTGAATATGGCTGACATAGCTAGATAGCATCACCGATGCAATGAATATGGACTTGAATATGGATGAGATGGCTAGATAGCATCACCGATGCAATGAATATGGACTTGAATATGGCTGAGATGGCTAGATAGCATCACTGATGCAATGAATATGGACTTGAATATGGCTGAGATGGCTAGATAGCATCACCGATGGAATGAATATGGACTTGAATTTGGCTGAGATGGCTAGATGGCATCAAGGATGCAATGAACATGGACTTGAATATGGCGGAGATGGCTAGATGGCATCACCGATGCAATGAATATGGACTTGAATATGGCTGAGATGGCTAGATGGCATCACCGATGCAATGAATATGGACTTGAATATGGCTGAGATGGCTAGATAGCATCACGGATGCAATGAATATGGACTTGAATATGGCTGAGATGGCTAGATAGCATCACCGATGGAATGAATATGGACTTGAATTTGGCTGAGATGGCTAGATGGCATCAACGATGCAATGAACATGGACTTGAATATGGCTGAGATGGCTAGATGGCATCACCGATGCAATGAATATGGACTTGAATATGGCTGAGATGGCTAGATGGCATCACCGATGCAATGAATATGGACTTGAATATGGCTGAGATGGCTAGATAGCATCACCGATGCAATGAATATGGACTTGAATGTGGATGAGATGGCTAGATAGCATCACCGATGCAATGAATATGGACTTGAATATGGCTGAGATGGCTAGATAGCATCACAGATGCAATGAATATGGACTTGAATATGGCTGAGATGGCTAGATAGCATCACAGATGCAATGAATATGGACTTGAATATGGATGAGATGGCTAGATAGCATCACCGAAGCAATGAATATGGACTTGAATATGGCTGAGATGGCTAGATAGCATCACAGATGCAATGAATATGGACTTGAATATGGCTGAGATGGCAAGATAGCATCACCGATGCAATGAATATGGACTTGAATATGGATGAGATGGCTAGATAGCTTCACCGATGCAATGAATATGGACTAGAATATGGATGAGATGGCAAGATAGCATCACCGATGCAATGAATATGGACTTGAACATGGCTGAGATAGCTAGATAGCATCACAGATGCAATGAATATGGACTTGAATATGGATGAGATGGCTAGATAGCATCACCGATGCAATGAATATGGACTTGAATATGGCTGAGATGGCTAGATAGCATCACCGATGCAATGAATATGGACTTGAATATGGCTGAGATGGCTAGATGGCATCACCGATGCAATGAATATGGACTTGAATATGGCTGAGATGGCTAGATGGCATCACCGATGCAATGAATATGGACTTGAATATGGCTGAGATGGCTAGATGGCATCACCGATGAAATGAATATGGACTTGAATATGGCTGAGATGGCTAGATAGCATCACCGATGCAATGAATGGACTTGAATGTGGATGAGATGGCTAGATAGCATCACCGATGCAATGAATATGGACTTGAATATGGCTGAGATGGCTAGATGGCATCACCGATGCAATGAATATGGACTTGAATATGGCTGAGACGGGTAGATAGCATCACCGATGCAATGAATATGGACTTGAATATGGCTGAGATGGCAAGATAGCATCACCGATGCAATGAATATGGACTTGAATATGGATGAGATGGCTAGATAGCATCACCGATGCAATGAATATGGACTTGAATATGGCTGAGATGGCTAGATAGCATCACCGATGCAATGAATATGGACTTGAATGTGGATGAGATGGCTAGATAGCATCACCGATGCAATGAATATGGACTTGAATATGGCAGAGATGGCTAGATAGCATCACCGATGCAATGAATATGGACTTGAATATGGCTGAGATGGCTAGATGGCATCACCGATGCAATGAATATGGACTTGAATATGGCTGAGATGGCTAGATAGCATCACCGATGCAATGAATATGGACTTGAATGTGGATGAGATGGCTAGATGGCATCACCGATGCAATGAATATGGACTTGAATATGGCTGAGATGGCTAGATAGAATCACCGATGCAATGAATATGGACTTGAATATGGATGAGATGGCTAGATAGCATCACCGATGCAATGAATATGGACTTGAATATGGCTGAGACGGCTAGATAGCATCACCGATGCAATGAATATGGACTTGAGTATGGATGAGATGGCAAGATGGCATCACCGATGCAATGAATATGGACTTGAATATGGATGAGATGGCTAGATAGCATCACCGATGCAATGAATATGGACTAGAATATGGATGAGATGGCAAGATAGCATCACCGATGCAATGAATATGGACTTGAATATGGCTGAGATAGCTAGATAGCATCACCGATGCAATGAATATGGACTTGAATATGGCTGAGATGGCTAGATAGCATCACCGATGCAATGAATATGGACTTGAATATGGCTGAGATGGCTAGATAGCATCACCAATGCAATGAATATGGACTTGAATATGGCTGAG
The DNA here is from genome assembly GCF_057233095.1 of Heloderma suspectum. Lineage (NCBI taxonomy): Eukaryota > Metazoa > Chordata > Lepidosauria > Squamata > Helodermatidae > Heloderma > Heloderma suspectum. Next base: position 54,346,056 of record NC_139475.1, read on the forward strand.
ATGGCTAGATGGCATCTCCGATGCAATGAATATGGACTTGAATATGGCTGAGATGGCTAGATGGCATCACCGATGCAATGAATGGACTTGAATGTGGATGAGATGGCTAGATAGCATCACCGATGCAATGAATATGGACTTGAATATGGCTGAGATGGCTAGATGGCATCACCGATGCAATGAATATGGACTTGAATATGGCTGAGACGGGTAGATAGCATCACCGATGCAATGAATATGGACTTGAATATGGCTGAGATGGCAAGATAGCATCACCGATGCAATGAATATGGACTTGAATATGGCTGAGATGGCTAGATAGCATCACCGATGCAATGAATATGGACTTGAATATGGCTGAGATGGCTAGATAGCATCACCGATGCAATGAATATGGACTTGAATGTGGATGAGATGGCTAGATAGCATCACCGATGCAATGAATATGGACTTGAATATGGCAGAGATGGCTAGATAGCATCACCGATGCAATGAATATGGACTTGAATATGGCTGAGATGGCTAGATGGCATCACCGATGCAATGAATATGGACTTGAATATGGCTGAGATGGCTAGATAGCATCACCGATGCAATGAATATGGACTTGAATGTGGATGAGATGGCTAGATGGCATCACCGATGCAATGAATATGGACTTGAATATGGCTGAGATGGCTAGATAGCATCACCGATGCAATGAATATGGACTTGAATATGGATGAGATGGCTAGATAGCATCACCGATGCAATGAATATGGACTTGAATATGGCTGAGACGGCTAGATAGCATCACCGATGCAATGAATATGGACTTGAGTATGGATGAGATGGCAAGATGGCATCACCGATGCAATGAATATGGACTTGAATATGGATGAGATGGCTAGATAGCATCACCGATGCAATGAATATGGACTAGAATATGGATGAGATGGCTAGATAGCATCACCGATGCAATGAATATGGACTTGAATATGGCTGAGATGGCTAGATGTCATCACCGATGTAAGGAATATGGACTTGAATATGGCTGAGATGGCTAGATAGCATCACCGATGCAATGAATATGGACTTGAATGTGGATGAGATGGCTAGATAGCATCACCGATGCAATGAATATGGACTTGAATATGGCTGAGATGGCTAGATAGCATCACAGATGCAATGAATATGGCCTTGAATATGGCTGAGACGGCTAGATAGCATCACAGATGCAATGAATATGGACTTGAATATGGATGAGATGGCTAGATAGCATCACCGAAGCAATGAATATGGACTTGAATATGGCTGAGATGGCTAGATAGCATCACAGATGCAATGAATATGGACTTGAATATGGATGAGATGGCTAGATAGCATCACCGATGCAATGAATATGGACTAGAATATGGATGAGATGGCAAGATAGCATCACCGATGCAATGAATATGGACTTGAATATGGCTGAGATGGATAGATAGCATCACTGATGCAATGAATATGGACTTGAATATGGCTGAGATGGCTAGATGGCATCACCGATGCAATGAATATGGACTTGAATATGGCTGAGATGGCTAGATAGCATCACCGATGCAATGAATATGGACTTGAATGTGGATGAGATGGCTAGATAGCATCACCGATGCAATGAATATGGACTTGAATATGGCTGAGATGGCTAGATAGCATCACTGATGCAATGAATATGGACTTGAATATGGCTGAGATGGCAAGATGACATCACCGATGCAATGAATATGGACTTGAATTTGGCTGAGATGGCTAGATGGCATCACCGATGCAATGAATATGGACTTGAATATGGCTGAGATGGCTAGATAGCATCACCGATGCAATGAATATGGACTTGAATGTGGATGAGATGGCTAGATAGCATCACCGATGCAATGAATATGGACTTGAATGTGGATGAGATGGCTAGATAGCATCACCGATGCAATGAATATGGACTTGAATATGGCTGAGATGGCAAGATGACATCACCGATGCAATGAATATGGACTTGAATTTGGCTGAGATGGCTAGATGGCATCAACGATGCAATGAACATGGACTTGAATATGGCTGAGATGGCTAGATGGCATCACCGATGCAATGAATATGGACTTGAATATGGCTGAGATGGCTAGATGGCATCACCGATGCAATGAATATGGACTTGAATATGGCTGAGATGGCTAGATAGCATCACCGATGCAATGAATATGGACTTGAATGTGGATGAGATGGCTAGATAGCATCACCGATGCAATGAATATGGACTTGAATATGGCTGAGATGGCTAGAGAGCATCACTGATGCAATGAATATGGACTTGAATATGGCTGAGACGGCTAGATAGCATCACCGATGCAATGAATATGGACTTGAATATGGCTGAGATGGCAAGATAGCATCACCGATGCAATGAATATGGACTTGAATATGGATGAGATGGCTAGATAGCATCACCGATGCAATGAATATGGACTAGAATATGGATGAGATGGCAAGATAGCATCACCGATGCAATGAATATGGACTTGAACATGGCTGAGATAGCTAGATAGCATCACAGATGCAATGAATATGGACTTGAATATGGATGAGATGGCTAGATAGCATCACCGATGCAATGAATATGGACTTGAATATGGCTGAGATGGCTAGATAGCATCACCGATGCAATGAATATGGACTTGAATATGGCTGAGATGGCTAGATGGCATCACCGATGCAATGAATATGGACTTGAATATGGCTGAGATGGCTAGATGGCATCACCGATGCAATGAATATGGACTTGAATATGGCTGAGATGGCTAGATGGCATCACCGATGAAATGAATATGGACTTGAATATGGCTGAGATGGCTAGATAGCATCACCGATGCAATGAATGGACTTGAATGTGGATGAGATGGCTAGATAGCATCACCGATGCAATGAATATGGACTTGAATATGGCTGAGATGGCTAGATGGCATCACCGATGCAATGAATATGGACTTGAATATGGCTGAGACGGGTAGATAGCATCACCGATGCAATGAATATGGACTTGAATATGGCTGAGATGGCAAGATAGCATCACCGATGCAATGAATATGGACTTGAATATGGATGAGATGGCTAGATAGCATCACCGATGCAATGAATATGGACTTGAATATGGCTGAGATGGCTAGATAGCATCACCGATGCAATGAATATGGACTTGAATGTGGATGAGATGGCTAGATAGCATCACCGATGCAATGAATATGGACTTGAATATGGCAGAGATGGCTAGATAGCATCACCGATGCAATGAATATGGACTTGAATATGGCTGAGATGGCTAGATGGCATCACCGATGCAATGAATATGGACTTGAATATGGCTGAGATGGCTAGATAGCATCACCGATGCAATGAATATGGACTTGAATGTGGATGAGATGGCTAGATGGCATCACCGATGCAATGAATATGGACTTGAATATGGCTGAGATGGCTAGATAGCATCACCGATGCAATGAATATGGACTTGAATATGGATGAGATGGCTAGATAGCATCACCGATGCAATGAATATGGACTTGAATATGGCTGAGACGGCTAGATAGCATCACCGATGCAATGAATATGGACTTGAGTATGGATGAGATGGCAAGATGGCATCACCGATGCAATGAATATGGACTTGAATATGGATGAGATGGCTAGATAGCATCACCGATGCAATGAATATGGACTAGAATATGGATGAGATGGCAAGATAGCATCACCGATGCAATGAATATGGACTTGAATATGGCTGAGATAGCTAGATAGCATCACCGATGCAATGAATATGGACTTGAATATGGCTGAGATGGCTAGATAGCATCACCGATGCAATGAATATGGACTTGAATATGGCTGAGATGGCTAGATAGCATCACCAATGCAATGAATATGGACTTGAATATGGCTGAGATGGCTAGATGGCATCTCCGATGCAATGAATATGGACTTGAATATGGCTGAGATGGCTAGATGGCATCACCGATGCAATGAATGGACTTGAATGTGGATGAGATGGCTAGATAGCATCACCGATGCAATGAATATGGACTTGAATATGGCTGAGATGGCTAGATGGCATCACCGATGCAATGAATATGGACTTGAATATGGCTGAGACGGGTAGATAGCATCACCGATGCAATGAATATGGACTTGAATATGGCTGAGATGGCAAGATAGCATCACCGATGCAATGAATATGGACTTGAATATGGCTGAGATGGCTAGATAGCATCACCGATGCAATGAATATGGACTTGAATATGGCTGAGATGGCTAGATAGCATCACCGATGCAATGAATATGGACTTGAATTTCGATGAGATGGCTAGATGGCATCACCGATGCAATGAATATGGACTTGAATATGGCTGAGATGGCTAGATAGCATCACTGATGCAATGAATATGGACTTGAATATGGCTGAGACGGCTAGATAGCATCACCGATGCAATGAATATGGACTTGAGTATGGATGAGATGGCAAGATAGCATCACCGATGCAATGAATATGGACTTGAATATGGATGAGATGGCAAGACAGCATCACTGATGCAATGAATATGGACTTGAATATGGATGAGATGGCTAGATAGCTGAACCGATGCAATGAATATGGACTTGAATATGGCTGAGATGGCTAGATAGCATCACCGATGCAATGAATATGGACTTGAATGTGGATGAGATGGCTAGATAGCATCACCGATGCAATGAATATGGACTAGAATATGGATGGGATGGCAAGATAGCATCACTGATGCAATGAATATGGACTTGAATAAGGCTGACATAGCTAGATAGCATCACTGATGCAATGAATATGGACTTGAATATGGATGAGATGGCTAGATAGCATCACCGATGCAATGAATATGGACTTGAATATGGCTGAGATGGCTAGATAGCATCACTGATGCAATGAATATGGACTTGAATATGGCTGAGATGGCTAGATAGCATCACCGATGCAATGAATATGGACTAGAATATGGATGAGATGGCTAGATGGCATCACCGATGCAATGAATATGGACTTGAATATGGCTGAGATGGCTAGATAGCATCACCGATGCAATGAATATGGACTTGAATGTGGATGAGATGGCTAGATAGCATCACCGATGCAATGAATATGGACTTGAATATGGCAGAGATGGCTAGATAGCATCACCGATGCAATGAATATGGACTTGAATATGGCTGAGATGGCTAGATGGCATCACCGATGCAATGAATATGGACTTGAATATGGCTGAGATGGCTAGATAGCATCACCGATGCAATGAATATGGACTTGATTGTGGATGAGATGGCTAGATGGCATCACCGATGCAATGAATATGGACTTGAATATGGCTGAGATGGCTAGATAGCATCACCGATGCAATGAATATGGACTTGAATATGGATGAGATGGCTAGATAGCATCACCGATGCAATGAATATGGACTTGAATATGGCTGAGATGGCTAGATGGCATCACCGATGCAATGAATATGGACTTGAATTTGGCTGAGATGGCTAGATGGCATCAACGATGCAATGAACATGGACTTGAATATGGCTGAGATGGCTAGATGGCATCACCGATGCAATGAATATGGACTTGAATATGGCTGAGATGGCTAGATGGCATCACCGATGCAATGAATATGGACTTGAATATGGCTGAGATGGCTAGATAGCATCACCGATGCAATCAATATGGACTTGAATGTGGATGAGATGGCTAGATAGCATCACCGATGCAATGAATATGGACTTGAATATGGCTGAGATGGCTAGAGAGCATCACTGATGCAATGAATATGGACTTGAATATGGCTGAGACGGCTAGATAGCATCACCGATGCAATGAATATGGACTTGAATATGGCTGAGATGGCAAGATAGCATCACCGATGCAATGAATATGGACTTGAATATGGATGAGATGGCTAGATAGCATCACCGATGCAATGAATATGGACTTGAATATGGCTGAGATGGCTAGATAGCATCACCGATGCAATGAATATGGACTTGAATATGGCTGAGATGGCTAGATGGCATCACCGATGCAATGAATATGGACTTGAATATGGCTGAGATGGCTAGATGGCATCACCGATGCAATGAATATGGACTTGAATATGGCTGAGATGGCTAGATGGCATCACCGATGCAATGAATATGGACTTGAATATGGCTGAGATGGCTAGATAGCATCACCGATGCAATGAATGGACTTGAATGTGGCTGAGATGGCAAGATAGCATCACCGATGCAATGAATATGGACTTGAATATGGATGAGATGGCTAGATAGCATCACCGATGCAATGAATATGGACTTGAATATGGCTGAGATGGCTAGATAGCATCACCGATGCAATGAATATGGACTTGAATGTGGATGAGATGGCTAGATAGCATCACCGATGCAATGAATATGGACTAGAATATGGATGGGATGGCAAGATAGCATCACTGATGCAATGAATATGGACTTGAATATGGCTGACATAGCTAGATAGCATCACCGATGCAATGAATATGGACTTGAATATGGATGAGATGGCTAGATAGCATCACCGATGCAATGAATATGGACTTGAATATGGCTGAGATGGCTAGATAGCATCACTGATGCAATGAATATGGACTTGAATATGGCTGAGATGGCTAGATAGCATCACCGATGGAATGAATATGGACTTGAATTTGGCTGAGATGGCTAGATGGCATCAAGGATGCAATGAACATGGACTTGAATATGGCGGAGATGGCTAGATGGCATCACCGATGCAATGAATATGGACTTGAATATGGCTGAGATGGCTAGATGGCATCACCGATGCAATGAATATGGACTTGAATATGGCTGAGATGGCTAGATAGCATCACGGATGCAATGAATATGGACTTGAATATGGCTGAGATGGCTAGATAGCATCACCGATGGAATGAATATGGACTTGAATTTGGCTGAGATGGCTAGATGGCATCAACGATGCAATGAACATGGACTTGAATATGGCTGAGATGGCTAGATGGCATCACCGATGCAATGAATATGGACTTGAATATGGCTGAGATGGCTAGATGGCATCACCGATGCAATGAATATGGACTTGAATATGGCTGAGATGGCTAGATAGCATCACCGATGCAATGAATATGGACTTGAATGTGGATGAGATGGCTAGATAGCATCACCGATGCAATGAATATGGACTTGAATATGGCTGAGATGGCTAGATAGCATCACAGATGCAATGAATATGGACTTGAATATGGCTGAGATGGCTAGATAGCATCACAGATGCAATGAATATGGACTTGAATATGGATGAGATGGCTAGATAGCATCACCGAAGCAATGAATATGGACTTGAATATGGCTGAGATGGCTAGATAGCATCACAGATGCAATGAATATGGACTTGAATATGGCTGAGATGGCAAGATAGCATCACCGATGCAATGAATATGGACTTGAATATGGATGAGATGGCTAGATAGCTTCACCGATGCAATGAATATGGACTAGAATATGGATGAGATGGCAAGATAGCATCACCGATGCAATGAATATGGACTTGAACATGGCTGAGATAGCTAGATAGCATCACAGATGCAATGAATATGGACTTGAATATGGATGAGATGGCTAGATAGCATCACCGATGCAATGAATATGGACTTGAATATGGCTGAGATGGCTAGATAGCATCACCGATGCAATGAATATGGACTTGAATATGGCTGAGATGGCTAGATGGCATCACCGATGCAATGAATATGGACTTGAATATGGCTGAGATGGCTAGATGGCATCACCGATGCAATGAATATGGACTTGAATATGGCTGAGATGGCTAGATGGCATCACCGATGAAATGAATATGGACTTGAATATGGCTGAGATGGCTAGATAGCATCACCGATGCAATGAATGGACTTGAATGTGGATGAGATGGCTAGATAGCATCACCGATGCAATGAATATGGACTTGAATATGGCTGAGATGGCTAGATGGCATCACCGATGCAATGAATATGGACTTGAATATGGCTGAGACGGGTAGATAGCATCACCGATGCAATGAATATGGACTTGAATATGGCTGAGATGGCAAGATAGCATCACCGATGCAATGAATATGGACTTGAATATGGATGAGATGGCTAGATAGCATCACCGATGCAATGAATATGGACTTGAATATGGCTGAGATGGCTAGATAGCATCACCGATGCAATGAATATGGACTTGAATGTGGATGAGATGGCTAGATAGCATCACCGATGCAATGAATATGGACTTGAATATGGCAGAGATGGCTAGATAGCATCACCGATGCAATGAATATGGACTTGAATATGGCTGAGATGGCTAGATGGCATCACCGATGCAATGAATATGGACTTGAATATGGCTGAGATGGCTAGATAGCATCACCGATGCAATGAATATGGACTTGAATGTGGATGAGATGGCTAGATGGCATCACCGATGCAATGAATATGGACTTGAATATGGCTGAGATGGCTAGATAGAATCACCGATGCAATGAATATGGACTTGAATATGGATGAGATGGCTAGATAGCATCACCGATGCAATGAATATGGACTTGAATATGGCTGAGACGGCTAGATAGCATCACCGATGCAATGAATATGGACTTGAGTATGGATGAGATGGCAAGATGGCATCACCGATGCAATGAATATGGACTTGAATATGGATGAGATGGCTAGATAGCATCACCGATGCAATGAATATGGACTAGAATATGGATGAGATGGCAAGATAGCATCACCGATGCAATGAATATGGACTTGAATATGGCTGAGATAGCTAGATAGCATCACCGATGCAATGAATATGGACTTGAATATGGCTGAGATGGCTAGATAGCATCACCGATGCAATGAATATGGACTTGAATATGGCTGAGATGGCTAGATAGCATCACCAATGCAATGAATATGGACTTGAATATGGCTGAGATGGCTAGATGGCATCTCCGATGCAATGAATATGGACTTGAATATGGCTGAGATGGCTAGATGGCATCACCGATGCAATGAATGGACTTGAATGTGGATGAGATGGCTAGATAGCATCACCGATGCAATGAATATGGACTTGAATATGGCTGAGATGGCTAGATGGCATCACCGATGCAATGAATATGGACTTGAATATGGCTGAGACGGGTAGATAGCATCACCGATGCAATGAATATGGACTTGAATATGGCTGAGATGGCAAGATAGCATCACCGATGCAATGAATATGGACTTGAATATGGCTGAGATGGCTAGATAGCATCACCGATGCAATGAATATGGACTTGAATATGGCTGAGATGGCTAGATAGCATCACCGATGCAATGAATATGGACTTGAATTTCGATGAGATGGCTAGATGGCATCACCGATGCAATGAATATGGACTTGAATATGGCTGAGATGGCTAGATAGCATCACTGATGCAATGAATATGGACTTGAATATGGCTGAGACGGCTAGATAGCATCACCGATGCAATGAATATGGACTTGAGTATGGATGAGATGGCAAGATAGCATCACCGATGCAATGAATATGGACTTGAATATGGATGAGATGGCAAGACAGCATCACTGATGCAATGAATATGGACTTGAATATGGATGAGATGGCTAGATAGCTGAACCGATGCAATGAATATGGACTTGAATATGGCTGAGATGGCTAGATAGCATCACCGATGCAATGAATATGGACTTGAATGTGGATGAGATGGCTAGATAGCATCACCGATGCAATGAATATGGACTAGAATATGGATGGGATGGCAAGATAGCATCACTGATGCAATGAATATGGACTTGAATATGGCTGACATAGCTAGATAGCATCACTGATGCAATGAATATGGACTTGAATATGGATGAGATGGCTAGATAGCATCACCGATGCAATGAATATGGACTTGAATATGGCTGAGATGGCTAGATAGCATCACTGATGCAATGAATATGGACTTGAATATGGCTGAGATGGCTAGATAGCATCACCGATGCAATGAATATGGACTAGAATATGGATGAGATGGCTAGATGGCATCACCGATGCAATGAATATGGACTTGAATATGGCTGAGATGGCTAGATAGCATCACCGATGCAATGAATATGGACTTGAATGTGGATGAGATGGCTAGATAGCATCACCGATGCAATGAATATGGACTTGAATATGGCAGAGATGGCTAGATAGCATCACCGATGCAATGAATATGGACTTGAATATGGCTGAGATGGCTAGATGGCATCACCGATGCAATGAATATGGACTTGAATATGGCTGAGATGGCTAGATAGCATCACCGATGCAATGAATATGGACTTGATTGTGGATGAGATGGCTAGATGGCATCACCGATGCAATGAATATGGACTTGAATATGGCTGAGATGGCTAGATAGCATCACCGATGCAATGAATATGGACTTGAATATGGATGAGATGGCTAGATAGCATCACCGATGCAATGAATATGGACTTGAATATGGCTGAGATGGCTAGATGGCATCACCGATGCAATGAATATGGACTTGAATTTGGCTGAGATGGCTAGATGGCATCAACGATGCAATGAACATGGACTTGAATATGGCTGAGATGGCTAGATGGCATCACCGATGCAATGAATATGGACTTGAATATGGCTGAGATGGCTAGATGGCATCACCGATGCAATGAATATGGACTTGAATATGGCTGAGATGGCTAGATAGCATCACCGATGCAATCAATATGGACTTGAATGTGGATGAGATGGCTAGATAGCATCACCGATGCAATGAATATGGACTTGAATATGGCTGAGATGGCTAGAGAGCATCACTGATGCAATGAATATGGACTTGAATATGGCTGAGACGGCTAGATAGCATCACCGATGCAATGAATATGGACTTGAATATGGCTGAGATGGCAAGATAGCATCACCGATGCAATGAATATGGACTTGAATATGGATGAGATGGCTAGATAGCATCACCGATGCAATGAATATGGACTTGAATATGGCTGAGATGGCTAGATAGCATCACCGATGCAATGAATATGGACTTGAATATGGCTGAGATGGCTAGATGGCATCACCGATGCAATGAATATGGACTTGAATATGGCTGAGATGGCTAGATGGCATCACCGATGCAATGAATATGGACTTGAATATGGCTGAGATGGCTAGATGGCATCACCGATGCAATGAATATGGACTTGAATATGGCTGAGATGGCTAGATAGCATCACCGATGCAATGAATGGACTTGAATGTGGCTGAGATGGCAAGATAGCATCACCGATGCAATGAATATGGACTTGAATATGGATGAGATGGCTAGATAGCATCACCGATGCAATGAATATGGACTTGAATATGGCTGAGATGGCTAGATAGCATCACCGATGCAATGAATATGGACTTGAATGTGGATGAGATGGCTAGATAGCATCACCGATGCAATGAATATGGACTAGAATATGGATGGGATGGCAAGATAGCATCACTGATGCAATGAATATGGACTTGAATATGGCTGAGATGGCTAGATAGCATCACCGATGCAATGAATATGGACTTGAATATGGCTGAGATGGCTAGATAGCATCACTGATGCAATGAATATGGACTTGAATATGGCTGAGATGGCTAGATAGCATCACCGATGGAATGAATATGGACTTGAATTTGGCTGAGATGGCTAGATGGCATCAAGGATGCAATGAACATGGACTTGAATATGGCTGAGATGGCTAGATGGCATCACCGATGCAATGAATATGGACTTGAATATGGCTGAGATGGCTAGATGGCATCACCGATGCAATGAATATGGACTTGAATATGGCTGAGATGGCTAGATAGCATCACCGATGCAATGAATATGGACTTGAATATGGCTGAGATGGCTAGATAGCATCACCGATGGAATGAATATGGACTTGAATTTGGCTGAGATGGCTAGATGGCATCAACGATGCAATGAACATGGACTTGAATATGGCTGAGATGGCTAGATGGCATCACCGATGCAATGAATATGGACTTGAATATGGCTGAGATGGCTAGATGGCATCACCGATGCAATGAATATGGACTTGAATATGGCTGAGATGGCTAGATAGCATCACCGATGCAATGAATATGGACTTGAATGTGGATGAGATGGCTAGATAGCATCACCGATGCAATGAATATGGACTTGAATATGGCTGAGATGGCTAGATAGCATCACAGATGCAATGAATATGGACTTGAATATGGCTGAGATGGCTAGATAGCATCACAGATGCAATGAATATGGACTTGAATATGGATGAGATGGCTAGATAGCATCACCGAAGCAATGAATATGGACTTGAATATGGCTGAGATGGCTAGATAGCATCACAGATGCAATGAATATGGACTTGAATATGGATGAGATGGCTAGATAGCATCACCGATGCAATGAATATGGACTAGAATATGGATGAGATGGCAAGATAGCATCACCGATGCAATGAATATGGACTTGAATATGGCTGAGATGGATAGATAGCATCACTGATGCAATGAATATGGACTTGAATATGGCTGAGATGGCTAGATGGCATCACCGATGCAATGAATATGGACTTGAATATGGCTGAGATGGCTAGATAGCATCACCGATGCAATGAATATGGACTTGAATGTGGATGAGATGGCTAGATAGCATCACCGATGCAATGAATATGGACTTGAATATGGCTGAGATGGCTAGATAGCATCACTGATGCAATGAATATTAACTTGAATATGGCTGAGACGGCTAGATAGCATCACCGATGCAATGAATATGGACTTGAATATGGATGAGATGGCAAGATAGAATCAACGATGCAATGAATATGGACTTGAATATGGATGAGATGGCTAGATAGCATCACCGATGCAATGAATATGGACTAGAATATGGATGAGATGGCAAGATAGCATCACCGATGCAATGAATATGGACTTGAATATGGATGAGATGGCAAGATAGCATCACTGATGCAATGAATATGGACTTGAATATGGATGAGATGGCTAGATAGCATCACCGATGCAATGAATATGGACTTGAATATGGCTGAGATGGCTAGATGGCATCACCGATGCAATGAATATGGACTTGAATATGGCTGAGATGGCTAGATGGCATCACCGATGCAATGAATATGGACTTGAATATGGCTGAGATGGCTAGATGGCATCACCGATGCAATGAATATGGACTTGAATATGGCTGAGATGGCAAGATAGCATCACCGATGCAATGAATATGGACTTGAATATGGCTGAGATGGCTAGATAGCATCACTGATGCAATGAATATGGACTTGAATATGGCTGAGATGGCTAGATAGCATCACCGATGCAATGAATATGGACTTGAATTTCGATGAGATGGCTAGATGGCATCACCGATGCAATGAATATGGACTTGAATATGGCTGAGATGGCTAGATAGCATCACCGATGCAATGAATATGGACTTGAATATGGCTGAGATGGCTAGATAGCATCACCGATGCAATGAATATGGACTTGAATATGGCTGAGATGGCTAGATGGCATCTCCGATGCAATGAATATGGACTTGAATATGGCTGAGATGGCTAGATGGCATCACCGATGGAATGAATGGACTTGAATGTGGATGAGATGGCTAGATAGCATCACCGATGCAATGAATATGGACTTGAATATGGCTGAGATGGCTAGATGGCATCACCGATGCAATGAATATGGACTTGAATATGGCTGAGACGGGTAGATAGCATCACCGATGCAATGAATATGGACTTGAATATGGCTGAGATGGCAAGATAGCATCACCGATGCAATGAATATGGACTTGAATATGGCTGAGATGGCTAGATAGCATCACCGATGCAATGAATATGGACTTGAATATGGCTGAGATGGCTAGATAGCATCACCGATGCAATGAATATGGACTTGAATTTCGATGAGATGGCTAGATGGCATCACCGATGCAATGAATATGGACTTGAATATGGCTGAGATGGCTAGATAGCATCACTGATGCAATGAATATGGACTTGAATATGGCTGAGACGGCTAGATAGCATCACCGAAGCAATGAATATGGACTTGAGTATGGATGAGATGGCAAGATAGCATCACCGATGCAATGAATATGGACTTGAATATGGATGAGATGGCTAGATAGCATCACCGATGCAATGAATATGGACTAGAATATGGATGAGATGGCAAGATAGCATCACCGATGCAATGAATGGACTTGAATGTGGATGAGATGGCTAGATAGCATCACCGATGCAATGAATATGGACTTGAATATGGCTGAGATGGCTAGATGGCATCACCGATGCAATGAATATGGACTTGAATATGGCTGAGACGGGTAGATAGCATCACCGATGCAATGAATATGGACTTGAATATGGCTGAGATGGCAAGATAGCATCACCGATGCAATGAATATGGACTTGAATATGGCTGAGATGGCTAGATAGCATCACCGATGCAATGAATATGGACTTGAATATGGCTGAGATGGCTAGATAGCATCACCGATGCAATGAATATGGACTTGAATTTCGATGAGATGGCTAGATGGCATCACCGATGCAATGAATATGGACTTGAATATGGCTGAGATGGCTAGATAGCATCACTGATGCAATGAATATGGACTTGAATATGGCTGAGACGGCTAGATAGCATCACCGAAGCAATGAATATGGACTTGAGTATGGATGAGATGGCAAGATAGCATCACCGATGCAATGAATATGGACTTGAATATGGATGAGATGGCTAGATAGCATCACCGATGCAATGAATATGGACTAGAATATGGATGAGATGGCAAGATAGCATCACCGATGCAATGAATATGGACTTGAATATGGCTGAGATGGCTAGATGGCATCACCGATGCAATGAATATGGACTTGAATAAGGCTGAGATGGCTAGATGGCATCACCGATGCAATGAATATGGACTTGAATATGGCTGAGACGGCTAGATAGCATCACCGATGCAATGAATATGGACTTGAATATGGATGAGATGGCAAGATAGCATCACCGATGCAATGAATATGGACTTGAATATGGATGAGATGGCTAGATAGCTGAACCGATGCAATGAATATGGTCTTGAATATGGCTGAGATGGCTAGATGGCATCACCGATGCAATGAATATGGACTTGAATGTGGATGAGATGGCTAGATAGTATCACCGATGCAATGAATATGGACTAGAATATGGATGGGATGGCAAGATAGCATCACTGATGCAATGAATATGGACTTGAATATGGCTGACATAGCTAGATAGCATCACTGATGCAATGAATATGGACTTGAATATGGATGAGATGGCTAGATAGCATCACCGATGCAATGAATATGGACTTGAATATGGCTGAGATGGCTAGATGGCATCACCGATGTAAGGAATATGGACTTGAATATGGCTGAGATGGCTAGATAGCATCACCGATGCAATGAATATGGACTTGAATGTGGATGAGATGGCTAGATAGCATCACCGATGCAATGAATATGGACTTGAATATGGCTGAGATGGCTAGATAGCATCACAGATGCAATGAATATGGCCTTGAATATGGCTGAGACGGCTAGATAGCATCACAGATGCAATGAATATGGACTTGAATATGGATGAGATGGCTAGATAGCATCACCGAAGCAATGAATATGGACTTGAATATGGCTGAGATGGCTAGATAGCAACACAGATGCAATGAATATGGACTTGAATATGGATGAGATGGCTAGATAGCATCACCGATGCAATGAATATGGACTAGAATATGGATGAGATGGCAAGATAGCATCACCGATGCAATGAATATGGACTTGAATATGGCTGAGATGGATAGATAGCATCACTGATGCAATGAATATGGACTTGAATATGGCTGAGATGGCTAGATGGCATCACCGATGCAATGAATATGGACTTGAATATGGCTGAGATGGCTAGATAGCATCACCGATGCAATGAATATGGACTTGAATGTGGATGAGATGGCTAGATAGCATCACCGATGCAATGAATATGGACTTGAATATGGCTGAGATGGCTAGATAGCATCACTGATGCAATGAATATGGACTTGAATATGGCTGAGATGGCAAGATGACATCACCGATGCAATGAATATGGACTTGAATTTGGCTGAGATGGCTAGATGGCATCACCGATGCAATGAATATGGACTTGAATATGGCTGAGATGGCTAGATAGCATCACCGATGCAATGAATATGGACTTGAATGTGGATGAGATGGCTAGATAGCATCACCGATGCAATGAATATGGACTTGAATGTGGATGAGATGGCTAGATAGCATCACCGATGCAATGAATATGGACTTGAATATGGCTGAGATGGCAAGATGACATCACCGATGCAATGAATATGGACTTGAATTTGGCTGAGATGGCTAGATGGCATCAACGATGCAATGAACATGGACTTGAATATGGCTGAGATGGCTAGATGGCATCACCGATGCAATGAATATGGACTTGAATATGGCTGAGATGGCTAGATGGCATCACCGATGCAATGAATATGGACTTGAATATGGCTGAGATGGCTAGATAGC
Source organism: Heloderma suspectum (assembly GCF_057233095.1). Taxonomy (NCBI): domain Eukaryota; kingdom Metazoa; phylum Chordata; class Lepidosauria; order Squamata; family Helodermatidae; genus Heloderma; species Heloderma suspectum. The sequence goes on from NC_139475.1 coordinate 54,362,795, forward strand.
ATCACCGATGCAATGAATATGGACTTGAATGTGGATGAGATGGCTAGATAGCATCACCGATGCAATGAATATGGACTTGAATATGGCTGAGATGGCTAGAGAGCATCACTGATGCAATGAATATGGACTTGAATATGGCTGAGACGGCTAGATAGCATCACCGATGCAATGAATATGGACTTGAATATGGCTGAGATGGCAAGATAGCATCACCGATGCAATGAATATGGACTTGAATATGGATGAGATGGCTAGATAGCATCACCGATGCAATGAATATGGACTAGAATATGGATGAGATGGCAAGATAGCATCACCGATGCAATGAATATGGACTTGAACATGGCTGAGATAGCTAGATAGCATCACAGATGCAATGAATATGGACTTGAATATGGATGAGATGGCTAGATAGCATCACCGATGCAATGAATATGGACTTGAATATGGCTGAGATGGCTAGATAGCATCACCGATGCAATGAATATGGACTTGAATATGGCTGAGATGGCTAGATGGCATCACCGATGCAATGAATATGGACTTGAATATGGCTGAGATGGCTAGATGGCATCACCGATGCAATGAATATGGACTTGAATATGGCTGAGATGGCTAGATGGCATCACCGATGAAATGAATATGGACTTGAATATGGCTGAGATGGCTAGATAGCATCACCGATGCAATGAATGGACTTGAATGTGGATGAGATGGCTAGATAGCATCACCGATGCAATGAATATGGACTTGAATATGGCTGAGATGGCTAGATGGCATCACCGATGCAATGAATATGGACTTGAATATGGCTGAGACGGGTAGATAGCATCACCGATGCAATGAATATGGACTTGAATATGGCTGAGATGGCAAGATAGCATCACCGATGCAATGAATATGGACTTGAATATGGATGAGATGGCTAGATAGCATCACCGATGCAATGAATATGGACTTGAATATGGCTGAGATGGCTAGATAGCATCACCGATGCAATGAATATGGACTTGAATGTGGATGAGATGGCTAGATAGCATCACCGATGCAATGAATATGGACTTGAATATGGCAGAGATGGCTAGATAGCATCACCGATGCAATGAATATGGACTTGAATATGGCTGAGATGGCTAGATGGCATCACCGATGCAATGAATATGGACTTGAATATGGCTGAGATGGCTAGATAGCATCACCGATGCAATGAATATGGACTTGAATGTGGATGAGATGGCTAGATGGCATCACCGATGCAATGAATATGGACTTGAATATGGCTGAGATGGCTAGATAGCATCACCGATGCAATGAATATGGACTTGAATATGGATGAGATGGCTAGATAGCATCACCGATGCAATGAATATGGACTTGAATATGGCTGAGACGGCTAGATAGCATCACCGATGCAATGAATATGGACTTGAGTATGGATGAGATGGCAAGATGGCATCACCGATGCAATGAATATGGACTTGAATATGGATGAGATGGCTAGATAGCATCACCGATGCAATGAATATGGACTAGAATATGGATGAGATGGCAAGATAGCATCACCGATGCAATGAATATGGACTTGAATATGGCTGAGATAGCTAGATAGCATCACCGATGCAATGAATATGGACTTGAATATGGCTGAGATGGCTAGATAGCATCACCGATGCAATGAATATGGACTTGAATATGGCTGAGATGGCTAGATAGCATCACCAATGCAATGAATATGGACTTGAATATGGCTGAGATGGCTAGATGGCATCTCCGATGCAATGAATATGGACTTGAATATGGCTGAGATGGCTAGATGGCATCACCGATGCAATGAATGGACTTGAATGTGGATGAGATGGCTAGATAGCATCACCGATGCAATGAATATGGACTTGAATATGGCTGAGATGACTAGATGGCATCACCGATGCAATGAATATGGACTTGAATATGGCTGAGACGGGTAGATAGCATCACCGATGCAATGAATATGGACTTGAATATGGCTGAGATGGCAAGATAGCATCACCGATGCAATGAATATGGACTTGAATATGGCTGAGATGGCTAGATAGCATCACTGATGCAATGAATATGGACTTGAATATGGCTGAGATGGCTAGATAGCATCACCGATGCAATGAATATGGACTTGAATTTCGATGAGATGGCTAGATGGCATCACCGATGCAATGAATATGGACTTGAATATGGCTGAGATGGCTAGATAGCATCACTGATGCAATGAATATGGACTTGAATATGGCTGAGACGGCTAGATAGCATCACCGATGCAATGAATATGGACTTGAGTATGGATGAGATGGCAAGATAGCATCACCGATGCAATGAATATGGACTTGAATATGGCTGAGACGGGTAGATAGCATCACCGATGCAATGAATATGGACTTGAATATGGCTGAGATGGCAAGATAGCATCACCGATGCAATGAATATGGACTTGAATATGGCTGAGATGGCTAGATAGCATCACTGATGCAATGAATATGGACTTGAATATGGCTGAGATGGCTAGATAGCATCACCGATGCAATGAATATGGACTTGAATTTCGATGAGATGGCTAGATGGCATCACCGATGCAATGAATATGGACTTGAATATGGCTGAGATGGCTAGATAGCATCACTGATGCAATGAATATGGACTTGAATATGGCTGAGACGGCTAGATAGCATCACCGATGCAATGAATATGGACTTGAGTATGGATGAGATGGCAAGATAGCATCACCGATGCAATGAATATGGACTTGAATATGGATGAGATGGCTAGATAGCATCACCGATGCAATGAATATGGACTTGAATATGGATGAGATGGCAAGATAGCATCACCGATGCAATGAATATGGACTTGAATATGGCTGAGATGGCTAGATGGCATCACCGATGCAATGAATATGGACTTGAATATGGATGAGATGGCTAGATGGCATCACCGATGCAATGAATATGGACTTGAATATGGCTGAGACGGCTAGATAGCATCACCGATGCAATGAATATGGACTAGAATATGGATGAGATGGCAAGATAGCATCACCGATGCAATGAATATGGACTTGAATATGGATGAGATGGCTAGATAGCTGAACCGATGCAATGAATATGGACTTGAATATGGCTGAGATGGCTAGATAGCATCACCGATGCAATGAATATGGACTTGAATGTGGATGAGATGGCTAGATAGCATCACCGATGCAATGAATATGGACTAGAATATGGATGGGATGGCAAGATAGCATCACTGATGCAATGAATATGGACTTGAATATGGCTGACATAGCTAGATAGCATCACCGATGCAATGAATATGGACTTGAATATGGCTGAGATGGCTAGATGGCATCACCGATGCAATGAATATGGACTTGAATATGGCTGAGATGGCAAGATAGCATCACCGATGCAATGAATATGGACTTGAATATGGCTGAGATGGCTAGATAGCATCACCGATGCAATGAATATGGACTTGAATATGGCTGAGATGGCTAGATAGCATCACCGATGCAATGAATATGGACTTGAATTTCGATGAGATGGCTAGATGGCATCACCGATGCAATGAATATGGACTTGAATATGGCTGAGATGGCTAGATAGCATCACCGATGCAATGAATATGGACTTGAATATGGCTGAGATGGCTAGATAGCATCACCGATGCAATGAATATGGACTTGAATATGGCTGAGATGGCTAGATGGCATCTCCGATGCAATGAATATGGACTTGAATATGGCTGAGATGGCTAGATGGCATCACCGATGCAATGAATGGACTTGAATGTGGATGAGATGGCTAGATAGCATCACCGATGCAATGAATATGGACTTGAATATGGCTGAGATGGCTAGATGGCATCACCGATGCAATGAATATGGACTTGAATATGGCTGAGACGGGTAGATAGCATCACCGATGCAATGAATATGGACTTGAATATGGCTGAGATGGCAAGATAGCATCACCGATGCAATGAATATGGACTTGAATATGGCTGAGATGGCTAGATAGCATCACCGATGCAATGAATATGGACTTGAATATGGCTGAGATGGCTAGATAGCATCACCGATGCAATGAATATGGACTTGAATTTCGATGAGATGGCTAGATGGCATCACCGATGCAATGAATATGGACTTGAATATGGCTGAGATGGCTAGATAGCATCACTGATGCAATGAATATGGACTTGAATATGGCTGAGACGGCTAGATAGCATCACCGAAGCAATGAATATGGACTTGAGTATGGATGAGATGGCAAGATAGCATCACCGATGCAATGAATATGGACTTGAATATGGATGAGATGGCTAGATAGCATCACCGATGCAATGAATATGGACTAGAATATGGATGAGATGGCAAGATAGCATCACCGATGCAATGAATGGACTTGAATGTGGATGAGATGGCTAGATAGCATCACCGATGCAATGAATATGGACTTGAATATGGCTGAGATGGCTAGATGGCATCACCGATGCAATGAATATGGACTTGAATATGGCTGAGACGGGTAGATAGCATCACCGATGCAATGAATATGGACTTGAATATGGCTGAGATGGCAAGATAGCATCACCGATGCAATGAATATGGACTTGAATATGGCTGAGATGGCTAGATAGCATCACCGATGCAATGAATATGGACTTGAATATGGCTGAGATGGCTAGATAGCATCACCGATGCAATGAATATGGACTTGAATTTCGATGAGATGGCTAGATGGCATCACCGATGCAATGAATATGGACTTGAATATGGCTGAGATGGCTAGATAGCATCACTGATGCAATGAATATGGACTTGAATATGGCTGAGACGGCTAGATAGCATCACCGAAGCAATGAATATGGACTTGAGTATGGATGAGATGGCAAGATAGCATCACCGATGCAATGAATATGGACTTGAATATGGATGAGATGGCTAGATAGCATCACCGATGCAATGAATATGGACTAGAATATGGATGAGATGGCAAGATAGCATCACCGATGCAATGAATATGGACTTGAATATGGCTGAGATGGCTAGATGGCATCACCGATGCAATGAATATGGACTTGAATAAGGCTGAGATGGCTAGATGGCATCACCGATGCAATGAATATGGACTTGAATATGGCTGAGACGGCTAGATAGCATCACCGATGCAATGAATATGGACTTGAATATGGATGAGATGGCAAGATAGCATCACTGATGCAATGAATATGGACTTGAATATGGCTGACATAGCTAGATAGCATCACCGATGCAATGAATATGGACTTGAATATGGATGAGATGGCTAGATAGCATCACTGATGCAATGAATATGGACTTGAATATGGCTGAGATGGCTAGATAGCATCACCGATGGAATGAATATGGACTTGAATTTGGCTGAGATGGCTAGATGGCATCAAGGATGCAATGAACATGGACTTGAATATGGCTGAGATGGCTAGATGGCATCACCGATGCAATGAATATGGACTTGAATATGGCTGAGATGGCTAGATGGCATCACCGATGCAATGAATATGGACTTGAATATGGCTGAGATGGCTAGATAGCATCACTGATGCAATGAATATGGACTTGAATATGGCTGAGATGGCTAGATAGCATCACCGATGGAATGAATATGGACTTGAATTTGGCTGAGATGGCTAGATGGCATCAACGATGCAATGAACATGGACTTGAATATGGCTGAGATGGCTAGATGGCATCACCGATGCAATGAATATGGACTTGAATATGGCTGAGATGGCTAGATGGCATCACCGATGCAATGAATATGGACTTGAATATGGCTGAGATGGCTAGATAGCATCACCGATGCAATGAATATGGACTTGAATGTGGATGAGATGGCTAGATAGCATCACCGATGCAATGAATATGGACTTGAATATGGCTGAGATGGCTAGATAGCATCACAGATGCAATGAATATGGACTTGAATATGGCTGAGACGGCTAGATAGCATCACAGATGCAATGAATATGGACTTGAATATGGATGAGATGGCTAGATAGCATCACCGAAGCAATGAATATGGACTTGAATATGGCTGAGATGGCTAGATAGCATCACAGATGCAATGAATATGGACTTGAATATGGATGAGATGGCTAGATAGCATCACCGATGCAATGAATATGGACTAGAATATGGATGAGATGGCAAGATAGCATCACCGATGCAATGAATATGGACTTGAATATGGCTGAGATGGATAGATAGCATCACTGATGCAATGAATATGGACTTGAATATGGCTGAGATGGCTAGATGGCATCACCGATGCAATGAATATGGACTTGAATATGGCTGAGATGGCTAGATAGCATCACCGATGCAATGAATATGGACTTGAATGTGGATGAGATGGCTAGATAGCATCACCGATGCAATGAATATGGACTTGAATATGGCTGAGATGGCTAGAGAGCATCACTGATGCAATGAATATGGACTTGAATATGGCTGAGACGGCTAGATAGCATCACCGATGCAATGAATATGGACTTGAATATGGCTGAGATGGCAAGATAGCATCACCGATGCAATGAATATGGACTTGAATATGGATGAGATGGCTAGATAGCATCACCGATGCAATGAATATGGACAAGAATATGGATGAGATGGCAAGTTAGCATCACCGATGCAATGAATATGGACTTGAATATGGATGAGATGGCAAGATAGCATCACTGATGCAATGAATATGGACTTGAATATGGATGAGATGGCTAGATAGCATCACCGATGCAATGAATATGGACTTGAATATGGCTGAGATGGCTAGATAGCATCACCGATGCAATGAATATGGACTTGAATATGGCTGAGATGGCTAGATGGCATCACCGATGCAATGAATATGGACTTGAATATGGCTGAGATGGCTAGATGGCATCACCGATGCAATGAATATGGACTTGAATATGGCTGAGATGGCTAGATAGCATCACCGATGCAATGAATGGACTTGAATGTGGATGAGATGGCTAGATAGCATCACCGATGCAATGAATATGGACTTGAATATGGCTGAGATGGCTAGATGGCATCACCGATGCAATGAATATGGACTTGAATATGGCTGAGATGGCTAGATGGCATCACCGATGCAATGAATATGGACTTGAATTTGGCTGAGATGGCTAGATGGCATCACCGATGCAATGAACATGGACTTGAATATGGCTGAGATGGCTAGATGGCATCACCGATGCAATGAATATGGACTCGAATATGGCTGAGATGGCTAGATGGCATCACCGATGCAATGAATATGGACTTGAATATGGCGGAGACGGGTAGATAGCATCACCGATGCAATGAATGTGGACTTGAATATGGCGGAGATGGCAAGATAGCATCACCGATGCAATGAATATGGACTTGAATATGGATGAGATGGCTAGATAGCATCACCGATGCAATGAATATGGACTTGAATATGGTTGTGATGGCTAGATAGCATCACCGATGCAATGAATATGGACTTGAATGTGGATGAGATGGCTAGATAGCATCACCGATGCAATGAATATGGACTTGAATATGGATGGGATGGCAAGATAGCATCACGGATGCAATGAATATGGACTTGAATATGGCTGACATAGCTAGATAGCATCACTGATGCAATGAATATGGACTTGAATATGGATGAGATGGCTAGATAGCATCACCGATGCAATGAATATGGACTTGAATATGGCTGAGATGGCTAGATAGCATCACTGATGCAATGAATATGGACTTGAATATGGCTGAGATGGCTAGATAGCATCACCGATGCAATGAATATGGACTTGAATATGGCTGAGATGGCTAGATAGCATCACCGATGCAATGAATATGGACTTGAATGTGGATGAGATGGCTAGATAGCATCACCGATGCAATGAATATGGACTTGAATATGGCTGAGATGGCTAGATAGCATCACTGATACAATGAATATGGACTTGAATATGGCTGAGACGGCTAGATAGCATCACCGATGCAATGAATATGGACTTGAGTATGGATGAGATGGCAAGATGGCATCACCGATGCAATGAATATGGACTTGAATGTGGATGAGATGGCTAGATAGCATCATCGATGCAATGAATATGGACTTGAATATGGCTGAGATGGCTAGAGAGCATCACTGATGCAATGAATATGGACTTGAATATGGCTGAGACGGCTAGATGGCATCTCCGATGCAATGAATATGGACTTGAATATGGCTGAGATGGCTAGATGGCATTACCGATGCAATGAATGGACTAGAATGTGGATGAGATGGCTAGATAGCATCACCGATGGAATGAATATGGACTTGAATTTGGCTGAGATGGCTAGATGGCATCAAGGATGCAATGAACATGGACTTGAATATGGCTGAGATGGCTAGATGGCATCACCGATGCAATGAATATGGACTTGAATATGGCTGAGATGGCTAGATGGCATCACTGATGCAATGAATATGGACTTGAATATGGCTGAGATGGCTAGATAGCATCACTGATGCAATGAATATGGACTTGAATATGGCTGAGATGGCTAGATAGCATCACCGATGGAATGAATATGGACTTGAATTTGGCTGAGATGGCTAGATGGCATCAACGATGCAATGAACATGGACTTGAATATGGCTGAGATGGCTAGATGGCATCACCGATGCAATGAATATGGACTTGAATATGGCTGAGATGGCTAGATGGCATCACCGATGCAATGAATATGGACTTGAATATGGCTGAGATGGCTAGATAGCATCACCGATGCAATGAATATGGACTTGAATGTGGATGAGATGGCTAGATAGCATCACCGATGCAATGAATATGGACTTGAATATGGCTGAGATGGCTAGATAGCATCACAGATGCAATGAATATGGACTTGAATATGGCTGAGACGGCTAGATAGCATCACAGATGCAATGAATATGGACTTGAATATGGATGAGATGGCTAGATAGCATCACCGAAGCAATGAATATGGACTTGAATATGGCTGAGATGGCTAGATAGCATCACAGATGCAATGAATATGGACTTGAATATGGATGAGATGGCTAGATAGCATCACCGATGCAATGAATATGGACTAGAATATGGATGAGATGGCAAGATAGCATCACCGATGCAATGAATATGGACTTGAATATGGCTGAGATGGATAGATAGCATCACTGATGCAATGAATATGGACTTGAATATGGCTGAGATGGCTAGATGGCATCACCGATGCAATGAATATGGACTTGAATATGGCTGAGATGGCTAGATAGCATCACCGATGCAATGAATATGGACTTGAATGTGGATGAGATGGCTAGATAGCATCACCGATGCAATGAATATGGACTTGAATATGGCTGAGATGGCTAGAGAGCATCACTGATGCAATGAATATGGACTTGAATATGGCTGAGACGGCTAGATAGCATCACCGATGCAATGAATATGGACTTGAATATGGCTGAGATGGCAAGATAGCATCACCGATGCAATGAATATGGACTTGAATATGGATGAGATGGCTAGATAGCATCACCGATGCAATGAATATGGACAAGAATATGGATGAGATGGCAAGTTAGCATCACCGATGCAATGAATATGGACTTGAATATGGATGAGATGGCAAGATAGCATCACTGATGCAATGAATATGGACTTGAATATGGATGAGATGGCTAGATAGCATCACCGATGCAATGAATATGGACTTGAATATGGCTGAGATGGCTAGATAGCATCACCGATGCAATGAATATGGACTTGAATATGGCTGAGATGGCTAGATGGCATCACCGATGCAATGAATATGGACTTGAATATGGCTGAGATGGCTAGATGGCATCACCGATGCAATGAATATGGACTTGAATATGGCTGAGATGGCTAGATAGCATCACCGATGCAATGAATGGACTTGAATGTGGATGAGATGGCTAGATAGCATCACCGATGCAATGAATATGGACTTGAATATGGCTGAGATGGCTAGATGGCATCACCGATGCAATGAATATGGACTTGAATATGGCTGAGATGGCTAGATGGCATCACCGATGCAATGAATATGGACTTGAATTTGGCTGAGATGGCTAGATGGCATCACCGATGCAATGAACATGGACTTGAATATGGCTGAGATGGCTAGATGGCATCACCGATGCAATGAATATGGACTCGAATATGGCTGAGATGGCTAGATGGCATCACCGATGCAATGAATATGGACTTGAATATGGCGGAGACGGGTAGATAGCATCACCGATGCAATGAATGTGGACTTGAATATGGCGGAGATGGCAAGATAGCATCACCGATGCAATGAATATGGACTTGAATATGGATGAGATGGCTAGATAGTATCACCGATGCAATGAATATGGACTTGAATATGGTTGTGATGGCTAGATAGCATCACCGATGCAATGAATATGGACTTGAATGTGGATGAGATGGCTAGATAGCATCACCGATGCAATGAATATGGACTTGAATATGGATGGGATGGCAAGATAGCATCACGGATGCAATGAATATGGACTTGAATATGGCTGACATAGCTAGATAGCATCACTGATGCAATGAATATGGACTTGAATATGGATGAGATGGCTAGATAGCATCACCGATGCAATGAATATGGACTTGAATATGGCTGAGATGGCTAGATAGCATCACTGATGCAATGAATATGGACTTGAATATGGCTGAGATGGCTAGATAGCATCACCGATGCAATGAATATGGACTTGAATATGGCTGAGATGGCTAGATAGCATCACCGATGCAATGAATATGGACTTGAATGTGGATGAGATGGCTAGATAGCATCACCGATGCAATGAATATGGACTTGAATATGGCTGAGATGGCTAGAGAGCATCACTGATGCAATGAATATGGACTTGAATATGGCTGAGACGGCTAGATAGCATCACCGATGCAATGAATATGGACTTGAATATGGCTGAGATGGCAAGATAGCATCACCGATGCAATGAATATGGACTTGAATATGGATGAGATGGCTAGATAGCATCACCGATGCAATGAATATGGACTTGAATATGGCTGAGATGGCTAGATAGCATCACCGATGCAATGAATATGGACTTGAATATGGCTGAGATGGCTAGATGGCATCACCGATGCAATGAATATGGACTTGAATATGGCTGAGATGGCTAGATGGCATCACCGATGCAATGAATATGGACTTGAATATGGCTGAGATGGCTAGATGGCATCACCGATGCAATGAATATGGACTTGAATATGGCTGAGATGGCTAGATAGCATCACCGATGCAATGAATGGACTTGAATGTGGCTGAGATGGCTAGATAGCATCACCGATGCAATGAATATGGACTTGATTGTGGATGAGATGGCTAGATGGCATCACCGATGCAATGAATATGGACTTGAATATGGCTGAGATGGCTAGATAGCATCACCGATGCAATGAATATGGACTTGAATATGGATGAGATGGCTAGATAGCATCACCGATGCAATGAATATGGACTTGAATATGGCTGAGATGGCTAGATGGCATCACCGATGCAATGAATATGGACTTGAATTTGGCTGAGATGGCTAGATGGCATCAACGATGCAATGAACATGGACTTGAATATGGCTGAGATGGCTAGATGGCATCACCGATGCAATGAATATGGACTTGAATATGGCTGAGATGGCTAGATGGCATCACCGATGCAATGAATATGGACTTGAATATGGCTGAGATGGCTAGATAGCATCACCGATGCAATCAATATGGACTTGAATGTGGATGAGATGGCTAGATAGCATCACCGATGCAATGAATATGGACTTGAATATGGCTGAGATGGCTAGAGAGCATCACTGATGCAATGAATATGGACTTGAATATGGCTGAGACGGCTAGATAGCATCACCGATGCAATGAATATGGACTTGAATATGGCTGAGATGGCAAGATAGCATCACCGATGCAATGAATATGGACTTGAATATGGATGAGATGGCTAGATAGCATCACCGATGCAATGAATATGGACTTGAATATGGCTGAGATGGCTAGATAGCATCACCGATGCAATGAATATGGACTTGAATATGGCTGAGATGGCTAGATGGCATCACCGATGCAATGAATATGGACTTGAATATGGCTGAGATGGCTAGATGGCATCACCGATGCAATGAATATGGACTTGAATATGGCTGAGATGGCTAGATGGCATCACCGATGCAATGAATATGGACTTGAATATGGCTGAGATGGCTAGATAGCATCACCGATGCAATGAATGGACTTGAATGTGGCTGAGATGGCAAGATAGCATCACCGATGCAATGAATATGGACTTGAATATGGATGAGATGGCTAGATAGCATCACCGATGCAATGAATATGGACTTGAATATGGCTGAGATGGCTAGATAGCATCACCGATGCAATGAATATGGACTTGAATGTGGATGAGATGGCTAGATAGCATCACCGATGCAATGAATATGGACTAGAATATGGATGGGATGGCAAGATAGCATCACTGATGCAATGAATATGGACTTGAATATGGCTGACATAGCTAGATAGCATCACCGATGCAATGAATATGGACTTGAATATGGATGAGATGGCTAGATAGCATCACCGATGCAATGAATATGGACTTGAATATGGCTGAGATGGCTAGATAGCATCACTGATGCAATGAATATGGACTTGAATATGGCTGAGATGGCTAGATAGCATCACCGATGGAATGAATATGGACTTGAATTTGGCTGAGATGGCTAGATGGCATCAAGGATGCAATGAACATGGACTTGAATATGGCTGAGATGGCTAGATGGCATCACCGATGCAATGAATATGGACTTGAATATGGCTGAGATGGCTAGATGGCATCACCGATGCAATGAATATGGACTTGAATATGGCTGAGATGGCTAGATAGCATCACGGATGCAATGAATATGGACTTGAATATGGCTGAGATGGCTAGATAGCATCACCGATGGAATGAATATGGACTTGAATTTGGCTGAGATGGCTAGATGGCATCAACGATGCAATGAACATGGACTTGAATATGGCTGAGATGGCTAGATGGCATCACCGATGCAATGAATATGGACTTGAATATGGCTGAGATGGCTAGATGGCATCACCGATGCAATGAATATGGACTTGAATATGGCTGAGATGGCTAGATAGCATCACCGATGCAATGAATATGGACTTGAATGTGGATGAGATGGCTAGATAGCATCACCGATGCAATGAATATGGACTTGAATATGGCTGAGATGGCTAGATAGCATCACAGATGCAATGAATATGGACTTGAATATGGCTGAGATGGCTAGATAGCATCACAGATGCAATGAATATGGACTTGAATATGGATGAGATGGCTAGATAGCATCACCGAAGCAATGAATATGGACTTGAATATGGCTGAGATGGCTAGATAGCATCACAGATGCAATGAATATGGACTTGAATATGGCTGAGATGGCAAGATAGCATCACCGATGCAATGAATATGGACTTGAATATGGATGAGATGGCTAGATAGCATCACCGATGCAATGAATATGGACTAGAATATGGATGAGATGGCAAGATAGCATCACCGATGCAATGAATATGGACTTGAACATGGCTGAGATAGCTAGATAGCATCACAGATGCAATGAATATGGACTTGAATATGGATGAGATGGCTAGATAGCATCACCGATGCAATGAATATGGACTTGAATATGGCTGAGATGGCTAGATAGCATCACCGATGCAATGAATATGGACTTGAATATGGCTGAGATGGCTAGATGGCATCACCGATGCAATGAATATGGACTTGAATATGGCTGAGATGGCTAGATGGCATCACCGATGCAATGAATATGGACTTGAATATGGCTGAGATGGCTAGATGGCATCACCGATGAAATGAATATGGACTTGAATATGGCTGAGATGGCTAGATAGCATCACCGATGCAATGAATGGACTTGAATGTGGATGAGATGGCTAGATAGCATCACCGATGCAATGAATATGGACTTGAATATGGCTGAGATGGCTAGATGGCATCACCGATGCAATGAATATGGACTTGAATATGGCTGAGACGGGTAGATAGCATCACCGATGCAATGAATATGGACTTGAATATGGCTGAGATGGCAAGATAGCATCACCGATGCAATGAATATGGACTTGAATATGGATGAGATGGCTAGATAGCATCACCGATGCAATGAATATGGACTTGAATATGGCTGAGATGGCTAGATAGCATCACCGATGCAATGAATATGGACTTGAATGTGGATGAGATGGCTAGATAGCATCACCGATGCAATGAATATGGACTTGAATATGGCAGAGATGGCTAGATAGCATCACCGATGCAATGAATATGGACTTGAATATGGCTGAGATGGCTAGATGGCATCACCGATGCAATGAATATGGACTTGAATATGGCTGAGATGGCTAGATAGCATCACCGATGCAATGAATATGGACTTGAATGTGGATGAGATGGCTAGATGGCATCACCGATGCAATGAATATGGACTTGAATATGGCTGAGATGGCTAGATAGCATCACCGATGCAATGAATATGGACTTGAATATGGATGAGATGGCTAGATAGCATCACCGATGCAATGAATATGGACTTGAATATGGCTGAGACGGCTAGATAGCATCACCGATGCAATGAATATGGACTTGAGTATGGATGAGATGGCAAGATGGCATCACCGATGCAATGAATATGGACTTGAATATGGATGAGATGGCTAGATAGCATCACCGATGCAATGAATATGGACTAGAATATGGATGAGATGGCAAGATAGCATCACCGATGCAATGAATATGGACTTGAATATGGCTGAGATAGCTAGATAGCATCACCGATGCAATGAATATGGACTTGAATATGGCTGAGATGGCTAGATAGCATCACCGATGCAATGAATATGGACTTGAATATGGCTGAGATGGCTAGATAGCATCACCAATGCAATGAATATGGACTTGAATATGGCTGAGATGGCTAGATGGCATCTCCGATGCAATGAATATGGACTTGAATATGGCTGAGATGGCTAGATGGCATCACCGATGCAATGAATGGACTTGAATGTGGATGAGATGGCTAGATAGCATCACCGATGCAATGAATATGGACTTGAATATGGCTGAGATGGCTAGATGGCATCACCGATGCAATGAATATGGACTTGAATATGGCTGAGACGGGTAGATAGCATCACCGATGCAATGAATATGGACTTGAATATGGCTGAGATGGCAAGATAGCATCACCGATGCAATGAATATGGACTTGAATATGGCTGAGATGGCTAGATAGCATCACCGATGCAATGAATATGGACTTGAATATGGCTGAGATGGCTAGATAGCATCACCGATGCAATGAATATGGACTTGAATTTCGATGAGATGGCTAGATGGCATCACCGATGCAATGAATATGGACTTGAATATGGCTGAGATGGCTAGATAGCATCACTGATGCAATGAATATGGACTTGAATATGGCTGAGACGGCTAGATAGCATCACCGATGCAATGAATATGGACTTGAGTATGGATGAGATGGCAAGATAGCATCACCGATGCAATGAATATGGACTTGAATATGGATGAGATGGCAAGACAGCATCACTGATGCAATGAATATGGACTTGAATATGGATGAGATGGCTAGATAGCTGAACCGATGCAATGAATATGGACTTGAATATGGCTGAGATGGCTAGATAGCATCACCGATGCAATGAATATGGACTTGAATGTGGATGAGATGGCTAGATAGCATCACCGATGCAATGAATATGGACTAGAATATGGATGGGATGGCAAGATAGCATCACTGATGCAATGAATATGGACTTGAATATGGCTGACATAGCTAGATAGCATCACTGATGCAATGAATATGGACTTGAATATGGATGAGATGGCTAGATAGCATCACCGATGGAATGAATATGGACTTGAATTTGGCTGAGATGGCTAGATGGCATCAAGGATGCAATGAACATGGACTTGAATATGGCTGAGATGGCTAGATGGCATCACCGATGCAATGAATATGGACTTGAATATGGCTGAGATGGCTAGATGGCATCACCGATGCAATGAATATGGACTTGAATATGGCTGAGATGGCTAGATGGCATCACCGATGCAATGAATATGGACTTGAATATGGCTGAGATGGCTAGATAGCATCACCGATGCAATGAATATGGACTTGAATGTGGATGAGATGGCTAGATAGCATCACCGATGCAATGAATATGGACTTGAATATGGCTGAGATGGCTAGATAGCATCACAGATGCAATGAATATGGACTTGAATATGGCTGAGACGGCTAGATAGCATCACAGATGCAATGAATATGGACTTGAATATGGATGAGATGGCTAGATAGCATCACCGAAGCAATGAATATGGACTTGAATATGGCTGAGATGGCTAGATAGCATCACAGATGCAATGAATATGGACTTGAATATGGATGAGATGGCTAGATAGCATCACCGATGCAATGAATATGGACTAGAATATGGATGAGATGGCAAGATAGCATCACCGATGCAATGAATATGGACTTGAATATGGCTGAGATGGATAGATAGCATCACTGATGCAATGAATATGGACTTGAATATGGCTGAGATGGCTAGATGGCATCACCGATGCAATGAATATGGACTTGAATATGGCTGAGATGGCTAGATAGCATCACCGATGCAATGAATATGGACTTGAATGTGGATGAGATGGCTAGATAGCATCACCGATGCAATGAATATGGACTTGAATATGGCTGAGATGGCTAGAGAGCATCACTGATGCAATGAATATGGACTTGAATATGGCTGAGACGGCTAGATAGCATCACCGATGCAATGAATATGGACTTGAATATGGCTGAGATGGCAAGATAGCATCACCGATGCAATGAATATGGACTTGAATATGGATGAGATGGCTAGATAGCATCACCGATGCAATGAATATGGACAAGAATATGGATGAGATGGCAAGTTAGCATCACCGATGCAATGAATATGGACTTGAATATGGATGAGATGGCAAGATAGCATCACTGATGCAATGAATATGGACTTGAATATGGATGAGATGGCTAGATAGCATCACCGATGCAATGAATATGGACTTGAATATGGCTGAGATGGCTAGATAGCATCACCGATGCAATGAATATGGACTTGAATATGGCTGAGATGGCTAGATGGCATCACCGATGCAATGAATATGGACTTGAATATGGCTGAGATGGCTAGATGGCATCACCGATGCAATGAATATGGACTTGAATATGGCTGAGATGGCTAGATAGCATCACCGATGCAATGAATGGACTTGAATGTGGATGAGATGGCTAGATAGCATCACCGATGCAATGAATATGGACTTGAATATGGCTGAGATGGCTAGATGGCATCACCGATGCAATGAATATGGACTTGAATATGGCTGAGATGGCTAGATGGCATCACCGATGCAATGAATATGGACTTGAATTTGGCTGAGATGGCTAGATGGCATCACCGATGCAATGAACATGGACTTGAATATGGCTGAGATGGCTAGATGGCATCACCGATGCAATGAATATGGACTCGAATATGGCTGAGATGGCTAGATGGCATCACCGATGCAATGAATATGGACTTGAATATGGCGGAGACGGGTAGATAGCATCACCGATGCAATGAATGTGGACTTGAATATGGCGGAGATGGCAAGATAGCATCACCGATGCAATGAATATGGACTTGAATATGGATGAGATGGCTAGATAGTATCACCGATGCAATGAATATGGACTTGAATATGGTTGTGATGGCTAGATAGCATCACCGATGCAATGAATATGGACTTGAATGTGGATGAGATGGCTAGATAGCATCACCGATGCAATGAATATGGACTTGAATATGGATGGGATGGCAAGATAGCATCACGGATGCAATGAATATGGACTTGAATATGGCTGACATAGCTAGATAGCATCACTGATGCAATGAATATGGACTTGAATATGGATGAGATGGCTAGATAGCATCACCGATGCAATGAATATGGACTTGAATATGGCTGAGATGGCTAGATAGCATCACTGATGCAATGAATATGGACTTGAATATGGCTGAGATGGCTAGATAGCATCACCGATGCAATGAATATGGACTTGAATATGGCTGAGATGGCTAGATAGCATCACCGATGCAATGAATATGGACTTGAATGTGGATGAGATGGCTAGATAGCATCACCGATGCAATGAATATGGACTTGAATATGGCTGTGATGGCTAGAGAGCATCACTGATGCAATGAATATGGACTTGAATATGGCTGAGACGGCTAGATAGCATCACCGATGCAATGAATATGGACTTGAATATGGCTGAGATGGCAAGATAGCATCACCGATGCAATGAATATGGACTTGAATATGGATGAGATGGCTAGATAGCATCACCGATGCAATGAATATGGACTTGAATATGGCTGAGATGGCTAGATAGCATCACCGATGCAATGAATATGGACTTGAATATGGCTGAGATGGCTAGATGGCATCACCGATGCAATGAATATGGACTTGAATATGGCTGAGATGGCTAGATGGCATCACCGATGCAATGAATATGGACTTGAATATGGCTGAGATGGCTAGATGGCATCACCGATGCAATGAATATGGACTTGAATATGGCTGAGATGGCTAGATAGCATCACCGATGCAATGAATGGACTTGAATGTGGCTGAGATGGCTAGATAGCATCACCGATGCAATGAATATGGACTTGATTGTGGATGAGATGGCTAGATGGCATCACCGATGCAATGAATATGGACTTGAATATGGCTGAGATGGCTAGATAGCATCACCGATGCAATGAATATGGACTTGAATATGGATGAGATGGCTAGATAGCATCACCGATGCAATGAATATGGACTTGAATATGGCTGAGATGGCTAGATGGCATCACCGATGCAATGAATATGGACTTGAATTTGGCTGAGATGGCTAGATGGCATCAACGATGCAATGAACATGGACTTGAATATGGCTGAGATGGCTAGATGGCATCACCGATGCAATGAATATGGACTTGAATATGGCTGAGATGGCTAGATGGCATCACCGATGCAATGAATATGGACTTGAATATGGCTGAGATGGCTAGATAGCATCACCGATGCAATCAATATGGACTTGAATGTGGATGAGATGGCTAGATAGCATCACCGATGCAATGAATATGGACTTGAATATGGCTGAGATGGCTAGAGAGCATCACTGATGCAATGAATATGGACTTGAATATGGCTGAGACGGCTAGATAGCATCACCGATGCAATGAATATGGACTTGAATATGGCTGAGATGGCAAGATAGCATCACCGATGCAATGAATATGGACTTGAATATGGATGAGATGGCTAGATAGCATCACCGATGCAATGAATATGGACTTGAATATGGCTGAGATGGCTAGATAGCATCACCGATGCAATGAATATGGACTTGAATATGGCTGAGATGGCTAGATGGCATCACCGATGCAATGAATATGGACTTGAATATGGCTGAGATGGCTAGATGGCATCACCGATGCAATGAATATGGACTTGAATATGGCTGAGATGGCTAGATGGCATCACCGATGCAATGAATATGGACTTGAATATGGCTGAGATGGCTAGATAGCATCACCGATGCAATGAATGGACTTGAATGTGGCTGAGATGGCAAGATAGCATCACCGATGCAATGAATATGGACTTGAATATGGATGAGATGGCTAGATAGCATCACCGATGCAATGAATATGGACTTGAATATGGCTGAGATGGCTAGATAGCATCACCGATGCAATGAATATGGACTTGAATGTGGATGAGATGGCTAGATAGCATCACCGATGCAATGAATATGGACTAGAATATGGATGGGATGGCAAGATAGCATCACTGATGCAATGAATATGGACTTGAATATGGCTGACATAGCTAGATAGCATCACCGATGCAATGAATATGGACTTGAATATGGATGAGATGGCTAGATAGCATCACCGATGCAATGAATATGGACTTGAATATGGCTGAGATGGCTAGATAGCATCACTGATGCAATGAATATGGACTTGAATATGGCTGAGATGGCTAGATAGCATCACCGATGGAATGAATATGGACTTGAATTTGGCTGAGATGGCTAGATGGCATCAAGGATGCAATGAACATGGACTTGAATATGGCTGAGATGGCTAGATGGCATCACCGATGCAATGAATATGGACTTGAATATGGCTGAGATGGCTAGATGGCATCACCGATGCAATGAATATGGACTTGAATATGGCTGAGATGGCTAGATAGCATCACGGATGCAATGAATATGGACTTGAATATGGCTGAGATGGCTAGATAGCATCACCGATGGAATGAATATGGACTTGAATTTGGCTGAGATGGCTAGATGGCATCAACGATGCAATGAACATGGACTTGAATATGGCTGAGATGGCTAGATGGCATCACCGATGCAATGAATATGGACTTGAATATGGCTGAGATGGCTAGATGGCATCACCGATGCAATGAATATGGACTTGAATATGGCTGAGATGGCTAGATAGCATCACCGATGCAATGAATATGGACTTGAATGTGGATGAGATGGCTAGATAGCATCACCGATGCAATGAATATGGACTTGAATATGGCTGAGATGGCTAGATAGCATCACAGATGCAATGAATATGGACTTGAATATGGCTGAGATGGCTAGATAGCATCACAGATGCAATGAATATGGACTTGAATATGGATGAGATGGCTAGATAGCATCACCGAAGCAATGAATATGGACTTGAATATGGCTGAGATGGCTAGATAGCATCACAGATGCAATGAATATGGACTTGAATATGGCTGAGATGGCAAGATAGCATCACCGATGCAATGAATATGGACTTGAATATGGATGAGATGGCTAGATAGCATCACCGATGCAATGAATATGGACTAGAATATGGATGAGATGGCAAGATAGCATCACCGATGCAATGAATATGGACTTGAACATGGCTGAGATAGCTAGATAGCATCACAGATGCAATGAATATGGACTTGAATATGGATGAGATGGCTAGATAGCATCACCGATGCAATGAATATGGACTTGAATATGGCTGAGATGGCTAGATAGCATCACCGATGCAATGAATATGGACTTGAATATGGCTGAGATGGCTAGATGGCATCACCGATGCAATGAATATGGACTTGAATATGGCTGAGATGGCTAGATGGCATCACCGATGCAATGAATATGGACTTGAATATGGCTGAGATGGCTAGATGGCATCACCGATGAAATGAATATGGACTTGAATATGGCTGAGATGGCTAGATAGCATCACCGATGCAATGAATGGACTTGAATGTGGATGAGATGGCTAGATAGCATCACCGATGCAATGAATATGGACTTGAATATGGCTGAGATGGCTAGATGGCATCACCGATGCAATGAATATGGACTTGAATATGGCTGAGACGGGTAGATAGCATCACCGATGCAATGAATATGGACTTGAATATGGCTGAGATGGCAAGATAGCATCACCGATGCAATGAATATGGACTTGAATATGGATGAGATGGCTAGATAGCATCACCGATGCAATGAATATGGACTTGAATATGGCTGAGATGGCTAGATAGCATCACCGATGCAATGAATATGGACTTGAATGTGGATGAGATGGCTAGATAGCATCACCGATGCAATGAATATGGACTTGAATATGGCAGAGATGGCTAGATAGCATCACCGATGCAATGAATATGGACTTGAATATGGCTGAGATGGCTAGATGGCATCACCGATGCAATGAATATGGACTTGAATATGGCTGAGATGGCTAGATAGCATCACCGATGCAATGAATATGGACTTGAATGTGGATGAGATGGCTAGATGGCATCACCGATGCAATGAATATGGACTTGAATATGGCTGAGATGGCTAGATAGCATCACCGATGCAATGAATATGGACTTGAATATGGATGAGATGGCTAGATAGCATCACCGATGCAATGAATATGGACTTGAATATGGCTGAGACGGCTAGATAGCATCACCGATGCAATGAATATGGACTTGAGTATGGATGAGATGGCAAGATGGCATCACCGATGCAATGAATATGGACTTGAATATGGATGAGATGGCTAGATAGCATCACCGATGCAATGAATATGGACTAGAATATGGATGAGATGGCAAGATAGCATCACCGATGCAATGAATATGGACTTGAATATGGCTGAGATAGCTAGATAGCATCACCGATGCAATGAATATGGACTTGAATATGGCTGAGATGGCTAGATAGCATCACCGATGCAATGAATATGGACTTGAATATGGCTGAGATGGCTAGATAGCATCACCAATGCAATGAATATGGACTTGAATATGGCTGAGATGGCTAGATGGCATCTCCGATGCAATGAATATGGACTTGAATATGGCTGAGATGGCTAGATGGCATCACCGATGCAATGAATGGACTTGAATGTGGATGAGATGGCTAGATAGCATCACCGATGCAATGAATATGGACTTGAATATGGCTGAGATGGCTAGATGGCATCACCGATGCAATGAATATGGACTTGAATATGGCTGAGACGGGTAGATAGCATCACCGATGCAATGAATATGGACTTGAATATGGCTGAGATGGCAAGATAGCATCACCGATGCAATGAATATGGACTTGAATATGGCTGAGATGGCTAGATAGCATCACCGATGCAATGAATATGGACTTGAATATGGCTGAGATGGCTAGATAGCATCACCGATGCAATGAATATGGACTTGAATTTCGATGAGATGGCTAGATGGCATCACCGATGCAATGAATATGGACTTGAATATGGCTGAGATGGCTAGATAGCATCACTGATGCAATGAATATGGACTTGAATATGGCTGAGACGGCTAGATAGCATCACCGATGCAATGAATATGGACTTGAGTATGGATGAGATGGCAAGATAGCATCACCGATGCAATGAATATGGACTTGAATATGGATGAGATGGCAAGACAGCATCACTGATGCAATGAATATGGACTTGAATATGGATGAGATGGCTAGATAGCTGAACCGATGCAATGAATATGGACTTGAATATGGCTGAGATGGCTAGATAGCATCACCGATGCAATGAATATGGACTTGAATGTGGATGAGATGGCTAGATAGCATCACCGATGCAATGAATATGGACTAGAATATGGATGGGATGGCAAGATAGCATCACTGATGCAATGAATATGGACTTGAATATGGCTGACATAGCTAGATAGCATCACTGATGCAATGAATATGGACTTGAATATGGATGAGATGGCTAGATAGCATCACCGATGCAATGAATATGGACTTGAATATGGCTGAGATGGCTAGATAGCATCACTGATGCAATGAATATGGACTTGAATATGGCTGAGATGGCTAGATAGCATCACCGATGCAATGAATATGGACTAGAATATGGATGAGATGGCTAGATGGCATCACCGATGCAATGAATATGGACTTGAATATGGCTGAGATGGCTAGATAGCATCACCGATGCAATGAATATGGACTTGAATGTGGATGAGATGGCTAGATAGCATCACCGATGCAATGAATATGGACTTGAATATGGCAGAGATGGCTAGATAGCATCACCGATGCAATGAATATGGACTTGAATATGGCTGAGATGGCTAGATGGCATCACCGATGCAATGAATATGGACTTGAATATGGCTGAGATGGCTAGATAGCATCACCGATGCAATGAATATGGACTTGATTGTGGATGAGATGGCTAGATGGCATCACCGATGCAATGAATATGGACTTGAATATGGCTGAGATGGCTAGATAGCATCACCGATGCAATGAATATGGACTTGAATATGGATGAGATGGCTAGATAGCATCACCGATGCAATGAATATGGACTTGAATATGGCTGAGATGGCTAGATGGCATCACCGATGCAATGAATATGGACTTGAATTTGGCTGAGATGGCTAGATGGCATCAACGATGCAATGAACATGGACTTGAATATGGCTGAGATGGCTAGATGGCATCACCGATGCAATGAATATGGACTTGAATATGGCTGAGATGGCTAGATGGCATCACCGATGCAATGAATATGGACTTGAATATGGCTGAGATGGCTAGATAGCATCACCGATGCAATCAATATGGACTTGAATGTGGATGAGATGGCTAGATAGCATCACCGATGCAATGAATATGGACTTGAATATGGCTGAGATGGCTAGAGAGCATCACTGATGCAATGAATATGGACTTGAATATGGCTGAGACGGCTAGATAGCATCACCGATGTAATGAATATGGACTTGAATATGGCTGAGATGGCAAGATAGCATCACCGATGCAATGAATATGGACTTGAATATGGATGAGATGGCTAGATAGCATCACCGATGCAATGAATATGGACTTGAATATGGCTGAGATGGCTAGATAGCATCACCGATGCAATGAATATGGACTTGAATATGGCTGAGATGGCTAGATGGCATCACCGATGCAATGAATATGGACTTGAATATGGCTGAGATGGCTAGATGGCATCACCGATGCAATGAATATGGACTTGAATATGGCTGAGATGGCTAGATGGCATCACCGATGCAATGAATATGGACTTGAATATGGCTGAGATGGCTAGATAGCATCACCGATGCAATGAATGGACTTGAATGTGGCTGAGATGGCAAGATAGCATCACCGATGCAATGAATATGGACTTGAATATGGATGAGATGGCTAGATAGCATCACCGATGCAATGAATATGGACTTGAATATGGCTGAGATGGCTAGATAGCATCACCGATGCAATGAATATGGACTTGAATGTGGATGAGATGGCTAGATAGCATCACCGATGCAATGAATATGGACTAGAATATGGATGGGATGGCAAGATAGCATCACTGATGCAATGAATATGGACTTGAATATGGCTGACATAGCTAGATAGCATCACCGATGCAATGAATATGGACTTGAATATGGATGAGATGGCTAGATAGCATCACCGATGCAATGAATATGGACTTGAATATGGCTGAGATGGCTAGATAGCATCACTGATGCAATGAATATGGACTTGAATATGGCTGAGATGGCTAGATAGCATCACCGATGGAATGAATATGGACTTGAATTTGGCTGAGATGGCTAGATGGCATCAAGGATGCAATGAACATGGACTTGAATATGGCTGAGATGGCTAGATGGCATCACCGATGCAATGAATATGGACTTGAATATGGCTGAGATGGCTAGATGGCATCACCGATGCAATGAATATGGACTTGAATATGGCTGAGATGGCTAGATAGCATCACGGATGCAATGAATATGGACTTGAATATGGCTGAGATGGCTAGATAGCATCACCGATGGAATGAATATGGACTTGAATTTGGCTGAGATGGCTAGGTGGCATCAACGATGCAATGAACATGGACTTGAATATGGCTGAGATGGCTAGATGGCATCACCGATGCAATGAATATGGACTTGAATATGGCTGAGATGGCTAGATGGCATCACCGATGCAATGAATATGGACTTGAATATGGCTGAGATGGCTAGATAGCATCACCGATGCAATGAATATGGACTTGAATGTGGATGAGATGGCTAGATAGCATCACCGATGCAATGAATATGGACTTGAATATGGCTGAGATGGCTAGATAGCATCACAGATGCAATGAATATGGACTTGAATATGGCTGAGATGGCTAGATAGCATCACAGATGCAATGAATATGGACTTGAATATGGCTGAGATGGCTAGATAGCATCACTGATGCAATGAATATGGACTTGAATATGGCTGAGATGGCTAGATAGCATCACCGATGGAATGAATATGGACTTGAATTTGGCTGAGATGGCTAGATGGCATCAAGGATGCAATGAACATGGACTTGAATATGGCTGAGATGGCTAGATGGCATTTCCGATGCAATGAATATGGACTTGAATATGGCTGAGATGGCTAGATGGCATCACCGATGCAATGAATATGGACTTGAATATGGCTGAGATGGCTAGATAGCATCACGGATGCAATGAATATGGACTTGAATATGGCTGAGATGGCTAGATAGCATCACCGATGGAATGAATATGGACTTGAATTTGGCTGAGATGGCTAGATGGCATCAACGATGCAATGAACATGGACTTGAATATGGCTGAGATGGCTAGATGGCATCACCGATGCAATGAATATGGACTTGAATATGGCTGAGATGGCTAGATGGCATCACCGATGCAATGAATATGGACTTGAATATGGCTGAGATGGCTAGATAGCATCACCGATGCAATGAATATGGACTTGAATGTGGATGAGATGGCTAGATAGCATCACCGATGCAATGAATATGGACTTGAATATGGCTGAGATGGCTAGATAGCATCACAGATGCAATGAATATGGACTTGAATATGGCTGAGATGGCTAGATAGCATCACAGATGCAATGAATATGGACTTGAATATGGATGAGATGGCTAGATAGCATCACCGAAGCAATGAATATGGACTTGAATATGGCTGAGATGGCTAGATAGCATCACAGATGCAATGAATATGGACTTGAATATGGATGAGATGGCTAGATAGCATCACCGATGCAATGAATATGGACTAGAATATGGATGAGATGGCAAGATAGCATCACCGATGCAATGAATATGGACTTGAATATGGCTGAGATGGATAGATAGCATCACTGATGCAATGAATATGGACTTGAATATGGCTGAGATGGCTAGATGGCATCACCGATGCAATGAATATGGACTTGAATATGGCTGAGATGGCTAGATAGCATCACCGATGCAATGAATATGGACTTGAATGTGGATGAGATGGCTAGATAGCATCACCGATGCAATGAATATGGACTTGAATATGGCTGAGATGGCTAGATAGCATCACTGATGCAATGAATATTAACTTGAATATGGCTGAGACGGCTAGATAGCATCACCGATGCAATGAATATGGACTTGAATATGGCTGAGATGGCAAGATAGAATCAACGATGCAATGAATATGGACTTGAATATGGATGAGATGGCTAGATAGCATCACCGATGCAATGAATATGGACTAGAATATGGATGAGATGGCAAGATAGCATCACCGATGCAATGAATATGGACTTGAATATGGATGAGATGGCAAGATAGCATCACTGATGCAATGAATATGGACTTGAATATGGATGAGATGGCTAGATAGCATCACCGATGCAATGAATATGGACTTGAATATGGCTGAGATGGCTAGATGGCATCACCGATGCAATGAATATGGACTTGAATATGGCTGAGATGGCTAGATGGCATCACCGATGCAATGAATATGGACTTGAATATGGCTGAGATGGCTAGATGGCATCACCGATGCAATGAATATGGACTTGAATATGGCTGAGATGGCAAGATAGCATCACCGATGCAATGAATATGGACTTGAATATGGCTGAGATGGCTAGATAGCATCACTGA
Organism: Heloderma suspectum; assembly: GCF_057233095.1. Lineage (NCBI taxonomy): Eukaryota > Metazoa > Chordata > Lepidosauria > Squamata > Helodermatidae > Heloderma > Heloderma suspectum. Next base: position 54,390,641 of record NC_139475.1, read on the forward strand.
TGCAATGAATATGGACTTGAATATGGCTGAGATGGCTAGATAGCATCACCGATGCAATGAATATGGACTTGAATTTCGATGAGATGGCTAGATGGCATCACCGATGCAATGAATATGGACTTGAATATGGCTGAGATGGCTAGATAGCATCACCGATGCAATGAATATGGACTTGAATATGGCTGAGATGGCTAGATAGCATCACCGATGCAATGAATATGGACTTGAATATGGCTGAGATGGCTAGATGGCATCTCCGATGCAATGAATATGGACTTGAATATGGCTGAGATGGCTAGATGGCATCACCGATGCAATGAATGGACTTGAATGTGGATGAGATGGCTAGATAGCATCACCGATGCAATGAATATGGACTTGAATATGGCTGAGATGGCTAGATGGCATCACCGATGCAATGAATATGGACTTGAATATGGCTGAGACGGGTAGATAGCATCACCGATGCAATGAATATGGACTTGAATATGGCTGAGATGGCAAGATAGCATCACCGATGCAATGAATATGGACTTGAATATGGCTGAGATGGCTAGATAGCATCACCGATGCAATGAATATGGACTTGAATATGGCTGAGATGGCTAGATAGCATCACCGATGCAATGAATATGGACTTGAATTTCGATGAGATGGCTAGATGGCATCACCGATGCAATGAATATGGACTTGAATATGGCTGAGATGGCTAGATAGCATCACTGATGCAATGAATATGGACTTGAATATGGCTGAGACGGCTAGATAGCATCACCGAAGCAATGAATATGGACTTGAGTATGGATGAGATGGCAAGATAGCATCACCGATGCAATGAATATGGACTTGAATATGGATGAGATGGCTAGATAGCATCACCGATGCAATGAATATGGACTAGAATATGGATGAGATGGCAAGATAGCATCACCGATGCAATGAATGGACTTGAATGTGGATGAGATGGCTAGATAGCATCACCGATGCAATGAATATGGACTTGAATATGGCTGAGATGGCTAGATGGCATCACCGATGCAATGAATATGGACTTGAATATGGCTGAGACGGGTAGATAGCATCACCGATGCAATGAATATGGACTTGAATATGGCTGAGATGGCAAGATAGCATCACCGATGCAATGAATATGGACTTGAATATGGCTGAGATGGCTAGATAGCATCACCGATGCAATGAATATGGACTTGAATATGGCTGAGATGGCTAGATAGCATCACCGATGCAATGAATATGGACTTGAATTTCGATGAGATGGCTAGATGGCATCACCGATGCAATGAATATGGACTTGAATATGGCTGAGATGGCTAGATAGCATCACTGATGCAATGAATATGGACTTGAATATGGCTGAGACGGCTAGATAGCATCACCGAAGCAATGAATATGGACTTGAGTATGGATGAGATGGCAAGATAGCATCACCGATGCAATGAATATGGACTTGAATATGGATGAGATGGCTAGATAGCATCACCGATGCAATGAATATGGACTAGAATATGGATGAGATGGCAAGATAGCATCACCGATGCAATGAATATGGACTTGAATATGGCTGAGATGGCTAGATGGCATCACCGATGCAATGAATATGGACTTGAATAAGGCTGAGATGGCTAGATGGCATCACCGATGCAATGAATATGGACTTGAATATGGCTGAGACGGCTAGATAGCATCACCGATGCAATGAATATGGACTTGAATATGGATGAGATGGCTAGATAGCATCACCGATGCAATGAATATGGACTTGAATATGGATGAGATGGCTAGATAGCTGAACCGATGCAATGAATATGGTCTTGAATATGGCTGAGATGGCTAGATAGCATCACCGATGCAATGAATATGGACTTGAATGTGGATGAGATGGCTAGATAGTATCACCGATGCAATGAATATGGACTAGAATATGGATGGGATGGCAAGATAGCATCACTGATGCAATGAATATGGACTTGAATATGGCTGACATAGCTAGATAGCATCACTGATGCAATGAATATGGACTTGAATATGGATGAGATGGCTAGATAGCATCACCGATGCAATGAATATGGACTTGAATATGGCTGAGATGGCTAGATGGCATCACCGATGTAAGGAATATGGACTTGAATATGGCTGAGATGGCTAGATAGCATCACCGATGCAATGAATATGGACTTGAATGTGGATGAGATGGCTAGATAGCATCACCGATGCAATGAATATGGACTTGAATATGGCTGAGATGGCTAGATAGCATCACAGATGCAATGAATATGGCCTTGAATATGGCTGAGACGGCTAGATAGCATCACAGATGCAATGAATATGGACTTGAATATGGATGAGATGGCTAGATAGCATCACCGAAGCAATGAATATGGACTTGAATATGGCTGAGATGGCTAGATAGCAACACAGATGCAATGAATATGGACTTGAATATGGATGAGATGGCTAGATAGCATCACCGATGCAATGAATATGGACTAGAATATGGATGAGATGGCAAGATAGCATCACCGATGCAATGAATATGGACTTGAATATGGCTGAGATGGATAGATAGCATCACTGATGCAATGAATATGGACTTGAATATGGCTGAGATGGCTAGATGGCATCACCGATGCAATGAATATGGACTTGAATATGGCTGAGATGGCTAGATAGCATCACCGATGCAATGAATATGGACTTGAATGTGGATGAGATGGCTAGATAGCATCACCGATGCAATGAATATGGACTTGAATATGGCTGAGATGGCTAGATAGCATCACTGATGCAATGAATATGGACTTGAATATGGCTGAGATGGCAAGATGACATCACCGATGCAATGAATATGGACTTGAATTTGGCTGAGATGGCTAGATGGCATCACCGATGCAATGAATATGGACTTGAATATGGCTGAGATGGCTAGATAGCATCACCGATGCAATGAATATGGACTTGAATGTGGATGAGATGGCTAGATAGCATCACCGATGCAATGAATATGGACTTGAATGTGGATGAGATGGCTAGATAGCATCACCGATGCAATGAATATGGACTTGAATATGGCTGAGATGGCAAGATGACATCACCGATGCAATGAATATGGACTTGAATTTGGCTGAGATGGCTAGATGGCATCAACGATGCAATGAACATGGACTTGAATATGGCTGAGATGGCTAGATGGCATCACCGATGCAATGAATATGGACTTGAATATGGCTGAGATGGCTAGATGGCATCACCGATGCAATGAATATGGACTTGAATATGGCTGAGATGGCTAGATAGCATCACCGATGCAATGAATATGGACTTGAATGTGGATGAGATGGCTAGATAGCATCACCGATGCAATGAATATGGACTTGAATATGGCTGAGATGGCTAGAGAGCATCACTGATGCAATGAATATGGACTTGAATATGGCTGAGACGGCTAGATAGCATCACCGATGCAATGAATATGGACTTGAATATGGCTGAGATGGCAAGATAGCATCACCGATGCAATGAATATGGACTTGAATATGGATGAGATGGCTAGATAGCATCACCGATGCAATGAATATGGACTAGAATATGGATGAGATGGCAAGATAGCATCACCGATGCAATGAATATGGACTTGAACATGGCTGAGATAGCTAGATAGCATCACAGATGCAATGAATATGGACTTGAATATGGATGAGATGGCTAGATAGCATCACCGATGCAATGAATATGGACTTGAATATGGCTGAGATGGCTAGATAGCATCACCGATGCAATGAATATGGACTTGAATATGGCTGAGATGGCTAGATGGCATCACCGATGCAATGAATATGGACTTGAATATGGCTGAGATGGCTAGATGGCATCACCGATGCAATGAATATGGACTTGAATATGGCTGAGATGGCTAGATGGCATCACCGATGAAATGAATATGGACTTGAATATGGCTGAGATGGCTAGATAGCATCACCGATGCAATGAATGGACTTGAATGTGGATGAGATGGCTAGATAGCATCACCGATGCAATGAATATGGACTTGAATATGGCTGAGATGGCTAGATGGCATCACCGATGCAATGAATATGGACTTGAATATGGCTGAGACGGGTAGATAGCATCACCGATGCAATGAATATGGACTTGAATATGGCTGAGATGGCAAGATAGCATCACCGATGCAATGAATATGGACTTGAATATGGATGAGATGGCTAGATAGCATCACCGATGCAATGAATATGGACTTGAATATGGCTGAGATGGCTAGATAGCATCACCGATGCAATGAATATGGACTTGAATGTGGATGAGATGGCTAGATAGCATCACCGATGCAATGAATATGGACTTGAATATGGCAGAGATGGCTAGATAGCATCACCGATGCAATGAATATGGACTTGAATATGGCTGAGATGGCTAGATGGCATCACCGATGCAATGAATATGGACTTGAATATGGCTGAGATGGCTAGATAGCATCACCGATGCAATGAATATGGACTTGAATGTGGATGAGATGGCTAGATGGCATCACCGATGCAATGAATATGGACTTGAATATGGCTGAGATGGCTAGATAGCATCACCGATGCAATGAATATGGACTTGAATATGGATGAGATGGCTAGATAGCATCACCGATGCAATGAATATGGACTTGAATATGGCTGAGACGGCTAGATAGCATCACCGATGCAATGAATATGGACTTGAGTATGGATGAGATGGCAAGATGGCATCACCGATGCAATGAATATGGACTTGAATATGGATGAGATGGCTAGATAGCATCACCGATGCAATGAATATGGACTAGAATATGGATGAGATGGCAAGATAGCATCACCGATGCAATGAATATGGACTTGAATATGGCTGAGATAGCTAGATAGCATCACCGATGCAATGAATATGGACTTGAATATGGCTGAGATGGCTAGATAGCATCACCGATGCAATGAATATGGACTTGAATATGGCTGAGATGGCTAGATAGCATCACCAATGCAATGAATATGGACTTGAATATGGCTGAGATGGCTAGATGGCATCTCCGATGCAATGAATATGGACTTGAATATGGCTGAGATGGCTAGATGGCATCACCGATGCAATGAATGGACTTGAATGTGGATGAGATGGCTAGATAGCATCACCGATGCAATGAATATGGACTTGAATATGGCTGAGATGACTAGATGGCATCACCGATGCAATGAATATGGACTTGAATATGGCTGAGACGGGTAGATAGCATCACCGATGCAATGAATATGGACTTGAATATGGCTGAGATGGCAAGATAGCATCACCGATGCAATGAATATGGACTTGAATATGGCTGAGATGGCTAGATAGCATCACTGATGCAATGAATATGGACTTGAATATGGCTGAGATGGCTAGATAGCATCACCGATGCAATGAATATGGACTTGAATTTCGATGAGATGGCTAGATGGCATCACCGATGCAATGAATATGGACTTGAATATGGCTGAGATGGCTAGATAGCATCACTGATGCAATGAATATGGACTTGAATATGGCTGAGACGGCTAGATAGCATCACCGATGCAATGAATATGGACTTGAGTATGGATGAGATGGCAAGATAGCATCACCGATGCAATGAATATGGACTTGAATATGGCTGAGACGGGTAGATAGCATCACCGATGCAATGAATATGGACTTGAATATGGCTGAGATGGCAAGATAGCATCACCGATGCAATGAATATGGACTTGAATATGGCTGAGATGGCTAGATAGCATCACTGATGCAATGAATATGGACTTGAATATGGCTGAGATGGCTAGATAGCATCACCGATGCAATGAATATGGACTTGAATTTCGATGAGATGGCTAGATGGCATCACCGATGCAATGAATATGGACTTGAATATGGCTGAGATGGCTAGATAGCATCACTGATGCAATGAATATGGACTTGAATATGGCTGAGACGGCTAGATAGCATCACCGATGCAATGAATATGGACTTGAGTATGGATGAGATGGCAAGATAGCATCACCGATGCAATGAATATGGACTTGAATATGGATGAGATGGCTAGATAGCATCACCGATGCAATGAATATGGACTTGAATATGGATGAGATGGCAAGATAGCATCACCGATGCAATGAATATGGACTTGAATATGGCTGAGATGGCTAGATGGCATCACCGATGCAATGAATATGGACTTGAATATGGATGAGATGGCTAGATGGCATCACCGATGCAATGAATATGGACTTGAATATGGCTGAGACGGCTAGATAGCATCACCGATGCAATGAATATGGACTAGAATATGGATGAGATGGCAAGATAGCATCACCGATGCAATGAATATGGACTTGAATATGGATGAGATGGCTAGATAGCTGAACCGATGCAATGAATATGGACTTGAATATGGCTGAGATGGCTAGATAGCATCACCGATGCAATGAATATGGACTTGAATGTGGATGAGATGGCTAGATAGCATCACCGATGCAATGAATATGGACTAGAATATGGATGGGATGGCAAGATAGCATCACTGATGCAATGAATATGGACTTGAATATGGCTGACATAGCTAGATAGCATCACCGATGCAATGAATATGGACTTGAATATGGCTGAGATGGCTAGATGGCATCACCGATGCAATGAATATGGACTTGAATATGGCTGAGATGGCAAGATAGCATCACCGATGCAATGAATATGGACTTGAATATGGCTGAGATGGCTAGATAGCATCACCGATGCAATGAATATGGACTTGAATATGGCTGAGATGGCTAGATAGCATCACCGATGCAATGAATATGGACTTGAATTTCGATGAGATGGCTAGATGGCATCACCGATGCAATGAATATGGACTTGAATATGGCTGAGATGGCTAGATAGCATCACCGATGCAATGAATATGGACTTGAATATGGCTGAGATGGCTAGATAGCATCACCGATGCAATGAATATGGACTTGAATATGGCTGAGATGGCTAGATGGCATCTCCGATGCAATGAATATGGACTTGAATATGGCTGAGATGGCTAGATGGCATCACCGATGCAATGAATGGACTTGAATGTGGATGAGATGGCTAGATAGCATCACCGATGCAATGAATATGGACTTGAATATGGCTGAGATGGCTAGATGGCATCACCGATGCAATGAATATGGACTTGAATATGGCTGAGACGGGTAGATAGCATCACCGATGCAATGAATATGGACTTGAATATGGCTGAGATGGCAAGATAGCATCACCGATGCAATGAATATGGACTTGAATATGGCTGAGATGGCTAGATAGCATCACCGATGCAATGAATATGGACTTGAATATGGCTGAGATGGCTAGATAGCATCACCGATGCAATGAATATGGACTTGAATTTCGATGAGATGGCTAGATGGCATCACCGATGCAATGAATATGGACTTGAATATGGCTGAGATGGCTAGATAGCATCACTGATGCAATGAATATGGACTTGAATATGGCTGAGACGGCTAGATAGCATCACCGAAGCAATGAATATGGACTTGAGTATGGATGAGATGGCAAGATAGCATCACCGATGCAATGAATATGGACTTGAATATGGATGAGATGGCTAGATAGCATCACCGATGCAATGAATATGGACTAGAATATGGATGAGATGGCAAGATAGCATCACCGATGCAATGAATGGACTTGAATGTGGATGAGATGGCTAGATAGCATCACCGATGCAATGAATATGGACTTGAATATGGCTGAGATGGCTAGATGGCATCACCGATGCAATGAATATGGACTTGAATATGGCTGAGACGGGTAGATAGCATCACCGATGCAATGAATATGGACTTGAATATGGCTGAGATGGCAAGATAGCATCACCGATGCAATGAATATGGACTTGAATATGGCTGAGATGGCTAGATAGCATCACCGATGCAATGAATATGGACTTGAATATGGCTGAGATGGCTAGATAGCATCACCGATGCAATGAATATGGACTTGAATTTCGATGAGATGGCTAGATGGCATCACCGATGCAATGAATATGGACTTGAATATGGCTGAGATGGCTAGATAGCATCACTGATGCAATGAATATGGACTTGAATATGGCTGAGACGGCTAGATAGCATCACCGAAGCAATGAATATGGACTTGAGTATGGATGAGATGGCAAGATAGCATCACCGATGCAATGAATATGGACTTGAATATGTATGAGATGGCTAGATAGCATCACCGATGCAATGAATATGGACTAGAATATGGATGAGATGGCAAGATAGCATCACCGATGCAATGAATATGGACTTGAATATGGCTGAGATGGCTAGATGGCATCACCGATGCAATGAATATGGACTTGAATAAGGCTGAGATGGCTAGATGGCATCACCGATGCAATGAATATGGACTTGAATATGGCTGAGACGGCTAGATAGCATCACCGATGCAATGAATATGGACTTGAATATGGATGAGATGGCAAGATAGCATCACTGATGCAATGAATATGGACTTGAATATGGCTGACATAGCTAGATAGCATCACCGATGCAATGAATATGGACTTGAATATGGATGAGATGGCTAGATAGCATCACTGATGCAATGAATATGGACTTGAATATGGCTGAGATGGCTAGATAGCATCACCGATGGAATGAATATGGACTTGAATTTGGCTGAGATGGCTAGATGGCATCAAGGATGCAATGAACATGGACTTGAATATGGCTGAGATGGCTAGATGGCATCACCGATGCAATGAATATGGACTTGAATATGGCTGAGATGGCTAGATGGCATCACCGATGCAATGAATATGGACTTGAATATGGCTGAGATGGCTAGATAGCATCACTGATGCAATGAATATGGACTTGAATATGGCTGAGATGGCTAGATAGCATCACCGATGGAATGAATATGGACTTGAATTTGGCTGAGATGGCTAGATGGCATCAACGATGCAATGAACATGGACTTGAATATGGCTGAGATGGCTAGATGGCATCACCGATGCAATGAATATGGACTTGAATATGGCTGAGATGGCTAGATGGCATCACCGATGCAATGAATATGGACTTGAATATGGCTGAGATGGCTAGATAGCATCACCGATGCAATGAATATGGACTTGAATGTGGATGAGATGGCTAGATAGCATCACCGATGCAATGAATATGGACTTGAATATGGCTGAGATGGCTAGATAGCATCACAGATGCAATGAATATGGACTTGAATATGGCTGAGACGGCTAGATAGCATCACAGATGCAATGAATATGGACTTGAATATGGATGAGATGGCTAGATAGCATCACCGAAGCAATGAATATGGACTTGAATATGGCTGAGATGGCTAGATAGCATCACAGATGCAATGAATATGGACTTGAATATGGATGAGATGGCTAGATAGCATCACCGATGCAATGAATATGGACTAGAATATGGATGAGATGGCAAGATAGCATCACCGATGCAATGAATATGGACTTGAATATGGCTGAGATGGATAGATAGCATCACTGATGCAATGAATATGGACTTGAATATGGCTGAGATGGCTAGATGGCATCACCGATGCAATGAATATGGACTTGAATATGGCTGAGATGGCTAGATAGCATCACCGATGCAATGAATATGGACTTGAATGTGGATGAGATGGCTAGATAGCATCACCGATGCAATGAATATGGACTTGAATATGGCTGAGATGGCTAGATAGCATCACTGATGCAATGAATATGGACTTGAATATGGCTGAGACGGCTAGATAGCATCACCGATGCAATGAATATGGACTTGAATATGGCTGAGATGGCAAGATAGCATCACCGATGCAATGAATATGGACTTGAATATGGATGAGATGGCTAGATAGCATCACCGATGCAATGAATATGGACAAGAATATGGATGAGATGGCAAGTTAGCATCACCGATGCAATGAATATGGACTTGAATATGGATGAGATGGCAAGATAGCATCACTGATGCAATGAATATGGACTTGAATATGGATGAGATGGCTAGATAGCATCACCGATGCAATGAATATGGACTTGAATATGGCTGAGATGGCTAGATAGCATCACCGATGCAATGAATATGGACTTGAATATGGCTGAGATGGCTAGATGGCATCACCGATGCAATGAATATGGACTTGAATATGGCTGAGATGGCTAGATGGCATCACCGATGCAATGAATATGGACTTGAATATGGCTGAGATGGCTAGATAGCATCACCGATGCAATGAATGGACTTGAATGTGGATGAGATGGCTAGATAGCATCACCGATGCAATGAATATGGACTTGAATATGGCTGAGATGGCTAGATGGCATCACCGATGCAATGAATATGGACTTGAATATGGCTGAGATGGCTAGATGGCATCACCGATGCAATGAATATGGACTTGAATTTGGCTGAGATGGCTAGATGGCATCACCGATGCAATGAACATGGACTTGAATATGGCTGAGATGGCTAGATGGCATCACCGATGCAATGAATATGGACTCGAATATGGCTGAGATGGCTAGATGGCATCACCGATGCAATGAATATGGACTTGAATATGGCGGAGACGGGTAGATAGCATCACCGATGCAATGAATGTGGACTTGAATATGGCGGAGATGGCAAGATAGCATCACTGATGCAATGAATATGGACTTGAATATGGCTGAGACGGCTAGATAGCATCACCGAAGCAATGAATATGGACTTGAGTATGGATGAGATGGCAAGATAGCATCACCGATGCAATGAATATGGACTTGAATATGGATGAGATGGCTAGATAGCATCACCGATGCAATGAATATGGACTAGAATATGGATGAGATGGCAAGATAGCATCACCGATGCAATGAATGGACTTGAATGTGGATGAGATGGCTAGATAGCATCACCGATGCAATGAATATGGACTTGAATATGGCTGAGATGGCTAGATGGCATCACCGATGCAATGAATATGGACTTGAATATGGCTGAGACGGGTAGATAGCATCACCGATGCAATGAATATGGACTTGAATATGGCTGAGATGGCAAGATAGCATCACCGATGCAATGAATATGGACTTGAATATGGCTGAGATGGCTAGATAGCATCACCGATGCAATGAATATGGACTTGAATATGGCTGAGATGGCTAGATAGCATCACCGATGCAATGAATATGGACTTGAATTTCGATGAGATGGCTAGATGGCATCACCGATGCAATGAATATGGACTTGAATATGGCTGAGATGGCTAGATAGCATCACTGATGCAATGAATATGGACTTGAATATGGCTGAGACGGCTAGATAGCATCACCGAAGCAATGAATATGGACTTGAGTATGGATGAGATGGCAAGATAGCATCACCGATGCAATGAATATGGACTTGAATATGTATGAGATGGCTAGATAGCATCACCGATGCAATGAATATGGACTAGAATATGGATGAGATGGCAAGATAGCATCACCGATGCAATGAATATGGACTTGAATATGGCTGAGATGGCTAGATGGCATCACCGATGCAATGAATATGGACTTGAATAAGGCTGAGATGGCTAGATGGCATCACCGATGCAATGAATATGGACTTGAATATGGCTGAGACGGCTAGATAGCATCACCGATGCAATGAATATGGACTTGAATATGGATGAGATGGCAAGATAGCATCACTGATGCAATGAATATGGACTTGAATATGGCTGACATAGCTAGATAGCATCACCGATGCAATGAATATGGACTTGAATATGGATGAGATGGCTAGATAGCATCACTGATGCAATGAATATGGACTTGAATATGGCTGAGATGGCTAGATAGCATCACCGATGGAATGAATATGGACTTGAATTTGGCTGAGATGGCTAGATGGCATCAAGGATGCAATGAACATGGACTTGAATATGGCTGAGATGGCTAGATGGCATCACCGATGCAATGAATATGGACTTGAATATGGCTGAGATGGCTAGATGGCATCACCGATGCAATGAATATGGACTTGAATATGGCTGAGATGGCTAGATAGCATCACTGATGCAATGAATATGGACTTGAATATGGCTGAGATGGCTAGATAGCATCACCGATGGAATGAATATGGACTTGAATTTGGCTGAGATGGCTAGATGGCATCAACGATGCAATGAACATGGACTTGAATATGGCTGAGATGGCTAGATGGCATCACCGATGCAATGAATATGGACTTGAATATGGCTGAGATGGCTAGATGGCATCACCGATGCAATGAATATGGACTTGAATATGGCTGAGATGGCTAGATAGCATCACCGATGCAATGAATATGGACTTGAATGTGGATGAGATGGCTAGATAGCATCACCGATGCAATGAATATGGACTTGAATATGGCTGAGATGGCTAGATAGCATCACAGATGCAATGAATATGGACTTGAATATGGCTGAGACGGCTAGATAGCATCACAGATGCAATGAATATGGACTTGAATATGGATGAGATGGCTAGATAGCATCACCGAAGCAATGAATATGGACTTGAATATGGCTGAGATGGCTAGATAGCATCACAGATGCAATGAATATGGACTTGAATATGGATGAGATGGCTAGATAGCATCACCGATGCAATGAATATGGACTAGAATATGGATGAGATGGCAAGATAGCATCACCGATGCAATGAATATGGACTTGAATATGGCTGAGATGGATAGATAGCATCACTGATGCAATGAATATGGACTTGAATATGGCTGAGATGGCTAGATGGCATCACCGATGCAATGAATATGGACTTGAATATGGCTGAGATGGCTAGATAGCATCACCGATGCAATGAATATGGACTTGAATGTGGATGAGATGGCTAGATAGCATCACCGATGCAATGAATATGGACTTGAATATGGCTGAGATGGCTAGATAGCATCACTGATGCAATGAATATGGACTTGAATATGGCTGAGACGGCTAGATAGCATCACCGATGCAATGAATATGGACTTGAATATGGCTGAGATGGCAAGATAGCATCACCGATGCAATGAATATGGACTTGAATATGGATGAGATGGCTAGATAGCATCACCGATGCAATGAATATGGACAAGAATATGGATGAGATGGCAAGTTAGCATCACCGATGCAATGAATATGGACTTGAATATGGATGAGATGGCAAGATAGCATCACTGATGCAATGAATATGGACTTGAATATGGATGAGATGGCTAGATAGCATCACCGATGCAATGAATATGGACTTGAATATGGCTGAGATGGCTAGATAGCATCACCGATGCAATGAATATGGACTTGAATATGGCTGAGATGGCTAGATGGCATCACCGATGCAATGAATATGGACTTGAATATGGCTGAGATGGCTAGATGGCATCACCGATGCAATGAATATGGACTTGAATATGGCTGAGATGGCTAGATAGCATCACCGATGCAATGAATGGACTTGAATGTGGATGAGATGGCTAGATAGCATCACCGATGCAATGAATATGGACTTGAATATGGCTGAGATGGCTAGATGGCATCACCGATGCAATGAATATGGACTTGAATATGGCTGAGATGGCTAGATGGCATCACCGATGCAATGAATATGGACTTGAATTTGGCTGAGATGGCTAGATGGCATCACCGATGCAATGAACATGGACTTGAATATGGCTGAGATGGCTAGATGGCATCACCGATGCAATGAATATGGACTCGAATATGGCTGAGATGGCTAGATGGCATCACCGATGCAATGAATATGGACTTGAATATGGCGGAGACGGGTAGATAGCATCACCGATGCAATGAATGTGGACTTGAATATGGCGGAGATGGCAAGATAGCATCACCGATGCAATGAATATGGACTTGAATATGGATGAGATGGCTAGATAGCATCACCGATGCAATGAATATGGACTTGAATATGGTTGTGATGGCTAGATAGCATCACCGATGCAATGAATATGGACTTGAATGTGGATGAGATGGCTAGATAGCATCACCGATGCAATGAATATGGACTTGAATATGGATGGGATGGCAAGATAGCATCACGGATGCAATGAATATGGACTTGAATATGGCTGACATAGCTAGATAGCATCACTGATGCAATGAATATGGACTTGAATATGGATGAGATGGCTAGATAGCATCACCGATGCAATGAATATGGACTTGAATATGGCTGAGATGGCTAGATAGCATCACTGATGCAATGAATATGGACTTGAATATGGCTGAGATGGCTAGATAGCATCACCGATGCAATGAATATGGACTTGAATATGGCTGAGATGGCTAGATAGCATCACCGATGCAATGAATATGGACTTGAATGTGGATGAGATGGCTAGATAGCATCACCGATGCAATGAATATGGACTTGAATATGGCTGAGATGGCTAGATAGCATCACTGATACAATGAATATGGACTTGAATATGGCTGAGACGGCTAGATAGCATCACCGATGCAATGAATATGGACTTGAGTATGGATGAGATGGCAAGATGGCATCACCGATGCAATGAATATGGACTTGAATGTGGATGAGATGGCTAGATAGCATCATCGATGCAATGAATATGGACTTGAATATGGCTGAGATGGCTAGAGAGCATCACTGATGCAATGAATATGGACTTGAATATGGCTGAGACGGCTAGATGGCATCTCCGATGCAATGAATATGGACTTGAATATGGCTGAGATGGCTAGATGGCATTACCGATGCAATGAATGGACTAGAATGTGGATGAGATGGCTAGATAGCATCACCGATGGAATGAATATGGACTTGAATTTGGCTGAGATGGCTAGATGGCATCAAGGATGCAATGAACATGGACTTGAATATGGCTGAGATGGCTAGATGGCATCACCGATGCAATGAATATGGACTTGAATATGGCTGAGATGGCTAGATGGCATCACCGATGCAATGAATATGGACTTGAATATGGCTGAGATGGCTAGATAGCATCACTGATGCAATGAATATGGACTTGAATATGGCTGAGATGGCTAGATAGCATCACCGATGGAATGAATATGGACTTGAATTTGGCTGAGATGGCTAGATGGCATCAACGATGCAATGAACATGGACTTGAATATGGCTGAGATGGCTAGATGGCATCACCGATGCAATGAATATGGACTTGAATATGGCTGAGATGGCTAGATGGCATCACCGATGCAATGAATATGGACTTGAATATGGCTGAGATGGCTAGATAGCATCACCGATGCAATGAATATGGACTTGAATGTGGATGAGATGGCTAGATAGCATCACCGATGCAATGAATATGGACTTGAATATGGCTGAGATGGCTAGATAGCATCACAGATGCAATGAATATGGACTTGAATATGGCTGAGACGGCTAGATAGCATCACAGATGCAATGAATATGGACTTGAATATGGATGAGATGGCTAGATAGCATCACCGAAGCAATGAATATGGACTTGAATATGGCTGAGATGGCTAGATAGCATCACAGATGCAATGAATATGGACTTGAATATGGATGAGATGGCTAGATAGCATCACCGATGCAATGAATATGGACTAGAATATGGATGAGATGGCAAGATAGCATCACCGATGCAATGAATATGGACTTGAATATGGCTGAGATGGATAGATAGCATCACTGATGCAATGAATATGGACTTGAATATGGCTGAGATGGCTAGATGGCATCACCGATGCAATGAATATGGACTTGAATATGGCTGAGATGGCTAGATAGCATCACCGATGCAATGAATATGGACTTGAATGTGGATGAGATGGCTAGATAGCATCACCGATGCAATGAATATGGACTTGAATATGGCTGAGATGGCTAGAGAGCATCACTGATGCAATGAATATGGACTTGAATATGGCTGAGACGGCTAGATAGCATCACCGATGCAATGAATATGGACTTGAATATGGCTGAGATGGCAAGATAGCATCACCGATGCAATGAATATGGACTTGAATATGGATGAGATGGCTAGATAGCATCACCGATGCAATGAATATGGACAAGAATATGGATGAGATGGCAAGTTAGCATCACCGATGCAATGAATATGGACTTGAATATGGATGAGATGGCAAGATAGCATCACTGATGCAATGAATATGGACTTGAATATGGATGAGATGGCTAGATAGCATCACCGATGCAATGAATATGGACTTGAATATGGCTGAGATGGCTAGATAGCATCACCGATGCAATGAATATGGACTTGAATATGGCTGAGATGGCTAGATGGCATCACCGATGCAATGAATATGGACTTGAATATGGCTGAGATGGCTAGATAGCATCAGCGATGCAATGAATATGGACTTGAATATGGCTGAGATGGCTAGATAGCATCACCGATGCAATGAATGGACTTGAATGTGGATGAGATGGCTAGATAGCATCACCGATGCAATGAATATGGACTTGAATATGGCTGAGATGGCTAGATGGCATCAGCGATGCAATGAATATGGACTTGAATATGGCTGAGATGGCTAGATGGCATCACCGATGCAATGAATATGGACTTGAATTTGGCTGAGATGGCTAGATGGCATCACCGATGCAATGAACATGGACTTGAATATGGCTGAGATGGCTAGATGGCATCACCGATGCAATGAATATGGACTCGAATATGGCTGAGATGGCTAGATGGCATCACCGATGCAATGAATATGGACTTGAATATGGCGGAGACGGGTAGATAGCATCACCGATGCAATGAATGTGGACTTGAATATGGCGGAGATGGCAAGATAGCATCACCGATGCAATGAATATGGACTTGAATATGGATGAGATGGCTAGATAGCATCACCGATGCAATGAATATGGACTTGAATATGGTTGTGATGGCTAGATAGCATCACCGATGCAATGAATATGGACTTGAATGTGGATGAGATGGCTAGATAGCATCACCGATGCAATGAATATGGACTTGAATATGGATGGGATGGCAAGATAGCATCACGGATGCAATGAATATGGACTTGAATATGGCTGACATAGCTAGATAGCATCACTGATGCAATGAATATGGACTTGAATATGGATGAGATGGCTAGATAGCATCACCGATGCAATGAATATGGACTTGAATATGGCTGAGATGGCTAGATAGCATCACTGATGCAATGAATATGGACTTGAATATGGCTGAGATGGCTAGATAGCATCACCGATGCAATGAATATGGACTTGAATATGGCTGAGATGGCTAGATAGCATCACCGATGCAATGAATATGGACTTGAATGTGGATGAGATGGCTAGATAGCATCACCGATGCAATGAATATGGACTTGAATATGGCTGAGATGGCTAGATAGCATCACTGATATAATGAATATGGACTTGAATATGGCTGAGACGGCTAGATAGCATCACCGATGCAATGAATATGGACTTGAGTATGGATGAGATGGCAAGATGGCATCACCGATGCAATGAATATGGACTTGAATGTGGATGAGATGGCTAGATAGCATCATCGATGCAATGAATATGGACTTGAATATGGCTGAGATGGCTAGAGAGCATCACTGATGCAATGAATATGGACTTGAATATGGCTGAGACGGCTAGATGGCATCTCCGATGCAATGAATATGGACTTGAATATGGCTGAGATGGCTAGATGGCATTACCGATGCAATGAATGGACTAGAATGTGGATGAGATGGCTAGATAGCATCACCGATGCAATGAATATGGACTTGAATATGGCTGAGATGGCTAGATGGCATCACCGATGCAATGAATATGGACTTGAATATGGCTGAGACGGGTAGATAGCATCACCGATGCAATGAATATGGACTTGAATATGGCTGAGATGGCAAGATAGCATCACCGATGCAATGAATATGGACTTGAATATGGCTGAGATGGCTAGATAGCATCACCGATGCAATGAATATGGACTTGAATATGGCTGAGATGGCTAGATAGCATCACCGATGCAATGAATATGGACTTGAATTTCGATGAGATGGCTAGATGGCATCACCGATGCAATGAATATGGACTTGAATATGGCTGAGATGGCTAGATAGCATCACCGATGCAATGAATATGGACTTGAATATGGCTGAGATGGCTAGATAGCATCACCGATGCAATGAATATGGACTTGAATATGGCTGAGATGGCTAGATGGCATCTCCGATGCAATGAATATGGACTTGAATATGGCTGAGATGGCTAGATGGCATCACCGATGCAATGAATGGACTTGAATGTGGATGAGATGGCTAGATAGCATCACCGATGCAATGAATATGGACTTGAATATGGCTGAGATGGCTAGATGGCATCACCGATGCAATGAATATGGACTTGAATATGGCTGAGACGGGTAGATAGCATCACCGATGCAATGAATATGGACTTGAATATGGCTGAGATGGCAAGATAGCATCACCGATGCAATGAATATGGACTTGAATATGGCTGAGATGGCTAGATAGCATCACCGATGCAATGAATATGGACTTGAATATGGCTGAGATGGCTAGATAGCATCACCGATGCAATGAATATGGACTTGAATTTCGATGAGATGGCTAGATGGCATCACCGATGCAATGAATATGGACTTGAATATGGCTGAGACGGCTAGATAGCATCACTGATGCAATGAATATGGACTTGAATATGGCTGAGACGGCTAGATAGCATCACCGATGCAATGAATATGGACTTGAGTATGGATGAGATGGCAAGATAGCATCACCGATGCAATGAATATGGACTTGAATATGGATGAGATGGCTAGATAGCATCACCAATGCAATGAATATGGACTAGAATATGGATGAGATGGCAAGATAGCATCACCGATGAAATGAATATGGACTTGAATATGGCTGAGATGGCTAGATGGCATCACCGATGCAATGAATATGGACTTGAATAAGGCTGAGATGGCTAGATGGCATCACCGATGCAATGAATATGGACTTGAATATGGCTGAGACGGCTAGATAGCATCACCGATGCAATGAATATGGACTTGAATATGGATGAGATGGCAAGACAGCATCACTGATGCAATGAATATGGACTTGAATATGGATGAGATGGCTAGATAGCTGAACCGATGCAATGAATATGGACTTGAATATGGCTGAGATGGCTAGATAGCATCACCGATGCAATGAATATGGACTTGAATGTGGATGAGATGGCTAGATAGCATCACCGATGCAATGAATATGGACTAGAATATGGATGGGATGGCAAGATAGCATCACTGATGCAATGAATATGGACTTGAATATGGCTGACATAGCTAGATAGCATCACTGATGCAATGAATATGGACTTGAATATGGATGAGATGGCTAGATAGCATCACCGATGCAATGAATATGGACTTGAATATGGCTGAGATGGCTAGATAGCATCACTGATGCAATGAATATGGACTTGAATATGGCTGAGATGGCTAGATAGCATCACCGATGCAATGAATATGGACTAGAATATGGATGAGATGGCTAGATGGCATCACCGATGCAATGAATATGGACTTGAATATGGCTGAGACGGGTAGATAGCATCACCGATGCAATGAATATGGACTTGAATATGGCTGAGATGGCAAGATAGCATCACCGATGCAATGAATATGGACTTGAATATGGCTGAGATGGCTAGATAGCATCACCGATGCAATGAATATGGACTTGAATATGGCTGAGATGGCTAGATAGCATCACCGATGCAATGAATATGGACTTGAATTTCGATGAGATGGCTAGATGGCATCACCGATGCAATGAATATGGACTTGAATATGGCTGAGATGGCTAGATAGCATCACCGATGCAATGAATATGGACTTGAATATGGCTGAGATGGCTAGATAGCATCACCGATGCAATGAATATGGACTTGAATATGGCTGAGATGGCTAGATGGCATCTCCGATGCAATGAATATGGACTTGAATATGGCTGAGATGGCTAGATGGCATCACCGATGCAATGAATGGACTTGAATGTGGATGAGATGGCTAGATAGCATCACCGATGCAATGAATATGGACTTGAATATGGCTGAGATGGCTAGATGGCATCACCGATGCAATGAATATGGACTTGAATATGGCTGAGACGGGTAGATAGCATCACCGATGCAATGAATATGGACTTGAATATGGCTGAGATGGCAAGATAGCATCACCGATGCAATGAATATGGACTTGAATATGGCTGAGATGGCTAGATAGCATCACCGATGCAATGAATATGGACTTGAATATGGCTGAGATGGCTAGATAGCATCACCGATGCAATGAATATGGACTTGAATTTCGATGAGATGGCTAGATGGCATCACCGATGCAATGAATATGGACTTGAATATGGCTGAGACGGCTAGATAGCATCACTGATGCAATGAATATGGACTTGAATATGGCTGAGACGGCTAGATAGCATCACCGATGCAATGAATATGGACTTGAGTATGGATGAGATGGCAAGATAGCATCACCGATGCAATGAATATGGACTTGAATATGGATGAGATGGCTAGATAGCATCACCAATGCAATGAATATGGACTAGAATATGGATGAGATGGCAAGATAGCATCACCGATGCAATGAATATGGACTTGAATATGGCTGAGATGGCTAGATGGCATCACCGATGCAATGAATATGGACTTGAATAAGGCTGAGATGGCTAGATGGCATCACCGATGCAATGAATATGGACTTGAATATGGCTGAGACGGCTAGATAGCATCACCGATGCAATGAATATGGACTTGAATATGGATGAGATGGCAAGACAGCATCACTGATGCAATGAATATGGACTTGAATATGGATGAGATGGCTTGATAGCGGAACCGATGCAATGAATATGGACTTGAATATGGCTGAGATGGCTAGATAGCATCACCGATGCAATGAATATGGACTTGAATGTGGATGAGATGGCTAGATAGCATCACCGATGCAATGAATATGGACTAGAATATGGATGGGATGGCAAGATAGCATCACTGATGCAATGAATATGGACTTGAATATGGCTGACATAGCTAGATAGCATCACTGATGCAATGAATATGGACTTGAATATGGATGAGATGGCTAGATAGCATCACCGATGCAATGAATATGGACTTGAATATGGCTGAGATGGCTAGATAGCATCACTGATGCAATGAATATGGACTTGAATATGGCTGAGATGGCTAGATAGCATCACCGATGCAATGAATATGGACTAGAATATGGATGAGATGGCTAGATGGCATCACCGATGCAATGAATATGGACTTGAATATGGCTGAGATGGCTAGATAGCATCACCGATGCAATGAATATGGACTTGAATGTGGATGAGATGGCTAGATAGCATCACCGATGCAATGAATATGGACTTGAATATGGCAGAGATGGCTAGATAGCATCACCGATGCAATGAATATGGACTTGAATATGGCTGAGATGGCTAGATGGCATCACCGATGCAATGAATATGGACTTGAATATGGCTGAGATGGCTAGATAGCATCACCGATGCAATGAATATGGACTTGATTGTGGATGAGATGGCTAGATGGCATCACCGATGCAATGAATATGGACTTGAATATGGCTGAGATGGCTAGATAGCATCACCGATGCAATGAATATGGACTTGAATATGGATGAGATGGCTAGATAGCATCACCGATGCAATGAATATGGACTTGAATATGGCTGAGATGGCTAGATGGCATCACCGATGCAATGAATATGGACTTGAATTTGGCTGAGATGGCTAGATGGCATCAACGATGCAATGAACATGGACTTGAATATGGCTGAGATGGCTAGATGGCATCACCGATGCAATGAATATGGACTTGAATATGGCTGAGATGGCTAGATGGCATCACCGATGCAATGAATATGGACTTGAATATGGCTGAGATGGCTAGATAGCATCACCGATGCAATCAATATGGACTTGAATGTGGATGAGATGGCTAGATAGCATCACCGATGCAATGAATATGGACTTGAATATGGCTGAGATGGCTAGAGAGCATCACTGATGCAATGAATATGGACTTGAATATGGCTGAGACGGCTAGATAGCATCACCGATGCAATGAATATGGACTTGAATATGGCTGAGATGGCAAGATAGCATCACCGATGCAATGAATATGGACTTGAATATGGATGAGATGGCTAGATAGCATCACCGATGCAATGAATATGGACTTGAATATGGCTGAGATGGCTAGATAGCATCACCGATGCAATGAATATGGACTTGAATATGGCTGAGATGGCTAGATGGCATCACCGATGCAATGAATATGGACTTGAATATGGCTGAGATGGCTAGATGGCATCACCGATGCAATGAATATGGACTTGAATATGGCTGAGATGGCTAGATGGCATCACCGATGCAATGAATATGGACTTGAATATGGCTGAGATGGCTAGATAGCATCACCGATGCAATGAATGGACTTGAATGTGGCTGAGATGGCAAGATAGCATCACCGATGCAATGAATATGGACTTGAATATGGATGAGATGGCTAGATAGCATCACCGATGCAATGAATATGGACTTGAATATGGCTGAGATGGCTAGATAGCATCACCGATGCAATGAATATGGACTTGAATGTGGATGAGATGGCTAGATAGCATCACCGATGCAATGAATATGGACTAGAATATGGATGGGATGGCAAGATAGCATCACTGATGCAATGAATATGGACTTGAATATGGCTGACATAGCTAGATAGCATCACCGATGCAATGAATATGGACTTGAATATGGATGAGATGGCTAGATAGCATCACCGATGCAATGAATATGGACTTGAATATGGCTGAGATGGCTAGATAGCATCACCGATGGAATGAATATGGACTTGAATTTGGCTGAGATGGCTAGATGGCATCAAGGATGCAATGAACATGGACTTGAATATGGCTGAGATGGCTAGATGGCATCACCGATGCAATGAATATGGACTTGAATATGGCTGAGATGGCTAGATGGCATCACCGATGCAATGAATATGGACTTGAATATGGCTGAGATGGCTAGATAGCATCACGGATGCAATGAATATGGACTTGAATATGGCTGAGATGGCTAGATAGCATCACCGATGGAATGAATATGGACTTGAATTTGGCTGAGATGGCTAGATGGCATCAACGATGCAATGAACATGGACTTGAATATGGCTGAGATGGCTAGATGGCATCACCGATGCAATGAATATGGACTTGAATATGGCTGAGATGGCTAGATGGCATCACCGATGCAATGAATATGGACTTGAATATGGCTGAGATGGCTAGATAGCATCACCGATGCAATGAATATGGACTTGAATGTGGATGAGATGGCTAGATAGCATCACCGATGCAATGAATATGGACTTGAATATGGCTGAGATGGCTAGATAGCATCACAGATGCAATGAATATGGACTTGAATATGGCTGAGACGGCTAGATAGCATCACAGATGCAATGAATATGGACTTGAATATGGATGAGATGGCTAGATAGCATCACCGAAGCAATGAATATGGACTTGAATATGGCTGAGATGGCAAGATAGCATCACTGATGCAATGAATATTAACTTGAATATGGCTGAGACGGCTAGATAGCATCACCGATGCAATGAATATGGACTTGAATATGGCTGAGATGGCAAGATAGCATCAACGATGCAATGAATATGGACTTGAATATGGATGAGATGGCTAGATAGCATCACCGATGCAATGAATATGGACTAGAATATGGATGAGATGGCAAGATAGCATCACCGATGCAATGAATATGGACTTGAATATGGATGAGATGGCAAGATAGCATCACTGATGCAATGAATATGGACTTGAATATGGATGAGATGGCTAGATAGCATCACCGATGCAATGAATATGGACTTGAATATGGCTGAGATGGCTAGATGGCATCACCGATGCAATGAATATGGACTTGAATATGGCTGAGATGGCTAGATGGCATCACCGATGCAATGAATATGGACTTGAATATGGCTGAGATGGCTAGATGGCATCACCGATGCAATGAATATGGACTTGAATATGGCTGAGATGGCAAGATAGCATCACCGATGCAATGAATATGGACTTGAATATGGCTGAGATGGCTAGATAGCATCACCGATGCAATGAATATGGACTTGAATATGGCTGAGATGGCTAGATAGCATCACCGATGCAATGAATATGGACTTGAATTTCGATGAGATGGCTAGATGGCATCACCGATGCAATGAATATGGACTTGAATATGGCTGAGATGGCAAGATAGCATCACCGATGCAATGAATATGGACTTGAATATCGCTGAGATGGCTAGATAGCATCACCGATGCAATGAATATGGACTTGAATATGGCTGAGATGGCTAGATGGCATCTCCGATGCAATGAATATGGACTTGAATATGGCTGAGATGGCTAGATGGCATCACCGATGCAATGAATGGACTTGAATGTGGATGAGATGGCTAGATAGCATCACCGATGCAATGAATATGGACTTGAATATGGCTGAGATGGCTAGATGGCATCACCGATGCAATGAATATGGACTTGAATATGGCTGAGACGGGTAGATAGCATCACCGATGCAATGAATATGGACTTGAATATGGCTGAGATGGCAAGATAGCATCACCGATGCAATGAATATGGACTTGAATATGGCTGAGATGGCTAGATAGCATCACCGATGCAATGAATATGGACTTGAATATGGCTGAGATGGCTAGATAGCATCACCGATGCAATGAATATGGACTTGAATTTCGATGAGATGGCTAGATGGCATCACCGATGCAATGAATATGGACTTGAATATGGCTGAGATGGCTAGATAGCATCACTGATGCAATGAATATGGACTTGAATATGGCTGAGACGGCTAGATAGCATCACCGATGCAATGAATATGGACTTGAGTATGGATGAGATGGCAAGATAGCATCACCGATGCAATGAATATGGACTTGAATATGGATGAGATGGCAAGACAGCATCACTGATGCAATGAATATGGACTTGAATATGGATGAGATGGCTAGATAGCTGAACCGATGCAATGAATATGGACTTGAATATGGCTGAGATGGCTAGATAGCATCACCGATGCAATGAATATGGACTTGAATGTGGATGAGATGGCTAGATAGCATCACCGATGCAATGAATATGGACTAGAATATGGATGGGATGGCAAGATAGCATCACTGATGCAATGAATATGGACTTGAATATGGCTGACATAGCTAGATAGCATCACTGATGCAATGAATATGGACTTGAATATGGCAGAGATGGCTAGATAGCATCACCGATGCAATGAATATGGACTTGAATATGGCTGAGATGGCTAGATGGCATCTCCGATGCAATGAATATGGACTTGAATATGGCTGAGATGGCTAGATGGCATCACCGATGCAATGAATGGACTTGAATGTGGATGAGATGGCTAGATAGCATCACCGATGCAATGAATATGGACTTGAATATGGCTGAGATGGCTAGATGGCATCACCGATGCAATGAATATGGACTTGAATATGGCTGAGACGGGTAGATAGCATCACCGATGCAATGAATATGGACTTGAATATGGCTGAGATGGCAAGATAGCATCACCGATGCAATGAATATGGACTTGAATATGGCTGAGATGGCTAGATAGCATCACCGATGCAATGAATATGGACTTGAATATGGCTGAGATGGCTAGATAGCATCACCGATGCAATGAATATGGACTTGAATTTCGATGAGATGGCTAGATGGCATCACCGATGCAATGAATATGGACTTGAATATGGCTGAGATGGCTAGATAGCATCACTGATGCAATGAATATGGACTTGAATATGGCTGAGACGGCTAGATAGCATCACCGATGCAATGAATATGGACTTGAGTATGGATGAGATGGCAAGATAGCATCACCGATGCAATGAATATGGACTTGAATATGGATGAGATGGCAAGACAGCATCACTGATGCAATGAATATGGACTTGAATATGGATGAGATGGCTAGATAGCTGAACCGATGCAATGAATATGGACTTGAATATGGCTGAGATGGCTAGATAGCATCACCGATGCAATGAATATGGACTTGAATGTGGATGAGATGGCTAGATAGCATCACCGATGCAATGAATATGGACTAGAATATGGATGGGATGGCAAGATAGCATCACTGATGCAATGAATATGGACTTGAATATGGCTGACATAGCTAGATAGCATCACTGATGCAATGAATATGGACTTGAATATGGCAGAGATGGCTAGATAGCATCACCGATGCAATGAATATGGACTTGAATATGGCTGAGATGGCTAGATAGCATCACCGATGCAATGAATATGGACTTGAATATGGCTGAGATGGCTAGATAGCATCACCGATGCAATGAATATGGACTTGAATTTCGATGAGATGGCTAGATGGCATCACCGATGCAATGAATATGGACTTGAATATGGCTGAGACGGCTAGATAGCATCACTGATGCAATGAATATGGACTTGAATATGGCTGAGACGGCTAGATAGCATCACCGATGCAATGAATATGGACTTGAGTATGGATGAGATGGCAAGATAGCATCACCGATGCAATGAATATGGACTTGAATATGGATGAGATGGCTAGATAGCATCACCAATGCAATGAATATGGACTAGAATATGGATGAGATGGCAAGATAGCATCACCGATGCAATGAATATGGACTTGAATATGGCTGAGATGGCTAGATGGCATCACCGATGCAATGAATATGGACTTGAATAAGGCTGAGATGGCTAGATGGCATCACCGATGCAATGAATATGGACTTGAATATGGCTGAGACGGCTAGATAGCATCACCGATGCAATGAATATGGACTTGAATATGGATGAGATGGCAAGACAGCATCACTGATGCAATGAATATGGACTTGAATATGGATGAGATGGCTTGATAGCGGAACCGATGCAATGAATATGGACTTGAATATGGCTGAGATGGCTAGATAGCATCACCGATGCAATGAATATGGACTTGAATGTGGATGAGATGGCTAGATAGCATCACCGATGCAATGAATATGGACTAGAATATGGATGGGATGGCAAGATAGCATCACTGATGCAATGAATATGGACTTGAATATGGCTGACATAGCTAGATAGCATCACTGATGCAATGAATATGGACTTGAATATGGATGAGATGGCTAGATAGCATCACCGATGCAATGAATATGGACTTGAATATGGCTGAGATGGCTAGATAGCATCACTGATGCAATGAATATGGACTTGAATATGGCTGAGATGGCTAGATAGCATCACCGATGCAATGAATATGGACTAGAATATGGATGAGATGGCTAGATGGCATCACCGATGCAATGAATATGGACTTGAATATGGCTGAGATGGCTAGATAGCATCACCGATGCAATGAATATGGACTTGAATGTGGATGAGATGGCTAGATAGCATCACCGATGCAATGAATATGGACTTGAATATGGCAGAGATGGCTAGATAGCATCACCGATGCAATGAATATGGACTTGAATATGGCTGAGATGGCTAGATGGCATCACCGATGCAATGAATATGGACTTGAATATGGCTGAGATGGCTAGATAGCATCACCGATGCAATGAATATGGACTTGATTGTGGATGAGATGGCTAGATGGCATCACCGATGCAATGAATATGGACTTGAATATGGCTGAGATGGCTAGATAGCATCACCGATGCAATGAATATGGACTTGAATATGGATGAGATGGCTAGATAGCATCACCGATGCAATGAATATGGACTTGAATATGGCTGAGATGGCTAGATGGCATCACCGATGCAATGAATATGGACTTGAATTTGGCTGAGATGGCTAGATGGCATCAACGATGCAATGAACATGGACTTGAATATGGCTGAGATGGCTAGATGGCATCACCGATGCAATGAATATGGACTTGAATATGGCTGAGATGGCTAGATGGCATCACCGATGCAATGAATATGGACTTGAATATGGCTGAGATGGCTAGATAGCATCACCGATGCAATCAATATGGACTTGAATGTGGATGAGATGGCTAGATAGCATCACCGATGCAATGAATATGGACTTGAATATGGCTGAGATGGCTAGAGAGCATCACTGATGCAATGAATATGGACTTGAATATGGCTGAGAGGGCTAGATAGCATCACCGATGCAATGAATATGGACTTGAATATGGCTGAGATGGCAAGATAGCATCACCGATGCAATGAATATGGACTTGAATATGGATGAGATGGCTAGATAGCATCACCGATGCAATGAATATGGACTTGAATATGGCTGAGATGGCTAGATAGCATCACCGATGCAATGAATATGGACTTGAATATGGCTGAGATGGCTAGATGGCATCACCGATGCAATGAATATGGACTTGAATATGGCTGAGATGGCTAGATGGCATCACCGATGCAATGAATATGGACTTGAATATGGCTGAGATGGCTAGATGGCATCACCGATGCAATGAATATGGACTTGAATATGGCTGAGATGGCTAGATAGCATCACCGATGCAATGAATGGACTTGAATGTGGCTGAGATGGCAAGATAGCATCACCGATGCAATGAATATGGACTTGAATATGGATGAGATGGCTAGATAGCATCACCGATGCAATGAATATGGACTTGAATATGGCTGAGATGGCTAGATAGCATCACCGATGCAATGAATATGGACTTGAATGTGGATGAGATGGCTAGATAGCATCACCGATGCAATGAATATGGACTAGAATATGGATGGGATGGCAAGATAGCATCACTGATGCAATGAATATGGACTTGAATATGGCTGACATAGCTAGATAGCATCACCGATGCAATGAATATGGACTTGAATATGGATGAGATGGCTAGATAGCATCACCGATGCAATGAATATGGACTTGAATATGGCTGAGATGGCTAGATAGCATCACCGATGGAATGAATATGGACTTGAATTTGGCTGAGATGGCTAGATGGCATCAAGGATGCAATGAACATGGACTTGAATATGGCTGAGATGGCTAGATGGCATCACCGATGCAATGAATATGGACTTGAATATGGCTGAGATGGCTAGATGGCATCACCGATGCAATGAATATGGACTTGAATATGGCTGAGATGGCTAGATAGCATCACGGATGCAATGAATATGGACTTGAATATGGCTGAGATGGCTAGATAGCATCACCGATGGAATGAATATGGACTTGAATTTGGCTGAGATGGCTAGATGGCATCAACGATGCAATGAACATGGACTTGAATATGGCTGAGATGGCTAGATGGCATCACCGATGCAATGAATATGGACTTGAATATGGCTGAGATGGCTAGATGGCATCACCGATGCAATGAATATGGACTTGAATATGGCTGAGATGGCTAGATAGCATCACCGATGCAATGAATATGGACTTGAATGTGGATGAGATGGCTAGATAGCATCACCGATGCAATGAATATGGACTTGAATATGGCTGAGATGGCTAGATAGCATCACAGATGCAATGAATATGGACTTGAATATGGCTGAGACGGCTAGATAGCATCACAGATGCAATGAATATGGACTTGAATATGGATGAGATGGCTAGATAGCATCACCGAAGCAATGAATATGGACTTGAATATGGCTGAGATGGCTAGATAGCATCACTGATGCAATGAATATTAACTTGAATATGGCTGAGACGGCTAGATAGCATCACCGATGCAATGAATATGGACTTGAATATGGCTGAGATGGCAAGATAGCATCAACGATGCAATGAATATGGACTTGAATATGGATGAGATGGCTAGATAGCATCACCGATGCAATGAATATGGACTAGAATATGGATGAGATGGCAAGATAGCATCACCGATGCAATGAATATGGACTTGAATATGGATGAGATGGCAAGATAGCATCACTGATGCAATGAATATGGACTTGAATATGGATGAGATGGCTAGATAGCATCACCGATGCAATGAATATGGACTTGAATATGGCTGAGATGGCTAGATGGCATCACCGATGCAATGAATATGGACTTGAATATGGCTGAGATGGCTAGATGGCATCACCGATGCAATGAATATGGACTTGAATATGGCTGAGATGGCTAGATGGCATCACCGATGCAATGAATATGGACTTGAATATGGCTGAGATGGCAAGATAGCATCACCGATGCAATGAATATGGACTTGAATATGGCTGAGATGGCTAGATAGCATCACCGATGCAATGAATATGGACTTGAATATGGCTGAGATGGCTAGATAGCATCACCGATGCAATGAATATGGACTTGAATTTCGATGAGATGGCTAGATGGCATCACCGATGCAATGAATATGGACTTGAATATGGCTGAGATGGCAAGATAGCATCACCGATGCAATGAATATGGACTTGAATATCGCTGAGATGGCTAGATAGCATCACCGATGCAATGAATATGGACTTGAATATGGCTGAGATGGCTAGATGGCATCTCCGATGCAATGAATATGGACTTGAATATGGCTGAGATGGCTAGATGGCATCACCGATGCAATGAATGGACTTGAATGTGGATGAGATGGCTAGATAGCATCACCGATGCAATGAATATGGACTTGAATATGGCTGAGATGGCTAGATGGCATCACCGATGCAATGAATATGGACTTGAATATGGCTGAGACGGGTAGATAGCATCACCGATGCAATGAATATGGACTTGAATATGGCTGAGATGGCAAGATAGCATCACCGATGCAATGAATATGGACTTGAATATGGCTGAGATGGCTAGATAGCATCACCGATGCAATGAATATGGACTTGAATATGGCTGAGATGGCTAGATAGCATCACCGATGCAATGAATATGGACTTGAATTTCGATGAGATGGCTAGATGGCATCACCGATGCAATGAATATGGACTTGAATATGGCTGAGATGGCTAGATAGCATCACTGATGCAATGAATATGGACTTGAATATGGCTGAGACGGCTAGATAGCATCACCGATGCAATGAATATGGACTTGAGTATGGATGAGATGGCAAGATAGCATCACCGATGCAATGAATATGGACTTGAATATGGATGAGATGGCAAGACAGCATCACTGATGCAATGAATATGGACTTGAATATGGATGAGATGGCTAGATAGCTGAACCGATGCAATGAATATGGACTTGAATATGGCTGAGATGGCTAGATAGCATCACCGATGCAATGAATATGGACTTGAATGTGGATGAGATGGCTAGATAGCATCACCGATGCAATGAATATGGACTAGAATATGGATGGGATGGCAAGATAGCATCACTGATGCAATGAATATGGACTTGAATATGGCTGACATAGCTAGATAGCATCACTGATGCAATGAATATGGACTTGAATATGGCAGAGATGGCTAGATAGCATCACCGATGCAATGAATATGGACTTGAATATGGCTGAGATGGCTAGATGGCATCACCGATGCAATGAATATGGACTTGAATATGGCTGAGATGGCTAGATAGCATCACCGATGCAATGAATATGGACTTGATTGTGGATGAGATGGCTAGATGGCATCACCGATGCAATGAATATGGACTTGAATATGGCTGAGATGGCTAGATAGCATCACCGATGCAATGAATATGGACTTGAATATGGATGAGATGGCTAGATAGCATCACCGATGCAATGAATATGGACTTGAATATGGCTGAGATGGCTAGATGGCATCACCGATGCAATGAATATGGACTTGAATTTGGCTGAGATGGCTAGATGGCATCAACGATGCAATGAACATGGACTTGAATATGGCTGAGATGGCTAGATGGCATCACCGATGCAATGAATATGGACTTGAATATGGCTGAGATGGCTAGATGGCATCACCGAGGCAATGAATATGGACTTGAATATGGCTGAGATGGCTAGATAGCATCACCGATGCAATCAATATGGACTTGAATGTGGATGAGATGGCTAGATAGCATCACCGATGCAATGAATATGGACTTGAATATGGCTGAGATGGCTAGAGAGCATCACTGATGCAATGAATATGGACTTGAATATGGCTGAGACGGCTAGATAGCATCACCGATGCAATGAATATGGACTTGAATATGGCTGAGATGGCAAGATAGCATCACCGATGCAATGAATATGGACTTGAATATGGATGAGATGGCTAGATAGCATCACCGATGCAATGAATATGGACTTGAATATGGCTGAGATGGCTAGATAGCATCACCGATGCAATGAATATGGACTTGAATATGGCTGAGATGGCTAGATGGCATCACCGATGCAATGAATATGGACTTGAATATGGCTGAGATGGCTAGATGGCATCACCGATGCAATGAATATGGACTTGAATATGGCTGAGATGGCTAGATGGCATCACCGATGCAATGAATATGGACTTGAATATGGCTGAGATGGCTAGATAGCATCACCGATGCAATGAATGGACTTGAATGTGGCTGAGATGGCAAGATAGCATCACCGATGCAATGAATATGGACTTGAATATGGATGAGATGGCTAGATAGCATCACCGATGCAATGAATATGGACTTGAATATGGCTGAGATGGCTAGATAGCATCACCGATGCAATGAATATGGACTTGAATGTGGATGAGATGGCTAGATAGCATCACCGATGCAATGAATATGGACTAGAATATGGATGGGATGGCAAGATAGCATCACTGATGCAATGAATATGGACTTGAATATGGCTGACATAGCTAGATAGCATCACCGATGCAATGAATATGGACTTGAATATGGATGAGATGGCTAGATAGCATCACCGATGCAATGAATATGGACTTGAATATGGCTGAGATGGCTAGATAGCATCACTGATGCAATGAATATGGACTTGAATATGGCTGAGATGGCTAGATAGCATCACCGATGGAATGAATATGGACTTGAATTTGGCTGAGATGGCTAGATGGCATCAAGGATGCAATGAACATGGACTTGAATATGGCTGAGATGGCTAGATGGCATCACCGATGCAATGAATATGGACTTGAATATGGCTGAGATGGCTAGATGGCATCACCGATGCAATGAATATGGACTTGAATATGGCTGAGATGGCTAGATAGCATCACGGATGCAATGAATATGGACTTGAATATGGCTGAGATGGCTAGATAGCATCACCGATGGAATGAATATGGACTTGAATTTGGCTGAGATGGCTAGATGGCATCAACGATGCAATGAACATGGACTTGAATATGGCTGAGATGGCTAGATGGCATCACCGATGCAATGAATATGGACTTGAATATGGCTGAGATGGCTAGATGGCATCACCGATGCAATGAATATGGACTTGAATATGGCTGAGATGGCTAGATAGCATCACCGATGCAATGAATATGGACTTGAATGTGGATGAGATGGCTAGATAGCATCACCGATGCAATGAATATGGACTTGAATATGGCTGAGATGGCTAGATAGCATCACAGATGCAATGAATATGGACTTGAATATGGCTGAGATGGCTAGATAGCATCACAGATGCAATGAATATGGACTTGAATATGGATGAGATGGCTAGATAGCATCACCGAAGCAATGAATATGGACTTGAATATGGCTGAGATGGCTAGATAGCATCACAGATGCAATGAATATGGACTTGAATATGGATGAGATGGCTAGATAGCATCACCGATGCAATGAATATGGACTAGAATATGGATGAGATGGCAAGATAGCATCACCGATGCAATGAATATGGACTTGAATATGGCTGAGATGGATAGATAGCATCACTGATGCAATGAATATGGACTTGAATATGGCTGAGATGGCTAGATGGCATCACCGATGCAATGAATATGGACTTGAATATGGCTGAGATGGCTAGATAGCATCACCGATGCAATGAATATGGACTTGAATGTGGATGAGATGGCTAGATAGCATCACCGATGCAATGAATATGGACTTGAATATGGCTGAGATGGCTAGATAGCATCACTGATGCAATGAATATTAACTTGAATATGGCTGAGACGGCTAGATAGCATCACCGATGCAATGAATATGGACTTGAATATGGCTGAGATGGCAAGATAGAATCAACGATGCAATGAATATGGACTTGAATATGGATGAGATGGCTAGATAGCATCACCGATGCAATGAATATGGACTAGAATATGGATGAGATGGCAAGATAGCATCACCGATGCAATGAATATGGACTTGAATATGGATGAGATGGCTAGATAGCATCACCGATGCAATGAATATGGACTTGAATATGGCTGAGATGGCTAGATGGCATCACCGATGCAATGAATATGGACTTGAATATGGCTGAGATGGCTAGATGGCATCACCGATGCAATGAATATGGACTTGAATATGGCTGAGATGGCTAGATGGCATCACCGATGCAATGAATATGGACTTGAATATGGCTGAGATGGCAAGATAGCATCACCGATGCAATGAATATGGACTTGAATATGGCTGAGATGGCTAGATAGCATCACCGATGCAATGAATATGGACTTGAATATGGCTGAGATGGCTAGATAGCATCACCGATGCAATGAATATGGACTTGAATTTCGATGAGATGGCTAGATGGCATCACCGATGCAATGAATATGGACTTGAATATGGCTGAGATGGCTAGATAGCATCACCGATGCAATGAATAAGGACTTGAATATGGCTGAGATGGCTAGATAGCATCACCGATGCAATGAATATGGACTTGAATATGGCTGAGATGGCTAGATGGCATCTCCGATGCAATGAATATGGACTTGAATATGGCTGAGATGGCTAGATGGCATCACCGATGCAATGAATGGACTTGAATGTGGATGAGATGGCTAGATAGCATCACCGATGCAATGAATATGGACTTGAATATGGCTGAGATGGCTAGATGGCATCACCGATGCAATGAATATGGACTTGAATATGGCTGAGACGGGTAGATAGCATCACCGATGCAATGAATATGGACTTGAATATGGCTGAGATGGCAAGATAGCATCACCGATGCAATGAATATGGACTTGAATATGGCTGAGATGGCTAGATAGCATCACCGATGCAATGAATATGGACTTGAATATGGCTGAGATGGCTAGATAGCATCACCGATGCAATGAATATGGACTTGAATTTCGATGAGATGGCTAGATGGCATCACCGATGCAATGAATATGGACTTGAATATGGCTGAGATGGCTAGATAGCATCACTGATGCAATGAATATGGACTTGAATATGGCTGAGACGGCTAGATAGCATCACCGAAGCAATGAATATGGACTTGAGTATGGATGAGATGGCAAGATAGCATCACCGATGCAATGAATATGGACTTGAATATGGATGAGATGGCTAGATAGCATCACCGATGCAATGAATATGGACTAGAATATGGATGAGATGGCAAGATAGCATCACCGATGCAATGAATGGACTTGAATGTGGATGAGATGGCTAGATAGCATCACCGATGCAATGAATATGGACTTGAATATGGCTGAGATGGCTAGATGGCATCACCGATGCAATGAATATGGACTTGAATATGGCTGAGACGGGTAGATAGCATCACCGATGCAATGAATATGGACTTGAATATGGCTGAGATGGCAAGATAGCATCACCGATGCAATGAATATGGACTTGAATATGGCTGAGATGGCTAGATAGCATCACCGATGCAATGAATATGGACTTGAATATGGCTGAGATGGCTAGATAGCATCACCGATGCAATGAATATGGACTTGAATTTCGATGAGATGGCTAGATGGCATCACCGATGCAATGAATATGGACTTGAATATGGCTGAGATGGCTAGATAGCATCACTGATGCAATGAATATGGACTTGAATATGGCTGAGACGGCTAGATAGCATCACCGAAGCAATGAATATGG
The DNA here is from genome assembly GCF_057233095.1 of Heloderma suspectum. Classification (NCBI taxonomy): domain Eukaryota; kingdom Metazoa; phylum Chordata; class Lepidosauria; order Squamata; family Helodermatidae; genus Heloderma; species Heloderma suspectum. Next base: position 54,426,907 of record NC_139475.1, read on the forward strand.
ACTTGAGTATGGATGAGATGGCAAGATAGCATCACCGATGCAATGAATATGGACTTGAATATGGATGAGATGGCTAGATAGCATCACCGATGCAATGAATATGGACTAGAATATGGATGAGATGGCAAGATAGCATCACCGATGCAATGAATATGGACTTGAATATGGCTGAGATGGCTAGATGGCATCACCGATGCAATGAATATGGACTTGAATAAGGCTGAGATGGCTAGATGGCATCACCGATGCAATGAATATGGACTTGAATATGGCTGAGACGGCTAGATAGCATCACCGATGCAATGAATATGGACTTGAATATGGATGAGATGGCAAGATAGCATCACCGATGCAATGAATATGGACTTGAATATGGATGAGATGGCTAGATAGCTGAACCGATGCAATGAATATGGTCTTGAATATGGCTGAGATGGCTAGATAGCATCACCGATGCAATGAATATGGACTTGAATGTGGATGAGATGGCTAGATAGTATCACCGATGCAATGAATATGGACTAGAATATGGATGGGATGGCAAGATAGCATCACTGATGCAATGAATATGGACTTGAATATGGCTGACATAGCTAGATAGCATCACTGATGCAATGAATATGGACTTGAATATGGATGAGATGGCTAGATAGCATCACCGATGCAATGAATATGGACTTGAATATGGCTGAGATGGCTAGATGGCATCACCGATGTAAGGAATATGGACTTGAATATGGCTGAGATGGCTAGATAGCATCACCGATGCAATGAATATGGACTTGAATATGGATGAGATGGCTAGATAGCATCACCGATGCAATGAATATGGACTAGAATATGGATGAGATGGCAAGATAGCATCACCGATGCAATGAATATGGACTTGAATATGGCTGAGATGGCTAGATGGCATCACCGATGCAATGAATATGGACTTGAATAAGGCTGAGATGGCTAGATGGCATCACCGATGCAATGAATATGGACTTGAATATGGCTGAGACGGCTAGATAGCATCACCGATGCAATGAATATGGACTTGAATATGGATGAGATGGCAAGATAGCATCACCGATGCAATGAATATGGACTTGAATATGGATGAGATGGCTAGATAGCTGAACCGATGCAATGAATATGGTCTTGAATATGGCTGAGATGGCTAGATAGCATCACCGATGCAATGAATATGGACTTGAATGTGGATGAGATGGCTAGATAGTATCACCGATGCAATGAATATGGACTAGAATATGGATGGGATGGCAAGATAGCATCACTGATGCAATGAATATGGACTTGAATATGGCTGACATAGCTAGATAGCATCACTGATGCAATGAATATGGACTTGAATATGGATGAGATGGCTAGATAGCATCACCGATGCAATGAATATGGACTTGAATATGGCTGAGATGGCTAGATGGCATCACCGATGTAAGGAATATGGACTTGAATATGGCTGAGATGGCTAGATAGCATCACCGATGCAATGAATATGGACTTGAATGTGGATGAGATGGCTAGATAGCATCACCGATGCAATGAATATGGACTTGAATATGGCTGAGATGGCTAGATAGCATCACAGATGCAATGAATATGGCCTTGAATATGGCTGAGACGGCTAGATAGCATCACAGATGCAATGAATATGGACTTGAATATGGATGAGATGGCTAGATAGCATCACCGAAGCAATGAATATGGACTTGAATATGGCTGAGATGGCTAGATAGCATCACAGATGCAATGAATATGGACTTGAATATGGATGAGATGGCTAGATAGTATCACCGATGCAATGAATATGGACTAGAATATGGATGAGATGGCAAGATAGCATCACCGATGCAATGAATATGGACTTGAATATGGCTGAGATGGATAGATAGCATCACTGATGCAATGAATATGGACTTGAATATGGCTGAGATGGCTAGATGGCATCACCGATGCAATGAATATGGACTTGAATATGGCTGAGATGGCTAGATAGCATCACCGATGCAATGAATATGGACTTGAATGTGGATGAGATGGCTAGATAGCATCACCGATGCAATGAATATGGACTTGAATATGGCTGAGATGGCTAGTTAGCATCACTGATGCAATGAATATGGACTTGAATATGGCTGAGATGGCAAGATGACATCACCGATGCAATGAATATGGACTTGAATTTGGCTGAGATGGCTAGATGGCATCACCGATGCAATGAATATGGACTTGAATATGGCTGAGATGGCTAGATAGCATCACCGATGCAATGAATATGGACTTGAATGTGGATGAGATGGCTAGATAGCATCACCGATGCAATGAATATGGACTTGAATGTGGATGAGATGGCTAGATAGCATCACCGATGCAATGAATATGGACTTGAATATGGCTGAGATGGCAAGATGACATCACCGATGCAATGAATATGGACTTGAATTTGGCTGAGATGGCTAGATGGCATCAACGATGCAATGAACATGGACTTGAATATGGCTGAGATGGCTAGATGGCATCACCGATGCAATGAATATGGACTTGAATATGGCTGAGATGGCTAGATGGCATCACCGATGCAATGAATATGGACTTGAATATGGCTGAGATGGCTAGATAGCATCACCGATGCAATGAATATGGACTTGAATGTGGATGAGATGGCTAGATAGCATCACCGATGCAATGAATATGGACTTGAATATGGCTGAGATGGCTAGAGAGCATCACTGATGCAATGAATATGGACTTGAATATGGCTGAGACGGCTAGATAGCATCACCGATGCAATGAATATGGACTTGAATATGGCTGAGATGGCAAGATAGCATCACCGATGCAATGAATATGGACTTGAATATGGATGAGATGGCTAGATAGCATCACCGATGCAATGAATATGGACTAGAATATGGATGAGATGGCAAGATAGCATCACCGATGCAATGAATATGGACTTGAACATGGCTGAGATAGCTAGATAGCATCACAGATGCAATGAATATGGACTTGAATATGGATGAGATGGCTAGATAGCATCACCGATGCAATGAATATGGACTTGAATATGGCTGAGATGGCTAGATAGCATCACCGATGCAATGAATATGGACTTGAATATGGCTGAGATGGCTAGATGGCATCACCGATGCAATGAATATGGACTTGAATATGGCTGAGATGGCTAGATGGCATCACCGATGCAATGAATATGGACTTGAATATGGCTGAGATGGCTAGATGGCATCACCAATGAAATGAATATGGACTTGAATATGGCTGAGATGGCTAGATAGCATCACCGATGCAATGAATGGACTTGAATGTGGATGAGATGGCTAGATAGCATCACCGATGCAATGAATATGGACTTGAATATGGCTGAGATGGCTAGATGGCATCACCGATGCAATGAATATGGACTTGAATATGGCTGAGACGGGTAGATAGCATCACCGATGCAATGAATATGGACTTGAATATGGCTGAGATGGCAAGATAGCATCACCGATGCAATGAATATGGACTTGAATATGGATGAGATGGCTAGATAGCATCACCGATGCAATGAATATGGACTTGAATATGGCTGAGATGGCTAGATAGCATCACCGATGCAATGAATATGGACTTGAATGTGGATGAGATGGCTAGATAGCATCACCGATGCAATGAATATGGACTTGAATATGGCAGAGATGGCTAGATAGCATCACCGATGCAATGAATATGGACTTGAATATGGCTGAGATGGCTAGATGGCATCACCGATGCAATGAATATGGACTTGAATATGGCTGAGATGGCTAGATAGCATCACCGATGCAATGAATATGGACTTGAATGTGGATGAGATGGCTAGATGGCATCACCGATGCAATGAATATGGACTTGAATATGGCTGAGATGGCTAGATAGCATCACCGATGCAATGAATATGGACTTGAATATGGATGAGATGGCTAGATAGCATCACCGATGCAATGAATATGGACTTGAATATGGCTGAGACGGCTAGATAGCATCACCGATGCAATGAATATGGACTTGAGTATGGATGAGATGGCAAGATGGCATCACCGATGCAATGAATATGGACTTGAATATGGATGAGATGGCTAGATAGCATCACCGATGCAATGAATATGGACTAGAATATGGATGAGATGGCAAGATAGCATCACCGATGCAATGAATATGGACTTGAATATGGCTGAGATAGCTAGATAGCATCACCGATGCAATGAATATGGACTTGAATATGGCTGAGATGGCTAGATAGCATCACCGATGCAATGAATATGGACTTGAATATGGCTGAGATGGCTAGATAGCATCACCAATGCAATGAATATGGACTTGAATATGGCTGAGATGGCTAGATGGCATCTCCGATGCAATGAATATGGACTTGAATATGGCTGAGATGGCTAGATGGCATCACCGATGCAATGAATGGACTTGAATGTGGATGAGATGGCTAGATAGCATCACCGATGCAATGAATATGGACTTGAATATGGCTGAGATGACTAGATGGCATCACCGATGCAATGAATATGGACTTGAATATGGCTGAGACGGGTAGATAGCATCACCGATGCAATGAATATGGACTTGAATATGGCTGAGATGGCAAGATAGCATCACCGATGCAATGAATATGGACTTGAATATGGCTGAGATAGCTAGATAGCATCACCGATGCAATGAATATGGACTTGAATATGGCTGAGATGGCTAGATAGCATCACCGATGCAATGAATATGGACTTGAATTTCGATGAGATGGCTAGATGGCATCACCGATGCAATGAATATGGACTTGAATATGGCTGAGATGGCTAGATAGCATCACTGATGCAATGAATATGGACTTGAATATGGCTGAGACGGCTAGATAGCATCACCGATGCAATGAATATGGACTTGAGTATGGATGAGATGGCAAGATAGCATCACCGATGCAATGAATATGGACTTGAATATGGATGAGATGGCTAGATAGCATCACCGATGCAATGAATATGGACTTGAATATGGATGAGATGGCAAGATAGCATCACCGATGCAATGAATATGGACTTGAATATGGCTGAGATGGCTAGATGGCATCACCGATGCAATGAATATGGACTTGAATATGGATGAGATGGCTAGATGGCATCACCGATGCAATGAATATGGACTTGAATATGGCTGAGACGGCTAGATAGCATCACCGATGCAATGAATATGGACTAGAATATGGATGAGATGGCAAGATAGCATCACCGATGCAATGAATATGGACTTGAATATGGATGAGATGGCTAGATAGCTGAACCGATGCAATGAATATGGACTTGAATATGGCTGAGATGGCTAGATAGCATCACCGATGCAATGAATATGGACTTGAATGTGGATGAGATGGCTAGATAGCATCACCGATGCAATGAATATGGACTAGAATATGGATGGGATGGCAAGATAGCATCACTGATGCAATGAATATGGACTTGAATATGGCTGACATAGCTAGATAGCATCACCGATGCAATGAATATGGACTTGAATATGGCTGAGATGGCTAGATGGCATCACCGATGCAATGAATATGGACTTGAATATGGCTGAGATGGCAAGATAGCATCACCGATGCAATGAATATGGACTTGAATATGGCTGAGATGGCTAGATAGCATCACCGATGCAATGAATATGGACTTGAATATGGCTGAGATGGCTAGATAGCATCACCGATGCAATGAATATGGACTTGAATTTCGATGAGATGGCTAGATGGCATCACCGATGCAATGAATATGGACTTGAATATGGCTGAGATGGCTAGATAGCATCACCGATGCAATGAATATGGACTTGAATATGGCTGAGATGGCTAGATAGCATCACCGATGCAATGAATATGGACTTGAATATGGCTGAGATGGCTAGATGGCATCTCCGATGCAATGAATATGGACTTGAATATGGCTGAGATGGCTAGATGGCATCACCGATGCAATGAATGGACTTGAATGTGGATGAGATGGCTAGATAGCATCACCGATGCAATGAATATGGACTTGAATATGGCTGAGATGGCTAGATGGCATCACCGATGCAATGAATATGGACTTGAATATGGCTGAGACGGGTAGATAGCATCACCGATGCAATGAATATGGACTTGAATATGGCTGAGATGGCAAGATAGCATCACCGATGCAATGAATATGGACTTGAATATGGCTGAGATGGCTAGATAGCATCACCGATGCAATGAATATGGACTTGAATATGGCTGAGATGGCTAGATAGCATCACCGATGCAATGAATATGGACTTGAATTTCGATGAGATGGCTAGATGGCATCACCGATGCAATGAATATGGACTTGAATATGGCTGAGATGGCTAGATAGCATCACTGATGCAATGAATATGGACTTGAATATGGCTGAGACGGCTAGATAGCATCACCGAAGCAATGAATATGGACTTGAGTATGGATGAGATGGCAAGATAGCATCACCGATGCAATGAATATGGACTTGAATATGGATGAGATGGCTAGATAGCATCACCGATGCAATGAATATGGACTAGAATATGGATGAGATGGCAAGATAGCATCACCGATGCAATGAATGGACTTGAATGTGGATGAGATGGCTAGATAGCATCACCGATGCAATGAATATGGACTTGAATATGGCTGAGATGGCTAGATGGCATCACCGATGCAATGAATATGGACTTGAATATGGCTGAGACGGGTAGATAGCATCACCGATGCAATGAATATGGACTTGAATATGGCTGAGATGGCAAGATAGCATCACCGATGCAATGAATATGGACTTGAATATGGCTGAGATGGCTAGATAGCATCACCGATGCAATGAATATGGACTTGAATATGGCTGAGATGGCTAGATAGCATCACCGATGCAATGAATATGGACTTGAATTTCGATGAGATGGCTAGATGGCATCACCGATGCAATGAATATGGACTTGAATATGGCTGAGATGGCTAGATAGCATCACTGATGCAATGAATATGGACTTGAATATGGCTGAGACGGCTAGATAGCATCACCGAAGCAATGAATATGGACTTGAGTATGGATGAGATGGCAAGATAGCATCACCGATGCAATGAATATGGACTTGAATATGGATGAGATGGCTAGATAGCATCACCGATGCAATGAATATGGACTAGAATATGGATGAGATGGCAAGATAGCATCACCGATGCAATGAATATGGACTTGAATATGGCTGAGATGGCTAGATGGCATCACCGATGCAATGAATATGGACTTGAATAAGGCTGAGATGGCTAGATGGCATCACCGATGCAATGAATATGGACTTGAATATGGCTGAGACGGCTAGATAGCATCACCGATGCAATGAATATGGACTTGAATATGGATGAGATGGCAAGATAGCATCACCGATGCAATGAATATGGACTTGAATATGGATGAGATGGCTAGATAGCTGAACCGATGCAATGAATATGGTCTTGAATATGGCTGAGATGGCTAGATAGCATCACTGATGCAATGAATATGGACTTGAATATGGATGAGATGGCTAGATAGCATCACCGATGCAATGAATATGGACTTGAATATGGCTGAGATGGCTAGATGGCATCACCGATGTAAGGAATATGGACTTGAATATGGCTGAGATGGCTAGATAGCATCACCGATGCAATGAATATGGACTTGAATGTGGATGAGATGGCTAGATAGCATCACCGATGCAATGAATATGGACTTGAATATGGCTGAGATGGCTAGATAGCATCACAGATGCAATGAATATGGCCTTGAATATGGCTGAGACGGCTAGATAGCATCACAGATGCAATGAATATGGACTTGAATATGGATGAGATGGCTAGATAGCATCACCGAAGCAATGAATATGGACTTGAATATGGCTGAGATGGCTAGATAGCATCACAGATGCAATGAATATGGACTTGAATATGGATGAGATGGCTAGATATCATCACCGATGCAATGAATATGGACTAGAATATGGATGAGATGGCAAGATAGCATCACCGATGCAATGAATATGGACTTGAATATGGCTGAGATGGATAGATAGCATCACTGATGCAATGAATATGGACTTGAATATGGCTGAGATGGCTAGATGGCATCACCGATGCAATGAATATGGACTTGAATATGGCTGAGATGGCTAGATAGCATCACCGATGCAATGAATATGGACTTGAATGTGGATGAGATGGCTAGATAGCATCACCGATGCAATGAATATGGACTTGAATATGGCTGAGATGGCTAGATAGCATCACTGATGCAATGAATATGGACTTGAATATGGCTGAGATGGCAAGATGACATCACCGATGCAATGAATATGGACTTGAATATGGCTGACATAGCTAGATAGCATCACTGATGCAATGAATATGGACTTGAATATGGATGAGATGGCTAGATAGCATCACCGATGCAATGAATATGGACTTGAATATGGCTGAGATGGCTAGATGGCATCACCGATGTAAGGAATATGGACTTGAATATGGCTGAGATGGCTAGATAGCATCACCGATGCAATGAATATGGACTTGAATGTGGATGAGATGGCTAGATAGCATCACCGATGCAATGAATATGGACTTGAATATGGCTGAGATGGCTAGATAGCATCACAGATGCAATGAATATGGCCTTGAATATGGCTGAGACGGCTAGATAGCATCACAGATGCAATGAATATGGACTTGAATATGGATGAGATGGCTAGATAGCATCACCGAAGCAATGAATATGGACTTGAATATGGCTGAGATGGCTAGATAGCATCACAGATGCAATGAATATGGACTTGAATATGGATGAGATGGCTAGATAGCATCACCGATGCAATGAATATGGACTAGAATATGGATGAGATGGCAAGATAGCATCACCGATGCAATGAATATGGACTTGAATATGGCTGAGATGGATAGATAGCATCACTGATGCAATGAATATGGACTTGAATATGGCTGAGATGGCTAGATGGCATCACCGATGCAATGAATATGGACTTGAATATGGCTGAGATGGCTAGATAGCATCACCGATGCAATGAATATGGACTTGAATGTGGATGAGATGGCTAGATAGCATCACCGATGCAATGAATATGGACTTGAATATGGCTGAGATGGCTAGATAGCATCACTGATGCAATGAATATGGACTTGAATATGGCTGAGATGGCAAGATGACATCACCGATGCAATGAATATGGACTTGAATTTGGCTGAGATGGCTAGATGGCATCACCGATGCAATGAATATGGACTTGAATATGGCTGAGATGGCTAGATAGCATCACCGATGCAATGAATATGGACTTGAATGTGGATGAGATGGCTAGATAGCATCACCGATGCAATGAATATGGACTTGAATGTGGATGAGATGGCTAGATAGCATCACCGATGCAATGAATATGGACTTGAATATGGCTGAGATGGCAAGATGACATCACCGATGCAATGAATATGGACTTGAATTTGGCTGAGATGGCTAGATGGCATCAACGATGCAATGAACATGGACTTGAATATGGCTGAGATGGCTAGATGGCATCACCGATGCAATGAATATGGACTTGAATATGGCTGAGATGGCTAGATGGCATCACCGATGCAATGAATATGGACTTGAATATGGCTGAGATGGCTAGATAGCATCACCGATGCAATGAATATGGACTTGAATGTGGATGAGATGGCTAGATAGCATCACCGATGCAATGAATATGGACTTGAATATGGCTGAGATGGCTAGAGAGCATCACTGATGCAATGAATATGGACTTGAATATGGCTGAGACGGCTAGATAGCATCACCGATGCAATGAATATGGACTTGAATATGGCTGAGATGGCAAGATAGCATCACCGATGCAATGAATATGGACTTGAATATGGATGAGATGGCTAGATAGCATCACCGATGCAATGAATATGGACTAGAATATGGATGAGATGGCAAGATAGCATCACCGATGCAATGAATATGGACTTGAACATGGCTGAGATAGCTAGATAGCATCACAGATGCAATGAATATGGACTTGAATATGGATGAGATGGCTAGATAGCATCACCGATGCAATGAATATGGACTTGAATATGGCTGAGATGGCTAGATAGCATCACCGATGCAATGAATATGGACTTGAATATGGCTGAGATGGCTAGATGGCATCACCGATGCAATGAATATGGACTTGAATATGGCTGAGATGGCTAGATGGCATCACCGATGCAATGAATATGGACTTGAATATGGCTGAGATGGCTAGATGGCATCACCGATGAAATGAATATGGACTTGAATATGGCTGAGATGGCTAGATAGCATCACCGATGCAATGAATGGACTTGAATGTGGATGAGATGGCTAGATAGCATCACCGATGCAATGAATATGGACTTGAATATGGCTGAGATGGCTAGATGGCATCACCGATGCAATGAATATGGACTTGAATATGGCTGAGACGGGTAGATAGCATCACCGATGCAATGAATATGGACTTGAATATGGCTGAGATGGCAAGATAGCATCACCGATGCAATGAATATGGACTTGAATATGGATGAGATGGCTAGATAGCATCACCGATGCAATGAATATGGACTTGAATATGGCTGAGATGGCTAGATAGCATCACCGATGCAATGAATATGGACTTGAATGTGGATGAGATGGCTAGATAGCATCACCGATGCAATGAATATGGACTTGAATATGGCAGAGATGGCTAGATAGCATCACCGATGCAATGAATATGGACTTGAATATGGCTGAGATGGCTAGATGGCATCACCGATGCAATGAATATGGACTTGAATATGGCTGAGATGGCTAGATAGCATCACCGATGCAATGAATATGGACTTGAATGTGGATGAGATGGCTAGATGGCATCACCGATGCAATGAATATGGACTTGAATATGGCTGAGATGGCTAGATAGCATCACCGATGCAATGAATATGGACTTGAATATGGATGAGATGGCTAGATAGCATCACCGATGCAATGAATATGGACTTGAATATGGCTGAGACGGCTAGATAGCATCACCGATGCAATGAATATGGACTTGAGTATGGATGAGATGGCAAGATGGCATCACCGATGCAATGAATATGGACTTGAATATGGATGAGATGGCTAGATAGCATCACCGATGCAATGAATATGGACTAGAATATGGATGAGATGGCAAGATAGCATCACCGATGCAATGAATATGGACTTGAATATGGCTGAGATAGCTAGATAGCATCACCGATGCAATGAATATGGACTTGAATATGGCTGAGATGGCTAGATAGCATCACCGATGCAATGAATATGGACTTGAATATGGCTGAGATGGCTAGATAGCATCACCAATGCAATGAATATGGACTTGAATATGGCTGAGATGGCTAGATGGAATCTCCGATGCAATGAATATGGACTTGAATATGGCTGAGATGGCTAGATGGCATCACCGATGCAATGAATGGACTTGAATGTGGATGAGATGGCTAGATAGCATCACCGATGCAATGAATATGGACTTGAATATGGCTGAGATGACTAGATGGCATCACCGATGCAATGAATATGGACTTGAGTATGGATGAGATGGCAAGATAGCATCACCGATGCAATGAATATGGACTTGAATATGGATGAGATGGCAAGACAGCATCACTGATGCAATGAATATGGACTTGAATATGGATGAGATGGCTAGATAGCTGAACCGATGCAATGAATATGGACTTGAATATGGCTGAGATGGCTAGATAGCATCACCGATGCAATGAATATGGACTTGAATGTGGATGAGATGGCTAGATAGCATCACCGATGCAATGAATATGGACTAGAATATGGATGGGATGGCAAGATAGCATCACTGATGCAATGAATATGGACTTGAATATGGCTGACATAGCTAGATAGCATCACTGATGCAATGAATATGGACTTGAATATGGCAGAGATGGCTAGATAGCATCACCGATGCAATGAATATGGACTTGAATATGGCTGAGATGGCTAGATAGCATCACCGATGCAATGAATATGGACTTGAATATGGCTGAGATGGCTAGATAGCATCACCGATGCAATGAATATGGACTTGAATTTCGATGAGATGGCTAGATGGCATCACCGATGCAATGAATATGGACTTGAATATGGCTGAGACGGCTAGATAGCATCACTGATGCAATGAATATGGACTTGAATATGGCTGAGACGGCTAGATAGCATCACCGATGCAATGAATATGGACTTGAGTATGGATGAGATGGCAAGATAGCATCACCGATGCAATGAATATGGACTTGAATATGGATGAGATGGCTAGATAGCATCACCAATGCAATGAATATGGACTAGAATATGGATGAGATGGCAAGATAGCATCACCGATGCAATGAATATGGACTTGAATATGGCTGAGATGGCTAGATGGCATCACCGATGCAATGAATATGGACTTGAATAAGGCTGAGATGGCTAGATGGCATCACCGATGCAATGAATATGGACTTGAATATGGCTGAGACGGCTAGATAGCATCACCGATGCAATGAATATGGACTTGAATATGGATGAGATGGCAAGACAGCATCACTGATGCAATGAATATGGACTTGAATATGGATGAGATGGCTTGATAGCGGAACCGATGCAATGAATATGGACTTGAATATGGCTGAGATGGCTAGATAGCATCACCGATGCAATGAATATGGACTTGAATGTGGATGAGATGGCTAGATAGCATCACCGATGCAATGAATATGGACTAGAATATGGATGGGATGGCAAGATAGCATCACTGATGCAATGAATATGGACTTGAATATGGCTGACATAGCTAGATAGCATCACTGATGCAATGAATATGGACTTGAATATGGATGAGATGGCTAGATAGCATCACCGATGCAATGAATATGGACTTGAATATGGCTGAGATGGCTAGATAGCATCACTGATGCAATGAATATGGACTTGAATATGGCTGAGATGGCTAGATAGCATCACCGATGCAATGAATATGGACTAGAATATGGATGAGATGGCTAGATGGCATCACCGATGCAATGAATATGGACTTGAATATGGCTGAGATGGCTAGATAGCATCACCGATGCAATGAATATGGACTTGAATGTGGATGAGATGGCTAGATAGCATCACCGATGCAATGAATATGGACTTGAATATGGCAGAGATGGCTAGATAGCATCACCGATGCAATGAATATGGACTTGAATATGGCTGAGATGGCTAGATGGCATCACCGATGCAATGAATATGGACTTGAATATGGCTGAGATGGCTAGATAGCATCACCGATGCAATGAATATGGACTTGATTGTGGATGAGATGGCTAGATGGCATCACCGATGCAATGAATATGGACTTGAATATGGCTGAGATGGCTAGATAGCATCACCGATGCAATGAATATGGACTTGAATATGGATGAGATGGCTAGATAGCATCACCGATGCAATGAATATGGACTTGAATATGGCTGAGATGGCTAGATGGCATCACCGATGCAATGAATATGGACTTGAATTTGGCTGAGATGGCTAGATGGCATCAACGATGCAATGAACATGGACTTGAATATGGCTGAGATGGCTAGATGGCATCACCGATGCAATGAATATGGACTTGAATATGGCTGAGATGGCTAGATGGCATCACCGATGCAATGAATATGGACTTGAATATGGCTGAGATGGCTAGATAGCATCACCGATGCAATCAATATGGACTTGAATGTGGATGAGATGGCTAGATAGCATCACCGATGCAATGAATATGGACTTGAATATGGCTGAGATGGCTAGAGAGCATCACTGATGCAATGAATATGGACTTGAATATGGCTGAGACGGCTAGATAGCATCACCGATGCAATGAATATGGACTTGAATATGGCTGAGATGGCAAGATAGCATCACCGATGCAATGAATATGGACTTGAATATGGATGAGATGGCTAGATAGCATCACCGATGCAATGAATATGGACTTGAATATGGCTGAGATGGCTAGATAGCATCACCGATGCAATGAATATGGACTTGAATATGGCTGAGATGGCTAGATGGCATCACCGATGCAATGAATATGGACTTGAATATGGCTGAGATGGCTAGATGGCATCACCGATGCAATGAATATGGACTTGAATATGGCTGAGATGGCTAGATGGCATCACCGATGCAATGAATATGGACTTGAATATGGCTGAGATGGCTAGATAGCATCACCGATGCAATGAATGGACTTGAATGTGGCTGAGATGGCAAGATAGCATCACCGATGCAATGAATATGGACTTGAATATGGATGAGATGGCTAGATAGCATCACCGATGCAATGAATATGGACTTGAATATGGCTGAGATGGCTAGATAGCATCACCGATGCAATGAATATGGACTTGAATGTGGATGAGATGGCTAGATAGCATCACCGATGCAATGAATATGGACTAGAATATGGATGGGATGGCAAGATAGCATCACTGATGCAATGAATATGGACTTGAATATGGCTGACATAGCTAGATAGCATCACCGATGCAATGAATATGGACTTGAATATGGATGAGATGGCTAGATAGCATCACCGATGCAATGAATATGGACTTGAATATGGCTGAGATGGCTAGATAGCATCACCGATGGAATGAATATGGACTTGAATTTGGCTGAGATGGCTAGATGGCATCAAGGATGCAATGAACATGGACTTGAATATGGCTGAGATGGCTAGATGGCATCACCGATGCAATGAATATGGACTTGAATATGGCTGAGATGGCTAGATGGCATCACCGATGCAATGAATATGGACTTGAATATGGCTGAGATGGCTAGATAGCATCACGGATGCAATGAATATGGACTTGAATATGGCTGAGATGGCTAGATAGCATCACCGATGGAATGAATATGGACTTGAATTTGGCTGAGATGGCTAGATGGCATCAACGATGCAATGAACATGGACTTGAATATGGCTGAGATGGCTAGATGGCATCACCGATGCAATGAATATGGACTTGAATATGGCTGAGATGGCTAGATGGCATCACCGATGCAATGAATATGGACTTGAATATGGCTGAGATGGCTAGATAGCATCACCGATGCA
Organism: Heloderma suspectum; assembly: GCF_057233095.1. NCBI lineage: Eukaryota > Metazoa > Chordata > Lepidosauria > Squamata > Helodermatidae > Heloderma > Heloderma suspectum. The sequence continues at coordinate 54,442,171 of NC_139475.1, forward strand.
ATGAATATGGACTTGAATGTGGATGAGATGGCTAGATAGCATCACCGATGCAATGAATATGGACTTGAATATGGCTGAGATGGCTAGATAGCATCACAGATGCAATGAATATGGACTTGAATATGGCTGAGACGGCTAGATAGCATCACAGATGCAATGAATATGGACTTGAATATGGATGAGATGGCTAGATAGCATCACCGAAGCAATGAATATGGACTTGAATATGGCTGAGATGGCTAGATAGCATCACTGATGCAATGAATATTAACTTGAATATGGCTGAGACGGCTAGATAGCATCACCGATGCAATGAATATGGACTTGAATATGGCTGAGATGGCAAGATAGCATCAACGATGCAATGAATATGGACTTGAATATGGATGAGATGGCTAGATAGCATCACCGATGCAATGAATATGGACTAGAATATGGATGAGATGGCAAGATAGCATCACCGATGCAATGAATATGGACTTGAATATGGATGAGATGGCAAGATAGCATCACTGATGCAATGAATATGGACTTGAATATGGATGAGATGGCTAGATAGCATCACCGATGCAATGAATATGGACTTGAATATGGCTGAGATGGCTAGATGGCATCACCGATGCAATGAATATGGACTTGAATATGGCTGAGATGGCTAGATGGCATCACCGATGCAATGAATATGGACTTGAATATGGCTGAGATGGCTAGATGGCATCACCGATGCAATGAATATGGACTTGAATATGGCTGAGATGGCAAGATAGCATCACCGATGCAATGAATATGGACTTGAATATGGCTGAGATGGCTAGATAGCATCACCGATGCAATGAATATGGACTTGAATATGGCTGAGATGGCTAGATAGCATCACCGATGCAATGAATATGGACTTGAATTTCGATGAGATGGCTAGATGGCATCACCGATGCAATGAATATGGACTTGAATATGGCTGAGATGGCAAGATAGCATCACCGATGCAATGAATATGGACTTGAATATCGCTGAGATGGCTAGATAGCATCACCGATGCAATGAATATGGACTTGAATATGGCTGAGATGGCTAGATGGCATCTCCGATGCAATGAATATGGACTTGAATATGGCTGAGATGGCTAGATGGCATCACCGATGCAATGAATGGACTTGAATGTGGATGAGATGGCTAGATAGCATCACCGATGCAATGAATATGGACTTGAATATGGCTGAGATGGCTAGATGGCATCACCGATGCAATGAATATGGACTTGAATATGGCTGAGACGGGTAGATAGCATCACCGATGCAATGAATATGGACTTGAATATGGCTGAGACGGCTAGATAGCATCACCGATGCAATGAATATGGACTTGAGTATGGATGAGATGGCAAGATAGCATCACCGATGCAATGAATATGGACTTGAATATGGATGAGATGGCTAGATAGCATCACCGATGCAATGAATATGGACTTGAATATGGATGAGATGGCAAGATAGCATCACCGATGCAATGAATATGGACTTGAATATGGCTGAGATGGCTAGATGGCATCACCGATGCAATGAATATGGACTTGAATATGGATGAGATGGCTAGATGGCATCACCGATGCAATGAATATGGACTTGAATATGGCTGAGACGGCTAGATAGCATCACCGATGCAATGAATATGGACTAGAATATGGATGAGATGGCAAGATAGCATCACCGATGCAATGAATATGGACTTGAATATGGATGAGATGGCTAGATAGCTGAACCGATGCAATGAATATGGACTTGAATATGGCTGAGATGGCTAGATAGCATCACCGATGCAATGAATATGGACTTGAATGTGGATGAGATGGCTAGATAGCATCACCGATGCAATGAATATGGACTAGAATATGGATGGGATGGCAAGATAGCATCACTGATGCAATGAATATGGACTTGAATATGGCTGACATAGCTAGATAGCATCACCGATGCAATGAATATGGACTTGAATATGGCTGAGATGGCTAGATGGCATCACCGATGCAATGAATATGGACTTGAATATGGCTGAGATGGCAAGATAGCATCACCGATGCAATGAATATGGACTTGAATATGGCTGAGATGGCTAGATAGCATCACCGATGCAATGAATATGGACTTGAATATGGCTGAGATGGCTAGATAGCATCACCGATGCAATGAATATGGACTTGAATTTCGATGAGATGGCTAGATGGCATCACCGATGCAATGAATATGGACTTGAATATGGCTGAGATGGCTAGATAGCATCACCGATGCAATGAATATGGACTTGAATATGGCTGAGATGGCTAGATAGCATCACCGATGCAATGAATATGGACTTGAATATGGCTGAGATGGCTAGATGGCATCTCCGATGCAATGAATATGGACTTGAATATGGCTGAGATGGCTAGATGGCATCACCGATGCAATGAATGGACTTGAATGTGGATGAGATGGCTAGATAGCATCACCGATGCAATGAATATGGACTTGAATATGGCTGAGATGGCTAGATGGCATCACCGATGCAATGAATATGGACTTGAATATGGCTGAGACGGGTAGATAGCATCACCGATGCAATGAATATGGACTTGAATATGGCTGAGATGGCAAGATAGCATCACCGATGCAATGAATATGGACTTGAATATGGCTGAGATGGCTAGATAGCATCACCGATGCAATGAATATGGACTTGAATATGGCTGAGATGGCTAGATAGCATCACCGATGCAATGAATATGGACTTGAATTTCGATGAGATGGCTAGATGGCATCACCGATGCAATGAATATGGACTTGAATATGGCTGAGATGGCTAGATAGCATCACTGATGCAATGAATATGGACTTGAATATGGCTGAGACGGCTAGATAGCATCACCGAAGCAATGAATATGGACTTGAGTATGGATGAGATGGCAAGATAGCATCACCGATGCAATGAATATGGACTTGAATATGGATGAGATGGCTAGATAGCATCACCGATGCAATGAATATGGACTAGAATATGGATGAGATGGCAAGATAGCATCACCGATGCAATGAATGGACTTGAATGTGGATGAGATGGCTAGATAGCATCACCGATGCAATGAATATGGACTTGAATATGGCTGAGATGGCTAGATGGCATCACCGATGCAATGAATATGGACTTGAATATGGCTGAGACGGGTAGATAGCATCACCGATGCAATGAATATGGACTTGAATATGGCTGAGATGGCAAGATAGCATCACCGATGCAATGAATATGGACTTGAATATGGCTGAGATGGCTAGATAGCATCACCGATGCAATGAATATGGACTTGAATATGGCTGAGATGGCTAGATAGCATCACCGATGCAATGAATATGGACTTGAATTTCGATGAGATGGCTAGATGGCATCACCGATGCAATGAATATGGACTTGAATATGGCTGAGATGGCTAGATAGCATCACTGATGCAATGAATATGGACTTGAATATGGCTGAGACGGCTAGATAGCATCACCGAAGCAATGAATATGGACTTGAGTATGGATGAGATGGCAAGATAGCATCACCGATGCAATGAATATGGACTTGAATATGGATGAGATGGCTAGATAGCATCACCGATGCAATGAATATGGACTAGAATATGGATGAGATGGCAAGATAGCATCACCGATGCAATGAATATGGACTTGAATATGGCTGAGATGGCTAGATGGCATCACCGATGCAATGAATATGGACTTGAATAAGGCTGAGATGGCTAGATGGCATCACCGATGCAATGAATATGGACTTGAATATGGCTGAGACGGCTAGATAGCATCACCGATGCAATGAATATGGACTTGAATATGGATGAGATGGCAAGATAGCATCACCGATGCAATGAATATGGACTTGAATATGGATGAGATGGCTAGATAGCTGAACCGATGCAATGAATATGGTCTTGAATATGGCTGAGATGGCTAGATAGCATCACTGATGCAATGAATATGGACTTGAATATGGATGAGATGGCTAGATAGCATCACCGATGCAATGAATATGGACTTGAATATGGCTGAGATGGCTAGATGGCATCACCGATGTAAGGAATATGGACTTGAATATGGCTGAGATGGCTAGATAGCATCACCGATGCAATGAATATGGACTTGAATGTGGATGAGATGGCTAGATAGCATCACCGATGCAATGAATATGGACTTGAATATGGCTGAGATGGCTAGATAGCATCACAGATGCAATGAATATGGCCTTGAATATGGCTGAGACGGCTAGATAGCATCACAGATGCAATGAATATGGACTTGAATATGGATGAGATGGCTAGATAGCATCACCGAAGCAATGAATATGGACTTGAATATGGCTGAGATGGCTAGATAGCATCACAGATGCAATGAATATGGACTTGAATATGGATGAGATGGCTAGATATCATCACCGATGCAATGAATATGGACTAGAATATGGATGAGATGGCAAGATAGCATCACCGATGCAATGAATATGGACTTGAATATGGCTGAGATGGATAGATAGCATCACTGATGCAATGAATATGGACTTGAATATGGCTGAGATGGCTAGATGGCATCACCGATGCAATGAATATGGACTTGAATATGGCTGAGATGGCTAGATAGCATCACCGATGCAATGAATATGGACTTGAATGTGGATGAGATGGCTAGATAGCATCACCGATGCAATGAATATGGACTTGAATATGGCTGAGATGGCTAGATAGCATCACTGATGCAATGAATATGGACTTGAATATGGCTGAGATGGCAAGATGACATCACCGATGCAATGAATATGGACTTGAATATGGCTGACATAGCTAGATAGCATCACTGATGCAATGAATATGGACTTGAATATGGATGAGATGGCTAGATAGCATCACCGATGCAATGAATATGGACTTGAATATGGCTGAGATGGCTAGATGGCATCACCGATGTAAGGAATATGGACTTGAATATGGCTGAGATGGCTAGATAGCATCACCGATGCAATGAATATGGACTTGAATGTGGATGAGATGGCTAGATAGCATCACCGATGCAATGAATATGGACTTGAATATGGCTGAGATGGCTAGATAGCATCACAGATGCAATGAATATGGCCTTGAATATGGCTGAGACGGCTAGATAGCATCACAGATGCAATGAATATGGACTTGAATATGGATGAGATGGCTAGATAGCATCACCGAAGCAATGAATATGGACTTGAATATGGCTGAGATGGCTAGATAGCATCACAGATGCAATGAATATGGACTTGAATATGGATGAGATGGCTAGATAGCATCACCGATGCAATGAATATGGACTAGAATATGGATGAGATGGCAAGATAGCATCACCGATGCAATGAATATGGACTTGAATATGGCTGAGATGGATAGATAGCATCACTGATGCAATGAATATGGACTTGAATATGGCTGAGATGGCTAGATGGCATCACCGATGCAATGAATATGGACTTGAATATGGCTGAGATGGCTAGATAGCATCACCGATGCAATGAATATGGACTTGAATGTGGATGAGATGGCTAGATAGCATCACCGATGCAATGAATATGGACTTGAATATGGCTGAGATGGCTAGATAGCATCACTGATGCAATGAATATGGACTTGAATATGGCTGAGATGGCAAGATGACATCACCGATGCAATGAATATGGACTTGAATTTGGCTGAGATGGCTAGATGGCATCACCGATGCAATGAATATGGACTTGAATATGGCTGAGATGGCTAGATAGCATCACCGATGCAATGAATATGGACTTGAATGTGGATGAGATGGCTAGATAGCATCACCGATGCAATGAATATGGACTTGAATGTGGATGAGATGGCTAGATAGCATCACCGATGCAATGAATATGGACTTGAATATGGCTGAGATGGCAAGATGACATCACCGATGCAATGAATATGGACTTGAATTTGGCTGAGATGGCTAGATGGCATCAACGATGCAATGAACATGGACTTGAATATGGCTGAGATGGCTAGATGGCATCACCGATGCAATGAATATGGACTTGAATATGGCTGAGATGGCTAGATGGCATCACCGATGCAATGAATATGGACTTGAATATGGCTGAGATGGCTAGATAGCATCACCGATGCAATGAATATGGACTTGAATGTGGATGAGATGGCTAGATAGCATCACCGATGCAATGAATATGGACTTGAATATGGCTGAGATGGCTAGAGAGCATCACTGATGCAATGAATATGGACTTGAATATGGCTGAGACGGCTAGATAGCATCACCGATGCAATGAATATGGACTTGAATATGGCTGAGATGGCAAGATAGCATCACCGATGCAATGAATATGGACTTGAATATGGATGAGATGGCTAGATAGCATCACCGATGCAATGAATATGGACTAGAATATGGATGAGATGGCAAGATAGCATCACCGATGCAATGAATATGGACTTGAACATGGCTGAGATAGCTAGATAGCATCACAGATGCAATGAATATGGACTTGAATATGGATGAGATGGCTAGATAGCATCACCGATGCAATGAATATGGACTTGAATATGGCTGAGATGGCTAGATAGCATCACCGATGCAATGAATATGGACTTGAATATGGCTGAGATGGCTAGATGGCATCACCGATGCAATGAATATGGACTTGAATATGGCTGAGATGGCTAGATGGCATCACCGATGCAATGAATATGGACTTGAATATGGCTGAGATGGCTAGATGGCATCACCGATGAAATGAATATGGACTTGAATATGGCTGAGATGGCTAGATAGCATCACCGATGCAATGAATGGACTTGAATGTGGATGAGATGGCTAGATAGCATCACCGATGCAATGAATATGGACTTGAATATGGCTGAGATGGCTAGATGGCATCACCGATGCAATGAATATGGACTTGAATATGGCTGAGACGGGTAGATAGCATCACCGATGCAATGAATATGGACTTGAATATGGCTGAGATGGCAAGATAGCATCACCGATGCAATGAATATGGACTTGAATATGGATGAGATGGCTAGATAGCATCACCGATGCAATGAATATGGACTTGAATATGGCTGAGATGGCTAGATAGCATCACCGATGCAATGAATATGGACTTGAATGTGGATGAGATGGCTAGATAGCATCACCGATGCAATGAATATGGACTTGAATATGGCAGAGATGGCTAGATAGCATCACCGATGCAATGAATATGGACTTGAATATGGCTGAGATGGCTAGATGGCATCACCGATGCAATGAATATGGACTTGAATATGGCTGAGATGGCTAGATAGCATCACCGATGCAATGAATATGGACTTGAATGTGGATGAGATGGCTAGATGGCATCACCGATGCAATGAATATGGACTTGAATATGGCTGAGATGGCTAGATAGCATCACCGATGCAATGAATATGGACTTGAATATGGATGAGATGGCTAGATAGCATCACCGATGCAATGAATATGGACTTGAATATGGCTGAGACGGCTAGATAGCATCACCGATGCAATGAATATGGACTTGAGTATGGATGAGATGGCAAGATGGCATCACCGATGCAATGAATATGGACTTGAATATGGATGAGATGGCTAGATAGCATCACCGATGCAATGAATATGGACTAGAATATGGATGAGATGGCAAGATAGCATCACCGATGCAATGAATATGGACTTGAATATGGCTGAGATAGCTAGATAGCATCACCGATGCAATGAATATGGACTTGAATATGGCTGAGATGGCTAGATAGCATCACCGATGCAATGAATATGGACTTGAATATGGCTGAGATGGCTAGATAGCATCACCAATGCAATGAATATGGACTTGAATATGGCTGAGATGGCTAGATGGAATCTCCGATGCAATGAATATGGACTTGAATATGGCTGAGATGGCTAGATGGCATCACCGATGCAATGAATGGACTTGAATGTGGATGAGATGGCTAGATAGCATCACCGATGCAATGAATATGGACTTGAATATGGCTGAGATGACTAGATGGCATCACCGATGCAATGAATATGGACTTGAGTATGGATGAGATGGCAAGATAGCATCACCGATGCAATGAATATGGACTTGAATATGGATGAGATGGCAAGACAGCATCACTGATGCAATGAATATGGACTTGAATATGGATGAGATGGCTAGATAGCTGAACCGATGCAATGAATATGGACTTGAATATGGCTGAGATGGCTAGATAGCATCACCGATGCAATGAATATGGACTTGAATGTGGATGAGATGGCTAGATAGCATCACCGATGCAATGAATATGGACTAGAATATGGATGGGATGGCAAGATAGCATCACTGATGCAATGAATATGGACTTGAATATGGCTGACATAGCTAGATAGCATCACTGATGCAATGAATATGGACTTGAATATGGCAGAGATGGCTAGATAGCATCACCGATGCAATGAATATGGACTTGAATATGGCTGAGATGGCTAGATAGCATCACCGATGCAATGAATATGGACTTGAATATGGCTGAGATGGCTAGATAGCATCACCGATGCAATGAATATGGACTTGAATTTCGATGAGATGGCTAGATGGCATCACCGATGCAATGAATATGGACTTGAATATGGCTGAGACGGCTAGATAGCATCACTGATGCAATGAATATGGACTTGAATATGGCTGAGACGGCTAGATAGCATCACCGATGCAATGAATATGGACTTGAGTATGGATGAGATGGCAAGATAGCATCACCGATGCAATGAATATGGACTTGAATATGGATGAGATGGCTAGATAGCATCACCAATGCAATGAATATGGACTAGAATATGGATGAGATGGCAAGATAGCATCACCGATGCAATGAATATGGACTTGAATATGGCTGAGATGGCTAGATGGCATCACCGATGCAATGAATATGGACTTGAATAAGGCTGAGATGGCTAGATGGCATCACCGATGCAATGAATATGGACTTGAATATGGCTGAGACGGCTAGATAGCATCACCGATGCAATGAATATGGACTTGAATATGGATGAGATGGCAAGACAGCATCACTGATGCAATGAATATGGACTTGAATATGGATGAGATGGCTTGATAGCGGAACCGATGCAATGAATATGGACTTGAATATGGCTGAGATGGCTAGATAGCATCACCGATGCAATGAATATGGACTTGAATGTGGATGAGATGGCTAGATAGCATCACCGATGCAATGAATATGGACTAGAATATGGATGGGATGGCAAGATAGCATCACTGATGCAATGAATATGGACTTGAATATGGCTGACATAGCTAGATAGCATCACTGATGCAATGAATATGGACTTGAATATGGATGAGATGGCTAGATAGCATCACCGATGCAATGAATATGGACTTGAATATGGCTGAGATGGCTAGATAGCATCACTGATGCAATGAATATGGACTTGAATATGGCTGAGATGGCTAGATAGCATCACCGATGCAATGAATATGGACTAGAATATGGATGAGATGGCTAGATGGCATCACCGATGCAATGAATATGGACTTGAATATGGCTGAGATGGCTAGATAGCATCACCGATGCAATGAATATGGACTTGAATGTGGATGAGATGGCTAGATAGCATCACCGATGCAATGAATATGGACTTGAATATGGCAGAGATGGCTAGATAGCATCACCGATGCAATGAATATGGACTTGAATATGGCTGAGATGGCTAGATGGCATCACCGATGCAATGAATATGGACTTGAATATGGCTGAGATGGCTAGATAGCATCACCGATGCAATGAATATGGACTTGATTGTGGATGAGATGGCTAGATGGCATCACCGATGCAATGAATATGGACTTGAATATGGCTGAGATGGCTAGATAGCATCACCGATGCAATGAATATGGACTTGAATATGGATGAGATGGCTAGATAGCATCACCGATGCAATGAATATGGACTTGAATATGGCTGAGATGGCTAGATGGCATCACCGATGCAATGAATATGGACTTGAATTTGGCTGAGATGGCTAGATGGCATCAACGATGCAATGAACATGGACTTGAATATGGCTGAGATGGCTAGATGGCATCACCGATGCAATGAATATGGACTTGAATATGGCTGAGATGGCTAGATGGCATCACCGATGCAATGAATATGGACTTGAATATGGCTGAGATGGCTAGATAGCATCACCGATGCAATCAATATGGACTTGAATGTGGATGAGATGGCTAGATAGCATCACCGATGCAATGAATATGGACTTGAATATGGCTGAGATGGCTAGAGAGCATCACTGATGCAATGAATATGGACTTGAATATGGCTGAGACGGCTAGATAGCATCACCGATGCAATGAATATGGACTTGAATATGGCTGAGATGGCAAGATAGCATCACCGATGCAATGAATATGGACTTGAATATGGATGAGATGGCTAGATAGCATCACCGATGCAATGAATATGGACTTGAATATGGCTGAGATGGCTAGATAGCATCACCGATGCAATGAATATGGACTTGAATATGGCTGAGATGGCTAGATGGCATCACCGATGCAATGAATATGGACTTGAATATGGCTGAGATGGCTAGATGGCATCACCGATGCAATGAATATGGACTTGAATATGGCTGAGATGGCTAGATGGCATCACCGATGCAATGAATATGGACTTGAATATGGCTGAGATGGCTAGATAGCATCACCGATGCAATGAATGGACTTGAATGTGGCTGAGATGGCAAGATAGCATCACCGATGCAATGAATATGGACTTGAATATGGATGAGATGGCTAGATAGCATCACCGATGCAATGAATATGGACTTGAATATGGCTGAGATGGCTAGATAGCATCACCGATGCAATGAATATGGACTTGAATGTGGATGAGATGGCTAGATAGCATCACCGATGCAATGAATATGGACTAGAATATGGATGGGATGGCAAGATAGCATCACTGATGCAATGAATATGGACTTGAATATGGCTGACATAGCTAGATAGCATCACCGATGCAATGAATATGGACTTGAATATGGATGAGATGGCTAGATAGCATCACCGATGCAATGAATATGGACTTGAATATGGCTGAGATGGCTAGATAGCATCACCGATGGAATGAATATGGACTTGAATTTGGCTGAGATGGCTAGATGGCATCAAGGATGCAATGAACATGGACTTGAATATGGCTGAGATGGCTAGATGGCATCACCGATGCAATGAATATGGACTTGAATATGGCTGAGATGGCTAGATGGCATCACCGATGCAATGAATATGGACTTGAATATGGCTGAGATGGCTAGATAGCATCACGGATGCAATGAATATGGACTTGAATATGGCTGAGATGGCTAGATAGCATCACCGATGGAATGAATATGGACTTGAATTTGGCTGAGATGGCTAGATGGCATCAACGATGCAATGAACATGGACTTGAATATGGCTGAGATGGCTAGATGGCATCACCGATGCAATGAATATGGACTTGAATATGGCTGAGATGGCTAGATGGCATCACCGATGCAATGAATATGGACTTGAATATGGCTGAGATGGCTAGATAGCATCACCGATGCAATGAATATGGACTTGAATGTGGATGAGATGGCTAGATAGCATCACCGATGCAATGAATATGGACTTGAATATGGCTGAGATGGCTAGATAGCATCACAGATGCAATGAATATGGACTTGAATATGGCTGAGACGGCTAGATAGCATCACAGATGCAATGAATATGGACTTGAATATGGATGAGATGGCTAGATAGCATCACCGAAGCAATGAATATGGACTTGAATATGGCTGAGATGGCTAGATAGCATCACTGATGCAATGAATATTAACTTGAATATGGCTGAGACGGCTAGATAGCATCACCGATGCAATGAATATGGACTTGAATATGGCTGAGATGGCAAGATAGCATCAACGATGCAATGAATATGGACTTGAATATGGATGAGATGGCTAGATAGCATCACCGATGCAATGAATATGGACTAGAATATGGATGAGATGGCAAGATAGCATCACCGATGCAATGAATATGGACTTGAATATGGATGAGATGGCAAGATAGCATCACTGATGCAATGAATATGGACTTGAATATGGATGAGATGGCTAGATAGCATCACCGATGCAATGAATATGGACTTGAATATGGCTGAGATGGCTAGATGGCATCACCGATGCAATGAATATGGACTTGAATATGGCTGAGATGGCTAGATGGCATCACCGATGCAATGAATATGGACTTGAATATGGCTGAGATGGCTAGATGGCATCACCGATGCAATGAATATGGACTTGAATATGGCTGAGATGGCAAGATAGCATCACCGATGCAATGAATATGGACTTGAATATGGCTGAGATGGCTAGATAGCATCACCGATGCAATGAATATGGACTTGAATATGGCTGAGATGGCTAGATAGCATCACCGATGCAATGAATATGGACTTGAATTTCGATGAGATGGCTAGATGGCATCACCGATGCAATGAATATGGACTTGAATATGGCTGAGATGGCAAGATAGCATCACCGATGCAATGAATATGGACTTGAATATCGCTGAGATGGCTAGATAGCATCACCGATGCAATGAATATGGACTTGAATATGGCTGAGATGGCTAGATGGCATCTCCGATGCAATGAATATGGACTTGAATATGGCTGAGATGGCTAGATGGCATCACCGATGCAATGAATGGACTTGAATGTGGATGAGATGGCTAGATAGCATCACCGATGCAATGAATATGGACTTGAATATGGCTGAGATGGCTAGATGGCATCACCGATGCAATGAATATGGACTTGAATATGGCTGAGACGGGTAGATAGCATCACCGATGCAATGAATATGGACTTGAATATGGCTGAGATGGCAAGATAGCATCACCGATGCAATGAATATGGACTTGAATATGGCTGAGATGGCTAGATAGCATCACCGATGCAATGAATATGGACTTGAATATGGCTGAGATGGCTAGATAGCATCACCGATGCAATGAATATGGACTTGAATTTCGATGAGATGGCTAGATGGCATCACCGATGCAATGAATATGGACTTGAATATGGCTGAGATGGCTAGATAGCATCACTGATGCAATGAATATGGACTTGAATATGGCTGAGACGGCTAGATAGCATCACCGATGCAATGAATATGGACTTGAGTATGGATGAGATGGCAAGATAGCATCACCGATGCAATGAATATGGACTTGAATATGGATGAGATGGCAAGACAGCATCACTGATGCAATGAATATGGACTTGAATATGGATGAGATGGCTAGATAGCTGAACCGATGCAATGAATATGGACTTGAATATGGCTGAGATGGCTAGATAGCATCACCGATGCAATGAATATGGACTTGAATGTGGATGAGATGGCTAGATAGCATCACCGATGCAATGAATATGGACTAGAATATGGATGGGATGGCAAGATAGCATCACTGATGCAATGAATATGGACTTGAATATGGCTGACATAGCTAGATAGCATCACTGATGCAATGAATATGGACTTGAATATGGCAGAGATGGCTAGATAGCATCACCGATGCAATGAATATGGACTTGAATATGGCTGAGATGGCTAGATGGCATCACCGATGCAATGAATATGGACTTGAATATGGCTGAGATGGCTAGATAGCATCACCGATGCAATGAATATGGACTTGATTGTGGATGAGATGGCTAGATGGCATCACCGATGCAATGAATATGGACTTGAATATGGCTGAGATGGCTAGATAGCATCACCGATGCAATGAATATGGACTTGAATATGGATGAGATGGCTAGATAGCATCACCGATGCAATGAATATGGACTTGAATATGGCTGAGATGGCTAGATGGCATCACCGATGCAATGAATATGGACTTGAATTTGGCTGAGATGGCTAGATGGCATCAACGATGCAATGAACATGGACTTGAATATGGCTGAGATGGCTAGATGGCATCACCGATGCAATGAATATGGACTTGAATATGGCTGAGATGGCTAGATGGCATCACCGAGGCAATGAATATGGACTTGAATATGGCTGAGATGGCTAGATAGCATCACCGATGCAATCAATATGGACTTGAATGTGGATGAGATGGCTAGATAGCATCACCGATGCAATGAATATGGACTTGAATATGGCTGAGATGGCTAGAGAGCATCACTGATGCAATGAATATGGACTTGAATATGGCTGAGACGGCTAGATAGCATCACCGATGCAATGAATATGGACTTGAATATGGCTGAGATGGCAAGATAGCATCACCGATGCAATGAATATGGACTTGAATATGGATGAGATGGCTAGATAGCATCACCGATGCAATGAATATGGACTTGAATATGGCTGAGATGGCTAGATAGCATCACCGATGCAATGAATATGGACTTGAATATGGCTGAGATGGCTAGATGGCATCACCGATGCAATGAATATGGACTTGAATATGGCTGAGATGGCTAGATGGCATCACCGATGCAATGAATATGGACTTGAATATGGCTGAGATGGCTAGATGGCATCACCGATGCAATGAATATGGACTTGAATATGGCTGAGATGGCTAGATAGCATCACCGATGCAATGAATGGACTTGAATGTGGCTGAGATGGCAAGATAGCATCACCGATGCAATGAATATGGACTTGAATATGGATGAGATGGCTAGATAGCATCACCGATGCAATGAATATGGACTTGAATATGGCTGAGATGGCTAGATAGCATCACCGATGCAATGAATATGGACTTGAATGTGGATGAGATGGCTAGATAGCATCACCGATGCAATGAATATGGACTAGAATATGGATGGGATGGCAAGATAGCATCACTGATGCAATGAATATGGACTTGAATATGGCTGACATAGCTAGATAGCATCACCGATGCAATGAATATGGACTTGAATATGGATGAGATGGCTAGATAGCATCACCGATGCAATGAATATGGACTTGAATATGGCTGAGATGGCTAGATAGCATCACTGATGCAATGAATATGGACTTGAATATGGCTGAGATGGCTAGATAGCATCACCGATGGAATGAATATGGACTTGAATTTGGCTGAGATGGCTAGATGGCATCAAGGATGCAATGAACATGGACTTGAATATGGCTGAGATGGCTAGATGGCATCACCGATGCAATGAATATGGACTTGAATATGGCTGAGATGGCTAGATGGCATCACCGATGCAATGAATATGGACTTGAATATGGCTGAGATGGCTAGATAGCATCACGGATGCAATGAATATGGACTTGAATATGGCTGAGATGGCTAGATAGCATCACCGATGGAATGAATATGGACTTGAATTTGGCTGAGATGGCTAGATGGCATCAACGATGCAATGAACATGGACTTGAATATGGCTGAGATGGCTAGATGGCATCACCGATGCAATGAATATGGACTTGAATATGGCTGAGATGGCTAGATGGCATCACCGATGCAATGAATATGGACTTGAATATGGCTGAGATGGCTAGATAGCATCACCGATGCAATGAATATGGACTTGAATGTGGATGAGATGGCTAGATAGCATCACCGATGCAATGAATATGGACTTGAATATGGCTGAGATGGCTAGATAGCATCACAGATGCAATGAATATGGACTTGAATATGGCTGAGATGGCTAGATAGCATCACAGATGCAATGAATATGGACTTGAATATGGATGAGATGGCTAGATAGCATCACCGAAGCAATGAATATGGACTTGAATATGGCTGAGATGGCTAGATAGCATCACAGATGCAATGAATATGGACTTGAATATGGATGAGATGGCTAGATAGCATCACCGATGCAATGAATATGGACTAGAATATGGATGAGATGGCAAGATAGCATCACCGATGCAATGAATATGGACTTGAATATGGCTGAGATGGATAGATAGCATCACTGATGCAATGAATATGGACTTGAATATGGCTGAGATGGCTAGATGGCATCACCGATGCAATGAATATGGACTTGAATATGGCTGAGATGGCTAGATAGCATCACCGATGCAATGAATATGGACTTGAATGTGGATGAGATGGCTAGATAGCATCACCGATGCAATGAATATGGACTTGAATATGGCTGAGATGGCTAGATAGCATCACTGATGCAATGAATATTAACTTGAATATGGCTGAGACGGCTAGATAGCATCACCGATGCAATGAATATGGACTTGAATATGGCTGAGATGGCAAGATAGAATCAACGATGCAATGAATATGGACTTGAATATGGATGAGATGGCTAGATAGCATCACCGATGCAATGAATATGGACTAGAATATGGATGAGATGGCAAGATAGCATCACCGATGCAATGAATATGGACTTGAATATGGATGAGATGGCTAGATAGCATCACCGATGCAATGAATATGGACTTGAATATGGCTGAGATGGCTAGATGGCATCACCGATGCAATGAATATGGACTTGAATATGGCTGAGATGGCTAGATGGCATCACCGATGCAATGAATATGGACTTGAATATGGCTGAGATGGCTAGATGGCATCACCGATGCAATGAATATGGACTTGAATATGGCTGAGATGGCAAGATAGCATCACCGATGCAATGAATATGGACTTGAATATGGCTGAGATGGCTAGATAGCATCACCGATGCAATGAATATGGACTTGAATATGGCTGAGATGGCTAGATAGCATCACCGATGCAATGAATATGGACTTGAATTTCGATGAGATGGCTAGATGGCATCACCGATGCAATGAATATGGACTTGAATATGGCTGAGATGGCTAGATAGCATCACCGATGCAATGAATAAGGACTTGAATATGGCTGAGATGGCTAGATAGCATCACCGATGCAATGAATATGGACTTGAATATGGCTGAGATGGCTAGATGGCATCTCCGATGCAATGAATATGGACTTGAATATGGCTGAGATGGCTAGATGGCATCACCGATGCAATGAATGGACTTGAATGTGGATGAGATGGCTAGATAGCATCACCGATGCAATGAATATGGACTTGAATATGGCTGAGATGGCTAGATGGCATCACCGATGCAATGAATATGGACTTGAATATGGCTGAGACGGGTAGATAGCATCACCGATGCAATGAATATGGACTTGAATATGGCTGAGATGGCAAGATAGCATCACCGATGCAATGAATATGGACTTGAATATGGCTGAGATGGCTAGATAGCATCACCGATGCAATGAATATGGACTTGAATATGGCTGAGATGGCTAGATAGCATCACCGATGCAATGAATATGGACTTGAATTTCGATGAGATGGCTAGATGGCATCACCGATGCAATGAATATGGACTTGAATATGGCTGAGATGGCTAGATAGCATCACTGATGCAATGAATATGGACTTGAATATGGCTGAGACGGCTAGATAGCATCACCGAAGCAATGAATATGGACTTGAGTATGGATGAGATGGCAAGATAGCATCACCGATGCAATGAATATGGACTTGAATATGGATGAGATGGCTAGATAGCATCACCGATGCAATGAATATGGACTAGAATATGGATGAGATGGCAAGATAGCATCACCGATGCAATGAATGGACTTGAATGTGGATGAGATGGCTAGATAGCATCACCGATGCAATGAATATGGACTTGAATATGGCTGAGATGGCTAGATGGCATCACCGATGCAATGAATATGGACTTGAATATGGCTGAGACGGGTAGATAGCATCACCGATGCAATGAATATGGACTTGAATATGGCTGAGATGGCAAGATAGCATCACCGATGCAATGAATATGGACTTGAATATGGCTGAGATGGCTAGATAGCATCACCGATGCAATGAATATGGACTTGAATATGGCTGAGATGGCTAGATAGCATCACCGATGCAATGAATATGGACTTGAATTTCGATGAGATGGCTAGATGGCATCACCGATGCAATGAATATGGACTTGAATATGGCTGAGATGGCTAGATAGCATCACTGATGCAATGAATATGGACTTGAATATGGCTGAGACGGCTAGATAGCATCACCGAAGCAATGAATATGGACTTGAGTATGGATGAGATGGCAAGATAGCATCACCGATGCAATGAATATGGACTTGAATATGGATGAGATGGCTAGATAGCATCACCGATGCAATGAATATGGACTAGAATATGGATGAGATGGCAAGATAGCATCACCGATGCAATGAATATGGACTTGAATATGGCTGAGATGGCTAGATGGCATCACCGATGCAATGAATATGGACTTGAATAAGGCTGAGATGGCTAGATGGCATCACCGATGCAATGAATATGGACTTGAATATGGCTGAGACGGCTAGATAGCATCACCGATGCAATGAATATGGACTTGAATATGGATGAGATGGCAAGATAGCATCACCGATGCAATGAATATGGACTTGAATATGGATGAGATGGCTAGATAGCTGAACCGATGCAATGAATATGGTCTTGAATATGGCTGAGATGGCTAGATAGCATCACCGATGCAATGAATATGGACTTGAATGTGGATGAGATGGCTAGATAGTATCACCGATGCAATGAATATGGACTAGAATATGGATGGGATGGCAAGATAGCATCACTGATGCAATGAATATGGACTTGAATATGGCTGACATAGCTAGATAGCATCACTGATGCAATGAATATGGACTTGAATATGGATGAGATGGCTAGATAGCATCACCGATGCAATGAATATGGACTTGAATATGGCTGAGATGGCTAGATGGCATCACCGATGTAAGGAATATGGACTTGAATATGGCTGAGATGGCTAGATAGCATCACCGATGCAATGAATATGGACTTGAATATGGATGAGATGGCTAGATAGCATCACCGATGCAATGAATATGGACTAGAATATGGATGAGATGGCAAGATAGCATCACCGATGCAATGAATATGGACTTGAATATGGCTGAGATGGCTAGATGGCATCACCGATGCAATGAATATGGACTTGAATAAGGCTGAGATGGCTAGATGGCATCACCGATGCAATGAATATGGACTTGAATATGGCTGAGACGGCTAGATAGCATCACCGATGCAATGAATATGGACTTGAATATGGATGAGATGGCAAGATAGCATCACCGATGCAATGAATATGGACTTGAATATGGATGAGATGGCTAGATAGCTGAACCGATGCAATGAATATGGTCTTGAATATGGCTGAGATGGCTAGATAGCATCACCGATGCAATGAATATGGACTTGAATGTGGATGAGATGGCTAGATAGTATCACCGATGCAATGAATATGGACTAGAATATGGATGGGATGGCAAGATAGCATCACTGATGCAATGAATATGGACTTGAATATGGCTGACATAGCTAGATAGCATCACTGATGCAATGAATATGGACTTGAATATGGATGAGATGGCTAGATAGCATCACCGATGCAATGAATATGGACTTGAATATGGCTGAGATGGCTAGATGGCATCACCGATGTAAGGAATATGGACTTGAATATGGCTGAGATGGCTAGATAGCATCACCGATGCAATGAATATGGACTTGAATGTGGATGAGATGGCTAGATAGCATCACCGATGCAATGAATATGGACTTGAATATGGCTGAGATGGCTAGATAGCATCACAGATGCAATGAATATGGCCTTGAATATGGCTGAGACGGCTAGATAGCATCACAGATGCAATGAATATGGACTTGAATATGGATGAGATGGCTAGATAGCATCACCGAAGCAATGAATATGGACTTGAATATGGCTGAGATGGCTAGATAGCATCACAGATGCAATGAATATGGACTTGAATATGGATGAGATGGCTAGATAGCATCACCGATGCAATGAATATGGACTAGAATATGGATGAGATGGCAAGATAGCATCACCGATGCAATGAATATGGACTTGAATATGGCTGAGATGGATAGATAGCATCACTGATGCAATGAATATGGACTTGAATATGGCTGAGATGGCTAGATGGCATCACCGATGCAATGAATATGGACTTGAATATGGCTGAGATGGCTAGATAGCATCACCGATGCAATGAATATGGACTTGAATGTGGATGAGATGGCTAGATAGCATCACCGATGCAATGAATATGGACTTGAATATGGCTGAGATGGCTAGTTAGCATCACTGATGCAATGAATATGGACTTGAATATGGCTGAGATGGCAAGATGACATCACCGATGCAATGAATATGGACTTGAATTTGGCTGAGATGGCTAGATGGCATCACCGATGCAATGAATATGGACTTGAATATGGCTGAGATGGCTAGATAGCATCACCGATGCAATGAATATGGACTTGAATGTGGATGAGATGGCTAGATAGCATCACCGATGCAATGAATATGGACTTGAATGTGGATGAGATGGCTAGATAGCATCACCGATGCAATGAATATGGACTTGAATATGGCTGAGATGGCAAGATGACATCACCGATGCAATGAATATGGACTTGAATTTGGCTGAGATGGCTAGATGGCATCAACGATGCAATGAACATGGACTTGAATATGGCTGAGATGGCTAGATGGCATCACCGATGCAATGAATATGGACTTGAATATGGCTGAGATGGCTAGATGGCATCACCGATGCAATGAATATGGACTTGAATATGGCTGAGATGGCTAGATAGCATCACCGATGCAATGAATATGGACTTGAATGTGGATGAGATGGCTAGATAGCATCACCGATGCAATGAATATGGACTTGAATATGGCTGAGATGGCTAGAGAGCATCACTGATGCAATGAATATGGACTTGAATATGGCTGAGACGGCTAGATAGCATCACCGATGCAATGAATATGGACTTGAATATGGCTGAGATGGCAAGATAGCATCACCGATGCAATGAATATGGACTTGAATATGGATGAGATGGCTAGATAGCATCACCGATGCAATGAATATGGACTAGAATATGGATGAGATGGCAAGATAGCATCACCGATGCAATGAATATGGACTTGAACATGGCTGAGATAGCTAGATAGCATCACAGATGCAATGAATATGGACTTGAATATGGATGAGATGGCTAGATAGCATCACCGATGCAATGAATATGGACTTGAATATGGCTGAGATGGCTAGATAGCATCACCGATGCAATGAATATGGACTTGAATATGGCTGAGATGGCTAGATGGCATCACCGATGCAATGAATATGGACTTGAATATGGCTGAGATGGCTAGATGGCATCACCGATGCAATGAATATGGACTTGAATATGGCTGAGATGGCTAGATGGCATCACCAATGAAATGAATATGGACTTGAATATGGCTGAGATGGCTAGATAGCATCACCGATGCAATGAATGGACTTGAATGTGGATGAGATGGCTAGATAGCATCACCGATGCAATGAATATGGACTTGAATATGGCTGAGATGGCTAGATGGCATCACCGATGCAATGAATATGGACTTGAATATGGCTGAGACGGGTAGATAGCATCACCGATGCAATGAATATGGACTTGAATATGGCTGAGATGGCAAGATAGCATCACCGATGCAATGAATATGGACTTGAATATGGATGAGATGGCTAGATAGCATCACCGATGCAATGAATATGGACTTGAATATGGCTGAGATGGCTAGATAGCATCACCGATGCAATGAATATGGACTTGAATGTGGATGAGATGGCTAGATAGCATCACCGATGCAATGAATATGGACTTGAATATGGCAGAGATGGCTAGATAGCATCACCGATGCAATGAATATGGACTTGAATATGGCTGAGATGGCTAGATGGCATCACCGATGCAATGAATATGGACTTGAATATGGCTGAGATGGCTAGATAGCATCACCGATGCAATGAATATGGACTTGAATGTGGATGAGATGGCTAGATGGCATCACCGATGCAATGAATATGGACTTGAATATGGCTGAGATGGCTAGATAGCATCACCGATGCAATGAATATGGACTTGAATATGGATGAGATGGCTAGATAGCATCACCGATGCAATGAATATGGACTTGAATATGGCTGAGACGGCTAGATAGCATCACCGATGCAATGAATATGGACTTGAGTATGGATGAGATGGCAAGATGGCATCACCGATGCAATGAATATGGACTTGAATATGGATGAGATGGCTAGATAGCATCACCGATGCAATGAATATGGACTAGAATATGGATGAGATGGCAAGATAGCATCACCGATGCAATGAATATGGACTTGAATATGGCTGAGATAGCTAGATAGCATCACCGATGCAATGAATATGGACTTGAATATGGCTGAGATGGCTAGATAGCATCACCGATGCAATGAATATGGACTTGAATATGGCTGAGATGGCTAGATAGCATCACCAATGCAATGAATATGGACTTGAATATGGCTGAGATGGCTAGATGGCATCTCCGATGCAATGAATATGGACTTGAATATGGCTGAGATGGCTAGATGGCATCACCGATGCAATGAATGGACTTGAATGTGGATGAGATGGCTAGATAGCATCACCGATGCAATGAATATGGACTTGAATATGGCTGAGATGACTAGATGGCATCACCGATGCAATGAATATGGACTTGAATATGGCTGAGACGGGTAGATAGCATCACCGATGCAATGAATATGGACTTGAATATGGCTGAGATGGCAAGATAGCATCACCGATGCAATGAATATGGACTTGAATATGGCTGAGATAGCTAGATAGCATCACCGATGCAATGAATATGGACTTGAATATGGCTGAGATGGCTAGATAGCATCACCGATGCAATGAATATGGACTTGAATTTCGATGAGATGGCTAGATGGCATCACCGATGCAATGAATATGGACTTGAATATGGCTGAGATGGCTAGATAGCATCACTGATGCAATGAATATGGACTTGAATATGGCTGAGACGGCTAGATAGCATCACCGATGCAATGAATATGGACTTGAGTATGGATGAGATGGCAAGATAGCATCACCGATGCAATGAATATGGACTTGAATATGGATGAGATGGCTAGATAGCATCACCGATGCAATGAATATGGACTTGAATATGGATGAGATGGCAAGATAGCATCACCGATGCAATGAATATGGACTTGAATATGGCTGAGATGGCTAGATGGCATCACCGATGCAATGAATATGGACTTGAATATGGATGAGATGGCTAGATGGCATCACCGATGCAATGAATATGGACTTGAATATGGCTGAGACGGCTAGATAGCATCACCGATGCAATGAATATGGACTAGAATATGGATGAGATGGCAAGATAGCATCACCGATGCAATGAATATGGACTTGAATATGGATGAGATGGCTAGATAGCTGAACCGATGCAATGAATATGGACTTGAATATGGCTGAGATGGCTAGATAGCATCACCGATGCAATGAATATGGACTTGAATGTGGATGAGATGGCTAGATAGCATCACCGATGCAATGAATATGGACTAGAATATGGATGGGATGGCAAGATAGCATCACTGATGCAATGAATATGGACTTGAATATGGCTGACATAGCTAGATAGCATCACCGATGCAATGAATATGGACTTGAATATGGCTGAGATGGCTAGATGGCATCACCGATGCAATGAATATGGACTTGAATATGGCTGAGATGGCAAGATAGCATCACCGATGCAATGAATATGGACTTGAATATGGCTGAGATGGCTAGATAGCATCACCGATGCAATGAATATGGACTTGAATATGGCTGAGATGGCTAGATAGCATCACCGATGCAATGAATATGGACTTGAATTTCGATGAGATGGCTAGATGGCATCACCGATGCAATGAATATGGACTTGAATATGGCTGAGATGGCTAGATAGCATCACCGATGCAATGAATATGGACTTGAATATGGCTGAGATGGCTAGATAGCATCACCGATGCAATGAATATGGACTTGAATATGGCTGAGATGGCTAGATGGCATCTCCGATGCAATGAATATGGACTTGAATATGGCTGAGATGGCTAGATGGCATCACCGATGCAATGAATGGACTTGAATGTGGATGAGATGGCTAGATAGCATCACCGATGCAATGAATATGGACTTGAATATGGCTGAGATGGCTAGATGGCATCACCGATGCAATGAATATGGACTTGAATATGGCTGAGACGGGTAGATAGCATCACCGATGCAATGAATATGGACTTGAATATGGCTGAGATGGCAAGATAGCATCACCGATGCAATGAATATGGACTTGAATATGGCTGAGATGGCTAGATAGCATCACCGATGCAATGAATATGGACTTGAATATGGCTGAGATGGCTAGATAGCATCACCGATGCAATGAATATGGACTTGAATTTCGATGAGATGGCTAGATGGCATCACCGATGCAATGAATATGGACTTGAATATGGCTGAGATGGCTAGATAGCATCACTGATGCAATGAATATGGACTTGAATATGGCTGAGACGGCTAGATAGCATCACCGAAGCAATGAATATGGACTTGAGTATGGATGAGATGGCAAGATAGCATCACCGATGCAATGAATATGGACTTGAATATGGATGAGATGGCTAGATAGCATCACCGATGCAATGAATATGGACTAGAATATGGATGAGATGGCAAGATAGCATCACCGATGCAATGAATGGACTTGAATGTGGATGAGATGGCTAGATAGCATCACCGATGCAATGAATATGGACTTGAATATGGCTGAGATGGCTAGATGGCATCACCGATGCAATGAATATGGACTTGAATATGGCTGAGACGGGTAGATAGCATCACCGATGCAATGAATATGGACTTGAATATGGCTGAGATGGCAAGATAGCATCACCGATGCAATGAATATGGACTTGAATATGGCTGAGATGGCTAGATAGCATCACCGATGCAATGAATATGGACTTGAATATGGCTGAGATGGCTAGATAGCATCACCGATGCAATGAATATGGACTTGAATTTCGATGAGATGGCTAGATGGCATCACCGATGCAATGAATATGGACTTGAATATGGCTGAGATGGCTAGATAGCATCACTGATGCAATGAATATGGACTTGAATATGGCTGAGACGGCTAGATAGCATCACCGAAGCAATGAATATGGACTTGAGTATGGATGAGATGGCAAGATAGCATCACCGATGCAATGAATATGGACTTGAATATGGATGAGATGGCTAGATAGCATCACCGATGCAATGAATATGGACTAGAATATGGATGAGATGGCAAGATAGCATCACCGATGCAATGAATATGGACTTGAATATGGCTGAGATGGCTAGATGGCATCACCGATGCAATGAATATGGACTTGAATAAGGCTGAGATGGCTAGATGGCATCACCGATGCAATGAATATGGACTTGAATATGGCTGAGACGGCTAGATAGCATCACCGATGCAATGAATATGGACTTGAATATGGATGAGATGGCAAGATAGCATCACCGATGCAATGAATATGGACTTGAATATGGATGAGATGGCTAGATAGCTGAACCGATGCAATGAATATGGTCTTGAATATGGCTGAGATGGCTAGATAGCATCACTGATGCAATGAATATGGACTTGAATATGGATGAGATGGCTAGATAGCATCACCGATGCAATGAATATGGACTTGAATATGGCTGAGATGGCTAGATGGCATCACCGATGTAAGGAATATGGACTTGAATATGGCTGAGATGGCTAGATAGCATCACCGATGCAATGAATATGGACTTGAATGTGGATGAGATGGCTAGATAGCATCACCGATGCAATGAATATGGACTTGAATATGGCTGAGATGGCTAGATAGCATCACAGATGCAATGAATATGGCCTTGAATATGGCTGAGACGGCTAGATAGCATCACAGATGCAATGAATATGGACTTGAATATGGATGAGATGGCTAGATAGCATCACCGAAGCAATGAATATGGACTTGAATATGGCTGAGATGGCTAGATAGCATCACAGATGCAATGAATATGGACTTGAATATGGATGAGATGGCTAGATATCATCACCGATGCAATGAATATGGACTAGAATATGGATGAGATGGCAAGATAGCATCACCGATGCAATGAATATGGACTTGAATATGGCTGAGATGGATAGATAGCATCACTGATGCAATGAATATGGACTTGAATATGGCTGAGATGGCTAGATGGCATCACCGATGCAATGAATATGGACTTGAATATGGCTGAGATGGCTAGATAGCATCACCGATGCAATGAATATGGACTTGAATGTGGATGAGATGGCTAGATAGCATCACCGATGCAATGAATATGGACTTGAATATGGCTGAGATGGCTAGATAGCATCACTGATGCAATGAATATGGACTTGAATATGGCTGAGATGGCAAGATGACATCACCGATGCAATGAATATGGACTTGAATATGGCTGACATAGCTAGATAGCATCACTGATGCAATGAATATGGACTTGAATATGGATGAGATGGCTAGATAGCATCACCGATGCAATGAATATGGACTTGAATATGGCTGAGATGGCTAGATGGCATCACCGATGTAAGGAATATGGACTTGAATATGGCTGAGATGGCTAGATAGCATCACCGATGCAATGAATATGGACTTGAATGTGGATGAGATGGCTAGATAGCATCACCGATGCAATGAATATGGACTTGAATATGGCTGAGATGGCTAGATAGCATCACAGATGCAATGAATATGGCCTTGAATATGGCTGAGACGGCTAGATAGCATCACAGATGCAATGAATATGGACTTGAATATGGATGAGATGGCTAGATAGCATCACCGAAGCAATGAATATGGACTTGAATATGGCTGAGATGGCTAGATAGCATCACAGATGCAATGAATATGGACTTGAATATGGATGAGATGGCTAGATAGCATCACCGATGCAATGAATATGGACTAGAATATGGATGAGATGGCAAGATAGCATCACCGATGCAATGAATATGGACTTGAATATGGCTGAGATGGATAGATAGCATCACTGATGCAATGAATATGGACTTGAATATGGCTGAGATGGCTAGATGGCATCACCGATGCAATGAATATGGACTTGAATATGGCTGAGATGGCTAGATAGCATCACCGATGCAATGAATATGGACTTGAATGTGGATGAGATGGCTAGATAGCATCACCGATGCAATGAATATGGACTTGAATATGGCTGAGATGGCTAGATAGCATCACTGATGCAATGAATATGGACTTGAATATGGCTGAGATGGCAAGATGACATCACCGATGCAATGAATATGGACTTGAATTTGGCTGAGATGGCTAGATGGCATCACCGATGCAATGAATATGGACTTGAATATGGCTGAGATGGCTAGATAGCATCACCGATGCAATGAATATGGACTTGAATGTGGATGAGATGGCTAGATAGCATCACCGATGCAATGAATATGGACTTGAATGTGGATGAGATGGCTAGATAGCATCACCGATGCAATGAATATGGACTTGAATATGGCTGAGATGGCAAGATGACATCACCGATGCAATGAATATGGACTTGAATTTGGCTGAGATGGCTAGATGGCATCAACGATGCAATGAACATGGACTTGAATATGGCTGAGATGGCTAGATGGCATCACCGATGCAATGAATATGGACTTGAATATGGCTGAGATGGCTAGATGGCATCACCGATGCAATGAATATGGACTTGAATATGGCTGAGATGGCTAGATAGCATCACCGATGCAATGAATATGGACTTGAATGTGGATGAGATGGCTAGATAGCATCACCGATGCAATGAATATGGACTTGAATATGGCTGAGATGGCTAGAGAGCATCACTGATGCAATGAATATGGACTTGAATATGGCTGAGACGGCTAGATAGCATCACCGATGCAATGAATATGGACTTGAATATGGCTGAGATGGCAAGATAGCATCACCGATGCAATGAATATGGACTTGAATATGGATGAGATGGCTAGATAGCATCACCGATGCAATGAATATGGACTAGAATATGGATGAGATGGCAAGATAGCATCACCGATGCAATGAATATGGACTTGAACATGGCTGAGATAGCTAGATAGCATCACAGATGCAATGAATATGGACTTGAATATGGATGAGATGGCTAGATAGCATCACCGATGCAATGAATATGGACTTGAATATGGCTGAGATGGCTAGATAGCATCACCGATGCAATGAATATGGACTTGAATATGGCTGAGATGGCTAGATGGCATCACCGATGCAATGAATATGGACTTGAATATGGCTGAGATGGCTAGATGGCATCACCGATGCAATGAATATGGACTTGAATATGGCTGAGATGGCTAGATGGCATCACCGATGAAATGAATATGGACTTGAATATGGCTGAGATGGCTAGATAGCATCACCGATGCAATGAATGGACTTGAATGTGGATGAGATGGCTAGATAGCATCACCGATGCAATGAATATGGACTTGAATATGGCTGAGATGGCTAGATGGCATCACCGATGCAATGAATATGGACTTGAATATGGCTGAGACGGGTAGATAGCATCACCGATGCAATGAATATGGACTTGAATATGGCTGAGATGGCAAGATAGCATCACCGATGCAATGAATATGGACTTGAATATGGATGAGATGGCTAGATAGCATCACCGATGCAATGAATATGGACTTGAATATGGCTGAGATGGCTAGATAGCATCACCGATGCAATGAATATGGACTTGAATGTGGATGAGATGGCTAGATAGCATCACCGATGCAATGAATATGGACTTGAATATGGCAGAGATGGCTAGATAGCATCACCGATGCAATGAATATGGACTTGAATATGGCTGAGATGGCTAGATGGCATCACCGATGCAATGAATATGGACTTGAATATGGCTGAGATGGCTAGATAGCATCACCGATGCAATGAATATGGACTTGAATGTGGATGAGATGGCTAGATGGCATCACCGATGCAATGAATATGGACTTGAATATGGCTGAGATGGCTAGATAGCATCACCGATGCAATGAATATGGACTTGAATATGGATGAGATGGCTAGATAGCATCACCGATGCAATGAATATGGACTTGAATATGGCTGAGACGGCTAGATAGCATCACCGATGCAATGAATATGGACTTGAGTATGGATGAGATGGCAAGATGGCATCACCGATGCAATGAATATGGACTTGAATATGGATGAGATGGCTAGATAGCATCACCGATGCAATGAATATGGACTAGAATATGGATGAGATGGCAAGATAGCATCACCGATGCAATGAATATGGACTTGAATATGGCTGAGATAGCTAGATAGCATCACCGATGCAATGAATATGGACTTGAATATGGCTGAGATGGCTAGATAGCATCACCGATGCAATGAATATGGACTTGAATATGGCTGAGATGGCTAGATAGCATCACCAATGCAATGAATATGGACTTGAATATGGCTGAGATGGCTAGATGGAATCTCCGATGCAATGAATATGGACTTGAATATGGCTGAGATGGCTAGATGGCATCACCGATGCAATGAATGGACTTGAATGTGGATGAGATGGCTAGATAGCATCACCGATGCAATGAATATGGACTTGAATATGGCTGAGATGACTAGATGGCATCACCGATGCAATGAATATGGACTTGAATATGGCTGAGACGGGTAGATAGCATCACCGATGCAATGAATATGGACTTGAATATGGCTGAGATGGCAAGATAGCATCACCGATGCAATGAATATGGACTTGAATATGGCTGAGATGGCTAGATAGCATCACCGATGCAATGAATATGGACTTGAATATGGCTGAGATGGCTAGATAGCATCACCGATGCAATGAATATGGACTTGAATTTCGATGAGATGGCTAGATGGCATCACCGATGCAATGAATATGGACTTGAATATGGCTGAGATGGCTAGATAGCATCACTGATGCAATGAATATGGACTTGAATATGGCTGAGATAGCTAGATAGCATCACCGATGCAATGAATATGGACTTGAATATGGCTGAGATGGCTAGATAGCATCACCGATGCAATGAATATGGACTTGAATATGGCTGAGATGGCTAGATAGCATCACCAATGCAATGAATATGGACTTGAATATGGCTGAGATGGCTAGATGGCATCTCCGATGCAATGAATATGGACTTGAGTATGGATGAGATGGCAAGATAGCATCACCGATGCAATGAATATGGACTTGAATATGGATGAGATGGCTAGATAGCATCACCGATGCAATGAATATGGACTTGAATATGGATGAGATGGCAAGATAGCATCACCGATGCAATGAATATGGACTTGAATATGGATGAGATGGCTAGATGGCATCACCGATGCAATGAATATGGACTTGAATATGGATGAGATGGCTAGATGGCATCACCGATGCAATGAATATGGACTTGAATATGGCTGAGACGGCTAGATAGCATCACCGATGCAATGAATATGGACTAGAATATGGATGAGATGGCAAGATAGCATCACCGATGCAATGAATATGGACTTGAATATGGATGAGATGGCTAGATAGCTGAACCGATGCAATGAATATGGACTTGAATATGGCTGAGATGGCTAGATAGCATCACTGATGCAATGAATATGGACTTGAATGTGGATGAGATGGCTAGATAGCATCACCGATGCAATGAATATGGACTAGAATATGGATGGGATGGCAAGATAGCATCACTGATGCAATGAATATGGACTTGAATATGGCTGACATAGCTAGATAGCATCACTGATGCAATGAATATGGACTTGAATATGGCTGAGATGGCTAGATGGCATCACCGATGAAATGAATATGGACTTGAATATGGCTGAGATGGCTAGATAGCATCACCGATGCAATGAATGGACTTGAATGTGGATGAGATGGCTAGATAGCATCACCGATGCAATGAATATGGACTTGAATATGGCTGAGATGGCTAGATGGCATCACCGATGCAATGAATATGGACTTGAATATGGCTGAGACGGGTAGATAGCATCACCGATGCAATGAATATGGACTTGAATATGGCTGAGATGGCAAGATAGCATCACCGATGCAATGAATATGGACTTGAATATGGATGAGATGGCTAGATGGCATCACCGATGCAATGAATATGGACTTGAATATGGCTGAGATGGCTAGATGGCATCACCGATGCAATGAATATGGACTTGAATATGGCTGAGATGGCTAGATGGCATCACCGATGAAATGAATATGGACTTGAATATGGCTGAGATGGCTAGATAGCATCACCGATGCAATGAATGGACTTGAATGTGGATGAGATGGCTAGATAGCATCACCGATGCAATGAATATGGACTTGAATATGGCTGAGATGGCTAGATGGCATCACCGATGCAATGAATATGGACTTGAATATGGCTGAGACGGGTAGATAGCATCACCGATGCAATGAATATGGACTTGAATATGGCTGAGATGGCAAGATAGCATCACCGATGCAATGAATATGGACTTGAATATGGATGAGATGGCTAGATAGCATCACCGATGCAATGAATATGGACTTGAATATGGCTGAGATGGCTAGATAGCATCACCGATGCAATGAATATGGACTTGAATGTGGATGAGATGGCTAGATAGCATCACCGATGCAATGAATATGGACTTGAATATGGCAAAGATGGCTAGATAGCATCACCGATGCAATGAATATGGACTTGAATATGGCTGAGATGGCTAGATGGCATCACCGATGCAATGAATATGGACTTGAATATGGCTGAGATGGCTAGATAGCATCACCGATGCAATGAATATGGACTTGAATGTGGATGAGATGGCTAGATGGCATCACCGATGCAATGAATATGGACTTGAATATGGCTGAGATGGCTAGATAGCATCACCGATGCAATGAATATGGACTTGAATATGGATGAGATGGCTAGATAGCATCACCGATGCAATGAATATGGACTTGAATATGGCTGAGACGGCTAGATAGCATCACCGATGCAATGAATATGGACTTGAGTATGGATGAGATGGCAAGATGGCATCACCGATGCAATGAATATGGACTTGAATATGGATGAGATGGCTAGATAGCATCACCGATGCAATGAATATGGACTAGAATATGGATGAGATGGCAAGATAGCATCACCGATGCAATGAATATGGACTTGAATATGGCTGAGATAGCTAGATAGCATCACCGATGCAATGAATATGGACTTGAATATGGCTGAGATGGCTAGATAGCATCACCGATGCAATGAATATGGACTTGAATATGGCTGAGATGGCTAGATAGCATCACCGATGCAATGAATATGGACTTGAATGTGGATGAGATGGCTAGATAGCATCACCGATGCAATGAATATGGACTTGAATATGGCAGAGATGGCTAGATAGCATCACCGATGCAATGAATATGGACTTGAATATGGCTGAGATGGCTAGATGGCATCTCCGATGCAATGAATATGGACTTGAATATGGCTGAGATGGCTAGATAGCATCACTGATGCAATGAATATGGACTTGAATATGGCTGAGATAGCTAGATAGCATCACCGATGCAATGAATATGGACTTGAATATGGCTGAGATGGCTAGATAGCATCACCGATGCAATGAATATGGACTTGAATATGGCTGAGATGGCTAGATAGCATCACCAATGCAATGAATATGGACTTGAATATGGCTGAGATGGCTAGATGGCATCTCCGATGCAATGAATATGGACTTGAGTATGGATGAGATGGCAAGATAGCATCACCGATGCAATGAATATGGACTTGAATATGGATGAGATGGCTAGATAGCATCACCGATGCAATGAATATGGACTTGAATATGGATGAGATGGCAAGATAGCATCACCGATGCAATGAATATGGACTTGAATATGGCTGAGATGGCTAGATGGCATCACCGATGCAATGAATATGGACTTGAATATGGATGAGATGGCTAGATGGCATCACCGATGCAATGAATATGGACTTGAATATGGCTGAGACGGCTAGATAGCATCACCGATGCAATGAATATGGACTAGAATATGGATGAGATGGCAAGATAGCATCACCGATGCAATGAATATGGACTTGAATATGGATGAGATGGCTAGATAGCTGAACCGATGCAATGAATATGGACTTGAATATGGCTGAGATGGCTAGATAGCATCACCGATGCAATGAATATGGACTTGAATGTGGATGAGATGGCTAGATAGCATCACCGATGCAATGAATATGGACTAGAATATGGATGGGATGGCAAGATAGCATCACTGATGCAATGAATATGGACTTGAATATGGCTGACATAGCTAGATAGCATCACTGATGCAATGAATATGGACTTGAATATGGCTGAGATGGCTAGATGGCATCACCGATGAAATGAATATGGACTTGAATATGGCTGAGATGGCTAGATAGCATCACCGATGCAATGAATGGACTTGAATGTGGATGAGATGGCTAGATAGCATCACCGATGCAATGAATATGGACTTGAATATGGCTGAGATGGCTAGATGGCATCACCGATGCAATGAATATGGACTTGAATATGGCTGAGACGGGTAGATAGCATCACCGATGCAATGAATATGGACTTGAATATGGCTGAGATGGCAAGATAGCATCACCGATGCAATGAATATGGACTTGAATATGGATGAGATGGCTAGATGGCATCACCGATGCAATGAATATGGACTTGAATATGGCTGAGATGGCTAGATGGCATCACCGATGCAATGAATATGGACTTGAATATGGCTGAGATGGCTAGATGGCATCACCGATGAAATGAATATGGACTTGAATATGGCTGAGATGGCTAGATAGCATCACCGATGCAATGAATGGACTTGAATGTGGATGAGATGGCTAGATAGCATCACCGATGCAATGAATATGGACTTGAATATGGCTGAGATGGCTAGATGGCATCACCGATGCAATGAATATGGACTTGAATATGGCTGAGACGGGTAGATAGCATCACCGATGCAATGAATATGGACTTGAATATGGCTGAGATGGCAAGATAGCATCACCGATGCAATGAATATGGACTTGAATATGGATGAGATGGCTAGATGGCATCACCGATGCAATGAATATGGACTTGAATATGGCTGAGATGGCTAGATAGCATCACTGATGCAATGAATATGGACTTGAATATGGATGAGATGGCTAGATAGCATCACCGATGCAATGAATATGGACTTGAATATGGCTGAGATGGCTAGATGGCATCACCGATGTAAGGAATATGGACTTGAATATGGCTGAGATGGCTAGATAGCATCACCGATGCAATGAATATGGACTTGAATGTGGATGAGATGGCTAGATAGCATCACCGATGCAATGAATATGGACTTGAATATGGCTGAGATGGCTAGATAGCATCACAGATGCAATGAATATGGCCTTGAATATGGCTGAGACGGCTAGATAGCATCACAGATGCAATGAATATGGACTTGAATATGGATGAGATGGCTAGATAGCATCACCGAAGCAATGAATATGGACTTGAATATGGCTGAGATGGCTAGATAGCATCACAGATGCAATGAATATGGACTTGAATATGGATGAGATGGCTAGATAGCATCACCGATGCAATGAATATGGACTAGAATATGGATGAGATGGCAAGATAGCATCACCGATGCAATGAATATGGACTTGAATATGGCTGAGATGGATAGATAGCATCACTGATGCAATGAATATGGACTTGAATATGGCTGAGATGGCTAGATGGCATCACCGATGCAATGAATATGGACTTGAATATGGCTGAGATGGCTAGATAGCATCACCGATGCAATGAATATGGACTTGAATGTGGATGAGATGGCTAGATAGCATCACCGATGCAATGAATATGGACTTGAATATGGCTGAGATGGCTAGATAGCATCACTGATGCAATGAATATGGACTTGAATATGGCTGAGATGGCAAGATGACATCACCGATGCAATGAATATGGACTTGAATTTGGCTGAGATGGCTAGATGGCATCTCCGATGCAATGAATATGGACTTGAATATGGCTGAGATGGCTAGATAGCATCACTGATGCAATGAATATGGACTTGAATATGGCTGAGATAGCTAGATAGCATCACCGATGCAATGAATATGGACTTGAATATGGCTGAGATGGCTAGATAGCATCACCGATGCAATGAATATGGACTTGAATATGGCTGAGATGGCTAGATAGCATCACCAATGCAATGAATATGGACTTGAATATGGCTGAGATGGCTAGATGGCATCTCCGATGCAATGAATATGGACTTGAGTATGGATGAGATGGCAAGATAGCATCACCGATGCAATGAATATGGACTTGAATATGGATGAGATGGCTAGATAGCATCACCGATGCAATGAATATGGACTTGAATATGGATGAGATGGCAAGATAGCATCACCGATGCAATGAATATGGACTTGAATATGGCTGAGATGGCTAGATGGCATCACCGATGCAATGAATATGGACTTGAATATGGATGAGATGGCTAGATGGCATCACCGATGCAATGAATATGGACTTGAATATGGCTGAGACGGCTAGATAGCATCACCGATGCAATGAATATGGACTAGAATATGGATGAGATGGCAAGATAGCATCACCGATGCAATGAATATGGACTTGAATATGGATGAGATGGCTAGATAGCTGAACCGATGCAATGAATATGGACTTGAATATGGCTGAGATGGCTAGATAGCATCACCGATGCAATGAATATGGACTTGAATGTGGATGAGATGGCTAGATAGCATCACCGATGCAATGAATATGGACTAGAATATGGATGGGATGGCAAGATAGCATCACTGATGCAATGAATATGGACTTGAATATGGCTGACATAGCTAGATAGCATCACTGATGCAATGAATATGGACTTGAATATGGCTGAGATGGCTAGATGGCATCACCGATGAAATGAATATGGACTTGAATATGGCTGAGATGGCTAGATAGCATCACCGATGCAATGAATGGACTTGAATGTGGATGAGATGGCTAGATAGCATCACCGATGCAATGAATATGGACTTGAATATGGCTGAGATGGCTAGATGGCATCACCGATGCAATGAATATGGACTTGAATATGGCTGAGACGGGTAGATAGCATCACCGATGCAATGAATATGGACTTGAATATGGCTGAGATGGCAAGATAGCATCACCGATGCAATGAATATGGACTTGAATATGGATGAGATGGCTAGATGGCATCACCGATGCAATGAATATGGACTTGAATATGGCTGAGATGGCTAGATGGCATCACCGATGCAATGAATATGGACTTGAATATGGCTGAGATGGCTAGATGGCATCACCGATGAAATGAATATGGACTTGAATATGGCTGAGATGGCTAGATAGCATCACCGATGCAATGAATGGACTTGAATGTGGATGAGATGGCTAGATAGCATCACCGATGCAATGAATATGGACTTGAATATGGCTGAGATGGCTAGATGGCATCACCGATGCAATGAATATGGACTTGAATATGGCTGAGACGGGTAGATAGCATCACCGATGCAATGAATATGGACTTGAATATGGATGAGATGGCTAGATAGCATCACCGATGCAATGAATATGGACTTGAATATGGCTGAGATGGCTAGATGGCATCACCGATGTAAGGAATATGGACTTGAATATGGCTGAGATGGCTAGATAGCATCACCGATGCAATGAATATGGACTTGAATGTGGATGAGATGGCTAGATAGCATCACCGATGCAATGAATATGGACTTGAATATGGCTGAGATGGCTAGATAGCATCACAGATGCAATGAATATGGCCTTGAATATGGCTGAGACGGCTAGATAGCATCACAGATGCAATGAATATGGACTTGAATATGGATGAGATGGCTAGATAGCATCACCGAAGCAATGAATATGGACTTGAATATGGCTGAGATGGCTAGATAGCATCACAGATGCAATGAATATGGACTTGAATATGGATGAGATGGCTAGATAGCATCACCGATGCAATGAATATGGACTAGAATATGGATGAGATGGCAAGATAGCATCACCGATGCAATGAATATGGACTTGAATATGGCTGAGATGGATAGATAGCATCACTGATGCAATGAATATGGACTTGAATATGGCTGAGATGGCTAGATGGCATCACCGATGCAATGAATATGGACTTGAATATGGCTGAGATGGCTAGATAGCATCACCGATGCAATGAATATGGACTTGAATGTGGATGAGATGGCTAGATAGCATCACCGATGCAATGAATATGGACTTGAATATGGCTGAGATGGCTAGATAGCATCACTGATGCAATGAATATGGACTTGAATATGGCTGAGATGGCAAGATGACATCACCGATGCAATGAATATGGACTTGAATTTGGCTGAGATGGCTAGATGGCATCACCGATGCAATGAATATGGACTTGAATATGGCTGAGATGGCTAGATAGCATCACCGATGCAATGAATATGGACTTGAATGTGGATGAGATGGCTAGATAGCATCACCGATGCAATGAATATGGACTTGAATGTGGATGAGATGGCTAGATAGCATCACCGATGCAATGAATATGGACTTGAATATGGCTGAGATGGCAAGATGACATCACCGATGCAATGAATATGGACTTGAATTTGGCTGAGATGGCTAGATGGCATCAACGATGCAATGAACATGGACTTGAATATGGCTGAGATGGCTAGATGGCATCACCGATGCAATGAATATGGACTTGAATATGGCTGAGATGGCTAGATGGCATCACCGATGCAATGAATATGGACTTGAATATGGCTGAGATGGCTAGATAGCATCACCGATGCAATGAATATGGACTTGAATGTGGATGAGATGGCTAGATAGCATCACCGATGCAATGAATATGGACTTGAATATGGCTGAGATGGCTAGAGAGCATCACTGATGCAATGAATATGGACTTGAATATGGCTGAGACGGCTAGATAGCATCACCGATGCAATGAATATGGACTTGAATATGGCTGAGATGGCAAGATAGCATCACCGATGCAATGAATATGGACTTGAATATGGATGAGATGGCTAGATAGCATCACCGATGCAATGAATATGGACTAGAATATGGATGAGATGGCAAGATAGCATCACCGATGCAATGAATATGGACTTGAACATGGCTGAGATAGCTAGATAGCATCACAGATGCAATGAATATGGACTTGAATATGGATGAGATGGCTAGATAGCATCACCGATGCAATGAATATGGACTTGAATATGGCTGAGATGGCTAGATAGCATCACCGATGCAATGAATATGGACTTGAATATGGCTGAGATGGCTAGATGGCATCACCGATGCAATGAATATGGACTTGAATATGGCTGAGATGGCTAGATGGCATCACCGATGCAATGAATATGGACTTGAATATGGCTGAGATGGCTAGATGGCATCACCGATGAAATGAATATGGACTTGAATATGGCTGAGATGGCTAGATAGCATCACCGATGCAATGAATGGACTTGAATGTGGATGAGATGGCTAGATAGCATCACCGATGCAATGAATATGGACTTGAATATGGCTGAGATGGCTAGATGGCATCACCGATGCAATGAATATGGACTTGAATATGGCTGAGACGGGTAGATAGCATCACCGATGCAATGAATATGGACTTGAATATGGCTGAGATGGCAAGATAGCATCACCGATGCAATGAATATGGACTTGAATATGGATGAGATGGCTAGATAGCATCACCGATGCAATGAATATGGACTTGAATATGGCTGAGATGGCTAGATAGCATCACCGATGCAATGAATATGGACTTGAATGTGGATGAGATGGCTAGATAGCATCACCGATGCAATGAATATGGACTTGAATATGGCAGAGATGGCTAGATAGCATCACCGATGCAATGAATATGGACTTGAATATGGCTGAGATGGCTAGATGGCATCACCGATGCAATGAATATGGACTTGAATATGGCTGAGATGGCTAGATAGCATCACCGATGCAATGAATATGGACTTGAATGTGGATGAGATGGCTAGATGGCATCACCGATGCAATGAATATGGACTTGAATATGGCTGAGATGGCTAGATAGCATCACCGATGCAATGAATATGGACTTGAATATGGATGAGATGGCTAGATAGCATCACCGATGCAATGAATATGGACTTGAATATGGCTGAGACGGCTAGATAGCATCACCGATGCAATGAATATGGACTTGAGTATGGATGAGATGGCAAGATGGCATCACCGATGCAATGAATATGGACTTGAATATGGATGAGATGGCTAGATAGCATCACCGATGCAATGAATATGGACTAGAATATGGATGAGATGGCAAGATAGCATCACCGATGCAATGAATATGGACTTGAATATGGCTGAGATAGCTAGATAGCATCACCGATGCAATGAATATGGACTTGAATATGGCTGAGATGGCTAGATAGCATCACCGATGCAATGAATATGGACTTGAATATGGCTGAGATGGCTAGATAGCATCACCAATGCAATGAATATGGACTTGAATATGGCTGAGATGGCTAGATGGCATCTCCGATGCAATGAATATGGACTTGAATATGGCTGAGATGGCTAGATGGCATCACCGATGCAATGAATGGACTTGAATGTGGATGAGATGGCTAGATAGCATCACCGATGCAATGAATATGGACTTGAATATGGCTGAGATGACTAGATGGCATCACCGATGCAATGAATATGGACTTGAATATGGCTGAGACGGGTAGATAGCATCACCGATGCAATGAATATGGACTTGAATATGGCTGAGATGGCAAGATAGCATCACCGATGCAATGAATATGGACTTGAATATGGCTGAGATGGCTAGATAGCATCACTGATGCAATGAATATGGACTTGAATATGGCTGAGATGGCTAGATAGCATCACCGATGCAATGAATATGGACTTGAATTTCGATGAGATGGCTAGATGGCATCACCGATGCAATGAATATGGACTTGAATATGGCTGAGATGGCTAGATAGCATCACTGATGCAATGAATATGGACTTGAATATGGCTGAGACGGCTAGATAGCATCACCGATGCAATGAATATGGACTTGAGTATGGATGAGATGGCAAGATAGCATCACCGATGCAATGAATATGGACTTGAATATGGATGAGATGGCTAGATAGCATCACCGATGCAATGAATATGGACTTGAATATGGATGAGATGGCAAGATAGCATCACCGATGCAATGAATATGGACTTGAATATGGCTGAGATGGCTAGATGGCATCACCGATGCAATGAATATGGACTTGAATATGGATGAGATGGCTAGATAGCATCACCGATGCAATGAATATGGACTTGAATATGGCTGAGACGGCTAGATAGCATCACCGATGCAATGAATATGGACTAGAATATGGATGAGATGGCAAGATAGCATCACCGATGCAATGAATATGGACTTGAATATGGATGAGATGGCTAGATAGCTGAACCGATGCAATGAATATGGACTTGAATATGGCTGAGATGGCTAGATAGCATCACCGATGCAATGAATATGGACTTGAATGTGGATGAGATGGCTAGATAGCATCACCGATGCAATGAATATGGACTAGAATATGGATGGGATGGCAAGATAGCATCACTGATGCAATGAATATGGACTTGAATATGGCTGACATAGCTAGATAGCATCACCGATGCAATGAATATGGACTTGAATATGGCTGAGATGGCTAGATGGCATCACCGATGCAATGAATATGGACTTGAATATGGCTGAGATGGCAAGATAGCATCACCGATGCAATGAATATGGACTTGAATATGGCTGAGATGGCTAGATAGCATCACCGATGCAATGAATATGGACTTGAATATGGCTGAGATGGCTAGATAGCATCACCGATGCAATGAATATGGACTTGAATTTCGATGAGATGGCTAGATGGCATCACCGATGCAATGAATATGGACTTGAATATGGCTGAGATGGCTAGATAGCATCACCGATGCAATGAATATGGACTTGAATATGGCTGAGATGGCTAGATAGCATCACCGATGCAATGAATATGGACTTGAATATGGCTGAGATGGCTAGATGGCATCTCCGATGCAATGAATATGGACTTGAATATGGCTGAGATGGCTAGATGGCATCACCGATGCAATGAATGGACTTGAATGTGGATGAGATGGCTAGATAGCATCACCGATGCAATGAATATGGACTTGAATATGGCTGAGATGGCTAGATGGCATCACCGATGCAATGAATATGGACTTGAATATGGCTGAGACGGGTAGATAGCATCACCGATGCAATGAATATGGACTTGAATATGGCTGAGATGGCAAGATAGCATCACCGATGCAATGAATATGGACTTGAATATGGCTGAGATGGCTAGATAGCATCACCGATGCAATGAATATGGACTTGAATATGGCTGAGATGGCTAGATAGCATCACCGATGCAATGAATATGGACTTGAATTTCGATGAGATGGCTAGATGGCATCACCGATGCAATGAATATGGACTTGAATATGGCTGAGATGGCTAGATAGCATCACTGATGCAATGAATATGGACTTGAATATGGCTGAGACGGCTAGATAGCATCACCGAAGCAATGAATATGGACTTGAGTATGGATGAGATGGCAAGATAGCATCACCGATGCAATGAATATGGACTTGAATATGGATGAGATGGCTAGATAGCATCACCGATGCAATGAATATGGACTAGAATATGGATGAGATGGCAAGATAGCATCACCGATGCAATGAATGGACTTGAATGTGGATGAGATGGCTAGATAGCATCACCGATGCAATGAATATGGACTTGAATATGGCTGAGATGGCTAGATGGCATCACCGATGCAATGAATATGGACTTGAATATGGCTGAGACGGGTAGATAGCATCACCGATGCAATGAATATGGACTTGAATATGGCTGAGATGGCAAGATAGCATCACCGATGCAATGAATATGGACTTGAATATGGCTGAGATGGCTAGATAGCATCACCGATGCAATGAATATGGACTTGAATATGGCTGAGATGGCTAGATAGCATCACCGATGCAATGAATATGGACTTGAATTTCGATGAGATGGCTAGATGGCATCACCGATGCAATGAATATGGACTTGAATATGGCTGAGATGGCTAGATAGCATCACTGATGCAATGAATATGGACTTGAATATGGCTGAGACGGCTAGATAGCATCACCGAAGCAATGAATATGGACTTGAGTATGGATGAGATGGCAAGATAGCATCACCGATGCAATGAATATGGACTTGAATATGGATGAGATGGCTAGATAGCATCACCGATGCAATGAATATGGACTAGAATATGGATGAGATGGCAAGATAGCATCACCGATGCAATGAATATGGACTTGAATATGGCTGAGATGGCTAGATGGCATCACCGATGCAATGAATATGGACTTGAATAAGGCTGAGATGGCTAGATGGCATCACCG
Organism: Heloderma suspectum; assembly: GCF_057233095.1. Classification (NCBI taxonomy): domain Eukaryota; kingdom Metazoa; phylum Chordata; class Lepidosauria; order Squamata; family Helodermatidae; genus Heloderma; species Heloderma suspectum. Next base: position 54,485,118 of record NC_139475.1, read on the forward strand.
ATGCAATGAATATGGACTTGAATATGGCTGAGACGGCTAGATAGCATCACCGATGCAATGAATATGGACTTGAATATGGATGAGATGGCAAGATAGCATCACCGATGCAATGAATATGGACTTGAATATGGATGAGATGGCTAGATAGCTGAACCGATGCAATGAATATGGTCTTGAATATGGCTGAGATGGCTAGATAGCATCACTGATGCAATGAATATGGACTTGAATATGGATGAGATGGCTAGATAGCATCACCGATGCAATGAATATGGACTTGAATATGGCTGAGATGGCTAGATGGCATCACCGATGTAAGGAATATGGACTTGAATATGGCTGAGATGGCTAGATAGCATCACCGATGCAATGAATATGGACTTGAATGTGGATGAGATGGCTAGATAGCATCACCGATGCAATGAATATGGACTTGAATATGGCTGAGATGGCTAGATAGCATCACAGATGCAATGAATATGGCCTTGAATATGGCTGAGACGGCTAGATAGCATCACAGATGCAATGAATATGGACTTGAATATGGATGAGATGGCTAGATAGCATCACCGAAGCAATGAATATGGACTTGAATATGGCTGAGATGGCTAGATAGCATCACAGATGCAATGAATATGGACTTGAATATGGATGAGATGGCTAGATATCATCACCGATGCAATGAATATGGACTAGAATATGGATGAGATGGCAAGATAGCATCACCGATGCAATGAATATGGACTTGAATATGGCTGAGATGGATAGATAGCATCACTGATGCAATGAATATGGACTTGAATATGGCTGAGATGGCTAGATGGCATCACCGATGCAATGAATATGGACTTGAATATGGCTGAGATGGCTAGATAGCATCACCGATGCAATGAATATGGACTTGAATGTGGATGAGATGGCTAGATAGCATCACCGATGCAATGAATATGGACTTGAATATGGCTGAGATGGCTAGATAGCATCACTGATGCAATGAATATGGACTTGTATATGGCTGAGATGGCAAGATGACATCACCGATGCAATGAATATGGACTTGAATATGGCTGACATAGCTAGATAGCATCACTGATGCAATGAATATGGACTTGAATATGGATGAGATGGCTAGATAGCATCACCGATGCAATGAATATGGACTTGAATATGGCTGAGATGGCTAGATGGCATCACCGATGTAAGGAATATGGACTTGAATATGGCTGAGATGGCTAGATAGCATCACCGATGCAATGAATATGGACTTGAATGTGGATGAGATGGCTAGATAGCATCACCGATGCAATGAATATGGACTTGAATATGGCTGAGATGGCTAGATAGCATCACAGATGCAATGAATATGGCCTTGAATATGGCTGAGACGGCTAGATAGCATCACAGATGCAATGAATATGGACTTGAATATGGATGAGATGGCTAGATAGCATCACTGAAGCAATGAATATGGACTTGAATATGGCTGAGATGGCTAGATAGCATCACAGATGCAATGAATATGGACTTGAATATGGATGAGATGGCTAGATAGCATCACCGATGCAATGAATATGGACTAGAATATGGATGAGATGGCAAGATAGCATCACCGATGCAATGAATATGGACTTGAATATGGCTGAGATGGATAGATAGCATCACTGATGCAATGAATATGGACTTGAATATGGCTGAGATGGCTAGATGGCATCACCGATGCAATGAATATGGACTTGAATATGGCTGAGATGGCTAGATAGCATCACCGATGCAATGAATATGGACTTGAATGTGGATGAGAGGGCTAGATAGCATCACCGATGCAATGAATATGGACTTGAATATGGCTGAGATGGCTAGATAGCATCACTGATGCAATGAATATGGACTTGAATATGGCTGAGATGGCAAGATGACATCACCGATGCAATGAATATGGACTTGAATTTGGCTGAGATGGCTAGATGGCATCACCGATGCAATGAATATGGACTTGAATATGGCTGAGATGGCTAGATAGCATCACCGATGCAATGAATATGGACTTGAATGTGGATGAGATGGCTAGATAGCATCACCGATGCAATGAATATGGACTTGAATGTGGATGAGATGGCTAGATAGCATCACCGATGCAATGAATATGGACTTGAATATGGCTGAGATGGCAAGATGACATCACCGATGCAATGAATATGGACTTGAATTTGGCTGAGATGGCTAGATGGCATCAACGATGCAATGAACATGGACTTGAATATGGCTGAGATGGCTAGATGGCATCACCGATGCAATGAATATGGACTTGAATATGGCTGAGATGGCTAGATGGCATCACCGATGCAATGAATATGGACTTGAATATGGCTGAGATGGCTAGATAGCATCACCGATGCAATGAATATGGACTTGAATGTGGATGAGATGGCTAGATAGCATCACCGATGCAATGAATATTGACTTGAATATGGCTGAGATGGCTAGAGAGCATCACTGATGCAATGAATATGGACTTGAATATGGCTGAGACGGCTAGATAGCATCACCGATGCAATGAATATGGACTTGAATATGGCTGAGATGGCAAGATAGCATCACCGATGCAATGAATATGGACTTGAATATGGATGAGATGGCTAGATAGCATCACCGATGCAATGAATATGGACTAGAATATGGATGAGATGGCAAGATAGCATCACCGATGCAATGAATATGGACTTGAACATGGCTGAGATAGCTAGATAGCATCACAGATGCAATGAATATGGACTTGAATATGGATGAGATGGCTAGATAGCATCACCGATGCAATGAATATGGACTTGAATATGGCTGAGATGGCTAGATAGCATCACCGATGCAATGAATATGGACTTGAATATGGCTGAGATGGCTAGATGGCATCACCGATGCAATGAATATGGACTTGAATATGGCTGAGATGGCTAGATGGCATCACCGATGCAATGAATATGGACTTGAATATGGCTGAGATGGCTAGATGGCATCACCGATGAAATGAATATGGACTTGAATATGGCTGAGATGGCTAGATAGCATCACCGATGCAATGAATGGACTTGAATGTGGATGAGATGGCTAGATAGCATCACCGATGCAATGAATATGGACTTGAATATGGCTGAGATGGCTAGATGGCATCACCGATGCAATGAATATGGACTTGAATATGGCTGAGACGGGTAGATAGCATCACCGATGCAATGAATATGGACTTGAATATGGCTGAGATGGCAAGATAGCATCACCGATGCAATGAATATGGACTTGAATATGGATGAGATGGCTAGATAGCATCACCGATGCAATGAATATGGACTTGAATATGGCTGAGATGGCTAGATAGCATCACCGATGCAATGAATATGGACTTGAATGTGGATGAGATGGCTAGATAGCATCACCGATGCAATGAATATGGACTTGAATATGGCAGAGATGGCTAGATAGCATCACCGATGCAATGAATATGGACTTGAATATGGCTGAGATGGCTAGATGGCATCACCGATGCAATGAATATGGACTTGAATATGGCTGAGATGGCTAGATAGCATCACCGATGCAATGAATATGGACTTGAATGTGGATGAGATGGCTAGATGGCATCACCGATGCAATGAATATGGACTTGAATATGGCTGAGATGGCTAGATAGCATCACCGATGCAATGAATATGGACTTGAATATGGATGAGATGGCTAGATAGCATCACCGATGCAATGAATATGGACTTGAATATGGCTGAGACGGCTAGATAGCATCACCGATGCAATGAATATGGACTTGAGTATGGATGAGATGGCAAGATGGCATCACCGATGCAATGAATATGGACTTGAATATGGATGAGATGGCTAGATAGCATCACCGATGCAATGAATATGGACTAGAATATGGATGAGATGGCAAGATAGCATCACCGATGCAATGAATATGGACTTGAATATGGCTGAGATAGCTAGATAGCATCACCGATGCAATGAATATGGACTTGAATATGGCTGAGATGGCTAGATAGCATCACCGATGCAATGAATATGGACTTGAATATGGCTGAGATGGCTAGATAGCATCACCAATGCAATGAATATGGACTTGAATATGGCTGAGATGGCTAGATGGAATCTCCGATGCAATGAATATGGACTTGAATATGGCTGAGATGGCTAGATGGCATCACCGATGCAATGAATGGACTTGAATGTGGATGAGATGGCTAGATAGCATCACCGATGCAATGAATATGGACTTGAATATGGCTGAGATGACTAGATGGCATCACCGATGCAATGAATATGGACTTGAATATGGCTGAGACGGGTAGATAGCATCACCGATGCAATGAATATGGACTTGAATATGGCTGAGATGGCAAGATAGCATCACCGATGCAATGAATATGGACTTGAATATGGCTGAGATGGCTAGATAGCATCACCGATGCAATGAATATGGACTTGAATATGGCTGAGATGGCTAGATAGCATCACCGATGCAATGAATATGGACTTGAATTTCGATGAGATGGCTAGATGGCATCACCGATGCAATGAATATGGACTTGAATATGGCTGAGATGGCTAGATAGCATCACTGATGCAATGAATATGGACTTGAATATGGCTGAGATAGCTAGATAGCATCACCGATGCAATGAATATGGACTTGAATATGGCTGAGATGGCTAGATAGCATCACCGATGCAATGAATATGGACTTGAATATGGCTGAGATGGCTAGATAGCATCACCAATGCAATGAATATGGACTTGAATATGGCTGAGATGGCTAGATGGCATCTCCGATGCAATGAATATGGACTTGAGTATGGATGAGATGGCAAGATAGCATCACCGATGCAATGAATATGGACTTGAATATGGATGAGATGGCTAGATAGCATCACCGATGCAATGAATATGGACTTGAATATGGATGAGATGGCAAGATAGCATCACCGATGCAATGAATATGGACTTGAATATGGCTGAGATGGCTAGATGGCATCACCGATGCAATGAATATGGACTTGAATATGGATGAGATGGCTAGATGGCATCACCGATGCAATGAATATGGACTTGAATATGGCTGAGACGGCTAGATAGCATCACCGATGCAATGAATATGGACTAGAATATGGATGAGATGGCAAGATAGCATCACCGATGCAATGAATATGGACTTGAATATGGATGAGATGGCTAGATAGCTGAACCGATGCAATGAATATGGACTTGAATATGGCTGAGATGGCTAGATAGCATCACTGATGCAATGAATATGGACTTGAATGTGGATGAGATGGCTAGATAGCATCACCGATGCAATGAATATGGACTAGAATATGGATGGGATGGCAAGATAGCATCACTGATGCAATGAATATGGACTTGAATATGGCTGACATAGCTAGATAGCATCACTGATGCAATGAATATGGACTTGAATATGGCTGAGATGGCTAGATGGCATCACCGATGAAATGAATATGGACTTGAATATGGCTGAGATGGCTAGATAGCATCACCGATGCAATGAATGGACTTGAATGTGGATGAGATGGCTAGATAGCATCACCGATGCAATGAATATGGACTTGAATATGGCTGAGATGGCTAGATGGCATCACCGATGCAATGAATATGGACTTGAATATGGCTGAGACGGGTAGATAGCATCACCGATGCAATGAATATGGACTTGAATATGGCTGAGATGGCAAGATAGCATCACCGATGCAATGAATATGGACTTGAATATGGATGAGATGGCTAGATGGCATCACCGATGCAATGAATATGGACTTGAATATGGCTGAGATGGCTAGATGGCATCACCGATGCAATGAATATGGACTTGAATATGGCTGAGATGGCTAGATGGCATCACCGATGAAATGAATATGGACTTGAATATGGCTGAGATGGCTAGATAGCATCACCGATGCAATGAATGGACTTGAATGTGGATGAGATGGCTAGATAGCATCACCGATGCAATGAATATGGACTTGAATATGGCTGAGATGGCTAGATGGCATCACCGATGCAATGAATATGGACTTGAATATGGCTGAGACGGGTAGATAGCATCACCGATGCAATGAATATGGACTTGAATATGGCTGAGATGGCAAGATAGCATCACCGATGCAATGAATATGGACTTGAATATGGATGAGATGGCTAGATAGCATCACCGATGCAATGAATATGGACTTGAATATGGCTGAGATGGCTAGATAGCATCACCGATGCAATGAATATGGACTTGAATGTGGATGAGATGGCTAGATAGCATCACCGATGCAATGAATATGGACTTGAATATGGCAGAGATGGCTAGATAGCATCACCGATGCAATGAATATGGACTTGAATATGGCTGAGATGGCTAGATGGCATCACCGATGCAATGAATATGGACTTGAATATGGCTGAGATGGCTAGATAGCATCACCGATGCAATGAATATGGACTTGAATGTGGATGAGATGGCTAGATGGCATCACCGATGCAATGAATATGGACTTGAATATGGCTGAGATGGCTAGATAGCATCACCGATGCAATGAATATGGACTTGAATATGGATGAGATGGCTAGATAGCATAACCGATGCAATGAATATGGACTTGAATATGGCTGAGACGGCTAGATAGCATCACCGATGCAATGAATATGGACTTGAGTATGGATGAGATGGCAAGATGGCATCACCGATGCAATGAATATGGACTTGAATATGGATGAGATGGCTAGATAGCATCACCGATGCAATGAATATGGACTAGAATATGGATGAGATGGCAAGATAGCATCACCGATGCAATGAATATGGACTTGAATATGGCTGAGATAGCTAGATAGCATCACCGATGCAATGAATATGGACTTGAATATGGCTGAGATGGCTAGATAGCATCACCGATGCAATGAATATGGACTTGAATATGGCTGAGATGGCTAGATAGCATCACCGATGCAATGAATATGGACTTGAATGTGGATGAGATGGCTAGATAGCATCACCGATGCAATGAATATGGACTTGAATATGGCAGAGATGGCTAGATAGCATCACCGATGCAATGAATATGGACTTGAATATGGCTGAGATGGCTAGATGGCATCTCCGATGCAATGAATATGGACTTGAATATGGCTGAGATGGCTAGATAGCATCACTGATGCAATGAATATGGACTTGAATATGGCTGAGATAGCTAGATAGCATCACCGATGCAATGAATATGGACTTGAATATGGCTGAGATGGCTAGATAGCATCACCGATGCAATGAATATGGACTTGAATATGGCTGAGATGGCTAGATAGCATCACCAATGCAATGAATATGGACTTGAATATGGCTGAGATGGCTAGATGGCATCTCCGATGCAATGAATATGGACTTGAGTATGGATGAGATGGCAAGATAGCATCACCGATGCAATGAATATGGACTTGAATATGGATGAGATGGCTAGATAGCATCACCGATGCAATGAATATGGACTTGAATATGGATGAGATGGCAAGATAGCATCACCGATGCAATGAATATGGACTTGAATATGGCTGAGATGGCTAGATGGCATCACCGATGCAATGAATATGGACTTGAATATGGATGAGATGGCTAGATGGCATCACCGATGCAATGAATATGGACTTGAATATGGCTGAGACGGCTAGATAGCATCACCGATGCAATGAATATGGACTAGAATATGGATGAGATGGCAAGATAGCATCACCGATGCAATGAATATGGACTTGAATATGGATGAGATGGCTAGATAGCTGAACCGATGCAATGAATATGGACTTGAATATGGCTGAGATGGCTAGATAGCATCACCGATGCAATGAATATGGACTTGAATGTGGATGAGATGGCTAGATAGCATCACCGATGCAATGAATATGGACTAGAATATGGATGGGATGGCAAGATAGCATCACTGATGCAATGAATATGGACTTGAATATGGCTGACATAGCTAGATAGCATCACTGATGCAATGAATATGGACTTGAATATGGCTGAGATGGCTAGATGGCATCACCGATGAAATGAATATGGACTTGAATATGGCTGAGATGGCTAGATAGCATCACCGATGCAATGAATGGACTTGAATGTGGATGAGATGGCTAGATAGCATCACCGATGCAATGAATATGGACTTGAATATGGCTGAGATGGCTAGATGGCATCACCGATGCAATGAATATGGACTTGAATATGGCTGAGACGGGTAGATAGCATCACCGATGCAATGAATATGGACTTGAATATGGCTGAGATGGCAAGATAGCATCACCGATGCAATGAATATGGACTTGAATATGGATGAGATGGCTAGATGGCATCACCGATGCAATGAATATGGACTTGAATATGGCTGAGATGGCTAGATGGCATCACCGATGCAATGAATATGGACTTGAATATGGCTGAGATGGCTAGATGGCATCACCGATGAAATGAATATGGACTTGAATATGGCTGAGATGGCTAGATAGCATCACCGATGCAATGAATGGACTTGAATGTGGATGAGATGGCTAGATGGCATCACCGATGCAATGAATATGGACTTGAATATGGCTGAGACGGGTAGATAGCATCACCGATGCAATGAATATGGACTTGAATATGGCTGAGATGGCAAGATAGCATCACCGATGCAATGAATATGGACTTGAATATGGATGAGATGGCTAGATGGCATCACCGATGCAATGAATATGGACTTGAATATGGCTGAGATGGCTAGATAGCATCACCGATGCAATGAATATGGACTTGAATATGGATGAGATGGCTAGATAGCATCACCGATGCAATGAATATGGACTTGAATATGGCTGAGACGGCTAGATAGCATCACCGATGCAATGAATATGGACTTGAGTATGGATGAGATGGCAAGATGGCATCACCGATGCAATGAATATGGACTTGAATATGGATGAGATGGCTAGATAGCATCACCGATGCAATGAATATGGACTAGAATATGGATGAGATGGCAAGATAGCATCACCGATGCAATGAATATGGACTTGAATATGGCTGAGATAGCTAGATAGCATCACCGATGCAATGAATATGGACTTGAATATGGCTGAGATGGCTAGATAGCATCACCGATGCAATGAATATGGACTTGAATATGGCTGAGATGGCTAGATAGCATCACCAATGCAATGAATATGGACTTGAATATGGCTGAGATGGCTAGATGGAATCTCCGATGCAATGAATATGGACTTGAATATGGCTGAGATGGCTAGATGGCATCACCGATGCAATGAATGGACTTGAATGTGGATGAGATGGCTAGATAGCATCACCGATGCAATGAATATGGACTTGAATATGGCTGAGATGACTAGATGGCATCACCGATGCAATGAATATGGACTTGAATATGGCTGAGACGGGTAGATAGCATCACCGATGCAATGAATATGGACTTGAATATGGCTGAGATGGCAAGATAGCATCACCGATGCAATGAATATGGACTTGAATATGGCTGAGATGGCTAGATAGCATCACCGATGCAATGAATATGGACTTGAATATGGCTGAGATGGCTAGATAGCATCACCGATGCAATGAATATGGACTTGAATTTCGATGAGATGGCTAGATGGCATCACCGATGCAATGAATATGGACTTGAATATGGCTGAGATGGCTAGATAGCATCACTGATGCAATGAATATGGACTTGAATATGGCTGAGATAGCTAGATAGCATCACCGATGCAATGAATATGGACTTGAATATGGCTGAGATGGCTAGATAGCATCACCGATGCAATGAATATGGACTTGAATATGGCTGAGATGGCTAGATAGCATCACCAATGCAATGAATATGGACTTGAATATGGCTGAGATGGCTAGATGGCATCTCCGATGCAATGAATATGGACTTGAGTATGGATGAGATGGCAAGATAGCATCACCGATGCAATGAATATGGACTTGAATATGGATGAGATGGCTAGATAGCATCACCGATGCAATGAATATGGACTTGAATATGGATGAGATGGCAAGATAGCATCACCGATGCAATGAATATGGACTTGAATATGGCTGAGATGGCTAGATGGCATCACCGATGCAATGAATATGGACTTGAATATGGCTGAGATGGCTAGATGGCATCACCGATGCAATGAATATGGACTTGAATATGGCTGAGACGGCTAGATAGCATCACCGATGCAATGAATATGGACTAGAATATGGATGAGATGGCAAGATAGCATCACCGATGCAATGAATATGGACTTGAATATGGATGAGATGGCTAGATAGCTGAACCGATGCAATGAATATGGACTTGAATATGGCTGAGATGGCTAGATAGCATCACTGATGCAATGAATATGGACTTGAATGTGGATGAGATGGCTAGATAGCATCACCGATGCAATGAATATGGACTAGAATATGGATGGGATGGCAAGATAGCATCACTGATGCAATGAATATGGACTTGAATATGGCTGACATAGCTAGATAGCATCACTGATGCAATGAATATGGACTTGAATATGGCTGAGATGGCTAGATGGCATCACCGATGAAATGAATATGGAATTGAATATGGCTGAGATGGCTAGATAGCATCACCGATGCAATGAATGGACTTGAATGTGGATGAGATGGCTAGATAGCATCACCGATGCAATGAATATGGACTTGAATATGGCTGAGATGGCTAGATGGCATCACCGATGCAATGAATATGGACTTGAATATGGCTGAGACGGGTAGATAGCATCACCGATGCAATGAATATGGACTTGAATATGGCTGAGATGGCAAGATAGCATCACCGATGCAATGAATATGGACTTGAATATGGATGAGATGGCTAGATGGCATCACCGATGCAATGAATATGGACTTGAATATGGCTGAGATGGCTAGATGGCATCACCGATGCAATGAATATGGACTTGAATATGGCTGAGATGGCTAGATGGCATCACCGATGAAATGAATATGGACTTGAATATGGCTGAGATGGCTAGATAGCATCACCGATGCAATGAATGGACTTGAATGTGGATGAGATGGCTAGATAGCATCACCGATGCAATGAATATGGACTTGAATATGGCTGAGATGGCTAGATGGCATCACCGATGCAATGAATATGGACTTGAATATGGCTGAGACGGGTAGATAGCATCACCGATGCAATGAATATGGACTTGAATATGGCTGAGATGGCAAGATAGCATCACCGATGCAATGAATATGGACTTGAATATGGATGAGATGGCTAGATAGCATCACCGATGCAATGAATATGGACTTGAATATGGCTGAGATGGCTAGATAGCATCACCGATGCAATGAATATGGACTTGAATGTGGATGAGATGGCTAGATAGCATCACCGATGCAATGAATATGGACTTGAATATGGCAGAGATGGCTAGATAGCATCACCGATGCAATGAATATGGACTTGAATATGGCTGAGATGGCTAGATGGCATCACCGATGCAATGAATATGGACTTGAATATGGCTGAGATGGCTAGATAGCATCACCGATGCAATGAATATGGACTTGAATGTGGATGAGATGGCTAGATGGCATCACCGATGCAATGAATATGGACTTGAATATGGCTGAGATGGCTAGATAGCATCACCGATGCAATGAATATGGACTTGAATATGGATGAGATGGCTAGATAGCATCACCGATGCAATGAATATGGACTTGAATATGGCTGAGACGGCTAGATAGCATCACCGATGCAATGAATATGGACTTGAGTATGGATGAGATGGCAAGATGGCATCACCGATGCAATGAATATGGACTTGAATATGGATGAGATGGCTAGATAGCATCACCGATGCAATGAATATGGACTAGAATATGGATGAGATGGCAAGATAGCATCACCGATGCAATGAATATGGACTTGAATATGGCTGAGATAGCTAGATAGCATCACCGATGCAATGAATATGGACTTGAATATGGCTGAGATGGCTAGATAGCATCACCGATGCAATGAATATGGACTTGAATATGGCTGAGATGGCTAGATAGCATCACCGATGCAATGAATATGGACTTGAATGTGGATGAGATGGCTAGATAGCATCACCGATGCAATGAATATGGACTTGAATATGGCAGAGATGGCTAGATAGCATCACCGATGCAATGAATATGGACTTGAATATGGCTGAGATGGCTAGATGGCATCTCCGATGCAATGAATATGGACTTGAATATGGCTGAGATGGCTAGATAGCATCACTGATGCAATGAATATGGACTTGAATATGGCTGAGATAGCTAGATAGCATCACCGATGCAATGAATATGGACTTGAATATGGCTGAGATGGCTAGATAGCATCACCGATGCAATGAATATGGACTTGAATATGGCTGAGATGGCTAGATAGCATCACCAATGCAATGAATATGGACTTGAATATGGCTGAGATGGCTAGATGGCATCTCCGATGCAATGAATATGGACTTGAGTATGGATGAGATGGCAAGATAGCATCACCGATGCAATGAATATGGACTTGAATATGGATGAGATGGCTAGATAGCATCACCGATGCAATGAATATGGACTTGAATATGGATGAGATGGCAAGATAGCATCACCGATGCAATGAATATGGACTTGAATATGGCTGAGATGGCTAGATGGCATCACCGATGCAATGAATATGGACTTGAATATGGATGAGATGGCTAGATGGCATCACCGATGCAATGAATATGGACTTGAATATGGCTGAGACGGCTAGATAGCATCACCGATGCAATGAATATGGACTAGAATATGGATGAGATGGCAAGATAGCATCACCGATGCAATGAATATGGACTTGAATATGGATGAGATGGCTAGATAGCTGAACCGATGCAATGAATATGGACTTGAATATGGCTGAGATGGCTAGATAGCATCACCGATGCAATGAATATGGACTTGAATGTGGATGAGATGGCTAGATAGCATCACCGATGCAATGAATATGGACTAGAATATGGATGGGATGGCAAGATAGCATCACTGATGCAATGAATATGGACTTGAATATGGCTGACATAGCTAGATAGCATCACTGATGCAATGAATATGGACTTGAATATGGCTGAGATGGCTAGATGGCATCACCGATGAAATGAATATGGACTTGAATATGGCTGAGATGGCTAGATAGCATCACCGATGCAATGAATGGACTTGAATGTGGATGAGATGGCTAGATAGCATCACCGATGCAATGAATATGGACTTGAATATGGCTGAGATGGCTAGATGGCATCACCGATGCAATGAATATGGACTTGAATATGGCTGAGACGGGTAGATAGCATCACCGATGCAATGAATATGGACTTGAATATGGCTGAGATGGCAAGATAGCATCACCGATGCAATGAATATGGACTTGAATATGGATGAGATGGCTAGATGGCATCACCGATGCAATGAATATGGACTTGAATATGGCTGAGATGGCTAGATGGCATCACCGATGCAATGAATATGGACTTGAATATGGCTGAGATGGCTAGATGGCATCACCGATGAAATGAATATGGACTTGAATATGGCTGAGATGGCTAGATAGCATCACCGATGCAATGAATGGACTTGAATGTGGATGAGATGGCTAGATGGCATCACCGATGCAATGAATATGGACTTGAATATGGCTGAGACGGGTAGATAGCATCACCGATGCAATGAATATGGACTTGAATATGGCTGAGATGGCAAGATAGCATCACCGATGCAATGAATATGGACTTGAATATGGATGAGATGGCTAGATGGCATCACCGATGCAATGAATATGGACTTGAATATGGCTGAGATGGCTAGATAGCATCACCGATGCAATGAATATGGACTTGAATATGGATGAGATGGCTAGATAGCATCACCGATGCAATGAATATGGACTTGAATATGGCTGAGACGGCTAGATAGCATCACCGATGCATTGAATGTGGACTTGAGTATGGATGAGATGGCAAGATGGCATCACCGATGCAATGAATATGGACTTGAATATGGATGAGATGGCTAGATAGCATCACCGATGCAATGAATATGGACTAGAATATGGATGAGATGGCAAGATAGCATCACCGATGCAATGAATATGGACTTGAATATGGCTGAGATAGCTAGATAGCATCACCGATGCAATGAATATGGACTTGAATATGGCTGAGATGGCTAGATAGCATCACCGATGCAATGAATATGGACTTGAATATGGCTGAGATGGCTAGATAGCATCACCAATGCAATGAATATGGACTTGAATATGGCTGAGATGGCTAGATGGAATCTCCGATGCAATGAATATGGACTTGAATATGGCTGAGATGGCTAGATGGCATCACCGATGCAATGAATGGACTTGAATGTGGATGAGATGGCTAGATAGCATCACCGATGCAATGAATATGGACTTGAATATGGCTGAGATGACTAGATGGCATCACCGATGCAATGAATATGGACTTGAATATGGCTGAGACGGGTAGATAGCATCACCGATGCAATGAATATGGACTTGAATATGGCTGAGATGGCAAGATAGCATCACCGATGCAATGAATATGGACTTGAATATGGCTGAGATGGCTAGATAGCATCACCGATGCAATGAATATTGACTTGAATATGGCTGAGATGGCTAGATAGCATCACCGATGCAATGAATATGGACTTGAATTTCGATGAGATGGCTAGATGGCATCACCGATGCAATGAATATGGACTTGAATATGGCTGAGATGGCTAGATAGCATCACTGATGCAATGAATATGGACTTGAATATGGCTGAGATAGCTAGATAGCATCACCGATGCAATGAATATGGACTTGAATATGGCTGAGATGGCTAGATAGCATCACCGATGCAATGAATATGGACTTGAATATGGCTGAGATGGCTAGATAGCATCACCAATGCAATGAATATGGACTTGAATATGGCTGAGATGGCTAGATGGCATCTCCGATGCAATGAATATGGACTTGAGTATGGATGAGATGGCAAGATAGCATCACCGATGCAATGAATATGGACTTGAATATGGATGAGATGGCTAGATAGCATCACCGATGCAATGAATATGGACTTGAATATGGATGAGATGGCAAGATAGCATCACCGATGCAATGAATATGGACTTGAATATGGCTGAGATGGCTAGATGGCATCACCGATGCAATGAATATGGACTTGAATATGGCTGAGATGGCTAGATGGCATCACCGATGCAATGAATATGGACTTGAATATGGCTGAGACGGCTAGATAGCATCACCGATGCAATGAATATGGACTAGAATATGGATGAGATGGCAAGATAGCATCACCGATGCAATGAATATGGACTTGAATATGGATGAGATGGCTAGATAGCTGAACCGATGCAATGAATATGGACTTGAATATGGCTGAGATGGCTAGATAGCATCACTGATGCAATGAATATGGACTTGAATGTGGATGAGATGGCTAGATAGCATCACCGATGCAATGAATATGGACTAGAATATGGATGGGATGGCAAGATAGCATCACTGATGCAATGAATATGGACTTGAATATGGCTGACATAGCTAGATAGCATCACTGATGCAATGAATATGGACTTGAATATGGCTGAGATGGCTAGATGGCATCACCGATGAAATGAATATGGACTTGAATATGGCTGAGATGGCTAGATAGCATCACCGATGCAATGAATGGACTTGAATGTGGATGAGATGGCTAGATAGCATCACCGATGCAATGAATATGGACTTGAATATGGCTGAGATGGCTAGATGGCATCACCGATGCAATGAATATGGACTTGAATATGGCTGAGACGGGTAGATAGCATCACCGATGCAATGAATATGGACTTGAATATGGCTGAGATGGCAAGATAGCATCACCGATGCAATGAATATGGACTTGAATATGGATGAGATGGCTAGATGGCATCACCGATGCAATGAATATGGACTTGAATATGGCTGAGATGGCTAGATGGCATCACCGATGCAATGAATATGGACTTGAATATGGCTGAGATGGCTAGATGGCATCACCGATGAAATGAATATGGACTTGAATATGGCTGAGATGGCTAGATAGCATCACCGATGCAATGAATGGACTTGAATGTGGATGAGATGGCTAGATAGCATCACCGATGCAATGAATATGGACTTGAATATGGCTGAGATGGCTAGATGGCATCACCGATGCAATGAATATGGACTTGAATATGGCTGAGACGGGTAGATAGCATCACCGATGCAATGAATATGGACTTGAATATGGCTGAGATGGCAAGATAGCATCACCGATGCAATGAATATGGACTTGAATATGGATGAGATGGCTAGATAGCATCACCGATGCAATGAATATGGACTTGAATATGGCTGAGATGGCTAGATAGCATCACCGATGCAATGAATATGGACTTGAATGTGGATGAGATGGCTAGATAGCATCACCGATGCAATGAATATGGACTTGAATATGGCAGAGATGGCTAGATAGCATCACCGATGCAATGAATATGGACTTGAATATGGCTGAGATGGCTAGATGGCATCACCGATGCAATGAATATGGACTTGAATATGGCTGAGATGGCTAGATAGCATCACCGATGCAATGAATATGGACTTGAATGTGGATGAGATGGCTAGATGGCATCACCGATGCAATGAATATGGACTTGAATATGGCTGAGATGGCTAGATAGCATCACCGATGCAATGAATATGGACTTGAATATGGATGAGATGGCTAGATAGCATCACCGATGCAATGAATATGGACTTGAATATGGCTGAGACGGCTAGATAGCATCACCGATGCAATGAATATGGACTTGAGTATGGATGAGATGGCAAGATGGCATCACCGATGCAATGAATATGGACTTGAATATGGATGAGATGGCTAGATAGCATCACCGATGCAATGAATATGGACTAGAATATGGATGAGATGGCAAGATAGCATCACCGATGCAATGAATATGGACTTGAATATGGCTGAGATAGCTAGATAGCATCACCGATGCAATGAATATGGACTTGAATATGGCTGAGATGGCTAGATAGCATCACCGATGCAATGAATATGGACTTGAATATGGCTGAGATGGCTAGATAGCATCACCGATGCAATGAATATGGACTTGAATGTGGATGAGATGGCTAGATAGCATCACCGATGCAATGAATATGGACTTGAATATGGCAGAGATGGCTAGATAGCATCACCGATGCAATGAATATGGACTTGAATATGGCTGAGATGGCTAGATGGCATCTCCGATGCAATGAATATGGACTTGAATATGGCTGAGATGGCTAGATAGCATCACTGATGCAATGAATATGGACTTGAATATGGCTGAGATAGCTAGATAGCATCACCGATGCAATGAATATGGACTTGAATATGGCTGAGATGGCTAGATAGCATCACCGATGCAATGAATATGGACTTGAATATGGCTGAGATGGCTAGATAGCATCACCAATGCAATGAATATGGACTTGAATATGGCTGAGATGGCTAGATGGCATCTCCGATGCAATGAATATGGACTTGAGTATGGATGAGATGGCAAGATAGCATCACCGATGCAATGAATATGGACTTGAATAAGGATGAGATGGCTAGATAGCATCACCGATGCAATGAATATGGACTTGAATATGGATGAGATGGCAAGATAGCATCACCGATGCAATGAATATGGACTTGAATATGGCTGAGATGGCTAGATGGCATCACCGATGCAATGAATATGGACTTGAATATGGATGAGATGGCTAGATGGCATCACCGATGCAATGAATATGGACTTGAATATGGCTGAGACGGCTAGATAGCATCACCGATGCAATGAATATGGACTAGAATATGGATGAGATGGCAAGATAGCATCACCGATGCAATGAATATGGACTTGAATATGGATGAGATGGCTAGATAGCTGAACCGATGCAATGAATATGGACTTGAATATGGCTGAGATGGCTAGATAGCATCACCGATGCAATGAATATGGACTTGAATGTGGATGAGATGGCTAGATAGCATCACCGATGCAATGAATATGGACTAGAATATGGATGGGATGGCAAGATAGCATCACTGATGCAATGAATATGGACTTGAATATGGCTGACATAGCTAGATAGCATCACTGATGCAATGAATATGGACTTGAATATGGCTGAGATGGCTAGATGGCATCACCGATGAAATGAATATGGACTTGAATATGGCTGAGATGGCTAGATAGCATCACCGATGCAATGAATGGACTTGAATGTGGATGAGATGGCTAGATAGCATCACCGATGCAATGAATATGGACTTGAATATGGCTGAGATGGCTAGATGGCATCACCGATGCAATGAATATGGACTTGAATATGGCTGAGACGGGTAGATAGCATCACCGATGCAATGAATATGGACTTGAATATGGCTGAGATGGCAAGATAGCATCACCGATGCAATGAATATGGACTTGAATATGGATGAGATGGCTAGATGGCATCACCGATGCAATGAATATGGACTTGAATATGGCTGAGATGGCTAGATGGCATCACCGATGCAATGAATATGGACTTGAATATGGCTGAGATGGCTAGATGGCATCACCGATGAAATGAATATGGACTTGAATATGGCTGAGATGGCTAGATAGCATCACCGATGCAATGAATGGACTTGAATGTGGATGAGATGGCTAGATAGCATCACCGATGCAATGAATATGGACTTGAATATGGCTGAGATGGCTAGATGGCATCACCGATGCAATGAATATGGACTTGAATATGGCTGAGACGGGTAGATAGCATCACCGATGCAATGAATATGGACTTGAATATGGCTGAGATGGCAAGATAGCATCACCGATGCAATGAATATGGACTTGAATATGGATGAGATGGCTAGATAGCATCACCGATGCAATGAATATGGACTTGAATATGGCTGAGATGGCTAGATAGCATCACCGATGCAATGAATATGGACTTGAATGTGGATGAGATGGCTAGATAGCATCACCGATGCAATGAATATGGACTTGAATATGGCAGAGATGGCTAGATAGCATCACCGATGCAATGAATATGGACTTGAATATGGCTGAGATGGCTAGATGGCATCACCGATGCAATGAATATGGACTTGAATATGGCTGAGATGGCTAGATAGCATCACCGATGCAATGAATATGGACTTGAATGTGGATGAGATGGCTAGATGGCATCACCGATGCAATGAATATGGACTTGAATATGGCTGAGATGGCTAGATAGCATCACCGATGCAATGAATATGGACTTGAATATGGCTGAGACGGCTAGATAGCATCACCGATGCAATGAATATGGACTTGAGTATGGACGAGATGGCAAGATGGCATCACCGATGCAATGAATATGGACTTGAATATGGATGAGATGGCTAGATAGCATCACCGATGCAATGAATATGGACTAGAATATGGATGAGATGGCAAGATAGCATCACCGATGCAATGAATATGGACTTGAATATGGCTGAGATAGCTAGATAGCATCACCGATGCAATGAATATGGACTTGAATATGGCTGAGATGGCTAGATAGCATCACCGATGCAATGAATATGGACTTGAATATGGCTGAGATGGCTAGATAGCATCACCGATGCAATGAATATGGACTTGAATGTGGATGAGATGGCTAGATAGCATCACCGATGCAATGAATATGGACTTGAATATGGCAGAGATGGCTAGATAGCATCACCGATGCAATGAATATGGACTTGAATATGGCTGAGATGGCTAGATGGCATCACCGATGCAATGAATATGGACTTGAATATGGCTGAGATGGCTAGATAGCATCACCGATGCAATGAATATGGACTTGAATGTGGATGAGATGGCTAGATGGCATCACCGATGCAATGAATATGGACTTGAATATGGCTGAGATGGCTAGATAGCATCACCGATGCAATGAATATGGACTTGAATATGGCTGAGATGGCTAGATGGCATCACCGATGCAATGAATGGACTTGAATGTGGATGAGATGGCTAGATAGCATCACCGATGCAATGAATATGGACTTGAATATGGCTGAGATGACTAGATGGCATCACCGATGCAATGAATATGGACTTGAATATGGCTGAGACGGGTAGATAGCATCACCGATGCAATGAATATGGACTTGAATGTGGATGAGATGGCTAGATAGCATCACCGATGCAATGAATATGGACTTGAGTATGGATGAGATGGCAAGATGGCATCACCGATGCAATGAATATGGACTTGAGTATGGATGAGATGGCAAGATGGCATCACCGATGCAATGAATATGGACTTGAATATGGATGAGATGGCTAGATAGCATCACCGATGCAATGAATATGGACTAGAATATGGATGAGATGGCAAGATAGCATCACCGATGCAATGAATATGGACTTGAATATGGCTGAGATAGCTAGATAGCATCACCGATGCAATGAATATGGACTTGAATATGGCTGAGATGGCTAGATAGCATCACCGATGCAATGAATATGGACTTGAATATGGCTGACATAGCTAGATAGCATCACTGATGCAATGAATATGGACTTGAATATGGATGAGATGGCTAGATAGCATCACCGATGCAATGAATATGGACTTGAATATGGCTGAGATGGCTAGATAGCATCACTGATGCAATGAATATGGACTTGAATATGGCTGAGATGGCTAGATAGCATCACCGATGCAATGAATATGGACTAGAATATGGATGAGATGGCTAGATGGCATCACCGATGCAATGAATATGGACTTGAATATGGCTGAGATGGCTAGATAGCATCACCGATGCAATGAATATGGACTTGAATGTGGATGAGATGGCTAGATAGCATCACCGATGCAATGAATATGGACTTGAATATGGCAGAGATGGCTAGATAGCATCACCGATGCAATGAATATGGACTTGAATATGGCTGAGATGGCTAGATGGCATCACCGATGCAATGAATATGGACTTGAATATGGCTGAGATGGCTAGATAGCATCACCGATGCAATGAATATGGACTTGAATGTGGATGAGATGGCTAGATGGCATCACCGATGCAATGAATATGGACTTGAATATGGCTGAGATGGCTAGATAGCATCACCGATGCAATGAATATGGACTTGAATATGGATGAGATGGCTAGATAGCATCACCGATGCAATGAATATGGACTTGAATATGGCTGAGATGGCTAGATGGCATCACCGATGCAATGAATATGGACTTGAATTTGGCTGAGATGGCTAGATGGCATCAACGATGCAATGAACATGGACTTGAATATGGCTGAGATGGCTAGATGGCATCACCGATGCAATGAATATGGACTTGAATATGGCTGAGATGGCTAGATGGCATCACCGATGCAATGAATATGGACTTGAATATGGCTGAGATGGCTAGATAGCATCACCGATGCAATCAATATGGACTTGAATGTGGATGAGATGGCTAGATAGCATCACCGATGCAATGAATATGGACTTGAATATGGCTGAGATGGCTAGAGAGCATCACTGATGCAATGAATATGGACTTGAATATGGCTGAGACGGCTAGATAGCATCACCGATGCAATGAATATGGACTTGAATATGGCTGAGATGGCAAGATAGCATCACCGATGCAATGAATATGGACTTGAATATGGATGAGTTGGCTAGATAGCATCACCGATGCAATGAATATGGACTTGAATATGGCTGAGATGGCTAGATAGCATCACCGATGCAATGAATATGGACTTGAATATGGCTGAGATGGCTAGATGGCATCACCGATGCAATGAATATGGACTTGAATATGGCTGAGATGGCTAGATGGCATCACCGATGCAATGAATATGGACTTGAATATGGCTGAGATGGCTAGATGGCATCACCGATGCAATGAATATGGACTTGAATATGGCTGAGATGGCTAGATAGCATCACCGATGCAATGAATGGACTTGAATGTGGATGAGATGGCTAGATAGCATCACCGATGCAATGAATATGGACTTGAATATGGCTGAGATGGCTAGATGGCATCACCGATACAATGAATATGGACTTGAATATGGCTGAGATGGCAAGATAGCATCACCGATGCAATGAATATGGACTTGAATATGGATGAGATGGCTAGATAGCATCACCGATGCAATGAATATGGACTTGAATATGGCTGAGATGGCTAGATAGCATCACCGATGCAATGAATATGGACTTGAATGTGGATGAGATGGCTAGATAGCATCACCGATGCAATGAATATGGACTAGAATATGGATGGGATGGCAAGATAGCATCACTGATGCAATGAATATGGACTTGAATATGGCTGACATAGCTAGATAGCATCACCGATGCAATGAATATGGACTTGAATATGGATGAGATGGCTAGATAGCATCACCGATGCAATGAATATGGACTTGAATATGGCTGAGATGGCTAGATAGCATCACTGATGCAATGAATATGGACTTGAATAAGGCTGAGATGGCTAGATAGCATCACCGATGGAATGAATATGGACTTGAATTTGGCTGAGATGGCTAGATGGCATCAAGGATGCAATGAATATGGACTTGAATATGGCTGAGATGGCTAGATGGCATCACCGATGCAATGCATATGGACTTGAATATGGCTGAGATGGCTAGATGGCATCACCGATGCAATGAATATGGACTTGAATATGGCTGAGATGGCTAGATAGCATCACGGATGCAATGAATATGGACTTGAATATGGCTGAGATGGCTAGATAGCATCACCGATGGAATGAATATGGACTTGAATTTGG
This sequence comes from Heloderma suspectum, assembly GCF_057233095.1. Taxonomy (NCBI): domain Eukaryota; kingdom Metazoa; phylum Chordata; class Lepidosauria; order Squamata; family Helodermatidae; genus Heloderma; species Heloderma suspectum. The sequence goes on from NC_139475.1 coordinate 54,508,145, forward strand.
CTGAGATGGCTAGATGGCATCAAGGATGCAATGAACATGGACTTGAATATGGCTGAGATGGCTAGATGGCATCACCGATGCAATGAATATGGACTTGAATATGGCTGAGATGGCTAGATGGCATCACCGATGCAATGAATATGGACTTGAATACGGCTGAGATGGCTAGATAGCATCACCGATGCAATGAATATGGACTTGAATGTGGATGAGATGGCTAGATAGCATCACCGATGCAATGAATATGGACTTGAATATGGCTGAGATGGCTAGATAGCATCACAGATGCAATGAATATGGACTTGAATATGGCTGAGACGGCTAGATAGCATCACAGATGCAATGAATATGGACTTGAATATGGATGAGATGGCTAGATAGCATCACCGAAGCAATGAATATGGACTTGAATATGGCTGAGATGGCTAGATAGCATCACAGATGCAATGAATATGGACTTGAATATGGATGAGATGGCTAGATAGCATCACCGATGCAATGAATATGGACTAGAATATGGATGAGATGGCAAGATAGCATCACCGATGCAATGAATATGGACTTGAATATGGCTGAGATGGATAGATAGCATCACTGATGCAATGAATATGGACTTGAATATGGCTGAGATGGCTAGATGGCATCACCGATGCAATGAATATGGACTTGAATATGGCTTAGATGGCTAGATAGCATCACCGATGCAATGAATATGGACTTGAATGTGGATGAGATGGCTAGATAGCATCACCGATGCAATGAATATGGACTTGAATATGGCTGAGATGGCTAGATAGCATCACTGATGCAATGAATATGGACTTGAATATGGCTGAGACGGCTAGATAGCATCACCGATGCAATGAATATGGACTTGAATATGGCTGAGATGGCAAGATAGCATCAACGATGCAATGAATATGGACTTGAATATGGATGAGATGGCTAGATAGCATCACCGATGCAATGAATATGGACTAGAATATGGATGAGATGGCAAGATAGCATCACCGATGCAATGAATATAGACTTGAATGTGGATGAGATGGCTAGATAGCATCACCGATGCAATGAATATGGACTAGAATATGGATGGGATGGCAAGATAGCATCACTGATGCAATGAATATGGACTTGAATATGGCTGACATAGCTAGATAGCATCACTGATGCAATGAATATGGACTTGAATATGGATGAGATGGCTAGATAGCATCACCGATGCAATGAATATGGACTTGAATATGGCTGAGATGGCTAGATAGCATCACTGATGCAATGAATATGGACTTGAATATGGCTGAGATGGCTAGATAGCATCACCGATGCAATGAATATGGACTAGAATATGGATGAGATGGCTAGATGGCATCACCGATGCAATGAATATGGACTTGAATATGGCTGAGATGGCTAGATAGCATCACCGATGCAATGAATATGGACTTGAATGTGGATGAGATGGCTAGATAGGATCACCGATGCAATGAATATGGACTTGAATATGGCAGAGATGGCTAGATAGCATCACCGATGCAATGAATATGGACTTGAATATGGCTGAGATGGCTAGATGGCATCACCGATGCAATGAATATGGACTTGAATATGGCTGAGATGGCTAGATAGCATCACCGATGCAATGAATACGGACTTTAATGTGGATGAGATGGCTAGATAGCATCACCGATGCAATGAATATGGACTTGAATATGGCTGAGATGGCTAGATAGCATCACCGATGCAATGAATATGGACTTGAATATGGATGAGATGGCTAGATAGCATCACCGATGCAATGAATATGGACTTGAATATGGCTGAGATGGCAAGATGGCATCACCGATGCAATGAATATGGACTTGAATTTGGCTGAGATGGCTAGATGGCATCAACGATGCAATGAACATGGACTTGAATATGGCTGAGATGGCTAGATGGCATCACCGATGCAATGAATATGGACTTGAATATGGCTGAGATGGCTAGATGGCATCTCCGATGCAATGAATATGGACTTGAATATGGCTGAGATGGCTAGATAGCATCACCGATGCAATGAATATGGACTTGAATGTGGATGAGATGGCTAGATAGCATCCCCGATGCAATGAATATGGACTTGAATATGGCTGAGATGGCTAGAGAGCATCACTGATGCAATGAATATGGACTTGAATATGGCTGAGACGGCTAGATAGCATCACCGATGCAATGAATATGGACTTGAATATGGCTGAGATGGCAAGATAGCATCACCGATGCAATGAACATGGACTTGAATATGGATGAGATGGCTAGATAGCATCACCGATGCAATGAATATGGACTAGAATATGGATGAGATGGCAAGATAGCATCACCGATGCAATGAATATGGACTTGAACATGGCTGAGATAGCTAGATAGCATCACAGATGCAATGAATATGGACTTGAATATGGATGAGATGGCTAGATAGCATCACCGATGCAATGAATATGGACTTGAATATGGCTGAGATGGCTAGATAGCATCACTGATGCAATGAATATGGACTTGAATATGGCTGAGATGGCTAGATGGCATCACCGATGCAATGAATATGGACTTGAATATGGCTGAGATGGCTAGATGGCATCACCGATGCAATGAATATGGACTTGAATATGGCTGAGATGGCTAGATGGCATCACCGATGCAATGAATATGGACTTGAATATGGCTGAGATGGCTAGATAGCATCACCGATGCAATGAATGGACTTGAATGTGGATGAGATGGCTAGATAGCATCACCGATGCAATGAATATGGACTTGAATATGGCTGAGATGGCTAGATGGCATCACCGATGCAATGAATATGGACTTGAATATGGCTGAGACGGGTAGATAGCATCACCGATGCAATGAATATGGACTTGAATATGGCTGAGATGGCAAGATAGCATCACCGATGCAATGAATATGGACTTGAATATGGATGAGATGGCTAGATAGCATCACCGATGCAATGAATATGGACTTGAATATGGCTGAGATGGCTAGATAGCATCACCGATGCAATGAATATGGACTTGAATGTGGATGAGATGGCTAGATAGCATCACCGATGCAATGAATATGGACTAGAATATGGATGGGATGGCAAGATAGCATCACTGATGCAATGAATATGGACTTGAATATGGCTGACATAGCTAGATAGCATCACCGATGCAATGAATATGGACTTGAATATGGATGAGATGGCTAGATAGCATCACCGATGCAATGAATATGGACTAGAATATGGATGAGATGGCAAGATAGCATCACCGATGCAATGAATATGGACTTGAATATGGCTGAGATAGCTAGATAGCATCACCGATGCAATGAATATGGACTTGAATATGGCTGAGATGGCTAGATAGCATCACCGATGCAATGAATATGGACTTGAATATGGCTGAGATGGCTAGATAGCATCACCGATGCAATGAATATGGACTTGAATGTGGATGAGATGGCTAGATAGCATCACCGATGCAATGAATATGGACTTGAATATGGCAGAGATGGCTAGATAGCATCACCGATGCAATGAATATGGACTTGAATATGGCTGAGATGGCTAGATGGCATCACCGATGCAATGAATATGGACTTGAATATGGCTGAGATGGCTAGATAGCATCACCGATGCAATGAATATGGACTTGAATGTGGATGAGATGGCTAGATGGCATCACCGATGCAATGAATATGGACTTGAATATGGCTGAGATGGCTAGATAGCATCACCGATGCAATGAATATGGACTTGAATATGGCTGAGACGGCTAGATAGCATCACCGATGCAATGAATATGGACTTGAGTATGGATGAGAAGGCAAGATGGCATCACCGATGCAATGAATATGGACTTGAATATGGATGAGATGGCTAGATAGCATCACCGATGCAATGAATATGGACTAGAATATGGATGAGATGGCAAGATAGCATCACCGATGCAATGAATATGGACTTGAATATGGCTGAGATAGCTAGATAGCATCACCGATGCAATGAATATGGACTTGAATATGGCTGAGATGGCTAGATAGCATCACCGATGCAATGAATATGGACTTGAATATGGCTGAGATGGCTAGATAGCATCACCAATGCAATGAATATGGACTTGAATATGGCTGAGATGGCTAGATGGCATCTCCGATGCAATGAATATGGACTTGAATATGGCTGAGATGGCTAGATGGCATCACCGATGCAATGAATGGACTTGAATGTGGATGAGATGGCTAGATAGCATCACCGATGCAATGAATATGGACTTGAATATGGCTGAGATGGCTAGATGGCATCACCGATGCAATGAATATGGACTTGAATATGGCTGAGACGGGTAGATAGCATCACCGATGCAATGAATATGGACTTGAATATGGCTGAGATGGCAAGATAGCATCACCGATGCAATGAATATGGACTTGAATATGGCTGAGATGGCTAGATAGCATCACCGATGCAATGAATATGGACTTGAATATGGGTGAGATGGCTAGATAGCATCACCGATGCAATGAATATGGACTTGAATTTCGATGAGATGGCTAGATGGCATCACCGATGCAATGAATATGGACTTGAATATGGCTGAGATGGCTAGATAGCATCACTGATGCAATGAATATGGACTTGAATATGGCTGAGACGGCTAGATAGCATCACCGATGCAATGAATATGGACTTGAGTATGGATGAGATGGCAAGATAGCATCACCGATGCAATGAATATGGACTTGAATATGGATGAGATGGCTAGATAGCATCACCGATGCAATGAATATGGACTTGAATATGGATGAGATGGCAAGATAGCATCACCGATGCAATGAATATGGACTTGAATATGGCTGAGATGGCTAGATGGCATCACCGATGCAATGAATATGGACTTGAATATGGATGAGATGGCTAGATGGCATCACCGATGCAATGAATATGGACTTGAATATGGCTGAGACGGCTAGATAGCATCACCGATGCAATGAATATGGACTAGAATATGGATGAGATGGCAAGATAGCATCACCGATGCAATGAATATGGACTTGAATATGGATGAGATGGCTAGATAGCTGAACCGATGCAATGAATATGGACTTGAATATGGCTGAGATGGCTAGATAGCATCACCGATGCAATGAATATGGACTTGAATGTGGATGAGATGGCTAGATAGCATCACCGATGCAATGAATATGGACTAGAATATGGATGGGATGGCAAGATAGCATCACTGATGCAATGAATATGGACTTGAATATGGCTGACATAGCTAGATAGCATCACTGATGCAATGAATATGGACTTGAATATGGATGAGATGGCTAGATAGCATCACCGATGCAATGAATATGGACTTGAATATGGCTGAGATGGCTAGATAGCATCACTGATGCAATGAATATGGACTTGAATATGGCTGAGATGGCTAGATAGCATCACCGATGCAATGAATATGGACTAGAATATGGATGAGATGGCTAGATGGCATCACCGATGCAATGAATATGGACTTGAATATGGCTGAGATGGCTAGATAGCATCACCGATGCAATGAATATGGACTTGAATGTGGATGAGATGGCTAGATAGCATCACCGATGCAATGAATATGGACTTGAATATGGCAGAGATGGCTAGATAGCATCACCGATGCAATGAATATGGACTTGAATATGGCTGAGATGGCTAGATGGCATCACCGATGCAATGAATATGGACTTGAATATGGCTGAGATGGCTAGATAGCATCACCGATGCAATGAATATGGACTTGAATGTGGATGAGATGGCTAGATGGCATCACCGATGCAATGAATATGGACTTGAATATGGCTGAGATGGCTAGATAGCATCACCGATGCAATGAATATGGACTTGAATATGGATGAGATGGCTAGATAGCATCACCGATGCAATGAATATGGACTTGAATATGGCTGAGATGGCTAGATGGCATCACCGATGCAATGAATATGGACTTGAATTTGGCTGAGATGGCTAGATGGCATCAACGATGCAATGAACATGGACTTGAATATGGCTGAGATGGCTAGATGGCATCACCGATGCAATGAATATGGACTTGAATATGGCTGAGATGGCTAGATGGCATCACCGATGCAATGAATATGGACTTGAATATGGCTGAGATGGCAAGATAGCATCACCGATGCAATCAATATGGACTTGAATGTGGATGAGATGGCTAGATAGCATCACCGATGCAATGAATATGGACTTGAATATGGCTGAGATGGCTAGAGAGCATCACTGATGCAATGAATATGGACTTGAATATGGCTGAGACGGCTAGATAGCATCACCGATGCAATGAATATGGACTTGAATATGGCTGAGATGGCAAGATAGCATCACCGATGCAATGAATATGGACTTGAATATGAATGAGTTGGCTAGATAGCATCACCGATGCAATGAATATGGACTTGAATATGGCTGAGATGGCTAGATAGCATCACCGATGCAATGAATATGGACTTGAATATGGCTGAGATGGCTAGATGGCATCACCGATGCAATGAATATGGACTTGAATATGGCTGAGATGGCTAGATGGCATCACCGATGCAATGAATATGGACTTGAATATGGCTGAGATGGCTAGATGGCATCACCGATGCAATGAATATGGACTTGAATATGGCTGAGATGGCTAGATAGCATCACCGATGCAATGAATGGACTTGAATGTGGATGAGATGGCTAGATAGCATCACCGATGCAATGAATATGGACTTGAATATGGCTGAGATGGCTAGATGGCATCACCGATACAATGAATATGGACTTGAATATGGCTGAGATGGCAAGATAGCATCACCGATGCAATGAATATGGACTTGAATATGGATGAGATGGCTAGATAGCATCACCGAAGCAATGAATATGGACTTGAATATGGCTGAGATGGCTAGATAGCATCACCGATGCAATGAATATGGACTTGAATGTGGATGAGATGGCTAGATAGCATCACCGATGCAATGAATATGGACTAGAATATGGATGGGATGGCAAGATAGCATCACTGATGCAATGAATATGGACTTGAATATGGCTGACATAGCTAGATAGCATCACCGATGCAATGAATATGGACTTGAATATGGATGAGATGGCTAGATAGCATCACCGATGCAATGAATATGGACTTGAATATGGCTGAGATGGCTAGATAGCATCACTGATGCAATGAATATGGACTTGAATAAGGCTGAGATGGCTAGATAGCATCACCGATGGAATGAATATGGACTTGAATTTGGCTGAGATGGCTAGATGGCATCAAGGATGCAATGAATATGGACTTGAATATGGCTGAGATGGCTAGATGGCATCACCGATGCAATGCATATGGACTTGAATATGGCTGAGATGGCTAGATGGCATCACCGATGCAATGAATATGGACTTGAATATGGCTGAGATGGCTAGATAGCATCACGGATGCAATGAATATGGACTTGAATATGGCTGAGATGGCTAGATAGCATCACCGATGGAATGAATATGGACTTGAATTTGGCTGAGATGGCTAGATGGCATCAAGGATGCAATGAACATGGACTTGAATATGGCTGAGATGGCTAGATGGCATCACCGATGCAATGAATATGGACTTGAATATGGCTGAGATGGCTAGATGGCATCACCGATGCAATGAATATGGACTTGAATACGGCTGAGATGGCTAGATAGCATCACCGATGCAATGAATATGGACTTGAATGTGGATGAGATGGCTAGATAGCATCACCGATGCAATGAATATGGACTTGAATATGGCTGAGATGGCTAGATAGCATCACAGATGCAATGAATATGGACTTGAATATGGCTGAGACGGCTAGATAGCATCACAGATGCAATGAATATGGACTTGAATATGGATGAGATGGCTAGATAGCATCACCGAAGCAATGAATATGGACTTGAATATGGCTGAGATGGCTAGATAGCATCACAGATGCAATGAATATGGACTTGAATATGGATGAGATGGCTAGATAGCATCACCGATGCAATGAATATGGACTAGAATATGGATGAGATGGCAAGATAGCATCACCGATGCAATGAATATGGACTTGAATATGGCTGAGATGGATAGATAGCATCACTGATGCAATGAATATGGACTTGAATATGGCTGAGATGGCTAGATGGCATCACCGATGCAATGAATATGGACTTGAATATGGCTTAGATGGCTAGATAGCATCACCGATGCAATGAATATGGACTTGAATGTGGATGAGATGGCTAGATAGCATCACCGATGCAATGAATATGGACTTGAATATGGCTGAGATGGCTAGATAGCATCACTGATGCAATGAATATGGACTTGAATGTGGATGAGATGGCTAGATAGCATCACCGATGCAATGAATATGGACTTGAATATGGCAGAGATGGCTAGATAGCATCAACGATGCAATGAATATGGACTTGAATATGGCTGAGATGGCTAGATGGCATCACCGATGCAATGAATATGGACTTGAATATGGCTGAGATGGCTAGATAGCATCACCGATGCAATGAATATGGACTTGAATGTGGATGAGATGGCTAGATGGCATCACCGATGCAATGAATATGGACTTGAATATGGCTGAGATGGCTAGATAGCATCACCGATGCAATGAATATGGACTTGAATATGGATGAGATGGCTAGATAGCATCACCGATGCAATGAATATGGACTTGAATATGGCTGAGATGGCTAGATGGCATCACCGATGCAATGAATATGGACTTGAATTTGGCTGAGATGGCTAGATGGCATCAACGATGCAATGAACATGGACTTGAATATGGCTGAGATGGCTAGATGGCATCACCGATGCAATGAATATGGACTTGAATATGGCTGAGATGGCTAGATGGCATCACCGATGCAATGAATATGGACTTGAATATGGCTGAGATGGCAAGATAGCATCACCGATGCAATCAATATGGACTTGAATGTGGATGAGATGGCTAGATAGCATCACCGATGCAATGAATATGGACTTGAATATGGCTGAGATGGCTAGAGAGCATCACTGATGCAATGAATATGGACTTGAATATGGCTGAGACGGCTAGATAGCATCACCGATGCAATGAATATGGACTTGAATATGGCTGAGATGGCAAGATAGCATCACCGATGCAATGAATATGGACTTGAATATGAATGAGTTGGCTAGATAGCATCACCGATGCAATGAATATGGACTTGAATATGGCTGAGATGGCTAGATAGCATCACCGATGCAATGAATATGGACTTGAATATGGCTGAGATGGCTAGATGGCATCACCGATGCAATGAATATGGACTTGAATATGGCTGAGATGGCTAGATGGCATCACCGATGCAATGAATATGGACTTGAATATGGCTGAGATGGCTAGATGGCATCACCGATGCAATGAATATGGACTTGAATATGGCTGAGATGGCTAGATAGCATCACCGATGCAATGAATGGACTTGAATGTGGATGAGATGGCTAGATAGCATCACCGATGCAATGAATATGGACTTGAATATGGCTGAGATGGCTAGATGGCATCACCGATACAATGAATATGGACTTGAATATGGCTGAGATGGCAAGATAGCATCACCGATGCAATGAATATGGACTTGAATATGGATGAGATGGCTAGATAGCATCACCGAAGCAATGAATATGGACTTGAATATGGCTGAGATGGCTAGATAGCATCACCGATGCAATGAATATGGACTTGAATGTGGATGAGATGGCTAGATAGCATCACCGATGCAATGAATATGGACTAGAATATGGATGGGATGGCAAGATAGCATCACTGATGCAATGAATATGGACTTGAATATGGCTGACATAGCTAGATAGCATCACCGATGCAATGAATATGGACTTGAATATGGATGAGATGGCTAGATAGCATCACCGATGCAATGAATATGGACTTGAATATGGCTGAGATGGCTAGATAGCATCACTGATGCAATGAATATGGACTTGAATAAGGCTGAGATGGCTAGATAGCATCACCGATGGAATGAATATGGACTTGAATTTGGCTGAGATGGCTAGATGGCATCAAGGATGCAATGAATATGGACTTGAATATGGCTGAGATGGCTAGATGGCATCACCGATGCAATGCATATGGACTTGAATATGGCTGAGATGGCTAGATGGCATCACCGATGCAATGAATATGGACTTGAATATGGCTGAGATGGCTAGATAGCATCACGGATGCAATGAATATGGACTTGAATATGGCTGAGATGGCTAGATAGCATCACCGATGGAATGAATATGGACTTGAATTTGGCTGAGATGGCTAGATGGCATCAAGGATGCAATGAACATGGACTTGAATATGGCTGAGATGGCTAGATGGCATCACCGATGCAATGAATATGGACTTGAATATGGCTGAGATGGCTAGATGGCATCACCGATGCAATGAATATGGACTTGAATACGGCTGAGATGGCTAGATAGCATCACCGATGCAATGAATATGGACTTGAATGTGGATGAGATGGCTAGATAGCATCACCGATGCAATGAATATGGACTTGAATATGGCTGAGATGGCTAGATAGCATCACTGATGCAATGAATATGGACTTGAATAAGGCTGAGATGGCTAGATAGCATCACAGATGGAATGAATATGGACTTGAATTTGGCTGAGATGGCTAGATGGCATCAAGGATGCAATGAATATGGACTTGAATATGGCTGAGATGGCTAGATGGCATCACCGATGCAATGCATATGGACTTGAATATGGCTGAGATGGCTAGATGGCATCACCGATGCAATGAATATGGACTTGAATATGGCTGAGATGGCTAGATAGCATCACGGATGCAATGAATATGGACTTGAATATGGCTGAGATGGCTAGATAGCATCACCGATGGAATGAATATGGACTTGAATTTGGCTGAGATGGCTAGATGGCATCAAGGATGCAATGAACATGGACTTGAATATGGCTGAGATGGCTAGATGGCATCACCGATGCAATGAATATGGACTTGAATATGGCTGAGATGGCTAGATGGCATCACCGATGCAATGAATATGGACTTGAATACGGCTGAGATGGCTAGATAGCATCACCGATGCAATGAATATGGACTTGAATGTGGATGAGATGGCTAGATAGCATCACCGATGCAATGAATATGGACTTGAATATGGCTGAGATGGCTAGATAGCATCACAGATGCAATGAATATGGACTTGAATATGGCTGAGACGGCTAGATAGCATCACAGATGCAATGAATATGGACTTGAATATGGATGAGATGGCTAGATAGCATCACCGAAGCAATGAATATGGACTTGAATATGGCTGAGATGGCTAGATAGCATCACAGATGCAATGAATATGGACTTGAATATGGATGAGATGGCTAGATAGCATCACCGATGCAATGAATATGGACTAGAATATGGATGAGATGGCAAGATAGCATCACCGATGCAATGAATATGGACTTGAATATGGCTGAGATGGATAGATAGCATCACTGATGCAATGAATATGGACTTGAATATGGCTGGAATGGCTAGATGGCATCACCGATGCAATGAATATGGACTTGAATATGGCTTAGATGGCTAGATAGCATCACCGATGCAATGAATATGGACTTGAATGTGGATGAGATGGCTAGATAGCATCACCGATGCAATGAATATGGACTTGAATATGGCTGAGATGGCTAGATAGCATCACTGATGCAATGAATATGGACTTGAATATGGCTGAGACGGCTAGATAGCATCACCGATGCAATGAATATGGACTTGAATATGGCTGAGATGGCAAGATAGCATCAACGATGCAATGAATATGGACTTGAATATGGATGAGATGGCTAGATAGCATCACCGATGCAATGAATATGGACTAGAATATGGATGAGATGGCAAGATAGCATCACCGATGCAATGAATATAGACTTGAATGTGGATGAGATGGCTAGATAGCATCACCGATGCAATGAATATGGACTAGAATATGGATGGGATGGCAAGATAGCATCACTGATGCAATGAATATGGACTTGAATATGGCTGACATAGCTAGATAGCATCACTGATGCAATGAATATGGACTTGAATATGGATGAGATGGCTAGATAGCATCACCGATGCAATGAATATGGACTTGAATATGGCTGAGATGGCTAGATAGCATCACTGATGCAATGAATATGGACTTGAATATGGCTGAGATGGCTAGATAGCATCACCGATGCAATGAATATGGACTAGAATATGGATGAGATGGCTAGATGGCATCACCGATGCAATGAATATGGACTTGAATATGGCTGAGATGGCTAGATAGCATCACCGATGCAATGAATATGGACTTGAATGTGGATGAGATGGCTAGATAGGATCACCGATGCAATGAATATGGACTTGAATATGGCAGAGATGGCTAGATAGCATCACCGATGCAATGAATATGGACTTGAATATGGCTGAGATGGCTAGATGGCATCACCGATGCAATGAATATGGACTTGAATATGGCTGAGATGGCTAGATAGCATCACCGATGCAATGAATACGGACTTTAATGTGGATGAGATGGCTAGATAGCATCACCGATGCAATGAATATGGACTTGAATATGGCTGAGATGGCTAGATAGCATCACCGATGCAATGAATATGGACTTGAATATGGATGAGATGGCTAGATAGCATCACCGATGCAATGAATATGGACTTGAATATGGCTGAGATGGCAAGATGGCATCACCGATGCAATGAATATGGACTTGAATTTGGCTGAGATGGCTAGATGGCATCAACGATGCAATGAACATGGACTTGAATATGGCTGAGATGGCTAGATGGCATCACCGATGCAATGAATATGGACTTGAATATGGCTGAGATGGCTAGATGGCATCACCGATGCAATGAATATGGACTTGAATATGGCTGAGATGGCTAGATAGCATCACCGATGCAATGAATATGGACTTGAATGTGGATGAGATGGCTAGATAGCATCACCGATGCAATGAATATGGACTTGAATATGGCTGAGATGGCTAGAGAGCATCACTGATGCAATGAATATGGACTTGAATATGGCTGAGACGGCTAGATAGCATCACCGATGCAATGAATATGGACTTGAATATGGCTGAGATGGCAAGATAGCATCACCGATGCAATGAACATGGACTTGAATATGGATGAGATGGCTAGATAGCATCACCGATGCAATGAATATGGACTAGAATATGGATGAGATGGCAAGATAGCATCACCGATGCAATGAATATGGACTTGAACATGGCTGAGATAGCTAGATAGCATCACAGATGCAATGAATATGGACTTGAATATGGATGAGATGGCTAGATAGCATCACCGATGCAATGAATATGGACTTGAATATGGCTGAGATGGCTAGATAGCATCACCGATGCAATGAATATGGACTTGAATATGGCTGAGATGGCTAGATGGCATCACCGATGCAATGAATATGGACTTGAATATGGCTGAGATGGCTAGATGGCATCACCGATGCAATGAATATGGACTTGAATATGGCTGAGATGGCTAGATGGCATCACCGATGCAATGAATATGGACTTGAATATGGCTGAGATGGCTAGATAGCATCACCGATGCAATGAATGGACTTGAATGTGGATGAGATGGCTAGATAGCATCACCGATGCAATGAATATGGACTTGAATATGGCTGAGATGGCTAGATGGCATCACCGATGCAATGAATATGGACTTGAATATGGCTGAGACGGGTAGATAGCATCACCGATGCAATGAATATGGACTTGAATATGGCTGAGATGGCAAGATAGCATCACCGATGCAATGAATATGGACTTGAATATGGATGAGATGGCTAGATAGCATCACCGATGCAATGAATATGGACTTGAATATGGCTGAGATGGCTAGATAGCATCACCGATGCAATGAATATGGACTTGAATGTGGATGAGATGGCTAGATAGCATCACCGATGCAATGAATATGGACTAGAATATGGATGGGATGGCAAGATAGCATCACTGATGCAATGAATATGGACTTGAATATGGCTGACATAGCTAGATAGCATCACCGATGCAATGAATATGGACTTGAATATGGATGAGATGGCTAGATAGCATCACCGATGCAATGAATATGGACTTGAATATGGCTGAGATGGCTAGATAGCATCACTGATGCAATGAATATGGACTTGAATATGGCTGAGATGGCTAGATAGCATCACCGATGGAATGAATATGGACTTGAATTTGGCTGAGATGGCTAGATGGCATCAAGGATGCAATGAACATGGACTTGAATATGGCTGAGATGGCTAGATGGCATCACCGATGCAATGAATATGGACTTGAATATGGCTGAGATGGCTAGATGGGATCACCGATGCAATGAATATGGACTTGAATATGGCTGAGATGGCTAGATAGCATCACCGATGCAATGAATATGGACTTGAATATGGCTGAGATGGCTAGATAGCATCACCGATGCAATGAATATGGACTTGAATATGGCTGAGATGGCTAGATGGCATCACCGATGCAATGAATATGGACTTGAATATGGCTGAGATGGCTAGATGGCATCACCGATGCAATGAATATGGACTTGAATATGGCTGAGATGGCTAGATGGCATCACCGATGCAATGAATATGGACTTGAATATGGCTGAGATGGCTAGATAGCATCACCGATGCAATGAATGGACTTGAATGTGGATGAGATGGCTAGATAGCATCACCGATGCAATGAATATGGACTTGAATATGGATGAGATGGCTAGATAGCATCACCGATGCAATGAATATGGACTTGAATATGGATGAGATGGCAAGATAGCATCACCGATGCAATGAATATGGACTTGAATATGGCTGAGATGGCTAGATGGCATCACCGATGCAATGAATATGGACTTGAATATGGATGAGATGGCTAGATGGCATCACCGATGCAATGAATATGGACTTGAATATGGCTGAGACGGCTAGATAGCATCACCGATGCAATGAATATGGACTAGAATATGGATGAGATGGCAAGATAGCATCACCGATGCAATGAATATGGACTTGAATATGGATGAGATGGCTAGATAGCTGAACCGATGCAATGAATATGGACTTGAATATGGCTGAGATGGCTAGATAGCATCACTGATGCAATGAATATGGACTTGAATGTGGATGAGATGGCTAGATAGCATCACCGATGCAATGAATATGGACTAGAATATGGATGGGATGGCAAGATAGCATCACTGATGCAATGAATATGGACTTGAATATGGCTGACATAGCTAGATAGCATCACTGATGCAATGAATATGGACTTGAATATGGCTGAGATGGCTAGATGGCATCACCGATGAAATGAATATGGACTTGAATATGGCTGAGATGGCTAGATAGCATCACCGATGCAATGAATGGACTTGAATGTGGATGAGATGGCTAGATAGCATCACCGATGCAATGAATATGGACTTGAATATGGCTGAGATGGCTAGATGGCATCACCGATGCAATGAATATGGACTTGAATATGGCTGAGACGGGTAGATAGCATCACCGATGCAATGAATATGGACTTGAATATGGCTGAGATGGCAAGATAGCATCACCGATGCAATGAATATGGACTTGAATATGGATGAGATGGCTAGATGGCATCACCGATGCAATGAATATGGACTTGAATATGGCTGAGATGGCTAGATGGCATCACCGATGCAATGAATATGGACTTGAATATGGCTGAGATGGCTAGATGGCATCACCGATGAAATGAATATGGACTTGAATATGGCTGAGATGGCTAGATAGCATCACCGATGCAATGAATGGACTTGAATGTGGATGAGATGGCTAGATAGCATCACCGATGCAATGAATATGGACTTGAATATGGCTGAGATGGCTAGATGGCATCACCGATGCAATGAATATGGACTTGAATATGGCTGAGACGGGTAGATAGCATCACCGATGCAATGAATATGGACTTGAATATGGCTGAGATGGCAAGATAGCATCACCGATGCAATGAATATGGACTTGAATATGGATGAGATGGCTAGATAGCATCACCGATGCAATGAATATGGACTTGAATATGGCTGAGATGGCTAGATAGCATCACCGATGCAATGAATATGGACTTGAATGTGGATGAGATGGCTAGATAGCATCACCGATGCAATGAATATGGACTTGAATATGGCAGAGATGGCTAGATAGCATCACCGATGCAATGAATATGGACTTGAATATGGCTGAGATGGCTAGATGGCATCACCGATGCAATGAATATGGACTTGAATATGGCTGAGATGGCTAGATAGCATCACCGATGCAATGAATATGGACTTGAATGTGGATGAGATGGCTAGATGGCATCACCGATGCAATGAATATGGACTTGAATATGGCTGAGATGGCTAGATAGCATCACCGATGCAATGAATATGGACTTGAATATGGATGAGATGGCTAGATAGCATCACCGATGCAATGAATATGGACTTGAATATGGCTGAGACGGCTAGATAGCATCACCGATGCAATGAATATGGACTTGAGTATGGATGAGATGGCAAGATGGCATCACCGATGCAATGAATATGGACTTGAATATGGATGAGATGGCTAGATAGCATCACCGATGCAATGAATATGGACTAGAATATGGATGAGATGGCAAGATAGCATCACCGATGCAATGAATATGGACTTGAATATGGCTGAGATAGCTAGATAGCATCACCGATGCAATGAATATGGACTTGAATATGGCTGAGATGGCTAGATAGCATCACCGATGCAATGAATATGGACTTGAATATGGCTGAGATGGCTAGATAGCATCACCGATGCAATGAATATGGACTTGAATGTGGATGAGATGGCTAGATAGCATCACCGATGCAATGAATATGGACTTGAATATGGCAGAGATGGCTAGATAGCATCACCGATGCAATGAATATGGACTTGAATATGGCTGAGATGGCTAGATGGCATCTCCGATGCAATGAATATGGACTTGAATATGGCTGAGATGGCTAGATAGCATCACTGATGCAATGAATATGGACTTGAATATGGCTGAGATAGCTAGATAGCATCACCGATGCAATGAATATGGACTTGAATATGGCTGAGATGGCTAGATAGCATCACCGATGCAATGAATATGGACTTGAATATGGCTGAGATGGCTAGATAGCATCACCAATGCAATGAATATGGACTTGAATATGGCTGAGATGGCTAGATGGCATCTCCGATGCAATGAATATGGACTTGAGTATGGATGAGATGGCAAGATAGCATCACCGATGCAATGAATATGGACTTGAATATGGATGAGATGGCTAGATAGCATCACCGATGCAATGAATATGGACTTGAATATGGATGAGATGGCAAGATAGCATCACCGATGCAATGAATATGGACTTGAATATGGCTGAGATGGCTAGATGGCATCACCGATGCAATGAATATGGACTTGAATATGGATGAGATGGCTAGATGGCATCACCGATGCAATGAATATGGACTTGAATATGGCTGAGACGGCTAGATAGCATCACCGATGCAATGAATATGGACTAGAATATGGATGAGATGGCAAGATAGCATCACCGATGCAATGAATATGGACTTGAATATGGATGAGATGGCTAGATAGCTGAACCGATGCAATGAATATGGACTTGAATATGGCTGAGATGGCTAGATAGCATCACCGATGCAATGAATATGGACTTGAATGTGGATGAGATGGCTAGATAGCATCACCGATGCAATGAATATGGACTAGAATATGGATGGGATGGCAAGATAGCATCACTGATGCAATGAATATGGACTTGAATATGGCTGACATAGCTAGATAGCATCACTGATGCAATGAATATGGACTTGAATATGGCTGAGATGGCTAGATGGCATCACCGATGAAATGAATATGGACTTGAATATGGCTGAGATGGCTAGATAGCATCACCGATGCAATGAATGGACTTGAATGTGGATGAGATGGCTAGATAGCATCACCGATGCAATGAATATGGACTTGAATATGGCTGAGATGGCTAGATGGCATCACCGATGCAATGAATATGGACTTGAATATGGCTGAGACGGGTAGATAGCATCACCGATGCAATGAATATGGACTTGAATATGGCTGAGATGGCAAGATAGCATCACCGATGCAATGAATATGGACTTGAATATGGATGAGATGGCTAGATGGCATCACCGATGCAATGAATATGGACTTGAATATGGCTGAGATGGCTAGATGGCATCACCGATGCAATGAATATGGACTTGAATATGGCTGAGATGGCTAGATGGCATCACCGATGAAATGAATATGGACTTGAATATGGCTGAGATGGCTAGATAGCATCACCGATGCAATGAATGGACTTGAATGTGGATGAGATGGCTAGATAGCATCACCGATGCAATGAATATGGACTTGAATATGGCTGAGATGGCTAGATGGCATCACCGATGCAATGAATATGGACTTGAATATGGCTGAGACGGGTAGATAGCATCACCGATGCAATGAATATGGACTTGAATATGGCTGAGATGGCAAGATAGCATCACCGATGCAATGAATATGGACTTGAATATGGATGAGATGGCTAGATAGCATCACCGATGCAATGAATATGGACTTGAATATGGCTGAGATGGCTAGATAGCATCACCGATGCAATGAATATGGACTTGAATGTGGATGAGATGGCTAGATAGCATCACCGATGCAATGAATATGGACTTGAATATGGCAGAGATGGCTAGATAGCATCACCGATGCAATGAATATGGACTTGAATATGGCTGAGATGGCTAGATGGCATCACCGATGCAATGAATATGGACTTGAATATGGCTGAGATGGCTAGATAGCATCACCGATGCAATGAATATGGACTTGAATGTGGATGAGATGGCTAGATGGCATCACCGATGCAATGAATATGGACTTGAATATGGCTGAGATGGCTAGATAGCATCACCGATGCAATGAATATGGACTTGAATATGGATGAGATGGCTAGATAGCATCACCGATGCAATGAATATGGACTTGAATATGGCTGAGACGGCTAGATAGCATCACCGATGCAATGAATATGGACTTGAGTATGGATGAGATGGCAAGATGGCATCACCGATGCAATGAATATGGACTTGAATATGGATGAGATGGCTAGATAGCATCACCGATGCAATGAATATGGACTAGAATATGGATGAGATGGCAAGATAGCATCACCGATGCAATGAATATGGACTTGAATATGGCTGAGATAGCTAGATAGCATCACCGATGCAATGAATATGGACTTGAATATGGCTGAGATGGCAAGATAGCATCACCGATGCAATCAATATGGACTTGAATGTGGATGAGATGGCTAGATAGCATCACCGATGCAATGAATATGGACTTGAATATGGCTGAGATGGCTAGAGAGCATCACTGATGCAATGAATATGGACTTGAATATGGCTGAGACGGCTAGATAGCATCACCGATGCAATGAATATGGACTTGAATATGGCTGAGATGGCAAGATAGCATCACCGATGCAATGAATATGGACTTGAATATGAATGAGTTGGCTAGATAGCATCACCGATGCAATGAATATGGACTTGAATATGGCTGAGATGGCTAGATAGCATCACCGATGCAATGAATATGGACTTGAATATGGCTGAGATGGCTAGATGGCATCACCGATGCAATGAATATGGACTTGAATATGGCTGAGATGGCTAGATGGCATCACCGATGCAATGAATATGGACTTGAATATGGCTGAGATGGCTAGATGGCATCACCGATGCAATGAATATGGACTTGAATATGGCTGAGATGGCTAGATAGCATCACCGATGCAATGAATGGACTTGAATGTGGATGAGATGGCTAGATAGCATCACCGATGCAATGAATATGGACTTGAATATGGCTGAGATGGCTAGATGGCATCACCGATACAATGAATATGGACTTGAATATGGCTGAGATGGCAAGATAGCATCACCGATGCAATGAATATGGACTTGAATATGGATGAGATGGCTAGATAGCATCACCGAAGCAATGAATATGGACTTGAATATGGCTGAGATGGCTAGATAGCATCACCGATGCAATGAATATGGACTTGAATGTGGATGAGATGGCTAGATAGCATCACCGATGCAATGAATATGGACTAGAATATGGATGGGATGGCAAGATAGCATCACTGATGCAATGAATATGGACTTGAATATGGCTGACATAGCTAGATAGCATCACCGATGCAATGAATATGGACTTGAATATGGATGAGATGGCTAGATAGCATCACCGATGCAATGAATATGGACTTGAATATGGCTGAGATGGCTAGATAGCATCACTGATGCAATGAATATGGACTTGAATAAGGCTGAGATGGCTAGATAGCATCACCGATGGAATGAATATGGACTTGAATTTGGCTGAGATGGCTAGATGGCATCAAGGATGCAATGAATATGGACTTGAATATGGCTGAGATGGCTAGATGGCATCACCGATGCAATGCATATGGACTTGAATATGGCTGAGATGGCTAGATGGCATCACCGATGCAATGAATATGGACTTGAATATGGCTGAGATGGCTAGATAGCATCACGGATGCAATGAATATGGACTTGAATATGGCTGAGATGGCTAGATAGCATCACCGATGGAATGAATATGGACTTGAATTTGGCTGAGATGGCTAGATGGCATCAAGGATGCAATGAACATGGACTTGAATATGGCTGAGATGGCTAGATGGCATCACCGATGCAATGAATATGGACTTGAATATGGCTGAGATGGCTAGATGGCATCACCGATGCAATGAATATGGACTTGAATACGGCTGAGATGGCTAGATAGCATCACCGATGCAATGAATATGGACTTGAATGTGGATGAGATGGCTAGATAGCATCACCGATGCAATGAATATGGACTTGAATATGGCTGAGATGGCTAGATAGCATCACAGATGCAATGAATATGGACTTGAATATGGCTGAGACGGCTAGATAGCATCACAGATGCAATGAATATGGACTTGAATATGGATGAGATGGCTAGATAGCATCACCGAAGCAATGAATATGGACTTGAATATGGCTGAGATGGCTAGATAGCATCACAGATGCAATGAATATGGACTTGAATATGGATGAGATGGCTAGATAGCATCACCGATGCAATGAATATGGACTAGAATATGGATGAGATGGCAAGATAGCATCACCGATGCAATGAATATGGACTTGAATATGGCTGAGATGGATAGATAGCATCACTGATGCAATGAATATGGACTTGAATATGGCTGAGATGGCTAGATGGCATCACCGATGCAATGAATATGGACTTGAATATGGCTTAGATGGCTAGATAGCATCACCGATGCAATGAATATGGACTTGAATGTGGATGAGATGGCTAGATAGCATCACCGATGCAATGAATATGGACTTGAATATGGCTGAGATGGCTAGATAGCATCACTGATGCAATGAATATGGACTTGAATATGGCTGAGACGGCTAGATAGCATCACCGATGCAATGAATATGGACTTGAATATGGCTGAGATGGCAAGATAGCATCAACGATGCAATGAATATGGACTTGAATATGGATGAGATGGCTAGATAGCATCACCGATGCAATGAATATGGACTAGAATATGGATGAGATGGCAAGATAGCATCACCGATGCAATGAATATAGACTTGAATGTGGATGAGATGGCTAGATAGCATCACCGATGCAATGAATATGGACTAGAATATGGATGGGATGGCAAGATAGCATCACTGATGCAATGAATATGGACTTGAATATGGCTGACATAGCTAGATAGCATCACTGATGCAATGAATATGGACTTGAATATGGATGAGATGGCTAGATAGCATCACCGATGCAATGAATATGGACTTGAATATGGCTGAGATGGCTAGATAGCATCACTGATGCAATGAATATGGACTTGAATATGGCTGAGATGGCTAGATAGCATCACCGATGCAATGAATATGGACTAGAATATGGATGAGATGGCTAGATGGCATCACCGATGCAATGAATATGGACTTGAATATGGCTGAGATGGCTAGATAGCATCACCGATGCAATGAATATGGACTTGAATGTGGATGAGATGGCTAGATAGGATCACCGATGCAATGAATATGGACTTGAATATGGCAGAGATGGCTAGATAGCATCACCGATGCAATGAATATGGACTTGAATATGGCTGAGATGGCTAGATGGCATCACCGATGCAATGAATATGGACTTGAATATGGCTGAGATGGCTAGATAGCATCACCGATGCAATGAATACGGACTTTAATGTGGATGAGATGGCTAGATAGCATCACCGATGCAATGAATATGGACTTGAATATGGCTGAGATGGCTAGATAGCATCACCGATGCAATGAATATGGACTTGAATATGGATGAGATGGCTAGATAGCATCACCGATGCAATGAATATGGACTTGAATATGGCTGAGATGGCAAGATGGCATCACCGATGCAATGAATATGGACTTGAATTTGGCTGAGATGGCTAGATGGCATCAACGATGCAATGAACATGGACTTGAATATGGCTGAGATGGCTAGATGGCATCACCGATGCAATGAATATGGACTTGAATATGGCTGAGATGGCTAGATGGCATCACCGATGCAATGAATATGGACTTGAATATGGCTGAGATGGCTAGATAGCATCACCGATGCAATGAATATGGACTTGAATGTGGATGAGATGGCTAGATAGCATCACCGATGCAATGAATATGGACTTGAATATGGCTGAGATGGCTAGAGAGCATCACTGATGCAATGAATATGGACTTGAATATGGCTGAGACGGCTAGATAGCATCACCGATGCAATGAATATGGACTTGAATATGGCTGAGATGGCAAGATAGCATCACCGATGCAATGAACATGGACTTGAATATGGATGAGATGGCTAGATAGCATCACCGATGCAATGAATATGGACTAGAATATGGATGAGATGGCAAGATAGCATCACCGATGCAATGAATATGGACTTGAACATGGCTGAGATAGCTAGATAGCATCACAGATGCAATGAATATGGACTTGAATATGGATGAGATGGCTAGATAGCATCACCGATGCAATGAATATGGACTTGAATATGGCTGAGATGGCTAGATAGCATCACCGATGCAATGAATATGGACTTGAATATGGCTGAGATGGCTAGATGGCATCACCGATGCAATGAATATGGACTTGAATATGGCTGAGATGGCTAGATGGCATCACCGATGCAATGAATATGGACTTGAATATGGCTGAGATGGCTAGATGGCATCACCGATGCAATGAATATGGACTTGAATATGGCTGAGATGGCTAGATAGCATCACCGATGCAATGAATGGACTTGAATGTGGATGAGATGGCTAGATAGCATCACCGATGCAATGAATATGGACTTGAATATGGCTGAGATGGCTAGATGGCATCACCGATGCAATGAATATGGACTTGAATATGGCTGAGACGGGTAGATAGCATCACCGATGCAATGAATATGGACTTGAATATGGCTGAGATGGCAAGATAGCATCACCGATGCAATGAATATGGACTTGAATATGGATGAGATGGCTAGATAGCATCACCGATGCAATGAATATGGACTTGAATATGGCTGAGATGGCTAGATAGCATCACCGATGCAATGAATATGGACTTGAATGTGGATGAGATGGCTAGATAGCATCACCGATGCAATGAATATGGACTAGAATATGGATGGGATGGCAAGATAGCATCACTGATGCAATGAATATGGACTTGAATATGGCTGACATAGCTAGATAGCATCACCGATGCAATGAATATGGACTTGAATATGGATGAGATGGCTAGATAGCATCACCGATGCAATGAATATGGACTTGAATATGGCTGAGATGGCTAGATAGCATCACTGATGCAATGAATATGGACTTGAATATGGCTGAGATGGCTAGATAGCATCACCGATGGAATGAATATGGACTTGAATTTGGCTGAGATGGCTAGATGGCATCAAGGATGCAATGAACATGGACTTGAATATGGCTGAGATGGCTAGATGGCATCACCGATGCAATGAATATGGACTTGAATATGGCTGAGATGGCTAGATGGGATCACCGATGCAATGAATATGGACTTGAATATGGCTGAGATGGCTAGATAGCATCACCGATGCAATGAATATGGACTTGAATATGGCTGAGATGGCTAGATAGCATCACCGATGCAATGAATATGGACTTGAATATGGCTGAGATGGCTAGATGGCATCACCGATGCAATGAATATGGACTTGAATATGGCTGAGATGGCTAGATGGCATCACCGATGCAATGAATATGGACTTGAATATGGCTGAGATGGCTAGATGGCATCACCGATGCAATGAATATGGACTTGAATATGGCTGAGATGGCTAGATAGCATCACCGATGCAATGAATGGACTTGAATGTGGATGAGATGGCTAGATAGCATCACCGATGCAATGAATATGGACTTGAATATGGATGAGATGGCTAGATAGCATCACCGATGCAATGAATATGGACTTGAATATGGCTGAGATGGCTAGATGGCATCACCGATGCAATGAATATGGACTTGAATATGGATGAGATGGCTAGATGGCATCACCGATGCAATGAATATGGACTTGAATATGGCTGAGACGGCTAGATAGCATCACCGATGCAATGAATATGGACTAGAATATGGATGAGATGGCAAGATAGCATCACCGATGCAATGAATATGGACTTGAATATGGATGAGATGGCTAGATAGCTGAACCGATGCAATGAATATGGACTTGAATATGGCTGAGATGGCTAGATAGCATCACTGATGCAATGAATATGGACTTGAATGTGGATGAGATGGCTAGATAGCATCACCGATGCAATGAATATGGACTAGAATATGGATGGGATGGCAAGATAGCATCACTGATGCAATGAATATGGACTTGAATATGGCTGACATAGCTAGATAGCATCACTGATGCAATGAATATGGACTTGAATATGGCTGAGATGGCTAGATGGCATCACCGATGAAATGAATATGGACTTGAATATGGCTGAGATGGCTAGATAGCATCACCGATGCAATGAATGGACTTGAATGTGGATGAGATGGCTAGATAGCATCACCGATGCAATGAATATGGACTTGAATATGGCTGAGATGGCTAGATGGCATCACCGATGCAATGAATATGGACTTGAATATGGCTGAGACGGGTAGATAGCATCACCGATGCAATGAATATGGACTTGAATATGGCTGAGATGGCAAGATAGCATCACCGATGCAATGAATATGGACTTGAATATGGATGAGATGGCTAGATAGCATCACCGATGCAATGAATATGGACTTGAATATGGCTGAGATGGCTAGATAGCATCACCGATGCAATGAATATGGACTTGAATGTGGATGAGATGGCTAGATAGCATCACCGATGCAATGAATATGGACTAGAATATGGATGGGATGGCAAGATAGCATCACTGATGCAATGAATATGGACTTGAATATGGCTGACATAGCTAGATAGCATCACCGATGCAATGAATATGGACTTGAATATGGATGAGATGGCTAGATAGCATCACCGATGCAATGAATATGGACTTGAATATGGCTGAGATGGCTAGATAGCATCACTGATGCAATGAATATGGACTTGAATATGGCTGAGATGGCTAGATAGCATCACCGATGGAATGAATATGGACTTGAATTTGGCTGAGATGGCTAGATGGCATCAAGGATGCAATGAACATGGACTTGAATATGGCTGAGATGGCTAGATGGCATCACCGATGCAATGAATATGGACTTGAATATGGCTGAGATGGCTAGATGGGATCACCGATGCAATGAATATGGACTTGAATATGGCTGAGATGGCTAGATAGCATCACCGATGCAATGAATATGGACTTGAATATGGCTGAGATGGCTAGATAGCATCACCGATGCAATGAATATGGACTTGAATATGGCTGAGATGGCTAGATGGCATCACCGATGCAATGAATATGGACTTGAATATGGCTGAGATGGCTAGATGGCATCACCGATGCAATGAATATGGACTTGAATATGGCTGAGATGGCTAGATGGCATCACCGATGCAATGAATATGGACTTGAATATGGCTGAGATGGCTAGATAGCATCACCGATGCAATGAATGGACTTGAATGTGGATGAGATGGCTAGATAGCATCACCGATGCAATGAATATGGACTTGAATATGGATGAGATGGCTAGATAGCATCACCGATGCAATGAATATGGACTTGAATATGGCTGAGATGGCTAGATGGCATCACCGATGCAATGAATATGGACTTGAATATGGATGAGATGGCTAGATGGCATCACCGATGCAATGAATATGGACTTGAATATGGCTGAGACGGCTAGATAGCATCACCGATGCAATGAATATGGACTAGAATATGGATGAGATGGCAAGATAGCATCACCGATGCAATGAATATGGACTTGAATATGGATGAGATGGCTAGATAGCTGAACCGATGCAATGAATATGGACTTGAATATGGCTGAGATGGCTAGATAGCATCACTGATGCAATGAATATGGACTTGAATGTGGATGAGATGGCTAGATAGCATCACCGATGCAATGAATATGGACTAGAATATGGATGGGATGGCAAGATAGCATCACTGATGCAATGAATATGGACTTGAATATGGCTGACATAGCTAGATAGCATCACTGATGCAATGAATATGGACTTGAATATGGCTGAGATGGCTAGATGGCATCACCGATGAAATGAATATGGACTTGAATATGGCTGAGATGGCTAGATAGCATCACCGATGCAATGAATGGACTTGAATGTGGATGAGATGGCTAGATAGCATCACCGATGCAATGAATATGGACTTGAATATGGCTGAGATGGCTAGATGGCATCACCGATGCAATGAATATGGACTTGAATATGGCTGAGACGGGTAGATAGCATCACCGATGCAATGAATATGGACTTGAATATGGCTGAGATGGCAAGATAGCATCACCGATGCAATGAATATGGACTTGAATATGGATGAGATGGCTAGATGGCATCACCGATGCAATGAATATGGACTTGAATATGGCTGAGATGGCTAGATGGCATCACCGATGCAATGAATATGGACTTGAATATGGCTGAGATGGCTAGATGGCATCACCGATGAAATGAATATGGACTTGAATATGGCTGAGATGGCTAGATAGCATCACCGATGCAATGAATGGACTTGAATGTGGATGAGATGGCTAGATAGCATCACCGATGCAATGAATATGGACTTGAATATGGCTGAGATGGCTAGATGGCATCACCGATGCAATGAATATGGACTTGAATATGGCTGAGACGGGTAGATAGCATCACCGATGCAATGAATATGGACTTGAATATGGCTGAGATGGCAAGATAGCATCACCGATGCAATGAATATGGACTTGAATATGGATGAGATGGCTAGATAGCATCACCGATGCAATGAATATGGACTTGAATATGGCTGAGATGGCTAGATAGCATCACCGATGCAATGAATATGGACTTGAATGTGGATGAGATGGCTAGATAGCATCACCGATGCAATGAATATGGACTTGAATATGGCAGAGATGGCTAGATAGCATCACCGATGCAATGAATATGGACTTGAATATGGCTGAGATGGCTAGATGGCATCACCGATGCAATGAATATGGACTTGAATATGGCTGAGATGGCTAGATAGCATCACCGATGCAATGAATATGGACTTGAATGTGGATGAGATGGCTAGATGGCATCACCGATGCAATGAATATGGACTTGAATATGGCTGAGATGGCTAGATAGCATCACCGATGCAATGAATATGGACTTGAATATGGATGAGATGGCTAGATAGCATCACCGATGCAATGAATATGGACTTGAATATGGCTGAGACGGCTAGATAGCATCACCGATGCAATGAATATGGACTTGAGTATGGATGAGATGGCAAGATGGCATCACCGATGCAATGAATATGGACTTGAATATGGATGAGATGGCTAGATAGCATCACCGATGCAATGAATATGGACTAGAATATGGATGAGATGGCAAGATAGCATCACCGATGCAATGAATATGGACTTGAATATGGCTGAGATAGCTAGATAGCATCACCGATGCAATGAATATGGACTTGAATATGGCTGAGATGGCTAGATAGCATCACCGATGCAATGAATATGGACTTGAATATGGCTGAGATGGCTAGATAGCATCACCGATGCAATGAATATGGACTTGAATGTGGATGAGATGGCTAGATAGCATCACCGATGCAATGAATATGGACTTGAATATGGCAGAGATGGCTAGATAGCATCACCGATGCAATGAATATGGACTTGAATATGGCTGAGATGGCTAGATGGCATCTCCGATGCAATGAATATGGACTTGAATATGGCTGAGATGGCTAGATAGCATCACTGATGCAATGAATATGGACTTGAATATGGCTGAGATAGCTAGATAGCATCACCGATGCAATGAATATGGACTTGAATATGGCTGAGATGGCTAGATAGCATCACCGATGCAATGAATATGGACTTGAATATGGCTGAGATGGCTAGATAGCATCACCAATGCAATGAATATGGACTTGAATATGGCTGAGATGGCTAGATGGCATCTCCGATGCAATGAATATGGACTTGAGTATGGATGAGATGGCAAGATAGCATCACCGATGCAATGAATATGGACTTGAATATGGATGAGATGGCTAGATAGCATCACCGATGCAATGAATATGGACTTGAATATGGATGAGATGGCAAGATAGCATCACCGATGCAATGAATATGGACTTGAATATGGCTGAGATGGCTAGATGGCATCACCGATGCAATGAATATGGACTTGAATATGGATGAGATGGCTAGATGGCATCACCGATGCAATGAATATGGACTTGAATATGGCTGAGACGGCTAGATAGCATCACCGATGCAATGAATATGGACTAGAATATGGATGAGATGGCAAGATAGCATCACCGATGCAATGAATATGGACTTGAATATGGATGAGATGGCTAGATAGCTGAACCGATGCAATGAATATGGACTTGAATATGGCTGAGATGGCTAGATAGCATCACCGATGCAATGAATATGGACTTGAATGTGGATGAGATGGCTAGATAGCATCACCGATGCAATGAATATGGACTAGAATATGGATGGGATGGCAAGATAGCATCACTGATGCAATGAATATGGACTTGAATATGGCTGACATAGCTAGATAGCATCACTGATGCAATGAATATGGACTTGAATATGGCTGAGATGGCTAGATGGCATCACCGATGAAATGAATATGGACTTGAATATGGCTGAGATGGCTAGATAGCATCACCGATGCAATGAATGGACTTGAATGTGGATGAGATGGCTAGATAGCATCACCGATGCAATGAATATGGACTTGAATATGGCTGAGATGGCTAGATGGCATCACCGATGCAATGAATATGGACTTGAATATGGCTGAGACGGGTAGATAGCATCACCGATGCAATGAATATGGACTTGAATATGGCTGAGATGGCAAGATAGCATCACCGATGCAATGAATATGGACTTGAATATGGATGAGATGGCTAGATGGCATCACCGATGCAATGAATATGGACTTGAATATGGCTGAGATGGCTAGATGGCATCACCGATGCAATGAATATGGACTTGAATATGGCTGAGATGGCTAGATGGCATCACCGATGAAATGAATATGGACTTGAATATGGCTGAGATGGCTAGATAGCATCACCGATGCAATGAATGGACTTGAATGTGGATGAGATGGCTAGATAGCATCACCGATGCAATGAATATGGACTTGAATATGGCTGAGATGGCTAGATGGCATCACCGATGCAATGAATATGGACTTGAATATGGCTGAGACGGGTAGATAGCATCACCGATGCAATGAATATGGACTTGAATATGGCTGAGATGGCAAGATAGCATCACCGATGCAATGAATATGGACTTGAATATGGATGAGATGGCTAGATAGCATCACCGATGCAATGAATATGGACTTGAATATGGCTGAGATGGCTAGATAGCATCACCGATGCAATGAATATGGACTTGAATGTGGATGAGATGGCTAGATAGCATCACCGATGCAATGAATATGGACTTGAATATGGCAGAGATGGCTAGATAGCATCACCGATGCAATGAATATGGACTTGAATATGGCTGAGATGGCTAGATGGCATCACCGATGCAATGAATATGGACTTGAATATGGCTGAGATGGCTAGATAGCATCACCGATGCAATGAATATGGACTTGAATGTGGATGAGATGGCTAGATGGCATCACCGATGCAATGAATATGGACTTGAATATGGCTGAGATGGCTAGATAGCATCACCGATGCAATGAATATGGACTTGAATATGGATGAGATGGCTAGATAGCATCACCGATGCAATGAATATGGACTTGAATATGGCTGAGACGGCTAGATAGCATCACCGATGCAATGAATATGGACTTGAGTATGGATGAGATGGCAAGATGGCATCACCGATGCAATGAATATGGACTTGAATATGGATGAGATGGCTAGATAGCATCACCGATGCAATGAATATGGACTAGAATATGGATGAGATGGCAAGATAGCATCACCGATGCAATGAATATGGACTTGAATATGGCTGAGATAGCTAGATAGCATCACCGATGCAATGAATATGGACTTGAATATGGCTGAGATGGCTAGATAGCATCACCGATGCAATGAATATGGACTTGAATATGGCTGAGATGGCTAGATAGCATCACCGATGCAATGAATATGGACTTGAATGTGGATGAGATGGCTAGATAGCATCACCGATGCAATGAATATGGACTTGAATATGGCAGAGATGGCTAGATAGCATCACCGATGCAATGAATATGGACTTGAATATGGCTGAGATGGCTAGATGGCATCACCGATGCAATGAATATGGACTTGAATATGGCTGAGATGGCTAGATAGCATCACCGATGCAATGAATATGGACTTGAATGTGGATGAGATGGCTAGATGGCATCACCGATGCAATGAATATGGACTTGAATATGGCTGAGATGGCTAGATAGCATCACCGATGCAATGAATATGGACTTGAATATGGCTGAGATGGCTAGATGGCATCACCGATGCAATGAATGGACTTGAATGTGGATGAGATGGCTAGATAGCATCACCGATGCAATGAATATGGACTTGAATATGGCTGAGATGACTAGATGGCATCACCGATGCAATGAATATGGACTTGAATATGGCTGAGACGGGTAGATAGCATCACCGATGCAATGAATATGGACTTGAATGTGGATGAGATGGCTAGATAGCATCACCGATGCAATGAATATGGACTTGAGTATGGATGAGATGGCAAGATGGCATCACCGATGCAATGAATATGGACTTGAGTATGGATGAGATGGCAAGATGGCATCACCGATGCAATGAATATGGACTTGAATATGGATGAGATGGCTAGATAGCATCACCGATGCAATGAATATGGACTAGAATATGGATGAGATGGCAAGATAGCATCACCGATGCAATGAATATGGACTTGAATATGGCTGAGATAGCTAGATAGCATCACCGATGCAATGAATATGGACTTGAATATGGCTGAGATGGCTAGATAGCATCACCGATGCAATGAATATGGACTTGAATATGGCTGACATAGCTAGATAGCATCACTGATGCAATGAATATGGACTTGAATATGGATGAGATGGCTAGATAGCATCACCGATGCAATGAATATGGACTTGAATATGGCTGAGATGGCTAGATAGCATCACTGATGCAATGAATATGGACTTGAATATGGCTGAGATGGCTAGATAGCATCACCGATGCAATGAATATGGACTAGAATATGGATGAGATGGCTAGATGGCATCACCGATGCAATGAATATGGACTTGAATATGGCTGAGATGGCTAGATAGCATCACCGATGCAATGAATATGGACTTGAATGTGGATGAGATGGCTAGATAGCATCACCGATGCAATGAATATGGACTTGAATATGGCAGAGATGGCTAGATAGCATCACCGATGCAATGAATATGGACTTGAATATGGCTGAGATGGCTAGATGGCATCACCGATGCAATGAATATGGACTTGAATATGGCTGAGATGGCTAGATAGCATCACCGATGCAATGAATATGGACTTGAATGTGGATGAGATGGCTAGATGGCATCACCGATGCAATGAATATGGACTTGAATATGGCTGAGATGGCTAGATAGCATCACCGATGCAATGAATATGGACTTGAATATGGATGAGATGGCTAGATAGCATCACCGATGCAATGAATATGGACTTGAATATGGCTGAGATGGCTAGATGGCATCACCGATGCAATGAATATGGACTTGAATTTGGCTGAGATGGCTAGATGGCATCAACGATGCAATGAACATGGACTTGAATATGGCTGAGATGGCTAGATGGCATCACCGATGCAATGAATATGGACTTGAATATGGCTGAGATGGCTAGATGGCATCACCGATGCAATGAATATGGACTTGAATATGGCTGAGATGGCTAGATAGCATCACCGATGCAATCAATATGGACTTGAATGTGGATGAGATGGCTAGATAGCATCACCGATGCAATGAATATGGACTTGAATATGGCTGAGATGGCTAGAGAGCATCACTGATGCAATGAATATGGACTTGAATATGGCTGAGACGGCTAGATAGCATCACCGATGCAATGAATATGGACTTGAATATGGCTGAGATGGCAAGATAGCATCACCGATGCAATGAATATGGACTTGAATATGGATGAGTTGGCTAGATAGCATCACCGATGCAATGAATATGGACTTGAATATGGCTGAGATGGCTAGATAGCATCACCGATGCAATGAATATGGACTTGAATATGGCTGAGATGGCTAGATGGCATCACCGATGCAATGAATATGGACTTGAATATGGCTGAGATGGCTAGATGGCATCACCGATGCAATGAATATGGACTTGAATATGGCTGAGATGGCTAGATGGCATCACCGATGCAATGAATATGGACTTGAATATGGCTGAGATGGCTAGATAGCATCACCGATGCAATGAATGGACTTGAATGTGGATGAGATGGCTAGATAGCATCACCGATGCAATGAATATGGACTTGAATATGGCTGAGATGGCTAGATGGCATCACCGATACAATGAATATGGACTTGAATATGGCTGAGATGGCAAGATAGCATCACCGATGCAATGAATATGGACTTGAATATGGATGAGATGGCTAGATAGCATCACCGATGCAATGAATATGGACTTGAATATGGCTGAGATGGCTAGATAGCATCACCGATGCAATGAATATGGACTTGAATATGGCAGAGATGGCTAGATAGCATCACCGATGCAATGAATATGGACTTGAATATGGCTGAGATGGCTAGATGGCATCACCGATGCAATGAATATGGACTTGAATATGGCTGAGATGGCTAGATAGCATCACCGATGCAATGAATATGGACTTGAATGTGGATGAGATGGCTAGATGGCATCACCGATGCAATGAATATGGACTTGAATATGGCTGAGATGGCTAGATAGCATCACCGATGCAATGAATATGGACTTGAATATGGATGAGATGGCTAGATAGCATCACCGATGCAATGAATATGGACTTGAATATGGCTGAGATGGCTAGATGGCATCACCGATGCAATGAATATGGACTTGAATTTGGCTGAGATGGCTAGATGGCATCAACGATGCAATGAACATGGACTTGAATATGGCTGAGATGGCTAGATGGCATCACCGATGCAATGAATATGGACTTGAATATGGCTGAGATGGCTAGATGGCATCACCGATGCAATGAATATGGACTTGAATATGGCTGAGATGGCTAGATAGCATCACCGATGCAATCAATATGGACTTGAATGTGGATGAGATGGCTAGATAGCATCACCGATGCAATGAATATGGACTTGAATATGGCTGAGATGGCTAGAGAGCATCACTGATGCAATGAATATGGACTTGAATATGGCTGAGACGGCTAGATAGCATCACCGATGCAATGAATATGGACTTGAATATGGCTGAGATGGCAAGATAGCATCACCGATGCAATGAATATGGACTTGAATATGGATGAGTTGGCTAGATAGCATCACCGATGCAATGAATATGGACTTGAATATGGCTGAGATGGCTAGATAGCATCACCGATGCAATGAATATGGACTTGAATATGGCTGAGATGGCTAGATGGCATCACCGATGCAATGAATATGGACTTGAATATGGCTGAGATGGCTAGATGGCATCACCGATGCAATGAATATGGACTTGAATATGGCTGAGATGGCTAGATGGCATCACCGATGCAATGAATATGGACTTGAATATGGCTGAGATGGCTAGATAGCATCACCGATGCAATGAATGGACTTGAATGTGGATGAGATGGCTAGATAGCATCACCGATGCAATGAATATGGACTTGAATATGGCTGAGATGGCTAGATGGCATCACCGATACAATGAATATGGACTTGAATATGGCTGAGATGGCAAGATAGCATCACCGATGCAATGAATATGGACTTGAATATGGATGAGATGGCTAGATAGCATCACCGATGCAATGAATATGGACTTGAATATGGCTGAGATGGCTAGATAGCATCACCGATGCAATGAATATGGACTTGAATGTGGATGAGATGGCTAGATAGCATCACCGATGCAATGAATATGGGCTAGAATATGGATGGGATGGCAAGATAGCATCACTGATGCAATGAATATGGACTTGAATATGGCTGACATAGCTAGATAGCATCACCGATGCAATGAATATGGACTTGAATATGGATGAGATGGCTAGATAGCATCACCGATGCAATGAATATGGACTTGAATATGGCTGAGATGGCTAGATAGCATCACTGATGCAATGAATATGGACTTGAATAAGGCTGAGATGGCTAGATAGCATCACCGATGGAATGAATATGGACTTGAATTTGGCTGAGATGGCTAGATGGCATCAAGGATGCAATGAATATGGACTTGAATATGGCTGAGATGGCTAGATGGCATCACCGATGCAATGCATATGGACTTGAATATGGCTGAGATGGCTAGATGGCATCACCGATGCAATGAATATGGACTTGAATATGGCTGAGATGGCTAGATAGCATCACGGATGCAATGAATATGGACTTGAATATGGCTGAGATGGCTAGATAGCATCACCGATGGAATGAATATGGACTTGAATTTGGCTGAGATGGCTAGATGGCATCAAGGATGCAATGAACATGGACTTGAATATGGCTGAGATGGCTAGATGGCATCACCGATGCAATGAATATGGACTTGAATATGGCTGAGATGGCTAGATGGCATCACCGATGCAATGAATATGGACTTGAATACGGCTGAGATGGCTAGATAGCATCACCGATGCAATGAATATGGACTTGAATGTGGATGAGATGGCTAGATAGCATCACCGATGCAATGAATATGGACTTGAATATGGCTGAGATGGCTAGATAGCATCACAGATGCAATGAATATGGACTTGAATATGGCTGAGACGGCTAGATAGCATCACAGATGCAATGAATATGGACTTGAATATGGATGAGATGGCTAGATAGCATCACCGAAGCAATGAATATGGACTTGAATATGGCTGAGATGGCTAGATAGCATCACAGATGCAATGAATATGGACTTGAATATGGATGAGATGGCTAGATAGCATCACCGATGCAATGAATATGGACTAGAATATGGATGAGATGGCAAGATAGCATCACCGATGCAATGAATATGGACTTGAATATGGCTGAGATGGATAGATAGCATCACTGATGCAATGAATATGGACTTGAATATGGCTGAGATGGCTAGATGGCATCACCGATGCAATGAATATGGACTTGAATATGGCTTAGATGGCTAGATAGCATCACCGATGCAATGAATATGGACTTGAATGTGGATGAGATGGCGAGATAGCATCACCGATGCAATGAATATGGACTTGAATATGGCTGAGATGGCTAGATAGCATCACTGATGCAATGAATATGGACTTGAATATGGCTGAGACGGCTAGATAGCATCACCGATGCAATGAATATGGACTTGAATATGGCTGAGATGGCAAGATAGCATCAACGATGCAATGAATATGGACTTGAATATGGATGAGATGGCTAGATAGCATCACCGATGCAATGAATATGGACTAGAATATGGATGAGATGGCAAGATAGCATCACCGATGCAATGAATATAGACTTGAATGTGGATGAGATGGCTAGATAGCATCACCGATGCAATGAATATGGACTAGAATATGGATGGGATGGCAAGATAGCATCACTGATGCAATGAATATGGACTTGAATATGGCTGACATAGCTAGATAGCATCACTGATGCAATGAATATGGACTTGAATATGGATGAGATGGCTAGATAGCATCACCGATGCAATGAATATGGACTTGAATATGGCTGAGATGGCTAGATAGCATCACTGATGCAATGAATATGGACTTGAATATGGCTGAGATGGCTAGATAGCATCACCGATGCAATGAATATGGACTAGAATATGGATGAGATGGCTAGATGGCATCACCGATGCAATGAATATGGACTTGAATATGGCTGAGATGGCTAGATAGCATCACCGATGCAATGAATATGGACTTGAATGTGGATGAGATGGCTAGATAGGATCACCGATGCAATGAATATGGACTTGAATATGGCAGAGATGGCTAGATAGCATCACCGATGCAATGAATATGGACTTGAATATGGCTGAGATGGCTAGATGGCATCACCGATGCAATGAATATGGACTTGAATATGGCTGAGATGGCTAGATAGCATCACCGATGCAATGAATACGGACTTTAATGTGGATGAGATGGCTAGATAGCATCACCGATGCAATGAATATGGACTTGAATATGGCTGAGATGGCTAGATAGCATCACCGATGCAATGAATATGGACTTGAATATGGATGAGATGGCTAGATAGCATCACCGATGCAATGAATATGGACTTGAATATGGCTGAGATGGCAAGATGGCATCACCGATGCAATGAATATGGACTTGAATTTGGCTGAGATGGCTAGATGGCATCAACGATGCAATGAACATGGACTTGAATATGGCTGAGATGGCTAGATGGCATCACCGATGCAATGAATATGGACTTGAATATGGCTGAGATGGCTAGATGGCATCTCCGATGCAATGAATATGGACTTGAATATGGCTGAGATGGCTAGATAGCATCACCGATGCAATGAATATGGACTTGAATGTGGATGAGATGGCTAGATAGCATCACCGATGCAATGAATATGGACTTGAATATGGCTGAGATGGCTAGAGAGCATCACTGATGCAATGAATATGGACTTGAATATGGCTGAGACGGCTAGATAGCATCACCGATGCAATGAATATGGACTTGAATATGGCTGAGATGGCAAGATAGCATCACCGATGCAATGAACATGGACTTGAATATGGATGAGATGGCTAGATAGCATCACCGATGCAATGAATATGGACTAGAATATGGATGAGATGGCAAGATAGCATCACCGATGCAATGAATATGGACTTGAACATGGCTGAGATAGCTAGATAGCATCACAGATGCAATGAATATGGACTTGAATATGGATGAGATGGCTAGATAGCATCACCGATGCAATGAATATGGACTTGAATATGGCTGAGATGGCTAGATAGCATCACCGATGCAATGAATATGGACTTGAATATGGCTGAGATGGCTAGATGGCATCACCGATGCAATGAATATGGACTTGAATATGGCTGAGATGGCTAGATGGCATCACCGATGCAATGAATATGGACTTGAATATGGCTGAGATGGCTAGATGGCATCACCGATGCAATGAATATGGACTTGAATATGGCTGAGATGGCTAGATAGCATCACCGATGCAATGAATGGACTTGAATGTGGATGAGATGGCTAGATAGCATCACCGATGCAATGAATATGGACTTGAATATGGCTGAGATGGCTAGATGGCATCACCGATGCAATGAATATGGACTTGAATATGGCTGAGACGGGTAGATAGCATCACCGATGCAATGAATATGGACTTGAATATGGCTGAGATGGCAAGATAGCATCACCGATGCAATGAATATGGACTTGAATATGGATGAGATGGCTAGATAGCATCACCGATGCAATGAATATGGACTTGAATATGGCTGAGATGGCTAGATAGCATCACCGATGCAATGAATATGGACTTGAATGTGGATGAGATGGCTAGATAGCATCACCGATGCAATGAATATGGACTAGAATATGGATGGGATGGCAAGATAGCATCACTGATGCAATGAATATGGACTTGAATATGGCTGACATAGCTAGATAGCATCACCGATGCAATGAATATGGACTTGAATATGGATGAGATGGCTAGATAGCATCACCGATGCAATGAATATGGACTAGAATATGGATGAGATGGCAAGATAGCATCACCGATGCAATGAATATGGACTTGAATATGGCTGAGATAGCTAGATAGCATCACCGATGCAATGAATATGGACTTGAATATGGCTGAGATGGCTAGATAGCATCACCGATGCAATGAATATGGACTTGAATATGGCTGAGATGGCTAGATAGCATCACCGATGCAATGAATATGGACTTGAATGTGGATGAGATGGCTAGATAGCATCACCGATGCAATGAATATGGACTTGAATATGGCAGAGATGGCTAGATAGCATCACCGATGCAATGAATATGGACTTGAATATGGCTGAGATGGCTAGATGGCATCACCGATGCAATGAATATGGACTTGAATATGGCTGAGATGGCTAGATAGCATCACCGATGCAATGAATATGGACTTGAATGTGGATGAGATGGCTAGATGGCATCACCGATGCAATGAATATGGACTTGAATATGGCTGAGATGGCTAGATAGCATCACCGATGCAATGAATATGGACTTGAATATGGCTGAGACGGCTAGATAGCATCACCGATGCAATGAATATGGACTTGAGTATGGATGAGAAGGCAAGATGGCATCACCGATGCAATGAATATGGACTTGAATATGGATGAGATGGCTAGATAGCATCACCGATGCAATGAATATGGACTAGAATATGGATGAGATGGCAAGATAGCATCACCGATGCAATGAATATGGACTTGAATATGGCTGAGATAGCTAGATAGCATCACCGATGCAATGAATATGGACTTGAATATGGCTGAGATGGCTAGATAGCATCACCGATGCAATGAATATGGACTTGAATATGGCTGAGATGGCTAGATAGCATCACCAATGCAATGAATATGGACTTGAATATGGCTGAGATGGCTAGATGGCATCTCCGATGCAATGAATATGGACTTGAATATGGCTGAGATGGCTAGATGGCATCACCGATGCAATGAATGGACTTGAATGTGGATGAGATGGCTAGATAGCATCACCGATGCAATGAATATGGACTTGAATATGGCTGAGATGGCTAGATGGCATCACCGATGCAATGAATATGGACTTGAATATGGCTGAGACGGGTAGATAGCATCACCGATGCAATGAATATGGACTTGAATATGGCTGAGA
The DNA here is from genome assembly GCF_057233095.1 of Heloderma suspectum. Lineage (NCBI taxonomy): Eukaryota > Metazoa > Chordata > Lepidosauria > Squamata > Helodermatidae > Heloderma > Heloderma suspectum. Next base: position 54,548,351 of record NC_139475.1, read on the forward strand.
TGGCAAGATAGCATCACCGATGCAATGAATATGGACTTGAATATGGCTGAGATGGCTAGATAGCATCACCGATGCAATGAATATGGACTTGAATATGGCTGAGATGGCTAGATAGCATCACCGATGCAATGAATATGGACTTGAATTTCGATGAGATGGCTAGATGGCATCACCGATGCAATGAATATGGACTTGAATATGGCTGAGATGGCTAGATAGCATCACTGATGCAATGAATATGGACTTGAATATGGCTGAGACGGCTAGATAGCATCACCGATGCAATGAATATGGACTTGAGTATGGATGAGATGGCAAGATAGCATCACCGATGCAATGAATATGGACTTGAATATGGATGAGATGGCTAGATAGCATCACCGATGCAATGAATATGGACTTGAATATGGATGAGATGGCAAGATAGCATCACCGATGCAATGAATATGGACTTGAATATGGCTGAGATGGCTAGATGGCATCACCGATGCAATGAATATGGACTTGAATATGGATGAGATGGCTAGATGGCATCACCGATGCAATGAATATGGACTTGAATATGGCTGAGACGGCTAGATAGCATCACCGATGCAATGAATATGGACTAGAATATGGATGAGATGGCAAGATAGCATCACCGATGCAATGAATATGGACTTGAATATGGATGAGATGGCTAGATAGCTGAACCGATGCAATGAATATGGACTTGAATATGGCTGAGATGGCTAGATAGCATCACCGATGCAATGAATATGGACTTGAATGTGGATGAGATGGCTAGATAGCATCACCGATGCAATGAATATGGACTAGAATATGGATGGGATGGCAAGATAGCATCACTGATGCAATGAATATGGACTTGAATATGGCTGACATAGCTAGATAGCATCACTGATGCAATGAATATGGACTTGAATATGGATGAGATGGCTAGATAGCATCACCGATGCAATGAATATGGACTTGAATATGGCTGAGATGGCTAGATAGCATCACTGATGCAATGAATATGGACTTGAATATGGCTGAGATGGCTAGATAGCATCACCGATGCAATGAATATGGACTAGAATATGGATGAGATGGCTAGATGGCATCACCGATGCAATGAATATGGACTTGAATATGGCTGAGATGGCTAGATAGCATCACCGATGCAATGAATATGGACTTGAATGTGGATGAGATGGCTAGATAGCATCACCGATGCAATGAATATGGACTTGAATATGGCAGAGATGGCTAGATAGCATCACCGATGCAATGAATATGGACTTGAATATGGCTGAGATGGCTAGATGGCATCACCGATGCAATGAATATGGACTTGAATATGGCTGAGATGGCTAGATAGCATCACCGATGCAATGAATATGGACTTGAATGTGGATGAGATGGCTAGATGGCATCACCGATGCAATGAATATGGACTTGAATATGGCTGAGATGGCTAGATAGCATCACCGATGCAATGAATATGGACTTGAATATGGATGAGATGGCTAGATAGCATCACCGATGCAATGAATATGGACTTGAATATGGCTGAGATGGCTAGATGGCATCACCGATGCAATGAATATGGACTTGAATTTGGCTGAGATGGCTAGATGGCATCAACGATGCAATGAACATGGACTTGAATATGGCTGAGATGGCTAGATGGCATCACCGATGCAATGAATATGGACTTGAATATGGCTGAGATGGCTAGATGGCATCACCGATGCAATGAATATGGACTTGAATATGGCTGAGATGGCTAGATAGCATCACCGATGCAATCAATATGGACTTGAATGTGGATGAGATGGCTAGATAGCATCACCGATGCAATGAATATGGACTTGAATATGGCTGAGATGGCTAGAGAGCATCACTGATGCAATGAATATGGACTTGAATATGGCTGAGACGGCTAGATAGCATCACCGATGCAATGAATATGGACTTGAATATGGCTGAGATGGCAAGATAGCATCACCGATGCAATGAATATGGACTTGAATATGGATGAGTTGGCTAGATAGCATCACCGATGCAATGAATATGGACTTGAATATGGCTGAGATGGCTAGATAGCATCACCGATGCAATGAATATGGACTTGAATATGGCTGAGATGGCTAGATGGCATCACCGATGCAATGAATATGGACTTGAATATGGCTGAGATGGCTAGATGGCATCACCGATGCAATGAATATGGACTTGAATATGGCTGAGATGGCTAGATGGCATCACCGATGCAATGAATATGGACTTGAATATGGCTGAGATGGCTAGATAGCATCACCGATGCAATGAATGGACTTGAATGTGGATGAGATGGCTAGATAGCATCACCGATGCAATGAATATGGACTTGAATATGGCTGAGATGGCTAGATGGCATCACCGATACAATGAATATGGACTTGAATATGGCTGAGATGGCAAGATAGCATCACCGATGCAATGAATATGGACTTGAATATGGATGAGATGGCAAGATGGCATCACCGAAGCAATGAATATGGACTTGAATATGGCTGAGATGGCTAGATAGCATCACCGATGCAATGAATATGGACTTGAATGTGGATGAGATGGCTAGATAGCATCACCGATGCAATGAATATGGACTAGAATATGGATGGGATGGCAAGATAGCATCACTGATGCAATGAATATGGACTTGAATATGGCTGACATAGCTAGATAGCATCACCGATGCAATGAATATGGACTTGAATATGGATGAGATGGCTAGATAGCATCACCGATGCAATGAATATGGACTTGAATATGGCTGAGATGGCTAGATAGCATCACTGATGCAATGAATATGGACTTGAATAAGGCTGAGATGGCTAGATAGCATCACCGATGGAATGAATATGGACTTGAATTTGGCTGAGATGGCTAGATGGCATCAAGGATGCAATGAATATGGACTTGAATATGGCTGAGATGGCTAGATGGCATCACCGATGCAATGCATATGGACTTGAATATGGCTGAGATGGCTAGATGGCATCACCGATGCAATGAATATGGACTTGAATATGGCTGAGATGGCTAGATAGCATCACGGATGCAATGAATATGGACTTGAATATGGCTGAGATGGCTAGATAGCATCACCGATGGAATGAATATGGACTTGAATTTGGCTGAGATGGCTAGATGGCATCAAGGATGCAATGAACATGGACTTGAATATGGCTGAGATGGCTAGATGGCATCACCGATGCAATGAATATGGACTTGAATATGGCTGAGATGGCTAGATGGCATCACCGATGCAATGAATATGGACTTGAATACGGCTGAGATGGCTAGATAGCATCACCGATGCAATGAATATGGACTTGAATGTGGATGAGATGGCTAGATAGCATCACCGATGCAATGAATATGGACTTGAATATGGCTGAGATGGCTAGATAGCATCACAGATGCAATGAATATGGACTTGAATATGGCTGAGACGGCTAGATAGCATCACAGATGCAATGAATATGGACTTGAATATGGATGAGATGGCTAGATAGCATCACCGAAGCAATGAATATGGACTTGAATATGGCTGAGATGGCTAGATAGCATCACAGATGCAATGAATATGGACTTGAATATGGATGAGATGGCTAGATAGCATCACCGATGCAATGAATATGGACTAGAATATGGATGAGATGGCAAGATAGCATCACCGATGCAATGAATATGGACTTGAATATGGCTGAGATGGATAGATAGCATCACTGATGCAATGAATATGGACTTGAATATGGCTGAGATGGCTAGATGGCATCACCGATGCAATGAATATGGACTTGAATATGGCTTAGATGGCTAGATAGCATCACCGATGCAATGAATATGGACTTGAATGTGGATGAGATGGCTAGATAGCATCACCGATGCAATGAATATGGACTTGAATATGGCTGAGATGGCTAGATAGCATCACTGATGCAATGAATATGGACTTGAATATGGCTGAGACGGCTAGATAGCATCACCGATGCAATGAATATGGACTTGAATATGGCTGAGATGGCAAGATAGCATCAACGATGCAATGAATATGGACTTGAATATGGATGAGATGGCTAGATAGCATCACCGATGCAATGAATATGGACTAGAATATGGATGAGATGGCAAGATAGCATCACCGATGCAATGAATATAGACTTGAATGTGGATGAGATGGCTAGATAGCATCACCGATGCAATGAATATGGACTAGAATATGGATGGGATGGCAAGATAGCATCACTGATGCAATGAATATGGACTTGAATATGGCTGACATAGCTAGATAGCATCACTGATGCAATGAATATGGACTTGAATATGGATGAGATGGCTAGATAGCATCACCGATGCAATGAATATGGACTTGAATATGGCTAAGATGGCTAGATAGCATCACTGATGCAATGAATATGGACTTGAATATGGCTGAGATGGCTAGATAGCATCACCGATGCAATGAATATGGACTAGAATATGGATGAGATGGCTAGATGGCATCACCGATGCAATGAATATGGACTTGAATATGGCTGAGATGGCTAGATAGCATCACCGATGCAATGAATATGGACTTGAATGTGGATGAGATGGCTAGATAGGATCACCGATGCAATGAATATGGACTTGAATATGGCAGAGATGGCTAGATAGCATCACCGATGCAATGAATATGGACTTGAATATGGCTGAGATGGCTAGATGGCATCACCGATGCAATGAATATGGACTTGAATATGGCTGAGATGGCTAGATAGCATCACCGATGCAATGAATACGGACTTTAATGTGGATGAGATGGCTAGATAGCATCACCGATGCAATGAATATGGACTTGAATATGGCTGAGATGGCTAGATAGCATCACCGATGCAATGAATATGGACTTGAATATGGATGAGATGGCTAGATAGCATCACCGATGCAATGAATATGGACTTGAATATGGCTGAGATGGCAAGATGGCATCACCGATGCAATGAATATGGACTTGAATTTGGCTGAGATGGCTAGATGGCATCAACGATGCAATGAACATGGACTTGAATATGGCTGAGATGGCTAGATGGCATCACCGATGCAATGAATATGGACTTGAATATGGCTGAGATGGCTAGATGGCATCACCGATGCAATGAATATGGACTTGAATATGGCTGAGATGGCTAGATAGCATCACCGATGCAATGAATATGGACTTGAATGTGGATGAGATGGCTAGATAGCATCACCGATGCAATGAATATGGACTTGAATATGGCTGAGATGGCTAGAGAGCATCACTGATGCAATGAATATGGACTTGAATATGGCTGAGATGGCTAGATGGCATCACCGATGCAATGAATATGGACTTGAATATGGCTGAGATGGCTAGATAGCATCACCGATGCAATGAATATGGACTTGAATGTGGATGAGATGGCTAGATGGCATCACCGATGCAATGAATATGGACTTGAATATGGCTGAGATGGCTAGATAGCATCACCGATGCAATGAATATGGACTTGAATATGGATGAGATGGCTAGATAGCATCACCGATGCAATGAATATGGACTTGAATATGGCTGAGATGGCTAGATGGCATCACCGATGCAATGAATATGGACTTGAATTTGGCTGAGATGGCTAGATGGCATCAACGATGCAATGAACATGGACTTGAATATGGCTGAGATGGCTAGATGGCATCACCGATGCAATGAATATGGACTTGAATATGGCTGAGATGGCTAGATGGCATCACCGATGCAATGAATATGGACTTGAATATGGCTGAGATGGCTAGATAGCATCACCGATGCAATCAATATGGACTTGAATGTGGATGAGATGGCTAGATAGCATCACCGATGCAATGAATATGGACTTGAATATGGCTGAGATGGCTAGAGAGCATCACTGATGCAATGAATATGGACTTGAATATGGCTGAGACGGCTAGATAGCATCACCGATGCAATGAATATGGACTTGAATATGGCTGAGATGGCAAGATAGCATCACCGATGCAATGAATATGGACTTGAATATGGATGAGTTGGCTAGATAGCATCACCGATGCAATGAATATGGACTTGAATATGGCTGAGATGGCTAGATAGCATCACCGATGCAATGAATATGGACTTGAATATGGCTGAGATGGCTAGATGGCATCACCGATGCAATGAATATGGACTTGAATATGGCTGAGATGGCTAGATGGCATCACCGATGCAATGAATATGGACTTGAATATGGCTGAGATGGCTAGATGGCATCACCGATGCAATGAATATGGACTTGAATATGGCTGAGATGGCTAGATAGCATCACCGATGCAATGAATGGACTTGAATGTGGATGAGATGGCTAGATAGCATCACCGATGCAATGAATATGGACTTGAATATGGCTGAGATGGCTAGATGGCATCACCGATACAATGAATATGGACTTGAATATGGCTGAGATGGCAAGATAGCATCACCGATGCAATGAATATGGACTTGAATATGGATGAGATGGCTAGATAGCATCACCGAAGCAATGAATATGGACTTGAATATGGCTGAGATGGCTAGATAGCATCACCGATGCAATGAATATGGACTTGAATGTGGATGAGATGGCTAGATAGCATCACCGATGCAATGAATATGGACTAGAATATGGATGGGATGGCAAGATAGCATCACTGATGCAATGAATATGGACTTGAATATGGCTGACATAGCTAGATAGCATCACCGATGCAATGAATATGGACTTGAATATGGATGAGATGGCTAGATAGCATCACCGATGCAATGAATATGGACTTGAATATGGCTGAGATGGCTAGATAGCATCACTGATGCAATGAATATGGACTTGAATAAGGCTGAGATGGCTAGATAGCATCACCGATGGAATGAATATGGACTTGAATTTGGCTGAGATGGCTAGATGGCATCAAGGATGCAATGAATATGGACTTGAATATGGCTGAGATGGCTAGATGGCATCACCGATGCAATGCATATGGACTTGAATATGGCTGAGATGGCTAGATGGCATCACCGATGCAATGAATATGGACTTGAATATGGCTGAGATGGCTAGATAGCATCACGGATGCAATGAATATGGACTTGAATATGGCTGAGATGGCTAGATAGCATCACCGATGGAATGAATATGGACTTGAATTTGGCTGAGATGGCTAGATGGCATCAAGGATGCAATGAACATGGACTTGAATATGGCTGAGATGGCTAGATGGCATCACCGATGCAATGAATATGGACTTGAATATGGCTGAGATGGCTAGATGGCATCACCGATGCAATGAATATGGACTTGAATACGGCTGAGATGGCTAGATAGCATCACCGATGCAATGAATATGGACTTGAATGTGGATGAGATGGCTAGATAGCATCACCGATGCAATGAATATGGACTTGAATATGGCTGAGATGGCTAGATAGCATCACAGATGCAATGAATATGGACTTGAATATGGCTGAGACGGCTAGATAGCATCACAGATGCAATGAATATGGACTTGAATATGGATGAGATGGCTAGATAGCATCACCGAAGCAATGAATATGGACTTGAATATGGCTGAGATGGCTAGATAGCATCACAGATGCAATGAATATGGACTTGAATATGGATGAGATGGCTAGATAGCATCACCGATGCAATGAATATGGACTAGAATATGGATGAGATGGCAAGATAGCATCACCGATGCAATGAATATGGACTTGAATATGGCTGAGATGGATAGATAGCATCACTGATGCAATGAATATGGACTTGAATATGGCTGAGATGGCTAGATGGCATCACCGATGCAATGAATATGGACTTGAATATGGCTTAGATGGCTAGATAGCATCACCGATGCAATGAATATGGACTTGAATGTGGATGAGATGGCTAGATAGCATCACCGATGCAATGAATATGGACTTGAATATGGCTGAGATGGCTAGATAGCATCACTGATGCAATGAATATGGACTTGAATATGGCTGAGACGGCTAGATAGCATCACCGATGCAATGAATATGGACTTGAATATGGCTGAGATGGCAAGATAGCATCAACGATGCAATGAATATGGACTTGAATATGGATGAGATGGCTAGATAGCATCACCGATGCAATGAATATGGACTAGAATATGGATGAGATGGCAAGATAGCATCACCGATGCAATGAATATAGACTTGAATGTGGATGAGATGGCTAGATAGCATCACCGATGCAATGAATATGGACTAGAATATGGATGGGATGGCAAGATAGCATCACTGATGCAATGAATATGGACTTGAATATGGCTGACATAGCTAGATAGCATCACTGATGCAATGAATATGGACTTGAATATGGATGAGATGGCTAGATAGCATCACCGATGCAATGAATATGGACTTGAATATGGCTAAGATGGCTAGATAGCATCACTGATGCAATGAATATGGACTTGAATATGGCTGAGATGGCTAGATAGCATCACCGATGCAATGAATATGGACTAGAATATGGATGAGATGGCTAGATGGCATCACCGATGCAATGAATATGGACTTGAATATGGCTGAGATGGCTAGATAGCATCACCGATGCAATGAATATGGACTTGAATGTGGATGAGATGGCTAGATAGGATCACCGATGCAATGAATATGGACTTGAATATGGCAGAGATGGCTAGATAGCATCACCGATGCAATGAATATGGACTTGAATATGGCTGAGATGGCTAGATGGCATCACCGATGCAATGAATATGGACTTGAATATGGCTGAGATGGCTAGATAGCATCACCGATGCAATGAATACGGACTTTAATGTGGATGAGATGGCTAGATAGCATCACCGATGCAATGAATATGGACTTGAATATGGCTGAGATGGCTAGATAGCATCACCGATGCAATGAATATGGACTTGAATATGGATGAGATGGCTAGATAGCATCACCGATGCAATGAATATGGACTTGAATATGGCTGAGATGGCAAGATGGCATCACCGATGCAATGAATATGGACTTGAATTTGGCTGAGATGGCTAGATGGCATCAACGATGCAATGAACATGGACTTGAATATGGCTGAGATGGCTAGATGGCATCACCGATGCAATGAATATGGACTTGAATATGGCTGAGATGGCTAGATGGCATCACCGATGCAATGAATATGGACTTGAATATGGCTGAGATGGCTAGATAGCATCACCGATGCAATGAATATGGACTTGAATGTGGATGAGATGGCTAGATAGCATCACCGATGCAATGAATATGGACTTGAATATGGCTGAGATGGCTAGAGAGCATCACTGATGCAATGAATATGGACTTGAATATGGCTGAGACGGCTAGATAGCATCACCGATGCAATGAATATGGACTTGAATATGGCTGAGATGGCAAGATAGCATCACCGATGCAATGAACATGGACTTGAATATGGATGAGATGGCTAGATAGCATCACCGATGCAATGAATATGGACTAGAATATGGATGAGATGGCAAGATAGCATCACCGATGCAATGAATATGGACTTGAACATGGCTGAGATAGCTAGATAGCATCACAGATGCAATGAATATGGACTTGAATATGGATGAGATGGCTAGATAGCATCACCGATGCAATGAATATGGACTTGAATATGGCTGAGATGGCTAGATAGCATCACCGATGCAATGAATATGGAATTGAATATGGCTGAGATGGCTAGATGGCATCACCGATGCAATGAATATGGACTTGAATATGGCTGAGATGGCTAGATGGCATCACCGATGCAATGAATATGGACTTGAATATGGCTGAGATGGCTAGATGGCATCACCGATGCAATGAATATGGACTTGAATATGGCTGAGATGGCTAGATAGCATCACCGATGCAATGAATGGACTTGAATGTGGATGAGATGGCTAGATAGCATCACCGATGCAATGAATATGGACTTGAATATGGCTGAGATGGCTAGATGGCATCACCGATGCAATGAATATGGACTTGAATATGGCTGAGACGGGTAGATAGCATCACCGATGCAATGAATATGGACTTGAATATGGCTGAGATGGCAAGATAGCATCACCGATGCAATGAATATGGACTTGAATATGGATGAGATGGCTAGATAGCATCACCGATGCAATGAATATGGACTTGAATATGGCTGAGATGGCTAGATAGCATCACCGATGCAATGAATATGGACTTGAATGTGGATGAGATGGCTAGATAGCATCACCGATGCAATGAATATGGACTAGAATATGGATGGGATGGCAAGATAGCATCACTGATGCAATGAATATGGACTTGAATATGGCTGACATAGCTAGATAGCATCACCGATGCAATGAATATGGACTTGAATATGGATGAGATGGCTAGATAGCATCACCGATGCAATGAATATGGACTTGAATATGGCTGAGATGGCTAGATAGCATCACTGATGCAATGAATATGGACTTGAATATGGCTGAGATGGCTAGATAGCATCACCGATGGAATGAATATGGACTTGAATTTGGCTGAGATGGCTAGATGGCATCAAGGATGCAATGAACATGGACTTGAATATGGCTGAGATGGCTAGATGGCATCACCGATGCAATGAATATGGACTTGAATATGGCTGAGATGGCTAGATGGGATCACCGATGCAATGAATATGGACTTGAATATGGCTGAGATGGCTAGATAGCATCACCGATGCAATGAATATGGACTTGAATATGGCTGAGATGGCTAGATAGCATCACCGATGCAATGAATATGGACTTGAATATGGCTGAGATGGCTAGATGGCATCACCGATGCAATGAATATGGACTTGAATATGGCTGAGATGGCTAGATGGCATCACCGATGCAATGAATATGGACTTGAATATGGCTGAGATGGCTAGATGGCATCACCGATGCAATGAATATGGACTTGAATATGGCTGAGATGGCTAGATAGCATCACCGATGCAATGAATGGACTTGAATGTGGATGAGATGGCTAGATAGCATCACCGATGCAATGAATATGGACTTGAATATGGCTGAGATGGCTAGATGGCATCACCGATGCAATGAATATGGACTTGAATATGGCTGAGACGGGTAGATAGCATCACCGATGCAATGAATATGGACTTGAATATGGCTGAGATGGCAAGATAGCATCACCGATGCAATGAATATGGACTTGAATATGGATGAGATGGCTAGATAGCATCACCGATGCAATGAATATGGACTTGAATATGGCTGAGATGGCTAGATAGCATCACCGATGCAATGAATATGGACTTGAATGTGGATGAGATGGCTAGATAGCATCACCGATGCAATGAATATGGACTAGAATATGGATGGGATGGCAAGATAGCATCACTGATGCAATGAATATGGACTTGAATATGGCTGACATAGCTAGATAGCATCACCGATGCAATGAATATGGACTTGAATGTGGATGAGATGGCTAGATAGCATCACCGATGCAATGAATATGGACTTGAATATGGCTGAGACGGCTAGATAGCATCACCGATGCAATGAATATGGACTTGAATATGGCTGAGATGGCAAGATAGCATCACCGATGCAATGAACATGGACTTGAATATGGATGAGATGGCTAGATAGCATCACCGATGCAATGAACATGGACTTGAATATGGATGAGATGGCTAGATAGCATCACCGATGCAATGAATATGGACTAGAATATGGATGAGATGGCAAGATAGCATCACCGATGCAATGAATATGGACTTGAACATGGCTGAGATAGCTAGATAGCATCACAGATGCAATGAATATGGACTTGAATATGGATGAGATGGCTAGATAGCATCACCGATGCAATGAATATGGACTTGAATATGGCTGAGATGGCTAGATAGCATCACCGATGCAATGAATATGGACTTGAATATGGCTGAGATGGCTAGATGGCATCACCGATGCAATGAATATGGACTTGAATATGGCTGAGATGGCTAGATGGCATCACCGATGCAATGAATATGGACTTGAATATGGCTGAGATGGCTAGATGGCATCACCGATGCAATGAATATGGACTTGAATATGGCTGAGATGGCTAGATAGCATCACCGATGCAATGAATGGACTTGAATGTGGATGAGATGGCTAGATAGCATCACCGATGCAATGAATATGGACTTGAATATGGCTGAGATGGCTAGATGGCATCACCGATGCAATGAATATGGACTTGAATATGGCTGAGACGGGTAGATAGCATCACCGATGCAATGAATATGGACTTGAATATGGCTGAGATGGCAAGATAGCATCACCGATGCAATGAATATGGACTTGAATATGGATGAGATGGCTAGATAGCATCACCGATGCAATGAATATGGACTTGAATATGGCTGAGATGGCTAGATAGCATCACCGATGCAATGAATATGGACTTGAATGTGGATGAGATGGCTAGATAGCATCACCGATGCAATGAATATGGACTAGAATATGGATGGGATGGCAAGATAGCATCACTGATGCAATGAATATGGACTTGAATATGGCTGACATAGCTAGATAGCATCACCGATGCAATGAATATGGACTTGAATATGGATGAGATGGCTAGATAGCATCACCGATGCAATGAATATGGACTAGAATATGGATGAGATGGCAAGATAGCATCACCGATGCAATGAATATGGACTTGAATATGGCTGAGATAGCTAGATAGCATCACCGATGCAATGAATATGGACTTGAATATGGCTGAGATGGCTAGATAGCATCACCGATGCAATGAATATGGACTTGAATATGGCTGAGATGGCTAGATAGCATCACCGATGCAATGAATATGGACTTGAATGTGGATGAGATGGCTAGATAGCATCACCGATGCAATGAATATGGACTTGAATATGGCAGAGATGGCTAGATAGCATCACCGATGCAATGAATATGGACTTGAATATGGCTGAGATGGCTAGATGGCATCACCGATGCAATGAATATGGACTTGAATATGGCTGAGATGGCTAGATAGCATCACCGATGCAATGAATATGGACTTGAATGTGGATGAGATGGCTAGATGGCATCACCGATGCAATGAATATGGACTTGAATATGGCTGAGATGGCTAGATAGCATCACCGATGCAATGAATATGGACTTGAATATGGCTGAGACGGCTAGATAGCATCACCGATGCAATGAATATGGACTTGAGTATGGATGAGAAGGCAAGATGGCATCACCGATGCAATGAATATGGACTTGAATATGGATGAGATGGCTAGATAGCATCACCGATGCAATGAATATGGACTAGAATATGGATGAGATGGCAAGATAGCATCACCGATGCAATGAATATGGACTTGAATATGGCTGAGATAGCTAGATAGCATCACCGATGCAATGAATATGGACTTGAATATGGCTGAGATGGCTAGATAGCATCACCGATGCAATGAATATGGACTTGAATATGGCTGAGATGGCTAGATAGCATCACCAATGCAATGAATATGGACTTGAATATGGCTGAGATGGCTAGATGGCATCTCCGATGCAATGAATATGGACTTGAATATGGCTGAGATGGCTAGATGGCATCACCGATGCAATGAATGGACTTGAATGTGGATGAGATGGCTAGATAGCATCACCGATGCAATGAATATGGACTTGAATATGGCTGAGATGGCTAGATGGCATCACCGATGCAATGAATATGGACTTGAATATGGCTGAGACGGGTAGATAGCATCACCGATGCAATGAATATGGACTTGAATATGGCTGAGATGGCAAGATAGCATCACCGATGCAATGAATATGGACTTGAATATGGCTGAGATGGCTAGATAGCATCACCGATGCAATGAATATGGACTTGAATATGGCTGAGATGGCTAGATAGCATCACCGATGCAATGAATATGGACTTGAATTTCGATGAGATGGCTAGATGGCATCACCGATGCAATGAATATGGACTTGAATATGGCTGAGATGGCTAGATAGCATCACTGATGCAATGAATATGGACTTGAATATGGCTGAGACGGCTAGATAGCATCACCGATGCAATGAATATGGACTTGAGTATGGATGAGATGGCAAGATAGCATCACCGATGCAATGAATATGGACTTGAATATGGATGAGATGGCTAGATAGCATCACCGATGCAATGAATATGGACTTGAATATGGATGAGATGGCAAGATAGCATCACCGATGCAATGAATATGGACTTGAATATGGCTGAGATGGCTAGATGGCATCACCGATGCAATGAATATGGACTTGAATATGGATGAGATGGCTAGATGGCATCACCGATGCAATGAATATGGACTTGAATATGGCTGAGACGGCTAGATAGCATCACCGATGCAATGAATATGGACTAGAATATGGATGAGATGGCAAGATAGCATCACCGATGCAATGAATATGGACTTGAATATGGATGAGATGGCTAGATAGCTGAACCGATGCAATGAATATGGACTTGAATATGGCTGAGATGGCTAGATAGCATCACCGATGCAATGAATATGGACTTGAATGTGGATGAGATGGCTAGATAGCATCACCGATGCAATGAATATGGACTAGAATATGGATGGGATGGCAAGATAGCATCACTGATGCAATGAATATGGACTTGAATATGGCTGACATAGCTAGATAGCATCACTGATGCAATGAATATGGACTTGAATATGGATGAGATGGCTAGATAGCATCACCGATGCAATGAATATGGACTTGAATATGGCTGAGATGGCTAGATAGCATCACTGATGCAATGAATATGGACTTGAATATGGCTGAGATGGCTAGATAGCATCACCGATGCAATGAATATGGACTAGAATATGGATGAGATGGCTAGATGGCATCACCGATGCAATGAATATGGACTTGAATATGGCTGAGATGGCTAGATAGCATCACCGATGCAATGAATATGGACTTGAATGTGGATGAGATGGCTAGATAGCATCACCGATGCAATGAATATGGACTTGAATATGGCAGAGATGGCTAGATAGCATCACCGATGCAATGAATATGGACTTGAATATGGCTGAGATGGCTAGATGGCATCACCGATGCAATGAATATGGACTTGAATATGGCTGAGATGGCTAGATAGCATCACCGATGCAATGAATATGGACTTGAATGTGGATGAGATGGCTAGATGGCATCACCGATGCAATGAATATGGACTTGAATATGGCTGAGATGGCTAGATAGCATCACCGATGCAATGAATATGGACTTGAATATGGATGAGATGGCTAGATAGCATCACCGATGCAATGAATATGGACTTGAATATGGCTGAGATGGCTAGATGGCATCACCGATGCAATGAATATGGACTTGAATTTGGCTGAGATGGCTAGATGGCATCAACGATGCAATGAACATGGACTTGAATATGGCTGAGATGGCTAGATGGCATCACCGATGCAATGAATATGGACTTGAATATGGCTGAGATGGCTAGATGGCATCACCGATGCAATGAATATGGACTTGAATATGGCTGAGATGGCTAGATAGCATCACCGATGCAATCAATATGGACTTGAATGTGGATGAGATGGCTAGATAGCATCACCGATGCAATGAATATGGACTTGAATATGGCTGAGATGGCTAGAGAGCATCACTGATGCAATGAATATGGACTTGAATATGGCTGAGACGGCTAGATAGCATCACCGATGCAATGAATATGGACTTGAATATGGCTGAGATGGCAAGATAGCATCACCGATGCAATGAATATGGACTTGAATATGGATGCGTTGGCTAGATAGCATCACCGATGCAATGAATATGGACTTGAATATGGCTGAGATGGCTAGATAGCATCACCGATGCAATGAATATGGACTTGAATATGGCTGAGATGGCTAGATGGCATCACCGATGCAATGAATATGGACTTGAATATGGCTGAGATGGCTAGATGGCATCACCGATGCAATGAATATGGACTTGAATATGGCTGAGATGGCTAGATGGCATCACCGATGCAATGAATATGGACTTGAATATGGCTGAGATGGCTAGATAGCATCACCGATGCAATGAATGGACTTGAATGTGGATGAGATGGCTAGATAGCATCACCGATGCAATGAATATGGACTTGAATATGGCTGAGATGGCTAGATGGCATCACCGATACAATGAATATGGACTTGAATATGGCTGAGATGGCAAGATAGCATCACCGATGCAATGAATATGGACTTGAATATGGATGAGATGGCTAGATAGCATCACCGAAGCAATGAATATGGACTTGAATATGGCTGAGATGGCTAGATAGCATCACCGATGCAATGAATATGGACTTGAATGTGGATGAGATGGCTAGATAGCATCACCGATGCAATGAATATGGACTAGAATATGGATGGGATGGCAAGATAGCATCACTGATGCAATGAATATGGACTTGAATATGGCTGACATAGCTAGATAGCATCACCGATGCAATGAATATGGACTTGAATATGGATGAGATGGCTAGATAGCATCACCGATGCAATGAATATGGACTTGAATATGGCTGAGATGGCTAGATAGCATCACTGATGCAATGAATATGGACTTGAATAAGGCTGAGATGGCTAGATAGCATCACCGATGGAATGAATATGGACTTGAATTTGGCTGAGATGGCTAGATGGCATCAAGGATGCAATGAATATGGACTTGAATATGGCTGAGATGGCTAGATGGCATCACCGATGCAATGCATATGGACTTGAATATGGCTGAGATGGCTAGATGGCATCACCGATGCAATGAATATGGACTTGAATATGGCTGAGATGGCTAGATAGCATCACGGATGCAATGAATATGGACTTGAATATGGCTGAGATGGCTAGATAGCATCACCGATGGAATGAATATGGACTTGAATTTGGCTGAGATGGCTAGATGGCATCAAGGATGCAATGAACATGGACTTGAATATGGCTGAGATGGCTAGATGGCATCACCGATGCAATGAATATGGACTTGAATATGGCTGAGATGGCTAGATGGCATCACCGATGCAATGAATATGGACTTGAATACGGCTGAGATGGCTAGATAGCATCACCGATGCAATGAATATGGACTTGAATGTGGATGAGATGGCTAGATAGCATCACCGATGCAATGAATATGGACTTGAATATGGCTGAGATGGCTAGATAGCATCACAGATGCAATGAATATGGACTTGAATATGGCTGAGACGGCTAGATAGCATCACAGATGCAATGAATATGGACTTGAATATGGATGAGATGGCTAGATAGCATCACCGAAGCAATGAATATGGACTTGAATATGGCTGAGATGGCTAGATAGCATCACAGATGCAATGAATATGGACTTGAATATGGATGAGATGGCTAGATAGCATCACCGATGCAATGAATATGGACTAGAATATGGATGAGATGGCAAGATAGCATCACCGATGCAATGAATATGGACTTGAATATGGCTGAGATGGATAGATAGCATCACTGATGCAATGAATATGGACTTGAATATGGCTGAGATGGCTAGATGGCATCACCGATGCAATGAATATGGACTTGAATATGGCTTAGATGGCTAGATAGCATCACCGATGCAATGAATATGGACTTGAATGTGGATGAGATGGCTAGATAGCATCACCGATGCAATGAATATGGACTTGAATATGGCTGAGATGGCTAGATAGCATCACTGATGCAATGAATATGGACTTGAATATGGCTGAGACGGCTAGATAGCATCACCGATGCAATGAATATGGACTTGAATATGGCTGAGATGGCAAGATAGCATCAACGATGCAATGAATATGGACTTGAATATGGATGAGATGGCTAGATAGCATCACCGATGCAATGAATATGGACTAGAATATGGATGAGATGGCAAGATAGCATCACCGATGCAATGAATATAGACTTGAATGTGGATGAGATGGCTAGATAGCATCACCGATGCAATGAATATGGACTAGAATATGGATGGGATGGCAAGATAGCATCACTGATGCAATGAATATGGACTTGAATATGGCTGACATAGCTAGATAGCATCACTGATGCAATGAATATGGACTTGAATATGGATGAGATGGCTAGATAGCATCACCGATGCAATGAATATGGACTTGAATATGGCTAAGATGGCTAGATAGCATCACTGATGCAATGAATATGGACTTGAATATGGCTGAGATGGCTAGATAGCATCACCGATGCAATGAATATGGACTAGAATATGGATGAGATGGCTAGATGGCATCACCGATGCAATGAATATGGACTTGAATATGGCTGAGATGGCTAGATAGCATCACCGATGCAATGAATATGGACTTGAATGTGGATGAGATGGCTAGATAGGATCACCGATGCAATGAATATGGACTTGAATATGGCAGAGATGGCTAGATAGCATCACCGATGCAATGAATATGGACTTGAATATGGCTGAGATGGCTAGATGGCATCACCGATGCAATGAATATGGACTTGAATATGGCTGAGATGGCTAGATAGCATCACCGATGCAATGAATACGGACTTTAATGTGGATGAGATGGCTAGATAGCATCACCGATGCAATGAATATGGACTTGAATATGGCTGAGATGGCTAGATAGCATCACCGATGCAATGAATATGGACTTGAATATGGATGAGATGGCTAGATAGCATCACCGATGCAATGAATATGGACTTGAATATGGCTGAGATGGCAAGATGGCATCACCGATGCAATGAATATGGACTTGAATTTGGCTGAGATGGCTAGATGGCATCAACGATGCAATGAACATGGACTTGAATATGGCTGAGATGGCTAGATGGCATCACCGATGCAATGAATATGGACTTGAATATGGCTGAGATGGCTAGATGGCATCACCGATGCAATGAATATGGACTTGAATATGGCTGAGATGGCTAGATAGCATCACCGATGCAATGAATATGGACTTGAATGTGGATGAGATGGCTAGATAGCATCACCGATGCAATGAATATGGACTTGAATATGGCTGAGATGGCTAGAGAGCATCACTGATGCAATGAATATGGACTTGAATATGGCTGAGACGGCTAGATAGCATCACCGATGCAATGAATATGGACTTGAATATGGCTGAGATGGCAAGATAGCATCACCGATGCAATGAACATGGACTTGAATATGGATGAGATGGCTAGATAGCATCACCGATGCAATGAATATGGACTAGAATATGGATGAGATGGCAAGATAGCATCACCGATGCAATGAATATGGACTTGAACATGGCTGAGATAGCTAGATAGCATCACAGATGCAATGAATATGGACTTGAATATGGATGAGATGGCTAGATAGCATCACCGATGCAATGAATATGGACTTGAATATGGCTGAGATGGCTAGATAGCATCACCGATGCAATGAATATGGACTTGAATATGGCTGAGATGGCTAGATGGCATCACCGATGCAATGAATATGGACTTGAATATGGCTGAGATGGCTAGATGGCATCACCGATGCAATGAATATGGACTTGAATATGGCTGAGATGGCTAGATGGCATCACCGATGCAATGAATATGGACTTGAATATGGCTGAGATGGCTAGATAGCATCACCGATGCAATGAATGGACTTGAATGTGGATGAGATGGCTAGATAGCATCACCGATGCAATGAATATGGACTTGAATATGGCTGAGATGGCTAGATGGCATCACCGATGCAATGAATATGGACTTGAATATGGCTGAGACGGGTAGATAGCATCACCGATGCAATGAATATGGACTTGAATATGGCTGAGATGGCAAGATAGCATCACCGATGCAATGAATATGGACTTGAATATGGATGAGATGGCTAGATAGCATCACCGATGCAATGAATATGGACTTGAATATGGCTGAGATGGCTAGATAGCATCACCGATGCAATGAATATGGACTTGAATGTGGATGAGATGGCTAGATAGCATCACCGATGCAATGAATATGGACTAGAATATGGATGGGATGGCAAGATAGCATCACTGATGCAATGAATATGGACTTGAATATGGCTGACATAGCTAGATAGCATCACCGATGCAATGAATATGGACTTGAATATGGATGAGATGGCTAGATAGCATCACCGATGCAATGAATATGGACTTGAATATGGCTGAGATGGCTAGATAGCATCACTGATGCAATGAATATGGACTTGAATATGGCTGAGATGGCTAGATAGCATCACCGATGGAATGAATATGGACTTGAATTTGGCTGAGATGGCTAGATGGCATCAAGGATGCAATGAACATGGACTTGAATATGGCTGAGATGGCTAGATGGCATCACCGATGCAATGAATATGGACTTGAATATGGCTGAGATGGCTAGATGGGATCACCGATGCAATGAATATGGACTTGAATATGGCTGAGATGGCTAGATAGCATCACCGATGCAATGAATATGGACTTGAATATGGCTGAGATGGCTAGATAGCATCACCGATGCAATGAATATGGACTTGAATATGGCTGAGATGGCTAGATGGCATCACCGATGCAATGAATATGGACTTGAATATGGCTGAGATGGCTAGATGGCATCACCGATGCAATGAATATGGACTTGAATATGGCTGAGATGGCTAGATGGCATCACCGATGCAATGAATATGGACTTGAATATGGCTGAGATGGCTAGATAGCATCACCGATGCAATGAATGGACTTGAATGTGGATGAGATGGCTAGATAGCATCACCGATGCAATGAATATGGACTTGAATATGGCTGAGATGGCTAGATGGCATCACCGATGCAATGAATATGGACTTGAATATGGCTGAGACGGGTAGATAGCATCACCGATGCAATGAATATGGACTTGAATATGGCTGAGATGGCAAGATAGCATCACCGATGCAATGAATATGGACTTGAATATGGATGAGATGGCTAGATAGCATCACCGATGCAATGAATATGGACTTGAATATGGCTGAGATGGCTAGATAGCATCACCGATGCAATGAATATGGACTTGAATGTGGATGAGATGGCTAGATAGCATCACCGATGCAATGAATATGGACTAGAATATGGATGGGATGGCAAGATAGCATCACTGATGCAATGAATATGGACTTGAATATGGCTGACATAGCTAGATAGCATCACCGATGCAATGAATATGGACTTGAATATGGATGAGATGGCTAGATAGCATCACCGATGCAATGAATATGGACTTGAATATGGCTGAGATGGCTAGATAGCATCACTGATGCAATGAATATGGACTTGAATATGGCTGAGATGGCTAGATAGCATCACCGATGGAATGAATATGGACTTGAATTTGGCTGAGATGGCTAGATGGCATCAAGGATGCAATGAACATGGACTTGAATATGGCTGAGATGGCTAGATGGCATCACCGATGCAATGAATATGGACTTGAATATGGCTGAGATGGCTAGATGGCATCACCGATGCAATGAATATGGACTTGAATATGGCTGAGATGGCTAGATAGCATCACTGATGCAATGAATATGGACTTGAATATGGCTGAGATGGCTAGATAGCATCACCGATGGAATGAATATGGACTTGAATTTGGCTGAGATGGCTAGATGGCATCAATGATGCAATGAACATGGACTTGAATATGGCTGAGATGGCTAGATGGCATCACCGATGCAATGAATATGGACTTGAATATGGCTGAGATGGCTAGATGGCATCACCGATGCAATGAATATGGACTTGAATATGGCTGAGATGGCTAGATAGCATCACCGATGCAATGAATATGGACTTGAATGTGGATGAGATGGCTAGATAGCATCACCGATGCAATGAATATGGACTTGAATATGGCTGAGATGGCTAGATAGCATCACAGATGCAATGAATATGGACTTGAATATGGCTGAGATGGCTAGATAGCATCACCGATGCAATGAATATGGACTTGAATGTGGATGAGATGGCTAGATAGCATCACCGATGCAATGAATATGGACTAGAATATGGATGGGATGGCAAGATAGCATCACTGATGCAATGAATATGGACTTGAATATGGCTGACATAGCTAGATAGCATCACCGATGCAATGAATATGGACTTGAATATGGATGAGATGGCTAGATAGCATCACCGATGCAATGAATATGGACTTGAATATGGCTGAGATGGCTAGATAGCATCACTGATGCAATGAATATGGACTTGAATATGGCTGAGATGGCTAGATAGCATCACCGATGGAATGAATATGGACTTGAATTTGGCTGAGATGGCTAGATGGCATCAAGGATGCAATGAACATGGACTTGAATATGGCTGAGATGGCTAGATGGCATCACCGATGCAATGAATATGGACTTGAATATGGCTGAGATGGCTAGATGGGATCACCGATGCAATGAATATGGACTTGAATATGGCTGAGATGGCTAGATAGCATCACCGATGCAATGAATATGGACTTGAATATGGCTGAGATGGCTAGATAGCATCACCGATGCAATGAATATGGACTTGAATATGGCTGAGATGGCTAGATGGCATCACCGATGCAATGAATATGGACTTGAATATGGCTGAGATGGCTAGATGGCATCACCGATGCAATGAATATGGACTTGAATATGGCTGAGATGGCTAGATGGCATCACCGATGCAATGAATATGGACTTGAATATGGCTGAGATGGCTAGATAGCATCACCGATGCAATGAATGGACTTGAATGTGGATGAGATGGCTAGATAGCATCACCGATGCAATGAATATGGACTTGAATATGGCTGAGATGGCTAGATGGCATCACCGATGCAATGAATATGGACTTGAATATGGCTGAGACGGGTAGATAGCATCACCGATGCAATGAATATGGACTTGAATATGGCTGAGATGGCAAGATAGCATCACCGATGCAATGAATATGGACTTGAATATGGATGAGATGGCTAGATAGCATCACCGATGCAATGAATATGGACTTGAATATGGCTGAGATGGCTAGATAGCATCACCGATGCAATGAATATGGACTTGAATGTGGATGAGATGGCTAGATAGCATCACCGATGCAATGAATATGGACTAGAATATGGATGGGATGGCAAGATAGCATCACTGATGCAATGAATATGGACTTGAATATGGCTGACATAGCTAGATAGCATCACCGATGCAATGAATATGGACTTGAATATGGATGAGATGGCTAGATAGCATCACCGATGCAATGAATATGGACTTGAATATGGCTGAGATGGCTAGATAGCATCACTGATGCAATGAATATGGACTTGAATATGGCTGAGATGGCTAGATAGCATCACCGATGGAATGAATATGGACTTGAATTTGGCTGAGATGGCTAGATGGCATCAAGGATGCAATGAACATGGACTTGAATATGGCTGAGATGGCTAGATGGCATCACCGATGCAATGAATATGGACTTGAATATGGCTGAGATGGCTAGATGGCATCACCGATGCAATGAATATGGACTTGAATATGGCTGAGATGGCTAGATAGCATCACTGATGCAATGAATATGGACTTGAATATGGCTGAGATGGCTAGATAGCATCACCGATGGAATGAATATGGACTTGAATTTGGCTGAGATGGCTAGATGGCATCAATGATGCAATGAACATGGACTTGAATATGGCTGAGATGGCTAGATGGCATCACCGATGCAATGAATATGGACTTGAATATGGCTGAGATGGCTAGATGGCATCACCGATGCAATGAATATGGACTTGAATATGGCTGAGATGGCTAGATAGCATCACCGATGCAATGAATATGGACTTGAATGTGGATGAGATGGCTAGATAGCATCACCGATGCAATGAATATGGACTTGAATATGGCTGAGATGGCTAGATAGCATCACAGATGCAATGAATATGGACTTGAATATGATGAGACGGCTAGATAGCATCACAGATGCAATGAATATGGACTTGAATATGGATGAGATGGCTAGATAGCATCACCGAAGCAATGAATATGGACTTGAATATGGCTGAGATGGCTAGATAGCATCACAGATGCAATGAATATGGACTGGAATATGGATGAGATGGCTAGATAGCATCACCGATGCAATGAATATGGACTAGAATATGGATGAGATGGCAAGATAGCATCACCGATGCAATGAATATGGACTTGAATATGGCTGAGATGGATAGATAGCATCACTGATGCAATGAATATGGACTTGAATATGGCTGAGATGGCTAGATGGCATCACCGATGCAATGAATATGGACTTGAATATGGCTGAGATGGCTAGATAGCATCACCGATGCAATGAATATGGATTTGAATGTGGATGAGATGGCTAGATAGCATCACCGATGCAATGAATATGGACTTGAATATGGCTGAGATGGCTAGAGAGCATCACTGATGCAATGAATATGGACTTGAATATGGCTGAGACGGCTAGATAGCATCACCGATGCAATGAATATGGACTTGAATATGGCTGAGATGGCAAGATAGCATCACCGATGCAATGAATATGGACTTGAATATGGATGAGATGGCTAGATAGCATCACCGATGCAATGAATATGGACTAGAATATGGATGAGATGGCAAGTTAGCATCACCGATGCAATGAATATAGACTTGAATATGGATGAGATGGCAAGATAGCATCACTGATGCAATGAATATGGACTTGAATATGGATGAGATGGCTAGATAGCATCACCGATGCAATGAATATGGACTTGAATATGGCTGAGATGGCTAGATAGCATCACCGATGCAATGAATATGGACTTGAATATGGCTGAGATGGCTAGATGGCATCACCGATGCAATGAATATGGACTTGAATATGGCTGAGATGGCGAGATGGCATCACCGATGCAATGAATATGGACTTGAATATGGCTGAGATGGCTAGATAGCATCACCGATGCAATGAATGGACTTGAATGTGGATGAGATGGCTAGATAGCATCACCGATGCAATGAATATGGACTTGAATATGGCTGAGATGGCTAGATGGCATCACCGATGCAATGAATATGGACTTGAATATGGCTGAGATGGCTAGATGGCATCACCGATGCAATGAATATGGACTTGAATTTGGCTGAGATGGCTAGATGGCATCACCGATGCAATGAACATGGACTTGAATATGGCTGAGATGGCTAGATGGCATCACCGATGCAATGAATATGGACTCGAATATGGCTGAGATGGCTAGATGGCATCACCGATGCAATGAATATGGACTTGAATATGGCGGAGACGGGTAGATAGCATCACCGATGCAATGAATGTGGACTTGAATATGGCGGAGATGGCAAGATAGCATCACCGATGCAATGAATATGGACTTGAATATGGATGAGATGGCTAGATAGCATCACCGATGCAATGAATATGGACTTGAATATGGCTGAGATGGCTAGATAGCATCACCGATGCAATGAATATGGACTTGAATATGGATGAGATGGCTAGATAGCATCACCGATGCAATGAATATGGACTTGAATATGGCTGAGATGGCAAGATGGCATCACCGATGCAATGAATATGGACTTGAATTTGGCTGAGATGGCTAGATGGCATCAACGATGCAATGAACATGGACTTGAATATGGCTGAGATGGCTAGATGGCATCACCGATGCAATGAATATGGACTTGAATATGGCTGAGATGGCTAGATGGCATCACCGATGCAATGAATATGGACTTGAATATGGCTGAGATGGCTAGATAGCATCACCGATGCAATGAATATGGACTTGAATGTGGATGAGATGGCTAGATAGCATCACCGATGCAATGAATATGGACTTGAATATGGCTGAGATGGCTAGAGAGCATCACTGATGCAATGAATATGGACTTGAATATGGCTGAGACGGCTAGATAGCATCACCGATGCAATGAATATGGACTTGAATATGGCTGAGATGGCAAGATAGCATCACCGATGCAATGAACATGGACTTGAATATGGATGAGATGGCTAGATAGCATCACCGATGCAATGAATATGGACTAGAATATGGATGAGATGGCAAGATAGC
Organism: Heloderma suspectum; assembly: GCF_057233095.1. Classification (NCBI taxonomy): domain Eukaryota; kingdom Metazoa; phylum Chordata; class Lepidosauria; order Squamata; family Helodermatidae; genus Heloderma; species Heloderma suspectum. The sequence goes on from NC_139475.1 coordinate 54,574,600, forward strand.
ATCACCGATGCAATGAATATGGACTTGAACATGGCTGAGATAGCTAGATAGCATCACAGATGCAATGAATATGGACTTGAATATGGATGAGATGGCTAGATAGCATCACCGATGCAATGAATATGGACTTGAATATGGCTGAGATGGCTAGATAGCATCACCGATGCAATGAATATGGACTTGAATATGGCTGAGATGGCTAGATGGCATCACCGATGCAATGAATATGGACTTGAATATGGCTGAGATGGCTAGATGGCATCACCGATGCAATGAATATGGACTTGAATATGGCTGAGATGGCTAGATGGCATCACCGATGCAATGAATATGGACTTGAATATGGCTGAGATGGCTAGATAGCATCACCGATGCAATGAATGGACTTGAATGTGGATGAGATGGCTAGATAGCATCACCGATGCAATGAATATGGACTTGAATATGGCTGAGATGGCTAGATGGCATCACCGATGCAATGAATATGGACTTGAATATGGCTGAGACGGGTAGATAGCATCACCGATGCAATGAATATGGACTTGAATATGGCTGAGATGGCAAGATAGCATCACCGATGCAATGAATATGGACTTGAATATGGATGAGATGGCTAGATAGCATCACCGATGCAATGAATATGGACTTGAATATGGCTGAGATGGCTAGATAGCATCACCGATGCAATGAATATGGACTTGAATGTGGATGAGATGGCTAGATAGCATCACCGATGCAATGAATATGGACTAGAATATGGATGGGATGGCAAGATAGCATCACTGATGCAATGAATATGGACTTGAATATGGCTGACATAGCTAGATAGCATCACCGATGCAATGAATATGGACTTGAATATGGATGAGATGGCTAGATAGCATCACCGATGCAATGAATATGGACTTGAATATGGCTGAGATGGCTAGATAGCATCACTGATGCAATGAATATGGACTTGAATATGGCTGAGATGGCTAGATAGCATCACCGATGGAATGAATATGGACTTGAATTTGGCTGAGATGGCTAGATGGCATCAAGGATGCAATGAACATGGACTTGAATATGGCTGAGATGGCTAGATGGCATCACCGATGCAATGAATATGGACTTGAATATGGCTGAGATGGCTAGATGGCATCACCGATGCAATGAATATGGACTTGAATATGGCTGAGATGGCTAGATAGCATCACTGATGCAATGAATATGGACTTGAATATGGCTGAGATGGCTAGATAGCATCACCGATGGAATGAATATGGACTTGAATTTGGCTGAGATGGCTAGATGGCATCAATGATGCAATGAACATGGACTTGAATATGGCTGAGATGGCTAGATGGCATCACCGATGCAATGAATATGGACTTGAATATGGCTGAGATGGCTAGATGGCATCACCGATGCAATGAATATGGACTTGAATATGGCTGAGATGGCTAGATAGCATCACCGATGCAATGAATATGGACTTGAATATGGATGAGATGGCTAGATAGCATCACCGATGCAATGAATATGGACTTGAATATGGCTGAGATGGCTAGATAGCATCACCGATGCAATGAATATGGACTAGAATATGGATGAGATGGCAAGATAGCATCACCGATGCAATGAATATGGACTTGAACATGGCTGAGATAGCTAGATAGCATCACAGATGCAATGAATATGGACTTGAATATGGATGAGATGGCTAGATAGCATCACCGATGCAATGAATATGGACTTGAATATGGCTGAGATGGCTAGATAGCATCACCGATGCAATGAATATGGACTTGAATATGGCTGAGATGGCTAGATGGCATCACCGATGCAATGAATATGGACTTGAATATGGCTGAGATGGCTAGATGGCATCACCGATGCAATGAATATGGACTTGAATATGGCTGAGATGGCTAGATGGCATCACCGATGCAATGAATATGGACTTGAATATGGCTGAGATGGCTAGATAGCATCACCGATGCAATGAATGGACTTGAATGTGGATGAGATGGCTAGATAGCATCACCGATGCAATGAATATGGACTTGAATATGGCTGAGATGGCTAGATGGCATCACCGATGCAATGAATATGGACTTGAATATGGCTGAGACGGGTAGATAGCATCACCGATGCAATGAATATGGACTTGAATATGGCTGAGATGGCAAGATAGCATCACCGATGCAATGAATATGGACTTGAATATGGATGAGATGGCTAGATAGCATCACCGATGCAATGAATATGGACTTGAATATGGCTGAGATGGCTAGATAGCATCACCGATGCAATGAATATGGACTTGAATGTGGATGAGATGGCTAGATAGCATCACCGATGCAATGAATATGGACTAGAATATGGATGGGATGGCAAGATAGCATCACTGATGCAATGAATATGGAATTGAATATGGCTGACATAGCTAGATAGCATCACCGATGCAATGAATATGGACTTGAATATGGATGAGATGGCTAGATAGCATCACCGATGCAATGAATATGGACTTGAATATGGCTGAGATGGCTAGATAGCATCACTGATGCAATGAATATGGACTTGAATATGGCTGAGATGGCTAGATAGCATCACCGATGGAATGAATATGGACTTGAATTTGGCTGAGATGGCTAGATGGCATCAAGGATGCAATGAACATGGACTTGTATATGGCTGAGATGGCTAGATGGCATCACCGATGCAATGAATATGGACTTGAATATGGCTGAGATGGCTAGATGGCATCACCGATGCAATGAATATGGACTTGAATATGGCTGAGATGGCTAGATAGCATCACTGATGCAATGAATATGGACTTGAATATGGCTGAGATGGCTAGATAGCATCACCGATGGAATGAATATGGACTTGAATTTGGCTGAGATGGCTAGATGGCATCAATGATGCAATGAACATGGACTTGAATATGGCTGAGATGGCTAGATGGCATCACCGATGCAATGAATATGGACTTGAATATGGCTGAGATGGCTAGATGGCATCACCGATGCAATGAATATGGACTTGAATATGGCTGAGATGGCTAGATAGCATCACCGATGCAATGAATATGGACTTGAATGTGGATGAGATGGCTAGATAGCATCACCGATGCAATGAATATGGACTTGAATATGGCTGAGATGGCTAGATAGCATGACAGATGCAATGAATATGGACTTGAATATGATGAGACGGCTAGATAGCATCACAGATGCAATGAATATGGACTTGAATATGGATGAGATGGCTAGATAGCATCACCGAAGCAATGAATATGGACTTGAATATGGCTGAGATGGCTAGATAGCATCACAGATGCAATGAATATGGACTTGAATATGGATGAGATGGCTAGATAGCATCACCGATGCAATGAATATGGACTAGAATATGGATGAGATGGCAAGATAGCATCACCGATGCAATGAATATGGACTTGAATATGGCTGAGATGGATAGATAGCATCACTGATGCAATGAATATGGACTTGAATATGGCTGAGATGGCTAGATGGCATCACCGATGCAATGAATATGGACTTGAATATGGCTGAGATGGCTAGATAGCATCACCGATGCAATGAATATGGATTTGAATGTGGATGAGATGGCTAGATAGCATCACCGATGCAATGAATATGGACTTGAATATGGCTGAGATGGCTAGAGAGCATCACTGATGCAATGAATATGGACTTGAATATGGCTGAGACGGCTAGATAGCATCACCGATGCAATGAATATGGACTTGAATATGGCTGAGATGGCAAGATAGCATCACCGATGCAATGAATATGGACTTGAATATGGATGAGATGGCTAGATAGCATCACCGATGCAATGAATATGGACTAGAATATGGATGAGATGGCAAGTTAGCATCACCGATGCAATGAATATAGACTTGAATATGGATGAGATGGCAAGATAGCATCACTGATGCAATGAATATGGACTTGAATATGGATGAGATGGCTAGATAGCATCACCGATGCAATGAATATGGACTTGAATATGGCTGAGATGGCTAGATAGCATCACCGATGCAATGAATATGGACTTGAATATGGCTGAGATGGCTAGATGGCATCACCGATGCAATGAATATGGACTTGAATATGGCTGAGATGGCTAGATGGCATCACCGATGCAATGAATATGGACTTGAATATGGCTGAGATGGCTAGATAGCATCACCGATGCAATGAATGGACTTGAATGTGGATGAGATGGCTAGATAGCATCACCGATGCAATGAATATGGACTTGAATATGGCTGAGATGGCTAGATGGCATCACCGATGCAATGAATATGGACTTGAATATGGCTGAGATGGCTAGATGGCATCACCGATGCAATGAATATGGACTTGAATTTGGCTGAGATGGCTAGATGGCATCACCGATGCAATGAACATGGACTTGAATATGGCTGAGATGGCTAGATGGCATCACCGATGCAATGAATATGGACTCGAATATGGCTGAGATGGCTAGATGGCATCACCGATGCAATGAATATGGACTTGAATATGGCGGAGACGGGTAGATAGCATCACCGATGCAATGAATGTGGACTTGAATATGGCGGAGATGGCAAGATAGCATCACCGATGCAATGAATATGGACTTGAATATGGATGAGATGGCTAGATAGCATCACCGATGCAATGAATATGGACTTGAATATGGTTGTGATGGCTAGATAGCATCACCGATGCAATGAATATGGACTTGAATGTGGATGAGATGGCTAGATAGCATCACCGATGCAATGAATATGGACTAGAATATGGATGGGATGGCAAGATAGCATCACGGATGCAATGAATATGGACTTGAATATGGCTGACATAGCTAGATAGCATCACTGATGCAATGAATATGGACTTGAATATGGATGAGATGGCTAGATAGCATCACCGATGCAATGAATATGGACTTGAATATGGCTGAGATGGCTAGATAGCATCACTGATGCAATGAATATGGACTTGAATATGGCTGAGATGGCTAGATAGCATCACCGATGCAATGAATATGGACTTGAATATGGCTGAGATGGCTAGATAGCATCACCGATGCAATGAATATGGACTTGAATGTGGATGAGATGGCTAGATAGCATCACCGATGCAATGAATATGGACTTGAATATGGCTGAGATGGCTAGATAGCATCACTGATACAATGAATATGGACTTGAATATGGCTGAGACGGCTAGATAGCATCACCGATGCAATGAATATGGACTTGAGTATGGATGAGATGGCAAGATGGCATCACCGATGCAATGAATATGGACTTGAATGTGGATGAGATGGCTAGATAGCATCACCGATGCAATGAATATGGACTTGAATATGGCTGAGATGGCTAGAGAGCATCACTGATGCAATGAATATGGACTTGAATATGGCTGAGACGGCTAGATAGCATCACCGATGCAATGAATATGGACTTGAATATGGCTGAGATGGCAAGATAGCATCACCGATGCAATGAATATGGACTTGAATATGGATGAGATGGCTAGATAGCATCACCGATGCAATGAATATGGACTAGAATATGGATGAGATGGCAAGATAGCATCACCGATGCAATGAATATGGACTTGAATATAGCTGAGATAGCTAGATAGCATCACCGATGCAATGAATATGGACTTGAATATGGCTGAGATGGCTAGATAGCATCACCGATGCAATGAATATGGACTTGAATATGGCTGAGATGGCTAGATAGCATCACCGATGCAATGAATATGGACTTGAATATGGCTGAGATGGCTAGATGGCATCTCCGATGCAATGAATATGGACTTGAATATGGCTGAGATGGCTAGATGGCATTACCGATGCAATGAATGGACTTGAATGTGGATGAGATGGCTAGATAGCATCACCGATGCAATGAATATGGACTTGAATATGGCTGAGATGGCTAGATGGCATCACCGATGCAATGAATATGGACTTGAATATGGCTGAGACGGGTAGATAGCATCACCGATGCAATGAATATGGACTTGAATATGGCTGAGATGGCAAGATAGCATCACCGATGCAATGAATATGGACTTGAATATGGCTGAGATGGCTAGATAGCATCACCGATGCAATGAATATGGACTCGAATATGGCTGAGATGGCTAGATAGCATCACCGATGCAATGAATATGGACTTGAATTTCGATGAGATGGCTAGATGGCATCACCGATGCAATGAATATGGACTTGAATATGGCTGAGATGGCTAGATAGCATCACCGATGCAATGAATATGGACTTGAATATGGCTGAGATGGCTAGATAGCATCACCGAAGCAATGAATATGGACTTGAATATGGCTGAGATGGCTAGATGGCATCTCCGATGCAATGAATATGGACTTGAATATGGCTGAGATGGCTAGATGGCATCACCGATGCAATGAATGGACTTGAATGTGGATGAGATGGCTAGATAGCATCACCGAGGCAATGAATATGGACTTGAATATGGCTGAGATGGCTAGATGGCATCACCGATGCAATGAATATGGACTTGAATATGGCTGAGACGGGTAGATAGCATCACCGATGCAATGAATATGGACTTGAATATGGCTGAGATGGCAAGATAGCATCACCGATGCAATGAATATGGACTTGAATATGGCTGAGATGGCTAGATAGCATCACCGATGCAATGAATATGGACTTGAATATGGCTGAGATGGCTAGATAGCATCACCGATGCAATGAATATGGACTTGAATTTCGATGAGATGGCTAGATGGCATCACCGATGCAATGAATATGGACTTGAATATGGCTGAGATGGCTAGATAGCATCACTGATGCAATGAATATGGACTTGAATATGGCTGAGACGGCTAGATAGCATCACCGATGCAATGAATATGGACTTGAGTATGGATGAGATGGCAAGATAGCATCACCGATGCAATGAATATGGACTTGAATATGGATGAGATGGCTAGATAGCATCACCGATGCAATGAATATGGACTAGAATATGGATGAGATGGCTAGATGGCATCACCGATGCAATGAATATGGACTTGAATAAGGCTGAGATGGCTAGATGGCATCACCGATGCAATGAATATGGACTTGAATATGGCTGAGACGGCTAGATAGCATCACCGATGCAATGAATATGGACTTGAATATGGATGAGATGGCAAGACAGCATCACCGATGCGATGAATATGGACTTGAATATGGATGAGATGGCTAGATAGCTGAACCGATGCAATGAATATGGACTTGAATATGGCTGAGATGGCTAGATAGCATCACCGATGCAATGAATATGGACTTGAATGTGGATGAGATGGCTAGATAGCATCACCGATGCAATGAATATGGACTAGAATATGGATGGGATGGCAAGATAGCATCACTGATGCAATGAATATGGACTTGAATATGGCTGACATAGCTAGATAGCATCACTGATGCAATGAATATGGACTTGAATATGGATGAGATGGCTAGATAGCATCACCGATGCAATGAATATGGACTTGAATATGGCTGAGATGGCTAGATAGCATCACTGATGCAATGAATATGGACTTGAATATGGCTGAGATGGCTAGATAGCATCACCGATGCAATGAATATGGACTAGAATATGGATGAGATGGCTAGATGGCATCACCGATGCAATGAATATGGACTTGAATATGGCTGAGATGGCTAGATGGCATCACCGATGCAATGAATATGGACTTGAATTTGGCTGAGATGGCTAGATGGCATCAACGATGCAATGAACATGGACTTGAATATGGCTGAGATGGCTAGATGGCATCACCGATGCAATGAATATGGACTTGAATATGGCTGAGATGGCTAGATGGCATCACCGATGCAATGAATATGGACTTGAATATGGCTGAGATGGCTAGATAGCATCACCGATGCAATCAATATGGACTTGAATGTGGATGAGATGGCTAGATAGCATCACCGATGCAATGAATATGGACTTGAATATGGCTGAGATGGCTAGAGAGCATCACTGATGCAATGAATATGGACTTGAATATGGCTGAGACGGCTAGATAGCATCACCGATGCAATGAATATGGACTTGAATATGGCTGAGATGGCAAGATAGCATCACCGATGCAATGAATATGGACTTGAATATGGATGAGATGGCTAGATAGCATCACCGATGCAATGAATATGGACTTGAATATGGCTGAGATGGCTAGATAGCATCACCGATGCAATGAATATGGACTTGAATATGGCTGAGATGGCTAGATGGCATCACCGATGCAATGAATATGGACTTGAATATGGCTGAGATGGCTAGATGGCATCACCGATGCAATGAATATGGACTTGAATATGGCTGAGATGGCTAGATGGCATCACCGATGCAATGAATATGGACTTGAATATGGCTGAGATGGCTAGATAGCATCACCGATGCAATGAATGGACTTGAATGTGGATGAGATGGCTAGATAGCATCACCGATGCAATGAATATGGACTTGAATATGGCTGAGATGGCTAGATGGCATCACCGATGCAATGAATATGGACTTGAATATGGCTGAGATGGCAAGATAGCATCACCGATGCAATGAATATGGACTTGAATATGGATGGGATGGCTAGATAGCATCACCGATGCAATGAATATGGACTTGAATATGGCTGAGATGGCTAGATAGCATCACCGATGCAATGAATATGGACTTGAATGTGGATGAGATGGCTAGATAGCATCACCGATGCAATGAATATGGACTAGAATATGGATGGGATGGCAAGATAGCATCACTGATGCAATGAATATGGACTTGAATATGGCTGACATAGCTAGATAGCATCACCGATGCAATGAATATGGACTTGAATATGGATGAGATGGCTAGATAGCATCACCGATGCAATGAATATGGACTTGAATATGGCTGAGATGGCTAGATAGCATCACTGATGCAATGAATATGGACTTGAATATGGCTGAGATGGCTAGATAGCATCACCGATGGAATGAATATGGACTTGAATTTGGCTGAGATGGCTAGATGGCATCAAGGATGCAATGAACATGGACTTGAATATAGCTGAGATGGCTAGATGGCATCACCGATGCAATGAATATGGACTTGAATATGGCTGAGATGGCTAGATGGCATCACCGATGCAATGAATATGGACTTGAATATGGCTGAGATGGCTAGATAGCATCACGGATGCAATGAATATGGACTTGAATATGGCTGAGATGGCTAGATAGCATCACCGATGGAATGAATATGGACTTGAATTTGGCTGAGATGGCTAGATGGCATCAACGATGCAATGAACATGGACTTGAATATGGCTGAGATGGCTAGATGGCATCACCGATGCAATGAATATGGACTTGAATATGGCTGAGACGGCTAGATAGCATCACAGATGCAATGAATATGGACTTGAATATGGATGAGATGGCTAGATAGCATCACCGAAGCAATGAATATGGACTTGAATATGGCTGAGATGGCTAGATAGCCTCACAGATGCAATGAATATGGACTTGAATATGGATGAGATGGCTAGATAGCATCACCGATGCAATGAATATGGACTAGAATATGGATGAGATGGCAAGATAGCATCACCGATGCAATGAATATGGACTTGAATATGGCTGAGATGGATAGATAGCATCACTGATGCAATGAATATGGACTTGAATATGGCTGAGATGGCTAGATGGCATCACCGATGCAATGAATATGGACTTGAATATGGCTGAGATGGCTAGATAGCATCACCGATGCAATGAATATGGACTTGAATGTGGATGAGATGGCTAGATAGCATCACCGATGCAATGAATATGGACTTGAATATGGCTGAGATGGCTAGATAGCATCACCGATGCAATGAATACGGACTTTAATGTGGATGAGATGGCTAGATAGCATCACCGATGCAATGAATATGGACTTGAATATGGCTGAGATGGCTAGATAGCATCACCGATGCAATGAATATGGACTTGAATATGGATGAGATGGCTAGATAGCATCACCGATGCAATGAATATGGACTTGAATATGGCTGAGATGGCAAGATGGCATCACCGATGCAATGAATATGGACTTGAATTTGGCTGAGATGGCTAGATGGCATCAACGATGCAATGAACATGGACTTGAATATGGCTGAGATGGCTAGATGGCATCACCGATGCAATGAATATGGACTTGAATATGGCTGAGATGGCTAGATGGCATCACCGATGCAATGAATATGGACTTGAATATGGCTGAGATGGCTAGATAGCATCACCGATGCAATGAATATGGACTTGAATGTGGATGAGATGGCTAGATAGCATCACCGATGCAATGAATATGGACTTGAATATGGCTGAGATGGCTAGAGAGCATCACTGATGCAATGAATATGGACTTGAATATGGCTGAGACGGCTAGATAGCATCACCGATGCAATGAATATGGACTTGAATATGGCTGAGATGGCAAGATAGCATCACCGATGCAATGAACATGGACTTGAATATGGATGAGATGGCTAGATAGCATCACCGATGCAATGAATATGGACTAGAATATGGATGAGATGGCAAGATAGCATCACCGATGCAATGAATATGGACTTGAACATGGCTGAGATAGCTAGATAGCATCACAGATGCAATGAATATGGACTTGAATATGGATGAGATGGCTAGATAGCATCACCGATGCAATGAATATGGACTTGAATATGGCTGAGATGGCTAGATAGCATCACCGATGCAATGAATATGGACTTGAATATGGCTGAGATGGCTAGATGGCATCACCGATGCAATGAATATGGACTTGAATATGGCTGAGATGGCTAGATGGCATCACCGATGCAATGAATATGGACTTGAATATGGCTGAGATGGCTAGATGGCATCACCGATGCAATGAATATGGACTTGAATATGGCTGAGATGGCTAGATAGCATCACCGATGCAATGAATGGACTTGAATGTGGATGAGATGGCTAGATAGCATCACCGATGCAATGAATATGGACTTGAATATGGCTGAGATGGCTAGATGGCATCACCGATGCAATGAATATGGACTTGAATATGGCTGAGACGGGTAGATAGCATCACCGATGCAATGAATATGGACTTGAATATGGCTGAGATGGCAAGATAGCATCACCGATGCAATGAATATGGACTTGAATATGGATGAGATGGCTAGATAGCATCACCGATGCAATGAATATGGACTTGAATATGGCTGAGATGGCTAGATAGCATCACCGATGCAATGAATATGGACTTGAATGTGGATGAGATGGCTAGATAGCATCACCGATGCAATGAATATGGACTAGAATATGGATGGGATGGCAAGATAGCATCACTGATGCAATGAATATGGACTTGAATATGGCTGACATAGCTAGATAGCATCACCGATGCAATGAATATGGACTTGAATATGGATGAGATGGCTAGATAGCATCACCGATGCAATGAATATGGACTTGAATATGGCTGAGATGGCTAGATAGCATCACTGATGCAATGAATATGGACTTGAATATGGCTGAGATGGCTAGATAGCATCACCGATGGAATGAATATGGACTTGAATTTGGCTGAGATGGCTAGATGGCATCAAGGATGCAATGAACATGGACTTGAATATGGCTGAGATGGCTAGATGGCATCACCGATGCAATGAATATGGACTTGAATATGGCTGAGATGGCTAGATGGGATCACCGATGCAATGAATATGGACTTGAATATGGCTGAGATGGCTAGATAGCATCACCGATGCAATGAATATGGACTTGAATATGGCTGAGATGGCTAGATAGCATCACCGATGCAATGAATATGGACTTGAATATGGCTGAGATGGCTAGATGGCATCACCGATGCAATGAATATGGACTTGAATATGGCTGAGATGGCTAGATGGCATCACCGATGCAATGAATATGGACTTGAATATGGCTGAGATGGCTAGATGGCATCACCGATGCAATGAATATGGACTTGAATATGGCTGAGATGGCTAGATAGCATCACCGATGCAATGAATGGACTTGAATGTGGATGAGATGGCTAGATAGCATCACCGATGCAATGAATATGGACTTGAATATGGCTGAGATGGCTAGATGGCATCACCGATGCAATGAATATGGACTTGAATATGGCTGAGACGGGTAGATAGCATCACCGATGCAATGAATATGGACTTGAATATGGCTGAGATGGCAAGATAGCATCACCGATGCAATGAATATGGACTTGAATATGGATGAGATGGCTAGATAGCATCACCGATGCAATGAATATGGACTTGAATATGGCTGAGATGGCTAGATAGCATCACCGATGCAATGAATATGGACTTGAATGTGGATGAGATGGCTAGATAGCATCACCGATGCAATGAATATGGACTAGAATATGGATGGGATGGCAAGATAGCATCACTGATGCAATGAATATGGACTTGAATATGGCTGACATAGCTAGATAGCATCACCGATGCAATGAATATGGACTTGAATATGGATGAGATGGCTAGATAGCATCACCGATGCAATGAATATGGACTTGAATATGGCTGAGATGGCTAGATAGCATCACTGATGCAATGAATATGGACTTGAATATGGCTGAGATGGCTAGATAGCATCACCGATGGAATGAATATGGACTTGAATTTGGCTGAGATGGCTAGATGGCATCAAGGATGCAATGAACATGGACTTGAATATGGCTGAGATGGCTAGATGGCATCACCGATGCAATGAATATGGACTTGAATATGGCTGAGATGGCTAGATGGCATCACCGATGCAATGAATATGGACTTGAATATGGCTGAGATGGCTAGATAGCATCACTGATGCAATGAATATGGACTTGAATATGGCTGAGATGGCTAGATAGCATCACCGATGGAATGAATATGGACTTGAATTTGGCTGAGATGGCTAGATGGCATCAATGATGCAATGAACATGGACTTGAATATGGCTGAGATGGCTAGATGGCATCACCGATGCAATGAATATGGACTTGAATATGGCTGAGATGGCTAGATGGCATCACCGATGCAATGAATATGGACTTGAATATGGCTGAGATGGCTAGATAGCATCACCGATGCAATGAATATGGACTTGAATGTGGATGAGATGGCTAGATAGCATCACCGATGCAATGAATATGGACTTGAATATGGCTGAGATGGCTAGATAGCATCACAGATGCAATGAATATGGACTTGAATATGATGAGACGGCTAGATAGCATCACAGATGCAATGAATATGGACTTGAATATGGATGAGATGGCTAGATAGCATCACCGAAGCAATGAATATGGACTTGAATATGGCTGAGATGGCTAGATAGCATCACAGATGCAATGAATATGGACTTGAATATGGATGAGATGGCTAGATAGCATCACCGATGCAATGAATATGGACTAGAATATGGATGAGATGGCAAGATAGCATCACCGATGCAATGAATATGGACTTGAATATGGCTGAGATGGATAGATAGCATCACTGATGCAATGAATATGGACTTGAATATGGCTGAGATGGCTAGATGGCATCACCGATGCAATGAATATGGACTTGAATATGGCTGAGATGGCTAGATAGCATCACCGATGCAATGAATATGGATTTGAATGTGGATGAGATGGCTAGATAGCATCACCGATGCAATGAATATGGACTTGAATATGGCTGAGATGGCTAGAGAGCATCACTGATGCAATGAATATGGACTTGAATATGGCTGAGACGGCTAGATAGCATCACCGATGCAATGAATATGGACTTGAATATGGCTGAGATGGCAAGATAGCATCACCGATGCAATGAATATGGACTTGAATATGGATGAGATGGCTAGATAGCATCACCGATGCAATGAATATGGACTAGAATATGGATGAGATGGCAAGTTAGCATCACCGATGCAATGAATATAGACTTGAATATGGATGAGATGGCAAGATAGCATCACTGATGCAATGAATATGGACTTGAATATGGATGAGATGGCTAGATAGCATCACCGATGCAATGAATATGGACTTGAATATGGCTGAGATGGCTAGATAGCATCACCGATGCAATGAATATGGACTTGAATATGGCTGAGATGGCTAGATGGCATCACCGATGCAATGAATATGGACTTGAATATGGCTGAGATGGCGAGATGGCATCACCGATGCAATGAATATGGACTTGAATATGGCTGAGATGGCTAGATAGCATCACCGATGCAATGAATGGACTTGAATGTGGATGAGATGGCTAGATAGCATCACCGATGCAATGAATATGGACTTGAATATGGCTGAGATGGCTAGATGGCATCACCGATGCAATGAATATGGACTTGAATATGGCTGAGATGGCTAGATGGCATCACCGATGCAATGAATATGGACTTGAATTTGGCTGAGATGGCTAGATGGCATCACCGATGCAATGAACATGGACTTGAATATGGCTGAGATGGCTAGATGGCATCACCGATGCAATGAATATGGACTCGAATATGGCTGAGATGGCTAGATGGCATCACCGATGCAATGAATATGGACTTGAATATGGCGGAGACGGGTAGATAGCATCACCGATGCAATGAATGTGGACTTGAATATGGCGGAGATGGCAAGATAGCATCACCGATGCAATGAATATGGACTTGAATATGGATGAGATGGCTAGATAGCATCACCGATGCAATGAATATGGACTTGAATATGGCTGAGATGGCTAGATAGCATCACCGATGCAATGAATATGGACTTGAATATGGATGAGATGGCTAGATAGCATCACCGATGCAATGAATATGGACTTGAATATGGCTGAGATGGCAAGATGGCATCACCGATGCAATGAATATGGACTTGAATTTGGCTGAGATGGCTAGATGGCATCAACGATGCAATGAACATGGACTTGAATATGGCTGAGATGGCTAGATGGCATCACCGATGCAATGAATATGGACTTGAATATGGCTGAGATGGCTAGATGGCATCACCGATGCAATGAATATGGACTTGAATATGGCTGAGATGGCTAGATAGCATCACCGATGCAATGAATATGGACTTGAATGTGGATGAGATGGCTAGATAGCATCACCGATGCAATGAATATGGACTTGAATATGGCTGAGATGGCTAGAGAGCATCACTGATGCAATGAATATGGACTTGAATATGGCTGAGACGGCTAGATAGCATCACCGATGCAATGAATATGGACTTGAATATGGCTGAGATGGCAAGATAGCATCACCGATGCAATGAACATGGACTTGAATATGGATGAGATGGCTAGATAGCATCACCGATGCAATGAATATGGACTAGAATATGGATGAGATGGCAAGATAGCATCACCGATGCAATGAATATGGACTTGAACATGGCTGAGATAGCTAGATAGCATCACAGATGCAATGAATATGGACTTGAATATGGATGAGATGGCTAGATAGCATCACCGATGCAATGAATATGGACTTGAATATGGCTGAGATGGCTAGATAGCATCACCGATGCAATGAATATGGACTTGAATATGGCTGAGATGGCTAGATGGCATCACCGATGCAATGAATATGGACTTGAATATGGCTGAGATGGCTAGATGGCATCACCGATGCAATGAATATGGACTTGAATATGGCTGAGATGGCTAGATGGCATCACCGATGCAATGAATATGGACTTGAATATGGCTGAGATGGCTAGATAGCATCACCGATGCAATGAATGGACTTGAATGTGGATGAGATGGCTAGATAGCATCACCGATGCAATGAATATGGACTTGAATATGGCTGAGATGGCTAGATGGCATCACCGATGCAATGAATATGGACTTGAATATGGCTGAGACGGGTAGATAGCATCACCGATGCAATGAATATGGACTTGAATATGGCTGAGATGGCAAGATAGCATCACCGATGCAATGAATATGGACTTGAATATGGATGAGATGGCTAGATAGCATCACCGATGCAATGAATATGGACTTGAATATGGCTGAGATGGCTAGATAGCATCACCGATGCAATGAATATGGACTTGAATGTGGATGAGATGGCTAGATAGCATCACCGATGCAATGAATATGGACTAGAATATGGATGGGATGGCAAGATAGCATCACTGATGCAATGAATATGGACTTGAATATGGCTGACATAGCTAGATAGCATCACCGATGCAATGAATATGGACTTGAATATGGATGAGATGGCTAGATAGCATCACCGATGCAATGAATATGGACTTGAATATGGCTGAGATGGCTAGATAGCATCACTGATGCAATGAATATGGACTTGAATATGGCTGAGATGGCTAGATAGCATCACCGATGGAATGAATATGGACTTGAATTTGGCTGAGATGGCTAGATGGCATCAAGGATGCAATGAACATGGACTTGAATATGGCTGAGATGGCTAGATGGCATCACCGATGCAATGAATATGGACTTGAATATGGCTGAGATGGCTAGATGGCATCACCGATGCAATGAATATGGACTTGAATATGGCTGAGATGGCTAGATAGCATCACTGATGCAATGAATATGGACTTGAATATGGCTGAGATGGCTAGATAGCATCACCGATGGAATGAATATGGACTTGAATTTGGCTGAGATGGCTAGATGGCATCAATGATGCAATGAACATGGACTTGAATATGGCTGAGATGGCTAGATGGCATCACCGATGCAATGAATATGGACTTGAATATGGCTGAGATGGCTAGATGGCATCACCGATGCAATGAATATGGACTTGAATATGGCTGAGATGGCTAGATAGCATCACCGATGCAATGAATATGGACTTGAATATGGATGAGATGGCTAGATAGCATCACCGATGCAATGAATATGGACTTGAATATGGCTGAGATGGCTAGATAGCATCACCGATGCAATGAATATGGACTAGAATATGGATGAGATGGCAAGATAGCATCACCGATGCAATGAATATGGACTTGAACATGGCTGAGATAGCTAGATAGCATCACAGATGCAATGAATATGGACTTGAATATGGATGAGATGGCTAGATAGCATCACCGATGCAATGAATATGGACTTGAATATGGCTGAGATGGCTAGATAGCATCACCGATGCAATGAATATGGACTTGAATATGGCTGAGATGGCTAGATGGCATCACCGATGCAATGAATATGGACTTGAATATGGCTGAGATGGCTAGATGGCATCACCGATGCAATGAATATGGACTTGAATATGGCTGAGATGGCTAGATGGCATCACCGATGCAATGAATATGGACTTGAATATGGCCGAGATGGCTAGATAGCATCACCGATGCAATGAATGGACTTGAATGTGGATGAGATGGCTAGATAGCATCACCGATGCAATGAATATGGACTTGAATATGGCTGAGATGGCTAGATGGCATCACCGATGCAATGAATATGGACTTGAATATGGCTGAGACGGGTAGATAGCATCACCGATGCAATGAATATGGACTTGAATATGGCTGAGATGGCAAGATAGCATCACCGATGCAATGAATATGGACTTGAATATGGATGAGATGGCTAGATAGCATCACCGATGCAATGAATATGGACTTGAATATGGCTGAGATGGCTAGATAGCATCACCGATGCAATGAATATGGACTTGAATGTGGATGAGATGGCTAGATAGCATCACCGATGCAATGAATATGGACTAGAATATGGATGGGATGGCAAGATAGCATCACTGATGCAATGAATATGGAATTGAATATGGCTGACATAGCTAGATAGCATCACCGATGCAATGAATATGGACTTGAATATGGATGAGATGGCTAGATAGCATCACCGATGCAATGAATATGGACTTGAATATGGCTGAGATGGCTAGATAGCATCACTGATGCAATGAATATGGACTTGAATATGGCTGAGATGGCTAGATAGCATCACCGATGGAATGAATATGGACTTGAATTTGGCTGAGATGGCTAGATGGCATCAAGGATGCAATGAACATGGACTTGTATATGGCTGAGATGGCTAGATGGCATCACCGATGCAATGAATATGGACTTGAATATGGCTGAGATGGCTAGATGGCATCACCGATGCAATGAATATGGACTTGAATATGGCTGAGATGGCTAGATAGCATCACTGATGCAATGAATATGGACTTGAATATGGCTGAGATGGCTAGATAGCATCACCGATGGAATGAATATGGACTTGAATTTGGCTGAGATGGCTAGATGGCATCAATGATGCAATGAACATGGACTTGAATATGGCTGAGATGGCTAGATGGCATCACCGATGCAATGAATATGGACTTGAATATGGCTGAGATGGCTAGATGGCATCACCGATGCAATGAATATGGACTTGAATATGGCTGAGATGGCTAGATAGCATCACCGATGCAATGAATATGGACTTGAATGTGGATGAGATGGCTAGATAGCATCACCGATGCAATGAATATGGACTTGAATATGGCTGAGATGGCTAGATAGCATGACAGATGCAATGAATATGGACTTGAATATGATGAGACGGCTAGATAGCATCACAGATGCAATGAATATGGACTTGAATATGGATGAGATGGCTAGATAGCATCACCGAAGCAATGAATATGGACTTGAATATGGCTGAGATGGCTAGATAGCATCACAGATGCAATGAATATGGACTTGAATATGGATGAGATGGCTAGATAGCATCACCGATGCAATGAATATGGACTAGAATATGGATGAGATGGCAAGATAGCATCACCGATGCAATGAATATGGACTTGAATATGGCTGAGATGGATAGATAGCATCACTGATGCAATGAATATGGACTTGAATATGGCTGAGATGGCTAGATGGCATCACCGATGCAATGAATATGGACTTGAATATGGCTGAGATGGCTAGATAGCATCACCGATGCAATGAATATGGATTTGAATGTGGATGAGATGGCTAGATAGCATCACCGATGCAATGAATATGGACTTGAATATGGCTGAGATGGCTAGAGAGCATCACTGATGCAATGAATATGGACTTGAATATGGCTGAGACGGCTAGATAGCATCACCGATGCAATGAATATGGACTTGAATATGGCTGAGATGGCAAGATAGCATCACCGATGCAATGAATATGGACTTGAATATGGATGAGATGGCTAGATAGCATCACCGATGCAATGAATATGGACTAGAATATGGATGAGATGGCAAGTTAGCATCACCGATGCAATGAATATAGACTTGAATATGGATGAGATGGCAAGATAGCATCACTGATGCAATGAATATGGACTTGAATATGGATGAGATGGCTAGATAGCATCACCGATGCAATGAATATGGACTTGAATATGGCTGAGATGGCTAGATAGCATCACCGATGCAATGAATATGGACTTGAATATGGCTGAGATGGCTAGATGGCATCACCGATGCAATGAATATGGACTTGAATATGGCTGAGATGGCTAGATGGCATCACCGATGCAATGAATATGGACTTGAATATGGCTGAGATGGCTAGATAGCATCACCGATGCAATGAATGGACTTGAATGTGGATGAGATGGCTAGATAGCATCACCGATGCAATGAATATGGACTTGAATATGGCTGAGATGGCTAGATGGCATCACCGATGCAATGAATATGGACTTGAATATGGCTGAGATGGCTAGATGGCATCACCGATGCAATGAATATGGACTTGAATTTGGCTGAGATGGCTAGATGGCATCACCGATGCAATGAACATGGACTTGAATATGGCTGAGATGGCTAGATGGCATCACCGATGCAATGAATATGGACTCGAATATGGCTGAGATGGCTAGATGGCATCACCGATGCAATGAATATGGACTTGAATATGGCGGAGACGGGTAGATAGCATCACCGATGCAATGAATGTGGACTTGAATATGGCGGAGATGGCAAGATAGCATCACCGATGCAATGAATATGGACTTGAATATGGATGAGATGGCTAGATAGCATCACCGATGCAATGAATATGGACTTGAATATGGTTGTGATGGCTAGATAGCATCACCGATGCAATGAATATGGACTTGAATGTGGATGAGATGGCTAGATAGCATCACCGATGCAATGAATATGGACTAGAATATGGATGGGATGGCAAGATAGCATCACGGATGCAATGAATATGGACTTGAATATGGCTGACATAGCTAGATAGCATCACTGATGCAATGAATATGGACTTGAATATGGATGAGATGGCTAGATAGCATCACCGATGCAATGAATATGGACTTGAATATGGCTGAGATGGCTAGATAGCATCACTGATGCAATGAATATGGACTTGAATATGGCTGAGATGGCTAGATAGCATCACCGATGCAATGAATATGGACTTGAATATGGCTGAGATGGCTAGATGGCATCTCCGATGCAATGAATATGGACTTGAATATGGCTGAGATGGCTAGATGGCATTACCGATGCAATGAATGGACTTGAATGTGGATGAGATGGCTAGATAGCATCACCGATGCAATGAATATGGACTTGAATATGGCTGAGATGGCTAGATGGCATCACCGATGCAATGAATATGGACTTGAATATGGCTGAGACGGGTAGATAGCATCACCGATGCAATGAATATGGACTTGAATATGGCTGAGATGGCTAGATGGCATCTCCGATGCAATGAATATGGACTTGAATATGGCTGAGATGGCTAGATGGCATTACCGATGCAATGAATGGACTTGAATGTGGATGAGATGGCTAGATAGCATCACCGATGCAATGAATATGGACTTGAATATGGCTGAGATGGCTAGATGGCATCACCGATGCAATGAATATGGACTTGAATATGGCTGAGACGGGTAGATAGCATCACCGATGCAATGAATATGGACTTGAATATGGCTGAGATGGCAAGATAGCATCACCGATGCAATGAATATGGACTTGAATATGGCTGAGATGGCTAGATAGCATCACCGATGCAATGAATATGGACTCGAATATGGCTGAGATGGCTAGATAGCATCACCGATGCAATGAATATGGACTTGAATTTCGATGAGATGGCTAGATGGCATCACCGATGCAATGAATATGGACTTGAATATGGCTGAGATGGCTAGATAGCATCACCGATGCAATGAATATGGACTTGAATATGGCTGAGATGGCTAGATAGCATCACCGAAGCAATGAATATGGACTTGAATATGGCTGAGATGGCTAGATGGCATCTCCGATGCAATGAATATGGACTTGAATATGGCTGAGATGGCTAGATGGCATCACCGATGCAATGAATGGACTTGAATGTGGATGAGATGGCTAGATAGCATCACCGATGCAATGAATATGGACTTGAATATGGCTGAGATGGCTAGATGGCATCACCGATGCAATGAATATGGACTTGAATATGGCTGAGACGGGTAGATAGCATCACCGATGCAATGAATATGGACTTGAATATGGCTGAGATGGCAAGATAGCATCACCGATGCAATGAATATGGACTTGAATATGGCTGAGATGGCTAGATAGCATCACCGATGCAATGAATATGGACTTGAATATGGCTGAGATGGCTAGATAGCATCACCGATGCAATGAATATGGACTTGAATTTCGATGAGATGGCTAGATGGCATCACCGATGCAATGAATATGGACTTGAATATGGCTGAGATGGCTAGATAGCATCACTGATGCAATGAATATGGACTTGAATATGGCTGAGACGGCTAGATAGCATCACCGATGCAATGAATATGGACTTGAGTATGGATGAGATGGCAAGATAGCATCACCGATGCAATGAATATGGACTTGAATATGGATGAGATGGCTAGATAGCATCACCGATGCAATGAATATGGACTAGAATATGGATGAGATGGCTAGATGGCATCACCGATGCAATGAATATGGACTTGAATAAGGCTGAGATGGCTAGATGGCATCACCGATGCAATGAATATGGACTTGAATATGGCTGAGACGGCTAGATAGCATCACCGATGCAATGAATATGGACTTGAATATGGATGAGATGGCAAGACAGCATCACCGATGCGATGAATATGGACTTGAATATGGATGAGATGGCTAGATAGCTGAACCGATGCAATGAATATGGACTTGAATATGGCTGAGATGGCTAGATAGCATCACCGATGCAATGAATATGGACTTGAATGTGGATGAGATGGCTAGATAGCATCACCGATGCAATGAATATGGACTAGAATATGGATGGGATGGCAAGATAGCATCACTGATGCAATGAATATGGACTTGAATATGGCTGACATAGCTAGATAGCATCACTGATGCAATGAATATGGACTTGAATATGGATGAGATGGCTAGATAGCATCACCGATGCAATGAATATGGACTTGAATATGGCTGAGATGGCTAGATAGCATCACTGATGCAATGAATATGGACTTGAATATGGCTGAGATGGCTAGATAGCATCACCGATGCAATGAATATGGACTAGAATATGGATGAGATGGCTAGATGGCATCACCGATGCAATGAATATGGACTTGAATATGGCTGAGATGGCTAGATGGCATCACCGATGCAATGAATATGGACTTGAATTTGGCTGAGATGGCTAGATGGCATCAACGATGCAATGAACATGGACTTGAATATGGCTGAGATGGCTAGATGGCATCACCGATGCAATGAATATGGACTTGAATATGGCTGAGATGGCTAGATGGCATCACCGATGCAATGAATATGGACTTGAATATGGCTGAGATGGCTAGATAGCATCACCGATGCAATCAATATGGACTTGAATGTGGATGAGATGGCTAGATAGCATCACCGATGCAATGAATATGGACTTGAATATGGCTGAGATGGCTAGAGAGCATCACTGATGCAATGAATATGGACTTGAATATGGCTGAGACGGCTAGATAGCATCACCGATGCAATGAATATGGACTTGAATATGGCTGAGATGGCAAGATAGCATCACCGATGCAATGAATATGGACTTGAATATGGATGAGATGGCTAGATAGCATCACCGATGCAATGAATATGGACTTGAATATGGCTGAGATGGCTAGATAGCATCACCGATGCAATGAATATGGACTTGAATATGGCTGAGATGGCTAGATGGCATCACCGATGCAATGAATATGGACTTGAATATGGCTGAGATGGCTAGATGGCATCACCGATGCAATGAATATGGACTTGAATATGGCTGAGATGGCTAGATGGCATCACCGATGCAATGAATATGGACTTGAATATGGCTGAGATGGCTAGATAGCATCACCGATGCAATGAATGGACTTGAATGTGGATGAGATGGCTAGATAGCATCACCGATGCAATGAATATGGACTTGAATATGGCTGAGATGGCTAGATGGCATCACCGATGCAATGAATATGGACTTGAATATGGCTGAGATGGCAAGATAGCATCACCGATGCAATGAATATGGACTTGAATATGGATGGGATGGCTAGATAGCATCACCGATGCAATGAATATGGACTTGAATATGGCTGAGATGGCTAGATAGCATCACCGATGCAATGAATATGGACTTGAATGTGGATGAGATGGCTAGATAGCATCACCGATGCAATGAATATGGACTAGAATATGGATGGGATGGCAAGATAGCATCACTGATGCAATGAATATGGACTTGAATATGGCTGACATAGCTAGATAGCATCACCGATGCAATGAATATGGACTTGAATATGGATGAGATGGCTAGATAGCATCACCGATGCAATGAATATGGACTTGAATATGGCTGAGATGGCTAGATAGCATCACTGATGCAATGAATATGGACTTGAATATGGCTGAGATGGCTAGATAGCATCACCGATGGAATGAATATGGACTTGAATTTGGCTGAGATGGCTAGATGGCATCAAGGATGCAATGAACATGGACTTGAATATGGCTGAGATGGCTAGATGGCATCACCGATGCAATGAATATGGACTTGAATATGGCTGAGATGGCTAGATGGCATCACCGATGCAATGAATATGGACTTGAATATGGCTGAGATGGCTAGATAGCATCACGGATGCAATGAATATGGACTTGAATATGGCTGAGATGGCTAGATAGCATCACCGATGGAATGAATATGGACTTGAATTTGGCTGAGATGGCTAGATGGCATCAACGATGCAATGAACATGGACTTGAATATGGCTGAGATGGCTAGATGGCATCACCGATGCAATGAATATGGACTTGAATATGGCTGAGACGGCTAGATAGCATCACAGATGCAATGAATATGGACTTGAATATGGATGAGATGGCTAGATAGCATCACCGAAGCAATGAATATGGACTTGAATATGGCTGAGATGGCTAGATAGCCTCACAGATGCAATGAATATGGACTTGAATATGGATGAGATGGCTAGATAGCATCACCGATGCAATGAATATGGACTAGAATATGGATGAGATGGCAAGATAGCATCACCGATGCAATGAATATGGACTTGAATATGGCTGAGATGGATAGATAGCATCACTGATGCAATGAATATGGACTTGAATATGGCTGAGATGGCTAGATGGCATCACCGATGCAATGAATATGGACTTGAATATGGCTGAGATGGCTAGATAGCATCACCGATGCAATGAATATGGACTTGAATGTGGATGAGATGGCTAGATAGCATCACCGATGCAATGAATATGGACTTGAATATGGCTGAGATGGCTAGATAGCATCACTGATGCAATGAATATTAACTTGAATATGGCTGAGACGGCTAGATAGCATCACCGATGCAATGAATATGGACTTGAATATGGCTGAGATGGCAAGATAGCATCAACGATGCAATGAATATGGACTTGAATATGGATGAGATGGCTAGATAGCATCACCGATGCAATGAATATGGACTAGAATATGGATGAGATGGCAAGATAGCATCACCGATGCAATGAATATGGACTTGAATATGGATGAGATGGCAAGATAGCATCACTGATGCAATGAATATGGACTTGAATATGGATGAGATGGCTAGATAGCATCACCGATGCAATGAATATGGACTTGAATATGGCTGAGATGGCTAGATGGCATCACCGATGCAATGAATATGGACTTGAATATGGCTGAGATGGCTAGATGGCATCACCGATGCAATGAATATGGACTTGAATATGGCTGAGATGGCTAGATGGCATCACCGATGCAATGAATATGGACTTGAATATGGCTGAGATGGCAAGATAGCATCACCGATGCAATGAATATGGACTTGAATATGGCTGAGATGGCTAGATAGCATCACCGATGCAATGAATATGGACTTGAATATGGCTGAGATGGCTAGATAGCATCACCGATGCAATGAATATGGACTTGAATTTCGATGAGATGGCTAGATGGCATCACCGATGCAATGAATATGGACTTGAATATGGCTGAGATGGCTAGATAGCATCACCGATGCAATGAATATGGACTTGAATATGGCTGAGATGGCTAGATAGCATCACCGATGCAATGAATATGGACTTGAATATGGCTGAGATGGCTAGATGGCATCTCCGATGCAATGAATATGGACTTGAATATGGCTGAGATGGCTAGATGGCATCACCGATGCAATGAATGGACTTGAATGTGGATGAGATGGCTAGATAGCATCACCGATGCAATGAATATGGACTTGAATATGGCTGAGATGGCTAGATGGCATCACCGATGCAATGAATATGGACTTGAATATGGCTGAGACGGGTAGATAGCATCACCGATGCAATGAATATGGACTTGAGTATGGCTGAGATGGCAAGATAGCATCACCGATGCAATGAATATGGACTTGAATATGGCTGAGATGGCTAGATAGCATCACCGATGCAATGAATATGGACTTGAATATGGCTGAGATGGCTAGATAGCATCACCGATGCAATGAATATGGACTTGAATTTCGATGAGATGGCTAGATGGCATCACCGATGCAATGAATATGGACTTGAATATGGCTGAGATGGCTAGATAGCATCACCGATGCAATGAACATGGACTTGAATATGGCTGAGATGGCTAGATGGCATCACCGATGCAATGAATATGGACTTGAATATGGCTGAGATGGCTAGATGGCATCACCGATGCAATGAATATGGACTTGAATATGGCTGAGATGGCTAGATAGCATCACCGATGCAATGAATATGGACTTGAATGTGGATGAGATGGCTAGATAGCATCACCGATGCAATGAATATGGACTTGAATATGGCTGAGATGGCTAGAGAGCATCACTGATGCAATGAATATGGACTTGAATATGGCTGAGACGGCTAGATAGCATCACCGATGCAATGAATATGGACTTGAATATGGCTGAGATGGCAAGATAGCATCACCGATGCAATGAACATGGACTTGAATATGGATGAGATGGCTAGATAGCATCACCGATGCAATGAATATGGACTTGAATATGGCTGAGATGGCAAGATAGCATCACCGATGCAATGAATATGGACTTGAACATGGCTGAGATAGCTAGATAGCATCACAGATGCAATGAATATGGACTTGAATATGGATGAGATGGCTAGATAGCATCACCGATGCAATGAATATGGACTTGAATATGGCTGAGATGGCTAGATAGCATCACCGATGCAATGAATATGGACTTGAATATGGCTGAGATGGCTAGATGGCATCACCGATGCAATGAATATGGACTTGAATATGGCTGAGATGGCTAGATGGCATCACCGATGCAATGAATATGGACTTGAATATGGCTGAGATGGCTAGATGGCATCACCGATGCAATGAATATGGACTTGAATATGGCTGAGATGGCTAGATAGCATCACCGATGCAATGAATGGACTTGAATGTGGATGAGATGGCTAGATAGCATCACCGATGCAATGAATATGGACTTGAATATGGCTGAGATGGCTAGATGGCATCACCGATGCAATGAATATGGACTTGAATATGGCTGAGACGGGTAGATAGCATCACCGATGCAATGAATATGGACTTGAATATGGCTGAGATGGCAAGATAGCATCACCGATGCAATGAATATGGACTTGAATATGGATGAGATGGCTAGATAGCATCACCGATGCAATGAATATGGACTTGAATATGGCTGAGATGGCTAGATAGCATCACCGATGCAATGAATATGGACTTGAATGTGGATGAGATGGCTAGATAGCATCACCGATGCAATGAATATGGACTAGAATATGGATGGGATGGCAAGATAGCATCACTGATGCAATGAATATGGACTTGAATATGGCTGACATAGCTAGATAGCATCACCGATGCAATGAATATGGACTTGAATATGGATGAGATGGCTAGATAGCATCACCGATGCAATGAATATGGACTAGAATATGGATGAGATGGCAAGATAGCATCACCGATGCAATGAATATGGACTTGAATATGGCTGAGATGGCTAGATAGCATCACCGATGCAATGAATATGGACTTGAATATGGCTGAGATGGCTAGATGGCATCACCGATGCAATGAATATGGACTTGAATATGGCTGAGATGGCTAGATGGCATCACCGATGCAATGAATATGGACTTGAATATGGCTGAGATGGCTAGATGGCATCACCGATGCAATGAATATGGACTTGAATATGGCTGAGATGGCTAGATAGCATCACCGATGCAATGAATGGACTTGAATGTGGATGAGATGGCTAGATAGCATCACCGATGCAATGAATATGGACTTGAATATGGCTGAGATGGCTAGATGGCATCACCGATGCAATGAATATGGACTTGAATATGGCTGAGACGGGTAGATAGCATCACCGATGCAATGAATATGGACTTGAATATGGCTGAGATGGCAAGATAGCATCACCGATGCAATGAATATGGACTTGAATATGGATGAGATGGCTAGATAGCATCACCGATGCAATGAATATGGACTTGAATATGGCTGAGATGGCTAGATAGCATCACCGATGCAATGAATATGGACTTGAATGTGGATGAGATGGCTAGATAGCATCACCGATGCAATGAATATGGACTAGAATATGGATGGGATGGCAAGATAGCATCACTGATGCAATGAATATGGACTTGAATATGGCTGACATAGCTAGATAGCATCACCGATGCAATGAATATGGACTTGAATATGGATGAGATGGCTAGATAGCATCACCGATGCAATGAATATGGACTTGAATATGGCTGAGATGGCTAGATAGCATCACTGATGCAATGAATATGGACTTGAATATGGCTGAGATGGCTAGATAGCATCACCGATGGAATGAATATGGACTTGAATTTGGCTGAGATGGCTAGATGGCATCAAGGATGCAATGAACATGGACTTGAATATGGCTGAGATGGCTAGATGGCATCACCGATGCAATGAATATGGACTTGAATATGGCTGAGATGGCTAGATGGGATCACCGATGCAATGAATATGGACTTGAATATGGCTGAGATGGCTAGATAGCATCACCGATGCAATGAATATGGACTTGAATATGGCTGAGATGGCTAGATAGCATCACCGATGCAATGAATATGGACTTGAATATGGCTGAGATGGCTAGATGGCATCACCGATGCAATGAATATGGACTTGAATATGGCTGAGATGGCTAGATGGCATCACCGATGCAATGAATATGGACTTGAATATGGCTGAGATGGCTAGATGGCATCACCGATGCAATGAATATGGACTTGAATATGGCTGAGATGGCTAGATAGCATCACCGATGCAATGAATGGACTTGAATGTGGATGAGATGGCTAGATAGCATCACCGATGCAATGAATATGGACTTGAATATGGCTGAGATGGCTAGATGGCATCACCGATGCAATGAATATGGACTTGAATATGGCTGAGACGGGTAGATAGCATCACCGATGCAATGAATATGGACTTGAATATGGCTGAGATGGCAAGATAGCATCACCGATGCAATGAATATGGACTTGAATATGGATGAGATGGCTAGATAGCATCACCGATGCAATGAATATGGACTTGAATATGGCTGAGATGGCTAGATAGCATCACCGATGCAATGAATATGGACTTGAATGTGGATGAGATGGCTAGATAGCATCACCGATGCAATGAATATGGACTAGAATATGGATGGGATGGCAAGATAGCATCACTGATGCAATGAATATGGACTTGAATATGGCTGACATAGCTAGATAGCATCACCGATGCAATGAATATGGACTTGAATATGGATGAGATGGCTAGATAGCATCACCGATGCAATGAATATGGACTTGAATATGGCTGAGATGGCTAGATAGCATCACTGATGCAATGAATATGGACTTGAATATGGCTGAGATGGCTAGATAGCATCACCGATGGAATGAATATGGACTTGAATTTGGCTGAGATGGCTAGATGGCATCAAGGATGCAATGAACATGGACTTGAATATGGCTGAGATGGCTAGATGGCATCACCGATGCAATGAATATGGACTTGAATATGGCTGAGATGGCTAGATGGCATCACCGATGCAATGAATATGGACTTGAATATGGCTGAGATGGCTAGATAGCATCACTGATGCAATGAATATGGACTTGAATATGGCTGAGATGGCTAGATAGCATCACCGATGGAATGAATATGGACTTGAATTTGGCTGAGATGGCTAGATGGCATCAATGATGCAATGAACATGGACTTGAATATGGCTGAGATGGCTAGATGGCATCACCGATGCAATGAATATGGACTTGAATATGGCTGAGATGGCTAGATGGCATCACCGATGCAATGAATATGGACTTGAATATGGCTGAGATGGCTAGATAGCATCACCGATGCAATGAATATGGACTTGAATGTGGATGAGATGGCTAGATAGCATCACCGATGCAATGAATATGGACTTGAATATGGCTGAGATGGCTAGATAGCATCACAGATGCAATGAATATGGACTTGAATATGATGAGACGGCTAGATAGCATCACAGATGCAATGAATATGGACTTGAATATGGATGAGATGGCTAGATAGCATCACCGAAGCAATGAATATGGACTTGAATATGGCTGAGATGGCTAGATAGCATCACAGATGCAATGAATATGGACTTGAATATGGATGAGATGGCTAGATAGCATCACCGATGCAATGAATATGGACTAGAATATGGATGAGATGGCAAGATAGCATCACCGATGCAATGAATATGGACTTGAATATGGCTGAGATGGATAGATAGCATCACTGATGCAATGAATATGGACTTGAATATGGCTGAGATGGCTAGATGGCATCACCGATGCAATGAATATGGACTTGAATATGGCTGAGATGGCTAGATAGCATCACCGATGCAATGAATATGGATTTGAATGTGGATGAGATGGCTAGATAGCATCACCGATGCAATGAATATGGACTTGAATATGGCTGAGATGGCTAGAGAGCATCACTGATGCAATGAATATGGACTTGAATATGGCTGAGACGGCTAGATAGCATCACCGATGCAATGAATATGGACTTGAATATGGCTGAGATGGCAAGATAGCATCACCGATGCAATGAATATGGACTTGAATATGGATGAGATGGCTAGATAGCATCACCGATGCAATGAATATGGACTAGAATATGGATGAGATGGCAAGTTAGCATCACCGATGCAATGAATATAGACTTGAATATGGATGAGATGGCAAGATAGCATCACTGATGCAATGAATATGGACTTGAATATGGATGAGATGGCTAGATAGCATCACCGATGCAATGAATATGGACTTGAATATGGCTGAGATGGCTAGATAGCATCACCGATGCAATGAATATGGACTTGAATATGGCTGAGATGGCTAGATGGCATCACCGATGCAATGAATATGGACTTGAATATGGCTGAGATGGCGAGATGGCATCACCGATGCAATGAATATGGACTTGAATATGGCTGAGATGGCTAGATAGCATCACCGATGCAATGAATGGACTTGAATGTGGATGAGATGGCTAGATAGCATCACCGATGCAATGAATATGGACTTGAATATGGCTGAGATGGCTAGATGGCATCACCGATGCAATGAATATGGACTTGAATATGGCTGAGATGGCTAGATGGCATCACCGATGCAATGAATATGGACTTGAATTTGGCTGAGATGGCTAGATGGCATCACCGATGCAATGAACATGGACTTGAATATGGCTGAGATGGCTAGATGGCATCACCGATGCAATGAATATGGACTCGAATATGGCTGAGATGGCTAGATGGCATCACCGATGCAATGAATATGGACTTGAATATGGCGGAGACGGGTAGATAGCATCACCGATGCAATGAATGTGGACTTGAATATGGCGGAGATGGCAAGATAGCATCACCGATGCAATGAATATGGACTTGAATATGGATGAGATGGCTAGATAGCATCACCGATGCAATGAATATGGACTTGAATATGGCTGAGATGGCTAGATAGCATCACCGATGCAATGAATATGGACTTGAATATGGATGAGATGGCTAGATAGCATCACCGATGCAATGAATATGGACTTGAATATGGCTGAGATGGCAAGATGGCATCACCGATGCAATGAATATGGACTTGAATTTGGCTGAGATGGCTAGATGGCATCAACGATGCAATGAACATGGACTTGAATATGGCTGAGATGGCTAGATGGCATCACCGATGCAATGAATATGGACTTGAATATGGCTGAGATGGCTAGATGGCATCACCGATGCAATGAATATGGACTTGAATATGGCTGAGATGGCTAGATAGCATCACCGATGCAATGAATATGGACTTGAATGTGGATGAGATGGCTAGATAGCATCACCGATGCAATGAATATGGACTTGAATATGGCTGAGATGGCTAGAGAGCATCACTGATGCAATGAATATGGACTTGAATATGGCTGAGACGGCTAGATAGCATCACCGATGCAATGAATATGGACTTGAATATGGCTGAGATGGCAAGATAGCATCACCGATGCAATGAACATGGACTTGAATATGGATGAGATGGCTAGATAGCATCACCGATGCAATGAATATGGACTAGAATATGGATGAGATGGCAAGATAGCATCACCGATGCAATGAATATGGACTTGAACATGGCTGAGATAGCTAGATAGCATCACAGATGCAATGAATATGGACTTGAATATGGATGAGATGGCTAGATAGCATCACCGATGCAATGAATATGGACTTGAATATGGCTGAGATGGCTAGATAGCATCACCGATGCAATGAATATGGACTTGAATATGGCTGAGATGGCTAGATGGCATCACCGATGCAATGAATATGGACTTGAATATGGCTGAGATGGCTAGATGGCATCACCGATGCAATGAATATGGACTTGAATATGGCTGAGATGGCTAGATGGCATCACCGATGCAATGAATATGGACTTGAATATGGCTGAGATGGCTAGATAGCATCACCGATGCAATGAATGGACTTGAATGTGGATGAGATGGCTAGATAGCATCACCGATGCAATGAATATGGACTTGAATATGGCTGAGATGGCTAGATGGCATCACCGATGCAATGAATATGGACTTGAATATGGCTGAGACGGGTAGATAGCATCACCGATGCAATGAATATGGACTTGAATATGGCTGAGATGGCAAGATAGCATCACCGATGCAATGAATATGGACTTGAATATGGATGAGATGGCTAGATAGCATCACCGATGCAATGAATATGGACTTGAATATGGCTGAGATGGCTAGATAGCATCACCGATGCAATGAATATGGACTTGAATGTGGATGAGATGGCTAGATAGCATCACCGATGCAATGAATATGGACTAGAATATGGATGGGATGGCAAGATAGCATCACTGATGCAATGAATATGGACTTGAATATGGCTGACATAGCTAGATAGCATCACCGATGCAATGAATATGGACTTGAATATGGATGAGATGGCTAGATAGCATCACCGATGCAATGAATATGGACTTGAATATGGCTGAGATGGCTAGATAGCATCACTGATGCAATGAATATGGACTTGAATATGGCTGAGATGGCTAGATAGCATCACCGATGGAATGAATATGGACTTGAATTTGGCTGAGATGGCTAGATGGCATCAAGGATGCAATGAACATGGACTTGAATATGGCTGAGATGGCTAGATGGCATCACCGATGCAATGAATATGGACTTGAATATGGCTGAGATGGCTAGATGGCATCACCGATGCAATGAATATGGACTTGAATATGGCTGAGATGGCTAGATAGCATCACTGATGCAATGAATATGGACTTGAATATGGCTGAGATGGCTAGATAGCATCACCGATGGAATGAATATGGACTTGAATTTGGCTGAGATGGCTAGATGGCATCAATGATGCAATGAACATGGACTTGAATATGGCTGAGATGGCTAGATGGCATCACCGATGCAATGAATATGGACTTGAATATGGCTGAGATGGCTAGATGGCATCACCGATGCAATGAATATGGACTTGAATATGGCTGAGATGGCTAGATAGCATCACCGATGCAATGAATATGGACTTGAATATGGATGAGATGGCTAGATAGCATCACCGATGCAATGAATATGGACTTGAATATGGCTGAGATGGCTAGATAGCATCACCGATGCAATGAATATGGACTAGAATATGGATGAGATGGCAAGATAGCATCACCGATGCAATGAATATGGACTTGAACATGGCTGAGATAGCTAGATAGCATCACAGATGCAATGAATATGGACTTGAATATGGATGAGATGGCTAGATAGCATCACCGATGCAATGAATATGGACTTGAATATGGCTGAGATGGCTAGATAGCATCACCGATGCAATGAATATGGACTTGAATATGGCTGAGATGGCTAGATGGCATCACCGATGCAATGAATATGGACTTGAATATGGCTGAGATGGCTAGATGGCATCACCGATGCAATGAATATGGACTTGAATATGGCTGAGATGGCTAGATGGCATCACCGATGCAATGAATATGGACTTGAATATGGCTGAGATGGCTAGATAGCATCACCGATGCAATGAATGGACTTGAATGTGGATGAGATGGCTAGATAGCATCACCGATGCAATGAATATGGACTTGAATATGGCTGAGATGGCTAGATGGCATCACCGATGCAATGAATATGGACTTGAATATGGCTGAGACGGGTAGATAGCATCACCGATGCAATGAATATGGACTTGAATATGGCTGAGATGGCAAGATAGCATCACCGATGCAATGAATATGGACTTGAATATGGATGAGATGGCTAGATAGCATCACCGATGCAATGAATATGGACTTGAATATGGCTGAGATGGCTAGATAGCATCACCGATGCAATGAATATGGACTTGAATGTGGATGAGATGGCTAGATAGCATCACCGATGCAATGAATATGGACTAGAATATGGATGGGATGGCAAGATAGCATCACTGATGCAATGAATATGGAATTGAATATGGCTGACATAGCTAGATAGCATCACCGATGCAATGAATATGGACTTGAATATGGATGAGATGGCTAGATAGCATCACCGATGCAATGAATATGGACTTGAATATGGCTGAGATGGCTAGATAGCATCACTGATGCAATGAATATGGACTTGAATATGGCTGAGATGGCTAGATAGCATCACCGATGGAATGAATATGGACTTGAATTTGGCTGAGATGGCTAGATGGCATCAAGGATGCAATGAACATGGACTTGTATATGGCTGAGATGGCTAGATGGCATCACCGATGCAATGAATATGGACTTGAATATGGCTGAGATGGCTAGATGGCATCACCGATGCAATGAATATGGACTTGAATATGGCTGAGATGGCTAGATAGCATCACTGATGCAATGAATATGGACTTGAATATGGCTGAGATGGCTAGATAGCATCACCGATGGAATGAATATGGACTTGAATTTGGCTGAGATGGCTAGATGGCATCAATGATGCAATGAACATGGACTTGAATATGGCTGAGATGGCTAGATGGCATCACCGATGCAATGAATATGGACTTGAATATGGCTGAGATGGCTAGATGGCATCACCGATGCAATGAATATGGACTTGAATATGGCTGAGATGGCTAGATAGCATCACCGATGCAATGAATATGGACTTGAATGTGGATGAGATGGCTAGATAGCATCACCGATGCAATGAATATGGACTTGAATATGGCTGAGATGGCTAGATAGCATGACAGATGCAATGAATATGGACTTGAATATGATGAGACGGCTAGATAGCATCACAGATGCAATGAATATGGACTTGAATATGGATGAGATGGCTAGATAGCATCACCGAAGCAATGAATATGGACTTGAATATGGCTGAGATGGCTAGATAGCATCACAGATGCAATGAATATGGACTTGAATATGGATGAGATGGCTAGATAGCATCACCGATGCAATGAATATGGACTAGAATATGGATGAGATGGCAAGATAGCATCACCGATGCAATGAATATGGACTTGAATATGGCTGAGATGGATAGATAGCATCACTGATGCAATGAATATGGACTTGAATATGGCTGAGATGGCTAGATGGCATCACCGATGCAATGAATATGGACTTGAATATGGCTGAGATGGCTAGATAGCATCACCGATGCAATGAATATGGATTTGAATGTGGATGAGATGGCTAGATAGCATCACCGATGCAATGAATATGGACTTGAATATGGCTGAGATGGCTAGAGAGCATCACTGATGCAATGAATATGGACTTGAATATGGCTGAGACGGCTAGATAGCATCACCGATGCAATGAATATGGACTTGAATATGGCTGAGATGGCAAGATAGCATCACCGATGCAATGAATATGGACTTGAATATGGATGAGATGGCTAGATAGCATCACCGATGCAATGAATATGGACTAGAATATGGATGAGATGGCAAGTTAGCATCACCGATGCAATGAATATAGACTTGAATATGGATGAGATGGCAAGATAGCATCACTGATGCAATGAATATGGACTTGAATATGGATGAGATGGCTAGATAGCATCACCGATGCAATGAATATGGACTTGAATATGGCTGAGATGGCTAGATAGCATCACCGATGCAATGAATATGGACTTGAATATGGCTGAGATGGCTAGATGGCATCACCGATGCAATGAATATGGACTTGAATATGGCTGAGATGGCTAGATGGCATCACCGATGCAATGAATATGGACTTGAATATGGCTGAGATGGCTAGATAGCATCACCGATGCAATGAATGGACTTGAATGTGGATGAGATGGCTAGATAGCATCACCGATGCAATGAATATGGACTTGAATATGGCTGAGATGGCTAGATGGCATCACCGATGCAATGAATATGGACTTGAATATGGCTGAGATGGCTAGATGGCATCACCGATGCAATGAATATGGACTTGAATTTGGCTGAGATGGCTAGATGGCATCACCGATGCAATGAACATGGACTTGAATATGGCTGAGATGGCTAGATGGCATCACCGATGCAATGAATATGGACTCGAATATGGCTGAGATGGCTAGATGGCATCACCGATGCAATGAATATGGACTTGAATATGGCGGAGACGGGTAGATAGCATCACCGATGCAATGAATGTGGACTTGAATATGGCGGAGATGGCAAGATAGCATCACCGATGCAATGAATATGGACTTGAATATGGATGAGATGGCTAGATAGCATCACCGATGCAATGAATATGGACTTGAATATGGTTGTGATGGCTAGATAGCATCACCGATGCAATGAATATGGACTTGAATGTGGATGAGATGGCTAGATAGCATCACCGATGCAATGAATATGGACTAGAATATGGATGGGATGGCAAGATAGCATCACGGATGCAATGAATATGGACTTGAATATGGCTGACATAGCTAGATAGCATCACTGATGCAATGAATATGGACTTGAATATGGATGAGATGGCTAGATAGCATCACCGATGCAATGAATATGGACTTGAATATGGCTGAGATGGCTAGATAGCATCACTGATGCAATGAATATGGACTTGAATATGGCTGAGATGGCTAGATAGCATCACCGATGCAATGAATATGGACTTGAATATGGCTGAGATGGCTAGATAGCATCACCGATGCAATGAATATGGACTTGAATGTGGATGAGATGGCTAGATAGCATCACCGATGCAATGAATATGGACTTGAATATGGCTGAGATGGCTAGATAGCATCACTGATACAATGAATATGGACTTGAATATGGCTGAGACGGCTAGATAGCATCACCGATGCAATGAATATGGACTTGAGTATGGATGAGATGGCAAGATGGCATCACCGATGCAATGAATATGGACTTGAATGTGGATGAGATGGCTAGATAGCATCACCGATGCAATGAATATGGACTTGAATATGGCTGAGATGGCTAGAGAGCATCACTGATGCAATGAATATGGACTTGAATATGGCTGAGACGGCTAGATAGCATCACCGATGCAATGAATATGGACTTGAATATGGCTGAGATGGCAAGATAGCATCACCGATGCAATGAATATGGACTTGAATATGGATGAGATGGCTAGATAGCATCACCGATGCAATGAATATGGACTAGAATATGGATGAGATGGCAAGATAGCATCACCGATGCAATGAATATGGACTTGAATATGGCTGAGATAGCTAGATAGCATCACCGATGCAATGAATATGGACTTGAATATGGCTGAGATGGCTAGATAGCATCACCGATGCAATGAATATGGACTTGAATATGGCTGAGATGGCTAGATAGCATCACCGATGCAATGAATATGGACTTGAATATGGCTGAGATGGCTAGATGGCATCTCCGATGCAATGAATATGGACTTGAATATGGCTGAGATGGCTAGATGGCATTACCGATGCAATGAATGGACTTGAATGTGGATGAGATGGCTAGATAGCATCACCGATGCAATGAATATGGACTTGAATATGGCTGAGATGGCTAGATGGCATCACCGATGCAATGAATATGGACTTGAATATGGCTGAGACGGGTAGATAGCATCACCGATGCAATGAATATGGACTTGAATATGGCTGAGATGGCAAGATAGCATCACCGATGCAATGAATATGGACTTGAATATGGCTGAGATGGCTAGATAGCATCACCGATGCAATGAATATGGACTCGAATATGGCTGAGATGGCTAGATAGCATCACCGATGCAATGAATATGGACTTGAATTTCGATGAGATGGCTAGATGGCATCACCGATGCAATGAATATGGACTTGAATATGGCTGAGATGGCTAGATAGCATCACCGATGCAATGAATATGGACTTGAATATGGCTGAGATGGCTAGATAGCATCACCGAAGCAATGAATATGGACTTGAATATGGCTGAGATGGCTAGATGGCATCTCCGATGCAATGAATATGGACTTGAATATGGCTGAGATGGCTAGATGGCATCACCGATGCAATGAATGGACTTGAATGTGGATGAGATGGCTAGATAGCATCACCGATGCAATGAATATGGACTTGAATATGGCTGAGATGGCTAGATGGCATCACCGATGCAATGAATATGGACTTGAATATGGCTGAGACGGGTAGATAGCATCACCGATGCAATGAATATGGACTTGAATATGGCTGAGATGGCAAGATAGCATCACCGATGCAATGAATATGGACTTGAATATGGCTGAGATGGCTAGATAGCATCACCGATGCAATGAATATGGACTTGAATATGGCTGAGATGGCTAGATAGCATCACCGATGCAATGAATATGGACTTGAATTTCGATGAGATGGCTAGATGGCATCACCGATGCAATGAATATGGACTTGAATATGGCTGAGATGGCTAGATAGCATCACTGATGCAATGAATATGGACTTGAATATGGCTGAGACGGCTAGATAGCATCACCGATGCAATGAATATGGACTTGAGTATGGATGAGATGGCAAGATAGCATCACCGATGCAATGAATATGGACTTGAATATGGATGAGATGGCTAGATAGCATCACCGATGCAATGAATATGGACTAGAATATGGATGAGATGGCTAGATGGCATCACCGATGCAATGAATATGGACTTGAATAAGGCTGAGATGGCTAGATGGCATCACCGATGCAATGAATATGGACTTGAATATGGCTGAGACGGCTAGATAGCATCACCGATGCAATGAATATGGACTTGAATATGGATGAGATGGCAAGACAGCATCACCGATGCGATGAATATGGACTTGAATATGGATGAGATGGCTAGATAGCTGAACCGATGCAATGAATATGGACTTGAATATGGCTGAGATGGCTAGATAGCATCACCGATGCAATGAATATGGACTTGAATGTGGATGAGATGGCTAGATAGCATCACCGATGCAATGAATATGGACTAGAATATGGATGGGATGGCAAGATAGCATCACTGATGCAATGAATATGGACTTGAATATGGCTGACATAGCTAGATAGCATCACTGATGCAATGAATATGGACTTGAATATGGATGAGATGGCTAGATAGCATCACCGATGCAATGAATATGGACTTGAATATGGCTGAGATGGCTAGATAGCATCACTGATGCAATGAATATGGACTTGAATATGGCTGAGATGGCTAGATAGCATCACCGATGCAATGAATATGGACTAGAATATGGATGAGATGGCTAGATGGCATCACCGATGCAATGAATATGGACTTGAATATGGCTGAGATGGCTAGATGGCATCACCGATGCAATGAATATGGACTTGAATTTGGCTGAGATGGCTAGATGGCATCAACGATGCAATGAACATGGACTTGAATATGGCTGAGATGGCTAGATGGCATCACCGATGCAATGAATATGGACTTGAATATGGCTGAGATGGCTAGATGGCATCACCGATGCAATGAATATGGACTTGAATATGGCTGAGATGGCTAGATAGCATCACCGATGCAATCAATATGGACTTGAATGTGGATGAGATGGCTAGATAGCATCACCGATGCAATGAATATGGACTTGAATATGGCTGAGATGGCTAGAGAGCATCACTGATGCAATGAATATGGACTTGAATATGGCTGAGACGGCTAGATAGCATCACCGATGCAATGAATATGGACTTGAATATGGCTGAGATGGCAAGATAGCATCACCGATGCAATGAATATGGACTTGAATATGGATGAGATGGCTAGATAGCATCACCGATGCAATGAATATGGACTTGAATATGGCTGAGATGGCTAGATAGCATCACCGATGCAATGAATATGGACTTGAATATGGCTGAGATGGCTAGATGGCATCACCGATGCAATGAATATGGACTTGAATATGGCTGAGATGGCTAGATGGCATCACCGATGCAATGAATATGGACTTGAATATGGCTGAGATGGCTAGATGGCATCACCGATGCAATGAATATGGACTTGAATATGGCTGAGATGGCTAGATAGCATCACCGATGCAATGAATGGACTTGAATGTGGATGAGATGGCTAGATAGCATCACCGATGCAATGAATATGGACTTGAATATGGCTGAGATGGCTAGATGGCATCACCGATGCAATGAATATGGACTTGAATATGGCTGAGATGGCAAGATAGCATCACCGATGCAATGAATATGGACTTGAATATGGATGGGATGGCTAGATAGCATCACCGATGCAATGAATATGGACTTGAATATGGCTGAGATGGCTAGATAGCATCACCGATGCAATGAATATGGACTTGAATGTGGATGAGATGGCTAGATAGCATCACCGATGCAATGAATATGGACTAGAATATGGATGGGATGGCAAGATAGCATCACTGATGCAATGAATATGGACTTGAATATGGCTGACATAGCTAGATAGCATCACCGATGCAATGAATATGGACTTGAATATGGATGAGATGGCTAGATAGCATCACCGATGCAATGAATATGGACTTGAATATGGCTGAGATGGCTAGATAGCATCACTGATGCAATGAATATGGACTTGAATATGGCTGAGATGGCTAGATAGCATCACCGATGGAATGAATATGGACTTGAATTTGGCTGAGATGGCTAGATGGCATCAAGGATGCAATGAACATGGACTTGAATATGGCTGAGATGGCTAGATGGCATCACCGATGCAATGAATATGGACTTGAATATGGCTGAGATGGCTAGATGGCATCACCGATGCAATGAATATGGACTTGAATATGGCTGAGATGGCTAGATAGCATCACGGATGCAATGAATATGGACT
Organism: Heloderma suspectum; assembly: GCF_057233095.1. Taxonomy (NCBI): domain Eukaryota; kingdom Metazoa; phylum Chordata; class Lepidosauria; order Squamata; family Helodermatidae; genus Heloderma; species Heloderma suspectum. Next base: position 54,616,218 of record NC_139475.1, read on the forward strand.
TGAATATGGCTGAGATGGCTAGATAGCATCACCGATGGAATGAATATGGACTTGAATTTGGCTGAGATGGCTAGATGGCATCAACGATGCAATGAACATGGACTTGAATATGGCTGAGATGGCTAGATGGCATCACCGATGCAATGAATATGGACTTGAATATGGCTGAGACGGCTAGATAGCATCACAGATGCAATGAATATGGACTTGAATATGGATGAGATGGCTAGATAGCATCACCGAAGCAATGAATATGGACTTGAATATGGCTGAGATGGCTAGATAGCCTCACAGATGCAATGAATATGGACTTGAATATGGATGAGATGGCTAGATAGCATCACCGATGCAATGAATATGGACTAGAATATGGATGAGATGGCAAGATAGCATCACCGATGCAATGAATATGGACTTGAATATGGCTGAGATGGATAGATAGCATCACTGATGCAATGAATATGGACTTGAATATGGCTGAGATGGCTAGATGGCATCACCGATGCAATGAATATGGACTTGAATATGGCTGAGATGGCTAGATAGCATCACCGATGCAATGAATATGGACTTGAATGTGGATGAGATGGCTAGATAGCATCACCGATGCAATGAATATGGACTTGAATATGGCTGAGATGGCTAGATAGCATCACTGATGCAATGAATATTAACTTGAATATGGCTGAGACGGCTAGATAGCATCACCGATGCAATGAATATGGACTTGAATATGGCTGAGATGGCAAGATAGCATCAACGATGCAATGAATATGGACTTGAATATGGATGAGATGGCTAGATAGCATCACCGATGCAATGAATATGGACTAGAATATGGATGAGATGGCAAGATAGCATCACCGATGCAATGAATATGGACTTGAATATGGATGAGATGGCAAGATAGCATCACTGATGCAATGAATATGGACTTGAATATGGATGAGATGGCTAGATAGCATCACCGATGCAATGAATATGGACTTGAATATGGCTGAGATGGCTAGATGGCATCACCGATGCAATGAATATGGACTTGAATATGGCTGAGATGGCTAGATGGCATCACCGATGCAATGAATATGGACTTGAATATGGCTGAGATGGCTAGATGGCATCACCGATGCAATGAATATGGACTTGAATATGGCTGAGATGGCAAGATAGCATCACCGATGCAATGAATATGGACTTGAATATGGCTGAGATGGCTAGATAGCATCACCGATGCAATGAATATGGACTTGAATATGGCTGAGATGGCTAGATAGCATCACCGATGCAATGAATATGGACTTGAATTTCGATGAGATGGCTAGATGGCATCACCGATGCAATGAATATGGACTTGAATATGGCTGAGATGGCTAGATAGCATCACCGATGCAATGAATATGGACTTGAATATGGCTGAGATGGCTAGATAGCATCACCGATGCAATGAATATGGACTTGAATATGGCTGAGATGGCTAGATGGCATCTCCGATGCAATGAATATGGACTTGAATATGGCTGAGATGGCTAGATGGCATCACCGATGCAATGAATGGACTTGAATGTGGATGAGATGGCTAGATAGCATCACCGATGCAATGAATATGGACTTGAATATGGCTGAGATGGCTAGATGGCATCACCGATGCAATGAATATGGACTTGAATATGGCTGAGACGGGTAGATAGCATCACCGATGCAATGAATATGGACTTGAGTATGGCTGAGATGGCAAGATAGCATCACCGATGCAATGAATATGGACTTGAATATGGCTGAGATGGCTAGATAGCATCACCGATGCAATGAATATGGACTTGAATATGGCTGAGATGGCTAGATAGCATCACCGATGCAATGAATATGGACTTGAATTTCGATGAGATGGCTAGATGGCATCACCGATGCAATGAATATGGACTTGAATATGGCTGAGATGGCTAGATAGCATCACCGATGCAATGAACATGGACTTGAATATGGCTGAGATGGCTAGATGGCATCACCGATGCAATGAATATGGACTTGAATATGGCTGAGATGGCTAGATGGCATCACCGATGCAATGAATATGGACTTGAATATGGCTGAGATGGCTAGATAGCATCACCGATGCAATGAATATGGACTTGAATGTGGATGAGATGGCTAGATAGCATCACCGATGCAATGAATATGGACTTGAATATGGCTGAGATGGCTAGAGAGCATCACTGATGCAATGAATATGGACTTGAATATGGCTGAGACGGCTAGATAGCATCACCGATGCAATGAATATGGACTTGAATATGGCTGAGATGGCAAGATAGCATCACCGATGCAATGAACATGGACTTGAATATGGATGAGATGGCTAGATAGCATCACCGATGCAATGAATATGGACTTGAATATGGCTGAGATGGCAAGATAGCATCACCGATGCAATGAATATGGACTTGAACATGGCTGAGATAGCTAGATAGCATCACAGATGCAATGAATATGGACTTGAATATGGATGAGATGGCTAGATAGCATCACCGATGCAATGAATATGGACTTGAATATGGCTGAGATGGCTAGATAGCATCACCGATGCAATGAATATGGACTTGAATATGGCTGAGATGGCTAGATGGCATCACCGATGCAATGAATATGGACTTGAATATGGCTGAGATGGCTAGATGGCATCACCGATGCAATGAATATGGACTTGAATATGGCTGAGATGGCTAGATGGCATCACCGATGCAATGAATATGGACTTGAATATGGCTGAGATGGCTAGATAGCATCACCGATGCAATGAATGGACTTGAATGTGGATGAGATGGCTAGATAGCATCACCGATGCAATGAATATGGACTTGAATATGGCTGAGATGGCTAGATGGCATCACCGATGCAATGAATATGGACTTGAATATGGCTGAGACGGGTAGATAGCATCACCGATGCAATGAATATGGACTTGAATATGGCTGAGATGGCAAGATAGCATCACCGATGCAATGAATATGGACTTGAATATGGATGAGATGGCTAGATAGCATCACCGATGCAATGAATATGGACTTGAATATGGCTGAGATGGCTAGATAGCATCACCGATGCAATGAATATGGACTTGAATGTGGATGAGATGGCTAGATAGCATCACCGATGCAATGAATATGGACTAGAATATGGATGGGATGGCAAGATAGCATCACTGATGCAATGAATATGGACTTGAATATGGCTGACATAGCTAGATAGCATCACCGATGCAATGAATATGGACTTGAATATGGATGAGATGGCTAGATAGCATCACCGATGCAATGAATATGGACTAGAATATGGATGAGATGGCAAGATAGCATCACCGATGCAATGAATATGGACTTGAATATGGCTGAGATAGCTAGATAGCATCACCGATGCAATGAATATGGACTTGAATATGGCTGAGATGGCTAGATAGCATCACCGATGCAATGAATATGGACTTGAATATGGCTGAGATGGCTAGATAGCATCACCGATGCAATGAATATGGACTTGAATGTGGATGAGATGGCTAGATAGCATCACCGATGCAATGAATATGGACTTGAATATGGCAGAGATGGCTAGATAGCATCACCGATGCAATGAATATGGACTTGAGTATGGCTGAGATGGCTAGATGGCATCACCGATGCAATGAATATGGACTTGAATATGGCTGAGATGGCTAGATAGCATCACCGATGCAATGAATATGGACTTGAATGTGGATGAGATGGCTAGATGGCATCACCGATGCAATGAATATGGACTTGAATATGGCTGAGATGGCTAGATAGCATCACCGATGCAATGAATATGGACTTGAATATGGCTGAGACGGCTAGATAGCATCACCGATGCAATGAATATGGACTTGAGTATGGATGAGAAGGCAAGATGGCATCACCGATGCAATGAATATGGACTTGAATATGGATGAGATGGCTAGATAGCATCACCGATGCAATGAATATGGACTAGAATATGGATGAGATGGCAAGATAGCATCACCGATGCAATGAATATGGACTTGAATATGGCTGAGATAGCTAGATAGCATCACCGATGCAATGAATATGGACTTGAATATGGCTGAGATGGCTAGATAGCATCACCGATGCAATGAATATGGACTTGAATATGGCTGAGATGGCTAGATAGCATCACCAATGCAATGAATATGGACTTGAATATGGCTGAGATGGCTAGATGGCATCTCCGATGCAATGAATATGGACTTGAATATGGCTGAGATGGCTAGATGGCATCACCGATGCAATGAATGGACTTGAATGTGGATGAGATGGCTAGATAGCATCACCGATGCAATGAATATGGACTTGAATATGGCTGAGATGGCTAGATGGCATCACCGATGCAATGAATATGGACTTGAATATGGCTGAGACGGGTAGATAGCATCACCGATGCAATGAATATGGACTTGAATATGGCTGAGATGGCAAGATAGCATCACCGATGCAATGAATATGGACTTGAATATGGCTGAGATGGCTAGATAGCATCACCGATGCAATGAATATGGACTTGAATATGGCTGAGATGGCTAGATAGCATCACCGATGCAATGAATATGGACTTGAATTTCGATGAGATGGCTAGATGGCATCACCGATGCAATGAATATGGACTTGAATATGGCTGAGATGGCTAGATAGCATCACTGATGCAATGAATATGGACTTGAATATGGCTGAGACGGCTAGATAGCATCACCGATGCAATGAATATGGACTTGAGTATGGATGAGATGGCAAGATAGCATCACCGATGCAATGAATATGGACTTGAATATGGATGAGATGGCTAGATAGCATCACCGATGCAATGAATATGGACTTGAATATGGATGAGATGGCAAGATAGCATCACCGATGCAATGAATATGGACTTGAATATGGCTGAGATGGCTAGATGGCATCACCGATGCAATGAATATGGACTTGAATATGGATGAGATGGCTAGATGGCATCACCGATGCAATGAATATGGACTTGAATATGGCTGAGACGGCTAGATAGCATCACCGATGCAATGAATATGGACTTGAATATGGCTGACATAGCTAGATAGCATCACTGATGCAATGAATATGGACTTGAATATGGATGAGATGGCTAGATAGCATCACCGATGCAATGAATATGGACTTGAATATGGCTGAGATGGCTAGATAGCATCACTGATGCAATGAATATGGACTTGAATATGGCTGAGATGGCTAGATAGCATCACCGATGCAATGAATATGGACTAGAATATGGATGAGATGGCTAGATGGCATCACCGATGCAATGAATATGGACTTGAATATGGCTGAGATGGCTAGATAGCATCACCGATGCAATGAATATGGACTTGAATGTGGATGAGATGGCTAGATAGCATCACCGATGCAATGAATATGGACTTGAATATGGCAGAGATGGCTAGATAGCATCACCGATGCAATGAATATGGACTTGAATATGGCTGAGATGGCTAGATGGCATCACCGATGCAATGAATATGGACTTGAATATGGCTGAGATGGCTAGATAGCATCACCGATGCAATGAATATGGACTTGAATGTGGATGAGATGGCTAGATGGCATCACCGATGCAATGAATATGGACTTGAATATGGCTGAGATGGCTAGATAGCATCACCGATGCAATGAATATGGACTTGAATATGGATGAGATGGCTAGATAGCATCACCGATGCAATGAATATGGACTTGAATATGGCTGAGATGGCTAGATGGCATCACCGATGCAATGAATATGGACTTGAATTTGGCTGAGATGGCTAGATGGCATCAACGATGCAATGAACATGGACTTGAATATGGCTGAGATGGCTAGATGGCATCACCGATGCAATGAATATGGACTTGAATATGGCTGAGATGGCTAGATGGCATCACCGATGCAATGAATATGGACTTGAATATGGCTGAGATGGCTAGATAGCATCACCGATGCAATCAATATGGACTTGAATGTGGATGAGATGGCTAGATAGCATCACCGATGCAATGAATATGGACTTGAATATGGCTGAGATGGCTAGAGAGCATCACTGATGCAATGAATATGGACTTGAATATGGCTGAGACGGCTAGATAGCATCACCGATGCAATGAATATGGACTTGAATATGGCTGAGATGGCAAGATAGCATCACCGATGCAATGAATATGGACTTGAATATGGATGAGTTGGCTAGATAGCATCACCGATGCAATGAATATGGACTTGAATATGGCTGAGATGGCTAGATAGCATCACCGATGCAATGAATATGGACTTGAATATGGCTGAGATGGCTAGATGGCATCACCGATGCAATGAATATGGACTTGAATATGGCTGAGATGGCTAGATGGCATCACCGATGCAATGAATATGGACTTGAATATGGCTGAGATGGCTAGATGGCATCACCGATGCAATGAATATGGACTTGAATATGGCTGAGATGGCTAGATAGCATCACCGATGCAATGAATGGACTTGAATGTGGATGAGATGGCTAGATAGCATCACCGATGCAATGAATATGGACTTGAATATGGCTGAGATGGCTAGATGGCATCACCGATACAATGAATATGGACTTGAATATGGCTGAGATGGCAAGATAGCATCACCGATGCAATGAATATGGACTTGAATATGGATGAGATGGCTAGATAGCATCACCGATGCAATGAATATGGACTTGAATATGGCTGAGATGGCTAGATAGCATCACCGATGCAATGAATATGGACTTGAATGTGGATGAGATGGCTAGATAGCATCACCGATGCAATGAATATGGACTAGAATATGGATGGGATGGCAAGATAGCATCACTGATGCAATGAATATGGACTTGAATATGGCTGACATAGCTAGATAGCATCACCGATGCAATGAATATGGACTTGAATATGGATGAGATGGCTAGATAGCATCACCGATGCAATGAATATGGACTTGAATATGGCTGAGATGGCTAGATAGCATCACTGATGCAATGAATATGGACTTGAATAAGGCTGAGATGGCTAGATAGCATCACCGATGGAATGAATATGGACTTGAATTTGGCTGAGATGGCTAGATGGCATCAAGGATGCAATGAATATGGACTTGAATATGGCTGAGATGGCTAGATGGCATCACCGATGCAATGCATATGGACTTGAATATGGCTGAGATGGCTAGATGGCATCACCGATGCAATGAATATGGACTTGAATATGGCTGAGATGGCTAGATAGCATCACGGATGCAATGAATATGGACTTGAATATGGCTGAGATGGCTAGATAGCATCACCGATGGAATGAATATGGACTTGAATTTGGCTGAGATGGCTAGATGGCATCAAGGATGCAATGAACATGGACTTGAATATGGCTGAGATGGCTAGATGGCATCACCGATGCAATGAATATGGACTTGAATATGGCTGAGATGGCTAGATGGCATCACCGATGCAATGAATATGGACTTGAATACGGCTGAGATGGCTAGATAGCATCACCGATGCAATGAATATGGACTTGAATGTGGATGAGATGGCTAGATAGCATCACCGATGCAATGAATATGGACTTGAATATGGCTGAGATGGCTAGATAGCATCACAGATGCAATGAATATGGACTTGAATATGGCTGAGACGGCTAGATAGCATCACAGATGCAATGAATATGGACTTGAATATGGATGAGATGGCTAGATAGCATCACCGAAGCAATGAATATGGACTTGAATATGGCTGAGATGGCTAGATAGCATCACAGATGCAATGAATATGGACTTGAATATGGATGAGATGGCTAGATAGCATCACCGATGCAATGAATATGGACTAGAATATGGATGAGATGGCAAGATAGCATCACCGATGCAATGAATATGGACTTGAATATGGCTGAGATGGATAGATAGCATCACTGATGCAATGAATATGGACTTGAATATGGCTGAGATGGCTAGATGGCATCACCGATGCAATGAATATGGACTTGAATATGGCTTAGATGGCTAGATAGCATCACCGATGCAATGAATATGGACTTGAATGTGGATGAGATGGCTAGATAGCATCACCGATGCAATGAATATGGACTTGAATATGGCTGAGATGGCTAGATAGCATCACTGATGCAATGAATATGGACTTGAATATGGCTGAGACGGCTAGATAGCATCACCGATGCAATGAATATGGACTTGAATATGGCTGAGATGGCAAGATAGCATCAACGATGCAATGAATATGGACTTGAATATGGATGAGATGGCTAGATAGCATCACCGATGCAATGAATATGGACTAGAATATGGATGAGATGGCAAGATAGCATCACCGATGCAATGAATATAGACTTGAATGTGGATGAGATGGCTAGATAGCATCACTGATGCAATGAATATGGACTTGAATATGGCTGAGACGGCTAGATAGCATCACCGATGCAATGAATATGGACTTGAGTATGGATGAGATGGCAAGATAGCATCACCGATGCAATGAATATGGACTTGAATATGGATGAGTTGGCTAGATAGCATCACCGATGCAATGAATATGGACTTGAATATGGATGAGATGGCAAGATAGCATCACCGATGCAATGAATATGGACTTGAATATGGCTGAGATGGCTAGATGGCATCACCGATGCAATGAATATGGACTTGAATATGGATGAGATGGCTAGATGGCATCACCGATGCAATGAATATGGACTTGAATATGGCTGAGACGGCTAGATAGCATCACCGATGCAATGAATATGGACTAGAATATGGATGAGATGGCAAGATAGCATCACCGATGCAATGAATATGGACTTGAATATGGATGAGATGGCTAGATAGCATCACCGATGCAATGAATATGGACTTGAATATGGCTGAGATGGCTAGATAGCATCACCGATGCAATGAATATGGACTTGAATGTGGATGAGATGGCTAGATAGCATCACCGATGCAATGAATATGGACTAGAATATGGATGGGATGGCAAGATAGCATCACTGATGCAATGAATATGGACTTGAATATGGCTGACATAGCTAGATAGCATCACTGATGCAATGAATATGGACTTGAATATGGATGAGATGGCTAGATAGCATCACCGATGCAATGAATATGGACTTGAATATGGCTGAGATGGCTAGATAGCATCACTGATGCAATGAATATGGACTTGAATATGGCTGAGATGGCTAGATAGCATCACCGATGCAATGAATATGGACTAGAATATGGATGAGATGGCTAGATGGCATCACCGATGCAATGAATATGGACTTGAATATGGCTGAGATGGCTAGATAGCATCACCGATGCAATGAATATGGACTTGAATGTGGATGAGATGGCTAGATAGCATCACCGATGCAATGAATATGGACTTGAATATGGCAGAGATGGCTAGATAGCATCACCGATGCAATGAATATGGACTTGAATATGGCTGAGATGGCTAGATGGCATCACCGATGCAATGAATATGGACTTGAATATGGCTGAGATGGCTAGATAGCATCACCGATGCAATGAATATGGACTTGAATGTGGATGAGATGGCTAGATGGCATCACCGATGCAATGAATATGGACTTGAATATGGCTGAGATGGCTAGATAGCATCACCGATGCAATGAATATGGACTAGAATATGGATGAGATGGCAAGATAGCATCACCGATGCAATGAATATGGACTTGAATATGGCTGAGATAGCTAGATAGCATCACCGATGCAATGAATATGGACTTGAATATGGCTGAGATGGCTAGATAGCATCACCGATGCAATGAATATGGACTTGAATATGGCTGAGATGGCTAGATAGCATCACCAATGCAATGAATATGGACTTGAATATGGCTGAGATGGCTAGATGGCATCACCGATGCAATGAATATGGACTTGAATATGGCTGAGATGGCTAGATGGCATCACCGATGCAATGAATGGACTTGAATGTGGATGAGATGGCTAGATAGCATCACCGATGCAATGAATATGGACTTGAATATGGCTGAGATGGCTAGATGGCATCACCGATGCAATGAATATGGACTTGAATATGGCTGAGACGGGTAGATAGCATCACCGATGCAATGAATATGGACTTGAATATGGCTGAGATGGCAAGATAGCATCACCGATGCAATGAATATGGACTTGAATATGGCTGAGATGGCTAGATAGCATCACCGATGCAATGAATATGGACTTGAATATGGCTGAGATGGCTAGATAGCATCACCGATGCAATGAATATGGACTTGAATTTCGATGAGATGGCTAGATGGCATCACCGATGCAATGAATATGGACTTGAATATGGCTGAGATGGCTAGATAGCATCACTGATGCAATGAATATGCACTTGAATATGGCTGAGACGGCTAGATAGCATCACCGATGCAATGAATATGGACTTGAGTATGGCTGAGATGGCAAGATAGCATCACCGATGCAATGAATATGGACTTGAATATGGATGAGATGGCTAGATAGCATCACCGATGCAATGAATATGGACTTGAATATGGATGAGATGGCAAGATAGCATCACCGATGCAATGAATATGGACTTGAATATGGCTGAGATGGCTAGATGGCATCACCGATGCAATGAATATGGACTTGAATATGGATGAGATGGCTAGATGGCATCACCGATGCAATGAATATGGACTTGAATATGGCTGAGACGGCTAGATAGCATCACCGATGCAATGAATATGGACTAGAATATGGATGAGATGGCAAGATAGCATCACCGATGCAATGAATATGGACTTGAATATGGATGAGATGGCTAGATAGCATCACCGATGCAATGAATATGGACTTGAATATGGCTGAGATGGCTAGATAGCATCACCGATGCAATGAATATGGACTTGAATGTGGATGAGATGGCTAGATAGCATCACCGATGCAATGAATATGGACTAGAATATGGATGGGATGGCAAGATAGCATCACTGATGCAATGAATATGGACTTGAATATGGCTGACATAGCTAGATAGCATCACTGATGCAATGAATATGGACTTGAATATGGATGAGATGGCTAGATAGCATCACCGATGCAATGAATATGGACTTGAATATGGCTGAGATGGCTAGATAGCATCACTGATGCAATGAATATGGACTTGAATATGGCTGAGATGGCTAGATAGCATCACCGATGCAATGAATATGGACTAGAATATGGATGAGATGGCTAGATGGCATCACCGATGCAATGAATATGGACTTGAATATGGCTGAGATGGCTAGATAGCATCACCGATGCAATGAATATGGACTTGAATGTGGATGAGATGGCTAGATAGCATCACCGATGCAATGAATATGGACTTGAATATGGCAGAGATGGCTAGATAGCATCACCGATGCAATGAATATGGACTTGAATATGGCTGAGATGGCTAGATGGCATCACCGATGCAATGAATATGGACTTGAATATGGCTGAGATGGCTAGATAGCATCACCGATGCAATGAATATGGACTTGAATGTGGATGAGATGGCTAGATGGCATCACCGATGCAATGAATATGGACTTGAATATGGCTGAGATGGCTAGATAGCATCACCGATGCAATGAATATGGACTTGAATATGGATGAGATGGCTAGATAGCATCACCGATGCAATGAATATGGACTTGAATATGGCTGAGATGGCTAGATGGCATCACCGATGCAATGAATATGGACTTGAATTTGGCTGAGATGGCTAGATGGCATCAACGATGCAATGAACATGGACTTGAATATGGTTGAGATGGCTAGATGGCATCACCGATGCAATGAATATGGACTTGAATATGGCTGAGATGGCTAGATGGCATCACCGATGCAATGAATATGGACTTGAATATGGCTGAGATGGCTAGATAGCATCACCGATGCAATCAATATGGACTTGAATGTGGCTGAGATGGCTAGATAGCATCACCGATGCAATGAATATGGACTTGAATATGGATGAGATGGCTAGAGAGCATCACTGATGCAATGAATATGGACTTGAATATGGCTGAGACGGCTAGATAGCATCACCGATGCAATGAATATGGACTTGAATATGGCTGAGATGGCAAGATAGCATCACCGATGCAATGAATATGGACTTGAATATGGATGAGTTGGCTAGATAGCATCACCGATGCAATGAATATGGACTTGAATATGGCTGAGATGGCTAGATAGCATCACCGATGCAATGAATATGGACTTGAATATGGCTGAGATGGCTAGATGGCATCACCGATGCAATGAATATGGACTTGAATATGGCTGAGATGGCTAGATGGCATCACCGATGCAATGAATATGGACTTGAATATGGCTGAGATGGCTAGATGGCATCACCGATGCAATGAATATGGACTTGAATATGGCTGAGATGGCTAGATAGCATCACCGATGCAATGAATGGACTTGAATGTGGATGAGATGGCTAGATAGCATCACCGATGCAATGAATATGGACTTGAATATGGCTGAGATGGCTAGATGGCATCACCGATACAATGAATATGGACTTGAATATGGCTGAGATGGCAAGATAGCATCACCGATGCAATGAATATGGACTTGAATATGGATGAGATGGCTAGATAGCATCACCGATGCAATGAATATGGACTTGAATATGGCTGAGATGGCTAGATAGCATCACCGATGCAATGAATATGGACTTGAATGTGGATGAGATGGCTAGATAGCATCACCGATGCAATGAATATGGACTAGAATATGGATGGGATGGCAAGATAGCATCACTGATGCAATGAATATGGACTTGAATATGGCTGACATAGCTAGATAGCATCACCGATGCAATGAATATGGACTTGAATATGGATGAGATGGCTAGATAGCATCACCGATGCAATGAATATGGACTTGAATATGGCTGAGATGGCTAGATAGCATCACTGATGCAATGAATATGGACTTGAATAAGGCTGAGATGGCTAGATAGCATCACCGATGGAATGAATATGGACTTGAATTTGGCTGAGATGGCTAGATGGCATCAAGGATGCAATGAATATGGACTTGAATATGGCTGAGATGGCTAGATGGCATCACCGATGCAATGCATATGGACTTGAATATGGCTGAGATGGCTAGATGGCATCACCGATGCAATGAATATGGACTTGAATATGGCTGAGATGGCTAGATAGCATCACGGATGCAATGAATATGGACTTGAATATGGCTGAGATGGCTAGATAGCATCACCGATGGAATGAATATGGACTTGAATTTGGCTGAGATGGCTAGATGGCATCAAGGATGCAATGAACATGGACTTGAATATGGCTGAGATGGCTAGATGGCATCACCGATGCAATGAATATGGACTTGAATATGGCTGAGATGGCTAGATGGCATCACCGATGCAATGAATATGGACTTGAATACGGCTGAGATGGCTAGATAGCATCACCGATGCAATGAATATGGACTTGAATGTGGATGAGATGGCTAGATAGCATCACCGATGCAATGAATATGGACTTGAATATGGCTGAGATGGCTAGATAGCATCACAGATGCAATGAATATGGACTTGAATATGGCTGAGACGGCTAGATAGCATCACAGATGCAATGAATATGGACTTGAATATGGATGAGATGGCTAGATAGCATCACCGAAGCAATGAATATGGACTTGAATATGGCTGAGATGGCTAGATAGCATCACAGATGCAATGAATATGGACTTGAATATGGATGAGATGGCTAGATAGCATCACCGATGCAATGAATATGGACTAGAATATGGATGAGATGGCAAGATAGCATCACCGATGCAATGAATATGGACTTGAATATGGCTGAGATGGATAGATAGCATCACTGATGCAATGAATATGGACTTGAATATGGCTGAGATGGCTAGATGGCATCACCGATGCAATGAATATGGACTTGAATATGGCTTAGATGGCTAGATAGCATCACCGATGCAATGAATATGGACTTGAATGTGGATGAGATGGCTAGATAGCATCACCGATGCAATGAATATGGACTTGAATATGGCTGAGATGGCTAGATAGCATCACTGATGCAATGAATATGGACTTGAATATGGCTGAGACGGCTAGATAGCATCACCGATGCAATGAATATGGACTTGAATATGGCTGAGATGGCAAGATAGCATCAACGATGCAATGAATATGGACTTGAATATGGATGAGATGGCTAGATAGCATCACCGATGCAATGAATATGGACTAGAATATGGATGAGATGGCAAGATAGCATCACCGATGCAATGAATATAGACTTGAATGTGGATGAGATGGCTAGATAGCATCACTGATGCAATGAATATGGACTTGAATATGGCTGAGACGGCTAGATAGCATCACCGATGCAATGAATATGGACTTGAGTATGGATGAGATGGCAAGATAGCATCACCGATGCAATGAATATGGACTTGAATATGGATGAGATGGCTAGATAGCATCACCGATGCAATGAATATGGACTTGAATATGGATGAGATGGCAAGATAGCATCACCGATGCAATGAATATGGACTTGAATATGGCTGAGATGGCTAGATGGCATCACCGATGCAATGAATATGGACTTGAATATGGATGAGATGGCTAGATGGCATCACCGATGCAATGAATATGGACTTGAATATGGCTGAGACGGCTAGATAGCATCACCGATGCAATGAATATGGACTAGAATATGGATGAGATGGCAAGATAGCATCACCGATGCAATGAATATGGACTTGAATATGGATGAGATGGCTAGATAGCATCACCGATGCAATGAATATGGACTTGAATATGGCTGAGATGGCTAGATAGCATCACCGATGCAATGAATATGGACTTGAATGTGGATGAGATGGCTAGATAGCATCACCGATGCAATGAATATGGACTAGAATATGGATGGGATGGCAAGATAGCATCACTGATGCAATGAATATGGACTTGAATATGGCTGACATAGCTAGATAGCATCACTGATGCAATGAATATGGACTTGAATATGGATGAGATGGCTAGATAGCATCACCGATGCAATGAATATGGACTTGAATATGGCTGAGATGGCTAGATAGCATCACTGATGCAATGAATATGGACTTGAATATGGCTGAGATGGCTAGATAGCATCACCGATGCAATGAATATGGACTAGAATATGGATGAGATGGCTAGATGGCATCACCGATGCAATGAATATGGACTTGAATATGGCTGAGATGGCTAGATAGCATCACCGATGCAATGAATATGGACTTGAATGTGGATGAGATGGCTAGATAGCATCACCGATGCAATGAATATGGACTTGAATATGGCAGAGATGGCTAGATAGCATCACCGATGCAATGAATATGGACTTGAATATGGCTGAGATGGCTAGATGGCATCACCGATGCAATGAATATGGACTTGAATATGGCTGAGATGGCTAGATAGCATCACCGATGCAATGAATATGGACTTGAATGTGGATGAGATGGCTAGATGGCATCACCGATGCAATGAATATGGACTTGAATATGGCTGAGATGGCTAGATAGCATCACCGATGCAATGAATATGGACTTGAATATGGATGAGATGGCTAGATAGCATCACCGATGCAACGAATATGGACTTGAATATGGCTGAGATGGCTAGATGGCATCACCGATGCAATGAATATGGACTTGAATTTGGCTGAGATGGCTAGATGGCATCAACGATGCAATGAACATGGACTTGAATATGGCTGAGATGGCTAGATGGCATCACCGATGCAATGAATATGGACTTGAATATGGCTGAGATGGCTAGATGGCATCACCGATGCAATGAATATGGACTTGAATATGGCTGAGATGGCTAGATAGCATCACCGATGCAATCAATATGGACTTGAATGTGGATGAGATGGCTAGATAGCATCACCGATGCAATGAATATGGACTTGAATATGGCTGAGATGGCTAGAGAGCATCACTGATGCAATGAATATGGACTTGAATATGGCTGAGACGGCTAGATAGCATCACCGATGCAATGAATATGGACTTGAATATGGCTGAGATGGCAAGATAGCATCACCGATGCAATGAATATGGACTTGAATATGGATGAGTTGGCTAGATAGCATCACCGATGCAATGAATATGGACTTGAATATGGCTGAGATGGCTAGATAGCATCACCGATGCAATGAATATGGACTTGAATATGGCTGAGATGGCTAGATGGCATCACCGATGCAATGAATATGGACTTGAATATGGCTGAGATGGCTAGATGGCATCACCGATGCAATGAATATGGACTTGAATATGGCTGAGATGGCTAGATGGCATCACCGATGCAATGAATATGGACTTGAATATGGCTGAGATGGCTAGATAGCATCACCGATGCAATGAATGGACTTGAATGTGGATGAGATGGCTAGATAGCATCACCGATGCAATGAATATGGACTTGAATATGGCTGAGATGGCTAGATGGCATCACCGATACAATGAATATGGACTTGAATATGGCTGAGATGGCAAGATAGCATCACCGATGCAATGAATATGGACTTGAATATGGATGAGATGGCTAGATAGCATCACCGATGCAATGAATATGGACTTGAATATGGCTGAGATGGCTAGATAGCATCACCGATGCAATGAATATGGACTTGAATGTGGATGAGATGGCTAGATAGCATCACCGATGCAATGAATATGGACTAGAATATGGATGGGATGGCAAGATAGCATCACTGATGCAATGAATATGGACTTGAATATGGCTGACATAGCTAGATAGCATCACCGATGCAATGAATATGGACTTGAATATGGATGAGATGGCTAGATAGCATCACCGATGCAATGAATATGGACTTGAATATGGCTGAGATGGCTAGATAGCATCACTGATGCAATGAATATGGACTTGAATAAGGCTGAGATGGCTAGATAGCATCACCGATGGAATGAATATGGACTTGAATTTGGCTGAGATGGCTAGATGGCATCAAGGATGCAATGAATATGGACTTGAATATGGCTGAGATGGCTAGATGGCATCACCGATGCAATGCATATGGACTTGAATATGGCTGAGATGGCTAGATGGCATCACCGATGCAATGAATATGGACTTGAATATGGCTGAGATGGCTAGATAGCATCACGGATGCAATGAATATGGACTTGAATATGGCTGAGATGGCTAGATAGCATCACCGATGGAATGAATATGGACTTGAATTTGGCTGAGATGGCTAGATGGCATCAAGGATGCAATGAACATGGACTTGAATATGGCTGAGATGGCTAGATGGCATCACCGATGCAATGAATATGGACTTGAATATGGCTGAGATGGCTAGATGGCATCACCGATGCAATGAATATGGACTTGAATACGGCTGAGATGGCTAGATAGCATCACCGATGCAATGAATATGGACTTGAATGTGGATGAGATGGCTAGATAGCATCACCGATGCAATGAATATGGACTTGAATATGGCTGAGATGGCTAGATAGCATCACAGATGCAATGAATATGGACTTGAATATGGCTGAGACGGCTAGATAGCATCACAGATGCAATGAATATGGACTTGAATATGGATGAGATGGCTAGATAGCATCACCGAAGCAATGAATATGGACTTGAATATGGCTGAGATGGCTAGATAGCATCACAGATGCAATGAATATGGACTTGAATATGGATGAGATGGCTAGATAGCATCACCGATGCAATGAATATGGACTTGAATATGGATGAGATGGCAAGATAGCATCACCGATGCAATGAATATGGACTTGAATATGGCTGAGATGGATAGATAGCATCACTGATGCAATGAATATGGACTTGAATATGGCTGAGATGGCTAGATGGCATCACCGATGCAATGAATATGGACTTGAATATGGCTTAGATGGCTAGATAGCATCACCGATGCAATGAATATGGACTTGAATGTGGATGAGATGGCTAGATAGCATCACCGATGCAATGAATATGGACTTGAATATGGCTGAGATGGCTAGATAGCATCACTGATGCAATGAATATGGACTTGAATATGGCTGAGACGGCTAGATAGCATCACCGATGCAATGAATATGGACTTGAATATGGCTGAGATGGCAAGATAGCATCAACGATGCAATGAATATGGACTTGAATATGGATGAGATGGCTAGATAGCATCACCGATGCAATGAATATGGACTAGAATATGGATGAGATGGCAAGATAGCATCACCGATGCAATGAATATAGACTTGAATGTGGATGAGATGGCTAGATAGCATCACCGATGCAATGAATATGGACTAGAATATGGATGGGATGGCAAGATAGCATCACTGATGCAATGAATATGGACTTGAATATGGCTGACATAGCTAGATAGCATCACTGATGCAATGAATATGGACTTGAATATGGATGAGATGGCTAGATAGCATCACCGATGCAATGAATATGGACTTGAATATGGCTGAGATGGCTAGATAGCATCACTGATGCAATGAATATGGACTTGAATATGGCTGAGATGGCTAGATAGCATCACCGATGCAATGAATATGGACTAGAATATGGATGAGATGGCTAGATGGCATCACCGATGCAATGAATATGGACTTGAATATGGCTGAGATGGCTAGATAGCATCACCGATGCAATGAATATGGACTTGAATGTGGATGAGATGGCTAGATAGGATCACCGATGCAATGAATATGGACTTGAATATGGCAGAGATGGCTAGATAGCATCACCGATGCAATGAATATGGACTTGAATATGGCTGAGATGGCTAGATGGCATCACCGATGCAATGAATATGGACTTGAATATGGCTGAGATGGCTAGATAGCATCACCGATGCAATGAATACGGACTTTAATGTGGATGAGATGGCTAGATAGCATCACCGATGCAATGAATATGGACTTGAATATGGCTGAGATGGCTAGATAGCATCACCGATGCAATGAATATGGACTTGAATATGGATGAGATGGCTAGATAGCATCACCGATGCAATGAATATGGACTTGAATATGGCTGAGATGGCAAGATGGCATCACCGATGCAATGAATATGGACTTGAATTTGGCTGAGATGGCTAGATGGCATCAACGATGCAATGAACATGGACTTGAATATGGCTGAGATGGCTAGATGGCATCACCGATGCAATGAATATGGACTTGAATATGGCTGAGATGGCTAGATGGCATCACCGATGCAATGAATATGGACTTGAATATGGCTGAGATGGCTAGATAGCATCACCGATGCAATGAATATGGACTTGAATGTGGATGAGATGGCTAGATAGCATCACCGATGCAATGAATATGGACTTGAATATGGCTGAGATGGCTAGAGAGCATCACTGATGCAATGAATATGGACTTGAATATGGCTGAGACGGCTAGATAGCATCACCGATGCAATGAATATGGACTTGAATATGGCTGAGATGGCAAGATAGCATCACCGATGCAATGAACATGGACTTGAATATGGATGAGATGGCTAGATAGCATCACCGATGCAATGAATATGGACTAGAATATGGATGAGATGGCAAGATAGCATCACCGATGCAATGAATATGGACTTGAACATGGCTGAGATAGCTAGATAGCATCACAGATGCAATGAATATGGACTTGAATATGGATGAGATGGCTAGATAGCATCACCGATGCAATGAATATGGACTTGAATATGGCTGAGATGGCTAGATAGCATCACCGATGCAATGAATATGGACTTGAATATGGCTGAGATGGCTAGATGGCATCACCGATGCAATGAATATGGACTTGAATATGGCTGAGATGGCTAGATGGCATCACCGATGCAATGAATATGGACTTGAATATGGCTGAGATGGCTAGATGGCATCACCGATGCAATGAATATGGACTTGAATATGGCTGAGATGGCTAGATAGCATCACCGATGCAATGAATGGACTTGAATGTGGATGAGATGGCTAGATAGCATCACCGATGCAATGAATATGGACTTGAATATGGCTGAGATGGCTAGATGGCATCACCGATGCAATGAATATGGACTTGAATATGGCTGAGACGGGTAGATAGCATCACCGATGCAATGAATATGGACTTGAATATGGCTGAGATGGCAAGATAGCATCACCGATGCAATGAATATGGACTTGAATATGGATGAGATGGCTAGATAGCATCACCGATGCA
Source organism: Heloderma suspectum (assembly GCF_057233095.1). Lineage (NCBI taxonomy): Eukaryota > Metazoa > Chordata > Lepidosauria > Squamata > Helodermatidae > Heloderma > Heloderma suspectum. The sequence continues at coordinate 54,636,573 of NC_139475.1, forward strand.
ATGAATATGGACTTGAATATGGCTGAGATGGCTAGATAGCATCACCGATGCAATGAATATGGACTTGAATGTGGATGAGATGGCTAGATAGCATCACCGATGCAATGAATATGGACTAGAATATGGATGGGATGGTAAGATAGCATCACTGATGCAATGAATATGGACTTGAATATGGCTGACATAGCTAGATAGCATCACCGATACAATGAATATGGACTTGAATATGGATGAGATGGCTAGATAGCATCACCGATGCAATGAATATGGACTTGAATATGGCTGAGATGGCTAGATAGCATCACTGATGCAATGAATATGGACTTGAATATGGCTGAGATGGCTAGATAGCATCACCGATGGAATGAATATGGACTTGAATTTGGCTGAGATGGCTAGATGGCATCAAGGATGCAATGAACATGGACTTGAATATGGCTGAGATGGCTAGATGGCATCACCGATGCAATGAATATGGACTTGAATATGGCTGAGATGGCTAGATGGCATCACCGATGCAATGAATATGGACTTGAATATGGCTGAGATGGCTAGATAGCATCACTGATGCAATGAATATGGACTTGAATATGGCTGAGATGGCTAGATAGCATCACCGATGGAATCAATATGGACTTGAATTTGGCTGAGATGGCTAGATGGCATCAATGATGCAATGAACATGGACTTGAATATGGCTGAGATGGCTAGATGGCATCACCGATGCAATGAATATGGACTTGAATATGGCTGAGATGGCTAGATGGCATCACCGATGCAATGAATATGGACTTGAATATGGCTGAGATGGCTAGATAGCATCACCGATGCAATGAATATGGACTTGAATATGGATGAGATGGCTAGATAGCATCACCGATGCAATGAATATGGACTTGAATATGGCTGAGATGGCTAGATAGCATCACCGATGCAATGAATATGGACTAGAATATGGATGAGATGGCAAGATAGCATCACCGATGCAATGAATATGGACTTGAACATGGCTGAGATAGCTAGATAGCATCACAGATGCAATGAATATGGACTTGAATATGGATGAGATGGCTAGATAGCATCACCGATGCAATGAATATGGACTTGAATATGGCTGAGATGGCTAGATAGCATCACCGATGCAATGAATATGGACTTGAATATGGCTGAGATGGCTAGATGGCATCACCGATGCAATGAATATGGACTTGAATATGGCTGAGATGGCTAGATGGCATCACCGATGCAATGAATATGGACTTGAATATGGCTGAGATGGCTAGATGGCATCACCGATGCAATGAATATGGACTTGAATATGGCTGAGATGGCTAGATAGCATCACCGATGCAATGAATGGACTTGAATGTGGATGAGATGGCTAGATAGCATCACCGATGCAATGAATATGGACTTGAATATGGCTGAGATGGCTAGATGGCATCACCGATGCAATGAATATGGACTTGAATATGGCTGAGACGGGTAGATAGCATCACCGATGCAATGAATATGGACTTGAATATGGCTGAGATGGCAAGATAGCATCACCGATGCAATGAATATGGACTTGAATATGGATGAGATGGCTAGATAGCATCACCGATGCAATGAATATGGACTTGAATATGGCTGAGATGGCTAGATAGCATCACCGATGCAATGAATATGGACTTGAATGTGGATGAGATGGCTAGATAGCATCACCGATGCAATGAATATGGACTAGAATATGGATGGGATGGCAAGATAGCATCACTGATGCAATGAATATGGACTTGAATATGGCTGACATAGCTAGATAGCATCACCGATGCAATGAATATGGACTTGAATATGGATGAGATGGCTAGATAGCATCACCGATGCAATGAATATGGACTTGAATATGGCTGAGATGGCTAGATAGCATCACTGATGCAATGAATATGGACTTGAATATGGCTGAGATGGCTAGATAGCATCACCGATGGAATGAATATGGACTTGAATTTGGCTGAGATGGCTAGATGGCATCAAGGATGCAATGAACATGGACTTGAATATGGCTGAGATGGCTAGATGGCATCACCGATGCAATGAATATGGACTTGAATATGGCTGAGATGGCTAGATGGCATCACCGATGCAATGAATATGGACTTGAATATGGCTGAGATGGCTAGATAGCATCACTGATGCAATGAATATGGACTTGAATATGGCTGAGATGGCTAGATAGCATCACCGATGGAATGAATATGGACTTGAATTTGGCTGAGATGGCTAGATGGCATCAATGATGCAATGAACATGGACTTGAATATGGCTGAGATGGCTAGATGGCATCACCGATGCAATGAATATGGACTTGAATATGGCTGAGATGGCTAGATGGCATCACCGATGCAATGAATATGGACTTGAATATGGCTGAGATGGCTAGATAGCATCACCGATGCAATGAATATGGACTTGAATGTGGATGAGATGGCTAGATAGCATCACCGATGCAATGAATATGGACTTGAATATGGCTGAGATGGCTAGATAGCATCACAGATGCAATGAATATGGACTTGAATATGGCTGAGACGGCTAGATAGCATCACAGATGCAATGAATATGGACTTGAATATGGATGAGATGGCTAGATAGCATCACCGAAGCAATGAATATGGACTTGAATATGGCTGAGATGGCTAGATAGCATCACAGATGCAATGAATATGGACTTGAATATGGATGAGATGGCTAGATAGCATCACCGATGCAATGAATATGGACTAGAATATGGATGAGATGGCAAGATAGCATCACCGATGCAATGAATATGGACTTAAATATGGCTGAGATGGATAGATAGCATCACTGATGCAATGAATATGGACTTGAATATGGCTGAGATGGCTAGATGGCATCACCGATGCAATGAATATGGACTTGAATATGGCTGAGATGGCTAGATAGCATCACCGATGCAATGAATATGGATTTGAATGTGGATGAGATGGCTAGATAGCATCACCGATGCAATGAATATGGACTTGAATATGGCTGAGATGGCTAGAGAGCATCACTGATGCAATGAATATGGACTTGAATATGGCTGAGACGGCTAGATAGCATCACCGATGCAATGAATATGGACTTGAATATGGCTGAGATGGCAAGATAGCATCACCGATGCAATGAATATGGACTTGAATATGGATGAGATGGCTAGATAGCATCACCGATGCAATGAATATGGACTAGAATATGGATGAGATGGCAAGTTAGCATCACCGATGCAATGAATATAGACTTGAATATGGATGAGATGGCAAGATAGCATCACTGATGCAATGAATATGGACTTGAATATGGATGAGATGGCTAGATAGCATCACCGATGCAATGAATATGGACTTGAATATGGCTGAGATGGCTAGATAGCATCACCGATGCAATGAATATGGACTTGAATATGGCTGAGATGGCTAGATGGCATCACCGATGCAATGAATATGGACTTGAATATGGCTGAGATGGCTAGATGGCATCACCGATGCAATGAATATGGACTTGAATATGGCTGAGATGGCTAGATAGCATCACCGATGCAATGAATGGACTTGAATGTGGATGAGATGGCTAGATAGCATCACCGATGCAATGAATATGGACTTGAATATGGCTGAGATGGCTAGATGGCATCACCGATGCAATGAATATGGACTTGAATATGGCTGAGATGGCTAGATGGCATCACCGATGCAATGAATATGGACTTGAATTTGGCTGAGATGGCTAGATGGCATCACCGATGCAATGAACATGGACTTGAATATGGCTGAGATGGCTAGATGGCATCACCGATGCAATGAATATGGACTCGAATATGGCTGAGATGGCTAGATGGCATCACCGATGCAATGAATATGGACTTGAATATGGCGGAGACGGGTAGATAGCATCACCGATGCAATGAATGTGGACTTGAATATGGCGGAGATGGCAAGATAGCATCACCGATGCAATGAATATGGACTTGAATATGGATGAGATGGCTAGATAGCGTCACCGATGCATTGAATATGGACTTGAATATGGTTGTGATGGCTAGATAGCATCACCGATGCAATGAATATGGACTTGAATGTGGATGAGATGGCTAGATAGCATCACCGATGCAATGAATATGGACTAGAATATGGATGGGATGGCAAGATAGCATCACGGATGCAATGAATATGGACTTGAATATGGCTGACATAGCTAGATAGCATCACTGATGCAATGAATATGGACTTGAATATGGATGAGATGGCTAGATAGCATCACCGATGCAATGAATATGGACTTGAATATGGCTGAAATGGCTAGATAGCATCACTGATGCAATGAATATGGACTTGAATATGGCTGAGATGGCTAGATAGCATCACCGATGCAATGAATATGGACTTGAATATGGCTGAGATGGCTAGATAGCATCACCGATGCAATGAATATGGACTTGAATGTGGATGAGATGGCTAGATAGCATCACCGATGCAATGAATATGGACTTGAATATGGCTGAGATGGCTAGATAGCATCACTGATACAATGAATATGGACTTGAATATGGCTGAGACGGCTAGATAGCATCACCGATGCAATGAATATGGACTTGAGTATGGATGAGATGGCAAGATGGCATCACCGATGCAATGAATATGGACTTGAATGTGGATGAGATGGCTAGATAGCATCACCGATGCAATGAATATGGACTTGAATATGGCTGAGATGGCTAGAGAGCATCACTGATGCAATGAATATGGACTTGAATATGGCTGAGACGGCTAGATAGCATCACCGATGCAATGAATATGGACTTGAATATGGCTGAGATGGCAAGATAGCATCACCGATGCAATGAATATGGACTTGAATATGGATGAGATGGCTAGATAGCATCACCGATGCAATGAATATGGACTAGAATATGGATGAGATGGCAAGATAGCATCACCGATGCAATGAATATGGACTTGAATATGGCTGAGATAGCTAGATAGCATCACCGATGCAATGAATATGGACTTGAATATGGCTGAGATGGCTAGATAGCATCACCGATGCAATGAATATGGACTTGAATATGGCTGAGATGGCTAGATAGCATCACCGATGCAATGAATATGGACTTGAATATGGCTGAGATGGCTAGATGGCATCTCCGATGCAATGAATATGGACTTGAATATGGCTGATATGGCTAGATGGCATTACCGATGCAATGAATGGACTTGAATGTGGATGAGATGGCTAGATAGCATCACCGATGCAATGAATATGGACTTGAATATGGCTGAGATGGCTAGATGGCATCACCGATGCAATGAATATGGACTTGAATATGGCTGAGACGGGTAGATAGCATCACCGATGCAATGAATATGGACTTGAATATGGCTGAGATGGCAAGATAGCATCACCGATGCAATGAATATGGACTTGAATATGGCTGAGATGGCTAGATAGCATCACCGATGCAATGAATATGGACTCGAATATGGCTGAGATGGCTAGATAGCATCACCGATGCAATGAATATGGACTTGAATTTCGATGAGATGGCTAGATGGCATCACCGATGCAATGAATATGGACTTGAATATGGCTGAGATGGCTAGATAGCATCACCGATGCAATGAATATGGACTTGAATATGGCTGAGATGGCTAGATAGCATCACCGAAGCAATGAATATGGACTTGAATATGGCTGAGATGGCTAGATGGCATCTCCGATGCAATGAATATGGACTTGAATATGGCTGAGATGGCTAGATGGCATCACCGATGCAATGAATGGACTTGAATGTGGATGAGATGGCTAGATAGCATCACCGATGCAATGAATATGGACTTGAATATGGCTGAGATGGCTAGATGGCATCACCGATGCAATGAATATGGACTTGAATATGGCTGAGACGGGTAGATAGCATCACCGATGCAATGAATATGGACTTGAATATGGCTGAGATGGCAAGATAGCATCACCGATGCAATGAATATGGACTTGAATATGGCTGAGATGGCTAGATAGCATCACCGATGCAATGAATATGGACTTGAATATGGCTGAGATGGCTAGATAGCATCACCGATGCAATGAATATGGACTTGAATTTCGATGAGATGGCTAGATGGCATCACCGATGCAATGAATATGGACTTGAATATGGCTGAGATGGCTAGATAGCATCACTGATGCAATGAATATGGACTTGAATATGGCTGAGACGGCTAGATAGCATCACCGATGCAATGAATATGGACTTGAGTATGGATGAGATGGCAAGATAGCATCACCGATGCAATGAATATGGACTTGAATATGGATGAGATGGCTAGATAGCATCACCGATGCAATGAATATGGACTAGAATATGGATGAGATGGCTAGATGGCATCACCGATGCAATGAATATGGACTTGAATAAGGCTGAGATGGCTAGATGGCATCACCGATGCAATGAATATGGACTTGAATATGGCTGAGACGGCTAGATAGCATCACCGATGCAATGAATATGGACTTGAATATGGATGAGATGGCAAGACAGCATCACCGATGCAATGAATATGGACTTGAATATGGATGAGATGGCTAGATAGCTGAACCGATGCAATGAATATGGACTTGAATATGGCTGAGATGGCTAGATAGCATCACCGATGCAATGAATATGGACTTGAATGTGGATGAGATGGCTAGATAGCATCACCGATGCAATGAATATGGACTAGAATATGGATGGGATGGCAAGATAGCATCACTGATGCAATGAATATGGACTTGAATATGGCTGACATAGCTAGATAGCATCACTGATGCAATGAATATGGACTTGAATATGGATGAGATGGCTAGATAGCATCACCGATGCAATGAATATGGACTTGAATATGGCTGAGATGGCTAGATAGCATCACTGATGCAATGAATATGGACTTGAATATGGCTGAGATGGCTAGATAGCATCACCGATGCAATGAATATGGACTAGAATATGGATGAGATGGCTAGATGGCATCACCGATGCAATGAATATGGACTTGAATATGGCTGAGATGGCTAGATAGCATCACCGATGCAATGAATATGGACTTGAATGTGGATGAGATGGCTAGATAGCATCACCGATGCAATGAATATGGACTTGAATATGGCAGAGATGGCTAGATAGCATCACCGATGCAATGAATATGGACTTGAATATGGCTGAGATGGCTAGATGGCATCACCGATGCAATGAATATGGACTTGAATGTGGATGAGATGGCTAGATGGCATCACCGATGCAATGAATATGGACTTGAATGTGGATGAGATGGCTAGATGGCATCACCGATGCAATGAATATGGACTTGAATATGGCTGAGATGGCTAGATAGCATCACCGATGCAATGAATATGGACTTGAATATGGATGAGATGGCTAGATAGCATCACCGATGCAATGAATATGGACTTGAATATGGCTGAGATGGCTAGATGGCATCACCGATGCAATGAATATGGACTTGAATTTGGCTGAGATGGCTAGATGGCATCAACGATGCAATGAACATGGACTTGAATATGGCTGAGATGGCTAGATGGCATCACCGATGCAATGAATATGGACTTGAATATGGCTGAGATGGCTAGATGGCATCACCGATGCAATGAATATGGACTTGAATATGGCTGAGATGGCTAGATAGCATCACCGATGCAATCAATATGGACTTGAATGTGGATGAGATGGCTAGATAGCATCACCGATGCAATGAATATGGACTTGAATATGGCTGAGATGGCTAGAGAGCATCACTGATGCAATGAATATGGACTTGAATATGGCTGAGACGGCTAGATAGCATCACCGATGCAATGAATATGGACTTGAATATGGCTGAGATGGCAAGATAGCATCACCGATGCAATGAATATGGACTTGAATATGGATGAGATGGCTAGATAGCATCACCGATGCAATGAATATGGACTTGAATATGGCTGAGATGGCTAGATAGCATCACCGATGCAATGAATATGGACTTGAATATGGCTGAGATGGCTAGATGGCATCACCGATGCAATGAATATGGACTTGAATATGGCTGAGATGGCTAGATGGCATCACCGATGCAATGAATATGGACTTGAATATGGCTGAGATGGCTAGATGGCATCACCGATGCAATGAATATGGACTTGAATATGGCTGAGATGGCTAGATAGCATCACCGATGCAATGAATGGACTTGAATGTGGATGAGATGGCTAGATAGCATCACGGATGCAATGAATATGGACTTGAATATGGCTGAGATGGCTAGATGGCATCACCGATGCAATGAATATGGACTTGAATATGGCTGAGATGGCAAGATAGCATCACCGATGCAATGAATATGGACTTGAATATGGATGGGATGGCTAGATAGCATCACCGATGCAATGAATATGGACTTGAATATGGCTGAGATGGCTAGATAGCATCACCGATGCAATGAATATGGACTTGAATGTGGATGAGATGGCTAGATAGCATCACCGATGCAATGAATATGGACTAGAATATGGATGGGATGGCAAGATAGCATCACTGATGCAATGAATATGGACTTGAATATGGCTGACATAGCTAGATAGCATCACCGATGCAATGAATATGGACTTGAATATGGATGAGATGGCTAGATAGCATCACCGATGCAATGAATATGGACTTGAATATGGCTGAGATGGCTAGATAGCATCACTGATGCAATGAATATGGACTTGAATATGGCTGAGATGGCTAGATAGCATCACCGATGGAATGAATATGGACTTGAATTTGGCTGAGATGGCTAGATGGCATCAAGGATGCAATGAACATGGACTTGAATATGGCTGAGATGGCTAGATGGCATCACCGATGCAATGAATATGGACTTGAATATGGCTGAGATGGCTAGATGGCATCACCGATGCAATGAATATGGACTTGAATATGGCTGAGATGGCTAGATAGCATCACGGATGCAATGAATATGGACTTGAATATGGCTGAGATGGCTAGATAGCATCACCGATGGAATGAATATGGACTTGAATTTGGCTGAGATGGCTAGATGGCATCAACGATGCAATGAACATGGACTTGAATATGGCTGAGATGGCTAGATGGCATCACCGATGCAATGAATATGGACTTGAATATGGCTGAGATGGCTAGATGGCATCACCGATGCAATGAATATGGACTTGAATATGGCTGAGATGGCTAGATAGCATCACCGATGCAATGAATATGGACTTGAATGTGGATGAGATGGCTAGATAGCATCACCGATGCAATGAATATGGACTTGAATATGGCTGAGATGGCTAGATAGCATCACAGATGCAATGAATATGGACTTGAATATGGCTGAGACGGCTAGATAGCATCACAGATGCAATGAATATGGACTTGAATATGGATGAGATGGCTAGATAGCATCACCGAAGCAATGAATATGGACTTGAATATGGCTGAGATGGCTAGATAGCCTCACAGATGCAATGAATATGGACTTGAATATGGATGAGATGGCTAGATAGCATCACCGATGCAATGAATATGGACTAGAATATGGATGAGATGGCAAGATAGCATCACCGATGCAATGAATATGGACTTGAATATGGCTGAGATGGATAGATAGCATCACTGATGCAATGAATATGGACTTGAATATGGCTGAGATGGCTAGATGGCATCACCGATGCAATGAATATGGACTTGAATATGGCTGAGATGGCTAGATAGCATCACCGATGCAATGAATATGGACTTGAATGTGGATGAGATGGCTAGATAGCATCACCGATGCAATGAATATGGACTTGAATATGGCTGAGATGGCTAGATAGCATCACTGATGCAATGAATATTAACTTGAATATGGCTGAGACGGCTAGATAGCATCACCGATGCAATGAATATGGACTTGAATATGGCTGAGATGGCAAGATAGCATCAACGATGCAATGAATATGGACTTGAATATGGATGAGATGGCTAGATAGCATCACCGATGCAATGAATATGGACTAGAATATGGATGAGATGGCAAGATAGCATCACCGATGCAATGAATATGGACTTGAATATGGATGAGATGGCAAGATAGCATCACTGATGCAATGAATATGGACTTGAATATGGATGAGATGGCTAGATAGCATCACCGATGCAATGAATATGGACTTGAATATGGCTGAGATGGCTAGATGGCATCACCGATGCAATGAATATGGACTTGAATATGGCTGAGATGGCTAGATGGCATCACCGATGCAATGAATATGGACTTGAATATGGCTGAGATGGCTAGATGGCATCACCGATGCAATGAATATGGACTTGAATATGGCTGAGATGGCTAGATAGCATCACCGATGCAATGAATATGGACTTGAATATGGCTGAGATGGCTAGATAGCATCACTGATGCAATGAATATGGACTTGAATATGGCTGAGATGGCTAGATAGCATCACCGATGCAATGAATATGGACTAGAATATGGATGAGATGGCTAGATGGCATCACCGATGCAATGAATATGGACTTGAATATGGCTGAGATGGCTAGATAGCATCACCGATGCAATGAATATGGACTTGAATGTGGATGAGATGGCTAGATAGCATCACCGATGCAATGAATATGGACTTGAATATGGCAGAGATGGCTAGATAGCATCACCGATGCAATGAATATGGACTTGAATATGGCTGAGATGGCTAGATGGCATCACCGATGCAATGAATATGGACTTGAATGTGGATGAGATGGCTAGATGGCATCACCGATGCAATGAATATGGACTTGAATGTGGATGAGATGGCTAGATGGCATCACCGATGCAATGAATATGGACTTGAATATGGCTGAGATGGCTAGATAGCATCACCGATGCAATGAATATGGACTTGAATATGGATGAGATGGCTAGATAGCATCACCGATGCAATGAATATGGACTTGAATATGGCTGAGATGGCTAGATGGCATCACCGATGCAATGAATATGGACTTGAATTTGGCTGAGATGGCTAGATGGCATCAACGATGCAATGAACATGGACTTGAATATGGCTGAGATGGCTAGATGGCATCACCGATGCAATGAATATGGACTTGAATATGGCTGAGATGGCTAGATGGCATCACCGATGCAATGAATATGGACTTGAATATGGCTGAGATGGCTAGATAGCATCACCGATGCAATCAATATGGACTTGAATGTGGATGAGATGGCTAGATAGCATCACCGATGCAATGAATATGGACTTGAATATGGCTGAGATGGCTAGAGAGCATCACTGATGCAATGAATATGGACTTGAATATGGCTGAGACGGCTAGATAGCATCACCGATGCAATGAATATGGACTTGAATATGGCTGAGATGGCAAGATAGCATCACCGATGCAATGAATATGGACTTGAATATGGATGAGATGGCTAGATAGCATCACCGATGCAATGAATATGGACTTGAATATGGCTGAGATGGCTAGATAGCATCACCGATGCAATGAATATGGACTTGAATATGGCTGAGATGGCTAGATGGCATCACCGATGCAATGAATATGGACTTGAATATGGCTGAGATGGCTAGATGGCATCACCGATGCAATGAATATGGACTTGAATATGGCTGAGATGGCTAGATGGCATCACCGATGCAATGAATATGGACTTGAATATGGCTGAGATGGCTAGATAGCATCACCGATGCAATGAATGGACTTGAATGTGGATGAGATGGCTAGATAGCATCACGGATGCAATGAATATGGACTTGAATATGGCTGAGATGGCTAGATGGCATCACCGATGCAATGAATATGGACTTGAATATGGCTGAGATGGCAAGATAGCATCACCGATGCAATGAATATGGACTTGAATATGGATGGGATGGCTAGATAGCATCACCGATGCAATGAATATGGACTTGAATATGGCTGAGATGGCTAGATAGCATCACCGATGCAATGAATATGGACTTGAATGTGGATGAGATGGCTAGATAGCATCACCGATGCAATGAATATGGACTAGAATATGGATGGGATGGCAAGATAGCATCACTGATGCAATGAATATGGACTTGAATATGGCTGACATAGCTAGATAGCATCACCGATGCAATGAATATGGACTTGAATATGGATGAGATGGCTAGATAGCATCACCGATGCAATGAATATGGACTTGAATATGGCTGAGATGGCTAGATAGCATCACTGATGCAATGAATATGGACTTGAATATGGCTGAGATGGCTAGATAGCATCACCGATGGAATGAATATGGACTTGAATTTGGCTGAGATGGCTAGATGGCATCAAGGATGCAATGAACATGGACTTGAATATGGCTGAGATGGCTAGATGGCATCACCGATGCAATGAATATGGACTTGAATATGGCTGAGATGGCTAGATGGCATCACCGATGCAATGAATATGGACTTGAATATGGCTGAGATGGCTAGATAGCATCACGGATGCAATGAATATGGACTTGAATATGGCTGAGATGGCTAGATAGCATCACCGATGGAATGAATATGGACTTGAATTTGGCTGAGATGGCTAGATGGCATCAACGATGCAATGAACATGGACTTGAATATGGCTGAGATGGCTAGATGGCATCACCGATGCAATGAATATGGACTTGAATATGGCTGAGATGGCTAGATGGCATCACCGATGCAATGAATATGGACTTGAATATGGCTGAGATGGCTAGATAGCATCACCGATGCAATGAATATGGACTTGAATGTGGATGAGATGGCTAGATAGCATCACCGATGCAATGAATATGGACTTGAATATGGCTGAGATGGCTAGATAGCATCACAGATGCAATGAATATGGACTTGAATATGGCTGAGACGGCTAGATAGCATCACAGATGCAATGAATATGGACTTGAATATGGATGAGATGGCTAGATAGCATCACCGAAGCAATGAATATGGACTTGAATATGGCTGAGATGGCTAGATAGCCTCACAGATGCAATGAATATGGACTTGAATATGGATGAGATGGCTAGATAGCATCACCGATGCAATGAATATGGACTAGAATATGGATGAGATGGCAAGATAGCATCACCGATGCAATGAATATGGACTTGAATATGGCTGAGATGGATAGATAGCATCACTGATGCAATGAATATGGACTTGAATATGGCTGAGATGGCTAGATGGCATCACCGATGCAATGAATATGGACTTGAATATGGCTGAGATGGCTAGATAGCATCACCGATGCAATGAATATGGACTTGAATGTGGATGAGATGGCTAGATAGCATCACCGATGCAATGAATATGGACTTGAATATGGCTGAGATGGCTAGATAGCATCACTGATGCAATGAATATTAACTTGAATATGGCTGAGACGGCTAGATAGCATCACCGATGCAATGAATATGGACTTGAATATGGCTGAGATGGCAAGATAGCATCAACGATGCAATGAATATGGACTTGAATATGGATGAGATGGCTAGATAGCATCACCGATGCAATGAATATGGACTAGAATATGGATGAGATGGCAAGATAGCATCACCGATGCAATGAATATGGACTTGAATATGGATGAGATGGCAAGATAGCATCACTGATGCAATGAATATGGACTTGAATATGGATGAGATGGCTAGATAGCATCACCGATGCAATGAATATGGACTTGAATATGGCTGAGATGGCTAGATGGCATCACCGATGCAATGAATATGGACTTGAATATGGCTGAGATGGCTAGATGGCATCACCGATGCAATGAATATGGACTTGAATATGGCTGAGATGGCTAGATGGCATCACCGATGCAATGAATATGGACTTGAATATGGCTGAGATGGCAAGATAGCATCACCGATGCAATGAATATGGACTTGAATATGGCTGAGATGGCTAGATAGCATCACCGATGCAATGAATATGGACTTGAATATGGCTGAGATGGCTAGATAGCATCACCGATGCAATGAATATGGACTTGAATTTCGATGAGATGGCTAGATGGCATCACCGATGCAATGAATATGGACTTGAATATGGCTGAGATGGCTAGATAGCATCACCGATGCAATGAATATGGACTTGAATATGGCTGAGATGGCTAGATAGCATCACCGATGCAATGAATATGGACTTGAATATGGCTGAGATGGCTAGATGGCATCTCCGATGCAATGAATATGGACTTGAATATGGCTGAGATGGCTAGATGGCATCACCGATGCAATGAATGGACTTGAATGTGGATGAGATGGCTAGATAGCATCACCGATGCAATGAATATGGACTTGAATATGGCTGAGATGGCTAGATGGCATCACCGATGCAATGAATATGGACTTGAATATGGCTGAGACGGGTAGATAGCATCACCGATGCAATGAATATGGACTTGAATATGGCTGAGATGGCAAGATAGCATCACCGATGCAATGAATATGGACTTGAATATGGCTGAGATGGCTAGATAGCATCACCGATGCAATGAATATGGACTTGAATATGGCTGAGATGGCTAGATAGCATCACCGATGCAATGAATATGGACTTGAATTTCGATGAGATGGCTAGATGGCATCACCGATGCAATGAATATGGACTTGAATATGGCTGAGATGGCTAGATAGCATCACTGATGCAATGAATATGGACTTGAATATGGCTGAGACGGCTAGATAGCATCACCGATGCAATGAATATGGACTTGAGTATGGATGAGATGGCAAGATAGCATCACCGATGCAATGAATATGGACTTGAATATGGATGAGATGGCTAGATAGCATCACCGATGCAATGAATATGGACTAGAATATGGATGAGATGGCAAGATAGCATCACCGATGCAATGAATATGGACTTGAATATGGCTGAGATGGCTAGATGGCATCACCGATGCAATGAATATGGACTTGAATAAGGCTGAGATGGCTAGATGGCATCACCGATGCAATGAATATGGACTTGAATATGGCTGAGACGGCTAGATAGCATCACCGATGCAATGAATATGGACTTGAATATGGATGAGATGGCAAGATAGCATCACCGATGCAATGAATATGGACTTGAATATGGATGAGATGGCTAGATAGCTGAACCGATGCAATGAATATGGTCTTGAATATGGCTGAGATGGCTAGATAGCATCACCGATGCAATGAATATGGACTTGAATGTGGATGAGATGGCTAGATAGCATCACCGATGCAATGAATATGGACTAGAATATGGATGGGATGGCAAGATAGCATCACTGATGCAATGAATATGGACTTGAATATGGCTGACATAGCTAGATAGCATCACTGATGCAATGAATATGGACTTGAATATGGATGAGATGGCTAGATAGCATCACCGATGCAATGAATATGGACTTGAATATGGCTGAGATGGCTAGATGGCATCACCGATGTAATGAATATGGACTTGAATATGGCTGAGATGGCTAGATAGCATCACCGATGCAATGAATATGGACTTGAATGTGGATGAGATGGCTAGATAGCATCACCGATGCAATGAATATGGACTTGAATATGGCTGAGATGGCTAGATAGCATCACAGATGGAATGAATATGGCCTTGAATATGGCTGAGACGGCTAGATAGCATCACAGATGCAATGAATATGGACTTGAATATGGATGAGATGGCTAGATAGCATCACCGAAGCAATGAATATGGACTTGAATATGGCTGAGATGGCTAGATAGCATCACAGATGCAATGAATATGGACTTGAATATGGATGAGATGGCTAGATAGCATCACCGATGCAATGAATATGGACTAGAATATGGATGAGATGGCAAGATAGCATCACCGATGCAATGAATATGGACTTGAATATGGCTGAGATGGATAGATAGCATCACTGATGCAATGAATATGGACTTGAATATGGCTGAGATGGCTAGATGGCATCACCGATGCAATGAATATGGACTTGAATATGGCTGAGATGGCTAGATAGCATCACCGATGCAATGAATATGGACTTGAATGTGGATGAGATGGCTAGATAGCATCACCGATGCAATGAATATGGACTTGAATATGGCTGAGATGGCTAGATAGCATCACTGATGCAATGAATATGGACTTGAATATGGCTGAGACGGCTAGATAGCATCACCGATGCAATGAATATGGACTTGAATATGGCTGAGATGGCAAGATAGCATCAACGATGCAATGAATATGGACTTGAATATGGATGAGATGGCTAGATAGCATCACCGATGCAATGAACATGGACTAGAATATGGATGAGATGGCAAGATAGCATCACCGATGCAATGAATATGGACTTGAATATGGATGAGATGGCAAGATAGCATCACTGATGCAATGAATATGGACTTGAATATGGATGAGATGGCTAGATAGCATCACCGATGCAATGAATATGGACTTGAATATGGCTGAGATGGCTAGATGGCATCACCATTGCAATGAATATGGACTTGAATATGGCTGAGATGGCTAGATGGCATCACCGATGCAATGAATATGGACTTGAATATGGCTGAGATGGCTAGATGGCATCACCGATGCAATGAATATGGACTTGAATATGGCTGAGACGGGTAGATAGCATCACCGATGCAATGAATATGGACTTGAATATGGCTGAGATGGCAAGATAGCATCACCGATGCAATGAATATGGACTTGAATATGGCTGAGATGGCTAGATAGCATCACCGATGCAATGAATATGGACTTGAATTTCGATGAGATGGCTAGATGGCATCACCGATGCAATGAATATGGACTTGAATATGGCTGAGATGGCTAGATGGCATGACCGTTGCAATGAATATGGACTTGAATATGGCTGAGATGGCTAGATAGCATCACCGATGCAATGAATATGGCCTTGAATATGGCTGAGATGGCTAGATAGCATCACTGATGCAATGAATATGGACTTGAATATGGCTGAGACGGCTAGATAGCATCACCGATGCAATGAATATGGACTTGAATATGGCTGAGATGGTTAGATAGCATCACCGATGCCATGAATATGGACTTGAATATGGCTGAGACGGCTAGATAGCATCACTGATGCAATGAATATGGACTTGAATATGGATAAGACGGCTAGATAGCATCACTGATGCAATGAATATGGACTTGAATATGGGTGAGACGGCTAGATAGCATCACCGATGCAATGAATATGGACTTGAATATGGATGAGATGGCAAGATAGCATCACCGATGCAATGAATATGGACTTGAATATGGCTGAGATGGCAAGATAGCATCACCGATGCAATGAATATGGACTTGAATGTGGATGAGATGGCTAGATAGCATCACCGATGCTATGAATATGGACTTGAATATGGCTGAGATGGCTAGATAGCATCACCGATGCAATGAATATGGACTTGAATATGGATGAGATGGCAAGATAGCATCACCGATGCAATGAATATGGACTTGAATATGGATGAGATGGCTAGATGGCATCAACGATGCAATGAACATGGACTTCAATATGGCTGAGATGGCTAGATGGCATCACCGATGCAATGAATATGGACTTGAATATGGCTGAGATGGCTAGATGGCATCACCGATGCAATGAATATGGACTTGAATATGGCTGAGATGGCTAGATAGCATCACCGATGCAATGAATATGGACTTGAATGTGGATGAGATTGCTAGATAGCATCACCGATGCAATGCATATGGCCTTGAATATGGCTGAGATGGCCAGATAGCATCAGTGATGCAATGAATATGGACTTGAATATGGCTGAGATGGCAAGATAGCATCACCGATGCAATGAATATGGACTTGAATATGGATGAGATGGCTAGATGGCATCAACGATGCAATGAACATGGACTTGAATATGGCTGAGATGGCTAGATGGCATCACCGATGCAATGAATATGGACTTGAATATGGCTGAGATGGCTAGATGGCATCACCGATGCAATGAATATGGACTTGAATATGGCTGAGATGGCTAGATAGCATCACCGATGCAATGAATATGGAATGTGGATGAGATGGCTAGATAGCATCACCGATGCAATAAATATGGACTTGAATATGGCTGAGATGGCTAGATAGCATCACCGATGCAATGAATATGGACTTGAATATGGCTGAGACGGCTAGATAGCATCACCGATGCAATGAATATGGACTTGAATATGGCTGAGATTGCTAGATAGCATCACCGATGCAATGAATATGGCCTTGAATATGGATGAGATGGCTAGATAGCATCACTGATGCAATGAATATGGACTTGAATATGGCTGAGACGGCTAGATAGGATCACCGATGCAATGAATATGGACTTGAATATGGATGAGAGGGCAAGATAGCATCCCCGATGCAATGAATATGGACTTGAATATGGCTGAGATGGCTAGATAGCATCACCGATGCAATGAATCTGGACTTGAATATGGATGAGATGGCTAGATGGCATCACCGATGCAATGAATATGGACTTGAATATGGCTGAGATGGCTAGATGGCATCACCGATGCAATGAATATGGACTTGAATATGGCTGAGATGGCAAGATAGCATCACCGATGCAATGAATATGGACTTGAATATGGCTGAGATGGCTAGATAGCATCACCGATGCAATGAATATGGCCTTGAATATGGCTGAGATGGCTAGGTAGCATCACTGATGCAATGAATATGGACTTGAATATGGATGAGACGGCTAGATAGCATCACCGATGCAATGAATATGGACTTTAATATGGATGGGATGGCAAGATAGCATCACCGATGCAATGAGTATGTACTAGAATATGGATGAGATGGCAAGATAGCATCACCGATGCAATGAATATGGACTTGAATATGGCTGAGAAGGCTAGATAGCATCACTGATGCAATGAATATGGACTTGAATATGGCTGAGACGGCTAGATAGCATCACCGATGCAATGAATATGGACTTGAATATGGCTGAGATGGCAAGATAGCATCACCGATGCAATGAATATGGACTTGAATGCGGATGAGATGGCTAGATAGTATCACCGATGCTATGAATATGGACTTGAATATGGCTGAGATGGCTAGATAGCATCACCGATGCAATGAATATGGAATGTGGATGAGATGGCTAGATAGCATCACCGATGCAATAAATATGGACTTGAATATGGCTGAGATGGCTAGATAGCATCACCGATGCAATGAATATGGAATGTGGATGAGATGGCTAGATAGCATCACCGATGCAATAAATATGGACTTGAATATGGCTGAGATGGCTAGATAGCATCACCGATGCAATGAATATGGACTTGAATATGGATGAGATGGCTAGATAGCATCACCGATGCAATGAATATGGACTTGAATATGGCTGAGATGGTTAGATAGCATCACCGATGCCATGAATATGGACTTGAATATGGCTGAGACGGCTAGATAGCATCACTGATGCAATGAATATGGACTTGAATATGGATAAGACGGCTAGATAGCATCACTGATGCAATGAATATGGACTTGAATATGGGTGAGACGGCTAGATAGCATCACCGATGCAATGAATATGGACTTGAATATGGATGAGATGGCAAGATAGCATCACCGATGCAATGAATATGGACTTGAATATGGCTGAGATGGCAAGATAGCATCACCGATGCAATGAATATGGACTTGAATGTGGATGAGATGGCTAGATAGCATCACCGATGCTATGAATATGGACTTGAATATGGCTGAGATGGCTAGATAGCATCACCGATGCAATGAATATGGACTTGAATATGGATGAGATGGCAAGATAGCATCACCGATGCAATGAATATGGACTTGAATATGGATGAGATGGCTAGATGGCATCAACGATGCAATGAACATGGACTTCAATATGGCTGAGATGGCTAGATGGCATCACCGATGCAATAAATATGGACTTGAATATGGCTGAGATGGCTAGATGGCATCACCGATGCAATGAATATGGACTTGAATATGGCTGAGATGGCTAGATAGCATCACCGATGCAATGAATATGGAATGTGGATGAGATTGCTAGATAGCATCACCGATGCAATGCATATGGCCTTGAATATGGCTGAGATGGCCAGATAGCATCAGTGATGCAATGAATATGGACTTGAATATGGCTGATATGGCAAGATAGCATCACCGATGCAATGAATATGGACTTGAATATGGATGAGATGGCTAGATGGCATCAACGATGCAATGAACATGGACTTGAATATGGCTGAGATGGCTAGATGGCATCACCGATGCAATGAATATGGACTTGAATATGGCTGAGATGGCTAGATAGCATCACCGATGCAATGAATATGGAATGTGGATGAGATGGCTAGATAGCATCACCGATGCAATAAATATGGACTTGAATATGGCTGAGATGGCTAGATAGCATCACTGATGCAATGAATATGGACTTGAATATGGCTGAGACGGCTAGATAGCATCACCGATGCAATGAATATGGACTTGAATGTGGATGAGATGGCTAGATAGCATCACCGATGCAATGAATATGGACTTGAATATGGCTGAGATTGCTAGATAGCATCACCGATGCAATGAATATGGCCTTGAATATGGCTGAGATGGCTAGATAGCATCACTGATGCAATGAATATGGACTTGAATATGGCTGAGACGGCTAGATAGCATCACCGATGCAATGAATATGGACTTGAATATGGATGAGAGGGCAAGATAGCATCCCCGATGCAATGAATATGGACTTGAATGTGGATGAGATGGCTAGATAGCATCACCGATGCAATGAATCTGGACTTGAATATGGATGAGATGGCTAGATGGCATCACCGATGCAATGAATATGGACTTGAATATGGCTGAGATGGCTAGATGGCATCACCGATGCAATGAATATGGACTTGAATATGGCTGAGATGGCAAGATAGCATCACCGATGCAATGAATATGGACTTGAATATGGCTGAGATGGCTAGATAGCATCACCGATGCAATGAATATGGCCTTGAATATGGCTGAGATGGCTAGGTAGCATCACTGATGCAATGAATATGGACTTGAATATGGATGAGACGGCTAGATAGCATCACCGATGCAATGAATATGGACTTTAATATGGATGGGATGGCAAGATAGCATCACCGATGCAATGAGTATGTACTAGAATATGGATGAGATGGCAAGATAGCATCACCGATGCAATGAATATGGACTTGAATATGGCTGAGAAGGCTAGATAGCATCACTGATGCAATGAATATGGACTTGAATATGGCTGAGACGGCTAGATAGCATCACCGATGCAATGAATATGGACTTGAATATGGCTGAGATGGCAAGATAGCATCACCGATGCAATGAATATGGACTTGAATGTGGATGAGATGGCTAGATAGTATCACCGATGCTATGAATATGGACTTGAATATGGCTGAGATGGCTAGATAGCATCACCGATGCAATGAATATGGACTTGAATATGGATGAGATGGCAAGATAGCATCACCGATGCAATGAATATGGACTTGAATATGGATGAGATGGCAAGATAGCATCACCGATGCAATGAATATGGACTTGAATATGGATGAGATGGATAGATGGCATCAACGATGCAATGAACATGGACTTCAATATGGCTGAGATGGCTAGATGGCATCACCGATGCAATGAATATGGACTTGAATATGGCTGAGATGGCTAGATGGCATCACCGATGCAATGAATATGGACTTGAATATGGCTGAGATGGCTAGATAGCATCACCGATGCAATGAATATGGAATGTGGATGAGATTGCTAGATAGCATCACCGATGCAATGCATATGGCCTTGAATATGGCTGAGATGGCCAGATAGCATCAGTGATGCAATGAATATGGACTTAAATATGGCTGAGATGGCAAGATAGCATCACCGATGCAATGAATATGGACTTGAATATGGATGAGATGGCTAGATGGCATCAACGATGCAATGAACATGGACTTGAATATGGCTGAGATGGCTAGATGGCATCACCGATGCAATGAATATGGACTTGAATATGGCTGAGATGGCTAGATGGCATCACCGATGCAATGAATATGGACTTGAATATGGCTGAGATGGCTAGATAGCATCACCGATGCAATGAATATGGAATGTGGATGAGATGGCTAGATAGCATCACCGATGCAATAAATATGGACTTGAATATGGCTGAGATGGCTAGATAGCATCACTGATGCAATGAATATGGACTTGAATATGGCTGAGACGGCTAGATAGCATCACCGATGCAATGAATATGGACTTGAATGTGGATGAGATGGCTAGATAGCATCACCGATGCAATGAATATGGACTTGAATATGGCTGAGATTGCTAGATAGCATCACCGATGCAATGAATATGGCCTTGAATATGGCTGAGATGGCTAGATAGCATCACTGATGCAATGAATATGGACTTGAATATGGCTGAGACGGCTAGATAGCATCACCGATGCAATGAATATGGACTTGAATATGGATGAGAGGGCAAGATAGCATCACCGATGCAATGAATATGGACTTGAATATGGCTGAGATGGCTAGATAGCATCACCGATGCAATGAATCTGGACTTGAATATGGATGAGATGGCTAGATGGCATCACCGATGCAATGAATATGGACTTGAATATGGCTGAGATGGCTAGATGGCATCACCGATGCAATGAATATGGACTTGAATATGGCTGAGATGGCAAGATAGCATCACCGATGCAATGAATATGGACTTGAATATGGCTGAGATGGCTAGATAGCATCACCGATGCAATGAATATGGCCTTGAATATGGCTGAGATGGCTAGGTAGCATCACTGATGCAATGAATATGGACTTGAATATGGATGAGACGGCTAGATAGCATCACCGATGCAATGAATATGGACTTTAATATGGATGGGATGGCAAGATAGCATCACCGATGCAATGAGTATGTACTAGAATATGGATGAGATGCCAAGATAGCATCACCGATGCAATGAATATGGACTTGAATATGGCTGAGATGGCTAGATAGCATCACTGATGCAATGAATATGGACTTGAATATGGCTGAGACGGCTAGATAGCATCACCGATGCAATGAATATGGACTTGAATATGGATGAGATGGCAAGATAGCATCACCGATGCAATGAATATGGACTTGAATATGGATGAGATGGCTAGATAGCATCACCGATGCAATGAATATGGACTTGAATATGGCTGAGATGGCAAGATAGCATCACCGATGCAATGAATATGGACTTGAATATGGATGAGATGGCTAGATAGCATCACCGATGCAATGAATATGGACTAGAATATGGATGGGATGGCAAGATAGCATCACTGATGCAATGAATATGGACTTGAATATGGCTGAGATAGCTAGATAGCATCATTGATGCAATGAATATGGACTTGAATATGGCTGAGATGGCTAGATAGCATCACCGATGCAATGAATATGGACTTGAATATGGCTGAGATGGCTAGATGGCATCACCGATGCAATGAATATGGACTTGAATATGGCTGAGATGGCTAGATGGCATCACCGTTGCAATGAATATGGACTTGAATATGGCTGAGATGGCTAGATAGCATCACCGATGCAATGAATATGGCCTTGAATATGGCTGAGATGGCTAGATAGCATCACTGATGCAATGAATATGGACTTGAATATGGCTGAGACGGCTAGATAGCATCACCGATGCAATGAATATGGACTTGAATATGGCTGAGACGGTTAGATAGCATCACTGATGCAATGAATATGGACTTGAATATGGGTGAGACGGCTAGATAGCATCACCGATGCAATGAAGATGGACTTGAATATGGCTGAGATGGCAAGATAGCATCACCGATGCAATGAATATGGACTTGAATATGGCTGAGATGGCTAGATAGCATCACCGATGCAATGAATATGGACTTGAATATGGATGAGATGGCAAGATAGCATCACCGATGCAATGAATATGGACTTGAATATGGATGAGATGGCTAGATGGCATCAACGATGCAATGAACATGGACTTCAATATGGCTGAGATGGCTAGATGGCATCACCGATGCAATGAATATGGACTTGAATATGGCTGAGATGGCTAGATGGCATCACCGATGCAATGAATATGGACTTGAATATGGCTGAGATGGCTAGATAGCATCACCGATGCAATGAATATGGAATGTGGATGAGATTGCTAGATAGCATCACCGATGCAATGCATATGGCCTTGAATATGGCTGAGATGGCCAGATAGCATCAGTGATGCAATGAATATGGACTTGAATATGGCTGAGATGGCAAGATAGAATCACCGATGCAATGAATATGGACTTGAATATGGATGAGATGGCTAGATGGCATCAACGATGCAATGAACATGGACTTGAATATGGCTGAGATGGCTAGATGGCATCACCGATGCAATGAATATGGACTTGAATATGGCTGAGATGGCTAGATGGCATCACCGATGCAATGAATATGGACTTGAATATGGCTGAGATGGCTAGATAGCATCACCGATGCAATGAATATGGAATGTGGATGAGATGGCTAGATAGCATCACCGATGCAATAAATATGGACTTGAATATGGCTGAGATGGCTAGATAGCATCACTGATGCAATGAATATGGACTTGAATATGGCTGAGACGGCTAGATAGCATCACCGATGCAATTAATATGGACTTGAATGTGG
The DNA here is from genome assembly GCF_057233095.1 of Heloderma suspectum. Lineage (NCBI taxonomy): Eukaryota > Metazoa > Chordata > Lepidosauria > Squamata > Helodermatidae > Heloderma > Heloderma suspectum. The sequence goes on from NC_139475.1 coordinate 54,661,444, forward strand.
ATGAGATGGCTAGATAGCATCACCGATGCAATGAATATGGACTTGAATATGGCTGAGATGGCTAGATAGCATCACCGATGCAATGAATATGGCCTTGAATATGGCTGAGATGGCTAGATAGCATCACTGATGCAATGAATATGGACTTGAATATGGCTGAGACGGCTAGATAGCATCACCGATGCAATGAATATGGACTTGAATATGGATGAGAGGGCAAGATAGCATCCCCGATGCAATGAATATGGACTTGAATATGGCTGAGATGGCTAGATAGCATCACCGATGCAATGAATCTGGACTTGAATATGGATGAGATGGCTAGATGGCATCACCGATGCAATGAATATGGACTTGAATATGGCTGAGATGGCTAGATGGCATCACCGATGCAATGAATATGGACTTGAATATGGCTGAGATGGCAAGATAGCATCACCGATGCAATGAATATGGACTTGAATATGGCTGAGATGGCTAGATAGCATCACCGATGCAATGAATATGGCCTTGAATATGGCTGAGATGGCTAGGTAGCATCACTGATGCAATGAATATGGACTTGAATATGGCTGAGATGGCAAGATAGCATCACCGATGCAATGAATATGGACTTGAATATGGATGAGATGGCTAGATGGCATCAACGATGCAATGAACATGGACTTGAATATGGCTGAGATGGCTAGATGGCATCACCGATGCAATGAATATGGACTTGAATATGGCTGAGATGGCTAGATAGCATCACTGATGCAATGAATATGGACTTGAATATGGCTGAGACGGCTAGATAGCATCACCGATGCAATGAATATGGACTTGAATGTGGATGAGATGGCTAGATAGCATCACCGATGCAATGAATATGGACTTGAATATGGCTGAGATTGCTAGATAGCATCACCGATGCAATGAATATGGCCTTGAATATGGCTGAGATGGCTAGATAGCATCACTGATGCAATGAATATGGACTTGAATATGGCTGAGACGGCTAGATAGCATCACCGATGCAATGAATATGGACTTGAATATGGATGAGATGGCAAGATAGCATCACCGATGCAATGAATATGGACTTTAATATGGCTGAGACGGCTAGATAGCATCACGGATGCAATGAATCTGGACTTGAATATGGATGAGATGGCTAGATGGCATCACCGATGCAATGAATATGGACTTCAATATGGCTGAGATGGCAAGATAGCATCACCGATGCAATGAATATGGACTTGAATATGGCTGAGATGGCTAGATAGCATCACCGATGCAATGAATATGGCCTTGAATATGGCTGAGACGGCTAGATAGCATCACCGATGCAATGAATATGGACTTGAATATGGATGAGATGGCAAGATAGCATCACCGATGCAATGAATATGGACTTGAATATCGATGAGATGGCTAGATAGCATCACCGATGCAATGAATATGGACTTGAATATGGCTGAGATGGCAAGATGGCATCACCGATGCAATGAATATGGACTTGAATGTGGATGAGATGGCTAGATAGCATCACCGATGCAATGAATATGGACTTGAATATGGCTGAGACGGCTAGATAGCATCACCGATGCAATGAATATGGACTTGAATATGGATGAGATGGCAAGATAGCATCACCGATGCAATGAATATGGACTTGAATATGGATGAGATGGCTAGATAGCATCACCGATGCAATGAGTATGGACTAGAATATGGATGAGATGGCAAGATAGCATCACCGATGCAATGAATATGGACTTGAATATGGCTGAGATGGCTAGATAGCATCACTGATGCAATGAATATGGACTTGAATATGGCTGAGACGGCTAGATAGCATCACCGATGCAATGAATATGGACTTGAATATGGATGAGATGGCAAGATAGCATCACCGATGCAATGAATATGGACTTGAATATGGATGAGATGGCTAGATAGCATCACCGATGCAATGAATATGGACTTGAATATGGCTGAGATGGCAAGATAGCATCACCGATGCAATGAATATGGACTTGAATATGGATGAGATGGCTAGATAGCATCACCGATGCAATGAATATGGACTAGAATATGGATGGGATGGCAAGATAGCATCACTGATGCAATGAATATGGACTTGAATATGGCTGAGATAGCTAGATAGCATCATTGATGCAATGAATATGGACTTGAATATGGCTGAGACGGCTAGATAGCATCACCGATGCAATGAATATGGACTTGAATATGGCTGAGATGGCTAGATGGCATCACCGATGCAATGAATATGGACTTGAATATGGCTGAGATGGCTAGATGGCATCACCGTTGCAATGAATATGGACTTGAATATGGCTGAGATGGCTAGATAGCATCACCGATGCAATGAATATGGCCTTGAATATGGCTGAGATGGCTAGATAGCATCACTGATGCAATGAATATGGACTTGAATATGGCTGAGAGGGCTAGATAGCATCACCGATGCAATGAATATGGACTTGAATATGGCTGAGATCGTTAGATAGCATCACCGATGCCATGAATATGGACTTGAATATGGCTGAGACGGCTAGATAGCATCACTGATGCAATGAATATGGACTTGAATATGGATAAGACGGCTAGATAGCATCACTGATGCAATGAATATGGACTTGAATATGGGTGAGACGGCTAGATAGCATCACCGATGCAATGAATATGGACTTGAATATGGATGAGATGGCAAGATAGCATCACCGATGCAATGAATATGGACTTGAATATGGCTGAGATGGCAAGATAGCATCACCGATGCAATGAATATGGACTTGAATGTGGATGAGATGGCTAGATAGCATCACCGATGCTATGAATATGGACTTGAATATGGCTGAGATGGCTAGATAGCATCACCGATGCAATGAATATGGACTTGAATATGGATGAGATGGCAAGATAGCATCACCGATGCAATGAATATGGACTTGAATATGGATGAGATGGCTAGATGGCATCAACGATGCAATGAACATGGACTTCAATATGGCTGAGATGGCTAGATGGCATCACCGATGAAATGAATATGGACTTGAATATGGCTGAGATGGCTAGATGGCATCACCGATGCAATGAATATGGACTTGAATATGGCTGAGATGGCTAGATAGCATCACCGATGCAATGAATATGGAATGTGGATGAGATTGCTAGATAGCATCACCGATGCAATGCATATGGCCTTGAATATGGCTGAGATGGCCAGATAGCATCAGTGATGCAATGAATATGGACTTGAATATGGCTGAGATGGCAAGATAGCATCACCGATGCAATGAATATGGACTTGAATATGGATGAGATGGCTAGATGGCATCAACGATGCAATGAACATGGACTTGAATATGGCTGAGATGGCTAGATGGCATCACCGATGCAATGAATATGGACTTGAATATGGCTGAGATGGCTAGATGGCATCACCGATGCAATGAATATGGACTTGAATATGGCTGAGATGGCTAGATAGCATCACCGATGCAATGAATATGGAATGTGGATGAGATGGCTAGATAGCATCACCGATGCAATAAATATGGACTTGAATATGGATGAGATGGCTAGATGGCATCACCGATGCAATGAATATGGACTTCAATATGGCTGAGATGGCAAGATAGCATCACCGATGCAATGAATATGGACTTGAATATGGCTGAGATGGCTAGATAGCATCACCGATGCAATGAATATGGCCTTGAATATGGCTGAGACGGCTAGATAGCATCACCGATGCAATGAATATGGACTTGAATATGGATGAGATGGCAAGATAGCATCACCGATGCAATGAATATGGACTTGAATATCGATGAGATGGCTAGATAGCATCACCGATGCAATGAATATGGACTTGAATATGGCTGAGATGGCAAGATGGCATCACCGATGCAATGAATATGGACTTGAATGTGGATGAGATGGCTAGATAGCATCACCGATGCAATGAATATGGACTTGAATATGGCTGAGACCGCTAGATAGCATCACCGATGCAATGAATATGGACTTGAATATGGATGAGATGGCAAGATAGCATCACCGATGCAATGAATATGGACTTGAATATGGATGAGATGGCTAGATAGCATCACCGATGCAATGAGTATGGACTAGAATATGGATGAGATGGCAAGATAGCATCACCGATGCAATGAATATGGACTTGAATATGGCAGAGATGGCTAGATAGCATCACTGATGCAATGAATATGGACTTGAATATGGCTGAGACGGCTAGATAGCATCACCGATGCAATGAATATGGACTTGAATATGGATGAGATGGCAAGATAGCATCACCGATGCAATGAATATGGACTTCAATATGGATGAGATGGCTAGATAGCATCACCGATGCAATGAATATGGACTTGAATATGGCTGAGATGGCAAGATAGCATCACCGATGCAATGAATATGGACTTGAATATGGATGAGATGGCTAGATAGCATCACCGATGCAATGAATATGGACTAGAATATGGATGGGATGGCAAGATAGCATCACTGATGCAATGAATATGGACTTGAATATGGCTGAGATAGCTAGATAGCATCATTGATGCAATGAATATGGACTTGAATATGGCTGAGACGGCTAGATAGCATCACCGATGCAATGAATATGGACTTGAATATGGCTGAGATGGCTAGATGGCATCACCGATGCAATGAATATGGACTTGAATATGGCTGAGATGGCTAGATGGCATCACCGTTGCAATGAATATGGACTTGAATATGGCTGAGATGGCTAGATAGCATCACCGATGCAATGAATATGGCCTTGAATATGGCTGAGATGGCTAGATAGCATCACTGATGCAATGAATATGGACTTGAATATGGCTGAGACGGCTAGATAGCATCACCGATGCAATGAATATGGACTTGAATATGGCTGAGATGGTTAGATAGCATCACCTATGCCATGAATATGGACTTGAATATGGCTGAGACGGCTAGATAGCATCACTGATGCAATGAATATGGACTTGAATATGGATAAGACGGCTAGATAGCATCACTGATGCAATGAATATGGACTTGAATATGGGTGAGACGGCTAGATAGCATCACCGATGCAATGAATATGGACTTGAATATGGATGAGATGGCAAGATAGCATCACCGATGCAATGAATATGGACTTGAATATGGCTGAGATGGCAAGATAGCATCACCGATGCAATGAATATGGACTTGAATGTGGATGAGATGGCTAGATAGCATCACCGATGCTATGAATATGGACTTGAATATGGCTGAGATGGCTAGATAGCATCACCGATGCAATGAATATGGACTTGAATATGGATGAGATGGCAAGATAGCATCACCGATGCAATGAATATGGACTTGAATATGGATGAGATGGCTAGATGGCATCAACGATGCAATGAACATGGACTTCAATATGGCTGAGATGGCTAGATGGCATCACCGATGAAATGAATATGGACTTGAATATGGCTGAGATGGCTAGATGGCATCACCGATGCAATGAATATGGACTTGAATATGGCTGAGATGGCTAGATAGCATCACCGATGCAATGAATATGGAATGTGGATGAAATTGCTAGATAGCATCACCGATGCAATGCATATGGCCTTGAATATGGCTGAGATGGCCAGATAGCATCAGTGATGCAATGAATATGGACTTGAATATGGCTGAGATGGCAAGATAGCATCACCGATGCAATGAATATGGACTTGAATATGGATGAGATGGCTAGATGGCATCAACGATGCAATGAACATGGACTTGAATATGGCTGAGATGGCTAGATGGCATCACCGATGCAATGAATATGGACTTGAATATGGCTGAGATGGCTTGATGGCATCACCGATGCAATGAATATGGACTTGAATATGGCTGAGATGGCTAGATAGCATCACCGATGCAATGAATATGGAATGTGGATGAGATGGCTAGATAGCATCACCGATGCAATAAATATGGACTTGAATATGGCTGAAATGGCTAGATAGCATCACTGATGCAATGAATATGGACTTGAATATGGCTGAGACGGCTAGATAGCATCACCGATGCAATGAATATGGACTTGAATGTGGATGAGATGGCTAGATAGCATCACCGATGCAATGAATATGGACTTGAATATGGCTGAGATTGCTAGATAGCATCACCGATGCAATGAATATGGCCTTGAATATGGCTGAGATGGCTAGATAGCATCACTGATGCAATGAATATGGACTTGAATATGGCTGAGACGGCTAGATAGCATCACCGATGCAATGAATATGGACTTGAATATGGATGAGAGGGCAAGATAGCATCACCGATGCAATAAATATGGACTTGAATATGGCTGAGATGGCTAGATAGCATCACCGATGCAATGAATCTGGACTTGAATATGGATGAGATGGCTAGATGGCATCACCGATGCAATGAATATGGACTTGAATATGGCTGAGATGGCCAGATGGCATCACCGATGCAATGAATATGGACTTGAATATGGCTGAGATGGCAAGATAGCATCACCGATGCAATGAATATGGACTTGAATATCGATGAGATGGCTAGATAGCATCACCGATGCAATGAATATGGACTTGAATATGGCTGAGATGGCAAGATGGCATCACCGATGCAATGAATATGGACTTGAATGTGGATGAGATGGCTAGATAGCATCACCGATGCAATGAATATGGACTTGAATATGGCTGAGACGGCTAGATAGCATCACCGATGCAATGAATATGGACTTGAATATGGATGAGATGGCAAGATAGCATCACCGATGCAATGAATATGGACTTGAATATGGATGAGATGGCTAGATAGCATCACCGATGCAATGAGTATGGACTAGAATATGGATGAGATGGCAAGATAGCATCACCGATGCAATGAATATGGACTTGAATATGGATGAGATGGCAAGATAGCATCACCGATGCAATGAATATGGACTTGAATATGGATGAGATGGCTAGATAGCATCACCGATGCAATGAATATGGAATTGAATATGGCTGAGACGGCTAGATAGCATCACCAATGCAATGAATATGGACTTGAATATGGATGAGATGGCTAGATAGCATCACCGATGCAATGAATATGGACTAGAATATGGATGGGATGGCAAGATAGCATCACTGATGCAATGAATATGGACTTGAATATGGCTGAGATAGCTAGATAGCATCATTGATGCAATGAATATGGACTTGAATATGGCTGAGACGGCTAGATAGCATCACCGATGCAATGAATATGGACTTGAATATGGCTGAGATGGCTAGATGGCATCTCCGATGCAATGAATATGGACTTGAATATGGCTGAGATGGCTAGATGGCATGACCGTTGCAATGAATATGGACTTGAATATGGCTGAGATGGCTAGATAGCATCACCGATGCAATGAATATGGCCTTGAATATGGCTGAGATGGCTAGATAGCATCACTGATGCAATGAATATGGACTTGAATATGGCTGAGACGGCTAGATAGCATCACCGATGCAATGAATATGGACTTGAATATGGCTGAGATGGTTAGATAGCATCACCGATGCCATGAATATGGACTTGAATATGGCTGAGACGGCTAGATAGCATCACTGATGCAATGAATATGGACTTGAATATGGATAAGACGGCTAGATAGCATCACTGATGCAATGAATATGGACTTGAATATGGGTGAGACGGCTAGATAGCATCACCGATGCAATGAATATGGACTTGAATATGGATGAGATGGCAAGATAGCATCACCGATGCAATGAATATGGACTTGAATATGGCTGAGATGGCAAGATAGCATCACCGATGCAATGAATATGGACTTGAATGTGGATGAGATGGCTAGATAGCATCACCGATGCTATGAATATGGACTTGAATATGGCTGAGATGGCTAGATAGCATCACCGATGCAATGAATATGGACTTGAATATGGATGAGATGGCAAGATGGCATCAACGATGCAATGAACATGGACTTCAATATGGCTGAGATGGCTAGATGGCATCACCGATGCAATGAATATGGACTTGAATATGGCTGAGATGGCTAGATGGCATCACCGATGCAATGAATATGGACTTGAATATGGCTGAGATGGCTAGATAGCATCACCGATGCAATGAATATGGACTTGAATGTGGATGAGATTGCTAGATAGCATCACCGATGCAATGCATATGGCCTTGAATATGGCTGAGATGGCCAGATAGCATCAGTGATGCAATGAATATGGACTTGAATATGGCTGAGATGGCAAGATAGCATCACCGATGCAATGAATATGGACTTGAATATGGATGAGATGGCTAGATGGCATCAACGATGCAATGAACATGGACTTGAATATGGCTGAGATGGCTAGATGGCATCACCGATGCAATGAATATGGACTTGAATATGGCTGAGATGGCTAGATGGCATCACCGATGCAATGAATATGGACTTGAATATGGCTGAGATGGCTAGATAGCATCACCGATGCAATGAATATGGAATGTGGATGAGATGGCTAGATAGCATCACCGATGCAATAAATATGGACTTGAATATGGCTGAGATGGCTAGATAGCATCACCGATGCAATGAATATGGACTTGAATATGGCTGAGACGGCTAGATAGCATCACCGATGCAATGAATATGGACTTGAATATGGCTGAGATTGCTAGATAGCATCACCGATGCAATGAATATGGCCTTGAATATGGATGAGATGGCTAGATAGCATCACTGATGCAATGAATATGGACTTGAATATGGCTGAGACGGCTAGATAGGATCACCGATGCAATGAATATGGACTTGAATATGGATGAGAGGGCAAGATAGCATCCCCGATGCAATGAATATGGACTTGAATATGGCTGAGATGGCTAGATAGCATCACCGATGCAATGAATCTGGACTTGAATATGGATGAGATGGCTAGATGGCATCACCGATGCAATGAATATGGACTTGAATATGGCTGAGATGGCTAGATGGCATCACCGATGCAATGAATATGGACTTGAATATGGCTGAGATGGCAAGATAGCATCACCGATGCAATGAATATGGACTTGAATATGGCTGAGATGGCTAGATAGCATCACCGATGCAATGAATATGGCCTTGAATATGGCTGAGATGGCTAGGTAGCATCACTGATGCAATGAATATGGACTTGAATATGGATGAGACGGCTAGATAGCATCACCGATGCAATGAATATGGACTTTAATATGGATGGGATGGCAAGATAGCATCACCGATGCAATGAGTATGTACTAGAATATGGATGAGATGGCAAGATAGCATCACCGATGCAATGAATATGGACTTGAATATGGCTGAGAAGGCTAGATAGCATCACTGATGCAATGAATATGGACTTGAATATGGCTGAGACGGCTAGATAGCATCACCGATGCAATGAATATGGACTTGAATATGGCTGAGATGGCAAGATAGCATCACCGATGCAATGAATATGGACTTGAATGCGGATGAGATGGCTAGATAGTATCACCGATGCTATGAATATGGACTTGAATATGGCTGAGATGGCTAGATAGCATCACCGATGCAATGAATATGGAATGTGGATGAGATGGCTAGATAGCATCACCGATGCAATAAATATGGACTTGAATATGGCTGAGATGGCTAGATAGCATCACTGATGCAATGAATATGGACTTGAATATGGCTGAGACGGCTAGATAGCATCACCGATGCAATGAATATGGACTTGAATATGGATGAGATGGCAAGATAGCATCACCGATGCAATGAATATGGACTTGAATATGGATGAGATGGCTAGATGGCATCAACGATGCAATGAACATGGACTTCAATATGGCTGAGATGGCTAGATGGCATCACCGATGAAATGAATATGGACTTGAATATGGCTGAGATGGCTAGATGGCATCACCGATGCAATGAATATGGACTTGAATATGGCTGAGATGGCTAGATAGCATCACCGATGCAATGAATATGGAATGTGGATGAAATTGCTAGATAGCATCACCGATGCAATGCATATGGCCTTGAATATGGCTGAGATGGCCAGATAGCATCAGTGATGCAATGAATATGGACTTGAATATGGCTGAGATGGCAAGATAGCATCACCGATGCAATGAATATGGACTTGAATATGGATGAGATGGCTAGATGGCATCAACGATGCAATGAACATGGACTTGAATATGGCTGAGATGGCTAGATGGCATCACCGATGCAATGAATATGGACTTGAATATGGCTGAGATGGCTTGATGGCATCACCGATGCAATGAATATGGACTTGAATATGGCTGAGATGGCTAGATAGCATCACCGATGCAATGAATATGGAATGTGGATGAGATGGCTAGATAGCATCACCGATGCAATAAATATGGACTTGAATATGGCTGAAATGGCTAGATAGCATCACTGATGCAATGAATATGGACTTGAATATGGCTGAGACGGCTAGATAGCATCACCGATGCAATGAATATGGACTTGAATGTGGATGAGATGGCTAGATAGCATCACCGATGCAATGAATATGGACTTGAATATGGCTGAGATTGCTAGATAGCATCACCGATGCAATGAATATGGCCTTGAATATGGCTGAGATGGCTAGATAGCATCACTGATGCAATGAATATGGACTTGAATATGGCTGAGACGGCTAGATAGCATCACCGATGCAATGAATATGGACTTGAATATGGATGAGAGGGCAAGATAGCATCACCGATGCAATAAATATGGACTTGAATATGGCTGAGATGGCTAGATAGCATCACCGATGCAATGAATCTGGACTTGAATATGGATGAGATGGCTAGATGGCATCACCGATGCAATGAATATGGACTTGAATATGGCTGAGATGGCCAGATGGCATCACCGATGCAATGAATATGGACTTGAATATGGCTGAGATGGCAAGATAGCATCACCGATGCAATGAATATGGACTTGAATATCGATGAGATGGCTAGATAGCATCACCGATGCAATGAATATGGACTTGAATATGGCTGAGATGGCAAGATGGCATCACCGATGCAATGAATATGGACTTGAATGTGGATGAGATGGCTAGATAGCATCACCGATGCAATGAATATGGACTTGAATATGGCTGAGACGGCTAGATAGCATCACCGATGCAATGAATATGGACTTGAATATGGATGAGATGGCAAGATAGCATCACCGATGCAATGAATATGGACTTGAATATGGATGAGATGGCTAGATAGCATCACCGATGCAATGAGTATGGACTAGAATATGGATGAGATGGCAAGATAGCATCACCGATGCAATGAATATGGACTTGAATATGGATGAGATGGCAAGATAGCATCACCGATGCAATGAATATGGACTTGAATATGGATGAGATGGCTAGATAGCATCACCGATGCAATGAATATGGAATTGAATATGGCTGAGACGGCTAGATAGCATCACCAATGCAATGAATATGGACTTGAATATGGATGAGATGGCTAGATAGCATCACCGATGCAATGAATATGGACTAGAATATGGATGGGATGGCAAGATAGCATCACTGATGCAATGAATATGGACTTGAATATGGCTGAGATAGCTAGATAGCATCATTGATGCAATGAATATGGACTTGAATATGGCTGAGACGGCTAGATAGCATCACCGATGCAATGAATATGGACTTGAATATGGCTGAGATGGCTAGATGGCATCTCCGATGCAATGAATATGGACTTGAATATGGCTGAGATGGCTAGATGGCATGACCGTTGCAATGAATATGGACTTGAATATGGCTGAGATGGCTAGATAGCATCACCGATGCAATGAATATGGCCTTGAATATGGCTGAGATGGCTAGATAGCATCACTGATGCAATGAATATGGACTTGAATATGGCTGAGACGGCTAGATAGCATCACCGATGCAATGAATATGGACTTGAATATGGCTGAGATGGTTAGATAGCATCACCGATGCCATGAATATGGACTTGAATATGGCTGAGACGGCTAGATAGCATCACTGATGCAATGAATATGGACTTGAATATGGATAAGACGGCTAGATAGCATCACTGATGCAATGAATATGGACTTGAATATGGGTGAGACGGCTAGATAGCATCACCGATGCAATGAATATGGACTTGAATATGGATGAGATGGCAAGATAGCATCACCGATGCAATGAATATGGACTTGAATATGGCTGAGATGGCAAGATAGCATCACCGATGCAATGAATATGGACTTGAATGTGGATGAGATGGCTAGATAGCATCACCGATGCTATGAATATGGACTTGAATATGGCTGAGATGGCTAGATAGCATCACCGATGCAATGAATATGGACTTGAATATGGATGAGATGGCAAGATAGCATCACCGATGCAATGAATATGGACTTGAATATGGATGAGATGGCTAGATGGCATCAACGATGCAATGAACATGGACTTCAATATGGCTGAGATGGCTAGATGGCATCACCGATGCAATGAATATGGACTTGAATATGGCTGAGATGGCTAGATGGCATCACCGATGCAATGAATATGGACTTGAATATGGCTGAGATGGCTAGATAGCATCACCGATGCAATGAATATGGACTTGAATGTGGATGAGATTGCTAGATAGCATCACCGATGCAATGCATATGGCCTTGAATATGGCTGAGATGGCCAGATAGCATCAGTGATGCAATGAATATGGACTTGAATATGGCTGAGATGGCAAGATAGCATCACCGATGCAATGAATATGGACTTGAATATGGATGAGATGGCTAGATGGCATCAACGATGCAATGAACATGGACTTGAATATGGCTGAGATGGCTAGATGGCATCACCGATGCAATGAATATGGACTTGAATATGGCTGAGATGGCTAGATGGCATCACCGATGCAATGAATATGGACTTGAATATGGCTGAGATGGCTAGATAGCATCACCGATGCAATGAATATGGAATGTGGATGAGATGGCTAGATAGCATCACCGATGCAATAAATATGGACTTGAATATGGCTGAGATGGCTAGATAGCATCACCGATGCAATGAATATGGACTTGAATATGGCTGAGACGGCTAGATAGCATCACCGATGCAATGAATATGGACTTGAATATGGCTGAGATTGCTAGATAGCATCACCGATGCAATGAATATGGCCTTGAATATGGATGAGATGGCTAGATAGCATCACTGATGCAATGAATATGGACTTGAATATGGCTGAGACGGCTAGATAGGATCACCGATGCAATGAATATGGACTTGAATATGGATGAGAGGGCAAGATAGCATCCCCGATGCAATGAATATGGACTTGAATATGGCTGAGATGGCTAGATAGCATCACCGATGCAATGAATCTGGACTTGAATATGGATGAGATGGCTAGATGGCATCACCGATGCAATGAATATGGACTTGAATATGGCTGAGATGGCTAGATGGCATCACCGATGCAATGAATATGGACTTGAATATGGCTGAGATGGCAAGATAGCATCACCGATGCAATGAATATGGACTTGAATATGGCTGAGATGGCTAGATAGCATCACCGATGCAATGAATATGGCCTTGAATATGGCTGAGATGGCTAGGTAGCATCACTGATGCAATGAATATGGACTTGAATATGGATGAGACGGCTAGATAGCATCACCGATGCAATGAATATGGACTTTAATATGGATGGGATGGCAAGATAGCATCACCGATGCAATGAGTATGTACTAGAATATGGATGAGATGGCAAGATAGCATCACCGATGCAATGAATATGGACTTGAATATGGCTGAGAAGGCTAGATAGCATCACTGATGCAATGAATATGGACTTGAATATGGCTGAGACGGCTAGATAGCATCACCGATGCAATGAATATGGACTTGAATATGGCTGAGATGGCAAGATAGCATCACCGATGCAATGAATATGGACTTGAATGCGGATGAGATGGCTAGATAGTATCACCGATGCTATGAATATGGACTTGAATATGGCTGAGATGGCTAGATAGCATCACCGATGCAATGAATATGGAATGTGGATGAGATGGCTAGATAGCATCACCGATGCAATAAATATGGACTTGAATATGGCTGAGATGGCTAGATAGCATCACTGATGCAATGAATATGGACTTGAATATGGCTGAGACGGCTAGATAGCATCACCGATGCAATGAATATGGACTTGAATGTGGATGAGATGGCTAGATAGCATCACCGATGCAATGAATATGGACTTGAATATGGCTGAGATTGCTAGATAGCATCACCGATGCAATGAATATGGCCTTGAATATGGCTGAGATGGCTAGATAGCATCACTGATGCAATGAATATGGACTTGAATATGGCTGAGACGGCTAGATAGCATCACCGATGCAATGAATATGGACTTGAATATGGATGAGAGGGCAAGATAGCATCACCGATGCAATAAATATGGACTTGAATATGGCTGAGATGGCTAGATAGCATCAACGATGCAATGAATCTGGACTTGAATATGGATGAGATGGCTAGATGGCATCACCGATGCAATGAATATGGACTTGAATATGGCTGAGATGGCCACATGGCATCACCGATGCAATGAATATGGACTTGAATATGGCTGAGATGGCAAGATAGCATCACCGATGCAATGAATATGGACTTGAATATCGATGAGATGGCTAGATAGCATCACCGATGCAATGAATATGTACTTGAATATGGCTGAGATGGCAAGATGGCATCACCGATACAATGAATATGGACTTGAATGTGGATGAGATGGCTAGATAGCATCACCGATGCAATGAATATGGACTTGAATATGGCTGAGACGGCTAGATAGCATCACCGATGCAATGAATATGGACTTGAATATGGATGAGAGGGCAAGATAGCATCACCGATGCAATGAATATGGACTTGAATATGGATGAGATGGCTAGATAGCATCACCGATGCAATGAATATGGACTTGAATATGGATGAGATGGCAAGATAGCATCACCGATGCAATGAGTATGGACTAGAATATGGCTGAGATGGCTAGATAGCATCACTGATGCAATGAATATGGACTTGAATATGGCTGAGACGGCTAGATAGCATCACTGATGCAATGAATATGGACTTGAATATGGATGAGATGGCAAGATAGCATCACCGATGCAATGAATATGGACTTGAATATGGCTGAGATGGCTAGATAGCATCACCGATGCAATGAATATGGACTTGAATATCGCTGAGATGGCTAGATAGCATCACCGATGCAATGAATATGGACTTGAATATGGCTGAGACGGCTAGATAGCATCACCGATGCAATGAATATGGACTAGAATATGGATGAGATGGCTAGATAGCATCACCGATGCAATGAATATGGACTAGAATATGGCTGAGATAGCTAGATAGCATCATTGATGCAATGAATATGGACTTGAATATGGCTGAAACGTCTAGATAGCATCACCGATGCAATGAATATGGACTTGAATATGGCTGAGATGGCTAGATGGCATCACCGATGCAATGAATATGGACTTGAATATGGCTGAGATGGCTAGATGGCATGACCGTTGCAATGAATATGGACTTGAATATGGCTGAGATGGCTAGATGGCATGACCGTTGCAATGAATATGGACTTGAATATGGCTGAGATGGCTAGATAGCATCACCGATGCAATGAATATGGCCTTGAATATGGCTGAGATGGCTAGATAGCATCACTGATGCAATGAATATGGACTTGAATATGGCTGAGACGGCTAGATAGCATCACCGATGCAATGAATATGGACTTGAATATGGCTGAGATGGTTAGATAGCATCACCGATGCCATGAATATGGACTTGAATATGGCTGAGACGGCTAGATAGCATCACTGATGCAATGAATATGGACTTGAATATGGGTGAGACGGCTAGATAGCATCACCGATGCAATGAATATGGACTTGAATATGGGTGAGACGGCTAGATAGCATCACCGATGCAATGAATATGGACTTGAATATGGATGAGATGGCAAGATAGCATCACCGATGCAATGAATATGGACTTGAATATGGCTGAGATGGCAAGATAGCATCACCGATGCAATGAATATGGACTTGAATGTGGATGAGATGGCTAGATAGCATCACCGATGCTATGAATATGGACTTGAATATGGCTGAGATGGCTAGATAGCATCACCGATGCAATGAATATGGAATTGAATATGGATGAGATGGCAAGATAGCATCACCGATGCAATGAATATGGACTTGAATATGGATGAGATGGCTAGATGGCATCAACGATGCAATGAACATGGACTTGAATATGGCTGAGATGGCTAGATGGCATCACCGATGCAATGAATATGGACTTGAATATGGCTGAGATGGCTAGATGGCATCACCGATGCAATGAATATGGACTTGAATATGGCTGAGATGGCTAGATAGCATCACCGATGCAATGAATATGGAATGTGGATGAGATTGCTAGATAGCATCACCGATGCAATGCATATGGCCTTGAATATGGCTGAGATGGCCAGATAGCATCAGTGATGCAATGAATATGGACTTGAATATGGATGAGATGGCAAGATAGCATCACCGATGCAATGAATATGGACTTGAATATGGATGAGATGGCTAGATGGCATCAACGATGCAATGAATATGGACTTGAATATGGCTGAGATAGCTAGATGGCATCACCGATGCAATGAATATGGACTTGAATATGGCTGAGATGGCTAGATAGCATCACCGATGCAATGAATATGGAATGTGGATGAGATGGCTAGATAGCATCACCGATGCAATAAATATGGACTTGAATATGGCTGAGATGGCTAGATAGCATCACTGATGCAATGAATATGGACTTGAATATGGCTGAGACGGCTAGATAGCATCACCGATGCAATGAATATGGACTTGAATGTGGATGAGATGGCTAGATAGCATCACCGATGCAATGAATATGGACTTGAATATGGCTGAGATTGCTAGATAGCATCACCGATGCAATGAATATGGCCTTGAATATGGCTGAGATGGCTAGATAGCATCACTGATGCAATGAATATGGACTTGAATATGGCTGAGACGGCTAGATAGCATCACCGATGCAATGAATATGGACTTGAATATGGATGAGAGGGCAAGATAGCATCCCCGATGCAATGAATATGGACTTGAATATGGCTTAGATGGCTAGATAGCATCACCGATGCAATGAATCTGGACTTGAACATGGATGAGATGGCAAGATGGCATCACCGATGCAATGAATATGGACTTGAATATGGCTGAGATGGCTAGATGGCATCACCGATGCAATGAATATGGACTTGAATATGGCTGAGATGGCAAGATAGCATCACCGATGCAATGAATATGGACTTGAATATGGCTGAGATGGCTAGATAGCATCACCGATGCAATGAATATGGCCTTGAATATGGCTGAGATGGCTAGGTAGCATCACTGATGCAATGAATATGGACTTGAATATGGATGAGACGGCTAGATAGCATCACCGATGCAATGAATATGGACTTTAATATGGATGGGATGGCAAGATAGCATCACCGATGCAATGAGTATGTACTAGAATATGGATGAGATGGCAAGATAGCATCACCGATGCAATGAATATGGACTTGAATATGGCTGAGAAGGCTAGATAGCATCACTGATGCAATGAATATGGACTTGAATATGGCTGAGACGGCTAGATAGCATCACCGATGCAATGAATATGGACTTGAATATGGCTGAGATGGCAAGATAGCATCACCGATGCAATGAATATGGACTTGAATGTGGATGAGATGGCTAGATAGTATCACCGATGCTATGAATATGGACTTGAATATGGCTGAGATGGCTAGATAGCATCACCGATGCAATGAATATGGACTTGAATATGGATGAGATGGCAAGATAGCATCACCGATGCAATGAATATGGACTTGAATATGGATGAGATGGCAAGATAGCATCACCGATGCAATGAATATGGACTTGAATATGGATGAGATGGATAGATGGCATCAACGATGCAATGAACATGGACTTCAATATGGCTGAGATGGCTAGATGGCATCACCGATGCAATGAATATGGACTTGAATATGGCTGAGATGGCTAGATGGCATCACCGATGCAATGAATATGGACTTGAATATGGCTGAGATGGCTAGATAGCATCACCGATGCAATGAATATGGAATGTGGATGAGATTGCTAGATAGCATCACCGATGCAATGCATATGGCCTTGAATATGGCTGAGATGGCCAGATAGCATCAGTGATGCAATGAATATGGACTTGAATATGGCTGAGATGGCAAGATAGCATCACCGATGCAATGAATATGGACTTGAATATGGATGAGATGGCTAGATGGCATCAACGATGCAATGAACATGGACTTGAATATGGCTGAGATGGCTAGATGGCATCACCGATGCAATGAATATGGACTTGAATATGGCTGAGATGGCTAGATGGCATCACCGATGCAATGAATATGGACTTGAATATGGCTGAGATGGCTAGATAGCATCACCGATGCAATGAATATGGAATGTGGATGAGATGGCTAGATAGCATCACCGATGCAATAAATATGGACTTGAATATGGCTGAGATGGCTAGATAGCATCACTGATGCAATGAATATGGACTTGAATATGGCTGAGACGGCTAGATAGCATCACCGATGCAATGAATATGGACTTGAATGTGGATGAGATGGCTAGATAGCATCACCGATGCAATGAATATGGACTTGAATATGGCTGAGATGGCTAGATAGCATCACCGATGCAATGAATATGGCCTTGAATATGGCTGAGATGGCTAGATAGCATCACTGATGCAATGAATATGGACTTGAATATGGCTGAGACGGCTAGATAGCATCACCGATGCAATGAATATGGACTTGAATATGGATGAGAGGGCAAGATAGCATCACCGATGCAATGAATATGGACTTGAATATGGCTGAGATGGCTAGATAGCATCACCGATGCAATGAATCTGGACTTGAATATGGATGAGATGGCTAGATGGCATCACCGATGCAATGAATATGGACTTGAATATGGCTGAGATGGCTAGATGGCATCACCGATGCAATGAATATGGACTTGAATATGGCTGAGATGGCAAGATAGCATCACCGATGCAATGAATATGGACTTGAATATGGCTGAGATGGCTAGATAGCATCACCGATGCAATGAATATGGCCTTGAATATGGCTGAGATGGCTAGGTAGCATCACTGATGCAATGAATATGGACTTGAATATGGATGAGACGGCTAGATAGCATCACCGATGCAATGAATATGGACTTTAATATGGATGGGATGGCAAGATAGCATCACCGATGCAATGAGTATGTACTAGAATATGGATGAGATGGCAAGATAGCATCACCGATGCAATGAATATGGACTTGAATATGGCTGAGATGGCTAGATAGCATCACCGATGCAATGAATATGGACTTGAATATGGCTGAGACGGCTAGATAGCATCACCGATGCAATGAATATGGACTTGAATATGGATGAGATGGCAAGATAGCATCACCGATGCAATGAATATGGACTTGAATATGGATGAGATGGCTAGATAGCATCACCGATGCAATGAATATGGACTTGAATATGGCTGAGATGGCAAGATAGCATCACCGATGCAATGAATATGGACTTGAATATGGATGAGATGGCTAGATAGCATCACCGATGCAATGAATATGGACTAGAATATGGATGGGATGGCAAGATAGCATCACTGATGCAATGAATATGGACTTGAATATGGCTGAGATAGCTAGATAGCATCATTGATGCAATGAATATGGACTTGAATATGGCTGAGACGGCTAGATAGCATCACCGATGCAATGAATATGGACTTGAATATGGCTGAGATGGCTAGATGGCATCACCGATGCAATGAATATGGACTTGAATATGGCTGAGATGGCTAGATGGCATCACCGTTGCAATGAATATGGACTTGAATATGGCTGAGATGGCTATATAGCATCACCGATGCAATGAATATGGCCTTGAATATGGCTGAGATGGCTAGATAGCATCACTGATGCAATGAATATGGACTTGAATATGGCTGAGACGGCTAGATAGCATCACCGATGCAATGAATATGGACTTGAATATGGCTGAGACGGTTAGATAGCATCACCGATGCCATGAATATGGACTTGAATATGGCTGAGACGGCTAGATAGCATCACTGATGCAATGAATATGGACTTGAATATGGATGAGACGGCTAGATAGCATCACTGATGCAATGAATATGGACTTGAATATGGGTGAGACGGCTAGATAGCATCACCGATGCAATGAAGATGGACTTGAATATGGCTGAGATGGCAAGATAGCATCACCGATGCAATGAATATGGACTTGAATGTGGATGAGATGGCTAGATAGCATCACCGATGCTATGAATATGGACTTGAATATGGCTGAGATGGCAAGATAGCATCACCGATGCAATGAATATGGACTTGAATGTGGATGAGATGGCTAGATAGCATCACCGATGCTATGAATATGGACTTGAATATGGCTGAGATGGCTAGATAGCATCACCGATGCAATGAACATGGACTTGAATATGGATGAGATGGCAAGATAGCATCACCGATGCAATGAATATGGACTTGAATATGGATGAGATGGCTAGATGGCATCAACGATGCAATGAACATGGACTTCAATATGGCTCAGATGGCTAGATGGCATCACCGATGCAATGAATTTGGACTTGAATATGGCTGAGATGGCTAGATGGCATCACCGATGCAATGAATATGGACTTGAATATGGCTGAGATGGCTAGATAGCATCACCGATGCAATGAATATGGAATGTGGATGAGATTGCTAGATAGCATCACCGATGCAATGCATATGGCCTTGAATATGGCTGAGATGGCCAGATAGCATCAGTGATGCAATGAATATGGACTTGAATATGGCTGAGATGGCAAGATAGCATCACCGATGCAATGAATATGGACTTGAATATGGATGAGATGGCTAGATGGCATCAACGATGCAATGAACATGGACTTGAATATGGCTGAGATGGCTAGATGGCATCACCGATGCAATGAATATGGACTTGAATATGGCTGAGATGGCTAGATAGCATCACTGATGCAATGAATATGGACTTGAATATGGCTGAGACGGCTAGATAGCATCACCGATGCAATGAATATGGACTTGAATGTGGATGAGATGGCTAGATAGCATCACCGATGCAATGAATATGGACTTGAATATGGCTGAGATTGCTAGATAGCATCACCGATGCAATGAATATGGCCTTGAATATGGCTGAGATGGCTAGATAGCATCACTGATGCAATGAATATGGACTTGAATATGGCTGAGACGGCTAGATAGCATCACCGATGCAATGAATATGGACTTGAATATGGATGAGATGGCAAGATAGCATCACCGATGCAATGAATATGGACTTTAATATGGCTGAGACGGCTAGATAGCATCACGGATGCAATGAATCTGGACTTGAATATGGATGAGATGGCTAGATGGCATCACCGATGCAATGAATATGGACTTGAATATGGCTGAGATGGCAAGATAGCATCACCGATGCAATGAATATGGACTTGAATATGGCTGAGATGGCTAGATAGCATCACCGATGCAATGAATATGGCCTTAAATATGGCTGAGACGGCTAGATAGCATCACCGATGCAATGAATATGGACTTGAATATGGATGAGATGGCAAGATAGCATCACCGATGCAATGAATATGGACTTGAATATCGATGAGATGGCTAGATAGCATCACCGATGCAATGAATATGGACTTGAATATGGCTGAGATGGCAAGATGGCATCACCGATGCAATGAATATGGACTTGAATGTGGATGAGATGGCTAGATAGCATCACCGATGCAATGAATATGGACTTGAATATGGCTGAGACGGCTAGATAGCATCACCGATGCAATGAATATGGACTTGAATATGGATGAGATGGCAAGATAGCATCACCGATGCAATGAATATGGACTTGAATATCGATGAGATGGCTAGATAGCATCACCGATGCAATGAATATGGACTTGAATATGGCTGAGATGGCAAGATGGCATCACCGATGCAATGAATATGGACTTGAATGTGGATGAGATGGCAAGATAGCATCACCGATGCAATGAATATGGACTTGAATATGGCTGAGATGGCTAGATAGCATCACTGATGCAATGAATATGGACTTGAATATGGCTGAGACGGCTAGATAGCATCACCGATGCAATGAATATGGACTTGAATATGGATGAGATGGCTAGATAGCATCACCGATGCAATGAATATGGACTTGAATATGGCTGAGATGGCAAGATAGCATCACCGATGCAATGAATATGGACTTGAATATGGATGAGATGGCTAGATAGCATCACCGATGCAATGAATATGGACTAGAATATGGATGGGATGGCAAGATAGCATCACTGATGCAATGAATATGGACTTGAATATGGCTGAGATAGCTAGATAGCATCATTGATGCAATGAATATGGACTTGAATATGGCTGAGACGGCTAGATAGCATCACCGATGCAATGAATATGGACTTGAATATGGCTGAGATGGCTAGATGGCATCACCGATGCAATGAATATGGACTTGAATATGGCTGAGATGGCTAGATGGCATCACCGTTGCAATGAATATGGACTTGAATATGGCTGAGATGGCTAGATAGCATCACCGATGCAATGAATATGGCCTTGAATATGGCTGAGATGGCTAGATAGCATCACTGATGCAATGAATATGGACTTGAATATGGCTGAGACGGCTAGATAGCATCACCGATGCAATGAATATGGACTTGAATATGGCTGAGACGGTTAGATAGCATCACCGATGCCATGAATATGGACTTGAATATGGCTGAGACGGCTAGATAGCATCACTGATGCAATGAATATGGACTTGAATATGGATGAGACGGCTAGATAGCATCACTGATGCAATGAATATGGACTTGAATATGGGTGAGACGGCTAGATAGCATCACCGATGCAATGAAGATGGACTTGAATATGGCTGAGATGGCAAGATAGCATCACCGATGCAATGAATATGGACTTGAATGTGGATGAGATGGCTAGATAGCATCACCGATGCTATGAATATGGACTTGAATATGGCTGAGATGGCAAGATAGCATCACCGATGCAATGAATATGGACTTGAATGTGGATGAGATGGCTAGATAGCATCACCGATGCAATGAATATGGACTTGAATATGGCTGAGATGGCAAGATAGCATCACCGATGCAATGAATATGGACTTGAATATGGATGAGATGGCTAGATGGCATCAACGATGCAATGAACATGGACTTGAATATGGCTGAGATGGCTAGATGGCATCACCGATGCAATGAATATGGACTTGAATATGGCTGAGATGGCTAGATGGCATCACCGATGCAATGAATATGGACTTGAATATGGCTGAGATGGCTAGATAGCATCACCGATGCAATGAATATGGAATGTGGATGAGATGGCTAGATAGCATCACCGATGCAATAAATATGGACTTGAATATGGCTGAGATGGCTAGATAGCATCACTGATGCAATGAATATGGACTTGAATATGGCTGAGACGGCTAGATAGCATCACCGATGCAATGAATATGGACTTGAATGTGGATGAGATGGCTAGATAGCATCACCGATGCAATGAATATGGACTTGAATATGGCTGAGATGGCCAGATAGCATCAGTGATGCAATGAATATGGACTTGAATATGGCTGAGATGGCAAGATAGCATCACCGATGCAATGAATATGGACTTGAATATGGATGAGATGGCTAGATGGCATCAACGATGCAATGAACATGGACTTGAATATGGCTGAGATGGCTAGATGGCATCACCGATGCAATGAATATGGACTTGAATATGGCTGAGATGGCTAGATAGCATCACTGATGCAATGAATATGGACTTGAATATGGCTGAGACGGCTAGATAGCATCACCGATGCAATGAATATGGACTTGAATGTGGATGAGATGGCTAGATAGCATCACCGATGCAATGAATATGGACTTGAATATGGCTGAGATTGCTAGATAGCATCACCGATGCAATGAATATGGCCTTGAATATGGCTGAGATGGCTAGATAGCATCACTGATGCAATGAATATGGACTTGAATATGGCTGAGACGGCTAGATAGCATCACCGATGCAATGAATATGGACTTGAATATGGATGAGATGGCAAGATAGCATCACCGATGCAATGAATATGGACTTTAATATGGCTGAGACGGCTAGATAGCATCACGGATGCAATGAATCTGGACTTGAATATGGATGAGATGGCTAGATGGCATCACCGATGCAATGAATATGGACTTGAATATGGCTGAGATGGCAAGATAGCATCACCGATGCAATGAATATGGACTTGAATATGGCTGAGATGGCTAGATAGCATCACCGATGCAATGAATATGGCCTTGAATATGGCTGAGACGGCTAGATAGCATCACCGATGCATTGAATATGGACTTGAATATGGATGAGATGGCAAGATAGCATCACCGATGCAATGAATATGGACTTGAATATCGATGAGATGGCTAGATAGCATCACCGATGCAATGAATATGGACTTGAATATGGCTGAGATGGCAAGATGGCATCACCGATGCAATGAATATGGACTTGAATGTGGATGAGATGGCTAGATAGCATCACCGATGCAATGAATATGGACTTGAATATGGCTGAGACGGCTAGATAGCATCACCGATGCAATGAATATGGACTTGAATATGGATGAGATGGCAAGATAGCATCACCGATGCAATGAATATGGACTTGAATATCGATGAGATGGCTAGATAGCATCACCGATGCAATGAATATGGACTTGAATATGGCTGAGATGGCAAGATGGCATCACCGATGCAATGAATATGGACTTGAATGTGGATGAGATGGCAAGATAGCATCACCGATGCAATGAATATGGACTTGAATATGGCTGAGATGGCTAGATAGCATCACTGATGCAATGAATATGGACTTGAATATGGCTGAGACGGCTAGATAGCATCACCGATGCAATGAATATGGACTTGAATATGGATGAGATGGCTAGATAGCATCACCGATGCAATGAATATGGACTTGAATATGGCTGAGATGGCAAGATAGCATCACCGATGCAATGAATATGGACTTGAATATGGATGAGATGGCTAGATAGCATCACCGATGCAATGAATATGGACTAGAATATGGATGGGATGGCAAGATAGCATCACTGATGCAATGAATATGGACTTGAATATGGCTGAGATAGCTAGATAGCATCATTGATGCAATGAATATGGACTTGAATATGGCTGAGACGGCTAGATAGCATCACCGATGCAATGAATATGGACTTGAATATGGCTGAGATGGCTAGATGGCATCACCGATGCAATGAATATGGACTTGAATATGGCTGAGATGGCTAGATGGCATCACCGTTGCAATGAATATGGACTTGAATATGGCTGAGATGGCTAGATAGCATCACCGATGCAATGAATATGGCCTTGAATATGGCTGAGATGGCTAGATAGCATCACTGATGCAATGAATATGGACTTGAATATGGCTGAGACGGCTAGATAGCATCACCGATGCAATGAATATGGACTTGAATATGGCTGAGACGGTTAGATAGCATCACCGATGCCATGAATATGGACTTGAATATGGCTGAGACGGCTAGATAGCATCACTGATGCAATGAATATGGACTTGAATATGGATGAGACGGCTAGATAGCATCACTGATGCAATGAATATGGACTTGAATATGGGTGAGACGGCTAGATAGCATCACCGATGCAATGAAGATGGACTTGAATATGGCTGAGATGGCAAGATAGCATCACCGATGCAATGAATATGGACTTGAATGTGGATGAGATGGCTAGATAGCATCACCGATGCTATGAATATGGACTTGAATATGGCTGAGATGGCAAGATAGCATCACCGATGCAATGAATATGGACTTGAATGTGGATGAGATGGCTAGATAGCATCACCGATGCTATGAATATGGACTTGAATATGGCTGAGATGGCTAGATAGCATCACCGATGCAATGAACATGGACTTGAATATGGATGAGATGGCAAGATAGCATCACCGATGCAATGAATATGGACTTGAATATGGATGAGATGGCTAGATGGCATCAACGATGCAATGAACATGGACTTCAATATGGCTCAGATGGCTAGATGGCATCACCGATGCAATGAATTTGGACTTGAATATGGCTGAGATGGCTAGATGGCATCACCGATGCAATGAATATGGACTTGAATATGGCTGAGATGGCTAGATAGCATCACCGATGCAATGAATATGGAATGTGGATGAGATTGCTAGATAGCATCACCGATGCAATGCATATGGCCTTGAATATGGCTGAGATGGCCAGATAGCATCAGTGATGCAATGAATATGGACTTGAATATGGCTGAGATGGCAAGATAGCATCACCGATGCAATGAATATGGACTTGAATATGGATGAGATGGCTAGATGGCATCAACGATGCAATGAACATGGACTTGAATATGGCTGAGATGGCTAGATGGCATCACCGATGCAATGAATATGGACTTGAATATGGCTGAGATGGCTAGATAGCATCACTGATGCAATGAATATGGACTTGAATATGGCTGAGACGGCTAGATAGCATCACCGATGCAATGAATATGGACTTGAATGTGGATGAGATGGCTAGATAGCATCACCGATGCAATGAATATGGACTTGAATATGGCTGAGATTGCTAGATAGCATCACCGATGCAATGAATATGGCCTTGAATATGGCTGAGATGGCTAGATAGCATCACTGATGCAATGAATATGGACTTGAATATGGCTGAGACGGCTAGATAGCATCACCGATGCAATGAATATGGACTTGAATATGGATGAGATGGCAAGATAGCATCACCGATGCAATGAATATGGACTTTAATATGGCTGAGACGGCTAGATAGCATCACGGATGCAATGAATCTGGACTTGAATATGGATGAGATGGCTAGATGGCATCACCGATGCAATGAATATGGACTTGAATATGGCTGAGATGGCAAGATAGCATCACCGATGCAATGAATATGGACTTGAATATGGCTGAGATGGCTAGATAGCATCACCGATGCAATGAATATGGCCTTGAATATGGCTGAGACGGCTAGATAGCATCACCGATGCAATGAATATGGACTTGAATATGGATGAGATGGCAAGATAGCATCACCGATGCAATGAATATGGACTTGAATATCGATGAGATGGCTAGATAGCATCACCGATGCAATGAATATGGACTTGAATATGGCTGAGATGGCAAGATGGCATCACCGATGCAATGAATATGGACTTGAATGTGGATGAGATGGCTAGATAGCATCACCGATGCAATGAATATGGACTTGAATATGGCTGAGACGGCTAGATAGCATCACCGATGCAATGAATATGGACTTGAATATGGATGAGATGGCAAGATAGCATCACCGATGCAATGAATATGGACTTGAATATGGATGAGATGGCTAGATAGCATCACCGATGCAATGAGTATGGACTAGAATATGGATGAGATGGCAAGATAGCATCACCGATGCAATGAATATGGACTTGAATATGGCTGAGATGGCTAGATAGCATCACTGATGCAATGAATATGGACTTGAATATGGCTGAGACGGCTAGATAGCATCACCGATGCAATGAATATGGACTTGAATATGGATGAGATGGCAAGATAGCATCACCGATGCAATGAATATGGACTTGAATATGGATGAGATGGCTAGATAGCATCACCGATGCAATGAATATGGACTTGAATATGGCTGAGATGGCAAGATAGCATCACCGATGCAATGAATATGGACTTGAATATGGATGAGATGGCTAGATAGCATCACCGATGCAATGAATATGGACTAGAATATGGATGGGATGGCAAGATAGCATCACTGATGCAATGAATATGGACTTGAATATGGCTGAGATAGCTAGATAGCATCATTGATGCAATGAATATGGACTTGAATATGGCTGAGACGGCTAGATAGCATCACGGATGCAATGAATCTGGACTTGAATATGGCTGAGATGGCTAGATGGCATCACTGATGCAATGAATATGGACTTGAATATGGCTGAGATGGCTAGATGGCATCACCGTTGCAATGAATATGGACTTGAATATGGCTGAGATGGCTAGATAGCATCACCGATGCAATGAATATGGCCTTGAATATGGCTGAGATGGCTAGATAGCATCACTGATGCAATGAATATGGACTTGAATATGGCTGAGACGGCTAGATAGCATCACCGATGCAATGAATATGGACTTGAATATGGCTGAGATGGTTAGATAGCATCACCGATGCCATGAATATGGAGTTGAATATTGCTGAGACGGCTAGATAGCATCACCGATGCAATGAATATGGACTTGAATATGGATAAGACGGCTAGATAGCATCACTGATGCAATGAATATGGACTTGAATATGGGTGAGACGGCTAGATAGCATCACCGATGCAATGAATATGGACTTGAATATGGATGAGATGGCAAGATAGCATCACCGATGCAATGAATATGGACTTGAATATGGCTGAGATGGCAAGATAGCATCACCGATGCAATGAATATGGACTTGAATGTGGATGAGATGGCTAGATAGCATCACCGATGCTATGAATATGGACTTGAATATGGCTGAGATGGCTAGATAGCTTCACCGATGCAATGAATATGGACTTGAATATGGATGAGATGGCAAGATAGCATCACCGATGCAATGAATATGGACTTGAATATGGATGAGATGGCTAGATGGCATCAACGATGCAATGAACATGGACTTCAATATGGCTGAGATGGCTAGATGGCATCACCGATGAAATGAATATGGACTTGAATATGGCTGAGATGGCTAGATGGCATCACCGATGCAATGAATATGGACTTGAATATGGCTGAGATGGCTAGATAGCATCACCGATGCAATGAATATGGAATGTGGATGAGATTGCTAGATAGCATCACCGATGCAATGCATATGGCCTTGAATATGGCTGAGATGGCCAGATAGCATCAGTGATGCAATGAATATGGACTTGAATATGGCTGAGATGGCAAGATAGCATCACCGATGCAATGAATATGGACTTGAATATGGATGAGATGGCTAGATGGCATCAACGATGCAATGAACATGGACTTGAATATGGCTGAGATGGCTAGATGGCATCACCGATGCAATGAATATGGACTTGAATATGGCTGAGATGGCTAGATGGCATCACCGATGCAATGAATATGGACTTGAATATGGCTGAGATGGCTAGATAGCATCACCGATGCAATGAATATGGAATGTGGATGAGATAGCTAGATAGCATCACCGATGCAATAAATATGGACTTGAATATGGCTGAGATGGCTAGATAGCATCACCGATGCAATGAATATGGACTTGAATATGGCTGAGACGGCTAGATAGCATCACCGATGCAATGAATATGGACTTGAATGTGGATGAGATGGCTAGATAGCATCACCGATGCAATGAATATGGACTTGAATATGGCTGAGATTGCTAGATAGCATCACCGATGCAATGAATATGGCCTTGAATATGGCTGAGATGGCTAGATAGCATCACTGATGCAATGAATATGGACTTGAATATGGCTGAGACGGCTAGATAGCATCACCGATGCAATGAATATGGACTTGAATATGGATGAGAGGGCAAGATAGCATCACCGATGCAATAAATATGGACTTGAATATGGCTGAGATGGCTAGATAGAATCACCGATGCAATGAATCTGGACTTGAATATGGATGAGATGGCTAGATGGCATCACCGATGCAATGAATATGGACTTGAATATGGCTGAGATGGCTAGATGGCATCACCGATGCAATGAATATGGACTTGAATATGGCTGAGATGGCAAGATAGCATCACCGATGCAATGAATATGGACTTGAATATCGATGAGATGGCTAGATAGCATCACCGATGCAATGAATATGGACTTGAATATGGCTGAGATGGCTAGATGGCATCACTGATGCAATGAATATGGACTTGAATATGGGTGAGACGGCTAGATAGCATCACCGATGCAATGAATATGGACTTGAATATGGATGAGATGGCAAGATAGCATCACCGATGCAATGAATATGGACTTGAATATGGATGAGATGGCTAGATGGCATCAACGATGCAATGAACATGGACTTCAATATGGCTGAGATGGCTAGATGGCATCACCGATGAAATGAATATGGACTTGAATATGGCTGAGATGGCTAGATGGCATCACCGATGCAATGAATATGGACTTGAATATGGCTGAGATGGCTAGATAGCATCACCGATGCAATGAATATGGAATGTGGATGAGATTGCTAGATAGCATCACCGATGCAATGCATATGGCCTTGAATATGGCTGAGATGGCCAGATAGCATCAGTGATGCAATGAATATGGACTTGAATATGGCTGAGATGGCAAGATAGCATCACCGATGCAATGAATATGGACTTGAATATGGATGAGATGGCTAGATGGCATCAACGATGCAATGAACATGGACTTGAATATGGCTGAGATGGCTAGATGGCATCACCGATGCAATGAATATGGACTTGAATATGGCTGAGATGGCTAGATGGCATCACCGATGCAATGAATATGGACTTGAATATGGCTGAGATGGCTAGATAGCATCACCGATGCAATGAATATGGAATGTGGATGAGATAGCTAGATAGCATCACCGATGCAATAAATATGGACTTGAATATGGCTGAGATGGCTAGATAGCATCACCGATGCAATGAATATGGACTTGAATATGGCTGAGACGGCTAGATAGCATCACCGATGCAATGAATATGGACTTGAATGTGGATGAGATGGCTAGATAGCATCACCGATGCAATGAATATGGACTTGAATATGGCTGAGATTGCTAGATAGCATCACCGATGCAATGAATATGGCCTTGAATATGGCTGAGATGGCTAGATAGCATCACTGATGCAATGAATATGGACTTGAATATGGCTGAGACGGCTAGATAGCATCACCGATGCAATGAATATGGACTTGAATATGGATGAGAGGGCAAGATAGCATCACCGATGCAATAAATATGGACTTGAATATGGCTGAGATGGCTAGATAGAATCACCGATGCAATGAATCTGGACTTGAATATGGATGAGATGGCTAGATGGCATCACCGATGCAATGAATATGGACTTGAATATGGCTGAGATGGCTAGATGGCATCACCGATGCAATGAATATGGACTTGAATATGGCTGAGATGGCAAGATAGCATCACCGATGCAATGAATATGGACTTGAATATCGATGAGATGGCTAGATAGCATCACCGATGCAATGAATATGGACTTGAATATGGCTGAGATGGCAAGATGGCATCACCGATGCAATGAATATGGACTTGAATGTGGATGAGATGGCTAGATAGCATCACCGATGCAATGAATATGGACTTGAATGTGGATGAGATGGCTAGATAGCATCACCGATGCTATGAATATGGACTTGAATATGGCTGAGATGGCAAGATAGCATCACCGATGCAATGAATATGGACTTGAATGTGGATGAGATGGCTAGATAGCATCACCGATGCTATGAATATGGACTTGAATATGGCTGAGATGGCTAGATAGCATCACCGATGCAATGAACATGGACTTGAATATGGATGAGATGGCAAGATAGCATCACCGATGCAATGAATATGGACTTGAATATGGATGAGATGGCTAGATGGCATCAACGATGCAATGAACATGGACTTCAATATGGCTCAGATGGCTAGATGGCATCACCGATGCAATGAATTTGGACTTGAATATGGCTGAGATGGCTAGATGGCATCACCGATGCAATGAATATGGACTTGAATATGGCTGAGATGGCTAGATAGCATCACCGATGCAATGAATATGGAATGTGGATGAGATTGCTAGATAGCATCACCGATGCAATGCATATGGCCTTGAATATGGCTGAGATGGCCAGATAGCATCAGTGATGCAATGAATATGGACTTGAATATGGCTGAGATGGCAAGATAGCATCACCGATGCAATGAATATGGACTTGAATATGGATGAGATGGCTAGATGGCATCAACGATGCAATGAACATGGACTTGAATATGGCTGAGATGGCTAGATGGCATCACCGATGCAATGAATATGGACTTGAATATGGCTGAGATGGCTAGATAGCATCACTGATGCAATGAATATGGACTTGAATATGGCTGAGACGGCTAGATAGCATCACCGATGCAATGAATATGGACTTGAATGTGGATGAGATGGCTAGATAGCATCACCGATGCAATGAATATGGACTTGAATATGGCTGAGATTGCTAGATAGCATCACCGATGCAATGAATATGGCCTTGAATATGGCTGAGATGGCTAGATAGCATCACTGATGCAATGAATATGGACTTGAATATGGCTGAGACGGCTAGATAGCATCACCGATGCAATGAATATGGACTTGAATATGGATGAGATGGCAAGATAGCATCACCGATGCAATGAATATGGACTTTAATATGGCTGAGACGGCTAGATAGCATCACGGATGCAATGAATCTGGACTTGAATATGGATGAGATGGCTAGATGGCATCACCGATGCAATGAATATGGACTTGAATATGGCTGAGATGGCAAGATAGCATCACCGATGCAATGAATATGGACTTGAATATGGCTGAGATGGCTAGATAGCATCACCGATGCAATGAATATGGCCTTGAATATGGCTGAGACGGCTAGATAGCATCACCGATGCAATGAATATGGACTTGAATATGGATGAGATGGCAAGATAGCATCACCGATGCAATGAATATGGACTTGAATATCGATGAGATGGCTAGATAGCATCACCGATGCAATGAATATGGACTTGAATATGGCTGAGATGGCAAGATGGCATCACCGATGCAATGAATATGGACTTGAATGTGGATGAGATGGCTAGATAGCATCACCGATGCAATGAATATGGACTTGAATATGGCTGAGACGGCTAGATAGCATCACCGATGCAATGAATATGGACTTGAATATGGATGAGATGGCAAGATAGCATCACCGATGCAATGAATATGGACTTGAATATGGATGAGATGGCTAGATAGCATCACCGATGCAATGAGTATGGACTAGAATATGGATGAGATGGCAAGATAGCATCACCGATGCAATGAATATGGACTTGAATATGGCTGAGATGGCTAGATAGCATCACTGATGCAATGAATATGGACTTGAATATGGCTGAGACGGCTAGATAGCATCACCGATGCAATGAATATGGACTTGAATATGGATGAGATGGCAAGATAGCATCACCGATGCAATGAATATGGACTTGAATATGGATGAGATGGCTAGATAGCATCACCGATGCAATGAATATGGACTTGAATATGGCTGAGATGGCAAGATAGCATCACCGATGCAATGAATATGGACTTGAATATGGATGAGATGGCTAGATAGCATCACCGATGCAATGAATATGGACTAGAATATGGATGGGATGGCAAGATAGCATCACTGATGCAATGAATATGGACTTGAATATGGCTGAGATAGCTAGATAGCATCATTGATGCAATGAATATGGACTTGAATATGGCTGAGACGGCTAGATAGCATCACCGATGCAATGAATATGGACTTGAATATGGCTGAGATGGCTAGATGGCATCACTGATGCAATGAATATGGACTTGAATATGGCTGAGATGGCTAGATGGCATCACCGTTGCAATGAATATGGACTTGAATATGGCTGAGATGGCTAGATAGCATCACCGATGCAATGAATATGGCCTTGAATATGGCTGAGATGGCTAGATAGCATCACTGATGCAATGAATATGGACTTGAATATGGCTGAGACGGCTAGATAGCATCACCGATGCAATGAATATGGACTTGAATATGGCTGAGATGGTTAGATAGCATCACCGATGCCATGAATATGGAGTTGAATATTGCTGAGACGGCTAGATAGCATCACCGATGCAATGAATATGGACTTGAATATGGATAAGACGGCTAGATAGCATCACTGATGCAATGAATATGGACTTGAATATGGGTGAGACGGCTAGATAGCATCACCGATGCAATGAATATGGACTTGAATATGGATGAGATGGCAAGATAGCATCACCGATGCAATGAATATGGACTTGAATATGGCTGAGATGGCAAGATAGCATCACCGATGCAATGAATATGGACTTGAATGTGGATGAGATGGCTAGATAGCATCACCGATGCTATGAATATGGACTTGAATATGGCTGAGATGGCTAGATAGCTTCACCGATGCAATGAATATGGACTTGAATATGGATGAGATGGCAAGATAGCATCACCGATGCAATGAATATGGACTTGAATATGGATGAGATGGCTAGATGGCATCAACGATGCAATGAACATGGACTTCAATATGGCTGAGATGGCTAGATGGCATCACCGATGAAATGAATATGGACTTGAATATGGCTGAGATGGCTAGATGGCATCACCGATGCAATGAATATGGACTTGAATATGGCTGAGATGGCTAGATAGCATCACCGATGCAATGAATATGGAATGTGGATGAGATTGCTAGATAGCATCACCGATGCAATGCATATGGCCTTGAATATGGCTGAGATGGCCAGATAGCATCAGTGATGCAATGAATATGGACTTGAATATGGCTGAGATGGCAAGATAGCATCACCGATGCAATGAATATGGACTTGAATATGGATGAGATGGCTAGATGGCATCAACGATGCAATGAACATGGACTTGAATATGGCTGAGATGGCTAGATGGCATCACCGATGCAATGAATATGGACTTGAATATGGCTGAGATGGCTAGATGGCATCACCGATGCAATGAATATGGACTTGAATATGGCTGAGATGGCTAGATAGCATCACCGATGCAATGAATATGGAATGTGGATGAGATAGCTAGATAGCATCACCGATGCAATAAATATGGACTTGAATATGGCTGAGATGGCTAGATAGCATCACCGATGCAATGAATATGGACTTGAATATGGCTGAGACGGCTAGATAGCATCACCGATGCAATGAATATGGACTTGAATGTGGATGAGATGGCTAGATAGCATCACCGATGCAATGAATATGGACTTGAATATGGCTGAGATTGCTAGATAGCATCACCGATGCAATGAATATGGCCTTGAATATGGCTGAGATGGCTAGATAGCATCACTGATGCAATGAATATGGACTTGAATATGGCTGAGACGGCTAGATAGCATCACCGATGCAATGAATATGGACTTGAATATGGATGAGAGGGCAAGATAGCATCACCGATGCAATAAATATGGACTTGAATATGGCTGAGATGGCTAGATAGAATCACCGATGCAATGAATCTGGACTTGAATATGGATGAGATGGCTAGATGGCATCACCGATGCAATGAATATGGACTTGAATATGGCTGAGATGGCTAGATGGCATCACCGATGCAATGAATATGGACTTGAATATGGCTGAGATGGCAAGATAGCATCACCGATGCAATGAATATGGACTTGAATATCGATGAGATGGCTAGATAGCATCACCGATGCAATGAATATGGACTTGAATATGGCTGAGATGGCTAGATGGCATCACTGATGCAATGAATATGGACTTGAATATGGGTGAGACGGCTAGATAGCATCACCGATGCAATGAATATGGACTTGAATATGGATGAGATGGCAAGATAGCATCACCGATGCAATGAATATGGACTTGAATATGGATGAGATGGCTAGATGGCATCAACGATGCAATGAACATGGACTTCAATATGGCTGAGATGGCTAGATGGCATCACCGATGAAATGAATATGGACTTGAATATGGCTGAGATGGCTAGATGGCATCACCGATGCAATGAATATGGACTTGAATATGGCTGAGATGGCTAGATAGCATCACCGATGCAATGAATATGGAATGTGGATGAGATTGCTAGATAGCATCACCGATGCAATGCATATGGCCTTGAATATGGCTGAGATGGCCAGATAGCATCAGTGATGCAATGAATATGGACTTGAATATGGCTGA
Source organism: Heloderma suspectum (assembly GCF_057233095.1). Taxonomy (NCBI): domain Eukaryota; kingdom Metazoa; phylum Chordata; class Lepidosauria; order Squamata; family Helodermatidae; genus Heloderma; species Heloderma suspectum. The sequence continues at coordinate 54,697,983 of NC_139475.1, forward strand.
GATGGCAAGATAGCATCACCGATGCAATGAATATGGACTTGAATATGGATGAGATGGCTAGATGGCATCAACGATGCAATGAACATGGACTTGAATATGGCTGAGATGGCTAGATGGCATCACCGATGCAATGAATATGGACTTGAATATGGCTGAGATGGCTAGATGGCATCACCGATGCAATGAATATGGACTTGAATATGGCTGAGATGGCTAGATAGCATCACCGATGCAATGAATATGGAATGTGGATGAGATAGCTAGATAGCATCACCGATGCAATAAATATGGACTTGAATATGGCTGAGATGGCTAGATAGCATCACCGATGCAATGAATATGGACTTGAATATGGCTGAGACGGCTAGATAGCATCACCGATGCAATGAATATGGACTTGAATGTGGATGAGATGGCTAGATAGCATCACCGATGCAATGAATATGGACTTGAATATGGCTGAGATTGCTAGATAGCATCACCGATGCAATGAATATGGCCTTGAATATGGCTGAGATGGCTAGATAGCATCACTGATGCAATGAATATGGACTTGAATATGGCTGAGACGGCTAGATAGCATCACCGATGCAATGAATATGGACTTGAATATGGATGAGAGGGCAAGATAGCATCACCGATGCAATAAATATGGACTTGAATATGGCTGAGATGGCTAGATAGAATCACCGATGCAATGAATCTGGACTTGAATATGGATGAGATGGCTAGATGGCATCACCGATGCAATGAATATGGACTTGAATATGGCTGAGATGGCTAGATGGCATCACCGATGCAATGAATATGGACTTGAATATGGCTGAGATGGCAAGATAGCATCACCGATGCAATGAATATGGACTTGAATATCGATGAGATGGCTAGATAGCATCACCGATGCAATGAATATGGACTTGAATATGGCTGAGATGGCAAGATGGCATCACCGATGCAATGAATATGGACTTGAATGTGGATGAGATGGCTAGATAGCATCACCGATGCAATGAATATGGACTTGAATATGGCTGAGACGGCTAGATAGCATCACCGATGCAATGAATATGGACTTGAATATGGATGAGATGGCAAGATAGCATCACCGATGCAATGAATATGGACTTGAATATGGATGAGATGGCTAGATAGCATCACCGATGCAATGAGTATGGACTAGAATATGGATGAGATGGCAAGATAGCATCACCGATGCAATGAATATGGACTTGAATATGGCTGAGATGGCTAGATAGCATCACTGATGCAATGAATATGGACTTGAATATGGCTGAGACGGCTAGATAGCATCACCGATGCAATGAATATGGACTTGAATATGGATGAGATGGCAAGATAGCATCACCGATGCAATGAATATGGACTTGAATATGGATGAGATGGCTAGATAGCATCACCGATGCAATGAATATGGACTTGAATATGGCTGAGACGGCTAGATAGCATCACCGATGCAATGAATATGGACTTGAATATGGATGAGATGGCTAGATAGCATCACCGATGCAATGAATATGGACTAGAATATGGATGGGATGGCAAGATAGCATCACTGATGCAATGAATATGGACTTGAATATGGCTGAGATAGCTAGATAGCATCATTGATGCAATGAATATGGACTTGAATATGGCTGAGACGGCTAGATAGCATCACCGATGCAATGAATATGGACTTGAATATGGCTGAGATGGCTAGATGGCATCACCGATGCAATGAATATGGACTTGAATATGGCTGAGATGGCTAGATGGCATCACCGTTGCAATGAATATGGACTTGAATATGGCTGAGATGGCTAGATAGCATCACCGATGCAATGAATATGGCCTTGAATATGGCTGAGATGGCTAGATAGCATCACTGATGCAATGAATATGGACTTGAATATGGCTGAGACGGCTAGATAGCATCACCGATGCAATGAATATGGACTTGAATATGGCTGAGATGGTTAGATAGCATCACCGATGCCATGAATATGGACTTGAATATGGCTGAGACGGCTAGATAGCATCACTGATGCAATGAATATGGACTTGAATATGGATAAGACGGCTAGATAGCATCACTGATGCAATGAATATGGACTTGAATATGGGTGAGACGGCTAGATAGCATCACCGATGCAATGAATATGGACTTGAATATGGATGAGATGGCAAGATAGCATCACCGATGCAATGAATATGGACTTGAATATGGCTGAGATGGCAAGATAGCATCACCGATGCAATGAATATGGACTTGAATGTGGATGAGATGGCTAGATAGCATCACCGATGCTATGAATATGGACTTGAATATTGCTGAGATGGCTAGATAGCATCACCGATGCAATGAATATGGACTTGAATGTGGATGAGATGGCATGATAGCATCACCGATGCAATGAATATGGACTTGAATATGGATGAGATGGCTAGATGGCATCAACGATGCAATGAACATGGACTTCAATATGGCTGAGATGGCTAGATGGCATCACCGATGCAATGAATATGGACTTGAATATGGCTGAGATGGCTAGATGGCATCACCGATGCAATGAATATGGACTTGAATATGGCTGAGATGGCTAGATAGCATCACCGATGCAATGAATATGGAATGTGGATGAGATTGCTAGATAGCATCACCGATGCAATGCATATGGCCTTGAATATGGCTGAGATGGCCAGATAGCATCAGTGATGCAATGAATATGGACTTGAATATGGCTGAGATGGCAAGATAGCATCACCGATGCAATGAATATGGACTTGAATATGGATGAGATGGCTAGATGGCATCAACGATGCAATGAACATGGACTTGAATATGGCTGAGATGGCTAGATGGCATCACCGATGCAATGAATATGGACTTGAATATGGCTGAGATGGCTAGATGGCATCACCGATGCAATGAATATAGACTTGAATATGGCTGAGATGGCTAGATAGCATCACCGATGCAATGAATATGGAATGTGGATGAGATGGCTAGATAGCATCACCGATGCAATAAATATGGACTTGAATATGGCTGAGATGGCTAGATAGCATCACTGATGCAATGAATATGGACTTGAATATGGCTGAGACGGCTAGATAGCATCACCGATGCAATGAATATGGACTTGAATGTGGATGAGATGGCTAGATAGCATCACCGATGCAATGAATATGGACTTGAATATGGCTGAGATTGCTAGATAGCATCACCGATGCAATGAATATGGCCTTGAATATGGCTGAGATGGCTAGATAGCATCACTGATGCAATGAATATGGACTTGAATATGGCTGAGACGGCTAGATAGCATCACCGATGCAATGAATATGGACTTGAATATGGATGAGAGTGCAAGATAGCATCACCGATGCAATGAATATGGACTTGAATATGGCTGAGATGGCTAGATAGCATCACCGATGCAATGAATCTGGACTTGAATATGGATGAGATGGCTAGATGGCATCACCGATGCAATGAATATGGACTTGAATTTGGCTGAGATGGCTAGATGGCATCACCGATGCAATGAATATGGACTTGAATATGGCTGAGATGGCTAGATAGCATCACCGATGCAATGAATATGGCCTTGAATATGGCTGAGATGGCTAGGTAGCATCACTGATGCAATGAATATGGACTTGAATATGGATGAGACGGCTAGATAGCATCACCGATGCAATGAATATGGACTTTAATATGGATGGGATGGCAAGATAGCATCACCGATGCAATGAGTATGTACTAGAATATGGATGAGATGGCAAGATAGCATCACCGATGCAATGAATATGGACTTGAATATGGCTGAGATGGCTAGATAGCATCACTGATGCAATGAATATGGACTTGAATATGGCTGAGACGGCTAGATAGCATCACCGATGCAATGAATATGGACTTGAATATGGATGAGATGGCAAGATAGCATCACCGATGCAATGAATATGGACTTGAATATGGATGAGATGGCTAGATAGCATCACCGATGCAATGAATATGGACTTGAATATGGCTGAGATGGCAAGATAGCATCACCGATGCAATGAATATGGACTTGAATATGGATGAGATGGCTAGATAGCATCACCGATGCAATGAATATGGACTAGAATATGGATGGGATGGCAAGATAGCATCACTGATGCAATGAATATGGACTTGAATATGGCTGAGATAGCTAGATAGCATCATTGATGCAATGAATATGGACTTGAATATGGCTGAGACGGCTAGATAGCATCACCGATGCAATGAATATGGACTTGAATATGGCTGAGATGGCTAGATGGCATCACCGATGCAATGAATATGGACTTGAATATGGGTGAGACGGCTAGATGGCATCACCGATGCAATGAAGATGGACTTGAATATGGCTGAGATGGCAAGATAGCATCACCGATGCAATGAATATGGACTTGAATGTGGATGAGATGGCTAGATAGCATCACCGATGCTATGAATATGGACTTGAATATGGCTGAGATGGCAAGATAGCATCACCGATGCAATGAATATGGACTTGAATGTGGATGAGATGGCTAGATAGCATCACCGATGCTATGAATATGGACTTGAATATGGCTGAGATGGCTAGATAGCATCACCGATGCAATGAACATGGACTTGAATATGGATGAGATGGCAAGATAGCATCACCGATGCAATGAATATGGACTTGAATATGGATGAGATGGCTAGATGGCATCAACGATGCAATGAACATGGACTTCAATATGGCTGAGATGGCTAGATGGCATCACCGATGAAATGAATATGGACTTGAATATGGCTGAGATGGCTAGATGGCATCACCGATGCAATGAATATGGACTTGAATATGGCTGAGATGGCTAGATAGCATCACCGATGCAATGAATATGGAATGTGGATGAGATTGCTAGATAGCATCACCGATGCAATGCATATGGCCTTGAATATGGCTGAGATGGCCAGATAGCATCAGTGATGCAATGAATATGGACTTGAATATGGCTGAGATGGCAAGATAGCATCACCGATGCAATGAATATGGACTTGAATATGGATGAGATGGCTAGATGGCATCAACGATGCAATGAACATGGACTTGAATATGGCTGAGATGGCTAGATGGCATCACCGATGCAATGAATATGGACTTGAATATGGCTGAGATGGCTAGATGGCATCACCGATGCAATGAATATGGACTTGAATATGGCTGAGATGGCTAGATAGCATCACCGATGCAATGAATATGGAATGTGGATGAGATGGCTAGATAGCATCACCGATGCAATAAATATGGACTTGAATATGGCTGAGATGGCTAGATAGCATCACTGATGCAATGAATATGGACTTGAATATGGCTGAGACGGCTAGATAGCATCACCGATGCAATGAATATGGACTTGAATGTGGATGAGATGGCTAGATAGCATCACCGATGCAATGAATATGGACTTGAATATGGCTGAGATAGCTAGATAGCATCACCGATGCAATGAATATGGCCTTGAATATGGCTGAGATGGCTAGATAGCATCACTGATGCAATGAATATGGACTTGAATATGGCTGAGACGGCTAGATAGCATCACCGATGCAATGAATATGGACTTGAATATGGATGAGAGGGCAAGATAGCATCACCGATGCAATAAATATGGACTTGAATATGGCTGAGATGGCTAGATAGCATCACCGATGCAATGAATCTGGACTTGAATATGGATGAGATGGCTAGATGGCATCACCGATGCAATGAATATGGACTTGAATATGGCTGAGATGGCTAGATGGCATCACCGATGCAATGAATATGGACTTGAATATGGCTGAGATGGCAAGATAGCATCACCGATGCAATGAATATGGACTTGAATATCGATGAGATGGCTAGATAGCATCACCGATGCAATGAATATGGACTTGAATATGGCTGAGATGGCAAGATGGCATCACCGATGCAATGAATATGGACTTGAATGTGGATGAGATGGCTAGATAGCATCACCGATGCAATGAATATGGACTTGAATATGGCTGAGACGGCTAGATAGCATCACCGATGCAATGAATATGGACTTGAATATGGATGAGATGGCAAGATAGCATCACCGATGCAATGAATATGGACTTGAATATGGATGAGATGGCTAGATAGCATCACCGATGCAATGAGTATGGACTAGAATATGGATGAGATGGCAAGATAGCATCACCGATGCAATGAATATGGACTTGAATATGGCTGAGATGGCTAGATAGCATCACTGATGCAATGAATATGGACTTGAATATGGCTGAGACGGCTAGATAGCATCACCGATGCAATGAATATGGACTTGAATATGGATGAGATGGCAAGATAGCATCACCGATGCAATGAATATGGACTTGAATATGGCTGAGACGGCTAGATAGCATCACCGATGCAATGAATATGGACTTGAATATGGATGAGATGGCTAGATAGCATCACCGATGCAATGAATATGGACTAGAATATGGATGGGATGGCAAGATAGCATCACTGATGCAATGAATATGGACTTGAATATGGCTGAGATAGCTAGATAGCATCATTGATGCAATGAATATGGACTTGAATATGGCTGAGACGGCTAGATAGCATCACCGATGCAATGAATATGGACTTGAATATGGCTGAGATGGCTAGATGGCATCACCGATGCAATGAATATGGACTTGAATATGGCTGAGATGGCTAGATGGCATCACCGTTGCAATGAATATGGACTTGAATATGGCTGAGATGGCTAGATAGCATCACCGATGCAATGAATATGGCCTTGAATATGGCTGAGATGGCTAGATAGCATCACTGATGCAATGAATATGGACTTGAATATGGCTGAGACGGCTAGATAGCATCACCGATGCAATGAATATGGACTTGAATATGGCTGAGATGGTTAGATAGCATCACTGATGCCATGAATATGGACTTGAATATGGCTGAGACGGCTAGATAGCATCACTGATGCAATGAATATGGACTTGAATATGGATAAGACGGCTAGATAGCATCACTGATGCAATGAATATGGACTTGAATATGGGTGAGACGGCTAGATAGCATCACCGATGCAATGAATATGGACTTGAATATGGATGAGATGGCAAGATAGCATCACCGATGCAATGAATATGGACTTGAATATGGCTGAGATGGCAAGATAGCATCACCGATGCAATGAATATGGACTTGAATGTGGATGAGATGGCTAGATAGCATCACCGATGCTATGAATATGGACTTGAATATGGCTGAGATGGCTAGATAGCATCACCGATGCAATGAATATGGACTTGAATATGGATGAGATGGCAAGATAGCATCACCGATGCAATGAATATGGACTTGAATATGGATGAGATGGCTAGATGGCATCAACGATGCAATGAACATGGACTTCAATATGGCTGAGATGGCTAGATGGCATCACCGATGCAATGTATATGGACTTGAATATGGCTGAGATGGCTAGATGGCATCACCGATGCAATGAATATGGACTTGAATATGGCTGAGATGGCTAGATAGCATCACCGATGCAATGAATATGGAATGTGGATGAGATTGCTAGATAGCATCACCGATGCAATGCATATGGCCTTGAATATGGCTGAGATGGCCAGATAGCATCAGTGATGCAATGAATATGGACTTGAATATGGCTGAGATGGCAAGATAGCATCACCGATGCAATGAATATGGACTTGAATATGGATGAGATGGCTAGATGGCATCAACGATGCAATGAACATGGACTTGAATATGGCTGAGATGGCTAGATGGCATCACCGATGCAATGAATATGGACTTGAATATGACTGAGATGGCTAGATGGCATCACCGATGCAATGAATATGGACTTGAATATGGCTGAGATGGCTAGATAGCATCACCGATGCAATGAATATGGAATGTGGATGAGATGGCTAGATAGCATCACCGATGCAATGAATATGGACTAGAATATGGATGGGATGGCAAGATAGCATCACTGATGCAATGAATATGGACTTGAATATGGCTGAGATAGCTAGATAGCATCATTGATGCAATGAATATGGACTTGAATATGGCTGAGACGGCTAGATAGCATCACCGATGCAATGAATATGGACTTGAATATGGCTGAGATGGCTAGATGGCATCACCGATGCAATGAATATGGACTTGAATATGGGTGAGACGGCTAGATGGCATCACCGATGCAATGAAGATGGACTTGAATATGGCTGAGATGGCAAGATAGCATCACCGATGCAATGAATATGGACTTGAATGTGGATGAGATGGCTAGATAGCATCACCGATGCTATGAATATGGACTTGAATATGGCTGAGATGGCAAGATAGCATCACCGATGCAATGAATATGGACTTGAATGTGGATGAGATGGCTAGATAGCATCACCGATGCTATGAATATGGACTTGAATATGGCTGAGATGGCTAGATAGCATCACCGATGCAATGAACATGGACTTGAATATGGATGAGATGGCAAGATAGCATCACCGATGCAATGAATATGGACTTGAATATGGATGAGATGGCTAGATGGCATCAACGATGCAATGAACATGGACTTCAATATGGCTGAGATGGCTAGATGGCATCACCGATGAAATGAATATGGACTTGAATATGGCTGAGATGGCTAGATGGCATCACCGATGCAATGAATATGGACTTGAATATGGCTGAGATGGCTAGATAGCATCACCGATGCAATGAATATGGAATGTGGATGAGATTGCTAGATAGCATCACCGATGCAATGCATATGGCCTTGAATATGGCTGAGATGGCCAGATAGCATCAGTGATGCAATGAATATGGACTTGAATATGGCTGAGATGGCAAGATAGCATCACCGATGCAATGAATATGGACTTGAATATGGATGAGATGGCTAGATGGCATCAACGATGCAATGAACATGGACTTGAATATGGCTGAGATGGCTAGATGGCATCACCGATGCAATGAATATGGACTTGAATATGGCTGAGATGGCTAGATGGCATCACCGATGCAATGAATATGGACTTGAATATGGCTGAGATGGCTAGATAGCATCACCGATGCAATGAATATGGAATGTGGATGAGATGGCTAGATAGCATCACCGATGCAATAAATATGGACTTGAATATGGCTGAGATGGCTAGATAGCATCACTGATGCAATGAATATGGACTTGAATATGGCTGAGACGGCTAGATAGCATCACCGATGCAATGAATATGGACTTGAATGTGGATGAGATGGCTAGATAGCATCACCGATGCAATGAATATGGACTTGAATATGGCTGAGATAGCTAGATAGCATCACCGATGCAATGAATATGGCCTTGAATATGGCTGAGATGGCTAGATAGCATCACTGATGCAATGAATATGGACTTGAATATGGCTGAGACGGCTAGATAGCATCACCGATGCAATGAATATGGACTTGAATATGGATGAGAGGGCAAGATAGCATCACCGATGCAATAAATATGGACTTGAATATGGCTGAGATGGCTAGATAGCATCACCGATGCAATGAATCTGGACTTGAATATGGATGAGATGGCTAGATGGCATCACCGATGCAATGAATATGGACTTGAATATGGCTGAGATGGCTAGATGGCATCACCGATGCAATGAATATGGACTTGAATATGGCTGAGATGGCAAGATAGCATCACCGATGCAATGAATATGGACTTGAATATCGATGAGATGGCTAGATAGCATCACCGATGCAATGAATATGGACTTGAATATGGCTGAGATGGCAAGATGGCATCACCGATGCAATGAATATGGACTTGAATGTGGATGAGATGGCTAGATAGCATCACCGATGCAATGAATATGGACTTGAATATGGCTGAGACGGCTAGATAGCATCACCGATGCAATGAATATGGACTTGAATATGGATGAGATGGCAAGATAGCATCACCGATGCAATGAATATGGACTTGAATATGGATGAGATGGCTAGATAGCATCACCGATGCAATGAGTATGGACTAGAATATGGATGAGATGGCAAGATAGCATCACCGATGCAATGAATATGGACTTGAATATGGCTGAGATGGCTAGATAGCATCACTGATGCAATGAATATGGACTTGAATATGGCTGAGACGGCTAGATAGCATCACCGATGCAATGAATATGGACTTGAATATGGATGAGATGGCAAGATAGCATCACCGATGCAATGAATATGGACTTGAATATGGCTGAGACGGCTAGATAGCATCACCGATGCAATGAATATGGACTTGAATATGGATGAGATGGCTAGATAGCATCACCGATGCAATGAATATGGACTAGAATATGGATGGGATGGCAAGATAGCATCACTGATGCAATGAATATGGACTTGAATATGGCTGAGATAGCTAGATAGCATCATTGATGCAATGAATATGGACTTGAATATGGCTGAGACGGCTAGATAGCATCACCGATGCAATGAATATGGACTTGAATATGGCTGAGATGGCTAGATGGCATCACCGATGCAATGAATATGGACTTGAATATGGCTGAGATGGCTAGATGGCATCACCGTTGCAATGAATATGGACTTGAATATGGCTGAGATGGCTAGATAGCATCACCGATGCAATGAATATGGCCTTGAATATGGCTGAGATGGCTAGATAGCATCACTGATGCAATGAATATGGACTTGAATATGGCTGAGACGGCTAGATAGCATCACCGATGCAATGAATATGGACTTGAATATGGCTGAGATGGTTAGATAGCATCACTGATGCCATGAATATGGACTTGAATATGGCTGAGACGGCTAGATAGCATCACTGATGCAATGAATATGGACTTGAATATGGATAAGACGGCTAGATAGCATCACTGATGCAATGAATATGGACTTGAATATGGGTGAGACGGCTAGATAGCATCACCGATGCAATGAATATGGACTTGAATATGGATGAGATGGCAAGATAGCATCACCGATGCAATGAATATGGACTTGAATATGGCTGAGATGGCAAGATAGCATCACCGATGCAATGAATATGGACTTGAATGTGGATGAGATGGCTAGATAGCATCACCGATGCTATGAATATGGACTTGAATATGGCTGAGATGGCTAGATAGCATCACCGATGCAATGAATATGGACTTGAATATGGATGAGATGGCAAGATAGCATCACCGATGCAATGAATATGGACTTGAATATGGATGAGATGGCTAGATGGCATCAACGATGCAATGAACATGGACTTCAATATGGCTGAGATGGCTAGATGGCATCACCGATGCAATGTATATGGACTTGAATATGGCTGAGATGGCTAGATGGCATCACCGATGCAATGAATATGGACTTGAATATGGCTGAGATGGCTAGATAGCATCACCGATGCAATGAATATGGAATGTGGATGAGATTGCTAGATAGCATCACCGATGCAATGCATATGGCCTTGAATATGGCTGAGATGGCCAGATAGCATCAGTGATGCAATGAATATGGACTTGAATATGGCTGAGATGGCAAGATAGCATCACCGATGCAATGAATATGGACTTGAATATGGATGAGATGGCTAGATGGCATCAACGATGCAATGAACATGGACTTGAATATGGCTGAGATGGCTAGATGGCATCACCGATGCAATGAATATGGACTTGAATATGACTGAGATGGCTAGATGGCATCACCGATGCAATGAATATGGACTTGAATATGGCTGAGATGGCTAGATAGCATCACCGATGCAATGAATATGGAATGTGGATGAGATGGCTAGATAGCATCACCGATGCAATAAATATGGACTTGAATATGGCTGAGATGGCTAGATAGCATCACTGATGCAATGAATATGGACTTGAATATGGCTGAGACGGCTAGATAGCATCACCGATGCAATGAATATGGACTTGAATGTGGATGAGATGGCTAGATAGCATCACCGATGCAATGAATATGGACTTGAATATGGCTGAGATTGCTAGATAGCATCACCGATGCAATGAATATGGACTTGAATATGGCTGAGATGGCTAGATAGCATCACTGATGCAATGAATATGGACTTGAATATGGCTGAGACGGCTAGATAGCATCACCGATGCAATGAATATGGACTTGAATATGGATGAGAGGGCAAGATAGCATCCCCGATGCAATGAATATGGACTTGAATATGGCTGAGATGGCTAGATAGCATCACCGATGCAATGAATCTGGACTTGAATATGGATGAGATGGCTAGATGGCATCACCGATGCAATGAATATGGACTTGAATATGGCTGAGATGGCTAGATGGCATCACCGATGCAATGAATATGGACTTGAATATGGCTGAGATGGCAAGATAGCATCACCGATGCAATGAATATGGACTTGAATATGGCTGAGATGGCTAGATAGCATCACCGATGCAATGAATATGGCCTTGAATATGGCTGAGATGGCTAGGTAGCATCACTGATGCAATGAATATGGACTTGAATATGGATGAGACGGCTAGATAGCATCACCGATGCAATGAATATGGACTTTAATATGGATGGGATGGCAAGATAGCATCACCGATGCAATGAGTATGTACTAGAATATGGATGAGATGGCAAGATAGCATCACCGATGCAATGAATATGGACTTGAATATGGCTGAGAAGGCTAGATAGCATCACTGATGCAATGAATATGGACTTGAATATGGCTGAGACGGCTAGATAGCATCACCGATGCAATGAATATGGACTTGAATATGGATGAGATGGCTAGATGGCATCAACGATGCAATGAACATGGACTTGAATATGGCTGAGATGGCTAGATGGCATCACCGATGCAATGAATATGGACTTGAATATGGCTGAGATGGCTAGATGGCATCACCGATGCAATGAATATGGACTTGAATATGGCTGAGATGGCTAGATAGCATCACCGATGCAATGAATATGGAATGTGGATGAGATTGCTAGATAGCATCACCGATGCAATGCATATGGCCTTGAATATGGCTGAGATGGCCAGATAGCATCAGTGATGCAATGAATATGGACTTGAATATGGATGAGATGGCAAGATAGCATCACCGATGCAATGAATATGGACTTGAATATGGATGAGATGGCTAGATGGCATCAACGATGCAATGAATATGGACTTGAATATGGCTGAGATAGCTAGATGGCATCACCGATGCAATGAATATGGACTTGAATATGGCTGAGATGGCTAGATAGCATCACCGATGCAATGAATATGGAATGTGGATGAGATGGCTAGATAGCATCACCGATGCAATAAATATGGACTTGAATATGGCTGAGATGGCTAGATAGCATCACTGATGCAATGAATATGGACTTGAATATGGCTGAGACGGCTAGATAGCATCACCGATGCAATGAATATGGACTTGAATGTGGATGAGATGGCTAGATAGCATCACCGATGCAATGAATATGGACTTGAATATGGCTGAGATTGCTAGATAGCATCACCGATGCAATGAATATGGCCTTGAATATGGCTGAGATGGCTAGATAGCATCACTGATGCAATGAATATGGACTTGAATATGGCTGAGACGGCTAGATAGCATCACCGATGCAATGAATATGGACTTGAATATGGATGAGAGGGCAAGATAGCATCCCCGATGCAATGAATATGGACTTGAATATGGCTTAGATGGCTAGATAGCATCACCCATGCAATGAATCTGGACTTGAACATGGATGAGATGGCTAGATGGCATCACCGATGCAATGAATATGGACTTGAATATGGCTGAGATGGCTAGATGGCATCACCGATGCAATGAATATGGACTTGAATATGGCTGAGATGGCAAGATAGCATCACCGATGCAATGAATATGGACTTGAATATGGCTGAGATGGCTAGATAGCATCACCGATGCAATGAATATGGCCTTGAATATGGCTGAGATGGCTAGGTAGCATCACTGATGCAATGAATATGGACTTGAATATGGATGAGACGGCTAGATAGCATCACCGATGCAATGAATATGGACTTTAATATGGATGGGATGGCAAGATAGCATCACCGATGCAATGAGTATGTACTAGAATATGGATGAGATGGCAAGATAGCATCACCGATGCAAAGAATATGGACTTGAATATGGCTGAGAAGGCTAGATAGCATCACTGATGCAATGAATATGGACTTGAATATGGCTGAGACGGCTAGATAGCATCACCGATGCAATGAATATGGACTTGAATATGGCTGAGATGGCAAGATAGCATCACCGATGCAATGAATATGGACTTGAATGTGGATGAGATGGCTAGATAGTATCACCGATGCTATGAATATGGACTTGAATATGGCTGAGATGGCTAGATAGCATCACCGATGCAATGAATATGGACTTGAATATGGATGAGATGGCAAGATAGCATCACCGATGCAATGAATATGGACTTGAATATGGATGAGATGGCAAGATAGCATCACCGATGCAATGAATATGGACTTGAATATGGATGAGATGGATAGATGGCATCAACGATGCAATGAACATGGACTTCAATATGGCTGAGATGGCTAGATGGCATCACCGATGCAATGAATATGGACTTGAATATGGCTGAGATGGCTAGATGGCATCACCGATGCAATGAATATGGACTTGAATATGGCTGAGATGGCTAGATAGCATCACCGATGCAATGAATATGGAATGTGGATGAGATTGCTAGATAGCATCACCGATGCAATGCATATGGCCTTGAATATGGCTGAGATGGCCAGATAGCATCAGTGATGCAATGAATATGGACTTGAATATGGCTGAGATGGCAAGATAGCATCACCGATGCAATGAATATGGACTTGAATATGGATGAGATGGCTAGATGGCATCAACGATGCAATGAACATGGACTTGAATATGGCTGAGATGGGTAGATGGCATCACCGATGCAATGAATATGGA
The DNA here is from genome assembly GCF_057233095.1 of Heloderma suspectum. Classification (NCBI taxonomy): domain Eukaryota; kingdom Metazoa; phylum Chordata; class Lepidosauria; order Squamata; family Helodermatidae; genus Heloderma; species Heloderma suspectum. The sequence continues at coordinate 54,713,030 of NC_139475.1, forward strand.
CTTGAATATGGCTGAGATGGCTAGATGGCATCACCGATGCAATGAATATGGACTTGAATATGGCTGAGATGGCTAGATAGCATCACCGATGCAATGAATATGGAATGTGGATGAGATGGCTAGATAGCATCACCGATGCAATAAATATGGACTTGAATATGGCTGAGATGGCTAGATAGCATCACTGATGCAATGAATATGGACTTGAATATGGCTGAGACGGCTAGATAGCATCACCGATGCAATGAATATGGACTTGAATGTGGATGAGATGGCTAGATAGCATCACCGATGCAATGAATATGGACTTGAATATGGCTGAGATGGCTAGATAGCATCACCGATGCAATGAATATGGCCTTGAATATGGCTGAGATGGCTAGATAGCATCACTGATGCAATGAATATGGACTTGAATATGGCTGAGACGGCTAGATAGCATCACCGATGCAATGAATATGGACTTGAATATGGATGAGAGGGCAAGATAGCATCACCGATGCAATGAATATGGACTTGAATATGGCTGAGATGGCTAGATAGCATCACCGATGCAATGAATCTGGACTTGAATATGGATGAGATGGCTAGATGGCATCACCGATGCAATGAATATGGACTTGAATATGGCTGAGATGGCTAGATGGCATCACCGATGCAATGAATATGGACTTGAATATGGCTGAGATGGCAAGATAGCATCACCGATGCAATGAATATGGACTTGAATATGGCTGAGATGGCTAGATAGCATCACCGATGCAATGAATATGGCCTTGAATATGGCTGAGATGGCTAGGTAGCATCACTGATGCAATGAATATGGACTTGAATATGGATGAGACGGCTAGATAGCATCACCGATGCAATGAATATGGACTTTAATATGGATGGGATGGCAAGATAGCATCACCGATGCAATGAGTATGTACTAGAATATGGATGAGATGGCAAGATAGCATCACCGATGCAATGAATATGGACTTGAATATGGCTGAGATGGCTAGATAGCATCACTGATGCAATGAATATGGACTTGAATATGGCTGAGACGGCTAGATAGCATCACCGATGCAATGAATATGGACTTGAATATGGATGAGATGGCAAGATAGCATCACCGATGCAATGAATATGGACTTGAATATGGATGAGATGGCTAGATAGCATCACCGATGCAATGAATATGGACTTGAATATGGCTGAGATGGCAAGATAGCATCACCGATGCAATGAATATGGACTTGAATATGGATGAGATGGCTAGATAGCATCACCGATGCAATGAATATGGACTAGAATATGGATGGGATGGCAAGATAGCATCACTGATGCAATGAATATGGACTTGAATATGGCTGAGATAGCTAGATAGCATCATTGATGCAATGAATATGGACTTGAATATGGCTGAGACGGCTAGATAGCATCACCGATGCAATGAATATGGACTTGAATATGGCTGAGATGGCTAGATGGCATCACCGATGCAATGAATATGGACTTGAATATGGCTGAGATGGCTAGATGGCATCACCGTTGCAATGAATATGGACTTGAATATGGCTGAGATGGCTAGATAGCATCACCGATGCAATGAATATGGCCTTGAATATGGCTGAGATGGCTAGATAGCATCACTGATGCAATGAATATGGACTTGAATATGGCTGAGACGGCTAGATAGCATCACCGATGCAATGAATATGGACTTGAATATGGCTGAGACGGTTAGATAGCATCACCGATGCCATGAATATGGACTTGAATATGGCTGAGACGGCTAGATAGCATCACTGATGCAATGAATATGGACTTGAATATGGATGAGACGGCTAGATAGCATCACTGATGCAATGAATATGGACTTGAATATGGGTGAGACGGCTAGATAGCATCACCGATGCAATGAAGATGGACTTGAATATGGCTGAGATGGCAAGATAGCATCACCGATGCAATGAATATGGACTTGAATGTGGATGAGATGGCTAGATAGCATCACCGATGCTATGAATATGGACTTGAATATGGCTGAGATGGCAAGATAGCATCACCGATGCAATGAATATGGACTTGAATGTGGATGAGATGGCTAGATAGCATCACCGATGCTATGAATATGGACTTGAATATGGCTGAGATGGCTAGATAGCATCACCGATGCAATGAACATGGACTTGAATATGGATGAGATGGCAAGATAGCATCACTGATGCAATGAATATGGACTTGAATATGGATGAGATGGCTAGATGGCATCAACGATGCAATGAACATGGACTTCAATATGGCTCAGATGGCTAGATGGCATCACCGATGCAATGAATTTGGACTTGAATATGGCTGAGATGGCTAGATGGCATCACCGATGCAATGAATATGGACTTGAATATGGCTGAGATGGCTAGATAGCATCACCGATGCAATGAATATGGAATGTGGATGAGATTGCTAGATAGCATCACCGATGCAATGCATATGGCCTTGAATATGGCTGAGATGGCCAGATAGCATCAGTGATGCAATGAATATGGACTTGAATATGGCTGAGATGGCAAGATAGCATCACCGATGCAATGAATATGGACTTGAATATGGATGAGATGGCTAGATGGCATCAACGATGCAATGAACATGGACTTGAATATGGCTGAGATGGCTAGATGGCATCACCGATGCAATGAATATGGACTTGAATATGGCTGAGATGGCTAGATAGCATCACTGATGCAATGAATATGGACTTGAATATGGCTGAGACGGCTAGATAGCATCACCGATGCAATGAATATGGACTTGAATGTGGATGAGATGGCTAGATAGCATCACCGATGCAATGAATATGGACTTGAATATGGCTGAGATTGCTAGATAGCATCACCGATGCAATGAATATGGCCTTGAATATGGCTGAGATGGCTAGATAGCATCACTGATGCAATGAATATGGACTTGAATATGGCTGAGACGGCTAGATAGCATCACCGATGCAATGAATATGGACTTGAATATGGATGAGATGGCAAGATAGCATCACCGATGCAATGAATATGGACTTTAATATGGCTGAGACGGCTAGATAGCATCACGGATGCAATGAATCTGGACTTGAATATGGATGAGATGGCTAGATGGCATCACCGATGCAATGAATATGGACTTGAATATGGCTGAGATGGCAAGATAGCATCACCGATGCAATGAATATGGACTTGAATATGGCTGAGATGGCTAGATAGCATCACCGATGCAATGAATATGGCCTTGAATATGGCTGAGACGGCTAGATAGCATCACCGATGCAATGAATATGGACTTGAATATGGATGAGATGGCAAGATAGCATCACCGATGCAATGAATATGGACTTGAATATCGATGAGATGGCTAGATAGCATCACCGATGCAATGAATATGGACTTGAATATGGCTGAGATGGCAAGATGGCATCACCGATGCAATGAATATGGACTTGAATGTGGATGAGATGGCTAGATTGCATCACCGATGCAATGAATATGGACTTGAATATGGCTGAGACGGCTAGATAGCATCACCGATGCAATGAATATGGACTTGAATATGGATGAGATGGCAAGATAGCATCACCGATGCAATGAATATGGACTTGAATATCGATGAGATGGCTAGATAGCATCACCGATGCAATGAATATGGACTTGAATATGGCTGAGATGGCAAGATGGCATCACCGATGCAATGAATATGGACTTGAATGTGGATGAGATGGCAAGATAGCATCACCGATGCAATGAATATGGACTTGAATATGGCTGAGATGGCTAGATAGCATCACTGATGCAATGAATATGGACTTGAATATGGCTGAGACGGCTAGATAGCATCACCGATGCAATGAATATGGACTTGAATATGGATGAGATGGCTAGATAGCATCACCGATGCAATGAATATGGACTTGAATATGGCTGAGATGGCAAGATAGCATCACCGATGCAATGAATATGGACTTGAATATGGATGAGATGGCTAGATAGCATCACCGATGCAATGAATATGGACTAGAATATGGATGGGATGGCAAGATAGCATCACTGATGCAATGAATATGGACTTGAATATGGCTGAGATAGCTAGATAGCATCATTGATGCAATGAATATGGACTTGAATATGGCTGAGACGGCTAGATAGCATCACCGATGCAATGAATATGGACTTGAATATGGCTGAGATGGCTAGATGGCATCACCGATGCAATGAATATGGACTTGAATATGGCTGAGATGGCTAGATGGCATCACCGTTGCAATGAATATGGACTTGAATATGGCTGAGATGGCTAGATAGCATCACCGATGCAATGAATATGGCCTTGAATATGGCTGAGATGGCTAGATAGCATCACTGATGCAATGAATATGGACTTGAATATGGCTGAGACGGCTAGATAGCATCACCGATGCAATGAATATGGACTTGAATATGGCTGAGACGGTTAGATAGCATCACCGATGCCATGAATATGGACTTGAATATGGCTGAGACGGCTAGATAGCATCACTGATGCAATGAATATGGACTTGAATATGGATGAGACGGCTAGATAGCATCACTGATGCAATGAATATGGACTTGAATATGGGTGAGACGGCTAGATAGCATCACCGATGCAATGAAGATGGACTTGAATATGGCTGAGATGGCAAGATAGCATCACCGATGCAATGAATATGGACTTGAATGTGGATGAGATGGCTAGATAGCATCACCGATGCTATGAATATGGACTTGAATATGGCTGAGATGGCAAGATAGCATCACCGATGCAATGAATATGGACTTGAATGTGGATGAGATGGCTAGATAGCATCACCGATGCTATGAATATGGACTTGAATATGGCTGAGATGGCTAGATAGCATCACCGATGCAATGAACATGGACTTGAATATGGATGAGATGGCAAGATAGCATCACCGATGCAATGAATATGGACTTGAATATGGATGAGATGGCTAGATGGCATCAACGATGCAATGAACATGGACTTCAATATGGCTCAGATGGCTAGATGGCATCACCGATGCAATGAATTTGGACTTGAATATGGCTGAGATGGCTAGATGGCATCACCGATGCAATGAATATGGACTTGAATATGGCTGAGATGGCTAGATAGCATCACCGATGCAATGAATATGGAATGTGGATGAGATTGCTAGATAGCATCACCGATGCAATGCATATGGCCTTGAATATGGCTGAGATGGCCAGATAGCATCAGTGATGCAATGAATATGGACTTGAATATGGCTGAGATGGCAAGATAGCATCACCGATGCAATGAATATGGACTTGAATATGGATGAGATGGCTAGATGGCATCAACGATGCAATGAACATGGACTTGAATATGGCTGAGATGGCTAGATGGCATCACCGATGCAATGAATATGGACTTGAATATGGCTGAGATGGCTAGATAGCATCACTGATGCAATGAATATGGACTTGAATATGGCTGAGACGGCTAGATAGCATCACCGATGCAATGAATATGGACTTGAATGTGGATGAGATGGCTAGATAGCATCACCGATGCAATGAATATGGACTTGAATATGGCTGAGATTGCTAGATAGCATCACCGATGCAATGAATATGGCCTTGAATATGGCTGAGATGGCTAGATAGCATCACTGATGCAATGAATATGGACTTGAATATGGCTGAGACGGCTAGATAGCATCACCGATGCAATGAATATGGACTTGAATATGGATGAGATGGCAAGATAGCATCACCGATGCAATGAATATGGACTTTAATATGGCTGAGACGGCTAGATAGCATCACGGATGCAATGAATCTGGACTTGAATATGGATGAGATGGCTAGATGGCATCACCGATGCAATGAATATGGACTTGAATATGGCTGAGATGGCAAGATAGCATCACCGATGCAATGAATATGGACTTGAATATGGCTGAGATGGCTAGATAGCATCACCGATGCAATGAATATGGCCTTGAATATGGCTGAGACGGCTAGATAGCATCACCGATGCAATGAATATGGACTTGAATATGGATGAGATGGCAAGATAGCATCACCGATGCAATGAATATGGACTTGAATATCGATGAGATGGCTAGATAGCATCACCGATGCAATGAATATGGACTTGAATATGGCTGAGATGGCAAGATGGCATCACCGATGCAATGAATATGGACTTGAATGTGGATGAGATTGCTAGATAGCATCACCGATGCAATGAATATGGACTTGAATATGGCTGAGATGGCTAGATAGCATCACTGATGCAATGAATATGGACATGAATATGGCTGAGACGGCTAGATAGCATCACCGATGCAATGAATATGGACTTGAATATGGATGAGATGGCAAGATAGCATCACCGATGCAATGAATATGGACTTGAATATGGCTGAGACGGCTAGATAGCATCACTGATGCAATGAATATGGACTTGAATATGGATGAGATGGCTAGATAGCATCACCGATGCAATGAATATGGACTAGAATATGGATGGGATGGCAAGATAGCATCACTGATGCAATGAATATGGACTTGAATATGGCTGAGATAGCTAGATAGCATCATTGATGCAATGAATATGGACTTGAATATGGCTGAGACGGCTAGATAGCATCACCGATGCAATGAATATGGACTTGAATATGGCTGAGATGGCTAGATGGCATCACCGATGCAATGAATATGGACTTGAATATGGCTGAGATGGCTAGATGGCATCACCGTTGCAATGAATATGGACTTGAATATGGCTGAGATGGCTAGATAGCATCACCGATGCAATGAATATGGCCTTGAATATGGCTGAGATGGCTAGATAGCATCACTGATGCAATGAATATGGACTTGAATATGGCTGAGACGGCTAGATAGCATCACCGATGCAATGAATATGGACTTGAATATGGCTGAGATGGTTAGATAGCATCACCGATGCCATGAATATGGACTTGAATATGGCTGAGACGGCTAGATAGCATCACTGATGCAATGAATATGGACTTGAATATGGATAAGACGGCTAGATAGCATCACTGATGCAATGAATATGGACTTGAATATGGGTGAGACGGCTAGATAGCATCACCGATGCAATGAATATGGACTTGAATATGGATGAGATGGCAAGATAGCATCACCGATGCAATGAATATGGACTTGAATATGGCTGAGATGGCAAGATAGCATCACCGATGCAATGAATATGGACTTGAATGTGGATGAGATGGCTAGATAGCATCACCGATGCTATGAATATGGACTTGAATATGGCTGAGATGGCTAGATAGCATCACCGATGCAATGAATATGGACTTGAATATGGATGAGATGGCAAGATAGCATCACCGATGCAATGAATATGGACTTGAATATGGATGAGATGGCTAGATGGCATCAACGATGCAATGAACATGGACTTCGATATGGCTGAGATGGCTAGATGGCATCACCGATGCAATGTATATGGACTTGAATATGGCTGAGATGGCTAGATGGCATCACCGATGCAATGAATATGGACTTGAATATGGCTGAGATGGCTAGATAGCATCACCGATGCAATGAATATGGAATGTGGATGAGATTGCTAGATAGCATCACCGATGCAATGCATATGGCCTTGAATATGGCTGAGATGGCCAGATAGCATCAGTGATGCAATGAATATGGACTTGAATATGGCTGAGATGGCAAGATAGCATCACCGATGCAATGAATATGGACTTGAATATGGATGAGATGGCTAGATGGCATCAACGATGCAATGAACATGGACTTGAATATGGCTGAGATGGCTAGATGGCATCACCGATGCAATGAATATGGACTTGAATATGACTGAGATGGCTAGATGGCATCACCGATGCAATGAATATGGACTTGAATATGGCTGAGATGGCTAGATAGCATCACCGATGCAATGAATATGGAATGTGGATGAGATGGCTAGATAGCATCACCGATGCAATAAATATGGACTTGAATATGGCTGAGATGGCTAGATAGCATCACTGATGCAATGAATATGGACTTGAATATGGCTGAGACGGCTAGATAGCATCACCGATGCAATGAATATGGACTTGAATGTGGATGAGATGGCTAGATAGCATCACCGATGCAATGAATATGGACTTGAATATGGCTGAGATTGCTAGATAGCATCACCGATGCAATGAATATGGCCTTGAATATGGCTGAGATGGCTAGATAGCATCACTGATGCAATGAATATGGACTTGAATATGGCTGAGACGGCTAGATAGCATCACCGATGCAATGAATATGGACTTGAATATGGATGAGAGGGCAAGATAGCATCCCCGATGCAATGAATATGGACTTGAATATGGCTGAGATGGCTAGATAGCATCACCGATGCAATGAATCTGGACTTGAATATGGATGAGATGGCTAGATGGCATCACCGATGCAATGAATATGGACTTGAATATGGCTGAGATGGCTAGATGGCATCACCGATGCAATGAATATGGACTTGAATATGGCTGAGATGGCAAGATAGCATCACCGATGCAATGAATATGGACTTGAATATGGCTGAGATGGCTAGATAGCATCACCGATGCAATGAATATGGCCTTGAATATGGCTGAGATGGCTAGGTAGCATCACTGATGCAATGAATATGGACTTGAATATGGATGAGACGGCTAGATAGCATCACCGATGCAATGAATATGGACTTTAATATGGATGGGATGGCAAGATAGCATCACCGATGCAATGAGTATGTACTAGAATATGGATGAGATGGCAAGATAGCATCACCGATGCAATTAATATGGACTTGAATATGGCTGAGAAGGCTAGATAGCATCACTGATGCAATGAATATGGACTTGAATATGGCTGAGACGGCTAGATAGCATCACCGATGCAATGAATATGGACTTGAATATGGATGAGATGGCTAGATGGCATCAATGATGCAATGAACATGGACTTGAATATGGCTGAGATGGCTAGATGGCATCACCGATGCAATGAATATGGACTTGAATATGGCTGAGATGGCTAGATGGCATCACCGATGCAATGAATATGGACTTGAATATGGCTGAGATGGCTAGATAGCATCACCGATGCAATGAATATGGAATGTGGATGAGATTGCTAGATAGCATCACCGATGCAATGCATATGGCCTTGAATATGGCTGAGATGGCCAGATAGCATCAGTGATGCAATGAATATGGACTTGAATATGGATGAGATGGCAAGATAGCATCACCGATGCAATGAATATGGACTTGAATATGGATGAGATGGCTAGATGGCATCAACGATGCAATGAATATGGACTTGAATATGGCTGAGATAGCTAGATGGCATCACCGATGCAATGAATATGGACTTGAATATGGCTGAGATGGCTAGATAGCATCACCGATGCAATGAATATGGAATGTGGATGAGATGGCTAGATAGCATCACCGATGCAATAAATATGGACTTGAATATGGCTGAGATGGCTAGATAGCATCACTGATGCAATGAATATGGACTTGAATATGGCTGAGACGGCTAGATAGCATCACCGATGCAATGAATATGGACTTGAATGTGGATGAGATGGCTAGATAGCATCACCGATGCAATGAATATGGACTTGAATATGGCTGAGATTGCTAGATAGCATCACCGATGCAATGAATATGGCCTTGAATATGGCTGAGATGGCTAGATAGCATCACTGATGCAATGAATATGGACTTGACTATGGCTGAGACGGCTAGATAGCATCACCGATGCAATGAATATGGACTTGAATATGGATGAGAGGGCAAGATAGCATCCCCGATGCAATGAATATGGACTTGAATATGGCTTAGATGGCTAGATAGCATCACCGATGCAATGAATCTGGACTTGAACATGGATGAGATGGCTAGATGGCATCACCGATGCAATGAATATGGACTTGAATATGGCTGAGATGGCTAGATGGCATCACCGATGCAATGAATATGGACTTGAATATGGCTGAGATGGCAAGATAGCATCACCGATGCAATGAATATGGACTTGAATATGGCTGAGATGGCTAGATAGCATCACCGATGCAATGAATATGGCCTTGAATATGGCTGAGATGGCTAGGTAGCATCACTGATGCAATGAATATGGACTTGAATATGGATGAGACGGCTAGATAGCATCACCGATGCAATGAATATGGACTTTAATATGGATGGGATGGCAAGATAGCATCACCGATGCAATGAGTATGTACTAGAATATGGATGAGATGGCAAGATAGCATCACCGATGCAAAGAATATGGACTTGAATATGGCTGAGAAGGCTAGATAGCATCACTGATGCAATGAATATGGACTTGAATATGGCTGAGACGGCTAGATAGCATCACCGATGCAATGAATATGGACTTGAATATGGCTGAGATGGCAAGATAGCATCACCGATGCAATGAATATGGACTTGAATGTGGATGAGATGGCTAGATAGTATCACCGATGCTATGAATATGGACTTGAATATGGCTGAGATGGCTAGATAGCATCACCGATGCAATGAATATGGACTTGAATATGGATGAGATGGCAAGATAGCATCACCGATGCAATGAATATGGACTTGAATATGGATGAGATGGCAAGATAGCATCACCGATGCAATGAATATGGACTTGAATATGGATGAGATGGATAGATGGCATCAACGATGCAATGAACATGGACTTCAATATGGCTGAGATGGCTAGATGGCATCACCGATGCAATGAATATGGACTTGAATATGGCTGAGATGGCTAGATGGCATCACCGATGCAATGAATATGGACTTGAATATGGCTGAGATGGCTAGATAGCATCACCGATGCAATGAATATGGAATGTGGATGAGATTGCTAGATAGCATCACCGATGCAATGCATATGGCCTTGAATATGGCTGAGATGGCCAGATAGCATCAGTGATGCAATGAATATGGACTTGAATATGGCTGAGATGGCAAGATAGCATCACCGATGCAATGAATATGGACTTGAATATGGATGAGATGGCTAGATGGCATCAACGATGCAATGAACATGGACTTGAATATGGCTGAGATGGCTAGATGGCATCACCGATGCAATGAATATGGACTTGAATATGGCTGAGATGGCTAGATGGCATCACCGATGCAATGAATATGGACTTGAATATGGCTGAGATGGCTAGATAGCATCACCGATGCAATGAATATGGAATGTGGATGAGATGGCTAGATAGCATCACCGATGCAATAAATATGGACTTGAATATGGCTGAGATGGCTAGATAGCATCACTGATGCAATGAATATGGACTTGAATATGGCTGAGACGGCTAGATAGCATCACCGATGCAATGAATATGGACTTGAATGTGGATGAGATGGCTAGATAGCATCACCGATGCAATGAATATGGACTTGAATATGGCTGAGATGGCTAGATAGCATCACCGATGCAATGAATATGGCCTTGAATATGGCTGAGATGGCTAGATAGCATCACTGATGCAATGAATATGGACTTGAATATGGCTGAGACGGCTAGATAGCATCACCGATGCAATGAATATGGACTTGAATATGGATGAGAGGGCAAGATAGCATCACCGATGCAATGAATATGGACTTGAATATGGCTGAGATGGCTAGATAGCATCACCGATGCAATGAATCTGGACTTGAATATGGATGAGATGGCTAGATGGCATCACCGATGCAATGAATATGGACTTGAATATGGCTGAGATGGCTAGATGGCATCACCGATGCAATGAATATGGACTTGAATATGGCTGAGATGGCAAGATAGCATCACCGATGCAATGAATATGGACTTGAATATGGCTGAGATGGCTAGATAGCATCACCGATGCAATGAATATGGCCTTGAATATGGCTGAGATGGCTAGGTAGCATCACTGATGCAATGAATATGGACTTGAATATGGATGAGACGGCTAGATAGCATCACCGATGCAATGAATATGGACTTTAATATGGATGGGATGGCAAGATAGCATCACCGATGCAATGAGTATGTACTAGAATATGGATGAGATGGCAAGATAGCATCACTGATGCAATGAATATGGACTTGAATATGGCTGAGATGGCTAGATAGCATCACTGATGCAATGAATATGGACTTGAATATGGCTGAGACGGCTAGATAGCATCACCGATGCAATGAATATGGACTTGAATATGGATGAGATGGCAAGATAGCATCACCGATGCAATGAGTATGTACTAGAATATGGATGAGATGGCAAGATAGCATCACCGATGCAATGAATATGGACTTGAATATGGCTGAGATGGCTAGATAGCATCACTGATGCAATGAATATGGACTTGAATATGGCTGAGACGGCTAGATAGCATCACCGATGCAATGAATATGGACTTGAATATGGATGAGATGGCAAGATAGCATCACCGATGCAATGAATATGGACTTGAATATGGATGAGATGGCTAGATAGCATCACCGATGCAATGAATATGGACTTGAATATGGCTGAGATGGCAAGATAGCATCACCGATGCAATGAATATGGACTTGAATATGGATGAGATGGCTAGATAGCATCACCGATGCAATGAATATGGACTAGAATATGGATGGGATGGCAAGATAGCATCACTGATGCAATGAATATGGACTTGAATATGGCTGAGATAGCTAGATAGCATCATTGATGCAATGAATATGGACTTGAATATGGCTGAGACGGCTAGATAGCATCACCGATGCAATGAATATGGACTTGAATATGGCTGAGATGGCTAGATGGCATCACCGATGCAATGAATATGGACTTGAATATGGCTGAGATGGCTAGATGGCATCACCGTTGCAATGAATATGGACTTGAATATGGCTGAGATGGCTAGATAGCATCACCGATGCAATGAATATGGCCTTGAATATGGCTGAGATGGCTAGATAGCATCACTGATGCAATGAATATGGACTTGAATATGGCTGAGACGGCTAGATAGCATCACCGATGCAATGAATATGGACTTGAATATGGCTGAGACGGTTAGATAGCATCACCGATGCCATGAATATGGACTTGAATATGGCTGAGACGGCTAGATAGCATCACTGATGCAATGAATATGGACTTGAATATGGATGAGACGGCTAGATAGCATCACTGATGCAATGAATATGGACTTGAATATGGGTGAGACGGCTAGATAGCATCACCGATGCAATGAAGATGGACTTGAATATGGCTGAGATGGCAAGATAGCATCACCGATGCAATGAATATGGACTTGAATGTGGATGAGATGGCTAGATAGCATCACCGATGCTATGAATATGGACTTGAATATGGCTGAGATGGCAAGATAGCATCACCGATGCAATGAATATGGACTTGAATGTGGATGAGATGGCTAGATAGCATCACCGATGCTATGAATATGGACTTGAATATGGCTGAGATGGCTAGATAGCATCACCGATGCAATGAACATGGACTTGAATATGGATGAGATGGCAAGATAGCATCACTGATGCAATGAATATGGACTTGAATATGGATGAGATGGCTAGATGGCATCAACGATGCAATGAACATGGACTTCAATATGGCTCAGATGGCTAGATGGCATCACCGATGCAATGAATTTGGACTTGAATATGGCTGAGATGGCTAGATGGCATCACCGATGCAATGAATATGGACTTGAATATGGCTGAGATGGCTAGATAGCATCACCGATGCAATGAATATGGAATGTGGATGAGATTGCTAGATAGCATCACCGATGCAATGCATATGGCCTTGAATATGGCTGAGATGGCCAGATAGCATCAGTGATGCAATGAATATGGACTTGAATATGGCTGAGATGGCAAGATAGCATCACCGATGCAATGAATATGGACTTGAATATGGATGAGATGGCTAGATGGCATCAACGATGCAATGAACATGGACTTGAATATGGCTGAGATGGCTAGATGGCATCACCGATGCAATGAATATGGACTTGAATATGGCTGAGATGGCTAGATAGCATCACTGATGCAATGAATATGGACTTGAATATGGCTGAGACGGCTAGATAGCATCACCGATGCAATGAATATGGACTTGAATGTGGATGAGATGGCTAGATAGCATCACCGATGCAATGAATATGGACTTGAATATGGCTGAGATTGCTAGATAGCATCACCGATGCAATGAATATGGCCTTGAATATGGCTGAGATGGCTAGATAGCATCACTGATGCAATGAATATGGACTTGAATATGGCTGAGACGGCTAGATAGCATCACCGATGCAATGAATATGGACTTGAATATGGATGAGATGGCAAGATAGCATCACCGATGCAATGAATATGGACTTTAATATGGCTGAGACGGCTAGATAGCATCACGGATGCAATGAATCTGGACTTGAATATGGATGAGATGGCTAGATGGCATCACCGATGCAATGAATATGGACTTGAATATGGCTGAGATGGCAAGATAGCATCACCGATGCAATGAATATGGACTTGAATATGGCTGAGATGGCTAGATAGCATCACCGATGCAATGAATATGGCCTTGAATATGGCTGAGACGGCTAGATAGCATCACCGATGCAATGAATATGGACTTGAATATGGATGAGATGGCAAGATAGCATCACCGATGCAATGAATATGGACTTGAATATCGATGAGATGGCTAGATAGCATCACCGATGCAATGAATATGGACTTGAATATGGCTGAGATGGCAAGATGGCATCACCGATGCAATGAATATGGACTTGAATGTGGATGAGATGGCTAGATTGCATCACCGATGCAATGAATATGGACTTGAATATGGCTGAGACGGCTAGATAGCATCACCGATGCAATGAATATGGACTTGAATATGGATGAGATGGCAAGATAGCATCACCGATGCAATGAATATGGACTTGAATATCGATGAGATGGCTAGATAGCATCACCGATGCAATGAAGATGGACTTGAATATGGCTGAGATGGCAAGATAGCATCACCGATGCAATGAATATGGACTTGAATGTGGATGAGATGGCTAGATAGCATCACCGATGCTATGAATATGGACTTGAATATGGCTGAGATGGCAAGATAGCATCACCGATGCAATGAATATGGACTTGAATGTGGATGAGATGGCTAGATAGCATCACCGATGCTATGAATATGGACTTGAATATGGCTGAGATGGCTAGATAGCATCACCGATGCAATGAACATGGACTTGAATATGGATGAGATGGCAAGATAGCATCACTGATGCAATGAATATGGACTTGAATATGGATGAGATGGCTAGATGGCATCAACGATGCAATGAACATGGACTTCAATATGGCTCAGATGGCTAGATGGCATCACCGATGCAATGAATTTGGACTTGAATATGGCTGAGATGGCTAGATGGCATCACCGATGCAATGAATATGGACTTGAATATGGCTGAGATGGCTAGATAGCATCACCGATGCAATGAATATGGAATGTGGATGAGATTGCTAGATAGCATCACCGATGCAATGCATATGGCCTTGAATATGGCTGAGATGGCCAGATAGCATCAGTGATGCAATGAATATGGACTTGAATATGGCTGAGATGGCAAGATAGCATCACCGATGCAATGAATATGGACTTGAATATGGATGAGATGGCTAGATGGCATCAACGATGCAATGAACATGGACTTGAATATGGCTGAGATGGCTAGATGGCATCACCGATGCAATGAATATGGACTTGAATATGGCTGAGATGGCTAGATAGCATCACTGATGCAATGAATATGGACTTGAATATGGCTGAGACGGCTAGATAGCATCACCGATGCAATGAATATGGACTTGAATGTGGATGAGATGGCTAGATAGCATCACCGATGCAATGAATATGGACTTGAATATGGCCGAGATTGCTAGATAGCATCACCGATGCAATGAATATGGCCTTGAATATGGCTGAGATGGCTAGATAGCATCACTGATGCAATGAATATGGACTTGAATATGGCTGAGACGGCTAGATAGCATCACCGATGCAATGAATATGGACTTGAATATGGATGAGATGGCAAGATAGCATCACCGATGCAATGAATATGGACTTTAATATGGCTGAGACGGCTAGATAGCATCACGGATGCAATGAATCTGGACTTGAATATGGATGAGATGGCTAGATGGCATCACCGATGCAATGAATATGGACTTGAATATGGCTGAGATGGCAAGATAGCATCACCGATGCAATGAATATGGACTTGAATATGGCTGAGATGGCTAGATAGCATCACCGATGCAATGAATATGGCCTTGAATATGGCTGAGACGGCTAGATAGCATCACCGATGCAATGAATATGGACTTGAATATGGATGAGATGGCAAGATAGCATCACCGATGCAATGAATATGGACTTGAATATCGATGAGATGGCTAGATAGCATCACCGATGCAATGAATATGGACTTGAATATGGCTGAGATGGCAAGATGGCATCACCGATGCAATGAATATGGACTTGAATGTGGATGAGATGGCTAGATTGCATCACCGATGCAATGAATATGGACTTGAATATGGCTGAGACGGCTAGATAGCATCACCGATGCAATGAATATGGACTTGAATATGGATGAGATGGCAAGATAGCATCACCGATGCAATGAATATGGACTTGAATATCGATGAGATGGCTAGATAGCATCACCGATGCAATGAATATGGACTTGAATATGGCTGAGATGGCAAGATGGCATCACCGATGCAATGAATATGGACTTGAATGTGGATGAGATGGCAAGATAGCATCACCGATGCAATGAATATGGACTTGAATATGGCTGAGATGGCTAGATAGCATCACTGATGCAATGAATATGGACTTGAATATGGCTGAGACGGCTAGATAGCATCACCGATGCAATGAATATGGACTTGAATATGGATGAGATGGCTAGATAGCATCACCGATGCAATGAATATGGACTTGAATATGGCTGAGATGGCAAGATAGCATCACCGATGCAATGAATATGGACTTGAATATGGATGAGATGGCTAGATAGCATCACCGATGCAATGAATATGGACTAGAATATGGATGGGATGGCAAGATAGCATCACTGATGCAATGAATATGGACTTGAATATGGCTGAGATAGCTAGATAGCATCATTGATGCAATGAATATGGACTTGAATATGGCTGAGACGGCTAGATAGCATCACCGATGCAATGAATATGGACTTGAATATGGCTGAGATGGCTAGATGGCATCACCGATGCAATGAATATGGACTTGAATATGGCTGAGATGGCTAGATGGCATCACCGTTGCAATGAATATGGACTTGAATATGGCTGAGATGGCTAGATAGCATCACCGATGCAATGAATATGGCCTTGAATATGGCTGAGATGGCTAGATAGCATCACTGATGCAATGAATATGGACTTGAATATGGCTGAGACGGCTAGATAGCATCACCGATGCAATGAATATGGACTTGAATATGGCTGAGACGGTTAGATAGCATCACCGATGCCATGAATATGGACTTGAATATGGCTGAGACGGCTAGATAGCATCACTGATGCAATGAATATGGACTTGAATATGGATGAGACGGCTAGATAGCATCACTGATGCAATGAATATGGACTTGAATATGGGTGAGACGGCTAGATAGCATCACCGATGCAATGAAGATGGACTTGAATATGGCTGAGATGGCAAGATAGCATCACCGATGCAATGAATATGGACTTGAATGTGGATGAGATGGCTAGATAGCATCACCGATGCTATGAATATGGACTTGAATATGGCTGAGATGGCAAGATAGCATCACCGATGCAATGAATATGGACTTGAATGTGGATGAGATGGCTAGATAGCATCACCGATGCTATGAATATGGACTTGAATATGGCTGAGATGGCTAGATAGCATCACCGATGCAATGAACATGGACTTGAATATGGATGAGATGGCAAGATAGCATCACCGATGCAATGAATATGGACTTGAATATGGATGAGATGGCTAGATGGCATCAACGATGCAATGAACATGGACTTCAATATGGCTCAGATGGCTAGATGGCATCACCGATGCAATGAATTTGGACTTGAATATGGCTGAGATGGCTAGATGGCATCACCGATGCAATGAATATGGACTTGAATATGGCTGAGATGGCTAGATAGCATCACCGATGCAATGAATATGGAATGTGGATGAGATTGCTAGATAGCATCACCGATGCAATGCATATGGCCTTGAATATGGCTGAGATGGCCAGATAGCATCAGTGATGCAATGAATATGGACTTGAATATGGCTGAGATGGCAAGATAGCATCACCGATGCAATGAATATGGACTTGAATATGGATGAGATGGCTAGATGGCATCAACGATGCAATGAACATGGACTTGAATATGGCTGAGATGGCTAGATGGCATCACCGATGCAATGAATATGGACTTGAATATGGCTGAGATGGCTAGATAGCATCACTGATGCAATGAATATGGACTTGAATATGGCTGAGACGGCTAGATAGCATCACCGATGCAATGAATATGGACTTGAATGTGGATGAGATGGCTAGATAGCATCACCGATGCAATGAATATGGACTTGAATATGGCTGAGATTGCTAGATAGCATCACCGATCCAATGAATATGGCCTTGAATATGGCTGAGATGGCTAGATAGCATCACTGATGCAATGAATATGGACTTGAATATGGCTGAGACGGCTAGATAGCATCACCGATGCAATGAATATGGACTTGAATATGGATGAGATGGCAAGATAGCATCACCGATGCAATGAATATGGACTTTAATATGGCTGAGACGGCTAGATAGCATCACGGATGCAATGAATCTGGACTTGAATATGGATGAGATGGCTAGATGGCATCACCGATGCAATGAATATGGACTTGAATATGGCTGAGATGGCAAGATAGCATCACCGATGCAATGAATATGGACTTGAATATGGCTGAGATGGCTAGATAGCATCACCGATGCAATGAATATGGCCTTGAATATGGCTGAGACGGCTAGATAGCATCACCGATGCAATGAATATGGACTTGAATATGGATGAGATGGCAAGATAGCATCACCGATGCAATGAATATGGACTTGAATATCGATGAGATGGCTAGATAGCATCACCGATGCAATGAATATGGACTTGAATATGGCTGAGACGGCAAGATGGCATCACCGATGCAATGAATATGGACTTGAATGTGGATGAGATGGCTAGATAGCATCACCGATGCAATGAATATGGACTTGAATATGGCTGAGACGGCTAGATAGCATCACCGATGCAATGAATATGGACTTGAATATGGATGAGATGGCAAGATAGCATCACCGATGCAATGAATATGGACTTGAATATGGATGAGATGGCTAGATAGCATCACCGATGCAATGAGTATGGACTAGAATATGGATGAGATGGCAAGATAGCATCACCGATGCAATGAATATGGACTTGAATATGGCTGAGATGGCTAGATAGCATCACTGATGCAATGAATATGGACTTGAATATGGCTGAGACGGCTAGATAGCATCACCGATGCAATGAATATGGACTTGAATATGGATGAGATGGCAAGATAGCATCACCGATGCAATGAATATGGACTTGAATATGGATGAGATGGCTAGATAGCATCACCGATGCAATGAATATGGACTTGAATATGGCTGAGATGGCAAGATAGCATCACCGATGCAATGAATATGGACTTGAATATGGATGAGATGGCTAGATAGCATCACCGATGCAATGAATATGGACTAGAATATGGATGGGATGGCAAGATAGCATCACTGATGCAATGAATATGGACTTGAATATGGCTGAGATAGCTAGATAGCATCATTGATGCAATGAATATGGACTTGAATATGGCTGAGACGGCTAGATAGCATCACCGATGCAATGAATATGGACTTGAATATGGCTGAGATGGCTAGATGGCATCACCGATGCAATGAATATGGACTTGAATATGGCTGAGATGGCTAGATGGCATCACCGTTGCAATGAATATGGACTTGAATATGGCTGAGATGGCTAGATAGCATCACCGATGCAATGAATATGGCCTTGAATATGGCTGAGATGGCTAGATAGCATCACTGATGCAATGAATATGGACTTGAATATGGCTGAGACGGCTAGATAGCATCACCGATGCAATGAATATGGACTTGAATATGGCTGAGATGGTTAGATAGCATCACCGATGCAATGAATATGGACTTGAATATGGCTGAGATGGCAAGATAGCATCACCGATGCAATGAATATGGACTTGAATGTGGATGAGATGGCTAGATAGCATCACTGATGCAATGAATATGGACTTGAATATGGGTGAGACGGCTAGATAGCATCACCGATGCAATGAATATGGACTTGAATATGGATGAGATGGCAAGATAGCATCACCGATGCAATGAATATGGACTTGAATATGGCTGAGATGGCAAGATAGCATCACCGATGCAATGAATATGGACTTGAATGTGGATGAGATGGCTAGATAGCATCACCGATGCAATGAATATGGACTTGAATATGGATGAGATGGCAAGATAGCATCACCGATGCAATGAATATGGACTTGAATATGGATGAGATGGCTAGATGGCATCAACGATGCAATGAACATGGACTTCAATATGGCTGAGATGGCTAGATGGCATCACCGATGAAATGAATATGGACTTGAATATGGCTGAGATGGCTAGATGGCATCACCGATGCAATGAATATGGACTTGAATATGGCTGAGATGGCTAGATAGCATCACCGATGCAATGAATATGGAATGTGGATGAGATTGCTAGATAGCATCACCGATGCAATGCATATGGCCTTGAATATGGCTGAGATGGCCAGATAGCATCAGTGATGCAATGAATATGGACTTGAATATGGCTGAGATGGCAAGATAGCATCACCGATGCAATGAATATGGACTTGAATATGGATGAGATGGCTAGATGGCATCAACGATGCAATGAACATGGACTTGAATATGGCTGAGATGGCTAGATGGCATCACCGATGCAATGAATATGGACTTGAATATGGCTGAGATGGCTAGATGGCATCACCGATGCAATGAATATGGACTTGAATATGGCTGAGATGGCTAGATAGCATCACCGATGCAATGAATATGGAATGTGGATGAGATAGCTAGATAGCATCACCGATGCAATAAATATGGACTTGAATATGGCTGAGATGGCTAGATAGCATCACCGATGCAATGAATATGGACTTGAATATGGCTGAGACGGCTAGATAGCATCACCGATGCAATGAATATGGACTTGAATGTGGATGAGATGGCTAGATAGCATCACCGATGCAATGAATATGGACTTGAATATGGCTGAGATTGCTAGATAGCATCACCGATGCAATGAATATGGCCTTGAATATGGCTGAGATGGCTAGATAGCATCACTGATGCAATGAATATGGACTTGAATATGGCTGAGACGGCTAGATAGCATCACCGATGCAATGAATATGGACTTGAATATGGATGAGAGGGCAAGATAGCATCACCGATGCAATAAATATGGACTTGAATATGGCTGAGATGGCTAGATAGAATCACCGATGCAATGAATCTGGACTTGAATATGGATGAGATGGCTAGATGGCATCACCGATGCAATGAATATGGACTTGAATATGGCTGAGATGGCTAGATGGCATCACCGATGCAATGAATATGGACTTGAATATGGCTGAGATGGCAAGATAGCATCACCGATGCAATGAATATGGACTTGAATATCGATGAGATGGCTAGATAGCATCACCGATGCAATGAATATGGACTTGAATATGGCTGAGATGGCAAGATGGCATCACCGATGCAATGAATATGGACTTGAATGTGGATGAGATGGCTAGATAGCATCACCGATGCAATGAATATGGACTTGAATATGGCTGAGACGGCTAGATAGCATCACCGATGCAATGAATATGGACTTGAATATGGATGAGATGGCAAGATAGCATCACCGATGCA
The DNA here is from genome assembly GCF_057233095.1 of Heloderma suspectum. NCBI lineage: Eukaryota > Metazoa > Chordata > Lepidosauria > Squamata > Helodermatidae > Heloderma > Heloderma suspectum. The sequence continues at coordinate 54,735,257 of NC_139475.1, forward strand.
ATGAATATGGACTTGAATATGGATGAGATGGCTAGATAGCATCACCGATGCAATGAGTATGGACTAGAATATGGATGAGATGGCAAGATAGCATCACCGATGCAATGAATATGGACTTGAATATGGCTGAGATGGCTAGATAGCATCACTGATGCAATGAATATGGACTTGAATATGGCTGAGACGGCTAGATAGCATCACCGATGCAATGAATATGGACTTGAATATGGATGAGATGGCAAGATAGCATCACCGATGCAATGAATATGGACTTGAATATGGATGAGATGGCTAGATAGCATCACCGATGCAATGAATATGGACTTGAATATGGCTGAGACGGCTAGATAGCATCACCGATGCAATGAATATGGACTTGAATATGGCTGAGACGGCTAGATAGCATCACCGATGCAATGAATATGGACTTGAATATGGCTGAGATGGCTAGATGGCATCACCGATGCAATGAATATGGACTTGAATATGGCTGAGATGGGTAGATGGCATCACCGTTACAATGAATATGGACTTGAATATGGCTGAGATGGCTAGATAGCATCACCGATGCAATGAATATGGCCTTGAATATGGCTGAGATGGCTAGATAGCATCACTGATGCAATGAATATGGACTTGAATATGGCTGAGACGGCTAGATAGCATCACCGATGCAATGAATATGGACTTGAATATGGCTGAGATGGTTAGATAGCATCACCGATGCCATGAATATGGACTTGAATATGGCTGAGACGGCTAGATAGCATCACTGATGCAATGAATATGGACTTGAATATGGATAAGACGGCTAGATAGCATCACTGATGCAATGAATATGGACTTGAATATGGGTGAGACGGCTAGATAGCATCACCGATGCAATGAATATGGACTTGAATATGGATGAGATGGCAAGATAGCATCACCGATGCAATGAATATGGACTTGAATATGGCTGAGATGGCAAGATAGCATCACCGATGCAATGAATATGGACTTGAATGTGGATGAGATGGCTAGATAGCATCACCGATGCTATGAATATGGACTTGAATATTGCTGAGATGGCTAGATAGCATCACCGATGCAATGAATATGGACTTGAATGTGGATGAGATGGCATGATAGCATCACCGATGCAATGAATATGGACTTGAATATGGATGAGATGGCTAGATGGCATCAACGATGCAATGAACATGGACTTCAATATGGCTGAGATGGCTAGATGGCATCACCGATGCAATGAATATGGACTTGAATATGGCTGAGATGGCTAGATGGCATCACCGATGCAATGAATATGGACTTGAATATGGCTGAGATGGCTAGATAGCATCACCGATGCAATGAATATGGAATGTGGATGAGATTGCTAGATAGCATCACCGATGCAATGCATATGGCCTTGAATATGGCTGAGATGGCCAGATAGCATCAGTGATGCAATGAATATGGACTTGAATATGGCTGAGATGGCAAGATAGCATCACCGATACAATGAATATGGACTTGAATATGGATGAGATGGCTAGATGGCATCAACGATGCAATGAACATGGACTTGAATATGGCTGAGATGGCTAGATGGCATCACCGATGCAATGAATATGGACTTGAATATGGCTGAGATGGCTAGATGGCATCACCGATGCAATGAATATAGACTTGAATATGGCTGAGATGGCTAGATAGCATCACCGATGCAATGAATATGGAATGTGGATGAGATGGCTAGATAGCATCACCGATGCAATAAATATGGACTTGAATATGGCTGAGATGGCTAGATAGCATCACTGATGCAATGAATATGGACTTGAATATGGCTGAGACGGCTAGATAGCATCACCGATGCAATGAATATGGACTTGAATGTGGATGAGATGGCTAGATAGCATCACCGATGCAATGAATATGGACTTGAATATGGCTGAGATTGCTAGATAGCATCACCGATGCAATGAATATGGCCTTGAATATGGCTGAGATGGCTAGATAGCATCACTGATGCAATGAATATGGACTTGAATATGGCTGAGACGGCTAGATAGCATCACCGATGCAATGAATATGGACTTGAATATGGATGAGAGTGCAAGATAGCATCACCGATGCAATGAATATGGACTTGAATATGGCTGAGATGGCTAGATAGCATCACCGATGCAATGAATCTGGACTTGAATATGGATGAGATGGCTAGATGGCATCACCGATGCAATGAATATGGACTTGAATATGGCTGAGATGGCTAGATGGCATCACCGATGCAATGAATATGGACTTGAATATGGCTGAGATGGCTAGATAGCATCACCGATGCAATGAATATGGCCTTGAATATGGCTGAGATGGCTAGGTAGCATCACTGATGCAATGAATATGGACTTGAATATGGATGAGACGGCTAGATAGCATCACCGATGCAATGAATATGGACTTTAATATGGATGGGATGGCAAGATAGCATCACCGATGCAATGAGTATGTACTAGAATATGGATGAGATGGCAAGATAGCATCACCGATGCAATGAATATGGACTTGAATATGGCTGAGATGGCTAGATAGCATCACTGATGCAATGAATATGGACTTGAATATGGCTGAGACGGCTAGATAGCATCACCGATGCAATGAATATGGACTTGAATATGGATGAGATGGCAAGATAGCATCACCGATGCAATGAATATGGACTTGAATATGGATGAGATGGCTAGATAGCATCACCGATGCAATGAATATGGACTTGAATATGGCTGAGATGGCAAGATAGCATCACCGATGCAATGAATATGGACTTGAATATGGATGAGATGGCTAGATAGCATCACCGATGCAATGAATATGGACTAGAATATGGATGGGATGGCAAGATAGCATCACTGATGCAATGAATATGGACTTGAATATGGCTGAGATAGCTAGATAGCATCATTGATGCAATGAATATGGACTTGAATATGGCTGAGACGGCTAGATAGCATCACCGATGCAATGAATATGGACTTGAATATGGCTGAGATGGCTAGATGGCATCACCGATGCAATGAATATGGACTTGAATATGGGTGAGACGGCTAGATGGCATCACCGATGCAATGAAGATGGACTTGAATATGGCTGAGATGGCAAGATAGCATCACCGATGCAATGAATATGGACTTGAATGTGGATGAGATGGCTAGATAGCATCACCGATGCTATGAATATGGACTTGAATATGGCTGAGATGGCAAGATAGCATCACCGATGCAATGAATATGGACTTGAATGTGGATGAGATGGCTAGATAGCATCACCGATGCTATGAATATGGACTTGAATATGGCTGAGATGGCTAGATAGCATCACCGATGCAATGAACATGGACTTGAATATGGATGAGATGGCAAGATAGCATCACCGATGCAATGAATATGGACTTGAATATGGATGAGATGGCTAGATGGCATCAACGATGCAATGAACATGGACTTCAATATGGCTGAGATGGCTAGATGGCATCACCGATGCAATGAATTTGGACTTGAATATGGCTGAGATGGCTAGATGGCATCATCGATGCAATGAATATGGACTTGAATATGGCTGAGATGGCAAGATGGCATCACCGATGCAATGAATATGGACTTGAATGTGGATGAGATGGCTAGATAGCATCACCGATGCAATGAATATGGACTTGAATATGGCTGAGACGGCTAGATAGCATCACCGATGCAATGAATATGGACTTGAATATGGATGAGCTGGCAAGATAGCATCACCGATGCAATGAATATGGACTTGAATATGGATGAGATGGCTAGATAGCATCACCGATGCAATGGGTATGGACTAGAATATGGATGAGATGGCAAGATAGCATCACCGATGCAATGAATATGGACTTGAATATGGCTGAGATGGCTAGATAGCATCACTGATGCAATGAATATGGACTTGAATATGGCTGAGACGGCTAGATAGCATCACCGATGCAATGAATATGGACTTGAATATGGATGAGATGGCAAGATAGCATCACCGATGCAATGAATATGGACTTGAATATGGATGAGATGGCTAGATAGCATCACCGATGCAATGAATATGGACTTGAATATGGCTGAGATGGCAAGATAGCATCACCGATGCAATGAATATGGACTTGAATATGGATGAGATGGCTAGATAGCATCACCGATGCAATGAATATGGACTAGAATATGGATGGGATGGCAAGATAGCATCACTGATGCAATGAATATGGACTTGAATATGGCTGAGATAGCTAGATAGCATCATTGATGCAATGAATATGGACTTGAATATGGCTGAGACGGCTAGATAGCATCACCGATGCAATGAATATGGACTTGAATATGGCTGAGATGGCTAGATGGCATCACCGATGCAATGAATATGGACTTGAATATGGCTGAGATGGCTAGATGGCATCACCGTTGCAATGAATATGGACTTGAATATGGCTGAGATGGCTAGATAGCATCACCGATGCAATGAATATGGCCTTGAATATGGCTGAGATGGCTAGATAGCATCACTGATGCAATGAATATGGACTTGAATATGGCTGAGACGGCTAGATAGCATCACCGATGCAATGAATATGGACTTGAATATGGCTGAGATGGTTAGATAGCATCACCGATGCCATGAATATGGACTTGAATATGGCTGAGACGGCTAGATAGCATCACTGATGCAATGAATATGGACTTGAATATGGATAAGACGGCTAGATAGCATCACTGATGCAATGAATATGGACTTGAATATGGGTGAGACGGCTAGATAGCATCACCGATGCAATGAATATGGACTTGAATATGGATGAGATGGCAAGATAGCATCACCGATGCAATGAATATGGACTTGAATATGGCTGAGATGGCAAGATAGCATCACCGATGCAATGTATATGGACTTGAATGTGGATGAGATGGCTAGATAGCATCACCGATGCTATGAATATGGACTTGAATATGGCTGAGATGGCTAGATAGCATCACCGATGCAATGAATATGGACTTGAATATGGATGAGATGGCAAGATAGCATCACCGATGCAATGAATATGGACTTGAATATGGATGAGATGGCTAGATGGCATCAACGATGCAATGAATATGGCCTTGAATATGGCTGAGATGGCTAGATAGCATCACTGATGCAATGAATATGGACTTGAATATGGCTGAGACGGCTAGATAGCATCACCGATGCAATGAATATGGACTTGAATATGGCTGAGATGGTTAGATAGCATCACCGATGCCATGAATATGGACTTGAATATGGCTGAGACGGCTAGATAGCATCACTGATGCAATGAATATGGACTTGAATATGGATAAGACGGCTAGATAGCATCACTGATGCAATGAATATGGACTTGAATATGGGTGAGACGGCTAGATAGCATCACCGATGCAATGAATATGGACTTGAATATGGATGAGATGGCAAGATAGCATCACCGATGCAATGAATATGGACTTGAATATGGATGAGATGGCTAGATAGCATCACCGATGCAATGAATATGGACTAGAATATGGATGGGATGGCAAGATAGCATCACTGATGCAATGAATATGGACTTGAATATGGCTGAGATAGCTAGATAGCATCATTGATGCAATGAATATGGACTTGAATATGGCTGAGACGGCTAGATAGCATCACCGATGCAATGAATATGGACTTGAATATGGCTGAGATGGCTAGATGGCATCACCGATGCAATGAATATGGACTTGAATATGGGTGAGACGGCTAGATGGCATCACCGATGCAATGAAGATGGACTTGAATATGGCTGAGATGGCAAGATAGCATCACCGATGCAATGAATATGGACTTGAATGTGGATGAGATGGCTAGATAGCATCACCGATGCTATGAATATGGACTTGAATATGGCTGAGATGGCAAGATAGCATCACCGATGCAATGAATATGGACTTGAATGTGGATGAGATGGCTAGATAGCATCACCGATGCTATGAATATGGACTTGAATATGGCTGAGATGGCTAGATAGCATCACCGATGCAATGAACATGGACTTGAATATGGATGAGATGGCAAGATAGCATCACCGATGCAATGAATATGGACTTGAATATGGATGAGATGGCTAGATGGCATCAACGATGCAATGAACATGGACTTCAATATGGCTGAGATGGCTAGATGGCATCACCGATGCAATGAATTTGGACTTGAATATGGCTGAGATGGCTAGATGGCATCATCGATGCAATGAATATGGACTTGAATATGGCTGAGATGGCAAGATGGCATCACCGATGCAATGAATATGGACTTGAATGTGGATGAGATGGCTAGATAGCATCACCGATGCAATGAATATGGACTTGAATATGGCTGAGACGGCTAGATAGCATCACCGATGCAATGAATATGGACTTGAATATGGATGAGCTGGCAAGATAGCATCACCGATGCAATGAATATGGACTTGAATATGGATGAGATGGCTAGATAGCATCACCGATGCAATGGGTATGGACTAGAATATGGATGAGATGGCAAGATAGCATCACCGATGCAATGAATATGGACTTGAATATGGCTGAGATGGCTAGATAGCATCACTGATGCAATGAATATGGACTTGAATATGGCTGAGACGGCTAGATAGCATCACCGATGCAATGAATATGGACTTGAATATGGATGAGATGGCAAGATAGCATCACCGATGCAATGAATATGGACTTGAATATGGATGAGATGGCTAGATAGCATCACCGATGCAATGAATATGGACTTGAATATGGCTGAGATGGCAAGATAGCATCACCGATGCAATGAATATGGACTTGAATATGGATGAGATGGCTAGATAGCATCACCGATGCAATGAATATGGACTAGAATATGGATGGGATGGCAAGATAGCATCACTGATGCAATGAATATGGACTTGAATATGGCTGAGATAGCTAGATAGCATCATTGATGCAATGAATATGGACTTGAATATGGCTGAGACGGCTAGATAGCATCACCGATGCAATGAATATGGACTTGAATATGGCTGAGATGGCTAGATGGCATCACCGATGCAATGAATATGGACTTGAATATGGCTGAGATGGCTAGATGGCATCACCGTTGCAATGAATATGGACTTGAATATGGCTGAGATGGCTAGATAGCATCACCGATGCAATGAATATGGCCTTGAATATGGCTGAGATGGCTAGATAGCATCACTGATGCAATGAATATGGACTTGAATATGGCTGAGACGGCTAGATAGCATCACCGATGCAATGAATATGGACTTGAATATGGCTGAGATGGTTAGATAGCATCACCGATGCCATGAATATGGACTTGAATATGGCTGAGACGGCTAGATAGCATCACTGATGCAATGAATATGGACTTGAATATGGATAAGACGGCTAGATAGCATCACTGATGCAATGAATATGGACTTGAATATGGGTGAGACGGCTAGATAGCATCACCGATGCAATGAATATGGACTTGAATATGGATGAGATGGCAAGATAGCATCACCGATGCAATGAATATGGACTTGAATATGGCTGAGATGGCAAGATAGCATCACCGATGCAATGTATATGGACTTGAATGTGGATGAGATGGCTAGATAGCATCACCGATGCTATGAATATGGACTTGAATATGGCTGAGATGGCTAGATAGCATCACCGATGCAATGAATATGGACTTGAATATGGATGAGATGGCAAGATAGCATCACCGATGCAATGAATATGGACTTGAATATGGATGAGATGGCTAGATGGCATCAACGATGCAATGAATATGGCCTTGAATATGGCTGAGATGGCTAGATAGCATCACTGATGCAATGAATATGGACTTGAATATGGCTGAGACGGCTAGATAGCATCACCGATGCAATGAATATGGACTTGAATATGGCTGAGATGGTTAGATAGCATCACCGATGCCATGAATATGGACTTGAATATGGCTGAGACGGCTAGATAGCATCACTGATGCAATGAATATGGACTTGAATATGGATAAGACGGCTAGATAGCATCACTGATGCAATGAATATGGACTTGAATATGGGTGAGACGGCTAGATAGCATCACCGATGCAATGAATATGGACTTGAATATGGATGAGATGGCAAGATAGCATCACCGATGCAATGAATATGGACTTGAATATGGATGAGATGGCTAGATAGCATCACCGATGCAATGAATATGGACTAGAATATGGATGGGATGGCAAGATAGCATCACTGATGCAATGAATATGGACTTGAATATGGCTGAGATAGCTAGATAGCATCATTGATGCAATGAATATGGACTTGAATATGGCTGAGACGGCTAGATAGCATCACCGATGCAATGAATATGGACTTGAATATGGCTGAGATGGCTAGATGGCATCACCGATGCAATGAATATGGACTTGAATATGGGTGAGACGGCTAGATGGCATCACCGATGCAATGAAGATGGACTTGAATATGGCTGAGATGGCAAGATAGCATCACCGATGCAATGAATATGGACTTGAATGTGGATGAGATGGCTAGATAGCATCACCGATGCTATGAATATGGACTTGAATATGGCTGAGATGGCAAGATAGCATCACCGATGCAATGGGTATGGACTAGAATATGGATGAGATGGCAAGATAGCATCACCGATGCAATGAATATGGACTTGAATATGGCTGAGATGGCTAGATAGCATCACTGATGCAATGAATATGGACTTGAATATGGCTGAGACGGCTAGATAGCATCACCGATGCAATGAATATGGACTTGAATATGGATGAGATGGCAAGATAGCATCACCGATGCAATGAATATGGACTTGAATATGGATGAGATGGCTAGATAGCATCACCGATGCAATGAATATGGACTTGAATATGGCTGAGATGGCAAGATAGCATCACCGATGCAATGAATATGGACTTGAATATGGATGAGATGGCTAGATAGCATCACCGATGCAATGAATATGGACTAGAATATGGATGGGATGGCAAGATAGCATCACTGATGCAATGAATATGGACTTGAATATGGCTGAGATAGCTAGATAGCATCATTGATGCAATGAATATGGACTTGAATATGGCTGAGACGGCTAGATAGCATCACCGATGCAATGAATATGGACTTGAATATGGCTGAGATGGCTAGATGGCATCACCGATGCAATGAATATGGACTTGAATATGGCTGAGATGGCTAGATGGCATCACCGTTGCAATGAATATGGACTTGAATATGGCTGAGATGGCTAGATAGCATCACCGATGCAATGAATATGGCCTTGAATATGGCTGAGATGGCTAGATAGCATCACTGATGCAATGAATATGGACTTGAATATGGCTGAGACGGCTAGATAGCATCACCGATGCAATGAATATGGACTTGAATATGGCTGAGATGGTTAGATAGCATCACCGATGCCATGAATATGGACTTGAATATGGCTGAGACGGCTAGATAGCATCACTGATGCAATGAATATGGACTTGAATATGGATAAGACGGCTAGATAGCATCACTGATGCAATGAATATGGACTTGAATATGGGTGAGACGGCTAGATAGCATCACCGATGCAATGAATATGGACTTGAATATGGATGAGATGGCAAGATAGCATCACCGATGCAATGAATATGGACTTGAATATGGCTGAGATGGCAAGATAGCATCACCGATGCAATGTATATGGACTTGAATGTGGATGAGATGGCTAGATAGCATCACCGATGCTATGAATATGGACTTGAATATGGCTGAGATGGCTAGATAGCATCACCGATGCAATGAATATGGACTTGAATATGGATGAGATGGCAAGATAGCATCACCGATGCAATGAATATGGACTTGAATATGGATGAGCTGGCAAGATAGCATCACCGATGCAATGTATATGGACTTGAATGTGGATGAGATGGCTAGATAGCATCACCGATGCTATGAATATGGACTTGAATATGGATGAGAGGGCAAGATAGCATCACCGATGCAATAAATATGGACTTGAATATGGCTGAGATGGCTAGATAGCATCACCGATGCAATGAATCTGGACTTGAATATGGATGAGATGGCTAGATGGCATCACCGATGCAATGAATATGGACTTGAATATGGCTGAGATGGCTAGATGGCATCACCGATGCAATGAATATGGACTTGAATATGGCTGAGATGGCAAGATAGCATCACCGATGCAATGAATATGGACTTGAATATCGATGAGATGGCTAGATAGCATCACCGATGCAATGAATATGGACTTGAATATGGCTGAGATGGCAAGATGGCATCACCGATGCAATGAATATGGACTTGAATGTGGATGAGATGGCTAGATAGCATCACCGATGCAATGAATATGGACTTGAATATGGCTGAGACGGCTAGATAGCATCACCGATGCAATGAATATGGACTTGAATATGGATGAGATGGCAAGATAGCATCACCGATGCAATGAATATGGACTTGAATATGGATGAGATGGCTAGATAGCATCACCGATGCAATGAGTATGGACTAGAATATGGATGAGATGGCAAGATAGCATCACCGATGCAATGAATATGGACTTGAATATGGCTGAGATGGCTAGATAGCATCACTGATGCAATGAATATGGACTTGAATATGGCTGAGACGGCTAGATAGCATCACCGATGCAATGAATATGGACTTGAATATGGATGAGATGGCAAGATAGCATCACCGATGCAATGAATATGGACTTGAATATGGCTGAGACGGCTAGATAGCATCACCGATGCAATGAATATGGACTTGAATATGGATGAGATGGCTAGATAGCATCACCGATGCAATGAATATGGACTAGAATATGGATGGGATGGCAAGATAGCATCACTGATGCAATGAATATGGACTTGAATATGGCTGAGATAGCTAGATAGCATCATTGATGCAATGAATATGGACTTGAATATGGCTGAGACGGCTAGATAGCATCACCGATGCAATGAATATGGACTTGAATATGGCTGAGATGGCTAGATGGCATCACCGATGCAATGAATATGGACTTGAATATGGCTGAGATGGCTAGATGGCATCACCGTTGCAATGAATATGGACTTGAATATGGCTGAGATGGATAGATAGCATCACCGATGCAATGAATATGGCCTTGAATATGGCTGAGATGGCTAGATAGCATCACTGATGCAATGAATATGGACTTGAATATGGCTGAGACGGCTAGATAGCATCACCGATGCAATGAATATGGACTTGAATATGGCTGAGATAGTTAGATAGCATCACCGATGCCATGAATATGGACTTGAATATGGCTGAGACGGCTAGATAGCATCACTGATGCAATGAATATGGACTTGAATATGGATAAGACGGCTAGATAGCATCACTGATGCAATGAATATGGACTTGAATATGGGTGAGACGGCTAGATAGCATCACCGATGCAATGAATATGGACTTGAATATGGATGAGATGGCAAGATAGCATCACCGATGCAATGAATATGGACTTGAATATGGCTGAGATGGCAAGATAGCATCACCGATGCAATGAATATGGACTTGAATGTGGATGAGATGGCTAGATAGCATCACCGATGCTATGAATATGGACTTGAATATGGCTGAGATGGCTAGATAGCATCACCGATGCAATGAATATGGACTTGAATATGGATGAGATGGCAAGATAGCATCACCGATGCAATGAATATGGACTTGAATATGGATGAGATGGCTAGATGGCATCAACGATGCAATGAACATGGACTTCAATATGGCTGAGATGGCTAGATGGCATCACCGATGCAATGTATATGGACTTGAATATGGCTGAGATGGCTAGATGGCATCACCGATGCAATGAATATGGACTTGAATATGGCTGAGATGGCTAGATAGCATCACCGATGCAATGAATATGGAATGTGGATGAGATTGCTAGATAGCATCACCGATGCAATGCATATGGCCTTGAATATGGCTGAGATGGCCAGATAGCATCAGTGATGCAATGAATATGGACTTGAATATGGCTGAGATGGCAAGATAGCATCACCGATGCAATGAATATGGACTTGAATATGGATGAGATGGCTAGATGGCATCAACGATGCAATGAACATGGACTTGAATATGGCTGAGATGGCTAGATGGCATCACCGATGCAATGAATATGGACTTGAATATGACTGAGATGGCTAGATGGCATCACCGATGCAATGAATATGGACTTGAATATGGCTGAGATGGCTAGATAGCATCACCGATGCAATGAATATGGAATGTGGATGAGATGGCTAGATAGCATCACCGATGCAATAAATATGGACTTGAATATGGCTGAGATGGCTAGATAGCATCACTGATGCAATGAATATGGACTTGAATATGGCTGAGACGGCTAGATAGCATCACCGATGCAATGAATATGGACTTGAATGTGGATGAGATGGCTAGATAGCATCACCGATGCAATGAATATGGACTTGAATATGGCTGAGATTGCTAGATAGCATCACCGATGCAATGAATATGGACTTGAATATGGCTGAGATGGCTAGATAGCATCACTGATGCAATGAATATGGACTTGAATATGGCTGAGACGGCTAGATAGCATCACCGATGCAATGAATATGGACTTGAATATGGATGAGAGGGCAAGATAGCATCCCCGATGCAATGAATATGGACTTGAATATGGCTGAGATGGCTAGATAGCATCACCGATGCAATGAATCTGGACTTGAATATGGATGAGATGGCTAGATGGCATCACCGATGCAATGAATATGGACTTGAATATGGCTGAGATGGCTAGATGGCATCACCGATGCAATGAATATGGACTTGAATATGGCTGAGATGGCAAGATAGCATCACCGATGCAATGAATATGGACTTGAATATGGCTGAGATGGCTAGATAGCATCACCGATGCAATGAATATGGCCTTGAATATGGCTGAGATGGCTAGGTAGCATCACTGATGCAATGAATATGGACTTGAATATGGATGAGACGGCTAGATAGCATCACCGATGCAATGAATATGGACTTTAATATGGATGGGATGGCAAGATAGCATCACCGATGCAATGAGTATGTACTAGAATATGGATGAGATGGCAAGATAGCATCACCGATGCAATGAATATGGACTTGAATATGGCTGAGAAGGCTAGATAGCATCACTGATGCAATGAATATGGACTTGAATATGGCTGAGACGGCTAGATAGCATCACCGATGCAATGAATATGGACTTGAATATGGCTGAGATGGCAAGATAGCATCACCGATGCAATGAATATGGACTTGAATGTGGATGAGATGGCTAGATAGTATCACCGATGCTATGAATATGGACTTGAATATGGCTGAGATGGCTAGATAGCATCAACGATGCAATGAATATGGACTTGAATATGGATGAGATGGCAAGATAGCATCACCGATGCAATGAATATGGACTTGAATATGGATGAGATGGCAAGATAGCATCACCGATGCAATGAATATGGACTTGAATATGGATGAGATGGCTAGATGGCATCAACGATGCAATGAACATGGACTTCAATATGGCTGAGATGGCTAGATGGCATCACCGATGCAATGAATATGGACTTGAATATGGCTGAGATGGCTAGATGGCATCACCGATGCAATGAATATGGACTTGAATATGGCTGAGATGGCTAGATAGCATCACCGATGCAATGAATATGGAATGTGGATGAGATTGCTAGATAGCATCACCGATGCAATGCATATGGCCTTGAATATGGCTGAGATGGCCAGATAGCATCAGTGATGCAATGAATATGGACTTGAATATGGCTGAGATGGCAAGATAGCATCACCGATGCAATGAATATGGACTTGAATATGGATGAGATGGCTAGATGGCATCAACGATGCAATGAACATGGACTTGAATATGGCTGAGATGGCTAGATGGCATCACCGATGCAATGAATATGGACTTGAATATGGCTGAGATGGCTAGATGGCATCACCGATGCAATGAATATGGACTTGAATATGGCTGAGATGGCTAGATAGCATCACCGATGCAATGAATATGGAATGTGGATGAGATGGCTAGATAGCATCACCGATGCAATAAATATGGACTTGAATATGGCTGAGATGGCTAGATAGCATCACTGATGCAATGAATATCGACTTGAATATGGCTGAGACGGCTAGATAGCATCACCGATGCAATGAATATGGACTTGAATGTGGATGAGATGGCTAGATACAATCACCGATGCAATGAATATGGACTTGAATATGGCTGAGATTGCTAGATAGCATCACCGATGCAATGAATATGGCCTTGAATATGGCTGAGATGGCTAGATAGCATCACTGATGCAATGAATATGGACTTGAATATGGCTGAGACGGCTAGATAGCATCACCGATGCAATGAATATGGACTTGAATATGGATGAGAGGGCAAGATAGCATCACCGATGCAATGAATCTGGACTTGAATATGGATGAGATGGCTAGATGGCATCACCGATGCAATGAATATGGACTTGAATATGGCTGAGATGGCTAGATGGCATCACCGATGCAATGAATATGGACTTGAATATGGCTGAGATGGCAAGATAGCATCACCGATGCAATGAATATGGACTTGAATATGGCTGAGATGGCTAGATAGCATCACCGGTGCAATGAATATGGCCTTGAATATGGCTGAGATGGCTAGGTAGCATCACTGATGCAATGAATATGGACTTGAATATGGATGAGACGGCTAGATAGCATCACCGATGCAATGAATATGGACTTTAATATGGATGGGATGGCAAGATAGCATCACCGATGCAATGAGTATGTACTAGAATATGGATGAGCTGGCAAGATAGCATCACCGATGCAATGAATATGGACTTGAATATGGCTGAGATGGCTAGATAGCATCACTGATGCAATGAATATGGACTTGAATATGGCTGAGACGGCTAGATAGCATCACCGATGCAATGAATATGGACTTGAATATGGATGAGATGGCAAGATAGCATCACCGATGCAATGAATATGGACTTGAATATGGATGAGATGGCTAGATAGCATCACCGATGCAATGAATATGGACTTGAATATGGCTGAGATGGCAAGATAGCATCACCGATGCAATGAATATGGACTTGAATATGGATGAGATGGCTAGATAGCATCACCGATGCAATGAATATGGACTAGAATATGGATGGGATGGCAAGATAGCATCACTGATGCAATGAATATGGACTTGAATATGGCTGAGATAGCTAGATAGCATCATTGATGCAATGAATATGGACTTGAATATGGCTGAGACGGCTAGATAGCATCACCGATGCAATGAATATGGACTTGAATATGGCTGAGATGGCTAGATGGCATCACCGATGCAATGAATATGGACTTGAATATGGCTGAGATGGCTAGATGGCATCACCGTTGCAATGAATATGGACTTGAATATGGCTGAGATGGCTAGATAGCATCACCGATGCAATGAATATGGCCTTGAATATGGCTGAGATGGCTAGATAGCATCACTGATGCAATGAATATGGACTTGAATATGGCTGAGACGGCTAGATAGCATCACCGATGCAATGAATATGGACTTGAATATGGCTGAGACGGTTAGATAGCATCACCGATGCCATGAATATGGACTTGAATATGGCTGAGACGGCTAGATAGCATCACTGATGCAATGAATATGGACTTGAATATGGGTGAGACGGCTAGATAGCATCACCGATGCAATGAAGATGGACTTGAATATGGCTGAGATGGCAAGATAGCATCACCGATGCAATGAATATGGACTTGAATGTGGATGAGATGGCTAGATAGCATCACCGATGCTATGAATATGGACTTGAATATGGCTGAGATGGCAAGATAGCATCACCGATGCAATGAATATGGACTTGAATGTGGATGAGATGGCTAGATAGCATCACCGATGCTATGAATATGGACTTGAATATGGCTGAGATGGCTAGATAGCATCACCGATGCAATGAACATGGACTTGAATATGGATGAGATGGCAAGATAGCATCACCGATGCAATGAATATGGACTTGAATATGGATGAGATGGCTAGATGGCATCAACGATGCAATGAACATGGACTTCAATATGGCTGAGATGGCTAGATGGCATCACCGATGCAATGAATTTGGACTTGAATATGGCTGAGATGGCTAGATGGCATCACCGATGCAATGAATATGGACTTGAATATGGCTGAGATGGCTAGATAGCATCACCGATGCAATGAATATGGAATGTGGATGAGATGGCTAGATAGCATCACCGATGCAATGCATATGGCCTTGAATATGGCTGAGATGGCCAGATAGCATCAATGATGCAATGAATATGGACTTGAATATGGCTGAGATGGCAAGATAGCATCACCGATGCAATGAATATGGACTTGAATATGGATGAGATGGCTAGATGGCATCAACGATGCAATGAACATGGACTTGAATATGGCTGAGATGGCTAGATGGCATCACCGATGCAATGAATATGGACTTGAATATGGCTGAGATGGCTAGATAGCATCACTGATGCAATGAATATGGACTTGAATATGGCTGAGACGGCTAGATAGCATCACCGATGCAATGAATATGGACTTGAAAGTGGATGAGATGGCTAGATAGCATCACCGATGCAATGAATATGGACTTGAATATGGCTGAGATTGCTAGATAGCATCACCGATGCAATGAATATGGCCTTGAATATGGCTGAGATGGCTAGATAGCATCACTGATGCAATGAATATGGACTTGAATATGGCTGAGACGGCTAGATAGCATCACCGATGCAATGAATATGGACTTGAATATGGATGAGATGGCAAGATAGCATCACCGATGCAATGAATATGGACTTTAATATGGCTGAGACGGCTAGATAGCATCACGGATGCAATGAATCTGGACTTGAATATGGATGAGATGGCTAGATGGCATCACCGATGCAATGAATATGGACTTGAATATGGCTGAGATGGCAAGATAGCATCACCGATGCAATGAATATGGACTTGAATATGGCTGAGATGGCTAGATAGCATCACCGATGCAATGAATATGGCCTTGAATATGGCTGAGACGGCTAGATAGCATCACCGATGCAATGAATATGGACTTGAATATGGATGAGATGGCAAGATAGCATCACCGATGCAATGAATATGGACTTGAATATCGATGAGATGGCTAGATAGCATCACCGATGCAATGAATATGGACTTGAATATGGCTGTGATGGCAAGATGGCATCACCGATGCAATGAATATGGACTTGAATGGGGATGAGATGGCTAGATAGCATCACCGATGCAATGAATATGGACTTGAATATGGCTGAGACGGCTAGATAGCATCACCGATGCAATGAATATGGACTTGAATATGGATGAGATGGCAAGATAGCATCACCGATGCAATGAATATGGACTTGAATATGGATGAGATGGCTAGATAGCATCACCGATGCAATGAGTATGGACTAGAATATGGATGAGATGGCAAGATAGCATCACCGTTGCAATGAATATGGACTTGAATATGGCTGAGATGGCTAGATAGCAACACTGATGCAATGAATATGGACTTGAATATGGCTGAGACGGCTAGATAGCATCACCGATGCAATGAATATGGACTTGAATATGGATGAGATGGCAAGATAGCATCACCGATGCAATGAATATGGACTTGAATATTAATGAGATGGCTAGATAGCATCACCGATGCAATGAATATGGACTTGAATATGGCTGAGATGGCAAGATAGCATCACCGATGCAATGAATATGGACTTGAATATGGATGAGATGGCTAGATAGCATCACCGATGCAATGAATATGGACTAGAATATGGATGGGATGGCAAGATAGCATCACTGATGCAATGAATATGGACTTGAATATGGCTGAGATAGCTAGATAGCATCATTGATGCAATGAATATGGACTTGAATATGGCTGAGACGGCTAGATAGCATCACCGATGCAATGAATATGGACTTCAATATGGCTGAGATGGCTAGATGGCATCACCGATGCAATGAATATGGACTTGAATATGGCTGAGATGGCTAGATGGCATCACCGTTGCAATGAATATGGACTTGAATATGGCTGAGATGGCTAGATAGCATCACCGATGCAATGAATATGGCCTTGAATATGGCTGAGATGGCTAGATAGCATCACTGATGCAATGAATATGGACTTGAATATGGCTGAGACGGCTAGATAGCATCACCGATGCAATGAATATGGACTTGAATATGGCTGAGATGGTTAGATAGCATCACCGATGCCATGAATATGGACTTGAATATGGCTGAGATGGCTAGATGGCATCACCGATGCAATGAATATGGACTTGAATATGGCTGAGATGGCTAGATGGCATCACCGTTGCAATGAATATGGACTTGAATATGGCTGAGATGGCTAGATAGCATCACCGATGCAATGAATATGGCCTTGAATATGGCTGAGATGGCTAGATAGCATCACTGATGCAATGAATATGGACTTGAATATGGCTGAGACGGCTAGATAGCATCACCGATGCAATGAATATGGACTTGAATATGGCTGAGATGGTTAGATAGCATCACCGATGCCATGAATATGGACTTGAATATGGCTGAGACGGCTAGATAGCATCACTGATGCAATGAATATGGACTTGAATATGGATAAGACAGCTAGATAGCATCACTGATGCAATGAATATGGACTTGAATATGGGTGAGACGGCTAGATAGCATCACCGATGCAATGAATATGGACTTGAATATGGATGAGATGGCAAGATAGCATCACCGATGCAATGAATATGGACTTGAATATGGCTGAGATGGCAAGATAGCATCACCGATGCAATGAATATGGACTTGAATGTGGATGAGATGGCTAGATAGCATCACCGATGCTATGAATATGGACTTGAATATGGCTGAGATGGCTAGATAGCATCACCGATGCAATGAATATGGACTTGAATATGGATGAGATGGCAAGATAGCATCACCGATGCAATGAATATGGACTTGAATATGGATGAGATGGCTAGATGGCATCAACGATGCAATGAACATGGACTTCAATATGGCTGAGATGGCTAGATGGCATCACCGATGCAATGTATATGGACTTGAATATGGCTGAGATGGGTAGATGGCATCACCGATGCAATGAATATGGACTTGAATATGGCTGAGATGGCTAGATAGCATCACCGATGCAATGAATATGGAATGTGGATGAGATTGCTAGATAGCATCACCGATGCAATGCATATGGCCTTGAATATGGCTGAGATGGCCAGATAGCATCAGTGATGCAATGAATATGGACTTGAATATGGCTGAGATGGCAAGATAGCATCACCGATGCAATGAATATGGACTTGAATATGGATGAGATGGCTAGATGGCATCAACGATGCAATGAACATGGACTTGAATATGGCTGAGATGGCTAGATGGCATCACCGATGCAATGAATATGGACTTGAATATGACTGAGATGGCTAGATGGCATCACCGATGCAATGAATATGGACTTGAATATGGCTGAGATGGCTAGATAGCATCACCGATGCAATGAATATGGAATGTGGATGAGATGGCTAGATAGCATCACCGATGCAATAAATATGGACTTGAATATGGCTGAGATGGCTAGATAGCATCACTGATGCAATGAATATGGACTTGAATATGGCTGAGACGGCTAGATAGCATCACCGATGCAATGAATATGGACTTGAATGTGGATGAGATGGCTAGATAGCATCACCGATGCAATGAATATGGACTTGAATATGGCTGAGATTGCTAGATAGCATCACCGATGCAATGAATATGGACTTGAATATGGCTGAGATGGCTAGATAGCATCACTGATGCAATGAATATGGACTTGAATATGGCTGAGACGGCTAGATAGCATCACCGATGCAATGAATATGGACTTGAATATGGATGAGAGGGCAAGATAGCATCCCCGATGCAATGAATATGGACTTGAATATGGCTGAGATGGCTAGATAGCATCACCGATGCAATGAATCTGGACTTGAATATGGATGAGATGGCTAGATGGCATCACCGATGCAATGAATATGGACTTGAATATGGCTGAGATGGCTAGATGGCATCACCGATGCAATGAATATGGACTTGAATATGGCTGAGATGGCAAGATAGCATCACCGATGCAATGAATATGGACTTGAATATGGCTGAGATGGCTAGATAGCATCACCGATGCAATGAATATGGCCTTGAATATGGCTGAGATGGCTAGGTAGCATCACTGATGCAATGAATATGGACTTGAATATGGATGAGACGGCTAGATAGCATCACCGATGCAATGAATATGGACTTTAATATGGATGGGATGGCAAGATAGCATCACCGATGCAATGAGTATGTACTAGAATATGGATGAGATGGCAAGATAGCATCACCGATGCAATGAATATGGACTTGAATATGGCTGAGAAGGCTAGATAGCATCACTGATGCAATGAATATGGACTTGAATATGGCTGAGACGGCTAGATAGCATCACCGATGCAATGAATATGGACTTGAATATGGCTGAGATGGCAAGATAGCATCACCGATGCAATGAATATGGACTTGAATGTGGATGAGATGGCTAGATAGTATCACCGATGCTATGAATATGGACTTGAATATGGCTGAGATGGCTAGATAGCATCAACGATGCAATGAATATGGACTTGAATATGGATGAGATGGCAAGATAGCATCACCGATGCAATGAATATGGACTTGAATATGGATGAGATGGCAAGATAGCATCACCGATGCAATGAATATGGACTTGAATATGGATGAGATGGCTAGATGGCATCAACGATGCAATGAACATGGACTTCAATATGGCTGAGATGGCTAGATGGCATCACCGATGCAATGAATATGGACTTGAATATGGCTGAGATGGCTAGATGGCATCACCGATGCAATGAATATGGACTTGAATATGGCTGAGATGGCTAGATAGCATCACCGATGCAATGAATATGGAATGTGGATGAGATTGCTAGATAGCATCACCGATGCAATGCATATGGCCTTGAATATGGCTGAGATGGCCAGATAGCATCAGTGATGCAATGAATATGGACTTGAATATGGCTGAGATGGCAAGATAGCATCACCGATGCAATGAATATGGACTTGAATATGGATGAGATGGCTAGATGGCATCAACGATGCAATGAACATGGACTTGAATATGGCTGAGATGGCTAGATGGCATCACCGATGCAATGAATATGGACTTGAATATGGCTGAGATGGCTAGATGGCATCACCGATGCAATGAATATGGACTTGAATATGGCTGAGATGGCTAGATAGCATCACCGATGCAATGAATATGGAATGTGGATGAGATGGCTAGATAGCATCACCGATGCAATAAATATGGACTTGAATATGGCTGAGATGGCTAGATAGCATCACTGATGCAATGAATATCGACTTGAATATGGCTGAGACGGCTAGATAGCATCACCGATGCAATGAATATGGACTTGAATGTGGATGAGATGGCTAGATACAATCACCGATGCAATGAATATGGACTTGAATATGGCTGAGATTGCTAGATAGCATCACCGATGCAATGAATATGGCCTTGAATATGCTGAGATGGCTAGATAGCATCACTGATGCAATGAATATGGACTTGAATATGGCTGAGACGGCTAGATAGCATCACCGATGCAATGAATATGGACTTGAATATGGATGAGAGGGCAAGATAGCATCACCGATGCAATGAATCTGGACTTGAATATGGATGAGATGGCTAGATGGCATCACCGATGCAATGAATATGGACTTGAATATGGCTGAGATGGCTAGATGGCATCACCGATGCAATGAATATGGACTTGAATATGGCTGAGATGGCAAGATAGCATCACCGATGCAATGAATATGGACTTGAATATGGCTGAGATGGCTAGATAGCATCACCGGTGCAATGAATATGGCCTTGAATATGGCTGAGATGGCTAGGTAGCATCACTGATGCAATGAATATGGACTTGAATATGGATGAGACGGCTAGATAGCATCACCGATGCAATGAATATGGACTTTAATATGGATGGGATGGCAAGATAGCATCACCGATGCAATGAGTATGTACTAGAATATGGATGAGCTGGCAAGATAGCATCACCGATGCAATGAATATGGACTTGAATATGGCTGAGATGGCTAGATAGCATCACTGATGCAATGAATATGGACTTGAATATGGCTGAGACGGCTAGATAGCATCACCGATGCAATGAATATGGACTTGAATATGGATGAGATGGCAAGATAGCATCACCGATGCAATGAATATGGACTTGAATATGGATGAGATGGCTAGATAGCATCACCGATGCAATGAATATGGACTTGAATATGGCTGAGATGGCAAGATAGCATCACCGATGCAATGAATATGGACTTGAATATGGATGAGATGGCTAGATAGCATCACCGATGCAATGAATATGGACTAGAATATGGATGGGATGGCAAGATAGCATCACTGATGCAATGAATATGGACTTGAATATGGCTGAGATAGCTAGATAGCATCATTGATGCAATGAATATGGACTTGAATATGGCTGAGACGGCTAGATAGCATCACCGATGCAATGAATATGGACTTGAATATGGCTGAGATGGCTAGATGGCATCACCGATGCAATGAATATGGACTTGAATATGGCTGAGATGGCTAGATGGCATCACCGTTGCAATGAATATGGACTTGAATATGGCTGAGATGGCTAGATAGCATCACCGATGCAATGAATATGGCCTTGAATATGGCTGAGATGGCTAGATAGCATCACTGATGCAATGAATATGGACTTGAATATGGCTGAGACGGCTAGATAGCATCACCGATGCAATGAATATGGACTTGAATATGGCTGAGACGGTTAGATAGCATCACCGATGCCATGAATATGGACTTGAATATAGCTGAGACGGCTAGATAGCATCACTGATGCAATGAATATGGACTTGAATATGGGTGAGACGGCTAGATAGCATCACCGATGCAATGAAGATGGACTTGAATATGGCTGAGATGGCAAGATAGCATCACCGATGCAATGAATATGGACTTGAATGTGGATGAGATGGCTAGATA
The DNA here is from genome assembly GCF_057233095.1 of Heloderma suspectum. Taxonomy (NCBI): domain Eukaryota; kingdom Metazoa; phylum Chordata; class Lepidosauria; order Squamata; family Helodermatidae; genus Heloderma; species Heloderma suspectum. The sequence continues at coordinate 54,758,639 of NC_139475.1, forward strand.
GCATCACCGATGCTATGAATATGGACTTGAATATGGCTGAGATGGCAAGATAGCATCACCGATGCAATGAATATGGACTTGAATGTGGATGAGATGGCTAGATAGCATCACCGATGCTATGAATATGGACTTGAATATGGCTGAGATGGCTAGATAGCATCACCGATGCAATGAACATGGACTTGAATATGGATGAGATGGCAAGATAGCATCACCGATGCAATGAATATGGACTTGAATATGGATGAGATGGCTAGATGGCATCAACGATGCAATGAACATGGACTTCAATATGGCTGAGATGGCTAGATGGCATCACCGATGCAATGAATTTGGACTTGAATATGGCTGAGATGGCTAGATGGCATCACCGATGCAATGAATATGGACTTGAATATGGCTGAGATGGCTAGATAGCATCACCGATGCAATGAATATGGAATGTGGATGAGATTGCTAGATAGCATCACCGATGCAATGCATATGGCCTTGAATATGGCTGAGATGGCCAGATAGCATCAATGATGCAATGAATATGGACTTGAATATGGCTGAGATGGCAAGATAGCATCACCGATGCAATGAATATGGACTTGAATATGGATGAGATGGCTAGATGGCATCAACGATGCAATGAACATGGACTTGAATATGGCTGAGATGGCTAGATGGCATCACCGATGCAATGAATATGGACTTGAATATGGCTGAGATGGCTAGATAGCATCACTGATGCAATGAATATGGACTTGAATATGGCTGAGACGGCTAGATGGCATCACCGATGCAATGAATATGGACTTGAATGTGGATGAGATGGCTAGATAGCATCACCGATGCAATGAATATGGACTTGAATATGGCTGAGATTGCTAGATAGCATCACCGATGCAATGAATATGGCCTTGAATATGGCTGAGATGGCTAGATAGCATCACTGATGCAATGAATATGGACTTGAATATGGCTGAGACGGCTAGATAGCATCACCGATGCAATGAATATGGACTTGAATATGGATGAGATGGCAAGATAGCATCACCGATGCAATGAATATGGACTTTAATATGGCTGAGACGGCTAGATAGCATCACGGATGCAATGAATCTGGACTTGAATATGGATGAGATGGCTAGATGGCATCACCGATGCAATGAATATGGACTTGAATATGGCTGAGATGGCAAGATAGCATCACCGATGCAATGAATATGGACTTGAATATGGCTGAGATGGCTAGATAGCATCACCGATGCAATGAATATGGCCTTGAATATGGCTGAGACGGCTAGATAGCATCACCGATGCAATGAATATGGACTTGAATATGGATGAGATGGCAAGATAGCATCACCGATGCAATGAATATGGACTTGAATATCGATGAGATGGCTAGATAGCATCACCGATGCAATGAATATGGACTTGAATATGGCTGTGATGGCAAGATGGCATCACCGATGCAATGAATATGGACTTGAATGGGGATGAGATGGCTAGATAGCATCACCGATGCAATGAATATGGACTTGAATATGGCTGAGACGGCTAGATAGCATCACCGATGCAATGAATATGGACTTGAATATGGATGAGATGGCAAGATAGCATCACCGATGCAATGAATATGGACTTGAATATGGATGAGATGGCTAGATAGCATCACCGATGCAATGAGTATGGACTAGAATATGGATGAGATGGCAAGATAGCATCACCGTTGCAATGAATATGGACTTGAATATGGCTGAGATGGCTAGATAGCATCACTGATGCAATGAATATGGACTTGAATATGGCTGAGACGGCTAGATAGCATCACCGATGCAATGAATATGGACTTGAATATGGATGAGATGGCAAGATAGCATCACCGATGCAATGAATATGGACTTGAATATTAATGAGATGGCTAGATAGCATCACCGATGCAATGAATATGGACTTGAATATGGCTGAGATGGCAAGATAGCATCACCGATGCAATGAATATGGACTTGAATATGGATGAGATGGCTAGATAGCATCACCGATGCAATGAATATGGACTAGAATATGGATGGGATGGCAAGATAGCATCACTGATGCAATGAATATGGACTTGAATATGGCTGAGATAGCTAGATAGCATCATTGATGCAATGAATATGGACTTGAATATGGCTGAGATGGCTAGATAGCATCACCGATGCAATGAATATGGACTTCAATATGGCTGAGATGCCTAGATGGCATCACCGATGCAATGAATATGGACTTGAATATGGCTGAGATGGCTAGATGGCATCACCGTTGCAATGAATATGGACTTGAATATGGCTGAGATGGCTAGATAGCATCACCGATGCAATGAATATGGCCTTGAATATGGCTGAGATGGCTAGATAGCATCACTGATGCAATGAATATGGACTTGAATATGGCTGAGACGGCTAGATAGCATCACCGATGCAATGAATATGGACTTGAATATGGCTGAGATGGTTAGATAGCATCACCGATGCCATGAATATGGACTTGAATATGGCTGAGACGGCTAGATAGCATCACTGATGCAATGAATATGGACTTGAATATGGATAAGACGGCTAGATAGCATCACTGATGCAATGAATATGGACTTGAATATGGGTGAGACGGCTAGATAGCATCACCGATACAATGAATATGGACTTGAATATGGATGAGATGGCAAGATAGCATCACCGATGCAATGAATATGGACTTGAATATGGCTGAGATGGCAAGATAGCATCACCGATGCAATGAATATGGACTTGAATGTGGATGAGATGGCTAGATAGCATCACCGATGCTATGAATATGGACTTGAATATGGCTGAGATGGCTAGATAGCATCACCGATGCAATGAATATGGACTTGAATATGGATGAGATGGCAAGATAGCATCACCGATGCAATGAATATGGACTTGAATATGGATGAGATGGCTAGATGGCATCAACGATGCAATGAACATGGACTTCAATATGGCTGAGATGGCTAGATGGCATCACCGATGAAATGAATATGGACTTGAATATGGCTGAGATGGCTAGATGGCATCACCGATGCAATGAATATGGACTTGAATATGGCTGAGATGGCTAGATAGCATCACCGATGCAATGAATATGGAATGTGGATGAGATTGCTAGATAGCATCACCGATGCAATGCATATGGCCTTGAATATGGATGAGATGGCAAGATAGCATCACCGATGCAATGAATATGGACTTGAATATGGATGAGATGGCTAGATAGCATCACCGATGCAATGAATATGGACTTGAATATGGCTGAGATGGCAAGATAGCATCACCGATGCAATGAATATGGACTTGAATATGGATGAGATGGCTAGATAGCATCACCGATGCAATGAATATGGACTAGAATATGGATGGGATGGCAAGATAGCATCACTGATGCAATGAATATGGACTTGAATATGGCTGAGATAGCTAGATAGCATCATTGATGCAACGAATATGGACTTGAATATGGCTGAGACGGCTAGATAGCATCACCGATGCAATGAATATGGACTTGAATATGGCTGAGATGGCTAGATGGCATCACCGATGCAATGAATATGGACTTGAATATGGCTGAGATGGCTAGATGGCATCACCGTTGCAATGAATATGGACTTGAATATGGCTGAGATGGCTAGATAGCATCACCGATGCAATGAATATGGCCTTGAATATGGCTGAGATGGCTAGATAGCATCACTGATGCAATGAATATGGACTTGAATATGGCTGAGACGGCTAGATAGCATCACCGATGCAATGAATATGGACTTGAATATGGCTGAGACGGTTAGATAGCATCACCGATGCCATGAATATGGACTTGAATATGGCTGAGACGGCTAGATAGCATCACTGATGCAATGAATATGGAATTGAATATGGATGAGACGGCTAGATAGCATCACTGATGCAATGAATATGGACTTGAATATGGGTGAGACGGCTAGATAGCATCACCGATGCAATGAAGATGGACTTGAATATGGCTGAGATGGCAAGATAGCATCACCGATGCAATGAATATGGACTTGAATGTGGATGAGATGGCTAGATAGCATCACCGATGCTATGAATATGGACTTGAATATGGCTGAGATGGCTAGATAGCATCACCGATGCAATGAACATGGACTTGAATATGGATGAGATGGCAAGATAGCATCACCGATGCAATGAATATGGACTTGAATATGGATGAGATGGCTAGATGGCATCAACGATGCAATGAACATGGACTTCAATATGGCTGAGATGGCTAGATGGCATCACCGATGCAATGAATTTGGACTTGAATATGGCTGAGATGGCTAGATGGCATCACCGATGCAATGAATATGGACTTGAATATGGCTGAGATGGCTAGATAGCATCACCGATGCAATGAATATGGAATGTGGATGAGATTGCTAGATAGCATCACCGATGCAATGCATATGGCCTTGAATATGGCTGAGATGGCCAGATAGCATCAGTGATGCAATGAAGATGGACTTGAATATGGCTGAGATGGCAAGATAGCATCACCGATGCAATGAATATGGACTTGAATATGGATGAGATGGCTAGATGGCATCAACGATGCAATGAATATGGACTTGAATATGGCTGAGATGGCTAGATGGCATCACCGATGCAATGAATATGGACTTGAATATGGCTGAGATGGCTAGATAGCATCACTGATGCAATGAATATGGACTTGAATATGGCTGAGACGGCTAGATAGCATCACCGATGCAATGAATATGGACTTGAATGTGGATGAGATGGCTAGATAGCATCACCGATGCAATGAATATGGACTAGAATATGGATGGGATGGCAAGATAGCATCACTGATGCAATGAATATGGACTTGAATATGGCTGAGATAGCTAGATAGCATCATTGATGCAATGAATATGGACTTGAATATGGCTGAGACGGCTAGATAGCATCACCGATGCAATGAATATGGACTTGAATATGGCTGAGATGGCTAGATGGCATCACCGATGCAATGAATATGGACTTGAATATGGCTGAGATGGCTAGATGGCATCACCGTTGCAATGAATATGGACTTGAATATGGCTGAGATGGCTAGATAGCATCACCGATGCAATGAATATGGCCTTGAATATGGCTGAGATGGCTAGATAGCATCACTGATGCAATGAATATGGACTTGAATATGGCTGAGACGGCTAGATAGCATCACCGATGCAATGAATATGGACTTGAATATGGCTGAGATGGTTAGATAGCATCACCGATGCCATGAATATGGACTTGAATATGGCTGAGACGGCTAGATAGCATCACTGATGCAATGAATATGGACTTGAATATGGATAAGACGGCTAGATAGCATCACTGATGCAATGAATATGGACTTGAATATGGGTGAGACGGCTAGATAGCATCACCGATGCAATGAATATGGACTTGAATATGGATGAGATGGCAAGATAGCATCACCGATGCAATGAATATGGACTTGAATATGGCTGAGATGGCAAGATAGCATCACCGATGCAATGTATATGGACTTGAATGTGGATGAGATGGCTAGATAGCATCACCGATGCTATGAATATGGACTTGAATATGGCTGAGATGGCTAGATAGCATCACCGATGCAATGAATATGGACTTGAATATGGATGAGATGGCAAGATAGCATCACCGATGCAATGAATATGGACTTGAATATGGATGAGATGGCTAGATGGCATCAACGATGCAATGAAGATGGACTTCAATATGGCTGAGATGGCTAGATGGCATCACCGATGAAATGAATATGGACTTGAATATGGCTGAGATGGCTAGATGGCATCACCGATGCAATGAATATGGACTTGAATATGGCTGAGATGGCTAGATGGCATCACCGATGCAATGAATATGGACTTGAATATGGCTGAGATGGCTAGATGGCATCATCGATGCAATGAATATGGACTTGAATATGGCTGAGATGGCTAGATAGCATCACCGATGCAATGAATATGGCCTTGAATATGGCTGAGACGGCTAGATAGCATCACCGATGCAATGAATATGGACTTGAATATGGATGAGATGGCAAGATAGCATCACCGATGCAATGAATATGGACTTGAATATCGATGAGATGGCTAGATAGCATCACCGATGCAATGAATATGGACTTGAATATGGCTGTGATGGCAAGATGGCATCACCGATGCAATGAATATGGACTTGAATGGGGATGAGATGGCTAGATAGCATCACCGATGCAATGAATATGGACTTGAATATGGCTGAGACGGCTAGATAGCATCACCGATGCAATGAATATGGACTTGAATATGGATGAGATGGCAAGATAGCATCACCGATGCAATGAATATGGACTTGAATATGGATGAGATGGCTAGATAGCATCACCGATGCAATGAGTATGGACTAGAATATGGATGAGATGGCAAGATAGCATCACCGTTGCAATGAATATGGACTTGAATATGGCTGAGATGGCTAGATAGCATCACTGATGCAATGAATATGGACTTGAATATGGCTGAGACGGCTAGATAGCATCACCGATGCAATGAATATGGACTTGAATATGGATGAGATGGCAAGATAGCATCACCGATGCAATGAATATGGACTTGAATATTAATGAGATGGCTAGATAGCATCACCGATGCAATGAATATGGACTTGAATATGGCTGAGATGGCAAGATAGCATCACCGATGCAATGAATATGGACTTGAATATGGATGAGATGGCTAGATAGCATCACCGATGCAATGAATATGGACTAGAATATGGATGGGATGGCAAGATAGCATCACTGATGCAATGAATATGGACTTGAATATGGCTGAGATAGCTAGATAGCATCATTGATGCAATGAATATGGACTTGAATATGGCTGAGATGGCTAGATAGCATCACCGATGCAATGAATATGGACTTCAATATGGCTGAGATGCCTAGATGGCATCACCGATGCAATGAATATGGACTTGAATATGGCTGAGATGGCTAGATGGCATCACCGTTGCAATGAATATGGACTTGAATATGGCTGAGATGGCTAGATAGCATCACCGATGCAATGAATATGGCCTTGAATATGGCTGAGATGGCTAGATAGCATCACTGATGCAATGAATATGGACTTGAATATGGCTGAGACGGCTAGATAGCATCACCGATGCAATGAATATGGACTTGAATATGGCTGAGATGGTTAGATAGCATCACCGATGCCATGAATATGGACTTGAATATGGCTGAGACGGCTAGATAGCATCACTGATGCAATGAATATGGACTTGAATATGGATAAGACGGCTAGATAGCATCACTGATGCAATGAATATGGACTTGAATATGGGTGAGACGGCTAGATAGCATCACCGATACAATGAATATGGACTTGAATATGGATGAGATGGCAAGATAGCATCACCGATGCAATGAATATGGACTTGAATATGGCTGAGATGGCAAGATAGCATCACCGATGCAATGAATATGGACTTGAATGTGGATGAGATGGCTAGATAGCATCACCGATGCTATGAATATGGACTTGAATATGGCTGAGATGGCTAGATAGCATCACCGATGCAATGAATATGGACTTGAATATGGATGAGATGGCAAGATAGCATCACCGATGCAATGAATATGGACTTGAATATGGATGAGATGGCTAGATGGCATCAACGATGCAATGAACATGGACTTCAATATGGCTGAGATGGCTAGATGGCATCACCGATGAAATGAATATGGACTTGAATATGGCTGAGATGGCTAGATGGCATCACCGATGCAATGAATATGGACTTGAATATGGCTGAGATGGCTAGATAGCATCACCGATGCAATGAATATGGAATGTGGATGAGATTGCTAGATAGCATCACCGATGCAATGCATATGGCCTTGAATATGGATGAGATGGCAAGATAGCATCACCGATGCAATGAATATGGACTTGAATATGGATGAGATGGCTAGATAGCATCACCGATGCAATGAATATGGACTTGAATATGGCTGAGATGGCAAGATAGCATCACCGATGCAATGAATATGGACTTGAATATGGATGAGATGGCTAGATAGCATCACCGATGCAATGAATATGGACTAGAATATGGATGGGATGGCAAGATAGCATCACTGATGCAATGAATATGGACTTGAATATGGCTGAGATAGCTAGATAGCATCATTGATGCAATGAATATGGACTTGAATATGGCTGAGACGGCTAGATAGCATCACCGATGCAATGAATATGGACTTGAATATGGCTGAGATGGCTAGATGGCATCACCGATGCAATGAATATGGACTTGAATATGGCTGAGATGGCTAGATGGCATCACCGTTGCAATGAATATGGACTTGAATATGGCTGAGATGGCTAGATAGCATCACCGATGCAATGAATATGGCCTTGAATATGGCTGAGATGGCTAGATAGCATCACTGATGCAATGAATATGGACTTGAATATGGCTGAGACGGCTAGATAGCATCACCGATGCAATGAATATGGACTTGAATATGGCTGAGACGGTTAGATAGCATCACCGATGCCATGAATATGGACTTGAATATGGCTGAGACGGCTAGATAGCATCACTGATGCAATGAATATGGACTTGAATATGGATGAGACGGCTAGATAGCATCACTGATGCAATGAATATGGACTTGAATATGGGTGAGACGGCTAGATAGCATCACCGATGCAATGAAGATGGACTTGAATATGGCTGAGATGGCAAGATAGCATCACCGATGCAATGAATATGGACTTGAATGTGGATGAGATGGCTAGATAGCATCACCGATGCTATGAATATGGACTTGAATATGGCTGAGATGGCTAGATAGCATCACCGATGCAATGAACATGGACTTGAATATGGATGAGATGGCAAGATAGCATCACCGATGCAATGAATATGGACTTGAATATGGATGAGATGGCTAGATGGCATCAACGATGCAATGAACATGGACTTCAATATGGCTGAGATGGCTAGATGGCATCACCGATGCAATGAATTTGGACTTGAATATGGCTGAGATGGCTAGATGGCATCACCGATGCAATGAATATGGACTTGAATATGGCTGAGATGGCTAGATAGCATCACCGATGCAATGAATATGGAATGTGGATGAGATTGCTAGATAGCATCACCGATGCAATGCATATGGCCTTGAATATGGCTGAGATGGCCAGATAGCATCAGTGATGCAATGAAGATGGACTTGAATATGGCTGAGATGGCAAGATAGCATCACCGATGCAATGAATATGGACTTGAATATGGATGAGATGGCTAGATGGCATCAACGATGCAATGAATATGGACTTGAATATGGCTGAGATGGCTAGATGGCATCACCGATGCAATGAATATGGACTTGAATATGGCTGAGATGGCTAGATAGCATCACTGATGCAATGAATATGGACTTGAATATGGCTGAGACGGCTAGATAGCATCACCGATGCAATGAATATGGACTTGAATGTGGATGAGATGGCTAGATAGCATCACCGATGCAATGAATATGGACTAGAATATGGATGGGATGGCAAGATAGCATCACTGATGCAATGAATATGGACTTGAATATGGCTGAGATAGCTAGATAGCATCATTGATGCAATGAATATGGACTTGAATATGGCTGAGACGGCTAGATAGCATCACCGATGCAATGAATATGGACTTGAATATGGCTGAGATGGCTAGATGGCATCACCGATGCAATGAATATGGACTTGAATATGGCTGAGATGGCTAGATGGCATCACCGTTGCAATGAATATGGACTTGAATATGGCTGAGATGGCTAGATAGCATCACCGATGCAATGAATATGGCCTTGAATATGGCTGAGATGGCTAGATAGCATCACTGATGCAATGAATATGGACTTGAATATGGCTGAGACGGCTAGATAGCATCACCGATGCAATGAATATGGACTTGAATATGGCTGAGATGGTTAGATAGCATCACCGATGCCATGAATATGGACTTGAATATGGCTGAGACGGCTAGATAGCATCACTGATGCAATGAATATGGACTTGAATATGGATAAGACGGCTAGATAGCATCACTGATGCAATGAATATGGACTTGAATATGGGTGAGACGGCTAGATAGCATCACCGATGCAATGAATATGGACTTGAATATGGATGAGATGGCAAGATAGCATCACCGATGCAATGAATATGGACTTGAATATGGCTGAGATGGCAAGATAGCATCACCGATGCAATGTATATGGACTTGAATGTGGATGAGATGGCTAGATAGCATCACCGATGCTATGAATATGGACTTGAATATGGCTGAGATGGCTAGATAGCATCACCGATGCAATGAATATGGACTTGAATATGGATGAGATGGCAAGATAGCATCACCGATGCAATGAATATGGACTTGAATATGGATGAGATGGCTAGATGGCATCAACGATGCAATGAAGATGGACTTCAATATGGCTGAGATGGCTAGATGGCATCACCGATGAAATGAATATGGACTTGAATATGGCTGAGATGGCTAGATGGCATCACCGATGCAATGAATATGGACTTGAATATGGCTGAGATGGCTAGATGGCATCATCGATGCAATGAATATGGACTTGAATATGGCTGAGATGGCAAGATGGCATCACCGATGCAATGAATATGGACTTGAATGTGGATGAGATGGCTAGATAGCATCACCGATGCAATGAATATGGACTTGAATATGGCTGAGACGGCTAGATAGCATCACCGATGCAATGAATATGGACTTGAATATGGATGAGCTGGCAAGATAGCATCACCGATGCAATGAATATGGACTTGAATATGGATGAGATGGCTAGATAGCATCACCGATGCAATGGGTATGGACTAGAATATGGATGAGATGGCAAGATAGCATCACCGATGCAATGAATATGGACTTGAATATGGCTGAGATGGCTAGATAGCATCACTGATGCAATGAATATGGACTTGAATATGGCTGAGACGGCTAGATAGCATCACCGATGCAATGAATATGGACTTGAATATGGATGAGATGGCAAGATAGCATCACCGATGCAATGAATATGGACTTGAATATGGATGAGATGGCTAGATAGCATCACCGATGCAATGAATATGGACTTGAATATGGCTGAGATGGCAAGATAGCATCACCGATGAAATGAATATGGACTTGAATATGGATGAGATGGCTAGATAGCATCACCGATGCAATGAATATGGACTAGAATATGGATGGGATGGCAAGATAGCATCACTGATGCAATGAATATGGACTTGAATATGGCTGAGATAGCTAGATAGCATCATTGATGCAATGAATATGGACTTGAATATGGCTGAGACGGCTAGATAGCATCACCGATGCAATGAATATGGACTTGAATATGGCTGAGATGGCTAGATGGCATCACCGATGCAATGAATATGGACTTGAATATGGCTGAGATGGCTAGATGGCATCACCGTTGCAATGAATATGGACTTGAATATGGCTGAGATGGCTAGATAGCATCACCGATGCAATGAATATGGCCTTGAATATGGCTGAGATGGCTAGATAGCATCACTGATGCAATGAATATGGACTTGAATATGGCTGAGACGGCTAGATAGCATCACCGATGCAATGAATATGGACTTGAATATGGCTGAGATGGTTAGATAGCATCACCGATGCCATGAATATGGACTTGAATATGGCTGAGACGGCTAGATAGCATCACTGATGCAATGAATATGGACTTGAATATGGATAAGACGGCTAGATAGCATCACTGATGCAATGAATATGGACTTGAATATGGGTGAGACGGCTAGATAGCATCACCGATGCAATGAATATGGACTTGAATATGGATGAGATGGCAAGATAGCATCACCGATGCAATGAATATGGACTTGAATATGGCTGAGATGGCAAGATAGCATCACCGATGCAATGTATATGGACTTGAATGTGGATGAGATGGCTAGATAGCATCACCGATGCTATGAATATGGACTTGAATATGGCTGAGATGGCTAGATAGCATCACCGATGCAATGAATATGGACTTGAATATGGATGAGATGGCAAGATAGCATCACCGATGCAATGAATATGGACTTGAATATGGATGAGATGGCTAGATGGCATCAACGATGCAATGAAGATGGACTTCAATATGGCTGAGATGGCTAGATGGCATCACCGATGAAATGAATATGGACTTGAATATGGCTGAGATGGCTAGATGGCATCACCGATGCAATGAATATGGACTTGAATATGGCTGAGATGGCTAGATAGCATCACCGATGCAATGAATATGGAATGTGGATGAGATTGCTAGATAGCATCACCGATGCAATGCATATGGCCTTGAATATGGCTGAGATGGCCAGATAGCATCAGTGATGCAATGAATATGGACTTGAATATGGCTGAGATGGCAAGATAGCATCACCGATGCAATGAATATGGACTTGAATATGGATGAGATGGCTAGATGGCATCAACGATGCAATGAACATGGACTTGAATATGGCTGAGATGGCTAGATGGCATCACCGATGCAATGAATATGGACTTGAATATGGCTGAGATGGCTAGATGGCATCACCGATGCAATGAATATGGACTTGAATATGGCTGAGATGGCTAGATAGCATCACCGATGCAATGAATATGGAATGTGGATGAGATGGCTAGATAGCATCACCGATGCAATAAATATGGACTTGAATATGGCTGAGATGGCTAGATAGCATCACTGATGCAATGAATATGGACTTGAATATGGCTGAGACGGCTAGATAGCATCACCGATGCAATGAATATGGACTTGAATGTGGATGAGATGGCTAGATAGCATCACCGATGCAATGAATATGGACTTGAATATGGCTGAGATTGCTAGATAGCATCACCGATGCAATGAATATGGCCTTGAATATGGCTGAGATGGCTAGATAGCATCACTGATGCAATGAATATGGACTTGAATATGGCTGAGACGGCTAGATAGCATCACCGATGCAATGAATATGGACTTGAATATGGATGAGAGGGCAAGATAGCATCACCGATGCAATAAATATGGACTTGAATATGGCTGAGATGGCTAGATAGCATCACCGATGCAATGAATCTGGACTTGAATATGGATGAGATGGCTAGATGGCATCACCGATGCAATGAATATGGACTTGAATATGGCTGAGATGGCTAGATGGCATCACCGATGCAATGAATATGGACTTGAATATGGCTGAGATGGCAAGATAGCATCACCGATGCAATGAATATGGACTTGAATATCGATGAGATGGCTAGATAGCATCACCGATGCAATGAATATGGACTTGAATATGGCTGAGATGGCAAGATGGCATCCCCGATGCAATGAATATGGACTTGAATGTGGATGAGATGGCTAGATAGCATCACCGATGCAATGAATATGGACTTGAATATGGCTGAGACGGCTAGATAGCATCACCGATGCAATGAATATGGACTTGAATATGGATGAGATGGCAAGATAGCATCACCGATGCAATGAATATGGACTTGAATATGGATGAGATGGCTAGATAGCATCACCGATGCAATGAGTATGGACTAGAATATGGATGAGATGGCAAGATAGCATCACCGATGCAATGAATATGGACTTGAATATGGCTGAGATGGCTAGATAGCATCACTGATGCAATGAATATGGACTTGAATATGGCTGAGACGGCTAGATAGCATCACCGATGCAATGAATATGGACTTGAATATGGATGAGATGGCAAGATAGCATCACCGATGCAATGAATATGGACTTGAATATGGCTGAGACGGCTAGATAGCATCACCGATGCAATGAATATGGACTTGAATATGGATGAGATGGCTAGATAGCATCACCGATGCAATGAATATGGACTAGAATATGGATGGGATGGCAAGATAGCATCACTGATGCAATGAATATGGACTTGAATATGGCTGAGATAGCTAGATAGCATCATTGATGCAATGAATATGGACTTGAATATGGCTGAGACGGCTAGATAGCATCACCGATGCAATGAATATGGACTTGAATATGGCTGAGATGGCTAGATGGCATCACCGATGCAATGAATATGGACTTGAATATGGCTGAGATGGCTAGATGGCATCACCGTTGCAATGAATATGGACTTGAATATGGCTGAGATGGCTAGATAGCATCACCGATGCAATGAATATGGACTTGAATATGGCTGAGATGGCTACATAGCATCACTGATGCAATGAATATGGACTTGAATATGGCTGAGACGGCTAGATAGCATCACCGATGCAATGAATATGGACTTGAATATGGCTGAGATAGTTAGATAGCATCACCGATGCCATGAATATGGACTTGAATATGGCTGAGACGGCTAGATAGCATCACTGATGCAATGAATATGGACTTGAATATGGATAAGACGGCTAGATAGCATCACTGATGCAATGAATATGGACTTGAATATGGGTGAGACGGCTAGATAGCATCACCGATGCAATGAATATGGACTTGAATATGGATGAGATGGCAAGATAGCATCACCGATGCAATGAATATGGACTTGAATATGGCTGAGATGGCAAGATAGCATCACCGATGCAATGAATATGGACTTGAATGTGGATGAGATGGCTAGATAGCATCACCGATGCTATGAATATGGACTTGAATATGGCTGAGATGGCTAGATAGCATCACCGATGCAATGAATATGGACTTGAATATGGATGAGATGGCAAGATAGCATCACCGATGCAATGAATATGGACTTGAATATGGATGAGATGGCTAGATGGCATCAACGATGCAATGAACATGGACTTCAATATGGCTGAGATGGCTAGATGGCATCACCGATGCAATGTATATGGACTTGAATATGGCTGAGATGGCTAGATGGCATCACCGATGCAATGAATATGGACTTGAATATGGCTGAGATGGCTAGATAGCATCACCGATGCAATCAATATGGAATGTGGATGAGATTGCTAGATAGCATCACCGATGCAATGCATATGGCCTTGAATATGGCTGAGATGGCCAGATAGCATCAGTGATGCAATGAATATGGACTTGAATATGGCTGAGATGGCAAGATAGCATCACCGATGCAATGAATATGGACTTGAATATGGATGAGATGGCTAGATGGCATCAACGATACAATGAACATGGACTTGAATATGGCTGAGATGGCTAGATGGCATCACCGATGCAATGAATATGGACTTGAATATGACTGAGATGGCTAGATGGCATCACCGATGCAATGAATATGGACTTGAATATGGCTGAGATGGCTAGATAGCATCACCGATGCAATGAATATGGAATGTGGATGAGATGGCTAGATAGCATCACCGATGCAATAAATATGGACTTGAATATGGCTGAGATGGCTAGATAGCATCACTGATGCAATGAATATGGACTTGAATATGGCTGAGACGGCTAGATAGCATCACCGATGCAATGAATATGGACTTGAATGTGGATGAGATGGCTAGATAGCATCACCGATGCAATGAATATGGACTTGAATATGGCTGAGATTGCTAGATAGCATCACCGATGCAATGAATATGGACTTGAATATGGCTGAGATGGCTAGATAGCATCACTGATGCAATGAATATGGACTTGAATATGGCTGAGACGGCTAGATAGCATCACCGATGCAATGAATATGGACTTGAATATGGATGAGAGGGCAAGATAGCATCCCCGATGCAATGAATATGGACTTGAATATGGCTGAGATGGCTAGATAGCATCACCGATGCAATGAATCTGGACTTGAATATGGATGAGATGGCTAGATGGCATCACCGATGCAATGAATATGGACTTGAATATGGCTGAGATGGCTAGATGGCATCACCGATGCAATGAATATGGACTTGAATATGGCTGAGATGGCAAGATAGCATCACCGATGCAATGAATATGGACTTGAATATGGCTGAGATGGCTAGATAGCATCACCGATGCAATGAATATGGCCTTGAATATGGCTGAGATGGCTAGGTAGCATCACTGATGCAATGAATATGGACTTGAATATGGATGAGACGGCTAGATAGCATCACCGATGCAATGAATATGGACTTTAATATGGATGGGATGGCAAGATAGCATCACCGATGCAATGAGTATGTACTAGAATATGGATGAGATGGCAAGATAGCATCACCGATGCAATGAATATGGACTTGAATATGGCTGAGAAGGCTAGATAGCATCACTGATGCAATGAATATGGACTTGAATATGGCTGAGACGGCTAGATAGCATCACCGATGCAATGAATATAGACTTGAATATGGCTGAGATGGCAAGATAGCATCACCGATGCAATGAATATGGACTTGAATGTGGATGAGATGGCTAGATAGTATCACCGATGCTATGAATATGGACTTGAATATGGCTGAGATGGCTAGATAGCATCAACGATGCAATGAATATGGACTTGAATATGGATGAGATGGCAAGATAGCATCACCGATGCAATGAATATGGACTTGAATATGGATGAGATGGCAAGATAGCATCACCGATGCAATGAATATGGACTTGAATATGGATGAGATGGCTAGATGGCATCAACGATGCAATGAACATGGACTTCAATATGGCTGAGATGGCTAGATGGCATCACCGATGCAATGAATATGGACTTGAATATGGCTGAGATGGCTAGATGGCATCACCGATGCAATGAATATGGACTTGAATATGGCTGAGATGGCTAGATAGCATCACCGATGCAATGAATATGGAATGTGGATGAGATTGCTAGATAGCATCACCGATGCAATGCATATGGCCTTGAATATGGCTGAGATGGCCAGATAGCATCAGTGATGCAATGAATATGGACTTGAATATGGCTGAGATGGCAAGATAGCATCACCGATGCAATGAATATGGACTTGAATATGGATGAGATGGCTAGATGGCATCAACGATGCAATGAACATGGACTTGAATATGGCTGAGATGGCTAGATGGCATCACCGATGCAATGAATATGGACTTGAATATGGCTGAGATGGCTAGATGGCATCACCGATGCAATGAATATGGACTTGAATATGGCTGAGATGGCTAGATAGCATCACCGATGCAATGAATATGGAATGTGGATGAGATGGCTAGATAGCATCACCGATGCAATAAATATGGACTTGAATATGGCTGAGATGGCTAGATAGCATCACTGATGCAATGAATATCGACTTGAATATGGCTGAGACGGCTAGATAGCATCACCGATGCAATGAATATGGACTTGAATGTGGATGAGATGGCTAGATACAATCACCGATGCAATGAATATGGACTTGAATATGGCTGAGATTGCTAGATAGCATCACCGATGCAATGAATATGGCCTTGAATATGGCTGAGATGGCTAGATAGCATCACTGATGCAATGAATATGGACTTGAATATGGCTGAGACGGCTAGATAGCATCACCGATGCAATGAATATGGACTTGAATATGGATGAGAGGGCAAGATAGCATCACCGATGCAATGAATCTGGACTTGAATATGGATGAGATGGCTAGATGGCATCACCGATGCAATGAATATGGACTTGAATATGGCTGAGATGGCTAGATGGCATCACCGATGCAATGAATATGGACTTGAATATGGCTGAGATGGCAAGATAGCATCACCGATGCAATGAATATGGACTTGAATATGGCTGAGATGGCTAGATAGCATCACCGGTGCAATGAATATGGCCTTGAATATGGCTGAGATGGCTAGGTAGCATCACTGATGCAATGAATATGGACTTGAATATGGATGAGACGGCTAGATAGCATCACCGATGCAATGAATATGGACTTTAATATGGATGGGATGGCAAGATAGCATCACCGATGCAATGAGTATGTACTAGAATATGGATGAGCTGGCAAGATAGCATCACCGATGCAATGAATATGGACTTGAATATGGCTGAGATGGCTAGATAGCATCACTGATGCAATGAATATGGACTTGAATATGGCTGAGACGGCTAGATAGCATCACCGATGCAATGAATATGGACTTGAATATGGATGAGATGGCAAGATAGCATCACCGATGCAATGAATATGGACTTGAATATGGATGAGATGGCTAGATAGCATCACCGATGCAATGAATATGGACTTGAATATGGCTGAGATGGCAAGATAGCATCACCGATGCAATGAATATGGACTTGAATATGGATGAGATGGCTAGATAGCATCACCGATGCAATGAATATGGACTAGAATATGGATGGGATGGCAAGATAGCATCACTGATGCAATGAATATGGACTTGAATATGGCTGAGATAGCTAGATAGCATCATTGATGCAATGAATATGGACTTGAATATGGCTGAGACGGCTAGATAGCATCACCGATGCAATGAATATGGACTTGAATATGGCTGAGATGGCTAGATGGCATCACCGATGCAATGAATATGGACTTGAATATGGCTGAGATGGCTAGATGGCATCACCGTTGCAATGAATATGGACTTGAATATGGCTGAGATGGCTAGATAGCATCACCGATGCAATGAATATGGCCTTGAATATGGCTGAGATGGCTAGATAGCATCACTGATGCAATGAATATGGACTTGAATATGGCTGAGACGGCTAGATAGCATCACCGATGCAATGAATATGGACTTGAATATGGCTGAGACGGTTAGATAGCATCACCGATGCCATGAATATGGACTTGAATATGGCTGAGACGGCTAGATAGCATCACTGATGCAATGAATATGGACTTGAATATGGGTGAGACGGCTAGATAGCATCACCGATGCAATGAAGATGGACTTGAATATGGCTGAGATGGCAAGATAGCATCACCGATGCAATGAATATGGACTTGAATGTGGATGAGATGGCTAGATAGCATCACCGATGCTATGAATATGGACTTGAATATGGCTGAGATGGCAAGATAGCATCACCGATGCAATGAATATGGACTTGAATGTGGATGAGATGGCTAGATAGCATCACCGATGCTATGAATATGGACTTGAATATGGCTGAGATGGCTAGATAGCATCACCGATGCAATGAACATGGACTTGAATATGGATGAGATGGCAAGATAGCATCACCGATGCAATGAATATGGACTTGAATATGGATGAGATGGCTAGATGGCATCAACGATGCAATGAACATGGACTTCAATATGGCTGAGATGGCTAGATGGCATCACCGATGCAATGAATTTGGACTTGAATATGGCTGAGATGGCTAGATGGCATCACCGATGCAATGAATATGGACTTGAATATGGCTGAGATGGCTAGATAGCATCACCGATGCAATGAATATGGAATGTGGATGAGATGGCTAGATAGCATCACCGATGCAATGCATATGGCCTTGAATATGGCTGAGATGGCCAGATAGCATCAATGATGCAATGAATATGGACTTGAATATGGCTGAGATGGCAAGATAGCATCACCGATGCAATGAATATGGACTTGAATATGGATGAGATGGCTAGATGGCATCAACGATGCAATGAACATGGACTTGAATATGGCTGAGATGGCTAGATGGCATCACCGATGCAATGAATATGGACTTGAATATGGCTGAGATGGCTAGATAGCATCACTGATGCAATGAATATGGACTTGAATATGGCTGAGACGGCTAGATAGCATCACCGATGCAATGAATATGGACTTGAATGTGGATGAGATGGCTAGATAGCATCACCGATGCAATGAATATGGCCTTGAATATGGCTGAGATGGCTAGATAGCATCACCGATGCAATGAATATGGCCTTGAATATGGCTGAGATGGCTAGATAGCATCACTGATGCAATGAATATGGACTTGAATATGGCTGAGACGGCTAGATAGCATCACCGATGCAATGAATATGGACTTGAATATGGATGAGATGGCAAGATAGCATCACCGATGCAATGAATATGGACTTTAATATGGCTGAGACGGCTAGATAGCATCACGGATGCAATGAATCTGGACTTGAATATGGATGAGATGGCTAGATGGCATCACCGATGCAATGAATATGGACTTGAATATGGCTGAGATGGCAAGATAGCATCACCGATGCAATGAATATGGACTTGAATATGGCTGAGATGGCTAGATAGCATCACCGATGCAATGAATATGGCCTTGAATATGGCTGAGACGGCTAGATAGCATCACCGATGCAATGAATATGGACTTGAATATGGATGAGATGGCAAGATAGCATCACCGATGCAATGAATATGGACTTGAATATCGATGAGATGGCTAGATAGCATCACCGATGCAATGAATATGGACTTGAATATGGCTGTGATGGCAAGATGGCATCACCGATGCAATGAATATGGACTTGAATGGGGATGAGATGGCTAGATAGCATCACCGATGCAATGAATATGGACTTGAATATGGCTGAGACGGCTAGATAGCATCACCGATGCAATGAATATGGACTTGAATATGGATGAGATGGCAAGATAGCATCACCGATGCAATGAATATGGACTTGAATATGGATGAGATGGCTAGATAGCATCACCGATGCAATGAGTATGGACTAGAATATGGATGAGATGGCAAGATAGCATCACCGTTGCAATGAATATGGACTTGAATATGGCTGAGATGGCTACATAGCATCACTGATGCAATGAATATGGACTTGAATATGGCTGAGACGGCTAGATAGCATCACCGATGCAATGAATATGGACTTGAATATGGATGAGATGGCAAGATAGCATCACCGATGCAATGAATATGGACTTGAATATTAATGAGATGGCTAGATAGCATCACCGATGCAATGAATATGGACTTGAATA
The DNA here is from genome assembly GCF_057233095.1 of Heloderma suspectum. Taxonomy (NCBI): domain Eukaryota; kingdom Metazoa; phylum Chordata; class Lepidosauria; order Squamata; family Helodermatidae; genus Heloderma; species Heloderma suspectum. The sequence goes on from NC_139475.1 coordinate 54,779,672, forward strand.
TGGCTGAGATGGCAAGATAGCATCACCGATGCAATGAATATGGACTTGAATATGGATGAGATGGCTAGATAGCATCACCGATGCAATGAATATGGACTAGAATATGGATGGGATGGCAAGATAGCATCACTGATGCAATGAATATGGACTTGAATATGGCTGAGATAGCTAGATAGCATCATTGATGCAATGAATATGGACTTGAATATGGCTGAGACGGCTAGATAGCATCACCGATGCAATGAATATGGACTTCAATATGGCTGAGATGGCTAGATGGCATCACCGATGCAATGAATATGGACTTGAATATGGCTGAGATGGCTAGATGGCATCACCGTTGCAATGAATATGGACTTGAATATGGCTGAGATGGCTAGATAGCATCACCGATGCAATGAATATGGCCTTGAATATGGCTGAGATGGCTAGATAGCATCACTGATGCAATGAATATGGACTTGAATATGGCTGAGACGGCTAGATAGCATCACCGATGCAATGAATATGGACTTGAATATGGCTGAGATGGTTAGATAGCATCACCGATGCCATGAATATGGACTTGAATATGGCTGAGATGGCTAGATGGCATCACCGATGCAATGAATATGGACTTGAATATGGCTGAGATGGCTAGATGGCATCACCGTTGCAATGAATATGGACTTGAATATGGCTGAGATGGCTAGATAGCATCACCGATGCAATGAATATGGCCTTGAATATGGCTGAGATGGCTAGATAGCATCACTGATGCAATGAATATGGACTTGAATATGGCTGAGACGGCTAGATAGCATCACCGATGCAATGAATATGGACTTGAATATGGCTGAGATGGTTAGATAGCATCACCGATGCCATGAATATGGACTTGAATATGGCTGAGACGGCTAGATAGCATCACTGATGCAATGAATATGGACTTGAATATGGATAAGACGGCTAGATAGCATCACTGATGCAATGAATATGGACTTGAATATGGGTGAGACGGCTAGATAGCATCACCGATGCAATGAATATGGACTTGAATATGGATGAGATGGCAAGATAGCATCACCGATGCAATGAATATGGACTTGAATATGGCTGAGATGGCAAGATAGCATCACCGATGCAATGAATATGGACTTGAATGTGGATGAGATGGCTAGATAGCATCACCGATGCTATGAATATGGACTTGAATATGGCTGAGATGGCTAGATAGCATCACCGATGCAATGAATATGGACTTGAATATGGATGAGATGGCAAGATAGCATCACCGATGCAATGAATATGGACTTGAATATGGATGAGATGGCTAGATGGCATCAACGATGCAATGAACATGGACTTCAATATGGCTGAGATGGCTAGATGGCATCACCGATGCAATGTATATGGACTTGAATATGGCTGAGATGGGTAGATGGCATCACCGATGCAATGAATATGGACTTGAATATGGCTGAGATGGCTAGATAGCATCACCGATGCAATGAATATGGAATGTGGATGAGATTGCTAGATAGCATCACCGATGCAATGCATATGGCCTTGAATATGGCTGAGATGGCCAGATAGCATCAGTGATGCAATGAATATGGACTTGAATATGGCTGAGATGGCAAGATAGCATCACCGATGCAATGAATATGGACTTGAATATGGATGAGATGGCTAGATGGCATCAACGATGCAATGAACATGGACTTGAATATGGCTGAGATGGCTAGATGGCATCACCGATGCAATGAATATGGACTTGAATATGGCTGAGATGGCTAGATGGCATCACCGATGCAATGAATATGGACTTGAATATGGCTGAGATGGCTAGATAGCATCACAGATGCAATGAATATGGAATGTGGATGAGATGGCTAGATAGCATCACCGATGCAATAAATATGGACTTGAATATGGCTGAGATGGCTAGATAGCATCACTGATGCAATGAATATGGACTTGAATATGGCTGAGACGGCTAGATAGCATCACCGATGCAATGAATATGGACTTGAATGTGGATGAGATGGCTAGATAGCATCACCGATGCAATGAATATGGACTTGAATATGGCTGAGATTGCTAGATAGCATCACCGATGCAATGAATATGGACTTGAATATGGCTGAGATGGCTAGATAGCATCACTGATGCAATGAATATGGACTTGAATATGGCTGAGACGGCTAGATAGCATCACCGATGCAATGAATATGGACTTGAATATGGATGAGAGGGCAAGATAGCATCCCCGATGCAATGAATATGGACTTGAATATGGCTGAGATGGCTAGATAGCATCACCGATGCAATGAATCTGGACTTGAATATGGATGAGATGGCTAGATGGCATCACCGATGCAATGAATATGGACTTGAATATGGCTGAGATGGCTAGATGGCATCACCGATGCAATGAATATGGACTTGAATATGGCTGAGATGGCAAGATAGCATCACCGATGCAATGAATATGGACTTGAATATGGCTGAGATGGCTAGATAGCATCACCGATGCAATGAATATGGCCTTGAATATGGCTGAGATGGCTAGGTAGTATCACTGATGCAATGAATATGGACTTGAATATGGATGAGACGGCTAGATAGCATCACCGATGCAATGAATATGGACTTTAATATGGATGGGATGGCAAGATAGCATCACCGATGCAATGAGTATGTACTAGAATATGGATGAGATGGCAAGATAGCATCACCGATGCAATGAATATGGACTTGAATATGGCTGAGAAGGCTAGATAGCATCACTGATGCAATGAATATGGACTTGAATATGGCTGAGACGGCTAGATAGCATCACCGATGCAATGAATATGGACTTGAATATGGCTGAGACGGCTAGATAGCATCACCGATGCAATGAATATGGACTTGAATGTGGATGAGATGGCTAGATAGCATCACCGATGCAATGAATATGGACTTGAATATGGCTGAGATTGCTAGATAGCATCACCGATGCAATGAATATGGACTTGAATATGGCTGAGATGGCTAGATAGCATCACTGATGCAATGAATATGGACTTGAATATGGCTGAGACGGCTAGATAGCATCACCGATGCAATGAATATGGACTTGAATATGGATGAGAGGGCAAGATAGCATCCCCGATGCAATGAATATGGACTTGAATATGGCTGAGATGGCTAGATAGCATCACCGATGCAATGAATCTGGACTTGAATATGGATGAGATGGCTAGATGGCATCACCGATGCAATGAATATGGACTTGAATATGGCTGAGATGGCTAGATGGCATCACCGATGCAATGAATATGGACTTGAATATGGCTGAGATGGCAAGATAGCATCACCGATGCAATGAATATGGACTTGAATATGGCTGAGATGGCTAGATAGCATCACCGATGCAATGAATATGGCCTTGAATATGGCTGAGATGGCTAGGTAGCATCACTGATGCAATGAATATGGACTTGAATATGGATGAGACGGCTAGATAGCATCACCGATGCAATGAATATGGACTTTAATATGGATGGGATGGCAAGATAGCATCACCGATGCAATGAGTATGTACTAGAATATGGATGAGATGGCAAGATAGCATCACCGATGCAATGAATATGGACTTGAATATGGCTGAGAAGGCTAGATAGCATCACTGATGCAATGAATATGGACTTGAATATGGCTGAGACGGCTAGATAGCATCACCGATGCAATGAATATGGACTTGAATATGGCTGAGATGGCAAGATAGCATCACCGATGCAATGAATATGGACTTGAATGTGGATGAGATGGCTAGATAGTATCACCGATGCTATGAATATGGACTTGAATATGGCTGAGATGGCTAGATAGCATCAACGATGCAATGAATATGGACTTGAATATGGATGAGATGGCAAGATAGCATCACCGATGCAATGAATATGGACTTGAATATGGATGAGATGGCAAGATAGCATCACCGATGCAATGAATATGGACTTGAATATGGATGAGATGGCTAGATGGCATCAACGATGCAATGAACATGGACTTCAATATGGCTGAGATGGCTAGATGGCATCACCGATGCAATGAATATGGACTTGAATATGGCTGAGATGGCTAGATGGCATCACCGATGCAATGAATATGGACTTGAATATGGCTGAGATGGCTAGATAGCATCACCGATGCAATGAATATGGAATGTGGATGAGATTGCTAGATAGCATCACCGATGCAATGCATATGGCCTTGAATATGGCTGAGATGGCCAGATAGCATCAGTGATGCAATGAATATGGACTTGAATATGGCTGAGATGGCAAGATAGCATCACCGATGCAATGAATATGGACTTGAATATGGATGAGATGGCTAGATGGCATCAACGATGCAATGAACATGGACTTGAATATGGCTGAGATGGCTAGATGGCATCACCGATGCAATGAATATGGACTTGAATATGGCTGAGATGGCTAGATGGCATCACCGATGCAATGAATATGGACTTGAATATGGCTGAGATGGCTAGATAGCATCACCGATGCAATGAATATGGAATGTGGATGAGATGGCTAGATAGCATCACCGATGCAATAAATATGGACTTGAATATGGCTGAGATGGCTAGATAGCATCACTGATGCAATGAATATCGACTTGAATATGGCTGAGACGGCTAGATAGCATCACTGATGCAATGAATATGGACTTGAATGTGGATGAGATGGCTAGATACAATCACCGATGCAATGAATATGGACTTGAATATGGCTGAGATTGCTAGATAGCATCACCGATGCAATGAATATGGCCTTGAATATGGCTGAGATGGCTAGATAGCATCACTGATGCAATGAATATGGACTTGAATATGGCTGAGACGGCTAGATAGCATCACCGATGCAATGAATATGGACTTGAATATGGATGAGAGGGCAAGATAGCATCACCGATGCAATGAATCTGGACTTGAATATGGATGAGATGGCTAGATGGCATCACCGATGCAATGAATATGGACTTGAATATGGCTGAGATGGCTAGATGGCATCACCGATGCAATGAATATGGACTTGAATATGGCTGAGATGGCAAGATAGCATCACCGATGCAATGAATATGGACTTGAATATGGCTGAGATGGCTAGATAGCATCACCGGTGCAATGAATATGGCCTTGAATATGGCTGAGATGGCTAGGTAGCATCACTGATGCAATGAATATGGACTTGAATATGGATGAGACGGCTAGATAGCATCACCGATGCAATGAATATGGACTTTAATATGGATGGGATGGCAAGATAGCATCACCGATGCAATGAGTATGTACTAGAATATGGATGAGCTGGCAAGATAGCATCACCGATGCAATGAATATGGACTTGAATATGGCTGAGATGGCTAGATAGCATCACTGATGCAATGAATATGGACTTGAATATGGCTGAGACGGCTAGATAGCATCACCGATGCAATGAATATGGACTTGAATATGGATGAGATGGCAAGATAGCATCACCGATGCAATGAATATGGACTTGAATATGGATGAGATGGCTAGATAGCATCACCGATGCAATGAATATGGACTTGAATATGGCTGAGATGGCAAGATAGCATCACCGATGCAATGAATATGGACTTGAATATGGATGAGATGGCTAGATAGCATCACCGATGCAATGAATATGGACTAGAATATGGATGGGATGGCAAGATAGCATCACTGATGCAATGAATATGGACTTGAATATGGCTGAGATAGCTAGATAGCATCATTGATGCAATGAATATGGACTTGAATATGGCTGAGACGGCTAGATAGCATCACCGATGCAATGAATATGGACTTGAATATGGCTGAGATGGCTAGATGGCATCACCGATGCAATGAATATGGACTTGAATATGGCTGAGATGGCTAGATGGCATCACCGTTGCAATGAATATGGACTTGAATATGGCTGAGATGGCTAGATAGCATCACCGATGCAATGAATATGGCCTTGAATATGGCTGAGATGGCTAGATAGCATCACTGATGCAATGAATATGGACTTGAATATGGCTGAGACGGCTAGATAGCATCACCGATGCAATGAATATGGACTTGAATATGGCTGAGACGGTTAGATAGCATCACCGATGCCATGAATATGGACTTGAATATGGCTGAGACGGCTAGATAGCATCACTGATGCAATGAATATGGACTTGAATATGGGTGAGACGGCTAGATAGCATCACCGATGCAATGAAGATGGACTTGAATATGGCTGAGATGGCAAGATAGCATCACCGATGCAATGAATATGGACTTGAATGTGGATGAGATGGCTAGATAGCATCACCGATGCTATGAATATGGACTTGAATATGGCTGAGATGGCAAGATAGCATCACCGATGCAATGAATATGGACTTGAATGTGGATGAGATGGCTAGATAGCATCACCGATGCTATGAATATGGACTTGAATATGGCTGAGATGGCTAGATAGCATCACCGATGCAATGAACATGGACTTGAATATGGATGAGATGGCAAGATAGCATCACCGATGCAATGAATATGGACTTGAATATGGATGAGATGGCTAGATGGCATCAACGATGCAATGAACATGGACTTCAATATGGCTGAGATGGCTAGATGGCATCACCGATGCAATGAATTTGGACTTGAATATGGCTGAGATGGCTAGATGGCATCACCGATGCAATGAATATGGACTTGAATATGGCTGAGATGGCTAGATAGCATCACCGATGCAATGAATATGGAATGTGGATGAGATGGCTAGATAGCATCACCGATGCAATGCATATGGCCTTGAATATGGCTGAGATGGCCAGATAGCATCAATGATGCAATGAATATGGACTTGAATATGGCTGAGATGGCAAGATAGCATCACCGATGCAATGAATATGGACTTGAATATGGATGAGATGGCTAGATGGCATCAACGATGCAATGAACATGGACTTGAATATGGCTGAGATGGCTAGATGGCATCACCGATGCAATGAATATGGACTTGAATATGGCTGAGATGGCTAGATAGCATCACTGATGCAATGAATATGGACTTGAATATGGCTGAGACGGCTAGATAGCATCACCGATGCAATGAATATGGACTTGAATGTGGATGAGATGGCTAGATAGCATCACCGATGCAATGAATATGGACTTGAATATGGCTGAGATTGCTAGATAGCATCACCGATGCAATGAATATGGCCTTGAATATGGCTGAGATGGCTAGATAGCATCACTGATGCAATGAATATGGACTTGAATATGGCTGAGACGGCTAGATAGCATCACCGATGCAATGAATATGGACTTGAATATGGATGAGATGGCAAGATAGCATCACCGATGCAATGAATATGGACTTTAATATGGCTGAGACGGCTAGATAGCATCACGGATGCAATGAATCTGGACTTGAATATGGATGAGATGGCTAGATGGCATCACCGATGCAATGAATATGGACTTGAATATGGCTGAGATGGCAAGATAGCATCACCGATGCAATGAATATGGACTTGAATATGGCTGAGATGGCTAGATAGCATCACCGATGCAATGAATATGGCCTTGAATATGGCTGAGACGGCTAGATAGCATCACCGATGCAATGAATATGGACTTGAATATGGATGAGATGGCAAGATAGCATCACCGATGCAATGAATATGGACTTGAATATCGATGAGATGGCTAGATAGCATCACCGATGCAATGAATATGGACTTGAATATGGCTGTGATGGCAAGATGGCATCACCGATGCAATGAATATGGACTTGAATGGGGATGAGATGGCTAGATAGCATCACCGATGCAATGAATATGGACTTGAATATGGCTGAGACGGCTAGATAGCATCACCGATGCAATGAATATGGACTTGAATATGGATGAGATGGCAAGATAGCATCACCGATGCAATGAATATGGACTTGAATATGGATGAGATGGCTAGATAGCATCACCGATGCAATGAGTATGGACTAGAATATGGATGAGATGGCAAGATAGCATCACCGTTGCAATGAATATGGACTTGAATATGGCTGAGATGGCTAGATAGCATCACTGATGCAATGAATATGGACTTGAATATGGCTGAGACGGCTAGATAGCATCACCGATGCAATGAATATGGACTTGAATATGGATGAGATGGCAAGATAGCATCACCGATGCAATGAATATGGACTTGAATATTAATGAGATGGCTAGATAGCATCACCGATGCAATGAATATGGACTTGAATATGGCTGAGATGGCAAGATAGCATCACCGATGCAATGAATATGGACTTGAATATGGATGAGATGGCTAGATAGCATCACCGATGCAATGAATATGGACTAGAATATGGATGGGATGGCAAGATAGCATCACTGATGCAATGAATATGGACTTGAATATGGCTGAGATAGCTAGATAGCATCATTGATGCAATGAATATGGACTTGAATATGGCTGAGACGGCTAGATAGCATCACCGATGCAATGAATATGGACTTCAATATGGCTGAGATGGCTAGATGGCATCACCGATGCAATGAATATGGACTTGAATATGGCTGAGATGGCTAGATGGCATCACCGTTGCAATGAATATGGACTTGAATATGGCTGAGATGGCTAGATAGCATCACCGATGCAATGAATATGGCCTTGAATATGGCTGAGATGGCTAGATAGCATCACTGATGCAATGAATATGGACTTGAATATGGCTGAGACGGCTAGATAGCATCACCGATGCAATGAATATGGACTTGAATATGGCTGAGATGGTTAGATAGCATCACCGATGCCATGAATATGGACTTGAATATGGCTGAGATGGCTAGATGGCATCACCGATGCAATGAATATGGACTTGAATATGGCTGAGATGGCTAGATGGCATCACCGTTGCAATGAATATGGACTTGAATATGGCTGAGATGGCTAGATAGCATCACCGATGCAATGAATATGGCCTTGAATATGGCTGAGATGGCTAGATAGCATCACTGATGCAATGAATATGGACTTGAATATGGCTGAGACGGCTAGATAGCATCACCGATGCAATGAATATGGACTTGAATATGGCTGAGATGGTTAGATAGCATCACCGATGCCATGAATATGGACTTGAATATGGCTGAGACGGCTAGATAGCATCACTGATGCAATGAATATGGACTTGAATATGGATAAGACGGCTAGATAGCATCACTGATGCAATGAATATGGACTTGAATATGGGTGAGACGGCTAGATAGCATCACCGATGCAATGAATATGGACTTGAATATGGATGAGATGGCAAGATAGCATCACCGATGCAATGAATATGGACTTGAATATGGCTGAGATGGCAAGATAGCATCACCGATGCAATGAATATGGACTTGAATGTGGATGAGATGGCTAGATAGCATCACCGATGCTATGAATATGGACTTGAATATGGCTGAGATGGCTAGATAGCATCACCGATGCAATGAATATGGACTTGAATATGGATGAGATGGCAAGATAGCATCACCGATGCAATGAATATGGACTTGAATATGGATGAGATGGCTAGATGGCATCAACGATGCAATGAACATGGACTTCAATATGGCTGAGATGGCTAGATGGCATCACCGATGCAATGTATATGGACTTGAATATGGCTGAGATGGGTAGATGGCATCACCGATGCAATGAATATGGACTTGAATATGGCTGAGATGGCTAGATAGCATCACCGATGCAATGAATATGGAATGTGGATGAGATTGCTAGATAGCATCACCGATGCAATGCATATGGCCTTGAATATGGCTGAGATGGCCAGATAGCATCAGTGATGCAATGAATATGGACTTGAATATGGCTGAGATGGCAAGATAGCATCACCGATGCAATGAATATGGACTTGAATATGGATGAGATGGCTAGATGGCATCAACGATGCAATGAACATGGACTTGAATATGGCTGAGATGGCTAGATGGCATCACCGATGCAATGAATATGGACTTGAATATGGCTGAGATGGCTAGATGGCATCACCGATGCAATGAATATGGACTTGAATATGGTTGAGATGGCTAGATAGCATCACCGATGCAATGAATATGGAATGTGGATGAGATGGCTAGATAGCATCACCGATGCAATAAATATGGACTTGAATATGGCTGAGATGGCTAGATAGCATCACTGATGCAATGAATATGGACTTGAATATGGCTGAGACGGCTAGATAGCATCACCGATGCAATGAATATGGACTTGAATATGGATGAGATGGCTAGATGGCATCAACGATGCAATGAACATGGACTTGAATATGGCTGAGATGGCTAGATGGCATCACCGATGCAATGAATATGGACTTGAATATGGCTGAGATGGCTAGATGGCATCACCGATGCAATGAATATGGACTTGAATATGGCTGAGATGGCTAGATAGCATCACCGATGCAATGAATATGGAATGTGGATGAGATGGCTAGATAGCATCACCGATGCAATAAATATGGACTTGAATATGGCTGAGATGGCTAGATAGCATCACTGATGCAATGAATATGGACTTGAATATGGCTGAGACGGCTAGATAGCATCACCGATGCAATGAATATGGACTTGAATATGGCTGAGATTGCTAGATAGCATCACCGATGCAATGAATATGGACTTGAATATGGCTGAGATGGCTAGATAGCATCACTGATGCAATGAATATGGACTTGAATATGGCTGAGACGGCTAGATAGCATCACCGATGCAATGAATATGGACTTGAATATGGATGAGAGGGCAAGATAGCATCCCCGATGCAATGAATATGGACTTGAATATGGCTGAGATGGCTAGATAGCATCACCGATGCAATGAATCTGGACTTGAATATGGATGAGATGGCTAGATGGCATCACCGATGCAATGAATATGGACTTGAATATGGCTGAGATGGCTAGATGGCATCACCGATGCAATGAATATGGACTTGAATATGGCTGAGATGGCAAGATAGCATCACCGATGCAATGAATATGGACTTGAATATGGCTGAGATGGCTAGATAGCATCACCGATGCAATGAATATGGCCTTGAATATGGCTGAGATGGCTAGGTAGCATCACTGATGCAATGAATATGGACTTGAATATGGATGAGACGGCTAGATAGCATCACCGATGCAATGAATATGGACTTTAATATGGATGGGATGGCAAGATAGCATCACCGATGCAATGAGTATGTACTAGAATATGGATGAGATGGCAAGATAGCATCACCGATGCAATGAATATGGACTTGAATATGGCTGAGAAGGCTAGATAGCATCACTGATGCAATGAATATGGACTTGAATATGGCTGAGACGGCTAGATAGCATCACCGATGCAATGAATATGGACTTGAATATGGCTGAGATGGCAAGATAGCATCACCGATGCAATGAATATGGACTTGAATGTGGATGAGATGGCTAGATAGTATCACCGATGCTATGAATATGGACTTGAATATGGCTGAGATGGCTAGATAGCATCAACGATGCAATGAATATGGACTTGAATATGGATGAGATGGCAAGATAGCATCACCGATGCAATGAATATGGACTTGAATATGGATGAGATGGCAAGATAGCATCACCGATGCAATGAATATGGACTTGAATATGGATGAGATGGCTAGATGGCATCAACGATGCAATGAACATGGACTTCAATATGGCTGAGATGGCTAGATGGCATCACCGATGCAATGAATATGGACTTGAATATGGCTGAGATGGCTAGATGGCATCACCGATGCAATGAATATGGACTTGAATATGGCTGAGATGGCTAGATAGCATCACCGATGCAATGAATATGGAATGTGGATGAGATTGCTAGATAGCATCACCGATGCAATGCATATGGCCTTGAATATGGCTGAGATGGCCAGATAGCATCAGTGATGCAATGAATATGGACTTGAATATGGCTGAGATGGCAAGATAGCATCACCGATGCAATGAATATGGACTTGAATATGGATGAGATGGCTAGATGGCATCAACGATGCAATGAACATGGACTTGAATATGGCTGAGATGGCTAGATGGCATCACCGATGCAATGAATATGGACTTGAATATGGCTGAGATGGCTAGATGGCATCACCGATGCAATGAATATGGACTTGAATATGGCTGAGATGGCTAGATAGCATCACCGATGCAATGAATATGGAATGTGGATGAGATGGCTAGATAGCATCACCGATGCAATAAATATGGACTTGAATATGGCTGAGATGGCTAGATAGCATCACTGATGCAATGAATATCGACTTGAATATGGCTGAGACGGCTAGATAGCATCACCGATGCAATGAATATGGACTTGAATGTGGATGAGATGGCTAGATACAATCACCGATGCAATGAATATGGACTTGAATATGGCTGAGATTGCTAGATAGCATCACCGATGCAATGAATATGGCCTTGAATATGCTGAGATGGCTAGATAGCATCACTGATGCAATGAATATGGACTTGAATATGGCTGAGACGGCTAGATAGCATCACCGATGCAATGAATATGGACTTGAATATGGATGAGAGGGCAAGATAGCATCACCGATGCAATGAATCTGGACTTGAATATGGATGAGATGGCTAGATGGCATCACCGATGCAATGAATATGGACTTGAATATGGCTGAGATGGCTAGATGGCATCACCGATGCAATGAATATGGACTTGAATATGGCTGAGATGGCAAGATAGCATCACCGATGCAATGAATATGGACTTGAATATGGCTGAGATGGCTAGATAGCATCACCGGTGCAATGAATATGGCCTTGAATATGGCTGAGATGGCTAGGTAGCATCACTGATGCAATGAATATGGACTTGAATATGGATGAGACGGCTAGATAGCATCACCGATGCAATGAATATGGACTTTAATATGGATGGGATGGCAAGATAGCATCACCGATGCAATGAGTATGTACTAGAATATGGATGAGCTGGCAAGATAGCATCACCGATGCAATGAATATGGACTTGAATATGGCTGAGATGGCTAGATAGCATCACTGATGCAATGAATATGGACTTGAATATGGCTGAGACGGCTAGATAGCATCACCGATGCAATGAATATGGACTTGAATATGGATGAGATGGCAAGATAGCATCACCGATGCAATGAATATGGACTTGAATATGGATGAGATGGCTAGATAGCATCACCGATGCAATGAATATGGACTTGAATATGGCTGAGATGGCAAGATAGCATCACCGATGCAATGAATATGGACTTGAATATGGATGAGATGGCTAGATAGCATCACCGATGCAATGAATATGGACTAGAATATGGATGGGATGGCAAGATAGCATCACTGATGCAATGAATATGGACTTGAATATGGCTGAGATAGCTAGATAGCATCATTGATGCAATGAATATGGACTTGAATATGGCTGAGACGGCTAGATAGCATCACCGATGCAATGAATATGGACTTGAATATGGCTGAGATGGCTAGATGGCATCACCGATGCAATGAATATGGACTTGAATATGGCTGAGATGGCTAGATGGCATCACCGTTGCAATGAATATGGACTTGAATATGGCTGAGATGGCTAGATAGCATCACCGATGCAATGAATATGGCCTTGAATATGGCTGAGATGGCTAGATAGCATCACTGATGCAATGAATATGGACTTGAATATGGCTGAGACGGCTAGATAGCATCACCGATGCAATGAATATGGACTTGAATATGGCTGAGACGGTTAGATAGCATCACCGATGCCATGAATATGGACTTGAATATGGCTGAGACGGCTAGATAGCATCACTGATGCAATGAATATGGACTTGAATATGGGTGAGACGGCTAGATAGCATCACCGATGCAATGAAGATGGACTTGAATATGGCTGAGATGGCAAGATAGCATCACCGATGCAATGAATATGGACTTGAATGTGGATGAGATGGCTAGATAGCATCACCGATGCTATGAATATGGACTTGAATATGGCTGAGATGGCAAGATAGCATCACCGATGCAATGAATATGGACTTGAATGTGGATGAGATGGCTAGATAGCATCACCGATGCTATGAATATGGACTTGAATATGGCTGAGATGGCTAGATAGCATCACCGATGCAATGAACATGGACTTGAATATGGATGAGATGGCAAGATAGCATCACCGATGCAATGAATATGGACTTGAATATGGATGAGATGGCTAGATGGCATCAACGATGCAATGAACATGGACTTCAATATGGCTGAGATGGCTAGATGGCATCACCGATGCAATGAATTTGGACTTGAATATGGCTGAGATGGCTAGATGGCATCACCGATGCAATGAATATGGACTTGAATATGGCTGAGATGGCTAGATAGCATCACCGATGCAATGAATATGGAATGTGGATGAGATTGCTAGATAGCATCACCGATGCAATGCATATGGCCTTGAATATGGCTGAGATGGCCAGATAGCATCAATGATGCAATGAATATGGACTTGAATATGGCTGAGATGGCAAGATAGCATCACCGATGCAATGAATATGGACTTGAATATGGATGAGATGGCTAGATGGCATCAACGATGCAATGAACATGGACTTGAATATGGCTGAGATGGCTAGATGGCATCACCGATGCAATGAATATGGACTTGAATATGGTGAGATGGCTAGATAGCATCACTGATGCAATGAATATGGACTTGAATATGGCTGAGACGGCTAGATAGCATCACCGATGCAATGAATATGGACTTGAATGTGGATGAGATGGCTAGATAGCATCACCGATGCAATGAATATGGACTTGAATATGGCTGAGATTGCTAGATAGCATCACCGATGCAATGAATATGGCCTTGAATATGGCTGAGATGGCTAGATAGCATCACTGATGCAATGAATATGGACTTGAATATGGCTGAGACGGCTAGATAGCATCACCGATGCAATGAATATGGACTTGAATATGGATGAGATGGCAAGATAGCATCACCGATGCAATGAATATGGACTTTAATATGGCTGAGACGGCTAGATAGCATCACGGATGCAATGAATCTGGACTTGAATATGGATGAGATGGCTAGATGGCATCACCGATGCAATGAATATGGACTTGAATGTGGCTGAGATGGCAAGATAGCATCACCGATGCAATGAATATGGACTTGAATATGGCTGAGATGGCTAGATAGCATCACCGATGCAATGAATATGGCCTTGAATATGGCTGAGACGGCTAGATAGCATCACCGATGCAATGAATATGGACTTGAATATGGATGAGATGGCAAGATAGCATCACCGATGCAATGAATATGGACTTGAATATCGATGAGATGGCTAGATAGCATCACCGATGCAATGAATATGGACTTGAATATGGCTGTGATGGCAAGATGGCATCACCGATGCAATGAATATGGACTTGAATGGGGATGAGATGGCTAGATAGCATCACCGATGCAATGAATATGGACTTGAATATGGCTGAGACGGCTAGATAGCATCACCGATGCAATGAATATGGACTTGAATATGGATGAGATGGCAAGATAGCATCACCGATGCAATGAATATGGACTTGAATATGGATGAGATGGCTAGATAGCATCACCGATGCAATGAGTATGGACTAGAATATGGATGAGATGGCAAGATAGCATCACCGTTGCAATGAATATGGACTTGAATATGGCTGAGATGGCTAGATAGCATCACTGATGCAATGAATATGGACTTGAATATGGCTGAGACGGCTAGATAGCATCACCGATGCAATGAATATGGACTTGAATATGGATGAGATGGCAAGATAGCATCACCGATGCAATGAATATGGACTTGAATATTAATGAGATGGCTAGATAGCATCACCGATGCAATGAATATGGACTTGAATATGGCTGAGATGGCAAGATAGCATCACCGATGCAATGAATATGGACTTGAATATGGATGAGATGGCTAGATAGCATCACCGATGCAATGAATATGGACTAGAATATGGATGGGATGGCAAGATAGCATCACTGATGCAATGAATATGGACTTGAATATGGCTGAGATAGCTAGATAGCATCATTGATGCAATGAATATGGACTTGAATATGGCTGAGACGGCTAGATAGCATCACCGATGCAATGAATATGGACTTCAATATGGCTGAGATGCCTAGATGGCATCACCGATGCAATGAATATGGACTTGAATATGGCTGAGATGGCTAGATGGCATCACCGTTGCAATGAATATGGACTTGAATATGGCTGAGATGGCTAGATAGCATCACCGATGCAATGAATATGGCCTTGAATATGGCTGAGATGGCTAGATAGCATCACTGATGCAATGAATATGGACTTGAATATGGCTGAGACGGCTAGATAGCATCACCGATGCAATGAATATGGACTTGAATATGGCTGAGATGGTTAGATAGCATCACCGATGCCATGAATATGGACTTGAATATGGCTGAGACGGCTAGATAGCATCACTGATGCAATGAATATGGACTTGAATATGGATAAGACGGCTAGATAGCATCACTGATGCAATGAATATGGACTTGAATATGGGTGAGACGGCTATATAGCATCACCGATACAATGAATATGGACTTGAATATGGATGAGATGGCAAGATAGCATCACCGATGCAATGAATATGGACTTGAATATGGCTGAGATGGCAAGATAGCATCACCGATGCAATGAATATGGACTTGAATGTGGATGAGATGGCTAGATAGCATCACCGATGCTATGAATATGGACTTGAATATGGCTGAGATGGCTAGATAGCATCACCGATGCAATGAATATGGACTTGAATATGGATGAGATGGCAAGATAGCATCACCGATGCAATGAATATGGACTTGAATATGGATGAGATGGCTAGATGGCATCAACGATGCAATGAACATGGACTTCAATATGGCTGAGATGGCTAGATGGCATCACCGATGAAATGAATATGGACTTGAATATGGCTGAGATGGCTAGATGGCATCACCGATGCAATGAATATGGACTTGAATATGGCTGAGATGGCTAGATAGCATCACCGATGCAATGAATATGGAATGTGGATGAGATTGCTAGATAGCATCACCGATGCAATGCATATGGCCTTGAATATGGATGAGATGGCAAGATAGCATCACCGATGCAATGAATATGGACTTGAATATGGATGAGATGGCTAGATAGCATCACCGATGCAATGAATATGGACTTGAATATGGCTGAGATGGCAAGATAGCATCACCGATGCAATGAATATGGACTTGAATATGGATGAGATGGCTAGATAGCATCACCGATGCAATGAATATGGACTAGAATATGGATGGGATGGCAAGATAGCATCACTGATGCAATGAATATGGACTTGAATATGGCTGAGATAGCTAGATAGCATCATTGATGCAATGAATATGGACTTGAATATGGCTGAGACGGCTAGATAGCATCACCGATGCAATGAATATGGACTTGAATATGGCTGAGATGGCTAGATGGCATCACCGATGCAATGAATATGGACTTGAATATGGCTGAGATGGCTAGATGGCATCACCGTTGCAATGAATATGGACTTGAATATGGCTGAGATGGCTAGATAGCATCACCGATGCAATGAATATGGCCTTGAATATGGCTGAGATGGCTAGATAGCATCACTGATGCAATGAATATGGACTTGAATATGGCTGAGACTGCTAGATAGCATCACCGATGCAATGAATATGGACTTGAATATGGCTGAGACGGTTAGATAGCATCACCGATGCCATGAATATGGACTTGAATATGGCTGAGACGGCTAGATAGCATCACTGATGCAATGAATATGGACTTGAATATGGATGAGACGGCTAGATAGCATCACTGATGCAATGAATATGGACTTGAATATGGGTGAGACGGCTAGATAGCATCACCGATGCAATGAAGATGGACTTGAATATGGCTGAGATGGCAAGATAGCATCACCGATGCAATGAATATGGACTTGAATGTGGATGAGATGGCTAGATAGCATCACCGATGCTATGAATATGGACTTGAATATGGCTGAGATGGCTAGATAGCATCACCGATGCAATGAACATGGACTTGAATATGGATGAGATGGCAAGATAGCATCACCGATGCAATGAATATGGACTTGAATATGGATGAGATGGCTAGATGGCATCAACGATGCAATGAACATGGACTTCAATATGGCTGAGATGGCTAGATGGCATCACCGATGCAATGAATTTGGACTTGAATATGGCTGAGATGGCTAGATGGCATCACCGATGCAATGAATATGGACTTGAATATGGATGAGATGGCTAGATAGCATCACCGATGCAATGAATATGGAATGTGGATGAGATTGCTAGATAGCATCACCGATGCAATGCATATGGCCTTGAATATGGCTGAGATGGCCAGATAGCATCAGTGATGCAATGAATATGGACTTGAATATGGCTGAGATGGCAAGATAGCATCACCGATGCAATGAATATGGACTTGAATATGGATGAGATGGCTAGATGGCATCAACGATGCAATGAATATGGACTTGAATATGGCTGAGATGGCTAGATGGCATCACCGATGCAATGAATATGGACTTGAATATGGCTGAGATGGCTAGATAGCATCACTGATGCAATGAATATGGACTTGAATATGGCTGAGACGGCTAGATAGCATCACCGATGCAATGAATATAGACTTGAATGTGGATGAGATGGCTAGATAGCATCACCGATGCAATGAATATGGACTTGAATATGGCTGAGATTGCTAGATAGCATCACCGATGCAATGAATATGGCCTTGAATATGGCTGAGATGGCTAGATAGCATCACTGATGCAATGAATATGGACTTGAATATGGCTGAGACGGCTAGATAGCATCACCGATGCAATGAATATGGACTTGAATATGGATGAGATGGCAAGATAGCATCACCGATGCAATGAATATGGACTTGAATATGGCTGAGACGGCTAGATAGCATCACGGATGCAATGAATCTGGACTTGAATATGGATGAGATGGCTAGATGGCATCACCGATGCAATGAATATGGACTTGAATATGGCTGAGATGGCAAGATAGCATCACCGATGCAATGAATATGGACTTGAATATGGCTGAGATGGCTAGATAGCATCACCGATGCAATGAATATGGCCTTGAATATGGCTGAGACGGCTAGATAGCATCACCGATGCAATGAATATGGACTTGAATATGGATGAGATGGGAAGATAGCATCACCGATGCAATGAATATGGACTTGAATATCGATGAGATGGCTAGATAGCATCACCGATGCAATGAATATGGACTTGAATATGGCTGTGATGGCAAGATGGCATCACCGATGCAATGAATATGGACTTGAATGTGGATGAGATGGCTAGATAGCATCACCGATGCAATGAATATGGACTTGAATATGGCTGAGACGGCTAGATAGCATCACCGATGCAATGAATATGGACTTGAATATGGATGAGATGGCAAGATAGCATCACCGATGCAATGAATATGGACTTGAATATGGATGAGATGGCTAGATAGCATCACCGATGCAATGAGTATGGACTAGAATATGGATGAGATGGCAAGATAGCATCACCGATGCAATGAATATGGACTTGAATATGGCTGAGATGGCTAGATAGCATCACTGATGCAATGAATATGGACTTGAATATGGCTGAGACGGCTAGATAG
Organism: Heloderma suspectum; assembly: GCF_057233095.1. Classification (NCBI taxonomy): domain Eukaryota; kingdom Metazoa; phylum Chordata; class Lepidosauria; order Squamata; family Helodermatidae; genus Heloderma; species Heloderma suspectum. The sequence goes on from NC_139475.1 coordinate 54,799,541, forward strand.
CATCACCGATGCAATGAATATGGACTTGAATATGGATGAGATGGCAAGATAGCATCACCGATGCAATGAATATGGACTTGAATATGGATGAGATGGCTAGATAGCATCACCGATGCAATGAATATGGACTTGAATATGGCTGAGATGGCAAGATAGCATCACCGATGCAATGAATATGGACTTGAATATGGATGAGATGGCTAGATAGCATCACCGATGCAATGAATATGGACTAGAATATGGATGGGATGGCAAGATAGCATCACTGATGCAATGAATATGGACTTGAATATGGCTGAGATAGCTAGATAGCATCATTGATGCAATGAATATGGACTTGAATATGGCTGAGACGGCTAGATAGCATCACCGATGCAATGAATATGGACTTGAATATGGCTGAGATGGCTAGATGGCATCACCGATGCAATGAATATGGACTTGAATATGGCTGAGATGGCTAGATGGCATCACCGTTGCAATGAATATGGACTTGAATATGGCTGAGATGGCTAGATAGCATCACCGATGCAATGAATATGGCCTTGAATATGGCTGAGATGGCTAGATAGCATCACTGATGCAATGAATATGGACTTGAATATGGCTGAGACGGCTAGATAGCATCACCGATGCAATGAATATGGACTTGAATATGGATGAGATGGCAAGATAGCATCACCGATGCAATGAATATGGACTTGAATATGGATGAGATGGCTAGATAGCATCACCGATGCAATGAATATGGACTTGAATATGGCTGAGATGGCAAGATAGCATCACCGATGCAATGAATATGGACTTGAATATGGATGAGATGGCTAGATAGCATCACCGATGCAATGAATATGGACTAGAATATGGATGGGATGGCAAGATAGCATCACTGATGCAATGAATATGGACTTGAATATGGCTGAGATAGCTAGATAGCATCATTGATGCAATGAATATGGACTTGAATATGGCTGAGACGGCTAGATAGCATCACCGATGCAATGAATATGGACTTGAATATGGCTGAGATGGCTAGATGGCATCACCGATGCAATGAATATGGACTTGAATATGGCTGAGATGGCTAGATGGCATCACCGTTGCAATGAATATGGACTTGAATATGGCTGAGATGGCTAGATAGCATCACCGATGCAATGAATATGGCCTTGAATATGGCTGAGATGGCTAGATAGCATCACTGATGCAATGAATATGGACTTGAATATGGCTGAGACGGCTAGATAGCATCACCGATGCAATGAATATGGACTTGAATATGGCTGAGACGGTTAGATAGCATCACCGATGCCATGAATATGGACTTGAATATGGCTGAGACGGCTAGATAGCATCACTGATGCAATGAATATGGACTTGAATATGGGTGAGACGGCTAGATAGCATCACCGATGCAATGAAGATGGACTTGAATATGGCTGAGATGGCAAGATAGCATCACCGATGCAATGAATATGGACTTGAATGTGGATGAGATGGCTAGATAGCATCACCGATGCTATGAATATGGACTTGAATATGGCTGAGATGGCAAGATAGCATCACCGATGCAATGAATATGGACTTGAATGTGGATGAGATGGCTAGATAGCATCACCGATGCTATGAATATGGACTTGAATATGGCTGAGATGGCTAGATAGCATCACCGATGCAATGAACATGGACTTGAATATGGATGAGATGGCAAGATAGCATCACCGATGCAATGAATATGGACTTGAATATGGATGAGATGGCTAGATGGCATCAACGATGCAATGAACATGGACTTCAATATGGCTGAGATGGCTAGATGGCATCACCGATGCAATGAATTTGGACTTGAATATGGCTGAGATGGCTAGATGGCATCACCGATGCAATGAATATGGACTTGAATATGGCTGAGATGGCTAGATAGCATCACCGATGCAATGAATATGGAATGTGGATGAGATTGCTAGATAGCATCACCGATGCAATGCATATGGCCTTGAATATGGCTGAGATGGCCAGATAGCATCAATGATGCAATGAATATGGACTTGAATATGGCTGAGATGGCTAGATGGCATCACCGATGCAATGAATATGGACTTGAATATGGCTGAGATGGCTAGATGGCATCACCGTTGCAATGAATATGGACTTGAATATGGCTGAGATGGCTAGATAGCATCACCGATGCAATGAATATGGCCTTGAATATGGCTGAGATGGCTAGATAGCATCACTGATGCAATGAATATGGACTTGAATATGGCTGAGACGGCTAGATAGCATCACCGATGCAATGAATATGGACTTGAATATGGCTGAGACGGTTAGATAGCATCACCGATGCCATGAATATGGACTTGAATATGGCTGAGACGGCTAGATAGCATCACTGATGCAATGAATATGGACTTGAATATGGATGAGACGGCTAGATAGCATCACTGATGCAATGAATATGGACTTGAATATGGGTGAGACGGCTAGATAGCATCACCGATGCAATGAAGATGGACTTGAATATGGCTGAGATGGCAAGATAGCATCACCGATGCAATGAATATGGACTTGAATGTGGATGAGATGGCTAGATAGCATCACCGATGCTATGAATATGGACTTGAATATGGCTGAGATGGCTAGATAGCATCACCGATGCAATGAACATGGACTTGAATATGGATGAGATGGCAAGATAGCATCACCGATGCAATGAATATGGACTTGAATATGGATGAGATGGCTAGATGGCATCAACGATGCAATGAACATGGACTTCAATATGGCTGAGATGGCTAGATGGCATCACCGATGCAATGAATTTGGACTTGAATATGGCTGAGATGGCTAGATGGCATCACCGATGCAATGAATATGGACTTGAATATGGATGAGATGGCTAGATAGCATCACCGATGCAATGAATATGGAATGTGGATGAGATTGCTAGATAGCATCACCGATGCAATGCATATGGCCTTGAATATGGCTGAGATGGCCAGATAGCATCAGTGATGCAATGAATATGGACTTGAATATGGCTGAGATGGCAAGATAGCATCACCGATGCAATGAATATGGACTTGAATATGGATGAGATGGCTAGATGGCATCAACGATGCAATGAATATGGACTTGAATATGGCTGAGATGGCTAGATGGCATCACCGATGCAATGAATATGGACTTGAATATGGCTGAGATGGCTAGATAGCATCACTGATGCAATGAATATGGACTTGAATATGGCTGAGACGGCTAGATAGCATCACCGATGCAATGAATATGGACTTGAATGTGGATGAGATGGCTAGATAGCATCACCGATGCAATGAATATGGACTTGAATATGGCTGAGATTGCTAGATAGCATCACCGATGCAATGAATATGGCCTTGAATATGGCTGAGATGGCTAGATAGCATCACTGATGCAATGAATATGGACTTGAATATGGCTGAGACGGCTAGATAGCATCACCGATGCAATGAATATGGACTTGAATATGGATGAGATGGCAAGATAGCATCACCGATGCAATGAATATGGACTTGAATATGGCTGAGACGGCTAGATAGCATCACGGATGCAATGAATCTGGACTTGAATATGGATGAGATGGCTAGATGGCATCACCGATGCAATGAATATGGACTTGAATATGGCTGAGATGGCAAGATAGCATCACCGATGCAATGAATATGGACTTGAATATGGCTGAGATGGCTAGATAGCATCACCGATGCAATGAATATGGCCTTGAATATGGCTGAGACGGCTAGATAGCATCACCGATGCAATGAATATGGACTTGAATATGGATGAGATGGGAAGATAGCATCACCGATGCAATGAATATGGACTTGAATATCGATGAGATGGCTAGATAGCATCACCGATGCAATGAATATGGACTTGAATATGGCTGAGATGGCAAGATGGCATCACCGATGCAATGAATATGGACTTGAATGTGGATGAGATGGCTAGATAGCATCACCGATGCAATGAATATGGACTTGAATATGGCTGAGACGGCTAGATAGCATCACCGATGCAATGAATATGGACTTGAATATGGATGAGATGGCAAGATAGCATCACCGATGCAATGAATATGGACTTGAATATGGATGAGATGGCTAGATAGCATCACCGATGCAATGAGTATGGACTAGAATATGGATGAGATGGCAAGATAGCATCACCGATGCAATGAATATGGACTTGAATATGGCTGAGATGGCTAGATAGCATCACTGATGCAATGAATATGGACTTGAATATGGCTGAGACGGCTAGATAGCATCACCGATGCAATGAATATGGACTTGAATATGGATGAGATGGCAAGATAGCATCACCGATGCAATGAATATGGACTTGAATATGGATGAGATGGCTAGATAGCATCACCGATGCAATGAATATGGACTTGAATATGGCTGAGATGGCAAGATAGCATCACCGATGCAATGAATATGGACTTGAATATGGATGAGATGGCTAGATAGCATCACCGATGCAATGAATATGGACTAGAATATGGATGGGATGGCAAGATAGCATCACTGATGCAATGAATATGGACTTGAATATGGCTGAGATAGCTAGATAGCATCATTGATGCAATGAATATGGACTTGAATATGGCTGAGACGGCTAGATAGCATCACCGATGCAATGAATATGGACTTGAATATGGCTGAGATGGCTAGATGGCATCACCGATGCAATGAATATGGACTTGAATATGGCTGAGATGGCTAGATGGCATCACCGTTGCAATGAATATGGACTTGAATATGGCTGAGATGGCTAGATAGCATCACCGATGCAATGAATATGGCCTTGAATATGGCTGAGATGGCTAGATAGCATCACTGATGCAATGAATATGGACTTGAATATGGCTGAGACGGCTAGATAGCATCACCGATGCAATGAATATGGACTTGAATATGGATGAGATGGCAAGATAGCATCACCGATGCAATGAATATGGACTTGAATATGGATGAGATGGCTAGATAGCATCACCGATGCAATGAATATGGACTTGAATATGGCTGAGATGGCAAGATAGCATCACCGATGCAATGAATATGGACTTGAATATGGATGAGATGGCTAGATAGCATCACCGATGCAATGAATATGGACTAGAATATGGATGGGATGGCAAGATAGCATCACTGATGCAATGAATATGGACTTGAATATGGCTGAGATAGCTAGATAGCATCATTGATGCAATGAATATGGACTTGAATATGGCTGAGACGGCTAGATAGCATCACCGATGCAATGAATATGGACTTGAATATGGCTGAGATGGCTAGATGGCATCACCGATGCAATGAATATGGACTTGAATATGGCTGAGATGGCTAGATGGCATCACCGTTGCAATGAATATGGACTTGAATATGGCTGAGATGGCTAGATAGCATCACCGATGCAATGAATATGGCCTTGAATATGGCTGAGATGGCTAGATAGCATCACTGATGCAATGAATATGGACTTGAATATGGCTGAGACGGCTAGATAGCATCACCGATGCAATGAATATGGACTTGAATATGGCTGAGACGGTTAGATAGCATCACCGATGCCATGAATATGGACTTGAATATGGCTGAGACGGCTAGATAGCATCACTGATGCAATGAATATGGACTTGAATATGGGTGAGACGGCTAGATAGCATCACCGATGCAATGAAGATGGACTTGAATATGGCTGAGATGGCAAGATAGCATCACCGATGCAATGAATATGGACTTGAATGTGGATGAGATGGCTAGATAGCATCACCGATGCTATGAATATGGACTTGAATATGGCTGAGATGGCAAGATAGCATCACCGATGCAATGAATATGGACTTGAATGTGGATGAGATGGCTAGATAGCATCACCGATGCTATGAATATGGACTTGAATATGGCTGAGATGGCTAGATAGCATCACCGATGCAATGAACATGGACTTGAATATGGATGAGATGGCAAGATAGCATCACCGATGCAATGAATATGGACTTGAATATGGATGAGATGGCTAGATGGCATCAACGATGCAATGAACATGGACTTCAATATGGCTGAGATGGCTAGATGGCATCACCGATGCAATGAATTTGGACTTGAATATGGCTGAGATGGCTAGATGGCATCACCGATGCAATGAATATGGACTTGAATATGGCTGAGATGGCTAGATAGCATCACCGATGCAATGAATATGGAATGTGGATGAGATTGCTAGATAGCATCACCGATGCAATGCATATGGCCTTGAATATGGCTGAGATGGCCAGATAGCATCAATGATGCAATGAATATGGACTTGAATATGGCTGAGATGGCAAGATAGCATCACCGATGCAATGAATATGGACTTGAATATGGATGAGATGGCTAGATGGCATCAACGATGCAATGAACATGGACTTGAATATGGCTGAGATGGCTAGATGGCATCACCGATGCAATGAATATGGACTTGAATATGGCTGAGATGGCTAGATAGCATCACTGATGCAATGAATATGGACTTGAATATGGCTGAGACGGCTAGATAGCATCACCGATGCAATGAATATGGACTTGAATGTGGATGAGATGGCTAGATAGCATCACCGATGCAATGAATATGGACTTGAATATGGCTGAGATTGCTAGATAGCATCACCGATGCAATGAATATGGCCTTGAATATGGCTGAGATGGCTAGATAGCATCACTGATGGAATGAATATGGACTTGAATATGGATGAGATGGCAAGATAGCATCACCGATGCAATGAATATGGACTTTAATATGGCTGAGACGGCTAGATAGCATCACGGATGCAATGAATCTGGACTTGAATATGGATGAGATGGCTAGATGGCATCACCGATGCAATGAATATGGACTTGAATATGGCTGAGATGGCAAGATAGCATCACCGATGCAATGAATATGGACTTGAATATGGCTGAGATGGCTAGATAGCATCACCGATGCAATGAATATGGCCTTGAATATGGCTGAGACGGCTAGATAGCATCACCGATGCAATGAATATGGACTTGAATATGGATGAGATGGCAAGATAGCATCACCGATGCAATGAATATGGACTTGAATATCGATGAGATGGCTAGATAGCATCACCGATGCAATGAATATGGACTTGAATATGGCTGTGATGGCAAGATGGCATCACCGATGCAATGAATATGGACTTGAATGGGGATGAGATGGCTAGATAGCATCACCGATGCAATGAATATGGACTTGAATATGGCTGAGACGGCTAGATAGCATCACCGATGCAATGAATATGGACTTGAATATGGATGAGATGGCAAGATAGCATCACCGATGCAATGAATATGGACTTGAATATGGATGAGATGGCTAGATAGCATCACCGATGCAATGAGTATGGACTAGAATATGGATGAGATGGCAAGATAGCATCACCGTTGCAATGAATATGGACTTGAATATGGCTGAGATGGCTAGATAGCATCACTGATGCAATGAATATGGACTTGAATATGGCTGAGACGGCTAGATAGCATCACCGATGCAATGAATATGGACTTGAATATGGATGAGATGGCAAGATAGCATCACCGATGCAATGAATATGGACTTGAATATTAATGAGATGGCTAGATAGCATCACCGATGCAATGAATATGGACTTGAATATGGCTGAGATGGCAAGATAGCATCACCGATGCAATGAATATGGACTTGAATATGGATGAGATGGCTAGATAGCATCACCGATGCAATGAATATGGACTAGAATATGGATGGGATGGCAAGATAGCATCACTGATGCAATGAATATGGACTTGAATATGGCTGAGATAGCTAGATAGCATCATTGATGCAATGAATATGGACTTGAATATGGCTGAGACGGCTAGATAGCATCACCGATGCAATGAATATGGACTTCAATATGGCTGAGATGCCTAGATGGCATCACCGATGCAATGAATATGGACTTGAATATGGCTGAGATGGCTAGATGGCATCACCGTTGCAATGAATATGGACTTGAATATGGCTGAGATGGCTAGATAGCATCACCGATGCAATGAATATGGCCTTGAATATGGCTGAGATGGCTAGATAGCATCACTGATGCAATGAATATGGACTTGAATATGGCTGAGACGGCTAGATAGCATCACCGATGCAATGAATATGGACTTGAATATGGCTGAGATGGTTAGATAGCATCACCGATGCCATGAATATGGACTTGAATATGGCTGAGACGGCTAGATAGCATCACTGATGCAATGAATATGGACTTGAATATGGATAAGACGGCTAGATAGCATCACTGATGCAATGAATATGGACTTGAATATGGGTGAGACGGCTAGATAGCATCACCGATACAATGAATATGGACTTGAATATGGATGAGATGGCAAGATAGCATCACCGATGCAATGAATATGGACTTGAATATGGCTGAGATGGCAAGATAGCATCACCGATGCAATGAATATGGACTTGAATGTGGATGAGATGGCTAGATAGCATCACCGATGCTATGAATATGGACTTGAATATGGCTGAGATGGCTAGATAGCATCACCGATGCAATGAATATGGACTTGAATATGGATGAGATGGCAAGATAGCATCACCGATGCAATGAATATGGACTTGAATATGGATGAGATGGCTAGATGGCATCAACGATGCAATGAACATGGACTTCAATATGGCTGAGATGGCTAGATGGCATCACCGATGAAATGAATATGGACTTGAATATGGCTGAGATGGCTAGATGGCATCACCGATGCAATGAATATGGACTTGAATATGGCTGAGATGGCTAGATAGCATCACCGATGCAATGAATATGGAATGTGGATGAGATTGCTAGATAGCATCACCGATGCAATGCATATGGCCTTGAATATGGATGAGATGGCAAGATAGCATCACCGATGCAATGAATATGGACTTGAATATGGATGAGATGGCTAGATAGCATCACCGATGCAATGAATATGGACTTGAATATGGCTGAGATGGCAAGATAGCATCACCGATGCAATGAATATGGACTTGAATATGGATGAGATGGCTAGATAGCATCACCGATGCAATGAATATGGACTAGAATATGGATGGGATGGCAAGATAGCATCACTGATGCAATGAATATGGACTTGAATATGGCTGAGATAGCTAGATAGCATCATTGATGCAATGAATATGGACTTGAATATGGCTGAGACGGCTAGATAGCATCACCGATGCAATGAATATGGACTTGAATATGGCTGAGATGGCTAGATGGCATCACCGATGCAATGAATATGGACTTGAATATGGCTGAGATGGCTAGATGGCATCACCGTTGCAATGAATATGGACTTGAATATGGCTGAGATGGCTAGATAGCATCACCGATGCAATGAATATGGCCTTGAATATGGCTGAGATGGCTAGATAGCATCACTGATGCAATGAATATGGACTTGAATATGGCTGAGACGGCTAGATAGCATCACCGATGCAATGAATATGGACTTGAATATGGCTGAGACGGTTAGATAGCATCACCGATGCCATGAATATGGACTTGAATATGGCTGAGACGGCTAGATAGCATCACTGATGCAATGAATATGGACTTGAATATGGATGAGACGGCTAGATAGCATCACTGATGCAATGAATATGGACTTGAATATGGGTGAGACGGCTAGATAGCATCACCGATGCAATGAAGATGGACTTGAATATGGCTGAGATGGCAAGATAGCATCACCGATGCAATGAATATGGACTTGAATGTGGATGAGATGGCTAGATAGCATCACCGATGCTATGAATATGGACTTGAATATGGCTGAGATGGCTAGATAGCATCACCGATGCAATGAACATGGACTTGAATATGGATGAGATGGCAAGATAGCATCACCGATGCAATGAATATGGACTTGAATATGGATGAGATGGCTAGATGGCATCAACGATGCAATGAACATGGACTTCAATATGGCTGAGATGGCTAGATGGCATCACCGATGCAATGAATTTGGACTTGAATATGGCTGAGATGGCTAGATGGCATCACCGATGCAATGAATATGGACTTGAATATGGCTGAGATGGCTAGATAGCATCACCGATGCAATGAATATGGAATGTGGATGAGATTGCTAGATAGCATCACCGATGCAATGCATATGGCCTTGAATATGGCTGAGATGGCCAGATAGCATCAGTGATGCAATGAATATGGACTTGAATATGGCTGAGATGGCAAGATAGCATCACCGATGCAATGAATATGGACTTGAATATGGATGAGATGGCTAGATGGCATCAACGATGCAATGAATATGGACTTGAATATGGCTGAGATGGCTAGATGGCATCACCGATGCAATGAATATGGAATTGAATATGGCTGAGATGGCTAGATAGCATCACTGATGCAATGAATATGGACTTGAATATGGCTGAGACGGCTAGATAGCATCACCGATGCAATGAATATGGACTTGAATGTGGATGAGATGGCTAGATAGCATCACCGATGCAATGAATATGGACTAGAATATAGATGGGATGGCAAGATAGCATCACTGATGCAATGAATATGGACTTGAATATGGCTGAGATAGCTAGATAGCATCATTGATGCAATGAATATGGACTTGAATATGGCTGAGACGGCTAGATAGCATCACCGATGCAATGAATATGGACTTGAATATGGCTGAGATGGCTAGATGGCATCACCGATGCAATGAATATGGACTTGAATATGGCTGAGATGGCTAGATGGCATCACCGTTGCAATGAATATGGACTTGAATATGGCTGAGATGGCTAGATAGCATCACCGATGCAATGAATATGGCCTTGAATATGGCTGAGATGGCTAGATAGCATCACTGATGCAATGAATATGGACTTGAATATGGCTGAGACGGCTAGATAGCATCACCGATGCAATGAATATGGACTTGAATATGGCTGAGATGGTTAGATAGCATCACCGATGCCATGAATATGGACTTGAATATGGCTGAGACGGCTAGATAGCATCACTGATGCAATGAATATGGACTTGAATATGGATAAGACGGCTAGATAGCATCACTGATGCAATGAATATGGACTTGAATATGGGTGAGACGGCTAGATAGCATCACCGATGCAATGAATATGGACTTGAATATGGATGAGATGGCAAGATAGCATCACCGATGCAATGAATATGGACTTGAATATGGCTGAGATGGCAAGATAGCATCACCGATGCAATGTATATGGACTTGAATGTGGATGAGATGGCTAGATAGCATCACCGATGCTATGAATATGGACTTGAATATGGCTGAGATGGCTAGATAGCATCACCGATGCAATGAATATGGACTTGAATATGGATGAGATGGCAAGATAGCATCACCGATGCAATGAATATGGACTTGAATATGGATGAGATGGCTAGATGGCATCAACGATGCAATGAAGATGGACTTCAATATGGCTGAGATGGCTAGATGGCATCACCGATGCAATGAACATGGACTTGAATATGGATGAGATGGCAAGATAGCATCACCGATGCAATGAATATGGACTTGAATATGGATGAGATGGCTAGATGGCATCAACGATGCAATGAACATGGACTTCAATATGGCTGAGATGGCTAGATGGCATCACCGATGCAATGAATTTGGACTTGAATATGGCTGAGATGGCTAGATGGCATCACCGATGCAATGAATATGGACTTGAATATGGCTGAGATGGCTAGATAGCATCACCGATGCAATGAATATGGAATGTGGATGAGATTGCTAGATAGCATCACCGATGCAATGCATATGGCCTTGAATATGGCTGAGATGGCCAGATAGCATCAGTGATGCAATGAATATGGACTTGAATATGGCTGAGATGGCAAGATAGCATCACCGATGCAATGAATATGGACTTGAATATGGATGAGATGGCTAGATGGCATCAACGATGCAATGAATATGGACTTGAATATGGCTGAGATGGCTAGATGGCATCACCGATGCAATGAATATGGAATTGAATATGGCTGAGATGGCTAGATAGCATCACTGATGCAATGAATATGGACTTGAATATGGCTGAGACGGCTAGATAGCATCACCGATGCAATGAATATGGACTTGAATGTGGATGAGATGGCTAGATAGCATCACCGATGCAATGAATATGGACTAGAATATGGATGGGATGGCAAGATAGCATCACTGATGCAATGAATATGGAATGTGGATGAGATTGCTAGATAGCATCACCGATGCAATGCATATGGCCTTGAATATGGCTGAGATGGCCAGATAGCATCAGTGATGCAATGAATATGGACTTGAATATGGCTGAGATGGCAAGATAGCATCACCGATGCAATGAATATGGACTTGAATATGGATGAGATGGCTAGATGGCATCAACGATGCAATGAATATGGACTTGAATATGGCTGAGATGGCTAGATGGCATCACCGATGCAATGAATATGGAATTGAATATGGCTGAGATGGCTAGATAGCATCACTGATGCAATGAATATGGACTTGAATATGGCTGAGACGGCTAGATAGCATCACCGATGCAATGAATATGGACTTGAATGTGGATGAGATGGCTAGATAGCATCACCGATGCAATGAATATGGACTAGAATATGGATGGGATGGCAAGATAGCATCACTGATGCAATGAATATGGACTTGAATATGGCTGAGATAGCTAGATAGCATCATTGATGCAATGAATATGGACTTGAATATGGCTGAGACGGCTAGATAGCATCACCGATGCAATGAATATGGACTTGAATATGGCTGAGATGGCTAGATGGCATCACCGATGCAATGAATATGGACTTGAATATGGCTGAGATGGCTAGATGGCATCACCGTTGCAATGAATATGGACTTGAATATGGCTGAGATGGCTAGATAGCATCACCGATGCAATGAATATGGCCTTGAATATGGCTGAGATGGCTAGATAGCATCACTGATGCAATGAATATGGACTTGAATATGGCTGAGACGGCTAGATAGCATCACCGATGCAATGAATATGGACTTGAATATGGCTGAGATGGTTAGATAGCATCACCGATGCCATGAATATGGACTTGAATATGGCTGAGACGGCTAGATAGCATCACTGATGCAATGAATATGGACTTGAATATGGATAAGACGGCTAGATAGCATCACTGATGCAATGAATATGGACTTGAATATGGGTGAGACGGCTAGATAGCATCACCGATGCAATGAATATGGACTTGAATATGGATGAGATGGCAAGATAGCATCACCGATGCAATGAATATGGACTTGAATATGGCTGAGATGGCAAGATAGCATCACCGATGCAATGTATATGGACTTGAATGTGGATGAGATGGCTAGATAGCATCACCGATGCTATGAATATGGACTTGAATATGGCTGAGATGGCTAGATAGCATCACCGATGCAATGAATATGGACTTGAATATGGATGAGATGGCAAGATAGCATCACCGATGCAATGAATATGGACTTGAATATGGATGAGATGGCTAGATGGCATCAACGATGCAATGAAGATGGACTTCAATATGGCTGAGATGGCTAGATGGCATCACCGATGAAATGAATATGGACTTGAATATGGCTGAGATGGCTAGATGGCATCACCGATGCAATGAATATGGAGTTGAATATGGCTGAGATGGCTAGATGGCATCATCGATGCAATGAATATGGACTTGAATATGGCTGAGATGGCAAGATGGCATCACCGATGCAATGAATATGGACTTGAATGTGGATGAGATGGCTAGATAGCATCACCGATGCAATGAATATGGACTTGAATATGGCTGAGACGGCTAGATAGCATCACCGATGCAATGAATATGGACTTGAATATGGATGAGCTGGCAAGATAGCATCACCGATGCAATGAATATGGACTTGAATATGGATGAGATGGCTAGATAGCATCACCGATGCAATGGGTATGGACTAGAATATGGATGAGATGGCAAGATAGCATCACCGATGCAATGAATATGGACTTGAATATGGCTGAGATGGCTAGATAGCATCACTGATGCAATGAATATGGACTTGAATATGGCTGAGACGGCTAGATAGCATCACCGATGCAATGAATATGGACTTGAATATGGATGAGATGGCAAGATAGCATCACCGATGCAATGAATATGGACTTGAATATGGATGAGATGGCTAGATAGCATCACCGATGCAATGAATATGGACTTGAATATGGCTGAGATGGCAAGATAGCATCACCGATGCAATGAATATGGACTTGAATATGGATGAGATGGCTAGATAGCATCACCGATGCAATGAATATGGACTAGAATATGGATGGGATGGCAAGATAGCATCACTGATGCAATGAATATGGACTTGAATATGGCTGAGATAGCTAGATAGCATCATTGATGCAATGAATATGGACTTGAATATGGCTGAGACGGCTAGATAGCATCACCGATGCAATGAATATGGACTTGAATATGGCTGAGATGGCTAGATGGCATCACCGATGCAATGAATATGGACTTGAATATGGCTGAGATGGCTAGATGGCATCACCGTTGCAATGAATATGGACTTGAATATGGCTGAGATGGCTAGATAGCATCACCGATGCAATGAATATGGCCTTGAATATGGCTGAGATGGCTAGATAGCATCACTGATGCAATGAATATGGACTTGAATATGGCTGAGACGGCTAGATAGCATCACCGATGCAATGAATATGGACTTGAATATGGCTGAGATGGTTAGATAGCATCACCGATGCCATGAATATGGACTTGAATATGGCTGAGACGGCTAGATAGCATCACTGATGCAATGAATATGGACTTGAATATGGATAAGACGGCTAGATAGCATCACTGATGCAATGAATATGGACTTGAATATGGGTGAGACGGCTAGATAGCATCACCGATGCAATGAATATGGACTGGAATATGGATGAGATGGCAAGATAGCATCACCGATGCAATGAATATGGACTTGAATATGGCTGAGATGGCAAGATAGCATCACCGATGCAATGTATATGGACTTGAATGTGGATGAGATGGCTAGATAGCATCACCGATGCTATGAATATGGACTTGAATATGGCTGAGATGGCTAGATAGCATCACCGATGCAATGAATATGGACTTGAATATGGATGAGATGGCAAGATAGCATCACCGATGCAATGAATATGGACTTGAATATGGATGAGATGGCTAGATGGCATCAACGATGCAATGAAGATGGACTTCAATATGGCTGAGATGGCTAGATGGCATCACCGATGAAATGAATATGGACTTGAATATGGCTGAGATGGCTAGATGGCATCACCGATGCAATGAATATGGACTTGAATATGGCTGAGATGGCTAGATAGCATCACCGATGCAATGAATATGGAATGTGGATGAGATTGCTAGATAGCATCACCGATGCAATGCATATGGCCTTGAATATGGCTGAGATGGCCAGATAGCATCAGTGATGCAATGAATATGGACTTGAATATGGCTGAGATGGCAAGATAGCATCACCGATGCAATGAATATGGACTTGAATATGGATGAGATGGCTAGATGGCATCAACGATGCAATGAACATGGACTTGAATATGGCTGAGATGGCTAGATGGCATCACCGATGCAATGAATATGGACTTGAATATGGCTGAGATGGCTAGATGGCATCACCGATGCAATGAATATGGACTTGAATATGGCTGAGATGGCTAGATAGCATCACCGATGCAATGAATATGGAATGTGGATGAGATGGCTAGATAGCATCACCGATGCAATAAATATGGACTTGAATATGGCTGAGATGGCTAGATAGCATCACTGATGCAATGAATATGGACTTGAATATGGCTGAGACGGCTAGATAGCATCACCGATGCAATGAATATGGACTTGAATGTGGATGAGATGGCTAGATAGCATCACCGATGCAATGAATATGGACTTGAATATGGCTGAGATTGCTAGATAGCATCACCGATGCAATGAATATGGCCTTGAATATGGCTGAGATGGCTAGATAGCATCACTGATGCAATGAATATGGACTTGAATATGGCTGAGACGGCTAGATAGCATCACCGATGCAATGAATATGGACTTGAATATGGATGAGAGGGCAAGATAGCATCACCGATGCAATAAATATGGACTTGAATATGGCTGAGATGGCTAGATAGCATCACCGATGCAATGAATCTGGACTTGAATATGGATGAGATGGCTAGATGGCATCACCGATGCAATGAATATGGACTTGAATATGGCTGAGATGGCTAGATGGCATCACCGATGCAATGAATATGGACTTGAATATGGCTGAGATGGCAAGATAGCATCACCGATGCAATGAATATGGACTTGAATATCGATGAGATGGCTAGATAGCATCACCGATGCAATGAATATGGACTTGAATATGGCTGAGATGGCAAGATGGCATCCCCGATGCAATGAATATGGACTTGAATGTGGATGAGATGGCTAGATAGCATCACCGATGCAATGAATATGGACTTGAATATGGCTGAGACGGCTAGATAGCATCACCGATGCAATGAATATGGACTTGAATATGGATGAGATGGCAAGATAGCATCACCGATGCAATGAATATGGACTTGAATATGGATGAGATGGCTAGATAGCATCACCGATGCAATGAGTATGGACTAGAATATGGATGAGATGGCAAGATAGCATCACCGATGCAATGAATATGGACTTGAATATGGCTGAGATGGCTAGATAGCATCACTGATGCAATGAATATGGACTTGAATATGGCTGAGACGGCTAGATAGCATCACCGATGCAATGAATATGGACTTGAATATGGATGAGATGGCAAGATAGCATCACCGATGCAATGAATATGGACTTGAATATGGCTGAGACGGCTAGATAGCATCACCGATGCAATGAATATGGACTTGAATATGGATGAGATGGCTAGATAGCATCACCGATGCAATGAATATGGACTAGAATATGGATGGGATGGCAAGATAGCATCACTGATGCAATGAATATGGACTTGAATATGGCTGAGATAGCTAGATAGCATCATTGATGCAATGAATATGGACTTGAATATGGCTGAGACGGCTAGATAGCATCACCGATGCAATGAATATGGACTTGAATATGGCTGAGATGGCTAGATGGCATCACCGATGCAATGAATATGGACTTGAATATGGCTGAGATGGCTAGATGGCATCACCGTTGCAATGAATATGGACTTGAATATGGCTGAGATGGCTAGATAGCATCACCGATGCAATGAATATGGCCTTGAATATGGCTGAGATGGCTAGATAGCATCACTGATGCAATGAATATGGACTTGAATATGGCTGAGACGGCTAGATAGCATCACCGATGCAATGAATATGGACTTGAATATGGCTGAGATAGTTAGATAGCATCACCGATGCCATGAATATGGACTTGAATATGGCTGAGACGGCTAGATAGCATCACTGATGCAATGAATATGGACTTGAATATGGATAAGACGGCTAGATAGCATCACTGATGCAATGAATATGGACTTGAATATGGGTGAGACGGCTAGATAGCATCACCGATGCAATGAATATGGACTTGAATATGGATGAGATGGCAAGATAGCATCACCGATGCAATGAATATGGACTTGAATATGGCTGAGATGGCAAGATAGCATCACCGATGCAATGAATATGGACTTGAATGTGGATGAGATGGCTAGATAGCATCACCGATGCTATGAATATGGACTTGAATATGGCTGAGATGGCTAGATAGCATCACCGATGCAATGAATATGGACTTGAATATGGATGAGATGGCAAGATAGCATCACCGATGCAATGAATATGGACTTGAATATGGATGAGATGGCTAGATGGCATCAACGATGCAATGAACATGGACTTCAATATGGCTGAGATGGCTAGATGGCATCACCGATGCAATGTATATGGACTTGAATATGGCTGAGATGGCTAGATGGCATCACCGATGCAATGAATATGGACTTGAATATGGCTGAGATGGCTAGATAGCATCACCGATGCAATCAATATGGAATGTGGATGAGATTGCTAGATAGCATCACCGATGCAATGCATATGGCCTTGAATATGGCTGAGATGGCCAGATAGCATCAGTGATGCAATGAATATGGACTTGAATATGGCTGAGATGGCAAGATAGCATCACCGATGCAATGAATATGGACTTGAATATGGATGAGATGGCTAGATGGCATCAACGATACAATGAACATGGACTTGAATATGGCTGAGATGGCTAGATGGCATCACCGATGCAATGAATATGGACTTGAATATGACTGAGATGGCTAGATGGCATCACCGATGCAATGAATATGGACTTGAATATGGCTGAGATGGCTAGATAGCATCACCGATGCAATGAATATGGAATGTGGATGAGATGGCTAGATAGCATCACCGATGCAATAAATATGGACTTGAATATGGCTGAGATGGCTAGATAGCATCACTGATGCAATGAATATGGACTTGAATATGGCTGAGACGGCTAGATAGCATCACCGATGTTATGAATATGGACTTGAATGTGGATGAGATGGCTAGATAGCATCACCGATGCAATGAATATGGACTTGAATATGGCTGAGATTGCTAGATAGCATCACCGATGCAATGAATATGGACTTGAATATGGCTGAGATGGCTAGATAGCATCACTGATGCAATGAATATGGACTTGAATATGGCTGAGACGGCTAGATAGCATCACCGATGCAATGAATATGGACTTGAATATGGATGAGAGGGCAAGATAGCATCCCCGATGCAATGAATATGGACTTGAATATGGCTGAGATGGCTAGATAGCATCACCGATGCAATGAATCTGGACTTGAATATGGATGAGATGGCTAGATGGCATCACCGATGCAATGAATATGGACTTGAATATGGCTGAGATGGCTAGATGGCATCACCGATGCAATGAATATGGACTTGAATATGGCTGAGATGGCAAGATAGCATCACCGATGCAATGAATATGGACTTGAATATGGCTGAGATGGCTAGATAGCATCACCGATGCAATGAATATGGCCTTGAATATGGCTGAGATGGCTAGGTAGCATCACTGATGCAATGAATATGGACTTGAATATGGATGAGACGGCTAGATAGCATCACCGATGCAATGAATATGGACTTTAATATGGATGGGATGGCAAGATAGCATCACCGATGCAATGAGTATGTACTAGAATATGGATGAGATGGCAAGATAGCATCACCGATGCAATGAATATGGACTTGAATATGGCTGAGAAGGCTAGATAGCATCACTGATGCAATGAATATGGACTTGAATATGGCTGAGACGGCTAGATAGCATCACCGATGCAATGAATATGGACTTGAATATGGCTGAGATGGCAAGATAGCATCACCGATGCAATGAATATGGACTTGAATGTGGATGAGATGGCTAGATAGTATCACCGATGCTATGAATATGGACTTGAATATGGCTGAGATGGCTAGATAGCATCAACGATGCAATGAATATGGACTTGAATATGGATGAGATGGCAAGATAGCATCACCGATGCAATGAATATGGACTTGAATATGGATGAGATGGCAAGATAGCATCACCGATGCAATGAATATGGACTTGAATATGGATGAGATGGCTAGATGGCATCAACGATGCAATGAACATGGACTTCAATATGGCTGAGATGGCTAGATGGCATCACCGATGCAATGAATATGGACTTGAATATGGCTGAGATGGCTAGATGGCATCACCGATGCAATGAATATGGACTTGAATATGGCTGAGATGGCTAGATAGCATCACCGATGCAATGAATATGGAATGTGGATGAGATTGCTAGATAGCATCACCGATGCAATGCATATGGCCTTGAATATGGCTGAGATGGCCAGATAGCATCAGTGATGCAATGAATATGGACTTGAATATGGCTGAGATGGCAAGATAGCATCACCGATGCAATGAATATGGACTTGAATATGGATGAGATGGCTAGATGGCATCAACGATGCAATGAACATGGACTTGAATATGGCTGAGATGGCTAGATGGCATCACCGATGCAATGAATATGGACTTGAATATGGCTGAGATGGCTAGATGGCATCACCGATGCAATGAATATGGACTTGAATATGGCTGAGATGGCTAGATAGCATCACCGATGCAATGAATATGGAATGTGGATGAGATGGCTAGATAGCATCACCGATGCAATAAATATGGACTTGAATATGGCTGAGATGGCTAGATAGCATCACTGATGCAATGAATATCGACTTGAATATGGCTGAGACGGCTAGATAGCATCACCGATGCAATGAATATGGACTTGAATGTGGATGAGATGGCTAGATACAATCACCGATGCAATGAATATGGACTTGAATATGGCTGAGATTGCTAGATAGCATCACCGATGCAATGAATATGGCCTTGAATATGGCTGAGATGGCTAGATAGCATCACTGATGCAATGAATATGGACTTGAATATGGCTGAGACGGCTAGATAGCATCACCGATGCAATGAATATGGACTTGAATATGGATGAGAGGGCAAGATAGCATCACCGATGCAATGAATCTGGACTTGAATATGGATGAGATGGCTAGATGGCATCACCGATGCAATGAATATGGACTTGAATATGGCTGAGATGGCTAGATGGCATCACCGATGCAATGAATATGGACTTGAATATGGCTGAGATGGCAAGATAGCATCACCGATGCAATGAATATGGACTTGAATATGGCTGAGATGGCTAGATAGCATCACCGGTGCAATGAATATGGCCTTGAATATGGCTGAGATGGCTAGGTAGCATCACTGATGCAATGAATATGGACTTGAATATGGATGAGACGGCTAGATAGCATCACCGATGCAATGAATATGGACTTTAATATGGATGGGATGGCAAGATAGCATCACCGATGCAATGAGTATGTACTAGAATATGGATGAGCTGGCAAGATAGCATCACCGATGCAATGAATATGGACTTGAATATGGCTGAGATGGCTAGATAGCATCACTGATGCAATGAATATGGACTTGAATATGGCTGAGACGGCTAGATAGCATCACCGATGCAATGAATATGGACTTGAATATGGATGAGATGGCAAGATAGCATCACCGATGCAATGAATATGGACTTGAATATGGATGAGATGGCTAGATAGCATCACCGATGCAATGAATATGGACTTGAATATGGCTGAGATGGCAAGATAGCATCACCGATGCAATGAATATGGACTTGAATATGGATGAGATGGCTAGATAGCATCACCGATGCAATGAATATGGACTAGAATATGGATGGGATGGCAAGATAGCATCACTGATGCAATGAATATGGACTTGAATATGGCTGAGATAGCTAGATAGCATCATTGATGCAATGAATATGGACTTGAATATGGCTGAGACGGCTAGATAGCATCACCGATGCAATGAATATGGACTTGAATATGGCTGAGATGGCTAGATGGCATCACCGATGCAATGAATATGGATTTGAATATGGCTGAGATGGCTAGATGGCATCACCGTTGCAATGAATATGGACTTGAATATGGCTGAGATGGCTAGATAGCATCACCGATGCAATGAATATGGCCTTGAATATGGCTGAGATGGCTAGATAGCATCACTGATGCAATGAATATGGACTTGAATATGGCTGAGACGGCTAGATAGCATCACCGATGCAATGAATATGGACTTGAATATGGCTGAGACGGTTAGATAGCATCACCGATGCCATGAATATGGACTTGAATATGGCTGAGACGGCTAGATAGCATCACTGATGCAATGAATATGGACTTGAATATGGGTGAGACGGCTAGATAGCATCACCGATGCAATGAAGATGGACTTGAATATGGCTGAGATGGCAAGATAGCATCACCGATGCAATGAATATGGACTTGAATGTGGATGAGATGGCTAGATAGCATCACCGATGCTATGAATATGGACTTGAATATGGCTGAGATGGCAAGATAGCATCACCGATGCAATGAATATGGACTTGAATGTGGATGAGATGGCTAGATAGCATCACCGATGCTATGAATATGGACTTGAATATGGCTGAGATGGCTAGATAGCATCACCGATGCAATGAACATGGACTTGAATATGGATGAGATGGCAAGATAGCATCACCGATGCAATGAATATTGACTTGAAAATGGATGAGATGGCTAGATGGCATCAACGATGCAATGAACATGGACTTCAATATGGCTGAGATGGCTAGATGGCATCACCGATGCAATGAATTTGGACTTGAATATGGCTGAGATGGCTAGATGGCATCACCGATGCAATGAATATGGACTTGAATATGGCTGAGATGGCTAGATAGCATCACCGATGCAATGAATATGGAATGTGGATGAGATGGCTAGATAGCATCACCGATGCAATGCATATGGCCTTGAATATGGCTGAGATGGCCAGATAGCATCAATGATGCAATGAATATGGACTTGAATATGGCTGAGATGGCAAGATAGCATCACCGATGCAATGAATATGGACTTGAATATGGATGAGATGGCTAGATGGCATCAACGATGCAATGAACATGGACTTGAATATGGCTGAGATGGCTAGATGGCATCACCGATGCAATGAATATGGACTTGAATATGGCTGAGATGGCTAGATAGCATCACTGATGCAATGAATATGGACTTGAATATGGCTGAGACGGCTAGATAGCATCACCGATGCAATGAATATGGACTTGAATGTGGATGAGATGGCTAGATAGCATCACCGATGCAATGAATATGGACTTGAATATGGCTGAGATTGCTAGATAGCATCACCGATGCAATGAATATGGCCTTGAATATGGCTGAGATGGCTAGATAGCATCACTGATGCAATGAATATGGACTTGAATATGGCTGAGACGGCTAGATAGCATCACCGATGCAATGAATATGGACTTGAATATGGATGAGATGGCAAGATAGCATCACCGATGCAATGAATATGGACTTTAATATGGCTGAGACGGCTAGATAGCATCACGGATGCAATGAATCTGGACTTGAATATGGATGAGATGGCTAGATGGCATCACCGATGCAATGAATATGGACTTGAATATGGCTGAGATGGCAAGATAGCATCACCGATGCAATGAATATGGACTTGAATATGGCTGAGATGGCTAGATAGCATCACCGATGCAATGAATATGGCCTTGAATATGGCTGAGACGGCTAGATAGCATCACCGATGCAATGAATATGGACTTGAATATGGATGAGATGGCAAGATAGCATCACCGATGCAATGAATATGGACTTGAATATCGATGAGATGGCTAGATAGCATCACCGATGCAATGAATATGGACTTGAATATGGCTGTGATGGCAAGATGGCATCACCGATGCAATGAATATGGACTTGAATGGGGATGAGATGGCTAGATAGCATCACCGATGCAATGAATATGGACTTGAATATGGCTGAGACGGCTAGATAGCATCACCGATGCAATGAATATGGACTTGAATATGGATGAGATGGCAAGATAGCATCACCGATGCAATGAATATGGACTTGAATATGGATGAGATGGCTAGATAGCATCACCGATGCAATGAGTATGGACTAGAATATGGATGAGATGGCAAGATAGCATCACCGTTGCAATGAATATGGACTTGAATATGGCTGAGATGGCTACATAGCATCACTGATGCAATGAATATGGACTTGAATATGGCTGAGACGGCTAGATAGCATCACCGATGCAATGAATATGGACTTGAATATGGATGAGATGGCAAGATAGCATCACCGATGCAATGAATATGGACTTGAATATTAATGAGATGGCTAGATAGCATCACCGATGCAATGAATATGGACTTGAATATGGCTGAGATGGCAAGATAGCATCACCGATGCAATGAATATGGACTTGAATATGGATGAGATGGCTAGATAGCATCACCGATGCAATGAATATGGACTAGAATATGGATGGGATGGCAAGATAGCATCACTGATGCAATGAATATGGACTTGAATATGGCTGAGATAGCTAGATAGCATCATTGATGCAATGAATATGGACTTGAATATGGCTGAGACGGCTAGATAGCATCACCGATGCAATGAATATGGACTTCAATATGGCTGAGATGGCTAGATGGCATCACCGATGCAATGAATATGGACTTGAATATGGCTGAGATGGCTAGATGGCATCACCGTTGCAATGAATATGGACTTGAATATGGCTGAGATGGCTAGATAGCATCACCGATGCAATGAATATGGCCTTGAATATGGCTGAGATGGCTAGATAGCATCACTGATGCAATGAATATGGACTTGAATATGGCTGAGACGGCTAGATAGCATCACCGATGCAATGAATATGGACTTGAATATGGCTGAGATGGTTAGATAGCATCACCGATGCCATGAATATGGACTTGAATATGGCTGAGATGGCTAGATGGCATCACCGATGCAATGAATATGGACTTGAATATGGCTGAGATGGCTAGATGGCATCACCGTTGCAATGAATATGGACTTGAATATGGCTGAGATGGCTAGATAGCATCACCGATGCAATGAATATGGCCTTGAATATGGCTGAGATGGCTAGATAGCATCACTGATGCAATGAATATGGACTTGAATATGGCTGAGACGGCTAGATAGCATCACCGATGCAATGAATATGGACTTGAATATGGCTGAGATGGTTAGATAGCATCACCGATGCCATGAATATGGACTTGAATATGGCTGAGACGGCTAGATAGCATCACTGATGCAATGAATATGGACTTGAATATGGATAAGACGGCTAGATAGCATCACTGATGCAATGAATATGGACTTGAATATGGGTGAGACGGCTAGATAGCATCACCGATGCAATGAATATGGACTTGAATATGGATGAGATGGCAAGATAGCATCACCGATGCAATGAATATGGACTTGAATATGGCTGAGATGGCAAGATAGCATCACCGATGCAATGAATATGGACTTGAATGTGGATGAGATGGCTAGATAGCATCACCGATGCTATGAATATGGACTTGAATATGGCTGAGATGGCTAGATAGCATCACCGATGCAATGAATATGGACTTGAATATGGATGAGATGGCAAGATAGCATCACCGATGCAATGAATATGGACTTGAATATGGATGAGATGGCTAGATGGCATCAACGATGCAATGAACATGGACTTCAATATGGCTGAGATGGCTAGATGGCATCACCGATGCAATGTATATGGACTTGAATATGGCTGAGATGGGTAGATGGCATCACCGATGCAATGAATATGGACTTGAATATGGCTGAGATGGCTAGATAGCATCACCGATGCAATGAATATGGAATGTGGATGAGATTGCTAGATAGCATCACCGATGCAATGCATATGGCCTTGAATATGGCTGAGATGGCCAGATAGCATCAGTGATGCAATGAATATGGACTTGAATATGGCTGAGATGGCAAGATAGCATCACCGATGCAATGAATATGGACTTGAATATGGATGAGATGGCTAGATGGCATCAACGATGCAATGAACATGGACTTGAATATGGCTGAGATGGCTAGATGGCATCACCGATGCAATGAATATGGACTTGAATATGGCTGAGATGGCTAGATGGCATCACCGATGCAATGAATATGGACTTGAATATGGCTGAGATGGCTAGATAGCATCACCGATGCAATGAATATGGAATGTGGATGAGATGGCTAGATAGCATCACCGATGCAATAAATATGGACTTGAATATGGCTGAGATGGCTAGATAGCATCACTGATGCAATGAATATGGACTTGAATATGGCTGAGACGGCTAGATAGCATCACCGATGCAATGAATATGGACTTGAATGTGGATGAGATGGCTAGATAGCATCACCGATGCAATGAATATGGACTTGAATATGGCTGAGATTGCTAGATAGCATCACCGATGCAATGAATATGGACTTGAATATGGCTGAGATGGCTAGATAGCATCACTGATGCAATGAATATGGACTTGAATATGGCTGAGACGGCTAGATAGCATCACCGATGCAATGAATATGGACTTGAATATGGATGAGAGGGCAAGATAGCATCCCCGATGCAATGAATATGGACTTGAATATGGCTGAGATGGCTAGATAGCATCACCGATGCAATGAATCTGGACTTGAATATGGATGAGATGGCTAGATGGCATCACCGATGCAATGAATATGGACTTGAATATGGCTGAGATGGCTAGATGGCATCACCGATGCAATGAATATGGACTTGAATATGGCTGAGATGGCAAGATAGCATCACCGATGCAATGAATATGGACTTGAATATGGCTGAGATGGCTAGATAGCATCACCGATGCAATGAATATGGCCTTGAATATGGCTGAGATGGCTAGGTAGCATCACTGATGCAATGAATATGGACTTGAATATGGATGAGACGGCTAGATAGCATCACCGATGCAATGAATATGGACTTTAATATGGATGGGATGGCAAGATAGCATCACCGATGCAATGAGTATGTACTAGAATATGGATGAGATGGCAAGATAGCATCACCGATGCAATGAATATGGACTTGAATATGGCTGAGAAGGCTAGATAGCATCACTGATGCAATGAATATGGACTTGAATATGGCTGAGACGGCTAGATAGCATCACCGATGCAATGAATATGGACTTGAATATGGCTGAGACGGCTAGATAGCATCACCGATGCAATGAATATGGACTTGAATGTGGATGAGATGGCTAGATAGCATCACCGATGCAATGAATATGGACTTGAATATGGCTGAGATTGCTAGATAGCATCACCGATGCAATGAATATGGACTTGAATATGGCTGAGATGGCTAGATAGCATCACTGATGCAATGAATATGGACTTGAATATGGCTGAGACGGCTAGATAGCATCACCGATGCAATGAATATGGACTTGAATATGGATGAGAGGGCAAGATAGCATCCCCGATGCAATGAATATGGACTTGAATATGGCTGAGATGGCTAGATAGCATCACCGATGCAATGAATCTGGACTTGAATATGGATGAGATGGCTAGATGGCATCACCGATGCAATGAATATGGACTTGAATATGGCTGAGATGGCTAGATGGCATCACCGATGCAATGAATATGGACTTGAATATGGCTGAGATGGCAAGATAGCATCACCGATGCAATGAATATGGACTTGAATATGGGTGAGACGGCTAGATAGCATCACCGATGCAATGAAGATGGACTTGAATATGGCTGAGATGGCAAGATAGCATCACCGATGCAATGAATATGGACTTGAATGTGGATGAGATGGCTAGATAGCATCACCGATGCTATGAATATGGACTTGAATATGGCTGAGATGGCAAGATAGCATCACCGATGCAATGAATATGGACTTGAATGTGGATGAGATGGCTAGATAGCATCACCGATGCTATGAATATGGACTTGAATATGGCTGAGATGGCTAGATAGCATCACCGATGCAATGAACATGGACTTGAATATGGATGAGATGGCAAGATAGCATCACCGATGCAATGAATATTGACTTGAAAATGGATGAGATGGCTAGATGGCATCAACGATGCAATGAACATGGACTTCAATATGGCTGAGATGGCTAGATGGCATCACCGATGCAATGAATTTGGACTTGAATATGGCTGAGATGGCTAGATGGCATCACCGATGCAATGAATATGGACTTGAATATGGCTGAGATGGCTAGATAGCATCACCGATGCAATGAATATGGAATGTGGATGAGATGGCTAGATAGCATCACCGATGCAATGCATATGGCCTTGAATATGGCTGAGATGGCCAGATAGCATCAATGATGCAATGAATATGGACTTGAATATGGCTGAGATGGCAAGATAGCATCACCGATGCAATGAATATGGACTTGAATATGGATGAGATGGCTAGATGGCATCAACGATGCAATGAACATGGACTTGAATATGGCTGAGATGGCTAGATGGCATCACCGATGCAATGAATATGGACTTGAATATGGCTGAGATGGCTAGATAGCATCACTGATGCAATGAATATGGACTTGAATATGGCTGAGACGGCTAGATAGCATCACCGATGCAATGAATATGGACTTGAATGTGGATGAGATGGCTAGATAGCATCACCGATGCAATGAATATGGACTTGAATATGGCTGAGATTGCTAGATAGCATCACCGATGCAATGAATATGGCCTTGAATATGGCTGAGATGGCTAGATAGCATCACTGATGCAATGAATATGGACTTGAATATGGCTGAGACGGCTAGATAGCATCACCGATGCAATGAATATGGACTTGAATATGGATGAGATGGCAAGATAGCATCACCGATGCAATGAATATGGACTTTAATATGGCTGAGACGGCTAGATAGCATCACGGATGCAATGAATCTGGACTTGAATATGGATGAGATGGCTAGATGGCATCACCGATGCAATGAATATGGACTTGAATATGGCTGAGATGGCAAGATAGCATCACCGATGCAATGAATATGGACTTGAATATGGCTGAGATGGCTAGATAGCATCACCGATGCAATGAATATGGCCTTGAATATGGCTGAGACGGCTAGATAGCATCACCGATGCAATGAATATGGACTTGAATATGGATGAGATGGCAAGATAGCATCACCGATGCAATGAATATGGACTTGAATATCGATGAGATGGCTAGATAGCATCACCGATGCAATGAATATGGACTTGAATATGGCTGTGATGGCAAGATGGCATCACCGATGCAATGAATATGGACTTGAATGGGGATGAGATGGCTAGATAGCATCACCGATGCAATGAATATGGACTTGAATATGGCTGAGACGGCTAGATAGCATCACCGATGCAATGAATATGGACTTGAATATGGATGAGATGGCAAGATAGCATCACCGATGCAATGAATATGGACTTGAATATGGATGAGATGGCTAGATAGCATCACCGATGCAATGAGTATGGACTAGAATATGGATGAGATGGCAAGATAGCATCACCGTTGCAATGAATATGGACTTGAATATGGCTGAGATGGCTACATAGCATCACTGATGCAATGAATATGGACTTGAATATGGCTGAGACGGCTAGATAGCATCACCGATGCAATGAATATGGACTTGAATATGGATGAGATGGCAAGATAGCATCACCGATGCAATGAATATGGACTTGAATATTAATGAGATGGCTAGATAGCATCACCGATGCAATGAATATGGACTTGAATATGGCTGAGATGGCAAGATAGCATCACCGATGCAATGAATATGGACTTGAATATGGATGAGATGGCTAGATAGCATCACCGATGCAATGAATATGGACTAGAATATGGATGGGATGGCAAGATAGCATCACTGATGCAATGAATATGGACTTGAATATGGCTGAGATAGCTAGATAGCATCATTGATGCAATGAATATGGACTTGAATATGGCTGAGACGGCTAGATAGCATCACCGATGCAATGAATATGGACTTCAATATGGCTGAGATGGCTAGATGGCATCACCGATGCAATGAATATGGACTTGAATATGGCTGAGATGGCTAGATGGCATCACCGTTGCAATGAATATGGACTTGAATATGGCTGAGATGGCTAGATAGCATCACCGATGCAATGAATATGGCCTTGAATATGGCTGAGATGGCTAGATAGCATCACTGATGCAATGAATATGGACTTGAATATGGCTGAGACGGCTAGATAGCATCACCGATGCAATGAATATGGACTTGAATATGGCTGAGATGGTTAGATAGCATCACCGATGCCATGAATATGGACTTGAATATGGCTGAGATGGCTAGATGGCATCACCGATGCAATGAATATGGACTTGAATATGGCTGAGATGGCTAGATGGCATCACCGTTGCAATGAATATGGACTTGAATATGGCTGAGATGGCTAGATAGCATCACCGATGCAATGAATATGGCCTTGAATATGGCTGAGATGGCTAGATAGCATCACTGATGCAATGAATATGGACTTGAATATGGCTGAGACGGCTAGATAGCATCACCGATGCAATGAATATGGACTTGAATATGGCTGAGATGGTTAGATAGCATCACCGATGCCATGAATATGGACTTGAATATGGCTGAGACGGCTAGATAGCATCACTGATGCAATGAATATGGACTTGAATATGGATAAGACGGCTAGATAGCATCACTGATGCAATGAATATGGACTTGAATATGGGTGAGACGGCTAGATAGCATCACCGATGCAATGAATATGGACTTGAATATGGATGAGATGGCAAGATAGCATCACCGATGCAATGAATATGGACTTGAATATGGCTGAGATGGCAAGATAGCATCACCGATGCAATGAATATGGACTTGAATGTGGATGAGATGGCTAGATAGCATCACCGATGCTATGAATATGGACTTGAATATGGCTGAGATGGCTAGATAGCATCACCGATGCAATGAATATGGACTTGAATATGGATGAGATGGCAAGATAGCATCACCGATGCAATGAATATGGACTTGAATATGGATGAGATGGCTAGATGGCATCAACGATGCAATGAACATGGACTTCAATATGGCTGAGATGGCTAGATGGCATCACCGATGCAATGTATATGGACTTGAATATGGCTGAGATGGGTAGATGGCATCACCGATGCAATGAATATGGACTTGAATATGGCTGAGATGGCTAGATAGCATCACCGATGCAATGAATATGGAATGTGGATGAGATTGCTAGATAGCATCACCGATGCAATGCATATGGCCTTGAATATGGCTGAGATGGCCAGATAGCATCAGTGATGCAATGAATATGGACTTGAATATGGCTGAGATGGCAAGATAGCATCACCGATGCAATGAATATGGACTTGAATATGGATGAGATGGCTAGATGGCATCAACGATGCAATGAACATGGACTTGAATATGGCTGAGATGGCTAGATGGCATCACCGATGCAATGAATATGGACTTGAATATGGCTGAGATGGCTAGATGGCATCACCGATGCAATGAATATGGACTTGAATATGGCTGAGATGGCTAGATAGCATCACCGATGCAATGAATATGGAATGTGGATGAGATGGCTAGATAGCATCACCGATGCAATAAATATGGACTTGAATATGGCTGAGATGGCTAGATAGCATCACTGATGCAATGAATATGGACTTGAATATGGCTGAGACGGCTAGATAGCATCACCGATGCAATGAATATGGACTTGAATGTGGATGAGATGGCTAGATAGCATCACCGATGCAATGAATATGGACTTGAATATGGCTGAGATTGCTAGATAGCATCACCGATGCAATGAATATGGACTTGAATATGGCTGAGATGGCTAGATAGCATCACTGATGCAATGAATATGGACTTGAATATGGCTGAGACGGCTAGATAGCATCACCGATGCAATGAATATGGACTTGAATATGGATGAGAGGGCAAGATAGCATCCCCGATGCAATGAATATGGACTTGAATATGGCTGAGATGGCTAGATAGCATCACCGATGCAATGAATCTGGACTTGAATATGGATGAGATGGCTAGATGGCATCACCGATGCAATGAATATGGACTTGAATATGGCTGAGATGGCTAGATGGCATCACCGATGCAATGAATATGGACTTGAATATGGCTGAGATGGCAAGATAGCATCACCGATGCAATGAATATGGACTTGAATATGGCTGAGATGGCTAGATAGCATCACCGATGCAATGAATATGGCCTTGAATATGGCTGAGATGGCTAGGTAGCATCACTGATGCAATGAATATGGACTTGAATATGGATGAGACGGCTAGATAGCATCACCGATGCAATGAATATGGACTTTAATATGGATGGGATGGCAAGATAGCATCACCGATGCAATGAGTATGTACTAGAATATGGATGAGATGGCAAGATAGCATCACCGATGCAATGAATATGGACTTGAATATGGCTGAGAAGGCTAGATAGCATCACTGATGCAATGAATATGGACTTGAATATGGCTGAGACGGCTAGATAGCATCACCGATGCAATGAATATGGACTTGAATATGGCTGAGACGGCTAGATAGCATCACCGATGCAATGAATATGGACTTGAATGTGGATGAGATGGCTAGATAGCATCACCGATGCAATGAATATGGACTTGAATATGGCTGAGATTGCTAGATAGCATCACCGATGCAATGAATATGGACTTGAATATGGCTGAGATGGCTAGATAGCATCACTGATGCAATGAATATGGACTTGAATATGGCTGAGACGGCTAGATAGCATCACCGATGCAATGAATATGGACTTGAATATGGATGAGAGGGCAAGATAGCATCCCCGATGCAATGAATATGGACTTGAATATGGCTGAGATGGCTAGATAGCATCACCGATGCAATGAATCTGGACTTGAATATGGATGAGATGGCTAGATGGCATCACCGATGCAATGAATATGGACTTGAATATGGCTGAGATGGCTAGATGGCATCACCGATGCAATGAATATGGACTTGAATATGGCTGAGATGGCAAGATAGCATCACCGATGCAATGAATATGGACTTGAATATGGCTGATATGGCTAGATAGCATCACCGATGCAATGAATATGGCCTTGAATATGGCTGAGATGGCTAGGTAGCATCACTGATGCAATGAATATGGACTTGAATATGGATGAGACGGCTAGATAGCATCACCGATGCAATGAATATGGACTTTAATATGGATGGGATGGCAAGATAGCATCACCGATGCAATGAGTATGTACTAGAATATGGATGAGATGGCAAGATAGCATCACCGATGCAATGAATATGGACTTGAATATGGCTGAGAAGGCTAGATAGCATCACTGATGCAATGAATATGGACTTGAATATGGCTGAGACGGCTAGATAGCATCACCGATGCAATGAATATGGACTTGAATATGGCTGAGATGGCAAGATAGCATCACCGATGCAATGAATATGGACTTGAATGTGGATGAGATGGCTAGATAGTATCACCGATGCTATGAATATGGACTTGAATATGGCTGAGATGGCTAGATAGCATCAACGATGCAATGAATATGGACTTGAATATGGATGAGATGGCAAGATAGCATCACCGATGCAATGAATATGGACTTGAATATGGATGAGATGGCAAGATAGCATCACCGATGCAATGAATATGGACTTGAATATGGATGAGATGGCTAGATGGCATCAACGATGCAATGAACATGGACTTCAATATGGCTGAGATGGCTAGATGGCATCACCGATGCAATGAATATGGACT
The DNA here is from genome assembly GCF_057233095.1 of Heloderma suspectum. Lineage (NCBI taxonomy): Eukaryota > Metazoa > Chordata > Lepidosauria > Squamata > Helodermatidae > Heloderma > Heloderma suspectum. The sequence continues at coordinate 54,833,220 of NC_139475.1, forward strand.
TGAATATGGCTGAGATGGCTAGATGGCATCACCGATGCAATGAATATGGACTTGAATATGGCTGAGATGGCTAGATAGCATCACCGATGCAATGAATATGGAATGTGGATGAGATTGCTAGATAGCATCACCGATGCAATGCATATGGCCTTGAATATGGCTGAGATGGCCAGATAGCATCAGTGATGCAATGAATATGGACTTGAATATGGCTGAGATGGCAAGATAGCATCACCGATGCAATGAATATGGACTTGAATATGGATGAGATGGCTAGATGGCATCAACGATGCAATGAACATGGACTTGAATATGGCTGAGATGGCTAGATGGCATCACCGATGCAATGAATATGGACTTGAATATGGCTGAGATGGCTAGATGGCATCACCGATGCAATGAATATGGACTTGAATATGGCTGAGATGGCTAGATAGCATCACCGATGCAATGAATATGGAATGTGGATGAGATGGCTAGATAGCATCACCGATGCAATAAATATGGACTTGAATATGGCTGAGATGGCTAGATAGCATCACTGATGCAATGAATATCGACTTGAATATGGCTGAGACGGCTAGATAGCATCACCGATGCAATGAATATGGACTTGAATGTGGATGAGATGGCTAGATACAATCACCGATGCAATGAATATGGACTTGAATATGGCTGAGATTGCTAGATAGCATCACCGATGCAATGAATATGGCCTTGAATATGGCTGAGATGGCTAGATAGCATCACTGATGCAATGAATATGGACTTGAATATGGCTGAGACGGCTAGATAGCATCACCGATGCAATGAATATGGACTTGAATATGGATGAGAGGGCAAGATAGCATCACCGATGCAATGAATCTGGACTTGAATATGGATGAGATGGCTAGATGGCATCACCGATGCAATGAATATGGACTTGAATATGGCTGAGATGGCTAGATGGCATCACCGATGCAATGAATATGGACTTGAATATGGCTGAGATGGCAAGATAGCATCACCGATGCAATGAATATGGACTTGAATATGGCTGAGATGGCTAGATAGCATCACCGGTGCAATGAATATGGCCTTGAATATGGCTGAGATGGCTAGGTAGCATCACTGATGCAATGAATATGGACTTGAATATGGATGAGACGGCTAGATAGCATCACCGATGCAATGAATATGGACTTTAATATGGATGGGATGGCAAGATAGCATCACCGATGCAATGAGTATGTACTAGAATATGGATGAGCTGGCAAGATAGCATCACCGATGCAATGAATATGGACTTGAATATGGCTGAGATGGCTAGATAGCATCACTGATGCAATGAATATGGACTTGAATATGGCTGAGACGGCTAGATAGCATCACCGATGCAATGAATATGGACTTGAATATGGATGAGATGGCAAGATAGCATCACCGATGCAATGAATATGGACTTGAATATGGATGAGATGGCTAGATAGCATCACCGATGCAATGAATATGGACTTGAATATGGCTGAGATGGCAAGATAGCATCACCGATGCAATGAATATGGACTTGAATATGGCTGAGATGGCTAGATAGCATCACCGATGCAATGAATATGGACTAGAATATGGATGGGATGGCAAGATAGCATCACTGATGCAATGAATATGGACTTGAATATGGCTGAGATAGCTAGATAGCATCATTGATGCAATGAATATGGACTTGAATATGGCTGAGACGGCTAGATAGCATCACCGATGCAATGAATATGGACTTGAATATGGCTGAGATGGCTAGATGGCATCACCGATGCAATGAATATGGACTTGAATATGGATGAGATGGCAAGATAGCATCACCGATGCAATGAATATGGACTTGAATATGGATGAGATGGCTAGATGGCATCAACGATGCAATGAAGATGGACTTCAATATGGCTGAGATGGCTAGATGGCATCACCGATGAAATGAATATGGACTTGAATATGGCTGAGATGGCTAGATGGCATCACCGATGCAATGAATATGGAGTTGAATATGGCTGAGATGGCTAGATGGCATCATCGATGCAATGAATATGGACTTGAATATGGCTGAGATGGCAAGATGGCATCACCGATGCAATGAATATGGACTTGAATGTGGATGAGATGGCTAGATAGCATCACCGATGCAATGAATATGGACTTGAATATGGCTGAGACGGCTAGATAGCATCACCGATGCAATGAATATGGACTTGAATATGGATGAGCTGGCAAGATAGCATCACCGATGCAATGAATATGGACTTGAATATGGATGAGATGGCTAGATAGCATCACCGATGCAATGGGTATGGACTAGAATATGGATGAGATGGCAAGATAGCATCACCGATGCAATGAATATGGACTTGAATATGGCTGAGATGGCTAGATAGCATCACTGATGCAATGAATATGGACTTGAATATGGCTGAGACGGCTAGATAGCATCACCGATGCAATGAATATGGACTTGAATATGGATGAGATGGCAAGATAGCATCACCGATGCAATGAATATGGACTTGAATATGGATGAGATGGCTAGATAGCATCACCGATGCAATGAATATGGACTTGAATATGGCTGAGATGGCAAGATAGCATCACCGATGCAATGAATATGGACTTGAATATGGATGAGATGGCTAGATAGCATCACCGATGCAATGAATATGGACTAGAATATGGATGGGATGGCAAGATAGCATCACTGATGCAATGAATATGGACTTGAATATGGCTGAGATAGCTAGATAGCATCATTGATGCAATGAATATGGACTTGAATATGGCTGAGACGGCTAGATAGCATCACCGATGCAATGAATATGGACTTGAATATGGCTGAGATGGCTAGATGGCATCACCGATGCAATGAATATGGACTTGAATATGGCTGAGATGGCTAGATGGCATCACCGTTGCAATGAATATGGACTTGAATATGGCTGAGATGGCTAGATAGCATCACCGATGCAATGAATGTGGCCTTGAATATGGCTGAGATGGCTAGATAGCATCACTGATGCAATGAATATGGACTTGAATATGGCTGAGACGGCTAGATAGCATCACCGATGCAATGAATATGGACTTGAATATGGCTGAGATGGTTAGATAGCATCACCGATGCCATGAATATGGACTTGAATATGGCTGAGACGGCTAGATAGCATCACTGATGCAATGAATATGGACTTGAATATGGATAAGACGGCTAGATAGCATCACTGATGCAATGAATATGGACTTGAATATGGGTGAGACGGCTAGATAGCATCACCGATGCAATGAATATGGACTTGAATATGGATGAGATGGCAAGATAGCATCACCGATGCAATGAATATGGACTTGAATATGGCTGAGATGGCAAGATAGCATCACCGATGCAATGTATATGGACTTGAATGTGGATGAGATGGCTAGATAGCATCACCGATGCTATGAATATGGACTTGAATATGGCTGAGATGGCTAGATAGCATCACCGATGCAATGAATATGGACTTGAATATGGATGAGATGGCAAGATAGCATCACCGATGCAATGAATATGGACTTGAATATGGATGAGATGGCTAGATGGCATCAACGATGCAATGAAGATGGACTTCAATATGGCTGAGATGGCTAGATGGCATCACCGATGAAATGAATATGGACTTGAATATGGCTGAGATGGCTAGATGGCATCACCGATGCAATGAATATGGACTTGAATATGGCTGAGATGGCTAGATAGCATCACCGATGCAATGAATATGGAATGTGGATGAGATTGCTAGATAGCATCACCGATGCAATGCATATGGCCTTGAATATGGCTGAGATGGCCAGATAGCATCAGTGATGCAATGAATATGGACTTGAATATGGCTGAGATGGCAAGATAGCATCACCGATGCAATGAATATGGACTTGAATATGGATGAGATGGCTAGATGGCATCAACGATGCAATGAACATGGACTTGAATATGGCTGAGATGGCTAGATGGCATCACCGATGCAATGAATATGGACTTGAATATGGCTGAGATGGCTAGATGGCATCACCGATGCAATGAATATGGACTTGAATATGGCTGAGATGGCTAGATAGCATCACCGATGCAATGAATATGGAATGTGGATGAGATGGCTAGATAGCATCACCGATGCAATAAATATGGACTTGAATATGGCTGAGATGGCTAGATAGCATCACTGATGCAATGAATATGGACTTGAATATGGCTGAGACGGCTAGATAGCATCACCGATGCAATGAATATGGACTTGAATGTGGATGAGATGGCTAGATAGCATCACCGATGCAATGAATATGGACTTGAATATGGCTGAGATTGCTAGATAGCATCACCGATGCAATGAATATGGCCTTGAATATGGCTGAGATGGCTAGATAGCATCACTGATGCAATGAATATGGACTTGAATATGGCTGAGACGGCTAGATAGCATCACCGATGCAATGAATATGGACTTGAATATGGATGAGAGGGCAAGATAGCATCACCGATGCAATAAATATGGACTTGAATATGGCTGAGATGGCTAGATAGCATCACCGATGCAATGAATCTGGACTTGAATATGGATGAGATGGCTAGATGGCATCACCGATGCAATGAATATGGACTTGAATATGGCTGAGATGGCTAGATGGCATCACCGATGCAATGAATATGGACTTGAATATGGCTGAGATGGCAAGATAGCATCACCGATGCAATGAATATGGACTTGAATATCGATGAGATGGCTAGATAGCATCACCGATGCAATGAATATGGACTTGAATATGGCTGAGATGGCAAGATGGCATCCCCGATGCAATGAATATGGACTTGAATGTGGATGAGATGGCTAGATAGCATCACCGATGCAATGAATATGGACTTGAATATGGCTGAGACGGCTAGATAGCATCACCGATGCAATGAATATGGACTTGAATATGGATGAGATGGCAAGATAGCATCACCGATGCAATGAATATGGACTTGAATATGGATGAGATGGCTAGATAGCATCACCGATGCAATGAGTATGGACTAGAATATGGATGAGATGGCAAGATAGCATCACCGATGCAATGAATATGGACTTGAATATGGCTGAGATGGCTAGATAGCATCACTGATGCAATGAATATGGACTTGAATATGGCTGAGACGGCTAGATAGCATCACCGATGCAATGAATATGGACTTGAATATGGATGAGATGGCAAGATAGCATCACCGATGCAATGAATATGGACTTGAATATGGCTGAGACGGCTAGATAGCATCACCGATGCAATGAATATGGACTTGAATATGGATGAGATGGCTAGATAGCATCACCGATGCAATGAATATGGACTAGAATATGGATGGGATGGCAAGATAGCATCACTGATGCAATGAATATGGACTTGAATATGGCTGAGATAGCTAGATAGCATCATTGATGCAATGAATATGGACTTGAATATGGCTGAGACGGCTAGATAGCATCACCGATGCAATGAATATGGACTTGAATATGGCTGAGATGGCTAGATGGCATCACCGATGCAATGAATATGGACTTGAATATGGCTGAGATGGCTAGATGGCATCACCGTTGCAATGAATATGGACTTGAATATGGCTGAGATGGCTAGATAGCATCACCGATGCAATGAATATGGCCTTGAATATGGCTGAGATGGCTAGATAGCATCACTGATGCAATGAATATGGACTTGAATATGGCTGAGACGGCTAGATAGCATCACCGATGCAATGAATATGGACTTGAATATGGCTGAGATAGTTAGATAGCATCACCGATGCCATGAATATGGACTTGAATATGGCTGAGACGGCTAGATAGCATCACTGATGCAATGAATATGGACTTGAATATGGATAAGACGGCTAGATAGCATCACTGATGCAATGAATATGGACTTGAATATGGGTGAGACGGCTAGATAGCATCACCGATGCAATGAATATGGACTTGAATATGGATGAGATGGCAAGATAGCATCACCGATGCAATGAATATGGACTTGAATATGGCTGAGATGGCAAGATAGCATCACCGATGCAATGAATATGGACTTGAATGTGGATGAGATGGCTAGATAGCATCACCGATGCTATGAATATGGACTTGAATATGGCTGAGATGGCTAGATAGCATCACCGATGCAATGAATATGGACTTGAATATGGATGAGATGGCAAGATAGCATCACCGATGCAATGAATATGGACTTGAATATGGATGAGATGGCTAGATGGCATCAACGATGCAATGAACATGGACTTCAATATGGCTGAGATGGCTAGATGGCATCACCGATGCAATGTATATGGACTTGAATATGGCTGAGATGGCTAGATGGCATCACCGATGCAATGAATATGGACTTGAATATGGCTGAGATGGCTAGATAGCATCACCGATGCAATCAATATGGAATGTGGATGAGATTGCTAGATAGCATCACCGATGCAATGCATATGGCCTTGAATATGGCTGAGATGGCCAGATAGCATCAGTGATGCAATGAATATGGACTTGAATATGGCTGAGATGGCAAGATAGCATCACCGATGCAATGAATATGGACTTGAATATGGATGAGATGGCTAGATGGCATCAACGATACAATGAACATGGACTTGAATATGGCTGAGATGGCTAGATGGCATCACCGATGCAATGAATATGGACTTGAATATGACTGAGATGGCTAGATGGCATCACCGATGCAATGAATATGGACTTGAATATGGCTGAGATGGCTAGATAGCATCACCGATGCAATGAATATGGAATGTGGATGAGATGGCTAGATAGCATCACCGATGCAATAAATATGGACTTGAATATGGCTGAGATGGCTAGATAGCATCACTGATGCAATGAATATGGACTTGAATATGGCTGAGACGGCTAGATAGCATCACCGATGCAATGAATATGGACTTGAATGTGGATGAGATGGCTAGATAGCATCACCGATGCAATGAATATGGACTTGAATATGGCTGAGATTGCTAGATAGCATCACCGATGCAATGAATATGGACTTGAATATGGCTGAGATGGCTAGATAGCATCACTGATGCAATGAATATGGACTTGAATATGGCTGAGACGGCTAGATAGCATCACCGATGCAATGAATATGGACTTGAATATGGATGAGAGGGCAAGATAGCATCCCCGATGCAATGAATATGGACTTGAATATGGCTGAGATGGCTAGATAGCATCACCGATGCAATGAATCTGGACTTGAATATGGATGAGATGGCTAGATGGCATCACCGATGCAATGAATATGGACTTGAATATGGCTGAGATGGCTAGATGGCATCACCGATGCAATGAATATGGACTTGAATATGGCTGAGATGGCAAGATAGCATCACCGATGCAATGAATATGGACTTGAATATGGCTGAGATGGCTAGATAGCATCACCGATGCAATGAATATGGCCTTGAATATGGCTGAGATGGCTAGGTAGCATCACTGATGCAATGAATATGGACTTGAATATGGATGAGACGGCTAGATAGCATCACCGATGCAATGAATATGGACTTTAATATGGATGGGATGGCAAGATAGCATCACCGATGCAATGAGTATGTACTAGAATATGGATGAGATGGCAAGATAGCATCACCGATGCAATGAATATGGACTTGAATATGGCTGAGAAGGCTAGATAGCATCACTGATGCAATGAATATGGACTTGAATATGGCTGAGACGGCTAGATAGCATCACCGATGCAATGAATATGGACTTGAATATGGCTGAGATGGCAAGATAGCATCACCGATGCAATGAATATGGACTTGAATGTGGATGAGATGGCTAGATAGTATCACCGATGCTATGAATATGGACTTGAATATGGCTGAGATGGCTAGATAGCATCAACGATGCAATGAATATGGACTTGAATATGGATGAGATGGCAAGATAGCATCACCGATGCAATGAATATGGACTTGAATATGGATGAGATGGCAAGATAGCATCACCGATGCAATGAATATGGACTTGAATATGGATGAGATGGCTAGATGGCATCAACGATGCAATGAACATGGACTTCAATATGGCTGAGATGGCTAGATGGCATCACCGATGCAATGAATATGGACTTGAATATGGCTGAGATGGCTAGATGGCATCACCGATGCAATGAATATGGACTTGAATATGGCTGAGATGGCTAGATAGCATCACCGATGCAATGAATATGGAATGTGGATGAGATTGCTAGATAGCATCACCGATGCAATGCATATGGCCTTGAATATGGCTGAGATGGCCAGATAGCATCAGTGATGCAATGAATATGGACTTGAATATGGCTGAGATGGCAAGATAGCATCACCGATGCAATGAATATGGACTTGAATATGGATGAGATGGCTAGATGGCATCAACGATGCAATGAACATGGACTTGAATATGGCTGAGATGGCTAGATGGCATCACCGATGCAATGAATATGGACTTGAATATGGCTGAGATGGCTAGATGGCATCACCGATGCAATGAATATGGACTTGAATATGGCTGAGATGGCTAGATAGCATCACCGATGCAATGAATATGGAATGTGGATGAGATGGCTAGATAGCATCACCGATGCAATAAATATGGACTTGAATATGGCTGAGATGGCTAGATAGCATCACTGATGCAATGAATATCGACTTGAATATGGCTGAGACGGCTAGATAGCATCACCGATGCAATGAATATGGACTTGAATGTGGATGAGATGGCTAGATACAATCACCGATGCAATGAATATGGACTTGAATATGGCTGAGATTGCTAGATAGCATCACCGATGCAATGAATATGGCCTTGAATATGGCTGAGATGGCTAGATAGCATCACTGATGCAATGAATATGGACTTGAATATGGCTGAGACGGCTAGATAGCATCACCGATGCAATGAATATGGACTTGAATATGGATGAGAGGGCAAGATAGCATCACCGATGCAATGAATCTGGACTTGAATATGGATGAGATGGCTAGATGGCATCACCGATGCAATGAATATGGACTTGAATATGGCTGAGATGGCTAGATGGCATCACCGATGCAATGAATATGGACTTGAATATGGCTGAGATGGCAAGATAGCATCACCGATGCAATGAATATGGACTTGAATATGGCTGAGATGGCTAGATAGCATCACCGGTGCAATGAATATGGCCTTGAATATGGCTGAGATGGCTAGGTAGCATCACTGATGCAATGAATATGGACTTGAATATGGATGAGACGGCTAGATAGCATGACCGATGCAATGAATATGGACTTTAATATGGATGGGATGGCAAGATAGCATCACCGATGCAATGAGTATGTACTAGAATATGGATGAGCTGGCAAGATAGCATCACCGATGCAATGAATATGGACTTGAATATGGCTGAGATGGCTAGATAGCATCACTGATGCAATGAATATGGACTTGAATATGGCTGAGACGGCTAGATAGCATCACCGATGCAATGAATATGGACTTGAATATGGATGAGATGGCAAGATAGCATCACCGATGCAATGAATATGGACTTGAATATGGATGAGATGGCTAGATAGCATCACCGATGCAATGAATATGGACTTGAATATGGCTGAGATGGCAAGATAGCATCACCGATGCAATGAATATGGACTTGAATATGGATGAGATGGCTAGATAGCATCACCGATGCAATGAATATGGACTAGAATATGGATGGGATGGCAAGATAGCATCACTGATGCAATGAATATGGACTTGAATATGGCTGAGATAGCTAGATAGCATCATTGATGCAATGAATATGGACTTGAATATGGCTGAGACGGCTAGATAGCATCACCGATGCAATGAATATGGACTTGAATATGGCTGAGATGGCTAGATGGCATCACCGATGCAATGAATATGGACTTGAATATGGCTGAGATGGCTAGATGGCATCACCGTTGCAATGAATATGGACTTGAATATGGCTGAGATGGCTAGATAGCATCACCGATGCAATGAATATGGCCTTGAATATGGCTGAGATGGCTAGATAGCATCACTGATGCAATGAATATGGACTTGAATATGGCTGAGACGGCTAGATAGCATCACCGATGCAATGAATATGGACTTGAATATGGCTGAGACGGTTAGATAGCATCACCGATGCCATGAATATGGACTTGAATATGGCTGAGACGGCTAGATAGCATCACTGATGCAATGAATATGGACTTGAATATGGGTGAGACGGCTAGATAGCATCACCGATGCAATGAAGATGGACTTGAATATGGCTGAGATGGCAAGATAGCATCACCGATGCAATGAATATGGACTTGAATGTGGATGAGATGGCTAGATAGCATCACCGATGCTATGAATATGGACTTGAATATGGCTGAGATGGCAAGATAGCATCACCGATGCAATGAATATGGACTTGAATGTGGATGAGATGGCTAGATAGCATCACCGATGCTATGAATATGGACTTGAATATGGCTGAGATGGCTAGATAGCATCACCGATGCAATGAACATGGACTTGAATATGGATGAGATGGCAAGATAGCATCACCGATGCAATGAATATGGACTTGAATATGGATGAGATGGCTAGATGGCATCAACGATGCAATGAACATGGACTTCAATATGGCTGAGATGGCTAGATGGCATCACCGATGCAATGAATTTGGACTTGAATATGGCTGAGATGGCTAGATGGCATCACCGATGCAATGAATATGGACTTGAATATGGCTGAGATGGCTAGATAGCATCACCGATGCAATGAATATGGAATGTGGATGAGATGGCTAGATAGCATCACCGATGCAATGCATATGGCCTTGAATATGGCTGAGATGGCCAGATAGCATCAATGATGCAATGAATATGGACTTGAATATGGCTGAGATGGCAAGATAGCATCACCGATGCAATGAATATGGACTTGAATATGGATGAGATGGCTAGATGGCATCAACGATGCAATGAACATGGACTTGAATATGGCTGAGATGGCTAGATGGCATCACCGATGCAATGAATATGGACTTGAATATGGCTGAGATGGCTAGATAGCATCACTGATGCAATGAATATGGACTTGAATATGGCTGAGACGGCTAGATAGCATCACCGATGCAATGAATATGGACTTGAATGTGGATGAGATGGCTAGATAGCATCACCGATGCAATGAATATGGACTTGAATATGGCTGAGATTGCTAGATAGCATCACCGATGCAATGAATATGGCCTTGAATATGGCTGAGATGGCTAGATAGCATCACTGATGCAATGAATATGGACTTGAATATGGCTGAGACGGCTAGATAGCATCACCGATGCAATGAATATGGACTTGAATATGGATGAGATGGCAAGATAGCATCACCGATGCAATGAATATGGACTTTAATATGGCTGAGACGGCTAGATAGCATCACGGATGCAATGAATCTGGACTTGAATATGGATGAGATGGCTAGATGGCATCACCGATGCAATGAATATGGACTTGAATATGGCTGAGATGGCAAGATAGCATCACCGATGCAATGAATATGGACTTGAATATGGCTGAGATGGCTAGATAGCATCACCGATGCAATGAATATGGCCTTGAATATGGCTGAGACGGCTAGATAGCATCACCGATGCAATGAATATGGACTTGAATATGGATGAGATGGCAAGATAGCATCACCGATGCAATGAATATGGACTTGAATATCGATGAGATGGCTAGATAGCATCACCGATGCAATGAATATGGACTTGAATATGGCTGTGATGGCAAGATGGCATCACCGATGCAATGAATATGGACTTGAATGGGGATGAGATGGCTAGATAGCATCACCGATGCAATGAATATGGACTTGAATATGGCTGAGACGGCTAGATAGCATCACCGATGCAATGAATATGGACTTGAATATGGATGAGATGGCAAGATAGCATCACCGATGCAATGAATATGGACTTGAATATGGATGAGATGGCTAGATAGCATCACCGATGCAATGAGTATGGACTAGAATATGGATGAGATGGCAAGATAGCATCACCGTTGCAATGAATATGGACTTGAATATGGCTGAGATGGCTACATAGCATCACTGATGCAATGAATATGGACTTGAATATGGCTGAGACGGCTAGATAGCATCACCGATGCAATGAATATGGACTTGAATATGGATGAGATGGCAAGATAGCATCACCGATGCAATGAATATGGACTTGAATATTAATGAGATGGCTAGATAGCATCACCGATGCAATGAATATGGACTTGAATATGGCTGAGATGGCAAGATAGCATCACCGATGCAATGAATATGGACTTGAATATGGATGAGATGGCTAGATAGCATCACCGATGCAATGAATATGGACTAGAATATGGATGGGATGGCAAGATAGCATCACTGATGCAATGAATATGGACTTGAATATGGCTGAGATAGCTAGATAGCATCATTGATGCAATGAATATGGACTTGAATATGGCTGAGACGGCTAGATAGCATCACCGATGCAATGAATATGGACTTCAATATGGCTGAGATGGCTAGATGGCATCACCGATGCAATGAATATGGACTTGAATATGGCTGAGATGGCTAGATGGCATCACCGTTGCAATGAATATGGACTTGAATATGGCTGAGATGGCTAGATAGCATCACCGATGCAATGAATATGGCCTTGAATATGGCTGAGATGGCTAGATAGCATCACTGATGCAATGAATATGGACTTGAATATGGCTGAGACGGCTAGATAGCATCACCGATGCAATGAATATGGACTTGAATATGGCTGAGATGGTTAGATAGCATCACCGATGCCATGAATATGGACTTGAATATGGCTGAGATGGCTAGATGGCATCACCGATGCAATGAATATGGACTTGAATATGGCTGAGATGGCTAGATGGCATCACCGTTGCAATGAATATGGACTTGAATATGGCTGAGATGGCTAGATAGCATCACCGATGCAATGAATATGGCCTTGAATATGGCTGAGATGGCTAGATAGCATCACTGATGCAATGAATATGGACTTGAATATGGCTGAGACGGCTAGATAGCATCACCGATGCAATGAATATGGACTTGAATATGGCTGAGATGGTTAGATAGCATCACCGATGCCATGAATATGGACTTGAATATGGCTGAGACGGCTAGATAGCATCACTGATGCAATGAATATGGACTTGAATATGGATAAGACGGCTAGATAGCATCACTGATGCAATGAATATGGACTTGAATATGGGTGAGACGGCTAGATAGCATCACCGATGCAATGAATATGGACTTGAATATGGATGAGATGGCAAGATAGCATCACCGATGCAATGAATATGGACTTGAATATGGCTGAGATGGCAAGATAGCATCACCGATGCAATGAATATGGACTTGAATGTGGATGAGATGGCTAGATAGCATCACCGATGCTATGAATATGGACTTGAATATGGCTGAGATGGCTAGATAGCATCACCGATGCAATGAATATGGACTTGAATATGGATGAGATGGCAAGATAGCATCACCGATGCAATGAATATGGACTTGAATATGGATGAGATGGCTAGATGGCATCAACGATGCAATGAACATGGACTTCAATATGGCTGAGATGGCTAGATGGCATCACCGATGCAATGTATATGGACTTGAATATGGCTGAGATGGGTAGATGGCATCACCGATGCAATGAATATGGACTTGAATATGGCTGAGATGGCTAGATAGCATCACCGATGCAATGAATATGGAATGTGGATGAGATTGCTAGATAGCATCACCGATGCAATGCATATGGCCTTGAATATGGCTGAGATGGCCAGATAGCATCAGTGATGCAATGAATATGGACTTGAATATGGCTGAGATGGCAAGATAGCATCACCGATGCAATGAATATGGACTTGAATATGGATGAGATGGCTAGATGGCATCAACGATGCAATGAACATGGACTTGAATATGGCTGAGATGGCTAGATGGCATCACCGATGCAATGAATATGGACTTGAATATGGCTGAGATGGCTAGATGGCATCACCGATGCAATGAATATGGACTTGAATATGGCTGAGATGGCTAGATAGCATCACCGATGCAATGAATATGGAATGTGGATGAGATGGCTAGATAGCATCACCGATGCAATAAATATGGACTTGAATATGGCTGAGATGGCTAGATAGCATCACTGATGCAATGAATATGGACTTGAATATGGCTGAGACGGCTAGATAGCATCACCGATGCAATGAATATGGACTTGAATGTGGATGAGATGGCTAGATAGCATCACCGATGCAATGAATATGGACTTGAATATGGCTGAGATTGCTAGATAGCATCACCGATGCAATGAATATGGACTTGAATATGGCTGAGATGGCTAGATAGCATCACTGATGCAATGAATATGGACTTGAATATGGCTGAGACGGCTAGATAGCATCACCGATGCAATGAATATGGACTTGAATATGGATGAGAGGGCAAGATAGCATCCCCGATGCAATGAATATGGACTTGAATATCGATGAGATGGCTAGATAGCATCACCGATGCAATGAATCTGGACTTGAATATGGATGAGATGGCTAGATGGCATCACCGATGCAATGAATATGGACTTGAATATGGCTGAGATGGCTAGATGGCATCACCGATGCAATGAATATGGACTTGAATATGGCTGAGATGGCAAGATAGCATCACCGATGCAATGAATATGGACTTGAATATGGCTGAGATGGCTAGATAGCATCACCGATGCAATGAATATGGCCTTGAATATGGCTGAGATGGCTAGGTAGCATCACTGATGCAATGAATATGGACTTGAATATGGATGAGACGGCTAGATAGCATCACCGATGCAATGAATATGGACTTTAATATGGATGGGATGGCAAGATAGCATCACCGATGCAATGAGTATGTACTAGAATATGGATGAGATGGCAAGATAGCATCACCGATGCAATGAATATGGACTTGAATATGGCTGAGAAGGCTAGATAGCATCACTGATGCAATGAATATGGACTTGAATATGGCTGAGACGGCTAGATAGCATCACCGATGCAATGAATATGGACTTGAATATGGCTGAGACGGCTAGATAGCATCACCGATGCAATGAATATGGACTTGAATGTGGATGAGATGGCTAGATAGCATCACCGATGCAATGAATATGGACTTGAATATGGCTGAGATTGCTAGATAGCATCACCGATGCAATGAATATGGACTTGAATATGGCTGAGATGGCTAGATAGCATCACTGATGCAATGAATATGGACTTGAATATGGCTGAGACGGCTAGATAGCATCACCGATGCAATGAATATGGACTTGAATATGGATGAGAGGGCAAGATAGCATCCCCGATGCAATGAATATGGACTTGAATATGGCTGAGATGGCTAGATAGCATCACCGATGCAATGAATCTGGACTTGAATATGGATGAGATGGCTAGATGGCATCACCGATGCAATGAATATGGACTTGAATATGGCTGAGATGGCTAGATGGCATCACCGATGCAATGAATATGGACTTGAATATGGCTGAGATGGCAAGATAGCATCACCGATGCAATGAATATGGACTTGAATATGGCTGAGATGGATAGATAGCATCACCGATGCAATGAATATGGCCTTGAATATGGCTGAGATGGCTAGGTAGCATCACTGATGCAATGAATATGGACTTGAATATGGATGAGACGGCTAGATAGCATCACCGATGCAATGAATATGGACTTTAATATGGATGGGATGGCAAGATAGCATCACCGATGCAATGAGTATGTACTAGAATATGGATGAGATGGCAAGATAGCATCACCGATGCAATGAATATGGACTTGAATATGGCTGAGAAGGCTAGATAGCATCACTGATGCAATGAATATGGACTTGAATATGGCTGAGACGGCTAGATAGCATCACCGATGCAATGAATATGGACTTGAATATGGCTGAGATGGCAAGATAGCATCACCGATGCAATGAATATGGACTTGAATGTGGATGAGATGGCTAGATAGTATCACCGATGCTATGAATATGGACTTGAATATGGCTGAGATGGCTAGATAGCATCAACGATGCAATGAATATGGACTTGAATATGGATGAGATGGCAAGATAGCATCACCGATGCAATGAATATGGACTTGAATATGGATGAGATGGCAAGATAGCATCACCGATGCAATGAATATGGACTTGAATATGGATGAGATGGCTAGATGGCATCAACGATGCAATGAACATGGACTTCAATATGGCTGAGATGGCTAGATGGCATCACCGATGCAATGAATATGGACTTGAATATGGCTGAGATGGCTAGATGGCATCACCGATGCAATGAATATGGACTTGAATATGGCTGAGATGGCTAGATAGCATCACCGATGCAATGAATATGGAATGTGGATGAGATTGCTAGATAGCATCACCGATGCAATGCATATGGCCTTGAATATGGCTGAGATGGCCAGATAGCATCAGTGATGCAATGAATATGGACTTGAATATGGCTGAGATGGCAAGATAGCATCACCGATGCAATGAATATGGACTTGAATATGGATGAGATGGCTAGATGGCATCAACGATGCAATGAACATGGACTTGAATATGGCTGAGATGGCTAGATGGCATCACCGATGCAATGAATATGGACTTGAATATGGCTGAGATGGCTAGATGGCATCACCGATGCAATGAATATGGACTTGAATATGGCTGAGATGGCTAGATAGCATCACCGATGCAATGAATATGGAATGTGGATGAGATGGCTAGATAGCATCACCGATGCAATAAATATGGACTTGAATATGGCTGAGATGGCTAGATAGCATCACTGATGCAATGAATATCGACTTGAATATGGCTGAGACGGCTAGATAGCATCACCGATGCAATGAATATGGACTTGAATGTGGATGAGATGGCTAGATACAATCACCGATGCAATGAATATGGACTTGAATATGGCTGAGATTGCTAGATAGCATCACCGATGCAATGAATATGGCCTTGAATATGGCTGAGATGGCTAGATAGCATCACTGATGCAATGAATATGGACTTGAATATGGCTGAGACGGCTAGATAGCATCACCGATGCAATGAATATGGACTTGAATATGGATGAGAGGGCAAGATAGCATCACCGATGCAATGAATCTGGACTTGAATATGGATGAGATGGCTAGATGGCATCACCGATGCAATGAATATGGACTTGAATATGGCTGAGATGGCTAGATGGCATCACCGATGCAATGAATATGGACTTGAATATGGCTGAGATGGCAAGATAGCATCACCGATGCAATGAATATGGACTTGAATATGGCTGAGATGGCTAGATAGCATCACCGGTGCAATGAATATGGCCTTGAATATGGCTGAGATGGCTAGGTAGCATCACTGATGCAATGAATATGGACTTGAATATGGATGAGACGGCTAGATAGCATCACCGATGCAATGAATATGGACTTTAATATGGATGGGATGGCAAGATAGCATCACCGATGCAATGAGTATGTACTAGAATATGGATGAGCTGGCAAGATAGCATCACCGATGCAATGAATATGGACTTGAATATGGCTGAGATGGCTAGATAGCATCACTGATGCAATGAATATGGACTTGAATATGGCTGAGACGGCTAGATAGCATCACCGATGCAATGAATATGGACTTGAATATGGATGAGATGGCAAGATAGCATCACCGATGCAATGAATATGGACTTGAATATGGATGAGATGGCTAGATAGCATCACCGATGCAATGAATATGGACTTGAATATGGCTGAGATGGCAAGATAGCATCACCGATGCAATGAATATGGACTTGAATATGGATGAGATGGCTAGATAGCATCACCGATGCAATGAATATGGACTAGAATATGGATGGGATGGCAAGATAGCATCACTGATGCAATGAATATGGACTTGAATATGGCTGAGATAGCTAGATAGCATCATTGATGCAATGAATATGGACTTGAATATGGCTGAGACGGCTAGATAGCATCACCGATGCAATGAATATGGACTTGAATATGGCTGAGATGGCTAGATGGCATCACCGATGCAATGAATATGGACTTGAATATGGCTGAGATGGCTAGATGGCATCACCGTTGCAATGAATATGGACTTGAATATGGCTGAGATGGCTAGATAGCATCACCGATGCAATGAATATGGCCTTGAATATGGCTGAGATGGCTAGATAGCATCACTGATGCAATGAATATGGACTTGAATATGGCTGAGACGGCTAGATAGCATCACCGATGCAATGAATATGGACTTGAATATGGCTGAGACGGTTAGATAGCATCACCGATGCCATGAATATGGACTTGAATATGGCTGAGACGGCTAGATAGCATCACTGATGCAATGAATATGGACTTGAATATGGGTGAGACGGCTAGATAGCATCACCGATGCAATGAAGATGGACTTGAATATGGCTGAGATGGCAAGATAGCATCACCGATGCAATGAATATGGACTTGAATGTGGATGAGATGGCTAGATAGCATCACCGATGCTATGAATATGGACTTGAATATGGCTGAGATGGCAAGATAGCATCACCGATGCAATGAATATGGACTTGAATGTGGATGAGATGGCTAGATAGCATCACCGATGCTATGAATATGGACTTGAATATGGCTGAGATGGCTAGATAGCATCACCGATGCAATGAACATGGACTTGAATATGGATGAGATGGCAAGATAGCATCACCGATGCAATGAATATGGACTTGAATATGGATGAGATGGCTAGATGGCATCAACGATGCAATGAACATGGACTTCAATATGGCTGAGATGGCTAGATGGCATCACCGATGCAATGAATTTGGACTTGAATATGGCTGAGATGGCTAGATGGCATCACCGATGCAATGAATATGGACTTGAATATGGCTGAGATGGCTAGATAGCATCACCGATGCAATGAATATGGAATGTGGATGAGATGGCTAGATAGCATCACCGATGCAATGCATATGGCCTTGAATATGGCTGAGATGGCCAGATAGCATCAATGATGCAATGAATATGGACTTGAATATGGCTGAGATGGCAAGATAGCATCACCGATGCAATGAATATGGACTTGAATATGGATGAGATGGCTAGATGGCATCAACGATGCAATGAACATGGACTTGAATATGGCTGAGATGGCTAGATGGCATCACCGATGCAGTGAATATGGACTTGAATATGGCTGAGATGGCTAGATAGCATCACTGATGCAATGAATATGGACTTGAATATGGCTGAGACGGCTAGATAGCATCACCGATGCAATGAATATGGACTTGAATGTGGATGAGATGGCTAGATAGCATCACCGATGCAATGAATATGGACTTGAATATGGCTGAGATTGCTAGATAGCATCACCGATGCAATGAATATGGCCTTGAATATGGCTGAGATGGCTAGATAGCATCACTGATGCAATGAATATGGACTTGAATATGGCTGAGACGGCTAGATAGCATCACCGATGCAATGAATATGGACTTGAATATGGATGAGATGGCAAGATAGCATCACCGATGCAATGAATATGGACTTTAATATGGCTGAGACGGCTAGATAGCATCACGGATGCAATGAATCTGGACTTGAATATGGATGAGATGGCTAGATGGCATCACCGATGCAATGAATATGGACTTGAATATGGCTGAGATGGCAAGATAGCATCACCGATGCAATGAATATGGACTTGAATATGGCTGAGATGGCTAGATAGCATCACCGATGCAATGAATATGGCCTTGAATATGGCTGAGACGGCTAGATAGCATCACCGATGCAATGAATATGGACTTGAATATGGATGAGATGGCAAGATAGCATCACCGATGCAATGAATATGGACTTGAATATCGATGAGATGGCTAGATAGCATCACCGATGCAATGAATATGGACTTGAATATGGCTGTGATGGCAAGATGGCATCACCGATGCAATGAATATGGACTTGAATGGGGATGAGATGGCTAGATAGCATCACCGATGCAATGAATATGGACTTGAATATGGCTGAGACGGCTAGATAGCATCACCGATGCAATGAATATGGACTTGAATATGGATGAGATGGCAAGATAGCATCACCGATGCAATGAATATGGACTTGAATATGGATGAGATGGCTAGATAGCATCACCGATGCAATGAGTATGGACTAGAATATGGATGAGATGGCAAGATAGCATCACCGTTGCAATGAATATGGACTTGAATATGGCTGAGATGGCTAGATAGCATCACTGATGCAATGAATATGGACTTGAATATGGCTGAGACGGCTAGATAGCATCACCGATGCAATGAATATGGACTTGAATATGGATGAGATGGCAAGATAGCATCACCGATGCAATGAATATGGACTTGAATATTAATGAGATGGCTAGATAGCATCACCGATGCAATGAATATGGACTTGAATATGGCTGAGATGGCAAGATAGCATCACCGATGCAATGAATATGGACTTGAATATGGATGAGATGGCTAGATAGCATCACCGATGCAATGAATATGGACTAGAATATGGATGGGATGGCAAGATAGCATCACTGATGCAATGAATATGGACTTGAATATGGCTGAGATAGCTAGATAGCATCATTGATGCAATGAATATGGACTTGAATATGGCTGAGACGGCTAGATAGCATCACCGATGCAATGAATATGGACTTCAATATGGCTGAGATGGCTAGATGGCATCACCGATGCAATGAATATGGACTTGAATATGGCTGAGATGGCTAGATGGCATCACCGTTGCAATGAATATGGACTTGAATATGGCTGAGATGGCTAGATAGCATCACCGATGCAATGAATATGGCCTTGAATATGGCTGAGATGGCTAGATAGCATCACTGATGCAATGAATATGGACTTGAATATGGCTGAGACGGCTAGATAGCATCACCGATGCAATGAATATGGACTTGAATATGGCTGAGATGGTTAGATAGCATCACCGATGCCATGAATATGGACTTGAATATGGCTGAGATGGCTAGATGGCATCACCGATGCAATGAATATGGACTTGAATATGGCTGAGATGGCTAGATGGCATCACCGTTGCAATGAATATGGACTTGAATATGGCTGAGATGGCTAGATAGCATCACCGATGCAATGAATATGGCCTTGAATATGGCTGAGATGGCTAGATAGCATCACTGATGCAATGAATATGGACTTGAATATGGCTGAGACGGCTAGATAGCATCACCGATGCAATGAATATGGACTTGAATATGGCTGAGATGGTTAGATAGCATCACCGATGCCATGAATATGGACTTGAATATGGCTGAGACGGCTAGATAGCATCACTGATGCAATGAATATGGACTTGAATATGGATAAGACGGCTAGATAGCATCACTGATGCAATGAATATGGACTTGAATATGGGTGAGACGGCTAGATAGCATCACCGATGCAATGAATATGGACTTGAATATGGATGAGATGGCAAGATAGCATCACCGATGCAATGAATATGGACTTGAATATGGCTGAGATGGCTAGATAGCATCACCGATGCAATGAATATGGACTTGAATATTAATGAGATGGCTAGATAGCATCACCGATGCAATGAATATGGACTTGAATATGGCTGAGATGGCAAGATAGCATCACCGATGCAATGAATATGGACTTGAATATGGATGAGATGGCTAGATAGCATCACCGATGCAATGAATATGGACTAGAATATGGATGGGATGGCAAGATAGCATCACTGATGCAATGAATATGGACTTGAATATGGCTGAGATAGCTAGATAGCATCATTGATGCAATGAATATGGACTTGAATATGGCTGAGACGGCTAGATAGCATCACCGATGCAATGAATATGGACTTCAATATGGCTGAGATGGCTAGATGGCATCACCGATGCAATGAATATGGACTTGAATATGGCTGAGATGGCTAGATGGCATCACCGTTGCAATGAATATGGACTTGAATATGGCTGAGATGGCTAGATAGCATCACCGATGCAATGAATATGGCCTTGAATATGGCTGAGATGGCTAGATAGCATCACTGATGCAATGAATATGGACTTGAATATGGCTGAGACGGCTAGATAGCATCACCGATGCAATGAATATGGACTTGAATATGGCTGAGATGGTTAGATAGCATCACCGATGCCATGAATATGGACTTGAATATGGCTGAGATGGCTAGATGGCATCACCGATGCAATGAATATGGACTTGAATATGGCTGAGATGGCTAGATGGCATCACCGTTGCAATGAATATGGACTTGAATATGGCTGAGATGGCTAGATAGCATCACCGATGCAATGAATATGGCCTTGAATATGGCTGAGATGGCTAGATAGCATCACTGATGCAATGAATATGGACTTGAATATGGCTGAGACGGCTAGATAGCATCACCGATGCAATGAATATGGACTTGAATATGGCTGAGATGGTTAGATAGCATCACCGATGCCATGAATATGGACTTGAATATGGCTGAGACGGCTAGATAGCATCACTGATGCAATGAATATGGACTTGAATATGGATAAGACGGCTAGATAGCATCACTGATGCAATGAATATGGACTTGAATATGGGTGAGACGGCTAGATAGCATCACCGATGCAATGAATATGGACTTGAATATGGATGAGATGGCAAGATAGCATCACCGATGCAATGAATATGGACTTGAATATGGCTGAGATGGCTAGATAGCATCACCGATGCAATGAATATGGACTTGAATATTAATGAGATGGCTAGATAGCATCACCGATGCAATGAATATGGACTTGAATATGGCTGAGATGGCAAGATAGCATCACCGATGCAATGAATATGGACTTGAATATGGATGAGATGGCTAGATAGCATCACCGATGCAATGAATATGGACTAGAATATGGATGGGATGGCAAGATAGCATCACTGATGCAATGAATATGGACTTGAATATGGCTGAGATAGCTAGATAGCATCATTGATGCAATGAATATGGACTTGAATATGGCTGAGACGGCTAGATAGCATCACCGATGCAATGAATATGGACTTCAATATGGCTGAGATGGCTAGATGGCATCACCGATGCAATGAATATGGACTTGAATATGGCTGAGATGGCTAGATGGCATCACCGTTGCAATGAATATGGACTTGAATATGGCTGAGATGGCTAGATAGCATCACCGATGCAATGAATATGGCCTTGAATATGGCTGAGATGGCTAGATAGCATCACTGATGCAATGAATATGGACTTGAATATGGCTGAGACGGCTAGATAGCATCACCGATGCAATGAATATGGACTTGAATATGGCTGAGATGGTTAGATAGCATCACCGATGCCATGAATATGGACTTGAATATGGCTGAGATGGCTAGATGGCATCACCGATGCAATGAATATGGACTTGAATATGGCTGAGATGGCTAGATGGCATCACCGTTGCAATGAATATGGACTTGAATATGGCTGAGATGGCTAGATAGCATCACCGATGCAATGAATATGGCCTTGAATATGGCTGAGATGGCTAGATAGCATCACTGATGCAATGAATATGGACTTGAATATGGCTGAGACGGCTAGATAGCATCACCGATGCAATGAATATGGACTTGAATATGGCTGAGATGGTTAGATAGCATCACCGATGCCATGAATATGGACTTGAATATGGCTGAGACGGCTAGATAGCATCACTGATGCAATGAATATGGACTTGAATATGGATAAGACGGCTAGATAGCATCACTGATGCAATGAATATGGACTTGAATATGGGTGAGACGGCTAGATAGCATCACCGATGCAATGAATATGGACTTGAATATGGATGAGATGGCAAGATAGCATCACCGATGCAATGAATATGGACTTGAATATGGCTGAGATGGCAAGATAGCATCACCGATGCAATGAATATGGACTTGAATGTGGATGAGATGGCTAGATAGCATCACCGATGCTATGAATATGGACTTGAATATGGCTGAGATGGCTAGATAGCATCACCGATGCAATGAATATGGACTTCAATATGGCTGAGATGGCTAGATGGCATCACCGATGCAATGTATATGGACTTGAATATGGCTGAGATGGGTAGATGGCATCACCGATGCAATGAATATGGACTTGAATATGGCTGAGATGGCTAGATAGCATCACCGATGCAATGAATATGGAATGTGGATGAGATTGCTAGATAGCATCACCGATGCAATGCATATGGCCTTGAATATGGCTGAGATGGCCAGATAGCATCAGTGATGCAATGAATATGGACTTGAATATGGCTGAGATGGCAAGATAGCATCACCGATGCAATGAATATGGACTTGAATATGGATGAGATGGCTAGATGGCATCAACGATGCAATGAACATGGACTTGAATATGGCTGAGATGGCTAGATGGCATCACCGATGCAATGAATATGGACTTGAATATGGCTGAGATGGCTAGATGGCATCACCGATGCAATGAATATGGACTTGAATATGGCTGAGATGGCTAGATAGCATCACCGATGCAATGAATATGGAATGTGGATGAGATGGCTAGATAGCATCACCGATGCAATAAATATGGACTTGAATATGGCTGAGATGGCTAGATAGCATCACTGATGCAATGAATATGGACTTGAATATGGCTGAGACGGCTAGATAGCATCACCGATGCAATGAATATGGACTTGAATGTGGATGAGATGGCTAGATAGCATCACCGATGCAATGAATATGGACTTGAATATGGCTGAGATTGCTAGATAGCATCACCGATGCAATGAATATGGACTTGAATATGGCTGAGATGGCTAGATAGCATCACTGATGCAATGAATATGGACTTGAATATGGCTGAGACGGCTAGATAGCATCACCGATGCAATGAATATGGACTTGAATATGGATGAGAGGGCAAGATAGCATCCCCGATGCAATGAATATGGACTTGAATATGGCTGAGATGGCTAGATAGCATCACCGATGCAATGAATCTGGACTTGAATATGGATGAGATGGCTAGATGGCATCACCGATGCAATGAATATGGACTTGAATATGGCTGAGATGGCTAGATGGCATCACCGATGCAATGAATATGGACTTGAATATGGCTGAGATGGCAAGATAGCATCACCGATGCAATGAATATGGACTTGAATATGGCTGAGATGGCTAGATAGCATCACCGATGCAATGAATATGGCCTTGAATATGGCTGAGATGGCTAGGTAGCATCACTGATGCAATGAATATGGACTTGAATATGGATGAGACGGCTAGATAGCATCACCGATGCAATGAATATGGACTTTAATATGGATGGGATGGCAAGATAGCATCACCGATGCAATGAGTATGTACTAGAATATGGATGAGATGGCAAGATAGCATCACCGATGCAATGAATATGGACTTGAATATGGCTGAGAAGGCTAGATAGCATCACTGATGCAATGAATATGGACTTGAATATGGCTGAGACGGCTAGATAGCATCACCGATGCAATGAATATGGACTTGAATATGGCTGAGATGGCAAGATAGCATCACCGATGCAATGAATATGGACTTGAATGTGGATGAGATGGCTAGATAGTATCACCGATGCTATGAATATGGACTTGAATATGGCTGAGATGGCTAGATAGCATCAACGATGCAATGAATATGGACTTGAATATGGATGAGATGGCAAGATAGCATCACCGATGCAATGAATATGGACTTGAATATGGATGAGATGGCAAGATAGCATCACCGATGCAATGAATATGGACTTGAATATGGATGAGATGGCTAGATGGCATCAACGATGCAATGAACATGGACTTCAATATGGCTGAGATGGCTAGATGGCATCACCGATGCAATGAATATGGACTTGAATATGGCTGAGATGGCTAGATGGCATCACCGATGCAATGAATATGGACTTGAATATGGCTGAGATGGCTAGATAGCATCACCGATGCAATGAATATGGAATGTGGATGAGATTGCTAGATAGCATCACCGATGCAATGCATATGGCCTTGAATATGGCTGAGATGGCCAGATAGCATCAGTGATGCAATGAATATGGACTTGAATATGGCTGAGATGGCAAGATAGCATCACCGATGCAATGAATATGGACTTGAATATGGATGAGATGGCTAGATGGCATCAACGATGCAATGAACATGGACTTGAATATGGCTGAGATGGCTAGATGGCATCACCGATGCAATGAATATGGACTTGAATATGGCTGAGATGGCTAGATGGCATCACCGATGCAATGAATATGGACTTGAATATGGCTGAGATGGCTAGATAGCATCACCGATGCAATGAATATGGAATGTGGATGAGATGGCTAGATAGCATCACCGATGCAATAAATATGGACTTGAATATGGCTGAGATGGCTAGATAGCATCACTGATGCAATGAATATCGACTTGAATATGGCTGAGACGGCTAGATAGCATCACCGATGCAATGAATATGGACTTGAATGTGGATGAGATGGCTAGATAGCATCACTGATGCAATGAATATGGACTTGAATATGGCTGAGACGGCTAGATAGCATCACCGATGCAATGAATATGGACTTGAATATGGATGAGAGGGCAAGATAGCATCCCCGATGCAATGAATATGGACTTGAATATGGCTGAGATGGCTAGATAGCATCACCGATGCAATGAATCTGGACTTGAATATGGATGAGATGGCTAGATGGCATCACCGATGCAATGAATATGGACTTGAATATGGCTGAGATGGCTAGATGGCATCACCGATGCAATGAATATGGACTTGAATATGGCTGAGATGGCAAGATAGCATCACCGATGCAATGAATATGGACTTGAATATGGCTGAGATGGCTAGATAGCATCACCGATGCAATGAATATGGCCTTGAATATGGCTGAGATGGCTAGGTAGCATCACTGATGCAATGAATATGGACTTGAATATGGATGAGACGGCTAGATAGCATCACCGATGCAATGAATATGGACTTTAATATGGATGGGATGGCAAGATAGCATCACCGATGCAATGAGTATGTACTAGAATATGGATGAGATGGCAAGATAGCATCACCGATGCAATGAATATGGACTTGAATATGGCTGAGAAGGCTAGATAGCATCACTGATGCAATGAATATGGACTTGAATATGGCTGAGACGGCTAGATAGCATCACCGATGCAATGAATATGGACTTGAATATGGCTGAGATGGCAAGATAGCATCACCGATGCAATGAATATGGACTTGAATGTGGATGAGATGGCTAGATAGTATCACCGATGCTATGAATATGGACTTGAATATGGCTGAGATGGCTAGATAGCATCAACGATGCAATGAATATGGACTTGAATATGGATGAGATGGCAAGATAGCATCACCGATGCAATGAATATGGACTTGAATATGGATGAGATGGCAAGATAGCATCACCGATGCAATGAATATGGACTTGAATATGGATGAGATGGCTAGATGGCATCAACGATGCAATGAACATGGACTTCAATATGGCTGAGATGGCTAGATGGCATCACCGATGCAATGAATATGGACTTGAATATGGCTGAGATGGCTAGATGGCATCACCGATGCAATGAATATGGACTTGAATATGGCTGAGATGGCTAGATAGCATCACCGATGCAATGAATATGGAATGTGGATGAGATTGCTAGATAGCATCACCGATGCAATGCATATGGACTTGAATATGGCTGAGATGGCCAGATAGCATCAGTGATGCAATGAATATGGACTTGAATATGGCTGAGATGGCAAGATAGCATCACCGATGCAATGAATATGGACTTGAATATGGATGAGATGGCTAGATGGCATCAACGATGCAATGAACATGGACTTGAATATGGCTGAGATGGCTAGATGGCATCACCGATGCAATGAATATGGACTTGAATATGGCTGAGATGGCTAGATGGCATCACCGATGCAATGAATATGGACTTGAATATGGCTGAGATGGCTAGATAGCATCACCGATGCAATGAATATGGAATGTGGATGAGATGGCTAGATAGCATCACCGATGCAATAAATATGGACTTGAATATGGCTGAGATGGCTAGATAGCATCACTGATGCAATGAATATCGACTTGAATATGGCTGAGACGGCTAGATAGCATCACCGATGCAATGAATATGGACTTGAATGTGGATGAGATGGCTAGATACAATCACCGATGCAATGAATATGGACTTGAATATGGCTGAGATTGCTAGATAGCATCACCGATGCAATGAATATGGCCTTGAATATGGCTGAGATGGCTAGATAGCATCACTGATGCAATGAATATGGACTTGAATATGGCTGAGACGGCTAGATAGCATCACCGATGCAATGAATATGGACTTGAATATGGATGAGAGGGCAAGATAGCATCACCGATGCAATGAATCTGGACTTGAATATGGATGAGATGGCTAGATGGCATCACCGATGCAATGAATATGGACTTGAATATGGCTGAGATGGCTAGATGGCATCACCGATGCAATGAATATGGACTTGAATATGGCTGAGATGGCAAGATAGCATCACCGATGCAATGAATATGGACTTGAATATGGCTGAGATGGCTAGATAGCATCACCGGTGCAATGAATATGGCCTTGAATATGGCTGAGATGGCTAGGTAGCATCACTGATGCAATGAATATGGACTTGAATATGGATGAGACGGCTAGATAGCATCACCGATGCAATGAATATGGACTTTAATATGGATGGGATGGCAAGATAGCATCACCGATGCAATGAGTATGTACTAGAATATGGATGAGCTGGCAAGATAGCATCACCGATGCAATGAATATGGACTTGAATATGGCTGAGATGGCTAGATAGCATCACTGATGCAATGAATATGGACTTGAATATGGCTGAGACGGCTAGATAGCATCACCGATGCAATGAATATGGACTTGAATATGGATGAGATGGCAAGATAGCATCACCGATGCAATGAATATGGACTTGAATATGGATGAGATGGCTAGATAGCATCACCGATGCAATGAATATGGACTTGAATATGGCTGAGATGGCAAGATAGCATCACCGATGCAATGAATATGGACTTGAATATGGATGAGATGGCTAGATAGCATCACCGATGCAATGAATATGGACTAGAATATGGATGGGATGGCAAGATAGCATCACTGATGCAATGAATATGGACTTGAATATGGCTGAGATAGCTAGATAGCATCATTGATGCAATGAATATGGACTTGAATATGGCTGAGACGGCTAGATAGCATCACCGATGCAATGAATATGGACTTGAATATGGCTGAGATGGCTAGATGGCATCACCGATGCAATGAATATGGACTTGAATATGGCTGAGATGGCTAGATGGCATCACCGTTGCAATGAATATGGACTTGAATATGGCTGAGATGGCTAGATAGCATCACCGATGCAATGAATATGGCCTTGAATATGGCTGAGATGGCTAGATAGCATCACTGATGCAATGAATATGGACTTGAATATGGCTGAGACGGCTAGATAGCATCACCGATGCAATGAATATGGACTTGAATATGGCTGAGACGGTTAGATAGCATCACCGATGCCATGAATATGGACTTGAATATGGCTGAGACGGCTAGATAGCATCACTGATGCAATGAATATGGACTTGAATATGGGTGAGACGGCTAGATAGCATCACCGATGCAATGAAGATGGACTTGAATATGGCTGAGATGGCAAGATAGCATCACCGATGCAATGAATATGGACTTGAATGTGGATGAGATGGCTAGATAGCATCACCGATGCTATGAATATGGACTTGAATATGGCTGAGATGGCAAGATAGCATCACCGATGCAATGAATATGGACTTGAATGTGGATGAGATGGCTAGATAGCATCACCGATGCTATGAATATGGACTTGAATATGGCTGAGATGGCTAGATAGCATCACCGATGCAATGAACATGGACTTGAATATGGATGAGATGGCAAGATAGCATCACCGATGCAATGAATATGGACTTGAATATGGATGAGATGGCTAGATGGCATCAACGATGCAATGAACATGGACTTCAATATGGCTGAGATGGCTAGATGGCATCACCGATGCAATGAATTTGGACTTGAATATGGCTGAGATGGCTAGATGGCATCACCGATGCAATGAATATGGACTTGAATATGGCTGAGATGGCTAGATAGCATCACCGATGCAATGAATATGGAATGTGGATGAGATGGCTAGATAGCATCACCGATGCAATGCATATGGCCTTGAATATGGCTGAGATGGCCAGATAGCATCAATGATGCAATGAATATGGACTTGAATATGGCTGAGATGGCAAGATAGCATCACCGATGCAATGAATATGGACTTGAATATGGATGAGATGGCTAGATGGCATCAACGATGCAATGAACATGGACTTGAATATGGCTGAGATGGCTAGATGGCATCACCGATGCAATGAATATGGACTTGAATATGGCTGAGATGGCTAGATAGCATCACTGATGCAATGAATATGGACTTGAATATGGCTGAGACGGCTAGATAGCATCACCGATGCAATGAATATGGACTTGAATGTGGATGAGATGGCTAGATAGCATCACCGATGCAATGAATATGGACTTGAATATGGCTGAGATTGCTAGATAGCATCACCGATGCAATGAATATGGCCTTGAATATGGCTGAGATGGCTAGATAGCATCACTGATGCAATGAATATGGACTTGAATATGGCTGAGACGGCTAGATAGCATCACCGATGCAATGAATATGGACTTGAATATGGATGAGATGGCAAGATAGCATCACCGATGCAATGAATATGGACTTTAATATGGCTGAGACGGCTAGATAGCATCACGGATGCAATGAATCTGGACTTGAATATGGATGAGATGGCTAGATGGCATCACCGATGCAATGAATATGGACTTGAATATGGCTGAGATGGCAAGATAGCATCACCGATGCAATGAATATGGACTTGAATATGGCTGAGATGGCTAGATAGCATCACCGATGCAATGAATATGGCCTTGAATATGGCTGAGACGGCTAGATAGCATCACCGATGCAATGAATATGGACTTGAATATGGATGAGATGGCAAGATAGCATCACCGATGCAATGAATATGGACTTGAATATCGATGAGATGGCTAGATAGCATCACCGATGCAATGAATATGGACTTGAATATGGCTGTGATGGCAAGATGGCATCACCGATGCAATGAATATGGACTTGAATGGGGATGAGATGGCTAGATAGCATCACCGATGCAATGAATATGGACTTGAATATGGCTGAGACGGCTAGATAGCATCACCGATGCAATGAATATGGACTTGAATATGGATGAGATGGCAAGATAGCATCACCGATGCAATGAATATGGACTTGAATATGGATGAGATGGCTAGATAGCATCACCGATGCAATGAGTATGGACTAGAATATGGATGAGATGGCAAGATAGCATCACCGTTGCAATGAATATGGACTTGAATATGGCTGAGATGGCTAGATAGCATCACTGATGCAATGAATATGGACTTGAATATGGCTGAGAC
This sequence comes from Heloderma suspectum, assembly GCF_057233095.1. Taxonomy (NCBI): domain Eukaryota; kingdom Metazoa; phylum Chordata; class Lepidosauria; order Squamata; family Helodermatidae; genus Heloderma; species Heloderma suspectum. Next base: position 54,865,163 of record NC_139475.1, read on the forward strand.
GGCTAGATAGCATCACCGATGCAATGAATATGGACTTGAATATGGATGAGATGGCAAGATAGCATCACCGATGCAATGAATATGGACTTGAATATTAATGAGATGGCTAGATAGCATCACCGATGCAATGAATATGGACTTGAATATGGCTGAGATGGCAAGATAGCATCACCGATGCAATGAATATGGACTTGAATATGGATGAGATGGCTAGATAGCATCACCGATGCAATGAATATGGACTAGAATATGGATGGGATGGCAAGATAGCATCACTGATGCAATGAATATGGACTTGAATATGGCTGAGATAGCTAGATAGCATCATTGATGCAATGAATATGGACTTGAATATGGCTGAGACGGCTAGATAGCATCACCGATGCAATGAATATGGACTTCAATATGGCTGAGATGGCTAGATGGCATCACCGATGCAATGAATATGGACTTGAATATGGCTGAGATGGCTAGATGGCATCACCGTTGCAATGAATATGGACTTGAATATGGCTGAGATGGCTAGATAGCATCACCGATGCAATGAATATGGCCTTGAATATGGCTGAGATGGCTAGATAGCATCACTGATGCAATGAATATGGACTTGAATATGGCTGAGACGGCTAGATAGCATCACCGATGCAATGAATATGGACTTGAATATGGCTGAGATGGTTAGATAGCATCACCGATGCCATGAATATGGACTTGAATATGGCTGAGATGGCTAGATGGCATCACCGATGCAATGAATATGGACTTGAATATGGCTGAGATGGCTAGATGGCATCACCGTTGCAATGAATATGGACTTGAATATGGCTGAGATGGCTAGATAGCATCACCGATGCAATGAATATGGCCTTGAATATGGCTGAGATGGCTAGATAGCATCACTGATGCAATGAATATGGACTTGAATATGGCTGAGACGGCTAGATAGCATCACCGATGCAATGAATATGGACTTGAATATGGCTGAGATGGTTAGATAGCATCACCGATGCCATGAATATGGACTTGAATATGGCTGAGACGGCTAGATAGCATCACTGATGCAATGAATATGGACTTGAATATGGATAAGACGGCTAGATAGCATCACTGATGCAATGAATATGGACTTGAATATGGGTGAGACGGCTAGATAGCATCACCGATGCAATGAATATGGACTTGAATATGGATGAGATGGCAAGATAGCATCACCGATGCAATGAATATGGACTTGAATATGGCTGAGATGGCAAGATAGCATCACCGATGCAATGAATATGGACTTGAATGTGGATGAGATGGCTAGATAGCATCACCGATGCTATGAATATGGACTTGAATATGGCTGAGATGGCTAGATAGCATCACCGATGCAATGAATATGGACTTGAATATGGATGAGATGGCAAGATAGCATCACCGCTGCAATGAATATGGACTTGAATATGGATGAGATGGCTAGATGGCATCAACGATGCAATGAACATGGACTTCAATATGGCTGAGATGGCTAGATGGCATCACCGATGCAATGTATATGGACTTGAATATGGCTGAGATGGGTAGATGGCATCACCGATGCAATGAATATGGACTTGAATATGGCTGAGATGGCTAGATAGCATCACCGATGCAATGAATATGGAATGTGGATGAGATTGCTAGATAGCATCACCGATGCAATGCATATGGCCTTGAATATGGCTGAGATGGCCAGATAGCATCAGTGATGCAATGAATATGGACTTGAATATGGCTGAGATGGCAAGATAGCATCACCGATGCAATGAATATGGACTTGAATATGGATGAGATGGCTAGATGGCATCAACGATGCAATGAACATGGACTTGAATATGGCTGAGATGGCTAGATGGCATCACCGATGCAATGAATATGGACTTGAATATGGCTGAGATGGCTAGATGGCATCACCGATACAATGAATATGGACTTGAATATGGCTGAGATGGCTAGATAGCATCACCGATGCAATGAATATGGAATGTGGATGAGATGGCTAGATAGCATCACCGATGCAATAAATATGGACTTGAATATGGCTGAGATGGCTAGATAGCATCACTGATGCAATGAATATGGACTTGAATATGGCTGAGACGGCTAGATAGCATCACCGATGCAATGAATATGGACTTGAATGTGGATGAGATGGCTAGATAGCATCACCGATGCAATGAATATGGACTTGAATATGGCTGAGATTGCTAGATAGCATCACCGATGCAATGAATATGGACTTGAATATGGCTGAGATGGCTAGATAGCATCACTGATGCAATGAATATGGACTTGAATATGGCTGAGACGGCTAGATAGCATCACCGATGCAATGAATATGGACTTGAATATGGATGAGAGGGCAAGATAGCATCCCCGATGCAATGAATATGGACTTGAATATGGCTGAGATGGCTAGATAGCATCACCGATGCAATGAATCTGGACTTGAATATGGATGAGATGGCTAGATGGCATCACCGATGCAATGAATATGGACTTGAATATGGCTGAGATGGCTAGATGGCATCACCGATGCAATGAATATGGACTTGAATATGGCTGAGATGGCAAGATAGCATCACCGATGCAATGAATATGGACTTGAATATGGCTGAGATGGCTAGATAGCATCACCGATGCAATGAATATGGCCTTGAATATGGCTGAGATGGCTAGGTAGCATCACTGATGCAATGAATATGGACTTGAATATGGATGAGACGGCTAGATAGCATCACCGATGCAATGAATATGGACTTTAATATGGATGGGATGGCAAGATAGCATCACCGATGCAATGAGTATGTACTAGAATATGGATGAGATGGCAAGATAGCATCACCGATGCAATGAATATGGACTTGAATATGGCTGAGAAGGCTAGATAGCATCACTGATGCAATGAATATGGACTTGAATATGGCTGAGACGGCTAGATAGCATCACCGATGCAATGAATATGGACTTGAATATGGCTGAGATGGCAAGATAGCATCACCGATGCAATGAATATGGACTTGAATGTGGATGAGATGGCTAGATAGTATCACCGATGCTATGAATATGGACTTGAATATGGCTGAGATGGCTAGATAGCATCAACGATGCAATGAATATGGACTTGAATATGGATGAGATGGCAAGATAGCATCACCGATGCAATGAATATGGACTTGAATATGGATGAGATGGCAAGATAGCATCACCGATGCAATGAATATGGACTTGAATATGGATGAGATGGCTAGATGGCATCAACGATGCAATGAACATGGACTTCAATATGGCTGAGATGGCTAGATGGCATCACCGATGCAATGAATATGGACTTGAATATGGCTGAGATGGCTAGATGGCATCACCGATGCAATGAATATGGACTTGAATATGGCTGAGATGGCTAGATAGCATCACCGATGCAATGAATATGGAATGTGGATGAGATTGCTAGATAGCATCACCGATGCAATGCATATGGCCTTGAATATGGCTGAGATGGCCAGATAGCATCAGTGATGCAATGAATATGGACTTGAATATGGCTGAGATGGCAAGATAGCATCACCGATGCAATGAATATGGACTTGAATATGGATGAGATGGCTAGATGGCATCAACGATGCAATGAACATGGACTTGAATATGGCTGAGATGGCTAGATGGCATCACCGATGCAATGAATATGGACTTGAATATGGCTGAGATGGCTAGATGGCATCACCGATGCAATGAATATGGACTTGAATATGGCTGAGATGGCTAGATAGCATCACCGATGCAATGAATATGGAATGTGGATGAGATGGCTAGATAGCATCACCGATGCAATAAATATGGACTTGAATATGGCTGAGATGGCTAGATAGCATCACTGATGCAATGAATATCGACTTGAATATGGCTGAGACGGCTAGATAGCATCACCGATGCAATGAATATGGACTTGAATGTGGATGAGATGGCTAGATACAATCACCGATGCAATGAATATGGACTTGAATATGGCTGAGATTGCTAGATAGCATCACCGATGCAATGAATATGGCCTTGAATATGCTGAGATGGCTAGATAGCATCACTGATGCAATGAATATGGACTTGAATATGGCTGAGACGGCTAGATAGCATCACCGATGCAATGAATATGGACTTGAATATGGATGAGAGGGCAAGATAGCATCACCGATGCAATGAATCTGGACTTGAATATGGATGAGATGGCTAGATGGCATCACCGATGCAATGAATATGGACTTGAATATGGCTGAGATGGCTAGATGGCATCACCGATGCAATGAATATGGACTTGAATATGGCTGAGATGGCAAGATAGCATCACCGATGCAATGAATATGGACTTGAATATGGCTGAGATGGCTAGATAGCATCACCGGTGCAATGAATATGGCCTTGAATATGGCTGAGATGGCTAGGTAGCATCACTGATGCAATGAATATGGACTTGAATATGGATGAGACGGCTAGATAGCATCACCGATGCAATGAATATGGACTTTAATATGGATGGGATGGCAAGATAGCATCACCGATGCAATGAGTATGTACTAGAATATGGATGAGCTGGCAAGATAGCATCACCGATGCAATGAATATGGACTTGAATATGGCTGAGATGGCTAGATAGCATCACTGATGCAATGAATATGGACTTGAATATGGCTGAGACGGCTAGATAGCATCACCGATGCAATGAATATGGACTTGAATATGGATGAGATGGCAAGATAGCATCACCGATGCAATGAATATGGACTTGAATATGGATGAGATGGCTAGATAGCATCACCGATGCAATGAATATGGACTTGAATATGGCTGAGATGGCAAGATAGCATCACCGATGCAATGAATATGGACTTGAATATGGATGAGATGGCTAGATAGCATCACCGATGCAATGAATATGGACTAGAATATGGATGGGATGGCAAGATAGCATCACTGATGCAATGAATATGGACTTGAATATGGCTGAGATAGCTAGATAGCATCATTGATGCAATGAATATGGACTTGAATATGGCTGAGACGGCTAGATAGCATCACCGATGCAATGAATATGGACTTGAATATGGCTGAGATGGCTAGATGGCATCACCGATGCAATGAATATGGACTTGAATATGGCTGAGATGGCTAGATGGCATCACCGTTGCAATGAATATGGACTTGAATATGGCTGAGATGGCTAGATAGCATCACCGATGCAATGAATATGGCCTTGAATATGGCTGAGATGGCTAGATAGCATCACTGATGCAATGAATATGGACTTGAATATGGCTGAGACGGCTAGATAGCATCACCGATGCAATGAATATGGACTTGAATATGGCTGAGACGGTTAGATAGCATCACCGATGCCATGAATATGGACTTGAATATGGCTGAGACGGCTAGATAGCATCACTGATGCAATGAATATGGACTTGAATATGGGTGAGACGGCTAGATAGCATCACCGATGCAATGAAGATGGACTTGAATATGGCTGAGATGGCAAGATAGCATCACCGATGCAATGAATATGGACTTGAATGTGGATGAGATGGCTAGATAGCATCACCGATGCTATGAATATGGACTTGAATATGGCTGAGATGGCAAGATAGCATCACCGATGCAATGAATATGGACTTGAATGTGGATGAGATGGCTAGATAGCATCACCGATGCTATGAATATGGACTTGAATATGGCTGAGATGGCTAGATAGCATCACCGATGCAATGAACATGGACTTGAATATGGATGAGATGGCAAGATAGCATCACCGATGCAATGAATATGGACTTGAATATGGATGAGATGGCTAGATGGCATCAACGATGCAATGAACATGGACTTCAATATGGCTGAGATGGCTAGATGGCATCACCGATGCAATGAATTTGGACTTGAATATGGCTGAGATGGCTAGATGGCATCACCGATGCAATGAATATGGACTTGAATATGGCTGAGATGGCTAGATAGCATCACCGATGCAATGAATATGGAATGTGGATGAGATTGCTAGATAGCATCACCGATGCAATGCATATGGCCTTGAATATGGCTGAGATGGCCAGATAGCATCAATGATGCAATGAATATGGACTTGAATATGGCTGAGATGGCAAGATAGCATCACCGATGCAATGAATATGGACTTGAATATGGATGAGATGGCTAGATGGCATCAACGATGCAATGAACATGGACTTGAATATGGCTGAGATGGCTAGATGGCATCACCGATGCAATGAATATGGACTTGAATATGGCTGAGATGGCTAGATAGCATCACTGATGCAATGAATATGGACTTGAATATGGCTGAGACGGCTAGATAGCATCACCGATGCAATGAATATGGACTTGAATGTGGATGAGATGGCTAGATAGCATCACCGATGCAATGAATATGGACTTGAATATGGCTGAGATTGCTAGATAGCATCACCGATGCAATGAATATGGCCTTGAATATGGCTGAGATGGCTAGATAGCATCACTGATGCAATGAATATGGACTTGAATATGGCTGAGACGGCTAGATAGCATCACCGATGCAATGAATATGGACTTGAATATGGATGAGATGGCTAGATAGCATCACCGATGCAATGAATATGGAATGTGGATGAGATTGCTAGATAGCATCACCGATGCAATGCATATGGCCTTGAATATGGCTGAGATGGCCAGATAGCATCAGTGATGCAATGAATATGGACTTGAATATGGCTGAGATGGCAAGATAGCATCACCGATGCAATGAATATGGACTTGAATATGGATGAGATGGCTAGATGGCATCAACGATGCAATGAATATGGACTTGAATATGGCTGAGATGGCTAGATGGCATCACCGATGCAATGAATATGGACTTGAATATGGCTGAGATGGCTAGATAGCATCACTGATGCAATGAATATGGACTTGAATATGGCTGAGACGCCTAGATAGCATCACCGATGCAATGAATATGGACTTGAATGTGGATGAGATGGCTAGATAGCATCACCGATGCAATGAATATGGACTTGAATATGGCTGAGATTGCTAGATAGCATCACCGATGCAATGAATATGGCCTTGAATATGGCTGAGATGGCTAGATAGCATCACTGATGCAATGAATATGGACTTGAATATGGCTGAGACGGCTAGATAGCATCACCGATGCAATGAATATGGACTTGAATATGGATGAGATGGCAAGATAGCATCACCGATGCAATGAATATGGACTTGAATATGGCTGAGACGGCTAGATAGCATCACGGATGCAATGAATCTGGACTTGAATATGGATGAGATGGCTAGATGGCATCACCGATGCAATGAATATGGACTTGAATATGGCTGAGATGGCAAGATAGCATCACCGATGCAATGAATATGGACTTGAATATGGCTGAGATGGCTAGATAGCATCACCGATGCAATGAATATGGCCTTGAATATGGCTGAGACGGCTAGATAGCATCACCGATGCAATGAATATGGACTTGAATATGGATGAGATGGCAAGATAGCATCACCGATGCAATGAATATGGACTTGAATATCGATGAGATGGCTAGATAGCATCACCGATGCAATGAATATGGACTTGAATATGGCTGAGATGGCAAGATGGCATCACCGATGCAATGAATATGGACTTGAATGTGGATGAGATGGCTAGATAGCATCACCGATGCAATGAATATGGACTTGAATATGGCTGAGACGGCTAGATAGCATCACCGATGCAATGAATATGGACTTGAATATGGATGAGATGGCAAGATAGCATCACCGATGCAATGAATATGGACTTGAATATGGATGAGATGGCTAGATAGCATCACCGATGCAATGAGTATGGACTAGAATATGGATGAGATGGCAAGATAGCATCACCGATGCAATGAATATGGACTTGAATATGGCTGAGATGGCTAGATAGCATCACTGATGCAATGAATATGGACTTGAATATGGCTGAGACGGCTAGATAGCATCACCGATGCAATGAATATGGACTTGAATATGGATGAGATGGCAAGATAGCATCACCGATGCAATGAATATGGACTTGAATATGGATGAGATGGCTAGATAGCATCACCGATGCAATGAATATGGACTTGAATATGGCTGAGATGGCAAGATAGCATCACCGATGCAATGAATATGGACTTGAATATGGATGAGATGGCTAGATAGCATCACCGATGCAATGAATATGGACTAGAATATGGATGGGATGGCAAGATAGCATCACTGATGCAATGAATATGGACTTGAATATGGCTGAGATAGCTAGATAGCATCATTGATGCAATGAATATGGACTTGAATATGGCTGAGACGGCTAGATAGCATCACCGATGCAATGAATATGGACTTGAATATGGCTGAGATGGCTAGATGGCATCACCGATGCAATGAATATGGACTTGAATATGGCTGAGATGGCTAGATGGCATCACCGTTGCAATGAATATGGACTTGAATATGGCTGAGATGGCTAGATAGCATCACCGATGCAATGAATATGGCCTTGAATATGGCTGAGATGGCTAGATAGCATCACTGATGCAATGAATATGGACTTGAATATGGCTGAGACGGCTAGATAGCATCACCGATGCAATGAATATGGACTTGAATATGGCTGAGATGGTTAGATAGCATCACCGATGCCATGAATATGGACTTGAATATGGCTGAGACGGCTAGATAGCATCACCGATGCAATGAATATGGACTTGAATATGGATAAGACGGCTAGATAGCATCACTGATGCAATGAATATGGACTTGAATATGGGTGAGACGGCTAGATAGCATCACCGATGCAATGAATATGGACTTGAATATGGATGAGATGGCAAGATAGCATCACCGATGCAATGAATATGGACTTGAATATGGCTGAGATGGCAAGATAGCATCACCGATGCAATGAATATGGACTTGAATGTGGATGAGATGGCTAGATAGCATCACCGATGCTATGAATATGGACTTGAATATGGCTGAGATGGCTAGATAGCATCACCGATGCAATGAATATGGACTTGAATATGGATGAGATGGCAAGATAGCATCACCGATGCAATGAATATGGACTTGAATATGGATGAGATGGCTAGATGGCATCAACGATGCAATGAACATGGACTTCAATATGGCTGAGATGGCTAGATGGCATCACCTATGAAATGAATATGGACTTGAATATGGCTGAGATGGCTAGATGGCATCACCGATGCAATGAATATGGACTTGAATATGGCTGAGATGGCTAGATAGCATCACCGATGCAATGAATATGGAATGTGGATGAGATTGCTAGATAGCATCACCGATGCAATGCATATGGCCTTGAATATGGCTGAGATGGCCAGATAGCATCAGTGATGCAATGAATATGGACTTGAATATGGCTGAGATGGCAAGATAGCATCACCGATGCAATGAATATGGACTTGAATATGGATGAGATGGCTAGATGGCATCAACGATGCAATGAACATGGACTTGAATATGGCTGAGATGGCTAGATGGCATCACCGATGCAATGAATATGGACTTGAATATGGCTGAGATGGCTAGATGGCATCACCGATGCAATGAATATGGACTTGAATATGGCTGAGATGGCTAGATAGCATCACCGATGCAATGAATATGGAATGTGGATGAGATGGCTAGATAGCATCACCGATGCAATAAATATGGACTTGAATATGGCTGAGATGGCTAGATAGCATCACTGATGCAATGAATATGGACTTGAATATGGCTGAGACGGCTAGATAGCATCACCGATGCAATGAATATGGACTTGAATGTGGATGAGATGGCTAGATAGCATCACCGATGCAATGAATATGGACTTGAATATGGCTGAGATTGCTAGATAGCATCACCGATGCAATGAATATGGCCTTGAATATGGCTGAGATGGCTAGATAGCATCACTGATGCAATGAATATGGACTTGAATATGGCTGAGACGGCTAGATAGCATCACCGATGCAATGAATATGGACTTGAATATGGATGAGAGGGCAAGATAGCATCACCGATGCAATAAATATGGACTTGAATATGGCTGAGATGGCTAGATAGCATCACCGATGCAATGAATCTGGACTTGAATATGGATGAGATGGCTAGATGGCATCACCGATGCAATGAATATGGACTTGAATATGGCTGAGATGGCTAGATGGCATCACCGATGCAATGAATATGGACTTGAATATGGCTGAGATGGCAAGATAGCATCACCGATGCAATGAATATGGACTTGAATATCGATGAGATGGCTAGATAACATCACCGATGCAATGAATATGGACTTGAATATGGCTGAGATGGCAAGATGGCATCACCGATGCAATGAATATGGACTTGAATGTGGATGAGATGGCTAGATAGCATCACCGATGCAATGAATATGGACTTGAATATGGCTGAGACGGCAAGATAGCATCACCGATGCAATGAATATGGACTTGAATATGGATGAGATGGCTAGATAGCATCACCGATGCAATGAGTATGGACTAGAATATGGATGAGATGGCAAGATAGCATCACCGATGCAATGAATATGGACTTGAATATGGCTGAGATGGCTAGATAGCATCACTGATGCAATGAATATGGACTTGAATATGGCTGAGACGGCTAGATAGCATCACCGATGCAATGAATATGGACTTGAATATGGATGAGATGGCAAGATAGCATCACCGATGCAATGAATATGGACTTGAATATGGATGAGATGGCTAGATAGCATCACCGATGCAATGAATATGGACTTGAATATGGCTGAGACGGCTAGATAGCATCACCGATGCAATGAATATGGACTTGAATATGGATGAGATGGCTAGATAGCATCACCGATGCAATGAATATGGAGTAGAATATGGATGGGATGGCAAGATAGCATCACTGATGCAATGAATATGGACTTGAATATGGCTGAGATAGCTAGATAGCATCATTGATGCAATGAATATGGACTTGAATATGGCTGAGACGGCTAGATAGCATCACCGATGCAATGAATATGGACTTGAATATGGCTGAGATGGCTAGATGGCATCACCGTTGCAATGAATATGGACTTGAATATGGCTGAGATGGCTAGATAGCATCACCGATGCAATGAATATGGCCTTGAATATGGCTGAGATGGCTAGATAGCATCACTGATGCAATGAATATGGACTTGAATATGGCTGAGACGGCTAGATAGCATCACCGATGCAATGAATATGGACTTGAATATGGCTGAGATGGTTAGATAGCATCACCGATGCCATGAATATGGACTTGAATATGGCTGAGACGGCTAGATAGCATCACTGATGCAATGAATATGGACTTGAATATGGATAAGACGGCTAGATAGCATCACTGATGCAATGAATATGGACTTGAATATGGGTGAGACGGCTAGATAGCATCACCGATGCAATGAATATGGACTTGAATATGGATGAGATGGCAAGATAGCATCACCGATGCAATGAATATGGACTTGAATATGGCTGAGATGGCAAGATAGCATCACCGATGCAATGAATATGGATTTGAATGTGGATGAGATGGCTAGATAGCATCACCGATGCTATGAATATGGACTTGAATATGGCTGAGATGGCTAGATAGCATCACCGATGCAATGAATATGGACTTGAATATGGATGAGATGGCAAGATAGCATCACCGATGCAATGAATATGGACTTGAATATGGATGAGATGGCTAGATGGCATCAACGATGCAATGAACATGGACTTCAATATGGCTGAGATGGCTAGATGGCATCACCGATGCAATGAATATGGACTTGAATATGGCTGAGATGGCTAGATGGCATCACCGATGCAATGAATATGGACTTGAATATGGCTGAGATGGCTAGATAGCATCACCGATGCAATGAATATGGAATGTGGATGAGATTGCTAGATAGCATCACCGATGCAATGCATATGGCCTTGAATATGGCTGAGATGGCCAGATAGCATCAGTGATGCAATGAATATGGACTTGAATATGGCTGAGATGGCAATATAGCATCACCGATGCAATGAATATGGACTTGAATATGGATGAGATGGCTAGATGGCATCAACGATGCAATGAACATGGACTTGAATATGGCTGAGATGGCTAGATGGCATCACCGATGCAATGAATATGGACTTGAATATGGCTGAGATGGCTAGATGGCATCACCGATGCAATGAATATGGACTTGAATATGGCTGAGATGGCTAGATAGCATCACCGATGCAATGAATATGGAATGTGGATGAGATGGCTAGATAGCATCACCGATGCAATAAATATGGACTTGAATATGGCTGAGATGGCTAGATAGCATCACTGATGCAATGAATATGGACTTGAATATGGCTGAGACGGCTAGATAGCATCACCGATGCAATGAATATGGACTTGAATGTGGATGAGATGGCTAGATAGCATCACCGATGCAATGAATATGGACTTGAATATGGCTGAGATTGCTAGATAGCATCACCGATGCAATGAATATGGCCTTGAATATGGCTGAGATGGCTAGATAGCATCACTGATGCAATGAATATGGACTTGAATATGGCTGAGACGGCTAGATAGCATCACCGATGCAATGAATATGGACTTGAATATGGATGAGAGGGCAAGATAGCATCACCGATGCAATGAATATGGACTTGAATATGGCTGAGATGGCTAGATAGCATCACTGATGCAATGAATATGGACTTGAATATGGCTGAGACGGCTAGATAGCATCACCGATGCAATGAATATGGACTTGAATATGGATGAGATGGCAAGATAGCATCACCGATGCAATGAATATGGACTTGAATATGGCTGAGACGGCTAGATAGCATCACGGATGCAATGAATCTGGACTTGAATATGGATGAGATGGCTAGATGGCATCACCGATGCAATGAATATGGACTTGAATATGGCTGAGATGGCAAGATAGCATCACCGATGCAATGAATATGGACTTGAATATGGCTGAGATGGCTAGATAGCATCACCGATGCAATGAATATGGCCTTGAACATGGCTGAGACGGCTAGATAGCATCACCGATGCAATGAATATGGACTTGAATATGGATGAGATGGCAAGATAGCATCACCGATGCAATGAATATGGACTTGAATATGGCTGAGATGGCTAGATAGCATCACCGATGCAATGAATATGGACTTGAATATGGCTGAGATGGCAAGATGGCATCACCGATGCAATGAATATGGACTTGAATGTGGATGAGATGGCTAGATAGCATCACCGATGCAATGAATATGGACTTGAATATGGCTGAGACGGCTAGATAGCATCACCGATGCAATGAATATGGACTTGAATATGGATGAGATGGCAAGATAGCATCACCGATGCAATGAATATGGACTTGAATATGGATGAGATGGCTAGATAGCATCACCGATGCAATGAGTATGGACTAGAATATGGATGAGATGGCAAGATAGCATCACCGATGCAATGAATATGGACTTGAATATGGCTGAGATGGCTAGATAGCATCACTGATGCAATGAATATGGACTTGAATATGGCTGAGACGGCTAGATAGCATCACCGATGCAATGAATATGGACTTGAATATGGATGAGATGGCAAGATAGCATCACCGATGCAATGAATATGGACTTGAATATGGATGAGATGGCTAGATAGCATCACCGATGCAATGAATATGGACTTGAATATGGCTGAGATGGCAAGATAGCATCACCGATGCAATGAATATGGACTTGAATATGGATGAGATGGCTAGATAGCATCACCGATGCAATGAATATGGACTAGAATATGGATGGGATGGCAAGATAGCATCACTGATGCAATGAATATGGACTTGAATATGGCTGAGATAGCTAGATAGCATCATTGATGCAATGAATATGGACTTGAATATGGCTGAGACGGCTAGATAGCATCACCGATGCAATGAATATGGACTTGAATATGGCTGAGATGGCTAGATGGCATCACCGATGCAATGAATATGGACTTGAATATGGCTGAGATGGCTAGATGGCATCACCGTTGCAATGAATATGGACTTGAATATGGCTGAGATGGCTAGATAGCATCACCGATGCAATGAATATGGCCTTGAATATGGCTGAGATGGCTAGATAGCATCACTGATGCAATGAATATGGACTTGAATATGGCTGAGACGGCTAGATAGCATCACCGATGCAATGAATATGGACTTGAATATGGCTGAGATGGTTAGATAGCATCACCGATGCCATGAATATGGACTTGAATATGGCTGAGACGGCTAGATAGCATCACCGATGCAATGAATATGGACTTGAATATGGATAAGACGGCTAGATAGCATCACTGATGCAATGAATATGGACTTGAATATGGGTGAGACGGCTAGATAGCATCACCGATGCAATGAATATGGACTTGAATATGGATGAGATGGCAAGATAGCATCACCGATGCAATGAATATGGACTTGAATATGGCTGAGATGGCAAGATAGCATCACCGATGCAATGAATATGGACTTGAATGTGGATGAGATGGCTAGATAGCATCACCGATGCTATGAATATGGACTTGAATATGGCTGAGATGGCTAGATAGCATCACCGATGCAATGAATATGGACTTGAATATGGATGAGATGGCAAGATAGCATCACCGATGCAATGAATATGGACTTGAATATGGATGAGATGGCTAGATGGCATCAACGATGCAATGAACATGGACTTCAATATGGCTGAGATGGCTAGATGGCATCACCGATGAAATGAATATGGACTTGAATATGGCTGAGATGGCTAGATGGCATCACCGATGCAATGAATATGGACTTGAATATGGCTGAGATGGCTAGATAGCATCACCGATGCAATGAATATGGAATGTGGATGAGATTGCTAGATAGCATCACCGATGCAATGCATATGGCCTTGAATATGGCTGAGATGGCCAGATAGCATCAGTGATGCAATGAATATGGACTTGAATATGGCTGAGATGGCAAGATAGCATCACCGATGCAATGAATATGGACTTGAATATGGATGAGATGGCTAGATGGCATCAACGATGCAATGAACATGGACTTGAATATGGCTGAGATGGCTAGATGGCATCACCGATGCAATGAATATGGACTTGAATATGGCTGAGATGGCTAGATGGCATCACCGATGCAATGAATATGGACTTGAATATGGCTGAGATGGCTAGATAGCATCACCGATGCAATGAATATGGAATGTGGATGAGATGGCTAGATAGCATCACCGATGCAATAAATATGGACTTGAATATGGCTGAGATGGCTAGATAGCATCACTGATGCAATGAATATGGACTTGAATATGGCTGAGACGGCTAGATAGCATCACCGATGCAATGAATATGGACTTGAATGTGGATGAGATGGCTAGATAGCATCACCGATGCAATGAATATGGACTTGAATATGGCTGAGATTGCTAGATAGCATCACCGATGCAATGAATATGGCCTTGAATATGGCTGAGATGGCTAGATAGCATCACTGATGCAATGAATATGGACTTGAATATGGCTGAGACGGCTAGATAGCATCACCGATGCAATGAATATGGACTTGAATATGGATGAGAGGGCAAGATAGCATCACCGATGCAATAAATATGGACTTGAATATGGCTGAGATGGCTAGATAGCATCACCGATGCAATGAATCTGGACTTGAATATGGATGAGATGGCTAGATGGCATCACCGATGCAATGAATATGGACTTGAATATGGCTGAGATGGCTAGATGGCATCACCGATGCAATGAATATGGACTTGAATATGGCTGAGATGGCAAGATAGCATCACCGATGCAATGAATATGGACTTGAATATCGATGAGATGGCTAGATAGCATCACCGATGCAATGAATATGGACTTGAATATGGCTGAGATGGCAAGATGGCATCACCGATGCAATGAATATGGACTTGAATGTGGATGAGATGGCTAGATAGCATCACCGATGCAATGAATATGGACTTGAATATGGCTGAGACGGCAAGATAGCATCACCGATGCAATGAATATGGACTTGAATATGGATGAGATGGCTAGATAGCATCACCGATGCAATGAGTATGGACTAGAATATGGATGAGATGGCAAGATAGCATCACCGATGCAATGAATATGGACTTGAATATGGCTGAGATGGCTAGATAGCATCACTGATGCAATGAATATGGACTTGAATATGGCTGAGACGGCTAGATAGCATCACCGATGCAATGAATATGGACTTGAATATGGATGAGATGGCAAGATAGCATCACCGATGCAATGAATATGGACTTGAATATGGATGAGATGGCTAGATAGCATCACCGATGCAATGAATATGGACTTGAATATGGCTGAGACGGCTAGATAGCATCACCGATGCAATGAATATGGACTTGAATATGGATGAGATGGCTAGATAGCATCACCGATGCAATGAATATGGAGTAGAATATGGATGGGATGGCAAGATAGCATCACTGATGCAATGAATATGGACTTGAATATGGCTGAGATAGCTAGATAGCATCATTGATGCAATGAATATGGACTTGAATATGGCTGAGACGGCTAGATAGCATCACCGATGCAATGAATATGGACTTGAATATGGCTGAGATGGCTAGATGGCATCACCGTTGCAATGAATATGGACTTGAATATGGCTGAGATGGCTAGATAGCATCACCGATGCAATGAATATGGCCTTGAATATGGCTGAGATGGCTAGATAACATCACTGATGCAATGAATATGGACTTGAATATGGCTGAGACGGCTAGATAGCATCACCGATGCAATGAATATGGACTTGAATATGGCTGAGATGGTTAGATAGCATCACCGATGCCATGAATATGGACTTGAATATGGCTGAGACGGCTAGATAGCATCACTGATGCAATGAATATGGACTTGAATATGGATAAGACGGCTAGATAGCATCACTGATGCAATGAATATGGACTTGAATATGGGTGAGACGGCTAGATAGCATCACCGATGCAATGAATATGGACTTGAATATGGATGAGATGGCAAGATAGCATCACCGATGCAATGAATATGGACTTGAATATGGCTGAGATGGCAAGATAGCATCACCGATGCAATGAATATGGATTTGAATGTGGATGAGATGGCTAGATAGCATCACCGATGCTATGAATATGGACTTGAATATGGCTGAGATGGCTAGATAGCATCACCGATGCAATGAATATGGACTTGAATATGGATGAGATGGCAAGATAGCATCACCGATGCAATGAATATGGACTTGAATATGGATGAGATGGCTAGATGGCATCAACGATGCAATGAACATGGACTTCAATATGGCTGAGATGGCTAGATGGCATCACCGATGCAATGAATATGGACTTGAATATGGCTGAGATGGCTAGATGGCATCACCGATGCAATGAATATGGACTTGAATATGGCTGAGATGGCTAGATAGCATCACCGATGCAATGAATATGGAATGTGGATGAGATTGCTAGATAGCATCACCGATGCAATGCATATGGCCTTGAATATGGCTGAGATGGCCAGATAGCATCAGTGATGCAATGAATATGGACTTGAATATGGCTGAGATGGCAATATAGCATCACCGATGCAATGAATATGGACTTGAATATGGATGAGATGGCTAGATGGCATCAACGATGCAATGAACATGGACTTGAATATGGCTGAGATGGCTAGATGGCATCACCGATGCAATGAATATGGACTTGAATATGGCTGAGATGGCTAGATGGCATCACCGATGCAATGAATATGGACTTGAATATGGCTGAGATGGCTAGATAGCATCACCGATGCAATGAATATGGAATGTGGATGAGATGGCTAGATAGCATCACCGATGCAATAAATATGGACTTGAATATGGCTGAGATGGCTAGATAGCATCACTGATGCAATGAATATGGACTTGAATATGGCTGAGACGGCTAGATAGCATCACCGATGCAATGAATATGGACTTGAATGTGGATGAGATGGCTAGATAGCATCACCGATGCAATGAATATGGACTTGAATATGGCTGAGATTGCTAGATAGCATCACCGATGCAATGAATATGGCCTTGAATATGGCTGAGATGGCTAGATAGCATCACTGATGCAATGAATATGGACTTGAATATGGCTGAGACGGATAGATAGCATCACCGATGCAATGAATATGGACTTGAATATGGATGAGAGGGCAAGATAGCATCACCGATGCAATGAATATGGACTTGAATATGGCTGAGATGTCTAGATAGCATCACCGATGCAATGAATCTGGACTTGAATATGGATGAGATGGCTAGATGGCATCACCGATGCAATGAATATGGACTTGAATATGGCTGAGATGGCTAGATGGCATCACCGATGCAATGAATATGGACTTGAATATGGCTGAGATGGCAAGATAGCATCACCGATGCAATGAATATGGACTTGAATATGGCTGAGATGGCTAGATAGCATCACCGATGCAATGAATATGGCCTTGAATATGGCTGAGATGGCTAGGTAGCATCACTGATGCAATGAATATGGACTTGAATATGGATGAGACGGCTAGATAGCATCACCGATGCAATGAATATGGACTTTAATATGGATGGGATGGCAAGATAGCATCACCGATGCAATGAGTATGTACTAGAATATGGATGAGATGGCAAGATAGCATCACCGATGCAATGAATATGGACTTGAATATGGCTGAGATGGCTAGATAGCATCACTGATGCAATGAATATGGACTTGAATATGGCTGAGACGGCTAGATAGCATCACCGATGCAATGAATATGGACTTGAATATGGATGAGATGGCAAGATAGCATCACCGATGCAATGAATATGGACTTGAATATGGATGAGATGGCTAGATAGCATCACCGATGCAATGAATATGGACTTGAATATGGCTGAGATGGCAAGATAGCATCACCGATGCAATGAATATGGACTTGAATATGGATGAGATGGCTAGATAGCATCACCGATGCAATGAATATGGACTAGAATATGGATGGGATGGCAAGATAGCATCACTGATGCAATGAATATGGACTTGAATATGGCTGAGATAGCTAGATAGCATCATTGATGCAATGAATATGGACTTGAATATGGCTGAGACGGCTAGATAGCATCACTGATGCAATGAATATGGACTTGAATATGGCTGAGATGGCAAGATAGCATCACTGATGCAATGAATATGGACTTGAATATGGCTGAGATGGCTAGATGGCATCACCGTTTCAATGAATATGGACTTGAATATGGCTGAGATGGCTAGATGGCATCACCGATGCAATGAATATGGACTTGAATATGGCTGAGATGGCTAGATAGCATCACCGATGCAATGAATATGGAATGTGGATGAGATGGCTAGATAGCATCACCGATGCAATAAATATGGACTTGAATATGGCTGAGATGGCTAGATAGCATCACTGATGCAATGAATATGGACTTGAATATGGCTGAGACGGCTAGATAGCATCACCGATGCAATGAATATGGACTTGAATGTGGATGAGATGGCTAGATAGCATCACCGATGCAATGAATATGGACTTGAATATGGCTGAGATTGCTAGATAGCATCACCGATGCAATGAATATGGCCTTGAATATGGCTGAGATGGCTAGATAGCATCACTGATGCAATGAATATGGACTTGAATATGGCTGAGACGGCTAGATAGCATCACCGATGCAATGAATATGGACTTGAATATGGATGAGAGGGCAAGATAGCATCACCGATGCAATAAATATGGACTTGAATATGGCTGAGATGGCTAGATAGCATCACCGATGCAATGAATCTGGACTTGAATATGGATGAGATGGCTAGATGGCATCACCGATGCAATGAATATGGACTTGAATATGGCTGAGATGGCTAGATGGCATCACCGATGCAATGAATATGGACTTGAATATGGCTGAGATGGCAAGATAGCATCACCGATGCAATGAATATGGACTTGAATATCGATGAGATGGCTAGATAGCATCACCGATGCAATGAATATGGACTTGAATATGGCTGAGATGGCAAGATGGCATCACCGATGCAATGAATATGGACTTGAATGTGGATGAGATGGCTAGATAGCATCACCGATGCAATGAATATGGACTTGAATATGGCTGAGACGGCAAGATAGCATCACCGATGCAATGAATATGGACTTGAATATGGATGAGATGGCTAGATAGCATCACCGATGCAATGAGTATGGACTAGAATATGGATGAGATGGCAAGATAGCATCACCGATGCAATGAATATGGACTTGAATATGGCTGAGATGGCTAGATAGCATCACTGATGCAATGAATATGGACTTGAATATGGCTGAGACGGCTAGATAGCATCACCGATGCAATGAATATGGACTTGAATATGGATGAGATGGCAAGATAGCATCACCGATGCAATGAATATGGACTTGAATATGGATGAGATGGCTAGATAGCATCACCGATGCAATGAATATGGACTTGAATATGGCTGAGACGGCTAGATAGCATCACCGATGCAATGAATATGGACTTGAATATGGATGAGATGGCTAGATAGCATCACCGATGCAATGAATATGGAGTAGAATATGGATGGGATGGCAAGATAGCATCACTGATGCAATGAATATGGACTTGAATATGGCTGAGATAGCTAGATAGCATCATTGATGCAATGAATATGGACTTGAATATGGCTGAGACGGCTAGATAGCATCACCGATGCAATGAATATGGACTTGAATATGGCTGAGATGGCTAGATGGCATCACCGTTGCAATGAATATGGACTTGAATATGGCTGAGATGGCTAGATAGCATCACCGATGCAATGAATATGGCCTTGAATATGGCTGAGATGGCTAGATAACATCACTGATGCAATGAATATGGACTTGAATATGGCTGAGACGGCTAGATAGCATCACCGATGCAATGAATATGGACTTGAATATGGCTGAGATGGTTAGATAGCATCACCGATGCCATGAATATGGACTTGAATATGGCTGAGACGGCTAGATAGCATCACTGATGCAATGAATATGGACTTGAATATGGATAAGACGGCTAGATAGCATCACTGATGCAATGAATATGGACTTGAATATGGGTGAGACGGCTAGATAGCATCACCGATGCAATGAATATGGACTTGAATATGGATGAGATGGCAAGATAGCATCACCGATGCAATGAATATGGACTTGAATATGGCTGAGATGGCAAGATAGCATCACCGATGCAATGAATATGGATTTGAATGTGGATGAGATGGCTAGATAGCATCACCGATGCTATGAATATGGACTTGAATATGGCTGAGATGGCTAGATAGCATCACCGATGCAATGAATATGGACTTGAATATGGATGAGATGGCAAGATAGCATCACCGATGCAATGAATATGGACTTGAATATGGATGAGATGGCTAGATGGCATCAACGATGCAATGAACATGGACTTCAATATGGCTGAGATGGCTAGATGGCATCACCGATGCAATGAATATGGACTTGAATATGGCTGAGATGGCTAGATGGCATCACCGATGCAATGAATATGGACTTGAATATGGCTGAGATGGCTAGATAGCATCACCGATGCAATGAATATGGAATGTGGATGAGATTGCTAGATAGCATCACCGATGCAATGCATATGGCCTTGAATATGGCTGAGATGGCCAGATAGCATCAGTGATGCAATGAATATGGACTTGAATATGGCTGAGATGGCAATATAGCATCACCGATGCAATGAATATGGACTTGAATATGGATGAGATGGCTAGATGGCATCAACGATGCAATGAACATGGACTTGAATATGGCTGAGATGGCTAGATGGCATCACCGATGCAATGAATATGGACTTGAATATGGCTGAGATGGCTAGATGGCATCACCGATGCAATGAATATGGACTTGAATATGGCTGAGATGGCTAGATAGCATCACCGATGCAATGAATATGGAATGTGGATGAGATGGCTAGATAGCATCACCGATGCAATAAATATGGACTTGAATATGGCTGAGATGGCTAGATAGCATCACTGATGCAATGAATATGGACTTGAATATGGCTGAGACGGCTAGATAGCATCACCGATGCAATGAATATGGACTTGAATGTGGATGAGATGGCTAGATAGCATCACCGATGCAATGAATATGGACTTGAATATGGCTGAGATTGCTAGATAGCATCACCGATGCAATGAATATGGCCTTGAATATGGCTGAGATGGCTAGATAGCATCACTGATGCAATGAATATGGACTTGAATATGGCTGAGACGGATAGATAGCATCACCGATGCAATGAATATGGACTTGAATATGGATGAGAGGGCAAGATAGCATCACCGATGCAATGAATATGGACTTGAATATGGCTGAGATGTCTAGATAGCATCACCGATGCAATGAATCTGGACTTGAATATGGATGAGATGGCTAGATGGCATCACCGATGCAATGAATATGGACTTGAATATGGCTGAGATGGCTAGATGGCATCACCGATGCAATGAATATGGACTTGAATATGGCTGAGATGGCAAGATAGCATCACCGATGCAATGAATATGGACTTGAATATGGCTGAGATGGCTAGATAGCATCACCGATGCAATGAATATGGCCTTGAATATGGCTGAGATGGCTAGGTAGCATCACTGATGCAATGAATATGGACTTGAATATGGATGAGACGGCTAGATAGCATCACCGATGCAATGAATATGGACTTTAATATGGATGGGATGGCAAGATAGCATCACCGATGCAATGAGTATGTACTAGAATATGGATGAGATGGCAAGATAGCATCACCGATGCAATGAATATGGACTTGAATATGGCTGAGATGGCTAGATAGCATCACTGATGCAATGAATATGGACTTGAATATGGCTGAGACGGCTAGATAGCATCACCGATGCAATGAATATGGACTTGAATATGGATGAGATGGCAAGATAGCATCACCGATGCAATGAATATGGACTTGAATATGGATGAGATGGCTAGATAGCATCACCGATGCAATGAATATGGACTTGAATATGGCTGAGATGGCAAGATAGCATCACCGATGCAATGAATATGGACTTGAATATGGATGAGATGGCTAGATAGCATCACCGATGCAATGAATATGGACTAGAATATGGATGGGATGGCAAGATAGCATCACTGATGCAATGAATATGGACTTGAATATGGCTGAGATAGCTAGATAGCATCATTGATGCAATGAATATGGACTTGAATATGGCTGAGACGGCTAGATAGCATCACTGATGCAATGAATATGGACTTGAATATGGCTGAGATGGCAAGATAGCATCACTGATGCAATGAATATGGACTTGAATATGGCTGAGATGGCTAGATGGCATCACCGTTTCAATGAATATGGACTTGAATATGGATGAGATGGCTAGATAGCATCACCGATGCAATGAATATGGCCTTGAATATGGCTGAGATGGCTAGATAGCATCACCGATGCAATGAATATGGACTTGAATATGGATGAGATGGCTAGATGGCATCACCGATGCAATGAATATGGACTTGAATATGGCTGAGATGGCTAGATAGCATCACCGATGCAATGAATATGGCCTTGAATATGGCTGAGATGGCTAGATAGCATCACTGATGCAATGAATATGGACTTGAATATGGATGAGATGGCAAGATAGCATCACCGATGCAATGAATATGGACTTGAATATGGATGAGATGGCTAGATAGCATCACCGATGCAATGAATATGGACTTGAATATGGATGAGATGGCAAGATAGCATCACCGATGCAGTGAATATGGACTTGAATATGGATGAGATGGCTAGATAGCATCACCGATTCAATGAATATGGACTAGAATATTGATGTTATGGCAAGATAGCATCACTGATGCAATGAATATGGACTTGAATATGGATGAGATGGCTAGATGGCATCAACGATGCAATGAACATGGACTTCAATATGGCTGAGATGGCTAGATGGCATCACCGATGAAATGAATATGGACTTGAATATGGCTGAGATGGCTAGATGGCATCACCGATGCAATGAATATGGACTTGAATATGGCTGAGATGGCTAGATAGCATCACCGATGCAATGAATATGGAATGTGGATGAGATTGCTAGATAGCATCACCGATGCAATGCATATGGCCTTGAATATGGCTGAGATGGCCAGATAGCATCAGTGATGCAATGAATATGGACTTGAATATGGCTGAGATGGCAAGATAGCATCACCGATGCAATGAATATGGACTTGAATATCGATGAGATGGCTAGATGGCATCAACGATGCAATGAACATGGACTTGAATATGGCTGAGATGGCTAGATGGCATCACCGATGCAATGAATATGGACTTGAATATGGCTGAGATGGCTAGATGGCATCACCGATGCAATGAATATGGACTTGAATATGGCTGAGATGGCTAGATAGCATCACCGATGCAATGAATATGGAATGTGGATGAGATGGCTAGATAGCATCACCGATGCAATAAATATGGACTTGAATATGGCTGAGATGGCTAGATAGCATCACTGATGCAATGAATATGGACTTGAATATGGCTGAGACGGCTAGATAGCATCACCGATGCAATGAATATGGACTTGAATGTGGATGAGATGGCTAGATAGCATCACCGATGCAATGAATATGGACTTGAATATGGCTGAGATTGCTAGATAGCATCACCGATGCAATGAATATGGCCTTGAATATGGCTGAGATGGCTAGATAGCATCACTGATGCAATGAATATGGACTTGAATATGGCTGAGACGGCTAGATAGCATCACCGATGCAATGAATATGGACTTGAATATGGATGAGAGGGCAAGATAGCATCACCGATGCAATAAATATGGACTTGAATATGGCTGAGATGGCTAGATAGCATCACCGATGCAATGAATCTGGACTTGAATATGGATGAGATGGCTAGATGGCATCACCGATGCAATGAATATGGACTTGAATATGGCTGAGATGGCTAGATGGCATCACCGATGCAATGAATATGGACTTGAATATGGCTGAGATGGCAAGATAGCATCACCGATGCAATGAATATGGACTTGAATATCGATGAGATGGCTAGATAGCATCACCGATGCAATGAATATGGACTTGAATATGGCTGAGATGGCAAGATGGCATCACCGATGCAATGAATATGGACTTGAATGTGGATGAGATGGCTAGATAGCATCACCGATGCAATGAATATGGACTTGAATATGGCTGAGACGGCAAGATAGCATCACCGATGCAATGAATATGGACTTGAATATGGATGAGATGGCTAGATAGCATCACCGATGCAATGAGTATGGACTAGAATATGGATGAGATGGCAAGATAGCATCACCGATGCAATGAATATGGACTTGAATATGGCTGAGATGGCTAGATAGCATCACTGATGCAATGAATATGGACTTGAATATGGCTGAGACGGCTAGATAGCATCACCGATGCAATGAATATGGACTTGAATATGGATGAGATGGCAAGATAGCATCACCGATGCAATGAATATGGACTTGAATATGGATGAGATGGCTAGATAGCATCACCGATGCAATGAATATGGACTTGAATATGGCTGAGACGGCTAGATAGCATCACCGATGCAATGAATATGGACTTGAATATGGATGAGATGGCTAGATAGCATCACCGATGCAATGAATATGGAGTAGAATATGGATGGGATGGCAAGATAGCATCACTGATGCAATGAATATGGACTTGAATATGGCTGAGATAGCTAGATAGCATCATTGATGCAATGAATATGGACTTGAATATGGCTGAGACGGCTAGATAGCATCACCGATGCAATGAATATGGACTTGAATATCGCTGAGATGGCTAGATGGCATCACCGATGCAATGAATATGGACTTGAATATGGCTGAGATGGCTAGATGGCATCACCGTTGCAATGAATATGGACTTGAATATGGCTGAGATGGCTAGATAGCATCACCGATGCAATGAATATGGCCTTGAATATGGCTGAGATGGCTAGATAGCATCACTGATGCAATGAATATGGACTTGAATATGGCTGAGACGGCTAGATAGCATCACCGATGCAATGAATATGGACTTGAATATGGCTGAGATGGTTAGATAGCATCACCGATGCCATGAATATGGACTTGAATATGGCTGAGACGGCTAGATAGCATCACTGATGCAATGAATATGGACTTGAATATGGATAAGTCGGCTAGATAGCATCACTGATGCAATGAATATGGACTTGAATATGGGTGAGACGGCTAGATAGCATCACCGATGCAATGAATATGGACTTGAATATGGATGAGATGGCAAGATAGCATCACCGATGCAATGAATATGGACTTGAATATGGCTGAGATGGCAAGATAGCATCACCGATGCAATGAATATGGACTTGAATGTGGATGAGATGGCTAGATAGCATCACCGATGCTATGAATATGGACTTGAATATGGCTGAGATGGCTAGATAGCATCACCGATGCAATGAATATGGACTTGAATATGGATGAGATGGCAAGATAGCATCACCGATGCAATGAATATGGACTTGAATATGGATGAGATGGCTAGATGGCATCAACGATGCAATGAACATGGACTTCAATATGGCTGAGATGGCTAGATGGCATCACCGATGCAATGAATATGGACTTGAATATGGCTGAGATGGCTAGATGGCATCACCGATGCAATGAATATGGACTTGAATATGGCTGAGATGGCTAGATAGCATCACCGATGCAATGAATATGGAATGTGGATGAGATTGCTAGATAGCATCACCGATGCAATGCATATGGCCTTGAATATGGCTGAGATGGCCAGATAGCATCAGTGATGCAATGAATATGGACTTGAATATGGCTGAGATGGCAAGATAGCATCACCGATGCAATGAATATGGACTTGAATATGGATGAGATGGCTAGATGGCATCAACGATGCAATGAACATGGACTTGAATATGGCTGAGATGGCTAGATGGCATCACCGATGCAATGAATATGGACTTGAATATGGCTGAGATGGCTAGATGGCATCACCGATGCAATGAATATGGACTTGAATATGGCTGAGATGGCTAGATAGCATCACCGATGCAATGAATATGGAATGTGGATGAGATGGCTAGATAGCATCACTGATGCAATAAATATGGACTTGAATATGGCTGAGATGGCTAGATAGCATCACTGATGCAATGAATAAGGACTTGAATATGGCTGAGACGGCTAGATAGCATCACCGATGCAATGAATATGGACTTGAATGTGGATGAGATGGCTAGATAGCATCACCGATGCAATGAATATGGACTTGAATATGGCTGAGATTGCTAGATAGCATCACCGATGCAATGAATATGGCCTTGAATATGGCTGAGATGGCTAGATAGCATCACTGATGCAATGAATATGGACTTGAATATGGCTGAGACGGCTAGATAGCATCACCGATGCAATGAATATGGACTTGAATATGGATGAGAGGGCAAGATAGCATCACCGATGCAATGAATATGGACTTGAATATGGCTGAGATGTCTAGATAGCATCACCGATGCAATGAATCTGGACTTGAATATGGATGAGATGGCTAGATGGCATCACCGATGCAATGAATATGGACTTGAATATGGCTGAGATGGCTAGATGGCATCACCGATGCAATGAATATGGACTTGAATATGGCTGAGATGGCAAGATAGCATCACCGATGCAATGAATATGGACTTGAATATGGCTGAGATGGCTAGATAGCATCACCGATGCAATGAATATGGCCTTGAATATGGCTGAGATGGCTAGGTAGCATCACTGATGCAATGAATATGGACTTGAATATGGATGAGACGGCTAGATAGCATCACCGATGCAATGAATATGGACTTTAATATGGATGGGATGGCAAGATAGCATCACCGATGCAATGAGTATGTACTAGAATATGGATGAGATGGCAAGATAGCATCACCGATGCAATGAATATGGACTTGAATATGGCTGAGATGGCTAGATAGCATCACTGATGCAATGAATATGGACTTGAATATGGCTGAGACGGCTAGATAGCATCACCGATGCAATGAATATGGACTAGAATATGGATGAGATGGCAAGATAGCATCACTGATGCAATGAATATGGACTTGAATATGGCTGAGATAGCTAGATAGCATCATTGATGCAATGAATATGGACTTGAATATGGCTGAGACGGCTAGATAGCATCACTGATGCAATGAATATGGACTTGAATATGGCTGAGATGGCAAGATAGCATCACTGATGCAATGAATATGGACTTGAATATGGCTGAGATGGCTAGATGGCATCACCGTTTCAATGAATATGGACTTGAATATGGATGAGATGGCTAGATAGCATCACCGATGCAATGAATATGGCCTTGAATATGGCTGAGATGGCTAGATAGCATCACCGATGCAATGAATATGGACTTGAATATGGATGAGATGGCTAGATGGCATCACCGATGCAATGAATATGGCCTTGAATATGGCTGAGATGGCTAGATAGCATCACCGATGCAATGAATATGGCCTTGAATATGGCTGAGATGGCTAGATAGCATCACTGATGCAATGAATATGGACTTGAATATGGATGAGATGGCAAGATAGCATCACCGATGCAATGAATATGGACTTGAATATGGATGAGATGGCTAGATAGCATCACCGATGCAATGAATATGGACTTGAATATGGCTGAGATGGCAAGATAGCATCACCGATGCAGTGAATATGGACTTGAATATGGATGAGATGGCTAGATAGCATCACCGATTCAATGAATATGGACTAGAATATTGATGGTATGGCAAGATAGCATCCCCGATGCAATGAATATGGACTTGAATATGGCTGAGATGGCTAGATAGCATCACCGATGCAATGAATCTGGACTTGAATATGGATGAGATGGCTAGATGGCATCACCGATGCAATGAATATGGACTTGAATATGGCTGAGATGGCTAGATGGCATCACCGATGCAATGAATATGGACTTGAATATGGCTGAGATGGCAAGATAGCATCACCGATGCAATGAATATGGACTTGAATATGGCTGAGATGGCTAGATAGCATCACCGATGCAATGAATATGGCCTTGAATATGGCTGAGATGGCTAGGTAGCATCACTGATGCAATGAATATGGACTTGAATATGGATGAGACGGCTAGATAGCATCACCGATGCAATGAATATGGACTTTAATATGGATGGGATGGCAAGATAGCATCACCGATGCAATTAGTATGTACTAGAATATGGATGAGATGGCAAGATAGCATCACCGATGCAATGAATATGGACTTGAATATGGCTGAGAAGGCTAGATAGCATCACTGATGCAATGAATATGGACTTGAATATGGCTGAGACGGCTAGATAGCATCACCGATGCAATGAATATGGACTTGAATATGGCTGAGATGGCAAGATAGCATCACCGATGCAATGAATATGGACTTGAATGTGGATGAGATGGCTAGATAGTATCACCGATGCTATGAATATGGACTTGAATATGGCTGAGATGGCTAGATAGCATCAACGATGCAATGAATATGGACTTGAATATGGATGAGATGGCAAGATAGCATCACCGATGCAATGAATATGGACTTGAATATGGATGAGATGGCAAGATAGCATCACCGATGCAATGAATATGGACTTGAATATGGATGAGATGGCTAGATGGCATCAACGATGCAATGAACATGGACTTCAATATGGCTGAGATGGCTAGATGGCATCACCGATGCAATGAATATGGACTTGAATATGGCTGAGATGGCTAGATGGCATCACCGATGCAATGAATATGGACTTGAATATGGCTGAGATGGCTAGATAGCATCACCGATGCAATGAATATGGAATGTGGATGAGATTGCTAGATAGCATCACCGATGCAATGCATATGGCCTTGAATATGGCTGAGATGGCCAGATAGCATCAGTGATGCAATGAATATGGACTTGAATATGGCTGAGATGGCAAGATAGCATCACCGATGCAATGAATATGGACTTGAATATGGATGAGATGGCTAGATGGCATCAACGATGCAATGAACATGGACTTGAATATGGCTGAGATGGCTAGATGGCATCACCGATGCAATGAATATGGACTTGAATATGGCTGAGATGGCTAGATGGCATCACCGATGCAATGAATATGGACTTGAATATGGCTGAGATGGCTAGATAGCATCACCGATGCAATGAATATGGAATGTGGATGAGATGGCTAGATAGCATCACCGATGCAATAAATATGGACTTGAATATGGCTGAGATGGCTAGATAGCATCACTGATGCAATGAATATCGACTTGAATATGGCTGAGACGGCTAGATAGCATCACCGATGCAATGAATATGGACTTGAATGTGGATGAGATGGCTAGATACAATCACCGATGCAATGAATATGGACTTGAATATGGCTGAGATTGCTAGATAGCATCACCGATGCAATGAATATGGCCTTGAATATGCTGAGATGGCTAGATAGCATCACTGATGCAATGAATATGGACTTGAATATGGCTGAGACGGCTAGATAGCATCACCGATGCAATGAATATGGACTTGAATATGGATGAGAGGGCAAGATAGCATCACCGATGCAATGAATCTGGACTTGAATATGGATGAGATGGCTAGATGGCATCACCGATGCAATGAATATGGACTTGAATATGGCTGAGATGGCTAGATGGCATCACCGATGCAATGAATATGGACTTGAATATGGCTGAGATGGCAAGATAGCATCACCGATGCAATGAATATGGACTTGAATATGGCTGAGATGGCTAGATAGCATCACCGGTGCAATGAATATGGCCTTGAATATGGCTGAGATGGCTAGGTAGCATCACTGATGCAATGAATATGGACTTGAATATGGATGAGACGGCTAGATAGCATCACCGATGCAATGAATATGGACTTTAATATGGATGGGATGGCAAGATAGCATCACCGATGCAATGAGTATGTACTAGAATATGGATGAGCTGGCAAGATAGCATCACCGATGCAATGAATATGGACTTGAATATGGCTGAGATGGCTAGATAGCATCACTGATGCAATGAATATGGACTTGAATATGGCTGAGACGGCTAGATAGCATCACCGATGCAATGAATATGGACTTGAATATGGATGAGATGGCAAGATAGCATCACCGATGCAATGAATATGGACTTGAATATGGATGAGATGGCTAGATAGCATCACCGATGCAATGAATATGGACTTGAATATGGCTGAGATGGCAAGATAGCATCACCGATGCAATGAATATGGACTTGAATATGGATGAGATGGCTAGATAGCATCACCGATGCAATGAATATGGACTAGAATATGGATGGGATGGCAAGATAGCATCACTGATGCAATGAATATGGACTTGAATATGGCTGAGATAGCTAGATAGCATCATTGATGCAATGAATATGGACTTGAATATGGCTGAGACGGCTAGATAGCATCACCGATGCAATGAATATGGACTTGAATATGGCTGAGATGGCTAGATGGCATCACCGATGCAATGAATATGGACTTGAATATGGCTGAGATGGCTAGATGGCATCACCGTTGCAATGAATATGGACTTGAATATGGCTGAGATGGCTAGATAGCATCACCGATGCAATGAATATGCCCTTGAATATGGCTGAGATGGCTAGATAGCATCACTGATGCAATGAATATGGACTTGAATATGGCTGAGACGGCTAGATAGCATCACCGATGCAATGAATATGGACTTGAATATGGCTGAGACGGTTAGATAGCATCACCGATGCCATGAATATGGACTTGAATATGGCTGAGACGGCTAGATAGCATCACTGATGCAATGAATATGGACTTGAATATGGGTGAGACGGCTAGATAGCATCACCGATGCAATGAAGATGGACTTGAATATGGCTGAGATGGCAAGATAGCATCACCGATGCAATGAATATGGACTTGAATGTGGATGAGATGGCTAGATAGCATCACCGATGCTATGAATATGGACTTGAATATGGCTGAGATGGCAAGATAGCATCACCGATGCAATGAATATGGACTTGAATGTGGATGAGATGGCTAGATAGCATCACCGATGCTATGAATATGGACTTGAATATGGCTGAGATGGCTAGATAGCATCACCGATGCAATGAACATGGACTTGAATATGGATGAGATGGCAAGATAGCATCACCGATGCAATGAATATGGACTTGAATATGGATGAGATGGCTAGATGGCATCAACGATGCAATGAACATGGACTTCAATATGGCTGAGATGGCTAGATGGCATCACCGATGCAATGAATTTGGACTTGAATATGGCTGAGATGGCTAGATGGCATCACCGATGCAATGAATATGGACTTGAATATGGCTGAGATGGCTAGATAGCATCACCGATGCAATGAATATGGAATGTGGATGAGATTGCTAGATAGCATCACCGATGCAATGCATATGGCCTTGAATATGGCTGAGATGGCCAGATAGCATCAATGATGCAATGAATATGGACTTGAATATGGCTGAGATGGCAAGATAGCATCACCGATGCAATGAATATGGACTTGAATATGGATGAGATGGCTAGATGGCATCAACGATGCAATGAACATGGACTTGAATATGGCTGAGATGGCTAGATGGCATCACCGATGCAATGAATATGGACTTGAATATGGCTGAGATGGCTAGATAGCATCACTGATGCAATGAATATGGACTTGAATATGGCTGAGACGGCTAGATAGCATCACCGATGCAATGAATATGGACTTGAATGTGGATGAGATGGCTAGATAGCATCACCGATGCAATGAATATGGACTTGAATATGGCTGAGATTGCTAGATAGCATCACCGATGCAATGAATATGGCCTTGAATATGGCTGAGATGGCTAGATAGCATCACTGATGCAATGAATATGGACTTGAATATGGCTGAGACGGCTAGATAGCATCACCGATGCAATGAATATGGACTTGAATATGGATGAGATGGCAAGATAGCATCACCGATGCAATGAATATGGACTTTAATATGGCTGAGACGGCTAGATAGCATCACGGATGCAATGAATCTGGACTTGAATATGGATGAGATGGCTAGATGGCATCACCGATGCAATGAATATGGACTTGAATGTGGCTGAGATGGCAAGATAGCATCACCGATGCAATGAATATGGACTTGAATATGGCTGAGATGGCTAGATAGCATCACCGATGCAATGAATATGGCCTTGAATATGGCTGAGACGGCTAGATAGCATCACCGATGCAATGAATATGGACTTGAATATGGATGAGATGGCAAGATAGCATCACCGATGCAATGAATATGGACTTGAATATCGATGAGATGGCTAGATAGCATCACCGATGCAATGAATATGGACTTGAATATGGCTGTGATGGCAAGATGGCATCACCGATGCAATGAATATGGACTTGAATGGGGATGAGATGGCTAGATAGCATCACCGATGCAATGAATATGGACTTGAATATGGCTGAGACGGCTAGATAGCATCACCGATGCAATGAATATGGACTTGAATATGGATGAGATGGCAAGATAGCATCACCGATGCAATGAATATGGACTTGAATATGGATGAGATGGCTAGATAGCATCACCGATGCAATGAGTATGGACTAGAATATGGATGAGATGGCAAGATAGCATCACCGTTGCAATGAATATGGACTTGAATATGGCTGAGATGGCTAGATAGCATCACTGATGCAATGAATATGGACTTGAATATGGCTGAGACGGCTAGATAGCATCACCGATGCAATGAATATGGACTTGAATATGGATGAGATGGCAAGATAGCATCACCGATGCAATGAATATGGACTTGAATATTAATGAGATGGCTAGATAGCATCACCGATGCAATGAATATGGACTTGAATATGGCTGAGATGGCAAGATAGCATCACCGATGCAATGAATATGGACTTGAATATGGATGAGATGGCTAGATAGCATCACCGATGCAATGAATATGGACTAGAATATGGATGGGATGGCAAGATAGCATCACTGATGCAATGAATATGGACTTGAATATGGCTGAGATAGCTAGATAGCATCATTGATGCAATGAATATGGACTTGAATATGGCTGAGACGGCTAGATAGCATCACCGATGCAATGAATATGGACTTCAATATGGCTGAGATGCCTAGATGGCATCACCGATGCAATGAATATGGACTTGAATATGGCTGAGATGGCTAGATGGCATCACCGTTGCAATGAATATGGACTTGAATATGGCTGAGATGGCTAGATAGCATCACCGATGCAATGAATATGGCCTTGAATATGGCTGAGATGGCTAGATAGCATCACTGATGCAATGAATATGGACTTGAATATGGCTGAGACGGCTAGATAGCATCACCGATGCAATGAATATGGACTTGAATATGGCTGAGATGGTTAGATAGCATCACCGATGCCATGAATATGGACTTGAATATGGCTGAGACGGCTAGATAGCATCACTGATGCAATGAATATGGACTTGAATATGGATAAGACGGCTAGATAGCATCACTGATGCAATGAATATGGACTTGAATATGGGTGAGACGGCTATATAGCATCACCGATACAATGAATATGGACTTGAATATGGATGAGATGGCAAGATAGCATCACCGATGCAATGAATATGGACTTGAATATGGCTGAGATGGCAAGATAGCATCACCGATGCAATGAATATGGACTTGAATGTGGATGAGATGGCTAGATAGCATCACCGATGCTATGAATATGGACTTGAATATGGCTGAGATGGCTAGATAGCATCACCGATGCAATGAATATGGACTTGAATATGGATGAGATGGCAAGATAGCATCACCGATGCAATGAATATGGACTTGAATATGGATGAGATGGCTAGATGGCATCAACGATGCAATGAACATGGACTTCAATATGGCTGAGATGGCTAGATGGCATCACCGATGAAATGAATATGGACTTGAATATGGCTGAGATGGCTAGATGGCATCACCGATGCAATGAATATGGACTTGAATATGGCTGAGATGGCTAGATAGCATCACCGATGCAATGAATATGGAATGTGGATGAGATTGCTAGATAGCATCACCGATGCAATGCATATGGCCTTGAATATGGATGAGATGGCAAGATAGCATCACCGATGCAATGAATATGGACTTGAATATGGATGAGATGGCTAGATAGCATCACCGATGCAATGAATATGGACTTGAATATGGCTGAGATGGCAAGATAGCATCACCGATGCAATGAATATGGACTTGAATATGGATGAGATGGCTAGATAGCATCACCGATGCAATGAATATGGACTAGAATATGGATGGGATGGCAAGATAGCATCACTGATGCAATGAATATGGACTTGAATATGGCTGAGATAGCTAGATAGCATCATTGATGCAATGAATATGGACTTGAATATGGCTGAGACGGCTAGATAGCATCACCGATGCAATGAATATGGACTTGAATATGGCTGAGATGGCTAGATGGCATCACCGATGCAATGAATATGGACTTGAATATGGCTGAGATGGCTAGATGGCATCACCGTTGCAATGAATATGGACTTGAATATGGCTGAGATGGCTAGATAGCATCACCGATGCAATGAATATGGCCTTGAATATGGCTGAGATGGCTAGATAGCATCACTGATGCAATGAATATGGACTTGAATATGGCTGAGACGGCTAGATAGCATCACCGATGCAATGAATATGGACTTGAATATGGCTGAGACGGTTAGATAGCATCACCGATGCCATGAATATGGACTTGAATATGGCTGAGACGGCTAGATAGCATCACTGATGCAATGAATATGGACTTGAATATGGATGAGACGGCTAGATAGCATCACTGATGCAATGAATATGGACTTGAATATGGGTGAGACGGCTAGATAGCATCACCGATGCAATGAAGATGGACTTGAATATGGCTGAGATGGCAAGATAGCATCACCGATGCAATGAATATGGACTTGAATGTGGATGAGATGGCTAGATAGCATCACCGATGCTATGAATATGGACTTGAATATGGCTGAGATGGCTAGATAGCATCACCGATGCAATGAACATGGACTTGAATATGGATGAGATGGCAAGATAGCATCACCGATGCAATGAATATGGACTTGAATATGGATGAGATGGCTAGATGGCATCAACGATGCAATGAACATGGACTTCAATATGGCTGAGATGGCTAGATGGCATCACCGATGCAATGAATTTGGACTTGAATATGGCTGAGATGGCTAGATGGCATCACCGATGCAATGAATATGGACTTGAATATGGATGAGATGGCTAGATAGCATCACCGATGCAATGAATATGGAATGTGGATGAGATTGCTAGATAGCATCACCGATGCAATGCATATGGCCTTGAATATGGCTGAGATGGCCAGATAGCCTCAGTGATGCAATGAATATGGACTTGAATATGGCTGAGATGGCAAGATAGCATCACCGATGCAATGAATATGGACTTGAATATGGATGAGATGGCTAGATGGCATCAACGATGCAATGAATATGGACTTGAATATGGCTGAGATGGCTAGATGGCATCACCGATGCAATGAATATGGACTTGAATATGGCTGAGATGGCTAGATAGCATCACTGATGCAATGAATATGGACTTGAATATGGCTGAGACGCCTAGATAGCATCACCGATGCAATGAATATGGACTTGAATGTGGATGAGATGGCTAGATAGCATCACCGATGCAATGAATATGGACTTGAATATGGCTGAGATTGCTAGATAGCATCACCGATGCAATGAATATGGCCTTGAATATGGCTGAGATGGCTAGATAGCATCACTGATGCAATGAATATGGACTTGAATATGGCTGAGACGGCTAGATAGCATCACCGATGCAATGAATATGGACTTGAATATGGATGAGATGGCAAGATAGCATCACCGATGCAATGAATATGGACTTGAATATGGCTGAGACGGCTAGATAGCATCACGGATGCAATGAATCTGGACTTGAATATGGATGAGATGGCTAGATGGCATCACCGATGCAATGAATATGGACTTGAATATGGCTGAGATGGCAAGATAGCATCACCGATGCAATGAATATGGACTTGAATATGGCTGAGATGGCTAGATAGCATCACCGATGCAATGAATATGGCCTTGAATATGGCTGAGACGGCTAGATAGCATCACCGATGCAATGAATATGGACTTGAATATGGATGAGATGGCAAGATAGCATCACCGATGCAATGAATATGGACTTGAATATCGATGAGATGGCTAGATAGCATCACCGATGCAATGAATATGGACTTGAATATGGCTGAGATGGCAAGATGGCATCACCGATGCAATGAATATGGACTTGAATGTGGATGAGATGGCTAGATAGCATCACCGATGCAATGAATATGGACTTGAATATGGCTGAGACGGCTAGAT
Source organism: Heloderma suspectum (assembly GCF_057233095.1). Lineage (NCBI taxonomy): Eukaryota > Metazoa > Chordata > Lepidosauria > Squamata > Helodermatidae > Heloderma > Heloderma suspectum. Next base: position 54,903,103 of record NC_139475.1, read on the forward strand.
AGCATCACCGATGCAATGAATATGGACTTGAATATGGATGAGATGGCAAGATAGCATCACCGATGCAATGAATATGGACTTGAATATGGATGAGATGGCTAGATAGCATCACCGATGCAATGAGTATGGACTAGAATATGGATGAGATGGCAAGATAGCATCACCGATGCAATGAATATGGACTTGAATATGGCTGAGATGGCTAGATAGCATCACTGATGCAATGAATATGGACTTGAATATGGCTGAGACGGCTAGATAGCATCACCGATGCAATGAATATGGACTTGAATATGGATGAGATGGCAAGATAGCATCACCGATGCAATGAATATGGACTTGAATATGGATGAGATGGCTAGATAGCATCACCGATGCAATGAATATGGACTTGAATATGGCTGAGATGGCAAGATAGCATCACCGATGCAATGAATATGGACTTGAATATGGATGAGATGGCTAGATAGCATCACCGATGCAATGAATATGGACTAGAATATGGATGGGATGGCAAGATAGCATCACTGATGCAATGAATATGGACTTGAATATGGCTGAGATAGCTAGATAGCATCATTGATGCAATGAATATGGACTTGAATATGGCTGAGACGGCTAGATAGCATCACCGATGCAATGAATATGGACTTGAATATGGCTGAGATGGCTAGATGGCATCACCGATGCAATGAATATGGACTTGAATATGGCTGAGATGGCTAGATGGCATCACCGTTGCAATGAATATGGACTTGAATATGGCTGAGATGGCTAGATAGCATCACCGATGCAATGAATATGGCCTTGAATATGGCTGAGATGGCTAGATAGCATCACTGATGCAATGAATATGGACTTGAATATGGCTGAGACGGCTAGATAGCATCACCGATGCAATGAATATGGACTTGAATATGGCTGAGATGGTTAGATAGCATCACCGATGCCATGAATATGGACTTGAATATGGCTGAGACGGCTAGATAGCATCACCGATGCAATGAATATGGACTTGAATATGGATAAGACGGCTAGATAGCATCACTGATGCAATGAATATGGACTTGAATATGGGTGAGACGGCTAGATAGCATCACCGATGCAATGAATATGGACTTGAATATGGATGAGATGGCAAGATAGCATCACCGATGCAATGAATATGGACTTGAATATGGCTGAGATGGCAAGATAGCATCACCGATGCAATGAATATGGACTTGAATGTGGATGAGATGGCTAGATAGCATCACCGATGCTATGAATATGGACTTGAATATGTCTGAGATGGCTAGATAGCATCACCGATGCAATGAATATGGACTTGAATATGGATGAGATGGCAAGATAGCATCACCGATGCAATGAATATGGACTTGAATATGGATGAGATGGCTAGATGGCATCAACGATGCAATGAACATGGACTTCAATATGGCTGAGATGGCTAGATGGCATCACCGATGAAATGAATATGGACTTGAATATGGCTGAGATGGCTAGATGGCATCACCGATGCAATGAATATGGACTTGAATATGGCTGAGATGGCTAGATAGCATCACCGATGCAATGAATATGGAATGTGGATGAGATTGCTAGATAGCATCACCGATGCAATGCATATGGCCTTGAATATGGCTGAGATGGCCAGATAGCATCAGTGATGCAATGAATATGGACTTGAATATGGCTGAGATGGCAAGATAGCATCACCGATGCAATGAATATGGACTTGAATATGGATGAGATGGCTAGATGGCATCAACGATGCAATGAACATGGACTTGAATATGGCTGAGATGGCTAGATGGCATCACCGATGCAATGAATATGGACTTGAATATGGCTGAGATGGCTAGATGGCATCACCGATGCAATGAATATGGACTTGAATATGGCTGAGATGGCTAGATAGCATCACCGATGCAATGAATATGGAATGTGGATGAGATGGCTAGATAGCATCACCGATGCAATAAATATGGACTTGAATATGGATGAGATGGCTAGATAGCATCACTGATGCAATGAATATGGACTTGAATATGGCTGAGACGGCTAGATAGCATCACCGATGCAATGAATATGGACTTGAATGTGGATGAGATGGCTAGATAGCATCACCGATGCAATGAATATGGACTTGAATATGGCTGAGATTGCTAGATAGCATCACCGATGCAATGAATATGGCCTTGAATATGGCTGAGATGGCTAGATAGCATCACTGATGCAATGAATATGGACTTGAATATGGCTGAGACGGCTAGATAGCATCACCGATGCAATGAATATGGACTTGAATATGGATGAGAGGGCAAGATAGCATCACCGATGCAATAAATATGGACTTGAATATGGCTGAGATGGCTAGATAGCATCACCGATGCAATGAATCTGGACTTGAATATGGATGAGATGGCTAGATGGCATCACCGATGCAATGAATATGGACTTGAATATGGCTGAGATGGCTAGATGGCATCACCGATGCAATGAATATGGACTTGAATATGGCTGAGATGGCAAGATAGCATCACCGATGCAATGAATATGGACTTGAATATCGATGAGATGGCTAGATAACATCACCGATGCAATGAATATGGACTTGAATATGGCTGAGATGGCAAGATGGCATCACCGATGCAATGAATATGGACTTGAATGTGGATGAGATGGCTAGATAGCATCACCGATGCAATGAATATGGACTTGAATATGGCTGAGACGGCAAGATAGCATCACCGATGCAATGAATATGGACTTGAATATGGATGAGATGGCTAGATAGCATCACCGATGCAATGAGTATGGACTAGAATATGGATGAGATGGCAAGATAGCATCACCGATGCAATGAATATGGACTTGAATATGGCTGAGATGGCTAGATAGCATCACTGATGCAATGAATATGGACTTGAATATGGCTGAGACGGCTAGATAGCATCACCGATGCAATGAATATGGACTTGAATATGGATGAGATGGCAAGATAGCATCACCGATGCAATGAATATGGACTTGAATATGGATGAGATGGCTAGATAGCATCACCGATGCAATGAATATGGACTTGAATATGGCTGAGACGGCTAGATAGCATCACCGATGCAATGAATATGGACTTGAATATGGATGAGATGGCTAGATAGCATCACCGATGCAATGAATATGGAGTAGAATATGGATGGGATGGCAAGATAGCATCACTGATGCAATGAATATGGACTTGAATATGGCTGAGATAGCTAGATAGCATCATTGATGCAATGAATATGGACTTGAATATGGCTGAGACGGCTAGATAGCATCACCGATGCAATGAATATGGACTTGAATATGGCTGAGATGGCTAGATGGCATCACCGTTGCAACGAATATGGACTTGAATATGGCTGAGATGGCTAGATAGCATCACCGATGCAATGAATATGGCCTTGAATATGGCTGAGATGGCTAGATAGCATCACTGATGCAATGAATATGGACTTGAATATGGCTGAGACGGCTAGATAGCATCACCGATGCAATGAATATGGACTTGAATATGGCTGAGATGGTTAGATAGCATCACCGATGCCATGAATATGGACTTGAATATGGCTGAGACGGCTAGATAGCATCACTGATGCAATGAATATGGACTTGAATATGGATAAGACGGCTAGATAGCATCACTGATGCAATGAATATGGACTTGAATATGGGTGAGACGGCTAGATAGCATCACCGATGCAATGAATATGGACTTGAATATGGATGAGATGGCAAGATAGCATCACCGATGCAATGAATATGGACTTGAATATGGCTGAGATGGCAAGATAGCATCACCGATGCAATGAATATGGATTTGAATGTGGATGAGATGGCTAGATAGCATCACCGATGCTATGAATATGGACTTGAATATGGCTGAGATGGCTAGATAGCATCACCGATGCAATGAATATGGACTTGAATATGGATGAGATGGCAAGATAGCATCACCGATGCAATGAATATGGACTTGAATATGGATGAGATGGCTAGATGGCATCAACGATGCAATGAACATGGACTTCAATATGGCTGAGATGGCTAGATGGCATCACCGATGCAATGAATATGGACTTGAATATGGCTGAGATGGCTAGATGGCATCACCGATGCAATGAATATGGACTTGAATATGGCTGAGATGGCTAGATAGCATCACCGATGCAATGAATATGGAATGTGGATGAGATTGCTAGATAGCATCACCGATGCAATGCATATGGCCTTGAATATGGCTGAGATGGCCAGATAGCATCAGTGATGCAATGAATATGGACTTGAATATGGCTGAGATGGCAATATAGCATCACCGATGCAATGAATATGGACTTGAATATGGATGAGATGGCTAGATGGCATCAACGATGCAATGAACATGGACTTGAATATGGCTGAGATGGCTAGATGGCATCACCGATGCAATGAATATGGACTTGAATATGGCTGAGATGGCTAGATGGCATCACCGATGCAATGAATATGGACTTGAATATGGCTGAGATGGCTAGATAGCATCACCGATGCAATGAATATGGAATGTGGATGAGATGGCTAGATAGCATCACCGATGCAATAAATATGGACTTGAATATGGCTGAGATGGCTAGATAGCATCACTGATGCAATGAATATGGACTTGAATATGGCTGAGACGGCTAGATAGCATCACCGATGCAATGAATATGGACTTGAATGTGGATGAGATGGCTAGATAGCATCACCGATGCAATGAATATGGACTTGAATATGGCTGAGATTGCTAGATAGCATCACCGATGCAATGAATATGGCCTTGAATATGGCTGAGATGGCTAGATAGCATCACTGATGCAATGAATATGGACTTGAATATGGCTGAGACGGCTAGATAGCATCACCGATGCAATGAATATGGACTTGAATATGGATGAGAGGGCAAGATAGCATCACCGATGCAATGAATATGGACTTGAATATGGCTGAGATGGCTAGATAGCATCACTGATGCAATGAATATGGACTTGAATATGGCTGAGACGGCTAGATAGCATCACCGATGCAATGAATATGGACTTGAATATGGATGAGATGGCAAGATAGCATCACCGATGCAATGAATATGGACTTGAATATGGCTGAGACGGCTAGATAGCATCACGGATGCAATGAATCTGGACTTGAATATGGATGAGATGGCTAGATGGCATCACCGATGCAATGAATATGGACTTGAATATGGCTGAGATGGCAAGATAGCATCACCGATGCAATGAATATGGACTTGAATATGGCTGAGATGGCTAGATAGCATCACCGATGCAATGAATATGGCCTTGAATATGGCTGAGACGGCTAGATAGCATCACCGATGCAATGAATATGGACTTGAATATGGATGAGATGGCAAGATAGCATCACCGATGCAATGAATATGGACTTGAATATCGATGAGATGGCTAGATAGCATCACCGATGCAATGAATATGGACTTGAATATGGCTGAGATGGCAAGATGGCATCACCGATGCAATGAATATGGACTTGAATGTGGATGAGATGGCTAGATAGCATCACCGATGCAATGAATATGGACTTGAATATGGCTGAGACGGCTAGATAGCATCACCGATGCAATGAATATGGACTTGAATATGGATGAGATGGCAAGATAGCATCACCGATGCAATGAATATGGACTTGAATATGGATGAGATGGCTAGATAGCATCACCGATGCAATGAGTATGGACTAGAATATGGATGAGATGGCAAGATAGCATCACCGATGCAATGAATATGGACTTGAATATGGCTGAGATGGCTAGATAGCATCACTGATGCAATGAATATGGACTTGAATATGGCTGAGACGGCTAGATAGCATCACCGATGCAATGAATATGGACTTGAATATGGATGAGATGGCAAGATAGCATCACCGATGCAATGAATATGGACTTGAATATGGATGAGATGGCTAGATAGCATCACCGATGCAATGAATATGGACTTGAATATGGCTGAGATGGCAAGATAGCATCACCGATGCAATGAATATGGACTTGAATATGGATGAGATGGCTAGATAGCATCACCGATGCAATGAATATGGACTAGAATATGGATGGGATGGCAAGATAGCATCACTGATGCAATGAATATGGACTTGAATATGGCTGAGATAGCTAGATAGCATCATTGATGCAATGAATATGGACTTGAATATGGCTGAGACGGCTAGATAGCATCACCGATGCAATGAATATGGACTTGAATATGGCTGAGATGGCTAGATGGCATCACCGATGCAATGAATATGGACTTGAATATGGCTGAGATGGCTAGATGGCATCACCGTTGCAATGAATATGGACTTGAATATGGCTGAGATGGCTAGATAGCATCACCGATGCAATGAATATGGCCTTGAATATGGCTGAGATGGCTAGATAGCATCACTGATGCAATGAATATGGACTTGAATATGGCTGAGACGGCTAGATAGCATCACCGATGCAATGAATATGGACTTGAATATGGCTGAGATGGTTAGATAGCATCACCGATGCCATGAATATGGACTTGAATATGGCTGAGACGGCTAGATAGCATCACCGATGCAATGAATATGGACTTGAATATGGATAAGACGGCTAGATAGCATCACTGATGCAATGAATATGGACTTGAATATGGGTGAGACGGCTAGATAGCATCACCGATGCAATGAATATGGACTTGAATATGGATGAGATGGCAAGATAGCATCACCGATGCAATGAATATGGACTTGAATATGGCTGAGATGGCAAGATAGCATCACCGATGCAATGAATATGGACTTGAATGTGGATGAGATGGCTAGATAGCATCACCGATGCTATGAATATGGACTTGAATATGGCTGAGATGGCTAGATAGCATCACCGATGCAATGAATATGGACTTGAATATGGATGAGATGGCAAGATAGCATCACCGATGCAATGAATATGGACTTGAATATGGATGAGATGGCTAGATGGCATCAACGATGCAATGAACATGGACTTCAATATGGCTGAGATGGCTAGATGGCATCACCGATGAAATGAATATGGACTTGAATATGGCTGAGATGGCTAGATGGCATCACCGATGCAATGAATATGGACTTGAATATGGCTGAGATGGCTAGATAGCATCACCGATGCAATGAATATGGAATGTGGATGAGATTGCTAGATAGCATCACCGATGCAATGCATATGGCCTTGAATATGGCTGAGATGGCCAGATAGCATCAGTGATGCAATGAATATGGACTTGAATATGGCTGAGATGGCAAGATAGCATCACCGATGCAATGAATATGGACTTGAATATGGATGAGATGGCTAGATGGCATCAACGATGCAATGAACATGGACTTGAATATGGCTGAGATGGCTAGATGGCATCACCGATGCAATGAATATGGACTTGAATATGGCTGAGATGGCTAGATGGCATCACCGATGCAATGAATATGGACTTGAATATGGCTGAGATGGCTAGATAGCATCACCGATGCAATGAATATGGAATGTGGATGAGATGGCTAGATAGCATCACCGATGCAATAAATATGGACTTGAATATGGCTGAGATGGCTAGATAGCATCACTGATGCAATGAATATGGACTTGAATATGGCTGAGACGGCTAGATAGCATCACCGATGCAATGAATATGGACTTGAATGTGGATGAGATGGCTAGATAGCATCACCGATGCAATGAATATGGACTTGAATATGGCTGAGATTGCTAGATAGCATCACCGATGCAATGAATATGGCCTTGAATATGGCTGAGATGGCTAGATAGCATCACTGATGCAATGAATATGGACTTGAATATGGCTGAGACGGCTAGATAGCATCACCGATGCAATGAATATGGACTTGAATATGGATGAGAGGGCAAGATAGCATCACCGATGCAATAAATATGGACTTGAATATGGCTGAGATGGCTAGATAGCATCACCGATGCAATGAATCTGGACTTGAATATGGATGAGATGGCTAGATGGCATCACCGATGCAATGAATATGGACTTGAATATGGCTGAGATGGCTAGATGGCATCACCGATGCAATGAATATGGACTTGAATATGGCTGAGATGGCAAGATAGCATCACCGATGCAATGAATATGGACTTGAATATCGATGAGATGGCTAGATAGCATCACCGATGCAATGAATATGGACTTGAATATGGCTGAGATGGCAAGATGGCATCACCGATGCAATGAATATGGACTTGAATGTGGATGAGATGGCTAGATAGCATCACCGATGCAATGAATATGGACTTGAATATGGCTGAGACGGCAAGATAGCATCACCGATGCAATGAATATGGACTTGAATATGGATGAGATGGCTAGATAGCATCACCGATGCAATGAGTATGGACTAGAATATGGATGAGATGGCAAGATAGCATCACCGATGCAATGAATATGGACTTGAATATGGCTGAGATGGCTAGATAGCATCACTGATGCAATGAATATGGACTTGAATATGGCTGAGACGGCTAGATAGCATCACCGATGCAATGAATATGGACTTGAATATGGATGAGATGGCAAGATAGCATCACCGATGCAATGAATATGGACTTGAATATGGATGAGATGGCTAGATAGCATCACCGATGCAATGAATATGGACTTGAATATGGCTGAGACGGCTAGATAGCATCACCGATGCAATGAATATGGACTTGAATATGGATGAGATGGCTAGATAGCATCACCGATGCAATGAATATGGAGTAGAATATGGATGGGATGGCAAGATAGCATCACTGATGCAATGAATATGGACTTGAATATGGCTGAGATAGCTAGATAGCATCATTGATGCAATGAATATGGACTTGAATATGGCTGAGACGGCTAGATAGCATCACCGATGCAATGAATATGGACTTGAATATGGCTGAGATGGCTAGATGGCATCACCGTTGCAATGAATATGGACTTGAATATGGCTGAGATGGCTAGATAGCATCACCGATGCAATGAATATGGCCTTGAATATGGCTGAGATGGCTAGATAGCATCACTGATGCAATGAATATGGACTTGAATATGGCTGAGACGGCTAGATAGCATCACCGATGCAATGAATATGGACTTGAATATGGCTGAGATGGTTAGATAGCATCACCGATGCCATGAATATGGACTTGAATATGGCTGAGACGGCTAGATAGCATCACTGATGCAATGAATATGGACTTGAATATGGATAAGACGGCTAGATAGCATCACTGATGCAATGAATATGGACTTGAATATGGGTGAGACGGCTAGATAGCATCACCGATGCAATGAATATGGACTTGAATATGGATGAGATGGCAAGATAGCATCACCGATGCAATGAATATGGACTTGAATATGGCTGAGATGGCAAGATAGCATCACCGATGCAATGAATATGGATTTGAATGTGGATGAGATGGCTAGATAGCATCACCGATGCTATGAATATGGACTTGAATATGGCTGAGATGGCTAGATAGCATCACCGATGCAATGAATATGGACTTGAATATGGATGAGATGGCAAGATAGCATCACCGATGCAATGAATATGGACTTGAATATGGATGAGATGGCTAGATGGCATCAACGATGCAATGAACATGGACTTCAATATGGCTGAGATGGCTAGATGGCATCACCGATGCAATGAATATGGACTTGAATATGGCTGAGATGGCTAGATGGCATCACCGATGCAATGAATATGGACTTGAATATGGCTGAGATGGCTAGATAGCATCACCGATGCAATGAATATGGAATGTGGATGAGATTGCTAGATAGCATCACCGATGCAATGCATATGGCCTTGAATATGGCTGAGATGGCCAGATAGCATCAGTGATGCAATGAATATGGACTTGAATATGGCTGAGATGGCAATATAGCATCACCGATGCAATGAATATGGACTTGAATATGGATGAGATGGCTAGATGGCATCAACGATGCAATGAACATGGACTTGAATATGGCTGAGATGGCTAGATGGCATCACCGATGCAATGAATATGGACTTGAATATGGCTGAGATGGCTAGATGGCATCACCGATGCAATGAATATGGACTTGAATATGGCTGAGATGGCTAGATAGCATCACCGATGCAATGAATATGGAATGTGGATGAGATGGCTAGATAGCATCACCGATGCAATAAATATGGACTTGAATATGGCTGAGATGGCTAGATAGCATCACTGATGCAATGAATATGGACTTGAATATGGCTGAGACGGCTAGATAGCATCACCGATGCAATGAATATGGACTTGAATGTGGATGAGATGGCTAGATAGCATCACCGATGCAATGAATATGGACTTGAATATGGCTGAGATTGCTAGATAGCATCACCGATGCAATGAATATGGCCTTGAATATGGCTGAGATGGCTAGATAGCATCACTGATGCAATGAATATGGACTTGAATATGGCTGAGACGGCTAGATAGCATCACCGATGCAATGAATATGGACTTGAATATGGATGAGAGGGCAAGATAGCATCACCGATGCAATGAATATGGACTTGAATATGGCTGAGATGTCTAGATAGCATCACCGATGCAATGAATCTGGACTTGAATATGGATGAGATGGCTAGATGGCATCACCGATGCAATGAATATGGACTTGAATATGGCTGAGATGGCTAGATGGCATCACCGATGCAATGAATATGGACTTGAATATGGCTGAGATGGCAAGATAGCATCACCGATGCAATGAATATGGACTTGAATATGGCTGAGATGGCTAGATAGCATCACCGATGCAATGAATATGGCCTTGAATATGGCTGAGATGGCTAGGTAGCATCACTGATGCAATGAATATGGACTTGAATATGGATGAGACGGCTAGATAGCATCACCGATGCAATGAATATGGACTTTAATATGGATGGGATGGCAAGATAGCATCACCGATGCAATGAGTATGTACTAGAATATGGATGAGATGGCAAGATAGCATCACCGATGCAATGAATATGGACTTGAATATGGCTGAGATGGCTAGATAGCATCACTGATGCAATGAATATGGACTTGAATATGGCTGAGACGGCTAGATAGCATCACCGATGCAATGAATATGGACTTGAATATGGATGAGATGGCAAGATAGCATCACCGATGCAATGAATATGGACTTGAATATGGATGAGATGGCTAGATAGCATCACCGATGCAATGAATATGGACTTGAATATGGCTGAGATGGCAAGATAGCATCACCGATGCAATGAATATGGACTTGAATATGGATGAGATGGCTAGATAGCATCACCGATGCAATGAATATGGACTAGAATATGGATGGGATGGCAAGATAGCATCACTGATGCAATGAATATGGACTTGAATATGGCTGAGATAGCTAGATAGCATCATTGATGCAATGAATATGGACTTGAATATGGCTGAGACGGCTAGATAGCATCACTGATGCAATGAATATGGACTTGAATATGGCTGAGATGGCAAGATAGCATCACTGATGCAATGAATATGGACTTGAATATGGCTGAGATGGCTAGATGGCATCACCGTTTCAATGAATATGGACTTGAATATGGATGAGATGGCTAGATAGCATCACCGATGCAATGAATATGGCCTTGAATATGGCTGAGATGGCTAGATAGCATCACCGATGCAATGAATATGGACTTGAATATGGATGAGATGGCTAGATGGCATCACCGATGCAATGAATATGGACTTGAATATGGCTGAGATGGCTAGATAGCATCACCGATGCAATGAATATGGCCTTGAATATGGCTGAGATGGCTAGATAGCATCACTGATGCAATGAATATGGACTTGAATATGGATGAGATGGCAAGATAGCATCACCGATGCAATGAATATGGACTTGAATATGGATGAGATGGCTAGATAGCATCACCGATGCAATGAATATGGACTTGAATATGGATGAGATGGCAAGATAGCATCACCGATGCAGTGAATATGGACTTGAATATGGATGAGATGGCTAGATAGCATCACCGATTCAATGAATATGGACTAGAATATTGATGGTATGGCAAGATAGCATCACTGATGCAATGAATATGGACTTGAATATGGATGAGATGGCTAGATGGCATCAACGATGCAATGAACATGGACTTCAATATGGCTGAGATGGCTAGATGGCATCACCGATGAAATGAATATGGACTTGAATATGGCTGAGATGGCTAGATGGCATCACCGATGCAATGAATATGGACTTGAATATGGCTGAGATGGCTAGATAGCATCACCGATGCAATGAATATGGAATGTGGATGAGATTGCTAGATAGCATCACCGATGCAATGCATATGGCCTTGAATATGGCTGAGATGGCCAGATAGCATCAGTGATGCAATGAATATGGACTTGAATATGGCTGAGATGGCAAGATAGCATCACCGATGCAATGAATATGGACTTGAATATGGATGAGATGGCTAGATGGCATCAACGATGCAATGAACATGGACTTGAATATGGCTGAGATGGCTAGATGGCATCACCGATGCAATGAATATGGACTTGAATATGGCTGAGATGGCTAGATGGCATCACCGATGCAATGAATATGGACTTGAATATGGCTGAGATGGCTAGATAGCATCACCGATGCAATGAATATGGAATGTGGATGAGATGGCTAGATAGCATCACCGATGCAATAAATATGGACTTGAATATGGCTGAGATGGCTAGATAGCATCACTGATGCAATGAATATGGACTTGAATATGGCTGAGACGGCTAGATAGCATCACCGATGCAATGAATATGGACTTGAATGTGGATGAGATGGCTAGATAGCATCACCGATGCAATGAATATGGACTTGAATATGGCTGAGATTGCTAGATAGCATCACCGATGCAATGAATATGGCCTTGAATATGGCTGAGATGGCTAGATAGCATCACTGATGCAATGAATATGGACTTGAATATGGCTGAGACGGCTAGATAGCATCACCGATGCAATGAATATGGACTTGAATATGGATGAGAGGGCAAGATAGCATCACCGATGCAATAAATATGGACTTGAATATGGCTGAGATGGCTAGATAGCATCACCGATGCAATGAATCTGGACTTGAATATGGATGAGATGGCTAGATGGCATCACCGATGCAATGAATATGGACTTGAATATGGCTGAGATGGCTAGATGGCATCACCGATGCAATGAATATGGACTTGAATATGGCTGAGATGGCAAGATAGCATCACCGATGCAATGAATATGGACTTGAATATCGATGAGATGGCTAGATAGCATCACCGATGCAATGAATATGGACTTGAATATGGCTGAGATGGCAAGATGGCATCACCGATGCAATGAATATGGACTTGAATGTGGATGAGATGGCTAGATAGCATCACCGATGCAATGAATATGGACTTGAATATGGCTGAGACGGCAAGATAGCATCACCGATGCAATGAATATGGACTTGAATATGGATGAGATGGCTAGATAGCATCACCGATGCAATGAGTATGGACTAGAATATGGATGAGATGGCAAGATAGCATCACCGATGCAATGAATATGGACTTGAATATGGCTGAGATGGCTAGATAGCATCACTGATGCAATGAATATGGACTTGAATATGGCTGAGACGGCTAGATAGCATCACCGATGCAATGAATATGGACTTGAATATGGATGAGATGGCAAGATAGCATCACCGATGCAATGAATATGGACTTGAATATGGATGAGATGGCTAGATAGCATCACCGATGCAATGAATATGGACTTGAATATGGCTGAGACGGCTAGATAGCATCACCGATGCAATGAATATGGACTTGAATATGGATGAGATGGCTAGATAGCATCACCGATGCAATGAATATGGAGTAGAATATGGATGGGATGGCAAGATAGCATCACTGATGCAATGAATATGGACTTGAATATGGCTGAGATAGCTAGATAGCATCATTGATGCAATGAATATGGACTTGAATATGGCTGAGACGGCTAGATAGCATCACCGATGCAATGAATATGGACTTGAATATCGCTGAGATGGCTAGATGGCATCACCGATGCAATGAATATGGACTTGAATATGGCTGAGATGGCTAGATGGCATCACCGTTGCAATGAATATGGACTTGAATATGGCTGAGATGGCTAGATAGCATCACCGATGCAATGAATATGGCCTTGAATATGGCTGAGATGGCTAGATAGCATCACTGATGCAATGAATATGGACTTGAATATGGCTGAGACGGCTAGATAGCATCACCGATGCAATGAATATGGACTTGAATATGGCTGAGATGGTTAGATAGCATCACCGATGCCATGAATATGGACTTGAATATGGCTGAGACGGCTAGATAGCATCACTGATGCAATGAATATGGACTTGAATATGGATAAGACGGCTAGATAGCATCACTGATGCAATGAATATGGACTTGAATATGGGTGAGACGGCTAGATAGCATCACCGATGCAATGAATATGGACTTGAATATGGATGAGATGGCAAGATAGCATCACCGATGCAATGAATATGGACTTGAATATGGCTGAGATGGCAAGATAGCATCACCGATGCAATGAATATGGACTTGAATGTGGATGAGATGGCTAGATAGCATCACCGATGCTATGAATATGGACTTGAATATGGCTGAGATGGCTAGATAGCATCACCGATGCAATGAATATGGACTTGAATATGGATGAGATGGCAAGATAGCATCACCGATGCAATGAATATGGACTTGAATATGGATGAGATGGCTAGATGGCATCAACGATGCAATGAACATGGACTTCAATATGGCTGAGATGGCTAGATGGCATCACCGATGCAATGAATATGGACTTGAATATGGCTGAGATGGCTAGATGGCATCACCGATGCAATGAATATGGACTTGAATATGGCTGAGATGGCTAGATAGCATCACCGATGCAATGAATATGGAATGTGGATGAGATTGCTAGATAGCATCACCGATGCAATGCATATGGCCTTGAATATGGCTGAGATGGCCAGATAGCATCAGTGATGCAATGAATATGGACTTGAATATGGCTGAGATGGCAAGATAGCATCACCGATGCAATGAATATGGACTTGAATATGGATGAGATGGCTAGATGGCATCAACGATGCAATGAACATGGACTTGAATATGGCTGAGATGGCTAGATGGCATCACCGATGCAATGAATATGGACTTGAATATGGCTGAGATGGCTAGATGGCATCACCGATGCAATGAATATGGACTTGAATATGGCTGAGATGGCTAGATAGCATCACCGATGCAATGAATATGGAATGTGGATGAGATGGCTAGATAGCATCACCGATGCAATAAATATGGACTTGAATATGGCTGAGATGGCTAGATAGCATCACTGATGCAATGAATATGGACTTGAATATGGCTGAGACGGCTAGATAGCATCACCGATGCAATGAATATGGACTTGAATGTGGATGAGATGGCTAGATAGCATCACCGATGCAATGAATATGGACTTGAATATGGCTGAGATTGCTAGATAGCATCACCGATGCAATGAATATGGCCTTGAATATGGCTGAGATGGCTAGATAGCATCACTGATGCAATGAATATGGACTTGAATATGGCTGAGACGGCTAGATAGCATCACCGATGCAATGAATATGGACTTGAATATGGATGAGAGGGCAAGATAGCATCACCGATGCAATGAATATGGACTTGAATATGGCTGAGATGTCTAGATAGCATCACCGATGCAATGAATCTGGACTTGAATATGGCTGAGATGGCTAGATGGCATCACCGATGCAATGAATATGGACTTGAATATGGCTGAGATGGCTAGATGGCATCACCGATGCAATGAATATGGACTTGAATATGGCTGAGATGGCAAGATAGCATCACCGATGCAATGAATATGGACTTGAATATGGCTGAGATGGCTAGATAGCATCACCGATGCAATGAATATGGCCTTGAATATGGCTGAGATGGCTAGGTAGCATCACTGATGCAATGAATATGGACTTGAATATGGATGAGACGGCTAGATAGCATCACCGATGCAATGAATATGGACTTTAATATGGATGGGATGGCAAGATAGCATCACCGATGCAATGAGTATGTACTAGAATATGGATGAGATGGCAAGATAGCATCACCGATGCAATGAATATGGACTTGAATATGGCTGAGATGGCTAGATAGCATCACTGATGCAATGAATATGGACTTGAATATGGCTGAGACGGCTAGATAGCATCACCGATGCAATGAATATGGACTAGAATATGGATGAGATGGCAAGATAGCATCACTGATGCAATGAATATGGACTTGAATATGGCTGAGATAGCTAGATAGCATCATTGATGCAATGAATATGGACTTGAATATGGCTGAGACGGCTAGATAGCATCACTGATGCAATGAATATGGACTTGAATATGGCTGAGATGGCAAGATAGCATCACTGATGCAATGAATATGGACTTGAATATGGCTGAGATGGCTAGATGGCATCACCGTTTCAATGAATATGGACTTGAATATGGATGAGATGGCTAGATAGCATCACCGATGCAATGAATATGGCCTTGAATATGGCTGAGATGGCTAGATAGCATCACCGATGCAATGAATATGGACTTGAATATGGATGAGATGGCTAGATGGCATCACCGATGCAATGAATATGGACTTGAATATGGCTGAGATGGCTAGATAGCATCACCGATGCAATGAATATGGCCTTGAATATGGCTGAGATGGCTAGATAGCATCACTGATGCAATGAATATGGACTTGAATATGGATGAGATGGCAAGATAGCATCACCGATGCAATGAATATGGACTTGAATATGGATGAGATGGCTAGATAGCATCACCGATGCAATGAATATGGAGTTGAATATGGCTGAGATGGCAAGATAGCATCACCGATGCAGTGAATATGGACTTGAATATGGATGAGATGGCTAGATAGCATCACCGATTCAATGAATATGGACTAGAATATTGATGGTATGGCAAGATAGCATCACTGATGCAATGAATATGGACTTGAATATGGCTGAGATAGCTAGATAGCATCACCGATGCAATGAATATGGACTTGAATATGGATGAGATGGCAAGATAGCATCACCGATGCAATGAATATGGTCTTGAATATGGATGAGATGGCTAGAAAGCATCACCGATGCAATGAATATGGACTTGAATATGGCTGAGATGGCTAGACAGCATCACTGATGCAATGAATATGGACTTGAATATGGCTGAGATGGCTAGATAGCATCACTGATGCAATGAATATGGACTTGAATATGGCTGAGACGGCTAGATAGCATCACCGATGCAATGAATATGGACTTGAATATGGCTGAGATGGCTAGATGGCATCACCGATGCAATGAATATGGACTTGAATATGGCTGAGATGGCTAGATGGCATCACCGTTGCAATGAATATGGACTTGAATATGGCTGAGATGGCGAGATAGCATCACCGATGCAATGAATATGGCCTTGAATATGGCTGAGATGGCTAGATAGCATCACTGATGCAATGAATATGGACTTGAATATGGCTGAGACGGCTAGATAGCATCACCGATGCAATGAATATGGACTTGAATATGGCTGAGATGGTTAGATAGCATCACCGATGCCATGAATATGGACTTGAATATGGCTGAGACGGCTAGATAGCATCACTGATGCAATGAATATGGACTTGAATATGGATAAGACGGCTAGATAGCATCACTGATGCAATGAATATGGACTTGAATATGGGTGAGACGGCTAGATAGCATCACCGATGCAATGAATATGGACTTGAATATGGATGAGATGGCAAGATAGCATCACCGATGCAATGAATATGGACTTGAATATGGCTGAGATGGCAAGATAGCATCACCGATGCAATGAATATGGACTTGAATGTGGATGAGATGGCTAGATAGCATCACCGATGCTATGAATATGGACTTGAATATGGCTGAGATGGCTAGATAGCATCACCGATGCAATGAATATGGACTTGAATATGGATGAGATGGCAAGATAGCATCACCGATGCAATGAATATGGACTTGAATATGGATGAGATGGCTAGATGGCATCAACGATGCAATGAACATGGACTTCAATATGGCTGAGATGGCTAGATGGCATCACCGATGCAATGAATATGGACTTGAATATGGCTGAGATGGCTAGATGGCATCACCGATGCAATGAATATGGACTTGAATATGGCTGAGATGGCTAGATAGCATCACCGATGCAATGAATATGGAATGTGGATGAGATTGCTAGATAGCATCACCGATGCAATGCATATGGCCTTGAATATGGCTGAGATGGCCAGATAGCATCAGTGATGCAATGAATATGGACTTGAATATGGCTGAGATGGCAAGATAGCATCACCGATGCAATGAATATGGACTTGAATATGGATGAGATGGCTAGATGGCATCAACGATGCAATGAACATGGACTTGAATATGGCTGAGATGGCTAGATGGCATCACCGATGCAATGAATATGGACTTGAATATGGCTGAGATGGCTAGATGGCATCACCGATGCAATGAATATGGACTTGAATATGGCTGAGATGGCTAGATAGCATCACCGATGCAATGAATATGGAATGTGGATGAGATGGCTAGATAGCATCACCGATGCAATAAATATGGACTTGAATATGGCTGAGATGGCTAGATAGCATCACTGATGCAATGAATATGGACTTGAATATGGCTGAGACGGCTAGATAGCATCACCGATGCAATGAATATGGACTTGAATGTGGATGAGATGGCTAGATAGCATCACCGATGCAATGAATATGGACTTGAATATGGCTGAGATTGCTAGATAGCATCACCGATGCAATGAATATGGCCTTGAATATGGCTGAGATGGCTAGATAGCATCACTGATGCAATGAATATGGACTTGAATATGGCTGAGACGGCTAGATAGCATCACCGATGCAATGAATATGGACTTGAATATGGATGAGAGGGCAAGATAGCATCACCGATGCAATGAATATGGACTTGAATATGGCTGAGATGTCTAGATAGCATCACCGATGCAATGAATCTGGACTTGAATATGGATGAGATGGCTAGATGGCATCACCGATGCAATGCATATGGCCTTGAATATGGCTGAGATGGCTAGATGGCATCACCGATGCAATGAATATGGACTTGAATATGGCTGAGATGGCAAGATAGCATCACCGATGCAATGAATATGGACTTGAATATGGCTGAGATGGCTAGATAGCATCACCGATGCAATGAATATGGCCTTGAATATGGCTGAGATGGCTAGGTAGCATCACTGATGCAATGAATATGGACTTGAATATGGATGAGACGGCTAGATAGCATCACCGATGCAATGAATATGGACTTTAATATGGATGGGATGGCAAGATAGCATCACCGATGCAATGAGTATGTACTAGAATATGGATGAGATGGCAAGATAGCATCACCGATGCAATGAATATGGACTTGAATATGGCTGAGATGGCTAGATAGCATCACTGATGCAATGAATATGGACTTGAATATGGCTGAGACGGCTAGATAGCATCACCGATGCAATGAATATGGACTAGAATATGGATGAGATGGCAAGATAGCATCACTGATGCAATGAATATGGACTTGAATATGGCTGAGATAGCTAGATAGCATCATTGATGCAATGAATATGGACTTGAATATGGCTGAGACGGCTAGATAGCATCACTGATGCAATGAATATGGACTTGAATATGGCTGAGATGGCAAGATAGCATCACTGATGCAATGAATATGGACTTGAATATGGCTGAGATGGCTAGATGGCATCACCGTTTCAATGAATATGGACTTGAATATGGATGAGATGGCTAGATAGCATCACCGATGCAATGAATATGGCCTTGAATATGGCTGAGATGGCTAGATAGCATCACCGATGCAATGAATATGGACTTGAATATGGATGAGATGGCTAGATGGCATCACCGATGCAATGAATATGGACTTGAATATGGCTGAGATGGCTAGATAGCATCACCGATGCAATGAATATGGCCTTGAATATGGCTGAGATGGCTAGATAGCATCACTGATGCAATGAATATGGTCTTGAATATGGATGAGATGGCTAGATAGCATCACCGATGCAATGAATATGGACTTGAATATGGCTGAGATGGCTAGACAGCATCACTGATGCAATGAATATGGACTTGAATATGGCTGAGATGGCTAGATAGCATCACTGATGCAATGAATATGGACTTGAATATGGCTGAGACGGCTAGATAGCATCACCGATGCAATGAATATGGACTTGAATATGGCTGAGATGGCTAGATGGCATCACCGATGCAATGAATATGGACTTGAATATGGCTGAGATGGCTAGATGGCATCACCGTTGCAATGAATATGGACTTGAATATGGCTGAGATGGCGAGATAGCATCACCGATGCAATGAATATGGCCTTGAATATGGCTGAGATGGCTAGATAGCATCACTGATGCAATGAATATGGACTTGAATATGGCTGAGACGGCTAGATAGCATCACCGATGCAATGAATATGGACTTGAATATGGCTGAGATGGTTGGATAGCATCACCGATGCCATGAATATGGACTTGAATATGGCTGAGACGGCTAGATAGCATCACTGATGCAATGAATATGGACTTGAATATGGATAAGACGGCTAGATAGCATCACTGATGCAATGAATATGGACTTGAATATGGGTGAGACGGCTAGATAGCATCACCGATGCAATGAATATGGACTTGAATATGGATGAGATGGCAAGATAGCATCACCGATGCAATGAATATGGACTTGAATATGGCTGAGATGGCAAGATAACATCACCGATGCAATGAATATGGACTTGAATGTGGATGAGATGGCTAGATAGCATCACCGATGCTATGAATATGGACTTGAATATGGCTGAGATGGCTAGATAGCATCACCGATGCAATGAATATGGACTTGAATATGGATGAGATGGCAAGATAGCATCACCGATGCAATGAATATGGACTTGAATATGGATGAGATGGCTAGATGGCATCAACGATGCAATGAACATGGACTTCAATATGGCTGAGATGGCTAGATGGCATCACCGATGCAATGAATATGGACTTGAATATGGCTGAGATGGCTAGATGGCATCACCGATGCAATGAATATGGACTTGAATATGGCTGAGATGGCTAGATAGCATCACCGATGCAATGAATATGGAATGTGGATGAGATTGCTAGATAGCATCACCGATGCAATGCATATGGCCTTGAATATGGCTGAGATGGCCAGATAGCATCAGTGATGCAATGAATATGGACTTGAATATGGCTGAGATGGCAAGATAGCATCACCGATGCAATGAATATGGACTTGAATATGGATGAGATGGCTAGATGGCATCAACGATGCAATGAACATGGACTTGAATATGGCTGAGATGGCTAGATGGCATCACCGATGCAATGAATATGGACTTGAATATGGCTGAGATGGCTAGATGGCATCACCGATGCAATGAATATGGACTTGAATATTGCTGAGATGGCTAGATAGCATCACCGATGCAATGAATATGGAATGTGGATGAGATGGCTAGATAGCATCACCGATGCAATAAATATGGACTTGAATATGGCTGAGATGGCTAGATAGCATCACTGATGCAATGAATATGGACTTGAATATGGCTGAGACGGCTAGATAGCATCACCGATGCAATGAATATGGACTTGAATGTGGATGAGATGGCTAGATAGCATCACCGATGCAATGAATATGGACTTGAATATGGCTGAGATTGCTAGATAGCATCACCGATGCAATGAATATGGACTTGAATATGGCTGAGATGGCTAGATAGCATCACTGATGCAATGAATATGGACTTGAATATGGCTGAGACGGCTAGATAGCATCACCGATGCAATGAATATGGACTTGAATGTGGATGAGATGGCTAGATAGCATCACCGATGCAATGAATATGGCCTTGAATATGGCTGAGATGGCTAGGTAGCATCACTGATGCAATGAATATGGACTTGAATATGGATGAGACGGCTAGATAGCATCACCGATGCAATGAATATGGACTTTAATATGGATGGGATGGCAAGATAGCATCACCGATGCAATGAGTATGTACTAGAATATGGATGAGATGGCAAGATAGCATCACCGATGCAATGAATATGGACTTGAATATGGCTGAGATGGCTAGATAGCATCACTGATGCAATGAATATGGACTTGAATATGGCTGAGACGGCTAGATAGCATCACCGATGCAATGAATATGGACTTGAATATGGATGAGATGGCAAGATAGCATCACCGATGCAATGAATATGGACTTGAATATGGATGAGATGGCTAGATAGCATCACCGATGCAATGAATATGGACTTGAATATGGCTGAGATGGCAAGATAGCATTACCGATGCAATGAATATGGACTTGAATATGGATGAGATGGCTAGATAGCATCACCGATGCAATGAATATGGACTAGAATATGGATGGGATGGCAAGATAGCATCACTGATGCAATGAATATGGACTTGAATATGGCTGAGACGGCTAGATAGCATCACTGATGCAATGAATATGGACTTGAATATGGCTGAGATGGCAAGATAGCATCACTGATGCAATGAATATGGACTTGAATATGGCTGAGATGGCTAGATGGCATCACCGTTTCAATGAATATGGACTTGAATATGGATGAGATGGCTAGATAGCATCACCGATGCAATGAATATGGCCTTGAATATGGCTGAGATGGCTAGATAGCATCACCGATGCAATGAATATGGACTTGAATATGGATGAGATGGCTAGATGGCATCACCGATGCAATGAATATGGACTTGAATATGGCTGAGATGGCTAGATAGCATCACCGATGCAATGAATATGGCCTTGAATATGGCTGAGATGGCTAGATAGCATCACTGATGCAATGAATATGGACTTGAATATGGATGAGATGGCAAGATAGCATCACCGATGCAATGAATATGGACTTGAATATGGATGAGATGGCTAGATAGCATCACCGATGCAATGAATATGGACTTGAATATGGCTGAGATGGCAAGATAGCATCACCGATGCAGTGAATATGGACTTGAATATGGATGAGATGGCAAGATAGCATCACCGATTCAATGAATATGGACTAGAATATTGATGGTATGGCAAGATAGCATCACTGATGCAATGAATATGGACTTGAATATGGCTGAGATAGCTAGATAGCATCACCGATGCAATGAATATGGACTTGAATATGGATGAGATGGCAAGATAGCATCACCGATGCAATGAATATGGTCTTGAATATGGATGAGATGGCTAGATAGCATCACCGATGCAATGAATATGGACTTGAATATGGCTGAGATGGCTAGACAGCATCACTGATGCAATGAATATGGACTTGAATATGGCTGAGATGGCTAGATAGCATCACTGATGCAATGAATATGGACTTGAATATGGCAGAGACGGCTAGATAGCATCACCGATGCAATGAATATGGACTTGAATATGGCTGAGATGGCTAGATGGCATCACCGATGCAATGAATATGGACTTGAATATGGCTGAGATGGCTAGATGGCATCACCGTTGCAATGAATATGGACTTGAATATGGCTGAGATGGCGAGATAGCATCACCGATGCAATGAATATGGCCTTGAATATGGCTGAGATGGCTAGATAGCATCACTGATGCAATGAATATGGACTTGAATATGGCTGAGACGGCTAGATAGCATCACCGATGCAATGAATATGGACTTGAATATGGCTGAGATGGTTAGATAGCATCACCGATGCCATGAATATGGACTTGAATATGGATAAGACGGCTAGATAGCATCACTGATGCAATGAATATGGACTTGAATATGGGTGAGACGGCTAGATAGCATCACCGATGCAATGAATATGGACTTGAATATGGATGAGATGGCAAGATAGCATCACCGATGCAATGAATATGGACTTGAATATGGCTGAGATGGCAAGATAACATCACCGATGCAATGAATATGGACTTGAATGTGGATGAGATGGCTAGATAGCATCACCGATGCTATGAATATGGACTTGAATATGGCTGAGATGGCTAGATAGCATCACCGATGCAATGAATATGGACTTGAATATGGATGAGATGGCAAGATAGCATCACCGATGCAATGAATATGGACTTGAATATGGATGAGATGGCTAGATGGCATCAACGATGCAATGAACATGGACTTCAATATGGCTGAGATGGCTAGATGGCATCACCGATGCAATGAATATGGACTTGAATATGGCTGAGATGGCTAGATGGCATCACCGATGCAATGAATATGGACTTGAATATGGCTGAGATGGCTAGATAGCATCACCGATGCAATGAATATGGAATGTGGATGAGATTGCTAGATAGCATCACCGATGCAATGCATATGGCCTTGAATATGGCTGAGATGGCCAGATAGCATCAGTGATGCAATGAATATGGACTTGAATATGGCTGAGATGGCAAGATAGCATCACCGATGCAATGAATATGGACTTGAATATGGATGAGATGGCTAGATGGCATCAACGATGCAATGAACATGGACTTGAATATGGCTGAGATGGCTAGATGGCATCACCGATGCAATGAATATGGACTTGAATATGGCTGAGATGGCTAGATGGCATCACCGATGCAATGAATATGGACTTGAATATGGCTGAGATGGCTAGATAGCATCACCGATGCAATGAATATGGAATGTGGATGAGATGGCTAGATAGCATCACCGATGCAATAAATATGGACTTGAATATGGCTGAGATGGCTAGATAGCATCACTGATGCAATGAATATGGACTTGAATATGGCTGAGACGGCTAGATAGCATCACCGATGCAATGAATATGGACTTGAATGTGGATGAGATGGCTAGATAGCATCACCGATGCAATGAATATGGACTTGAATATGGCTGAGATTGCTAGATAGCATCACCGATGCAATGAATATGGCCTTGAATATGGCTGAGATGGCTAGATAGCATCACTGATGCAATGAATATGGACTTGAATATGGCTGAGACGGCTAGATAGCATCACCGATGCAATGAATATGGACTTGAATATGGATGAGAGGGCAAGATAGCATCACCGATGCAATGAATATGGACTTGAATATGGCTGAGATGTCTAGATAGCATCACCGATGCAATGAATCTGGACTTGAATATGGATGAGATGGCTAGATGGCATCACCGATGCAATGAATATGGACTTGAATATGGCTGAGATGGCTAGATGGCATCACCGATGCAATGAATATGGACTTGAATATGGCTGAGATGGCAAGATAGCATCACCGATGCAATGAATATGGACTTGAATATGGCTGAGATGGCTAGATAGCATCACCGATGCAATGAATATGGCCTTGAATATGGCTGAGATGGCTAGGTAGCATCACTGATGCAATGAATATGGACTTGAATATGGATGAGACGGCTAGATAGCATCACCGATGCAATGAATATGGACTTTAATATGGATGGGATGGCAAGATAGCATCACCGATGCAATGAGTATGTACTAGAATATGGATGAGATGGCAAGATAGCATCACCGATGCAATGAATATGGACTTGAATATGGCTGAGATGGCTAGATAGCATCACTGATGCAATGAATATGGACTTGAATATGGCTGAGACGGCTAGATAGCATCACCGATGCAATGAATATGGACTTGAATATGGATGAGATGGCAAGATAGCATCACCGATGCAATGAATATGGACTTGAATATGGATGAGATGGCTAGATAGCATCACCGATGCAATGAATATGGACTTGAATATGGCTGAGATGGCAAGATAGCATTACCGATGCAATGAATATGGACTTGAATATGGATGAGATGGCTAGATAGCATCACCGATGCAATGAATATGGACTAGAATATGGATGGGATGGCAAGATAGCATCACTGATGCAATGAATATGGACTTGAATATGGCTGAGACGGCTAGATAGCATCACTGATGCAATGAATATGGACTTGAATATGGCTGAGATGGCAAGATAGCATCACTGATGCAATGAATATGGACTTGAATATGGCTGAGATGGCTAGATGGCATCACCGTTTCAATGAATATGGACTTGAATATGGATGAGATGGCTAGATAGCATCACCGATGCAATGAATATGGCCTTGAATATGGCTGAGATGGCTAGATAGCATCACCGATGCAATGAATATGGACTTGAATATGGATGAGATGGCTAGATGGCATCACCGATGCAATGAATATGGACTTGAATATGGCTGAGATGGCTAGATAGCATCACCGATGCAATGAATATGGCCTTGAATATGGCTGAGATGGCTAGATAGCATCACTGATGCAATGAATATGGACTTGAATATGGATGAGATGGCAAGATAGCATCACCGATGCAATGAATATGGACTTGAATATGGATGAGATGGCTAGATAGCATCACCGATGCAATGAATATGGACTTGAATATGGCTGAGATGGCAAGATAGCATCACCGATGCAGTGAATATGGACTTGAATATGGATGAGATGGCAAGATAGCATCACCGATTCAATGAATATGGACTAGAATATTGATGGTATGGCAAGATAGCATCACTGATGCAATGAATATGGACTTGAATATGGCTGAGATAGCTAGATAGCATCACCGATGCAATGAATATGGACTTGAATATGGATGAGATGGCAAGATAGCATCACCGATGCAATGAATATGGTCTTGAATATGGATGAGATGGCTAGATAGCATCACCGATGCAATGAATATGGACTTGAATATGGCTGAGATGGCTAGACAGCATCACTGATGCAATGAATATGGACTTGAATATGGCTGAGATGGCTAGATAGCATCACTGATGCAATGAATATGGACTTGAATATGGCAGAGACGGCTAGATAGCATCACCGATGCAATGAATATGGACTTGAATATGGCTGAGATGGCTAGATGGCATCACCGATGCAATGAATATGGACTTGAATATGGCTGAGATGGCTAGATGGCATCACCGTTGCAATGAATATGGACTTGAATATGGCTGAGATGGCGAGATAGCATCACCGATGCAATGAATATGGCCTTGAATATGGCTGAGATGGCTAGATAGCATCACTGATGCAATGAATATGGACTTGAATATGGCTGAGACGGCTAGATAGCATCACCGATGCAATGAATATGGACTTGAATATGGCTGAGATGGTTAGATAGCATCACCGATGCCATGAATATGGACTTGAATATGGCTGAGACGGCTAGATAGCATCACTGATGCAATGAATATGGACTTGAATATGGATAAGACGGCTAGATAGCATCACTGATGCAATGAATATGGACTTGAATATGGGTGAGACGGCTAGATAGCATCACCGATGCAATGAATATGGACTTGAATATGGATGAGATGGCAAGATAGCATCACCGATGCAATGAATATGGACTTGAATGTGGATGAGATGGCTAGATAGCATCACCGATGCTATGAATATGGACTTGAATATGGCTGAGATGGCTAGATAGCATCACCGATGCAATGAATATGGACTTGAATATGGATGAGATGGCAAGATAGCATCACCGATGCAATGAATATGGACTTGAATATGGATGAGATGGCTAGATGGCATCAACGATGCAATGAACATGGACTTCAATATGGCTGAGATGGCTAGATGGCATCACCGATGAAATGAATATGGACTTGAATATGGCTGAGATGGCTAGATGGCATCACCGATGCAATGAATATGGACTTGAATATGGCTGAGATGGCTAGATAGCATCACCGATGCAATGAATATGGAATGTGGATGAGATTGCTAGATAGCATCACCGATGCAATGCATATGGCCTTGAATATGGCTGAGATGGCCAGATAGCATCAGTGATGCAATGAATATGGACTTGAATATGGCTGAGATGGCAAGATAGCATCACCGATGCAATGAATATGGACTTGAATATGGATGAGATGGCTAGATGGCATCAACGATGCAATGAACATGGACATGAATATGGCTGAGATGGCTAGATGGCATCACCGATGCAATGAATATGGACTTGAATATGGCTGAGATGGCTAGATGGCATCACCGATGCAATGAATAAGGAATTGAATATGGCTGAGATGGCTAGATAGCATCACCGATGCAATGAATATGGAATGTGGATGAGATGGCTAGATAGCATCACCGATGCAATAAATATGGACTTGAATATGGCTGAGATGGCTAGATAGCATCACTGATGCAATGAATATGGACTTGAATATGGCTGAGACGGCTAGATAGCATCACCGATGCAATATATATGGACTTGAATGTGGATGAGATGGCTAGATAGCATCACCGATGCAATGAATATGGACTTGAATATGGCTGAGATTGCTAGATAGCATCACCGATGCAATGAATATGGCCTTGAATATGGCTGAGATGGCTAGATAGCATCACTGATGCAATGAATATGGACTTGAATATGGCTGAGACGGCTAGATAGCATCACCGATGCAATGAATATGGACTTGAATATGGATGAGAGGGCAAGATAGCATCACCGATGCAATAAATATGGACTTGAATATGGCTGAGATGGCTAGATAGCATCACCGATGCAATGAATCTGGACTTGAATATGGATGAGATGGCTAGATGGCATCACCGATGCAATGAATATGGACTTGAATATGGCTGTGATGGCTAGATGGCATCACCGATGCAATGAATATGGACTTAAATATGGCTGAGATGGCAAGATAGCATCACCGATGCAATGAATATGGACTTGAATATCGATGAGATGGCTAGATAGCATCACCGATGCAATGAATATGGACTTGAATATGGCTGAGATGGCAAGATGGCATCACCGATGCAATGAATATGGACTTGAATGTGGATGAGATGGCTAGATAGCATCACCGATGCAATGAATATGGACTTGAATATGGCTGAGACGGCTAGATAGCATCACCGATGCAATGAATATGGACTTGAATATGGATGAGATGGCAAGATAGCATCACCGATGCAATGAATATGGACTTGAATATGGATGAGATGGCTAGATAGCATCACCGATGCAATGAGTATGGACTAGAATATGGATGAGATGGCAAGATAGCATCACCGATGCAATGAATATGGACTTGAATATGGCTGAGATGGCTAGATAGCATCACTGATGCAATGAATATGGACTTGAATATGGCTGAGACGGCTAGATAGCATCACCGATGCAATGAATATGGACTTGAATATGGATGAGATGGCAATATAGCATCACCGATGCAATGAATATGGACTTGAATATGGATGAGATGGCTAGATAGCATCACCGATGCAATGAATATGGACTTGAATATGGCTGAGACGGCTAGATAGCATCACCGATGCAATGAATATGGACTTGAATATGGATGAGATGGCTAGATAGCATCACCGATGCAATGAATATGGAGTAGAATATGGATGGGATGGCAAGATAGCATCACTGATGCAATGAATATGGACTTGAATATGGCTGAGATAGCTAGATAGCATCATTGATGCAATGAATATGGACTTGAATATGGCTGAGACGGCTAGATAGCATCACCGATGCAATGAATATGGACTTGAATATGGCTGAGATGGCTAGATGGCATCACCGATGCAATGAATATGGACTTGAATATGGCTGAGATGGCTAAATGGCATCACCGTTGCAATGAATATGGACTTGAATATGGCTGAGATGGCTAGATAGCATCACCGATGCAATGAATATGGCCTTGAATATGGCTGAGATGGCTAGATAGCATCACTGATGCAATGAATATGGACTTGAATATGGCTGAGACGGCTAGATAGCATCACCGATGCAATGAATATGGACTTGAATATGGCTGAGATGGTTAGATAGCATCACCGATGCCATGAATATGGACTTGAATATGGCTGAGACGGCTAGATAGCATCACTGATGCAATGAATATGGACTTGAATATGGATAAGACGGCTAGATAGCATCACTGATGCAATGAATATGGACTTGAATATGGGTGAGACGGCTAGATAGCATCACCGATGCAATGAATATGGACTTGAATATGGATGAGATGGCAAGATAGCATCACCGATGCAATGAATATGGACTTGAATATGGCTGAGATGGCAAGATAGCATCACCGATGCAATGAATATGGACTTGAATGTGGATGAGATGGCTAGATAGCATCACCGATGCTATGAATATGGACTTGAATATGGCTGAGATGGCCAGATAGCATCACCGATGCAATGAATATGGACTTGAATATGGATGAGATGGCAAGATAGCATCACCGATGCAATGAATATGGACTTGAATATGGATGAGATGGCTAGATGGCATCAACGATGCAATGAACATGGACTTCAATATGGCTGAGATGGCTAGATGGCATCACCGATGCAATGAATATGGACTTGAATATGGCTGAGATGGCTAGATGGCATCACCGATGCAATGAATATGGACTTGAATATGGCTGAGATGGCTAGATAGCATCACCGATGCAATGAATATGGAATGTGGATGAGATTGCTAGATAGCATCACCGATGCAATGCATATGGCCTTGAATATGGCTGAGATGGCCAGATAGCATCAGTGATGCAATGAATATGGACTTGAATATGGCTGAGATGGCAAGATAGCATCACCGATGCAATGAATATGGACTTGAATATGGATGAGATGGCTAGATGGCATCAACGATGCAATGAACATGGACTTGAATATGGCTGAGATGGCTAGATGGCATCACCGATGCAATGAATATGGACTTGAATATGGCTGAGATGGCTAGATGGCATCACCGATGCAATGAATAAGGACTTGAATATGGCTGAGATGGCTAGATAGCATCACCGATGCAATGAATATGGAATGTGGATGAGATGGCTAGATAGCATCACCGATGCAATAAATATGGACTTGAATATGGCTGAGATGGCTAGATAGCATCACTGATGCAATGAATATGGACTTGAATATGGCTGAGACGGCTAGATAGCATCACCGATGCAATGAATATGGACTTGAATGTGGATGAGATGGCTAGATAGCATCACCGATGCAATGAATATGGACTTGAATATGGCTGAGATTGCTAGATAGCATCACCGATGCAATGAATATGGCCTTGAATATGGCTGAGATGGCTAGATAGCATCACTGATGCAATGAATATGGACTTGAATATGGCTGAGACGGCTAGATAGCATCACCGATGCAATGAATATGGACTTGAATATGGATGAGAGGGCAAGATAGCATCACCGATGCAATGAATATGGACTTGAATATGGCTGAGATGGCTAGATAGCATCAACGATGCAATGAATCTGGACTTGAATATGGATGAGATGGCTAGATGGCATCACCGATGCAATGAATATGGACTTGAATATGGCTGAGATGGCTAGATGGCATCACCGATGCAATGAATATGGACTTGAATATGGCTGAGATGGCAAGATAGCATCACCGATGCAATGAATATGGACTTGAATATGGCTGAGATGGCTAGATAGCATCACCGATGCAATGAATATGGCCTTGAATATGGCTGAGATGGCTAGGTAGCATCACTGATGCAATGAATATGGACTTGAATATGGATGAGACGGCTAGATAGCATCACCGATGCAATGAATATGGACTTTAATATGGATGGGATGGCAAGATAGCATCACCGATGCAATGAATATGGACTTGAATATGGATGAGAGGGCAAGATAGCATCACCGATGCAATGAATATGGACTTGAATATGGCTGAGATGTCTAGATAGCATCACCGATGCAATGAATCTGGACTTGAATATGGATGAGATGGCTAGATGGCATCACCGATGCAATGAATATGGACTTGAATATGGCTGAGATGGCTAGATGGCATCACCGATGCAATGAATATGGACTTGAATATGGCTGAGATGGCAAGATAGCATCACCGATGCAATGAATATGGACTTGAATATGGCTGAGATGGCTAGATAGCATCACCGATGCAATGAATATGGCCTTGAATATGGCTGAGATGGCTAGGTAGCATCACTGATGCAATGAATATGGACTTGAATATGGATGAGACGGCTAGATAGCATCACCGATGCAATGAATATGGACTTTAATATGGATGGGATGGCAAGATAGCATCACCGATGCAATGAGTATGTACTAGAATATGGATGAGATGGCAAGATAGCATCACCGATGCAATGAATATGGACTTGAATGTGGATGAGATGGCTAGATAGCATCACCGATGCTATGAATATGGACTTGAATATGGCTGAGATGGCTAGATAGCATCACCGATGCAATGAATATGGACTTGAATATGGATGAGATGGCAAGATAGCATCACCGATGCAATGAATATGGACTTGAATATGGATGAGATGGCTAGATGGCATCAACGATGCAATGAACATGGACTTCAATATGGCTGAGATGGCTAGATGGCATCACCGATGAAATGAATATGGACTTGAATATGGCTGAGATGGCTAGATGGCATCACCGATGCAATGAATATGGACTTGAATATGGCTGAGATGGCTAGATAGCATCACCGATGCAATGAATATGTAATGTGGATGAGATTGCTAGATAGCATCACCGATGCAATGCATATGGCCTTGAATATGGCTGAGATGGCCAGATAGCATCAGTGATGCAATGAATATGGACTTGAATATGGCTGAGATGGCAAGATAGCATCACCGATGCAATGAATATGGACTTGAATATGGATGAGATGGCTAGATGGCATCAACGATGCAATGAACATGGACTTGAATATGGCTGAGATGGCTAGATGGCATCACCGATGCAATGAATATGGACTTGAATATGGCTGAGATGGCTAGATGGCATCACCGATGCAATGAATAAGGACTTGAATATGGCTGAGATGGCTAGATAGCATCACCGATGCAATGAATATGGAATGTGGATGAGATGGCTAGATAGCATCACCGATGCAATAAATATGGACTTGAATATGGCTGAGATGGCTAGATAGCATCACTGATGCAATGAATATGGACTTGAATATGGCTGAGACGGCTAGATAGCATCACCGATGCAATATATATGGACTTGAATGTGGATGAGATGGCTAGATAGCATCACCGATGCAATGAATATGGACTTGAATATGGCTGAGATTGCTAGATAGCATCACCGATGCAATGAATATGGCCTTGAATATGGCTGAGATGGCTAGATAGCATCACTGATGCAATGAATATGGACTTGAATATGGCTGAGACGGCTAGATAGCATCACCGATGCAATGAATATGGACTTGAATATGGATGAGAGGGCAAGATAGCATCACCGATGCAATAAATATGGACTTGAATATGGCTGAGATGGCTAGATAGCATCACCGATGCAATGAATCTGGACTTGAATATGGATGAGATGGCTAGATGGCATCACCGATGCAATGAATATGGACTTGAATATGGCTGAGATGGCTAGATGGCATCACCGATGCAATGAATATGGACTTGAATATGGCTGAGATGGCAAGATAGCATCACCGATGCAATGAATATGGACTTGAATATCGATGAGATGGCTAGATAGCATCACCGATGCAATGAATATGGACTTGAATATGGCTGAGATGGCAAGATGGCATCACCGATGCAATGAATATGGACTTGAATGTGGATGAGATGGCTAGATAGCATCACCGATGCAATGAATATGGACTTGAATATGGCTGAGACGGCTAGATAGCATCACCGATGCAATGAATATGGACTTGAATATGGATGAGATGGCAAGATAGCATCACCGATGCAATGAATATGGACTTGAATATGGATGAGATGGCTAGATAGCATCACCGATGCAATGAGTATGGACTAGAATATGGATGAGATGGCAAGATAGCATCACCGATGCAATGAATATGGACTTGAATATGGCTGAGATGGCTAGATAGCATCACTGATGCAATGAATATGGACTTGAATATGGCTGAGACGGCTAGATAGCATCACCGATGCAATGAATATGGACTTGAATATGGATGAGATGGCAATATAGCATCACCGATGCAATGAATATGGACTTGAATATGGA
Organism: Heloderma suspectum; assembly: GCF_057233095.1. NCBI lineage: Eukaryota > Metazoa > Chordata > Lepidosauria > Squamata > Helodermatidae > Heloderma > Heloderma suspectum. Next base: position 54,937,601 of record NC_139475.1, read on the forward strand.
TGAGATGGCTAGATAGCATCACCGATGCAATGAATATGGACTTGAATATGGCTGAGACGGCTAGATAGCATCACCGATGCAATGAATATGGACTTGAATATGGATGAGATGGCTAGATAGCATCACCGATGCAATGAATATGGAGTAGAATATGGATGGGATGGCAAGATAGCATCACTGATGCAATGAATATGGACTTGAATATGGCTGAGATAGCTAGATAGCATCATTGATGCAATGAATATGGACTTGAATATGGCTGAGACGGCTAGATAGCATCACCGATGCAATGAATATGGACTTGAATATGGCTGAGATGGCTAGATGGCATCACCGATGCAATGAATATGGACTTGAATATGGCTGAGATGGCTAAATGGCATCACCGTTGCAATGAATATGGACTTGAATATGGCTGAGATGGCTAGATAGCATCACCGATGCAATGAATATGGCCTTGAATATGGCTGAGATGGCTAGATAGCATCACTGATGCAATGAATATGGACTTGAATATGGCTGAGACGGCTAGATAGCATCACCGATGCAATGAATATGGACTTGAATATGGCTGAGATGGTTAGATAGCATCACCGATGCCATGAATATGGACTTGAATATGGCTGAGACGGCTAGATAGCATCACTGATGCAATGAATATGGACTTGAATATGGATAAGACGGCTAGATAGCATCACTGATGCAATGAATATGGACTTGAATATGGGTGAGACGGCTAGATAGCATCACCGATGCAATGAATATGGACTTGAATATGGCTGAGATGGCAAGATAGCATCACCGATGCAATGAATATGGACTTGAATGTGGATGAGATGGCTAGATAGCATCACCGATGCTATGAATATGGACTTGAATATGGCTGAGATGGCCAGATAGCATCACCGATGCAATGAATATGGACTTGAATATGGATGAGATGGCAAGATAGCATCACCGATGCAATGAATATGGACTTGAATATGGATGAGATGGCTAGATGGCATCAACGATGCAATGAACATGGACTTCAATATGGCTGAGATGGCTAGATGGCATCACCGATGCAATGAATATGGACTTGAATATGGCTGAGATGGCTAGATGGCATCACCGATGCAATGAATATGGACTTGAATATGGCTGAGATGGCTAGATAGCATCACCGATGCAATGAATATGGAATGTGGATGAGATTGCTAGATAGCATCACCGATGCAATGCATATGGCCTTGAATATGGCTGAGATGGCCAGATAGCATCAGTGATGCAATGAATATGGACTTGAATATGGCTGAGATGGCAAGATAGCATCACCGATGCAATGAATATGGACTTGAATATGGATGAGATGGCTAGATGGCATCAACGATGCAATGAACATGGACTTGAATATGGCTGAGATGGCTAGATGGCATCACCGATGCAATGAATATGGACTTGAATATGGCTGAGATGGCTAGATGGCATCACCGATGCAATGAATAAGGACTTGAATATGGCTGAGATGGCTAGATAGCATCACCGATGCAATGAATATGGAATGTGGATGAGATGGCTAGATAGCATCACCGATGCAATAAATATGGACTTGAATATGGCTGAGATGGCTAGATAGCATCACTGATGCAATGAATATGGACTTGAATATGGCTGAGACGGCTAGATAGCATCACCGATGCAATGAATATGGACTTGAATGTGGATGAGATGGCTAGATAGCATCACCGATGCAATGAATATGGACTTGAATATGGCTGAGATTGCTAGATAGCATCACCGATGCAATGAATATGGCCTTGAATATGGGTGAGATGGCTAGATAGCATCACTGATGCAATGAATATGGACTTGAATATGGCTGAGACGGCTAGATAGCATCACCGATGCAATGAATATGGACTTGAATATGGATGAGAGGGCAAGATAGCATCACCGATGCAATGAATATGGACTTGAATATGGCTGAGATGGCTAGATAGCATCAACGATGCAATGAATCTGGACTTGAATATGGATGAGATGGCTAGATGGCATCACCGATGCAATGAATATGGACTTGAATATGGCTGAGATGGCTAGATGGCATCACCGATGCAATGAATATGGACTTGAATATGGCTGAGATGGCAAGATAGCATCACCGATGCAATGAATATGGACTTGAATATGGCTGAGATGGCTAGATAGCATCACCGATGCAATGAATATGGCCTTGAATATGGCTGAGATGGCTAGGTAGCATCACTGATGCAATGAATATGGACTTGAATATGGATGAGACGGCTAGATAGCATCACCGATGCAATGAATATGGACTTTAATATGGATGGGATGGCAAGATAGCATCACCGATGCAATGAATATGGACTTGAATATGGATGAGAGGGCAAGATAGCATCACCGATGCAATGAATATGGACTTGAATATGGCTGAGATGTCTAGATAGCATCACCGATGCAATGAATCTGGACTTGAATATGGATGAGATGGCTAGATGGCATCACCGATGCAATGAATATGGACTTGAATATGGCTGAGATGGCTAGATGGCATCACCGATGCAATGAATATGGACTTGAATATGGCTGAGATGGCAAGATAGCATCACCGATGCAATGAATATGGACTTGAATATGGCTGAGATGGCTAGATAGCATCACCGATGCAATGAATATGGCCTTGAATATGGCTGAGATGGCTAGGTAGCATCACTGATGCAATGAATATGGACTTGAATATGGATGAGACGGCTAGATAGCATCACCGATGCAATGAATATGGACTTTAATATGGATGGGATGGCAAGATAGCATCACCGATGCAATGAGTATGTACTAGAATATGGATGAGATGGCAAGATAGCATCACCGATGCAATGAATATGGACTTGAATATGGCTGAGATGGCTAGATAGCATCACTGATGCAATGAATATGGACTTGAATATGGCTGGGACGGCTAGATAGCATCACCGATGCAATGAATATGGACTTGAATATGGATGAGATGGCAAGATAGCATCACCGATGCAATGAATATGGACTTGAATATGGATGAGATGGCTAGATAGCATCACCGATGCAATGAATATGGACTTGAATATGGCTGAGATGGCAAGATAGCATCACCGATGCAATGAATATGGACTTGAATATGGATGAGATGGCTAGATAGCATCACCGATTCAATGAATATGGACTAGAATATTGATGGTATGGCAAGATAGCATCACTGATGCAATGAATATGGACTTGAATATGGCTGAGATAGCTAGATAGCATCACCGATGCAATGAATATGGACTTGAATATGGATGAGATGGCAAGATAGCATCACCGATGCAATGAATATGGTCTTGAATATGGATGAGATGGCTAGATAGCATCACCGATGCAATGAATATGGACTTGAATATGGCTGAGATGGCTAGACAGCATCACTGATGCAATGAATATGGACTTGAATATGGCTGAGATGGCTAGATAGCATCACTGATGCAATGAATATGGACTTGAATATGGCTGAGACGGCTAGATAGCATCACCGATGCAATGAATATGGACTTGAATATGGCTGAGATGGCTAGATGGCATCACCGATGCAATGAATATGGACTAGAATATGGCTGAGATGGCTAGATGGCATCACCGTTGCAATGAATATGGTCTTGAATATGGCTGAGATGGCGAGATAGCATCACCGATGCAATGAATATGGCCTTGAATATGGCTGAGATGGCTAGATAGCATCACTGATGCAATGAATATGGACTTGAATATGGCTGAGACGGCTAGATAGCATCACCGATGCAATGAATATGGACTTGAATATGGCTGAGATGGTTGGATAGCATCACCGATGCCATGAATATGGACTTGAATATGGCTGAGACGGCTAGATAGCATCACTGATGCAATGAATATGGACTTGAATATGGATAAGACGGCTAGATAGCATCACTGATGCAATGAATATGGACTTGAATATGGGTGAGACGGCTAGATAGCATCACCGATGCAATGAATATGGACTTGAATATGGATGAGATGGCAAGATAGCATCACCGATGCAATGAATATGGACTTGAATATGGCTGAGATGGCAAGATAACATCACCGATGCAATGAATATGGACTTGAATGTGGATGAGATGGCTAGATAGCATCACCGATGCTATGAATATGGACTTGAATATGGCTGAGATGGCTAGATAGCATCACCGATGCAATGAATATGGACTTGAATATGGATGAGATGGCAAGATAGCATCACCGATGCAATGAATATGGACTTGAATATGGATGAGATGGCTAGATGGCATCAACGATGCAATGAACATGGACTTCAATATGGCTGAGATGGCTAGATGGCATCACCGATGCAATGAATATGGACTTGAATATGGCTGAGATGGCTAGATGGCATCACCGATGCAATGAATATGGACTTGAATATGGCTGAGATGGCTAGATAGCATCACCGATGCAATGAATATGGAATGTGGATGAGATTGCTAGATAGCATCACCGATGCAATGCATATGGCCTTGAATATGGCTGAGATGGCCAGATAGCATCAGTGATGCAATGAATATGGACTTGAATATGGCTGAGATGGCAAGATAGCATCACCGATGCAATGAATATGGACTTGAATATGGATGAGATGGCTAGATGGCATCAACGATGCAATGAACATGGACTTGAATATGGCTGAGATGGCTAGATGGCATCACCGATGCAATGAATATGGACTTGAATATGGCTGAGATGGCTAGATGGCATCACCGATGCAATGAATATGGACTTGAATATGGCTGAGATGGCTAGATAGCATCACCGATGCAATGAATATGGAATGTGGATGAGATGGCTAGATAGCATCACCGATGCAATAAATATGGACTTGAATATGGCTGAGATGGCTAGATAGCATCACTGATGCAATGAATATGGACTTGAATATGGCTGAGACGGCTAGATAGCATCACCGATGCAATGAATATGGACTTGAATGTGGATGAGATGGCTAGATAGCATCACCGATGCAATGAATATGGACTTGAATATGGCTGAGATTGCTAGATAGCATCACCGATGCAATGAATATGGCCTTGAATATGGCTGAGATGGCTAGATAGCATCACTGATGCAATGAATATGGACTTGAATATGGCTGAGACGGCTAGATAGCATCACCGATGCAATGAATATGGACTTGAATATGGATGAGAGGGCAAGATAGCATCACCGATGCAATGAATATGGACTTGAATATGGCTGAGATGTCTAGATAGCATCACCGATGCAATGAATCTGGACTTGAATATGGATGAGATGGCTAGATGGCATCACCGATGCAATGAATATGGACTTGAATATGGCTGAGATGGCTAGATGGCATCACCGATGCAATGAATATGGACTTGAATATGGCTGAGATGGCAAGATAGCATCACCGATGCAATGAATATGGACTTGAATATGGCTGAGATGGCTAGATAGCATCACCGATGCAATGAATATGGCCTTGAATATGGCTGAGATGGCTAGGTAGCATCACTGATGCAATGAATATGGACTTGAATATGGATGAGACGGCTAGATAGCATCACCGATGCAATGAATATGGACTTTAATATGGATGGGATGGCAAGATAGCATCACCGATGCAATGAGTATGTACTAGAATATGGATGAGATGGCAAGATAGCATCACCGATGCAATGAATATGGACTTGAATATGGCTGAGATGGCTAGATAGCATCACTGATGCAATGAATATGGACTTGAATATGGCTGAGACGGCTAGATAGCATCACCGATGCAATGAATATGGACTTGAATATGGATGAGATGGCAAGATAGCATCACCGATGCAATGAATATGGACTTGAATATGGATGAGATGGCTAGATAGCATCACCGATGCAATGAATATGGACTTGAATATGGCTGAGATGGCAAGATAGCATCACCGATGCAATGAATATGGACTTGAATATGGATGAGATGGCTAGATAGCATCACCGATTCAATGAATATGGACTAGAATATTGATGGTATGGCAAGATAGCATCACTGATGCAATGAATATGGACTTGAATATGGCTGAGATAGCTAGATAGCATCACCGATGCAATGAATATGGACTTGAATATGGATGAGATGGCAAGATAGCATCACCGATGCAATGAATATGGTCTTGAATATGGATGAGATGGCTAGATAGCATCACCGATGCAATGAATATGGACTTGAATATGGCTGAGATGGCTAGACAGCATCACTGATGCAATGAATATGGACTTGAATATGGCTGAGATGGCTAGATAGCATCACTGATGCAATGAATATGGACTTGAATATGGCTGAGACGGCTAGATAGCATCACCGATGCAATGAATATGGACTTGAATATGGCTGAGATGGCTAGATGGCATCACCGATGCAATGAATATGGACTTGAATATGGCTGAGATGGCTAGATGGCATCACCGTTGCAATGAATATGGACTTGAATATGGCTGAGATGGCGAGATAGCATCACCGATGCAATGAATATGGCCTTGAATATGGCTGAGATGGCTAGATAGCATCACTGATGCAATGAATATGGACTTGAATATGGCTGAGACGGCTAGATAGCATCACCGATGCAATGAATATGGACTTGAATATGGCTGAGATGGTTGGATAGCATCACCGATGCCATGAATATGGACTTGAATATGGCTGAGACGGCTAGATAGCATCACTGATGCAATGAATATGGACTTGAATATGGATAAGACGGCTAGATAGCATCACTGATGCAATGAATATGGACTTGAATATGGGTGAGACGGCTAGATAGCATCACCGATGCAATGAATATGGACTTGAATATGGATGAGATGGCAAGATAGCATCACCGATGCAATGAATATGGACTTGAATATGGCTGAGATGGCAAGATAACATCACCGATGCAATGAATATGGACTTGAATGTGGATGAGATGGCTAGATAGCATCACCGATGCTATGAATATGGACTTGAATATGGCTGAGATGGCTAGATAGCATCACCGATGCAATGAATATGGACTTGAATATGGATGAGATGGCAAGATAGCATCACCGATGCAATGAATATGGACTTGAATATGGATGAGATGGCTAGATGGCATCAACGATGCAATGAACATGGACTTCAATATGGCTGAGATGGCTAGATGGCATCACCGATGCAATGAATATGGACTTGAATATGGCTGAGATGGCTAGATGGCATCACCGATGCAATGAATATGGACTTGAATATGGCTGAGATGGCTAGATAGCATCACCGATGCAATGAATATGGAATGTGGATGAGATTGCTAGATAGCATCACCGATGCAATGCATATGGCCTTGAATATGGCTGAGATGGCCAGATAGCATCAGTGATGCAATGAATATGGACTTGAATATGGCTGAGATGGCAAGATAGCATCACCGATGCAATGAATATGGACTTGAATATGGATGAGATGGCTAGATGGCATCAACGATGCAATGAACATGGACTTGAATATGGCTGAGATGGCTAGATGGCATCACCGATGCAATGAATATGGACTTGAATATGGCTGAGATGGCTAGATGGCATCACCGATGCAATGAATATGGACTTGAATATGGCTGAGATGGCTAGATAGCATCACCGATGCAATGAATATGGAATGTGGATGAGATGGCTAGATAGCATCACCGATGCAATAAATATGGACTTGAATATGGCTGAGATGGCTAGATAGCATCACTGATGCAATGAATATGGACTTGAATATGGCTGAGACGGCTAGATAGCATCACCGATGCAATGAATATGGACTTGAATGTGGATGAGATGGCTAGATAGCATCACCGATGCAATGAATATGGACTTGAATATGGCTGAGATTGCTAGATAGCATCACCGATGCAATGAATATGGCCTTGAATATGGCTGAGATGGCTAGATAGCATCACTGATGCAATGAATATGGACTTGAATATGGCTGAGACGGCTAGATAGCATCACCGATGCAATGAATATGGACTTGAATATGGATGAGAGGGCAAGATAGCATCACCGATGCAATGAATATGGACTTGAATATGGCTGAGATGTCTAGATAGCATCACCGATGCAATGAATCTGGACTTGAATATGGATGAGATGGCTAGATGGCATCACCGATGCAATGAATATGGACTTGAATATGGCTGAGATGGCTAGATGGCATCACCGATGCAATGAATATGGACTTGAATATGGCTGAGATGGCAAGATAGCATCACCGATGCAATGAATATGGACTTGAATATGGCTGAGATGGCTAGATAGCATCACCGATGCAATGAATATGGCCTTGAATATGGCTGAGATGGCTAGGTAGCATCACTGATGCAATGAATATGGACTTGAATATGGATGAGACGGCTAGATAGCATCACCGATGCAATGAATATGGACTTTAATATGGATGGGATGGCAAGATAGCATCACCGATGCAATGAGTATGTACTAGAATATGGATGAGATGGCAAGATAGCATCACCGATGCAATGAATATGGACTTGAATATGGCTGAGATGGCTAGATAGCATCACTGATGCAATGAATATGGACTTGAATATGGCTGAGACGGCTAGATAGCATCACCGATGCAATGAATATGGACTTGAATATGGATGAGATGGCAAGATAGCATCACCGATGCAATGAATATGGACTTGAATATGGATGAGATGGCTAGATAGCATCACCGATGCAATGAATATGGACTTGAATATGGCTGAGATGGCAAGATAGCATCACCGATGCAATGAATATGGACTTGAATATGGATGAGATGGCTAGATAGCATCACCGATGCAATGAATATGGACTAGAATATGGATGGGATGGCAAGATAGCATCACTGATGCAATGAATATGGACTTGAATATGGCTGAGACGGCTAGATAGCATCACTGATGCAATGAATATGGACTTGAATATGGCTGAGATGGCAAGATAGCATCACTGATGCAATGAATATGGACTTGAATATGGCTGAGATGGCTAGATGGCATCACCGTTTCAATGAATATGGACTTGAATATGGATGAGATGGCTAGATAGCATCACCGATGCAATGAATATGGCCTTGAATATGGCTGAGATGGCTAGATAGCATCACCGATGCAATGAATATGGACTTGAATATGGATGAGATGGCTAGATGGCATCACCGATGCAATGAATATGGACTTGAATATGGCTGAGATGGCTAGATAGCATCACCGATGCAATGAATATGGCCTTGAATATGGCTGAGATGGCTAGATAGCATCACTGATGCAATGAATATGGACTTGAATATGGATGAGATGGCAAGATAGCATCACCGATGCAATGAATATGGACTTGAATATGGATGAGATGGCTAGATAGCATCACCGATGCAATGAATATGGACTTGAATATGGCTGAGATGGCAAGATAGCATCACCGATGCAGTGAATATGGACTTGAATATGGATGAGATGGCAAGATAGCATCACCGATTCAATGAATATGGACTAGAATATTGATGGTATGGCAAGATAGCATCACTGATGCAATGAATATGGACTTGAATATGGCTGAGATAGCTAGATAGCATCACCGATGCAATGAATATGGACTTGAATATGGATGAGATGGCAAGATAGCATCACCGATGCAATGAATATGGTCTTGAATATGGATGAGATGGCTAGATAGCATCACCGATGCAATGAATATGGACTTGAATATGGCTGAGATGGCTAGACAGCATCACTGATGCAATGAATATGGACTTGAATATGGCTGAGATGGCTAGATAGCATCACTGATGCAATGAATATGGACTTGAATATGGCAGAGACGGCTAGATAGCATCACCGATGCAATGAATATGGACTTGAATATGGCTGAGATGGCTAGATGGCATCACCGATGCAATGAATATGGACTTGAATATGGCTGAGACGGCTAGATAGCATCACTGATGCAATGAATATGGACTTGAATATGGATAAGACGGCTAGATAGCATCACTGATGCAATGAATATGGACTTGAATATGGGTGAGACGGCTAGATAGCATCACCGATGCAATGAATATGGACTTGAATATGGATGAGATGGCAAGATAGCATCACCGATGCAATGAATATGGACTTGAATGTGGATGAGATGGCTAGATAGCATCACCGATGCTATGAATATGGACTTGAATATGGCTGAGATGGCTAGATAGCATCACCGATGCAATGAATATGGACTTGAATATGGATGAGATGGCAAGATAGCATCACCGATGCAATGAATATGGACTTGAATATGGATGAGATGGCTAGATGGCATCAACGATGCAATGAACATGGACTTCAATATGGCTGAGATGGCTAGATGGCATCACCGATGAAATGAATATGGACTTGAATATGGCTGAGATGGCTAGATGGCATCACCGATGCAATGAATATGGACTTGAATATGGCTGAGATGGCTAGATAGCATCACCGATGCAATGAATATGGAATGTGGATGAGATTGCTAGATAGCATCACCGATGCAATGCATATGGCCTTGAATATGGCTGAGATGGCCAGATAGCATCAGTGATGCAATGAATATGGACTTGAATATGGCTGAGATGGCAAGATAGCATCACCGATGCAATGAATATGGACTTGAATATGGATGAGATGGCTAGATGGCATCAACGATGCAATGAACATGGACTTGAATATGGCTGAGATGGCTAGATGGCATCACCGATGCAATGAATATGGACTTGAATATGGCTGAGATGGCTAGATGGCATCACCGATGCAATGAATAAGGACTTGAATATGGCTGAGATGGCTAGATAGCATCACCGATGCAATGAATATGGAATGTGGATGAGATGGCTAGATAGCATCACCGATGCAATAAATATGGACTTGAATATGGCTGAGATGGCTAGATAGCATCACTGATGCAATGAATATGGACTTGAATATGGCTGAGACGGCTAGATAGCATCACCGATGCAATATATATGGACTTGAATGTGGATGAGATGGCTAGATAGCATCACCGATGCAATGAATATGGACTTGAATATGGCTGAGATTGCTAGATAGCATCACCGATGCAATGAATATGGCCTTGAATATGGCTGAGATGGCTAGATAGCATCACTGATGCAATGAATATGGACTTGAATATGGCTGAGACGGCTAGATAGCATCACCGATGCAATGAATATGGACTTGAATATGGATGAGAGGGCAAGATAGCATCACCGATGCAATAAATATGGACTTGAATATGGCTGAGATGGCTAGATAGCATCACCGATGCAATGAATCTGGACTTGAATATGGATGAGATGGCTAGATGGCATCACCGATGCAATGAATATGGACTTGAATATGGCTGAGATGGCTAGATGGCATCACCGATGCAATGAATATGGACTTGAATATGGCTGAGATGGCAAGATAGCATCACCGATGCAATGAATATGGACTTGAATATCGATGAGATGGCTAGATAGCATCACCGATGCAATGAATATGGACTTGAATATGGCTGAGATGGCAAGATGGCATCACCGATGCAATGAATATGGACTTGAATGTGGATGAGATGGCTAGATAGCATCACCGATGCAATGAATATGGACTTGAATATGGCTGAGACGGCTAGATAGCATCACCGATGCAATGAATATGGACTTGAATATGGATGAGATGGCAAGATAGCATCACCGATGCAATGAATATGGACTTGAATATGGATGAGATGGCTAGATAGCATCACCGATGCAATGAGTATGGACTAGAATATGGATGAGATGGCAAGATAGCATCACCGATGCAATGAATATGGACTTGAATATGGCTGAGATGGCTAGATAGCATCACTGATGCAATGAATATGGACTTGAATATGGCTGAGACGGCTAGATAGCATCACCGATGCAATGAATATGGACTTGAATATGGATGAGATGGCAATATAGCATCACCGATGCAATGAATATGGACTTGAATATGGATGAGATGGCTAGATAGCATCACCGATGCAATGAATATGGACTTGAATATGGCTGAGACGGCTAGATAGCATCACCGATGCAATGAATATGGACTTGAATATGGATGAGATGGCTAGATAGCATCACCGATGCAATGAATATGGAGTAGAATATGGATGGGATGGCAAGATAGCATCACTGATGCAATGAATATGGACTTGAATATGGCTGAGATAGCTAGATAGCATCATTGATGCAATGAATATGGACTTGAATATGGCTGAGACGGCTAGATAGCATCACCGATGCAATGAATATGGACTTGAATATGGCTGAGATGGCTAGATGGCATCACCGATGCAATGAATATGGACTTGAATATGGCTGAGATGGCTAAATGGCATCACCGTTGCAATGAATATGGACTTGAATATGGCTGAGATGGCTAGATAGCATCACCGATGCAATGAATATGGCCTTGAATATGGCTGAGATGGCTAGATAGCATCACTGATGCAATGAATATGGACTTGAATATGGCTGAGACGGCTAGATAGCATCACCGATGCAATGAATATGGACTTGAATATGGCTGAGATGGTTAGATAGCATCACCGATGCCATGAATATGGACTTGAATATGGCTGAGACGGCTAGATAGCATCACTGATGCAATGAATATGGACTTGAATATGGATAAGACGGCTAGATAGCATCACTGATGCAATGAATATGGACTTGAATATGGGTGAGACGGCTAGATAGCATCACCGATGCAATGAATATGGACTTGAATATGGATGAGATGGCAAGATAGCATCACCGATGCAATGAATATGGACTTGAATATGGCTGAGATGGCAAGATAGCATCACCGATGCAATGAATATGGACTTGAATGTGGATGAGATGGCTAGATAGCATCACCGATGCTATGAATATGGACTTGAATATGGCTGAGATGGCCAGATAGCATCACCGATGCAATGAATATGGACTTGAATATGGATGAGATGGCAAGATAGCATCACCGGTGCAATGAATATGGACTTGAATATGGATGAGATGGCTAGATGGCATCAACGATGCAATGAACATGGACTTCAATATGGCTGAGATGGCTAGATGGCATCACCGATGCAATGAATATGGACTTGAATATGGCTGAGATGGCTAGATGGCATCACCGATGCAATGAATATGGACTTGAATATGGCTGAGATGGCTAGATAGCATCACCGATGCAATGAATATGGAATGTGGATGAGATTGCTAGATAGCATCACCGATGCAATGCATATGGCCTTGAATATGGCTGAGATGGCCAGATAGCATCAGTGATGCAATGAATATGGACTTGAATATGGCTGAGATGGCAAGATAGCATCACCGATGCAATGAATATGGACTTGAATATGGATGAGATGGCTAGATGGCATCAACGATGCAATGAACATGGACTTGAATATGGCTGAGATGGCTAGATGGCATCACCGATGCAATGAATATGGACTTGAATATGGCTGAGATGGCTAGATGGCATCACCGATGCAATGAATAAGGACTTGAATATGGCTGAGATGGCTAGATAGCATCACCGATGCAATGAATATGGAATGTGGATGAGATGGCTAGATAGCATCACCGATGCAATAAATATGGACTTGAATATGGCTGAGATGGCTAGATAGCATCACTGATGCAATGAATATGGACTTGAATATGGCTGAGACGGCTAGATAGCATCACCGATGCAATGAATATGGACTTGAATGTGGATGAGATGGCTAGATGGCATCAACGATGCAATGAACATGGACTTCAATATGGCTGAGATGGCTAGATGGCATCACCGATGAAATGAATATGGACTTGAATATGGCTGAGATGGCTAGATGGCATCACCGATGCAATGAATATGGACTTGAATATGGCTGAGATGGCTAGATAGCATCACCGATGCAATGAATATGGAATGTGGATGAGATTGCTAGATAGCATCACCGATGCAATGCATATGGCCTTGAATATGGCTGAGATGGCCAGATAGCATCAGTGATGCAATGAATATGGACTTGAATATGGCTGAGATGGCAAGATAGCATCACCGATGCAATGAATATGGACTTGAATATGGATGAGATGGCTAGATGGCATCAACGATGCAATGAACATGGACTTGAATATGGCTGAGATGGCTAGATGGCATCACCGATGCAATGAATATGGACTTGAATATGGCTGAGATGGCTAGATGGCATCACCGATGCAATGAATAAGGACTTGAATATGGCTGAGATGGCTAGATAGCATCACCGATGCAATGAATATGGAATGTGGATGAGATGGCTAGATAGCATCACCGATGCAATAAATATGGACTTGAATATGGCTGAGATGGCTAGATAGCATCACTGATGCAATGAATATGGACTTGAATATGGCTGAGACGGCTAGATAGCATCACCGATGCAATATATATGGACTTGAATGTGGATGAGATGGCTAGATAGCATCACCGATGCAATGAATATGGACTTGAATATGGCTGAGATTGCTAGATAGCATCACCGATGCAATGAATATGGCCTTGAATATGGCTGAGATGGCTAGATAGCATCACTGATGCAATGAATATGGACTTGAATATGGCTGAGACGGCTAGATAGCATCACCGATGCAATGAATATGGACTTGAATATGGATGAGAGGGCAAGATAGCATCACCGATGCAATAAATATGGACTTGAATATGGCTGAGATGGCTAGATAGCATCACCGATGCAATGAATCTGGACTTGAATATGGATGAGATGGCTAGATGGCATCACCGATGCAATGAATATGGACTTGAATATGGCTGAGATGGCTAGATGGCATCACCGATGCAATGAATATGGACTTGAATATGGCTGAGATGGCAAGATAGCATCACCGATGCAATGAATATGGACTTGAATATCGATGAGATGGCTAGATAGCATCACCGATGCAATGAATATGGACTTGAATATGGCTGAGATGGCAAGATGGCATCACCGATGCAATGAATATGGACTTGAATGTGGATGAGATGGCTAGATAGCATCACCGATGCAATGAATATGGACTTGAATATGGCTGAGACGGCTAGATAGCATCACCGATGCAATGAATATGGACTTGAATATGGATGAGATGGCAAGATAGCATCACCGATGCAATGAATATGGACTTGAATATGGATGAGATGGCTAGATAGCATCACCGATGCAATGAGTATGGACTAGAATATGGATGAGATGGCAAGATAGCATCACCGATGCAATGAATATGGACTTGAATATGGCTGAGATGGCTAGATAGCATCACTGATGCAATGAATATGGACTTGAATATGGCTGAGACGGCTAGATAGCATCACCGATGCAATGAATATGGACTTGAATATGGATGAGATGGCAATATAGCATCACCGATGCAATGAATATGGACTTGAATATGGATGAGATGGCTAGATAGCATCACCGATGCAATGAATATGGACTTGAATATGGCTGAGACGGCTAGATAGCATCACCGATGCAATGAATATGGACTTGAATATGGATGAGATGGCTAGATAGCATCACCGATGCAATGAATATGGAGTAGAATATGGATGGGATGGCAAGATAGCATCACTGATGCAATGAATATGGACTTGAATATG
Source organism: Heloderma suspectum (assembly GCF_057233095.1). Taxonomy (NCBI): domain Eukaryota; kingdom Metazoa; phylum Chordata; class Lepidosauria; order Squamata; family Helodermatidae; genus Heloderma; species Heloderma suspectum. Next base: position 54,953,347 of record NC_139475.1, read on the forward strand.
GCTGAGATAGCTAGATAGCATCATTGATGCAATGAATATGGACTTGAATATGGCTGAGACGGCTAGATAGCATCACCGATGCAATGAATATGGACTTGAATATGGCTGAGATGGCTAGATGGCATCACCGATGCAATGAATATGGACTTGAATATGGCTGAGATGGCTAAATGGCATCACCGTTGCAATGAATATGGACTTGAATATGGCTGAGATGGCTAGATAGCATCACCGATGCAATGAATATGGCCTTGAATATGGCTGAGATGGCTAGATAGCATCACTGATGCAATGAATATGGACTTGAATATGGCTGAGACGGCTAGATAGCATCACCGATGCAATGAATATGGACTTGAATATGGCTGAGATGGTTAGATAGCATCACCGATGCCATGAATATGGACTTGAATATGGCTGAGACGGCTAGATAGCATCACTGATGCAATGAATATGGACTTGAATATGGATAAGACGGCTAGATAGCATCACTGATGCAATGAATATGGACTTGAATATGGGTGAGACGGCTAGATAGCATCACCGATGCAATGAATATGGACTTGAATATGGATGAGATGGCAAGATAGCATCACCGATGCAATGAATATGGACTTGAATATGGCTGAGATGGCAAGATAGCATCACCGATGCAATGAATATGGACTTGAATGTGGATGAGATGGCTAGATAGCATCACCGATGCTATGAATATGGACTTGAATATGGCTGAGATGGCCAGATAGCATCACCGATGCAATGAATATGGACTTGAATATGGCTGAGATGGCAAGATAGCATCACCGATGCAATGAATATGGACTTGAATATGGCTGAGATGGCTAGATGGCATCAACGATGCAATGAACATGGACTTCAATATGGCTGAGATGGCTAGATGGCATCACCGATGCAATGAATATGGACTTGAATATGGCTGAGATGGCTAGATGGCATCACCGATGCAATGAATATGGACTTGAATATGGCTGAGATGGCTAGATAGCATCACCGATGCAATGAATATGGAATGTGGATGAGATTGCTAGATAGCATCACCGATGCAATGCATATGGCCTTGAATATGGCTGAGATGGCCAGATAGCATCAGTGATGCAATGAATATGGACTTGAATATGGCTGAGATGGCAAGATAGCATCACCGATGCAATGAATATGGACTTGAATATGGATGAGATGGCTAGATGGCATCAACGATGCAATGAACATGGACTTGAATATGGCTGAGATGGCTAGATGGCATCACCGATGCAATGAATATGGACTTGAATATGGCTGAGATGGCTAGATGGCATCACCGATGCAATGAATAAGGACTTGAATATGGCTGAGATGGCTAGATAGCATCACCGATGCAATGAATATGGAATGTGGATGAGATGGCTAGATAGCATCACCGATGCAATAAATATGGACTTGAATATGGCTGAGATGGCTAGATAGCATCACTGATGCAATGAATATGGACTTGAATATGGCTGAGACGGCTAGATAGCATCACCGATGCAATGAATATGGACTTGAATGTGGATGAGATGGCTAGATAGCATCACCGATGCAATGAATATGGACTTGAATATGGCTGAGATTGCTAGATAGCATCACCGATGCAATGAATATGGCCTTGAATATGGCTGAGATGGCTAGATAGCATCACTGATGCAATGAATATGGACTTGAATATGGCTGAGACGGCTAGATAGCATCACCGATGCAATGAATATGGACTTGAATATGGATGAGAGGGCAAGATAGCATCACCGATGCAATGAATATGGACTTAAATATGGCTGAGATGGCTAGATAGCATCACCGATGCAATGAATCTGGACTTGAATATGGATGAGATGGCTAGATGGCATCACCGATGCAATGAATATGGACTTGAATATGGCTGAGATGGCTAGATGGCATCACCGATGCAATGAATATGGACTTGAATATGGCTGAGATGGCAAGATAGCATCACCGATGCAATGAATATGGACTTGAATATGGCTGAGATGGCTAGATAGCATCACCGATGCAATGAATATGGCCTTGAATATGGCTGAGATGGCTAGGTAGCATCACTGATGCAATGAATATGGACTTGAATATGGATGAGACGGCTAGATAGCATCACCGATGCAATGAATATGGACTTTAATATGGATGGGATGGCAAGATAGCATCACCGATGCAATGAGTATGTACTAGAATATGGATGAGATGGCAAGATAGCATCACCGATGCAATGAATATGGACTTGAATATGGCTGAGATGGCTAGATAGCATCACTGATGCAATGAATATGGACTTGAATATGGCTGAGATGGCTAGATGGCATCACCGATGCAATGAATATGGACTTGAATATGGCTGAGATGGCTAGATAGCATCACCGATGCAATGAATATGGAATGTGGATGAGATTGCTAGATAGCATCACCGATGCAATGCATATGGCCTTGAATATGGCTGAGATGGCCAGATAGCATCAGTGATGCAATGAATATGGACTTGAATATGGCTGAGATGGCAAGATAGCATCACCGATGCAATGAATATGGACTTGAATATGGATGAGATGGCTAGATGGCATCAACGATGCAATGAACATGGACTTGAATATGGCTGAGATGGCTAGATGGCATCACCGATGCAATGAATATGGACTTGAATATGGCTGAGATGGCTAGATGGCATCACCGATGCAATGAATCTGGACTTGAATATGGCTGAGATGGCTAGATAGCATCACCGATGCAATGAATATGGAATGTGGATGAGATGGCTAGATAGCATCACCGATGCAATAAATATGGACTTGAATATGGCTGAGATGGCTAGATAGCATCACTGATGCAATGAATATGGACTTGAATATGGCTGAGACGGCTAGATAGCATCACCGATGCAATGAATATGGACTTGAATGTGGATGAGATGGCTAGATAGCATCACCGATGCAATGAATATGGACTTGAATATGGCTGAGATTGCTAGATAGCATCACCGATGCAATGAATATGGCCTTGAATATGGCTGAGATGGCTAGATAGCATCACTGATGCAATGAATATGGACTTGAATATGGCTGAGACGGCTAGATAGCATCACCGATGCAATGAATATGGACTTGAATATGGATGAGAGGGCAAGATAGCATCACCGATGCAATGAATATGGACTTGAATATGGCTGAGATGTCTAGATAGCATCACCGATGCAATGAATCTGGACTTGAATATGGATGAGATGGCTAGATGGCATCACCGATGCAATGAATATGGACTTGAATATGGCTGAGATGGCTAGATGGCATCACCGATGCAATGAATATGGACTTGAATATGGCTGAGATGGCAAGATAGCATCACCGATGCAATGAATATGGACTTGAATATGGCTGAGATGGCTAGATAGCATCACCGATGCAATGAATATGGCCTTGAATATGGCTGAGATGGCTAGGTAGCATCACTGATGCAATGAATATGGACTTGAATATGGATGAGACGGCTAGATAGCATCACCGATGCAATGAATATGGACTTTAATATGGATGGGATGGCAAGATAGCATCACCGATGCAATGAGTATGTACTAGAATATGGATGAGATGGCAAGATAGCATCACCGATGCAATGAATATGGACTTGAATATGGCTGAGATGGCTAGATAGCATCACTGATGCAATGAATATGGACTTGAATATGGCTGAGACGGCTAGATAGCATCACCGATGCAATGAATATGGACTTGAATATGGATGAGATGGCAAGATAGCATCACCGATGCAATGAATATGGACTTGAATATGGATGAGATGGCTAGATAGCATCACCGATGCAATGAATATGGACTTGAATATGGCTGAGATGGCAAGATAGCATCACCGATGCAATGAATATGGACTTGAATATGGATGAGATGGCTAGATAGCATCACCGATGCAATGAATATGGACTAGAATATGGATGGGATGGCAAGATAGCATCACTGATGCAATGAATATGGACTTGAATATGGCTGAGATAGCTAGATAGCATCATTGATGCAATGAATATGGACTTGAATATGGCTGAGACGGCTAGATAGCATCACTGATGCAATGAATATGGACTTGAATATGGCTGAGATGGCAAGATAGCATCACTGATGCAATGAATATGGACTTGAATATGGCTGAGATGGCTAGATGGCATCACCGTTTCAATGAATATGGACTTGAATATGGATGAGATGGCTAGATAGCATCACCGATGCAATGAATATGGCCTTGAATATGGCTGAGATGGCTAGATAGCATCACCGATGCAATGAATATGGACTTGAATATGGATGAGATGGCTAGATGGCATCACCGATGCAATGAATATGGACTTGAATATGGCTGAGATGGCTAGATAGCATCACCGATGCAATGAATATGGCCTTGAATATGGCTGAGATGGCTAGATAGCATCACTGATGCAATGAATATGGACTTGAATATGGATGAGATGGCAAGATAGCATCACCGATGCAATGAATATGGACTTGAATATGGATGAGATGGCTAGATAGCATCACCGATGCAATGAATATGGACTTGAATATGGCTGAGATGGCAAGATAGCATCACCGATGCAGTGAATATGGACTTGAATATGGATGAGATGGCTAGATAGCATCACCGATTCAATGAATATGGACTAGAATATTGATGGTATGGCAAGATAGCATCACTGATGCAATGAATATGGACTTGAATATGGCTGAGATAGCTAGATAGCATCACCGATGCAATGAATATGGACTTGAATATGGATGAGATGGCAAGATAGCATCACCGATGCAATGAATATGGTCTTGAATATGGATGAGATGGCTAGATAGCATCACCGATGCAATGAATATGGACTTGAATATGGCTGAGATGGCTAGACAGCATCACTGATGCAATGAATATGGACTTGAATATGGCTGAGATGGCTAGATAGCATCACTGATGCAATGAATATGGACTTGAATATGGCTGAGACGGCTAGATAGCATCACCGATGCAATGAATATGGACTTGAATATGGCTGAGATGGCTAGATGGCATCACCGATGCAATGAATATGGACTTGAATATGGCTGAGATGGCTAGATGGCATCACCGTTGCAATGAATATGGACTTGAATATGGCTGAGATGGCGAGATAGCATCACTGATGCAATGAATATGGACTTGAATATGGCTGAGACGGCTAGATAGCATCACCGATGCAATGAATATGGACTTGAATATGGCTGAGATGGTTAGATAGCATCACCGATGCCATGAATATGGACTTGAATATGGCTGAGACGGCTAGATAGCATCACTGATGCAATGAATATGGACTTGAATATGGATAAGACGGCTAGATAGCATCACTGATGCAATGAATATGGACTTGAATATGGGTGAGACGGCTAGATAGCATCACCGATGCAATGAATATGGACTTGAATATGGATGAGATGGCAAGATAGCATCACCGATGCAATGAATATGGACTTGAATGTGGATGAGATGGCTAGATAGCATCACCGATGCTATGAATATGGACTTGAATATGGCTGAGATGGCTAGATAGCATCACCGATGCAATGAATATGGACTTGAATATGGATGAGATGGCAAGATAGCATCACCGATGCAATGAATATGGACTTGAATATGGATGAGTTGGCTAGATGGCATCACCGATGCAATGAACATGGACTTCAATATGGCTGAGATGGCTAGATGGCATCACCGATGAAATGAATATGGACTTGAATATGGCTGAGATGGCTAGATGGCATCACCGATGCAATGAATATGTACTTGAATATGGCTGAGATGGCTAGATAGCATCACCGATGCAATGAATATGGAATGTGGATGAGATTGCTAGATAGCATCACCGATGCAATGCATATGGCCTTGAATATGGCTGAGATGGCCAGATAGCATCAGTGATGCAATGAATATGGACTTGAATATGGCTGAGATGGCAAGATAGCATCACCGATGCAATGAATATGGACTTGAATATGGATGAGATGGCTAGATGGCATCAACGATGCAATGAACATGGACTTGAATATGGCTGAGATGGCTAGATGGCATCACCGATGCAATGAATATGGACTTGAATATGGCTGAGATGGCTAGATGGCATCACCGATGCAATGAATAAGGACTTGAATATGGCTGAGATGGCTAGATAGCATCATGGATGCAATGAATATGGAATGTGGATGAGATGGCTAGATAGCATCACCGATGCAATAAATATGGACTTGAATATGGATGAGATGGCTAGATAGCATCACTGATGCAATGAATATGGACTTGAATATGGCTGAGACGGCTAGATAGCATCACCGATGCAATGAATATGGACTTGAATGTGGATGAGATGGCTAGATAGCATCACCGATGCAATGAATATGGACTTGAATATGGCTGAGATTGCTAGATAGCATCACCGATGCAATGAATATGGCCTTGAATATGGCTGAGATGGCTAGATAGCATCACTGATGCAATGAATATGGACTTGAATATGGCTGAGACGGCTAGATAGCATCACCGATGCAATGAATATGGACTTGAATATGGATGAGAGGGCAAGATAGCATCACCGATGCAATGAATATGGACTTGAATATGGCTGAGATGGCTAGATAGCATCACCGATGCAATGAATCTGGACTTGAATATGGATGAGATGGCTAGATGGCATCACCGATGCAATGAATATGGACTTGAATATGGCTGAGATGGCTAGATGGCATCACCGATGCAATGAATATGGACTTGAATATGGCTGAGATGGCAAGATAGCATCACCGATGCAATGAATATGGACTTGAATATGGCTGAGATGGCTAGATAGCATCACCGATGCAATGAATATGGCCTTGAATATGGCTGAGATGGCTAGGTAGCATCACTGATGCAATGAATATGGACTTGAATATGGATGAGACGGCTAGATAGCATCACCGATGCAATGAATATGGACTTTAATATGGATGGGATGGCAAGATAGCATCACCGATGCAATGAGTATGTACTAGAATATGGATGAGATGGCAAGATAGCATCACCGATGCAATGAATATGGACTTGAATATGGCTGAGATGGCTAGATAGCATCACTGATGCAATGAATATGGACTTGAATATGGCTGAGATGGCTAGATGGCATCACCGATGCAATGAATATGGACTTGAATATGGCTGAGATGGCTAGATAGCATCACCGATGCAATGAATATGGAATGTGGATGAGATTGCTAGATAGCATCACCGATGCAATGCATATGGCCTTGAATATGGCTGAGATGGCCAGATAGCATCAGTGATGCAATGAATATGGACTTGAATATGGCTGAGATGGCAAGATAGCATCACCGATGCAATGAATATGGACTTGAATATGGATGAGATGGCTAGATGGCATCAACGATGCAATGAACATGGACTTGAATATGGCTGAGATGGCTAGATGGCATCACCGATGCAATGAATATGGACTTGAATATGGCTGAGATGGCTAGATGGCATCACCGATGCAATGAATCTGGACTTGAATATGGCTGAGATGGCTAGATAGCATCACCGATGCAATGAATATGGAATGTGGATGAGATGGCTAGATAGCATCACCGATGCAATAAATATGGACTTGAATATGGCTGAGATGGCTAGATAGCATCACTGATGCAATGAATATGGACTTGAATATGGCTGAGACGGCTAGATAGCATCACCGATGCAATGAATATGGACTTGAATGTGGATGAGATGGCTAGATAGCATCACCGATGCAATGAATATGGACTTGAATATGGCTGAGATTGCTAGATAGCATCACCGATGCAATGAATATGGCCTTGAATATGGCTGAGATGGCTAGATAGCATCACTGATGCAATGAATATGGACTTGAATATGGCTGAGACGGCTAGATAGCATCACCGATGCAATGAATATGGACTTGAATATGGATGAGAGGGCAAGATAGCATCACCGATGCAATGAATATGGACTTGAATATGGCTGAGATGTCTAGATAGCATCACCGATGCAATGAATCTGGACTTGAATATGGATGAGATGGCTAGATGGCATCACCGATGCAATGAATATGGACTTGAATATGGCTGAGATGGCTAGATGGCATCACCGATGCAATGAATATGGACTTGAATATGGCTGAGATGGCAAGATAGCATCACCGATGCAATGAATATGGACTTGAATATGGCTGAGATGGCTAGATAGCATCACCGATGCAATGAATATGGCCTTGAATATGGCTGAGATGGCTAGGTAGCATCACTGATGCAATGAATATGGACTTGAATATGGATGAGACGGCTAGATAGCATCACCGATGCAATGAATATGGACTTTAATATGGATGGGATGGCAAGATAGCATCACCGATGCAATGAGTATGTACTAGAATATGGATGAGATGGCAAGATAGCATCACCGATGCAATGAATATGGACTTGAATATGGCTGAGATGGCTAGATAGCATCACTGATTCAATGAATATGGACTTGAATATGGCTGAGACGGCTAGATAGCATCACCGATGCAATGAATATGGACTTGAATATGGATGAGATGGCAAGATAGCATCACCGATGCAATGAATATGGACTTGAATATGGATGAGATGGCTAGATAGCATCACCGATGCAATGAATATGGACTTGAATATGGCTGAGATGGCAAGATAGCATCACCGATGCAATGAATATGGACATGAATATGGATGAGATGGCTAGATAGCATCACCGATGCAATGAATATGGACTAGAATATGGATGGGATGGCAAGATAGCATCACTGATGCAATGAATATGGACTTGAATATGGCTGAGATAGCTAGATAGCATCATTGATGCAATGAATATGGACTTGAATATGGCTGAGACGGCTAGATAGCATCACTGATGCAATGAATATGGACTTGAATATGGCTGAGATGGCAAGATAGCATCACTGATGCAATGAATATGGACTTGAATATGGCTGAGATGGCTAGATGGCATCACCGTTTCAATGAATATGGACTTGAATATGGATGAGATGGCTAGATAGCATCACCGATGCAATGAATATGGACTTGAATATGGCTGAGATGGCTAGACAGCATCACTGATGCAATGAATATGGACTTGAATATGGCTGAGATGGCTAGATAGCATCACTGATGCAATGAATATGGACTTGAATATGGCTGAGACGGCTAGATAGCATCACCGATGCAATGAATATGGACTTGAATATGGCTGAGATGGCTAGATGGCATCACCGATGCAATGAATATGGACTTGAATATGGCTGAGATGGCTAGATGGCATCACCGTTGCAATGAATATGGACTTGAATATGGCTGAGATGGCGAGATAGCATCACTGATGCCATGAATATGGACTTGAATATGGCTGAGACGGCTAGATAGCATCACCGATGCAATGAATATGGACTTGAATATGGCTGAGATGGTTAGATAGCATCACCGATGCCATGAATATGGACTTGAATATGGCTGAGACGGCTAGATAGCATCACTGATGCAATGAATATGGACTTGAATATGGATAAGACGGCTAGATAGCATCACTGATGCAATGAATATGGACTTGAATATGGGTGAGACGGCTAGATAGCATCACCGATGCAATGAATATGGACTTGAATATGGATGAGATGGCAAGATAGCATCACCGATGCAATGAATATGGACTTGAATGTGGATGAGATGGCTAGATAGCATCACCGATGCTATGAATATGGACTTGAATATGGCTGAGATGGCTAGATAGCATCACCGATGCAATGAATATGGACTTGAATATGGATGAGATGGCAAGATAGCATCACCGATGCAATGAATATGGACTTGAATATGGATGAGTTGGCTAGATGGCATCACCGATGCAATGAACATGGACTTCAATATGGCTGAGATGGCTAGATGGCATCACCGATGAAATGAATATGGACTTGAATATGGCTGAGATGGCTAGATGGCATCACCGATGCAATGAATATGTACTTGAATATGGCTGAGATGGCTAGATAGCATCACCGATGCAATGAATATGGAATGTGGATGAGATTGCTAGATAGCATCACCGATGCAATGCATATGGCCTTGAATATGGCTGAGATGGCCAGATAGCATCAGTGATGCAATGAATATGGACTTGAATATGGCTGAGATGGCAAGATAGCATCACCGATGCAATGAATATGGACCTGAATATGGATGAGATGGCTAGATGGCATCAACGATGCAATGAACATGGACTTGAATATGGCTGAGATGGCTAGATGGCATCACCGATGCAATGAATATGGACTTGAATATGGCTGAGATGGCTAGATGGCATCACCGATGCAATGAATATGGACTTGAATATGGCTGAGATGGCTAGATAGCATCACCGATGCAATGAATATGGAATGTGGATGAGATGGCTAGATAGCATCACCGATGCAATAAATATGGACTTGAATATGGATGAGATGGCTAGATAGCATCACTGATGCAATGAATATGGACTTGAATATGGCTGAGACGGCTAGATAGCATCACCGATGCAATGAATATGGACTTGAATGTGGATGAGATGGCTAGATAGCATCACCGATGCAATGAATATGGACTTGAATATGGCTGAGATTGCTAGATAGCATCACCGATGCAATGAATATGGCCTTGAATATGGCTGAGATGGCTAGATAGCATCACTGATGCAATGAATATGGACTTGAATATGGCTGAGACGGCTAGATAGCATCACCGATGCAATGAATATGGACTTGAATATGGATGAGAGGGCAAGATAGCATCACCGATGCAATAAATATGGACTTGAATATGGCTGAGATGGCTAGATAGCATCACCGATGCAATGAATCTGGACTTGAATATGGATGAGATGGCTAGATGGCATCACCGATGCAATGAATATGGACTTGAATATGGCTGAGATGGCTAGATGGCATCACCGATGCAATGAATATGGACTTGAATATGGCTGAGATGGCAAGATAGCATCACCGATGCAATGAATATGGACTTGAATATCGATGAGATGGCTAGATAGCATCACCGATGCAATGAATCTGGACTTGAATATGGCTGAGATGGCAAGATGGCATCACCGATGCAATGAATATGGACTTGAATGTGGATGAGATGGCTAGATAGCATCACCGATGCAATGAATATGGACTTGAATATGGCTGAGACGGCTAGATAGCATCACCGATGCAATGAATATGGACTTGAATATGGATGAGATGGCAAGATAGCATCACCGATGCAATGAATATGGACTTGAATATGGATGAGATGGCTAGATAGCATCACCGATGCAATGAGTATGGACTAGAATATGGATGAGATGGCAAGATAGCATCACCGATGCAATGAATATGGACTTGAATATGGCTGAGATGGCTAGATAGCATCACTGATGCAATGAATATGGACTTGAATATGGCTGAGACGGCTAGATAGCATCACCGATGCAATGAATATGGACTTGAATATGGATGAGATGGCAATATAGCATCACCGATGCAATGAATATGGACTTGAATATGGATGAGATGGCTAGATAGCATCACCGATGCAATGAATATGGACTTGAATATGGCTGAGACGGCTAGATAGCATCACCGATGCAATGAATATGGACTTGAATATGGATGAGATGGCTAGATAGCATCACCGATGCAATGAATATGGAGTAGAATATGGATGGGATGGCAAGATAGCATCACTGATGCAATGAATATGGACTTGAATATGGCTGAGATAGCTAGATAGCATCATTGATGCAATGAATATGGACTTGAATATGGCTGAGACGGCTAGATAGCATCACCGATGCAATGAATATGGACTTGAATATGGCTGAGATGGCTAGATGGCATCACCGATGCAATGAATATGGACTTGAATATGGCTGAGATGGCTAAATGGCATCACCGTTGCAATGAATATGGACTTGAATATGGCTGAGATGGCTAGATAGCATCACCGATGCAATGAATATGGCCTTGAATATGGCTGAGATGGCTAGATAGCATCACTGATGCAATGAATATGGACTTGAATATGGCTGAGACGGCTAGATAGCATCACCGATGCAATGAATATGGACTTGAATATGGCTGAGATGGTTAGATAGCATCACCGATGCCATGAATATGGACTTGAATATGGCTGAGACGGCTAGATAGCATCACTGATGCAATGAATATGGACTTGAATATGGATAAGACGGCTAGATAGCATCACTGATGCAATGAATATGGACTTGAATATGGGTGAGACGGCTAGATAGCATCACCGATGCAATGAATATGGACTTGAATATGGATGAGATGGCAAGATAGCATCACCGATGCAATGAATATGGACTTGAATATGGCTGAGATGGCAAGATAGCATCACCGATGCAATGAATATGGACTTGAATGTGGATGAGATGGCTAGATAGCATCACCGATGCTATGAATATGGACTTGAATATGGCTGAGATGGCCAGATAGCATCACCGATGCAATGAATATGGACTTGAATATGGATGAGATGGCAAGATAGCATCACCGATGCAATGAATATGGACTTGAATATGGATGAGATGGCTAGATGGCATCAACGATGCAATGAACATGGACTTCAATATGGCTGAGATGGCTAGATGGCATCACCGATGCAATGAATATGGACTTGAATATGGCTGAGATGGCTAGATGGCATCACCGATGCAATGAATATGGACTTGAATATGGCTGAGATGGCTAGATAGCATCACCGATGCAATGAATATGGAATGTGGATGAGATTGCTAGATAGCATCACCGATGCAATGCATATGGCCTTGAATATGGCTGAGATGGCCAGATAGCATCAGTGATGCAATGAATACGGACTTGAATATGGCTGAGATGGCAAGATAGCATCACCGATGCAATGAATATGGACTTGAATATGGATGAGATGGCTAGATGGCATCAACGATGCAATGAACATGGACTTGAATATGGCTGAGATGGCTAGATGGCATCACCGATGCAATGAATATGGACTTGAATATGGCTGAGATGGCTAGATGGCATCACCGATGCAATGAATAAGGAATTGAATATGGCTGAGATGGCTAGATAGCATCACCGATGCAATGAATATGGAATGTGGATGAGATGGCTAGATAGCATCACCGATGCAATAAATATGGACTTGAATATGGCTGAGATGGCTAGATAGCATCACTGATGCAATGAATATGGACTTGAATATGGCTGAGACGGCTAGATAGCATCACCGATGCAATGAATATGGACTTGAATGTGGATGAGATGGCTAGATAGCATCACCGATGCAATGAATATGGACTTGAATATGGCTGAGATTGCTAGATAGCATCACCGATGCAATGAATATGGCCTTGAATATGGCTGAGATGGCTAGATAGCATCACTGATGCAATGAATATGGACTTGAATATGGCTGAGACGGCTAGATAGCATCACCGATGCAATGAATATGGACTTGAATATGGATGAGAGGGCAAGATAGCATCACCGATGCAATGAATATGGACTTGAATATGGCTGAGATGGCTAGATAGCATCACCGATGCAATGAATCTGGACTTGAATATGGATGAGATGGCTAGATGGCATCACCGATGCAATGAATATGGACTTGAATATGGCTGAGATGGCTAGATGGCATCACCGATGCAATGAATATGGACTTGAATATGGCTGAGATGGCAAGATAGCATCACCGATGCAATGAATATGGACTTGAATATGGCTGAGATGGCTAGATAGCATCACCGATGCAATGAATATGGCCTTGAATATGGCTGAGATGGCTAGGTAGCATCACTGATGCAATGAATATGGACTTGAATATGGATGAGACGGCTAGATAGCATCACCGATGCAATGAATATGGACTTTAATATGGATGGGATGGCAAGATAGCATCACCGATGCAATGAGTATGTACTAGAATATGGATGAGATGGCAAGATAGCATCACCGATGCAATGAATATGGACTTGAATATGGCTGAGATGGCTAGATAGCATCACTGATGCAATGAATATGGACTTGAATATGGCTGAGACGGCTAGATAGCATCACCGATGCAATGAATATGGACTTGAATATGGATGAGATGGCAAGATAGCATCACCGATGCAATGAATATGGACTTGAATATTGATGAGATGGCTAGATAGCATCACCGATGCAATGAATATGGACTTGAATATGGCTGAGATGGCAAGATAGCATCACCGATGCAATGAATATGGACTTGAATATGGATGAGATGGCTAGATAGCATCACCGATGCAATGAATATGGACTAGAATATGGATGGGATGGCAAGATAGCATCACTGATGCAATGAATATGGACTTGAATATGGCTGAGATAGCTAGATAGCATCATTGATGCAATGAATATGGACTTGAATATGGCTGAGACGGCTAGATAGCATCACTGATGCAATGAATATGGACTTGAATATGGCTGAGATGGCAAGATAGCATCACTGATGCAATGAATATGGACTTGAATATGGCTGAGATGGCTAGATGGCATCACCGTTTCAATGAATATGGACTTGAATATGGATGAGATGGCTAGATAGCATCACCGATGCAATGAATATGGCCTTGAATATGGCTGAGATGGCTAGATAGCATCACCGATGCAATGAATATGGACTTGAATATGGCTGAGATGGCTAGATGGCATCACCGATGCAATGAATATGGACTTGAATATGGCTGAGATGGCTAGATAGCATCACCGATGCAATGAATATGGCCTTGAATATGGCTGAGATGGCTAGATAGCATCACTGATGCAATGAATATGGACTTGAATATGGCTGAGACGGCTAGATAGCATCACCGATGCAATGAATATGGACTTGAATATGGATGAGATGGCAAGATAGCATCACCGATGCAATGAATATGGACTTGAATATGGATGAGATGGCTAGATAGCATCACCGATGCAATGAATATGGACTTGAATATGGCTGAGATGGCAAGATAGCATCACCGATGCAGTGAATATGGACTTGAATATGGATGAGATGGCTAGATAGCATCACCGATTCAATGAATATGGACTAGAATATTGATGGTATGGCAAGATAGCATCACTGATGCAATGAATATGGACTTGAATATGGCTGAGATAGCTAGATAGCATCACCGATGCAATGAATATGGACTTGAATATGGATGAGATGGCAAGATAGCATCACCGATGCAATGAATATGGTCTTGAATATGGATGAGATGGCTAGATAGCATCACCGATGCAATGAATATGGACTTGAATATGGCTGAGATGGCTAGACAGCATCACTGATGCAATGAATATGGACTTGAATATGGCTGAGATGGCTAGATAGCATCACCGATGCAATGAACATGGACTTGAATATGGCTGAGATGGCTAGATGGCATCACCGATGCAATGAATATGGACTTGAATATGGCTGAGATGGCAAGATAGCATCACCGATGCAATGAATATGGACTTGAATATGGATGAGATGGCTAGATAGCATCACCGATGCAATGAATATGGACTAGAATATGGATGGGATGGCAAGATAGCATCACTGATGCAATGAATATGGACTTGAATATGGCTGAGATAGCTAGATAGCATCATTGATGCAATGAATATGGACTTGAATATGGCTGAGACGGCTAGATAGCATCACTGATGCAATGAATATGGACTTGAATATGGCTGAGATGGCAAGATAGCATCACTGATGCAATGAATATGGACTTGAATATGGCTGAGATGGCTAGATGGCATCACCGTTTCAATGAATATGGACTTGAATATGGATGAGATGGCTAGATAGCATCACCGATGCAATGAATATGGCCTTGAATATGGCTGAGATGGCTAGATAGCATCACCGATGCAATGAATATGGACTTGAATATGGCTGAGATGGCTAGATGGCATCACCGATGCAATGAATATGGACTTGAATATGGCTGAGATGGCTAGATAGCATCACCGATGCAATGAATATGGCCTTGAATATGGCTGAGATGGCTAGATAGCATCACTGATGCAATGAATATGGACTTGAATATGGCTGAGACGGCTAGATAGCATCACCGATGCAATGAATATGGACTTGAATATGGATGAGATGGCAAGATAGCATCACCGATGCAATGAATATGGACTTGAATATGGATGAGATGGCTAGATAGCATCACCGATGCAATGAATATGGACTTGAATATGGCTGAGATGGCAAGATAGCATCACCGATGCAGTGAATATGGACTTGAATATGGATGAGATGGCTAGATAGCATCACCGATTCAATGAATATGGACTAGAATATTGATGGTATGGCAAGATAGCATCACTGATGCAATGAATATGGACTTGAATATGGCTGAGATAGCTAGATAGCATCACCGATGCAATGAATATGGACTTGAATATGGATGAGATGGCAAGATAGCATCACCGATGCAATGAATATGGTCTTGAATATGGATGAGATGGCTAGATAGCATCACCGATGCAATGAATATGGACTTGAATATGGCTGAGATGGCTAGACAGCATCACTGATGCAATGAATATGGACTTGAATATGGCTGAGATGGCTAGATAGCATCACCGATGCAATGAACATGGACTTGAATATGGCTGAGATGGCTAGATGGCATCACCGATGCAATGAATATGGACTTGAATATGGCTGAGATGGCTAGATAGCATCACTGATGCAATGAATATGGACTTGAATATGGCTGAGACGGCTAGATAGCATCTCTGATGCAATGAATATGGACTTGAATATGGCTGAGACGGCTAGATAGCATCACCGATGCAATGAATATGGACTTGAATGTGGATGAGATGGCTAGATAGCATCACCGATGCAATAAATATGGACTTGAATATGGCTGAGATGGCTAGATAGCATCTCTGATGCAATGAATATGGACGTGAATATGGCTGAGACGGCTAGATAGCATCACCGATGCAATGAATATGGACTTGAATGTGGATGAGATGGCTAGATAGCATCACCGATGCAATGAATATGGCCTTGAATATGGCTGAGATGGCTAGATAGCATCACTGATGCAATGAATATGGACTTGAATATGGCTGAGACGGCTAGGTAGCATCACCGATGCAATAAATATGGACTTGAATATGGATGAGATGGCAAGATAGCATCACCGATGCAATGAATATGGACTTGAATATGGCTGAGACGGCTAGATAGCATCACCGATGCAATGAATCTGGACTTGAATATGGATGAGATGGCTAGATGGCATCACCGATGCAATGAATATGGACTTGAATATGGCTGAGATGGCTAGATGGCATCACCGATGCAATGAATATGGACTTGAATATGGCTGAGATGGCAAGATAGCATCACCGATGCAATGAATATGGACTTGAATATGGCTGAGATGGCTAGATAGCATCACCGATGCAATGAATATGGCCTTGAATATGGCTGAGATGGCTAGGTAGCATCACTGATGCAATGAATATGGACTTGAATATGGATGAGACGGCTAGATAGCATCACCGATGCAATGAATATGTACTTTAATATGGATGGGATGGAAAGATAGCATCACCGATGCAATGAGTATGTACTAGAATATGGATGAGATGGCAAGATAGCATCACCGATGCAATGAATATGGACTTGAATATGGCTGAGATGGCTAGATAGCATCACTGATGCAATGAATATGGACTTGAGTATGGCTGAGACGGCTAGATAGCATCACCGATGCAATGAATATGGACTTGAATATGGATGAGATGGCAAGATAGCATCACCGATGCAATGAATATGGACTTGAATATGGATGAGATGGCTAGATAGCATCACCGATGCAATGAATATGGACTTGAATATGGCTGAGATGGCAAGATAGCATCACCGATGCAATGAATATGGACTTGAATATGGATGAGATGGCTAGATAGCATCACCGATGCAATGAATATGGACTAGAATATGGATGGGATGGCAAGATAGCATCACTGATGCAATGAATATGGACTTGAATATGGCTGAGATAGCTAGATAGCATCATTGATGCAATGAATATGGACTTGAATATGGCTGAGACGGCTAGATAGCATCACTGATGCAATGAATATGGACTTGAATATGGCTGAGATGGCAAGATAGCATCACTGATGCAATGAATATGGACTTGAATATGGCTGAGATGGCTAGATGGCATCACCGTTTCAATGAATATGGACTTGAATATGGATGAGATGGCTAGATAGCATCACCGATGCAATGAATATGGCCTTGAATATGGCTGAGATGGCTAGATAGCATCACCGATGCAATGAATATGGACTTGAATATGGATGAGATGGCTAGATGGCATCACCGATGCAATGAATATGGACTTGAATATGGCTGAGATGGCTAGATAGCATCACCGATGCAATGAATATGGCCTTGAATATGGATGAGATGGCTAGATAGCATCACCGATTCAATGAATATGGACTAGAATATTGATGGTATGGCAAGATAGCATCACTGATGCAATGAATATGGACTTGAATATGGCTGAGATAGCTAGATAGCATCACCGATGCAATGAATATGGACTTGAATATGGATGAGATGGCAAGATAGCATCACCGATGCAATGAATATGGTCTTGAATATGGATGAGATGGCTAGATAGCATCACCGATGCAATGAATATGGACTTGAATATGGCTGAGATGGCTAGACAGCATCACTGATGCAATGAATATGGACTTGAATATGGCTGAGATGGCTAGATAGCATCACTGATGCAATGAATATGGACTTGAATATGGCTGAGACGGCTAGATAGCATCACCGATGCAATGAATATGGACTTGAATATGGCTGAGATGGCTAGATGGCATCACCGATGCAATGAATATGGACTTGAATATGGCTGAGATGGCTAGATGGCATCACCGTTGCAATGAATATGGACTTGAATATGGCTGAGATGGCGAGATAGCATCACCGATGCAATGAATATGGCCTTGAATATGGCTGAGATGGCTAGATAGCATCACTGATGCAATGAATATGGACTTGAATATGGCTGAGACGGCTAGATAGCATCACCGATGCAATGAATATGGACTTGAATATGGCTGAGATGGTTAGATAGCATCACCGATGCCATGAATATGGACTTGAATATGGCTGAGACGGCTAGATAGCATCACTGATGCAATGAATATGGACTTGAATATGGATAAGACGGCTAGATAGCATCACTGATGCAATGAATATGGACTTGAATATGGGTGAGACGGCTAGATAGCATCACCGATGCAATGAATATGGACTTGAATATGGATGAGATGGCAAGATAGCATCACCGATGCAATGAATATGGACTTGAATGTGGATGAGATGGCTAGATAGCATCACCGATGCTATGAATATGGACTTGAATATGGCTGAGATGGCTAGATAGCATCACCGATGCAATGAATATGGACTTGAATATGGATGAGATGGCAAGATAGCATCACCGATGCAATGAATATGGACTTGAATATGGATGAGATGGCTAGATGGCATCAACGATGCAATGAACATGGACTTCAATATGGCTGAGATGGCTAGATGGCATCACCGATGAAATGAATATGGACTTGAATATGGCTGAGATGGCTAGATGGCATCACCGATGCAATGAATATGGACTTGAATATGGCTGAGATGGCTAGATAGCATCACCGATGCAATGAATATGGAATGTGGATGAGATTGCTAGATAGCATCACCGATGCAATGCATATGGCCTTGAATATGGCTGAGATGGCCAGATAGCATCAGTGATGCAATGAATATGGACTTGAATATGGCTGAGATGGCAAGATAGCATCACCGATGCAATGAATATGGACTTGAATATGGATGAGATGGCTAGATGGCATCAACGATGCAATGAACATGGACTTGAATATGGCTGAGATGGCTAGATGGCATCACCGATGCAATGAATATGGACTTGAATATGGCTGAGATGGCTAGATGGCATCACCGATGCAATGAATATGGACTTGAATATGGCTGAGATGGCTAGATAGCATCACCGATGCAATGAATATGGAATGTGGATGAGATGGCTAGATAGCATCACCGATGCAATAAATATGGACTTGAATATGGATGAGATGGCTAGATAGCATCACTGATGCAATGAATATGGACTTGAATATGGCTGAGACGGCTAGATAGCATCACCGATGCAATGAATATGGACTTGAATGTGGATGAGATGGCTAGATAGCATCACCGATGCAATGAATATGGACTTGAATATGGCTGAGATTGCTAGATAGCATCACCGATGCAATGAATATGGCCTTGAATATGGCTGAGATGGCTAGATAGCATCACTGATGCAATGAATATGGACTTGAATATGGCTGAGACGGCTAGATAGCATCACCGATGCAATGAATATGGCCTTGAATATGGCTGAGATGGCTAGATAGCATCACCGATGCAATGAATATGGACTTGAATATGGCTGAGACGGCTAGATAGCATCACCGATGCAATGAATATGGACTTGAATATGGCTGAGATGGTTAGATAGCATCACCGATGCCATGAATATGGACTTGAATATGGCTGAGACGGCTAGATAGCATCACTGATGCAATGAATATGGACTTGAATATGGATAAGACGGCTAGATAGCATCACTGATGCAATGAATATGGACTTGAATATGGGTGAGACGGCTAGATAGCATCACCGATGCAATGAATATGGACTTGAATATGGATGAGATGGCAAGATAGCATCACCGATGCAATGAATATGGACTTGAATATGGCTGAGATGGCAAGATAGCATCACCGATGCAATGAATATGGACTTGAATGTGGATGAGATGGCTAGATAGCATCACCGATGCTATGAATATGGACTTGAATATGGCTGAGATGGCCAGATAGCATCACCGATGCAATGAATATGGACTTGAATATGGATGAGATGGCAAGATAGCATCACCGATGCAATGAATATGGACTTGAATATGGATGAGATGGCTAGATGGCATCAACGATGCAATGAACATGGACTTCAATATGGCTGAGATGGCTAGATGGCATCACCGATGCAATGAATATGGACTTGAATATGGCTGAGATGGCTAGATGGCATCACCGATGCAATGAATATGGACTTGAATATGGCTGAGATGGCTAGATAGCATCACCGATGCAATGAATATGGAATGTGGATGAGATTGCTAGATAGCATCACCGATGCAATGCATATGGCCTTGAATATGGCTGAGATGGCCAGATAGCATCAGTGATGCAATGAATATGGACTTGAATATGGCTGAGATGGCAAGATAGCATCACCGATGCAATGAATATGGACTTGAATATGGATGAGATGGCTAGATGGCATCAACGATGCAATGAACATGGACTTGAATATGGCTGAGATGGCTAGATGGCATCACCGATGCAATGAATATGGACTTGAATATGGCTGAGATGGCTAGATGGCATCACCGATGCAATGAATAAGGACTTGAATATGGCTGAGATGGCTAGATAGCATCACCGATGCAATGAATATGGAATGTGGATGAGATGGCTAGATAGCATCACCGATGCAATAAATATGGACTTGAATATGGCTGAGATGGCTAGATAGCATCACTGATGCAATGAATATGGACTTGAATATGGCTGAGACGGCTAGATAGCATCACCGATGCAATGAATATGGACTTGAATGTGGATGAGAGGGCAAGATAGCATCACCGATGCAATGAATATGGACTTGAATATGGCTGAGATGGCTAGATAGCATCACCGATGCAATGAATCTGGACTTGAATATGGATGAGATGGCTAGATGGCATCACCGATGCAATGAATATGGACTTGAATATGGCTGAGATGGCTAGATGGCATCACCGATGCAATGAATATGGACTTGAATATGGCTGAGATGGCAAGATAGCATCACCGATGCAATGAATATGGACTTGAATATGGCTGAGATGGCTAGATAGCATCACCGATGCAATGAATATGGCCTTGAATATGGCTGAGATGGCTAGGTAGCATCACTGATGCAATGAATATGGACTTGAATATGGATGAGACGGCTAGATAGCATCACCGATGCAATGAATATGGACTTTAATATGGATGGGATGGCAAGATAGCATCACCGATGCAATGAGTATGTACTAGAATATGGATGAGATGGCAAGATAGCATCACCGATGCAATGAATATGGACTTGAATATGGCTGAGATGGCTAGATAGCATCACTGATGCAATGAATATGGACTTGAATATGGCTGAGACGGCTAGATAGCATCACCGATGCAATGAATATGGACTTGAATATGGATGAGATGGCAAGATAGCATCACCGATGCAATGAATATGGACTTGAATATTGATGAGATGGCTAGATAGCATCACCGATGCAATGAATATGGACTTGAATATGGCTGAGATGGCAAGATAGCATCACCGATGCAATGAATATGGACTTGAATATGGATGAGATGGCTAGATAGCATCACCGATGCAATGAATATGGACTAGAATATGGATGGGATGGCAAGATAGCATCACTGATGCAATGAATATGGACTTGAATATGGCTGAGATAGCTAGATAGCATCATTGATGCAATGAATATGGACTTGAATATGGCTGAGACGGCTAGATAGCATCACTGATGCAATGAATATGGACTTGAATATGGCTGAGATGGCAAGATAGCATCACTGATGCAATGAATATGGACTTGAATATGGCTGAGATGGCTAGATGGCATCACCGTTTCAATGAATATGGACTTGAATATGGATGAGATGGCTAGATAGCATCACCGATGCAATGAATATGGCCTTGAATATGGCTGAGATGGCTAGATAGCATCACCGATGCAATGAATATGGACTTGAATATGGCTGAGATGGCTAGATGGCATCACCGATGCAATGAATATGGACTTGAATATGGCTGAGATGGCTAGATAGCATCACCGATGCAATGAATATGGCCTTGAATATGGCTGAGATGGCTAGATAGCATCACTGATGCAATGAATATGGACTTGAATATGGCTGAGACGGCTAGATAGCATCACCGATGCAATGAATATGGACTTGAATATGGATGAGATGGCAAGATAGCATCACCGATGCAATGAATATGGACTTGAATATGGATGAGATGGCTAGATAGCATCACCGATGCAATGAATATGGACTTGAATATGGCTGAGATGGCAAGATAGCATCACCGATGCAGTGAATATGGACTTGAATATGGATGAGATGGCTAGATAGCATCACCGATTCAATGAATATGGACTAGAATATTGATGGTATGGCAAGATAGCATCACTGATGCAATGAATATGGACTTGAATATGGCTGAGATAGCTAGATAGCATCACCGATGCAATGAATATGGACTTGAATATGGATGAGATGGCAAGATAGCATCACCGATGCAATGAATATGGTCTTGAATATGGATGAGATGGCTAGATAGCATCACCGATGCAATGAATATGGACTTGAATATGGCTGAGATGGCTAGACAGCATCACTGATGCAATGAATATGGACTTGAATATGGCTGAGATGGCTAGAGAGCATCACCGATGCAATGAACATGGACTTGAATATGGCTGAGATGGCTAGATGGCATCACCGATGCAATGAATATGGACTTGAATATGGCTGAGATGGCTAGATAGCATCACTGATGCAATGAATATGGACTTGAATATGGCTGAGACGGCTAGATAGCATCTCTGATGCAATGAATATGGACTTGAATATGGCTGAGACGGCTAGATAGCATCACCGATGCAATGAATATGGACTTGAATGTGGATGAGATGGCTAGATAGCATCACCGATGCAATAAATATGGACTTGAATATGGCTGAGATGGCTAGATAGCATCTCTGATGCAATGAATATGGACTTGAATATGGCTGAGACGGCTAGATAGCATCACCGATGCAATGAATATGGACTTGAATGTGGATGAGATGGCTAGATAGCATCACCGATGCAATGAATATGGCCTTGAATATGGCTGAGATGGCTAGATAGCATCACTGATGCAATGAATATGGACTTGAATATGGCTGAGACGGCTAGGTAGCATCACCGATGCAATGAATATGGACTTGAATATGGATGAGATGGCAAGATAGCATCACCGATGCAATGAATATGGACTTGAATATGGCTGAGACGGCTAGATAGCATCACCGATGCAATGAATCTGGACTTGAATATGGATGAGATGGCTAGATGGCATCACCGATGCAATGAATATGGACTTGAATATGGCTGAGATGGCTAGATGGCATCACCGATGCAATGAATATGGACTTGAATATGGCTGAGATGGCAAGATAGCATCACCGATGCAATGAATATGGACTTGAATATGGCTGAGATGGCTAGATAGCATCACCGATGCAATGAATATGGCCTTGAATATGGCTGAGATGGCTAGGTAGCATCACTGATGCAATGAATATGGACTTGAATATGGATGAGATGGCTAGATAGCATCACCGATGCAATGAATATGGACTTGAATATGGCTGAGATGGCAAGATAGCATCACCGATGCAATGAATATGGACTTGAATATCGATGAGATGGCTAGATAGCATCACCGATGCAATGAATATGGACTTGAATATGGCTGAGATGGCAAGATAGCATCACCGATGCAATGAATATGGACTTGAATGTGGATGAGATGGCTAGATAGCATCACCGATGCAATGAATATGGACTTGAATATGGCTGAGACGGCTAGATAGCATCACCGATGCAATGAATATGGACTTGAATATGGATGAGATGGCAAGATAGCATCACCGATGCAATGAATATGGACTTGAATATGGATGAGATGGCTAGATAGCATCAGCGATGCAATGAGTATGTACTAGAATATGGATGAGATGGCAAGATAGCATCACCGATGCAATGAATATGGACTTGAATATGGCTGAGATGGCTAGATAGCATCACCGATGCAATGAATATTGACTTGAATATGGCTGAGACGGCTAGATAGCATCACCGATGCAATGAATATGGACTTGAATATGGATGAGATGGCAAGATAGCATCACCGATGCAATGAATATGGACTTGAATATGGATGAGATGGCTAGATAGCATCACCGATGCAATGAATATGGACTTGAATATGGCTGAGATGGCAAGATAGCATCACCGATGCAATGAATATGGACTTGAATATGGATGAGATGGCTAGATAGCATCACCGATGCAATGAATATGGACTAGAATATGGATGGGATGGCAAGATAGCATCACTGATGCAATGAATATGGACTTGAATATGGCTGAGATAGCTAGATAGCATCATTGATGCAATGAATATGGACTTGAATATGGCTGAGACGGCTAGATAGCATCACCGATGCAATGAATATGGACTTGAATATGGCTGAGATGGCAAGATAGCATCACCGATGCAATGAATATGGACTTGAATATGGCTGAGATGGCTAGATGGCATCACCGTTTCAATGAATATGGACTTGAATATGGATGAGATGGCTAGATAGCATCACCGATGCAATGAATATGGCCTTGAATATGGCTGAGATGGCTAGATAGCATCACCGATGCAATGAATATGGACTTGAATATGGCTGAGATGGCTAGATGGCATCACCGATGCAATGAATATGGACTTGAATATGGCTGAGATGGCTAGATAGCATCACCGATGCAATGAATATGGCCTTGAATATGGCTGAGATGGCTAGATAGCATCACTGATGCAATGAATATGGACTTGAATATGGCTGAGACGGCTAGATAGCATCACCGATGCAATGAATATGGACTTGAATATGGCTGAGATGGCAAGATAGCATCACCGATGCAATGAATATGGACTTGAATATGGATGAGATGGCTAGATAGCATCACCGATGCAATGAATATGGACTAGAATATGGATGGGATGGCAAGATAGCATCACTGATGCAATGAATATGGACTTGAATATGGCTGAGATAGCTAGATAGCATCATTGATGCAATGAATATGGACTTGAATATGGCTGAGACGGCTAGATAGCATCACTGATGCAATGAATATGGACTTGAATATGGCTGAGACGGCTAGATAGCATCACCGATGCAATGAATATGGACTTGAATATGGCTGAGATGGCAAGATAGCATCACCGATGCAATGAATATGGACTTGAATATGGCTGAGATGGCTAGATGGCATCACCGTTTCAATGAATATGGACTTGAATATGGATGAGATGGCTAGATAGCATCACCGATGCAATGAATATGGCCTTGAATATGGCTGAGATGGCTAGATAGCATCACCGATGCAATGAATATGGACTTGAATATGGCTGAGATGGCTAGATGGCATCACCGATGCAATGAATATGGACTTGAATATGGCTGAGATGGCTAGATAGCATCACTGATGCAATGAATATGGACTTGAATATGGCTGAGACGGCTAGATAGCATCACCGATGCAATGAATATGGACTTGAATATGGATGAGATGGCAAGATAGCATCACCGAAGCAATGAATATGGACTTGAATATGGATGAGATGGCTAGATAGCATCACCGATGCAATGAATATGGACTTGAATATGGCTGAGATGGCAAGATAGCATCACCGATGCAATGAATATGGACTTGAATATGGATGAGATGGCTAGATAGCATCAACGATTCAATGAATATGGACTAGAATATTGATGGTATGGCAAGATAGCATCACTGATGCAATGAATATGGACTTGAATATGGCTGAGATAGCTAGATAGCATCACCGATGCAATGAATATGGACTTGAATATGGATGAGATGGCAAGATAGCATCACCGATGCAATGAATATGGTCTTGAATATGGATGAGATGGCTAGATAGCATCACCGATGCAATGAATATGGACTTGAATATGGCTGAGATGGCTAGACAGCATCACTGATGCAATGAATATGGACTTGAATATGGCTGAGATGGCTAGATAGCATCACCGATGCAATGAACATGGACTTGAATATGGCTGAGATGGCTAGATGGCATCACCGATGCAATGAATATGGACTTGAATATGGCTGAGATGGCTAGATAGCATCACTGATGCAATGAATATGGACTTGAATATGGCTGAGACGGCTAGATAGCATCACCGAGGCAATGAATATGGACTTGAATATGGATGAGATGGCAAGATAGCATCACCGATGCAATGAATATGGACTTGAATATCGATGAGATGGCTAGATAGCATCACCGATGCAATGAATATGGACTTGAATATGGCTGAGATGGCTAGATAGCATCACTGATGCAATGAATATGGACTTGAATATGGCTGAGAAGGCCAGATAGCATCACCGATGCAATGAATATGGACTTGAATGTGGATGAGATGGCTAGATAGCATCACCGTTGCAATGAATATGGACTTGAATATGGCTGAGATTGCTAGATAGCATCACCGATGCAATGAACATGGACTTGAATATGGCTGAGATGGCTAGATGGCATCACCGATGCAATGAATATGGACTTGAATATGGCTGAGATGGCTAGATGGCATCACCGATGCAATGAATATGGACTTGAATATGGCTGAGATGGCTAGATAGCATCACCGATGCAATGAATATGGAATGTGGATGAGATGGCTAGATAGCATCACCGATGCAATAAATATGGACTTGAATATGGCTGAGATGGCTAGATAGCATCACCGATGCAATGAATATGGACTTGAATATGGCTGAGATGGCAAGATAGCATCACCGATGCAATGAATATGGACTTGAATATGGATGAGATGGCTAGATAGCATCACCGATGCAATGAATATGGACTAGAATATGGATGGGATGGCAAGATAGCATCACTGATGCAATGAATATGGACTTGAATATGGCTGAGATAGCTAGATAGCATCATTGATGCAATGAATATGGACTTGAATATGGCTGAGACGGCTAGATAGCATCACTGATGCAATGAATATGGACTTGAATATGGCTGAGATGGCAAGATAGCATCACTGATGCAATGAATATGGACTTGAATATGGCTGAGATGGCTAGATGGCATCACCGTTTCAATGAATATGGACTTGAATATGGATGAGATGGCTAGATAGCATCACCGATGCAATGAATATGGCCTTGAATATGGCTGAGATGGCTAGATAGCATCACCGATGCAATGAATATGGACTTGAATATGGATGAGATGGCTAGATGGCATCACCGATGCAATGAATATGGACTTGAATATGGCTGAGATGGCTAGATAGCATCACCGATGCAATGAATATGGCCTTGAATATGGATGAGATGGCTAGATAGCATCACCGATTCAATGAATATGGACTAGAATATTGATGGTATGGCAAGATAGCATCACTGATGCAATGAATATGGACTTGAATATGGCTGAGATAGCTAGATAGCATCACCGATGCAATGAATATGGACTTGAATATGGATGAGATGGCAAGATAGCATCACCGATGCAATGAATATGGTCTTGAATATGGATGAGATGGCTAGATAGCATCACCGATGCAATGAATATGGACTTGAATATGGCTGAGATGGCTAGACAGCATCACTGATGCAATGAATATGGACTTGAATATGGCTGAGATGGCTAGATAGCATCACTGATGCAATGAATATGGACTTGAATATGGCTGAGACGGCTAGATAGCATCACCGATGCAATTTATATGGACTTGAATATGGCTGAGATGGCTAGATGGCATCACCGATGCAATGAATATGGACTTGAATATGGCTGAGATGGCTAGATGGCATCACCGTTGCAATGAATATGGACTTGAATATGGCTGAGATGGCGAGATAGCATCACCGATGCAATGAATATGGCCTTGAATATGGCTGAGATGGCTAGATAGCATCACTGATGCAATGAATATGGACTTGAATATGGCTGAGACGGCTAGATAGCATCACCGATGCAATGAATATGGACTTGAATATGGCTGAGATGGTTAGATAGCATCACCGATGCCATGAATATGGACTTGAATATGGCTGAGACGGCTAGATAGCATCACTGATGCAATGAATATGGACTTGAATATGGATAAGACGGCTAGATAGCATCACTGATGCAATGAATATGGACTTGAATATGGGTGAGACGGCTAGATAGCATCACCGATGCAATGAATATGGACTTGAATATGGATGAGATGGCAAGATAGCATCACCGATGCAATGAATATGGACTTGAATGTGGATGAGATGGCTAGATAGCATCACCGATGCTATGAATATGGACTTGAATATGGCTGAGATGGCTAGATAGCATCACCGATGCAATGAATATGGACTTGAATATGGATGAGATGGCAAGATAGCATCACCGATGCAATGAATATGGACTTGAATATGGATGAGATGGCTAGATGGCATCAACGATGCAATGAACATGGACTTCAATATGGCTGAGATGGCTAGATGGCATCACCGATGAAATGAATATGGACTTGAATATGGCTGAGATGGCTAGATGGCATCACCGATGCAATGAATATGGACTTGAATATGGCTGAGATGGCTAGATAGCATCACCGATGCAATGAATATGGAATGTGGATGAGATTGCTAGATAGCATCACCGATGCAATGCATATGGCCTTGAATATGGCTGAGATGGCCAGATAGCATCAGTGATGCAATGAATATGGACTTGAATATGGCTGAGATGGCAAGATAGCATCACCGATGCAATGAATATGGACTTGAATATGGATGAGATGGCTAGATGGCATCAACGATGCAATGAACATGGACTTGAATATGGCTGAGATGGCTAGATGGCATCACCGATGCAATGAATATGGACTTGAATATGGCTGAGATGGCTAGATGGCATCACCGATGCAATGAATATGGACTTGAATATGGCTGAGATGGCTAGATAGCATCACCGATGCAATGAATATGGAATGTGGATGAGATGGCTAGATAGCATCACCGATGCAATAAATATGGACTTGAATATGGATGAGATGGCTAGATAGCATCACTGATGCAATGAATATGGACTTGAATATGGCTGAGACGGCTAGATAGCATCACCGATGCAATGAATATGGACTTGAATGTGGATGAGATGGCTAGATAGCATCACCGATGCAATGAATATGGACTTGAATATGGCTGAGATTGCTAGATAGCATCACCGATGCAATGAATATGGCCTTGAATATGGCTGAGATGGCTAGATAGCATCACTGATGCAATGAATATGGACTTGAATATGGCTGAGACGGCTAGATAGCATCACCGATGCAATGAATATGGACTTGAATATGGATGAGAGGGCAAGATAGCATCACCGATGCAATAAATATGGACTTGAATATGGCTGAGATGGCTAGATAGCATCACCGATGCAATGAATCTGGACTTGAATATGGATGAGATGGCTAGATGGCATCACCGATGCAATGAATATGGACTTGAATATGGCTGAGATGGCAAGATGGCATCACCGATGCAATGAATATGGACTTGAATATGGCTGAGATGGCAAGATAGCATCACCGATGCAATGAATATGGACTTGAATATCGATGAGATGGCTAGATAGCATCACCGATGCAATGAATATGGACTTGAATATGGCTGAGATGGCAAGATGGCATCACCGATGCAATGAATATGGACTTGAATGTGGATGAGATGGCTAGATAGCATCACCGATGCAATGAATATGGACTTGAATATGGCTGAGACGGCTAGATAGCATCACCGATGCAATGAATATGGACTTGAATATGGATGAGATGGCAAGATAGCATCACCGATGCAATGAATATGGACTTGAATATGGATGAGATGGCTAGATAGCATCACCGATGCAATGAGTATGGACTAGAATATGGATGAGATGGCAAGATAGCATCACCGATGCAATGAATATGGACTTGAATATGGCTGAGATGGCTAGATAGCATCACTGATGCAATGAATATGGACTTGAATATGGCTGAGACGGCTAGATAGCATCACCGATGCAATGAATATGGACTTGAATATGGATGAGATGGCAATATAGCATCACCGATGCAATGAATATGGACTTGAATATGGATGAGATGGCTAGATAGCATCACCGATGCAATGAATATGGACTTGAATATGGCTGAGACGGCTAGATAGCATCACCGATGCAATGAATATGGACTTGAATATGGATGAGATGGCTAGATAGCATCACCGATGCAATGAATATGGAGTAGAATATGGATGGGATGGCAAGATAGCATCACTGATGCAATGAATATGGACTTGAATATGGCTGAGATAGCTAGATAGCATCATTGATGCAATGAATATGGACTTGAATATGGCTGAGACGGCTAGATAGCATCACCGATGCAATGAATATGGACTTGAATATGGCTGAGATGGCTAGATGGCATCACCGATGCAATGAATATGGACTTGAAAATGGCTGAGATGGCTAAATGGCATCACCGTTGCAATGAATATGGACTTGAATATGGCTGAGATGGCTAGATAGCATCACCGATGCAATGAATATGGCCTTGAATATGGCTGAGATGGCTAGATAGCATCACTGATGCAATGAATATGGACTTGAATATGGCTGAGACGGCTAGATAGCATCACCGATGCAATGAATATGGACTTGAATATGGCTGAGATGGTTAGATAGCATCACCGATGCCATGAATATGGACTTGAATATGGCTGAGACGGCTAGATAGCATCACTGATGCAATGAATATGGACTTGAATATGGATAAGACGGCTAGATAGCATCACTGATGCAATGAATATGGACTTGAATATGGGTGAGACGGCTAGATAGCATCACCGATGCAATGAATATGGACTTGAATATGGATGAGATGGCAAGATAGCATCACCGATGCAATGAATATGGACTTGAATATGGCTGAGATGGCAAGATAGCATCACCGATGCAATGAATATGGACTTGAATGTGGATGAGATGGCTAGATAGCATCACCGATGCTATGAATATGGACTTGAATATGGCTGAGATGGCCAGATAGCATCACCGATGCAATGAATATGGACTTGAATATGGATGAGATGGCAAGATAGCATCACCGATGCAATGAATATGGACTTGAATATGGATGAGATGGCTAGATGGCATCAACGATGCAATGAACATGGACTTCAATATGGCTGAGATGGCTAGATGGCATCACCGATGCAATGAATATGGACTTGAATATGGCTGAGATGGCTAGATGGCATCACCGATGCAATGAATATGGACTTGAATATGGCTGAGATGGCTAGATAGCATCACCGATGCAATGAATATGGAATGTGGATGAGATTGCTAGATAGCATCACCGATGCAATGCATATGGCCTTGAATATGGCTGAGATGGCCAGATAGCATAAGTGATGCAATGAATATGGACTTGAATATGGCTGAGATGGCAAGATAGCATCACCGATGCAATGAATATGGACTTGAATATGGATGAGATGGCTAGATGGCATCAACGATGCAATGAACATGGACTTGAATATGGCTGAGATGGCTAGATGGCATCACCGATGCAATGAATATGGACTTGAATATGGCTGAGATGGCTAGATGGCATCACCGATGCAATGAATAAGGACTTGAATATGGCTGAGATGGCTAGATAGCATCACCGATGCAATGAATATGGAATGTGGATGAGATGGCTAGATAGCATCACCGATGCAATAAATATGGACTTGAATATGGCTGAGATGGCTAGATAGCATCACTGATGCAATGAATATGGACTTGAATATGGCTGAGACGGCTAGATAGCATCACCGATGCAATGAATATGGACTTGAATGTGGATGAGAGGGCAAGATAGCATCACCGATGCAATGAATATGGACTTGAATATGGCTGAGATGGCTAGATAGCATCACCGATGCAATGAATCTGGACTTGAATATGGATGAGATGGCTAGATGGCATCACCGATGCAATGAATATGGACATGAATATGGCTGAGATGGCTAGATGGCATCACCGATGCAATGAATATGGACTTGAATATGGCTGAGATGGCAAGATAGCATCACCGATGCAATGAATATGGACTTGAATATGGCTGAGATGGCTAGATAGCATCACCGATGCAATGAATATGGCCTTGAATATGGCTGAGATGGCTAGGTAGCATCACTGATGCAATGAATATGGACTTGAATATGGATGAGACGGCTAGATAGCATCACCGATGCAATGAATATGGACTTTAATATGGATGGGATGGCAAGATAGCATCACCGATGCAATGAGTATGTACTAGAATATGGATGAGATGGCAAGATAGCATCACCGATGCAATGAATATGGACTTGAATATGGCTGAGATGGCTAGATAGCATCACTGATGCAATGAATATGGACTTGAATATGGCTGAGACGGCTAGATAGCATCACCGATGCAATGAATATGGACTTGAATATGGATGAGATGGCAAGATAGCATCACCGATGCAATGAATATGGACTTGAATATTGATGAGATGGCTAGATAGCATCACCGATGCAATGAATATGGACTTGAATATGGCTGAGATGGCAAGATAGCATCACCGATGCAATGAATATGGACTTGAATATGGATGAGATGGCTAGATAGCATCACCGATGCAATGAATATGGACTAGAATATGGATGGGATGGCAAGATAGCATCACTGATGCAATGAATATGGACTTGAATATGGCTGAGATAGCTAGATAGCATCATTGATGCAATGAATATGGACTTGAATATGGCTGAGACGGCTAGATAGCATCACTGATGCAATGAATATGGACTTGAATATGGCTGAGATGGCAAGATAGCATCACTGATGCAATGAATATGGACTTGAATATGGCTGAGATGGCTAGATGGCATCACCGTTTCAATGAATATGGACTTGAATATGGATGAGATGGCTAGATAGCATCACCGATGCAATGAATATGGCCTTGAATATGGCTGAGATGGCTAGATAGCATCACCGATGCAATGAATATGGACTTGAATATGGCTGAGATGGCTAGATGGCATCACCGATGCAATGAATATGGACTTGAATATGGCTGAGATGGCTAGATAGCATCACCGATGCAATGAATATGGCCTTGAATATGGCTGAGATGGCTAGATAGCATCACTGATGCAATGAATATGGACTTGAATATGGCTGAGACGGCTAGATAGCATCACCGATGCAATGAATATGGACTTGAATATGGATGAGATGGCAAGATAGCATCACCGATGCAATGAATATGGACTTGAATATGGATGAGATGGCTAGATAGCATCACCGATGCAATGAATATGGACTTGAATATGGCTGAGATGGCAAGATAGCATCACCGATGCAGTGAATATGGACTTGAATATGGATGAGATGGCTA
This sequence comes from Heloderma suspectum, assembly GCF_057233095.1. Taxonomy (NCBI): domain Eukaryota; kingdom Metazoa; phylum Chordata; class Lepidosauria; order Squamata; family Helodermatidae; genus Heloderma; species Heloderma suspectum. The sequence continues at coordinate 54,988,043 of NC_139475.1, forward strand.
GATAGCATCACCGATTCAATGAATATGGACTAGAATATTGATGGTATGGCAAGATAGCATCACTGATGCAATGAATATGGACTTGAATATGGCTGAGATAGCTAGATAGCATCACCGATGCAATGAATATGGACTTGAATATGGATGAGATGGCAAGATAGCATCACCGATGCAATGAATATGGTCTTGAATATGGATGAGATGGCTAGATAGCATCACCGATGCAATGAATATGGACTTGAATATGGCTGAGATGGCTAGACAGCATCACTGATGCAATGAATATGGACTTGAATATGGCTGAGATGGCTAGAGAGCATCACCGATGCAATGAACATGGACTTGAATATGGCTGAGATGGCTAGATGGCATCACCGATGCAATGAATATGGACTTGAATATGGCTGAGATGGCTAGATAGCATCACTGATGCAATGAATATGGACTTGAATATGGATGAGACAGCTAGATAGCATCTCTGATGCAATGAATATGGACTTGAATATGGCTGAGACGGCTAGATAGCATCACCGATGCAATGAATATGGACTTGAATGTGGATGAGATGGCTAGATAGCATCACCGATGCAATAAATATGGACTTGAATATGGCTGAGATGGCTAGATAGCATCTCTGATGCAATGAATATGGACATGAATATGGCTGAGACGGCTAGATAGCATCACCGATGCAATGAATATGGACTTGAATGTGGATGAGATGGCTAGATAGCATCACCGATGCAATGAATATGGCCTTGAATATGGCTGAGATGGCTAGATAGCATCACTGATGCAATGAATATGGACTTGAATATGGATGAGATGGCTAGATGGCATCACCGATGCAATGAATATGGACTTGAATATGGCTGAGATGGCTAGATAGCATCACCGATGCAATGAATATGGCCTTGAATATGGATGAGATGGCTAGATAGCATCACCGATTCAATGAATATGGACTAGAATATTGATGGTATGGCAAGATAGCATCACTGATGCAATGAATATGGACTTGAATATGGCTGAGATAGCTAGATAGCATCACCGATGCAATGAATATGGACTTGAATATGGATGAGATGGCAAGATAGCATCACCGATGCAATGAATATGGTCTTGAATATGGATGAGATGGCTAGATAGCATCACCGATGCAATGAATATGGACTTGAATATGGCTGAGATGGCTAGACAGCATCACTGATGCAATGAATATGGACTTGAATATGGCTGAGATGGCTAGATAGCATCACTGATGCAATGAATATGGACTTGAATATGGCTGAGACGGCTAGATAGCATCACCGATGCAATGAATATGGACTTGAATATGGCTGAGATGGCTAGATGGCATCACCGATGCAATGAATATGGACTTGAATATGGCTGAGATGGCTAGATGGCATCACCGTTGCAATGAATATGGACTTGAATATGGCTGAGATGGCGAGATAGCATCACCGATGCAATGAATATGGCCTTGAATATGGCTGAGATGGCAAGATAGCATCACTGATGCAATGAATATGGACTTGAATATGGCTGAGACGGCTAGATAGCATCACCGATGCAATGAATATGGACTTGAATATGGCTGAGATGGTTAGATAGCATCACCGATGCCATGAATATGGACTTGAATATGGCTGAGACGGCTAGATAGCATCACTGATGCAATGAATATGGACTTGAATATGGATAAGACGGCTAGATAGCATCACTGATGCAATGAATATGGACTTGAATATGGGTGAGACGGCTAGATAGCATCACCGATGCAATGAATATGGACTTGAATATGGATGAGATGGCAAGATAGCATCACCGATGCAATGAATATGGACTTGAATGTGGATGAGATGGCTAGATAGCATCACCGATGCTATGAATATGGACTTGAATATGGCTGAGATGGCTAGATAGCATCACCGATGCAATGAATATGGACTTGAATATGGATGAGATGGCAAGATAGCATCACCGATGCAATGAATATGGACTTGAATATGGATGAGATGGCTAGATGGCATCAACGATGCAATGAACATGGACTTCAATATGGCTGAGATGGCTAGATGGCATCACCGATGAAATGAATATGGACTTGAATATGGCTGAGATGGCTAGATGGCATCACCGATGCAATGAATATGGACTTGAATATGGCTGAGATGGCTAGATAGCATCACCGATGCAATGAATATGGAATGTGGATGAGATTGCTAGATAGCATCACCGATGCAATGCATATGGCCTTGAATATGGCTGAGATGGCCAGATAGCATCAGTGATGCAATGAATATGGACTTGAATATGGCTGAGATGGCAAGATAGCATCACCGATGCAATGAATATGGACTTGAATATGGATGAGATGGCTAGATGGCATCAACGATGCAATGAACATGGACTTGAATATGGCTGAGATGGCTAGATGGCATCACCGATGCAATGAATATGGACTTGAATATGGCTGAGATGGCTAGATGGCATCACCGATGCAATGAATATGGACTTGAATATGGCTGAGATGGCTAGATAGCATCACCGATGCAATGAATATGGAATGTGGATGAGATGGCTAGATAGCATCACCGATGCAATAAATATGGACTTGAATATGGATGAGATGGCTAGATAGCATCACTGATGCAATGAATATGGACTTGAATATGGCTGAGACGGCTAGATAGCATCACCGATGCAATGAATATGGAATTGAATGTGGATGAGATGGCTAGATAGCATCACCGATGCAATGAATATGGACTTGAATATGGCTGAGATTGCTAGATAGCATCACCGATGCAATGAATATGGCCTTGAATATGGCTGAGATGGCTAGATAGCATCACTGATGCAATGAATATGGACTTGAATATGGCTGAGACGGCTAGATAGCATCACCGATGCAATGAATATGGACTTGAATATGGATGAGAGGGCAAGATAGCATCACCGATGCAATAAATATGGACTTGAATATGGCTGAGATGGCTAGATAGCATCACCGATGCAATGAATCTGGACTTGAATATGGATGAGATGGCTAGATGGCATCACCGATGCAATGAATATGGACTTGAATATGGCTGAGATGGCTAGATGGCATCACCGATGCAATGAATATGGACTTGAATATGGCTGAGATGGCAAGATAGCATCACCGATGCAATGAATATGGACTTGAATATCGATGAGATGGCTAGATAGCATCACCGATGCAATGAATATGGACTTGAATATGGCTGAGATGGCAAGATGGCATCACCGATGCAATGAATATGGACTTGAATGTGGATGAGATGGCTAGATAGCATCACCGATGCAATGAATATGGACTTGAATATGGCTGAGACGGCTAGATAGCATCACCGATGCAATGAATATGGACTTGAATATGGATGAGATGGCAAGATAGCATCACCGATGCAATGAATATGGACTTGAATATGGATGAGATGGCTAGATAGCATCACCGATGCAATGAGTATGGACTAGAATATGGATGAGATGGCAAGATAGCATCACCGATGCAATGAATATGGACTTGAATATGGCTGAGATGGCTAGATAGCATCACTGATGCAATGAATATGGACTTGAATATGGCTGAGACGGCTAGATAGCATCACCGATGCAATGAATATGGACTTGAATATGGATGAGATGGCAATATAGCATCACCGATGCAATGAATATGGACTTGAATATGGATGAGATGGCTAGATAGCATCACCGATGCAATGAATATGGACTTGAATATGGCTGAGACGGCTAGATAGCATCACCGATGCAATGAATATGGACTTGAATATGGATGAGATGGCTAGATAGCATCACCGATGCAATGAATATGGAGTAGAATATGGATGGGATGGCAAGATAGCATCACTGATGCAATGAATATGGACTTGAATATGGCTGAGATAGCTAGATAGCATCATTGATGCAATGAATATGGACTTGAATATGGCTGAGACGGCTAGATAGCATCACCGATGCAATGAATATGGACTTGAATATGGCTGAGATGGCTAGATGGCATCACCGATGCAATGAATATGGACTTGAATATGGCTGAGATGGCTAAATGGCATCACCGTTGCAATGAATATGGACTTGAATATGGCTGAGATGGCTAGATAGCATCACCGATGCAATGAATATGGCCTTGAATATGGCTGAGATGGCTAGATAGCATCACTGATGCAATGAATATGGACTTGAATATGGCTGAGACGGCTAGATAGCATCACCGATGCAATGAATATGGACTTGAATATGGCTGAGATGGTTAGATAGCATCACCGATGCCATGAATATGGACTTGAATATGGCTGAGACGGCTAGATAGCATCACTGATGCAATGAATATGGACTTGAATATGGATAAGACGGCTAGATAGCATCACTGATGCAATGAATATGGACTTGAATATGGGTGAGACGGCTAGATAGCATCACCGATGCAATGAATATGGACTTGAATATGGATGAGATGGCAAGATAGCATCACCGATGCAATGAATATGGACTTGAATATGGCTGAGATGGCAAGATAGCATCACCGATGCAATGAATATGGACTTGAATGTGGATGAGATGGCTAGATAGCATCACCGATGCTATGAATATGGACTTGAATATGGCTGAGATGGCCAGATAGCATCACCGATGCAATGAATATGGACTTGAATATGGATGAGATGGCAAGATAGCATCACCGATGCAATGAATATGGACTTGAATATGGATGAGATGGCTAGATGGCATCAACGATGCAATGAACATGGACTTCAATATGGCTGAGATGGCTAGATGGCATCACCGATGCAATGAATATGGACTTGAATATGGCTGAGATGGCTAGATGGCATCACCGATGCAATGAATATGGACTTGAATATGGCTGAGATGGCTAGATAGCATCACCGATGCAATGAATATGGAATGTGGATGAGATTGCTAGATAGCATCACCGATGCAATGCATATGGCCTTGAATATGGCTGAGATGGCCAGATAGCATCAGTGATGCAATGAATATGGACTTGAATATGGCTGAGATGGCAAGATAGCATCACCGATGCAATGAATATGGACTTGAATATGGATGAGATGGCTAGATGGCATCAACGATGCAATGAACATGGACTTGAATATGGCTGAGATGGCTAGATGGCATCACCGATGCAATGAATATGGACTTGAATATGGCTGAGATGGCTAGATGGCATCACCGATGCAATGAATAAGGACTTGAATATGGCTGAGATGGCTAGATAGCATCACCGATGCAATGAATATGGAATGTGGATGAGATGGCTAGATAGCATCACCGATGCAATAAATATGGACTTGAATATGGCTGAGATGGCTAGATAGCATCACTGATGCAATGAATATGGACTTGAATATGGCTGAGACGGCTAGATAGCATCACCGATGCAATGAATATGGACTTGAATGTGGATGAGAGGGCAAGATAGCATCACCGATGCAATGAATATGGACTTGAATATGGCTGAGATGGCTAGATAGCATCACCGATGCAATGAATCTGGACTTGAATATGGATGAGATGGCTAGATGGCATCACCGATGCAATGAATATGGACTTGAATATGGCTGAGATGGCTAGATGGCATCACCGATGCAATGAATATGGACTTGAATATGGCTGAGATGGCAAGATAGCATCACCGATGCAATGAATATGGACTTGAATATGGCTGAGATGGCTAGATAGCATCACCGATGCAATGAATATGGCCTTGAATATGGCTGAGATGGCTAGGTAGCATCACTGATGCAATGAATATGGACTTGAATATGGATGAGACGGCTAGATAGCATCACCGATGCAATGAATATGGACTTTAATATGGATGGGATGGCAAGATAGCATCACCGATGCAATGAGTATGTACTAGAATATGGATGAGATGGCAAGATAGCATCACCGATGCAATGAATATGGACTTGAATATGGCTGAGATGGCTAGATAGCATCACTGATGCAATGAATATGGACTTGAATATGGCTGAGACGGCTAGATAGCATCACCGATGCAATGAATATGGACTTGAATATGGATGAGATGGCAAGATAGCATCACCGATGCAATGAATATGGACTTGAATATTGATGAGATGGCTAGATAGCATCACCGATGCAATGAATATGGACTTGAATATGGCTGAGATGGCAAGATAGCATCACCGATGCAATGAATATGGACTTGAATATGGATGAGATGGCTAGATAGCATCACCGATGCAATGAATATGGACTAGAATATGGATGGGATGGCAAGATAGCATCACTGATGCAATGAATATGGACTTGAATATGGCTGAGATAGCTAGATAGCATCATTGATGCAATGAATATGGACTTGAATATGGCTGAGACGGCTAGATAGCATCACTGATGCAATGAATATGGACTTGAATATGGCTGAGATGGCAAGATAGCATCACTGATGCAATGAATATGGACTTGAATATGGCTGAGATGGCTAGATGGCATCACCGTTTCAATGAATATGGACTTGAATATGGATGAGATGGCTAGATAGCATCACCGATGCAATGAATATGGCCTTGAATATGGCTGAGATGGCTAGATAGCATCACCGATGCAATGAATATGGACTTGAATATGGCTGAGATGGCTAGATGGCATCACCGATGCAATGAATATGGACTTGAATATGGCTGAGATGGCTAGATAGCATCACCGATGCAATGAATATGGCCTTGAATATGGCTGAGATGGCTAGATAGCATCACTGATGCAATGAATATGGACTTGAATATGGCTGAGACGGCTAGATAGCATCACCGATGCAATGAATATGGACTTGAATATGGATGAGATGGCAAGATAGCATCACCGATGCAATGAATATGGACTTGAATATGGATGAGATGGCTAGATAGCATCACCGATGCAATGAATATGGACTTGAATATGGCTGAGATGGCAAGATAGCATCACCGATGCAGTGAATATGGACTTGAATATGGATGAGATGGCTAGATAGCATCACCGATTCAATGAATATGGACTAGAATATTGATGGTATGGCAAGATAGCATCACTGATGCAATGAATATGGACTTGAATATGGCTGAGATAGCTAGATAGCATCACCGATGCAATGAATATGGACTTGAATATGGATGAGATGGCAAGATAGCATCACCGATGCAATGAATATGGTCTTGAATATGGATGAGATGGCTAGATAGCATCACCGATGCAATGAATATGGACTTGAATATGGCTGAGATGGCTAGACAGCATCACTGATGCAATGAATATGGACTTGAATATGGCTGAGATGGCTAGAGAGCATCACCGATGCAATGAACATGGACTTGAATATGGCTGAGATGGCTAGATGGCATCACCGATGCAATGAATATGGACTTGAATATGGCTGAGATGGCTAGATAGCATCACTGATGCAATGAATATGGACTTGAATATGGATGAGACAGCTAGATAGCATCTCTGATGCAATGAATATGGTCTTGAATATGGATGAGATGGCTAGATAGCATCACCGATGCAATGAACATGGACTTGAATATGGCTGAGATGGCTAGATGGCATCACCGATGCAATGAATATGGACTTGAATATGGCTGAGATGGCTAGATAGCATCACTGATGCAATGAATATGGACTTGAATATGGATGAGACAGCTAGATAGCATCTCTGATGCAATGAATATGGACTTGAATATGGATGAGATTGCTAGATAGCATCACCGATGCAATGCATATGGCCTTGAATATGGCTGAGATGGCCAGATAGCATCAGTGATGCAATGAATATGGACTTGAATATGGCTGAGATGGCAAGATAGCATCACCGATGCAATGAATATGGACTTGAATATGGATGAGATGGCTAGATGGCATCAACGATGCAATGAACATGGACTTGAATATGGCTGAGATGGCTAGATGGCATCACCGATGCAATGAATATGGACTTGAATATGGCTGAGATGGCTAGATGGCATCACCGATGCAATGAATAAGGACTTGAATATGGCTGAGATGGCTAGATAGCATCACCGATGCAATGAATATGGAATGTGGATGAGATGGCTAGATAGCATCACCGATGCAATAAATATGGACTTGAATATGGCTGAGATGGCTAGATAGCATCACTGATGCAATGAATATGGACTTGAATATGGCTGAGACGGCTAGATAGCATCACCGATGCAATGAATATGGCCTTGAATATGGCTGAGATGGCTAGGTAGCATCACTGATGCAATGAATATGGACTTGAATATGGATGAGACGGCTAGATAGCATCACCGATGCAATGAATATGGACTTTAATATGGATGGGATGGCAAGATAGCATCACCGATGCAATGAGTATGTACTAGAATATGGATGAGATGGCAAGATAGCATCACCGATGCAATGAATATGGACTTGAATATGGCTGAGATGGCTAGATAGCATCACTGATGCAATGAATATGGACTTGAATATGGCTGAGACGGCTAGATAGCATCACCGATGCAATGAATATGGACTTGAATATGGATGAGATGGCAAGATAGCATCACCGATGCAATGAATATGGACTTGAATATTGATGAGATGGCTAGATAGCATCACCGATGCAATGAATATGGACTTGAATATGGCTGAGATGGCAAGATAGCATCACCGATGCAATGAATATGGACTTGAATATGGATGAGATGGCTAGATAGCATCACCGATGCAAAGAATATGGACTAGAATATGGATGGGATGGCAAGATAGCATCACTGATGCAATGAATATGGACTTGAATATGGCTGAGATAGCTAGATAGCATCATTGATGCAATGAATATGGACTTGAATATGGCTGAGACGGCTAGATAGCATCACTGATGCAATGAATATGGACTTGAATATGGCTGAGATGGCAAGATAGCATCACTGATGCAATGAATATGGACTTGAATATGGCTGAGATGGCTAGATGGCATCACCGTTTCAATGAATATGGACTTGAATATGGATGAGATGGCTAGATAGCATCACCGATGCAATGAATATGGCCTTGAATATGGCTGAGATGGCTAGATAGCATCACCGATGCAATGAATATGGACTTGAATATGGCTGAGATGGCTAGATGGCATCACCGATGCAATGAATATGGACTTGAATATGGCTGAGATGGCTAGATAGCATCACCGATGCAATGAATATGGCCTTGAATATGGCTGAGATGGCTAGATAGCATCACTGATGCAATGAATATGGACTTGAATATGGCTGAGACGGCTAGATAGCATCACCGATGCAATGAATATGGACTTGAATATGGATGAGATGGCAAGATAGCATCACCGATGCAATGAATATGGACTTGAATATGGATGAGATGGCTAGATAGCATCACCGATGCAATGAATATGGACTTGAATATGGCTGAGATGGCAAGATAGCATCACCGATGCAGTGAATATGGACTTGAATATGGATGAGATGGCTAGATAGCATCACCGATTCAATGAATATGGACTAGAATATTGATGGTATGGCAAGATAGCATCACTGATGCAATGAATATGGACTTGAATATGGCTGAGATAGCTAGATAGCATCACCGATGCAATGAATATGGACTTGAATATGGATGAGATGGCAAGATAGCATCACCGATGCAATGAATATGGTCTTGAATATGGATGAGATGGCTAGATAGCATCACCGATGCAATGAATATGGACTTGAATATGGCTGAGATGGCTAGACAGCATCACTGATGCAATGAATATGGACTTGAATATGGCTGAGATGGCTAGAGAGCATCACCGATGCAATGAACATGGACTTGAATATGGCTGAGATGGCTAGATGGCATCACCGATGCAATGAATATGGACTTGAATATGGCTGAGATGGCTAGATAGCATCACTGATGCAATGAATATGGACTTGAATATGGATGAGACAGCTAGATAGCATCTCTGATGCAATGAATATGGACTTGAATATGGCTGAGACGGCTAGATAGCATCACCGATGCAATGAATATGGACTTGAATGTGGATGAGATGGCTAGATAGCATCACCGATGCAATAAATATGGACTTGAATATGGCTGAGATGGCTAGATAGCATCTCTGATGCAATGAATATGGACTTGAATATGGCTGAGACGGCTAGATAGCATCACCGATGCAATGAATATGGACTTGAATGTGGATGAGATGGCTAGATAGCATCACCGATGCAATGAATATGGCCTTGAATATGGCTGAGATGGCTAGATAGCATCACTGATGCAATGAATATGGACTTGAATATGGCTGAGACGGCTAGGTAGCATCACCGATGCAATGAATATGGACTTGAATATGGATGAGATGGCAAGATAGCATCACCGATGCAATGAATATGGACTTGAATATGGCTGAGACGGCTAGATAGCATCACCGATGCAATGAATCTGGACTTGAATATGGATGAGATGGCTAGATGGCATCACCGATGCAATGAATATGGACTTGAATATGGCTGAGATGGCTAGATGGCATCACCGATGCAATGAATATGGACTTGAATATGGCTGAGATGGCAAGATAGCATCACCGATGCAATGAATATGGACTTGAATATGGCTGAGATGGCTAGATAGCATCACCGATGCAATGAATATGGCCTTGAATATGGCTGAGATGGCTAGGTAGCATCACTGATGCAATGAATATGGACTTGAATATGGATGAGATGGCTAGATAGCATCACCGATGCAATGAATATGGACTTGAATATGGCTGAGATGGCAAGATAGCATCACCGATGCAATGAATATGGACTTGAATATCGATGAGATGGCTAGATAGCATCACCGATGCAATGAATATGGACTTGAATATGGCTGAGATGGCAAGATAGCATCACCGATGCAATGAATATGGACTTGAATGTGGATGAGATGGCTAGATAGCATCACCGATGCAATGAATATGGACTTGAATATGGCTGAGACGGCTAGATAGCATCACCGATGCAATGAATATGGACTTGAATATGGATGAGATGGCAAGATAGCATCACCGATGCAATGAATATGAACTTGAATATGGATGAGATGGCTAGATAGCATCAGCGATGCAATGAGTATGTACTAGAATATGGATGAGATGGCAAGATAGCATCACCGATGCAATGAATATGGACTTGAATATGGCTGAGATGGCTAGATAGCATCACCGATGCAATGAATATTGACTTGAATATGGCTGAGACGGCTAGATAGCATCACCGATGCAATGAATATGGAGTTGAATATGGATGAGATGGCAAGATAGCATCACCGATGCAATGAATATGGACTTGAATATGGATGAGATGGCTAGATAGCATCACCGATGCAATGAATATGGACTTGAATATGGCTGAGATGGCAAGATAGCATCACCGATGCAATGAATATGGACTTGAATATGGATGAGATGGCTAGATAGCATCACCGATGCAATGAATATGGACTAGAATATGGATGGGATGGCAAGATAGCATCACTGATGCAATGAATATGGACTTGAATATGGCTGAGATAGCTAGATAGCATCATTGATGCAATGAATATGGACTTGAATATGGCTGAGACGGCTAGATAGCATCACCGATGCAATGAATATGGACTTGAATATGGCTGAGATGGCAAGATAGCATCACCGATGCAATGAATATGGACTTGAATATGGCTGAGATGGCTAGATGGCATCACCGTTTCAATGAATATGGACTTGAATATGGATGAGATGGCTAGATAGCATCACCGATGCAATGAATATGGCCTTGAATATGGCTGAGATGGCTAGATAGCATCACCGATGCAATGAATATGGACTTGAATATGGCTGAGATGGCTAGATGGCATCACCGATGCAATGAATATGGACTTGAATATGGCTGAGATGGCTAGATAGCATCACCGATGCAATGAATATGGCCTTGAATATGGCTGAGATGGCTAGATAGCATCACTGATGCAATGAATATGGACTTGAATATGGCTGAGACGGCTAGATAGCATCACCGATGCAATGAATATGGACTTGAATATGGCTGAGATGGCAAGATAGCATCACCGATGCAATGAATATGGACTTGAATATGGATGAGATGGCTAGATAGCATCACCGATGCAATGAATATGGACTAGAATATGGATGGGATGGCAAGATAGCATCACTGATGCAATGAATATGGACTTGAATATGGCTGAGATAGCTAGATAGCATCATTGATGCAATGAATATGGACTTGAATATGGCTGAGACGGCTAGATAGCATCACTGATGCAATGAATATGGACTTGAATATGGCTGAGACGGCTAGATAGCATCACCGATGCAATGAATATGGACTTGAATATGGCTGAGATGGCAAGATAGCATCACCGATGCAATGAATATGGACTTGAATATGGCTGAGATGGCTAGATGGCATCACCGTTTCAATGAATATGGACTTGAATATGGATGAGATGGCTAGATAGCATCACCGATGCAATGAATATGGCCTTGAATATGGCTGAGATGGCTAGATAGCATCACCGATGCAATGAATATGGACTTGAATATGGCTGAGATGGCTAGATGGCATCACCAATGCAATGAATATGGACTTGAATATGGCTGAGATGGCTAGATAGCATCACCGATGCAATGAATATGGCCTTGAATATGGCTGAGATGGCTAGATAGCATCACTGATGCAATGAATATGGACTTGAATATGGCTGAGACGGCTAGATAGCATCACCGATGCAATGAATATGGACTTGAATATGGATGAGATGGCAAGATAGCATCACCGATGCAATGAATATGGACTTGAATATGGATGAGATGGCTAGATAGCATCACCGATGCAATGAATATGGACTTGAATATGGCTGAGATGGCAAGATAGCATCACCGATGCAATGAATATGGACTTGAATATGGATGAGATGGCTAGATAGCATCAACGATTCAATGAATATGGACTAGAATATTGATGGTATGGCAAGATAGCATCACTGATGCAATGAATATGGACTTGAATATGGCTGAGATAGCTAGATAGCATCACCGATGCAATGAATATGGACTTGAATATGGATGAGATGGCAAGATAGCATCACCGATGCAATGAATATGGTCTTGAATATGGATGAGATGGCTAGATAGCATCACCGATGCAATGAATATGGACTTGAATATGGCTGAGATGGCTAGACAGCATCACTGATGCAATGAATATGGACTTGAATATGGCTGAGATGGCTAGATAGCATCACCGATGCAATGAACATGGACTTGAATATGGCTGAGATGGCTAGATGGCATCACCGATGCAATGAATATGGACTTGAATATGGCTGAGATGGCTAGATAGCATCACTGATGCAATGAATATGGACTTGAATATGGCTGAGACGGCTAGATAGCATCACCGAGGCAATGAATATGGACTTGAATATGGATGAGATGGCAAGATAGCATCACCGATGCAATGAATATGGACTTGAATATCGATGAGATGGCTAGATAGCATCACCGATGCAATGAATATGGACTTGAATATGGCTGAGATGGCTAGATAGCATCACTGATGCAATGAATATGGACTTGAATATGGCTGAGAAGGCCAGATAGCATCACCGATGCAATGAATATGGACTTGAATGTGGATGAGATGGCTAGATAGCATCACCGTTGCAATGAATATGGACTTGAATATGGCTGAGATTGCTAGATAGCATCACCGATGCAATGAACATGGACTTGAATATGGCTGAGATGGCTAGATGGCATCACCGATGCAATGAATATGGACTTGAATATGGCTGAGATGGCTAGATGGCATCACCGATGCAATGAATATGGACTTGAATATGGCTGAGATGGCTAGATAGCATCACCGATGCAATGAATATGGAATGTGGATGAGATGGCTAGATAGCATCACCGATGCAATAAATATGGACTTGAATATGGCTGAGATGGCTAGATGGCATCACCGATGCAATGAATATGGACTTGAATATGGCTGAGATGGCTAGATAGCATCACTGATGCAATGAATATGGACTTGAATATGGCTGAGACGGCTAGATAGCATCACCGATGCAATGAATATGGACTTGAATATGGATGAGATGGCAAGATAGCATCACCGATGCAATGAATATGGACTTGAATATCGATGAGATGGCTAGATAGCATCACCGATGCAATGAATATGGACTTGAATATGGCTGAGATGGCTAGATAGCATCACTGATGCAATGAATATGGACTTGAATATGGCTGAGACGGCCAGATAGCATCACCGATGCAATGAATATGGACTTGAATGTGGATGAGATGGCTAGATAGCATCACCGTTGCAATGAATATGGACTTGAATATGGCTGAGATTGCTAGATAGCATCACCGATGCAATGACCATGGACTTGAATATGGCTGAGATGGCTAGATGGCATCACCGATGCAATGAAGATGGACTTGAATATGGCTGAGATGGCTAGATGGCATCACCGATGCAATGAATATGGACTTGAATATGGCTGAGATGGCTAGATAGCATCACCGATGCAATGAATATGGAATGTGGATGAGATGGCTAGATAGCATCACCGATGCAATAAATATGGACTTGAATATGGCTGAGATGGCTAGATAGCATCTCCGATGCAATCAATATGGACTTGAATATGGCTGAGACGGCTAGATAGCATCACCGATGCAATGAATATGGACTTGAATGTGGATGAGATGGCTAGATAGCATCACCGATGCAATGAATATGGACTTGAATATGGCTGAGATGGCTAGATAGCATCACTGATGCAATGAATATGGACTTGAATATGGCTGAGATGGCTAGGTAGCATCACCGATGCAATGAATATGGACTTGAATATGGATGAGATGGCAAGATAGCATCACCGATGCAATGAATATGGACTTGAATATGGCTGAGACGGCTAGATAGCATCACCGATGCAATGAATCTGGACTTGAATATGGATGAGATGGCTAGATGGCATCACCGATGCAATGAATATGGACTTGAATATGGCTGAGATGGCTAGATGGCATCACCGATGCAATGAATTTGGACTTGAATATGGCTGAGATGGCAAGATAGCATCACCGATGCAATGAATATGGCCTTGAATATGGCTGAGATGGCTAGATAGCATCACTGATGCAATGAATATGGACTTGAATATGGCTGAGACGGCTAGATAGCATCACCGATGCAATGAATATGGACTTGAATATGGATGAGATGGCAAGATAGCATCACCGATGCAATGAATATGGACTTGAATATGGATGAGATGGCTAGATAGCATCACCGATGCAATGAATATGGACTTGAATATGGCTGAGATGGCAAGATAGCATCACCGATGCAATGAATATGGACTTGAATATGGATGAGATGGCTAGATAGCATCACCGATGCAATGAATATGGACTAGAATATGGATGGGATGGCAAGATAGCATCACTGATGCAATGAATATGGACTTGAATATGGCTGAGATAGCTAGATAGCATCATTGATGCAATGAATATGGACTTGAATATGGCTGAGACGGCTAGATAGCATCACTGATGCAATGAATATGGACTTGAATATGGCTGAGATGGCAAGATAGCATCACTGATGCAATGAATATGGACTTGAATATGGCTGAGATGGCTAGATGGCATCACCGTTTCAATGAATATGGACTTGAATATGGATGAGATGGCTAGATAGCATCACCGATGCAATGAATATGGCCTTGAATATGGCTGAGATGGCTAGATAGCATCACCGATGCAATGAATATGGACTTGAATATGGATGAGATGGCTAGATGGCATCACCGATGCAATGAATATGGACTTGAATATGGCTGAGATGGCTAGATAGCATCACCGATGCAATGAATATGGCCTTGAATATGGCTGAGATGGCTAGATAGCATCACTGATGCAATGAATATGGACTTGAATATGGATGAGATGGCAAGATGGCATCACCGATGCAATGAATATGGACTTGAATATGGATGAGATGGCTAGATAGCATCACCGATGCAATGAATATGGACTTGAATATGGCTGAGATGGCAAGATAGCATCACCGATGCAGTGAATATGGACTTGAATATGGATGAGATGGCTAGATAGCATCACCGATTCAATGAATATGGACTAGAATATTGATGGTATGGCAAGATAGCATCACTGATGCAATGAATATGGACTTGAATATGGCTGAGATAGCTAGATAGCATCACCGATGCAATGAATATGGACTTGAATATGGATGAGATGGCAAGATAGCATCACCGATGCAATGAATATGGTCTTGAATATGGATGAGATGGCTAGATAGCATCACCGATGCAATGAATATGGACTTGAATATGGCTGAGATGGCTAGACAGCATCACTGATGCAATGAATATGGACTTGAATATGGCTGAGATGGCTAGATAGCATCACTGATGCAATGAATATGGACTTGAATATGGCTGAGACGGCTAGATAGCATCACCGATGCAATGAATATGGACTTGAATATGGCTGAGATGGCTAGATGGCATCACCGATGCAATGAATATGGACTTGAATATGGATGAGATGGCTAGATGGCATCACCGTTGCAATGAATATGGACTTGAATATGGCTGAGATGGCGAGATAGCATCACCGATGCAATGAATATGGCCTTGAATATGGCTGAGATGGCTAGATAGCATCACTGATGCAATGAATATGGACTTGAATATGGCTGAGACGGCTAGATAGCATCACCGATGCAATGAATATGGACTTGAATATGGCTGAGATGGTTAGATAGCATCACCGATGCCATGAATATGGACTTGAATATGGCTGAGACGGCTAGATAGCATCACTGATGCAATGAATATGGACTTGAATATGGATAAGACGGCTAGATAGCATCACTGATGCAATGAATATGGACTTGAATATGGGTGAGACGGCTAGATAGCATCACCGATGCAATGAATATGGACTTGAATATGGATGAGATGGCAAGATAGCATCACCGATGCAATGAATATGGACTTGAATGTGGATGAGATGGCTAGATAGCATCACCGATGCTATGAATGTGGACTTGAATATGGCTGAGATGGCTAGATAGCATCACCGATGCAATGAATATGTACTTGAATATGGATGAGATGGCAAGATAGCATCACCGATGCAATGAATATGGACTTGAATATGGATGAGATGGCTAGATGGCATCAACGATGCAATGAACATGGACTTCAATATGGCTGAGATGGCTAGATGGCATCACCGATGAAATGAATATGGACTTGAATATGGCTGAGATGGCTAGATGGCATCACCGATGCAATGAATATGGACTTGAATATGGCTGAGATGGCTAGATAGCATCACCGATGCAATGAATATGGAATGTGGATGAGATTGCTAGATAGCATCACCGATGCAATGCATATGGCCTTGAATATGGCTGAGATGGCCAGATAGCATCAGTGATGCAATGAATATGGACTTGAATATGGCTGAGATGGCAAGATAGCATCACCGATGCAATGAATATGGACTTGAATATGGATGAGATGGCTAGATGGCATCAACGATGCAATGAACATGGACTTGAATATGGCTGAGATGGCTAGATGGCATCACCGATGCAATGAATATGGACTTGAATATGGCTGAGATGGCTAGATGGCATCACCGATGCAATGAATATGGACTTGAATATGGCTGAGATGGCTAGATAGCATCACCGATGCAATGAATATGGAATGTGGATGAGATGGCTAGATAGCATCACCGATGCAATAAATATGGACTTGAATATGGCTGAGATGGCTAGATAGCATCACTGATGCAATGAATATGGACTTGAATATGGCTGAGACGGCTAGATAGCATCACCGATGCAATGAATATGGACTTGAATGTGGATGAGATGGCTAGATAGCATCACCGATGCAATGAATATGGACTTGAATATGGCTGAGATTGCTAGATAGCATCACCGATGCAATGAATATGGCCTTGAATATGGCTGAGATGGCTAGATAGCATCACTGATGCAATGAATATGGACTTGAATATGGCTGAGACGGCTAGATAGCATCACCGATGCAATGAATATGGACTTGAATATGGATGAGAGGGCAAGATAGCATCACCGATGCAATAAATATGGACTTGAATATGGCTGAGATGGCTAGATAGCATCACCGATGCAATGAATCTGGACTTGAATATGGATGAGATGGCTAGATGGCATCACCGATGCAATGAATATGGACTTGAATATGGCTGAGATGGCTAGATGGCATCACCGATGCAATGAATATGGACTTGAATATGGCTGAGATGGCAAGATAGCATCACCGATGCAATGAATATGGACTTGAATATCGATGAGATGGCTAGATAGCATCACCGATGCAATGAATATGGACTTGAATATGGCTGAGATGGCAAGATGGCATCACCGATGCAATGAATATGGACTTGAATGTGGATGAGATGGCTAGATAGCATCACCGATGCAATGAATATGGACTTGAATATGGCTGAGACGGCTAGATAGCATCACCGATGCAATGAATATGGACTTGAATATGGATGAGATGGCAAGATAGCATCACCGATGCAATGAATATGGACTTGAATATGGATGAGATGGCTAGATAGCATCACCGATGCAATGAGTATGGACTAGAATATGGATGAGATGGCAAGATAGCATCACCGATGCAATGAATATGGACTTGAATATGGCTGAGATGGCTAGATAGCATCACTGATGCAATGAATATGGACTTGAATATGGCTGAGACGGCTAGATAGCATCACCGATGCAATGAATATGGACTTGAATATGGATGAGATGGCAATATAGCATCACCGATGCAATGAATATGGACTTGAATATGGATGAGATGGCTAGATAGCATCACCGATGCAATGAATATGGACTTGAATATGGCTGAGACGGCTAGATAGCATCACCGATGCAATGAATATGGACTTGAATATGGATGAGATGGCTAGATAGCATCACCGATGCAATGAATATGGAGTAGAATATGGATGGGATGGCAAGATAGCATCACTGATGCAATGAATATGGACTTGAATATGGCTGAGATAGCTAGATAGGATCATTGATGCAATGAATATGGACTTGAATATGGCTGAGACGGCTAGATAGCATCACCGATGCAATGAATATGGACTTGAATATGGCTGAGATGGCTAGATGGCATCACCGATGCAATGAATATGGACTTGAATATGGCTGAGATGGCTAAATGGCATCACCGTTGCAATGAATATGGACTTGAATATGGCTGAGATGGCTAGATAGCATCACCGATGCAATGAATATGGCCTTGAATATGGCTGAGATGGCTAGATAGCATCACTGATGCAATGAATATGGACTTGAATATGGCTGAGACGGCTAGATAGCATCACCGATGCAATGAATATGGACTTGAATATGGCTGAGATGGTTAGATAGCATCACCGATGCCATGAATATGGACTTGAATATGGCTGAGACGGCTAGATAGCATCACTGATGCAATGAATATGGACTTGAATATGGATAAGACGGCTAGATAGCATCACTGATGCAATGAATATGGACTTGAATATGGGTGAGACGGCTAGATAGCATCACCGATGCAATGAATATGGACTTGAATATGGATGAGATGGCAAGATAGCATCACCGATGCAATGAATATGGACTTGAATATGGCTGAGATGGCAAGATAGCATCACCGATGCAATGAATATGGACTTGAATGTGGATGAGATGGCTAGATAGCATCACCGATGCTATGAATATGGACTTGAATATGGCTGAGATGGCCAGATAGCATCACCGATGCAATGAATATGGACTTGAATATGGATGAGATGGCAAGATAGCATCACCGATGCAATGAATATGGACTTGAATATGGATGAGATGGCTAGATGGCATCAACGATGCAATGAACATGGACTTCAATATGGCTGAGATGGCTAGATGGCATCACCGATGCAATGAATATGGACTTGAATATGGCTGAGATGGCTAGATGGCATCACCGATGCAATGAATATGGACTTGAATATGGCTGAGATGGCAAGATAGCATCACCGATGCAATGAATATGGAATGTGGATGAGATTGCTAGATAGCATCACCGATGCAATGCATATGGCCTTGAATATGGCTGAGATGGCCAGATAGCATCAGTGATGCAATGAATATGGACTTGAATATGGCTGAGATGGCAAGATAGCATCACCGATGCAATGAATATGGACTTGAATATGGATGAGATGGCTAGATGGCATCAACGATGCAATGAACATGGACTTGAATATGGCTGAGATGGCTAGATGGCATCACCGATGCAATGAATATGGACTTGAATATGGCTGAGATGGCTAGATGGCATCACCGATGCAATGAATAAGGACTTGAATATGGCTGAGATGGCTAGATAGCATCACCGATTCAATGAATATGGAATGTGGATGAGATGGCTAGATAGCATCACCGATGCAATAAATATGGACTTGAATATGGCTGAGATGGCTAGATAGCATCACTGATGCAATGAATATGGACTTGAATATGGCTGAGACGGCTAGATAGCATCACCGATGCAATGAATATGGACTTGAATGTGGATGAGATGGCTAGATAGCATCACCGATGCAATGAATATGGACTTGAATATGGCTGAGATTGCTAGATAGCATCACCGATGCAATGAATATGGCCTTGAATATGGCTGAGATGGCTAGATAGCATCACTGATGCAATGAATATGGACTTGAATATGGCTGAGACGGCTAGATAGCATCACCGATGCAATGAATATGGACTTGAATATGGATGAGAGGGCAAGATAGCATCACCGATGCAATGAATATGGACTTGAATATGGCTGAGATGGCTAGATAGCATCACCGATGCAATGAAACTGGACTTTAATATGGATGAGATGGCTAGATGGCATCACCGATGCAATGAATATGGACTTGAATATGGCTGAGATGGCTAGATGGCATCACCGATGCAATGAATATGGACTTGAATATGGCTGAGATGGCAAGATAGCATCACCGATGCAATGAATATGGACTTGAATATGGCTGAGATGGCTAGATAGCATCACCGATGCAATGAATATGGCCTTGAATATGGCTGAGATGGCTAGGTAGCATCACTGATGCAATGAATATGGACTTGAATATGGATGAGACGGCTAGATAGCATCACCGATGCAATGAATATGGACTTTAATATGGATGGGATGGCAAGATAGCATCACCGATGCAATGAGTATGTACTAGAATATGGATGAGATGGCAAGATAGCATCACCGATGCAATGAATATGGACTTGAATATGGCTGAGATGGCTAGATAGCATCACTGATGCAATGAATATGGACTTGAATATGGCTGAGATGGCTAGATGGCATCACCGATGCAATGAATATGGACTTGAATATGGCTGAGATGGCTAGATAGCATCACCGATGCAATGAATATGGAATGTGGATGAGATTGCTAGATAGCATCACCGATGCAATGCATATGGCCTTGAATATGGCTGAGATGGCCAGATAGCATCAGTGATGCAATGAATATGGACTTGAATATGGCTGAGATGGCAAGATAGCATCACCGATGCAATGAATATGGACTTGAATATGGATGAGATGGCTAGATGGCATCAACGATGCAATGAACATGGACTTGAATATGGCTGAGATGGCTAGATGGCATCACCGATGCAATGAATATGGACTTGAATATGGCTGAGATGGCTAGATGGCATCACCGATGCAATGAATCTGGACTTGAATATGGCTGAGATGGCTAGATAGCATCACCGATGCAATGAATGTGGAATGTGGATGAGATGGCTAGATAGCATCACCGATGCAATAAATATGGACTTGAATATGGCTGAGATGGCTAGATAGCATCACTGATGCAATGAATATGGACTTGAATATGGCTGAGACGGCTAGATAGCATCACCGATGCAATGAATATGGACTTGAATGTGGATGAGATGGCTAGATAGCATCACCGATGCAATGAATATGGACTTGAATATGGCTGAGATTGCTAGATAGCATCACCGATGCAATGAATATGGCCTTGAATATGGCTGAGATGGCTAGATAGCATCACTGATGCAATGAATATGGACTTGAATATGGCTGAGACGGCTAGATAGCATCACCGATGCAATGAATATGGACTTGAATATGGATGAGAGGGCAAGATAGCATCACCGATGCAATGAATATGGACTTGAATATGGCTGAGATGTCTAGATAGCATCACCGATGCAATGAATCTGGACTTGAATATGGATGAGATGGCTAGATGGCATCACCGATGCAATGAATATGGACTTGAATATGGCTGAGATGGCTAGATGGCATCACCGATGCAATGAATATGGACTTGAATATGGCTGAGATGGCAAGATAGCATCACCGATGCAATGAATATGGACTTGAATATCGATGAGATGGCTAGATAGCATCACCGATGCAATGAATATGGACTTGAATATGGCTGAGATGGCAAGATGGCATCACCGATGCAATGAATATGGACTTGAATGTGGATGAGATGGCTAGATAGCATCACCGATGCAATGAATATGGACTTGAATATGGCTGAGACGGCTAGATAGCATCACCGATGCAATGAATATGGACTTGAATATGGATGAGATGGCAAGATAGCATCACCGATGCAATGAATATGGACTTGAATATGGATGAGATGGCTAGATAGCATCACCGATGCAATGAGTATGGACTAGAATATGGATGAGATGGCAAGATAGCATCACCGATGCAATGAATATGGACTTGAATATGGCTGAGATGGCTAGATAGCATCACTGATGCAATGAATATGGACTTGAATATGGCTGAGACGGCTAGATAGCATCACCGATGCAATGAATATGGACTTGAATATGGATGAGATGGCAATATAGCATCACCGATGCAATGAATATGGACTTGAATATGGATGAGATGGCTAGATAGCATCACCGATGCAATGAATATGGACTTGAATATGGCTGAGACGGCTAGATAGCATCACCGATGCAATGAATATGGACTTGAATATGGATGAGATGGCTAGATAGCATCACCGATGCAATGAATATTGACTTGAATATGGCTGAGACGGCTAGATAGCATCACCGATGCAATGAATATGGACTTGAATATGGATGAGATGGCTAGATAGCATCACCGATGCAATGAATATGGAGTAGAATATGGATGGGATGGCAAGATAGCATCACTGATGCAATGAATATGGACTTGAATATGGCTGAGATAGCTAGATAGCATCATTGATGCAATGAATATGGACTTGAATATGGCTGAGACGGCTAGATAGCATCACCGATGCAATGAATATGGACTTGAATATGGCTGAGATGGCTAGATGGCATCACCGATGCAATGAATATGGACTTGAATATGGCTGAGATGGCTAAATGGCATCACCGTTGCAATGAATATGGACTTGAATATGGCTGAGATGGCTAGATAGCATCACCGATGCAATGAATATGGCCTTGAATATGGCTGAGATGGCTAGATAGCATCACTGATGCAATGAATATGGACTTGAATATGGCTGAGACGGCTAGATAGCATCACCGATGCAATGAATATGGACTTGAATATGGCTGAGATGGTTAGATAGCATCACCGATGCCATGAATATGGACTTGAATATGGCTGAGACGGCTAGATAGCATCACTGATGCAATGAATATGGACTTGAATATGGATAAGACGGCTAGATAGCATCACTGATGCAATGAATATGGACTTGAATATGGGTGAGACGGCTAGATAGCATCACCGATGCAATGAATATGGACTTGAATATGGATGAGATGGCAAGATAGCATCACCGATGCAATGAATATGGACTTGAATATGGCTGAGATGGCAAGATAGCATCACCGATGCAATGAATATGGACTTGAATGTGGATGAGATGGCTAGATAGCATCACCGATGCTATGAATATGGACTTGAATATGGCTGAGATGGCCAGATAGCATCACCGATGCAATGAATATGGACTTGAATATGGCTGAGATGGTTAGATAGCATCACCGATGCCATGAATATGGACTTGAATATGGCTGAGACGGCTAGATAGCATCACTGATGCAATGAATATGGACTTGAATATGGATAAGACGGCTAGATAGCATCACTGATGCAATGAATATGGACTTGAATATGGGTGAGATGGCTAGATAGCATCACCGATGCAATGAATATGGACTTGAATATGGATGAGATGGCAAGATAGCATCACCGATGCAATGAATATGGACTTGAATGTGGATGAGATGGCTAGATAGCATCACCGATGCTATGAATATGGACTTGAATATGGCTGAGATGGCTAGATAGCATCACCGATGCAATGAATATGGACTTGAATATGGATGAGATGGCAAGATAGCATCACCGATGCAATGAATATGGACTTGAATATGTATGAGATGGCTAGATGGCATCAACGATGCAATGAACATGGACTTCAATATGGCTGAGATGGCTAGATGGCATCACCGATGAAATGAATATGGACTTGAATATGGCTGAGATGGCTAGATGGCATCACCGATGCAATGAATATGGACTTGAATATGGCTGAGATGGCTAGATAGCATCACCGATGCAATGAATATGGAATGTGGATGAGATTGCTAGATAGCATCACCGATGCAATGCATATGGCCTTGAATATGGCTGAGATGGCCAGATAGCATCAGTGATGCAATGAATATGGACTTGAATATGGCTGAGATGGCAAGATAGCATCACCGATGCAATGAATATGGACTTGAATATGGATGAGATGGCTAGATGGCATCAACGATGCAATGAACATGGACTTGAATATGGCTGAGATGGCTAGATGGCATCACCGATGCAATGAATATGGACTTGAATATGGCTGAGATGGCTAGATTGCATCACCGATGCAATGAATATGGACTTGAATATGGCTGAGATGGCTAGATAGCATCACCGATGCAATGAATATGGAATGTGGATGAGATGGCTAGATAGCATCACCGATGCAATAAATATGGACTTGAATATGGCTGAGATGGCTAGATAGCATCACTGATGCAATGAATATGGACTTGAATATGGCTGAGACGGCTAGATAGCATCACCGATGCAATGAATATGGACTTGAATGTGGATGAGATGGCTAGATAGCATCACCGATGCAATGAATATGGACTTGAATATGGCTGAGATTGCTAGATAGCATCACCGATGCAATGAATATGGCCTTGAATATGGCTGAGATGGCTAGATAGCATCACTGATGCAATGAATATGGACTTGAATATGGCTGAGACGGCTAGATAGCATCACCGATGCAATGAATATGGACTTGAATATGGATGAGAGGGCAAGATAGCATCACCGATGCAATAAATATGGACTTGAATATGGCTGAGATGGCTAGATAGCATCACCGATGCAATGAATCTGGACTTGAATATGGATGAGATGGCTAGATGGCATCACCGATGCAATGAATATGGACTTGAATATGGCTGAGATGGCTAGATGGCATCACCGATGCAATGAATATGGACTTGAATATGGCTGAGATGGCAAGATAGCATCACCGATGCAATGAATATGGACTTGAATATCGATGAGATGGCTAGATAGCATCACCGATGCAATGAATATGGACTTGAATATGGCTGAGATGGCAAGATGGCATCACCGATGCAATGAATATGGACTTGAATGTGGATGAGATGGCTAGATAGCATCACCGATGCAATGAATATGGACTTGAATATGGCTGAGACGGCTAGATAGCATCACCGATGCAATGAATATGGACTTGAATATGGATGAGATGGCAAGATAGCATCACCGATGCAATGAATATGGACTTGAATATGGATGAGATGGCTAGATAGCATCACCGATGCAATGAGTATGGACTAGAATATGGATGAGATGGCAAGATAGCATCACCGATGCAATGAATATGGACTTGAATATGGCTGAGATGGCTAGATAGCATCACTGATGCAATGAATATGGACTTGAATATGGCTGAGACGGCTAGATAGCATCACCGATGCAATGAATATGGACTTGAATATGGATGAGATGGCAATATAGCATCACCGATGCAATGAATATGGACTTGAATATGGATGAGATGGCTAGATAGCATCACCGATGCAATGAATATGGACTTGAATATGGCTGAGACGGCTAGATAGCATCACCGATGCAATGAATATGGACTTGAATATGGATGAGATGGCTAGATAGCATCACCGATGCAATGAATATGGAGTAGAATATGGATGGGATGGCAAGATAGCATCACTGATGCAATGAATATGGACTTGAATATGGCTGAGATAGCTAGATAGCATCATTGATGCAATGAATATGGACTTGAATATGGCTGAGACGGCTAGATAGCATCACCGATGCAATGAATATGGACTTGAATATGGCTGAGATGGCTAGATGGCATCACCGATGCAATGAATATGGACTTGAATATGGCTGAGATGGCTAAATGGCATCACCGTTGCAATGAATATGGACTTGAATATGGCTGAGATGGCTAGATAGCATCACCGATGCAATGAATATGGCCTTGAATATGGCTGAGATGGCTAGATAGCATCACTGATGCAATGAATATGGACTTGAATATGGCTGAGACGGCTAGATAGCATCACCGATGCAATGAATATGGACTTGAATATGGCTGAGATGGTTAGATAGCATCACCGATGCCATGAATATGGACTTGAATATGGCTGAGACGGCTAGATAGCATCACTGATGCAATGAATATGGACTTGAATATGGATAAGACGGCTAGATAGCATCACTGATGCAATGAATATGGACTTGAATATGGGTGAGACGGCTAGATAGCATCACCGATGCAATGAATATGGACTTGAATATGGATGAGATGGCAAGATAGCATCACCGATGCAATGAATATGGACTTGAATATGGCTGAGATGGCAAGATAGCATCACCGATGCAATGAATATGGACTTGAATGTGGATGAGATGGCTAGATAGCATCACCGATGCTATGAATATGGACTTGAATATGGCTGAGATGGCCAGATAGCATCACCGATGCAATGAATATGGACTTGAATATGGATGAGATGGCAAGATAGCATCACCGATGCAATGAATATGGACTTGAATATGGATGAGATGGCTAGATGGCATCAACGATGCAATGAACATGGACTTGAATATGGCTGAGATGGCTAGATGGCATCACCGATGCAATGAATATGGACTTGAATATGGCTGAGATGGCTAGATGGCATCACCGATGCAATGAATAAGGACTTGAATATGGCTGAGATGGCTAGATAGCATCACCGATGCAATGAATATGGAATGTGGATGAGATGGCTAGATAGCATCACCGATGCAATAAATATGGACTTGAATATGGCTGAGATGGCTAGATAGCATCACTGATGCAATGAATATGGACTTGAATATGGCTGAGACGGCTAGATAGCATCACCGATGCAATGAATATGGACTTGAATGTGGATGAGATGGCTAGATAGCATCACCGATGCAATGAATATGGACTTGAATATGGCTGAGATTGCTAGATAGCATCACCGATGCAATGAATATGGCCTTGAATATGGCTGAGATGGCTAGATAGCATCACTGATGCAATGAATATGGACTTGAATATGGCTGAGACGGCTAGATAGCATCACCGATGCAATGAATATGGACTTGAATATGGATGAGAGGGCAAGATAGCATCACCGATGCAATGAATATGGACTTGAATATGGCTGAGATGGCTAGATAGCATCACCGATGCAATGAATCTGGACTTGAATATGGATGAGATGGCTAGATGGCATCACCGATGCAATGAATATGGACTTGAATATGGCTGAGATGGCTAGATGGCATCACCGATGCAATGAATATGGACTTGAATATGGCTGAGATGGCAAGATAGCATCACCGATGCAATGAATATGGACTTGAATATGGCTGAGATGGCTAGATAGCATCACCGATGCAATGAATATGGCCTTGAATATGGCTGAGATGGCTAGGTAGCATCACTGATGTAATGAATATGGACTTGAATATGGATGAGACGGCTAGATAGCATCACCGATGCAATGAATATGGACTTTAATATGGATGGGATGGCAAGATAGCATCACCGATGCAATGAGTATGTACTAGAATATGGATGAGATGGCAAGATAGCATCACCGATGCAATGAATATGGACTTGAATATGGCTGAGATGGCTAGATAGCATCACTGATGCAATGAATATGGACTTGAATATGGCTGAGACGGCTAGATAGCATCACCGATGCAATGAATATGGACTTGAATATGGATGAGATGGCAAGATAGCATCACCGATGCAATGAATATGGACTTGAATATTGATGAGATGGCTAGATAGCATCACCGATGCAATGAATATGGACTTGAATATGGCTGAGATGGCAAGATAGCATCACCGATGCAATGAATATGGACTTGAATATGGATGAGATGGCTAGATAGCATCACCGATGCAATGAATATGGACTAGAATATGGATGGGATGGCAAGATAGCATCACTGATGCAATGAATATGGACTTGAATATGGCTGAGATAGCTAGATAGCATCATTGATGCAATGAATATGGACTTGAATATGGCTGAGACGGCTAGATAGCATCACTGATGCAATGAATATGGACTTGAATATGGCTGAGATGGCAAGATAGCATCACTGATGCAATGAATATGGACTTGAATATGGCTGAGATGGCTAGATGGCATCACCGTTTCAATGAATATGGACTTGAATATGGATGAGATGGCTAGATAGCATCACCGATGCAATGAATATGGCCTTGAATATGGCTGAGATGGCTAGATAGCATCACCGATGCAATGAATATGGACTTGAATATGGCTGAGATGGCTAGATGGCATCACCGATGCAATGAATATGGACTTGAATATGGCTGAGATGGCTAGATAGCATCACCGATGCAATGAATATGGCCTTGAATATGGCTGAGATGGCTAGATAGCATCACTGATGCAATGAATATGGACTTGAATATGGCTGAGACGGCTAGATAGCATCACCGATGCAATGAATATGGACTTGAATATGGATGAGATGGCAAGATAGCATCACCGATGCAATGAATATGGACTTGAATATGGATGAGATGGCTAGATAGCATCACCGATGCAATGAATATGGACTTGAATATGGCTGAGATGGCAAGATAGCATCACCGATGCAGTGAATATGGACTTGAATATGGATGAGATGGCTAGATAGCATCACCGATTCAATGAATATGGACTAGAATATTGATGGTATGGCAAGATAGCATCACTGATGCAATGAATATGGACTTGAATATGGCTGAGATAGCTAGATAGCATCACCGATGCAATGAATATGGACTTGAATATGGATGAGATGGCAAGATAGCATCACCGATGCAATGAATATGGTCTTGAATATGGATGAGATGGCTAGATAGCATCACCGATGCAATGAATATGGACTTGAATATGGCTGAGATGGCTAGACAGCATCACTGATGCAATGAATATGGACTTGAATATGGCTGAGATGGCTAGATAGCATCACCGATGCAATGAACATGGACTTGAATATGGCTGAGATGGCTAGATGGCATCACCGATGCAATGAATATGGACTTGAATATGGCTGAGATGGCTAGATAGCATCACTGATGCAATGAATATGGACTTGAATATGGCTGAGACGGCTAGATAGCATCTCTGATGCAATGAATATGGACTTGAATATGGCTGAGACGGCTAGATAGCATCACCGATGCAATGAATATGGACTTGAATGTGGATGAGATGGCTAGATAGCATCACCGATGCAATAAATATGGACTTGAATATGGCTGAGATGGCTAGATAGCATCTCTGATGCAATGAATATGGACTTGAATATGGCTGAGACGGCTAGATAGCATCACCGATGCAATGAATATGGACTTGAATGTGGATGAGATGGCTAGATAGCATCACCGATGCAATGAATATGGCCTTGAATATGGCTGAGATGGCTAGATAGCATCACTGATGCAATGAATATGGACTTGAATATGGCTGAGACGGCTAGGTAGCATCACCGATGCAATGAATATGGACTTGAATATGGATGAGATGGCAAGATAGCATCACCGATGCAATGAATATGGACTTGAATATGGCTGAGACGGCTAGATAGCATCACCGATGCAATGAATCTGGACTTGAATATGGATGAGATGGCTAGATGGCATCACCGATGCAATGAATATGGACTTGAATATGGCTGAGATGGCTAGATGGCATCACCGATGCAATGAATATGGACTTGAATATGGCTGAGATGGCAAGATAGCATCACCGATGCAATGAATATGGACTTGAATATGGCTGAGATGGCTAGATAGCATCACCGATGCAATGAATATGGCCTTGAATATGGCTGAGATGGCTAGGTAGCATCACTGATGCAATGAATATGGACTTGAATATGGATGAGACGGCTAGATAGCATCACCGATGCAATGAATATGGACTTGAATATGGATGAGATGGCAAGATAGCATCACCGATGCAATGAATATGGACTTGAATATCGATGAGATGGCTAGATAGCATCACCGATGCAATGAATATGGACTTGAATATGGCTGAGATGGCAAGATAGCATCACCGATGCAATGAATATGGACTTGAATGTGGATGAGATGGCTAGATAGCATCACCGATGCAATGAATATGGACTTGAATATGGCTGAGACGGCTAGATAGCATCACCGATGCAATGAATATGGACTTGAATATGGATGAGATGGCAAGATAGCATCACCGATGCAATGAATATGGACTTGAATATGGATGAGATGGCTAGATAGCATCAGCGATGCAATGAGTATGTACTAGAATATGGATGAGATGGCAAGATAGCATCACCGATGCAATGAATATGGACTTGAATATGGCTGAGATGGCTAGATAGCATCACTGATGCAATGAATATTGACTTGAATATGGCTGAGACGGCTAATTAGCATCACCGATGCAATGAATATGGACTTGAATATGGATGAGATGGCAAGATAGCATCACCGATGCAATGAATATGGACTTGAATATGGATGAGATGGCTAGATAGCATCACCGATGCAATGAATATGGACTTGAATATGGCTGAGATGGCAAGATAGCATCACCGATGCAATGAATATGGACTTGAATATGGATGAGATGGCTAGATAGCATCACCGATGCAATGAATATGGACTAGAATATGGATGGGATGGCAAGATAGCATCACTGATGCAATGAATATGGACTTGAATATGGCTGAGATAGCTAGATAGCATCATTGATGCAATGAATATGGACTTGAATATGGCTGAGACGGCTAGATAGCATCACCGATGCAATTAAAATGGACTTGAATATGGCTGAGATGGCAAGATAGCATCACCGATGCAATGAATATGGACTTGAATATGGCTGAGATGGCTAGATGGCATCACCGTTTCAATGAATATGGACTTGAATATGGATGAGATGGCTAGATAGCATCACCGATGCAATGAATATGGCCTTGAATATGGCTGAGATGGCTAGATAGCATCACCGATGCAATGAATATGGACTTGAATATGGCTGAGATGGCTAGATGGCATCACCGATGCAATGAATATGGACTTGAATATGGCTGAGATGGCTAGATAGCATCACCGATGCAATGAATATGGCCTTGAATATGGCTGAGATGGCTAGATAGCATCACTGATGCAATGAATATGGACTTGAATATGGCTGAGACGGCTAGATAGCACCACCGATGCAATGAATATGGACTTGAATATGGATGAGATGGCAAGATAGCATCACCGATGCAATGAATATGGACTTGAATATGGATGAGATGGCTAGATAGCATCACCGATGCAATGAATATGGACTTGAATATGGCTGAGATGGCAAGATAGCATCACCGATGCAATGAATATGGACTTGAATATGGATGAGATGGCTAGATAGCATCAACGATTCAATGAATATGGACTAGAATATTGATGGTATGGCAAGATAGCATCACTGATGCAATGAATATGGACTTGAATATGGCTGAGATAGCTAGATAGCATCACCGATGCAATGAATATGGACTTGAATATGGATGAGATGGCAAGATAGCATCACCGATGCAATGAATATGGTCTTGAATATGGATGAGATGGCTAGATAGCATCACCGATGCAATGAATATGGACTTGAATATGGCTGAGATGGCTAGACAGCATCACTGATGCAATGAATATGGACTTGAATATGGCTGAGATGGCTAGATAGCATCACCGATGCAATGAACATGGACTTGAATATGGCTGAGATGGCTAGATGGCATCACCGATGCAATGAATATGGACTTGAATATGGCTGAGATGGCTAGATAGCATCACTGATGCAATGAATATGGACTTGAATATGGCTGAGACGGCTAGATAGCATCACCGAGGCAATGAATATGGACTTGAATATGGATGAGATGGCAAGATAGCATCACCGATGCATTGAATATGGACTTGAATATCGATGAGATGGCTAGATAGCATCACCGATGCAATGAATATGGACTTGAATATGGCTGAGATGGCTAGATAGCATCACTGATGCAATGAATATGGACTTGAATATGGCTGAGACGGCCAGATAGCATCACCGATGCAATGAATATGGACTTGAATGTGGATGAGATGGCTAGATAGCATCACCGTTGCAATGAATATGGACTTGAATATGGCTGAGATTGCTAGATAGCATCACCGATGCAATGAACATGGACTTGAATATGGCTGAGATGGCTAGATGGCATCACCGATGCAATGAATATGGACTTGAATATGGCTGAGATGGCTAGATGGCATCACCGATGCAATGAATATGGACTTGAATATGGCTGAGATGGCTAGATAGCATCACCGATGCAATGAATATGGAATGTGGATGAGATGGCTAGATAGCATCACCGATGCAATAAATATGGACTTGAATATGGCTGAGATGGCTAGATGGCATCACCGATGCAATGAATATGGACTTGAATATGGCTGAGATGGCTAGATAGCATCACTGATGCAATGAATATGGACTTGAATATGGCTGAGACGGCTAGATAGCATCACCGATGCAATGAATATGGACTTGAATATGGATGAGATGGCAAGATAGCATCACCGATGCAATGAATATGGACTTGAATATCGATGAGATGGCTAGATAGCATCACCGATGCAATGAATATGGACTTGAATATGGCTGAGATGGCTAGATAGCATCACTGATGCAATGAATATGGACTTGAATATGGCTGAGACGGCCAGATAGCATCACCGATGCAATGAATATGGACTTGAATGTGGATGAGATGGCTAGATAGCATCACCGTTGCAATGAATATGGACTTGAATATGGCTGAGATTGCTAGATAGCATCACCGATGCAATGACCATGGACTTGAATATGGCTGAGATGGCTAGATGGCATCACCGATGCAATGAAGATGGACTTGAATATGGCTGAGATGGCTAGATGGCATCACCGATGCAATGAATATGGACTTGAATATGGCTGAGATGGCTAGATAGCATCACCGATGCAATGAATATGGAATGTGGATGAGATGGCTAGATAGCATCACCGATGCAATAAATATGGACTTGAATATGGCTGATATGGCTAGATAGCATCTCCGATGCAATCAATATGGACTTGAATATGGCTGAGACGGCTAGATAGCATCACCGATGCAATGAATATGGACTTGAATGTGGATGAGATGGCTAGATAGCATCACCGATGCAATGAATATGGCCTTGAATATGGCTGAGATGGCTAGATAGCATCACTGATGCAATGAATATGGACTTGAATATGGCTGAGATGGCTAGGTAGCATCACCGATGCAATGAATATGGACTTGAATATGGATGAGATGGCAAGATAGCATCACCGATGCAATGAATATGGACTTGAATATGGCTGAGACGGCTAGATAGCATCACCGATGCAATGAATCTGGACTTGAATATGGATGAGATGGCTAGATGGCATCACCGATGCAATGAATATGGACTTGAATATGGCTGAGATGGCTAGATGGCATCACCGATGCAATGAATTTGGACTTGAATATGGCTGAGATGGCAAGATAGCATCACCGATGCAAGGAATATGGACTTGAATATGGCTGAGATGGCTAGATAGCATCACCGATGCAATGAATATGGCCTTGAATATGGCTGAGATGGCTAGGTAGCATCACTGATGCAATGAATATGGACTTGAATATGGATGAGACGGCTAGATAGCATCACCGATGCAATGAATATGGACTTGAATATGGCTGAGATGGCTAGATGGCATCACCGATGCAATGAATATGGACTTGAATATGGCTGAGATGGCTAAATGGCATCACCGTTGCAATGAATATGGACTTGAATATGGCTGAGATGGCTAGATAGCATCACCGATGCAATGAATATGGCCTTGAATATGGCTGAGATGGCTAGATAGCATCACTGATGCAATGAATATGGACTTGAATATGGCTGAGACGGCTAGATAGCATCACCGATGCAATGAATATGGACTTGAATATGGCTGAGATGGTTAGATAGCATCACCGATGCCATGAATATGGACTTGAATATGGCTGAGACGGCTAGATAGCATCACTGATGCAATGAATATGGACTTGAATATGGATAAGACGGCTAGATAGCATCACTGATGCAATGAATATGGACTTGAATATGGGTGAGACGGCTAGATAGCATCACCGATGCAATGAATATGGACTTGAATATGGATGAGATGGCAAGATAGCATCACCGATGCAATGAATATGGACTTGAATATGGCTGAGATGGCAAGATAGCATCACCGATGCAATGAATATGGACTTGAATGTGGATGAGATGGCTAGATAGCATCACCGATGCTATGAATATGGACTTGAATATGGCTGAGATGGCCAGATAGCATCACCGATGCAATGAATATGGACTTGAATATGGATGAGATGGCAAGATAGCATCACCGATGCAATGAATATGGACTTGAATATGGATGAGATGGCTAGATGGCATCAACGATGCAATGAACATGGACTTCAATATGGCTGAGATGGCTAGATGGCATCACCGATGCAATGAATATGGACTTGAATATGGCTGAGATGGCTAGATGGCATCACCGATGCAATGAATATGGACTTGAATATGGCTGAGATGGCTAGATAGCATCACCGATGCAATGAATATGGAATGTGGATGAGATTGCTAGATAGCATCACCGATGCAATGCATATGGCCTTGAATATGGCTGAGATGGCCAGATAGCATCAGTGATGCAATGAATATGGACTTGAATATGGCTGAGATGGCAAGATAGCATCACCGATGCAATGAATATGGACTTGAATATGGATGAGATGGCTAGATGGCATCAACGATGCAATGAACATGGACTTGAATATGGCTGAGATGGCTAGATGGCATCACCGATGCAATGAATATGGACTTGAATATGGCTGAGATGGCTAGATGGCATCACCGATGCAATGAATAAGGACTTGAATATGGCTGAGATGGCTAGATAGCATCACCGATGCAATGAATATGGAATGTGGATGAGATGGCTAGATAGCATCACCGATGCAATAAATATGGACTTGAATATGGCTGAGATGGCTAGATAGCATCACTGATGCAATGAATATGGACTTGAATATGGCTGAGACGGCTAGATAGCATCACCGATGCAATGAATATGGACTTGAATGTGGATGAGATGGCTAGATAGCATCACCGATGCAATGAATATGGACTTGAATATGGCTGAGATTGCTAGATAGCATCACCGATGCAATGAATATGGCCTTGAATATGGCTGAGATGGCTAGATAGCATCACTGATGCTATGAATATGGACTTGAATATGGCTGAGACGGCTAGATAGCATCACCGATGCAATGAATATGGACTTGAATATGGATGAGAGGGCAAGATAGCATCACCGATGCAATGAATATGGACTTGAATATGGCTGAGATGGCTAGATAGCATCACCGATGCAATGAATCTGGACTTGAATATGGATGAGATGGCTAGATGGCATCACCGATGCAATGAATATGGACTTGAATATGGCTGAGATGGCTAGATGGCATCACCGATGCAATGAATATGGACTTGAATATGGCTGAGATGGCAAGATAGCATCACCGATGCAATGAATATGGACTTGAATATGGCTGAGATGGCTAGATAGCATCACCGATGCAATGAATATGGCCTTGAATATGGCTGAGATGGCTAGGTAGCATCACTGATGCAATGAATATGGACTTGAATATGGATGAGACGGCTAGATAGCATCACCGATGCAATGAATATGGACTTTAATATGGATGGGATGGCAAGATAGCATCACCGATGCAATGAGTATGTACTAGAATATGGATGAGATGGCAAGATAGCATCACCGATGCAATGAATATGGACTTGAATATGGATGAGATGGCTAGATAGCATCACTGATGCAATGAATATGGACTTGAATATGGCTGAGACGGCTAGATAGCATCACCGATGCAATGAATATGGACTTGAATATGGATGAGATGGCAAGATAGCATCACTGATGCAATGAATATGGACTTGAATATTGATGAGATGGCTAGATAGCATCACCGATGCAATGAATATGGACTTGAATATGGCTGAGATGGCAAGATAGCATCACCGATGCAATGAATATGGACTTGAATATGGATGAGATGGCTAGATAGCATCACCGATGCAATGAATATGGACTAGAATATGGATGGGATGGCAAGATAGCATCACAGATGCAATGAATATGGACTTGAATATGGCTGAGATAGCTAGATAGCATCTTTGATGCAATGAATATGGACTTGAATATGGCTGAGACGGCTAGATAGCATCACTGATGCAATGAATATGGACTTGAATATGGCTGAGATGGCAAGATAGCATCACTGATGCAATGAATATGGACTTGAATATGGCTGAGATGGCTAGATGGCATCACCGTTTCAATGAATATGGACTTGAATATGGATGAGATGGCTACATAGCATCACCGATGCAATGAATATGGCCTTGAATATGGCTGAGATGGCTAGATAGCATCACCGATGCAATGAATATGGACTTGAATATGGCTGAGATGGCTAGATGGCATCACCGATGCAATGAATATGGACTTGAATATGGCTGAGATGGCTAGATAGCATCACCGATGCAATGAATATGGCCTTGAATATGGCTGAGATGGCTAGATAGCATCACTGATGCAATGAATATGGACTTGAATATGGCTGAGACGGCTAGATAGCATCACCGATGCAATGAATATGGACTTGAATATGGATGAGATGGCAAGATAGCATCACCGATGCAATGAATATGGACTTGAATATGGATGAGATGGCTAGATAGCATCACCGATGCAATGAATATGGACTTGAATATGGCTGAGATGGCAAGATAGCATCACCGATGCAGTGAATATGGACTTGAATATGGATGAGATGGCTAGATAGCATCACCGATTCAATGAATATGGACTAGAATATTGATGGTATGGCAAGATAGCATCACTGATGCAATGAATATGGACTTGAATATGGCTGAGATAGCTAGATAGCATCACCGATGCAATGAATATGGACTTGA
This sequence comes from Heloderma suspectum, assembly GCF_057233095.1. Classification (NCBI taxonomy): domain Eukaryota; kingdom Metazoa; phylum Chordata; class Lepidosauria; order Squamata; family Helodermatidae; genus Heloderma; species Heloderma suspectum. Next base: position 55,026,093 of record NC_139475.1, read on the forward strand.
ATATGGATGAGATGGCAAGATAGCATCACCGATGCAATGAATATGGTCTTGAATATGGATGAGATGGCTAGATAGCATCACCGATGCAATGAATATGGACTTGAATATGGCTGAGATGGCTAGACAGCATCACCGATGCAATGAATATGGACTTGAATATGGCTGAGATGGCTAGATAGCATCACCGATGCAATGAATATGGCCTTGAATATGGCTGAGATGGCTAGGTAGCATCACTGATGTAATGAATATGGACTTGAATATGGATGAGACGGCTAGATAGCATCACCGATGCAATGAATATGGACTTTAATATGGATGGGATGGCAAGATAGCATCACCGATGCAATGAGTATGTACTAGAATATGGATGAGATGGCAAGATAGCATCACCGATGCAATGAATATGGACTTGAATATGGCTGAGATGGCTAGATAGCATCACCGATGCAATGAATATGGACTTGAATATGGCTGAGATGGCAAGATAGCATCACCGATGCAATGAATATGGACTTGAATGTGGATGAGATGGCTAGATAGCATCACCGATGCAATGAATATGGACTTGAATATGGCTGAGACGGCTAGATAGCATCACCGATGCAATGAATATGGACTTGAATATGGATGAGATGGCAAGATAGCATCACCGATGCAATGAATATGGACTTGAATATGGATGAGATGGCTAGATAGCATCAGCGATGCAATGAGTATGTACTAGAATATGGATGAGATGGCAAGATAGCATCACCGATGCAATGAATATGGACTTGAATATGGCTGAGATGGCTAGATAGCATCACTGATGCAATGAATATTGACTTGAATATGGCTGAGACGGCTAATTAGCATCACCGATGCAATGAATATGGACTTGAATATGGATGAGATGGCAAGATAGCATCACCGATGCAATGAATATGGACTTGAATATGGATGAGATGGCTAGATAGCATCACCGATGCAATGAATATGGACTTGAATATGGCTGAGATGGCAAGATAGCATCACCGATGCAATGAATATGGACTTGAATATGGATGAGATGGCTAGATAGCATCACCGATGCAATGAATATGGACTAGAATATGGATGGGATGGCAAGATAGCATCACTGATGCAATGAATATGGACTTGAATATGGCTGAGATAGCTAGATAGCATCATTGATGCAATGAATATGGACTTGAATATGGCTGAGACGGCTAGATAGCATCACCGATGCAATTAAAATGGACTTGAATATGGCTGAGATGGCAAGATAGCATCACCGATGCAATGAATATGGACTTGAATATGGCTGAGATGGCTAGATGGCATCACCGTTTCAATGAATATGGACTTGAATATGGATGAGATGGCTAGATAGCATCACCGATGCAATGAATATGGCCTTGAATATGGCTGAGATGGCTAGATAGCATCACCGATGCAATGAATATGGACTTGAATATGGCTGAGATGGCTAGATGGCATCACCGATGCAATGAATATGGACTTGAATATGGCTGAGATGGCTAGATAGCATCACTGATGCAATGAATATGGCCTTGAATATGGCTGAGATGGCTAGATAGCATCACTGATGCAATGAATATGGACTTGAATATGGCTGAGACGGCTAGATAGCACCACCGATGCAATGAATATGGACTTGAATATGGATGAGATGGCAAGATAGCATCACCGATGCAATGAATATGGACTTGAATATGGATGAGATGGCTAGATAGCATCACCGATGCAATGAATATGGACTTGAATATGGCTGAGATGGCAAGATAGCATCACCGATGCAATGAATATGGACTTGAATATGGATGAGATGGCTAGATGGCATCACCGATGCAATGAATATGGACTTGAATATGGCTGAGATGGCTAGATAGCATCACTGATGCAATGAATATGGACTTGAATATGGCTGAGACGGCTAGATAGCATCACCGAGGCAATGAATATGGACTTGAATATGGATGAGATGGCAAGATAGCATCACCGATGCATTGAATATGGACTTGAATATCGATGAGATGGCTAGATAGCATCACCGATGCAATGAATATGGACTTGAATATGGCTGAGATGGCTAGATAGCATCACTGATGCAATGAATATGGACTTGAATATGGCTGAGACGGCCAGATAGCATCACCGATGCAATGAATATGGACTTGAATGTGGATGAGATGGCTAGATAGCATCACCGTTGCAATGAATATGGACTTGAATATGGCTGAGATTGCTAGATAGCATCACCGATGCAATGAACATGGACTTGAATATGGCTGAGATGGCTAGATGGCATCACCGATGCAATGAATATGGACTTGAATATGGCTGAGATGGCTAGATGGCATCACCGATGCAATGAATATGGACTTGAATATGGCTGAGATGGCTAGATAGCATCACCGATGCAATGAATATGGAATGTGGATGAGATGGCTAGATAGCATCACCGATGCAATAAATATGGACTTGAATATGGCTGAGATGGCTAGATGGCATCACCGATGCAATGAATATGGACTTGAATATGGCTGAGATGGCTAGATAGCATCACTGATGCAATGAATATGGACTTGAATATGGCTGAGACGGCTAGATAGCATCACCGATGCAATGAATATGGACTTGAATATGGATGAGATGGCAAGATAGCATCACCGATGCAATGAATATGGACTTGAATATCGATGAGATGGCTAGATAGCATCACCGATGCAATGAATATGGACTTGAATATGGCTGAGATGGCTAGATAGCATCACTGATGCAATGAATATGGACTTGAATATGGCTGAGACGGCCAGATAGCATCACCGATGCAATGAATATGGACTTGAATGTGGATGAGATGGCTAGATAGCATCACCGTTGCAATGAATATGGACTTGAATATGGCTGAGATTGCTAGATAGCATCACCGATGCAATGACCATGGACTTGAATATGGCTGAGATGGCTAGATGGCATCACCGATGCAATGAAGATGGACTTGAATATGGCTGAGATGGCTAGATGGCATCACCGATGCAATGAATATGGACTTGAATATGGCTGAGATGGCTAGATAGCATCACCGATGCAATGAATATGGAATGTGGATGAGATGGCTAGATAGCATCACCGATGCAATAAATATGGACTTGAATATGGCTGAGATGGCTAGATAGCATCTCCGATGCAATCAATATGGACTTGAATATGGCTGAGACGGCTAGATAGCATCACCGATGCAATGAATATGGACTTGAATGTGGATGAGATGGCTAGATAGCATCACCGATGCAATGAATATGGCCTTGAATATGGCTGAGATGGCTAGATAGCATCACTGATGCAATGAATATGGACTTGAATATGGCTGAGATGGCTAGGTAGCATCACCGATGCAATGAATATGGACTTGAATATGGATGAGATGGCAAGATAGCATCACCGATGCAATGAATATGGACTTGAATATGGCTGAGACGGCTAGATAGCATCACCGATGCAATGAATCTGGACTTGAATATGGATGAGATGGCTAGATGGCATCACCGATGCAATGAATATGGACTTGAATATGGCTGAGATGGCTAGATGGCATCACCGATGCAATGAATTTGGACTTGAATATGGCTGAGATGGCAAGATAGCATCACCGATGCAAGGAATATGGACTTGAATATGGCTGAGATGGCTAGATAGCATCACCGATGCAATGAATATGGCCTTGAATATGGCTGAGATGGCTAGGTAGCATCACTGATGCAATGAATATGGACTTGAATATGGATGAGACGGCTAGATAGCATCACCGATGCAATGAATATGGACTTGAATATGGCTGAGATGGCTAGATGGCATCACCGATGCAATGAATATGGACTTGAATATGGCTGAGATGGCTAAATGGCATCACCGTTGCAATGAATATGGACTTGAATATGGCTGAGATGGCTAGATAGCATCACCGATGCAATGAATATGGCCTTGAATATGGCTGAGATGGCTAGATAGCATCACTGATGCAATGAATATGGACTTGAATATGGCTGAGACGGCTAGATAGCATCACCGATGCAATGAATATGGACTTGAATATGGCTGAGATGGTTAGATAGCATCACCGATGCCATGAATATGGACTTGAATATGGCTGAGACGGCTAGATAGCATCACTGATGCAATGAATATGGACTTGAATATGGATAAGACGGCTAGATAGCATCACTGATGCAATGAATATGGACTTGAATATGGGTGAGACGGCTAGATAGCATCACCGATGCAATGAATATGGACTTGAATATGGATGAGATGGCAAGATAGCATCACCGATGCAATGAATATGGACTTGAATATGGCTGAGATGGCAAGATAGCATCACCGATGCAATGAATATGGACTTGAATGTGGATGAGATGGCTAGATAGCATCACCGATGCTATGAATATGGACTTGAATATGGCTGAGATGGCCAGATAGCATCACCGATGCAATGAATATGGACTTGAATATGGATGAGATGGCAAGATAGCATCACCGATGCAATGAATATGGACTTGAATATGGATGAGATGGCTAGATGGCATCAACGATGCAATGAACATGGACTTCAGTATGGCTGAGATGGCTAGATGGCATCACCGATGCAATGAATATGGACTTGAATATGGCTGAGATGGCTAGATGGCATCACCGATGCAATGAATATGGACTTGAATATGGCTGAGATGGCTAGATAGCATCACCGATGCAATGAATATGGAATGTGGATGAGATTGCTAGATAGCATCACCGATGCAATGCATATGGCCTTGAATATGGCTGAGATGGCCAGATAGCATCAGTGATGCAATGAATATGGACTTGAATATGGCTGAGATGGCAAGATAGCATCACCGATGCAATGAATATGGACTTGAATATGGATGAGATGGCTAGATGGCATCAACGATGCAATGAACATGGACTTGAATATGGCTGAGATGGCTAGATGGCATCACCGATGCAATGAATATGGACTTGAATATGGCTGAGATGGCTAGATGGCATCACCGATGCAATGAATAAGGACTTGAATATGGCTGAGATGGCTAGATAGCATCACCGATGCAATGAATATGGAATGTGGATGAGATGGCTAGATAGCATAACCGATGCAATAAATATGGACTTGAATATGGCTGAGATGGCTAGATAGCATCACTGATGCAATGAATATGGACTTGAATATGGCTGAGACGGCTAGATAGCATCACCGATGCAATGAATATGGACTTGAATGTGGATGAGATGGCTAGATAGCATCACCGATGCAATGAATATGGACTTGAATATGGCTGAGATTGCTAGATAGCATCACCGATGCAATGAATATGGCCTTGAATATGGCTGAGATGGCTAGATAGCATCACTGATGCTATGAATATGGACTTGAATATGGCTGAGACGGCTAGATAGCATCACCGATGCAATGAATATGGACTTGAATATGGATGAGAGGGCAAGATAGCATCACCGATGCAATGAATATGGACTTGAATATGGCTGAGATGGCTAGATAGCATCACCGATGCAATGAATCTGGACTTGAATATGGATGAGATGGCTAGATGGCATCACCGATGCAATGAATATGGACTTGAATATGGCTGAGATGGCTAGATGGCATCACCGATGCAATGAATATGGACTTGAATATGGCTGAGATGGCAAGATAGCATCACCGATGCAATGAATATGGACTTGAATATGGCTGAGATGGCTAGATAGCATCACCGATGCAATGAATATGGCCTTGAATATGGCTGAGATGGCTAGGTAGCATCACTGATGCAATGAATATGGACTTGAATATGGATGAGACGGCTAGATAGCATCACCGATGCAATGAATATGGACTTTAATATGGATGGGATGGCAAGATAGCATCACCGATGCAATGAGTATGTACTAGAATATGGATGAGATGGCAAGATAGCATCACCGATGCAATGAATATGGACTTGAATATGGATGAGATGGCTAGATAGCATCACTGATGCAATGAATATGGACTTGAATATGGCTGAGACGGCTAGATAGCATCACCGATGCAATGAATATGGACTTGAATATGGATGAGATGGCAAGATAGCATCACTGATGCAATGAATATGGACTTGAATATTGATGAGATGGCTAGATAGCATCACCGATGCAATGAATATGGACTTGAATATGGCTGAGATGGCAAGATAGCATCACCGATGCAATGAATATGGACTTGAATATGGATGAGATGGCTAGATAGCATCACCGATGCAATGAATATGGACTAGAATATGGATGGGATGGCAAGATAGCATCACAGATGCAATGAATATGGACTTGAATATGGCTGAGATAGCTAGATAGCATCTTTGATGCAATGAATATGGACTTGAATATGGCTGAGACGGCTAGATAGCATCACTGATGCAATGAATATGGACTTGAATATGGCTGAGATGGCAAGATAGCATCACTGATGCAATGAATATGGACTTGAATATGGCTGAGATGGCTAGATGGCATCACCGTTTCAATGAATATGGACTTGAATATGGATGAGATGGCTAGATAGCATCACCGATGCAATGAATATGGCCTTGAATATGGCTGAGATGGCTAGATAGCATCACCGATGCAATGAATATGGACTTGAATATGGCTGAGATGGCTAGATGGCATCACCGATGCAATGAATATGGACTTGAATATGGCTGAGATGGCTAGATAGCATCACCGATGCAATGAATATGGCCTTGAATATGGCTGAGATGGCTAGATAGCATCACTGATGCAATGAATATGGACTTGAATATGGCTGAGACGGCTAGATAGCATCACCGATGCAATGAATATGGACTTGAATATGGATGAGATGGCAAGATAGCATCACCGATGCAATGAATATGGACTTGAATATGGATGAGATGGCTAGATAGCATCACCGATGCAATGAATATGGACTTGAATATGGCTGAGATGGCAAGATAGCATCACCGATGCAGTGAATATGGACTTGAATATGGATGAGATGGCTAGATAGCATCACCGATTCAATGAATATGGACTAGAATATTGATGGTATGGCAAGATAGCATCACTGATGCAATGAATATGGACTTGAATATGGCTGAGATAGCTAGATAGCATCACCGATGCAATGAATATGGACTTGAATATGGATGAGATGGCAAGATAGCATCACCGATGCAATGAATATGGTCTTGAATATGGATGAGATGGCTAGATAGCATCACCGATGCAATGAATATGGACTTGAATATGGCTGAGATGGCTAGACAGCATCACCGATGCAATGAATATGGACTTGAATATGGCTGAGATGGCTAGATAGCATCACCGATGCAATGAATATGGCCTTGAATATGGCTGAGATGGCTAGGTAGCATCACTGATGTAATGAATATGGACTTGAATATGGATGAGACGGCTAGATAGCATCACCGATGCAATGAATATGGACTTTAATATGGATGGGATGGCAAGATAGCATCACCGATGCAATGAGTATGTACTAGAATATGGATGAGATGGCAAGATAGCATCACCGATGCAATGAATATGGACTTGAATATGGCTGAGATGGCTAGATAGCATCACCGATGCAATGAATATGGACTTGAATATGGCTGAGATGGCAAGATAGCATCACCGATGCAATGAATATGGACTTGAATGTGGATGAGATGGCTAGATAGCATCACCGATGCAATGAATATGGACTTGAATATGGCTGAGACGGCTAGATAGCATCACCGATGCAATGAATATGGACTTGAATATGGATGAGATGGCAAGATAGCATCACCGATGCAATGAATATGGACTTGAATATGGATGAGATGGCTAGATAGCATCAGCGATGCAATGAGTATGTACTAGAATATGGATGAGATGGCAAGATAGCATCACCGATGCAATGAATATGGACTTGAATATGGCTGAGATGGCTAGATAGCATCACTGATGCAATGAATATTGACTTGAATATGGCTGAGACGGCTAATTAGCATCACCGATGCAATGAATATGGACTTGAATATGGATGAGATGGCAAGATAGCATCACCGATGCAATGAATATGGACTTGAATATGGATGAGATGGCTAGATAGCATCACCGATGCAATGAATATGGACTTGAATATGGCTGAGATGGCAAGATAGCATCACCGATGCAATGAATATGGACTTGAATATGGATGAGATGGCTAGATAGCATCACCGATGCAATGAATATGGACTAGAATATGGATGGGATGGCAAGATAGCATCACTGATGCAATGAATATGGACTTGAATATGGCTGAGATAGCTAGATAGCATCATTGATGCAATGAATATGGACTTGAATATGGCTGAGACGGCTAGATAGCATCACCGATGCAATTAAAATGGACTTGAATATGGCTGAGATGGCAAGATAGCATCACCGATGCAATGAATATGGACTTGAATATGGCTGAGATGGCTAGATGGCATCACCGTTTCAATGAATATGGACTTGAATATGGATGAGATGGCTAGATAGCATCACCGATGCAATGAATATGGCCTTGAATATGGCTGAGATGGCTAGATAGCATCACCGATGCAATGAATATGGACTTGAATATGGCTGAGATGGCTAGATGGCATCACCGATGCAATGAATATGGACTTGAATATGGCTGAGATGGCTAGATAGCATCACCGATGCAATGAATATGGCCTTGAATATGGCTGAGATGGCTAGATAGCATCACTGATGCAATGAATATGGACTTGAATATGGCTGAGACGGCTAGATAGCACCACCGATGCAATGAATATGGACTTGAATATGGATGAGATGGCAAGATAGCATCACCGATGCAATGAATATGGACTTGAATATGGATGAGATGGCTAGATAGCATCACCGATGCAATGAATATGGACTTGAATATGGCTGAGATGGCAAGATAGCATCACCGATGCAATGAATATGGACTTGAATATGGATGAGATGGCTAGATAGCATCAACGATTCAATGAATATGGACTAGAATATTGATGGTATGGCAAGATAGCATCACTGATGCAATGAATATGGACTTGAATATGGCTGAGATAGCTAGATAGCATCACCGATGCAATGAATATGGACTTGAATATGGATGAGATGGCAAGATAGCATCACCGATGCAATGAATATGGTCTTGAATATGGATGAGATGGCTAGATAGCATCACCGATGCAATGAATATGGACTTGAATATGGCTGAGATGGCTAGACAGCATCACTGATGCAATGAATATGGACTTGAATATGGCTGAGATGGCTAGATAGCATCACCGATGCAATGAACATGGACTTGAATATGGCTGAGATGGCTAGATGGCATCACCGATGCAATGAATATGGACTTGAATATGGCTGAGATGGCTAGATAGCATCACTGATGCAATGAATATGGACTTGAATATGGCTGAGACGGCTAGATAGCATCACCGAGGCAATGAATATGGACTTGAATATGGATGAGATGGCAAGATAGCATCACCGATGCATTGAATATGGACTTGAATATCGATGAGATGGCTAGATAGCATCACCGATGCAATGAATATGGACTTGAATATGGCTGAGATGGCTAGATAGCATCACTGATGCAATGAATATGGACTTGAATATGGCTGAGACGGCCAGATAGCATCACCGATGCAATGAATATGGACTTGAATGTGGATGAGATGGCTAGATAGCATCACCGTTGCAATGAATATGGACTTGAATATGGCTGAGATTGCTAGATAGCATCACCGATGCAATGAACATGGACTTGAATATGGCTGAGATGGCTAGATGGCATCACCGATGCAATGAATATGGACTTGAATATGGCTGAGATGGCTAGATGGCATCACCGATGCAATGAATATGGACTTGAATATGGCTGAGATGGCTAGATAGCATCACCGATGCAATGAATATGGAATGTGGATGAGATGGCTAGATAGCATCACCGATGCAATAAATATGGACTTGAATATGGCTGAGATGGCTAGATGGCATCACCGATGCAATGAATATGGACTTGAATATGGCTGAGATGGCTAGATAGCATCACTGATGCAATGAATATGGACTTGAATATGGCTGAGACGGCTAGATAGCATCACCGATGCAATGAATATGGACTTGAATATGGATGAGATGGCAAGATAGCATCACCGATGCAATGAATATGGACTTGAATATCGATGAGATGGCTAGATAGCATCACCGATGCAATGAATATGGACTTGAATATGGCTGAGATGGCTAGATAGCATCACTGATGCAATGAATATGGACTTGAATATGGCTGAGACGGCCAGATAGCATCACCGATGCAATGAATATGGACTTGAATGTGGATGAGATGGCTAGATAGCATCACCGTTGCAATGAATATGGACTTGAATATGGCTGAGATTGCTAGATAGCATCACCGATGCAATGACCATGGACTTGAATATGGCTGAGATGGCTAGATGGCATCACCGATGCAATGAAGATGGACTTGAATATGGCTGAGATGGCTAGATGGCATCACCGATGCAATGAATATGGACTTGAATATGGCTGAGATGGCTAGATAGCATCACCGATGCAATGAATATGGAATGTGGATGAGATGGCTAGATAGCATCACCGATGCAATAAATATGGACTTGAATATGGCTGAGATGGCTAGATAGCATCTCCGATGCAATCAATATGGACTTGAATATGGCTGAGACGGCTAGATAGCATCACCGATGCAATGAATATGGACTTGAATGTGGATGAGATGGCTAGATAGCATCACCGATGCAATGAATATGGCCTTGAATATGGCTGAGATGGCTAGATAGCATCACTGATGCAATGAATATGGACTTGAATATGGCTGAGATGGCTAGGTAGCATCACCGATGCAATGAATATGGACTTGAATATGGATGAGATGGCAAGATAGCATCACCGATGCAATGAATATGGACTTGAATATGGCTGAGACGGCTAGATAGCATCACCGATGCAATGAATCTGGACTTGAATATGGATGAGATGGCTAGATGGCATCACCGATGCAATGAATATGGACTTGAATATGGCTGAGATGGCTAGATGGCATCACCGATGCAATGAATTTGGACTTGAATATGGCTGAGATGGCAAGATAGCATCACCGATGCAAGGAATATGGACTTGAATATGGCTGAGATGGCTAGATAGCATCACCGATGCAATGAATATGGCCTTGAATATGGCTGAGATGGCTAGGTAGCATCACTGATGCAATGAATATGGACTTGAATATGGATGAGACGGCTAGATAGCATCACCGATGCAATGAATATGGACTTGAATATGGCTGAGATGGCTAGATGGCATCACCGATGCAATGAATATGGACTTGAATATGGCTGAGATGGCTAAATGGCATCACCGTTGCAATGAATATGGACTTGAATATGGCTGAGATGGCTAGATAGCATCACCGATGCAATGAATATGGCCTTGAATATGGCTGAGATGGCTAGATAGCATCACTGATGCAATGAATATGGACTTGAATATGGCTGAGACGGCTAGATAGCATCACCGATGCAATGAATATGGACTTGAATATGGCTGAGATGGTTAGATAGCATCACCGATGCCATGAATATGGACTTGAATATGGCTGAGACGGCTAGATAGCATCACTGATGCAATGAATATGGACTTGAATATGGATAAGACGGCTAGATAGCATCACTGATGCAATGAATATGGACTTGAATATGGGTGAGACGGCTAGATAGCATCACCGATGCAATGAATATGGACTTGAATATGGATGAGATGGCAAGATAGCATCACCGATGCAATGAATATGGACTTGAATATGGCTGAGATGGCAAGATAGCATCACCGATGCAATGAATATGGACTTGAATGTGGATGAGATGGCTAGATAGCATCACCGATGCTATGAATATGGACTTGAATATGGCTGAGATGGCCAGATAGCATCACCGATGCAATGAATATGGACTTGAATATGGATGAGATGGCAAGATAGCATCACCGATGCAATGAATATGGACTTGAATATGGATGAGATGGCTAGATGGCATCAACGATGCAATGAACATGGACTTCAATATGGCTGAGATGGCTAGATGGCATCACCGATGCAATGAATATGGACTTGAATATGGCTGAGATGGCTAGATAGCATCACCGATGCAATGAATATGGAATGTGGATGAGATTGCTAGATAGCATCACCGATGCAATGCATATGGCCTTGAATATGGCTGAGATGGCCAGATAGCATCAGTGATGCAATGAATATGGACTTGAATATGGCTGAGATGGCAAGATAGCATCACCGATGCAATGAATATGGACTTGAATATGGATGAGATGGCTAGATGGCATCAACGATGCAATGAACATGGACTTGTATATGGCTGAGATGGCTAGATGGCATCACCGATGCAATGAATATGGACTTGAATATGGCTGAGATGGCTAGATGGCATCACCGATGCAATGAATAAGGACTTGAATATGGCTGAGATGGCTAGATAGCATCACCGATGCAATGAATATGGAATGTGGATGAGATGGCTAGATAGCATCACCGATGCAATAAATATGGACTTGAATATGGCTGAGATGGCTAGATAGCATCACTGATGCAATGAATATGGACTTGAATATGGCTGAGACGGCTAGATAGCATCACCGATGCAATGAATATGGACTTGAATGTGGATGAGATGGCTAGATAGCATCACCGATGCAATGAATATGGACTTGAATATGGCTGAGATTGCTAGATAGCATCACCGATGCAATGAATATGGCCTTGAATATGGCTGAGATGGCTAGATAGCATCACTGATGCTATGAATATGGACTTGAATATGGCTGAGACGGCTAGATAGCATCACCGATGCAATGAATATGGACTTGAATATGGATGAGAGGGCAAGATAGCATCACCGATGCAATGAATATGGACTTGAATATGGCTGAGATGGCTAGATAGCATCACCGATGCAATGAATCTGGACTTGAATATGGATGAGATGGCTAGATGGCATCACCGATGCAATGAATATGGACTTGAATATGGCTGAGATGGCTAGATGGCATCACCGATGCAATGAATATGGACTTGAATATGGCTGAGATGGCAAGATAGCATCACCGATGCAATGAATATGGACTTGAATATGGCTGAGATGGCTAGATAGCATCACCGATGCAATGAATATGGCCTTGAATATGGCTGAGATGGCTAGGTAGCATCACTGATGCAATGAATATGGACTTGAATATGGATGAGACGGCTAGATAGCATCACCGATGCAATGAATATGGACTTTAATATGGATGGGATGGCAAGATAGCATCACCGATGCAATGAGTATGTACTAGAATATGGATGAGATGGCAAGATAGCATCACCGATGCAATGAATATGGACTTGAATATGGATGAGATGGCTAGATAGCATCACTGATGCAATGAATATGGACTTGAATATGGCTGAGACGGCTAGATAGCATCACCGATGCAATGAATATGGACTTGAATATGGATGAGATGGCAAGATAGCATCACTGATGCAATGAATATGGACTTGAATATTGATGAGATGGCTAGATAGCATCACCGATGCAATGAATATGGACTTGAATATGGCTGAGATGGCAAGATAGCATCACCGATGCAATGAATATGGACTTGAATATGGATGAGATGGCTAGATAGCATCACCGATGCAATGAATATGGACTAGAATATGGATGGGATGGCAAGATAGCATCACAGATGCAATGAATATGGACTTGAATATGGCTGAGATAGCTAGATAGCATCTTTGATGCAATGAATATGGACTTGAATATGGCTGAGACGGCTAGATAGCATCACTGATGCAATGAATATGGACTTGAATATGGCTGAGATGGCAAGATAGCATCACTGATGCAATGAATATGGACTTGAATATGGCTGAGATGGCTAGATGGCATCACCGTTTCAATGAATATGGACTTGAATATGGATGAGATGGCTAGATAGCATCACCGATGCAATGAATATGGCCTTGAATATGGCTGAGATGGCTAGATAGCATCACCGATGCAATGAATATGGACTTGAATATGGCTGAGATGGCTAGATGGCATCACCGATGCAATGAATATGGACTTGAATATGGCTGAGATGGCTAGATAGCATCACCGATGCAATGAATATGGCCTTGAATATGGCTGAGATGGCTAGATAGCATCACTGATGCAATGAATATGGACTTGAATATGGCTGAGACGGCTAGATAGCATCACCGATGCAATGAATATGGACTTGAATATGGATGAGATGGCAAGATAGCATCACCGATGCAATGAATATGGACTTGAATATGGATGAGATGGCTAGATAGCATCACCGATGCAATGAATATGGACTTGAATATGGCTGAGATGGCAAGATAGCATCACCGATGCAGTGAATATGGACTTGAATATGGATGAGATGGCTAGATAGCATCACCGATTCAATGAATATGGACTAGAATATTGATGGTATGGCAAGATAGCATCACTGATGCAATGAATATGGACTTGAATATGGCTGAGATAGCTAGATAGCATCACCGATGCAATGAATATGGACTTGAATATGGATGAGATGGCAAGATAGCATCACCGATGCAATGAATATGGTCTTGAATATGGATGAGATGGCTAGATAGCATCACCGATGCAATGAATATGGACTTGAATATGGCTGAGATGGCTAGACAGCATCACCGATGCAATGAATATGGACTTGAATATGGCTGAGATGGCTAGATAGCATCACCGATGCAATGAATATGGCCTTGAATATGGCTGAGATGGCTAGGTAGCATCACTGATGTAATGAATATGGACTTGAATATGGATGAGACGGCTAGATAGCATCACCGATGCAATGAATATGGACTTTAATATGGATGGGATGGCAAGATAGCATCACCGATGCAATGAGTATGTACTAGAATATGGATGAGATGGCAAGATAGCATCACCGATGCAATGAATATGGACTTGAATATGGCTGAGATGGCTAGATAGCATCACTGATGCAATGAATATGGACTTGAATATGGCTGAGACGGCTAGATAGCATCACCGATGCAATGAATATGGACTTGAATATGGATGAGATGGCAAGATAGCATCACCGATGCAATGAATATGGACTTGAATATTGATGAGATGGCTAGATAGCATCACCGATGCAATGAATATGGACTTGAATATGGCTGAGATGGCAAGATAGCATCACCGATGCAATGAATATGGACTTGAATATGGATGAGATGGCTAGATAGCATCACCGATGCAATGAATATGGACTAGAATATGGATGGGATGGCAAGATAGCATCACTGATGCAATGAATATGGACTTGAATATGGCTGAGATAGCTAGATAGCATCATTGATGCAATGAATATGGACTTGAATATGGCTGAGACGGCTAGATAGCATCACTGATGCAATGAATATGGACTTGAATATGGCTGAGATGGCAAGATAGCATCACTGATGCAATGAATATGGACTTGAATATGGCTGAGATGGCTAGATGGCATCACCGTTTCAATGAATATGGACTTGAATATGGATGAGATGGCTAGATAG
Source organism: Heloderma suspectum (assembly GCF_057233095.1). Taxonomy (NCBI): domain Eukaryota; kingdom Metazoa; phylum Chordata; class Lepidosauria; order Squamata; family Helodermatidae; genus Heloderma; species Heloderma suspectum. The sequence goes on from NC_139475.1 coordinate 55,041,832, forward strand.
CATCACCGATGCAATGAATATGGCCTTGAATATGGCTGAGATGGCTAGATAGCATCACCGATGCAATGAATATGGACTTGAATATGGCTGAGATGGCTAGATGGCATCACCGATGCAATGAATATGGACTTGAATATGGCTGAGATGGCTAGATAGCATCACCGATGCAATGAATATGGCCTTGAATATGGCTGAGATGGCTAGATAGCATCACTGATGCAATGAATATGGACTTGAATATGGCTGAGACGGCTAGATAGCATCACCGATGCAATGAATATGGACTTGAATATGGATGAGATGGCAAGATAGCATCACCGATGCAATGAATATGGACTTGAATATGGATGAGATGGCTAGATAGCATCACCGATGCAATGAATATGGACTTGAATATGGCTGAGATGGCAAGATAGCATCACCGATGCAGTGAATATGGACTTGAATATGGATGAGATGGCTAGATAGCATCACCGATTCAATGAATATGGACTAGAATATTGATGGTATGGCAAGATAGCATCACTGATGCAATGAATATGGACTTGAATATGGCTGAGATAGCTAGATAGCATCACCGATGCAATGAATATGGACTTGAATATGGATGAGATGGCAAGATAGCATCACCGATGCAATGAATATGGTCTTGAATATGGATGAGATGGCTAGATAGCATCACCGATGCAATGAATATGGACTTGAATATGGCTGAGATGGCTAGACAGCATCACTGATGCAATGAATATGGACTTGAATATGGCTGAGATGGCTAGATAGCATCACCGATGCAATGAACATGGACTTGAATATGGCTGAGATGGCTAGATAGCATCACCGATGCAATGAATATGGACTTGAATATGGCTGAGATGGCTAGATAGCATCACTGATGCAATGAATATGGACTTGAATATGGCTGAGACGGCTAGATAGCATCTCTGATGCAATGAATATGGACTTGAATATGGCTGAGACGGCTAGATAGCATCACCGATGCAATGAATATGGACTTGAATGTGGATGAGATGGCTAGATAGCATCACCGATGCAATAAATATGGACTTGAATATGGCTGAGATGGCTAGATAGCATCTCTGATGCAATGAATATGGACTTGAATATGGCTGAGACGGCTAGATAGCATCACCGATGCAATGAATATGGACTTGAATGTGGATGAGATGGCTAGATAGCATCACCGATGCAATGAATATGGCCTTGAATATGGCTGAGATGGCTAGATAGCATCACTGATGCAATGAATATGGACTTGAATATGGCTGAGACGGCTAGGTAGCATCACCGATGCAATGAATATGGACTTGAATATGGATGAGATGGCAAGATAGCATCACCGATGCAATGAATATGGACTTGAATATGGCTGAGACGGCTAGATAGCATCACCGATGCAATGAATCTGGACTTGAATATGGATGAGATGGCTAGATGGCATCACCGATGCAATGAATATGGACTTGAATATGGCTGAGATGGCTAGATGGCATCACCGATGCAATGAATATGGACTTGAATATGGCTGAGATGGCAAGATAGCATCACCGATGCAATGAATATGGACTTGAATATGGCTGAGATGGCTAGATAGCATCACCGATGCAATGAATATGGCCTTGAATATGGCTGAGATGGCTAGGTAGCATCACTGATGCAATGAATATGGACTTGAATATGGATGAGACGGCTAGATAGCATCACCGATGCAATGAATATGGACTTGAATATGGATGAGATGGCAAGATAGCATCACCGATGCAATGAATATGGACTTGAATATCGATGAGATGGCTAGATAGCATCACCGATGCAATGAATATGGACTTGAATATGGCTGAGATGGCAAGATAGCATCACCGATGCAATGAATATGGACTTGAATGTGGATGAGATGGCTAGATAGCATCACCGATGCAATGAATATGGACTTGAATATGGCTGAGACGGCTAGATAGCATCACCGATGCAATGAATATGGACTTGAATATGGATGAGATGGCAAGATAGCATCACCGATGCAATGAATATGGACTTGAATATGGATGAGATGGCTAGATAGCATCAGCGATGCAATGAGTATGTACTAGAATATGGATGAGATGGCAAGATAGCATCACCGATGCAATGAATATGGACTTGAATATGGCTGAGATGGCTAGATAGCATCACTGATGCAATGAATATTGACTTGAATATGGCTGAGACGGCTAATTAGCATCACCGATGCAATGAATATGGACTTGAATATGGATGAGATGGCAAGATAGCATCACCGATGCAATGAATATGGACTTGAATATGGATGAGATGGCTAGATAGCATCACCGATGCAATGAATATGGACTTGAATATGGCTGAGATGGCAAGATAGCATCACCGATGCAATGAATATGGACTTGAATATGGATGAGATGGCTAGATAGCATCACCGATGGAATGAATATGGACTAGAATATGGATGGGATGGCAAGATAGCATCACTGATGCAATGAATATGGACTTGAATATGGCTGAGATAGCTAGATAGCATCATTGATGCAATGAATATGGACTTGAATATGGCTGAGACGGCTAGATAGCATCACCGATGCAATTAAAATGGACTTGAATATGGCTGAGATGGCAAGATAGCATCACCGATGCAATGAATATGGACTTGAATATGGCTGAGATGGCTAGATGGCATCACCGTTTCAATGAATATGGACTTGAATATGGATGAGATGGCTAGATAGCATCACCGATGCAATGAATATGGCCTTGAATATGGCTGAGATGGCTAGATAGCATCACCGATGCAATGAATATGGACTTGAATATGGCTGAGATGGCTAGATGGCATCACCGATGCAATGAATATGGACTTGAATATGGCTGAGATGGCTAGATAGCATCACCGATGCAATGAATATGGCCTTGAATATGGCTGAGATGGCTAGATAGCATCACTGATGCAATGAATATGGACTTGAATATGGCTGAGACGGCTAGATAGCACCACCGATGCAATGAATATGGACTTGAATATGGATGAGATGGCAAGATAGCATCACCGATGCAATGAATATGGACTTGAATATGGATGAGATGGCTAGATAGCATCACCGATGCAATGAATATGGACTTGAATATGGCTGAGATGGCAAGATAGCATCACCGATGCAATGAATATGGACTTGAATATGGATGAGATGGCTAGATAGCATCAACGATTCAATGAATATGGACTAGAATATTGATGGTATGGCAAGATAGCATCACTGATGCAATGAATATGGACTTGAATATGGCTGAGATAGCTAGATAGCATCACCGATGCAATGAATATGGACTTGAATATGGATGAGATGGCAAGATAGCATCACCGATGCAATGAATATGGTCTTGAATATGGATGAGATGGCTAGATAGCATCACCGATGCAATGAATATGGACTTGAATATGGCTGAGATGGCTAGACAGCATCACTGATGCAATGAATATGGACTTGAATATGGCTGAGATGGCTAGATAGCATCACCGATGCAATGAACATGGACTTGAATATGGCTGAGATGGCTAGATGGCATCACCGATGCAATGAATATGGACTTGAATATGGCTGAGATGGCTAGATAGCATCACTGATGCAATGAATATGGACTTGAATATGGCTGAGACGGCTAGATAGCATCACCGAGGCAATGAATATGGACTTGAATATGGATGAGATGGCAAGATAGCATCACCGATGCAATGAATATGGACTTGAATATCGATGAGATGGCTAGATAGCATCACCGATGCAATGAATATGGACTTGAATATGGCTGAGATGGCTAGATAGCATCACTGATGCAATGAATATGGACTTGAATATGGCTGAGACGGCCAGATAGCATCACCGATGCAATGAATATGGACTTGAATGTGGATGAGATGGCTAGATAGCATCACCGTTGCAATGAATATGGACTTGAATATGGCTGAGATTGCTAGATAGCATCACCGATGCAATGAACATGGACTTGAATATGGCTGAGATGGCTAGATGGCATCACCGATGCAATGAATATGGACTTGAATATGGCTGAGACGGCTAGATAGCATCACCGATGCAATGAATATGGACTTGAATATGGATGAGATGGCAAGATAGCATCACCGATGCAATGAATATGGACTTGAATATGGATGAGATGGCTAGATAGCATCACCGATGCAATGAATATGGACTTGAATATGGCTGAGATGGCAAGATAGCATCACCGATGCAGTGAATATGGACTTGAATATGGATGAGATGGCTAGATAGCATCACCGATTCAATGAATATGGACTAGAATATTGATGGTATGGCAAGATAGCATCACTGATGCAATGAATATGGACTTGAATATGGCTGAGATAGCTAGATAGCATCACCGATGCAATGAATATGGACTTGAATATGGATGAGATGGCAAGATAGCATCACCGATGCAATGAATATGGTCTTGAATATGGATGAGATGGCTAGATAGCATCACCGATGCAATGAATATGGACTTGAATATGGCTGAGATGGCTAGACAGCATCACCGATGCAATGAATATGGACTTGAATATGGCTGAGATGGCTAGATAGCATCACCGATGCAATGAATATGGCCTTGAATATGGCTGAGATGGCTAGGTAGCATCACTGATGTAATGAATATGGACTTGAATATGGATGAGACGGCTAGATAGCATCACCGATGCAATGAATATGGACTTTAATATGGATGGGATGGCAAGATAGCATCACCGATGCAATGAGTATGTACTAGAATATGGATGAGATGGCAAGATAGCATCACCGATGCAATGAATATGGACTTGAATATGGCTGAGATGGCTAGATAGCATCACCGATGCAATGAATATGGACTTGAATATGGCTGAGATGGCAAGATAGCATCACCGATGCAATGAATATGGACTTGAATGTGGATGAGATGGCTAGATAGCATCACCGATGCAATGAATATGGACTTGAATATGGCTGAGACGGCTAGATAGCATCACCGATGCAATGAATATGGACTTGAATATGGATGAGATGGCAAGATAGCATCACCGATGCAATGAATATGGACTTGAATATGGATGAGATGGCTAGATAGCATCAGCGATGCAATGAGTATGTACTAGAATATGGATGAGATGGCAAGATAGCATCACCGATGCAATGAATATGGACTTGAATATGGCTGAGATGGCTAGATAGCATCACTGATGCAATGAATATTGACTTGAATATGGCTGAGACGGCTAATTAGCATCACCGATGCAATGAATATGGACTTGAATATGGATGAGATGGCAAGATAGCATCACCGATGCAATGAATATGGACTTGAATATGGATGAGATGGCTAGATAGCATCACCGATGCAATGAATATGGACTTGAATATGGCTGAGATGGCAAGATAGCATCACCGATGCAATGAATATGGACTTGAATATGGATGAGATGGCTAGATAGCATCACCGATGCAATGAATATGGACTAGAATATGGATGGGATGGCAAGATAGCATCACTGATGCAATGAATATGGACTTGAATATGGCTGAGATAGCTAGATAGCATCATTGATGCAATGAATATGGACTTGAATATGGCTGAGACGGCTAGATAGCATCACCGATGCAATTAAAATGGACTTGAATATGGCTGAGATGGCAAGATAGCATCACCGATGCAATGAATATGGACTTGAATATGGCTGAGATGGCTAGATGGCATCACCGTTTCAATGAATATGGACTTGAATATGGATGAGATGGCTAGATAGCATCACCGATGCAATGAATATGGCCTTGAATATGGCTGAGATGGCTAGATAGCATCACCGATGCAATGAATATGGACTTGAATATGGCTGAGATGGCTAGATGGCATCACCGATGCAATGAATATGGACTTGAATATGGCTGAGATGGCTAGATAGCATCACCGATGCAATGAATATGGCCTTGAATATGGCTGAGATGGCTAGATAGCATCACTGATGCAATGAATATGGACTTGAATATGGCTGAGACGGCTAGATAGCACCACCGATGCAATGAATATGGACTTGAATATGGATGAGATGGCAAGATAGCATCACCGATGCAATGAATATGGACTTGAATATGGATGAGATGGCTAGATAGCATCACCGATGCAATGAATATGGACTTGAATATGGCTGAGATGGCAAGATAGCATCACCGATGCAATGAATATGGACTTGAATATGGATGAGATGGCTAGATGGCATCACCGATGCAATGAATATGGACTTGAATATGGCTGAGATGGCTAGATAGCATCACTGATGCAATGAATATGGACTTGAATATGGCTGAGACGGCTAGATAGCATCACCGAGGCAATGAATATGGACTTGAATATGGATGAGATGGCAAGATAGCATCACCGATGCATTGAATATGGACTTGAATATCGATGAGATGGCTAGATAGCATCACCGATGCAATGAATATGGACTTGAATATGGCTGAGATGGCTAGATAGCATCACTGATGCAATGAATATGGACTTGAATATGGCTGAGACGGCCAGATAGCATCACCGATGCAATGAATATGGACTTGAATGTGGATGAGATGGCTAGATAGCATCACCGTTGCAATGAATATGGACTTGAATATGGCTGAGATTGCTAGATAGCATCACCGATGCAATGAACATGGACTTGAATATGGCTGAGATGGCTAGATGGCATCACCGATGCAATGAATATGGACTTGAATATGGCTGAGATGGCTAGATGGCATCACCGATGCAATGAATATGGACTTGAATATGGCTGAGATGGCTAGATAGCATCACCGATGCAATGAATATGGAATGTGGATGAGATGGCTAGATAGCATCACCGATGCAATAAATATGGACTTGAATATGGCTGAGATGGCTAGATGGCATCACCGATGCAATGAATATGGACTTGAATATGGCTGAGATGGCTAGATAGCATCACTGATGCAATGAATATGGACTTGAATATGGCTGAGACGGCTAGATAGCATCACCGATGCAATGAATATGGACTTGAATATGGATGAGATGGCAAGATAGCATCACCGATGCAATGAATATGGACTTGAATATCGATGAGATGGCTAGATAGCATCACCGATGCAATGAATATGGACTTGAATATGGCTGAGATGGCTAGATAGCATCACTGATGCAATGAATATGGACTTGAATATGGCTGAGACGGCCAGATAGCATCACCGATGCAATGAATATGGACTTGAATGTGGATGAGATGGCTAGATAGCATCACCGTTGCAATGAATATGGACTTGAATATGGCTGAGATTGCTAGATAGCATCACCGATGCAATGACCATGGACTTGAATATGACTGAGATGGCTAGATGGCATCACCGATGCAATGAAGATGGACTTGAATATGGCTGAGATGGCTAGATGGCATCACCGATGCAATGAATATGGACTTGAATATGGCTGAGATGGCTAGATAGCATCACCGATGCAATGAATATGGAATGTGGATGAGATGGCTAGATAGCATCACCGATGCAATAAATATGGACTTGAATATGGCTGAGATGGCTAGATAGCATCTCCGATGCAATCAATATGGACTTGAATATGGCTGAGACGGCTAGATAGCATCACCGATGCAATGAATATGGACTTGAATGTGGATGAGATGGCTAGATAGCATCACCGATGCAATGAATATGGCCTTGAATATGGCTGAGATGGCTAGATAGCATCACTGATGCAATGAATATGGACTTGAATATGGCTGAGATGGCTAGGTAGCATCACCGATGCAATGAATATGGACTTGAATATGGATGAGATGGCAAGATAGCATCACCGATGCAATGAATATGGACTTGAATATGGCTGAGACGGCTAGATAGCATCACCGATGCAATGAATCTGGACTTGAATATGGATGAGATGGCTAGATGGCATCACCGATGCAATGAATATGGACTTGAATATGGCTGAGATGGCTAGATGGCATCACCGATGCAATGAATTTGGACTTGAATATGGCTGAGATGGCAAGATAGCATCACCGATGCAAGGAATATGGACTTGAATATGGCTGAGATGGCTAGATAGCATCACCGATGCAATGAATATGGCCTTGAATATGGCTGAGATGGCTAGGTAGCATCACTGATGCAATGAATATGGACTTGAATATGGATGAGACGGCTAGATAGCATCACCGATGCAATGAATATGGACTTGAATATGGCTGAGATGGCTAGATGGCATCACCGATGCAATGAATATGGACTTGAATATGGCTGAGATGGCTAAATGGCATCACCGTTGCAATGAATATGGACTTGAATATGGCTGAGATGGCTAGATAGCATCACCGATGCAATGAATATGGCCTTGAATATGGCTGAGATGGCTAGATAGCATCACTGATGCAATGAATATGGACTTGAATATGGCTGAGACGGCTAGATAGCATCACCGATGCAATGAATATGGACTTGAATATGGCTGAGATGGTTAGATAGCATCACCGATGCCATGAATATGGACTTGAATATGGCTGAGACGGCTAGATAGCATCACTGATGCAATGAATATGGACTTGAATATGGATAAGACGGCTAGATAGCATCACTGATGCAATGAATATGGACTTGAATATGGGTGAGACGGCTAGATAGCATCACCGATGCAATGAATATGGACTTGAATATGGATGAGATGGCAAGATAGCATCACCGATGCAATGAATATGGACTTGAATATGGCTGAGATGGCAAGATAGCATCACCGATGCAATGAATATGGACTTGAATGTGGATGAGATGGCTAGATAGCATCACCGATGCTATGAATATGGACTTGAATATGGCTGAGATGGCCAGATAGCATCACCGATGCAATGAATATGGACTTGAATATGGATGAGATGGCAAGATAGCATCACCGATGCAATGAATATGGACTTGAATATGGATGAGATGGCTAGATGGCATCAACGATGCAATGAACATGGACTTCAGTATGGCTGAGATGGCTAGATGGCATCACCGATGCAATGAATATGGACTTGAATATGGCTGAGATGGCTAGATGGCATCACCGATGCAATGAATATGGACTTGAATATGGCTGAGATGGCTAGATAGCATCACCGATGCAATGAATATGGAATGTGGATGAGATTGCTAGATAGCATCACCGATGCAATGCATATGGCCTTGAATATGGCTGAGATGGCCAGATAGCATCAGTGATGCAATGAATATGGACTTGAATATGGCTGAGATGGCAAGATAGCATCACCGATGCAATGAATATGGACTTGAATATGGATGAGATGGCTAGATGGCATCAACGATGCAATGAACATGGACTTGAATATGGCTGAGATGGCTAGATGGCATCACCGATGCAATGAATATGGACTTGAATATGGCTGAGATGGCTAGATGGCATCACCGATGCAATGAATAAGGACTTGAATATGGCTGAGATGGCTAGATAGCATCACCGATGCAATGAATATGGAATGTGGATGAGATGGCTAGATAGCATCACCGATGCAATAAATATGGACTTGAATATGGCTGAGATGGCTAGATAGCATCACTGATGCAATGAATATGGACTTGAATATGGCTGAGACGGCTAGATAGCATCACCGATGCAATGAATATGGACTTGAATGTGGATGAGATGGCTAGATAGCATCACCGATGCAATGAATATGGACTTGAATATGGCTGAGATTGCTAGATAGCATCACCGATGCAATGAATATGGCCTTGAATATGGCTGAGATGGCTAGATAGCATCACTGATGCTATGAATATGGACTTGAATATGGCTGAGACGGCTAGATAGCATCACCGATGCAATGAATATGGACTTGAATATGGATGAGAGGGCAAGATAGCATCACCGATGCAATGAATATGGACTTGAATATGGCTGAGATGGCTAGATAGCATCACCGATGCAATGAATCTGGACTTGAATATGGATGAGATGGCTAGATGGCATCACCGATGCAATGAATATGGACTTGAATATGGCTGAGATGGCTAGATGGCATCACCGATGCAATGAATATGGACTTGAATATGGCTGAGATGGCAAGATAGCATCACCGATGCAATGAATATGGACTTGAATATGGCTGAGATGGCTAGATAGCATCACCGATGCAATGAATATGGCCTTGAATATGGCTGAGATGGCTAGGTAGCATCACTGATGCAATGAATATGGACTTGAATATGGATGAGACGGCTAGATAGCATCACCGATGCAATGAATATGGACTTTAATATGGATGGGATGGCAAGATAGCATCACCGATGCAATGAGTATGTACTAGAATATGGATGAGATGGCAAGATAGCATCACCGATGCAATGAATATGGACTTGAATATGGATGAGATGGCTAGATAGCATCACTGATGCAATGAATATGGACTTGAATATGGCTGAGACGGCTAGATAGCATCACCGATGCAATGAATATGGACTTGAATATGGATGAGATGGCAAGATAGCATCACTGATGCAATGAATATGGACTTGAATATTGATGAGATGGCTAGATAGCATCACCGATGCAATGAATATGGACTTGAATATGGCTGAGATGGCAAGATAGCATCACCGATGCAATGAATATGGACTTGAATATGGATGAGATGGCTAGATAGCATCACCGATGCAATGAATATGGACTAGAATATGGATGGGATGGCAAGATAGCATCACAGATGCAATGAATATGGACTTGAATATGGCTGAGATAGCTAGATAGCATCTTTGATGCAATGAATATGGACTTGAATATGGCTGAGACGGCTAGATAGCATCACTGATGCAATGAATATGGACTTGAATATGGCTGAGATGGCAAGATAGCATCACTGATGCAATGAATATGGACTTGAATATGGCTGAGATGGCTAGATGGCATCACCGTTTCAATGAATATGGACTTGAATATGGATGAGATGGCTAGATAGCATCACCGATGCAATGAATATGGCCTTGAATATGGCTGAGATGGCTAGATAGCATCACCGATGCAATGAATATGGACTTGAATATGGCTGAGATGGCTAGATGGCATCACCGATGCAATGAATATGGACTTGAATATGGCTGAGATGGCTAGATAGCATCACCGATGCAATGAATATGGCCTTGAATATGGCTGAGATGGCTAGATAGCATCACTGATGCAATGAATATGGACTTGAATATGGCTGAGACGGCTAGATAGCATCACCGATGCAATGAATATGGACTTGAATATGGATGAGATGGCAAGATAGCATCACCGATGCAATGAATATGGACTTGAATATGGATGAGATGGCTAGATAGCATCACCGATGCAATGAATATGGACTTGAATATGGCTGAGATGGCAAGATAGCATCACCGATGCAGTGAATATGGACTTGAATATGGATGAGATGGCTAGATAGCATCACCGATTCAATGAATATGGACTAGAATATTGATGGTATGGCAAGATAGCATCACTGATGCAATGAATATGGACTTGAATATGGCTGAGATAGCTAGATAGCATCACCGATGCAATGAATATGGACTTGAATATGGATGAGATGGCAAGATAGCATCACCGATGCAATGAATATGGTCTTGAATATGGATGAGATGGCTAGATAGCATCACCGATGCAATGAATATGGACTTGAATATGGCTGAGATGGCTAGACAGCATCACCGATGCAATGAATATGGACTTGAATATGGCTGAGATGGCTAGATAGCATCACCGATGCAATGAATATGGCCTTGAATATGGCTGAGATGGCTAGGTAGCATCACTGATGTAATGAATATGGACTTGAATATGGATGAGACGGCTAGATAGCATCACCGATGCAATGAATATGGACTTTAATATGGATGGGATGGCAAGATAGCATCACCGATGCAATGAGTATGTACTAGAATATGGATGAGATGGCAAGATAGCATCACCGATGCAATGAATATGGACTTGAATATGGCTGAGATGGCTAGATAGCATCACCGATGCAATGAATATGGACTTGAATATGGCTGAGATGGCAAGATAGCATCACCGATGCAATGAATATGGACTTGAATGTGGATGAGATGGCTAGATAGCATCACCGATGCAATGAATATGGACTTGAATATGGCTGAGACGGCTAGATAGCATCACCGATGCAATGAATATGGACTTGAATATGGATGAGATGGCAAGATAGCATCACCGATGCAATGAATATGGACTTGAATATGGATGAGATGGCTAGATAGCATCAGCGATGCAATGAGTATGTACTAGAATATGGATGAGATGGCAAGATAGCATCACCGATGCAATGAATATGGACTTGAATATGGCTGAGATGGCTAGATAGCATCACTGATGCAATGAATATTGACTTGAATATGGCTGAGACGGCTAATTAGCATCACCGATGCAATGAATATGGACTTGAATATGGATGAGATGGCAAGATAGCATCACCGATGCAATGAATATGGACTTGAATATGGATGAGATGGCTAGATAGCATCACCGATGCAATGAATATGGACTTGAATATGGCTGAGATGGCAAGATAGCATCACCGATGCAATGAATATGGACTTGAATATGGATGAGATGGCTAGATAGCATCACCGATGCAATGAATATGGACTAGAATATGGATGGGATGGCAAGATAGCATCACTGATGCAATGAATATGGACTTGAATATGGCTGAGATAGCTAGATAGCATCATTGATGCAATGAATATGGACTTGAATATGGCTGAGACGGCTAGATAGCATCACCGATGCAATTAAAATGGACTTGAATATGGCTGAGATGGCAAGATAGCATCACCGATGCAATGAATATGGACTTGAATATGGCTGAGATGGCTAGATGGCATCACCGTTTCAATGAATATGGACTTGAATATGGATGAGATGGCTAGATAGCATCACCGATGCAATGAATATGGCCTTGAATATGGCTGAGATGGCTAGATAGCATCACCGATGCAATGAATATGGACTTGAATATGGCTGAGATGGCTAGATGGCATCACCGATGCAATGAATATGGACTTGAATATGGCTGAGATGGCTAGATAGCATCACCGATGCAATGAATATGGCCTTGAATATGGCTGAGATGGCTAGATAGCATCACTGATGCAATGAATATGGACTTGAATATGGCTGAGACGGCTAGATAGCACCACCGATGCAATGAATATGGACTTGAATATGGATGAGATGGCAAGATAGCATCACCGATGCAATGAATATGGACTTGAATATGGATGAGATGGCTAGATAGCATCACCGATGCAATGAATATGGACTTGAATATGGCTGAGATGGCAAGATAGCATCACCGATGCAATGAATATGGACTTGAATATGGATGAGATGGCTAGATAGCATCAACGATTCAATGAATATGGACTAGAATATTGATGGTATGGCAAGATAGCATCACTGATGCAATGAATATGGACTTGAATATGGCTGAGATAGCTAGATAGCATCACCGATGCAATGAATATGGACTTGAATATGGATGAGATGGCAAGATAGCATCACCGATGCAATGAATATGGTCTTGAATATGGATGAGATGGCTAGATAGCATCACCGATGCAATGAATATGGACTTGAATATGGCTGAGATGGCTAGACAGCATCACTGATGCAATGAATATGGACTTGAATATGGCTGAGATGGCTAGATAGCATCACCGATGCAATGAACATGGACTTGAATATGGCTGAGATGGCTAGATGGCATCACCGATGCAATGAATATGGACTTGAATATGGCTGAGATGGCTAGATAGCATCACTGATGCAATGAATATGGACTTGAATATGGCTGAGACGGCTAGATAGCATCACCGAGGCAATGAATATGGACTTGAATATGGATGAGATGGCAAGATAGCATCACCGATGCATTGAATATGGACTTGAATATCGATGAGATGGCTAGATAGCATCACCGATGCAATGAATATGGACTTGAATATGGCTGAGATGGCTAGATAGCATCACTGATGCAATGAATATGGACTTGAATATGGCTGAGACGGCCAGATAGCATCACCGATGCAATGAATATGGACTTGAATGTGGATGAGATGGCTAGATAGCATCACCGTTGCAATGAATATGGACTTGAATATGGCTGAGATTGCTAGATAGCATCACCGATGCAATGAACATGGACTTGAATATGGCTGAGATGGCTAGATGGCATCACCGATGCAATGAATATGGACTTGAATATGGCTGAGATGGCTAGATGGCATCACCGATGCAATGAATATGGACTTGAATATGGCTGAGATGGCTAGATAGCATCACCGATGCAATGAATATGGAATGTGGATGAGATGGCTAGATAGCATCACCGATGCAATAAATATGGACTTGAATATGGCTGAGATGGCTAGATGGCATCACCGATGCAATGAATATGGACTTGAATATGGCTGAGATGGCTAGATAGCATCACTGATGCAATGAATATGGACTTGAATATGGCTGAGACGGCTAGATAGCATCACCGATGCAATGAATATGGACTTGAATATGGATGAGATGGCAAGATAGCATCACCGATGCAATGAATATGGACTTGAATATCGATGAGATGGCTAGATAGCATCACCGATGCAATGAATATGGACTTGAATATGGCTGAGATGGCTAGATAGCATCACTGATGCAATGAATATGGACTTGAATATGGCTGAGACGGCCAGATAGCATCACCGATGCAATGAATATGGACTTGAATGTGGATGAGATGGCTAGATAGCATCACCGTTGCAATGAATATGGACTTGAATATGGCTGAGATTGCTAGATAGCATCACCGATGCAATGACCATGGACTTGAATATGGCTGAGATGGCTAGATGGCATCACCGATGCAATGAAGATGGACTTGAATATGGCTGAGATGGCTAGATGGCATCACCGATGCAATGAATATGGACTTGAATATGGCTGAGATGGCTAGATAGCATCACCGATGCAATGAATATGGAATGTGGATGAGATGGCTAGATAGCATCACCGATGCAATAAATATGGACTTGAATATGGCTGAGATGGCTAGATAGCATCTCCGATGCAATCAATATGGACTTGAATATGGCTGAGACGGCTAGATAGCATCACCGATGCAATGAATATGGACTTGAATGTGGATGAGATGGCTAGATAGCATCACCGATGCAATGAATATGGCCTTGAATATGGCTGAGATGGCTAGATAGCATCACTGATGCAATGAATATGGACTTGAATATGGCTGAGATGGCTAGGTAGCATCACCGATGCAATGAATATGGACTTGAATATGGATGAGATGGCAAGATAGCATCACCGATGCAATGAATATGGACTTGAATATGGCTGAGACGGCTAGATAGCATCACCGATGCAATGAATCTGGACTTGAATATGGATGAGATGGCTAGATGGCATCACCGATGCAATGAATATGGACTTGAATATGGCTGAGATGGCTAGATGGCATCACCGATGCAATGAATTTGGACTTGAATATGGCTGAGATGGCAAGATAGCATCACCGATGCAAGGAATATGGACTTGAATATGGCTGAGATGGCTAGATAGCATCACCGATGCAATGAATATGGCCTTGAATATGGCTGAGATGGCTAGGTAGCATCACTGATGCAATGAATATGGACTTGAATATGGATGAGACGGCTAGATAGCATCACCGATGCAATGAATATGGACTTGAATATGGCTGAGATGGCTAGATGGCATCACCGATGCAATGAATATGGACTTGAATATGGCTGAGATGGCTAAATGGCATCACCGTTGCAATGAATATGGACTTGAATATGGCTGAGATGGCTAGATAGCATCACCGATGCAATGAATATGGCCTTGAATATGGCTGAGATGGCTAGATAGCATCACTGATGCAATGAATATGGACTTGAATATGGCTGAGACGGCTAGATAGCATCACCGATGCAATGAATATGGACTTGAATATGGCTGAGATGGTTAGATAGCATCACCGATGCCATGAATATGGACTTGAATATGGCTGAGACGGCTAGATAGCATCACTGATGCAATGAATATGGACTTGAATATGGATAAGACGGCTAGATAGCATCACTGATGCAATGAATATGGACTTGAATATGGGTGAGACGGCTAGATAGCATCACCGATGCAATGAATATGGACTTGAATATGGATGAGATGGCAAGATAGCATCACCGATGCAATGAATATGGACTTGAATATGGCTGAGATGGCAAGATAGCATCACCGATGCAATGAATATGGACTTGAATGTGGATGAGATGGCTAGATAGCATCACCGATGCTATGAATATGGACTTGAATATGGCTGAGATGGCCAGATAGCATCACCGATGCAATGAATATGGACTTGAATATGGATGAGATGGCAAGATAGCATCACCGATGCAATGAATATGGACTTGAATATGGATGAGATGGCTAGATGGCATCAACGATGCAATGAACATGGACTTCAATATGGCTGAGATGGCTAGATGGCATCACCGATGCAATGAATATGGACTTGAATATGGCTGAGATGGCTAGATAGCATCACCGATGCAATGAATATGGAATGTGGATGAGATTGCTAGATAGCATCACCGATGCAATGCATATGGCCTTGAATATGGCTGAGATGGCCAGATAGCATCAGTGATGCAATGAATATGGACTTGAATATGGCTGAGATGGCAAGATAGCATCACCGATGCAATGAATATGGACTTGAATATGGATGAGATGGCTAGATGGCATCAACGATGCAATGAACATGGACTTGAATATGGCTGAGATGGCTAGATGGCATCACCGATGCAATGAATATGGACTTGAATATGGCTGAGATGGCTAGATGGCATCACCGATGCAATGAATAAGGACTTGAATATGGCTGAGATGGCTAGATAGCATCACCGATGCAATGAATATGGAATGTGGATGAGATGGCTAGATAGCATCACCGATGCAATAAATATGGACTTGAATATGGCTGAGATGGCTAGATAGCATCACTGATGCAATGAATATGGACTTGAATATGGCTGAGACGGCTAGATAGCATCACCGATGCAATGAATATGGACTTGAATGTGGATGAGATGGCTAGATAGCATCACCGATGCAATGAATATGGACTTGAATATGGCTGAGATTGCTAGATAGCATCACCGATGCAATGAATATGGCCTTGAATATGGCTGAGATGGCTAGATAGCATCACTGATGCTATGAATATGGACTTGAATATGGCTGAGACGGCTAGATAGCATCACCGATGCAATGAATATGGACTTGAATATGGATGAGAGGGCAAGATAGCATCACCGATGCAATGAATATGGACTTGAATATGGCTGAGATGGCTAGATAGCATCACCGATGCAATGAATCTGGACTTGAATATGGATGAGATGGCTAGATGGCATCACCGATGCAATGAATATGGACTTGAATATGGCTGAGATGGCTAGATGGCATCACCGATGCAATGAATATGGACTTGAATATGGCTGAGATGGCAAGATAGCATCACCGATGCAATGAATATGGACTTGAATATGGCTGAGATGGCTAGATAGCATCACCGATGCAATGAATATGGCCTTGAATATGGCTGAGATGGCTAGGTAGCATCACTGATGCAATGAATATGGACTTGAATATGGATGAGACGGCTAGATAGCATCACCGATGCAATGAATATGGACTTTAATATGGATGGGATGGCAAGATAGCATCACCGATGCAATGAGTATGTACTAGAATATGGATGAGATGGCAAGATAGCATCACCGATGCAATGAATATGGACTTGAATATGGATGAGATGGCTAGATAGCATCACTGATGCAATGAATATGGACTTGAATATGGCTGAGACGGCTAGATAGCATCACCGATGCAATGAATATGGACTTGAATATGGATGAGATGGCAAGATAGCATCACTGATGCAATGAATATGGACTTGAATATTGATGAGATGGCTAGATAGCATCACCGATGCAATGAATATGGACTTGAATATGGCTGAGATGGCAAGATAGCATCACCGATGCAATGAATATGGACTTGAATATGGATGAGATGGCTAGATAGCATCACCGATGCAATGAATATGGACTAGAATATGGATGGGATGGCAAGATAGCATCACAGATGCAATGAATATGGACTTGAATATGGCTGAGATAGCTAGATAGCATCTTTGATGCAATGAATATGGACTTGAATATGGCTGAGACGGCTAGATAGCATCACTGATGCAATGAATATGGACTTGAATATGGCTGAGATGGCAAGATAGCATCACTGATGCAATGAATATGGACTTGAATATGGCTGAGATGGCTAGATGGCATCACCGTTTCAATGAATATGGACTTGAATATGGATGAGATGGCTAGATAGCATCACCGATGCAATGAATATGGCCTTGAATATGGCTGAGATGGCTAGATAGCATCACCGATGCAATGAATATGGACTTGAATATGGCTGAGATGGCTAGATGGCATCACCGATGCAATGAATATGGACTTGAATATGGCTGAGATGGCTAGATAGCATCACCGATGCAATGAATATGGCCTTGAATATGGCTGAGATGGCTAGATAGCATCACTGATGCAATGAATATGGACTTGAATATGGCTGAGACGGCTAGATAGCATCACCGATGCAATGAATATGGACTTGAATATGGATGAGATGGCAAGATAGCATCACCGATGCAATGAATATGGACTTGAATATGGATGAGATGGCTAGATAGCATCACCGATGCAATGAATATGGACTTGAATATGGCTGAGATGGCAAGATAGCATCACCGATGCAGTGAATATGGACTTGAATATGGATGAGATGGCTAGATAGCATCACCGATTCAATGAATATGGACTAGAATATTGATGGTATGGCAAGATAGCATCACTGATGCAATGAATATGGACTTGAATATGGCTGAGATAGCTAGATAGCATCACCGATGCAATGAATATGGACTTGAATATGGATGAGATGGCAAGATAGCATCACCGATGCAATGAATATGGTCTTGAATATGGATGAGATGGCTAGATAGCATCACCGATGCAATGAATATGGACTTGAATATGGCTGAGATGGCTAGACAGCATCACCGATGCAATGAATATGGACTTGAATATGGCTGAGATGGCTAGATAGCATCACCGATGCAATGAATATGGCCTTGAATATGGCTGAGATGGCTAGGTAGCATCACTGATGTAATGAATATGGACTTGAATATGGATGAGACGGCTAGATAGCATCACCGATGCAATGAATATGGACTTTAATATGGATGGGATGGCAAGATAGCATCACCGATGCAATGAGTATGTACTAGAATATGGATGAGATGGCAAGATAGCATCACCGATGCAATGAATATGGACTTGAATATGGCTGAGATGGCTAGATAGCATCACTGATGCAATGAATATGGACTTGAATATGGCTGAGACGGCTAGATAGCATCACCGATGCAATGAATATGGACTTGAATATGGATGAGATGGCAAGATAGCATCACCGATGCAATGAATATGGACTTGAATATTGATGAGATGGCTAGATAGCATCACCGATGCAATGAATATGGACTTGAATATGGCTGAGATGGCAAGATAGCATCACCGATGCAATGAATATGGACTTGAATATGGATGAGATGGCTAGATAGCATCACCGATGCAATGAATATGGACTAGAATATGGATGGGATGGCAAGATAGCATCACTGATGCAATGAATATGGACTTGAATATGGCTGAGATAGCTAGATAGCATCATTGATGCAATGAATATGGACTTGAATATGGCTGAGACGGCTAGATAGCATCACTGATGCAATGAATATGGACTTGAATATGGCTGAGATGGCAAGATAGCATCACTGATGCAATGAATATGGACTTGAATATGGCTGAGATGGCTAGATGGCATCACCGTTTCAATGAATATGGACTTGAATATGGATGAGATGGCTAGATAGCATCACCGATGCAATGAATATGGCCTTGAATATGGCTGAGATGGCTAGATAGCATCACCGATGCAATGAATATGGACTTGAATATGGCTGAGATGGCTAGATGGCATCACCGATGCAATGAATATGGACTTGAATATGGCTGAGATGGCTAGATAGCATCACCGATGCAATGAATATGGCCTTGAATATGGCTGAGATGGCTAGATAGCATCACTGATGCAATGAATATGGACTTGAATATGGCTGAGACGGCTAGATAGCATCACCGATGCAATGAATATGGACTTGAATATGGATGAGATGGCAAGATAGCATCACCGATGCAATGAATATGGACTTGAATATGGATGAGATGGCTAGATAGCATCACCGATGCAATGAATATGGACTTGAATATGGCTGAGATGGCAAGATAGCATCACCGATGCAGTGAATATGGACTTGAATATGGATGAGATGGCTAGATAGCATCACCGATTCAATGAATATGGACTAGAATATTGATGGTATGGCAAGATAGCATCACTGATGCAATGAATATGGACTTGAATATGGCTGAGATAGCTAGATAGCATCACCGATGCAATGAATATGGACTTGAATATGGATGAGATGGCAAGATAGCATCACCGATGCAATGAATATGGTCTTGAATATGGATGAGATGGCTAGATAGCATCACCGATGCAATGAATATGGACTTGAATATGGCTGAGATGGCTAGACAGCATCACTGATGCAATGAATATGGACTTGAATATGGCTGAGATGGCTAGATAGCATCACCGATGCAATGAACATGGACTTGAATATGGCTGAGATGGCTAGATGGCATCACCGATGCAATGAATATGGACTTGAATATGGCTGAGATGGCTAGATAGCATCACTGATGCAATGAATATGGACTTGAATATGGCTGAGACGGCTAGATAGCATCTCTGATGCAATGAATATGGACTTGAATATGGCTGAGACGGCTAGATAGCATCACCGATGCAATGAATATGGACTTGAATGTGGATGAGATGGCTAGATAGCATCACCGATGCAATAAATATGGACTTGAATATGGCTGAGATGGCTAGATAGCATCTCTGATGCAATGAATATGGACTTGAATATGGCTGAGACGGCTAGATAGCATCACCGATGCAATGAATATGGACTTGAATGTGGATGAGATGGCTAGATAGCATCACCGATGCAATGAATATGGCCTTGAATATGGCTGAGATGGCTAGATAGCATCACTGATGCAATGAATATGGACTTGAATATGGCTGAGACGGCTAGGTAGCATCACCGATGCAATGAATATGGACTTGAATATGGATGAGATGGCAAGATAGCATCACCGATGCAATGAATATGGACTTGAATATGGCTGAGACGGCTAGATAGCATCACCGATGCAATGAATCTGGACTTGAATATGGATGAGATGGCTAGATGGCATCACCGATGCAATGAATATGGACTTGAATATGGCTGAGATGGCTAGATGGCATCACCGATGCAATGAATATGGACTTGAATATGGCTGAGATGGCAAGATAGCATCACCGATGCAATGAATATGGACTTGAATATGGCTGAGATGGCTAGATAGCATCACCGATGCAATGAATATGGCCTTGAATATGGCTGAGATGGCTAGGTAGCATCACTGATGCAATGAATATGGACTTGAATATGGATGAGACGGCTAGATAGCATCACCGATGCAATGAATATGGACTTGAATATGGATGAGATGGCAAGATAGCATCACCGATGCAATGAATATGGACTTGAATATCGATGAGATGGCTAGATAGCATCACCGATGCAATGAATATGGACTTGAATATGGCTGAGATGGCAAGATAGCATCACCGATGCAATGAATATGGACTTGAATGTGGATGAGATGGCTAGATAGCATCACCGATGCAATGAATATGGACTTGAATATGGCTGAGACGGCTAGATAGCATCACCGATGCAATGAATATGGACTTGAATATGGATGAGATGGCAAGATAGCATCACCGATGCAATGAATATGGACTTGAATATGGATGAGATGGCTAGATAGCATCAGCGATGCAATGAGTATGTACTAGAATATGGATGAGATGGCAAGATAGCATCACCGATGCAATGAATATGGACTTGAATATGGCTGAGATGGCTAGATAGCATCACTGATGCAATGAATATTGACTTGAATATGGCTGAGACGGCTAATTAGCATCACCGATGCAATGAATATGGACTTGAATATGGATGAGATGGCAAGATAGCATCACCGATGCAATGAATATGGACTTGAATATGGATGAGATGGCTAGATAGCATCACCGATGCAATGAATATGGACTTGAATATGGCTGAGATGGCAAGATAGCATCACCGATGCAATGAATATGGACTTGAATATGGATGAGATGGCTAGATAGCATCACCGATGGAATGAATATGGACTAGAATATGGATGGGATGGCAAGATAGCATCACTGATGCAATGAATATGGACTTGAATATGGCTGAGATAGCTAGATAGCATCATTGATGCAATGAATATGGACTTGAATATGGCTGAGACGGCTAGATAGCATCACCGATGCAATTAAAATGGACTTGAATATGGCTGAGATGGCAAGATAGCATCACCGATGCAATGAATATGGACTTGAATATGGCTGAGATGGCTAGATGGCATCACCGTTTCAATGAATATGGACTTGAATATGGATGAGATGGCTAGATAGCATCACCGATGCAATGAATATGGCCTTGAATATGGCTGAGATGGCTAGATAGCATCACCGATGCAATGAATATGGACTTGAATATGGCTGAGATGGCTAGATGGCATCACCGATGCAATGAATATGGACTTGAATATGGCTGAGATGGCTAGATAGCATCACCGATGCAATGAATATGGCCTTGAATATGGCTGAGATGGCTAGATAGCATCACTGATGCAATGAATATGGACTTGAATATGGCTGAGACGGCTAGATAGCACCACCGATGCAATGAATATGGACTTGAATATGGATGAGATGGCAAGATAGCATCACCGATGCAATGAATATGGACTTGAATATGGATGAGATGGCTAGATAGCATCACCGATGCAATGAATATGGACTTGAATATGGCTGAGATGGCAAGATAGCATCACCGATGCAATGAATATGGACTTGAATATGGATGAGATGGCTAGATAGCATCAACGATTCAATGAATATGGACTAGAATATTGATGGTATGGCAAGATAGCATCACTGATGCAATGAATATGGACTTGAATATGGCTGAGATAGCTAGATAGCATCACCGATGCAATGAATATGGACTTGAATATGGATGAGATGGCAAGATAGCATCACCGATGCAATGAATATGGTCTTGAATATGGATGAGATGGCTAGATAGCATCACCGATGCAATGAATATGGACTTGAATATGGCTGAGATGGCTAGACAGCATCACTGATGCAATGAATATGGACTTGAATATGGCTGAGATGGCTAGATAGCATCACCGATGCAATGAACATGGACTTGAATATGGCTGAGATGGCTAGATGGCATCACCGATGCAATGAATATGGACTTGAATATGGCTGAGATGGCTAGATAGCATCACTGATGCAATGAATATGGACTTGAATATGGCTGAGACGGCTAGATAGCATCACCGAGGCAATGAATATGGACTTGAATATGGATGAGATGGCAAGATAGCATCACCGATGCAATGAATATGGACTTGAATATCGATGAGATGGCTAGATAGCATCACCGATGCAATGAATATGGACTTGAATATGGCTGAGATGGCTAGATAGCATCACTGATGCAATGAATATGGACTTGAATATGGCTGAGACGGCCAGATAGCATCACCGATGCAATGAATATGGACTTGAATATGGCTGAGATGGCTAGATAGCATCACCGTTGCAATGAATATGGACTTGAATATGGCTGAGATTGCTAGATAGCATCACCGATGCAATGAACATGGACTTGAATATGGCTGAGATGGCTAGATGGCATCACCGATGCAATGAATATGGACTTGAATATGGCTGAGATGGCTAGATGGCATCACCGATGCAATGAATATGGACTTGAATATGGCTGAGATGGCTAGATAGCATCACCGATGCAATGAATATGGAATGTGGATGAGATGGCTAGATAGCATCACCGATGCAATAAATATGGACTTGAATATGGCTGAGATGGCTAGATGGCATCACCGATGCAATGAATATGGACTTGAATATGGCTGAGATGGCTAGATAGCATCACTGATGCAATGAATATGGACTTGAATATGGCTGAGACGGCTAGATAGCATCACCGATGCAATGAATATGGACTTGAATATGGATGAGATGGCAAGATAGCATCACCGATGCAATGAATATGGACTTGAATATCGATGAGATGGCTAGATAGCATCACCGATGCAATGAATATGGACTTGAATATGGCTGAGATGGCTAGATAGCATCACTGATGCAATGAATATGGACTTGAATATGGCTGAGACGGCCAGATAGCATCACCGATGCAATGAATATGGACTTGAATGTGGATGAGATGGCTAGATAGCATCACCGTTGCAATGAATATGGACTTGAATATGGCTGAGATTGCTAGATAGCATCACCGATGCAATGACCATGGACTTGAATATGGCTGAGATGGCTAGATGGCATCACCGATGCAATGAAGATGGACTTGAATATGGCTGAGATGGCTAGATGGCATCACCGATGCAATGAATATGGACTTGAATATGGCTGAGATGGCTAGATAGCATCACCGATGCAATGAATATGGAATGTGGATGAGATGGCTAGATAGCATCACCGATGCAATAAATATGGACTTGAATATGGCTGAGATGGCTAGATAGCATCTCCGATGCAATCAATATGGACTTGAATATGGCTGAGACGGCTAGATAGCATCACCGATGCAATGAATATGGACTTGAATGTGGATGAGATGGCTAGATAGCATCACCGATGCAATGAATATGGCCTTGAATATGGCTGAGATGGCTAGATAGCATCACTGATGCAATGAATATGGACTTGAATATGGCTGAGATGGCTAGGTAGCATCACCGATGCAATGAATATGGACTTGAATATGGATGAGATGGCAAGATAGCATCACCGATGCAATGAATATGGACTTGAATATGGCTGAGACGGCTAGATAGCATCACCGATGCAATGAATCTGGACTTGAATATGGATGAGATGGCTAGATGGCATCACCGATGCAATGAATATGGACTTGAATATGGCTGAGATGGCTAGATGGCATCACCGATGCAATGAATTTGGACTTGAATATGGCTGAGATGGCAAGATAGCATCACCGATGCAAGGAATATGGACTTGAATATGGCTGAGATGGCTAGATAGCATCACCGATGCAATGAATATGGCCTTGAATATGGCTGAGATGGCTAGGTAGCATCACTGATGCAATGAATATGGACTTGAATATGGATGAGACGGCTAGATAGCATCACCGATGCAATGAATATGGACTTGAATATGGCTGAGATGGCTAGATGGCATCACCGATGCAATGAATATGGACTTGAATATGGCTGAGATGGCTAAATGGCATCACCGTTGCAATGAATATGGACTTGAATATGGCTGAGATGGCTAGATAGCATCACCGATGCAATGAATATGGCCTTGAATATGGCTGAGATGGCTAGATAGCATCACTGATGCAATGAATATGGACTTGAATATGGCTGAGACGGCTAGATAGCATCACCGATGCAATGAATATGGACTTGAATATGGCTGAGATGGTTAGATAGCATCACCGATG
Source organism: Heloderma suspectum (assembly GCF_057233095.1). NCBI lineage: Eukaryota > Metazoa > Chordata > Lepidosauria > Squamata > Helodermatidae > Heloderma > Heloderma suspectum. Next base: position 55,067,897 of record NC_139475.1, read on the forward strand.
CCATGAATATGGACTTGAATATGGCTGAGACGGCTAGATAGCATCACTGATGCAATGAATATGGACTTGAATATGGATAAGACGGCTAGATAGCATCACTGATGCAATGAATATGGACTTGAATATGGGTGAGACGGCTAGATAGCATCACCGATGCAATGAATATGGACTTGAATATGGATGAGATGGCAAGATAGCATCACCGATGCAATGAATATGGACTTGAATATGGCTGAGATGGCAAGATAGCATCACCGATGCAATGAATATGGACTTGAATGTGGATGAGATGGCTAGATAGCATCACCGATGCTATGAATATGGACTTGAATATGGCTGAGATGGCCAGATAGCATCACCGATGCAATGAATATGGACTTGAATATGGATGAGATGGCAAGATAGCATCACCGATGCAATGAATATGGACTTGAATATGGATGAGATGGCTAGATGGCATCAACGATGCAATGAACATGGACTTCAATATGGCTGAGATGGCTAGATGGCATCACCGATGCAATGAATATGGACTTGAATATGGCTGAGATGGCTAGATGGCATCACCGATGCAATGAATATGGACTTGAATATGGCTGAGATGGCTAGATAGCATCACCGATGCAATGAATATGGAATGTGGATGAGATTGCTAGATAGCATCACCGATGCAATGCATATGGCCTTGAATATGGCTGAGATGGCCAGATAGCATCAGTGATGCAATGAATATGGACTTGAATATGGCTGAGATGGCAAGATAGCATCACCGATGCAATGAATATGGACTTGAAAATGGATGAGATGGCTAGATGGCATCAACGATGCAATGAACATGGACTTGAATATGGCTGAGATGGCTAGATGGCATCACCGATGCAATGAATATGGACTTGAATATGGCTGAGATGGCTAGATGGCATCACCGATGCAATGAATAAGGACTTGAATATGGCTGAGATGGCTAGATAGCATCACCGATGCAATGAATATGGAATGTGGATGAGATGGCTAGATAGCATCACCGATGCAATAAATATGGACTTGAATATGGCTGAGATGGCTAGATAGCATCACTGATGCAATGAATATGGACTTGAATATGGCTGAGACGGCTAGATAGCATCACCGATGCAATGAATATGGACTTGAATGTGGATGAGACGGCTAGATAGCATCACCGATGCAATGAATATGGACTTGAATATGGCTGAGATTGCTAGATAGCATCACCGATGCAATGAATATGGCCTTGAATATGGCTGAGATGGCTAGATAGCATCACTGATGCTATGAATATGGACTTGAATATGGCTGAGACGGCTAGATAGCATCACCGATGCAATGAATATGGACTTGAATATGGATGAGAGGGCAAGATAGCATCACCGATGCAATGAATATGGACTTGAATATGGCTGAGATGGCTAGATAGCATCACCGATGCAATGAATCTGGACTTGAATATGGATGAGATGGCTAGATGGCATCACCGATGCAATGAATATGGACTTGAATATGGCTGAGATGGCTAGATGGCATCACCGATGCAATGAATATGGACTTGAATATGGCTGAGATGGCAAGATAGCATCACCGATGCAATGAATATGGACTTGAATATGGCTGAGATGGCTAGATAGCATCACCGATGCAATGAATATGGCCTTGAATATGGCTGAGATGGCTAGGTAGCATCACTGATGCAATGAATATGGACTTGAATATGGATGAGACGGCTAGATAGCATCACCGATGCAATGAATATGGACTTTAATATGGATGGGATGGCAAGATAGCATCACCGATGCAATGAGTATGTACTAGAATATGGATGAGATGGCAAGATAGCATCACCGATGCAATGAATATGGACTTGAATATGGATGAGATGGCTAGATAGCATCACTGATGCAATGAATATGGACTTGAATATGGCTGAGACGGCTAGATAGCATCACCGATGCAATGAATATGGACTTGAATATGGATGAGATGGCAAGATAGCATCACTGATGCAATGAATATGGACTTGAATATTGATGAGATGGCTAGATAGCATCACCGATGCAATGAATATGGACTTGAATATGGCTGAGATGGCAAGATAGCATCACCGATGCAATGAATATGGACTTGAATATGGATGAGATGGCTAGATAGCATCACCGATGCAATGAATATGGACTAGAATATGGATGGGATGGCAAGATAGCATCACAGATGCAATGAATATGGACTTGAATATGGATGAGATAGCTAGATAGCATCTTTGATGCAATGAATATGGACTTGAATATGGCTGAGACGGCTAGATAGCATCACTGATGCAATGAATATGGACTTGAATATGGCTGAGATGGCAAGATAGCATCACTGATGCAATGAATATGGACTTGAATATGGCTGAGATGGCTAGATGGCATCACCGTTTCAATGAATATGGACTTGAATATGGATGAGATGGCTAGATAGCATCACCGATGCAATGAATATGGCCTTGAATATGGCTGAGATGGCTAGATAGCATCACCGATGCAATGAATATGGACTTGAATATGGCTGAGATGGCTAGATGGCATCACCGATGCAATGAATATGGACTTGAATATGGCTGAGATGGCTAGATAGCATCACCGATGCAATGAATATGGCCTTGAATATGGCTGAGATGGCTAGATAGCATCACTGATGCAATGAATATGGACTTGAATATGGCTGAGACGGCTAGATAGCATCACCGATGCAATGAATATGGACTTGAATATGGATGAGATGGCAAGATAGCATCACCGATGCAATGAATATGGACTTGAATATGGATGAGATGGCTAGATAGCATCACCGATGCAATGAATATGGACTTGAATATGGCTGAGATGGCAAGATAGCATCACCGATGCAGTGAATATGGACTTGAATATGGATGAGATGGCTAGATAGCATCACCGATTCAATGAATATGGACTAGAATATTGATGGTATGGCAAGATAGCATCACTGATGCAATGAATATGGACTTGAATATGGCTGAGATAGCTAGATAGCATCACCGATGCAATGAATATGGACTTGAATATGGATGAGATGGCAAGATAGCATCACCGATGCAATGAATATGGTCTTGAATATGGATGAGATGGCTAGATAGCATCACCGATGCAATGAATATGGACTTGAATATGGCTGAGATGGCTAGACAGCATCACCGATGCAATGAATATGGACTTGAATGTGGATGAGATGGCTAGATAGCATCACCGATGCTATGAATATGGACTTGAATATGGCTGAGATGGCCAGATAGCATCACCGATGCAATGAATATGGACTTGAATATGGATGAGATGGCAAGATAGCATCACCGATGCAATGAATATGGACTTGAATATGGATGAGATGGCTAGATGGCATCAACGATGCAATGAACATGGACTTCAATATGGCTGAGATGGCTAGATGGCATCACCGATGCAATGAATATGGACTTGAATATGGCTGAGATGGCTAGATGGCATCACCGATGCAATGAATATGGACTTGAATATGGCTGAGATGGCTAGATAGCATCACCGATGCAATGAATATGGAATGTGGATGAGATTGCTAGATAGCATCACCGATGCAATGCATATGGCCTTGAATATGGCTGAGATGGCCAGATAGCATCAGTGATGCAATGAATATGGACTTGAATATGGCTGAGATGGCAAGATAGCATCACCGATGCAATGAATATGGACTTGAATATGGATGAGATGGCTAGATGGCATCAACGATGCAATGAACATGGACTTGAATATGGCTGAGATGGCTAGATGGCATCACCGATGCAATGAATATGGACTTGAATATGGCTGAGATGGCTAGATGGCATCACCGATGCAATGAATAAGGACTTGAATATGGCTGAGATGGCTAGATAGCATCACCGATGCAATGAATATGGAATGTGGATGAGATGGCTAGATAGCATCACCGATGCAATAAATATGGACTTGAATATGGCTGAGATGGCTAGATAGCATCACTGATGCAATGAATATGGACTTGAATATGGCTGAGACGGCTAGATAGCATCACCGATGCAATGAATATGGACTTGAATGTGGATGAGATGGCTAGATAGCATCACCGATGCAATGAATATGGACTTGAATATGGCTGAGATTGCTAGATAGCATCACCGATGCAATGAATATGGCCTTGAATATGGCTGAGATGGCTAGATAGCATCACTGATGCAATGAATATGGACTTGAATATGGCTGAGACGGCTAGATAGCATCACCGATGCAATGAATATGGACTTGAATATGGATGAGAGGGCAAGATAGCATCACCGATGCAATGAATATGGACTTGAATATGGCTGAGATGGCTAGATAGCATCACCGATGCAATGAATCTGGACTTGAATATGGAAGAGATGGCTAGATGGCATCACCGATGCAATGAATATGGACTTGAATATGGCTGAGATGGCTAGATGGCATCACCGATGCAATGAATATGGACTTGAATATGGTTGAGATGGCAAGATAGCATCACCGATGCAATGAATATGGACTTGAATATGGCTGAGATGGCTAGATAGCATCACCGATGCAATGAATATGGCCTTGAATATGGCTGAGATGGCTAGGTAGCATCACTGATGCAATGAATATGGACTTGAATATGGATGAGACGGCTAGATAGCATCACCGATGCAATGAATATGGACTTTAATATGGATGGGATGGCAAGATAGCATCACCGATGCAATGAGTATGTACTAGAATATGGATGAGATGGCAAGATAGCATCACCGATGCAATGAATATGGACTTGAATATGGCTGAGATGGCTAGATAGCATCACTGATGCAATGAATATGGACTTGAATATGGCTGAGACGGCTAGATAGCATCACCGATGCAATGAATATGGACTTGAATATGGATGAGATGGCAAGATAGCATCACCGATGCAATGAATATGGACTTGAATATTGATGAGATGGCTAGATAGCATCACCGATGCAATGAATATGGACTTGAATATGGCTGAGATGGCAAGATAGCATCACCGATGCAATGAATATGGACTTGAATATGGATGAGATGGCTAGATAGCATCACCGATGCAATGAATATGGACTAGAATATGGATGGGATGGCAAGATAGCATCACTGATGCAAGGAATATGGACTTGAATATGGCTGAGATAGCTAGATAGCATCATTGATGCAATGAATATGGACTTGAATATGGCTGAGACGGCTAGATAGCATCACTGATGCAATGAATATGGACTTGAATATGGCTGAGATGGCAAGATAGCATCACTGATGCAATGAATATGGACTTGAATATGGCTGAGATGGCTAGATGGCATCACCGTTTCAATGAATATGGACTTGAATATGGATGAGATGGCTAGATAGCATCACCGATGCAATGAATATGGCCTTGAATATGGCTGAGATGGCTAGATAGCATCACCGATGCAATGAATATGGACTTGAATATGGCTGAGATGGCTAGATGGCATCACCGATGCAATGAATATGGACTTGAATATGGCTGAGATGGCTAGATAGCATCACCGATGCAATGAATATGGCCTTGAATATGGCTGAGATGGCTAGATAGCATCACTGATGCAATGAATATGGACTTGAATATGGCTGAGACGGCTAGATAGCATCACCGATGCAATGAATATGGACTTGAATATGGATGAGATGGCAAGATAGCATCACCGATGCAATGAATATGGCCTTGAATATGGCTGAGATGGCTAGATAGCATCACCGATGCAATGAATATGGACTTGAATATGGCTGAGATGGCAAGATAGCATCACCGATGCAGTGAATATGGACTTGAATATGGATGAGATGGCTAGATAGCATCACCGATTCAATGAATATGGACTAGAATATTGATGGTATGGCAAGATAGCATCACTGATGCAATGAATATGGACTTGAATATGGCTGAGATAGCTAGATAGCATCACCGATGCAATGAATATGGACTTGAATATGGATGAGATGGCAAGATAGCATCACCGATGCAATGAATATGGTCTTGAATATGGATGAGATGGCTAGATAGCATCACCGATGCAATGAATATGGACTTGAATATGGCTGAGATGGCTAGACAGCATCACTGATGCAATGAATATGGACTTGAATATGGCTGAGATGGCTAGATAGCATCACCGATGCAATGAACATGGACTTGAATATGGCTGAGATGGCTAGATGGCATCACCGATGCAATGAATATGGACTTGAATATGGCTGAGATGGCTAGATAGCATCACTGATGCAATGAATATGGACTTGAATATGGCTGAGACGGCTAGATAGCATCACTGATGCAATGAATATGGACTTGAATATTGATGAGATGGCTAGATAGCATCACCGATGCAATGAATATGGACTTGAATATGGCTGAGATGGCAAGATAGCATCACCGATGCAATGAATATGGACTTGAATATGGATGAGATGGCTAGATAGCATCACCGATGCAATGAATATGGACTAGAATATGGATGGGATGGCAAGATAGCATCACAGATGCAATGAATATGGACTTGAATATGGATGAGATAGCTAGATAGCATCTTTGATGCAATGAATATGGACTTGAATATGGCTGAGACGGCTAGATAGCATCACTGATGCAATGAATATGGACTTGAATATGGCTGAGATGGCAAGATAGCATCACTGATGCAATGAATATGGACTTGAATATGGCTGAGATGGCTAGATGGCATCACCGTTTCAATGAATATGGACTTGAATATGGATGAGATGGCTAGATAGCATCACCGATGCAATGAATATGGCCTTGAATATGGCTGAGATGGCTAGATAGCATCACCGATGCAATGAATATGGACTTGAATATGGCTGAGATGGCTAGATGGCATCACCGATGCAATGAATATGGACTTGAATATGGCTGAGATGGCTAGATAGCATCACCGATGCAATGAATATGGCCTTGAATATGGCTGAGATGGCTAGATAGCATCACTGATGCAATGAATATGGACTTGAATATGGCTGAGACGGCTAGATAGCATCACCGATGCAATGAATATGGACTTGAATATGGATGAGATGGCAAGATAGCATCACCGATGCAATGAATATGGACTTGAATATGGATGAGATGGCTAGATAGCATCACCGATGCAATGAATATGGACTTGAATATGGCTGAGATGGCAAGATAGCATCACCGATGCAGTGAATATGGACTTGAATATGGATGAGATGGCTAGATAGCATCACCGATTCAATGAATATGGACTAGAATATTGATGGTATGGCAAGATAGCATCACTGATGCAATGAATATGGACTTGAATATGGCTGAGATAGCTAGATAGCATCACCGATGCAATGAATATGGACTTGAATATGGATGAGATGGCAAGATAGCATCACCGATGCAATGAATATGGTCTTGAATATGGATGAGATGGCTAGATAGCATCACCGATGCAATGAATATGGACTTGAATATGGCTGAGATGGCTAGACAGCATCACCGATGCAATGAATATGGACTTGAATGTGGATGAGATGGCTAGATAGCATCACCGATGCTATGAATATGGACTTGAATATGGCTGAGATGGCCAGATAGCATCACCGATGCAATGAATATGGACTTGAATATGGATGAGATGGCAAGATAGCATCACCGATGCAATGAATATGGACTTGAATATGGATGAGATGGCTAGATGGCATCAACGATGCAATGAACATGGACTTCAATATGGCTGAGATGGCTAGATGGCATCACCGATGCAATGAATATGGACTTGAATATGGCTGAGATGGCTAGATGGCATCACCGATGCAATGAATATGGACTTGAATATGGCTGAGATGGCTAGATAGCATCACCGATGCAATGAATATGGAATGTGGATGAGATTGCTAGATAGCATCACCGATGCAATGCATATGGCCTTGAATATGGCTGAGATGGCCAGATAGCATCAGTGATGCAATGAATATGGACTTGAATATGGCTGAGATGGCAAGATAGCATCACCGATGCAATGAATATGGACTTGAATATGGATGAGATGGCTAGATGGCATCAACGATGCAATGAACATGGACTTGAATATGGCTGAGATGGCTAGATGGCATCACCGATGCAATGAATATGGACTTGAATATGGCTGAGATGGCTAGATGGCATCACCGATGCAATGAATAAGGACTTGAATATGGCTGAGATGGCTAGATAGCATCACCGATGCAATGAATATGGAATGTGGATGAGATGGCTAGATAGCATCACCGATGCAATAAATATGGACTTGAATATGGCTGAGATGGCTAGATAGCATCACTGATGCAATGAATATGGACTTGAATATGGCTGAGACGGCTAGATAGCATCACCGATGCAATGAATATGGACTTGAATGTGGATGAGATGGCTAGATAGCATCACCGATGCAATGAATATGGACTTGAATATGGCTGAGATTGCTAGATAGCATCACCGATGCAATGAATATGGCCTTGAATATGGCTGAGATGGCTAGATAGCATCACTGATGCTATGAATATGGACTTGAATATGGCTGAGACGGCTAGATAGCATCACCGATGCAATGAATATGGACTTGAATATGGATGAGAGGGCAAGATAGCATCACCGATGCAATGAATATGGACTTGAATATGGCTGAGATGGCTAGATAGCATCACCGATGCAATGAATCTGGACTTGAATATGGATGAGATGGCTAGATGGCATCACCGATGCAATGAATATGGACTTGAATATGGCTGAGATGGCTAGATAGCATCACCGATGCAATGAATATGGACTTGAATATGGCTGAGATGGCTAGACAGCATCACTGATGCAATGAATATGGACTTGAATATGGCTGAGATGGCTAGATAGCATCACCGATGCAATGAACATGGACTTGAATATGGCTGAGATGGCTAGGTAGCATCACTGATGCAATGAATATGGACTTGAATATGGATGAGACGGCTAGATAGCATCACCGATGCAATGAATATGGACTTTAATATGGATGGGATGGCAAGATAGCATCACCGATGCAATGAGTATGTACTAGAATATGGATGAGATGGCAAGATAGCATCACCGATGCAATGAATATGGACTTGAATATGGCTGAGATGGCTAGATAGCATCACTGATGCAATGAATATGGACTTGAATATGGCTGAGACGGCTAGATAGCATCACCGATGCAATGAATATGGACTTGAATATGGATGAGATGGCAAGATAGCATCACCGATGCAATGAATATGGACTTGAATATTGATGAGATGGCTAGATAGCATCACCGATGCAATGAATATGGACTTGAATATGGCTGAGATGGCAAGATAGCATCACCGATGCAATGAATATGGACTTGAATATGGATGAGATGGCTAGATAGCATCACCGATGCAATGAATATGGACTAGAATATGGATGGGATGGCAAGATAGCATCACTGATGCAAGGAATATGGACTTGAATATGGCTGAGATAGCTAGATAGCATCATTGATGCAATGAATATGGACTTGAATATGGCTGAGACGGCTAGATAGCATCACTGATGCAATGAATATGGACTTGAATATGGCTGAGATGGCAAGATAGCATCACTGATGCAATGAATATGGACTTGAATATGGCTGAGATGGCTAGATGGCATCACCGTTTCAATGAATATGGACTTGAATATGGATGAGATGGCTAGATAGCATCACCGATGCAATGAATATGGCCTTGAATATGGCTGAGATGGCTAGATAGCATCACCGATGCAATGAATATGGACTTGAATATGGCTGAGATGGCTAGATGGCATCACCGATGCAATGAATATGGACTTGAATATGGCTGAGATGGCTAGATAGCATCACCGATGCAATGAATATGGCCTTGAATATGGCTGAGATGGCTAGATAGCATCACTGATGCAATGAATATGTACTAGAATATGGATGAGATGGCAAGATAGCATCACCGATGCAATGAATATGGACTTGAATATGGCTGAGATGGCTAGATAGCATCACTGATGCAATGAATATTGACTTGAATATGGCTGAGACGGCTAGATAGCATCACCGATGCAATGAATATGGACTTGAATATGGATGAGATGGCAAGATAGCATCACCGATGCAATGAATATGGACTTGAATATGGATGAGATGGCTAGATAGCATCACCGATGCAATGAATATGGACTTGAATATGGCTGAGATGGCAAGATAGCATCACCGATGCAATGAATATGGACTTGAATATGGATGAGATGGCTAGATAGCATCACCGATGCAATGAATATGGACTAGAATATGGATGGGATGGCAAGATAGCATCACTGATGCAATGAATATGGACTTGAATATGGCTGAGATAGCTAGATAGCATCATTGATGCAATGAATATGGACTTGAATATGGCTGAGACGGCTAGATAGCATCACCGATGCAATGAATATGGACTTGAATATGGCTGAGATGGCAAGATAGCATCACCGATGCAATGAATATGGACTTGAATATGGCTGAGATGGCTAGATGGCATCACCGTTTCAATGAATATGGACTTGAATATGGATGAGATGGCTAGATAGCATCACCGATGCAATGAATATGGCCTTGAATATGGCTGAGATGGCTAGATAGCATCACCGATGCAATGAATATGGACTTGAATATGGCTGAGATGGCTAGATGGCATCACCGATGCAATGAATATGGACTTGAATATGGCTGAGATGGCTAGATAGCATCACCGATGCAATGAATATGGCCTTGAATATGGCTGAGATGGCTAGATAGCATCACTGATGCAATGAATATGGACTTGAATATGGCTGAGACGGCTAGATAGCATCACCGATGCAATGAATATGGACTTGAATAAGGATGAGATGGCAAGATAGCATCACCGATGCAATGAATATGGACTTGAATATGGATGAGATGGCTAGATAGCATCACCGATGCAATGAATATGGACTTGAATATGGCTGAGATGGCAAGATAGCATCACCGATGCAATGAATATGGACTTGAATATGGATGAGATGGCTAGATAGCATCAACGATTCAATGAATATGGACTAGAATATTGATGGTATGGCAAGATAGCATCACTGATGCAATGAATATGGACTTGAATATGGCTGAGATAGCTAGATAGCATCACCGATGCAATGAATATGGACTTGAATATGGCTGAGATGGCAAGATAGCATCACCGATGCAATGAATATGGACTTGAATATGGATGAGATGGCTAGATGGCATCAACGATGCAATGAACATGGACTTGAATATGGCTGAGATGGCTAGATGGCATCACCGATGCAATGAATATGGACTTGAATATGGCTGAGACGGCTAGATGGCATCACCGATGCAATGAATATGGACTTGAATATGGCTGAGATGGCTAGATAGCATCACCGATGCAATGAATATGGAATGTGGATGAGATGGCTAGATAGCATCACCGATGCAATAAATATGGACTTGAATATGGCTGAGATGGCTAGATAGCATCACTGATGCAATGAATATGGACTTGAATATGGCTGAGACGGCTAGATAGCATCACCGATGCAATGAATATGGACTTGAATGTGGATGAGATGGCTAGATAGCATCACCGATGCAATGAATATGGACTTGAATATGGCTGAGATTGCTAGATAGCATCACCGATGCAATGAATATGGCCTTGAATATGGCTGAGATGGCTAGATAGCATCACTGATGCAATGAATATGGACTTGAATATGGCTGAGACGGCTAGATAGCATCACCGATGCAATGAATATGGACTTGAATATGGATGAGAGGGCAAGATAGCATCACCGATGCAATGAATATGGACTTGAATATGGCTGAGATGGCTAGATAGCATCACCGATGCAATGAATCTGGACTTGAATATGGATGAGATGGCTAGATGGCATCACCGATGCAATGAATATGGACTTGAATATGGCTGAGATGGCTAGATGGCATCACCGATGCAATGAATATGGACTTGAATATGGCTGAGATGGCAAGATAGCATCACCGATGCAATGAATATGGACTTGAATATGGCTGAGATGGCTAGATAGCATCACCGATGCAATGAATATGGCCTTGAATATGGCTGAGATGGCTAGGTAGCATCACTGATGCAATGAATATGGACTTGAATATGGATGAGACGGCTAGATAGCATCACCGATGCAATGAATATGGACTTTAATATGGATGGGATGGCAAGATAGCATCACCGATGCAATGAGTATGTACTAGAATATGGATGAGATGGCAAGATAGCATCACCGATGCAATGAATATGGACTTGAATATGGCTGAGATGGCTAGATAGCATCACTGATGCAATGAATATGGACTTGAATATGGCTGAGACGGCTAGATAGCATCACCGATGCAATGAATATGGACTTGAATATGGATGAGATGGCAAGATAGCATCACCGATGCAATGAATATGGACTTGAATATTGATGAGATGGCTAGATAGCATCACCGATGCAATGAATATGGACTTGAATATGGCTGAGATGGCAAGATAGCATCACCGATGCAATGAATATGGACTTGAATATGGATGAGATGGCTAGATAGCATCACCGATGCAATGAATATGGACTAGAATATGGATGGGATGGCAAGATAGCATCACTGATGCAAGGAATATGGACTTGAATATGGCTGAGATAGCTAGATAGCATCATTGATGCAATGAATATGGACTTGAATATGGCTGAGACGGCTAGATAGCATCACTGATGCAATGAATATGGACTTGAATATGGCTGAGATGGCAAGATAGCATCACTGATGCAATGAATATGGACTTGAATATGGCTGAGATGGCTAGATGGCATCACCGTTTCAATGAATATGGACTTGAATATGGATGAGATGGCTAGATAGCATCACCGATGCAATGAATATGGCCTTGAATATGGCTGAGATGGCTAGATAGCATCACCGATGCAATGAATATGGACTTGAATATGGCTGAGATGGCTAGATGGCATCACCGATGCAATGAATATGGACTTGAATATGGCTGAGATGGCTAGATAGCATCACCGATGCAATGAATATGGCCTTGAATATGGCTGAGATGGCTAGATAGCATCACTGATGCAATGAATATGGACTTGAATATGGCTGAGACGGCTAGATAGCATCACCGATGCAATGAATATGGACTTGAATATGGATGAGATGGCAAGATAGCATCACCGATGCAATGAATATGGCCTTGAATATGGCTGAGATGGCTAGATAGCATCACCGATGCAATGAATATGGACTTGAATATGGCTGAGATGGCAAGATAGCATCACCGATGCAGTGAATATGGACTTGAATATGGATGAGATGGCTAGATAGCATCACCGATTCAATGAATATGGACTAGAATATTGATGGTATGGCAAGATAGCATCACTGATGCAATGAATATGGACTTGAATATGGCTGAGATAGCTAGATAGCATCACCGATGCAATGAATATGGACTTGAATATGGATGAGATGGCAAGATAGCATCACCGATGCAATGAATATGGTCTTGAATATGGATGAGATGGCTAGATAGCATCACCGATGCAATGAATATGGACTTGAATATGGCTGAGATGGCTAGACAGCATCACTGATGCAATGAATATGGACTTGAATATGGCTGAGATGGCTAGATAGCATCACCGATGCAATGAACATGGACTTGAATATGGCTGAGATGGCTAGATGGCATCACCGATGCAATGAATATGGACTTGAATATGGCTGAGATGGCTAGATAGCATCACTGATGCAATGAATATGGACTTGAATATGGCTGAGACGGCTAGATAGCATCTCTGATGCAATGAATATGGACTTGAATATGGCTGAGACGGCTAGATAGCATCACCGATGCAATGAATATGGACTTGAATGTGGATGAGATGGCTAGATAGCATCACCGATGCAATAAATATGGACTTGAATATGGCTGAGATGGCTAGATAGCATCTCTGATGCAATGAATATGGACTTGAATATGGCTGAGACGGCTAGATAGCATCACCGATGCAATGAATATGGACTTGAATGTGGATGAGATGGCTAGATAGCATCACCGATGCAATGAATATGGCCTTGAATATGGCTGAGATGGCTAGATAGCATCACTGATGCAATGAATATGGACTTGAATATGGCTGAGACGGCTAGGTAGCATCACCGATGCAATGAATATGGACTTGAATATGGATGAGATGGCAAGATAGCATCACCGATGCAATGAATATGGACTTGAATATGGCTGAGACGGCTAGATAGCATCACCGATGCAATGAATCTGGACTTGAATATGGATGAGATGGCTAGATGGCATCACCGATGCAATGAATATGGACTTGAATATGGCTGAGATGGCTAGATGGCATCACCGATGCAATGAATATGGACTTGAATATGGCTGAGATGGCAAGATAGCATCACCGATGCAATGAATATGGACTTGAATATGGCTGAGATGGCTAGATAGCATCACCGATGCAATGAATATGGCCTTGAATATGGCTGAGATGGCTAGGTAGCATCACTGATGCAATGAATATGGACTTGAATATGGATGAGACGGCTAGATAGCATCACCGATGCAATGAATATGGACTTGAATATCGATGAGATGGCTAGATAGCATCACCGATGCAATGAATATGGACTTGAATATGGCTGAGATGGCAAGATAGCATCACCGATGCAATGAATATGGACTTGAATGTGGATGAGATGGCTAGATAGCATCACCGATGCAATGAATATGGACTTGAATATGGCTGAGACGGCTAGATAGCATCACCGATGCAATGAATATGGACTTGAATATGGATGAGATGGCAAGATAGCATCACCGATGCAATGAATATGGACTTGAATATGGATGAGATGGCTAGATAGCATCAGCGATGCAATGAGTATGTACTAGAATATGGATGAGATGGCAAGATAGCATCACCGATGCAATGAATATGGACTTGAATATGGCTGAGATGGCTAGATAGCATCACTGATGCAATGAATATTGACTTGAATATGGCTGAGACGGCTAGATAGCATCACCGATGCAATGAATATGGACTTGAATATGGATGAGATGGCAAGATAGCATCACCGATGCAATGAATATGGACTTGAATATGGATGAGATGGCTAGATAGCATCACCGATGCAATGAATATGGACTTGAATATGGCTGAGATGGCAAGATAGCATCACCGATGCAATGAATATGGACTTGAATATGGATGAGATGGCTAGATAGCATCACCGATGCAATGAATATGGACTAGAATATGGATGGGATGGCAAGATAGCATCACTGATGCAATGAATATGGACTTGAATATGGCTGAGATAGCTAGATAGCATCATTGATGCAATGAATATGGACTTGAATATGGCTGAGACGGCTAGATAGCATCACCGATGCAATGAATATGGACTTGAATATGGCTGAGATGGCAAGATAGCATCACCGATGCAATGAATATGGACTTGAATATGGCTGAGATGGCTAGATGGCATCACCGTTTCAATGAATATGGTCTTGAATATGGATGAGATGGCTAGATAGCATCACCGATGCAATGAATATGGCCTTGAATATGGCTGAGATGGCTAGATAGCATCACCGATGCAATGAATATGGACTTGAATATGGCTGAGATGGCTAGATGGCATCACCGATGCAATGAATATGGACTTGAATATGGCTGAGATGGCTAGATAGCATCACCGATGCAATGAATATGGCCTTGAATATGGCTGAGATGGCTAGATAGCATCACTGATGCAATGAATATGGACTTGAATATGGCTGAGACGGCTAGATAGCATCACCGATGCAATGAATATGGACTTGAATAAGGATGAGATGGCAAGATAGCATCACCGATGCAATGAATATGGACTTGAATATGGCTGAGATGGCAAGATAGCATCACCGATGCAATGAATATGGACTTGAATATGGATGAGATGGCTAGATAGCATCAACGATTCAATGAATATGGACTAGAATATTGATGGTATGGCAAGATAGCATCACTGATGCAATGAATATGGACTTGAATATGGCTGAGATAGCTAGATAGCATCACCGATGCAATGAATATGGACTTGAATATGGATGAGATGGCAAGATAGCATCACCGATGCAATGAATATGGTCTTGAATATGGATGAGATGGCTAGATAGCATCACCGATGCAATGAATATGGACTTGAATATGGCTGAGATGGCTAGACAGCATCACTGATGCAATGAATATGGACTTGAATATGGCTGAGATGGCTAGATAGCATCACCGATGCAATGAACATGGACTTGAATATGGCTGAGATGGCTAGATGGCATCACCGATGCAATGAATATGGACTTGAATATGGCTGAGATGGCTAGATAGCATCACTGATGCAATGAATATGGACTTGAATATGGCTGAGACGGCTAGATAGCATCACCGAGGCAATGAATATGGACTTGAATATGGATGAGATGGCAAGATAGCATCACCGATGCAATGAATATGGACTTGAATATCGATGAGATGGCTAGATAGCATCACCGATGCAATGAATATGGACTTGAATATGGCTGAGATGGCTAGATAGCATCACTGATGCAATGAATATGGACTTGAATATGGCTGAGACGGCCAGATAGCATCACCGATGCAATGAATATGGACTTGAATGTGGATGAGATGGCTAGATAGCATCACCGTTGCAATGAATATGGACTTGAATATGGCTGAGATTGCTAGATAGCATCACCGATGCAATGAACATGGACTTGAATATGGCTGAGATGGCTAGATGGCATCACCGATGCAATGAATATGGACTTGAATATGGCTGAGATGGCTAGATGGCATCACCGATGCAATGAATATGGACTTGAATATGGCTGAGATGGCTAGATAGCATCACCGATGCAATGAATATGGAATGTGGATGAGATGGCTAGATAGCATCACCGATGCAATAAATATGGACTTGAATATGGCTGAGATGGCTAGATGGCATCACCGATGCAATGAATATGGACTTGAATATGGCTGAGATGGCTAGATAGCATCACTGATGCAATGAATATGGACTTGAATATGGCTGAGACGGCTAGATAGCATCACCGATGCAATGAATATGGACTTGAATATGGATGAGATGGCAAGATAGCATCACCGATGCAATGAATATGGACTTGAATATCGATGAGATGGCTAGATAGCATCACCGATGCAATGAATATGGACTTGAATATGGATGAGATGGCTAGATAGCATCACTGATGCAATGAATATGGACTTGAATATGGCTGAGACGGCCAGATAGCATCACCGATGCAATGAATATGGACTTGAATGTGGATGAGATGGCTAGATAGCATCACCGTTGCAATGAATATGGACTTGAATATGGCTGAGATTGCTAGATAGCATCACCGATGCAATGACCATGGACTTGAATATGGCTGAGATGGCTAGATGGCATCACCGATGCAATGAAGATGGACTTGAATATGGCTGAGATGGCTAGATGGCATCACCGATGCAATGAATATGGACTTGAATATGGCTGAGATGGCTAGATAGCATCACCGATGCAATGAATATGGAATGTGGATGAGATGGCTAGATAGCATCACCGATGCAATAAATATGGACTTGAATATGGCTGAGATGGCTAGATAGCATCTCCGATGCAATCAATATGGACTTGAATATGGCTGAGACGGCTAGATAGCATCACCGATGCAATGAATATGGACTTGAATGTGGATGAGATGGCTAGATAGCATCACCGATGCAATGAATATGGCCTTGAATATGGCTGAGATGGCTAGATAGCATCACTGATGCAATGAATATGGACTTGAATATGGCTGAGATGGCTAGGTAGCATCACCGATGCAATGAATATGGACTTGAATATGGATGAGATGGCAAGATAGCATCACCGATGCAATGAATATGGACTTGAATATGGCTGAGACGGCTAGATAGCATCACCGATGCAATGAATCTGGACTTGAATATGGATGAGATGGCTAGATGGCATCACCGATGCAATGAATATGGACTTGAATATGGCTGAGATGGCTAGATGGCATCACCGATGCAATGAATTTGGACTTGAATATGGCTGAGATGGCAAGATAGCATCACCGATGCAAGGAATATGGACTTGAATATGGCTGAGATGGCTAGATAGCATCACCGATGCAATGAATATGGCCTTGAATATGGCTGAGATGGCTAGGTAGCATCACTGATGCAATGAATATGGACTTGAATATGGATGAGACGGCTAGATAGCATCACCGATGCAATGAATATGGACTTGAATATGGCTGAGATGGCTAGATGGCATCACCGATGCAATGAATATGGACTTGAATATGGCTGAGATGGCTAAATGGCATCACCGTTGCAATGAATATGGACTTGAATATGGCTGAGATGGCTAGATAGCATCACCGATGCAATGAATATGGCCTTGAATATGGCTGAGATGGCTAGATAGCATCACTGATGCAATGAATATGGACTTGAATATGGCTGAGACGGCTAGATAGCATCACCGATGCAATGAATATGGACTTGAATATGGCTGAGATGGTTAGATAGCATCACCGATGCCATGAATATGGACTTGAATATGGCTGAGACGGCTAGATAGCATCACTGATGCAATGAATATGGACTTGAATATGGATAAGACGGCTAGATAGCATCACTGATGCAATGAATATGGACTTGAATATGGGTGAGACGGCTAGATAGCATCACCGATGCAATGAATATGGACTTGAATATGGATGAGATGGCAAGATAGCATCACCGATGCAATGAATATGGACTTGAATATGGCTGAGATGGCAAGATAGCATCACCGATGCAATGAATATGGACTTGAATGTGGATGAGATGGCTAGATAGCATCACCGATGCTATGAATATGGACTTGAATATGGCTGAGATGGCCAGATAGCATCACCGATGCAATGAATATGGACTTGAATATGGATGAGATGGCAAGATAGCATCACCGATGCAATGAATATGGACTTGAATATGGATGAGATGGCTAGATGGCATCAACGATGCAATGAACATGGACTTCAATATGGCTGAGATGGCTAGATGGCATCACCGATGCAATGAATATGGACTTGAATATGGCTGAGATGGCTAGATGGCATCACCGATGCAATGAATATGGACTTGAATATGGCTGAGATGGCTAGATAGCATCACCGATGCAATGAATATGGAATGTGGATGAGATTGCTAGATAGCATCACCGATGCAATGCATATGGCCTTGAATATGGCTGAGATGGCCAGATAGCATCAGTGATGCAATGAATATGGACTTGAATATGGCTGAGATGGCAAGATAGCATCACCGATGCAATGAATATGGACTTGAATATGGATGAGATGGCTAAATGGCATCAACGATGCAATGAACATGGACTTGAATATGGCTGAGATGGCTAGATGGCATCACCGATGCAATGAATATGGACTTGAATATGGCTGAGATGGCTAGATGGCATCACCGATGCAATGAATAAGGACTTGAATATGGCTGAGATGGCTAGATAGCATCACCGATGCAATGAATATGGAATGTGGATGAGATGGCTAGATAGCATCACCGATGCAATAAATATGGACTTGAATATGGCTGAGATGGCTAGATAGCATCACTGATGCAATGAATATGGACTTGAATATGGCTGAGACGGCTAGATAGCATCACCGATGCAATGAATATGGACTTGAATGTGGATGAGATGGCTAGATAGCATCACCGATGCAATGAATATGGACTTGAATATGGCTGAGATTGCTAGATAGCATCACCGATGCAATGAATATGGCCTTGAATATGGCTGAGATGGCTAGATAGCATCACTGATGCTATGAATATGGACTTGAATATGGCTGAGACGGCTAGATAGCATCACCGATGCAATGAATATGGACTTGAATATGGATGAGAGGGCAAGATAGCATCACCGATGCAATGAATATGGACTTGAATATGGCTGAGATGGCTAGATAGCATCACCGATGCAATGAATCTGGACTTGAATATGGATGAGATGGCTAGATGGCATCACCGATGCAATGAATATGGACTTGAATATGGCTGAGATGGCTAGATGGCATCACCGATGCAATGAATATGGACTTGAATATGGCTGAGATGGCAAGATAGCATCACCGATGCAATGAATATGGACTTGAATATGGCTGAGATGGCTAGATAGCATCACCGATGCAATGAATATGGCCTTGAATATGGCTGAGATGGCTAGGTAGCATCACTGATGCAATGAATATGGACTTGAATATGGATGAGACGGCTAGATAGCATCACCGATGCAATGAATATGGACTTTAATATGGATGGGATGGCAAGATAGCATCACCGATGCAATGAGTATGTACTAGAATATGGATGAGATGGCAAGATAGCATCACCGATGCAATGAATATGGACTTGAATATGGATGAGATGGCTAGATAGCATCACTGATGCAATGAATATGGACTTGAATATGGCTGAGACGGCTAGATAGCATCACCGATGCAATGAATATGGACTTGAATATGGATGAGATGGCAAGATAGCATCACCGATGCAATGAATATGGACTTGAATATTGATTAGATGGCTAGATAGCATCACCGATGCAATGAATATGGACTTGAATATGGCTGAGATGGCAAGATAGCATCACCGATGCAATGAATATGGACTTGAATATGGATGAGATGGCTAGATAGCATCACCGATGCAATGAATATGGACTAGAATATGGATGGGATGGCAAGATAGCATCACAGATGCAATGAATATGGACTTGAATATGGCTGAGATAGCTAGATAGCATCTTTGATGCAATGAATATGGACTTGAATATGGCTGAGACGGCTAGATAGCATCACTGATGCAATGAATATGGACTTGAATATGGCTGAGATGGCAAGATAGCATCACTGATGCAATGAATATGGACTTGAATATGGCTGAGATGGCTAGATGGCATCACCGTTTCAATGAATATGGACTTGAATATGGATGAGATGGCTAGATAGCATCACCGATGCAATGAATATGGCCTTGAATATGGCTGAGATGGCTAGATAGCATCACCGATGCAATGAATATGGACTTGAATATGGCTGAGATGGCTAGATGGCATCACCGATGCAATGAATATGGACTTGAATATGGCTGAGATGGCTAGATAGCATCACCGATGCAATGAATATGGCCTTGAATATGGCTGAGATGGCTAGATAGCATCACTGATGCAATGAATATGGACTTGAATATGGCTGAGACGGCTAGATAGCATCACCGATGCAATGAATATGGACTTGAATATGGATGAGATGGCAAGATAGCATCACCGATGCAATGAATATGGACTTGAATATGGATGAGATGGCTAGATAGCATCACCGATGCAATGAATATGGACTTGAATATGGCTGAGATGGCAAGATAGCATCACCGATGCAGTGAATATGGACTTGAATATGGATGAGATGGCTAGATAGCATCACCGATTCAATGAATATGGACTAGAATATTGATGGTATGGCAAGATAGCATCACTGATGCAATGAATATGGACTTGAATATGGCTGAGATAGCTAGATAGCATCACCGATGCAATGAATATGGACTTGAATATGGATGAGATGGCAAGATAGCATCACCGATGCAATGAATATGGTCTTGAATATGGATGAGATGGCTAGATAGCATCACCGATGCAATGAATATGGACTTGAATATGGCTGAGATGGCTAGATGGCATCACCGATGCAATGAATTTGGACTTGAATATGGCTGAGATGGCAAGATAGCATCACCGATGCAAGGAATATGGACTTGAATATGGCTGAGATGGCTAGATAGCATCACCGATGCAATGAATATGGCCTTGAATATGGCTGAGATGGCTAGGTAGCATCACTGATGCAATGAATATGGACTTGAATATGGATGAGACGGCTAGATAGCATCACCGATGCAATGAATATGGACTTGAATATGGCTGAGATGGCTAGATGGCATCACCGATGCAATGAATATGGACTTGAATATGGCTGAGATGGCTAAATGGCATCACCGTTGCAATGAATATGGACTTGAATATGGCTGAGATGGCTAGATAGCATCACCGATGCAATGAATATGGCCTTGAATATGGCTGAGATGGCTAGATAGCATCACTGATGCAATGAATATGGACTTGAATATGGCTGAGACGGCTAGATAGCATCACCGATGCAATGAATATGGACTTGAATATGGCTGAGATGGTTAGATAGCATCACCGATGCCATGAATATGGACTTTAATATGGCTGAGACGGCTAGATAGCATCACTGATGCAATGAATATGGACTTGAATATGGATAAGACGGCTAGATAGCATCACTGATGCAATGAATATGGACTTGAATATGGGTGAGACGGCTAGATAGCATCACCGATGCAATGAATATGGACTTGAATATGGATGAGATGGCAAGATAGCATCACCGATGCAATGAATATGGACTTGAATATGGCTGAGATGGCAAGATAGCATCACCGATGCAATGAATATGGACTTGAATGTGGATGAGATGGCTAGATAGCATCACCGATGCTATGAATATGGACTTGAATATGGCTGAGATGGCCAGATAGCATCACCGATGCAATGAATATGGACTTGAATATGGATGAGATGGCAAGATAGCATCACCGATGCAATGAATATGGACTTGAATATGGATGAGATGGCTAGATGGCATCAACGATGCAATGAACATGGACTTCAATATGGCTGAGATGGCTAGATGGCATCACCGATGCAATGAATATGGACTTGAATATGGCTGAGATGGCTAGATGGCATCACCGATGCAATGAATATGGACTTGAATATGGCTGAGATGGCTAGATAGCATCACCGATGCAATGAATATGGAATGTGGATGAGATTGCTAGATAGCATCACCGATGCAATGCATATGGCCTTGAATATGGCTGAGATGGCCAGATAGCATCAGTGATGCAATGAATATGGACTTGAATATGGCTGAGATGGCAAGATAGCATCACCGATGCAATGAATATGGACTTGAATATGGATGAGATGGCTAGATGGCATCAACGATGCAATGAACATGGACTTGAATATGGCTGAGATGGCTAGATGGCATCACCGATGCAATGAATATGGACTTGAATATGGCTGAGATGGCTAGATGGCATCACCGATGCAATGACTAAGGACTTGAATATGGCTGAGATGGCTAGATAGCATCACCGATGCAATGAATATGGAATGTGGATGAGATGGCTAGATAGCATCACCGATGCAATAAATATGGACTTGAATATGGCTGAGATGGCTAGATAGCATCACTGATGCAATGAATATGGACTTGAATATGGCTGAGACGGCTAGATAGCATCACCGATGCAATGAATATGGACTTGAATGTGGATGAGATGGCTAGATAGCATCACCGATGCAATGAATATGGACTTGAATATGGCTGAGATTGCTAGATAGCATCACCGATGCAATGAATATGGCCTTGAATATGGCTGAGATGGCTAGATAGCATCACTGATGCTATGAATATGGACTTGAATATGGCTGAGACGGCTAGATAGCATCACCGATGCAATGAATATGGACTTGAATATGGATGAGAGGGCAAGATAGCATCACCGATGCAATGAATATGGACTTGAATATGGCTGAGATGGCTAGATAGCATCACCGATGCAATGAATCTGGACTTGAATATGGATGAGATGGCTAGATGGCATCACCGATGCAATGAATATGGACTTGAATATGGCTGAGATGGCTAGATGGCATCACCGATGCAATGAATATGGACTTGAATATGGCTGAGATGGCAAGATAGCATCACCGATGCAATGAATATGGACTTGAATATGGCTGAGATGGCTAGATAGCATCACCGATGCAATGAATATGGCCTTGAATATGGCTGAGATGGCTAGGTAGCATCACTGATGCAATGAATATGGACTTGAATATGGATGAGACGGCTAGATAGCATCACCGATGCAATGAATATGGACTTTAATATGGATGGGATGGCAAGATAGCATCACCGATGCAATGAGTATGTACTAGAATATGGATGAGATGGCAAGATAGCATCACCGATGCAATGAATATGGACTTGAATATGGATGAGATGGCTAGATAGCATCACTGATGCAATGAATATGGACTTGAATATGGCTGAGACGGCTAGATAGCATCACCGATGCAATGAATATGGACTTGAATATGGATGAGATGGCAAGATAGCATCACCGATGCAATGAATATGGACTTGAATATTGATGAGATGGCTAGATAGCATCACCGATGCAATGAATATGGACTTGAATATGGCTGAGATGGCAAGATAGCATCACCGATGCAATGAATATGGACTTGAATATGGATGAGATGGCTAGATAGCATCACCGATGCAATGAATATGGACTAGAATATGGATGGGATGGCAAGATAGCATCACAGATGCAATGAATATGGACTTGAATATGGCTGAGATAGCTAGATAGCATCTTTGATGCAATGAATATGGACTTGAATATGGCTGAGACGGCTAGATAGCATCACTGATGCAATGAATATGGACTTGAATATGGCTGAGATGGCAAGATAGCATCACTGATGCAATGAATATGGACTTGAATATGGCTGAGATGGCTAGATGGCATCACCGTTTCAATGAATATGGACTTGAATATGGATGAGATGGCTAGATAGCATCACCGATGCAATGAATATGGCCTTGAATATGGCTGAGATGGCTAGATAGCATCACCGATGCAATGAATATGGACTTGAATATGGCTGAGATGGCTAGATGGCATCACCGATGCAATGAATATGGACTTGAATATGGCTGAGATGGCTAGATAGCATCACCGATGCAATGAATATGGCCTTGAATATGGCTGAGATGGCTAGATAGCATCACTGATGCAATGAATATGGACTTGAATATGGCTGAGACGGCTAGATAGCATCACCGATGCAATGAATATGGACTTGAATATGGCTGAGATGGCAAGATAGCATCACCGATGCAATGAATATGGAATGTGGATGAGATGGCTAGATAGCATCACCGATGCAATGAATATGGACTTGAATATGGCTGAGATGGCTAGATGGCATCACCGATGCAATGAATATGGACTTGAATATGGCTGAGATGGCTAGATAGCATCACTGATGCAATGAATATGGACTTGAATATGGCTGAGACGGCTAGATAGCATCACCGATGCAATGAATATGGACTTGAATATGGATGAGATGGCAAGATAGCATCACCGATGCAATGAATATGGACTTGAATATCGATGAGATGGCTAGATAGCATCACCGATGCAATGAATATGGACTTGAATATGGATGAGATGGCTAGATAGCATCACTGATGCAATGAATATGGACTTGAATATGGCTGAGACGGCCAGATAGCATCACCGATGCAATGAATATGGACTTGAATGTGGATGAGATGGCTAGATAGCATCACCGTTGCAATGAATATGGACTTGAATATGGCTGAGATTGCTAGATAGCATCACCGATGCAATGACCATGGACTTGAATATGGCTGAGATGGCTAGATGGCATCACCGATGCAATGAAGATGGACTTGAATATGGCTGAGATGGCTAGATGGCATCACCGATGCAATGAATATGGACTTGAATATGGCTGAGATGGCTAGATAGCATCACCGATGCAATGAATATGGAATGTGGATGAGATGGCTAGATAGCATCACCGATGCAATAAATATGGACTTGAATATGGCTGAGATGGCTAGATAGCATCTCCGATGCAATCAATATGGACTTGAATATGGCTGAGACGGCTAGATAGCATCACCGATGCAATGAATATGGACTTGAATGTGGATGAGATGGCTAGATAGCATCACCGATGCAATGAATATGGCCTTGAATATGGCTGAGATGGCTAGATAGCATCACTGATGCAATGAATATGGACTTGAATATGGCTGAGATGGCTAGGTAGCATCACCGATGCAATGAATATGGACTTGAATATGGATGAGATGGCAAGATAGCATCACCGATGCAATGAATATGGACTTGAATATGGCTGAGACGGCTAGATAGCATCACCGATGCAATGAATCTGGACTTGAATATGGATGAGATGGCTAGATGGCATCACCGATGCAATGAATATGGACTTGAATATGGCTGAGATGGCTAGATGGCATCACCGATGCAATGAATTTGGACTTGAATATGGCTGAGATGGCAAGATAGCATCACCGATGCAAGGAATATGGACTTGAATATGGCTGAGATGGCTAGATAGCATCACCGATGCAATGAATATGGCCTTGAATATGGCTGAGATGGCTAGGTAGCATCACTGATGCAATGAATATGGACTTGAATATGGATGAGACGGCTAGATAGCATCACCGATGCAATGAATATGGACTTGAATATGGCTGAGATGGCTAGATGGCATCACCGATGCAATGAATATGGACTTGAATATGGCTGAGATGGCTAAATGGCATCACCGTTGCAATGAATATGGACTTGAATATGGCTGAGATGGCTAGATAGCATCACCGATGCAATGAATATGGCCTTGAATATGGCTGAGATGGCTAGATAGCATCACTGATGCAATGAATATGGACTTGAATATGGCTGAGACGGCTAGATAGCATCACCGATGCAATGAATATGGACTTGAATATGGCTGAGATGGTTAGATAGCATCACCGATGCCATGAATATGGACTTGAATATGGCTGAGACGGCTAGATAGCATCACTGATGCAATGAATATGGACTTGAATATGGATAAGACGGCTAGATAGCATCACTGATGCAATGAATATGGACTTGAATATGGGTGAGACGGCTAGATAGCATCACCGATGCAATGAATATGGACTTGAATATGGATGAGATGGCAAGATAGCATCACCGATGCAATGAATATGGACTTGAATATGGCTGAGATGGCAAGATAGCATCACCGATGCAATGAATATGGACTTGAATGTGGATGAGATGGCTAGATAGCATCACCGATGCTATGAATATGGACTTGAATATGGCTGAGATGGCCAGATAGCATCACCGATGCAATGAATATGGACTTGAATATGGATGAGATGGCAAGATAGCATCACCGATGCAATGAATATGGACTTGAATATGGATGAGATGGCTAGATGGCATCAACGATGCAATGAACATGGACTTCAATATGGCTGAGATGGCTAGATGGCATCACCGATGCAATGAATATGGACTTGAATATGGCTGAGATGGCTAGATGGCATCACCGATGCAATGAATATGGACTTGAATATGGCTGAGATGGCTAGATAGCATCACCGATGCAATGAATATGGAATGTGGATGAGATTGCTAGATAGCATCACCGATGCAATGCATATGGCCTTGAATATGGCTGAGATGGCCAGATAGCATCAGTGATGCAATGAATATGGACTTGAATATGGCTGAGATGGCAAGATAGCATCACCGATGCAATGAATATGGACTTGAATATGGATGAGATGGCTAAATGGCATCAACGATGCAATGAACATGGACTTGAATATGGCTGAGATGGCTAGATGGCATCACCGATGCAATGAATATGGACTTGAATATGGCTGAGATGGCTAGATGGCATCACCGATGCAATGAATAAGGACTTGAATATGGCTGAGATGGCTAGATAGCATCACCGATGCAATGAATATGGAATGTGGATGAGATGGCTAGATAGCATCACCGATGCAATAAATATGGACTTGAATATGGCTGAGATGGCTAGATAGCATCACTGATGCAATGAATATGGACTTGAATATGGCTGAGACGGCTAGATAGCATCACCGATGCAATGAATATGGACTTGAATGTGGATGAGATGGCTAGATAGCATCACCGATGCAATGAATATGGACTTGAATATGGCTGAGATTGCTAGATAGCATCACCGATGCAATGAATATGGCCTTGAATATGGCTGAGATGGCTAGATAGCATCACTGATGCTATGAATATGGACTTGAATATGGCTGAGACGGCTAGATAGCATCACCGATGCAATGAATATGGACTTGAATATGGATGAGAGGGCAAGATAGCATCACCGATGCAATGAATATGGACTTGAATATGGCTGAGATGGCTAGATAGCATCACCGATGCAATGAATCTGGACTTGAATATGGATGAGATGGCTAGATGGCATCACCGATGCAATGAATATGGACTTGAATATGGCTGAGATGGCTAGATGGCATCACCGATGCAATGAATATGGACTTGAATATGGCTGAGATGGCTAGATGGCATCACCGATGCAATGAATATGGACTTGAATATGGCTGAGATGGCAAGATAGCATCACCGATGCAATGAATATGGACTTGAATATGGCTGAGATGGCTAGATAGCATCACCGATGCAATGAATATGGCCTTGAATATGGCTGAGATGGCTAGGTAGCATCACTGATGCAATGAATATGGACTTGAATATGGATGAGACGGCTAGATAGCATCACCGATGCAATGAATATGGACTTTAATATGGATGGGATGGCAAGATAGCATCACCGATGCAATGAGTATGTACTAGAATATGGATGAGATGGCAAGATAGCATCACCGATGCAATGAATATGGACTTGAATATGGATGAGATGGCTAGATAGCATCACTGATGCAATGAATATGGACTTGAATATGGCTGAGACGGCTAGATAGCATCACCGATGCAATGAATATGGACTTGAATATGGATGAGATGGCAAGATAGCATCACCGATGCAATGAATATGGACTTGAATATTGATTAGATGGCTAGATAGCATCACCGATGCAATGAATATGGACTTGAATATGGCTGAGATGGCAAGATAGCATCACCGATGCAATGAATATGGACTTGAATATGGATGAGATGGCTAGATAGCATCACCGATGCAATGAATATGGACTAGAATATGGATGGGATGGCAAGATAGCATCACAGATGCAATGAATATGGACTTGAATATGGCTGAGATAGCTAGATAGCATCTTTGATGCAATGAATATGGACTTGAATATGGCTGAGACGGCTAGATAGCATCACTGATGCAATGAATATGGACTTGAATATGGCTGAGATGGCAAGATAGCATCACTGATGCAATGAATATGGACTTGAATATGGCTGAGATGGCTAGATGGCATCACCGTTTCAATGAATATGGACTTGAATATGGATGAGATGGCTAGATAGCATCACCGATGCAATGAATATGGCCTTGAATATGGCTGAGATGGCTAGATAGCATCACCGATGCAATGAATATGGACTTGAATATGGCTGAGATGGCTAGATGGCATCACCGATGCAATGAATATGGACTTGAATATGGCTGAGATGGCTAGATAGCATCACCGATGCAATGAATATGGCCTTGAATATGGCTGAGATGGCTAGATAGCATCACTGATGCAATGAATATGGACTTGAATATGGCTGAGACGGCTAGATAGCATCACCGATGCAATGAATATGGACTTGAATATGGATGAGATGGCAAGATAGCATCACCGATGCAATGAATATGGACTTGAATATGGATGAGATGGCTAGATAGCATCACCGATGCAATGAATATGGACTTGAATATGGCTGAGATGGCAAGATAGCATCACCGATGCAGTGAATATGGACTTGAATATGGATGAGATGGCTAGATAGCATCACCGATTCAATGAATATGGACTAGAATATTGATGGTATGGCAAGATAGCATCACTGATGCAATGAATATGGACTTGAATATGGCTGAGATAGCTAGATAGCATCACCGATGCAATGAATATGGACTTGAATATGGATGAGATGGCAAGATAGCATCACCGATGCAATGAATATGGTCTTGAATATGGATGAGATGGCTAGATAGCATCACCGATGCAATGAATATGGACTTGAATATGGCTGAGATGGCTAGATGGCATCACCGATGCAATGAATTTGGACTTGAATATGGCTGAGATGGCAAGATAGCATCACCGATGCAAGGAATATGGACTTGAATATGGCTGAGATGGCTAGATAGCATCACCGATGCAATGAATATGGCCTTGAATATGGCTGAGATGGCTAGGTAGCATCACTGATGCAATGAATATGGACTTGAATATGGATGAGACGGCTAGATAGCATCACCGATGCAATGAATATGGACTTGAATATGGCTGAGATGGCTAGATGGCATCACCGATGCAATGAATATGGACTTGAATATGGCTGAGATGGCTAAATGGCATCACCGTTGCAATGAATATGGACTTGAATATGGCTGAGATGGCTAGATAGCATCACCGATGCAATGAATATGGCCTTGAATATGGCTGAGATGGCTAGATAGCATCACTGATGCAATGAATATGGACTTGAATATGGCTGAGACGGCTAGATAGCATCACCGATGCAATGAATATGGACTTGAATATGGCTGAGATGGTTAGATAGCATCACCGATGCCATGAATATGGACTTTAATATGGCTGAGACGGCTAGATAGCATCACTGATGCAATGAATATGGACTTGAATATGGATAAGACGGCTAGATAGCATCACTGATGCAATGAATATGGACTTGAATATGGGTGAGACGGCTAGATAGCATCACCGATGCAATGAATATGGACTTGAATATGGATGAGATGGCAAGATAGCATCACCGATGCAATGAATATGGACTTGAATATGGCTGAGATGGCAAGATAGCATCACCGATGCAATGAATATGGACTTGAATGTGGATGAGATGGCTAGATAGCATCACCGATGCTATGAATATGGACTTGAATATGGCTGAGATGGCCAGATAGCATCACCGATGCAATGAATATGGACTTGAATATGGATGAGATGGCAAGATAGCATCACCGATGCAATGAATATGGACTTGAATATGGATGAGATGGCTAGATGGCATCAACGATGCAATGAACATGGACTTCAATATGGCTGAGATGGCTAGATGGCATCACCGATGCAATGAATATGGACTTGAATATGGCTGAGATGGCTAGATGGCATCACCGATGCAATGAATATGGACTTGAATATGGCTGAGATGGCTAGATAGCATCACCGATGCAATGAATATGGAATGTGGATGAGATTGCTAGATAGCATCACCGATGCAATGCATATGGCCTTGAATATGGCTGAGATGGCCAGATAGCATCAGTGATGCAATGAATATGGACTTGAATATGGCTGAGATGGCAAGATAGCATCACCGATGCAATGAATATGGACTTGAATATGGATGAGATGGCTAGATGGCATCAACGATGCAATGAACATGGACTTGAATATGGCTGAGATGGCTAGATGGCATCACCGATGCAATGAATATGGACTTGAATATGGCTGAGATGGCTAGATGGCATCACCGATGCAATGACTAAGGACTTGAATATGGCTGAGATGGCTAGATAGCATCACCGATGCAATGAATATGGAATGTGGATGAGATGGCTAGATAGCATCACCGATGCAATAAATATGGACTTGAATATGGCTGAGATGGCTAGATAGCATCACTGATGCAATGAATATGGACTTGAATATGGCTGAGACGGCTAGATAGCATCACCGATGCAATGAATATGGACTTGAATGTGGATGAGATGGCTAGATAGCATCACCGATGCAATGAATATGGACTTGAATATGGCTGAGATTGCTAGATAGCATCACCGATGCAATGAATATGGCCTTGAATATGGCTGAGATGGCTAGATAGCATCACTGATGCTATGAATATGGACTTGAATATGGCTGAGACGGCTAGATAGCATCACCGATGCAATGAATATGGACTTGAATATGGATGAGAGGGCAAGATAGCATCACCGATGCAATGAATATGGACTTGAATATGGCTGAGATGGCTAGATAGCATCACCGATGCAATGAATCTGGACTTGAATATGGATGAGATGGCTAGATGGCATCACCGATGCAATGAATATGGACTTGAATATGGCTGAGATGGCTAGATGGCATCACCGATGCAATGAATATGGACTTGAATATGGCTGAGATGGCAAGATAGCATCACCGATGCAATGAATATGGACTTGAATATGGCTGAGATGGCTAGATAGCATCACCGATGCAATGAATATGGCCTTGAATATGGCTGAGATGGCTAGGTAGCATCACTGATGCAATGAATATGGACTTGAATATGGATGAGACGGCTAGATAGCATCACCGATGCAATGAATATGGACTTTAATATGGATGGGATGGCAAGATAGCATCACCGATGCAATGAGTATGTACTAGAATATGGATGAGATGGCAAGATAGCATCACCGATGCAATGAATATGGACTTGAATATGGATGAGATGGCTAGATAGCATCACTGATGCAATGAATATGGACTTGAATATGGCTGAGACGGCTAGATAGCATCACCGATGCAATGAATATGGACTTGAATATGGATGAGATGGCAAGATAGCATCACCGATGCAATGAATATGGACTTGAATATTGATGAGATGGCTAGATAGCATCACCGATGCAATGAATATGGACTTGAATATGGCTGAGATGGCAAGATAGCATCACCGATGCAATGAATATGGACTTGAATATGGATGAGATGGCTAGATAGCATCACCGATGCAATGAATATGGACTAGAATATGGATGGGATGGCAAGATAGCATCACAGATGCAATGAATATGGACTTGAATATGGCTGAGATAGCTAGATAGCATCTTTGATGCAATGAATATGGACTTGAATATGGCTGAGACGGCTAGATAGCATCACTGATGCAATGAATATGGACTTGAATATGGCTGAGATGGCAAGATAGCATCACTGATGCAATGAATATGGACTTGAATATGGCTGAGATGGCTAGATGGCATCACCGTTTCAATGAATATGGACTTGAATATGGATGAGATGGCTAGATAGCATCACCGATGCAATGAATATGGCCTTGAATATGGCTGAGATGGCTAGATAGCATCACCGATGCAATGAATATGGACTTGAATATGGCTGAGATGGCTAGATGGCATCACCGATGCAATGAATATGGACTTGAATATGGCTGAGATGGCTAGATAGCATCACCGATGCAATGAATATGGCCTTGAATATGGCTGAGATGGCTAGATAGCATCACTGATGCAATGAATATGGACTTGAATATGGCTGAGACGGCTAGATAGCATCACCGATGCAATGAATATGGACTTGAATATGGATGAGATGGCAAGATAGCATCACCGATGCAATGAATATGGACTTGAATATGGATGAGATGGCTAGATAGCATCACCGATGCAATGAATATGGACTTGAATATGGCTGAGATGGCAAGATAGCATCACCGATGCAGTGAATATGGACTTGAATATGGATGAGATGGCTAGATAGCATCACCGATTCAATGAATATGGACTAGAATATTGATGGTATGGCAAGATAGCATCACCGATGCAATGAATATGGACTTGAATATGGCTGAGATGGCTAGACAGCATCACTGATGCAATGAATATGGACTTGAATATGGCTGAGATGGCTAGATAGCATCACCGATGCAATGAACATGGACTTGAATATGGCTGAGATGGCTAGATGGCATCACCGATGCAATGAATATGGACTTGAATATGGCTGAGATGGCTAGATAGCATCACTGATGCAATGAATATGGACTTGAATATGGCTGAGACGGCTAGATAGCATCTCTGATGCAATGAATATGGACTTGAATATGGCTGAGACGGCTAGATAGCATCACCGATGCAATGAATATGGACTTGAATGTGGATGAGATGGCTAGATAGCATCACCGATGCAATAAATATGGACTTGAATATGGCTGAGATGGCTAGATAGCATCTCTGATGCAATGAATATGGACTTGAATATGGCTGAGACGGCTAGATAGCATCACCGATGCAATGAATATGGACTTGAATGTGGATGAGACGGCTAGATAGCATCACCGATGCAATGAATATGGCCTTGAATATGGCTGAGATGGCTAGATAGCATCACCGATGCAATGAATATGGACTTGAATATGGCTGAGACGGCTAGGTAGCATCACCGATGCAATGAATATGGACTTGAATATGGATGAGATGGCAAGATAGCATCACCGATGCAATGAATATGGACTTGAATATGGCTGAGACGGCTAGATAGCATCACCGATGCAATGAATCTGGACTTGAATATGGATGAGATGGCTAGATGGCATCACCGATGCAATGAATATGGACTTGAATATGGCTGAGATGGCTAGATAGCATCCCCGATGCAATGAATATGGACTTGAATATCGATGAGATGGCTAGATAGCATCACCGATGCAATGAATATGGACTTGAATATGGCTGAGATGGCAAGATAGCATCACCGATGCAATGAATATGGACTTGAATGTGGATGAGATGGCTAGATAGCATCACCGATGCAATGAATATGGACTTGAATATGGCTGAGACGGCTAGATAGCATCACCGATGCAATGAATATGGACTTGAATATGGATGAGATGGCAAGATAGCATCACCGATGCAATGAATATGGACTTGAATATGGATGAGATGGCTAGATAGCATCAGCGATGCAATGAGTATGTACTAGAATATGGATGAGATGGCAAGATAGCATCACCGATGCAATGAATATGGACTTGAATATGGCTGAGATGGCTAGATAGCATCACTGATGCAATGAATATTGACTTGAATATGGCTGAGACGGCTAGATAGCATCACCGATGCAATGAATATGGACTTGAATATGGATGAGATGGCAAGATAGCATCACCGACGCAATGAATATGGACTTGAATATGGATGAGATGGCTAGATAGCATCACCGATGCAATGAATATGGACTTGAATATGGCTGAGATGGCAAGATAGCATCACCGATGCAATGAATATGGACTTGAATATGGATGAGATGGCTAGATAGCATCACCGATGCAATGAATATGGACTAGAATATGGATGGGATGGCAAGATAGCATCACTGATGCAATGAATATGGACTTGAATATGGCTGAGATAGCTAGATAGCATCATTGATGCAATGAATATGGACTTGAATATGGCTGAGACGGCTAGATAGCATCACCGATGCAATGAATATGGACTTGAATATGGCTGAGATGGCAAGATAGCATCACCGATGCAATGAATATGGACTTGAATATGGCTGAGATGGCTAGATGGCATCACCGTTTCAATGAATATGGACTTGAATATGGATGAGATGGCTAGATAGCATCACCGATGCAATGAATATGGCCTTGAATATGGCTGAGATGGCTAGATAGCATCACCGATGCAATGAATATGGACTTGAATATGGCTGAGATGGCTAGATGGTATCACCGATGCAATGAATATGGACTTGAATATGGCTGAGATGGCTAGATAGCATCACCGATGCAATGAATATGGCCTTGAATATGGCTGAGATGGCTAGATAGCATCACTGATGCAATGAATATGGACTTGAATATGGCTGAGACGGCTAGATAGCATCACCGATGCAATGAATATGGACTTGAATATGGATGAGATGGCAAGATAGCATCACCGATGCAATGAATATGGACTTGAATATGGATGAGATGGCTAGATAGCATCACCGATGCAATGAATATGGACTTGAATATGGCTGAGATGGCAAGATAGCATCACCGATGCAATGAATATGGACTTGAATATGGATGAGATGGCTAGATAGCATCACCGATTCAATGAATATGGACTAGAATATTGATGGTATGGCAAGATAGCATCACTGATGCAATGAATATGGACTTGAATATGGCTGAGATAGCTAGATAGCATCACCGATGCAATGAATATGGACTTGAATATGGCTGAGATGGCAAGATAGCATCACTGATGCAATGAATATGGACTTGAATATGGCTGAGATGGCTAGATGGCATCACCGTTTCAATGAATATGGACTTGAATATGGATGAGATGGCTAGATAGCATCACCGATGCAATGAATATGGCCTTGAATATGGCTGAGATGGCTAGATAGCATCACCGATGCAATGAATATGGACTTGAATATGGCTGAGATGGCTAGATGGCATCACCGATGCAATGAATATGGACTTGAATATGGCTGAGATGGCTAGATAGCATCACCGATGCAATGAATATGGCCTTGAATATGGCTGAGATGGCTAGATAGCATCACTGATGCAATGAATATGGACTTGAATATGGCTGAGACGGCTAGATAGCATCACCGATGCAATGAATATGGACTTGAATATGGATGAGATGGCAAGATAGCATCACCGATGCAATGAATATGGCCTTGAATATGGCTGAGATGGCTAGATAGCATCACCGATGCAATGAATATGGACTTGAATATGGCTGAGATGGCAAGATAGCATCACCGATGCAGTGAATATGGACTTGAATATGGATGAGATGGCTAGATAGCATCACCGATTCAATGAATATGGACTAGAATATTGATGGTATGGCAAGATAGCATCACTGATGCAATGAATATGGACTTGAATATGGCTGAGATAGCTAGATAGCATCACCGATGCAATGAATATGGACTTGAATATGGATGAGATGGCAAGATAGCATCACCGATGCAATGAATATGGTCTTGAATATGGATGAGATGGCTAGATAGCATCACCGATGCAATGAATATGGACTTGAATATGGCTGAGATGGCTAGACAGCATCACTGATGCAATGAATATGGACTTGAATATGGCTGAGATGGCTAGATAGCATCACCGATGCAATGAACATGGACTTGAATATGGCTGAGATGGCTAGATGGCATCACCGATGCAATGAATATGGACTTGAATATGGCTGAGATGGCTAGATAGCATCACTGATGCAATGAATATGGACTTGAATATGGCTGAGACGGCTAGATAGCATCTCTGATGCAATGAATATGGACTTGAATATGGCTGAGACGGCTAGATAGCATCACCGATGCAATGAATATGGACTTGAATGTGGATGAGATGGCTAGATAGCATCACCGATGCAATAAATATGGACTTGAATATGGCTGAGATGGCTAGATAGCATCTCTGATGCAATGAATATGGACTTGAATATGGCTGAGACGGCTAGATAGCATCACCGATGCAATGAATATGGACTTGAATGTGGATGAGATGGCTAGATAGCATCACCGATGCAATGAATATGGCCTTGAATATGGCTGAGATGGCTAGATAGCATCACTGATGCAATGAATATGGACTTGAATATGGCTGAGACGGCTAGGTAGCATCACCGATGCAATGAATATGGACTTGAATATGGATGAGATGGCAAGATAGCATCACCGATGCAATGAATATGGACTTGAATATGGCTGAGACGGCTAGATAGCATCACCGATGCAATGAATCTGGACTTGAATATGGATGAGATGGCTAGATGGCATCACCGATGCAATGAATATGGACTTGAATATGGCTGAGATGGCTAGATGGCATCACCGATGCAATGAATATGGACTTGAATATGGCTGAGATGGCAAGATAGCATCACCGATGCAATGAATATGGACTTGAATATGGCTGAGATGGCTAGATAGCATCACCGATGCAATGAATATGGCCTTGAATATGGCTGAGATGGCTAGGTAGCATCACTGATGCAATGAATATGGACTTGAATATGGATGAGACGGCTAGATAGCATCACCGATGCAATGAATATGGACTTGAATATCGATGAGATGGCTAGATAGCATCACCGATGCAATGAATATGGACTTGAATATGGCTGAGATGGCAAGATAGCATCACCGATGCAATGAATATGGACTTGAATGTGGATGAGATGGCTAGATAGCATCACCGATGCAATGAATATGGACTTGAATATGGCTGAGACGGCTAGATAGCATCACCGATGCAATGAATATGGACTTGAATATGGATGAGATGGCAAGATAGCATCACCGATGCAATGAATATGGACTTGAATATGGATGAGATGGCTAGATAGCATCAGCGATGCAATGAGTATGTACTAGAATATGGATGAGATGGCAAGATAGCATCACCGATGCAATGAATATGGACTTGAATATGGCTGAGATGGCTAGATAGCATCACTGATGCAATGAATATTGACTTGAATATGGCTGAGACGGCTAGATAGCATCACCGATGCAATGAATATGGACTTGAATATGGATGAGATGGCAAGATAGCATCACCGATGCAATGAATATGGACTTGAATATGGATGAGATGGCTAGATAGCATCACCGATGCAATGAATATGGACTTGAATATGGCTGAGATGGCAAGATAGCATCACCGATGCAATGAATATGGACTTGAATATGGATGAGATGGCTAGATAGCATCACCGATGCAATGAATATGGACTAGAATATGGATGGGATGGCAAGATAGCATCACTGATGCAATGAATATGGACTTGAATATGGCTGAGATAGCTAGATAGCATCATTGATGCAATGAATATGGACTTGAATATGGCTGAGACGGCTAGATAGCATCACCGATGCAATGAATATGGACTTGAATATGGCTGAGATGGCAAGATAGCATCACCGATGCAATGAATATGGACTTGAATATGGCTGAGATGGCTAGATGGCATCACCGTTTCAATGAATATGGTCTTGAATATGGATGAGATGGCTAGATAGCATCACCGATGCAATGAATATGGCCTTGAATATGGCTGAGATGGCTAGATAGCATCACCGATGCAATGAATATGGACTTGAATATGGCTGAGATGGCTAGATGGCATCACCGATGCAATGAATATGGACTTGAATATGGCTGAGATGGCTAGATAGCATCACCGATGCAATGAATATGGCCTTGAATATGGCTGAGATGGCTAGATAGCATCACTGATGCAATGAATATGGACTTGAATATGGCTGAGACGGCTAGATAGCATCACCGATGCAATGAATATGGACTTGAATAAGGATGAGATGGCAAGATAGCATCACCGATGCAATGAATATGGACTTGAATATGGCTGAGATGGCAAGATAGCATCACCGATGCAATGAATATGGACTTGAATATGGATGAGATGGCTAGATAGCATCAACGATTCAATGAATATGGACTAGAATATTGATGGTATGGCAAGATAGCATCACTGATGCAATGAATATGGACTTGAATATGGCTGAGATAGCTAGATAGCATCACCGATGCAATGAATATGGACTTGAATATGGATGAGATGGCAAGATAGCATCACCGATGCAATGAATATGGTCTTGAATATGGATGAGATGGCTAGATAGCATCACCGATGCAATGAATATGGACTTGAATATGGCTGAGATGGCTAGACAGCATCACTGATGCAATGAATATGGACTTGAATATGGCTGAGATGGCTAGATAGCATCACCGATGCAATGAACATGGACTTGAATATGGCTGAGATGGCTAGATGGCATCACCGATGCAATGAATATGGACTTGAATATGGCTGAGATGGCTAGATAGCATCACTGATGCAATGAATATGGACTTGAATATGGCTGAGACGGCTAGATAGCATCACCGAGGCAATGAATATGGACTTGAATATGGATGAGATGGCAAGATAGCATCACCGATGCAATGAATATGGACTTGAATATCGATGAGATGGCTAGATAGCATCACCGATGCAATGAATATGGACTTGAATATGGCTGAGATGGCTAGATAGCATCACTGATGCAATGAATATGGACTTGAATATGGCTGAGACGGCCAGATAGCATCACCGATGCAATGAATATGGACTTGAATGTGGATGAGATGGCTAGATAGCATCACCGTTGCAATGAATATGGACTTGAATATGGCTGAGATTGCTAGATAGCATCACCGATGCAATGAACATGGACTTGAATATGGCTGAGATGGCTAGATGGCATCACCGATGCAATGAATATGGACTTGAATATGGCTGAGATGGCTAGATGGCATCACCGATGCAATGAATATGGACTTGAATATGGCTGAGATGGCTAGATAGCATCACCGATGCAATGAATATGGAATGTGGATGAGATGGCTAGATAGCATCACCGATGCAATAAATATGGACTTGAATATGGCTGAGATGGCTAGATGGCATCACCGATGCAATGAATATGGACTTGAATATGGCTGAGATGGCTAGATAGCATCACTGATGCAATGAATATGGACTTGAATATGGCTGAGACGGCTAGATAGCATCACCGATGCAATGAATATGGACTTGAATATGGATGAGATGGCAAGATAGCATCACCGATGCAATGAATATGGACTTGAATATCGATGAGATGGCTAGATAGCATCACCGATGCAATGAATATGGACTTGAATATGGATGAGATGGCTAGATAGCATCACTGATGCAATGAATATGGACTTGAATATGGCTGAGACGGCCAGATAGCATCACCGATGCAATGAATATGGACTTGAATGTGGATGAGATGGCTAGATAGCATCACCGTTGCAATGAATATGGACTTGAATATGGCTGAGATTGCTAGATAGCATCACCGATGCAATGACCATGGACTTGAATATGGCTGAGATGGCTAGATGGCATCACCGATGCAATGAAGATGGACTTGAATATGGCTGAGATGGCTAGATGGCATCACCGATGCAATGAATATGGACTTGAATATGGCTGAGATGGCTAGATAGCATCACCGATGCAATGAATATGGAATGTGGATGAGATGGCTAGATAGCATCACCGATGCAATAAATATGGACTTGAATATGGCTGAGATGGCTAGATAGCATCTCCGATGCAATCAATATGGACTTGAATATGGCTGAGACGGCTAGATAGCATCACCGATGCAATGAATATGGACTTGAATGTGGATGAGATGGCTAGATAGCATCACCGATGCAATGAATATGGCCTTGAATATGGCTGAGATGGCTAGATAGCATCACTGATGCAATGAATATGGACTTGAATATGGCTGAGATGGCTAGGTAGCATCACCGATGCAATGAATATGGACTTGAATATGGATGAGATGGCAAGATAGCATCACCGATGCAATGAATATGGACTTGAATATGGCTGAGACGGCTAGATAGCATCACCGATGCAATGAATCTGGACTTGAATATGGATGAGATGGCTAGATGGCATCACCGATGCAATGAATATGGACTTGAATATGGCTGAGATGGCTAGATGGCATCACCGATGCAATGAATTTGGACTTGAATATGGCTGAGATGGCAAGATAGCATCACCGATGCAAGGAATATGGACTTGAATATGGCTGAGATGGCTAGATAGCATCACCGATGCAATGAATATGGCCTTGAATATGGCTGAGATGGCTAGGTAGCATCACTGATGCAATGAATATGGACTTGAATATGGATGAGACGGCTAGATAGCATCACCGATGCAATGAATATGGACTTGA
Source organism: Heloderma suspectum (assembly GCF_057233095.1). NCBI lineage: Eukaryota > Metazoa > Chordata > Lepidosauria > Squamata > Helodermatidae > Heloderma > Heloderma suspectum. The sequence continues at coordinate 55,109,722 of NC_139475.1, forward strand.
ATATGGCTGAGATGGCTAGATGGCATCACCGATGCAATGAATATGGACTTGAATATGGCTGAGATGGCTAAATGGCATCACCGTTGCAATGAATATGGACTTGAATATGGCTGAGATGGCTAGATAGCATCACCGATGCAATGAATATGGCCTTGAATATGGCTGAGATGGCTAGATAGCATCACTGATGCAATGAATATGGACTTGAATATGGCTGAGACGGCTAGATAGCATCACCGATGCAATGAATATGGACTTGAATATGGCTGAGATGGTTAGATAGCATCACCGATGCCATGAATATGGACTTGAATATGGCTGAGACGGCTAGATAGCATCACTGATGCAATGAATATGGACTTGAATATGGATAAGACGGCTAGATAGCATCACTGATGCAATGAATATGGACTTGAATATGGGTGAGACGGCTAGATAGCATCACCGATGCAATGAATATGGACTTGAATATGGATGAGATGGCAAGATAGCATCACCGATGCAATGAATATGGACTTGAATATGGCTGAGATGGCAAGATAGCATCACCGATGCAATGAATATGGACTTGAATGTGGATGAGATGGCTAGATAGCATCACCGATGCTATGAATATGGACTTGAATATGGCTGAGATGGCCAGATAGCATCACCGATGCAATGAATATGGACTTGAATATGGATGAGATGGCAAGATAGCATCACCGATGCAATGAATATGGACTTGAATATGGATGAGATGGCTAGATGGCATCAACGATGCAATGAACATGGACTTCAATATGGCTGAGATGGCTAGATGGCATCACCGATGCAATGAATATGGACTTGAATATGGCTGAGATGGCTAGATGGCATCACCGATGCAATGAATATGGACTTGAATATGGCTGAGATGGCTAGATAGCATCACCGATGCAATGAATATGGAATGTGGATGAGATTGCTAGATAGCATCACCGATGCAATGCATATGGCCTTGAATATGGCTGAGATGGCCAGATAGCATCAGTGATGCAATGAATATGGACTTGAATATGGCTGAGATGGCAAGATAGCATCACCGATGCAATGAATATGGACTTGAATATGGATGAGATGGCTAAATGGCATCAACGATGCAATGAACATGGACTTGAATATGGCTGAGATGGCTAGATGGCATCACCGATGCAATGAATATGGACTTGAATATGGCTGAGATGGCTAGATGGCATCACCGATGCAATGAATAAGGACTTGAATATGGCTGAGATGGCTAGATAGCATCACCGATGCAATGAATATGGAATGTGGATGAGATGGCTAGATAGCATCACCGATGCAATAAATATGGACTTGAATATGGCTGAGATGGCTAGATAGCATCACTGATGCAATGAATATGGACTTGAATATGGCTGAGACGGCTAGATAGCATCACCGATGCAATGAATATGGACTTGAATGTGGATGAGATGGCTAGATAGCATCACCGATGCAATGAATATGGACTTGAATATGGCTGAGATTGCTAGATAGCATCACCGATGCAATGAATATGGCCTTGAATATGGCTGAGATGGCTAGATAGCATCACTGATGCTATGAATATGGACTTGAATATGGCTGAGACGGCTAGATAGCATCACCGATGCAATGAATATGGACTTGAATATGGATGAGAGGGCAAGATAGCATCACCGATGCAATGAATATGGACTTGAATATGGCTGAGATGGCTAGATAGCATCACCGATGCAATGAATCTGGACTTGAATATGGATGAGATGGCTAGATGGCATCACCGATGCAATGAATATGGACTTGAATATGGCTGAGATGGCTAGATGGCATCACCGATGCAATGAATATGGACTTGAATATGGCTGAGATGGCAAGATAGCATCACCGATGCAATGAATATGGACTTGAATATGGCTGAGATGGCTAGATAGCATCACCGATGCAATGAATATGGCCTTGAATATGGCTGAGATGGCTAGGTAGCATCACTGATGCAATGAATATGGACTTGAATATGGATGAGACGGCTAGATAGCATCACCGATGCAATGAATATGGACTTTAATATGGATGGGATGGCAAGATAGCATCACCGATGCAATGAGTATGTACTAGAATATGGATGAGATGGCAAGATAGCATCACCGATGCAATGAATATGGACTTGAATATGGATGAGATGGCTAGATAGCATCACTGATGCAATGAATATGGACTTGAATATGGCTGAGACGGCTAGATAGCATCACCGATGCAATGAATATGGACTTGAATATGGATGAGATGGCAAGATAGCATCACCGATGCAATGAATATGGACTTGAATATTGATTAGATGGCTAGATAGCATCACCGATGCAATGAATATGGACTTGAATATGGCTGAGATGGCAAGATAGCATCACCGATGCAATGAATATGGACTTGAATATGGATGAGATGGCTAGATAGCATCACCGATGCAATGAATATGGACTAGAATATGGATGGGATGGCAAGATAGCATCACAGATGCAATGAATATGGACTTGAATATGGCTGAGATAGCTAGATAGCATCTTTGATGCAATGAATATGGACTTGAATATGGCTGAGACGGCTAGATAGCATCACTGATGCAATGAATATGGACTTGAATATGGCTGAGATGGCAAGATAGCATCACTGATGCAATGAATATGGACTTGAATATGGCTGAGATGGCTAGATGGCATCACCGTTTCAATGAATATGGACTTGAATATGGATGAGATGGCTAGATAGCATCACCGATGCAATGAATATGGCCTTGAATATGGCTGAGATGGCTAGATAGCATCACCGATGCAATGAATATGGACTTGAATATGGCTGAGATGGCTAGATGGCATCACCGATGCAATGAATATGGACTTGAATATGGCTGAGATGGCTAGATAGCATCACCGATGCAATGAATATGGCCTTGAATATGGCTGAGATGGCTAGATAGCATCACTGATGCAATGAATATGGACTTGAATATGGCTGAGACGGCTAGATAGCATCACCGATGCAATGAATATGGACTTGAATATGGATGAGATGGCAAGATAGCATCACCGATGCAATGAATATGGACTTGAATATGGATGAGATGGCTAGATAGCATCACCGATGCAATGAATATGGACTTGAATATGGCTGAGATGGCAAGATAGCATCACCGATGCAGTGAATATGGACTTGAATATGGATGAGATGGCTAGATAGCATCACCGATTCAATGAATATGGACTAGAATATTGATGGTATGGCAAGATAGCATCACTGATGCAATGAATATGGACTTGAATATGGCTGAGATAGCTAGATAGCATCACCGATGCAATGAATATGGACTTGAATATGGATGAGATGGCAAGATAGCATCACCGATGCAATGAATATGGTCTTGAATATGGATGAGATGGCTAGATAGCATCACCGATGCAATGAATATGGACTTGAATATGGCTGAGATGGCTAGATGGCATCACCGATGCAATGAATTTGGACTTGAATATGGCTGAGATGGCAAGATAGCATCACCGATGCAAGGAATATGGACTTGAATATGGCTGAGATGGCTAGATAGCATCACCGATGCAATGAATATGGCCTTGAATATGGCTGAGATGGCTAGGTAGCATCACTGATGCAATGAATATGGACTTGAATATGGATGAGACGGCTAGATAGCATCACCGATGCAATGAATATGGACTTGAATATGGCTGAGATGGCTAGATGGCATCACCGATGCAATGAATATGGACTTGAATATGGCTGAGATGGCTAAATGGCATCACCGTTGCAATGAATATGGACTTGAATATGGCTGAGATGGCTAGATAGCATCACCGATGCAATGAATATGGCCTTGAATATGGCTGAGATGGCTAGATAGCATCACTGATGCAATGAATATGGACTTGAATATGGCTGAGACGGCTAGATAGCATCACCGATGCAATGAATATGGACTTGAATATGGCTGAGATGGTTAGATAGCATCACCGATGCCATGAATATGGACTTTAATATGGCTGAGACGGCTAGATAGCATCACTGATGCAATGAATATGGACTTGAATATGGATAAGACGGCTAGATAGCATCACTGATGCAATGAATATGGACTTGAATATGGGTGAGACGGCTAGATAGCATCACCGATGCAATGAATATGGACTTGAATATGGATGAGATGGCAAGATAGCATCACCGATGCAATGAATATGGACTTGAATATGGCTGAGATGGCAAGATAGCATCACCGATGCAATGAATATGGACTTGAATGTGGATGAGATGGCTAGATAGCATCACCGATGCTATGAATATGGACTTGAATATGGCTGAGATGGCCAGATAGCATCACCGATGCAATGAATATGGACTTGAATATGGATGAGATGGCAAGATAGCATCACCGATGCAATGAATATGGACTTGAATATGGATGAGATGGCTAGATGGCATCAACGATGCAATGAACATGGACTTCAATATGGCTGAGATGGCTAGATGGCATCACCGATGCAATGAATATGGACTTGAATATGGCTGAGATGGCTAGATGGCATCACCGATGCAATGAATATGGACTTGAATATGGCTGAGATGGCTAGATAGCATCACCGATGCAATGAATATGGAATGTGGATGAGATTGCTAGATAGCATCACCGATGCAATGCATATGGCCTTGAATATGGCTGAGATGGCCAGATAGCATCAGTGATGCAATGAATATGGACTTGAATATGGCTGAGATGGCAAGATAGCATCACCGATGCAATGAATATGGACTTGAATATGGATGAGATGGCTAGATGGCATCAACGATGCAATGAACATGGACTTGAATATGGCTGAGATGGCTAGATGGCATCACCGATGCAATGAATATGGACTTGAATATGGCTGAGATGGCTAGATGGCATCACCGATGCAATGACTAAGGACTTGAATATGGCTGAGATGGCTAGATAGCATCACCGATGCAATGAATATGGAATGTGGATGAGATGGCTAGATAGCATCACCGATGCAATAAATATGGACTTGAATATGGCTGAGATGGCTAGATAGCATCACTGATGCAATGAATATGGACTTGAATATGGCTGAGACGGCTAGATAGCATCACCGATGCAATGAATATGGACTTGAATGTGGATGAGATGGCTAGATAGCATCACCGATGCAATGAATATGGACTTGAATATGGCTGAGATTGCTAGATAGCATCACCGATGCAATGAATATGGCCTTGAATATGGCTGAGATGGCTAGATAGCATCACTGATGCTATGAATATGGACTTGAATATGGCTGAGACGGCTAGATAGCATCACCGATGCAATGAATATGGACTTGAATATGGATGAGAGGGCAAGATAGCATCACCGATGCAATGAATATGGACTTGAATATGGCTGAGATGGCTAGATAGCATCACCGATGCAATGAATCTGGACTTGAATATGGATGAGATGGCTAGATGGCATCACCGATGCAATGAATATGGACTTGAATATGGCTGAGATGGCTAGATGGCATCACCGATGCAATGAATATGGACTTGAATATGGCTGAGATGGCAAGATAGCATCACCGATGCAATGAATATGGACTTGAATATGGCTGAGATGGCTAGATAGCATCACCGATGCAATGAATATGGCCTTGAATATGGCTGAGATGGCTAGGTAGCATCACTGATGCAATGAATATGGACTTGAATATGGATGAGACGGCTAGATAGCATCACCGATGCAATGAATATGGACTTTAATATGGATGGGATGGCAAGATAGCATCACCGATGCAATGAGTATGTACTAGAATATGGATGAGATGGCAAGATAGCATCACCGATGCAATGAATATGGACTTGAATATGGATGAGATGGCTAGATAGCATCACTGATGCAATGAATATGGACTTGAATATGGCTGAGACGGCTAGATAGCATCACCGATGCAATGAATATGGACTTGAATATGGATGAGATGGCAAGATAGCATCACCGATGCAATGAATATGGACTTGAATATTGATGAGATGGCTAGATAGCATCACCGATGCAATGAATATGGACTTGAATATGGCTGAGATGGCAAGATAGCATCACCGATGCAATGAATATGGACTTGAATATGGATGAGATGGCTAGATAGCATCACCGATGCAATGAATATGGACTAGAATATGGATGGGATGGCAAGATAGCATCACAGATGCAATGAATATGGACTTGAATATGGCTGAGATAGCTAGATAGCATCTTTGATGCAATGAATATGGACTTGAATATGGCTGAGACGGCTAGATAGCATCACTGATGCAATGAATATGGACTTGAATATGGCTGAGATGGCAAGATAGCATCACTGATGCAATGAATATGGACTTGAATATGGCTGAGATGGCTAGATGGCATCACCGTTTCAATGAATATGGACTTGAATATGGATGAGATGGCTAGATAGCATCACCGATGCAATGAATATGGCCTTGAATATGGCTGAGATGGCTAGATAGCATCACCGATGCAATGAATATGGACTTGAATATGGCTGAGATGGCTAGATGGCATCACCGATGCAATGAATATGGACTTGAATATGGCTGAGATGGCTAGATAGCATCACCGATGCAATGAATATGGCCTTGAATATGGCTGAGATGGCTAGATAGCATCACTGATGCAATGAATATGGACTTGAATATGGCTGAGACGGCTAGATAGCATCACCGATGCAATGAATATGGACTTGAATATGGCTGAGATGGCAAGATAGCATCACCGATGCAATGAATATGGAATGTGGATGAGATGGCTAGATAGCATCACCGATGCAATGAATATGGACTTGAATATGGCTGAGATGGCTAGATGGCATCACCGATGCAATGAATATGGACTTGAATATGGCTGAGATGGCTAGATAGCATCACTGATGCAATGAATATGGACTTGAATATGGCTGAGACGGCTAGATAGCATCACCGATGCAATGAATATGGACTTGAATATGGATGAGATGGCAAGATAGCATCACCGATGCAATGAATATGGACTTGAATATCGATGAGATGGCTAGATAGCATCACCGATGCAATGAATATGGACTTGAATATGGATGAGATGGCTAGATAGCATCACTGATGCAATGAATATGGACTTGAATATGGCTGAGACGGCCAGATAGCATCACCGATGCAATGAATATGGACTTGAATGTGGATGAGATGGCTAGATAGCATCACCGTTGCAATGAATATGGACTTGAATATGGCTGAGATTGCTAGATAGCATCACCGATGCAATGACCATGGACTTGAATATGGCTGAGATGGCTAGATGGCATCACCGATGCAATGAAGATGGACTTGAATATGGCTGAGATGGCTAGATGGCATCACCGATGCAATGAATATGGACTTGAATATGGCTGAGATGGCTAGATAGCATCACCGATGCAATGAATATGGAATGTGGATGAGATGGCTAGATAGCATCACCGATGCAATAAATATGGACTTGAATATGGCTGAGATGGCTAGATAGCATCTCCGATGCAATCAATATGGACTTGAATATGGCTGAGACGGCTAGATAGCATCACCGATGCAATGAATATGGACTTGAATGTGGATGAGATGGCTAGATAGCATCACCGATGCAATGAATATGGCCTTGAATATGGCTGAGATGGCTAGATAGCATCACTGATGCAATGAATATGGACTTGAATATGGCTGAGATGGCTAGGTAGCATCACCGATGCAATGAATATGGACTTGAATATGGATGAGATGGCAAGATAGCATCACCGATGCAATGAATATGGACTTGAATATGGCTGAGACGGCTAGATAGCATCACCGATGCAATGAATCTGGACTTGAATATGGATGAGATGGCTAGATGGCATCACCGATGCAATGAATATGGACTTGAATATGGCTGAGATGGCTAGATGGCATCACCGATGCAATGAATTTGGACTTGAATATGGCTGAGATGGCAAGATAGCATCACCGATGCAAGGAATATGGACTTGAATATGGCTGAGATGGCTAGATAGCATCACCGATGCAATGAATATGGCCTTGAATATGGCTGAGATGGCTAGGTAGCATCACTGATGCAATGAATATGGACTTGAATATGGATGAGACGGCTAGATAGCATCACCGATGCAATGAATATGGACTTGAATATGGCTGAGATGGCTAGATGGCATCACCGATGCAATGAATATGGACTTGAATATGGCTGAGATGGCTAAATGGCATCACCGTTGCAATGAATATGGACTTGAATATGGCTGAGATGGCTAGATAGCATCACCGATGCAATGAATATGGCCTTGAATATGGCTGAGATGGCTAGATAGCATCACTGATGCAATGAATATGGACTTGAATATGGCTGAGACGGCTAGATAGCATCACCGATGCAATGAATATGGACTTGAATATGGCTGAGATGGTTAGATAGCATCACCGATGCCATGAATATGGACTTGAATATGGCTGAGACGGCTAGATAGCATCACTGATGCAATGAATATGGACTTGAATATGGATAAGACGGCTAGATAGCATCACTGATGCAATGAATATGGACTTGAATATGGGTGAGACGGCTAGATAGCATCACCGATGCAATGAATATGGACTTGAATATGGATGAGATGGCAAGATAGCATCACCGATGCAATGAATATGGACTTGAATATGGCTGAGATGGCAAGATAGCATCACCGATGCAATGAATATGGACTTGAATGTGGATGAGATGGCTAGATAGCATCACCGATGCTATGAATATGGACTTGAATATGGCTGAGATGGCCAGATAGCATCACCGATGCAATGAATATGGACTTGAATATGGATGAGATGGCAAGATAGCATCACCGATGCAATGAATATGGACTTGAATATGGATGAGATGGCTAGATGGCATCAACGATGCAATGAACATGGACTTCAATATGGCTGAGATGGCTAGATGGCATCACCGATGCAATGAATATGGACTTGAATATGGCTGAGATGGCTAGATGGCATCACCGATGCAATGAATATGGACTTGAATATGGCTGAGATGGCTAGATAGCATCACCGATGCAATGAATATGGAATGTGGATGAGATTGCTAGATAGCATCACCGATGCAATGCATATGGCCTTGAATATGGCTGAGATGGCCAGATAGCATCAGTGATGCAATGAATATGGACTTGAATATGGCTGAGATGGCAAGATAGCATCACCGATGCAATGAATATGGACTTGAATATGGATGAGATGGCTAAATGGCATCAACGATGCAATGAACATGGACTTGAATATGGCTGAGATGGCTAGATGGCATCACCGATGCAATGAATATGGACTTGAATATGGCTGAGATGGCTAGATGGCATCACCGATGCAATGAATAAGGACTTGAATATGGCTGAGATGGCTAGATAGCATCACCGATGCAATGAATATGGAATGTGGATGAGATGGCTAGATAGCATCACCGATGCAATAAATATGGACTTGAATATGGCTGAGATGGCTAGATAGCATCACTGATGCAATGAATATGGACTTGAATATGGCTGAGACGGCTAGATAGCATCACCGATGCAATGAATATGGACTTGAATGTGGATGAGATGGCTAGATAGCATCACCGATGCAATGAATATGGACTTGAATATGGCTGAGATTGCTAGATAGCATCACCGATGCAATGAATATGGCCTTGAATATGGCTGAGATGGCTAGATAGCATCACTGATGCTATGAATATGGACTTGAATATGGCTGAGACGGCTAGATAGCATCACCGATGCAATGAATATGGACTTGAATATGGATGAGAGGGCAAGATAGCATCACCGATGCAATGAATATGGACTTGAATATGGCTGAGATGGCTAGATAGCATCACCGATGCAATGAATCTGGACTTGAATATGGATGAGATGGCTAGATGGCATCACCGATGCAATGAATATGGACTTGAATATGGCTGAGATGGCTAGATGGCATCACCGATGCAATGAATATGGACTTGAATATGGCTGAGATGGCAAGATAGCATCACCGATGCAATGAATATGGACTTGAATATGGCTGAGATGGCTAGATAGCATCACCGATGCAATGAATATGGCCTTGAATATGGCTGAGATGGCTAGGTAGCATCACTGATGCAATGAATATGGACTTGAATATGGATGAGACGGCTAGATAGCATCACCGATGCAATGAATATGGACTTTAATATGGATGGGATGGCAAGATAGCATCACCGATGCAATGAGTATGTACTAGAATATGGATGAGATGGCAAGATAGCATCACCGATGCAATGAATATGGACTTGAATATGGATGAGATGGCTAGATAGCATCACTGATGCAATGAATATGGACTTGAATATGGCTGAGACGGCTAGATAGCATCACCGATGCAATGAATATGGACTTGAATATGGATGAGATGGCAAGATAGCATCACCGATGCAATGAATATGGACTTGAATATTGATTAGATGGCTAGATAGCATCACCGATGCAATGAATATGGACTTGAATATGGCTGAGATGGCAAGATAGCATCACCGATGCAATGAATATGGACTTGAATATGGATGAGATGGCTAGATAGCATCACCGATGCAATGAATATGGACTAGAATATGGATGGGATGGCAAGATAGCATCACAGATGCAATGAATATGGACTTGAATATGGCTGAGATAGCTAGATAGCATCTTTGATGCAATGAATATGGACTTGAATATGGCTGAGACGGCTAGATAGCATCACTGATGCAATGAATATGGACTTGAATATGGCTGAGATGGCAAGATAGCATCACTGATGCAATGAATATGGACTTGAATATGGCTGAGATGGCTAGATGGCATCACCGTTTCAATGAATATGGACTTGAATATGGATGAGATGGCTAGATAGCATCACCGATGCAATGAATATGGCCTTGAATATGGCTGAGATGGCTAGATAGCATCACCGATGCAATGAATATGGACTTGAATATGGCTGAGATGGCTAGATGGCATCACCGATGCAATGAATATGGACTTGAATATGGCTGAGATGGCTAGATAGCATCACCGATGCAATGAATATGGCCTTGAATATGGCTGAGATGGCTAGATAGCATCACTGATGCAATGAATATGGACTTGAATATGGCTGAGACGGCTAGATAGCATCACCGATGCAATGAATATGGACTTGAATATGGATGAGATGGCAAGATAGCATCACCGATGCAATGAATATGGACTTGAATATGGATGAGATGGCTAGATAGCATCACCGATGCAATGAATATGGACTTGAATATGGCTGAGATGGCAAGATAGCATCACCGATGCAGTGAATATGGACTTGAATATGGATGAGATGGCTAGATAGCATCACCGATTCAATGAATATGGACTAGAATATTGATGGTATGGCAAGATAGCATCACTGATGCAATGAATATGGACTTGAATATGGCTGAGATAGCTAGATAGCATCACCGATGCAATGAATATGGACTTGAATATGGATGAGATGGCAAGATAGCATCACCGATGCAATGAATATGGTCTTGAATATGGATGAGATGGCTAGATAGCATCACCGATGCAATGAATATGGACTTGAATATGGCTGAGATGGCTAGATGGCATCACCGATGCAATGAATTTGGACTTGAATATGGCTGAGATGGCAAGATAGCATCACCGATGCAAGGAATATGGACTTGAATATGGCTGAGATGGCTAGATAGCATCACCGATGCAATGAATATGGCCTTGAATATGGCTGAGATGGCTAGGTAGCATCACTGATGCAATGAATATGGACTTGAATATGGATGAGACGGCTAGATAGCATCACCGATGCAATGAATATGGACTTGAATATGGCTGAGATGGCTAGATGGCATCACCGATGCAATGAATATGGACTTGAATATGGCTGAGATGGCTAAATGGCATCACCGTTGCAATGAATATGGACTTGAATATGGCTGAGATGGCTAGATAGCATCACCGATGCAGTGAATATGGCCTTGAATATGGCTGAGATGGCTAGATAGCATCACTGATGCAATGAATATGGACTTGAATATGGCTGAGACGGCTAGATAGCATCACCGATGCAATGAATATGGACTTGAATATGGCTGAGATGGTTAGATAGCATCACCGATGCCATGAATATGGACTTTAATATGGCTGAGACGGCTAGATAGCATCACTGATGCAATGAATATGGACTTGAATATGGATAAGACGGCTAGATAGCATCACTGATGCAATGAATATGGACTTGAATATGGGTGAGACGGCTAGATAGCATCACCGATGCAATGAATATGGACTTGAATATGGATGAGATGGCAAGATAGCATCACCGATGCAATGAATATGGACTTGAATATGGCTGAGATGGCAAGATAGCATCACCGATGCAATGAATATGGACTTGAATGTGGATGAGATGGCTAGATAGCATCACCGATGCTATGAATATGGACTTGAATATGGCTGAGATGGCCAGATAGCATCACCGATGCAATGAATATGGACTTGAATATGGATGAGATGGCAAGATAGCATCACCGATGCAATGAATATGGACTTGAATATGGATGAGATGGCTAGATGGCATCAACGATGCAATGAACATGGACTTCAATATGGCTGAGATGGCTAGATGGCATCACCGATGCAATGAATATGGACTTGAATATGGCTGAGATGGCTAGATGGCATCACCGATGCAATGAATATGGACTTGAATATGGCTGAGATGGCTAGATAGCATCACCGATGCAATGAATATGGAATGTGGATGAGATTGCTAGATAGCATCACCGATGCAATGCATATGGCCTTGAATATGGCTGAGATGGCCAGATAGCATCAGTGATGCAATGAATATGGACTTGAATATGGCTGAGATGGCAAGATAGCATCACCGATGCAATGAATATGGACTTGAATATGGATGAGATGGCTAGATGGCATCAACGATGCAATGAACATGGACTTGAATATGGCTGAGATGGCTAGATGGCATCACCGATGCAATGAATATGGACTTGAATATGGCTGAGATGGCTAGATGGCATCACCGATGCAATGACTAAGGACTTGAATATGGCTGAGATGGCTAGATAGCATCACCGATGCAATGAATATGGAATGTGGATGAGATGGCTAGATAGCATCACCGATGCAATAAATATGGACTTGAATATGGCTGAGATGGCTAGATAGCATCACTGATGCAATGAATATGGACTTGAATATGGCTGAGACGGCTAGATAGCATCACCGATGCAATGAATATGGACTTGAATGTGGATGAGATGGCTAGATAGCATCACCGATGCAATGAATATGGACTTGAATATGGCTGAGATTGCTAGATAGCATCACCGATGCAATGAATATGGCCTTGAATATGGCTGAGATGGCTAGATAGCATCACTGATGCTATGAATATGGACTTGAATATGGCTGAGACGGCTAGATAGCATCACCGATGCAATGAATATGGACTTGAATATGGATGAGAGGGCAAGATAGCATCACCGATGCAATGAATATGGACTTGAATATGGCTGAGATGGCTAGATAGCATCACCGATGCAATGAATCTGGACTTGAATATGGATGAGATGGCTAGATGGCATCACCGATGCAATGAATATGGACTTGAATATGGCTGAGATGGCTAGATGGCATCACCGATGCAATGAATATGGACTTGAATATGGCTGAGATGGCAAGATAGCATCACCGATGCAATGAATATGGACTTGAATATGGCTGAGATGGCTAGATAGCATCACCGATGCAATGAATATGGCCTTGAATATGGCTGAGATGGCTAGGTAGCATCACTGATGCAATGAATATGGACTTGAATATGGATGAGACGGCTAGATAGCATCACCGATGCAATGAATATGGACTTTAATATGGATGGGATGGCAAGATAGCATCACCGATGCAATGAGTATGTACTAGAATATGGATGAGATGGCAAGATAGCATCACCGATGCAATGAATATGGACTTGAATATGGATGAGATGGCTAGATAGCATCACTGATGCAATGAATATGGACTTGAATATGGCTGAGACGGCTAGATAGCATCACCGATGCAATGAATATGGACTTGAATATGGATGAGATGGCAAGATAGCATCACCGATGCAATGAATATGGACTTGAATATTGATGAGATGGCTAGATAGCATCACCGATGCAATGAATATGGACTTGAATATGGCTGAGATGGCAAGATAGCATCACCGATGCAATGAATATGGACTTGAATATGGATGAGATGGCTAGATAGCATCACCGATGCAATGAATATGGACTAGAATATGGATGGGATGGCAAGATAGCATCACAGATGCAATGAATATGGACTTGAATATGGCTGAGATAGCTAGATAGCATCTTTGATGCAATGAATATGGACTTGAATATGGCTGAGACGGCTAGATAGCATCACTGATGCAATGAATATGGACTTGAATATGGCTGAGATGGCAAGATAGCATCACTGATGCAATGAATATGGACTTGAATATGGCTGAGATGGCTAGATGGCATCACCGTTTCAATGAATATGGACTTGAATATGGATGAGATGGCTAGATAGCATCACCGATGCAATGAATATGGCCTTGAATATGGCTGAGATGGCTAGATAGCATCACCGATGCAATGAATATGGACTTGAATATGGCTGAGATGGCTAGATGGCATCACCGATGCAATGAATATGGACTTGAATATGGCTGAGATGGCTAGATAGCATCACCGATGCAATGAATATGGCCTTGAATATGGCTGAGATGGCTAGATAGCATCACTGATGCAATGAATATGGACTTGAATATGGCTGAGACGGCTAGATAGCATCACCGATGCAATGAATATGGACTTGAATATGGATGAGATGGCAAGATAGCATCACCGATGCAATGAATATGGACTTGAATATGGATGAGATGGCTAGATAGCATCACCGATGCAATGAATATGGACTTGAATATGGCTGAGATGGCAAGATAGCATCACCGATGCAGTGAATATGGACTTGAATATGGATGAGATGGCTAGATAGCATCACCGATTCAATGAATATGGACTAGAATATTGATGGTATGGCAAGATAGCATCACCGATGCAATGAATATGGACTTGAATATGGCTGAGATGGCTAGACAGCATCACTGATGCAATGAATATGGACTTGAATATGGCTGAGATGGCTAGATAGCATCACCGATGCAATGAACATGGACTTGAATATGGCTGAGATGGCTAGATGGCATCACCGATGCAATGAATATGGACTTGAATATGGCTGAGATGGCTAGATAGCATCACTGATGCAATGAATATGGACTTGAATATGGCTGAGACGGCTAGATAGCATCTCTGATGCAATGAATATGGACTTGAATATGGCTGAGACGGCTAGATAGCATCACCGATGCAATGAATATGGACTTGAATGTGGATGAGATGGCTAGATAGCATCACCGATGCAATAAATATGGACTTGAATATGGCTGAGATGGCTAGATAGCATCTCTGATGCAATGAATATGGACTTGAATATGGCTGAGACGGCTAGATAGCATCACCGATGCAATGAATATGGACTTGAATGTGGATGAGATGGCTAGATAGCATCACCGATG
This sequence comes from Heloderma suspectum, assembly GCF_057233095.1. NCBI lineage: Eukaryota > Metazoa > Chordata > Lepidosauria > Squamata > Helodermatidae > Heloderma > Heloderma suspectum. The sequence goes on from NC_139475.1 coordinate 55,125,514, forward strand.
CAATGAATATGGCCTTGAATATGGCTGAGATGGCTAGATAGCATCACCGATGCAATGAATATGGACTTGAATATGGCTGAGACGGCTAGGTAGCATCACCGATGCAATGAATATGGACTTGAATATGGATGAGATGGCAAGATAGCATCACCGATGCAATGAATATGGACTTGAATATGGCTGAGACGGCTAGATAGCATCACCGATGCAATGAATCTGGACTTGAATATGGATGAGATGGCTAGATGGCATCACCGATGCAATGAATATGGACTTGAATATGGCTGAGATGGCTAGATAGCATCCCCGATGCAATGAATATGGACTTGAATATCGATGAGATGGCTAGATAGCATCACCGATGCAATGAATATGGACTTGAATATGGCTGAGATGGCAAGATAGCATCACCGATGCAATGAATATGGACTTGAATGTGGATGAGATGGCTAGATAGCATCACCGATGCAATGAATATGGACTTGAATATGGCTGAGACGGCTAGATAGCATCACCGATGCAATGAATATGGACTTGAATATGGATGAGATGGCAAGATAGCATCACCGATGCAATGAATATGGACTTGAATATGGATGAGATGGCTAGATAGCATCAGCGATGCAATGAGTATGTACTAGAATATGGATGAGATGGCAAGATAGCATCACCGATGCAATGAATATGGACTTGAATATGGCTGAGATGGCTAGATAGCATCACTGATGCAATGAATATTGACTTGAATATGGCTGAGACGGCTAGATAGCATCACCGATGCAATGAATATGGACTTGAATATGGATGAGATGGCAAGATAGCATCACCGACGCAATGAATATGGACTTGAATATGGATGAGATGGCTAGATAGCATCACCGATGCAATGAATATGGACTTGAATATGGCTGAGATGGCAAGATAGCATCACCGATGCAATGAATATGGACTTGAATATGGATGAGATGGCTAGATAGCATCACCGATGCAATGAATATGGACTAGAATATGGATGGGATGGCAAGATAGCATCACTGATGCAATGAATATGGACTTGAATATGGCTGAGATAGCTAGATAGCATCATTGATGCAATGAATATGGACTTGAATATGGCTGAGACGGCTAGATAGCATCACCGATGCAATGAATATGGACTTGAATATGGCTGAGATGGCAAGATAGCATCACCGATGCAATGAATATGGACTTGAATATGGCTGAGATGGCTAGATGGCATCACCGTTTCAATGAATATGGACTTGAATATGGATGAGATGGCTAGATAGCATCACCGATGCAATGAATATGGCCTTGAATATGGCTGAGATGGCTAGATAGCATCACCGATGCAATGAATATGGACTTGAATATGGCTGAGATGGCTAGATGGTATCACCGATGCAATGAATATGGACTTGAATATGGCTGAGATGGCTAGATAGCATCACCGATGCAATGAATATGGCCTTGAATATGGCTGAGATGGCTAGATAGCATCACTGATGCAATGAATATGGACTTGAATATGGCTGAGACGGCTAGATAGCATCACCGATGCAATGAATATGGACTTGAATATGGATGAGATGGCAAGATAGCATCACCGATGCAATGAATATGGACTTGAATATGGATGAGATGGCTAGATAGCATCACCGATGCAATGAATATGGACTTGAATATGGCTGAGATGGCAAGATAGCATCACCGATGCAATGAATATGGACTTGAATATGGATGAGATGGCTAGATAGCATCACCGATTCAATGAATATGGACTAGAATATTGATGGTATGGCAAGATAGCATCACTGATGCAATGAATATGGACTTGAATATGGCTGAGATAGCTAGATAGCATCACCGATGCAATGAATATGGACTTGAATATGGATGAGATGGCAAGATAGCATCACCGATGCAATGAATATGGTCTTGAATATGGATGAGATGGCTAGATAGCATCACCGATGCAATGAATATGGACTTGAATATGGCTGAGATGGCTAGACAGCATCACTGATGCAATGAATATGGACTTGAATATGGCTGAGATGGCTAGATAGCATCACCGATGCTATGAACATGGACTTGAATATGGCTGAGATGGCTAGATGGCATCACCGATGCAATGAATATGGACTTGAATATGGCTGAGATGGCTAGATAGCATCACTGATGCAATGAATATGGACTTGAATATGGCTGAGACGGCTAGATAGCATCACCGAGGCAATGAATATGGACTTGAATATGGATGAGATGGCAAGATAGCATCACCGATGCAATGAATATGGACTTGAATATCGATGAGATGGCTAGATAGCATCACCGATGCAATGAATATGGACTTGAATATGGCTGAGATGGCTAGATAGCATCACTGATGCAATGAATATGGACTTGAATATGGCTGAGACGGCCAGATAGCATCACCGATGCAATGAATATGGACTTGAATGTGGATGAGATGGCTAGATAGCATCACCGATGCAATGAATATGGACTTGAATATGGATGAGATGGCTAGATAGCATCACCGATGCAATGAATATGGCCTTGAATATGGCTGAGATGGCTAGATAGCATCACCGATGCAATGAATATGGACTTGAATATGGCTGAGATGGCTAGATGGCATCACCGATGCAATGAATATGGACTTGAATATGGCTGAGATGGCTAGATAGCATCACCGATGCAATGAATATGGCCTTGAATATGGCTGAGATGGCTAGATAGCATCACTGATGCAATGAATATGGACTTGAATATGGCTGAGACGGCTAGATAGCATCACCGATGCAATGAATATGGACTTGAATATGGATGAGATGGCAAGATAGCATCACCGATGCAATGAATATGGACTTGAATATGGATGAGATGGCTAGATAGCATCACCGATGCAATGAATATGGACTTGAATATGGCTGAGATGGCAAGATAGCATCACCGATGCAGTGAATATGGACTTGAATATGGATGAGATGGCTAGATAGCATCACCGATTCAATGAATATGGACTAGAATATTGATGGTATGGCAAGATAGCATCACTGATGCAATGAATATGGACTTGAATATGGCTGAGATAGCTAGATAGCATCACCGATGCAATGAATATGGACTTGAATATGGATGAGATGGCAAGATAGCATCACCGATGCAATGAATATGGTCTTGAATATGGATGAGATGGCTAGATAGCATCACCGATGCAATGAATATGGACTTGAATATGGCTGAGATGGCTAGACAGCATCACCGATGCAATGAATATGGACTTGAATGTGGATGAGATGGCTAGATAGCATCACCGATGCTATGAATATGGACTTGAATATGGCTGAGATGGCCAGATAGCATCACCGATGCAATGAATATGGACTTGAATATGGATGAGATGGCAAGATAGCATCACCGATGCAATGAATATGGACTTGAATATGGATGAGATGGCTAGATGGCATCAACGATGCAATGAACATGGACTTCAATATGGCTGAGATGGCTAGATGGCATCACCGATGCAATGAATATGGACTTGAATATGGCTGAGATGGCTAGATGGCATCACCGATGCAATGAATATGGACTTGAATATGGCTGAGATGGCTAGATAGCATCACCGATGCAATGAATATGGAATGTGGATGAGATTGCTAGATAGCATCACCGATGCAATGCATATGGCCTTGAATATGGCTGAGATGGCCAGATAGCATCAGTGATGCAATGAATATGGACTTGAATATGGCTGAGATGGCAAGATAGCATCACCTATGCAATGAATATGGACTTGAATATGGATGAGATGGCTAGATGGCATCAACGATGCAATGAACATGGACTTGAATATGGCTGAGATGGCTAGATGGCATCACCGATGCAATGAATATGGACTTGAATATGGCTGAGATGGCTAGATGGCATCACCGATGCAATGAATAAGGACTTGAATATGGCTGAGATGGCTAGATAGCATCACCGATGCAATGAATATGGAATGTGGATGAGATGGCTAGATAGCATCACCGATGCAATAAATATGGACTTGAATATGGCTGAGATGGCTAGATAGCATCACTGATGCAATGAATATGGACTTGAATATGGCTGAGACGGCTAGATAGCATCACCGATGCAATGAATATGGACTTGAATGTGGATGAGATGGCTAGATAGCATCACCGATGCAATGAATATGGACTTGAATATGGCTGAGATTGCTAGATAGCATCACCGATGCAATGAATATGGCCTTGAATATGGCTGAGATGGCTAGATAGCATCACTGATGCAATGAATATGGACTTGAATATGGCTGAGACGGCTAGATAGCATCACCGATGCAATGAATATGGACTTGAATATGGATGAGAGGGCAAGATAGCATCACCGATGCAATGAATATGGACTTGAATATGGCTGAGATGGCTAGATAGCATCACCGATGCAATGAATCTGGACTTGAATATGGATGAGATGGCTAGATGGCATCACCGATGCAATGAATATGGACTTGAATATGGCTGAGATGGCTAGATGGCATCACCGATGCAATGAATATGGACTTGAATATGGCTGAGATGGCAAGATAGCATCACCGATGCAATGAATATGGACTTGAATATGGCTGATATGGCTAGATAGCATCACCGATGCAATGAATATGGCCTTGAATATGGCTGAGATGGCTAGGTAGCATCACTGATGCAATGAATATGGACTTGAATATGGATGAGACGGCTAGATAGCATCACCGATGCAATGAATATGGACTTTAATATGGATGGGATGGCAAGATAGCATCACCGATGCAATGAGTATGTACTAGAATATGGATGAGATGGCAAGATAGCATCACCGATGCAATGAATATGGACTTGAATATGGCTGAGATGGCTAGATAGCATCACTGATGCAATGAATATGGACTTGAATATGGCTGAGACGGCTAGATAGCATCACCGATGCAATGAATATGGACTTGAATATGGATGAGATGGCAAGATAGCATCACCGATGCAATGAATATGGACTTGAATATTGATGAGATGGCTAGATAGCATCACCGATGCAATGAATATGGACTTGAATATGGCTGAGATGGCAAGATAGCATCACCGATGCAATGAATATGGACTTGAATATGGATGAGATGGCTAGATAGCATCACCGATGCAATGAATATGGACTAGAATATGGATGGGATGGCAAGATAGCATCACTGATGCAATGAATATGGACTTGAATATGGCTGAGATAGCTAGATAGCATCATTGATGCAATGAATATGGACTTGAATATGGCTGAGACGGCTAGATAGCATCACTGATGCAATGAATATGGACTTGAATATGGCTGAGATGGCAAGATAGCATCACTGATGCAATGAATATGGACTTGAATATGGCTGAGATGGCTAGATGGCATCACCGTTTCAATGAATATGGACTTGAATATGGATGAGATGGCTAGATAGCATCACCGATGCAATGAATATGGCCTTGAATATGGCTGAGATGGCTAGATAGCATCACCGATGCAATGAATATGGACTTGAATATGGCTGAGATGGCTAGATGGCATCACCGATGCAATGAATATGGACTTGAATATGGCTGAGATGGCTAGATAGCATCACCGATGCAATGAATATGGCCTTGAATATGGCTGAGATGGCTAGATAGCATCACTGATGCAATGAATATGGACTTGAATATGGCTGAGACGGCTAGATAGCATCACCGATGCAATGAATATGGACTTGAATATGGATGAGATGGCTAGATAGCATCACCGATGCAATGAATATGGACTTGAATATGGCTGAGATGGCAAGATAGCATCACCGATGCAGTGAATATGGACTTGAATATGGATGAGATGGCTAGATAGCATCACCGATTCAATGAATATGGACTAGAATATTGATGGTATGGCAAGACAGCATCACTGATGCAATGAATATGGACTTGAATATGGCTGAGATAGCTAGATAGCATCACCGATGCAATGAATATGGACTTGAATATGGATGAGATGGCAAGATAGCATCACCGATGCAATGAATATGGTCTTGAATATGGATGAGATGGCTAGATAGCATCACCGATGCAATGAATATGGACTTGAATATGGCTGAGATGGCTAGACAGCATCACTGATGCAATGAATATGGACTTGAATATGGCTGAGATGGCTAGATAGCATCACCGATGCAATGAACATGGACTTGAATATGGCTGAGATGGCTAGATGGCATCACCGATGCAATGAATATGGACTTGAATATGGCTGAGATGGCTAGATAGCATCACTGATGCAATGAATATGGACTTGAATATGGCTGAGACGGCTAGATAGCATCTCTGATGCAATGAATATGGACTTGAATATGGCTGAGACGGCTAGATAGCATCACCGATGCAATGAATATGGACTTGAATGTGGATGAGATGGCTAGATAGCATCACCGATGCAATAAATATGGACTTGAATATGGCTGAGATGGCTAGATAGCATCTCTGATGCAATGAATATGGACTTGAATATGGCTGAGACGGCTAGATAGCATCACCGATGCAATGAATATGGACTTGAATGTGGATGAGATGGCTAGATAGCATCACCGATGCAATGAATATGGCCTTGAATATGGCTGAGATGGCTAGATAGCATCACTGATGCAATGAATATGGACTTGAATATGGCTGAGATGGCTAGATAGCATCACCGATGCAATGAATATGGCCTTGAATATGGCTGAGATGGCTAGATAGCATCACTGATGCAATGAATATGGACTTGAATATGGCTGAGACGGCTAGATAGCATCACCGATGCAATGAATATGGACTTGAATATGGATGAGATGGCAAGATAGCATCACCGATGCAATGAATATGGACTTGAATATGGATGAGATGGCTAGATAGCATCACCGATGCAATGAATATGGACTTGAATATGGCTGAGATGGCAAGATAGCATCACCGATGCAGTGAATATGGACTTGAATATGGATGAGATGGCTAGATAGCATCACCGATTCAATGAATATGGACTAGAATATTGATGGTATGGCAAGATAGCATCACTGATGCAATGAATATGGACTTGAATATGGCTGAGATAGCTAGATAGCATCACCGATGCAATGAATATGGACTTGAATATGGATGAGATGGCAAGATAGCATCACCGATGCAATGAATATGGTCTTGAATATGGATGAGATGGCTAGATAGCATCACCGATGCAATGAATATGGACTTGAATATGGCTGAGATGGCTAGACAGCATCACCGATGCAATGAATATGGACTTGAATGTGGATGAGATGGCTAGATAGCATCACCGATGCTATGAATATGGACTTGAATATGGCTGAGATGGCCAGATAGCATCACCGATGCAATGAATATGGACTTGAATATGGATGAGATGGCAAGATAGCATCACCGATGCAATGAATATGGACTTGAATATGGATGAGATGGCTAGATGGCATCAACGATGCAATGAACATGGACTTCAATATGGCTGAGATGGCTAGATGGCATCACCGATGCAATGAATATGGACTTGAATATGGCTGAGATGGCTAGATGGCATCACCGATGCAATGAATATGGACTTGAATATGGCTGAGATGGCTAGATAGCATCACCGATGCAATGAATATGGAATGTGGATGAGATTGCTAGATAGCATCACCGATGCAATGCATATGGCCTTGAATATGGCTGAGATGGCCAGATAGCATCAGTGATGCAATGAATATGGACTTGAATATGGCTGAGATGGCAAGATAGCATCACCGATGCAATGAATATGGACTTGAATATGGATGAGATGGCTAGATGGCATCAACGATGCAATGAACATGGACTTGAATATGGCTGAGATGGCTAGATGGCATCACCGATGCAATGAATATGGACTTGAATATGGCTGAGATGGCTAGATGGCATCACCGATGCAATGAATAAGGACTTGAATATGGCTGAGATGGCTAGATAGCATCACCGATGCAATGAATATGGAATGTGGATGAGATGGCTAGATAGCATCACCGATGCAATAAATATGGACTTGAATATGGCTGAGATGGCTAGATAGCATCACTGATGCAATGAATATGGACTTGAATATGGCTGAGACGGCTAGATAGCATCACCGATGCAATGAATATGGACTTGAATGTGGATGAGATGGCTAGATAGCATCACCGATGCAATGAATATGGACTTGAATATGGCTGAGATTGCTAGATAGCATCACCGATGCAATGAATATGGCCTTGAATATGGCTGAGATGGCTAGATAGCATCACAGATGCAATGAATATGGACTTGAATATGGCTGAGACGGCTAGATAGCATCACCGATGCAATGAATATGGACTTGAATATGGATGAGAGGGCAAGATAGCATCACCGATGCAATGAATATGGACTTGAATATGGCTGAGATGGCTAGATAGCATCACCGATGCAATGAATCTGGACTTGAATATGGATGAGATGGCTAGATGGCATCACCGATGCAATGAATATGGACTTGAATATGGCTGAGATGGCTAGATGGCATCACCGATGCAATGAATATGGACTTGAATATGGCTGAGATGGCAAGATAGCATCACCGATGCAATGAATATGGACTTGAATATGGCTGAGATGGCTAGATAGCATCACCGATGCAATGAATATGGCCTTGAATATGGCTGAGATGGCTAGGTAGCATCACTGATGCAATGAATATGGACTTGAATATGGATGAGACGGCTAGATAGCATCACCGATGCAATGAATATGGACTTTAATATGGATGGGATGGCAAGATAGCATCACCGATGCAATGAGTATGTACTAGAATATGGATGAGATGGCAAGATAGCATCACCGATGCAATGAATATGGACTTGAATATGGCTGAGATGGCTAGATAGCATCACTGATGCAATGAATATGGACTTGAATATGGCTGAGACGGCTAGATAGCATCACCGATGCAATGAATATGGACTTGAATATGGATGAGATGGCAAGATAGCATCACCGATGCAATGAATATGGACTTGAATATTGATGAGATGGCTAGATAGCATCACCGATGCAATGAATATGGACTTGAATATGGCTGAGATGGCAAGATAGCATCACCGATGCAATGAATATGGACTTGAATATGGATGAGATGGCTAGATAGCATCACCGATGCAATGAATATGGACTAGAATATGGATGGGATGGCAAGATAGCATCACTGATGCAATGAATATGGACTTGAATATGGCTGAGATAGCTAGATAGCATCATTGATGCAATGAATATGGACTTGAATATGGCTGAGACGGCTAGATAGCATCACTGATGCAATGAATATGGACTTGAATATGGCTGAGATGGCAAGATAGCATCACTGATGCAATGAATATGGACTTGAATATGGCTGAGATGGCTAGATGGCATCACCGTTTCAATGAATATGGACTTGAATATGGATGAGATGGCTAGATAGCATCACCGATGCAATGAATATGGCCTTGAATATGGCTGAGATGGCTAGATAGCATCACCGATGCAATGAATATGGACTTGAATATGGCTGAGATGGCTAGATGGCATCACCGATGCAATGAATATGGACTTGAATATGGCTGAGATGGCTAGATAGCATCACCGATGCAATGAATATGGCCTTGAATATGGCTGAGATGGCTAGATAGCATCACTGATGCAGTGAATATGGACTTGAATATGGCTGAGACGGCTAGATAGCATCACCGATGCAATGAATATGGACTTGAATATGGATGAGATGGCAAGATAGCATCACCGATGCAATGAATATGGACTTGAATATGGATGAGATGGCTAGATAGCATCACCGATGCAATGAATATGGACTTGAATATGGCTGAGATGGCAAGATAGCATCACCGATGCAGTGAATATGGACTTGAATATGGATGAGATGGCTAGATAGCATCACCGATTCAATGAATATGGACTAGAATATTGATGGTATGGCAAGATAGCATCACTGATGCAATGAATATGGACTTGAATATGGCTGAGATAGCTAGATAGCATCACCGATGCAATGAATATGGACTTGAATATGGATGAGATGGCAAGATAGCATCACCGATGCAATGAATATGGTCTTGAATATGGATGAGATGGCTAGATAGCATCACCGATGCAATGAATATGGACTTGAATATGGCTGAGATGGCTAGACAGCATCACTGATGCAATGAATATGGACTTGAATATGGCTGAGATGGCTAGATAGCATCACCGATGCAATGAACATGGACTTGAATATGGCTGAGATGGCTAGATGGCATCACCGATGCAATGAATATGGACTTGAATATGGCTGAGATGGCTAGATAGCATCACTGATGCAATGAATATGGACTTGAATATGGCTGAGACGGCTAGATAGCATCTCTGATGCAATGAATATGGACTTGAATATGGCTGAGACGGCTAGATAGCATCACCGATGCAATGAATATGGACTTGAATGTGGATGAGATGGCTAGATAGCATCACCGATGCAATAAATATGGACTTGAATATGGCTGAGATGGCTAGATAGCATCTCTGATGCAATGAATATGGACTTGAATATGGCTGAGACGGCTAGATAGCATCACCGATGCAATGAATATGGACTTGAATGTGGATGAGATGGCTAGATAGCATCACCGATGCAATGAATATGGCCTTGAATATGGCTGAGATGGCTAGATAGCATCACTGATGCAATGAATATGGACTTGAATATGGCTGAGACGGCTAGGTAGCATCACCGATGCAATGAATATGGACTTGAATATGGATGAGATGGCAAGATAGCATCACCGATGCAATGAATATGGACTTGAATATGGCTGAGACGGCTAGATAGCATCACCGATGCAATGAATCTGGACTTGAATATGGATGAGATGGCTAGATGGCATCACCGATGCAATGAATATGGACTTCAATATGGCTGAGATGGCTAGATGGCATCACCGATGCAATGAATATGGACTTGAATATGGCTGAGATGGCAAGATAGCATCACCGATGCAATGAATATGGACTTGAATATGGCTGAGATGGCTAGATAGCATCACCGATGCAATGAATATGGCCTTGAATATGGCTGAGATGGCTAGGTAGCATCACTGATGCAATGAATATGGACTTGAATATGGATGAGACGGCTAGATAGCATCACCGATGCAATGAATATGGACTTGAATATGGATGAGATGGCAAGATAGCATCACCGATGCAATGAATATGGACTTGAATATCGATGAGATGGCTAGATAGCATCACCGATGCAATGAATATGGACTTGAATATGGCTGAGATGGCAAGATAGCATCACCGATGCAATGAATATGGACTTGAATGTGGATGAGATGGCTAGATAGCATCACCGATGCAATGAATATGGACTTGAATATGGCTGAGACGGCTAGATAGCATCACCGATGCAATGAATATGGACTTGAATATGGATGAGATGGCAAGATAGCATCACCGATGCAATGAATATGGACTTGAATATGGATGAGATGGCTAGATAGCATCAGCGATGCAATGAGTATGTACTAGAATATGGATGAGATGGCAAGATAGCATCACCGATGCAATGAATATGGACTTGAATATGGCTGAGATGGCTAGATAGCATCACCGATGCAATGAATATGGACTTGAATATGGCTGAGATGGCTAGACAGCATCACCGATGCAATGAATATGGACTTGAATGTGGATGAGATGGCTAGATAGCATCACCGATGCTATGAATATGGACTTGAATATGGCTGAGATGGCCAGATAGCATCACCGATGCAATGAATATGGACTTGAATATGGATGAGATGGCAAGATAGCATCACCGATGCAATGAATATGGACTTGAATATGGATGAGATGGCTAGATGGCATCAACGATGCAATGAACATGGACTTCAATATGGCTGAGATGGCTAGATGGCATCACCGATGCAATGAATATGGACTTGAATATGGCTGAGATGGCTAGATGGCATCACCGATGCAATGAATATGGACTTGAATATGGCTGAGATGGCTAGATAGCATCACCGATGCAATGAATATGGAATGTGGATGAGATTGCTAGATAGCATCACCGATGCAATGCATATGGCCTTGAATATGGCTGAGATGGCCAGATAGCATCAGTGATGCAATGAATATGGACTTGAATATGGCTGAGATGGCAAGATAGCATCACCTATGCAATGAATATGGACTTGAATATGGATGAGATGGCTAGATGGCATCAACGATGCAATGAACATGGACTTGAATATGGCTGAGATGGCTAGATGGCATCACCGATGCAATGAATATGGACTTGAATATGGCTGAGATGGCTAGATGGCATCACCGATGCAATGAATAAGGACTTGAATATGGCTGAGATGGCTAGATAGCATCACCGATGCAATGAATATGGAATGTGGATGAGATGGCTAGATAGCATCACCGATGCAATAAATATGGACTTGAATATGGCTGAGATGGCTAGATAGCATCACTGATGCAATGAATATGGACTTGAATATGGCTGAGACGGCTAGATAGCATCACCGATGCAATGAATATGGACTTGAATGTGGATGAGATGGCTAGATAGTATCACCGATGCAATGAATATGGACTTGAATATGGCTGAGATTGCTAGATAGCATCACCGATGCAATGAATATGGCCTTGAATATGGCTGAGATGGCTAGATAGCATCACTGATGCAATGAATATGGACTTGAATATGGCTGAGACGGCTAGATAGCATCACCGATGCAATGAATATGGACTTGAATATGGATGAGAGGGCAAGATAGCATCACCGATGCAATGAATATGGACTTGAATATGGCTGAGATGGCTAGATAGCATCACCGATGCAATGAATCTGGACTTGAATATGGATGAGATGGCTAGATGGCATCACCGATGCAATGAATATGGACTTGAATATGGCTGAGATGGCTAGATGGCATCACCGATGCAATGAATATGGACTTGAATATGGCTGAGATGGCAAGATAGCATCACCGATGCAATGAATATGGACTTGAATATGGCTGATATGGCTAGATAGCATCACCGATGCAATGAATATGGCCTTGAATATGGCTGAGATGGCTAGGTAGCATCACTGATGCAATGAATATGGACTTGAATATGGATGAGACGGCTAGATAGCATCACCGATGCAATGAATATGGACTTTAATATGGATGGGATGGCAAGATAGCATCACCGATGCAATGAGTATGTACTAGAATATGGATGAGATGGCAAGATAGCATCACCGATGCAATGAATATGGACTTGAATATGGCTGAGATGGCTAGATAGCATCACTGATGCAATGAATATGGACTTGAATATGGATGAGATGGCAAGATAGCATCACCGATGCAATGAATATGGACTTGAATATTGATGAGATGGCTAGATAGCATCACCGATGCAATGAATATGGACTTGAATATGGCTGAGATGGCAAGATAGCATCACCGATGCAATGAATATGGACTTGAATATGGATGAGATGGCTAGATAGCATCACCGATGCAATGAATATGGACTAGAATATGGATGGGATGGCAAGATAGCATCACTGATGCAATGAATATGGACTTGAATATGGCTGAGATAGCTAGATAGCATCATTGATGCAATGAATATGGACTTGAATATGGCTGAGACGGCTAGATAGCATCACTGATGCAATGAATATGGACTTGAATATGGCTGAGATGGCAAGATAGCATCACTGATGCAATGAATATGGACTTGAATATGGCTGAGATGGCTAGATGGCATCACCGTTTCAATGAATATGGACTTGAATATGGATGAGATGGCTAGATAGCATCACCGATGCAATGAATATGGCCTTGAATATGGCTGAGATGGCTAGATAGCATCACCGATGCAATGAATATGGACTTGAATATGGCTGAGATGGCTAGATGGCATCACCGATGCAATGAATATGGACTTGAATATGGCTGAGATGGCTAGATAGCATCACCGATGCAATGAATATGGCCTTGAATATGGCTGAGATGGCTAGATAGCATCACTGATGCAATGAATATGGACTTGAATATGGCTGAGACGGCTAGATAGCATCACCGATGCAATGAATATGGACTTGAATATGGATGAGATGGCTAGATAGCATCACCGATGCAATGAATATGGACTTGAATATGGCTGAGATGGCAAGATAGCATCACCGATGCAGTGAATATGGACTTGAATATGGATGAGATGGCTAGATAGCATCACCGATTCAATGAATATGGACTAGAATATTGATGGTATGGCAAGATAGCATCACTGATGCAATGAATATGGACTTGAATATGGCTGAGATAGCTAGATAGCATCACCGATGCAATGAATATGGACTTGAATATGGATGAGATGGCAAGATAGCATCACCGATGCAATGAATATGGTCTTGAATATGGATGAGATGGCTAGATAGCATCACCGATGCAATGAATATGGACTTGAATATGGCTGAGATGGCTAGACAGCATCACTGATGCAATGAATATGGACTTGAATATGGCTGAGATGGCTAGATAGCATCACCGATGCAATGAACATGGACTTGAATATGGCTGAGATGGCTAGATGGCATCACCGATGCAATGAATATGGACTTGAATATGGCTGAGATGGCTAGATAGCATCACTGATGCAATGAATATGGACTTGAATATGGCTGAGACGGCTAGATAGCATCTCTGATGCAATGAATATGGACTTGAATATGGCTGAGACGGCTAGATAGCATCACCGATGCAATGAATATGGACTTGAATGTGGATGAGATGGCTAGATAGCATCACCGATGCAATAAATATGGACTTGAATATGGCTGAGATGGCTAGATAGCATCTCTGATGCAATGAATATGGACTTGAATATGGCTGAGACGGCTAGATAGCATCACCGATGCAATGAATATGGACTTGAATGTGGATGAGATGGCTAGATAGCATCACCGATGCAATGAATATGGCCTTGAATATGGCTGAGATGGCTAGATAGCATCACTGATGCAATGAATATGGACTTGAATATGGCTGAGATGGCTAGATAGCATCACCGATGCAATGAATATGGCCTTGAATATGGCTGAGATGGCTAGATAGCATCACTGATGCAATGAATATGGACTTGAATATGGCTGAGACGGCTAGATAGCATCACCGATGCAATGAATATGGACTTGAATATGGATGAGATGGCAAGATAGCATCACCGATGCAATGAATATGGACTTGAATATGGATGAGATGGCTAGATAGCATCACCGATGCAATGAATATGGACTTGAATATGGCTGAGATGGCAAGATAGCATCACCGATGCAGTGAATATGGACTTGAATATGGATGAGATGGCTAGATAGCATCACCGATTCAATGAATATGGACTAGAATATTGATGGTATGGCAAGATAGCATCACTGATGCAATGAATATGGACTTGAATATGGCTGAGATAGCTAGATAGCATCACCGATGCAATGAATATGGACTTGAATATGGATGAGATGGCAAGATAGCATCACCGATGCAATGAATATGGTCTTGAATATGGATGAGATGGCTAGATAGCATCACCGATGCAATGAATATGGACTTGAATATGGCTGAGATGGCTAGACAGCATCACCGATGCAATGAATATGGACTTGAATGTGGATGAGATGGCTAGATAGCATCACCGATGCTATGAATATGGACTTGAATATGGCTGAGATGGCCAGATAGCATCACCGATGCAATGAATATGGACTTGAATATGGATGAGATGGCAAGATAGCATCACCGATGCAATGAATATGGACTTGAATATGGATGAGATGGCTAGATGGCATCAACGATGCAATGAATATGGACTTCAATATGGCTGAGATGGCTAGATGGCATCACCGATGCAATGAATATGGACTTGAATATGGCTGAGATGGCTAGATGGCATCACCGATGCAATGAATATGGACTTGAATATGGCTGAGATGGCTAGATAGCATCACCGATGCAATGAATATGGAATGTGGATGAGATTGCTAGATAGCATCACCGATGCAATGCATATGGCCTTGAATATGGCTGAGATGGCCAGATAGCATCAGTGATGCAATGAATATGGACTTGAATATGGCTGAGATGGCAAGATAGCATCACCGATGCAATGAATATGGACTTGAATATGGATGAGATGGCTAGATGGCATCAACGATGCAATGAACATGGACTTGAATATGGCTGAGATGGCTAGATGGCATCACCGATGCAATGAATATGGACTTGAATATGGCTGAGATGGCTAGATGGCATCACCGATGCAATAAATATGGACTTGAATATGGCTGAGATGGCTAGATAGCATCTCTGATGCAATGAATATGGACTTGAATATGGCTGAGACGGCTAGATAGCATCACCGATGCAATGAATATGGACTTGAATGTGGATGAGATGGCTAGATAGCATC
This sequence comes from Heloderma suspectum, assembly GCF_057233095.1. Lineage (NCBI taxonomy): Eukaryota > Metazoa > Chordata > Lepidosauria > Squamata > Helodermatidae > Heloderma > Heloderma suspectum. The sequence goes on from NC_139475.1 coordinate 55,142,112, forward strand.
ACCGATGCAATGAATATGGCCTTGAATATGGCTGAGATGGCTAGATAGCATCACTGATGCAATGAATATGGACTTGAATATGGCTGAGATGGCTAGATAGCATCACCGATGCAATGAATATGGCCTTGAATATGGCTGAGATGGCTAGATAGCATCACTGATGCAATGAATATGGACTTGAATATGGCTGAGACGGCTAGATAGCATCACCGATGCAATGAATATGGACTTGAATATGGATGAGATGGCAAGATAGCATCACCGATGCAATGAATATGGACTTGAATATGGATGAGATGGCTAGATAGCATCACCGATGCAATGAATATGGACTTGAATATGGCTGAGATGGCAAGATAGCATCACCGATGCAGTGAATATGGACTTGAATATGGATGAGATGGCTAGATAGCATCACCGATTCAATGAATATGGACTAGAATATTGATGGTATGGCAAGATAGCATCACTGATGCAATGAATATGGACTTGAATATGGCTGAGATAGCTAGATAGCATCACCGATGCAATGAATATGGACTTGAATATGGATGAGATGGCAAGATAGCATCACCGATGCAATGAATATGGTCTTGAATATGGATGAGATGGCTAGATAGCATCACCGATGCAATGAATATGGACTTGAATATGGCTGAGATGGCTAGACAGCATCACCGATGCAATGAATATGGACTTGAATGTGGATGAGATGGCTAGATAGCATCACCGATGCTATGAATATGGACTTGAATATGGCTGAGATGGCCAGATAGCATCACCGATGCAATGAATATGGACTTGAATATGGATGAGATGGCAAGATAGCATCACCGATGCAATGAATATGGACTTGAATATGGATGAGATGGCTAGATGGCATCAACGATGCAATGAACATGGACTTCAATATGGCTGAGATGGCTAGATGGCATCACCGATGCAATGAATATGGACTTGAATATGGCTGAGATGGCTAGATGGCATCACCGATGCAATGAATATGGACTTGAATATGGCTGAGATGGCTAGATAGCATCACCGATGCAATGAATATGGAATGTGGATGAGATTGCTAGATAGCATCACCGATGCAATGCATATGGCCTTGAATATGGCTGAGATGGCCAGATAGCATCAGTGATGCAATGAATATGGACTTGAATATGGCTGAGATGGCAAGATAGCATCACCGATGCAATGAATATGGACTTGAATATGGATGAGATGGCTAGATGGCATCAACGATGCAATGAACATGGACTTGAATATGGCTGAGATGGCTAGATGGCATCACCGATGCAATGAATATGGACTTGAATATGGCTGAGATGGCTAGATGGCATCACCGATGCAATGAATAAGGACTTGAATATGGCTGAGATGGCTAGATAGCATCACCGATGCAATGAATATGGAATGTGGATGAGATGGCTAGATAGCATCACCGATGCAATAAATATGGACTTGAATATGGCTGAGATGGCTAGATAGCATCACTGATGCAATGAATATGGACTTGAATATGGCTGAGACGGCTAGATAGCATCACCGATGCAATGAATATGGACTTGAATGTGGATGAGATGGCTAGATAGCATCACCGATGCAATGAATATGGACTTGAATATGGCTGAGATTGCTAGATAGCATCACCGATGCAATGAATATGGCCTTGAATATGGCTGAGATGGCTAGATAGCATCACTGATGCAATGAATATGGACTTGAATATGGCTGAGACGGCTAGATAGCATCACCGATGCAATGAATATGGACTTGAATATGGATGAGAGGGCAAGATAGCATCACCGATGCAATGAATATGGACTTGAATATGGCTGAGATGGCTAGATAGCATCACCGATGCAATGAATCTGGACTTGAATATGGATGAGATGGCTAGATGGCATCACCGATGCAATGAATATGGACTTGAATATGGCTGAGATGGCTAGATGGCATCACCGATGCAATGAATATGGACTTGAATATGGCTGAGATGGCAAGATAGCATCACCGATGCAATGAATATGGACTTGAATATGGCTGAGATGGCTAGATAGCATCACCGATGCAATGAATATGGCCTTGAATATGGCTGAGATGGCTAGGTAGCATCACTGATGCAATGAATATGGACTTGAATATGGATGAGACGGCTAGATAGCATCACCGATGCAATGAATATGGACTTTAATATGGATGGGATGGCAAGATAGCATCACCGATGCAATGAGTATGTACTAGAATATGGATGAGATGGCAAGATAGCATCACCGATGCAATGAATATGGACTTGAATATGGCTGAGATGGCTAGATAGCATCACTGATGCAATGAATATGGACTTGAATATGGCTGAGACGGCTAGATAGCATCACCGATGCAATGAATATGGACTTGAATATGGATGAGATGGCAAGATAGCATCACCGATGCAATGAATATGGACTTGAATATTGATGAGATGGCTAGATAGCATCACCGATGCAATGAATATGGACTTGAATATGGCTGAGATGGCAAGATAGCATCACCGATGCAATGAATATGGACTTGAATATGGATGAGATGGCTAGATAGCATCACCGATGCAATGAATATGGACTAGAATATGGATGGGATGGCAAGATAGCATCACTGATGCAATGAATATGGACTTGAATATGGCTGAGATAGCTAGATAGCATCATTGATGCAATGAATATGGACTTGAATATGGCTGAGACGGCTAGATAGCATCACTGATGCAATGAATATGGACTTGAATATGGCTGAGATGGCAAGATAGCATCACTGATGCAATGAATATGGACTTGAATATGGCTGAGATGGCTAGATGGCATCACCGTTTCAATGAATATGGACTTGAATATGGATGAGATGGCTAGATAGCATCACCGATGCAATGAATATGGCCTTGAATATGGCTGAGATGGCTAGATAGCATCACCGATGCAATGAATATGGACTTGAATATGGCTGAGATGGCTAGATGGCATCACCGATGCAATGAATATGGACTTGAATATGGCTGAGATGGCTAGATAGCATCACCGATGCAATGAATATGGCCTTGAATATGGCTGAGATGGCTAGATAGCATCACTGATGCAATGAATATGGACTTGAATATGGCTGAGACGGCTAGATAGCATCACCGATGCAATGAATATGGACTTGAATATGGATGAGATGGCAAGATAGCATCACCGATGCAATGAATATGGACTTGAATATGGATGAGATGGCTAGATAGCATCACCGATGCAATGAATATGGACTTGAATATGGCTGAGATGGCAAGATAGCATCACCGATGCAGTGAATATGGACTTGAATATGGATGAGATGGCTAGATAGCATCACCGATTCAATGAATATGGACTAGAATATTGATGGTATGGCAAGATAGCATCACTGATGCAATGAATATGGACTTGAATATGGCTGAGATAGCTAGATAGCATCACCGATGCAATGAATATGGACTTGAATATGGATGAGATGGCAAGATAGCATCACCGATGCAATGAATATGGTCTTGAATATGGATGAGATGGCTAGATAGCATCACCGATGCAATGAATATGGACTTGAATATGGCTGAGATGGCTAGACAGCATCACTGATGCAATGAATATGGACTTGAATATGGCTGAGATGGCTAGATAGCATCACCGATGCAATGAACATGGACTTGAATATGGCTGAGATGGCTAGATGGCATCACCGATGCAATGAATATGGACTTGAATATGGCTGAGATGGCTAGATAGCATCACTGATGCAATGAATATGGACTTGAATATGGCTGAGACGGCTAGATAGCATCTCTGATGCAATGAATATGGACTTGAATATGGCTGAGACGGCTAGATAGCATCACCGATGCAATGAATATGGACTTGAATGTGGATGAGATGGCTAGATAGCATCACCGATGCAATAAATATGGACTTGAATATGGCTGAGATGGCTAGATAGCATCTCTGATGCAATGAATATGGACTTGAATATGGCTGAGACGGCTAGATAGCATCACCGATGCAATGAATATGGACTTGAATGTGGATGAGATGGCTAGATAGCATCACCGATGCAATGAATATGGCCTTGAATATGGCTGAGATGGCTAGATAGCATCACTGATGCAATGAATATGGACTTGAATATGGCTGAGACGGCTAGGTAGCATCCCCGATGCAATGAATATGGACTTGAATATGGATGAGATGGCAAGATAGCATCACCGATGCAATGAATATGGACTTGAATATGGCTGAGACGGCTAGATAGCATCACCGATGCAATGAATCTGGACTTGAATATGGATGAGATGGCTAGATGGCATCACCGATGCAATGAATATGGACTTCAATATGGCTGAGATGGCTAGATGGCATCACCGATGCAATGAATATGGACTTGAATATGGCTGAGATGGCAAGATAGCATCACCGATGCAATGAATATGGACTTGAATATGGCTGAGATGGCTAGATAGCATCACCGATGCAATGAATATGGCCTTGAATATGGCTGAGATGGCTAGGTAGCATCACTGATGCAATGAATATGGACTTGAATATGGATGAGACGGCTAGATAGCATCACCGATGCAATGAATATGGACTTGAATATGGATGAGATGGCAAGATAGCATCACCGATGCAATGAATATGGACTTGAATATCGATGAGATGGCTAGATAGCATCACCGATGCAATGAATATGGACTTGAATATGGCTGAGATGGCAAGATAGCATCACCGATGCAATGAATATGGACTTGAATGTGGATGAGATGGCTAGATAGCATCACCGATGCAATGAATATGGACTTGAATATGGCTGAGACGGCTAGATAGCATCACCGATGCAATGAATATGGACTTGAATATGGATGAGATGGCAAGATAGCATCACCGATGCAATGAATATGGACTTGAATATGGATGAGATGGCTAGATAGCATCAGCGATGCAATGAGTATGTACTAGAATATGGATGAGATGGCAAGATAGCATCACCGATGCAATGAATATGGACTTGAATATGGCTGAGATGGCTAGATAGCATCACTGATGCAATGAATATTGACTTGAATATGGCTGAGACGGCTAGATAGCATCACCGATGCAATGAATATGGACTTGAATATGGATGAGATGGCAAGATAGCATCACCGATGCAATGAATATGGACTTGAATATGGATGAGATGGCTAGATAGCATCACCGATGCAATGAATATGGACTTGAATATGGCTGAGATGGCAAGATAGCATCACCGATGCAATGAATATGGACTTGAATATGGATGAGATGGCTAGATAGCATCACCGATGCAATGAATATGGACTAGAATATGGATGGGATGGCAAGATAGCATCACTGATGCAATGAATATGGACTTGAATATGGCTGAGATAGCTAGATAGCATCATTGATGCAATGAATATGGACTTGAATATGGCTGAGACGGCTAGATAGCATCACCGATGCAATGAATATGGACTTGAATATGGCAGAGATGGCAAGATAGCATCACCGATGCAATGAATATGGACTTGAATATGGCTGAGATGGCTAGATGGCATCACCGTTTCAATGAATATGGACTTGAATATGGATGAGATGGCTAGATAGCATCACCGATGCAATGAATATGGCCTTGAATATGGCTGAGATGGCTAGATAGCATCACCGATGCAATGAATATGGACTTGAATATGGCTGAGATGGCTAGATGGCATCACCGATGCAATGAATATGGACTTGAATAAGGATGAGATGGCAAGATAGCATCACCGATGCAATGAATATGGACTTGAATATGGATGAGATGGCTAGATAGCATCACCGATGCAATGAATATGGACTTGAATATGGCTGAGATGGCAAGATAGCATCACCGATGCAATGAATATGGACTTGAATATGGATGAGATGGCTAGATGGCATCACCGATGCAATGAATATGGACTTGAATATGGCTGAGATGGCTAGATAGCATCACCGATGCAATGAATATGGACTTGAATATGGCTGAGATGGCTAGACAGAATCACTGATGCAATGAATATGGACTTGAATATGGCTGAGATGGCTAGATAGCATCACCGATGCAATGAACATGGACTTGAATATGGCTGAGATGGCTAGATGGCATCACCGATGCAATGAATATGGACTTGAATATGGCTGAGATGGCTAGATAGCATCACTGATGCAATGAATATGGACTTGAATATGGCTGAGACGGCTAGATACCATCACCGAGGCAATGAATATGGACTTGAATATGGATGAGATGGCAAGATAGCATCACCGATGCAATGAATATGGACTTGAATATGGATGAGATGGCTAGATGGCATCACCGATGCAATGAATATGGACTTGAATATGGCTGAGATGGCTAGATGGCATCACCGATGCAATGAATATGGACTTGAATATGGCTGAGATGGCAAGATAGCATCACCGATGCAATGAATATGGACTTGAATATGGCTGAGATGGCTAGATAGCATCACCGATGCAATGAATATGGCCTTGAATATGGCTGAGATGGCTAGGTAGCATCACTGATGCAATGAATATGGACTTGAATATGGATGAGACGGCTAGATAGCATCACCGATGCAATGAATATGGACTTTAATATGGATGGGATGGCAAGATAGCATCACCGATGCAATGAGTATGTACTAGAATATGGATGAGATGGCAAGATAGCATCACCGATGCAATGAATATGGACTTGAATATGGCTGAGATGGCTAGATAGCATCACTGATGCAATGAATATGGACTTGAATATGGCTGAGACGGCTAGATAGCATCACCGATGCAATGAATATGGACTTGAATATGGATGAGATGGCAAGATAGCATCACCGATGCAATGAATATGGACTTGAATATTGATGAGATGGCTAGATAGCATCACCGATGCAATGAATATGGACTTGAATATGGCTGAGATGGCAAGATAGCATCACCGATGCAATGAATATGGACTTGAATATGGATGAGATGGCTAGATAGCATCACCGATGCAATGAATATGGACTAGAATATGGATGGGATGGCAAGATAGCATCACTGATGCAATGAATATGGACTTGAATATGGCTGAGATAGCTAGATAGCATCATTGATGCAATGAATATGGACTTGAATATGGCTGAGACGGCTAGATAGCATCACTGATGCAATGAATATGGACTTGAATATGGCTGAGATGGCAAGATAGCATCACTGATGCAATGAATATGGACTTGAATATGGCTGAGATGGCTAGATGGCATCACCGTTTCAATGAATATGGACTTGAATATGGATGAGATGGCTAGATAGCATCACCGATGCAATGAATATGGCCTTGAATATGGCTGAGATGGCTAGATAGCATCACCGATGCAATGAATATGGACTTGAATATGGCTGAGATGGCTAGATGGCATCACCGATGCAATGAATATGGACTTGAATATGGCTGAGATGGCTAGATAGCATCACCGATGCAATGAATATGGCCTTGAATATGGCTGAGATGGCTAGATAGCATCACTGATGCAATGAATATGGACTTGAATATGGCTGAGACGGCTAGATAGCATCACCGATGCAATGAATATGGACTTGAATATGGATGAGATGGCAAGATAGCATCACCGATGCAATGAATATGGACTTGAATATGGATGAGATGGCTAGATAGCATCACCGATGCAATGAATATGGACTTGAATATGGCTGAGATGGCAAGATAGCATCACCAATGCAGTGAATATGGACTTGAATATGGATGAGATGGCTAGATAGCATCACCGATTCAATGAATATGGACTAGAATATTGATGGTATGGCAAGATAGCATCACTGATGCAATGAATATGGACTTGAATATGGCTGAGATAGCTAGATAGCATCACCGATGCAATGAATATGGACTTGAATATGGATGAGATGGCAAGATAGCATCACCGATGCAATGAATATGGTCTTGAATATGGATGAGATGGCTAGATAGCATCACCGATGCAATGAATATGGACTTGAATATGGCTGAGATGGCTAGACAGCATCACTGATGCAATGAATATGGACTTGAATATGGCTGAGATGGCTAGATAGCATCACCGATGCAATGAACATGGACTTGAATATGGCTGAGATGGCTAGATGGCATCACCGATGCAATGAATATGGACTTGAATATGGCTGAGATGGCTAGATAGCATCACTGATGCAATGAATATGGACTTGAATATGGCTGAGACGGCTAGATAGCATCTCTGATGCAATGAATATGGACTTGAATATGGCTGAGACGGCTAGATAGCATCACCGATGCAATGAATATGGACTTGAATGTGGATGAGATGGCTAGATAGCATCACCGATGCAATAAATATGGACTTGAATATGGCTGAGATGGCTAGATAGCATCTCTGATGCAATGAATATGGACTTGAATATGGCTGAGACGGCTAGATAGCATCACCGATGCAATGAATATGGACTTGAATGTGGATGAGATGGCTAGATAGCATCACCGATGCAATGAATATGGCCTTGAATATGGCTGAGATGGCTAGATAGCATCACTGATGCAATGAATATGGACTTGAATATGGCTGAGACGGCTAGGTAGCATCACCGATGCAATGAATATGGACTTGAATATGGATGAGATGGCAAGATAGCATCACCGATGCAATGAATATGGACTTGAATATGGCTGAGACGGCTAGATAGCATCACCGATGCAATGAATCTGGACTTGAATATGGATGAGATGGCTAGATGGCATCACCGATGCAATGAATATGGACTTCAATATGGCTGAGATGGCTAGATGGCATCACCGATGCAATGAATATGGACTTGAATATGGCTGAGATGGCAAGATAGCATAACCGATGCAATGAATATGGACTTGAATATGGCTGAGATGGCTAGATAGCATCACCGATGCAATGAATATGGCCTTGAATATGGCTGAGATGGCTAGGTAGCATCACTGATGCAATGAATATGGACTTGAATATGGATGAGACGGCTAGATAGCATCACCGATGCAATGAATATGGACTTGAATATGGATGAGATGGCAAGATAGCATCACCGATGCAATGAATATGGACTTGAATATCGATGAGATGGCTAGATAGCATCACCGATGCAATGAATATGGACTTGAATATGGCTGAGATGGCAAGATAGCATCACCGATGCAATGAATATGGACTTGAATGTGGATGAGATGGCTAGATAGCATCACCGATGCAATGAATATGGACTTGAATATGGCTGAGACGGCTAGATAGCATCACCGATGCAATGAATATGGACTTGAATATGGATGAGATGGCAAGATAGCATCACCGATGCAATGAATATGGACTTGAATATGGATGAGATGGCTAGATAGCATCAGCGATGCAATGAGTATGTACTAGAATATGGATGAGATGGCAAGATAGCATCACCGATGCAATGAATATGGACTTGAATATGGCTGAGATGGCTAGATAGCATCACTGATGCAATGAATATTGACTTGAATATGGCTGAGACGGCTAGATAGCATCACCGATGCAATGAATATGGACTTGAATATGGATGAGATGGCAAGATAGCATCACCGATGCAATGAATATGGACTTGAATATGGATGAGATGGCTAGATAGCATCACCGATGCAATGAATATGGACTTGAATATGGCTGAGATGGCAAGATAGCATCACCGATGCAATGAATATGGACTTGAATATGGATGAGATGGCTAGATAGCATCACCGATGCAATGAATATGGACTAGAATATGGATGGGATGGCAAGATAGCATCACTGATGCAATGAATATGGACTTGAATATGGCTGAGATAGCTAGATAGCATCATTGATGCAATGAATATGGACTTGAATATGGCTGAGACGGCTAGATAGCATCACCGATGCAATGAATATGGACTTGAATATGGCTGAGATGGCAAGATAGCATCACCGATGCAATGAATATGGACTTGAATATGGCTGAGATGGCTAGATGGCATCACCGTTTCAATGAATATGGACTTGAATATGGATGAGATGGCTAGATAGCATCAACGATTCAATGAATATGGACTAGAATATTGATGGTATGGCAAGATAGCATCACTGATGCAATGAATATGGACTTGAATATGGCTGAGATAGCTAGATAGCATCACCGATGCAATGAATATGGACTTGAATATGGATGAGATGGCAAGATAGCATCACCGATGCAATGAATATGGTCTTGAATATGGATGAGATGGCTAGATAGCATCACCGATGCAATGAATATGGACTTGAATATGGCTGAGATGGCTAGACAGCATCACTGATGCAATGAATATGGACTTGAATATGGCTGAGATGGCTAGATAGCATCACCGATGCAATGAACATGGACTTGAATATGGCTGAGATGGCTAGATGGCATCACCGATGCAATGAATATGGACTTGAATATGGCTGAGATGGCTAGATAGCATCACTGATGCAATGAATATGGACTTGAATATGGCTGAGACGGCTAGATACCATCACCGAGGCAATGAATATGGACTTGAATATGGATGAGATGGCAAGATAGCATCACCGATGCAATGAATATGGACTTGAATATCGATGAGATGGCTAGATAGCATCACCGATGCAATGAATATGGACTTGAATATGGCTGAGATGGCTAGATAGCATCACTGATGCAATGAATATGGACTTGAATATGGGTGAGACGGCCAGATAGCATCACCGATGCAATGAATATGGACTTGAATGTGGATGAGATGGCTAGATAGGATCACCGTTGCAATGAATATGGACTTGAATATGGCTGAGATTGCTAGATAGCATCACCGATGCAATGAACATGGACTTGAATATGGCTGAGATGGCTAGATGGCATCACCGATGCAATGAATATGGACTTGAATATGGCTGAGATGGCTAGATGGCATCACCGATGCAATGAATATGGACTTGAATATGGCTGAGATGGCTAGATAGCATCACCGATGCAATGAATATGGAATGTGGATGAGATGGCTAGATAGCATCACCGATGCAATAAATATGGACTTGAATATGGCTGAGATGGCTAGATGGCATCACCGATGCAATGAATATGGACTTGAATATGGCTGAGATGTCTAGATAGCATCACTGATGCAATGAATATGGACTTGAATATGGCTGAGACGGCTAGATAGCATCACCGATGCAATGAATATGGACTTGAATATGGATGAGATGGCAAGATAGCATCACCGATGCAATGAATATGGACTTGAATATCGATGAGATGGCTAGATAGCATCACCGATGCAATGAATATGGACTTGAATATGGCTGAGATGGCTAGATAGCATCACTGATGCAATGAATATGGACTTGAATATGGCTGAGACGGCCAGATAGCCTCACCGATGCAATGAATATGGACTTGAATGTGGATGAGATGGCTAGATAGCATCACCGTTGCAATGAATATGGACTTGAATATGGCTGAGATTGCTAGATAGCATCACCGATGCAATGACCATGGACTTGAATATGGCTGAGATGGCTAGATGGCATCACCGATGCAATGAAGATGGACTTGAATATGGCTGAGATGGCTAGATGGCATCACCGATGCAATGAATATGGACTTGAATATGGCTGAGATGGCTAGATAGCATCACCGATGCAATGAATATGGAATGTGGATGAGATGGCTAGATAGCATCACCGATGCAATAAATATGGACTTGAATATGGCTGAGATGGCTAGATAGCATCTCCGATGCAATCAATATGGACTTGAATATGGCTGAGACGGCTAGATAGCATCACCGATGCAATGAATATGGACTTGAATGTGGATGAGATGGCTAGATAGCATCACCGATGCAATGAATATGGCCTTGAATATGGCTGAGATGGCTAGATAGCATCACTGATGCAATGAATATGGACTTGAATATGGCTGAGATGGCTAGGTAGCATCACCGATGCAATGAATATGGACTTGAATATGGATGAGATGGCAAGATAGCATCACCGATGCAATGAATATGGACTTGAATATGGCTGAGACGGCTAGATAGCATCACCGATGCAATGAATCTGGACTTGAATATGGATGAGATGGCTAGATGGCATCACCGATGCAATGAATATGGACTTGAATATGGCTGAGATGGCTAGATGGCATCACCGATGCAATGAATTTGGACTTGAATATGGCTGAGATGGCAAGATAGCATCACCGATGCAAGGAATATGGACTTGAATATGGCTGAGATGGCTAGATAGCATCACCGATGCAATGAATATGGCCTTGAATATGGCTGAGATGGCTAGGTAGCATCACTGATGCAATGAATATGGACTTGAATATGGATGAGACGGCTAGATAGCATCACCGATGCAATGAATATGGACTTGAATATGGCTGAGATGGCTAGATGGCATCACCGATGCAATGAATATGGACTTGAATATGGCTGAGATGGCTAAATGGCATCACCGTTGCAATGAATATGGACTTGAATATGGCTGAGATGGCTAGATAGCATCACCGATGCAATGAATATGGCCTTGAATATGGCTGAGATGGCTAGATAGCATCACTGATGCAATGAATATGGACTTGAATATGGCTGAGACGGCTAGATAGCATCACCGATGCAATGAATATGGACTTGAATATGGCTGAGATGGTTAGATAGCATCACCGATGCCATGAATATGGACTTGAATATGGCTGAGACGGCTAGATAGCATCACTGATGCAATGAATATGGACTTGAATATGGATAAGACGGCTAGATAGCATCACTGATGCAATGAATATGGACTTGAATATGGGTGAGACGGCTAGATAGCATCACCGATGCAATGAATATGGACTTGAATATGGATGAGATGGCAAGATAGCATCACCGATGCAATGAATATGGACTTGAATATGGCTGAGATGGCAAGATAGCATCACCGATGCAATGAATATGGACTTGAATGTGGATGAGATGGCTAGATAGCATCACCGATGCTATGAATATGGACTTGAATATGGCTGAGATGGCCAGATAGCATCACCGATGCAATGAATATGGACTTGAATATGGATGAGATGGCAAGATAGCATCACCGATGCAATGAATATGGACTTGAATATGGATGAGATGGCTAGATGGCATCAACGATGCAATGAACATGGACTTCAATATGGCTGAGATGGCTAGATGGCATCACCGATGCAATGAATATGGACTTGAATATGGCTGAGATGGCTAGATGGCATCACCGATGCAATGAATATGGACTTGAATATGGCTGAGATGGCTAGATAGCATCACCGATGCAATGAATATGGAATGTGGATGAGATTGCTAGATAGCATCACCGATGCAATGCATATGGCCTTGAATATGGCTGAGATGGCCAGATAGCATCAGTGATGCAATGAATATGGACTTGAATATGGCTGAGATGGCAAGATAGCATCACCGATGCAATGAATATGGACTTGAATATGGATGAGATGGCTAGATGGCATCAACGATGCAATGAACATGGACTTGAATATGGCTGAGATGGCTAGATGGCATCACCGATGCAATGAATATGGACTTGAATATGGCTGAGATGGCTAGATGGCATCACCGATGCAATGAATAAGGACTTGAATATGGCTGAGATGGCTAGATAGCATCACCGATGCAATGAATATGGAATGTGGATGAGATGGCTAGATAGCATCACCGATGCAATAAATATGGACTTGAATATGGCTGAGATGGCTAGATAGCATCACTGATGCAATGAATATGGACTTGAATATGGCTGAGACGGCTAGATAGCATCACCGATGCAATGAATATGGACTTGAATGTGGATGAGATGGCTAGATAGCATCACCGATGCAATGAATATGGACTTGAATATGGCTGAGATTGCTAGATAGCATCACCGATGCAATGAATATGGCCTTGAATATGGCTGAGATGGCTAGATAGCATCACTGATGCTATGAATATGGACTTGAATATGGCTGAGACGGCTAGATAGCATCACCGATGCAATGAATATGGACTTGAATATGGATGAGAGGGCAAGATAGCATCACCGATGCAATGAATATGGACTTGAATATGGCTGAGATGGCTAGATAGCATCACCGATGCAATGAATCTGGACTTGAATATGGATGAGATGGCTAGATGGCATCACCGATGCAATGAACATGGACTTGAATATGGCTGAGATGGCTAGATGGCATCACCGATGCAATGAATATGGACTTGAATATGGCTGAGATGGCTAGATGGCATCACCGATGCAATGAATATGGACTTGAATATGGCTGAGATGGCTAGATAGCATCACCGATGCAATGAATATGGAATGTGGATGAGATGGCTAGATAGCATCACCGATGCAATAAATATGGACTTGAATATGGCTGAGATGGCTAGATGGCATCACCGATGCAATGAATATGGACTTGAATATGGCTGAGATGTCTAGATAGCATCACTGATGCAATGAATATGGACTTGAATATGGCTGAGACGGCTAGATAGCATCACCGATGCAATGAATATGGACTTGAATATGGATGAGATGGCAAGATAGCATCACCGATGCAATGAATATGGACTTGAATATCGATGAGATGGCTAGATAGCATCACCGATGCAATGAATATGGACTTGAATATGGCTGAGATGGCTAGATAGCATCACTGATGCAATGAATATGGACTTGAATATGGCTGAGACGGCCAGATAGCCTCACCGATGCAATGAATATGGACTTGAATGTGGATGAGATGGCTAGATAGCATCACCGTTGCAATGAATATGGACTTGAATATGGCTGAGATTGCTAGATAGCATCACCGATGCAATGACCATGGACTTGAATATGGCTGAGATGGCTAGATGGCATCACCGATGCAATGAAGATGGACTTGAATATGGCTGAGATGGCTAGATGGCATCACCGATGCAATGAATATGGACTTGAATATGGCTGAGATGGCTAGATAGCATCACCGATGCAATGAATATGGAATGTGGATGAGATGGCTAGATAGCATCACCGATGCAATAAATATGGACTTGAATATGGCTGAGATGGCTAGATAGCATCTCCGATGCAATCAATATGGACTTGAATATGGCTGAGACGGCTAGATAGCATCACCGATGCAATGAATATGGACTTGAATGTGGATGAGATGGCTAGATAGCATCACCGATGCAATGAATATGGCCTTGAATATGGCTGAGATGGCTAGATAGCATCACTGATGCAATGAATATGGACTTGAATATGGCTGAGATGGCTAGGTAGCATCACCGATGCAATGAATATGGACTTGAATATGGATGAGATGGCAAGATAGCATCACCGATGCAATGAATATGGACTTGAATATGGCTGAGACGGCTAGATAGCATCACCGATGCAATGAATCTGGACTTGAATATGGATGAGATGGCTAGATGGCATCACCGATGCAATGAATATGGACTTGAATATGGCTGAGATGGCTAGATGGCATCACCGATGCAATGAATTTGGACTTGAATATGGCTGAGATGGCAAGATAGCATCACCGATGCAAGGAATATGGACTTGAATATGGCTGAGATGGCTAGATAGCATCACCGATGCAATGAATATGGCCTTGAATATGGCTGAGATGGCTAGGTAGCATCACTGATGCAATGAATATGGACTTGAATATGGATGAGACGGCTAGATAGCATCACCGATGCAATGAATATGGACTTGAATATGGCTGAGATGGCTAGATGGCATCACCGATGCAATGAATATGGACTTGAATATGGCTGAGATGGCTAAATGGCATCACCGTTGCAATGAATATGGACTTGAATATGGCTGAGATGGCTAGATAGCATCACCGATGCAATGAATATGGCCTTGAATATGGCTGAGATGGCTAGATAGCATCACTGATGCAATGAATATGGACTTGAATATGGCTGAGACGGCTAGATAGCATCACCGATGCAATGAATATGGACTTGAATATGGCTGAGATGGTTAGATAGCATCACCGATGCCATGAATATGGACTTGAATATGGCTGAGACGGCTAGATAGCATCACTGATGCAATGAATATGGACTTGAATATGGATAAGACGGCTAGATAGCATCACTGATGCAATGAATATGGACTTGAATATGGGTGAGACGGCTAGATAGCATCACCGATGCAATGAATATGGACTTGAATATGGATGAGATGGCAAGATAGCATCACCGATGCAATGAATATGGACTTGAATATGGCTGAGATGGCAAGATAGCATCACCGATGCAATGAATATGGACTTGAATGTGGATGAGATGGCTAGATAGCATCACCGATGCTATGAATATGGACTTGAATATGGCTGAGATGGCCAGATAGCATCACCGATGCAATGAATATGGACTTGAATATGGATGAGATGGCAAGATAGCATCACCGATGCAATGAATATGGACTTGAATATGGATGAGATGGCTAGATGGCATCAACGATGCAATGAACATGGACTTCAATATGGCTGAGATGGCTAGATGGCATCACCGATGCAATGAATATGGACTTGAATATGGCTGAGATGGCTAGATGGCATCACCGATGCAATGAATATGGACTTGAATATGGCTGAGATGGCTAGATAGCATCACCGATGCAATGAATATGGAATGTGGATGAGATTGCTAGATAGCATCACCGATGCAATGCATATGGCCTTGAATATGGCTGAGATGGCCAGATAGCATCAGTGATGCAATGAATATGGACTTGAATATGGCTGAGATGGCAAGATAGCATCACCGATGCAATGAATATGGACTTGAATATGGATGAGATGGCTAGATGGCATCAACGATGCAATGAACATGGACTTGAATATGGCTGAGATGGCTAGATGGCATCACCGATGCAATGAATATGGACTTGAATATGGCTGAGATGGCTAGATGGCATCACCGATGCAATGAATAAGGACTTGAATATGGCTGAGATGGCTAGATAGCATCACCGATGCAATGAATATGGAATGTGGATGAGATGGCTAGATAGCATCACCGATGCAATAAATATGGACTTGAATATGGCTGAGATGGCTAGATAGCATCACTGATGCAATGAATATGGACTTGAATATGGCTGAGACGGCTAGATAGCATCACCGATGCAATGAATATGGACTTGAATGTGGATGAGATGGCTAGATAGCATCACCGATGCAATGAATATGGACTTGAATATGGCTGAGATTGCTAGATAGCATCACCGATGCAATGAATATGGCCTTGAATATGGCTGAGATGGCTAGATAGCATCACTGATGCTATGAATATGGACTTGAATATGGCTGAGACGGCTAGATAGCATCACCGATGCAATGAATATGGACTTGAATATGGATGAGAGGGCAAGATAGCATCACCGATGCAATGAATATGGACTTGAATATGGCTGAGATGGCTAGATAGCATCACCGATGCAATGAATCTGGACTTGAATATGGATGAGATGGCTAGATGGCATCACCGATGCAATGAATATGGACTTGAATATGGCTGAGATGGCTAGATGGCATCACCGATGCAATGAATATGGACTTGAATATGGCTGAGATGGCAAGATAGCATCACCGATGCAATGAATATGGACTTGAATATGGCTGAGATGGCTAGATAGCATCACCGATGCAATGAATATGGCCTTGAATATGGCTGAGATGGCTAGGTAGCATCACTGATGCAATGAATATGGACTTGAATATGGATGAGACGGCTAGATAGCATCACCGATGCAATGAATATGGACTTTAATATGGATGGGATGGCAAGATAGCATCAACGATGCAATGAGTATGTACTAGAATATGGATGAGATGGCAAGATAGCATCACCGATGCAATGAATATGGACTTGAATATGGATGAGATGGCTAGATAGCATCACTGATGCAATGAATATGGACTTGAATATGGCTGAGACGGCTAGATAGCATCACCGATGCAATGAATATGGACTTGAATATGGATGAGATGGCAAGATAGCATCACCGATGCAATGAATATGGACTTGAATATTGATGAGATGGCTAGATAGCATCACCGATGCAATGAATATGGACTTGAATATGGCTGAGATGGCAAGATAGCATCACCGATGCAATGAATATGGACTTGAATATGGATGAGATGGCTAGATAGCATCACCGATGCAATGAATATGGACTAGAATATGGATGGGATGGCAAGATAGCATCACAGATGCAATGAATATGGACTTGAATATGGCTGAGATAGCTAGATAGCATCTTTGATGCAATGAATATGGACTTGAATATGGCTGAGACAGCTAGATAGCATCACTGATGCAATGAATATGGACTTGAATATGGCTGAGATGGCAAGATAGCATCACTGATGCAATGAATATGGACTTGAATATGGCTGAGATGGCTAGATGGCATCACCGTTTCAATGAATATGGACTTGAATATGGATGAGATGGCTAGATAGCATCACCGATGCAATGAATATGGCCTTGAATATGGCTGAGATGGCTAGATAGCATCACCGATGCAATGAATATGGACTTGAATATGGCTGAGATGGCTAGATGGCATCACCGATGCAATGAATATGGACTTGAATATGGCTGAGATGGCTAGATAGCATCACCGATGCAATGAATATGGCCTTGAATATGGCTGAGATGGCTAGATAGCATCACTGATGCAATGAATATGGACTTGAATATGGCTGAGACGGCTAGATAGCATCACCGATGCAATGAATATGGACTTGAATATGGATGAGATGGCAAGATAGCATCACCGATGCAATGAATATGGACTTGAATATGGATGAGATGGCTAGATAGCATCACCGATGCAATGAATATGGACTTGAATATGGCTGAGATGGCAAGATAGCATCACCGATGCAGTGAATATGGACTTGAATATGGATGAGATGGCTAGATAGCATCACCGATTCAATGAATATGGACTAGAATATTGATGGTATGGCAAGATAGCATCACTGATGCAATGAATATGGACTTGAATATGGCTGAGATAGCTAGATAGCATCACCGATGCAATGAATATGGACTTGAATATGGATGAGATGGCAAGATAGCATCACCGATGCAATGAATATGGTCTTGAATATGGATGAGATGGCTAGATAGCATCACCGATGCAATGAATATGGACTTGAATATGGCTGAGATGGCTAGACAGCATCACTGATGCAATGAATATGGACTTGAATATGGCTGAGATGGCTAGATAGCATCACCGATGCAATGAACATGGACTTGAATATGGCTGAGATGGCTAGATGGCATCACCGATGCAATGAATATGGACTTGAATATGGCTGAGATGGCTAGATAGCATCACTGATGCAATGAATATGGACTTGAATATGGCTGAGACGGCTAGATAGCATCTCTGATGCAATGAATATGGACTTGAATATGGCTGAGACGGCTAGATAGCATCACCGATGCAATGAATATGGACTTGAATGTGGATGAGATGGCTAGATAGCATCACCGATGCAATAAATATGGACTTGAATATGGCTGAGATGGCTAGATAGCATCTCTGATGCAATGAATATGGACTTGAATATGGCTGAGACGGCTAGATAGCATCACCGATGCAATGAATATGGACTTGAATGTGGATGAGATGGCTAGATAGCATCACCGATGCAATGAATATGGCCTTGAATATGGCTGAGATGGCTAGATAGCATCACTGATGCAATGAATATGGACTTGAATATGGCTGAGACGGCTAGGTAGCATCACCGATGCAATGAATATGGACTTGAATATGGATGAGATGGCAAGATAGCATCACCGATGCAATGAATATGGACTTGAATATGGCTGAGACGGCTAGATAGCATCACCGATGCAATGAATCTGGACTTGAATATGGATGAGATGGCTAGATGGCATCACCGATGCAATGAATATGGACTTGAATATGGCTGAGATGGCTAGATAGCATCCCCGATGCAATGAATATGGACTTGAATATCGATGAGATGGCTAGATAGCATCACCGATGCAATGAATATGGACTTGAATATGGCTGAGATGGCAAGATAGCATCACCGATGCAATGAATATGGACTTGAATGTGGATGAGATGGCTAGATAGCATCACCGATGCAATGAATATGGACTTGAATATGGCTGAGACGGCTAGATAGCATCACCGATGCAATGAATATGGACTTGAATATGGATGAGATGGCAAGATAGCATCACCGATGCAATGAATATGGACTTGAATATGGCTGAGATGGCTAGACAGCATCACTGATGCAATGAATATGGACTTGAATATGGCTGAGATGGCTAGATAGCATCACCGATGCAATGAACATGGACTTGAATATGGCTGAGATGGCTAGATGGCATCACCGATGCAATGAATATGGACTTGAATATGGCTGAGATGGCAAGATAGCATCACTGATGCAATGAATATGGACTTGAATATGGCTGAGATGGCTAGATGGCATCACCGTTTCAATGAATATGGACTTGAATATGGATGAGATGGCTAGATAGCATCACCGATGCAATGAATATGGCCTTGAATATGGCTGAGATGGCTAGATAGCATCACCGATGCAATGAATATGGACTTGAATATGGCTGAGATGGCTAGATGGCATCACCGATGCAATGAATATGGACTTGAATATGGCTGAGATGGCTAGATAGCATCACCGATGCAATGAATATGGCCTTGAATATGGCTGAGATGGCTAGATAGCATCACTGATGCAATGAATATGGACTTGAATATGGCTGAGACGGCTAGATAGCATCACCGATGCAATGAATATGGACTTGAATATGGATGAGATGGCAAGATAGCATCACCGATGCAATGAATATGGACTTGAATATGGATGAGATGGCTAGATAGCATCACCGATGCAATGAATATGGACTTGAATATGGCTGAGATGGCAAGATAGCATCACCGATGCAGTGAATATGGACTTGAATATGGATGAGATGGCTAGATAGCATCACCGATTCAATGAATATGGACTAGAATATTGATGGTATGGCAAGATAGCATCACTGATGCAATGAATATGGACTTGAATATGGCTGAGATAGCTAGATAGCATCACCGATGCAATGAATATGGACTTGAATATGGATGAGATGGCAAGATAGCATCACCGATGCAATGAATATGGTCTTGAATATGGATGAGATGGCTAGATAGCATCACCGATGCAATGAATATGGACTTGAATATGGCTGAGATGGCTAGACAGCATCACTGATGCAATGAATATGGACTTGAATATGGCTGAGATGGCTAGATAGCATCACCGATGCAATGAACATGGACTTGAATATGGCTGAGATGGCTAGATGGCATCACCGATGCAATGAATATGGACTTGAATATGGCTGAGATGGCTAGATAGCATCACTGATGCAATGAATATGGACTTGAATATGGCTGAGACGGCTAGATAGCATCTCTGATGCAATGAATATGGACTTGAATATGGCTGAGACGGCTAGATAGCATCACCGATGCAATGAATATGGACTTGAATGTGGATGAGATGGCTAGATAGCATCACCGATGCAATAAATATGGACTTGAATATGGCTGAGATGGCTAGATAGCATCTCTGATGCAATGAATATGGACTTGAATATGGCTGAGACGGCTAGATAGCATCACCGATGCAATGAATATGGACTTGAATGTGGATGAGATGGCTAGATAGCATCACCGATGCAATGAATATGGCCTTGAATATGGCTGAGATGGCTAGATAGCATCACTGATGCAATGAATATGGACTTGAATATGGCTGAGACGGCTAGGTAGCATCACCGATGCAATGAATATGGACTTGAATATGGATGAGATGGCAAGATAGCATCACCGATGCAATGAATATGGACTTGAATATGGCTGAGATAGCTAGATAGCATCATTGATGCAATGAATATGGACTTGAATATGGCTGAGACGGCTAGATAGCATCACTGATGCAATGAATATGGACTTGAATATGGCTGAGATGGCAAGATAGCATCACTGATGCAATGAATATGGACTTGAATATGGCTGAGATGGCTAGATGGCATCACCGTTTCAATGAATATGGACTTGAATATGGATGAGATGGCTAGATAGCATCACCGATGCAATGAATATGGCCTTGAATATGGCTGAGATGGCTAGATAGCATCACCGATGCAATGAATATGGACTTGAATATGGCTGAGATGGCTAGATGGCATCACCGATGCAATGAATATGGACTTGAATATGGCTGAGATGGCTAGATAGCATCACCGATGCAATGAATATGGCCTTGAATATGGCTGAGATGGCTAGATAGCATCACTGATGCAATGAATATGGACTTGAATATGGCTGAGACGGCTAGATAGCATCACCGATGCAATGAATATGGACTTGAATATGGATGAGATGGCAAGATAGCATCACCGATGCAATGAATATGGACTTGAATATGGATGAGATGGCTAGATAGCATCACCGATGCAATGAATATGGACTTGAATATGGCTGAGATGGCAAGATAGCATCACCAATGCAGTGAATATGGACTTGAATATGGATGAGATGGCTAGATAGCATCACCGATTCAATGAATATGGACTAGAATATTGATGGTATGGCAAGATAGCATCACTGATGCAATGAATATGGACTTGAATATGGCTGAGATAGCTAGATAGCATCACCGATGCAATGAATATGGACTTGAATATGGATGAGATGGCAAGATAGCATCACCGATGCAATGAATATGGTCTTGAATATGGATGAGATGGCTAGATAGCATCACCGATGCAATGAATATGGACTTGAATATGGCTGAGATGGCTAGACAGCATCACTGATGCAATGAATATGGACTTGAATATGGCTGAGATGGCTAGATAGCATCACCGATGCAATGAACATGGACTTGAATATGGCTGAGATGGCTAGATGGCATCACCGATGCAATGAATATGGACTTGAATATGGCTGAGATGGCTAGATAGCATCACTGATGCAATGAATATGGACTTGAATATGGCTGAGACGGCTAGATAGCATCTCTGATGCAATGAATATGGACTTGAATATGGCTGAGACGGCTAGATAGCATCACCGATGCAATGAATATGGACTTGAATGTGGATGAGATGGCTAGATAGCATCACCGATGCAATAAATATGGACTTGAATATGGCTGAGATGGCTAGATAGCATCTCTGATGCAATGAATATGGACTTGAATATGGCTGAGACGGCTAGATAGCATCACCGATGCAATGAATATGGACTTGAATGTGGATGAGATGGCTAGATAGCATCACCGATGCAATGAATATGGCCTTGAATATGGCTGAGATGGCTAGATAGCATCACTGATGCAATGAATATGGACTTGAATATGGCTGAGACGGCTAGGTAGCATCACCGATGCAATGAATATGGACTTGAATATGGATGAGATGGCAAGATAGCATCACCGATGCAATGAATATGGACTTGAATATGGCTGAGACGGCTAGATAGCATCACCGATGCAATGAATCTGGACTTGAATGTGGATGAGATGGCTAGATGGCATCACCGATGCAATGAATATGGACTTCAATATGGCTGAGATGGCTAGATGGCATCACCGATGCAATGAATATGGACTTGAATATGGCTGAGATGGCAAGATAGCATCACCGATGCAATGAATATGGACTTGAATATGGCTGAGATGGCTAGATAGCATCACCGATGCAATGAATATGGCCTTGAATATGGCTGAGATGGCTAGGTAGCATCACTGATGCAATGAATATGGACTTGAATATGGATGAGACGGCTAGATAGCATCACCGATGCAATGAATATGGACTTGAATATGGATGAGATGGCAAGATAGCATCACCGATGCAATGAATATGGACTTGAATATCGATGAGATGGCTAGATAGCATCACCGATGCAATGAATATGGACTTGAATATGGCTGAGATGGCAAGATAGCATCACCGATGCAATGAATATGGACTTGAATGTGGATGAGATGGCTAGATAGCATCACCGATGCAATGAATATGGACTTGAATATGGCTGAGACGGCTAGATAGCATCACCGATGCAATGAATATGGACTTGAATATGGATGAGATGGCAAGATAGCATCACCGATGCAATGAATATGGACTTGAATATGGATGAGATGGCTAGATAGCATCAGCGATGCAATGAGTATGTACTAGAATATGGATGAGATGGCAAGATAGCATCACCGATGCAATGAATATGGACTTGAATATGGCTGAGATGGCTAGATAGCATCACTGATGCAATGAATATTGACTTGAATATGGCTGAGACGGCTAGATAGCATCACCGATGCAATGAATATGGACTTGAATATGGATGAGATGGCAAGATAGCATCACCGATGCAATGAATATGGACTTGAATATGGATGAGATGGCTAGATAGCATCACCGATGCAATGAATATGGACTTGAATATGGCTGAGATGGCAAGATAGCATCACCGATGCAATGAATATGGACTTGAATATGGATGAGATGGCTAGATAGCATCACCGATGCAATGAATATGGACTAGAATATGGATGGGATGGCAAGATAGCATCACTGATGCAATGAATATGGACTTGAATATGGCTGAGATAGCTAGATAGCATCATTGATGCAATGAATATGGACTTGAATATGGCTGAGACGGCTAGATAGCATCACCGATGCAATGAATATGGACTTGAATATGGCTGAGATGGCAAGATAGCATCACCGATGCAATGAATATGGACTTGAATATGGCTGAGATGGCTAGATGGCATCACCGTTTCAATGAATATGGACTTGAATATGGATGAGATGGCTAGATAGCATCACCGATGCAATGAATATGGCCTTGAATATGGCTGAGATGGCTAGATAGCATCACTGATGCAATGAATATGGACTTGAATATGGCTGAGACGGCTAGATAGCATCACCGATGCAATGAATATGGACTTGAATATGGATGAGATGGCAAGATAGCATCACCGATGCAATGAATATGGACTTGAATATGGATGAGATGGCTAGATAGCATCACCGATGCAATGAATATGGACTTGAATATGGCTGAGATGGCAAGATAGCATCACCGATGCAGTGAATATGGACTTGAATATGGATGAGATGGCTAGATAGCATCACCGATTCAATGAATATGGACTAGAATATTGATGGTATGGCAAGATAGCATCACTGATGCAATGAATATGGACTTGAATATGGCTGAGATAGCTAGATAGCATCACCGATGCAATGAATATGGACTTGAATATGGATGAGATGGCTAGATAGCATCACCGATGCAATGAATATGGACTTGAATATGGCTGAGATGGCTAGACAGCATCACTGATGCAATGAATATGGACTTGAATATGGCTGAGATGGCTAGATAGCATCACCGATGCAATGAACATGGACTTGAATATGGCTGAGATGGCTAGATGGCATCACCGATGCAATGAATATGGACTTGAATATGGCTGAGATGGCTAGATAGCATCACTGATGCAATGAATATGGACTTGAATATGGCTGAGACGGCTAGATAGCATCTCTGATGCAATGAATATGGACTTGAATATGGCTGAGACGGCTAGATAGCATCACCGATGCAATGAATATGGACTTGAATGTGGATGAGATGGCTAGATAGCATCACCGATGCAATAAATATGGACTTGAATATGGCTGAGATGGCTAGATAGCATCTCTGATGCAATGAATATGGACTTGAATATGGCTGAGACGGCTAGATAGCATCACCGATGCAATGAATATGGACTTGAATGTGGATGAGATGGCTAGATAGCATCACCGATGCAATGAATATGGCCTTGAATATGGCTGAGATGGCTAGATAGCATCACTGATGCAATGAATATGGACTTGAATATGGCTGAGACGGCTAGGTAGCATCACCGATGCAATGAATATGGACTTGAATATGGATGAGATGGCAAGATAGCATCACCGATGCAATGAATATGGACTTGAATATGGCTGAGACGGCTAGATAGCATCACCGATGCAATGAATCTGGACTTGAATATGGATGAGATGGCTAGATGGCATCACCGATGCAATGAATATGGACTTCAATATGGCTGAGATGGCTAGATGGCATCACCGATGCAATGAATATGGACTTGAATATGGCTGAGATGGCAAGATAGCATCACCGATGCAATGAATATGGACTTGAATATGGCTGAGATGGCTAGATAGCATAACCGATGCAATGAATATGGCCTTGAATATGGCTGAGATGGCTAGGTAGCATCACTGATGCAATGAATATGGACTTGAATATGGATGAGACGGCTAGATAGCATCACCGATGCAATGAATATGGACTTGAATATGGATGAGATGGCAAGATAGCATCACCGATGCAATGAATATGGACTTGAATATCGATGAGATGGCTAGATAGCATCACCGATGCAATGAATATGGACTTGAATATGGCTGAGATGGCAAGATAGCATCACCGATGCAATGAATATGGACTTGAATGTGGATGAGATGGCTAGATAGCATCACCGATGCAATGAATATGGACTTGAATATGGCTGAGACGGCTAGATAGCATCACCGATGCAATGAATATGGACTTGAATATGGATGAGATGGCAAGATAGCATCACCGATGCAATGAATATGGACTTGAATATGGATGAGATGGCTAGATAGCATCAGCGATGCAATGAGTATGTACTAGAATATGGATGAGATGGCAAGATAGCATCACCGATGCAATGAATATGGACTTGAATATGGCTGAGATGGCTAGATAGCATCACTGATGCAATGAATATTGACTTGAATATGGCTGAGACGGCTAGATAGCATCACCGATGCAATGAATATGGACTTGAATATGGATGAGATGGCAAGATAGCATCACCGATGCAATGAATATGGACTTGAATATGGATGAGATGGCTAGATAGCATCACCGATGCAATGAATATGGACTTGAATATGGCTGAGATGGCAAGATAGCATCACCGATGCAATGAATATGGACTTGAATATGGATGAGATGGCTAGATAGCATCACCGATGCAATGAATATGGACTAGAATATGGATGGGATGGCAAGATAGCATCACTGATGCAATGAATATGGACTTGAATATGGCTGAGATAGCTAGATAGCATCATTGATGCAATGAATATGGACTTGAATATGGCTGAGACGGCTAGATAGCATCACCGATGCAATGAATATGGACTTGAATATGGCTGAGATGGCAAGATAGCATCACCGATGCAATGAATATGGACTTGAATATGGCTGAGATGGCTAGATGGCATCACCGTTTCAATGAATATGGACTTGAATATGGATGAGATGGCTAGATAGCATCACCGATGCAATGAATATGGCCTTGAATATGGCTGAGATGGCTAGATAGCATCACCGATGCAATGAATATGGACTTGAATATGGCTGAGATGGCTAGATGGCATCACCGATGCAATGAATATGGACTTGAATAAGGATGAGATGGCAAGATAGCATCACCGATGCAATGAATATGGACTTGAATATGGATGAGATGGCTAGATAGCATCACCGATGCAATGAATATGGACTTGAATATGGCTGAGATGGCAAGATAGCATCACCGATGCAATGAATATGGACTTGAATATGGATGAGATGGCTAGATAGCATCAACGATTCAATGAATATGGACTAGAATATTGATGGTATGGCAAGATAGCATCACTGATGCAATGAATATGGACTTGAATATGGCTGAGATAGCTAGATAGCATCACCGATGCAATGAATATGGACTTGAATATGGATGAGATGGCAAGATAGCATCACCGATGCAATGAATATGGTCTTGAATATGGATGAGATGGCTAGATAGCATCACCGATGCAATGAATATGGACTTGAATATGGCTGAGATGGCTAGACAGCATCACTGATGCAATGAATATGGACTTGAATATGGCTGAGATGGCTAGATAGCATCACCGATGCAATGAACATGGACTTGAATATGGCTGAGATGGCTAGATGGCATCACCGATGCAATGAATATGGACTTGAATATGGCTGAGATGGCTAGATAGCATCACTGATGCAATGAATATGGACTTGAATATGGCTGAGACGGCTAGATACCATCACCGAGGCAATGAATATGGACTTGAATATGGATGAGATGGCAAGATAGCATCACCGATGCAATGAATATGGACTTGAATATCAATGAGATGGCTAGATAGCATCACCGATGCAATGAATATGGACTTGAATATGGCTGAGATGGCTAGATAGCATCACTGATGCAATGAATATGGACTTGAATATGGGTGAGACGGCCAGATAGCATCACCGATGCAATGAATATGGACTTGAATGTGGATGAGATGGCTAGATAGGATCACCGTTGCAATGAATATGGACTTGAATATGGCTGAGATTGCTAGATAGCATCACCGATGCAATGAACATGGACTTGAATATGGCTGAGATGGCTAGATGGCATCACCGATGCAATGAATATGGACTTGAATATGGCTGAGATGGCTAGATGGCATCACCGATGCAATGAATATGGACTTGAATATGGCTGAGATGGCTAGATAGCATCACCGATGCAATGAATATGGAATGTGGATGAGATGGCTAGATAGCATCACCGATGCAATAAATATGGACTTGAATATGGCTGAGATGGCTAGATGGCATCACCGATGCAATGAATATGGACTTGAATATGGCTGAGATGTCTAGATAGCATCACTGATGCAATGAATATGGACTTGAATATGGCTGAGACGGCTAGATAGCATCACCGATGCAATGAATATGGACTTGAATATGGATGAGATGGCAAGATAGCATCACCGATGCAATGAATATGGACTTGAATATCGATGAGATGGCTAGATAGCATCACCGATGCAATGAATATGGACTTGAATATGGCTGAGATGGCTAGATAGCATCACTGATGCAATGAATATGGACTTGAATATGGCTGAGACGGCCAGATAGCCTCACCGATGCAATGAATATGGACTTGAATGTGGATGAGATGGCTAGATAGCATCACCGTTGCAATGAATATGGACTTGAATATGGCTGAGATTGCTAGATAGCATCACCGATGCAATGACCATGGACTTGAATATGGCTGAGATGGCTAGATGGCATCACCGATGCAATGAAGATGGACTTGAATATGGCTGAGATGGCTAGATGGCATCACCGATGCAATGAATATGGACTTGAATATGGCTGAGATGGCTAGATAGCATCACCGATGCAATGAATATGGAATGTGGATGAGATGGCTAGATAGCATCACCGATGCAATAAATATGGACTTGAATATGGCTGAGATGGCTAGATAGCATCTCCGATGCAATCAATATGGACTTGAATATGGCTGAGACGGCTAGATAGCATCACCGATGCAATGAATATGGACTTGAATGTGGATGAGATGGCTAGATAGCATCACCGATGCAATGAATATGGCCTTGAATATGGCTGAGATGGCTAGATAGCATCACTGATGCAATGAATATGGACTTGAATATGGCTGAGATGGCTAGGTAGCATCACCGATGCAATGAATATGGACTTGAATATGGATGAGATGGCAAGATAGCATCACCGATGCAATGAATATGGACTTGAATATGGCTGAGACGGCTAGATAGCATCACCGATGCAATGAATCTGGACTTGAATATGGATGAGATGGCTAGATGGCATCACCGATGCAATGAATATGGACTTGAATATGGCTGAGATGGCTAGATGGCATCACCGATGCAATGAATTTGGACTTGAATATGGCTGAGATGGCAAGATAGCATCACCGATGCAAGGAATATGGACTTGAATATGGCTGAGATGGCTAGATAGCATCACCGATGCAATGAATATGGCCTTGAATATGGCTGAGATGGCTAGGTAGCATCACTGATGCAATGAATATGGACTTGAATATGGATGAGACGGCTAGATAGCATCACCGATGCAATGAATATGGACTTGAATATGGCTGAGATGGCTAGATGGCATCACCGATGCAATGAATATGGACTTGAATATGGCTGAGATGGCTAAATGGCATCACCGTTGCAATGAATATGGACTTGAATATGGCTGAGATGGCTAGATAGCATCACCGATGCAATGAATATGGCCTTGAATATGGCTGAGATGGCTAGATAGCATCACTGATGCAATGAATATGGACTTGAATATGGCTGAGACGGCTAGATAGCATCACCGATGCAATGAATATGGACTTGAATATGGCTGAGATGGTTAGATAGCATCACCGATGCCATGAATATGGACTTGAATATGGCTGAGACGGCTAGATAGCATCACTGATGCAATGAATATGGACTTGAATATGGATAAGACGGCTAGATAGCATCACTGATGCAATGAATATGGACTTGAATATGGGTGAGACGGCTAGATAGCATCACCGATGCAATGAATATGGACTTGAATATGGATGAGATGGCAAGATAGCATCACCGATGCAATGAATATGGACTTGAATATGGCTGAGATGGCAAGATAGCATCACCGATGCAATGAATATGGACTTGAATGTGGATGAGATGGCTAGATAGCATCACCGATGCTATGAATATGGACTTGAATATGGCTGAGATGGCCAGATAGCATCACCGATGCAATGAATATGGACTTGAATATGGATGAGATGGCAAGATAGCATCACCGATGCAATGAATATGGACTTGAATATGGATGAGATGGCTAGATGGCATCAACGATGCAATGAACATGGACTTCAATATGGCTGAGATGGCTAGATGGCATCACCGATGCAATGAATATGGACTTGAATATGGCTGAGATGGCTAGATGGCATCACCGATGCAATGAATATGGACTTGAATATGGCTGAGATGGCTAGATAGCATCACCGATGCAATGAATATGGAATGTGGATGAGATTGCTAGATAGCATCACCGATGCAATGCATATGGCCTTGAATATGGCTGAGATGGCCAGATAGCATCAGTGATGCAATGAATATGGACTTGAATATGGCTGAGATGGCAAGATAGCATCACCGATGCAATGAATATGGACTTGAATATGGATGAGATGGCTAGATGGCATCAACGATGCAATGAACATGGACTTGAATATGGCTGAGATGGCTAGATGGCATCACCGATGCAATGAATATGGACTTGAATATGGCTGAGATGGCTAGATGGCATCACCGATGCAATGAATAAGGACTTGAATATGGCTGAGATGGCTAGATAGCATCACCGATGCAATGAATATGGAATGTGGATGAGATGGCTAGATAGCATCACCGATGCAATAAATATGGACTTGAATATGGCTGAGATGGCTAGATAGCATCACTGATGCAATGAATATGGACTTGAATATGGCTGAGACGGCTAGATAGCATCACCGATGCAATGAATATGGACTTGAATGTGGATGAGATGGCTAGATAGCATCACCGATGCAATGAATATGGACTTGAATATGGCTGAGATTGCTAGATAGCATCACCGATGCAATGAATATGGCCTTGAATATGGCTGAGATGGCTAGATAGCATCACTGATGCTATGAATATGGACTTGAATATGGCTGAGACGGCTAGATAGCATCACCGATGCAATGAATATGGACTTGAATATGGATGAGAGGGCAAGATAGCATCACCGATGCAATGAATATGGACTTGAATATGGCTGAGATGGCTAGATAGCATCACCGATGCAATGAATCTGGACTTGAATATGGATGAGATGGCTAGATGGCATCACCGATGCAATGAATATGGACTTGAATATGGCTGAGATGGCTAGATGGCATCACCGATGCAATGAATATGGACTTGAATATGGCTGAGATGGCAAGATAGCATCACCGATGCAATGAATATGGACTTGAATATGGCTGAGATGGCTAGATAGCATCACCGATGCAATGAATATGGCCTTGAATATGGCTGAGATGGCTAGGTAGCATCACTGATGCAATGAATATGGACTTGAATATGGATGAGACGGCTAGATAGCATCACCGATGCAATGAATATGGACTTTAATATGGATGGGATGGCAAGATAGCATCAACGATGCAATGAGTATGTACTAGAATATGGATGAGATGGCAAGATAGCATCACCGATGCAATGAATATGGACTTGAATATGGATGAGATGGCTAGATAGCATCACTGATGCAATGAATATGGACTTGAATATGGCTGAGACGGCTAGATAGCATCACCGATGCAATGAATATGGACTTGAATATGGATGAGATGGCAAGATAGCATCACCGATGCAATGAATATGGACTTGAATATTGATGAGATGGCTAGATAGCATCACCGATGCAATGAATATGGACTTGAATATGGCTGAGATGGCAAGATAGCATCACCGATGCAATGAATATGGACTTGAATATGGATGAGATGGCTAGATAGCATCACCGATGCAATGAATATGGACTAGAATATGGATGGGATGGCAAGATAGCATCACAGATGCAATGAATATGGACTTGAATATGGCTGAGATAGCTAGATAGCATCTTTGATGCAATGAATATGGACTTGAATATGGCTGAGACAGCTAGATAGCATCACTGATGCAATGAATATGGACTTGAATATGGCTGAGATGGCAAGATAGCATCACTGATGCAATGAATATGGACTTGAATATGGCTGAGATGGCTAGATGGCATCACCGTTTCAATGAATATGGACTTGAATATGGATGAGATGGCTAGATAGCATCACCGATGCAATGAATATGGCCTTGAATATGGCTGAGATGGCTAGATAGCATCACCGATGCAATGAATATGGACTTGAATATGGCTGAGATGGCTAGATGGCATCACCGATGCAATGAATATGGACTTGAATATGGCTGAGATGGCTAGATAGCATCACCGATGCAATGAATATGGCCTTGAATATGGCTGAGATGGCTAGATAGCATCACTGATGCAATGAATATGGACTTGAATATGGCTGAGACGGCTAGATAGCATCACCGATGCAATGAATATGGACTTGAATATGGATGAGATGGCAAGATAGCATCACCGATGCAATGAATATGGACTTGAATATGGATGAGATGGCTAGATAGCATCACCGATGCAATGAATATGGACTTGAATATGGCTGAGATGGCAAGATAGCATCACCGATGCAGTGAATATGGACTTGAATATGGATGAGATGGCTAGATAGCATCACCGATTCAATGAATATGGACTAGAATATTGATGGTATGGCAAGATAGCATCACTGATGCAATGAATATGGACTTGAATATGGCTGAGATAGCTAGATAGCATCACCGATGCAATGAATATGGACTTGAATATGGATGAGATGGCAAGATAGCATCACCGATGCAATGAATATGGTCTTGAATATGGATGAGATGGCTAGATAGCATCACCGATGCAATGAATATGGACTTGAATATGGCTGAGATGGCTAGACAGCATCACTGATGCAATGAATATGGACTTGAATATGGCTGAGATGGCTAGATAGCATCACCGATGCAATGAACATGGACTTGAATATGGCTGAGATGGCTAGATGGCATCACCGATGCAATGAATATGGACTTGAATATGGCTGAGATGGCTAGATAGCATCACTGATGCAATGAATATGGACTTGAATATGGCTGAGACGGCTAGATAGCATCTCTGATGCAATGAATATGGACTTGAATATGGCTGAGACGGCTAGATAGCATCACCGATGCAATGAATATGGACTTGAATGTGGATGAGATGGCTAGATAGCATCACCGATGCAATAAATATGGACTTGAATATGGCTGAGATGGCTAGATAGCATCTCTGATGCAATGAATATGGACTTGAATATGGCTGAGACGGCTAGATAGCATCACCGATGCAATGAATATGGACTTGAATGTGGATGAGATGGCTAGATAGCATCACCGATGCAATGAATATGGCCTTGAATATGGCTGAGATGGCTAGATAGCATCACTGATGCAATGAATATGGACTTGAATATGGCTGAGACGGCTAGGTAGCATCACCGATGCAATGAATATGGACTTGAATATGGATGAGATGGCAAGATAGCATCACCGATGCAATGAATATGGACTTGAATATGGCTGAGACGGCTAGATAGCATCACCGATGCAATGAATCTGGACTTGAATATGGATGAGATGGCTAGATGGCATCACCGATGCAATGAATATGGACTTGAATATGGCTGAGATGGCTAGATAGCATCCCCGATGCAATGAATATGGACTTGAATATCGATGAGATGGCTAGATAGCATCACCGATGCAATGAATATGGACTTGAATATGGCTGAGATGGCAAGATAGCATCACCGATGCAATGAATATGGACTTGAATGTGGATGAGATGGCTAGATAGCATCACCGATGCAATGAATATGGACTTGAATATGGCTGAGACGGCTAGATAGCATCACCGATGCAATGAATATGGACTTGAATATGGATGAGATGGCAAGATAGCATCACCGATGCAATGAATATGGACTTGAATATGGCTGAGATGGCTAGACAGCATCACTGATGCAATGAATATGGACTTGAATATGGCTGAGATGGCTAGATAGCATCACCGATGCAATGAACATGGACTTGAATATGGCTGAGATGGCTAGATGGCATCACCGATGCAATGAATATGGACTTGAATATGGCTGAGATGGCAAGATAGCATCACTGATGCAATGAATATGGACTTGAATATGGCTGAGATGGCTAGATGGCATCACCGTTTCAATGAATATGGACTTGAATATGGATGAGATGGCTAGATAGCATCACCGATGCAATGAATATGGCCTTGAATATGGCTGAGATGGCTAGATAGCATCACCGATGCAATGAATATGGACTTGAATATGGCTGAGATGGCTAGATGGCATCACCGATGCAATGAATATGGACTTGAATATGGCTGAGATGGCTAGATAGCATCACCGATGCAATGAATATGGCCTTGAATATGGCTGAGATGGCTAGATAGCATCACTGATGCAATGAATATGGACTTGAATATGGCTGAGACGGCTAGATAGCATCACCGATGCAATGAATATGGACTTGAATATGGATGAGATGGCAAGATAGCATCACCGATGCAATGAATATGGACTTGAATATGGATGAGATGGCTAGATAGCATCACCGATGCAATGAATATGGACTTGAATATGGCTGAGATGGCAAGATAGCATCACCGATGCAGTGAATATGGACTTGAATATGGATGAGATGGCTAGATAGCATCACCG
Source organism: Heloderma suspectum (assembly GCF_057233095.1). NCBI lineage: Eukaryota > Metazoa > Chordata > Lepidosauria > Squamata > Helodermatidae > Heloderma > Heloderma suspectum. The sequence goes on from NC_139475.1 coordinate 55,177,718, forward strand.
ATTCAATGAATATGGACTAGAATATTGATGGTATGGCAAGATAGCATCACTGATGCAATGAATATGGACTTGAATATGGCTGAGATAGCTAGATAGCATCACCGATGCAATGAATATGGACTTGAATATGGATGAGATGGCAAGATAGCATCACCGATGCAATGAATATGGTCTTGAATATGGATGAGATGGCTAGATAGCATCACCGATGCAATGAATATGGACTTGAATATGGCTGAGATGGCTAGACAGCATCACTGATGCAATGAATATGGACTTGAATATGGCTGAGATGGCTAGATAGCATCACCGATGCAATGAACATGGACTTGAATATGGCTGAGATGGCTAGATGGCATCACCGATGCAATGAATATGGACTTGAATATGGCTGAGATGGCTAGATAGCATCACTGATGCAATGAATATGGACTTGAATATGGCTGAGACGGCTAGATAGCATCTCTGATGCAATGAATATGGACTTGAATATGGCTGAGACGGCTAGATAGCATCACCGATGCAATGAATATGGACTTGAATGTGGATGAGATGGCTAGATAGCATCACCGATGCAATAAATATGGACTTGAATATGGCTGAGATGGCTAGATAGCATCTCTGATGCAATGAATATGGACTTGAATATGGCTGAGACGGCTAGATAGCATCACCGATGCAATGAATATGGACTTGAATGTGGATGAGATGGCTAGATAGCATCACCGATGCAATGAATATGGCCTTGAATATGGCTGAGATGGCTAGATAGCATCACTGATGCAATGAATATGGACTTGAATATGGCTGAGACGGCTAGGTAGCATCACCGATGCAATGAATATGGACTTGAATATGGATGAGATGGCAAGATAGCATCACCGATGCAATGAATATGGACTTGAATATGGCTGAGACGGCTAGATAGCATCACCGATGCAATGAATCTGGACTTGAATATGGATGAGATGGCTAGATGGCATCACCGATGCAATGAATATGGACTTCAATATGGCTGAGATGGCTAGATGGCATCACCGATGCAATGAATATGGACTTGAATATGGCTGAGATGGCAAGATAGCATCACCGATGCAATGAATATGGACTTGAATATGGCTGAGATGGCTAGATAGCATCACCGATGCAATGAATATGGCCTTGAATATGGCTGAGATGGCTAGGTAGCATCACTGATGCAATGAATATGGACTTGAATATGGATGAGACGGCTAGATAGCATCACCGATGCAATGAATATGGACTTGAATATGGATGAGATGGCAAGATAGCATCACCGATGCAATGAATATGGACTTGAATATCGATGAGATGGCTAGATAGCATCACCGATGCAATGAATATGGACTTGAATATGGCTGAGATGGCAAGATAGCATCACCGATGCAATGAATATGGACTTGAATGTGGATGAGATGGCTAGATAGCATCACCGATGCAATGAATATGGACTTGAATATGGCTGAGACGGCTAGATAGCATCACCGATGCAATGAATATGGACTTGAATATGGATGAGATGGCAAGATAGCATCACCGATGCAATGAATATGGACTTGAATATGGATGAGATGGCTAGATAGCATCAGCGATGCAATGAGTATGTACTAGAATATGGATGAGATGGCAAGATAGCATCACCGATGCAATGAATATGGACTTGAATATGGCTGAGATGGCTAGATAGCATCACCGATGCAATGAATATGGACTTGAATATGGCTGAGATGGCTAGACAGCATCACCGATGCAATGAATATGGACTTGAATGTGGATGAGATGGCTAGATAGCATCACCGATGCTATGAATATGGACTTGAATATGGCTGAGATGGCCAGATAGCATCACCGATGCAATGAATATGGACTTGAATATGGATGAGATGGCAAGATAGCATCACCGATGCAATGAATATGGACTTGAATATGGATGAGATGGCTAGATGGCATCAACGATGCAATGAACATGGACTTCAATATGGCTGAGATGGCTAGATGGCATCACCGATGCAATGAATATGGACTTGAATATGGCTGAGATGGCTAGATGGCATCACCGATGCAATGAATATGGACTTGAATATGGCTGAGATGGCTAGATAGCATCACCGATGCAATGAATATGGAATGTGGATGAGATTGCTAGATAGCATCACCGATGCAATGCATATGGCCTTGAATATGGCTGAGATGGCCAGATAGCATCAGTGATGCAATGAATATGGACTTGAATATGGCTGAGATGGCAAGATAGCATCACCTATGCAATGAATATGGACTTGAATATGGATGAGATGGCTAGATGGCATCAACGATGCAATGAACATGGACTTGAATATGGCTGAGATGGCTAGATGGCATCACCGATGCAATGAATATGGACTTGAATATGGCTGAGATGGCTAGATGGCATCACCGATGCAATGAATAAGGACTTGAATATGGCTGAGATGGCTAGATAGCATCACCGATGCAATGAATATGGAATGTGGATGAGATGGCTAGATAGCATCACCGATGCAATAAATATGGACTTGAATATGGCTGAGATGGCTAGATAGCATCACTGATGCAATGAATATGGACTTGAATATGGCTGAGACGGCTAGATAGCATCACCGATGCAATGAATATGGACTTGAATGTGGATGAGATGGCTAGATAGCATCACCGATGCAATGAATATGGACTTGAATATGGCTGAGATTGCTAGATAGCATCACCGATGCAATGAATATGGCCTTGAATATGGCTGAGATGGCTAGATAGCATCACTGATGCAATGAATATGGACTTGAATATGGCTGAGACGGCTAGATAGCATCACCGATGCAATGAATATGGACTTGAATATGGATGAGAGGGCAAGATAGCATCACCGATGCAATGAATATGGACTTGAATATGGCTGAGATGGCTAGATAGCATCACCGATGCAATGAATCTGGACTTGAATATGGATGAGATGGCTAGATGGCATCACCGATGCAATGAATATGGACTTGAATATGGCTGAGATGGCTAGATGGCATCACCGATGCAATGAATATGGACTTGAATATGGCTGAGATGGCAAGATAGCATCACCGATGCAATGAATATGGACTTGAATATGGCTGATATGGCTAGATAGCATCACCGATGCAATGAATATGGCCTTGAATATGGCTGAGATGGCTAGGTAGCATCACTGATGCAATGAATATGGACTTGAATATGGATGAGACGGCTAGATAGCATCACCGATGCAATGAATATGGACTTTAATATGGATGGGATGGCAAGATAGCATCACCGATGCAATGAGTATGTACTAGAATATGGATGAGATGGCAAGATAGCATCACCGATGCAATGAATATGGACTTGAATATGGCTGAGATGGCTTAATAGCATCACTGATGCAATGAATATGGACTTGAATATGGCTGAGACGGCTAGATAGCATCACCGATGCAATGAATATGGACTTGAATATGGATGAGATGGCAAGATAGCATCACCGATGCAATGAATATGGACTTGAATATTGATGAGATGGCTAGATAGCATCACCGATGCAATGAATATGGACTTGAATATGGCTGAGATGGCAAGATAGCATCACCGATGCAATGAATATGGACTTGAATATGGATGAGATGGCTAGATAGCATCACCGATGCAATGAATATGGACTAGAATATGGATGGGATGGCAAGATAGCATCACTGATGCAATGAATATGGACTTGAATATGGCTGAGATAGCTAGATAGCATCATTGATGCAATGAATATGGACTTGAATATGGCTGAGACGGCTAGATAGCATCACTGATGCAATGAATATGGACTTGAATATGGCTGAGATGGCAAGATAGCATCACTGATGCAATGAATATGGACTTGAATATGGCTGAGATGGCTAGATGGCATCACCGTTTCAATGAATATGGACTTGAATATGGATGAGATGGCTAGATAGCATCACCGATGCAATGAATATGGCCTTGAATATGGCTGAGATGGCTAGATAGCATCACCGATGCAATGAATATGGACTTGAATATGGCTGAGATGGCTAGATGGCATCACCGATGCAATGAATATGGACTTGAATATGGCTGAGATGGCTAGATAGCATCACCGATGCAATGAATATGGCCTTGAATATGGCTGAGATGGCTAGATAGCATCACTGATGCAATGAATATGGACTTGAATATGGCTGAGACGGCTAGATAGCATCACCGATGCAATGAACATGGACTTGAATATGGATGAGATGGCTAGATAGCATCACCGATGCAATGAATATGGACTTGAATATGGCTGAGATGGCAAGATAGCATCACCGATGCAGTGAATATGGACTTGAATATGGATGAGATGGCTAGATAGCATCACCGATTCAATGAATATGGACTAGAATATTGATGGTATGGCAAGATAGCATCACTGATGCAATGAATATGGACTTGAATATGGCTGAGATAGCTAGATAGCATCACCGATGCAATGAATATGGACTTGAATATGGATGAGATGGCAAGATAGCATCACCGATGCAATGAATATGGTCTTGAATATGGATGAGATGGCTAGATAGCATCACCGATGCAATGAATATGGACTTGAATCTGGCTGAGATGGCTAGACAGCATCACTGATGCAATGAATATGGACTTGAATATGGCTGAGATGGCTAGATAGCATCACCGATGCAATGAACATGGACTTGAATATGGCTGAGATGGCTAGATGGCATCACCGATGCAATGAATATGGACTTGAATATGGCTGAGATGGCTAGATAGCATCACTGATGCAATGAATATGGACTTGAATATGGCTGAGACGGCTAGATAGCATCTCTGATGCAATGAATATGGACTTGAATATGGCTGAGACGGCTAGATAGCATCACCGATGCAATGAATATGGACTTGAATGTGGATGAGATGGCTAGATAGCATCACCGATGCAATAAATATGGACTTGAATATGGCTGAGATGGCTAGATAGCATCTCTGATGCAATGAATATGGACTTGAATATGGCTGAGACGGCTAGATAGCATCACCGATGCAATGAATATGGACTTGAATGTGGATGAGATGGCTAGATAGCATCACCGATGCAATGAATATGGCCTTGAATATGGCTGAGATGGCTAGATAGCATCACTGATGCAATGAATATGGACTTTAATATGGCTGAGATGGCTAGATAGCATCACCGATGCAATGAATATGGCCTTGAATATGGCTGAGATGGCTAGATAGCATCACTGATGCAATGAATATGGACTTGAATATGGCTGAGACGGCTAGATAGCATCACCGATGCAATGAATATGGACTTGAATATGGATGAGATGGCAAGATAGCATCACCGATGCAATGAATATGGACTTGAATATGGATGAGATGGCTAGATAGCATCACCGATGCAATGAATATGGACTTGAATATGGCTGAGATGGCAAGATAGCATCACCGATGCAGTGAATATGGACTTGAATATGGATGAGATGGCTAGATAGCATCACCGATTCAATGAATATGGACTAGAATATTGATGGTATGGCAAGATAGCATCACTGATGCAATGAATATGGACTTGAATATGGCTGAGATAGCTAGATAGCATCACCGATGCAATGAATATGGACTTGAATATGGATGAGATGGCAAGATAGCATCACCGATGCAATGAATATGGTCTTGAATATGGATGAGATGGCTAGATAGCATCACCGATGCAATGAATATGGACTTGAATATGGCTGAGATGGCTAGACAGCATCACCGATGCAATGAATATGGACTTGAATGTGGATGAGATGGCTAGATAGCATCACCGATGCTATGAATATGGACTTGAATATGGCTGAGATGGCCAGATAGCATCACCGATGCAATGAATATGGACTTGAATATGGATGAGATGGCAAGATAGCATCACCGATGCAATGAATATGGACTTGAATATGGATGAGATGGCTAGATGGCATCAACGATGCAATGAACATGGACTTCAATATGGCTGAGATGGCTAGATGGCATCACCGATGCAATGAATATGGACTTGAATATGGCTGAGATGGCTAGATGGCATCACCGATGCAATGAATATGGACTTGAATATGGCTGAGATGGCTAGATAGCATCACCGATGCAATGAATATGGAATGTGGATGAGATTGCTAGATAGCATCACCGATGCAATGCATATGGCCTTGAATATGGCTGAGATGGCCAGATAGCATCAGTGATGCAATGAATATGGACTTGAATATGGCTGAGATGGCAAGATAGCATCACCGATGCAATGAATATGGACTTGAATATGGATGAGATGGCTAGATGGCATCAACGATGCAATGAACATGGACTTGAATATGGCTGAGATGGCTAGATGGCATCACCGATGCAATGAATATGGACTTGAATATGGCTGAGATGGCTAGATGGCATCACCGATGCAATGAATAAGGACTTGAATATGGCTGAGATGGCTAGATAGCATCACCGATGCAATGAATATGGAATGTGGATGAGATGGCTAGATAGCATCACCGATGCAATAAATATGGACTTGAATATGGCTGAGATGGCTAGATAGCATCACTGATGCAATGAATATGGACTTGAATATGGCTGAGACGGCTAGATAGCATCACCGATGCAATGAATATGGACTTGAATGTGGATGAGATGGCTAGATAGCATCACCGATGCAATGAATATGGACTTGAATATGGCTGAGATTGCTAGATAGCATCACCGATGCAATGAATATGGCCTTGAATATGGCTGAGATGGCTAGATAGCATCACTGATGCAATGAATATGGACTTGAATATGGCTGAGACGGCTAGATAGCATCACCGATGCAATGAATATGGACTTGAATATGGATGAGAGGGCAAGATAGCATCACCGATGCAATGAATATGGACTTGAATATGGCTGAGATGGCTAGATAGCATCACCGATGCAATGAATCTGGACTTGAATATGGATGAGATGGCTAGATGGCATCACCGATGCAATGAATATGGACTTGAATATGGCTGAGATGGCTAGATGGCATCACCGATGCAATGAATATGGACTTGAATATGGCTGAGATGGCAAGATAGCATCACCGATGCAATGAATATGGACTTGAATATGGCTGAGATGGCTAGATAGCATCACCGATGCAATGAATATGGCCTTGAATATGGCTGAGATGGCTAGGTAGCATCACTGATGCAATGAATATGGACTTGAATATGGATGAGACGGCTAGATAGCATCACCGATGCAATGAATATGGACTTTAATATGGATGGGATGGCAAGATAGCATCACCGATGCAATGAGTATGTACTAGAATATGGATGAGATGGCAAGATAGCATCACCGATGCAATGAATATGGACTTGAATATGGCTGAGATGGCTAGATAGCATCACTGATGCAATGAATATGGACTTGAATATGGCTGAGACGGCTAGATAGCATCACCGATGCAATGAATATGGACTTGAATATGGATGAGATGGCAAGATAGCATCACCGATGCAATGAATATGGACTTGAATATTGATGAGATGGCTAGATAGCATCACCGATGCAATGAATATGGACTTGAATATGGCTGAGATGGCAAGATAGCATCACCGATGCAATGAATATGGACTTGAATATGGATGAGATGGCTAGATAGCATCACCGATGCAATGAATATGGACTAGAATATGGATGGGATGGCAAGATAGCATCACTGATGCAATGAATATGGACTTGAATATGGCTGAGATAGCTAGATAGCATCATTGATGCAATGAATATGGACTTGAATATGGCTGAGACGGCTAGATAGCATCACTGATGCAATGAATATGGACTTGAATATGGCTGAGATGGCAAGATAGCATCACTGATGCAATGAATATGGACTTGAATATGGCTGAGATGGCTAGATGGCATCACCGTTTCAATGAATATGGACTTGAATATGGATGAGATGGCTAGATAGCATCACCGATGCAATGAATATGGCCTTGAATATGGCTGAGATGGCTAGATAGCATCACCGATGCAATGAATATGGACTTGAATATGGCTGAGATGGCTAGATGGCATCACCGATGCAATGAATATGGACTTGAATATGGCTGAGATGGCTAGATAGCATCACCGATGCAATGAATATGGCCTTGAATATGGCTGAGATGGCTAGATAGCATCACTGATGCAATGAATATGGACTTGAATATGGCTGAGACGGCTAGATAGCATCACCGATGCAATGAATATGGACTTGAATATGGATGAGATGGCAAGATAGCATCACCGATGCAATGAATATGGACTTGAATATGGATGAGATGGCTAGATAGCATCACCGATGCAATGAATATGGACTTGAATATGGCTGAGATGGCAAGATAGCATCACCGATGCAGTGAATATGGACTTGAATATGGATGAGATGGCTAGATAGCATCACCGATTCAATGAATATGGACTAGAATATTGATGGTATGGCAAGATAGCATCACTGATGCAATGAATATGGACTTGAATATGGCTGAGATAGCTAGATAGCATCACCGATGCAATGAATATGGACTTGAATATGGATGAGATGGCAAGATAGCATCACCGATGCAATGAATATGGTCTTGAATATGGATGAGATGGCTAGATAGCATCACCGATGCAATGAATATGGACTTGAATATGGCTGAGATGGCTAGACAGCATCACTGATGCAATGAATATGGACTTGAATATGGCTGAGATGGCTAGATAGCATCACCGATGCAATGAACATGGACTTGAATATGGCTGAGATGGCTAGATGGCATCACCGATGCAATGAATATGGACTTGAATATGGCTGAGATGGCTAGATAGCATCACTGATGCAATGAATATGGACTTGAATATGGCTGAGACGGCTAGATAGCATCTCTGATGCAATGAATATGGACTTGAATATGGCTGAGACGGCTAGATAGCATCACCGATGCAATGAATATGGACTTGAATGTGGATGAGATGGCTAGATAGCATCACCGATGCAATAAATATGGACTTGAATATGGCTGAGATGGCTAGATAGCATCTCTGATGCAATGAATATGGACTTGAATATGGCTGAGACGGCTAGATAGCATCACCGATGCAATGAATATGGACTTGAATGTGGATGAGATGGCTAGATAGCATCACCGATGCAATGAATATGGCCTTGAATATGGCTGAGATGGCTAGATAGCATCACTGATGCAATGAATATGGACTTGAATATGGCTGAGACGGCTAGGTAGCATCACCGATGCAATGAATATGGACTTGAATATGGATGAGATGGCAAGATAGCATCACCGATGCAATGAATATGGACTTGAATATGGCTGAGACGGCTAGATAGCATCACCGATGCAATGAATCTGGACTTGAATATGGATGAGATGGCTAGATGGCATCACCGATGCAATGAATATGGACTTCAATATGGCTGAGATGGCTAGATGGCATCACCGATGCAATGAATATGGACTTGAATATGGCTGAGATGGCAAGATAGCATCACCGATGCAATGAATATGGACTTGAATATGGCTGAGATGGCTAGATAGCATCACCGATGCAATGAATATGGCCTTGAATATGGCTGAGATGGCTAGGTAGCATCACTGATGCAATGAATATGGACTTGAATATGGATGAGACGGCTAGATAGCATCACCGATGCAATGAATATGGACTTGAATATGGATGAGATGGCAAGATAGCATCACCGATGCAATGAATATGGACTTGAATATCGATGAGATGGCTAGATAGCATCACCGATGCAATGAATATGGACTTGAATATGGCTGAGATGGCAAGATAGCATCACCGATGCAATGAATATGGACTTGAATGTGGATGAGATGGCTAGATAGCATCACCGATGCAATGAATATGGACTTGAATATGGCTGAGACGGCTAGATAGCATCACCGATGCAATGAATATGGACTTGAATATGGATGAGATGGCAAGATAGCATCACCGATGCAATGAATATGGACTTGAATATGGATGAGATGGCTAGATAGCATCAGCGATGCAATGAGTATGTACTAGAATATGGATGAGATGGCAAGATAGCATCACCGATGCAATGAATATGGACTTGAATATGGCTGAGATGGCTAGATAGCATCACTGATGCAATGAATATTGACTTGAATATGGCTGAGACGGCTAGATAGCATCACCGATGCAATGAATATGGACTTGAATATGGATGAGATGGCAAGATAGCATCACCGATGCAATGAATATGGACTTGAATATGGATGAGATGGCTAGATAGCATCACCGATGCAATGAATATGGACTTGAATATGGCTGAGATGGCAAGATAGCATCACCGATGCAATGAATATGGACTTGAATATGGATGAGATGGCTAGATAGCATCACCGATGCAATGAATATGGACTAGAATATGGATGGGATGGCAAGATAGCATCACTGATGCAATGAATATGGACTTGAATATGGCTGAGATAGCTAGATAGCATCATTGATGCAATGAATATGGACTTGAATATGGCTGAGACGGCTAGATAGCATCACCGATGCAATGAATATGGACTTGAATATGGCTGAGATGGCAAGATAGCATCACCGATGCAATGAATATGGACTTGAATATGGCTGAGATGGCTAGATGGCATCACCGTTTCAATGAATATGGACTTGAATATGGATGAGATGGCTAGATAGCATCACCGATGCAATGAATATGGCCTTGAATATGGCTGAGATGGCTAGATAGCATCACCGATGCAATGAATATGGACTTGAATATGGCTGAGATGGCTAGATGGCATCACCGATGCAATGAATATGGACTTGAATAAGGATGAGATGGCAAGATAGCATCACCGATGCAATGAATATGGACTTGAATATGGATGAGATGGCTAGATAGAATCACCGATGCAATGAATATGGACTTGAATATGGCTGAGATGGCAAGATAGCATCACCGATGCAATGAATATGGACTTGAATATGGATGAGATGGCTAGATAGCATCAACGATTCAATGAATATGGACTAGAATATTGATGGTATGGCAAGATAGCATCACTGATGCAATGAATATGGACTTGAATATGGCTGAGATAGCTAGATAGCATCAACGATGCAATGAATATGGACTTGAATATGGATGAGATGGCAAGATAGCATCACCGATGCAATGAATATGGTCTTGAATATGGATGAGATGGCTAGATAGCATCACCGATGCAATGAATATGGACTTGAATATGGCTGAGATGGCTAGACAGCATCACTGATGCAATGAATATGGACTTGAATATGGCTGAGATGGCTAGATAGCATCACCGATGCAATGAACATGGACTTGAATATGGCTGAGATGGCTAGATGGCATCACCGATGCAATGAATATGGACTTGAATATGGCTGAGATGGCTAGATAGCATCACTGATGCAATGAATATGGACTTGAATATGGCTGAGACGGCTAGATACCATCACCGAGGCAATGAATATGGACTTGAATATGGATGAGATGGCAAGATAGCATCACCGATGCAATGAATATGGACTTGAATATGGATGAGATGGCTAGATGGCATCACCGATGCAATGAATATGGACTTGAATATGGCTGAGATGGCTAGATGGCATCACCGATGCAATGAATATGGACTTGAATATGGCTGAGATGGCAAGATAGCATCACCGATGCAATGAATATGGACTTGAATATGGCTGAGATGGCTAGATAGCATCACCGATGCAATGAATATGGCCTTGAATATGGCTGAGATGGCTAGGTAGCATCACTGATGCAATGAATATGGACTTGAATATGGATGAGACGGCTAGATAGCATCACCGATGCAATGAATATGGACTTTAATATGGATGGGATGGCAAGATAGCATCACCGATGCAATGAGTATGTACTAGAATATGGATGAGATGGCAAGATAGCATCACCGATGCAATGAATATGGACTTGAATATGGCTGAGATGGCTAGATAGCATCACTGATGCAATGAATATGGACTTGAATATGGCTGAGACGGCTAGATAGCATCACCGATGCAATGAATATGGACTTGAATATGGATGAGATGGCAAGATAGCATCACCGATGCAATGAATATGGACTTGAATATTGATGAGATGGCTAGATAGCATCACCGATGCAATGAATATGGACTTGAATATGGCTGAGATGGCAAGATAGCATCACCGATGCAATGAATATGGACTTGAATATGGATGAGATGGCTAGATAGCATCACCGATGCAATGAATATGGACTAGAATATGGATGGGATGGCAAGATAGCATCACTGATGCAATGAATATGGACTTGAATATGGCTGAGATAGCTAGATAGCATCATTGATGCAATGAATATGGACTTGAATATGGCTGAGACGGCTAGATAGCATCACTGATGCAATGAATATGGACTTGAATATGGCTGAGATGGCAAGATAGCATCACTGATGCAATGAATATGGACTTGAATATGGCTGAGATGGCTAGATGGCATCACCGTTTCAATGAATATGGACTTGAATATGGATGAGATGGCTAGATAGCATCACCGATGCAATGAATATGGCCTTGAATATGGCTGAGATGGCTAGATAGCATCACCGATGCAATGAATATGGACTTGAATATGGCTGAGATGGCTAGATGGCATCACCGATGCAATGAATATGGACTTGAATATGGCTGAGATGGCTAGATAGCATCACCGATGCAATGAATATGGCCTTGAATATGGCTGAGATGGCTAGATAGCATCACTGATGCAATGAATATGGACTTGAATATGGCTGAGACGGCTAGATAGCATCACCGATGCAATGAATATGGACTTGAATATGGATGAGATGGCAAGATAGCATCACCGATGCAATGAATATGGACTTGAATATGGATGAGATGGCTAGATAGCATCACCGATGCAATGAATATGGACTTGAATATGGCTGAGATGGCAAGATAGCATCACCGATGCAGTGAATATGGACTTGAATATGGATGAGATGGCTAGATAGCATCACCGATTCAATGAATATGGACTAGAATATTGATGGTATGGCAAGATAGCATCACTGATGCAATGAATATGGACTTGAATATGGCTGAGATAGCTAGATAGCATCACCGATGCAATGAATATGGACTTGAATATGGATGAGATGGCAAGATAGCATCACCGATGCAATGAATATGGTCTTGAATATGGATGAGATGGCTAGATAGCATCACCGATGCAATGAATATGGACTTGAATATGGCTGAGATGGCTAGACAGCATCACTGATGCAATGAATATGGACTTGAATATGGCTGAGATGGCTAGATAGCATCACCGATGCAATGAACATGGACTTGAATATGGCTGAGATGGCTAGATGGCATCACCGATGCAATGAATATGGACTTGAATATGGCTGAGATGGCTAGATAGCATCACTGATGCAATGAATATGGACTTGAATATGGCTGAGACGGCTAGATAGCATCTCTGATGCAATGAATATGGACTTGAATATGGCTGAGACGGCTAGATAGCATCACCGATGCAATGAATATGGACTTGAATGTGGATGAGATGGCTAGATAGCATCACCGATGCAATAAATATGGACTTGAATATGGCTGAGATGGCTAGATAGCATCTCTGATGCAATGAATATGGACTTGAATATGGCTGAGACGGCTAGATAGCATCACCGATGCAATGAATATGGACTTGAATGTGGATGAGATGGCTAGATAGCATCACCGATGCAATGAATATGGCCTTGAATATGGCTGAGATGGCTAGATAGCATCACTGATGCAATGAATATGGACTTGAATATGGCTGAGACGGCTAGGTAGCATCACCGATGCAATGAATATGGACTTGAATATGGATGAGATGGCAAGATAGCATCACCGATGCAATGAATATGGACTTGAATATGGCTGAGACGGCTAGATAGCATCACCGATGCAATGAATCTGGACTTGAATATGGATGAGATGGCTAGATGGCATCACCGATGCAATGAATATGGACTTCAATATGGCTGAGATGGCTAGATGGCATCACCGATGCAATGAATATGGACTTGAATATGGCTGAGATGGCAAGATAGCATCACCGATGCAATGAATATGGACTTGAATATGGCTGAGATGGCTAGATAGCATCACCGATGCAATGAATATGGCCTTGAATATGGCTGAGATGGCTAGGTAGCATCACTGATGCAATGAATATGGACTTGAATATGGATGAGACGGCTAGATAGCATCACCGATGCAATGAATATGGACTTGAATATGGATGAGATGGCAAGATAGCATCACCGATGCAATGAATATGGACTTGAATATCGATGAGATGGCTAGATAGCATCACCGATGCAATGAATATGGACTTGAATATGGCTGAGATGGCAAGATAGCATCACCGATGCAATGAATATGGACTTGAATGTGGATGAGATGGCTAGATAGCATCACCGATGCAATGAATATGGACTTGAATATGGCTGAGACGGCTAGATAGCATCACCGATGCAATGAATATGGACTTGAATATGGATGAGATGGCAAGATAGCATCACCGATGCAATGAATATGGACTTGAATATGGATGAGATGGCTAGATAGCATCAGCGATGCAATGAGTATGTACTAGAATATGGATGAGATGGCAAGATAGCATCACCGATGCAATGAATATGGACTTGAATATGGCTGAGATGGCTAGATAGCATCACTGATGCAATGAATATTGACTTGAATATGGCTGAGACGGCTAGATAGCATCACCGATGCAATGAATATGGACTTGAATATGGATGAGATGGCAAGATAGCATCACCGATGCAATGAATATGGACTTGAATATGGATGAGATGGCTAGATAGCATCACCGATGCAATGAATATGGACTTGAATATGGCTGAGATGGCAAGATAGCATCACCGATGCAATGAATATGGACTTGAATATGGATGAGATGGCTAGATAGCATCACCGATGCAATGAATATGGACTAGAATATGGATGGGATGGCAAGATAGCATCACTGATGCAATGAATATGGACTTGAATATGGCTGAGATAGCTAGATAGCATCATTGATGCAATGAATATGGACTTGAATATGGCTGAGACGGCTAGATAGCATCACCGATGCAATGAATATGGACTTGAATATGGCTGAGATGGCAAGATAGCATCACCGATGCAATGAATATGGACTTGAATATGGCTGAGATGGCTAGATGGCATCACCGTTTCAATGAATATGGACTTGAATATGGATGAGATGGCTAGATAGCATCACCGATGCAATGAATATGGCCTTGAATATGGCTGAGATGGCTAGATAGCATCACTGATGCAATGAATATGGACTTGAATATGGCTGAGACGGCTAGATAGCATCACCGATGCAATGAATATGGACTTGAATATGGATGAGATGGCAAGATAGCATCACCGATGCAATGAATATGGACTTGAATATGGATGAGATGGCTAGATAGCATCACCGATGCAATGAATATGGACTTGAATATGGCTGAGATGGCAAGATAGCATCACCGATGCAGTGAATATGGACTTGAATATGGATGAGATGGCTAGATAGCATCACCGATTCAATGAATATGGACTAGAATATTGATGGTATGGCAAGATAGCATCACTGATGCAATGAATATGGACTTGAATATGGCTGAGATAGCTAGATAGCATCACCGATGCAATGAATATGGACTTGAATATGGATGAGATGGCAAGATAGCATCACCGATGCAATGAATATGGTCTTGAATATGGATGAGATGGCTAGATAGCATCACCGATGCAATGAATATGGACTTGAATATGGCTGAGATGGCTAGACAGCATCACTGATGCAATGAATATGGACTTGAATATGGCTGAGATGGCTAGATAGCATCACCGATGCAATGAACATGGACTTGAATATGGCTGAGATGGCTAGATGGCATCACCGATGCAATGAATATGGACTTGAATATGGCTGAGATGGCTAGATAGCATCACTGATGCAATGAATATGGACTTGAATATGGCTGAGACGGCTAGATAGCATCTCTGATGCAATGAATATGGACTTGAATATGGCTGAGACGGCTAGATAGCATCACCGATGCAATGAATATGGACTTGAATGTGGATGAGATGGCTAGATAGCATCACCGATGCAATAAATATGGACTTGAATATGGCTGAGATGGCTAGATAGCATCTCTGATGCAATGAATATGGACTTGAATATGGCTGAGACGGCTAGATAGCATCACCGATGCAATGAATATGGACTTGAATGTGGATGAGATGGCTAGATAGCATCACCGATGCAATGAATATGGCCTTGAATATGGCTGAGATGGCTAGATAGCATCACTGATGCAATGAATATGGACTTGAATATGGCTGAGACGGCTAGGTAGCATCACCGATGCAATGAATATGGACTTGAATATGGATGAGATGGCAAGATAGCATCACCGATGCAATGAATATGGACTTGAATATGGCTGAGACGGCTAGATAGCATCACCGATGCAATGAATCTGGACTTGAATATGGATGAGATGGCTAGATGGCATCACCGATGCAATGAATATGGACTTCAATATGGCTGAGATGGCTAGATGGCATCACCGATGCAATGAATATGGACTTGAATATGGCTGAGATGGCAAGATAGCATCACCGATGCAATGAATATGGACTTGAATATGGCTGAGATGGCTAGATAGCATCACCGATGCAATGAATATGGCCTTGAATATGGCTGAGATGGCTAGGTAGCATCACTGATGCAATGAATATGGACTTGAATATGGATGAGACGGCTAGATAGCATCACCGATGCAATGAATATGGACTTGAATATGGATGAGATGGCAAGATAGCATCACCGATGCAATGAATATGGACTTGAATATCGATGAGATGGCTAGATAGCATCACCGATGCAATGAATATGGACTTGAATATGGCTGAGATGGCAAGATAGCATCACCGATGCAATGAATATGGACTTGAATGTGGATGAGATGGCTAGATAGCATCACCGATGCAATAAATATGGACTTGAATATGGCTGAGATGGCTAGATAGCATCTCTGATGCAATGAATATGGACTTGAATATGGCTGAGACGGCTAGATAGCATCACCGATGCAATGAATATGGACTTGAATGTGGATGAGATGGCTAGATAGCATCACCGATGCAATGAATATGGCCTTGAATATGGCTGAGATGGCTAGATAGCATCACTGATGCAATGAATATGGACTTGAATATGGCTGAGACGGCTAGGTAGCATCACCGATGCAATGAATATGGACTTGAATATGGATGAGATGGCAAGATAGCATCACCGATGCAATGAATATGGACTTGAATATGGCTGAGACGGCTAGATAGCATCACCGATGCAATGAATCTGGACTTGAATATGGATGAGATGGCTAGATGGCATCACCGATGCAATGAATATGGACTTCAATATGGCTGAGATGGCTAGATGGCATCACCGATGCAATGAATATGGACTTGAATATGGCTGAGATGGCAAGATAGCATCACCGATGCAATGAATATGGACTTGAATATGGCTGAGATGGCTAGATAGCATCACCGATGCAATGAATATGGCCTTGAATATGGCTGAGATGGCTAGGTAGCATCACTGATGCAATGAATATGGACTTGAATATGGATGAGACGGCTAGATAGCATCACCGATGCAATGAATATGGACTTGAATATGGATGAGATGGCAAGATAGCATCACCGATGCAATGAATATGGACTTGAATATCGATGAGATGGCTAGATAGCATCACCGATGCAATGAATATGGACTTGAATATGGCTGAGATGGCAAGATAGCATCACCGATGCAATGAATATGGACTTGAATGTGGATGAGATGGCTAGATAGCATCACCGATGCAATGAATATGGACTTGAATATGGCTGAGACGGCTAGATAGCATCACCGATGCAATGAATATGGACTTGAATATGGATGAGATGGCAAGATAGCATCACCGATGCAATGAATATGGACTTGAATATGGATGAGATGGCTAGATAGCATCAGCGATGCAATGAGTATGTACTAGAATATGGATGAGATGGCAAGATAGCATCACCGATGCAATGAATATGGACTTGAATATGGCTGAGATGGCTAGATAGCATCACTGATGCAATGAATATTGACTTGAATATGGCTGAGACGGCTAGATAGCATCACCGATGCAATGAATATGGACTTGAATATGGATGAGATGGCAAGATAGCATCACCGATGCAATGAATATGGACTTGAATATGGATGAGATGGCTAGATAGCATCACCGATGCAATGAATATGGACTTGAATATGGCTGAGATGGCAAGATAGCATCACCGATGCAATGAATATGGACTTGAATATGGATGAGATGGCTAGATAGCATCACCGATGCAATGAATATGGACTAGAATATGGATGGGATGGCAAGATAGCATCACTGATGCAATGAATATGGACTTGAATATGGCTGAGATAGCTAGATAGCATCATTGATGCAATGAATATGGACTTGAATATGGCTGAGACGGCTAGATAGCATCACCGATGCAATGAATATGGACTTGAATATGGCTGAGATGGCAAGATAGCATCACCGATGCAATGAATATGGACTTGAATATGGCTGAGATGGCTAGATGGCATCACCGTTTCAATGAATATGGACTTGAATATGGATGAGATGGCTAGATAGCATCACCGATGCAATGAATATGGCCTTGAATATGGCTGAGATGGCTAGATAGCATCACTGATGCAATGAATATGGACTTGAATATGGCTGAGACGGCTAGATAGCATCACCGATGCAATGAATATGGACTTGAATATGGATGAGATGGCAAGATAGCATCACCGATGCAATGAATATGGACTTGAATATGGATGAGATGGCTAGATAGCATCACCGATGCAATGAATATGGACTTGAATATGGCTGAGATGGCAAGATAGCATCACCGATGCAGTGAATATGGACTTGAATATGGATGAGATGGCTAGATAGCATCACCGATTCAATGAATATGGACTAGAATATTGATGGTATGGCAAGATAGCATCACTGATGCAATGAATATGGACTTGAATATGGCTGAGATAGCTAGATAGCATCACCGATGCAATGAATATGGACTTGAATATGGATGAGATGGCAAGATAGCATCACCGATGCAATGAATATGGTCTTGAATATGGATGAGATGGCTAGATAGCATCACCGATGCAATGAATATGGACTTGAATATGGCTGAGATGGCTAGACAGCATCACTGATGCAATGAATATGGACTTGAATATGGCTGAGATGGCTAGATAGCATCACCGATGCAATGAACATGGACTTGAATATGGCTGAGATGGCTAGATGGCATCACCGATGCAATGAATATGGACTTGAATATGGCTGAGATGGCTAGATAGCATCACTGATGCAATGAATATGGACTTGAATATGGCTGAGACGGCTAGATAGCATCTCTGATGCAATGAATATGGACTTGAATATGGCTGAGACGGCTAGATAGCATCACCGATGCAATGAATATGGACTTGAATGTGGATGAGATGGCTAGATAGCATCACCGATGCAATAAATATGGACTTGAATATGGCTGAGATGGCTAGATAGCATCTCTGATGCAATGAATATGGACTTGAATATGGCTGAGACGGCTAGATAGCATCACCGATGCAATGAATATGGACTTGAATGTGGATGAGATGGCTAGATAGCATCACCGATGCAATGAATATGGCCTTGAATATGGCTGAGATGGCTAGATAGCATCACTGATGCAATGAATATGGACTTGAATATGGCTGAGACGGCTAGGTAGCATCACCGATGCAATGAATATGGACTTGAATATGGATGAGATGGCAAGATAGCATCACCGATGCAATGAATATGGACTTGAATATGGCTGAGACGGCTAGATAGCATCACCGATGCAATGAATCTGGACTTGAATATGGATGAGATGGCTAGATGGCATCACCGATGCAATGAATATGGACTTCAATATGGCTGAGATGGCTAGATGGCATCACCGATGCAATGAATATGGACTTGAATATGGCTGAGATGGCAAGATAGCATCACCGATGCAATGAATATGGACTTGAATATGGCTGAGATGGCTAGATAGCATCACCGATGCAATGAATATGGCCTTGAATATGGCTGAGATGGCTAGGTAGCATCACTGATGCAATGAATATGGACTTGAATATGGATGAGACGGCTAGATAGCATCACCGATGCAATGAATATGGACTTGAATATGGATGAGATGGCAAGATAGCATCACCGATGCAATGAATATGGACTTGAATATCGATGAGATGGCTAGATAGCATCACCGATGCAATGAATATGGACTTGAATATGGCTGAGATGGCAAGATAGCATCACCGATGCAATGAATATGGACTTGAATGTGGATGAGATGGCTAGATAGCATCACCGATGCAATGAATATGGACTTGAATATGGCTGAGACGGCTAGATAGCATCACCGATGCAATGAATATGGACTTGAATATGGATGAGATGGCAAGATAGCATCACCGATGCAATGAATATGGACTTGAATATGGATGAGATGGCTAGATAGCATCAGCGATGCAATGAGTATGTACTAGAATATGGATGAGATGGCAAGATAGCATCACCGATGCAATGAATATGGACTTGAATATGGCTGAGATGGCTAGATAGCATCACTGATGCAATGAATATTGACTTGAATATGGCTGAGACGGCTAGATAGCATCACCGATGCAATGAATATGGACTTGAATATGGATGAGATGGCAAGATAGCATCACCGATGCAATGAATATGGACTTGAATATGGATGAGATGGCTAGATAGCATCACCGATGCAATGAATATGGACTTGAATATGGCTGAGATGGCAAGATAGCATCACCGATGCAATGAATATGGACTTGAATATGGATGAGATGGCTAGATAGCATCACCGATGCAATGAATATGGACTAGAATATGGATGGGATGGCAAGATAGCATCACTGATGCAATGAATATGGACTTGAATATGGCTGAGATAGCTAGATAGCATCATTGATGCAATGAATATGGACTTGAATATGGCTGAGACGGCTAGATAGCATCACCGATGCAATGAATATGGACTTGAATATGGCTGAGATGGCAAGATAGCATCACCGATGCAATGAATATGGACTTGAATATGGCTGAGATGGCTAGATGGCATCACCGTTTCAATGAATATGGACTTGAATATGGATGAGATGGCTAGATAGCATCACCGATGCAATGAATATGGCCTTGAATATGGCTGAGATGGCTAGATAGCATCACCGATGCAATGAATATGGACTTGAATATGGCTGAGATGGCTAGATGGCATCACCGATGCAATGAATATGGACTTGAATAAGGATGAGATGGCAAGATAGCATCACCGATGCAATGAATATGGACTTGAATATGGATGAGATGGCTAGATAGCATCACCGATGCAATGAATATGGACTTGAATATGGCTGAGATGGCAAGATAGCATCACCGATGCAATGAATATGGACTTGAATATGGATGAGATGGCTAGATAGCATCAACGATTCAATGAATATGGACTAGAATATTGATGGTATGGCAAGATAGCATCACTGATGCAATGAATATGGACTTGAATATGGCTGAGATAGCTAGATAGCATCACCGATGCAATGAATATGGACTTGAATATGGATGAGATGGCAAGATAGCATCACCGATGCAATGAATATGGTCTTGAATATGGATGAGATGGCTAGATAGCATCACCGATGCAATGAATATGGACTTGAATATGGCTGAGATGGCTAGACAGCATCACTGATGCAATGAATATGGACTTGAATATGGCTGAGATGGCTAGATAGCATCACCGATGCAATGAACATGGACTTGAATATGGCTGAGATGGCTAGATGGCATCACCGATGCAATGAATATGGACTTGAATATGGCTGAGATGGCTAGATAGCATCACTGATGCAATGAATATGGACTTGAATATGGCTGAGACGGCTAGATACCATCACCGAGGCAATGAATATGGACTTGAATATGGATGAGATGGCAAGATAGCATCACCGATGCAATGAATATGGACTTGAATATCGATGAGATGGCTAGATAGCATCACCGATGCAATGAATATGGACTTGAATATGGCTGAGATGGCTAGATAGCATCACTGATGCAATGAATATGGACTTGAATATGGCTGAGACGGCCAGATAGCATCACCGATGCAATGAATATGGACTTGAATGTGGATGAGATGGCTAGATAGGATCACCGTTGCAATGAATATGGACTTGAATATGGCTGAGATTGCTAGATAGCATCACCGATGCAATGAACATGGACTTGAATATGGCTGAGATGGCTAGATGGCATCACCGATGCAATGAATATGGACTTGAATATGGCTGAGATGGCTAGATGGCATCACCGATGCAATGAATATGGACTTGAATATGGCTGAGATGGCTAGATAGCATCACCGATGCAATGAATATGGAATGTGGATGAGATGGCTAGATAGCATCACCGATGCAATAAATATGGACTTGAATATGGCTGAGATGGCTAGATGGCATCACCGATGCAATGAATATGGACTTGAATATGGCTGAGATGTCTAGATAGCATCACTGATGCAATGAATATGGACTTGAATATGGCTGAGACGGCTAGATAGCATCACCGATGCAATGAATATGGACTTGAATATGGATGAGATGGCAAGATAGCATCACCGATGCAATGAATATGGACTTGAATATCGATGAGATGGCTAGATAGCATCACCGATGCAATGAATATGGACTTGAATATGGCTGAGATGGCTAGATAGCATCACTGATGCAATGAATATGGACTTGAATATGGCTGAGACGGCCAGATAGCCTCACCGATGCAATGAATATGGACTTGAATGTGGATGAGATGGCTAGATAGCATCACCGTTGCAATGAATATGGACTTGAATATGGCTGAGATTGCTAGATAGCATCACCGATGCAATGACCATGGACTTGAATATGGCTGAGATGGCTAGATGGCATCACCGATGCAATGAAGATGGACTTGAATATGGCTGAGATGGCTAGATGGCATCACCGATGCAATGAATATGGACTTGAATATGGCTGAGATGGCTAGATAGCATCACCGATGCAATGAATATGGAATGTGGATGAGATGGCTAGATAGCATCTCTGATGCAATGAATATGGACTTGAATATGGCTGAGACGGCTAGATAGCATCACCGATGCAATGAATATGGACTTGAATGTGGATGAGATGGCTAGATAGCATCACCGATGCAATAAATATGGACTTGAATATGGCTGAGATGGCTAGATAGCATCTCTGATGCAATGAATATGGACTTGAATATGGCTGAGACGGCTAGATAGCATCACCGATGCAATGAATATGGACTTGAATGTGGATGAGATGGCTAGATAGCATCACCGATGCAATGAATATGGCCTTGAATATGGCTGAGATGGCTAGATAGCATCACTGATGCAATGAATATGGACTTGAATATGGCTGAGACGGCTAGGTAGCATCACCGATGCAATGAATATGGACTTGAATATGGATGAGATGGCAAGATAGCATCACCGATGCAATGAATATGGACTTGAATATGGCTGAGACGGCTAGATAGCATCACCGATGCAATGAATCTGGACTTGAATATGGATGAGATGGCTAGATGGCATCACCGATGCAATGAATATGGACTTCAATATGGCTGAGATGGCTAGATGGCATCACCGATGCAATGAATATGGACTTGAATATGGCTGAGATGGCAAGATAGCATCACCGATGCAATGAATATGGACTTGAATATGGCTGAGATGGCTAGATAGCATCACCGATGCAATGAATATGGCCTTGAATATGGCTGAGATGGCTAGGTAGCATCACTGATGCAATGAATATGGACTTGAATATGGATGAGACGGCTAGATAGCATCACCGATGCAATGAATATGGACTTGAATATGGATGAGATGGCAAGATAGCATCACCGATGCAATGAATATGGACTTGAATATCGATGAGATGGCTAGATAGCATCACCGATGCAATGAATATGGACTTGAATATGGCTGAGATGGCAAGATAGCATCACCGATGCAATGAATATGGACTTGAATGTGGATGAGATGGCTAGATAGCATCACCGATGCAATGAATATGGACTTGAATATGGCTGAGACGGCTAGATAGCATCACCGATGCAATGAATATGGACTTGAATATGGATGAGATGGCAAGATAGCATCACCGATGCAATGAATATGGACTTGAATATGGATGAGATGGCTAGATAGCATCAGCGATGCAATGAGTATGTACTAGAATATGGATGAGATGGCAAGATAGCATCACCGATGCAATGAATATGGACTTGAATATGGCTGAGATGGCTAGATAGCATCACTGATGCAATGAATATTGACTTGAATATGGCTGAGACGGCTAGATAGCATCACCGATGCAATGAATATGGACTTGAATATGGATGAGATGGCAAGATAGCATCACCGATGCAATGAATATGGACTTGAATATGGATGAGATGGCTAGATAGCATCACCGATGCAATGAATATGGACTTGAATATGGCTGAGATGGCAAGATAGCATCACCGATGCAATGAATATGGACTTGAATATGGATGAGATGGCTAGATAGCATCACCGATGCAATGAATATGGACTAGAATATGGATGGGATGGCAAGATAGCATCACTGATGCAATGAATATGGACTTGAATATGGCTGAGATAGCTAGATAGCATCATTGATGCAATGAATATGGACTTGAATATGGCTGAGACGGCTAGATAGCATCACCGATGCAATGAATATGGACTTGAATATGGCTGAGATGGCAAGATAGCATCACCGATGCAATGAATATGGACTTGAATATGGCTGAGATGGCTAGATGGCATCACCGTTTCAATGAATATGGACTTGAATATGGATGAGATGGCTAGATAGCATCACCGATGCAATGAATATGGCCTTGAATATGGCTGAGATGGCTAGATAGCATCACCGATGCAATGAATATGGACTTGAATATGGCTGAGATGGCTAGATGGCATCACCGATGCAATGAATATGGACTTGAATAAGGATGAGATGGCAAGATAGCATCACCGATGCAATGAATATGGACTTGAATATGGATGAGATGGCTAGATAGCATCACCGATGCAATGAATATGGACTTGAATATGGCTGAGATGGCAAGATAGCATCACCGATGCAATGAATATGGACTTGAATATGGATGAGATGGCTAGATAGCATCAACGATTCAATGAATATGGACTAGAATATTGATGGTATGGCAAGATAGCATCACTGATGCAATGAATATGGACTTGAATATGGCTGAGATAGCTAGATAGCATCAACGATGCAATGAATATGGACTTGAATATGGATGAGATGGCAAGATAGCATCACCGATGCAATGAATATGGTCTTGAATATGGATGAGATGGCTAGATAGCATCACCGATGCAATGAATATGGACTTGAATATGGCTGAGATGGCTAGACAGCATCACTGATGCAATGAATATGGACTTGAATATGGCTGAGATGGCTAGATAGCATCACCGATGCAATGAACATGGACTTGAATATGGCTGAGATGGCTAGATGGCATCACCGATGCAATGAATATGGACTTGAATATGGCTGAGATGGCTAGATAGCATCACTGATGCAATGAATATGGACTTGAATATGGCTGAGACGGCTAGATACCATCACCGAGGCAATGAATATGGACTTGAATATGGATGAGATGGCAAGATAGCATCACCGATGCAATGAATATGGACTTGAATATGGATGAGATGGCTAGATGGCATCACCGATGCAATGAATATGGACTTGAATATGGCTGAGATGGCTAGATGGCATCACCGATGCAATGAATATGGACTTGAATATGGCTGAGATGGCAAGATAGCATCACCGATGCAATGAATATGGACTTGAATATGGCTGAGATGGCTAGATAGCATCACCGATGCAATGAATATGGCCTTGAATATGGCTGAGATGGCTAGGTAGCATCACTGATGCAATGAATATGGACTTGAATATGGATGAGACGGCTAGATAGCATCACCGATGCAATGAATATGGACTTTAATATGGATGGGATGGCAAGATAGCATCACCGATGCAATGAGTATGTACTAGAATATGGATGAGATGGCAAGATAGCATCACCGATGCAATGAATATGGACTTGAATATGGCTGAGATGGCTAGATAGCATCACTGATGCAATGAATATGGACTTGAATATGGCTGAGACGGCTAGATAGCATCACCGATGCAATGAATATGGACTTGAATATGGATGAGATGGCAAGATAGCATCACCGATGCAATGAATATGGACTTGAATATTGATGAGATGGCTAGATAGCATCACCGATGCAATGAATATGGACTTGAATATGGCTGAGATGGCAAGATAGCATCACCGATGCAATGAATATGGACTTGAATATGGATGAGATGGCTAGATAGCATCACCGATGCAATGAATATGGACTAGAATATGGATGGGATGGCAAGATAGCATCACTGATGCAATGAATATGGACTTGAATATGGCTGAGATAGCTAGATAGCATCATTGATGCAATGAATATGGACTTGAATATGGCTGAGACGGCTAGATAGCATCACTGATGCAATGAATATGGACTTGAATATGGCTGAGATGGCAAGATAGCATCAC
This sequence comes from Heloderma suspectum, assembly GCF_057233095.1. Taxonomy (NCBI): domain Eukaryota; kingdom Metazoa; phylum Chordata; class Lepidosauria; order Squamata; family Helodermatidae; genus Heloderma; species Heloderma suspectum. The sequence continues at coordinate 55,204,778 of NC_139475.1, forward strand.
TGATGCAATGAATATGGACTTGAATATGGCTGAGATGGCTAGATGGCATCACCGTTTCAATGAATATGGACTTGAATATGGATGAGATGGCTAGATAGCATCACCGATGCAATGAATATGGCCTTGAATATGGCTGAGATGGCTAGATAGCATCACCGATGCAATGAATATGGACTTGAATATGGCTGAGATGGCTAGATGGCATCACCGATGCAATGAATATGGACTTGAATATGGCTGAGATGGCTAGATAGCATCACCGATGCAATGAATATGGCCTTGAATATGGCTGAGATGGCTAGATAGCATCACTGATGCAATGAATATGGACTTGAATATGGCTGAGACGGCTAGATAGCATCACCGATGCAATGAATATGGACTTGAATATGGATGAGATGGCAAGATAGCATCACCGATGCAATGAATATGGACTTGAATATGGATGAGATGGCTAGATAGCATCACCGATGCAATGAATATGGACTTGAATATGGCTGAGATGGCAAGATAGCATCACCGATGCAGTGAATATGGACTTGAATATGGATGAGATGGCTAGATAGCATCACCGATTCAATGAATATGGACTAGAATATTGATGGTATGGCAAGATAGCATCACTGATGCAATGAATATGGACTTGAATATGGCTGAGATAGCTAGATAGCATCACCGATGCAATGAATATGGACTTGAATATGGATGAGATGGCAAGATAGCATCACCGATGCAATGAATATGGTCTTGAATATGGATGAGATGGCTAGATAGCATCACCGATGCAATGAATATGGACTTGAATATGGCTGAGATGGCTAGACAGCATCACTGATGCAATGAATATGGACTTGAATATGGCTGAGATGGCTAGATAGCATCACCGATGCAATGAACATGGACTTGAATATGGCTGAGATGGCTAGATGGCATCACCGATGCAATGAATATGGACTTGAATATGGCTGAGATGGCTAGATAGCATCACTGATGCAATGAATATGGACTTGAATATGGCTGAGACGGCTAGATAGCATCTCTGATGCAATGAATATGGACTTGAATATGGCTGAGACGGCTAGATAGCATCACCGATGCAATGAATATGGACTTGAATGTGGATGAGATGGCTAGATAGCATCACCGATGCAATAAATATGGACTTGAATATGGCTGAGATGGCTAGATAGCATCTCTGATGCAATGAATATGGACTTGAATATGGCTGAGACGGCTAGATAGCATCACCGATGCAATGAATATGGACTTGAATGTGGATGAGATGGCTAGATAGCATCACCGATGCAATGAATATGGCCTTGAATATGGCTGAGATGGCTAGATAGCATCACTGATGCAATGAATATGGACTTGAATATGGCTGAGACGGCTAGGTAGCATCACCGATGCAATGAATATGGACTTGAATATGGATGAGATGGCAAGATAGCATCACCGATGCAATGAATATGGACTTGAATATGGCTGAGACGGCTAGATAGCATCACCGATGCAATGAATCTGGACTTGAATATGGATGAGATGGCTAGATGGCATCACCGATGCAATGAATATGGACTTCAATATGGCTGAGATGGCTAGATGGCATCACCGATGCAATGAATATGGACTTGAATATGGCTGAGATGGCAAGATAGCATCACCGATGCAATGAATATGGACTTGAATATGGCTGAGATGGCTAGATAGCATCACCGATGCAATGAATATGGCCTTGAATATGGCTGAGATGGCTAGGTAGCATCACTGATGCAATGAATATGGACTTGAATATGGATGAGACGGCTAGATAGCATCACCGATGCAATGAATATGGACTTGAATATGGATGAGATGGCAAGATAGCATCACCGATGCAATGAATATGGACTTGAATATCGATGAGATGGCTAGATAGCATCACCGATGCAATGAATATGGACTTGAATATGGCTGAGATGGCAAGATAGCATCACCGATGCAATGAATATGGACTTGAATGTGGATGAGATGGCTAGATAGCATCACCGATGCAATGAATATGGACTTGAATATGGCTGAGACGGCTAGATAGCATCACCGATGCAATGAATATGGACTTGAATATGGATGAGATGGCAAGATAGCATCACCGATGCAATGAATATGGACTTGAATATGGATGAGATGGCTAGATAGCATCAGCGATGCAATGAGTATGTACTAGAATATGGATGAGATGGCAAGATAGCATCACCGATGCAATGAATATGGACTTGAATATGGCTGAGATGGCTAGATAGCATCACTGATGCAATGAATATTGACTTGAATATGGCTGAGACGGCTAGATAGCATCACCGATGCAATGAATATGGACTTGAATATGGATGAGATGGCAAGATAGCATCACCGATGCAATGAATATGGACTTGAATATGGATGAGATGGCTAGATAGCATCACCGATGCAATGAATATGGACTTGAATATGGCTGAGATGGCAAGATAGCATCACCGATGCAATGAATATGGACTTGAATATGGATGAGATGGCTAGATAGCATCACCGATGCAATGAATATGGACTAGAATATGGATGGGATGGCAAGATAGCATCACTGATGCAATGAATATGGACTTGAATATGGCTGAGATAGCTAGATAGCATCATTGATGCAATGAATATGGACTTGAATATGGCTGAGACGGCTAGATAGCATCACCGATGCAATGAATATGGACTTGAATATGGCTGAGATGGCAAGATAGCATCACCGATGCAATGAATATGGACTTGAATATGGCTGAGATGGCTAGATGGCATCACCGTTTCAATGAATATGGACTTGAATATGGATGAGATGGCTAGATAGCATCACCGATGCAATGAATATGGCCTTGAATATGGCTGAGATGGCTAGATAGCATCACTGATGCAATGAATATGGACTTGAATATGGCTGAGACGGCTAGATAGCATCACCGATGCAATGAATATGGACTTGAATATGGATGAGATGGCAAGATAGCATCACCGATGCAATGAATATGGACTTGAATATGGATGAGATGGCTAGATAGCATCACCGATGCAATGAATATGGACTTGAATATGGCTGAGATGGCAAGATAGCATCACCGATGCAGTGAATATGGACTTGAATATGGATGAGATGGCTAGATAGCATCACCGATTCAATGAATATGGACTAGAATATTGATGGTATGGCAAGATAGCATCACTGATGCAATGAATATGGACTTGAATATGGCTGAGATAGCTAGATAGCATCACCGATGCAATGAATATGGACTTGAATATGGATGAGATGGCAAGATAGCATCACCGATGCAATGAATATGGTCTTGAATATGGATGAGATGGCTAGATAGCATCACCGATGCAATGAATATGGACTTGAATATGGCTGAGATGGCTAGACAGCATCACTGATGCAATGAATATGGACTTGAATATGGCTGAGATGGCTAGATAGCATCACCGATGCAATGAACATGGACTTGAATATGGCTGAGATGGCTAGATGGCATCACCGATGCAATGAATATGGACTTGAATATGGCTGAGATGGCTAGATAGCATCACTGATGCAATGAATATGGACTTGAATATGGCTGAGACGGCTAGATAGCATCTCTGATGCAATGAATATGGACTTGAATATGGCTGAGACGGCTAGATAGCATCACCGATGCAATGAATATGGACTTGAATGTGGATGAGATGGCTAGATAGCATCACCGATGCAATAAATATGGACTTGAATATGGCTGAGATGGCTAGATAGCATCTCTGATGCAATGAATATGGACTTGAATATGGCTGAGACGGCTAGATAGCATCACCGATGCAATGAATATGGACTTGAATGTGGATGAGATGGCTAGATAGCATCACCGATGCAATGAATATGGCCTTGAATATGGCTGAGATGGCTAGATAGCATCACTGATGCAATGAATATGGACTTGAATATGGCTGAGACGGCTAGGTAGCATCACCGATGCAATGAATATGGACTTGAATATGGATGAGATGGCAAGATAGCATCACCGATGCAATGAATATGGACTTGAATATGGCTGAGACGGCTAGATAGCATCACCGATGCAATGAATCTGGACTTGAATATGGATGAGATGGCTAGATGGCATCACCGATGCAATGAATATGGACTTCAATATGGCTGAGATGGCTAGATGGCATCACCGATGCAATGAATATGGACTTGAATATGGCTGAGATGGCAAGATAGCATCACCGATGCAATGAATATGGACTTGAATATGGCTGAGATGGCTAGATAGCATCACCGATGCAATGAATATGGCCTTGAATATGGCTGAGATGGCTAGGTAGCATCACTGATGCAATGAATATGGACTTGAATATGGATGAGACGGCTAGATAGCATCACCGATGCAATGAATATGGACTTGAATATGGATGAGATGGCAAGATAGCATCACCGATGCAATGAATATGGACTTGAATATCGATGAGATGGCTAGATAGCATCACCGATGCAATGAATATGGACTTGAATATGGCTGAGATGGCAAGATAGCATCACCGATGCAATGAATATGGACTTGAATGTGGATGAGATGGCTAGATAGCATCACCGATGCAATGAATATGGACTTGAATATGGCTGAGACGGCTAGATAGCATCACCGATGCAATGAATATGGACTTGAATATGGATGAGATGGCAAGATAGCATCACCGATGCAATGAATATGGACTTGAATATGGATGAGATGGCTAGATAGCATCAGCGATGCAATGAGTATGTACTAGAATATGGATGAGATGGCAAGATAGCATCACCGATGCAATGAATATGGACTTGAATATGGCTGAGATGGCTAGATAGCATCACTGATGCAATGAATATTGACTTGAATATGGCTGAGACGGCTAGATAGCATCACCGATGCAATGAATATGGACTTGAATATGGATGAGATGGCAAGATAGCATCACCGATGCAATGAATATGGACTTGAATATGGATGAGATGGCTAGATAGCATCACCGATGCAATGAATATGGACTTGAATATGGCTGAGATGGCAAGATAGCATCACCGATGCAATGAATATGGACTTGAATATGGATGAGATGGCTAGATAGCATCACCGATGCAATGAATATGGACTAGAATATGGATGGGATGGCAAGATAGCATCACTGATGCAATGAATATGGACTTGAATATGGCTGAGATAGCTAGATAGCATCATTGATGCAATGAATATGGACTTGAATATGGCTGAGACGGCTAGATAGCATCACCGATGCAATGAATATGGACTTGAATATGGCTGAGATGGCAAGATAGCATCACCGATGCAATGAATATGGACTTGAATATGGCTGAGATGGCTAGATGGCATCACCGTTTCAATGAATATGGACTTGAATATGGATGAGATGGCTAGATAGCATCACCGATGCAATGAATATGGCCTTGAATATGGCTGAGATGGCTAGATAGCATCACCGATGCAATGAATATGGACTTGAATATGGCTGAGATGGCTAGATGGCATCACCGATGCAATGAATATGGACTTGAATAAGGATGAGATGGCAAGATAGCATCACCGATGCAATGAATATGGACTTGAATATGGATGAGATGGCTAGATAGCATCACCGATGCAATGAATATGGACTTGAATATGGCTGAGATGGCAAGATAGCATCACCGATGCAATGAATATGGACTTGAATATGGATGAGATGGCTAGATAGCATCAACGATTCAATGAATATGGACTAGAATATTGATGGTATGGCAAGATAGCATCACTGATGCAATGAATATGGACTTGAATATGGCTGAGATAGCTAGATAGCATCACCGATGCAATGAATATGGACTTGAATATGGATGAGATGGCAAGATAGCATCACCGATGCAATGAATATGGTCTTGAATATGGATGAGATGGCTAGATAGCATCACCGATGCAATGAATATGGACTTGAATATGGCTGAGATGGCTAGACAGCATCACTGATGCAATGAATATGGACTTGAATATGGCTGAGATGGCTAGATAGCATCACCGATGCAATGAACATGGACTTGAATATGGCTGAGATGGCTAGATGGCATCACCGATGCAATGAATATGGACTTGAATATGGCTGAGATGGCTAGATAGCATCACTGATGCAATGAATATGGACTTGAATATGGCTGAGACGGCTAGATACCATCACCGAGGCAATGAATATGGACTTGAATATGGATGAGATGGCAAGATAGCATCACCGATGCAATGAATATGGACTTGAATATCGATGAGATGGCTAGATAGCATCACCGATGCAATGAATATGGACTTGAATATGGCTGAGATGGCTAGATAGCATCACTGATGCAATGAATATGGACTTGAATATGGCTGAGACGGCCAGATAGCATCACCGATGCAATGAATATGGACTTGAATGTGGATGAGATGGCTAGATAGGATCACCGTTGCAATGAATATGGACTTGAATATGGCTGAGATTGCTAGATAGCATCACCGATGCAATGAACATGGACTTGAATATGGCTGAGATGGCTAGATGGCATCACCGATGCAATGAATATGGACTTGAATATGGCTGAGATGGCTAGATGGCATCACCGATGCAATGAATATGGACTTGAATATGGCTGAGATGGCTAGATAGCATCACCGATGCAATGAATATGGAATGTGGATGAGATGGCTAGATAGCATCACCGATGCAATAAATATGGACTTGAATATGGCTGAGATGGCTAGATGGCATCACCGATGCAATGAATATGGACTTGAATATGGCTGAGATGTCTAGATAGCATCACTGATGCAATGAATATGGACTTGAATATGGCTGAGACGGCTAGATAGCATCACCGATGCAATGAATATGGACTTGAATATGGATGAGATGGCAAGATAGCATCACCGATGCAATGAATATGGACTTGAATATCGATGAGATGGCTAGATAGCATCACCGATGCAATGAATATGGACTTGAATATGGCTGAGATGGCTAGATAGCATCACTGATGCAATGAATATGGACTTGAATATGGCTGAGACGGCCAGATAGCCTCACCGATGCAATGAATATGGACTTGAATGTGGATGAGATGGCTAGATAGCATCACCGTTGCAATGAATATGGACTTGAATATGGCTGAGATTGCTAGATAGCATCACCGATGCAATGACCATGGACTTGAATATGGCTGAGATGGCTAGATGGCATCACCGATGCAATGAAGATGGACTTGAATATGGCTGAGATGGCTAGATGGCATCACCGATGCAATGAATATGGACTTGAATATGGCTGAGATGGCTAGATAGCATCACCGATGCAATGAATATGGAATGTGGATGAGATGGCTAGATAGCATCACCGATGCAATAAATATGGACTTGAATATGGCTGAGATGGCTAGATAGCATCTCCGATGCAATCAATATGGACTTGAATATGGCTGAGACGGCTAGATAGCATCACCGATGCAATGAATATGGACTTGAATGTGGATGAGATGGCTAGATAGCGTCACCGATGCAATGAATATGGCCTTGAATATGGCTGAGATGGCTAGATAGCATCACTGATGCAATGAATATGGACTTGAATATGGCTGAGATGGCTAGGTAGCATCACCGATGCAATGAATATGGACTTGAATATGGATGAGATGGCAAGATAGCATCACCGATGCAATGAATATGGACTTGAATATGGCTGAGACGGCTAGATAGCATCACCGATGCAATGAATCTGGACTTGAATATGGATGAGATGGCTAGATGGCATCACCGATGCAATGAATATGGACTTGAATATGGCTGAGATGGCTAGATGGCATCACCGATGCAATGAATTTGGACTTGAATATGGCTGAGATGGCAAGATAGCATCACCGATGCAAGGAATATGGACTTGAATATGGCTGAGATGGCTAGATAGCATCACCGATGCAATGAATATGGCCTTGAATATGGCTGAGATGGCTAGGTAGCATCACTGATGCAATGAATATGGACTTGAATATGGATGAGACGGCTAGATAGCATCACCGATGCAATGAATATGGACTTGAATATGGCTGAGATGGCTAGATGGCATCACCGATGCAATGAATATGGACTTGAATATGGCTGAGATGGCTAAATGGCATCACCGTTGCAATGAATATGGACTTGAATATGGCTGAGATGGCTAGATAGCATCACCGATGCAATGAATATGGCCTTGAATATGGCTGAGATGGCTAGATAGCATCACTGATGCAATGAATATGGACTTGAATATGGCTGAGACGGCTAGATAGCATCACCGATGCAATGAATATGGACTTGAATATGGCTGAGATGGTTAGATAGCATCACCGATGCCATGAATATGGACTTGAATATGGCTGAGACGGCTAGATAGCATCACTGATGCAATGAATATGGACTTGAATATGGATAAGACGGCTAGATAGCATCACTGATGCAATGAATATGGACTTGAATATGGGTGAGACGGCTAGATAGCATCACCGATGCAATGAATATGGACTTGAATATGGATGAGATGGCAAGATAGCATCACCGATGCAATGAATATGGACTTGAATATGGCTGAGATGGCAAGATAGCATCACCGATGCAATGAATATGGACTTGAATGTGGATGAGATGGCTAGATAGCATCACCGATGCTATGAATATGGACTTGAATATGGCTGAGATGGCCAGATAGCATCACCGATGCAATGAATATGGACTTGAATATGGATGAGATGGCAAGATAGCATCACCGATGCAATGAATATGGACTTGAATATGGATGAGATGGCTAGATGGCATCAACGATGCAATGAACATGGACTTCAATATGGCTGAGATGGCTAGATGGCATCACCGATGCAATGAATATGGACTTGAATATGGCTGAGATGGCTAGATGGCATCACCGATGCAATGAATATGGACTTGAATATGGCTGAGATGGCTAGATAGCATCACCGATGCAATGAATATGGAATGTGGATGAGATTGCTAGATAGCATCACCGATGCAATGCATATGGCCTTGAATATGGCTGAGATGGCCAGATAGCATCAGTGATGCAATGAATATGGACTTGAATATGGCTGAGATGGCAAGATAGCATCACCGATGCAATGAATATGGACTTGAATATGGATGAGATGGCTAGATGGCATCAACGATGCAATGAACATGGACTTGAATATGGCTGAGATGGCTAGATGGCATCACCGATGCAATGAATATGGACTTGAATATGGCTGAGATGGCTAGATGGCATCACCGATGCAATGAATAAGGACTTGAATATGGCTGAGATGGCTAGATAGCATCACCGATGCAATGAATATGGAATGTGGATGAGATGGCTAGATAGCATCACCGATGCAATAAATATGGACTTGAATATGGCTGAGATGGCTAGATAGCATCACTGATGCAATGAATATGGACTTGAATATGGCTGAGACGGCTAGATAGCATCACCGATGCAATGAATATGGACTTGAATGTGGATGAGATGGCTAGATAGCATCACCGATGCAATGAATATGGACTTGAATATGGCTGAGATTGCTAGATAGCATCACCGATGCAATGAATATGGCCTTGAATATGGCTGAGATGGCTAGATAGCATCACTGATGCTATGAATATGGACTTGAATATGGCTGAGACGGCTAGATAGCATCACCGATGCAATGAATATGGACTTGAATATGGATGAGAGGGCAAGATAGCATCACCGATGCAATGAATATGGACTTGAATATGGCTGAGATGGCTAGATAGCATCACCGATGCAATGAATATGGACTTGAATATGGCTGAGATGGCTAGATGGCATCACCGATGCAATGAATATGGACTTGAATATGGCTGAGATGGCAAGATAGCATCACCGATGCAATGAATATGGACTTGAATATGGCTGAGATGGCTAGATAGCATCACCGATGCAATGAATATGGCCTTGAATATGGCTGAGATGGCTAGGTAGCATCACTGATGCAATGAATATGGACTTGAATATGGATGAGACGGCTAGATAGCATCACCGATGCAATGAATATGGACTTTAATATGGATGGGATGGCAAGATAGCATCAACGATGCAATGAGTATGTACTAGAATATGGATGAGATGGCAAGATAGCATCACCGATGCAATGAATATGGACTTGAATATGGATGAGATGGCTAGATAGCATCACTGATGCAATGAATATGGACCTGAATATGGCTGAGACGGCTAGATAGCATCACCGATGCAATGAATATGGACTTGAATATGGATGAGATGGCAAGATAGCATCACCGATGCAATGAATATGGACTTGAATATTGATGAGATGGCTAGATAGCATCACCGATGCAATGAATATGGACTTGAATATGGCTGAGATGGCAAGATAGCATCACCGATGCAATGAATATGGACTTGAATATGGATGAGATGGCTAGATAGCATCACCGATGCAATGAATATGGACTAGAATATGGATGGGATGGCAAGATAGCATCACAGATGCAATGAATATGGACTTGAATATGGCTGAGATAGCTAGATAGCATCTTTGATGCAATGAATATGGACTTGAATATGGCTGAGACAGCTAGATAGCATCACTGATGCAATGAATATGGACTTGAATATGGCTGAGATGGCAAGATAGCATCACTGATGCAATGAATATGGACTTGAATATGGCTGAGATGGCTAGATGGCATCACCGTTTCAATGAATATGGACTTGAATATGGATGAGATGGCTAGATAGCATCACCGATGCAATGAATATGGCCTTGAATATGGCTGAGATGGCTAGATAGCATCACCGATGCAATGAATATGGACTTGAATATGGCTGAGATGGCTAGATGGCATCACCGATGCAATGAATATGGACTTGAATATGGCTGAGATGGCTAGATAGCATCACCGATGCAATGAATATGGCCTTGAATATGGCTGAGATGGCTAGATAGCATCACTGATGCAATGAATATGGACTTGAATATGGCTGAGACGGCTAGATAGCATCACCGATGCAATGAATATGGACTTGAATATGGATGAGATGGCAAGATAGCATCACCGATGCAATGAATATGGACTTGAATATGGATGAGATGGCTAGATAGCATCACCGATGCAATGAATATGGACTTGAATATGGCTGAGATGGCAAGATAGCATCACCGATGCAGTGAATATGGACTTGAATATGGATGAGATGGCTAGATAGCATCACCGATTCAATGAATATGGACTAGAATATTGATGGTATGGCAAGATAGCATCACTGATGCAATGAATATGGACTTGAATATGGCTGAGATAGCTAGATAGCATCACCGATGCAATGAATATGGACTTGAATATGGATGAGATGGCAAGATAGCATCACCGATGCAATGAATATGGTCTTGAATATGGATGAGATGGCTAGATAGCATCACCGATGCAATGAATATGGACTTGAATATGGCTGAGATGGCTAGACAGCATCACTGATGCAATGAATATGGACTTGAATATGGCTGAGATGGCTAGATAGCATCACCGATGCAATGAACATGGACTTGAATATGGCTGAGATGGCTAGATGGCATCACCGATGCAATGAATATGGACTTGAATATGGCTGAGATGGCTAGATAGCATCACTGATGCAATGAATATGGACTTGAATATGGCTGAGACGGCTAGATAGCATCTCTGATGCAATGAATATGGACTTGAATATGGCTGAGACGGCTAGATAGCATCACCGATGCAATGAATATGGACTTGAATGTGGATGAGATGGCTAGATAGCATCACCGATGCAATAAATATGGACTTGAATATGGCTGAGATGGCTAGATAGCATCTCTGATGCAATGAATATGGACTTGAATATGGCTGAGACGGCTAGATAGCATCACCGATGCAATGAATATCGACTTGAATGTGGATGAGATGGCTAGATAGCATCACCGATGCAATGAATATGGCCTTGAATATGGCTGAGATGGCTAGATAGCATCACTGATGCAATGAATATGGACTTGAATATGGCTGAGACGGCTAGGTAGCATCACCGATGCAATGAATATGGACTTGAATATGGATGAGATGGCAAGATAGCATCACCGATGCAATGAATATGGACTTGAATATGGCTGAGACGGCTAGATAGCATCACCGATGCAATGAATCTGGACTTGAATATGGATGAGATGGCTAGATGGCATCACCGATGCAATGAATATGGACTTGAATATGGCTGAGATGGCTAGATAGCATCCCCGATGCAATGAATATGGACTTGAATATCGATGAGATGGCTAGATAGCATCACCGATGCAATGAATATGGACTTGAATATGGCTGAGATGGCAAGATAGCATCACCGATGCAATGAATATGGACTTGAATGTGGATGAGATGGCTAGATAGCATCACCGATGCAATGAATATGGACTTGAATATGGCTGAGACGGCTAGATAGCATCACCGATGCAATGAATATGGACTTGAATATGGATGAGATGGCAAGATAGCATCACCGATGCAATGAATATGGACTTGAATATGGCTGAGATGGCTAGACAGCATCACTGATGCAATGAATATGGACTTGAATATGGCTGAGATGGCTAGATAGCATCACCGATGCAATGAACATGGACTTGAATATGGCTGAGATGGCTAGATGGCATCACCGATGCAATGAATATGGACTTGAATATGGCTGAGATGGCTAGATAGCATCACTGATGCAATGAATATGGACTTGAATATGGCTGAGACGGCTAGATAGCATCTCTGATGCAATGAATATGGACTTGAATATGGCTGAGACGGCTAGATAGCATCACCGATGCAATGAATATGGACTTGAATGTGGATGAGATGGCTAGATAGCATCACCGATGCAATAAATATGGACTTGAATATGGCTGAGATGGCTAGATAGCATCTCTGATGCAATGAATATGGACTTGAATATGGCTGAGACGGCTAGATAGCATCACCGATGCAATGAATATGGACTTGAATGTGGATGAGATGGCTAGATAGCATCACCGATGCAATGAATATGGCCTTGAATATGGCTGAGATGGCTAGATAGCATCACTGATGCAATGAATATGGACTTGAATATGGCTGAGATGGCTAGATAGCATCACCGATGCAATGAATATGGCCTTGAATATGGCTGAGATGGCTAGATAGCATCACTGATGCAATGAATATGGACTTGAATATGGCTGAGACGGCTAGATAGCATCACCGATGCAATGAATATGGACTTGAATATGGATGAGATGGCAAGATAGCATCACCGATGCAATGAATATGGACTTGAATATGGATGAGATGGCTAGATAGCATCACCGATGCAATGAATATGGACTTGAATATGGCTGAGATGGCAAGATAGCATCACCGATGCAGTGAATATGGACTTGAATATGGATGAGATGGCTAGATAGCATCACCGATTCAATGAATATGGACTAGAATATTGATGGTATGGCAAGATAGCATCACTGATGCAATGAATATGGACTTGAATATGGCTGAGATAGCTAGATAGCATCACCGATGCAATGAATATGGACTTGAATATGGATGAGATGGCAAGATAGCATCACCGATGCAATGAATATGGTCTTGAATATGGATGAGATGGCTAGATAGCATCACCGATGCAATGAATATGGACTTGAATATGGCTGAGATGGCTAGACAGCATCACCGATGCAATGAATATGGACTTGAATGTGGATGAGATGGCTAGATAGCATCACCGATGCTATGAATATGGACTTGAATATGGCTGAGATGGCCAGATAGCATCACCGATGCAATGAATATGGACTTGAATATGGATGAGATGGCAAGATAGCATCACCGATGCAATGAATATGGACTTGAATATGGATGAGATGGCTAGATGGCATCAACGATGCAATGAACATGGACTTCAATATGGCTGAGATGGCTAGATGGCATCACCGATGCAATGAATATGGACTTGAATATGGCTGAGATGGCTAGATGGCATCACCGATGCAATGAATATGGACTTGAATATGGCTGAGATGGCTAGATAGCATCACCGATGCAATGAATATGGAATGTGGATGAGATTGCTAGATAGCATCACCGATGCAATGCATATGGCCTTGAATATGGCTGAGATGGCCAGATAGCATCAGTGATGCAATGAATATGGACTTGAATATGGCTGAGATGGCAAGATAGCATCACCGATGCAATGAATATGGACTTGAATATGGATGAGATGGCTAGATGGCATCAACGATGCAATGAACATGGACTTGAATATGGCTGAGATGGCTAGATGGCATCACCGATGCAATGAATATGGACTTGAATATGGCTGAGATGGCTAGATGGCATCACCGATGCAATGAATAAGGACTTGAATATGGCTGAGATGGCTAGATAGCATCACCGATGCAATGAATATGGAATGTGGATGAGATGGCTAGATAGCATCACCGATGCAATAAATATGGACTTGAATATGGCTGAGATGGCTAGATAGCATCACTGATGCAATGAATATGGACTTGAATATGGCTGAGACGGCTAGATAGCATCACCGATGCAATGAATATGGACTTGAATGTGGATGAGATGGCTAGATAGCATCACCGATGCAATGAATATGGACTTGAATATGGCTGAGATTGCTAGATAGCATCACCGATGCAATGAATATGGCCTTGAATATGGCTGAGATGGCTAGATAGCATCACTGATGCAATGAATATGGACTTGAATATGGCTGAGACGGCTAGATAGCATCACCGATGCAATGAATATGGACTTGAATATGGATGAGAGGGCAAGATAGCATCACCGATGCAATGAATATGGACTTGAATATGGCTGAGATGGCTAGATAGCATCACCGATGCAATGAATCTGGACTTGAATATGGATGAGATGGCTAGATGGCATCACCGATGCAATGAATATGGACTTGAATATGGCTGAGATGGCTAGATGGCATCACCGATGCAATGAATATGGACTTGAATATGGCTGAGATGGCAAGATAGCATCACCGATGCAATGAATATGGACTTGAATATGGCTGAGATGGCTAGATAGCATCACCGATGCAATGAATATGGCCTTGAATATGGCTGAGATGGCTAGGTAGCATCACTGATGCAATGAATATGGACTTGAATATGGATGAGACGGCTAGATAGCATCACCGATGCAATGAATATGGACTTTAATATGGATGGGATGGCAAGATAGCATCACCGATGCAATGAGTATGTACTAGAATATGGATGAGATGGCAAGATAGCATCACCGATGCAATGAATATGGACTTGAATATGGCTGAGATGGCTAGATAGCATCACTGATGCAATGAATATGGACTTGAATATGGCTGAGACGGCTAGATAGCATCACCGATGCAATGAATATGGACTTGAATATGGATGAGATGGCAAGATAGCATCACCGATGCAATGAATATGGACTTGAATATTGATGAGATGGCTAGATAGCATCACCGATGCAATGAATATGGACTTGAATATGGCTGAGATGGCAAGATAGCATCACCGATGCAATGAATATGGACTTGAATATGGATGAGATGGCTAGATAGCATCACCGATGCAATGAATATGGACTAGAATATGGATGGGATGGCAAGATAGCATCACTGATGCAATGAATATGGACTTGAATATGGCTGAGATAGCTAGATAGCATCATTGATGCAATGAATATGGACTTGAATATGGCTGAGACGGCTAGATAGCATCACTGATGCAATGAATATGGACTTGAATATGGCTGAGATGGCAAGATAGCATCACTGATGCAATGAATATGGACTTGAATATGGCTGAGATGGCTAGATGGCATCACCGTTTCAATGAATATGGACTTGAATATGGATGAGATGGCTAGATAGCATCACCGATGCAATGAATATGGCCTTGAATATGGCTGAGATGGCTAGATAGCATCACCGATGCAATGAATATGGACTTGAATATGGCTGAGATGGCTAGATGGCATCACCGATGCAATGAATATGGACTTGAATATGGCTGAGATGGCTAGATAGCATCACCGATGCAATGAATATGGCCTTGAATATGGCTGAGATGGCTAGATAGCATCACTGATGCAATGAATATGGACTTGAATATGGCTGAGACGGCTAGATAGCATCACCGATGCAATGAATATGGACTTGAATATGGATGAGATGGCAAGATAGCATCACCGATGCAATGAATATGGACTTGAATATGGATGAGATGGCTAGATAGCATCACCGATGCAATGAATATGGACTTGAATATGGCTGAGATGGCAAGATAGCATCACCGATGCAGTGAATATGGACTTGAATATGGATGAGATGGCTAGATAGCATCACCGATTCAATGAATATGGACTAGAATATTGATGGTATGGCAAGATAGCATCACTGATGCAATGAATATGGACTTGAATATGGCTGAGATAGCTAGATAGCATCACCGATGCAATGAATATGGACTTGAATATGGATGAGATGGCAAGATAGCATCACCGATGCAATGAATATGGTCTTGAATATGGATGAGATGGCTAGATAGCATCACCGATGCAATGAATATGGACTTGAATATGGCTGAGATGGCTAGACAGCATCACTGATGCAATGAATATGGACTTGAATATGGCTGAGATGGCTAGATAGCATCACCGATGCAATGAACATGGACTTGAATATGGCTGAGATGGCTAGATGGCATCACCGATGCAATGAATATGGACTTGAATATGGCTGAGATGGCTAGATAGCATCACTGATGCAATGAATATGGACTTGAATATGGCTGAGACGGCTAGATAGCATCTCTGATGCAATGAATATGGACTTGAATATGGCTGAGACGGCTAGATAGCATCACCGATGCAATGAATATGGACTTGAATGTGGATGAGATGGCTAGATAGCATCACCGATGCAATAAATATGGACTTGAATATGGCTGAGATGGCTAGATAGCATCTCTGATGCAATGAATATGGACTTGAATATGGCTGAGACGGCTAGATAGCATCACCGATGCAATGAATATGGACTTGAATGTGGATGAGATGGCTAGATAGCATCACCGATGCAATGAATATGGCCTTGAATATGGCTGAGATGGCTAGATAGCATCACTGATGCAATGAATATGGACTTGAATATGGCTGAGACGGCTAGGTAGCATCACCGATGCAATGAATATGGACTTGAATATGGATGAGATGGCAAGATAGCATCACCGATGCAATGAATATGGACTTGAATATGGCTGAGACGGCTAGATAGCATCACCGATGCAATGAATCTGGACTTGAATATGGATGAGATGGCTAGATGGCATCACCGATGCAATGAATATGGACTTCAATATGGCTGAGATGGCTAGATGGCATCACCGATGCAATGAATATGGACTTGAATATGGCTGAGATGGCAAGATAGCATCACCGATGCAATGAATATGGACTTGAATATGGCTGAGATGGCTAGATAGCATCACCGATGCAATGAATATGGCCTTGAATATGGCTGAGATGCCTAGGTAGCATCACTGATGCAATGAATATGGACTTGAATATGGATGAGACGGCTAGATAGCATCACCGATGCAATGAATATGGACTTGAATATGGATGAGATGGCAAGATAGCATCACCGATGCAATGAATATGGACTTGAATATCGATGAGATGGCTAGATAGCATCACCGATGCAATGAATATGGACTTGAATATGGCTGAGATGGCAAGATAGCATCACCGATGCAATGAATATGGACTTGAATGTGGATGAGATGGCTAGATAGCATCACCGATGCAATGAATATGGACTTGAATATGGCTGAGACGGCTAGATAGCATCACCGATGCAATGAATATGGACTTGAATATGGATGAGATGGCAAGATAGCATCACCGATGCAATGAATATGGACTTGAATATGGATGAGATGGCTAGATAGCATCAGCGATGCAATGAGTATGTACTAGAATATGGATGAGATGGCAAGATAGCATCACCGATGCAATGAATATGGACTTGAATATGGCTGAGATGGCTAGATAGCATCACTGATGCAATGAATATTGACTTGAATATGGCTGAGACGGCTAGATAGCATCACCGATGCAATGAATATGGACTTGAATATGGATGAGATGGCAAGATAGCATCACCGATGCAATGAATATGGACTTGAATATGGATGAGATGGCTAGATAGCATCACCGATGCAATGAATATGGACTTGAATATGGCTGAGATGGCAAGATAGCATCACCGATGCAATGAATATGGACTTGAATATGGATGAGATGGCTAGATAGCATCACCGATGCAATGAATATGGACTAGAATATGGATGGGATGGCAAGATAGCATCACTGATGCAATGAATATGGACTTGAATATGGCTGAGATAGCTAGATAGCATCATTGATGCAATGAATATGGACTTGAATATGGCTGAGACGGCTAGATAGCATCACCGATGCAATGAATATGGACTTGAATATGGCTGAGATGGCAAGATAGCATCACCGATGCAATGAATATGGACTTGAATATGGCTGAGATGGCTAGATGGCATCACCGTTTCAATGAATATGGACTTGAATATGGATGAGATGGCTAGATAGCATCACCGATGCAATGAATATGGCCTTGAATATGGCTGAGATGGCTAGATAGCATCACCGATGCAATGAATATGGACTTGAATATGGCTGAGATGGCTAGATGGCATCACCGATGCAATGAATATGGACTTGAATAAGGATGAGATGGCAAGATAGCATCACCGATGCAATGAATATGGACTTGAATATGGATGAGATGGCTAGATAGCATCACCGATGCAATGAATATGGACTTGAATATGGCTGAGATGGCAAGATAGCATCACCGATGCAATGAATATGGACTTGAATATGGATGAGATGGCTAGATAGCATCAACGATTCAATGAATATGGACTAGAATATTGATGGTATGGCAAGATAGCATCACTGATGCAATGAATATGGACTTGAATATGGCTGAGATAGCTAGATAGCATCACCGATGCAATGAATATGGACTTGAATATGGATGAGATGGCAAGATAGCATCACCGATGCAATGAATATGGTCTTGAATATGGATGAGATGGCTAGATAGCATCACCGATGCAATGAATATGGACTTGAATATGGCTGAGATGGCTAGACAGCATCACTGATGCAATGAATATGGACTTGAATATGGCTGAGATGGCTAGATAGCATCACCGATGCAATGAACATGGACTTGAATATGGCTGAGATGGCTAGATGGCATCACCGATGCAATGAATATGGACTTGAATATGGCTGAGATGGCTAGATAGCATCACTGATGCAATGAATATGGACTTGAATATGGCTGAGACGGCTAGATACCATCACCGAGGCAATGAATATGGACTTGAATATGGATGAGATGGCAAGATAGCATCACCGATGCAATGAATATGGACTTGAATATGGATGAGATGGCTAGATGGCATCACCGATGCAATGAATATGGACTTGAATATGGCTGAGATGGCTAGATGGCATCACCGATGCAATGAATATGGACTTGAATATGGCTGAGATGGCAAGATAGCATCACCGATGCAATGAATATGGACTTGAATATGGCTGAGATGGCTAGATAGCATCACCGATGCAATGAATATGGCCTTGAATATGGCTGAGATGGCTAGGTAGCATCACTGATGCAATGAATATGGACTTGAATATGGATGAGACGGCTAGATAGCATCACCGATGCAATGAATATGGACTTTAATATGGATGGGATGGCAAGATAGCATCACCGATGCAATGAGTATGTACTAGAATATGGATGAGATGGCAAGATAGCATCACCGATGCAATGAATATGGACTTGAATATGGCTGAGATGGCTAGATAGCATCACTGATGCAATGAATATGGACTTGAATATGGCTGAGACGGCTAGATAGCATCACCGATGCAATGAATATGGACTTGAATATGGATGAGATGGCAAGATAGCATCACCGATGCAATGAATATGGACTTGAATATTGATGAGATGGCTAGATAGCATCACCGATGCAATGAATATGGACTTGAATATGGCTGAGATGGCAAGATAGCATCACCGATGCAATGAATATGGACTTGAATATGGATGAGATGGCTAGATAGCATCACCGATGCAATGAATATGGACTAGAATATGGATGGGATGGCAGGATAGCATCACTGATGCAATGAATATGGACTTGAATATGGCTGAGATAGCTAGATAGCATCATTGATGCAATGAATATGGACTTGAATATGGCTGAGACGGCTAGATAGCATCACTGATGCAATGAATATGGACTTGAATATGGCTGAGATGGCAAGATAGCATCACTGATGCAATGAATATGGACTTGAATATGGCTGAGATGGCTAGATGGCATCACCGTTTCAATGAATATGGACTTGAATATGGATGAGATGGCTAGATAGCATCACCGATGCAATGAATATGGCCTTGAATATGGCTGAGATGGCTAGATAGCATCACCGATGCAATGAATATGGACTTGAATATGGCTGAGATGGCTAGATGGCATCACCGATGCAATGAATATGGACTTGAATATGGCTGAGATGGCTAGATAGCATCACCGATGCAATGAATATGGCCTTGAATATGGCTGAGATGGCTAGATAGCATCACTGATGCAATGAATATGGACTTGAATATGGCTGAGACGGCTAGATAGCATCACCGATGCAATGAATATGGACTTGAATATGGATGAGATGGCAAGATAGCATCACCGATGCAATGAATATGGACTTGAATATGGATGAGATGGCTAGATAGCATCACCGATGCAATGAATATGGACTTGAATATGGCTGAGATGGCAAGATAGCATCACCGATGCAGTGAATATGGACTTGAATATGGATGAGATGGCTAGATAGCATCACCGATTCAATGAATATGGACTAGAATATTGATGGTATGGCAAGATAGCATCACTGATGCAATGAATATGGACTTGAATATGGCTGAGATAGCTAGATAGCATCACCGATGCAATGAATATGGACTTGAATATGGATGAGATGGCAAGATAGCATCACCGATGCAATGAATATGGTCTTGAATATGGATGAGATGGCTAGATAGCATCACCGATGCAATGAATATGGACTTGAATATGGCTGAGATGGCTAGACAGCATCACTGATGCAATGAATATGGACTTGAATATGGCTGAGATGGCTAGATAGCATCACCGATGCAATGAACATGGACTTGAATATGGCTGAGATGGCTAGATGGCATCACCGATGCAATGAATATGGACTTGAATATGGCTGAGATGGCTAGATAGCATCACTGATGCAATGAATATGGACTTGAATATGGCTGAGACGGCTAGATAGCATCTCTGATGCAATGAATATGGACTTGAATATGGCTGAGACGGCTAGATAGCATCACCGATGCAATGAATATGGACTTGAATGTGGATGAGATGGCTAGATAGCATCACCGATGCAATAAATATGGACTTGAATATGGCTGAGATGGCTAGATAGCATCTCTGATGCAATGAATATGGACTTGAATATGGCTGAGACGGCTAGATAGCATCACCGATGCAATGAATATGGACTTGAATGTGGATGAGATGGCTAGATAGCATCACCGATGCAATGAATATGGCCTTGAATATGGCTGAGATGGCTAGATAGCATCACTGATGCAATGAATATGGACTTGAATATGGCTGAGACGGCTAGGTAGCATCACCGATGCAATGAATATGGACTTGAATATGGATGAGATGGCAAGATAGCATCACCGATGCAATGAATATGGACTTGAATATGGCTGAGACGGCTAGATAGCATCACCGATGCAATGAATCTGGACTTGAATATGGATGAGATGGCTAGATGGCATCACCGATGCAATGAATATGGACTTCAATATGGCTGAGATGGCTAGATGGCATCACCGATGCAATGAATATGGACTTGAATATGGCTGAGATGGCAAGATAGCATCACCGATGCAATGAATATGGACTTGAATATGGCTGAGATGGCTAGATAGCATCACCGATGCAATGAATATGGCCTTGAATATGGCTGAGATGGCTAGGTAGCATCACTGATGCAATGAATATGGACTTGAATATGGATGAGACGGCTAGATAGCATCACCGATGCAATGAATATGGACTTGAATATGGATGAGATGGCAAGATAGCATCACCGATGCAATGAATATGGACTTGAATATCGATGAGATGGCTAGATAGCATCACCGATGCAATGAATATGGACTTGAATATGGCTGAGATGGCAAGATAGCATCACCGATGCAATGAATATGGACTTGAATGTGGATGAGATGGCTAGATAGCATCACCGATGCAATGAATATGGACTTGAATATGGCTGAGACGGCTAGATAGCATCACCGATGCAATGAATATGGACTTGAATATGGATGAGATGGCAAGATAGCATCACCGATGCAATGAATATGGACTTGAATATGGATGAGATGGCTAGATAGCATCAGCGATGCAATGAGTATGTACTAGAATATGGATGAGATGGCAAGATAGCATCACCGATGCAATGAATATGGACTTGAATATGGCTGAGATGGCTAGATAGCATCACTGATGCAATGAATATTGACTTGAATATGGCTGAGACGGCTAGATAGCATCACCGATGCAATGAATATGGACTTGAATATGGATGAGATGGCAAGATAGCATCACCGATGCAATGAATATGGACTTGAATATGGATGAGATGGCTAGATAGCATCACCGATGCAATGAATATGGACTTGAATATGGCTGAGATGGCAAGATAGCATCACCGATGCAATGAATATGGACTTGAATATGGATGAGATGGCTAGATAGCATCACCGATGCAATGAATATGGACTAGAATATGGATGGGATGGCAAGATAGCATCACTGATGCAATGAATATGGACTTGAATATGGCTGAGATAGCTAGATAGCATCATTGATGCAATGAATATGGACTTGAATATGGCTGAGACGGCTAGATAGCATCACCGATGCAATGAATATGGACTTGAATATGGCTGAGATGGCAAGATAGCATCACCGATGCAATGAATATGGACATGAATATGGCTGAGATGGCTAGATGGCATCACCGTTTCAATGAATATGGACTTGAATATGGATGAGATGGCTAGATAGCATCACCGATGCAATGAATATGGCCTTGAATATGGCTGAGATGGCTAGATAGCATCACCGATGCAATGAATATGGACTTGAATATGGCTGAGATGGCTAGATGGCATCACCGATGCAATGAATATGGACTTGAATAAGGATGAGATGGCAAGATAGCATCACCGATGCAATGAATATGGACTTGAATATGGATGAGATGGCTAGATAGCATCACCGATGCAATGAATATGGACTTGAATATGGCTGAGATGGCAAGATAGCATCACCGATGCAATGAATATGGACTTGAATATGGATGAGATGGCTAGATAGCATCAACGATTCAATGAATATGGACTAGAATATTGATGGTATGGCAAGATAGCATCACTGATGCAATGAATATGGACTTGAATATGGCTGAGATAGCTAGATAGCATCACCGATGCAATGAATATGGACTTGAATATGGATGAGATGGCAAGATAGCATCACCGATGCAATGAATATGGTCTTGAATATGGATGAGATGGCTAGATAGCATCACCGATGCAATGAATATGGACTTGAATATGGCTGAGATGGCTAGACAGCATCACTGATGCAATGAATATGGACTTGAATATGGCTGAGATGGCTAGATAGCATCACCGATGCAATGAACATGGACTTGAATATGGCTGAGATGGCTAGATGGCATCACCGATGCAATGAATATGGACTTGAATATGGCTGAGATGGCTAGATAGCATCACTGATGCAATGAATATGGACTTGAATATGGCTGAGACGGCTAGATACCATCACCGAGGCAATGAATATGGACTTGAATATGGATGAGATGGCAAGATAGCATCACCGATGCAATGAATATGGCCTTGAATATCGATGAGATGGCTAGATAGCATCACCGATGCAATGAATATGGACTTGAATATGGCTGAGATGGCTAGATAGCATCACTGATGCAATGAATATGGACTTGAATATGGCTGAGACGGCCAGATAGCATCACCGATGCAATGAATATGGACTTGAATGTGGATGAGATGGCTAGATAGGATCACCGTTGCAATGAATATGGACTTGAATATGGCTGAGATTGCTAGATAGCATCACCGATGCAATGAACATGGACTTGAATATGGCTGAGATGGCTAGATGGCATCACCGATGCAATGAATATGGACTTGAATATGGCTGAGATGGCTAGATGGCATCACCGATGCAATGAATATGGACTTGAATATGGCTGAGATGGCTAGATAGCATCACCGATGCAATGAATATGGAATGTGGATGAGATGGCTAGATAGCATCACCGATGCAATAAATATGGACTTGAATATGGCTGAGATGGCTAGATGGCATCACCGATGCAATGAATATGGACTTGAATATGGCTGAGATGTCTAGATAGCATCACTGATGCAATGAATATGGACTTGAATATGGCTGAGACGGCTAGATAGCATCACCGATGCAATGAATATGGACTTGAATATGGATGAGATGGCAAGATAGCATCACCGATGCAATGAATATGGACTTGAATGTGGATGAGATGGCTAGATAGCATCACCGATGCAATGAATATGGCCTTGAATATGGCTGAGATGGCTAGATAGCATCACTGATGCAATGAATATGGACTTGAATATGGCTGAGACGGCTAGGTAGCATCACCGATGCAATGAATATGGACTTGAATATGGATGAGATGGCAAGATAGCATCACCGATGCAATGAATATGGACTTGAATATGGCTGAGACGGCTAGATAGCATCACCGATGCAATGAATCTGGACTTGAATATGGATGAGATGGCTAGATGGCATCACCGATGCAATGAATATGGACTTCAATATGGCTGAGATGGCTAGATGGCATCACCGATGCAATGAATATGGACTTGAATATGGCTGAGATGGCAAGATAGCATCACCGATGCAATGAATATGGACTTGAATATGGCTGAGATGGCTAGATAGCATCACCGATGCAATGAATATGGCCTTGAATATGGCTGAGATGGCTAGGTAGCATCACTGATGCAATGAATATGGACTTGAATATGGATGAGACGGCTAGATAGCATCACCGATGCAATGAATATGGACTTGAATATGGATGAGATGGCAAGATAGCATCACCGATGCAATGAATATGGACTTGAATATCGATGAGATGGCTAGATAGCATCACCGATGCAATGAATATGGACTTGAATATGGCTGAGATGGCAAGATAGCATCACCGATGCAATGAATATGGACTTGAATGTGGATGAGATGGCTAGATAGCATCACCGATGCAATGAATATGGACTTGAATATGGCTGAGACGGCTAGATAGCATCACCGATGCAATGAATATGGACTTGAATATGGATGAGATGGCAAGATAGCATCACCGATGCAATGAATATGGACTTGAATATGGATGAGATGGCTAGATAGCATCAGCGATGCAATGAGTATGTACTAGAATATGGATGAGATGGCAAGATAGCATCACCGATGCAATGAATATGGACTTGAATATGGCTGAGATGGCTAGATAGCATCACTGATGCAATGAATATTGACTTGAATATGGCTGAGACGGCTAGATAGCATCACCGATGCAATGAATATGGACTTGAATATGGATGAGATGGCAAGATAGCATCACCGATGCAATGAATATGGACTTGAATATGGATGAGATGGCTAGATAGCATCACCGATGCAATGAATATGGACTTGAATATGGCTGAGATGGCAAGATAGCATCACCGATGCAATGAATATGGACTTGAATATGGATGAGATGGCTAGATAGCATCACCGATGCAATGAATATGGACTAGAATATGGATGGGATGGCAAGATAGCATCACTGATGCAATGAATATGGACTTGAATATGGCTGAGATAGCTAGATAGCATCATTGATGCAATGAATATGGACTTGAATATGGCTGAGACGGCTAGATAGCATCACCGATGCAATGAATATGGACTTGAATATGGCTGAGATGGCAAGATAGCATCACCGATGCAATGAATATGGACATGAATATGGCTGAGATGGCTAGATGGCATCACCGTTTCAATGAATATGGACTTGAATATGGATGAGATGGCTAGATAGCATCACCGATGCAATGAATATGGCCTTGAATATGGCTGAGATGGCTAGATAGCATCACCGATGCAATGAATATGGACTTGAATATGGCTGAGATGGCTAGATGGCATCACCGATGCAATGAATATGGACTTGAATAAGGATGAGATGGCAAGATAGCATCACCGATGCAATGAATATGGACTTGAATATGGATGAGATGGCTAGATAGCATCACCGATGCAATGAATATGGACTTGAATATGGCTGAGATGGCAAGATAGCATCACCGATGCAATGAATATGGACTTGAATATGGATGAGATGGCTAGATAGCATCAACGATTCAATGAATATGGACTAGAATATTGATGGTATGGCAAGATAGCATCACTGATGCAATGAATATGGACTTGAATATGGCTGAGATAGCTAGATAGCATCACCGATGCAATGAATATGGACTTGAATATGGATGAGATGGCAAGATAGCATCACCGATGCAATGAATATGGTCTTGAATATGGATGAGATGGCTAGATAGCATCACCGATGCAATGAATATGGACTTGAATATGGCTGAGATGGCTAGACAGCATCACTGATGCAATGAATATGGACTTGAATATGGCTGAGATGGCTAGATAGCATCACCGATGCAATGAACATGGACTTGAATATGGCTGAGATGGCTAGATGGCATCACCGATGCAATGAATATGGACTTGAATATGGCTGAGATGGCTAGATAGCATCACTGATGCAATGAATATGGACTTGAATATGGCTGAGACGGCTAGATACCATCACCGAGGCAATGAATATGGACTTGAATATGGATGAGATGGCAAGATAGCATCACCGATGCAATGAATATGGACTTGAATATCGATGAGATGGCTAGATAGCATCACCGATGCAATGAATATGGACTTGAATATGGCTGAGATGGCTAGATAGCATCACTGATGCAATGAATATGGACTTGAATATGGCTGAGACGGCCAGATAGCATCACCGATGCAATGAATATGGACTTGAATGTGGATGAGATGGCTAGATAGGATCACCGTTGCAATGAATATGGACTTGAATATGGCTGAGATTGCTAGATAGCATCACCGATGCAATGAACATGGACTTGAATATGGCTGAGATGGCTAGATGGCATCACCGATGCAATGAATATGGACTTGAATATGGCTGAGATGGCTAGATGGCATCACCGATGCAATGAATATGGACTTGAATATGGCTGAGATGGCTAGATAGCATCACCGATGCAATGAATATGGAATGTGGATGAGATGGCTAGATAGCATCACCGATGCAATAAATATGGACTTGAATATGGCTGAGATGGCTAGATGGCATCACCGATGCAATGAATATGGACTTGAATATGGCTGAGATGTCTAGATAGCATCACTGATGCAATGAATATGGACTTGAATATGGCTGAGACGGCTAGATAGCATCACCGATGCAATGAATATGGACTTGAATATGGATGAGATGGCAAGATAGCATCACCGATGCAATGAATATGGACTTGAATATCGATGAGATGGCTAGATAGCATCACCGATGCAATGAATATGGACTTGAATATGGCTGAGATGGCTAGATAGCATCACTGATGCAATGAATATGGACTTGAATATGGCTGAGACGGCCAGATAGCCTCACCGATGCAATGAATATGGACTTGAATGTGGATGAGATGGCTAGATAGCATCACCGTTGCAATGAATATGGACTTGAATATGGCTGAGATTGCTAGATAGCATCACCGATGCAATGACCATGGACTTGAATATGGCTGAGATGGCTAGATGGCATCACCGATGCAATGAAGATGGACTTGAATATGGCTGAGATGGCTAGATGGCATCACCGATGCAATGAATATGGACTTGAATATGGCTGAGATGGCTAGATAGCATCACCGATGCAATGAATATGGAATGTGGATGAGATGGCTAGATAGCATCACCGATGCAATAAATATGGACTTGAATATGGCTGAGATGGCTAGATAGCATCTCCGATGCAATCAATATGGACTTGAATATGGCTGAGACGGCTAGATAGCATCACCGATGCAATGAATATGGACTTGAATGTGGATGAGATGGCTAGATAGCATCACCGATGCAATGAATATGGCCTTGAATATGGCTGAGATGGCTAGATAGCATCACTGATGCAATGAATATGGACTTGAATATGGCTGAGATGGCTAGGTAGCATCACCGATGCAATGAATATGGACTTGAATATGGATGAGATGGCAAGATAGCATCACCGATGCAATGAATATGGACTTGAATATGGCTGAGACGGCTAGATAGCATCACCGATGCAATGAATCTGGACTTGAATATGGATGAGATGGCTAGATGGCATCACCGATGCAATGAATATGGACTTGAATATGGCTGAGATGGCTAGATGGCATCACCGATGCAATGAATTTGGACTTGAATATGGCTGAGATGGCAAGATAGCATCACCGATGCAAGGAATATGGACTTGAATATGGCTGAGATGGCTAGATAGCATCACCGATGCAATGAATATGGCCTTGAATATGGCTGAGATGGCTAGGTAGCATCACTGATGCAATGAATATGGACTTGAATATGGATGAGACGGCTAGATAGCATCACCGATGCAATGAATATGGACTTGAATATGGCTGAGATGGCTAGATGGCATCACCGATGCAATGAATATGGACTTGAATATGGCTGAGACGGCTAGATAGCATCTCTGATGCAATGAATATGGACTTGAATATGGCTGAGACGGCTAGATAGCATCACCGATGCAATGAATATGGACTTGAATGTGGATGAGATGGCTAGATAGCATCACCGATGCAATAAATATGGACTAGAATATGGATGGGATGGCAGGATAGCATCACTGATGCAATGAATATGGACTTGAATATGGCTGAGATAGCTAGATAGCATCATTGATGCAATGAATATGGACTTGAATATGGCTGAGACGGCTAGATAGCATCACTGATGCAATGAATATGGACTTGAATATGGCTGAGATGGCAAGATAGCATCACTGATGCAATGAATATGGACTTGAATATGGCTGAGATGGCTAGATGGCATCACCGTTTCAATGAATATGGACTTGAATATGGATGAGATGGCTAGATAGCATCACCGATGCAATGAATATGGCCTTGAATATGGCTGAGATGGCTAGATAGCATCACCGATGCAATGAATATGGACTTGAATATGGCTGAGATGGCTAGATGGCATCACCGATGCAATGAATATGGACTTGAATATGGCTGAGATGGCTAGATAGCATCACCGATGCAATGAATATGGCCTTGAATATGGCTGAGATGGCTAGATAGCATCACTGATGCAATGAATATGGACTTGAATATGGCTGAGACGGCTAGATAGCATCACCGATGCAATGAATATGGACTTGAATATGGATGAGATGGCAAGATAGCATCACCGATGCAATGAAGATGGACTTGAATATGGATGAGATGGCTAGATAGCATCACCGATGCAATGAATATGGACTTGAATATGGCTGAGATGGCAAGATAGCATCACCGATGCAGTGAATATGGACTTGAATATGGATGAGATGGCTAGATAGCATCACCGATTCAATGAATATGGACTAGAATATTGATGGTATGGCAAGATAGCATCACTGATGCAATGAATATGGACTTGAATATGGCTGAGATAGCTAGATAGCATCACCGATGCAATGAATATGGACTTGGATATGGATGAGATGGCAAGATAGCATCACCGATGCAATGAATATGGTCTTGAATATGGATGAGATGGCTAGATAGCATCACCGATGCAATGAATATGGACTTGAATATGGCTGAGATGGCTAGACAGCATCACTGATGCAATGAATATGGACTTGAATATGGCTGAGATGGCTAGATAGCATCACCGATGCAATGAACATGGACTTGAATATGGCTGAGATGGCTAGATGGCATCACCGATGCAATGAATATGGACTTGAATATGGCTGAGATGGCTAGATAGCATCACTGATGCAATGAATATGGACTTGAATATGGCTGAGACGGCTAGATAGCATCTCTGATGCAATGAATATGGACTTGAATATGGCTGAGACGGCTAGATAGCATCACCGATGCAATGAATATGGACTTGAATGTGGATGAGATGGCTAGATAGCATCACCGATGCAATAAATATGGACTTGAATATGGCTGAGATGGCTAGATAGCATCTCTGATGCAATGAATATGGACTTGAATATGGCTGAGACGGCTAGATAGCATCACCGATGCAATGAATATGGACTTGAATGTGGATGAGATGGCTAGATAGCATCACCGATGCAATGAATATGGCCTTGAATATGGCTGAGATGGCTAGATAGCATCACTGATGCAATGAATATGGACTTGAATATGGCTGAGACGGCTAGGTAGCATCACCGATGCAATGAATATGGACTTGAATATGGATGAGATGGCAAGATAGCATCACCGATGCAATGAATATGGACTTGAATATGGCTGAGACGGCTAGATAGCATCACCGATGCAATGAATCTGGACTTGAATATGGATGAGATGGCTAGATGGCATCACCGATGCAATGAATATGGACTTCAATATGGCTGAGATGGCTAGATGGCATCACCGATGCAATGAATATGGACTTGAATATGGCTGAGATGGCAAGATAGCATCACCGATGCAATGAATATGGACTTGAATATGGCTGAGATGGCTAGATAGCATCACCGATGCAATGAATATGGCCTTGAATATGGCTGAGATGGCTAGGTAGCATCACTGATGCAATGAATATGGACTTGAATATGGATGAGACGGCTAGATAGCATCACCGATGCAATGAATATGGACTTGAATATGGATGAGATGGCAAGATAGCATCACCGATGCAATGAATATGGACTTGAATATCGATGAGATGGCTAGATAGCATCACCGATGCAATGAATATGGACTTGAATATGGCTGAGATGGCAAGATAGCATCACCGATGCAATGAATATGGACTTGAATGTGGATGAGATGGCTAGATAGCATCACCGATGCAATGAATATGGACTTGAATATGGCTGAGACGGCTAGATAGCATCACCGATGCAATGAATATGGACTTGAATATGGATGAGATGGCAAGATAGCATCACCGATGCAATGAATATGGACTTGAATATGGATGAGATGGCTAGATAGCATCAGCGATGCAATGAGTATGTACTAGAATATGGATGAGATGGCAAGATAGCATCACCGATGCAATGAATATGGACTTGAATATGGCTGAGATGGCTAGATAGCATCACTGATGCAATGAATATTGACTTGAATATGGCTGAGACGGCTATATAGCATCACCGATGCAATGAATATGGACTTGAATATGGATGAGATGGCAAGATAGCATCACCGATGCAATGAATATGGACTTGAATATGGATGAGATGGCTAGATAGCATCACCGATGCAATGAATATGGACTTGAATATGGCTGAGATGGCAAGATAGCATCACCGATGCAATGAATATGGACTTGAATATGGATGAGATGGCTAGATAGCATCACCGATGCAATGAATATGGACTAGAATATGGATGGGATGGCAAGATAGCATCACTGATGCAATGAATATGGACTTGAATATGGCTGAGATAGCTAGATAGCATCATTGATGCAATGAATATGGACTTGAATATGGCTGAGACGGCTAGATAGCATCACCGATGCAATGAATATGGACTTGAATATGGCTGAGATGGCAAGATAGCATCACCGATGCAATGAATATGGACTTGAATATGGCTGAGATGGCTAGATGGCATCACCGTTTCAATGAATATGGACTTGAATATGGATGAGATGGCTAGATAGCATCACCGATGCAATGAATATGGCCTTGAATATGGCTGAGATGGCTAGATAGCATCACCGATGCAATGAATATGGACTTGAATATGGCTGAGATGGCTAGATGGCATCACCGATGCAATGAATATGGACTTGAATAAGGATGAGATGGCAAGATAGCATCACCGATGCAATGAATATGGACTTGAATATGGATGAGATGGCTAGATAGCATCACCGATGCAATGAATATGGACTTGAATATGGCTGAGATGGCAAGATAGCATCACCGATGCAATGAATATGGACTTGAATATGGATGAGATGGCTAGATAGCATCAACGATTCAATGAATATGGACTAGAATATTGATGGTATGGCAAGATAGCATCACTGATGCAATGAATATGGACTTGAATATGGCTGAGATAGCTAGATAGCATCACCGATGCAATGAATATGGACTTGAATATGGATGAGATGGCAAGATAGCATCACCGATGCAATGAATATGGTCTTGAATATGGATGAGATGGCTAGATAGCATCACCGATGCAATGAATATGGACTTGAATATGGCTGAGATGGCTAGACAGCATCACTGATGCAATGAATATGGACTTGAATATGGCTGAGATGGCTAGATAGCATCACCGATGCAATGAACATGGACTTGAATATGGCTGAGATGGCTAGATGGCATCACCGATGCAATGAATATGGACTTGAATATGGCTGAGATGGCTAGATAGCATCACTGATGCAATGAATATGGACTTGAATATGGCTGAGACGGCTAGATACCATCACCGAGGCAATGAATATGGACTTGAATATGGATGAGATGGCAAGATAGCATCACCGATGCAATGAATATGGACTTGAATATCGATGAGATGGCTAGATAGCATCACCGATGCAATGAATATGGACTTGAATATGGCTGAGATGGCTAGATAGCATCACTGATGCAATGAATATGGACTTGAATATGGCTGAGACGGCCAGATAGCATCACCGATGCAATGAATATGGACTTGAATGTGGATGAGATGGCTAGATAGGATCACCGTTGCAATGAATATGGACTTGAATATGGCTGAGATTGCTAGATAGCATCACCGATGCAATGAACATGGACTTGAATATGGCTGAGATGGCTAGATGGCATCACCGATGCAATGAATATGGACTTGAATATGGCTGAGATGGCTAGATGGCATCACCGATGCAATGAATATGGACTTGAATATGGCTGAGATGGCTAGATAGCATCACCGATGCAATGAATATGGAATGTGGATGAGATGGCTAGATAGCATCACCGATGCAATAAATATGGACTTGAATATGGCTGAGATGGCTAGATGGCATCACCGATGCAATGAATATGGACTTGAATATGGCTGAGATGTCTAGATAGCATCACTGATGCAATGAATATGGACTTGAATATGGCTGAGACGGCTAGATAGCATCACCGATGCAATGAATATGGACTTGAATATGGATGAGATGGCAAGATAGCATCACCGATGCAATGAATATGGACTTGAATATCGATGAGATGGCTAGATAGCATCACCGATGCAATGAATATGGACTTGAATATGGCTGAGATGGCTAGATAGCATCACTGATGCAATGAATATGGACTTGAATATGGCTGAGACGGCCAGATAGCCTCACCGATGCAATGAATATGGACTTGAATGTGGATGAGATGGCTAGATAGCATCACCGTTGCAATGAATATGGACTTGAATATGGCTGAGATTGCTAGATAGCATCACCGATGCAATGACCATGGACTTGAATATGGCTGAGATGGCTAGATGGCATCACCGATGCAATGAAGATGGACTTGAATATGGCTGAGATGGCTAGATGGCATCACCGATGCAATGAATATGGACTTGAATATGGCTGAGATGGCTAGATAGCATCACCGATGCAATGAATATGGAATGTGGATGAGATGGCTAGATAGCATCACCGATGCAATAAATATGGACTTGAATATGGCTGAGATGGCTAGATAGCATCTCCGATGCAATCAATATGGACTTGAATATGGCTGAGACGGCTAGATAGCATCACCGATGCAATGAATATGGACTTGAATGTGGATGAGATGGCTAGATAGCATCACCGATGCAATGAATATGGCCTTGAATATGGCTGAGATGGCTAGATAGCATCACTGATGCAATGAATATGGACTTGAATATGGCTGAGATGGCTAGGTAGCATCACCGATGCAATGAATATGGACTTGAATATGGATGAGATGGCAAGATAGCATCACCGATGCAATGAATATGGACTTGAATATGGCTGAGACGGCTAGATAGCATCACCGATGCAATGAATCTGGACTTGAATATGGATGAGATGGCTAGATGGCATCACCGATGCAATGAATATGGACTTGAATATGGCTGAGATGGCTAGATGGCATCACCGATGCAATGAATTTGGACTTGAATATGGCTGAGATGGCAAGATAGCATCACCGATGCAAGGAATATGGACTTGAATATGGCTGAGATGGCTAGATAGCATCACCGATGCAATGAATATGGCCTTGAATATGGCTGAGATGGCTAGGTAGCATCACTGATGCAATGAATATGGACTTGAATATGGATGAGACGGCTAGATAGCATCACCGATGCAATGAATATGGACTTGAATATGGCTGAGATGGCTAGATGGCATCACCGATGCAATGAATATGGACTTGAATATGGCTGAGACGGCTAGATAGCATCTCTGATGCAATGAATATGGACTTGAATATGGCTGAGACGGCTAGATAGCATCACCGATGCAATGAATATGGACTTGAATGTGGATGAGATGGCTAGATAGCATCACCGATGCAATAAATATGGACTTGAATATGGCTGAGATGGCTAGATAGCATCTCTGATGCAATGAATATGGACTTGAATATGGCTGAGACGGCTAGATAGCATCACCGATGCAATGAATATGGACTTGAATGTGGATGAGATGGCTAGATAGCATCACCGATGCAATGAATATGGCCTTGAATATGGCTGAGATGGCTAGATAGCATCACTGATGCAATGAATATGGACTTGAATATGGCTGAGACGGCTAGGTAGCATCACCGATGCAATGAATATGGACTTGAATATGGATGAGATGGCAAGATAGCATCACCGATGCAATGAATATGGACTTGAATATGGCTGAGACGGCTAGATAGCATCACCGATGCAATGAATCTGGACTTGAATATGGATGAGATGGCTAGATGGCATCACCGATGCAATGAATATGGACTTCAATATGGCTGAGATGGCTAGATGGCATCACCGATGCAATGAATATGGACTTGAATATGGCTGAGATGGCAAGATAGCATCACCGATGCAATGAATATGGACTTGAATATGGCTGAGATGGCTAGATAGCATCACCGATGCAATGAATATGGCCTTGAATATGGCTGAGATGGCTAGGTAGCATCACTGATGCAATGAATATGGACTTGAATATGGATGAGACGGCTAGATAGCATCACCGATGCAATGAATATGGACTTGAATATGGATGAGATGGCAAGATAGCATCACCGATGCAATGAATATGGACTTGAATATCGATGAGATGGCTAGATAGCATCACCGATGCAATGAATATGGACTTGAATATGGCTGAGATGGCAAGATAGCATCACCGATGCAATGAATATGGACTTGAATGTGGATGAGATGGCTAGATAGCATCACCGATGCAATGAATATGGACTTGAATATGGCTGAGACGGCTAGATAGCATCACCGATGCAATGAATATGGACTTGAATATGGATGAGATGGCAAGATAGCATCACCGATGCAATGAATATGGACTTGAATATGGATGAGATGGCTAGATAGCATCAGCGATGCAATGAGTATGTACTAGAATATGGATGAGATGGCAAGATAGCATCACCGATGCAATGAATATGGACTTGAATATGGCTGAGATGGCTAGATAGCATCACTGATGCAATGAATATTGACTTGAATATGGCTGAGACGGCTAGATAGCATCACCGATGCAATGAATATGGACTTGAATATGGATGAGATGGCAAGATAGCATCACCGATGCAATGAATATGGACTTGAATATGGATGAGATGGCTAGATAGCATCACCGATGCAATGAATATGGACTTGAATATGGCTGAGATGGCAAGATAGCATCACCGATGCAATGAATATGGACTTGAATATGGATGAGATGGCTAGATAGCATCACCGATGCAATGAATATGGACTAGAATATGGATGGGATGGCAAGATAGCATCACTGATGCAATGAATATGGACTTGAATATGGCTGAGATAGCTAGATAGCATCATTGATGCAATGAATATGGACTTGAATATGGCTGAGACGGCTAGATAGCATCACCGATGCAATGAATATGGACTTGAATATGGCTGAGATGGCAAGATAGCATCACCGATGCAATGAATATGGACTTGAATATGGCTGAGATGGCTAGATGGCATCACCGTTTCAATGAATATGGACTTGAATATGGATGAGATGGCTAGATAGCATCACCGATGCAATGAATATGGCCTTGAATATGGCTGAGATGGCTAGATAGCATCACCGATGCAATGAATATGGACTTGAATATGGCTGAGATGGCTAGATGGCATCACCGATGCAATGAATATGGACTTGAATAAGGATGAGATGGCAAGATAGCATCACCGATGCAATGAATATGGACTTGAATATGGATGAGATGGCTAGATAGCATCACCGATGCAATGAATATGGACTTGAATATGGCTGAGATGGCAAGATAGCATCACCGATGCAATGAATATGGACTTGAATATGGATGAGATGGCTAGATAGCATCAACGATTCAATGAATATGGACTAGAATATTGATGGTATGGCAAGATAGCATCACTGATGCAATGAATATGGACTTGAATATGGCTGAGATAGCTAGATAGCATCACCGATGCAATGAATATGGACTTGAATATGGATGAGATGGCAAGATAGCATCACCGATGCAATGAATATGGTCTTGAATATGGATGAGATGGCTAGATAGCATCACCGATGCAATGAATATGGACTTGAATATGGCTGAGATGGCTAGACAGCATCACTGATGCAATGAATATGGACTTGAATATGGCTGAGATGGCTAGATAGCATCACCGATGCAATGAACATGGACTTGAATATGGCTGAGATGGCTAGATGGCATCACCGATGCAATGAATATGGACTTGAATATGGCTGAGATGGCTAGATAGCATCACTGATGCAATGAATATGGACTTGAATATGGCTGAGACGGCTAGATACCATCACCGAGGCAATGAATATGGACTTGAATATGGATGAGATGGCAAGATAGCATCACCGATGCAATGAATATGGACTTGAATATGGATGAGATGGCTAGATGGCATCACCGATGCAATGAATATGGACTTGAATATGGCTGAGATGGCTAGATGGCATCACCGATGCAATGAATATGGACTTGAATATGGCTGAGATGGCAAGATAGCATCACCGATGCAATGAATATGGACTTGAATATGGCTGAGATGGCTAGATAGCATCACCGATGCAATGAATATGGCCTTGAATATGGCTGAGATGGCTAGGTAGCATCACTGATGCAATGAATATGGACTTGAATATGGATGAGACGGCTAGATAGCATCACCGATGCAATGAATATGGACTTTAATATGGATGGGATGGCAAGATAGCATCACCGATGCAATGAGTATGTACTAGAATATGGATGAGATGGCAAGATAGCATCACCGATGCAATGAATATGGACTTGAATATGGCTGAGATGGCTAGATAGCATCACTGATGCAATGAATATGGACTTGAATATGGCTGAGACGGCTAGATAGCATCACCGATGCAATGAATATGGACTTGAATATGGATGAGATGGCAAGATAGCATCACCGATGCAATGAATATGGACTTGAATATTGATGAGATGGCTAGATAGCATCACCGATGCAATGAATATGGACTTGAATATGGCTGAGATGGCAAGATAGCATCACCGATGCAATGAATATGGACTTGAATATGGATGAGATGGCTAGATAGCATCACCGATGCAATGAATATGGACTAGAATATGGATGGGATGGCAGGATAGCATCACTGATGCAATGAATATGGACTTGAATATGGCTGAGATAGCTAGATAGCATCATTGATGCAATGAATATGGACTTGAATATGGCTGAGACGGCTAGATAGCATCACTGATGCAATGAATATGGACTTGAATATGGCTGAGATGGCAAGATAGCATCACTGATGCAATGAATATGGACTTGAATATGGCTGAGATGGCTAGATGGCATCACCGTTTCAATGAATATGGACTTGAATATGGATGAGATGGCTAGATAGCATCACCGATGCAATGAATATGGCCTTGAATATGGCTGAGATGGCTAGATAGCATCACCGATGCAATGAATATGGACTTGAATATGGCTGAGATGGCTAGATGGCATCACCGATGCAATGAATATGGACTTGAATATGGCTGAGATGGCTAGATAGCATCACCGATGCAATGAATATGGCCTTGAATATGGCTGAGATGGCTAGATAGCATCACTGATGCAATGAATATGGACTTGAATATGGCTGAGACGGCTAGATAGCATCACCGATGCAATGAATATGGACTTGAATATGGATGAGATGGCAAGATAGCATCACCGATGCAATGAATATGGACTTGAATATGGATGAGATGGCTAGATAGCATCACCGATGCAATGAATATGGACTTGAATATGGCTGAGATGGCAAGATAGCATCACCGATGCAGTGAATATGGACTTGAATATGGATGAGATGGCTAGATAGCATCACCGATTCAATGAATATGGACTAGAATATTGATGGTATGGCAAGATAGCATCACTGATGCAATGAATATGGACTTGAATATGGCTGAGATAGCTAGATAGCATCACCGATGCAATGAATATGGACTTGAATATGGATGAGATGGCAAGATAGCATCACCGATGCAATGAATATGGTCTTGAATATGGATGAGATGGCTAGATAGCATCACCGATGCAATGAATATGGACTTGAATATGGCTGAGATGGCTAGACAGCATCACTGATGCAATGAATATGGACTTGAATATGGCTGAGATGGCTAGATAGCATCACCGATGCAATGAACATGGACTTGAATATGGCTGAGATGGCTAGATGGCATCACCGATGCAATGAATATGGACTTGAATATGGCTGAGATGGCTAGATAGCATCACTGATGCAATGAATATGGACTTGAATATGGCTGAGACGGCTAGATAGCATCTCTGATGCAATGAATATGGACTTGAATATGGCTGAGACGGCTAGATAGCATCACCGATGCAATGAATATGGACTTGAATGTGGATGAGATGGCTAGATAGCATCACCGATGCAATAAATATGGACTTGAATA
Organism: Heloderma suspectum; assembly: GCF_057233095.1. NCBI lineage: Eukaryota > Metazoa > Chordata > Lepidosauria > Squamata > Helodermatidae > Heloderma > Heloderma suspectum. Next base: position 55,244,737 of record NC_139475.1, read on the forward strand.
TGGCTGAGATGGCTAGATAGCATCTCTGATGCAATGAATATGGACTTGAATATGGCTGAGACGGCTAGATAGCATCACCGATGCAATGAATATGGACTTGAATGTGGATGAGATGGCTAGATAGCATCACCGATGCAATGAATATGGCCTTGAATATGGCTGAGATGGCTAGATAGCATCACTGATGCAATGAATATGGACTTGAATATGGCTGAGACGGCTAGGTAGCATCACCGATGCAATGAATATGGACTTGAATATGGATGAGATGGCAAGATAGCATCACCGATGCAATGAATATGGACTTGAATATGGCTGAGACGGCTAGATAGCATCACCGATGCAATGAATCTGGACTTGAATATGGATGAGATGGCTAGATGGCATCACCGAAGCAATGAATATGGACTTCAATATGGCTGAGATGGCTAGATGGCATCACCGATGCAATGAATATGGACTTGAATATGGCTGAGATGGCAAGATAGCATCACCGATGCAATGAATATGGACTTGAATATGGCTGAGATGGCTAGATAGCATCACCGATGCAATGAATATGGCCTTGAATATGGCTGAGATGGCTAGGTAGCATCACTGATGCAATGAATATGGACTTGAATATGGATGAGACGGCTAGATAGCATCACCGATGCAATGAATATGGACTTGAATATTGATGAGATGGCAAGATAGCATCACCGATGCAATGAATATGGACTTGAATATCGATGAGATGGCTAGATAGCATCACCGATGCAATGAATATGGACTTGAATATGGCTGAGATGGCAAGATAGCATCACCGATGCAATGAATATGGACTTGAATGTGGATGAGATGGCTAGATAGCATCACCGATGCAATGAATATGGACTTGAATATGGCTGAGACGGCTAGATAGCATCACCGATGCAATGAATATGGACTTGAATATGGATGAGATGGCAAGATAGCATCACCGATGCAATGAATATGGACTTGAATATGGATGAGATGGCTAGATAGCATCAGCGATGCAATGAGTATGTACTAGAATATGGATGAGATGGCAAGATAGCATCACCGATGCAATGAATATGGACTTGAATATGGCTGAGATGGCTAGATAGCATCACTGATGCAATGAATATTGACTTGAATATGGCTGAGACGGCTAGATAGCATCACCGATGCAATGAATATGGACTTGAATATGGATGAGATGGCAAGATAGCATCACCGATGCAATGAATATGGACTTGAATATGGATGAGATGGCTAGATAGCATCACCGATGCAATGAATATGGACTTGAATATGGCTGAGATGGCAAGATAGCATCACCGATGCAATGAATATGGACTTGAATATGGATGAGATGGCTAGATAGCATCACCGATGCAATGAATATGGACTAGAATATGGATGGGATGGCAAGATAGCATCACTGATGCAATGAATATGGACTTGAATATGGCTGAGATAGCTAGATAGCATCATTGATGCAATGAATATGGACTTGAATATGGCTGAGACGGCTAGATAGCATCACCGATGCAATGAATATGGACTTGAATATGGCTGAGATGGCAAGATAGCATCACCGATGCAATGAATATGGACTTGAATATGGCTGAGATGGCTAGATGGCATCACCGTTTCAATGAATATGGACTTGAATATGGATGAGATGGCTAGATAGCATCACCGATGCAATGAATATGGCCTTGAATATGGCTGAGATGGCTAGATAGCATCACCGATGCAATGAATATGGACTTGAATATGGCTGAGATGGCTAGATGGCATCACCGATGCAATGAATATGGACTTGAATAAGGATGAGATGGCAAGATAGCATCACCGATGCAATGAATATGGACTTGAATATGGATGAGATGGCTAGATAGCATCACCGATGCAATGAATATGGACTTGAATATGGCTGAGATGGCAAGATAGCATCACCGATGCAATGAATATGGACTTGAATATGGATGAGATGGCTAGATAGCATCAACGATTCAATGAATATGGACTAGAATATTGATGGTATGGCAAGATAGCATCACTGATGCAATGAATATGGACTTGAATATGGCTGAGATAGCTAGATAGCATCACCGATGCAATGAATATGGACTTGAATATGGATGAGACGGCTAGATAGCATCACCGATGCAATGAATATGGACTTGAATATGGCTGAGATGGCTAGATGGCATCACCGATGCAATGAATATGGACTTGAATATGGCTGAGATGGCTAAATGGCATCACCGTTGCAATGAATATGGACTTGAATATGGCTGAGATGGCTAGATAGCATCACCGATGCAATGAATATGGCCTTGAATATGGCTGAGATGGCTAGATAGCATCACTGATGCAATGAATATGGACTTGAATATGGCTGAGACGGCTAGATAGCATCACCGATGCAATGAATATGGACTTGAATATGGCTGAGATGGTTAGATAGCATCACCGATGCCATGAATATGGACTTGAATATGGCTGAGACGGCTAGATAGCATCACTGATGCAATGAATATGGACTTGAATATGGATAAGACGGCTAGATAGCATCACTGATGCAATGAATATGGACTTGAATATGGGTGAGACGGCTAGATAGCATCACCGATGCAATGAATATGGACTTGAATATGGATGAGATGGCAAGATAGCATCACCGATGCAATGAATATGGACTTGAATATGGCTGAGATGGCAAGATAGCATCACCGATGCAATGAATATGGACTTGAATGTGGATGAGATGGCTAGATAGCATCACCGATGCTATGAATATGGACTTGAATATGGCTGAGATGGCCAGATAGCATCACCGATGCAATGAATATGGACTTGAATATGGATGAGATGACAAGATAGCATCACCGATGCAATGAATATGGACTTGAATATGGATGAGATGGCTAGATGGCATCAACGATGCAATGAACATGGACTTCAATATGGCTGAGATGGCTAGATGGCATCACCGATGCAATGAATATGGACTTGAATATGGCTGAGATGGCTAGATAGCATCACCGATGCAATGAATATGGAATGTGGATGAGATTGCTAGATAGCATCACCGATGCAATGCATATGGCCTTGAATATGGCTGAGATGGCCAGATAGCATCAGTGATGCAATGAATATGGACTTGAATATGGCTGAGATGGCAAGATAGCATCACCGATGCAATGAATATGGACTTGAATATGGATGAGATGGCTAGATGGCATCAACGATGCAATGAACATGGACTTGAATATGGCTGAGATGGCTAGATGGCATCACCGATGCAATGAATATGGACTTGAATATGGCTGAGATGGCTAGATGGCATCACCGATGCAATGAATAAGGACTTGAATATGGCTGAGATGGCTAGATAGCATCACCGATGCAATGAATATGGAATGTGGATGAGATGGCTAGATAGCATCACCGATGCAATAAATATGGACTTGAATATGGCTGAGATGGCTAGATAGCATCACTGATGCAATGAATATGGACTTGAATATGGCTGAGACGGCTAGATAGCATCACCGATGCAATGAATATGGACTTGAATGTGGATGAGATGGCTAGATAGCATCACCGATGCAATGAATATGGACTTGAATATGGCTGAGATTGCTAGATAGCATCACCGATGCAATGAATATGGCCTTGAATATGGCTGAGATGGCTAGATAGCATCACTGATGCTATGAATATGGACTTGAATATGGCTGAGACGGCTCGATAGCATCACCGATGCAATGAATATGGACTTGAATATGGATGAGAGGGCAAGATAGCATCACCGATGCAATGAATATGGACTTGAATATGGCTGAGATGGCTAGATAGCATCACCGATGCAATGAATCTGGACTTGAATATGGATGAGATGGCTAGATGGCATCACCGATGCAATGAATATGGACTTGAATATGGCTGAGATGGCTAGATGGCATCACCGATGCAATGAATATGGACTTGAATATGGCTGAGATGGCAAGATAGCATCACCGATGCAATGAATATGGACTTGAATATGGCTGAGATGGCTAGATAGCATCACCGATGCAATGAATATGGCCTTGAATATGGCTGAGATGGCTAGGTAGCATCACTGATGCAATGAATATGGACTTGAATATGGATGAGACGGCTAGATAGCATCACCGATGCAATGAATATGGACTTTAATATGGATGGGATGGCAAGATAGCATCAACGATGCAATGAGTATGTACTAGAATATGGATGAGATGGCAAGATAGCATCACCGATGCAATGAATATGGACTTGAATATGGATGAGATGGCTAGATAGCATCACTGATGCAATGAATATGGACTTGAATATGGCTGAGACGGCTAGATAGCATCACCGATGCAATGAATATGGACTTGAATATGGATGAGATGGCAAGATAGCATCACCGATGCAATGAATATGGACTTGAATATTGATGAGATGGCTAGATAGCATCACCGATGCAATGAATATGGACTTGAATATGGCTGAGATGGCAAGATAGCATCACCGATGCAATGAATATGGACTTGAATATGGATGAGATGGCTAGATAGCATCACCGATGCAATGAATATGGACTAGAATATGGATGGGATGGCAAGATAGCATCACAGATGCAATGAATATGGACTTGAATATGGCTGAGATAGCTAGATAGCATCTTTGATGCAATGAATATGGACTTGAATATGGCTGAGACGGCTAGATAGCATCACTGATGCAATGAATATGGACTTGAATATGGCTGAGATGGCAAGATAGCATCACTGATGCAATGAATATGGACTTGAATATGGCTGAGATGGCTAGATGGCATCACCGTTTCAATGAATATGGACTTGAATATGGATGAGATGGCTAGATAGCATCACCGATGCAATGAATATGGCCTTGAATATGGCTGAGATGGCTAGATAGCATCACCGATGCAATGAATATGGACTTGAATATGGCTGAGATGGCAAGATAGCATCACCGATGCAGTGAATATGGACTTGAATATGGATGAGATGGCTAGATAGCATCACCGATTCAATGAATATGGACTAGAATATTGATGGTATGGCAAGATAGCATCACTGATGCAATGAATATGGACTTGAATATGGCTGAGATAGCTAGATAGCATCACCGATGCAATGAATATGGACTTGAATATGGATGAGATGGCAAGATAGCATCACCGATGCAATGAATATGGTCTTGAATATGGATGAGATGGCTAGATAGCATCACCGATGCAATGAATATGGACTTGAATATGGCTGAGATGGCTAGACAGCATCACTGATGCAATGAATATGGACTTGAATATGGCTGAGATGGCTAGATAGCATCACCGATGCAATGAACATGGACTTGAATATGGCTGAGATGGCTAGATGGCATCACCGATGCAATGAATCTGGACTTGAATATGGCTGAGATGGCTAGATAGCATCACTGATGCAATGAATATGGACTTGAATATGGCTGAGACGGCTAGATAGCATCTCTGATGCAATGAATATGGACTTGAATATGGCTGAGACGGCTAGATAGCATCACCGATGCAATGAATATGGACTTGAATGTGGATGAGATGGCTAGATAGCATCACCGATGCAATAAATATGGACTTGAATATGGCTGAGATGGCTAGATAGCATCTCTGATGCAATGAATATGGACTTGAATATGGCTGAGACGGCTAGATAGCATCACCGATGCAATGAATATGGACTTGAATGTGGATGAGATGGCTAGATAGCATCACCGATGCAATGAATATGGCCTTGAATATGGCTGAGATGGCTAGATAGCATCACTGATGCAATGAATATGGACTTGAATATGGCTGAGACGGCTAGGTAGCATCACCGATGCAATGAATATGGACTTGAATATGGATGAGATGGCAAGATAGCATCACCGATGCAATGAATATGGACTTGAATATGGCTGAGACGGCTAGATAGCATCACCGATGCAATGAATCTGGACTTGAATATGGATGAGATGGCTAGATGGCATCACCGATGCAATGAATATGGACTTGAATATGGCTGAGATGGCTAGATAGCATCCCCGATGCAATGAATATGGACTTGAATATCGATGAGATGGCTAGATAGCATCACCGATGCAATGAATATGGACTTGAATATGGCTGAGATGGCAAGATAGCATCACCGATGCAATGAATATGGACTTGAATGTGGATGAGATGGCTAGATAGCATCACCGATGCAATGAATATGGACTTGAATATGGCTGAGACGGCTAGATAGCATCACCGATGCAATGAATATGGACTTGAATATGGATGAGATGGCAAGATAGCATCACCGATGCAATGAATATGGACTTGAATATGGATGAGATGGCTAGATAGCATCAGCGATGCAATGAGTATGTACTAGAATATGGATGAGATGGCAAGATAGCATCACCGATGCAATGAATATGGACTTGAATATGGCTGAGATGGCTAGATAGCATCACTGATGCAATGAATATTGACTTGAATATGGCTGAGACGGCTAGATAGCATCACCGATGCAATGAATATGGACTTGAATATGGATGAGATGGCAAGATAGCATCACCGATGCAATGAATATGGACTTGAATATGGATGAGATGGCTAGATAGCATCACCGATGCAATGAATATGGACTTGAATATGGCTGAGATGGCAAGATAGCATCACCGATGCAATGAATATGGACTTGAATATGGATGAGATGGCTAGATAGCATCACCGATGCAATGAATATGGACTAGAATATGGATGGGATGGCAAGATAGCATCACTGATGCAATGAATATGGACTTGAATATGGCTGAGATAGCTAGATAGCATCATTGATGCAATGAATATGGACTTGAATATGGCTGAGACGGCTAGATAGCATCACCGATGCAATGAATATGGACTTGAATATGGATGAGATGGCTAGATAGCATCACCGATGCAATGAATATGGACTAGAATATGGATGGGATGGCAAGATAGCATCACAGATGCAATGAATATGGACTTGAATATGGCTGAGATAGCTAGATAGCATCTTTGATGCAATGAATATGGACTTGAATATGGCTGAGACGGCTAGATAGCATCACCGATGCAATGAATATGGACTTGAATATGGATGAGATGGCTAGATAGCATCACCGATGCAATGAATATGGACTAGAATATGGATGGGATGGCAAGATAGCATCACAGATGCAATGAATATGGACTTGAATATGGCTGAGATAGCTAGATAGCATCTTTGATGCAATGAATATGGACTTGAATATGGCTGAGACGGCTAGATAGCATCACTGATGCAATGAATATGGACTTGAATATGGCTGAGATGGCAAGATAGCATCACTGATGCAATGAATATGGACTTGAATATGGCTGAGATGGCTAGATGGCATCACCGTTTCAATGAATATGGACTTGAATATGGATGAGATGGCTAGATAGCATCACCGATGCAATGAATATGGCCTTGAATATGGCTGAGATGGCTAGATAGCATCACCGATGCAATGAATATGGACTTGAATATGGCTGAGATGGCTAGATGGCATCACCGATGCAATGAATATGGACTTGAATATGGCTGAGATGGCTAGATAGCATCACCGATGCAATGAATATGGCCTTGAATATGGCTGAGATGGCTAGATAGCATCACTGATGCAATGAATATGGACTTGAATATGGCTGAGACGGCTAGATAGCATCACCGATGCAATGAATATGGACTTGAATATGGATGAGATGGCAAGATAGCATCACCGATGCAATGAATATGGACTTGAATATGGATGAGATGGCTAGATAGCATCACCGATGCAATGAATATGGACTTGAATATGGCTGAGATGGCAAGATAGCATCACCGATGCAGTGAATATGGACTTGAATATGGATGAGATGGCTAGATAGCATCACCGATTCAATGAATATGGACTAGAATATTGATGGTATGGCAAGATAGCATCACTGATGCAATGAATATGGACTTGAATATGGCTGAGATAGCTAGATAGCATCACCGATGCAATGAATATGGACTTGAATATGGATGAGATGGCAAGATAGCATCACCGATGCAATGAATATGGTCTTGAATATGGATGAGATGGCTAGATAGCATCACCGATGCAATGAATATGGACTTGAATATGGCTGAGATGGCTAGACAGCATCACTGATGCAATGAATATGGACTTGAATATGGCTGAGATGGCTAGATAGCATCACCGATGCAATGAACATGGACTTGAATATGGCTGAGATGGCTAGATGGCATCACCGATGCAATGAATCTGGACTTGAATATGGCTGACATGGCTAGATAGCATCTCTGATGCAATGAATATGGACTTGAATGTGGATGAGATGGCTAGATAGCATCACCGATGCAATAAATATGGACTTGAATATGGCTGAGATGGCTAGATAGCATCTCTGATGCAATGAATATGGACTTGAATATGGCTGAGATGGCTAGATAGCATCACCGATGCAATGAACATGGACTTGAATATGGCTGAGATGGCTAGATGGCATCACCGATGCAATGAATCTGGACTTGAATATGGCTGAGATGGCTAGATAGCATCACTGATGCAATGAATATGGACTTGAATATGGCTGAGACGGCTAGATAGCATCTCTGATGCAATGAATATGGACTTGAATATGGCTGAGACGGCTAGATAGCATCACCGATGCAATGAATATGGACTTGAATGTGGATGAGATGGCTAGATAGCATCACCGATGCAATAAATATGGACTTGAATATGGCTGAGATGGCTAGATAGCATCTCTGATGCAATGAATATGGACTTGAATATGGCTGAGACGGCTAGATAGCATCACCGATGCAATGAATATGGACTTGAATGTGGATGAGATGGCTAGATAGCATCACCGATGCAATGAATATGGCCTTGAATATGGCTGAGATGGCTAGATAGCATCACTGATGCAATGAATATGGACTTGAATATGGCTGAGACGGCTAGGTAGCATCACCGATGCAATGAATATGGACTTGAATATGGATGAGATGGCAAGATAGCATCACCGATGCAATGAATATGGACTTGAATATGGCTGAGACGGCTAGATAGCATCACCGATGCAATGAATCTGGACTTGAATATGGATGAGATGGCTAGATGGCATCACCGATGCAATGAATATGGACTTGAATATGGCTGAGATGGCTAGATAGCATCCCCGATGCAATGAATATGGACTTGAATATCGATGAGATGGCTAGATAGCATCACCGATGCAATGAATATGGACTTGAATATGGCTGAGATGGCAAGATAGCATCACCGATGCAATGAATATGGACTTGAATGTGGATGAGATGGCTAGATAGCATCACCGATGCAATGAATATGGACTTGAATATGGCTGAGACGGCTAGATAGCATCACCGATGCAATGAATATGGACTTGAATATGGATGAGATGGCAAGATAGCATCACCGATGCAATGAATATGGACTTGAATATGGATGAGATGGCTAGATAGCATCAGCGATGCAATGAGTATGTACTAGAATATGGATGAGATGGCAAGATAGCATCACCGATGCAATGAATATGGACTTGAATATGGCTGAGATGGCTAGATAGCATCACTGATGCAATGAATATTGACTTGAATATGGCTGAGACGGCTAGATAGCATCACCGATGCAATGAATATGGACTTGAATATGGATGAGATGGCAAGATAGCATCACCGATGCAATGAATATGGACTTGAATATGGATGAGATGGCTAGATAGCATCACCGATGCAATGAATATGGACTTGAATATGGCTGAGATGGCAAGATAGCATCACCGATGCAATGAATATGGACTTGAATATGGATGAGATGGCTAGATAGCATCACCGATGCAATGAATATGGACTAGAATATGGATGGGATGGCAAGATAGCATCACTGATGCAATGAATATGGACTTGAATATGGCTGAGATAGCTAGATAGCATCATTGATGCAATGAATATGGACTTGAATATGGCTGAGACGGCTAGATAGCATCACCGATGCAATGAATATGGACTTGAATATGGCTGAGATGGCAAGATAGCATCACCGATGCAATGAATATGGACTTGAATATGGCTGAGATGGCTAGATGGCATCACCGTTTCAATGAATATGGACTTGAATATGGATGAGATGGCTAGATAGCATCACCGATGCAATGAATATGGCCTTGAATATGGCTGAGATGGCTAGATAGCATCACCGATGCAATGAATATGGACTTGAATATGGCTGAGATGGCTAGATGGTATCACCGATGCAATGAATATGGACTTGAATATGGCTGAGATGGCTAGATAGCATCACCGATGCAATGAATATGGCCTTGAATATGGCTGAGATGGCTAGATAGCATCACTGATGCAATGAATATGGACTTGAATATGGCTGAGACGGCTAGATAGCATCACCGATGCAATGAATATGGACTTGAATATGGATGAGATGGCAAGATAGCATCACCGATGCAATGAATATGGACTTGAATATGGATGAGATGGCTAGATAGCATCACCGATGCAATGAATATGGACTTGAATATGGCTGAGATGGCAAGATAGCATCACCGATGCAATGAATATGGACTTGAATATGGATGAGATGGCTAGATAGCATCACCGATTCAATGAATATGGACTAGAATATTGATGGTATGGCAAGATAGCATCACTGATGCAATGAATATGGACTTGAATATGGCTGAGATAGTTAGATAGCATCACCGATGCAATGAATATGGACTTGAATATGGATGAGATGGCAAGATAGCATCACCGATGCAATGAATATGGTCTTGAATATGGATGAGATGGCTAGATAGCATCACCGATGCAATGAATATGGACTTGAATATGGCTGAGATGGCTAGACAGCATCACTGATGCAATGAATATGGACTTGAATATGGCTGAGATGGCTAGATAGCATCACCGATGCAATGAACATGGACTTGAATATGGCTGAGATGGCTAGATGGCATCACCGATGCAATGAATATGGACTTGAATATGGCTGAGATGGCTAGATAGCATCACTGATGCAATGAATATGGACTTGAATATGGCTGAGACGGCTAGATAGCATCACCGAGGCAATGAATATGGACTTGAATATGGATGAGATGGCAAGATAGCATCACCGATGCAATGAATATGGACTTGAATATCGATGAGATGGCTAGATAGCATCACCGATGCAATGAATATGGACTTGAATATGGCTGAGATGGCTAGATAGCATCACTGATGCAATGAATATGGACTTGAATATGGCTGAGACGGCCAGATAGCATCACCGATGCAATGAATATGGACTTGAATGTGGATGAGATGGCTAGATAGCATCACCGTTGCAATGAATATGGACTTGAATATGGCTGAGATGGCTAGGTAGCATCACCGATGCAATGAACATGGACTTGAATATGGCTGAGATGGCTAGATGGCATCACCGATGCAATGAATATGGACTTGAATATGGCTGAGATGGCTAGATGGCATCACCGATGCAATGAATATGGACTTGAATATGGCTGAGATGGCTAGATAGCATCACCGATGCAATGAATGTGGAATGTGGATGAGATGGCTAGATAGCATCACCGATGCAATAAATATGGACTTGAATATGGCTGAGATGGCTAGATGGCATCACCGATGCAATGAATATGGACTTGAATATGGCTGAGATGGCTAGATAGCATCACTGATGCAATGAATATGGACTTGAATATGGCTGAGACGGCTAGATAGCATCACCGATGCAATGAATATGGACTTGAATATGGCTGAGATGGCAAGATAGCATCACCGATGCAATGAATATGGACTTGAATATCGATGAGATGGCTAGATAGCATCACCGATGCAATGAATATGGACTTGAATATGGCTGAGATGGCTAGATAGCATCACTGATGCAATGAATATGGACTTGAATATGGCTGAGACGGCCAGATAGCATCACCGATGCAATGAATATGGACTTGAATGTGGATGAGATGGCTAGATAGCATCACCGTTGCAATGAATATGGACTTGAATATGGCTGAGATTGCTAGATAGCATCACCGATGCAATGACCATGGACTTGAATATGGCTGAGATGGCTAGATGGCATCACCGATGCAATGAAGATGGACTTGAATATGGCTGAGATGGCTAGATGGCATCACCGATGCAATGAATATGGACTTGAATATGGCTGAGATGGCTAGATAGCATCACCGATGCAATGAATATGGAATGTGGATGAGATGGCTAGATAGCATCACCGATGCAATAAATATGGACTTGAATATGGCTGAGATGGCTAGATAGCATCTCCGATGCAATGAATATGGACTTGAATATGGCTGAGACGGCTAGATAGCATCACCGATGCAATGAATATGGACTTGAATGTGGATGAGATGGCTAGATAGCATCACCGATGCAATGAATATGGCCTTGAATATGGCTGAGATGGCTAGATAGCATCACTGATGCAATGAATATGGACTTGAATATGGCTGAGACGGCTAGGTAGCATCACCGATGCAATGAATATGGACTTGAATATGGATGAGATGGCAAGATAGCATCACCGATGCAATGAATATGGACTTGAATATGGCTGAGACGGCTAGATAGCATCACCGATGCAATGAATCTGGACTTGAATATGGATGAGATGGCTAGATGGCATCACCGATGCAATGAATATGGACTTGAATATGGCTGAGATGGCTAGATGGCATCACCGATGCAATGAATTTGGACTTGAATATGGCTGAGATGGCAAGATAGCATCACCGATGCAATGAATATGGACTTGAATATGGCTGAGATGGCTAGATAGCATCACCGATGCAATGAATATGGCCTTGAATATGGCTGAGATGGCTAGGTAGCATCACTGATGCAATGAATATGGACTTGAATATGGATGAGACGGCTAGATAGCATCACCGATGCAATGAATATGGACTTGAATATGGATGAGATGGCAAGATAGCATCACCGATGCAATGAATATGGACTTGAATATCGATGAGATGGCTAGATAGCATCACCGATGCAATGAATATGGACTTGAATATGGCTGAGATGGCAAGATAGCATCACCGATGCAATGAATATGGACTTGAATGTGGATGAGATGGCTAGATAGCATCACCGATGCAATGAATATGGACTTGAATATGGCTGAGACGGCTAGATAGCATCACCGATGCAATGAATATGGACTTGAATATGGATGAGATGGCAAGATAGCATCACCGATGCAATGAATATGGACTTGAATATGGATGAGATGGCTAGATAGCATCAGCGATGCAATGAGTATGTACTAGAATATGGATGAGATGGCAAGATAGCATCACCGATGCAATGAATATGGACTTGAATATGGCTGAGATGGCTAGATAGCATCACTGATGCAATGAATATTGACTTGAATATGGCTGAGACGGCTAGATAGCATCACCGATGCAATGAATATGGACTTGAATATGGATGAGATGGCAAGATAGCATCACCGATGCAATGAATATGGACTTGAATATGGATGAGATGGCTAGATAGCATCACCGATGCAATGAATATGGACTTGAATATGGCTGAGATGGCAAGATAGCATCACCGATGCAATGAATATGGACTTGAATATGGATGAGATGGCTAGATAGCATCACCGATGCAATGAATATGGACTAGAATATGGATGGGATGGCAAGATAGCATCACTGATGCAATGAATATGGACTTGAATATGGCTGAGATAGCTAGATAGCATCATTGATGCAATGAATATGGACTTGAATATGGCTGAGACGGCTAGATAGCATCACCGATGCAATGAATATGGACTTGAATATGGCTGAGATGGCAAGATAGCATCACCGATGCAATGAATATGGACTTGAATATGGCTGAGATGGCTAGATGGCATCACCGTTTCAATGAATATGGACTTGAATATGGATGAGATGGCTAGATAGCATCACCGATGCAATGAATATGGCCTTGAATATGGCTGAGATGGCTAGATAGCATCACCGATGCAATGAATATGGAATTGAATATGGCTGAGATGGCTAGATGGCATCACCGATGCAATGAATATGGACTTGAATATGGCTGAGATGGCTAGATAGCATCACCGATGCAATGAATATGGCCTTGAATATGGCTGAGATGGCTAGATAGCATCACTGATGCAATGAATATGGACTTGAATATGGCTGAGACGGCTAGATAGCATCACCGATGCAATGAATATGGACTTGAATATGGATGAGATGGCAAGATAGCATCACCGATGCAATGAATATGGACTTGAATATGGATGAGATGGCTAGATAGCATCACCGATGCAATGAATATGGACTTGAATATGGCTGAGATGGCAAGATAGCATCACCGATGCAATGAATATGGACTTGAATATGGATGAGATGGCTAGATAGCATCACCGATTCAATGAATATGGACTAGAATATTGATGGTATGGCAAGATAGCATCACTGATGCAATGAATATGGACTTGAATATGGCTGAGATAGCTAGATAGCATCACCGATGCAATGAATATGGACTTGAATATGGATGAGATGGCAAGATAGCATCACCGATGCAATGAATATGGTCTTGAATATGGATGAGATGGCTAGATAGCATCACCGATGCAATGAATATGGACTTGAATATGGCTGAGATGGCTAGACAGCATCACTGATGCAATGAATATGGACTTGAATATGGCTGAGATGGCTAGATAGCATCACCGATGCAATGAACATGGACTTGAATATGGCTGAGATGGCTAGATGGCATCACCGATGCAATGAATATGGACTTGAATATGGCTGAGATGGCTAGATAGCATCACTGATGCAATGAATATGGACTTGAATATGGCTGAGACGGCTAGATAGCATCACCGAGGCAATGAATATGGACTTGAATATGGATGAGATGGCAAGATAGCATCACCGATGCAATGAATATGGACTTGAATATCGATGAGATGGCTAGATAGCATCACCGATGCAATGAATATGGACTTGAATATGGCTGACATGGCTAGATAGCATCACTGATGCAATGAATATGGACTTGAATATGGCTGAGACGGCCAGATAGCATCACCGATGCAATGAATATGGACTTGAATGTGGATGAGATGGCTAGATAGCATCACCGTTGCAATGAATATGGACTTGAATATGGCTGAGATTGCTAGATAGCATCACCGATGCAATGAACATGGACTTGAATATGGCTGAGATGGCTAGATGGCATCACCGATGCAATGAATATGGACTTGAATATGGCTGAGATGGCTAGATGGCATCACCGATGCAATGAATATGGACTTGAATATGGCTGAGATGGCTAGATAGCATCACCGATGCAATGAATATGGAATGTGGATGAGATGGCTAGATAGCATCACCGATGCAATAAATATGGACTTGAATATGGCTGAGATGGCTAGATAGCATCACCGATGCAATGAATATGGCCTTGAATATGGCTGAGATAGCTAGATAGCATCATTGATGCAATGAATATGGACTTGAATATGGCTGAGACGGCTAGATAGCATCACCGATGCAATGAATATGGACTTGAATATGGCTGAGATGGCTAGATGGCATCACCGATGCAATGAATATGGACTTGAATATGGCTGAGACGGCTAGATGGCATCACCGTTGCAATGAATATGGACTTGAATATGGCTGAGATGGCTAGATAGCATCACCGATGCAATGAATATGGCCTTGAATATGGCTGAGATGGCTAGATAGCATCACTGATGCAATGAATATGGACTTGAATATGGCTGAGACGGCTAGATAGCATCACCGATGCAATGAATATGGACTTGAATATGGCTGAGACGGTTAGATAGCATCACCGATGCCATGAATATGGACTTGAATATGGCTGAGACGGCTAGATAGCATCACTGATGCAATGAATATGGACTTGAATATGGATAAGACGGCTAGATAGCATCACTGATGCAATGAATATGGACTTGAATATGGGTGAGACGGCTAGATAGCATCACCGATGCAATGAAGATGGACTTGAATATGGCTGAGATGGCAAGATAGCATCACCGATGCAATGAATATGGACTTGAATGTGGATGAGATGGCTAGATAGCATCACCGATGCTATGAATATGGACTTGAATATGGCTGAGATGGCAAGATAGCATCACCGATGCAATGAATATGGACTTGAATGTGGATGAGATGGCTAGATAGCATCACCGATGCTATGAATATGGACTTGAATATGGCTGAGATGGCTAGATAGCATCACCGATGCAATGAACATGGACTTGAATATGGATGAGATGGCAAGATAGCATCACCGATGCAATGAATATGGACTTGAATATGGATGAGATGGCTAGATGGCATCAACGATGCAATGAACATGGACTTCAATATGGCTGAGATGGCTAGATGGCATCACCGATGCAATGAATTTGGACTTGAATATGGCTGAGATGGCTAGATGGCATCACCGATGCAATGAATATGGACTTGAATATGGCTGAGATGGCTAGATAGCATCACCGATGCAATGAATATGGAATGTGGATGAGATTGCTAGATAGCATCACCGATGCAATGCATATGGCCTTGAATATGGCTGAGATGGCCAGATAGCATCAGTGATGCAATGAATATGGACTTGAATATGGCTGAGATGGCAAGATAGCATCACCGATGCAATGAATATGGACTTGAATATGGATGAGATGGCTAGATAGCATCACCGATGCAATGAATATGGACTTGAATATGGCTGAGATGGCAAGATAGCATCACCGATGCAATGAATATGGACTTGAATATGGATGAGATGGCTAGATAGCATCACCGATTCAATGAATATGGACTAGAATATTGATGGTATGGCAAGATAGCATCACTGATGCAATGAATATGGACTTGAATATGGCTGAGATAGCTAGATAGCATCACCGATGCAATGAATATGGACTTGAATATGGATGAGATGGCAAGATAGCATCACCGATGCAATGAATATGGTCTTGAATATGGATGAGATGGCTAGATAGCATCACCGATGCAATGAATATGGACTTGAATATGGCTGAGATGGCTAGACAGCATCACTGATGCAATGAATATGGACTTGAATATGGCTGAGATGGCTAGATAGCATCACCGATGCAATGAACATGGACTTGAATATGGCTGAGATGGCTAGATGGCATCACCGATGCAATGAATATGGACTTGAATATGGCTGAGATGGCTAGATAGCATCACTGATGCAATGAATATGGACTTGAATATGGCTGAGACGGCTAGATAGCATCACCGAGGCAATGAATATGGACTTGAATATGGATGAGATGGCAAGATAGCATCACCGATGCAATGAATATGGACTTGAATATCGATGAGATGGCTAGATAGCATCACCGATGCAATGAATATGGACTTGAATATGGCTGACATGGCTAGATAGCATCACTGATGCAATGAATATGGACTTGAATATGGCTGAGACGGCCAGATAGCATCACCGATGCAATGAATATGGACTTGAATGTGGATGAGATGGCTAGATAGCATCACCGTTGCAATGAATATGGACTTGAATATGGCTGAGATTGCTAGATAGCATCACCGATGCAATGAACATGGACTTGAATATGGCTGAGATGGCTAGATGGCATCACCGATGCAATGAATATGGACTTGAATATGGCTGAGATGGCTAGATGGCATCACCGATGCAATGAATATGGACTTGAATATGGCTGAGATGGCTAGATAGCATCACCGATGCAATGAATATGGAATGTGGATGAGATGGCTAGATAGCATCACCGATGCAATAAATATGGACTTGAATATGGCTGAGATGGCTAGATAGCATCACCGATGCAATGAATATGGCCTTGAATATGGCTGAGATAGCTAGATAGCATCATTGATGCAATGAATATGGACTTGAATATGGCTGAGACGGCTAGATAGCATCACCGATGCAATGAATATGGACTTGAATATGGCTGAGATGGCTAGATGGCATCACCGATGCAATGAATATGGACTTGAATATGGCTGAGATGGCTAGATGGCATCACCGTTGCAATGAATATGGACTTGAATATGGCTGAGATGGCTAGATAGCATCACCGATGCAATGAATATGGCCTTGAATATGGCTGAGATGGCTAGATAGCATCACTGATGCAATGAATATGGACTTGAATATGGCTGAGACGGCTAGATAGCATCACCGATGCAATGAATATGGACTTGAATATGGCTGAGACGGTTAGATAGCATCACCGATGCCATGAATATGGACTTGAATATGGCTGAGACGGCTAGATAGCATCACTGATGCAATGAATATGGACTTGAATATGGATAAGACGGCTAGATAGCATCACTGATGCAATGAATATGGACTTGAATATGGGTGAGACGGCTAGATAGCATCACCGATGCAATGAAGATGGACTTGAATATGGCTGAGATGGCAAGATAGCATCACCGATGCAATGAATATGGACTTGAATGTGGATGAGATGGCTAGATAGCATCACCGATGCTATGAATATGGACTTGAATATGGCTGAGATGGCAAGATAGCATCACCGATGCAATGAATATGGACTTGAATGTGGATGAGATGGCTAGATAGCATCACCGATGCTATGAATATGGACTTGAATATGGCTGAGATGGCTAGATAGCATCACCGATGCAATGAACATGGACTTGAATATGGATGAGATGGCAAGATAGCATCACCGATGCAATGAATATGGACTTGAATATGGATGAGATGGCTAGATGGCATCAACGATGCAATGAACATGGACTTCAATATGGCTGAGATGGCTAGATGGCATCACCGATGCAATGAATTTGGACTTGAATATGGCTGAGATGGCTAGATGGCATCACCGATGCAATGAATATGGACTTGAATATGGCTGAGATGGCTAGATAGCATCACCGATGCAATGAATATGGAATGTGGATGAGATTGCTAGATAGCATCACCGATGCAATGCATATGGCCTTGAATATGGCTGAGATGGCCAGATAGCATCAGTGATGCAATGAATATGGACTTGAATATGGCTGAGATGGCAAGATAGCATCACCGATGCAATGAATATGGACTTGAATATGGATGAGATGGCTAGATGGCATCAACGATGCAATGAACATGGACTTGAATATGGCTGAGATGGCTACATGGCATCACCGATGCAATGAATATGGACTTGAATATGGCTGAGATGGCTAGATAGCATCACTGATGCAATGAATATGGACTTCAATATGGCTGAGACGGCTAGATAGCATCACCGATGCAATGAATATGGACTTGAATGTGGATGAGATGGCTAGATAGCATCACCGATGCAATGAATATGGACTTGAATATGGCTGAGATTGCTAGATAGCATCACCGATGCAATGAATATGGCCTTGAATATGGCTGAGATGGCTAGATAGCATCACTGATGCAATGAATATGGACTTGAATATGGCTGAGACGGCTAGATAGCATCACCGATGCAATGAATATGGACTTGAATATGGATGAGATGGCAAGATAGCATCACCGATGCAATGAATATGGACTTGAATATGGCTGAGATGGCAAGATAGCATCACCGATGCAATGAATATGGACTTGAATATGGCTGAGATGGCTAGATAGCATCACCGATGCAATGAATATGGCCTTGAATATGGCTGAGACGGCTAGATAGCATCACCGATGCAATGAATATGGACTTGAATATGGATGAGATGGCAAGATAGCATCACCGATGCAATGAATATGGACTTGAATATCGATGAGATGGCTAGATAGCATCACCGATGCAATGAATATGGACTTGAATATGGCTGAGATGGCAAGATGGCATCACCGATGCAATGAATATGGACTTGAATGTGGATGAGATGGCTAGATAGCATCACCGATGCAATGAATATGGACTTGAATATGGCTGAGACGGCTAGATAGCATCACCGATGCAATGAATATGGACTTGAATATGGATGAGATGGAAAGATAGCATCACCGATGCAATGAATATGGACTTGAATATGGATGAGATGGCTAGATAGCATCACCGATGCAATGAGTATGGACTAGAATATGGATGAGATGGCAAGATAGCATCACCGATGCAATGAATATGGACTTGAATATGGCTGAGATGGCTAGATAGCATCACTGATGCAATGAATATGGACTTGAATATGGCTGAGACGGCTAGATAGCATCACCGATGCAATGAATATGGACTTGAATATGGATGAGATGGCAAGATAGCATCACCGATGCAATGAATATGGACTTGAATATGGATGAGATGGCTAGATAGCATCACCGATGCAATGAATATGGACTTGAATATGGCTGAGATGGCAAGATAGCATCACCGATGCAATGAATATGGACTTGAATATGGATGAGATGGCTAGATAGGATCACCGATGCAATGAATATGGACTAGAATATGGATGGGATGGCAAGATAGCATCACTGATGCAATGAATATGGACTTGAATATGGCTGAGATAGCTAGATAGCATCATTGATGCAATGAATATGGACTTGAATATGGCTGAGACGGCTAGATAGCATCACCGATGCAATGAATATGGACTTGAATATGGCTGAGATGGCTAGATGGCATCACCGATGCAATGAATATGGACTTGAATATGGCTGAGATGGCTAGATGGCATCACCGTTGCAATGAATATGGACTTGAATATGGCTGAGATGGCTAGATAGCATCACCGATGCAATGAATATGGCCTTGAATATGGCTGAGATGGCTAGATAGCATCACTGATGCAATGAATATGGACTTGAATATGGCTGAGACGGCTAGATAGCATCACCGATGCAATGAATATGGACTTGAATATGGCTGAGATGGTTAGATAGCATCACCGATGCCATGAATATGGACTTGAATATGGCTGAGACGGCTAGATAGCATCACTGATGCAATGAATATGGACTTGAATATGGATAAGACGGCTAGATAGCATCACTGATGCAATGAATATGGACTTGAATATGGGTGAGACGGCTAGATAGCATCACCGATGCAATGAATATGGACTTGAATATGGATGAGATGGCAAGATAGCATCACCGATGCAATGAATATGGACTTGAATATGGCTGAGATGGCAAGATAGCATCACCGATGCAATGAATATGGACTTGAATGTGGATGAGATGGCTAGATAGCATCACCGATGCTATGAATATGGACTTGAATATGGCTGAGATGGCTAGATAGCATCACCGATGCAATGAATATGGACTTGAATATGGATGAGATGGCAAGATAGCATCACCGATGCAATGAATATGGACTTGAATATGGATGAGATGGCTAGATGGCATCAACGATGCAATGAACATGGACTTCAATATGGCTGAGATGGCTAGATGGCATCACCGATGAAATGAATATGGACTTGAATATGGCTGAGATGGCTAGATGGCATCACCGATGCAATGAATATGGACTTGAATATGGCTGAGATGGCTAGATAGCATCACCGATGCAATGAATATGGAATGTGGATGAGATTGCTAGATAGCATCACCGATGCAATGCATATGGCCTTGAATATGGCTGAGATGGCCAGATAGCATCAGTGATGCAATGAATATGGACTTGAATATGGCTGAGATGGCAAGATAGCATCACCGATGCAATGAATATGGAATTGAATATGGATGAGATGGCTAGATGGCATCAACGATGCAATGAACATGGACTTGAATATGGCTGAGATGGCTAGATGGCATCACCGATGCAATGAATATGGACTTGAATATGGATGAGATGGCTAGATAGCATCACCGATTCAATGAATATGGACTAGAATATTGATGGTATGGCAAGATAGCATCACTGATGCAATGAATATGGACTTGAATATGGCTGAGATAGCTAGATAGCATCACCGATGCAATGAATATGGACTTGAATATGGATGAGATGGCAAGATAGCATCACCGATGCAATGAATATGGTCTTGAATATGGATGAGATGGCTAGATAGCATCACCGATGCAATGAATATGGACTTGAATATGGCTGAGATGGCTAGACAGCATCACTGATGCAATGAATATGGACTTGAATATGGCTGAGATGGCTAGATAGCATCACCGATGCAATGAACATGGACTTGAATATGGCTGAGATGGCTAGATGGCATCACCGATGCAATGAATATGGACTTGAATATGGCTGAGATGGCTAGATAGCATCACTGATGCAATGAATATGGACTTGAATATGGCTGAGACGGCTAGATAGCATCACCGAGGCAATGAATATGGACTTGAATATGGATGAGATGGCAAGATAGCATCACCGATGCAATGAATATGGACTTGAATATCGATGAGATGGCTAGATAGCATCACCGATGCAATGAATATGGACTTGAATATGGCTGACATGGCTAGATAGCATCACTGATGCAATGAATATGGACTTGAATATGGCTGAGACGGCCAGATAGCATCACCGATGCAATGAATATGGACTTGAATGTGGATGAGATGGCTAGATAGCATCACCGTTGCAATGAATATGGACTTGAATATGGCTGAGATGGCAAGATAGCATCACTGATGCAATGAATATGGACTTGAATATGGCTGAGATGGCTAGATGGCATCACCGTTTCAATGAATATGGACTTGAATATGGATGAGATGGCTAGATAGCATCACCGATGCAATGAATATGGCCTTGAATATGGCTGAGATGGCTAGATAGCATCACCGATGCAATGAATATGGACTTGAATATGGCTGAGATGGCTAGATGGCATCACCGATGCAATGAATATGGACTTGAATATGGCTGAGATGGCTAGATAGCATCACCGATGCAATGAATATGGCCTTGAATATGGCTGAGATGGCTAGATAGCATCACTGATGCAATGAATATGGACTTGAATATGGCTGAGACGGCTAGATAGCATCACCGATGCAATGAATATGGACTTGAATATGGATGAGATGGCAAGATAGCATCACCGATGCAATGAATATGGACTTGAATATGGATGAGATGGCTAGATAGCATCACCGATGCAATGAATATGGACTTGAATATGGCTGAGATGGCAAGATAGCATCACCGATGCAGTGAATATGGACTTGAATATGGATGAGATGGCTAGATAGCATCACCGATTCAATGAATATGGACTAGAATATTGATGGTATGGCAAGATAGCATCACTGATGCAATGAATATGGACTTGAATATGGCTGAGATAGCTAGATAGCATCACCGATGCAATGAATATGGACTTGAATATGGATGAGATGGCAAGATAGCATCACCGATGCAATGAATATGGTCTTGAATATGGATGAGATGGCTAGATAGCATCACCGATGCAATGAATATGGACTTGAATATGGCTGAGATGGCTAGACAGCATCACTGATGCAATGAATATGGACTTGAATATGGCTGAGATGGCTAGATAGCATCACCGATGCAATGAACATGGACTTGAATATGGCTGAGATGGCTAGATGGCATCACCGATGCAATGAATCTGGACTTGAATATGGCTGAGATGGCTAGATAGCATCACTGATGCAATGAATATGGACTTGAATATGGCTGAGACGGCTAGATAGCATCTCTGATGCAATGAATATGGACTTGAATATGGCTGAGACGGCTAGATAGCATCACCGATGCAATGAATATGGACTTGAATGTGGATGAGATGGCTAGATAGCATCACCGATGCAATAAATATGGACTTGAATATGGCTGAGATGGCTAGATAGCATCTCTGATGCAATGAATATGGACTTGAATATGGCTGAGACGGCTAGATAGCATCACCGATGCAATGAATATGGACTTGAATGTGGATGAGATGGCTAGATAGCATCACCGATGCAATGAATATGGCCTTGAATATGGCTGAGATGGCTAGATAGCATCACTGATGCAATGAATATGGACTTGAATATGGCTGAGACGGCTAGGTAGCATCACCGATGCAATGAATATGGACTTGAATATGGATGAGATGGCAAGATAGCATCACCGATGCAATGAATATGGACTTGAATATGGCTGAGACGGCTAGATAGCATCACCGATGCAATGAATCTGGACTTGAATATGGATGAGATGGCTAGATGGCATCACCGATGCAATGAATATGGACTTGAATATGGCTGAGATGGCTAGATAGCATCCCCGATGCAATGAATATGGACTTGAATATCGATGAGATGGCTAGATAGCATCACCGATGCAATGAATATGGACTTGAATATGGCTGAGATGGCAAGATAGCATCACCGATGCAATGAATATGGACTTGAATGTGGATGAGATGGCTAGATAGCATCACCGATGCAATGAATATGGACTTGAATATGGCTGAGACGGCTAGATAGCATCACCGATGCAATGAATATGGACTTGAATATGGATGAGATGGCAAGATAGCATCACCGATGCAATGAATATGGACTTGAATATGGATGAGATGGCTAGATAGCATCAGCGATGCAATGAGTATGTACTAGAATATGGATGAGATGGCAAGATAGCATCACCGATGCAATGAATATGGACTTGAATATGGCTGAGATGGCTAGATAGCATCACTGATGCAATGAATATTGACTTGAATATGGCTGAGACGGCTAGATAGCATCACCGATGCAATGAATATGGACTTGAATATGGATGAGATGGCAAGATAGCCTCACCGATGCAATGAATATGGACTTGAATATGGATGAGATGGCTAGATAGCATCACCGATGCAATGAATATGGACTTGAATATGGCTGAGATGGCAAGATAGCATCACCGATGCAATGAATATGGACTTGAATATGGATGAGATGGCTAGATAGCATCACCGATGCAATGAATATGGACTAGAATATGGATGGGATGGCAAGATAGCATCACTGATGCAATGAATATGGACTTGAATATGGCTGAGATAGCTAGATAGCATCATTGATGCAATGAATATGGACTTGAATATGGCTGAGACGGCTAGATAGCATCACCGATGCAATGAATATGGACTTGAATATGGCTGAGATGGCAAGATAGCATCACCGATGCAATGAATATGGACTTGAATATGGCTGAGATGGCTAGATGGCATCACCGTTTCAATGAATATGGACTTGAATATGGATGAGATGGCTAGATAGCATCACCGATGCAATGAATATGGCCTTGAATATGGCTGAGATGGCTAGATAGCATCACCGATGCAATGAATATGGACTTGAATATGGCTGAGATGGCTAGATGGTATCACCGATGCAATGAATATGGAGTTGAATATGGCTGAGATGGCTAGATAGCATCACCGATGCAATGAATATGGCCTTGAATATGGCTGAGATGGCTAGATAGCATCACTGATGCAATGAATATGGACTTGAATATGGCTGAGACGGCTAGATAGCATCACCGATGCAATGAATATGGACTTGAATATGGATGAGATGGCAAGATAGCATCACCGATGCAATGAATATGGACTTGAATATGGATGAGATGGCTAGATAGCATCACCGATGCAATGAATATGGACTTGAATATGGCTGAGATGGCAAGATAGCATCACCGATGCAATGAATATGGACTTGAATATGGATGAGATGGCTAGATAGCATCACCGATTCAATGAATATGGACTAGAATATTGATGGTATGGCAAGATAGCATCACTGATGCAATGAATATGGACTTGAATATGGCTGAGATAGCTAGATAGCATCACCGATGCAATGAATATGGACTTGAATATGGATGAGATGGCAAGATAGCATCACCGATGCAATGAATATGGTCTTGAATATGGATGAGATGGCTAGATAGCATCACCGATGCAATGAATATGGACTTGAATATGGCTGAGATGGCTAGACAGCATCACTGATGCAATGAATATGGACTTGAATATGGCTGAGATGGCTAGATAGCATCACCGATGCAATGAACATGGACTTGAATATGGCTGAGATGGCTAGATGGCATCACCGATGCAATGAATATGGACTTGAATATGGCTGAGATGGCTAGATAGCATCACTGATGCAATGAATATGGACTTGAATATGGCTGAGACGGCTAGATAGCATCACCGAGGCAATGAATATGGACTTGAATATGGATGAGATGGCAAGATAGCATCACCGATGCAATGAATATGGACTTGAATATCGATGAGATGGCTAGATAGCATCACCGATGCAATGAATATGGACTTGAATATGGCTGAGATGGCTAGATAGCATCACTGATGCAATGAATATGGACTTGAATATGGCTGAGACGGCCAGATAGCATCACCGATGCAATGAATATGGACTTGAATGTGGATGAGATGGCTAGATAGCATCACCGTTGCAATGAATATGGACTTGAATATGGCTGAGATGGCTAGGTAGCATCACCGATGCAATGAACATGGACTTGAATATGGCTGAGATGGCTAGATGGCATCACCGATGCAATGAATATGGACATGAATATGGCTGAGATGGCTAGATGGCATCACCGATGCAATGAATATGGACTTGAATATGGCTGAGATGGCTAGATAGCATCACCGATGCAATGAATGTGGAATGTGGATGAGATGGCTAGATAGCATCACCGATGCAATAAATATGGACTTGAATATGGCTGAGATGGCTAGATGGCATCACCGATGCAATGAATATGGACTTGAATATGGCTGAGATGGCTAGATAGCATCACTGATGCAATGAATATGGACTTGAATATGGCTGAGACGGCTAGATAGCATCACCGATGCAATGAATATGGACTTGAATATGGCTGAGATGGCAAGATAGCATCACCGATGCAATGAATATGGACTTGAATATCGATGAGATGGCTAGATAGCATCACCGATGCAATGAATATGGACTTGAATATGGCTGAGATGGCTAGATAGCATCACTGATGCAATGAATATGGACTTGAATATGGCTGAGACGGCCAGATAGCATCACCGATGCAATGAATATGGACTTGAATGTGGATGAGATGGCTAGATAGCATCACCGTTGCAATGAATATGGACTTGAATATGGCTGAGATTGCTAGATAGCATCACCGATGCAATGACCATGGACTTGAATATGGCTGAGATGGCTAGATGGCATCACCGATGCAATGAAGATGGACTTGAATATGGCTGAGATGGCTAGATGGCATCACCGATGCAATGAATATGGACTTGAATATGGCTGAGATGGCTAGATAGCATCACCGATGCAATGAATATGGAATGTGGATGAGATGGCTAGATAGCATCACCGATGCAATAAATATGGACTTGAATATGGCTGAGATGGCAAGATAGCATCACCGATGCAATGAATATGGACTTGAATATCGATGAGATGGCTAGATAGCATCACCGATGCAATGAATATGGACTTGAATGTGGATGAGATGGCTAGATAGCATCACCGATGCAATGAATATGGCCTTGAATATGGCTGAGATGGCTAGGTAGCATCACCGATGCAATGAATATGGACTTGAATATGGATGAGATGGCAAGATAGCATCACCGATGCAATGAATATGGACTTGAATATGGCTGAGACGGCTAGATAGCATCACCGATGCAATGAATCTGGACTTGAATATGGATGAGATGGCTAGATGGCATCACCGATGCAATGAATCTGGACTTGAATATGGATGAGATGGCTAGATGGCATCACCGATGCAATGAATATGGACTTGAATATGGCTGAGATGGCTAGATGGCATCACCGATGCAATGAATTTGGACTTGAATATGGCTGAGATGGCAAGATAGCATCACCGATGCAATGAATATGGACTTGAATATGGCTGAGATGGCTAGATAGCATCACCGATGCAATGAATATGGCCTTGAATATGGCTGAGATGGCTAGGTAGCATCACTGATGCAATGAATATGGACTTGAATATGGATGAGACGGCTAGATAGCATCACCGATGCAATGAATATGGACTTGAATATGGATGAGATGGCAAGATAGCATCACCGATGCAATGAATATGGACTTGAATATCGATGAGATGGCTAGATAGCATCACCGATGCAATGAATATGGACTTGAATATGGCTGAGATGGCAAGATAGCATCACCGATGCAATGAATATGGACTTGAATGTGGATGAGATGGCTAGATAGCATCACCGATGCAATGAATATGGACTTGAATATGGCTGAGACGGCTAGATAGCATCACCGATGCAATGAATATGGACTTGAATATGGATGAGATGGCAAGATAGCATCACCGATGCAATGAATATGGACTTGAATATGGATGAGATGGCTAGATAGCATCAGCGATGCAATGAGTATGTACTAGAATATGGATGAGATGGCAAGATAGCATCACCGATGCAATGAATATGGACTTGAATATGGCTGAGATGGCTAGATAGCATCACTGATGCAATGAATATTGACTTGAATATGGCTGAGACGGCTAGATAGCATCACCGATGCAATGAATATGGACTTGAATATGGATGAGATGGCAAGATAGCATCACCGATGCAATGAATATGGACTTGAATATGGATGAGATGGCTAGATAGCATCACCGATGCAATGAATATGGACTTGAATATGGCTGAGATGGCAAGATAGCATCACCGATGCAATGAATATGGACTTGAATATGGATGAGATGGCTAGATAGCATCACCGATGCAATGAATATGGACTAGAATATGGATGGGATGGCAAGATAGCATCACTGATGCAATGAATATGGACTTGAATATGGCTGAGATAGCTAGATAGCATCATTGATGCAATGAATATGGACTTGAATATGGCTGAGACGGCTAGATAGCATCACCGATGCAATGAATATGGACTTGAATATGGCTGAGATGGCAAGATAGCATCACCGATGCAATGAATATGGACTTGAATATGGCTGAGATGGCTAGATGGCATCACCGTTTCAATGAATATGGACTTGAATATGGATGAGATGGCTAGATAGCATCACCGATGCAATGAATATGGCCTTGAATATGGCTGAGATGGCTAGATAGCATCACCGATGCAATGAATATGGAATTGAATATGGCTGAGATGGCTAGATGGCATCACCGATGCAATGAATATGGACTTGAATATGGCTGAGATGGCTAGATAGCATCACCGATGCAATGAATATGGCCTTGAATATGGCTGAGATGGCTAGATAGCATCACTGATGCAATGAATATGGACTTGAATATGGCTGAGACGGCTAGATAGCATCACCGATGCAATGAATATGGACTTGAATATGGATGAGATGGCAAGATAGCATCACCGATGCAATGAATATGGACTTGAATATGGATGAGATGGCTAGATAGCATCACCGATGCAATGAATATGGACTTGAATATGGCTGAGATGGCAAGATAGCATCACCGATGCAATGAATATGGACTTGAATATGGATGAGATGGCTAGATAGCATCACCGATTCAATGAATATGGACTAGAATATTGATGGTATGGCAAGATAGCATCACTGATGCAATGAATATGGACTTGAATATGGCTGAGATAGCTAGATAGCATCACCGATGCAATGAATATGGACTTGAATATGGATGAGATGGCAAGATAGCATCACCGATGCAATGAATATGGTCTTGAATATGGATGAGATGGCTAGATAGCATCACCGATGCAATGAATATGGACTTGAATATGGCTGAGATGGCTAGACAGCATCACTGATGCAATGAATATGGACTTGAATATGGCTGAGATGGCTAGATAGCATCACCGATGCAATGAACATGGACTTGAATATGGCTGAGATGGCTAGATGGCATCACCGATGCAATGAATATGGACTTGAATATGGCTGAGATGGCTAGATAGCATCACTGATGCAATGAATATGGACTTGAATATGGCTGAGACGGCTAGATAGCATCACCGAGGCAATGAATATGGACTTGAATATGGATGAGATGGCAAGATAGCATCACCGATGCAATGAATATGGACTTGAATATCGATGAGATGGCTAGATAGCATCACCGATGCAATGAATATGGACTTGAATATGGCTGACATGGCTAGATAGCATCACTGATGCAATGAATATGGACTTGAATATGGCTGAGACGGCCAGATAGCATCACCGATGCAATGAATATGGACTTGAATGTGGATGAGATGGCTAGATAGCATCACCGTTGCAATGAATATGGACTTGAATATGGCTGAGATTGCTAGATAGCATCACCGATGCAATGAACATGGACTTGAATATGGCTGAGATGGCTAGATGGCATCACCGATGCAATGAATATGGACTTGAATATGGCTGAGATGGCTAGATGGCATCACCGATGCAATGAATATGGACTTGAATATGGCTGAGATGGCTAGATAGCATCACCGATGCAATGAATATGGAATGTGGATGAGATGGCTAGATAGCATCACCGATGCAATAAATATGGACTTGAATATGGCTGAGATGGCTAGATTCCATCACCGATGCAATGAATATGGCCTTGAATATGGCTGAGATAGCTAGATAGCATCATTGATGCAATGAATATGGACTTGAATATGGCTGAGACGGCTAGATAGCATCACCGATGCAATGAATATGGACTTGAATATGGCTGAGATGGCTAGATGGCATCACCGATGCAATGAATATGGACTTGAATATGGCTGAGATGGCTAGATGGCATCACCGTTGCAATGAATATGGACTTGAATATGGCTGAGATGGCTAGATAGCATCACCGATGCAATGAATATGGCCTTGAATATGGCTGAGATGGCTAGATAGCATCACTGATGCAATGAATATGGACTTGAATATGGCTGAGACGGCTAGATAGCATCACCGATGCAATGAATATGGACTTGAATATGGCTGAGACGGTTAGATAGCATCACCGATGCCATGAATATGGACTTGAATATGGCTGAGACGGCTAGATAGCATCACTGATGCAATGAATATGGACTTGAATATGGATAAGACGGCTAGATAGCATCACTGATGCAATGAATATGGACTTGAATATGGGTGAGACGGCTAGATAGCATCACCGATGCAATGAAGATGGACTTGAATATGGCTGAGATGGCAAGATAGCATCACCGATGCAATGAATATGGACTTGAATGTGGATGAGATGGCTAGATAGCATCACCGATGCTATGAATATGGACTTGAATATGGCTGAGATGGCAAGATAGCATCACCGATGCAATGAATATGGACTTGAATGTGGATGAGATGGCTAGATAGCATCACCGATGCTATGAATATGGACTTGAATATGGCTGAGATGGCTAGATAGCATCACCGATGCAATGAACATGGACTTGAATATGGATGAGATGGCAAGATAGCATCACCGATGCAATGAATATGGACTTGAATATGGATGAGATGGCTAGATGGCATCAACGATGCAATGAACATGGACTTCAATATGGCTGAGATGGCTAGATGGCATCACCGATGCAATGAATTTGGACTTGAATATGGCTGAGATGGCTAGATGGCATCACCGATGCAATGAATATGGACTTGAATATGGCTGAGATGGCTAGATAGCATCACCGATGCAATGAATATGGAATGTGGATGAGATTGCTAGATAGCATCACCGATGCAATGCATATGGCCTTGAATATGGCTGAGATGGCCAGATAGCATCAGTGATGCAATGAATATGGACTTGAATATGGCTGAGATGGCAAGATAGCATCACCGATGCAATGAATATGGACTTGAATATGGATGAGATGGCTAGATGGCATCAACGATGCAATGAACATGGACTTGAATATGGCTGAGATGGCTACATGGCATCACCGATGCAATGAATATGGACTTGAATATGGCTGAGATGGCTAGATAGCATCACTGATGCAATGAATATGGACTTCAATATGGCTGAGACGGCTAGATAGCATCACCGATGCAATGAATATGGACTTGAATGTGGATGAGATGGCTAGATAGCATCACCGATGCAATGAATATGGACTTGAATATGGCTGAGATTGCTAGATAGCATCACCGATGCAATGAATATGGCCTTGAATATGGCTGAGATGGCTAGATAGCATCACTGATGCAATGAATATGGACTTGAATATGGCTGAGACGGCTAGATAGCATCACCGATGCAATGAATATGGACTTGAATATGGATGAGATGGCAAGATAGCATCACCGATGCAATGAATATGGACTTGAATATGGCTGAGATGGCAAGATAGCATCACCGATGCAATGAATATGGACTTGAATATGGCTGAGATGGCTAGATAGCATCACCGATGCAATGAATATGGCCTTGAATATGGCTGAGACGGCTAGATAGCATCACCGATGCAATGAATATGGACTTGAATATGGATGAGATGGCAAGATAGCATCACCGATGCAATGAATATGGACTTGAATATCGATGAGATGGCTAGATAGCATCACCGATGCAATGAATATGGACTTGAATATGGCTGAGATGGCAAGATGGCATCACCGATGCAATGAATATGGACTTGAATGTGGATGAGATGGCTAGATAGCATCACCGATGCAATGAATATGGACTTGAATATGGCTGAGACGGCTAGATAGCATCACCGATGCAATGAATATGGACTTGAATATGGATGAGATGGAAAGATAGCATCACCGATGCAATGAATATGGACTTGAATATGGATGAGATGGCTAGATAGCATCACCGATGCAATGAGTATGGACTAGAATATGGATGAGATGGCAAGATAGCATCACCGATGCAATGAATATGGACTTGAATATGGCTGAGATGGCTAGATAGCATCACTGATGCAATGAATATGGACTTGAATATGGCTGAGACGGCTAGATAGCATCACCGATGCAATGAATATGGACTTGAATATGGATGAGATGGCAAGATAGCATCACCGATGCAATGAATATGGACTTGAATATGGATGAGATGGCTAGATAGCATCACCGATGCAATGAATATGGACTTGAATATGGCTGAGATGGCAAGATAGCATCACCGATGCAATGAATATGGACTTGAATATGGATGAGATGGCTAGATAGCATCACCGATGCAATGAATATGGACTAGAATATGGATGGGATGGCAAGATAGCATCACTGATGCAATGAATATGGACTTGAATATGGCTGAGATAGCTAGATAGCATCATTGATGCAATGAATATGGACTTGAATATGGCTGAGACGGCTAGATAGCATCACCGATGCAATGAATATGGACTTGAATATGGCTGAGATGGCTAGATGGCATCACCGATGCAATGAATATGGACTTGAATATGGCTGAGATGGCTAGATGGCATCACCGTTGCAATGAATATGGACTTGAATATGGCTGAGATGGCTAGATAGCATCACCGATGCAATGAATATGGCCTTGAATATGGCTGAGATGGCTAGATAGCATCACTGATGCAATGAATATGGACTTGAATATGGCTGAGACGGCTAGATAGCATCACCGATGCAATGAATATGGACTTGAATATGGCTGAGATGGTTAGATAGCATCACCGATGCCATGAATATGGACTTGAATATGGCTGAGACGGCTAGATAGCATCACTGATGCAATGAATATGGACTTGAATATGGATAAGACGGCTAGATAGCATCACTGATGCAATGAATATGGACTTGAATATGGGTGAGACGGCTAGATAGCATCACCGATGCAATGAATATGGACTTGAATATGGATGAGATGGCAAGATAGCATCACCGATGCAATGAATATGGACTTGAATATGGCTGAGATGGCAAGATAGCATCACCGATGCAATGAATATGGACTTGAATGTGGATGAGATGGCTAGATAGCATCACCGATGCTATGAATATGGACTTGAATATGGCTGAGATGGCTAGATAGCATCACCGATGCAATGAATATGGACTTGAATATGGATGAGATGGCAAGATAGCATCACCGATGCAATGAATATGGACTTGAATATGGATGAGATGGCTAGATGGCATCAACGATGCAATGAACATGGACTTCAATATGGCTGAGATGGCTAGATGGCATCACCGATGAAATGAATATGGACTTGAATATGGCTGAGATGGCTAGATGGCATCACCGATGCAATGAATATGGACTTGAATATGGCTGAGATGGCTAGATAGCATCACCGATGCAATGAATATGGAATGTGGATGAGATTGCTAGATAGCATCACCGATGCAATGCATATGGCCTTGAATATGGCTGAGATGGCCAGATAGCATCAGTGATGCAATGAATATGGACTTGAATATGGCTGAGATGGCAAGATAGCATCACCGATGCAATGAATATGGAATTGAATATGGATGAGATGGCTAGATGGCATCAACGATGCAATGAACATGGACTTGAATATGGCTGAGATGGCTAGATGGCATCACCGATGCAATGAATATGGACTTGAATATGGATGAGATGGCTAGATAGCATCACCGATTCAATGAATATGGACTAGAATATTGATGGTATGGCAAGATAGCATCACTGATGCAATGAATATGGACTTGAATATGGCTGAGATAGCTAGATAGCATCACCGATGCAATGAATATGGACTTGAATATGGATGAGATGGCAAGATAGCATCACCGATGCAATGAATATGGTCTTGAATATGGATGAGATGGCTAGATAGCATCACCGATGCAATGAATATGGACTTGAATATGGCTGAGATGGCTAGACAGCATCACTGATGCAATGAATATGGACTTGAATATGGCTGAGATGGCTAGATAGCATCACCGATGCAATGAACATGGACTTGAATATGGCTGAGATGGCTAGATGGCATCACCGATGCAATGAATATGGACTTGAATATGGCTGAGATGGCTAGATAGCATCACTGATGCAATGAATATGGACTTGAATATGGCTGAGACGGCTAGATAGCATCACCGAGGCAATGAATATGGACTTGAATATGGATGAGATGGCAAGATAGCATCACCGATGCAATGAATATGGACTTGAATATCGATGAGATGGCTAGATAGCATCACCGATGCAATGAATATGGACTTGAATATGGCTGACATGGCTAGATAGCATCACTGATGCAATGAATATGGACTTGAATATGGCTGAGACGGCCAGATAGCATCACCGATGCAATGAATATGGACTTGAATGTGGATGAGATGGCTAGATAGCATCACCGTTGCAATGAATATGGACTTGAATATGGCTGAGATTGCTAGATAGCATCACCGATGCAATGAACATGGACTTGAATATGGCTGAGATGGCTAGATGGCATCACCGATGCAATGAATATGGACTTGAATATGGCTGAGATGGCTAGATGGCATCACCGATGCAATGAATATGGACTTGAATATGGCTGAGATGGCTAGATAGCATCACCGATGCAATGAATATGGAATGTGGATGAGATGGCTAGATAGCATCACCGATGCAATAAATATGGACTTGAATATGGCTGAGATGGCTAGATAGCATCACCGATGCAATGAATATGGCCTTGAATATGGCTGAGATAGCTAGATAGCATCATTGATGCAATGAATATGGACTTGAATATAGCTGAGACGGCTAGATAGCATCACCGATGCAATGAATATGGACTTGAATATGGCTGAGATGGCTAGATGGCATCACCGATGCAATGAATATGGACTTGAATATGGCTGAGATGGCTAGATGGCATCACCGTTGCAATGAATATGGACTTGAATATGGCTGAGATGGCTAGATAGCATCACCGATGCAATGAATATGGCCTTGAATATGGCTGAGATGGCTAGATAGCATCACTGATGCAATGAATATGGACTTGAATATGGCTGAGACGGCTAGATAGCATCACCGATGCAATGAATATGGACTTGAATATGGCTGAGACGGTTAGATAGCATCACCGATGCCATGAATATGGACTTGAATATGGCTGAGACGGCTAGATAGCATCACTGATGCAATGAATATGGACTTGAATATGGATGAGACGGCTAGATAGCATCACCGATGCAATGAATATGGACTTGAATATGGCTGAGACGGCTAGATAGCATCACCGATGCAATGAAGATGGACTTGAATATGGCTGAGATGGCAAGATAGCATCACCGATGCAATGAATATGGACTTGAATGTGGATGAGATGGCTAGATAGCATCACCGATGCTATGAATATGGACTTGAATATGGCTGAGATGGCAAGATAGCATCACCGATGCAATGAATATGGACTTGAATGTGGATGAGATGGCTAGATAGCATCACCGATGCTATGAATATGGACTTGAATATGGCTGAGATGGCTAGATAGCATCACCGATGCAATGAACATGGACTTGAATATGGATGAGATGGCAAGATAGCATCACCGATGCAATGAATATGGACTTGAATATGGATGAGATGGCTAGATGGCATCAACGATGCAATGAACATGGACTTCAATATGGCTGAGATGGCTAGATGGCATCACCGATGCAATGAATTTGGACTTGAATATGGCTGAGATGGCTAGATGGCATCACCGATGCAATGAATATGGACTTGAATATGGCTGAGATGGCTAGATAGCATCACCGATGCAATGAATATGGAATGTGGATGAGATTGCTAGATAGCATCACCGATGCAATGCATATGGCCTTGAATATGGCTGAGATGGCCAGATAGCATCAGTGATGCAATGAATATGGACTTGAATATGGCTGAGATGGCAAGATAGCATCACCGATGCAATGAATATGGACTTGAATATGGATGAGATGGCTAGATGGCATCAACGATGCAATGAACATGGACTTGAATATGGCTGAGATGGCTACATGGCATCACCGATGCAATGAATATGGACTTGAATATGGCTGAGATGGCTAGATAGCATCACTGATGCAATGAATATGGACTTCAATATGGCTGAGACGGCTAGATAGCATCACCGATGCAATGAATATGGACTTGAATGTGGATGAGATGGCTAGATAGCATCACCGATGCAATGAATATGGACTTGAATATGGCTGAGATTGCTAGATAGCATCACCGATGCAATGAATATGGCCTTGAATATGGCTGAGATGGCTAGATAGCATCACTGATGCAATGAATATGGACTTGAATATGGCTGAGACGGCTAGATAGCATCACCGATGCAATGAATATGGACTTGAATATGGATGAGATGGCAAGATAGCATCACCGATGCAATGAATATGGACTTGAATATGGATGAGATGGCAAGATAGCATCACCGATGCAATGAATATGGACTTGAATATGGCTGAGATGGCTAGATAGCATCACCGATGCAATGAATATGGCCTTGAATATGGCTGAGACGGCTAGATAGCATCACCGATGCAATGAATATGGACTTGAATATGGATGAGATGGCAAGATAGCATCACCGATGCAATGAATATGGACTTGAATATCGATGAGATGGCTAGATAGCATCACCGATGCAATGAATATGGACTTGAATATGGCTGAGATGGCAAGATGGCATCACCGATGCAATGAATATGGACTTGAATGTGGATGAGATGGCTAGATAGCATCACCGATGCAATGAATATGGACTTGAATATGGCTGAGACGGCTAGATAGCATCACCGATGCAATGAATATGGACTTGAATATGGATGAGATGGAAAGATAGCATCACCGATGCAATGAATATGGACTTGAATATGGATGAGATGGCTAGATAGCATCACCGATGCAATGAGTATGGACTAGAATATGGATGAGATGGCAAGATAGCATCACCGATGCAATGAATATGGACTTGAATATGGCTGAGATGGCTAGATAGCATCACTGATGCAATGAATATGGACTTGAATATGGCTGAGACGGCTAGATAGCATCACCGATGCAATGAATATGGACTTGAATATGGATGAGATGGCAAGATAGCATCACCGATGCAATGAATATGGACTTGAATATGGATGAGATGGCTAGATAGCATCACCGATGCAATGAATATGGACTTGAATATGGCTGAGATGGCAAGATAGCATCACCGATGCAATGAATATGGACTTGAATATGGATGAGATGGCTAGATAGCATCACCGATGCAATGAATATGGACTAGAATATGGATGGGATGGCAAGATAGCATCACTGATGCAATGAATATGGACTTGAATATGGCTGAGATAGCTAGATAGCATCATTGATGCAATGAATATGGACTTGAATATGGCTGAGACGGCTAGATAGCATCACCGATGCAATGAATATGGACTTGAATATGGCTGAGATGGCTAGATGGCATCACCGATGCAATGAATATGGACTTGAATATGGCTGAGATGGCTAGATGGCATCACCGTTGCAATGAATATGGACTTGAATATGGCTGAGATGGCTAGATAGCATCACCGATGCAATGAATATGGCCTTGAATATGGCTGAGATGGCTAGATAGCATCACTGATGCAATGAATATGGACTTGAATATGGCTGAGACGGCTAGATAGCATCACCGATGCAATGAATATGGACTTGAATATGGCTGAGATGGTTAGATAGCATCACCGATGCCATGAATATGGACTTGAATATGGCTGAGACGGCTAGATAGCATCACTGATGCAATGAATATGGACTTGAATATGGATAAGACGGCTAGATAGCATCACTGATGCAATGAATATGGACTTGAATATGGGTGAGACGGCTAGATAGCATCACCGATGCAATGAATATGGACTTGAATATGGATGAGATGGCAAGATAGCATCACCGATGCAATGAATATGGACTTGAATATGGCTGAGATGGCAAGATAGCATCACCGATGCAATGAATATGGACTTGAATGTGGATGAGATGGCTAGATAGCATCACCGATGCTATGAATATGGACTTGAATATGGCTGAGATGGCTAGATAGCATCACCGATGCAATGAATATGGTCTTGAATATGGATGAGATGGCAAGATAGCATCACCGATGCAATGAATATGGACTTGAATATGGATGAGATGGCTAGATGGCATCAACGATGCAATGAACATGGACTTCAATATGGCTGAGATGGCTAGATGGCATCACCGATGAAATGAATATGGACTTGAATATGGCTGAGATGGCTAGATGGCATCACCGATGCAATGAATATGGACTTGAATATGGCTGAGATGGCTAGATAGCATCACCGATGCAATGAATATGGAATGTGGATGAGATTGCTAGATAGCATCACCGATGCAATGCATATGGCCTTGAATATGGCTGAGATGGCCAGATAGCATCAGTGATGCAATGAATATGGACTTGAATATGGCTGAGATGGCAAGATAGCATCACCGATGCAATGAATATGGAATTGAATATGGATGAGATGGCTAGATGGCATCAACGATGCAATGAACATGGACTTGAATATGGCTGAGATGGCTAGATGGCATCACCGATGCAATGAATATGGACTTGAATATGGATGAGATGGCTAGATAGCATCACCGATTCAATGAATATGGACTAGAATATTGATGGTATGGCAAGATAGCATCACTGATGCAATGAATATGGACTTGAATATGGCTGAGATAGCTAGATAGCATCACCGATGCAATGAATATGGACTTGAATATGGATGAGATGGCAAGATAGCATCACCGATGCAATGAATATGGTCTTGAATATGGATGAGATGGCTAGATAGCATCACCGATGCAATGAATATGGACTTGAATATGGCTGAGATGGCTAGACAGCATCACTGATGCAATGAATATGGACTTGAATATGGCTGAGATGGCTAGATAGCATCACCGATGCAATGAACATGGACTTGAATATGGCTGAGATGGCTAGATGGCATCACCGATGCAATGAATATGGACTTGAATATGGCTGAGATGGCTAGATAGCATCACTGATGCAATGAATATGGACTTGAATATGGCTGAGACGGCTAGATAGCATCTCTGATGCAATGAATATGGACTTGAATATGGCTGAGACGGCTAGATAGCATCACCGATGCAATGAATATGGACTTGAATGTGGATGAGATGGCTAGATAGCATCACCGATGCAATAAATATGGACTTGAATATGGCTGAGATGGCTAGATAGCATCTCTGATGCAATGAATATGGACTTGAATATGGCTGAGACGGCTAGATAGCATCACCGATGCAATGAATATGGACTTGAATGTGGATGAGATGGCTAGATAGCATCACCGATGCAATGAATATGGCCTTGAATATGGCTGAGATGGCTAGATAGCATCACTGATGCAATGAATATGGACTTGAATATGGCTGAGACGGCTAGGTAGCATCACCGATGCAATGAATATGGACTTGAATATGGATGAGATGGCAAGATAGCATCACCGATGCAATGAATATGGACTTGAATATGGCTGAGACGGCTAGATAGCATCACCGATGCAATGAATCTGGACTTGAATATGGATGAGATGGCTAGATGGCATCACCGATGCAATGAATATGGACTTGAATATGGCTGAGATGGCTAGATGGCATCACCGATGCAATGAATATGGACTTGAATATGGCTGAGATGGCAAGATAGCATCACCGATGCAATGAATATGGACTTGAATATGGCTGAGATGGCTAGATAGCATCACCGATGCAATGAATATGGCCTTGAATATGGCTGAGATGGCTAGGTAGCATCACTGATGCAATGAATATGGCCTTGAATATGGCTGAGATGGCTAGATAGCATCACCGATGCAATGAATATGGACTTGAATATGGCTGAGATGGCTAGATGGCATCACCGATGCAATGAATATGGACTTGAATATGGCTGAGATGGCTAGATAGCATCACCGATGCAATGAATATGGCCTTGAATATGGCTGAGATGGCTAGATAGCATCACTGATGCAATGAATATGGACTTGAATATGGCTGAGACGGCTAGATAGCATCACCGATGCAATGAATATGGACTTGAATATGGATGAGATGGCAAGATAGCATCACCGATGCAATGAATATGGACTTGAATATGGATGAGATGGCTAGATAGCATCACCGATGCAATGAATATGGACTTGAATATGGCTGAGATGGCAAGATAGCATCACCGATGCAATGAATATGGACTTGAATATGGATGAGATGGCTAGATAGCATCACCGATTCAATGAATATGGACTAGAATATTGATGGTATGGCAAGATAGCATCACTGATGCAATGAATATGGACTTGAATATGGCTGAGATAGCTAGATAGCATCACCGATGCAATGAATATGGACTTGAATATGGATGAGATGGCAAGATAGCATCACCGATGCAATGAATATGGTCTTGAATATGGATGAGATGGCTAGATAGCATCACCGATGCAATGAATATGGACTTGAATATGGCTGAGATGGCTAGACAGCATCACTGATGCAATGAATATGGCCTTGAATATGGCTGAGATGGCTAGATAGCATCACCGATGCAATGAACATGGACTTGAATATGGCTGAGATGGCTAGATGGCATCACCGATGCAATGAATATGGACTTGAATATGGCTGAGATGGCTAGATAGCATCACTGATGCAATGAATATGGACTTGAATATGGCTGAGACGGCTAGATAGCATCACCGAGGCAATGAATATGGACTTGAATATGGATGAGATGGCAAGATAGCATCACCGATGCAATGAATATGGACTTGAATATCGATGAGATGGCTAGATAGCATCACCGATGCAATGAATATGGACTTGAATATGGCTGACATGGCTAGATAGCATCACTGATGCAATGAATATGGACTTGAATATGGCTGAGACGGCCAGATAGCATCACCGATGCAATGAATATGGACTTGAATGTGGATGAGATGGCTAGATAGCATCACCGTTGCAATGAATATGGACTTGAATATGGCTGAGATTGCTAGATAGCATCACCGATGCAATGAACATGGACTTGAATATGGCTGAGATGGCTAGATGGCATCACCGATGCAATGAATATGGACTTGAATATGGCTGAGATGGCTAGATGGCATCACCGATGCAATGAATATGGACTTGAATATGGCTGAGATGGCTAGATAGCATCACCGATGCAATGAATATGGAATGTGGATGAGATGGCTAGATAGCATCACCGATGCAATAAATATGGACTTGAATATGGCTGAGATGGCTAGATAGCATCACCGATGCAATGAATATGGCCTTGAATATGGCTGAGATAGCTAGATAGCATCATTGATGCAATGAATATGGACTTGAATATGGCTGAGACGGCTAGATAGCATCACCGATGCAATGAATATGGACTTGAATATGGCTGAGATGGCTAGATGGCATCACCGATGCAATGAATATGGACTTGAATATGGCTGAGATGGCTAGATGGCATCACCGTTGCAATGAATATGGACTTGAATATGGCTGAGATGGCTAGATAGCATCACCGATGCAATGAATATGGCCTTGAATATGGCTGAGATGGCTAGATAGCATCACTGATGCAATGAATATGGACTTGAATATGGCTGAGACGGCTAGATAGCATCACCGATGCAATGAATATGGACTTGAATATGGCTGAGACGGTTAGATAGCATCACCGATGCCATGAATATGGACTTGAATATGGCTGAGACGGCTAGATAGCATCACTGATGCAATGAATATGGACTTGAATATGGATGAGACGGCTAGATAGCATCACTGATGCAATGAATATGGACTTGAATATGGGTGAGACGGCTAGATAGCATCACCGATGCAATGAAGATGGACTTGAATATGGCTGAGATGGCAAGATAGCATCACCGATGCAATGAATATGGACTTGAATGTGGATGAGATGGCTAGATAGCATCACCGATGCTATGAATATGGACTTGAATATGGCTGAGATGGCAAGATAGCATCACCGATGCAATGAATATGGACTTGAATGTGGATGAGATGGCTAGATAGCATCACCGATGCTATGAATATGGACTTGAATATGGCTGAGATGGCTAGATAGCATCACCGATGCAATGAACATGGACTTGAATATGGATGAGATGGCAAGATAGCATCACCGATGCAATGAATATGGACTTGAATATGGATGAGATGGCTAGATGGCATCAACGATGCAATGAACATGGACTTCAATATGGCTGAGATGGCTAGATGGCATCACCGATGCAATGAATTTGGACTTGAATATGGCTGAGATGGCTAGATGGCATCACCGATGCAATGAATATGGACTTGAATATGGCTGAGATGGCTAGATAGCATCACCGATGCAATGAATATGGAATGTGGATGAGATTGCTAGATAGCATCACCGATGCAATGCATATGGCCTTGAATATGGCTGAGATGGCCAGATAGCATCAGTGATGCAATGAATATGGACTTGAATATGGCTGAGATGGCAAGATAGCATCACCGATGCAATGAATATGGACTTGAATATGGATGAGATGGCTAGATGGCATCAACGATGCAATGAACATGGACTTGAATATGGCTGAGATGGCTACATGGCATCACCGATGCAATGAATATGGACTTGAAAATGGCTGAGATGGCTAGATAGCATCACTGATG
Organism: Heloderma suspectum; assembly: GCF_057233095.1. Taxonomy (NCBI): domain Eukaryota; kingdom Metazoa; phylum Chordata; class Lepidosauria; order Squamata; family Helodermatidae; genus Heloderma; species Heloderma suspectum. The sequence goes on from NC_139475.1 coordinate 55,288,613, forward strand.
CAATGAATATGGACTTCAATATGGCTGAGACGGCTAGATAGCATCACCGATGCAATGAATATGGACTTGAATGTGGATGAGATGGCTAGATAGCATCACCGATGCAATGAATATGGACTTGAATATGGCTGAGATTGCTAGATAGCATCACCGATGCAATGAATATGGCCTTGAATATGGCTGAGATGGCTAGATAGCATCACTGATGCAATGAATATGGACTTGAATATGGCTGAGACGGCTAGATAGCATCACCGATGCAATGAATATGGACTTGAATATGGATGAGATGGCAAGATAGCATCACCGATGCAATGAATATGGACTTGAATATGGCTGAGATGGCAAGATAGCATCACCGATGCAATGAATATGGACTTGAATATGGCTGAGATGGCTAGATAGCATCACCGATGCAATGAATATGGCCTTGAATATGGCTGAGACGGCTAGATAGCATCACCGATGCAATGAATATGGACTTGAATATGGATGAGATGGCAAGATAGCATCACCGATGCAATGAATATGGACTTGAATATCGATGAGATGGCTAGATAGCATCACCGATGCAATGAATATGGACTTGAATATGGCTGAGATGGCAAGATGGCATCACCGATGCAATGAATATGGACTTGAATGTGGATGAGATGGCTAGATAGCATCACCGATGCAATGAATATGGACTTGAATATGGCTGAGACGGCTAGATAGCATCACCGATGCAATGAATATGGACTTGAATATGGATGAGATGGAAAGATAGCATCACCGATGCAATGAATATGGACTTGAATATGGATGAGATGGCTAGATAGCATCACCGATGCAATGAGTATGGACTAGAATATGGATGAGATGGCAAGATAGCATCACCGATGCAATGAATATGGACTTGAATATGGCTGAGATGGCTAGATAGCATCACTGATGCAATGAATATGGACTTGAATATGGCTGAGACGGCTAGATAGCATCACCGATGCAATGAATATGGACTTGAATATGGATGAGATGGCAAGATAGCATCACCGATGCAATGAATATGGACTTGAATATGGATGAGATGGCTAGATAGCATCACCGATGCAATGAATATGGACTTGAATATGGCTGAGATGGCAAGATAGCATCACCGATGCAATGAATATGGACTTGAATATGGATGAGATGGCTAGATAGCATCACTGATGCAATGAATATGGACTAGAATATGGATGGGATGGCAAGATAGCATCACTGATGCAATGAATATGGACTTGAATATGGCTGAGATAGCTAGATAGCATCATTGATGCAATGAATATGGACTTGAATATGGCTGAGACGGCTAGATAGCATCACCGATGCAATGAATATGGACTTGAATATGGCTGAGATGGCTAGATGGCATCACCGATGCAATGAATATGGACTTGAATATGGCTGAGATGGCTAGATGGCATCACCGTTGCAATGAATATGGACTTGAATATGGCTGAGATGGCTAGATAGCATCACCGATGCAATGAATATGGCCTTGAATATGGCTGAGATGGCTAGATAGCATCACTGATGCAATGAATATGGACTTGAATATGGCTGAGACGGCTAGATAGCATCACCGATGCAATGAATATGGACTTGAATATGGCTGAGATGGTTAGATAGCGTCACCGATGCCATGAATATGGACTTGAATATGGCTGAGACGGCTAGATAGCATCACTGATGCAATGAATATGGACTTGAATATGGATAAGACGGCTAGATAGCATCACTGATGCAATGAATATGGACTTGAATATGGGTGAGACGGCTAGATAGCATCACCGATGCAATGAATATGGACTTGAATATGGATGAGATGGCAAGATAGCATCACCGATGCAATGAATATGGACTTGAATATGGCTGAGATGGCAAGATAGCATCACCGATGCAATGAATATGGACTTGAATGTGGATGAGATGGCTAGATAGCATCACCGATGCTATGAATATGGACTTGAATATGGCTGAGATGGCTAGATAGCATCACCGATGCAATGAATATGGACTTGAATATGGATGAGATGGCAAGATAGCATCACCGATGCAATGAATATGGACTTGAATATGGATGAGATGGCTAGATGGCATCAACGATGCAATGAACATGGACTTCAATATGGCTGAGATGGCTAGATGGCATCACCGATGAAATGAATATGGACTTGAATATGGCTGAGATGGCTAGATGGCATCACCGATGCAATGAATATGGACTTGAATATGGCTGAGATGGCTAGATAGCATCACCGATGCAATGAATATGGAATGTGGATGAGATTGCTAGATAGCATCACCGATGCAATGCATATGGCCTTGAATATGGCTGAGATGGCCAGATAGCATCAGTGATGCAATGAATATGGACTTGAATATGGCTGAGATGGCAAGATAGCATCACCGATGCAATGAATATGGAATTGAATATGGATGAGATGGCTAGATGGCATCAACGATGCAATGAACATGGACTTGAATATGGCTGAGATGGCTAGATGGCATCACCGATGCAATGAATATGGACTTGAATATGGATGAGATGGCTAGATAGCATCACCGATGCAATGAATATGGACTAGAATATTGATGGTATGGCAAGATAGCATCACTGATGCAATGAATATGGACTTGAATATGGCTGAGATAGCTAGATAGCATCACCGATGCAATGAATATGGACTTGAATATGGATGAGATGGCAAGATAGCATCACCGATGCAATGAATATGGTCGTGAATATGGATGAGATGGCTAGATAGCATCACCGATGCAATGAATATGGACTTGAATATGGCTGAGATGGCTAGACAGCATCACTGATGCAATGAATATGGACTTGAATATGGCTGAGATGGCTAGATAGCATCACCGATGCAATGAACATGGACTTGAATATGGCTGAGATGGCTAGATGGCATCACCGATGCAATGAATATGGACTTGAATATGGCTGAGATGGCTAGATAGCATCACTGATGCAATGAATATGGACTTGAATATGGCTGAGACGGCTAGATAGCATCTCTGATGCAATGAATATGGACTTGAATATGGCTGAGACGGCTAGATAGCATCACCGATGCAATGAATATGGACTTGAATGTGGATGAGATGGCTAGATAGCATCACCGATGCAATAAATATGGACTTGAATATGGCTGAGATGGCTAGATAGCATCTCTGATGCAATGAATATGGACTTGAATATGGCTGAGACGGCTAGATAGCATCACCGATGCAATGAATATGGACTTGAATGTGGATGAGATGGCTAGATAGCATCACCGATGCAATGAATATGGCCTTGAATATGGCTGAGATGGCTAGATAGCATCACTGATGCAATGAATATGGACTTGAATATGGCTGAGACGGCTAGGTAGCATCACCGATGCAATGAATATGGACTTGAATATGGATGAGATGGCAAGATAGCATCACCGATGCAATGAATATGGACTTGAATATGGCTGAGACGGCTAGATAGCATCACCGATGCAATGAATCTGGACTTGAATATGGATGAGATGGCTAGATGGCATCACCGATGCAATGAATATGGACTTGAATATGGCTGAGATGGCTAGATGGCATCACCGATGCAATGAATATGGACTTGAATATGGCTGAGATGGCAAGATAGCATCACCGATGCAATGAATATGGACTTGAATATGGCTGAGACGGCTAGATAGCATCACCGATGCAATGAATATGGACTTGAATATGGATGAGATGGCAAGATAGCATCACCGATGCAATGAATATGGACTTGAATATGGATGAGATGGCTAGATAGCATCAGCGATGCAATGAGTATGTACTAGAATATGGATGAGATGGCAAGATAGCATCACCGATGCAATGAATATGGACTTGAATATGGCTGAGATGGCTAGATAGCATCACTGATGCAATGAATATTGACTTGAATATGGCTGAGACGGCTAGATAGCATCACCGATGCAATGAATATGGACTTGAATATGGATGAGATGGCAAGATAGCATCACCGATGCAATGAATATGGACTTGAATATGGATGAGATGGCTAGATAGCATCACCGATGCAATGAATATGGACTTGAATATGGCTGAGATGGCAAGATAGCATCATCGATGCAATGAATATGGACTTGAATATGGATGAGATGGCTAGATAGCATCACCGATGCAATGAATATGGACTAGAATATGGATGGGATGGCAAGATAGCATCACTGATGCAATGAATATGGACTTGAATATGGCTGAGATAGCTAGATAGCATCATTGATGCAATGAATATGGACTTGAATATGGCTGAGACGGCAAGATAGCATCACCGATGCAATGAATATGGACTTGAATATGGCTGAGATGGCAAGATAGCATCACCGATGCAATGAATATGGACTTGAATATGGCTGAGATGGCTAGATGGCATCACCGTTTCAATGAATATGGACTTGAATATGGATGAGATGGCTAGATAGCATCACCGATGCAATGAATATGGCCTTGAATATGGCTGAGATGGCTAGATAGCATCACCGATGCAATGAATATGGACTTGAATATGGCTGAGATGGCTAGATGGCATCACCGATGCAATGAATATGGACTTGAATATGGCTGAGATGGCTAGATAGCATCACCGATGCAATGAATATGGCCTTGAATATGGCTGAGATGGCTAGATAGCATCACTGATGCAATGAATATGGACTTGAATATGGCTGAGACGGCTAGATAGCATCACCGATGCAATGAATATGGACTTGAATATGGATGAGATGGCAAGATAGCATCACCGATGCAATGAATATGGACTTGAATATGGATGAGATGGCTAGATAGCATCACCGATGCAATGAATATGGACTTGAATATGGCTGAGATGGCAAGATAGCATCACCGATGCAATGAATATGGACTTGAATATGGATGAGATGGCTAGATAGCATCACCGATTCAATGAATATGGACTAGAATATTGATGGTATGGCAAGATAGCATCACTGATGCAATGAATATGGACTTGAATATGGCTGAGATAGCTAGATAGCATCACCGATGCAATGAATATGGACTTGAATATGGATGAGATGGCAAGATAGCATCACCGATGCAATGAATATGGTCTTGAATATGGATGAGATGGCTAGATAGCATCACCGATGCAATGAATATGGACTTGAATATGGCTGAGATGGCTAGACAGCATCACTGATGCAATGAATATGGACTTGAATATGGCTGAGATGGCTAGATAGCATCACCGATGCAATGAACATGGACTTGAATATGGCTGAGATGGCTAGATGGCATCACCGATGCAATGAATATGGACTTGAATATGGCTGAGATGGCTAGATAGCATCACTGATGCAATGAATATGGACTTGAATATGGCTGAGACGGCTAGATAGCATCACCGAGGCAATGAATATGGACTTGAATATGGATGAGATGGCAAGATAGCATCACCGATGCAATGAATATGGACTTGAATATCGATGAGATGGCTAGATAGCATCACCGATGCAATGAATATGGACTTGAATATGGCTGACATGGCTAGATAGCATCACTGATGCAATGAATATGGACTTGAATATGGCTGAGACGGCCAGATAGCATCACCGATGCAATGAATATGGACTTGAATGTGGATGAGATGGCTAGATAGCATCACCGTTGCAATGAATATGGACTTGAATATGGCTGAGATTGCTAGATAGCATCACCGATGCAATGAACATGGACTTGAATATGGCTGAGATGGCTAGATGGCATCACCGATGCAATGAATATGGACTTGAATATGGCTGAGATGGCTAGATGGCATCACCGATGCAATGAATATGGACTTGAATATGGCTGAGATGGCTAGATAGCATCACCGATGCAATGAATATGGAATGTGGATGAGATGGCTAGATAGCATCACCGATGCAATAAATATGGACTTGAATATGGCTGAGATGGCTAGATAGCATCACCGATGCAATGAATATGGCCTTGAATATGGCTGAGATAGCTAGATAGCATCATTGATGCAATGAATATGGACTTGAATATGGCTGAGACGGCTAGATAGCATCACCGATGCAATGAATATGGACTTGAATATGGCTGAGATGGCTAGATGGCATCACCGATGCAATGAATATGGACTTGAATATGGCTGAGATGGCTAGATGGCATCACCGTTGCAATGAATATGGACTTGAATATGGCTGAGATGGCTAGATAGCATCACCGATGCAATGAATATGGCCTTGAATATGGCTGAGATGGCTAGATAGCATCACTGATGCAATGAATATGGACTTGAATATGGCTGAGACGGCTAGATAGCATCACCGATGCAATGAATATGGACTTGAATATGGCTGAGACGGTTAGATAGCATCACCGATGCCATGAATATGGACTTGAATATGGCTGAGACGGCTAGATAGCATCACTGATGCAATGAATATGGACTTGAATATGGATAAGACGGCTAGATAGCATCACTGATGCAATGAATATGGACTTGAATATGGGTGAGACGGCTAGATAGCATCACCGATGCAATGAAGATGGACTTGAATATGGCTGAGATGGCAAGATAGCATCACCGATGCAATGAATATGGACTTGAATGTGGATGAGATGGCTAGATAGCATCACCGATGCTATGAATATGGACTTGAATATGGCTGAGATGGCAAGATAGCATCACCGATGCAATGAATATGGACTTGAATGTGGATGAGATGGCTAGATAGCATCACCGATGCTATGAATATGGACTTGAATATGGCTGAGATGGCTAGATAGCATCACCGATGCAATGAACATGGACTTGAATATGGATGAGATGGCAAGATAGCATCACCGATGCAATGAATATGGACTTGAATATGGATGAGATGGCTAGATGGCATCAACGATGCAATGAACATGGACTTCAATATGGCTGAGATGGCTAGATGGCATCACCGATGCAATGAATTTGGACTTGAATATGGCTGAGATGGCTAGATGGCATCACCGATGCAATGAATATGGACTTGAATATGGCTGAGATGGCTAGATAGCATCACCGATGCAATGAATATGGAATGTGGATGAGATTGCTAGATAGCATCACCGATGCAATGCATATGGCCTTGAATATGGCTGAGATGGCCAGATAGCATCAGTGATGCAATGAATATGGACTTGAATATGGCTGAGATGGCAAGATAGCATCACCGATGCAATGAATATGGACTTGAATATGGATGAGATGGCTAGATGGCATCAACGATGCAATGAACATGGACTTGAATATGGCTGAGATGGCTACATGGCATCACCGATGCAATGAATATGGACTTGAATATGGCTGAGATGGCTAGATAGCATCACTGATGCAATGAATATGGACTTCAATATGGCTGAGACGGCTAGATAGCATCACCGATGCAATGAATATGGACTTGAATGTGGATGAGATGGCTAGATAGCATCACCGATGCAATGAATATCGACTTGAATATGGCTGAGATTGCTAGATAGCATCACCGATGCAATGAATATGGCCTTGAATATGGCTGAGATGGCTAGATAGCATCACTGATGCAATGAATATGGACTTGAATATGGCTGAGACGGCTAGATAGCATCACCGATGCAATGAATATGGACTTGAATATGGATGAGATGGCAAGATAGCATCACCGATGCAATGAATATGGACTTGAATATGGCTGAGATGGCAAGATAGCATCACCGATGCAATGAATATGGACTTGAATATGGCTGAGATGGCTAGATAGCATCACCGATGCAATGAATATGGCCTTGAATATGGCTGAGACGGCTAGATAGCATCACCGATGCAATGAATATGGACTTGAATATGGATGAGATGGCAAGATAGCATCACCGATGCAATGAATATGGACTTGAATATCGATGAGATGGCTAGATAGCATCACCGATGCAATGAATATGGACTTGAATATGGCTGAGATGGCAAGATGGCATCACCGATGCAATGAATATGGACTTGAATGTGGATGAGATGGCTAGATAGCATCACCGATGCAATGAATATGGACTTGAATATGGCTGAGACGGCTAGATAGCATCACCGATGCAATGAATATGGACTTGAATATGGATGAGATGGAAAGATAGCATCACCGATGCAATGAATATGGACTTGAATATGGATGAGATGGCTAGATAGCATCACCGATGCAATGAGTATGGACTAGAATATGGATGAGATGGCAAGATAGCATCACCGATGCAATGAATATGGACTTGAATATGGCTGAGATGGCTAGATAGCATCACTGATGCAATGAATATGGACTTGAATATGGCTGAGACGGCTAGATAGCATCACCGATGCAATGAATATGGACTTGAATATGGATGAGATGGCAAGATAGCATCACCGATGCAATGAATATGGACTTGAATATGGATGAGATGGCTAGATAGCATCACCGATGCAATGAATATGGACTTGAATATGGCTGAGATGGCAAGATAGCATCACCGATGCAATGAATATGGACTTGAATATGGATGAGATGGCTAGATAGCATCACCGATGCAATGAATATGGACTAGAATATGGATGGGATGGCAAGATAGCATCACTGATGCAATGAATATGGACTTGAATATGGCTGAGATAGCTAGATAGCATCATTGATGCAATGAATATGGACTTGAATATGGCTGAGACGGCTAGATAGCATCACCGATGCAATGAATATGGACTTGAATATGGCTGAGATGGCTAGATGGCATCACCGATGCAATGAATATGGACTTGAATATGGCTGAGATGGCTAGATGGCATCACCGTTGCAATGAATATGGACTTGAATATGGCTGAGATGGCTAGATAGCATCACCGATGCAATGAATATGGCCTTGAATATGGCTGAGATGGCTAGATAGCATCACTGATGCAATGAATATGGACTTGAATATGGCTGAGACGGCTAGATAGCATCACCGATGCAATGAATATGGACTTGAATATGGCTGAGATGGTTAGATAGCATCACCGATGCCATGAATATGGACTTGAATATGGCTGAGACGGCTAGATAGCATCACTGATGCAATGAATATGGACTTGAATATGGATAAGACGGCTAGATAGCATCACTGATGCAATGAATATGGACTTGAATATGGGTGAGACGGCTAGATAGCATCACCGATGCAATGAATATGGACTTGAATATGGATGAGATGGCAAGATAGCATCACCGATGCAATGAATATGGACTTGAATATGGCTGAGATGGCAAGATAGCATCACCGATGCAATGAATATGGACTTGAATGTGGATGAGATGGCTAGATAGCATCACCGATGCTATGAATATGGACTTGAATATGGCTGAGATGGCTAGATAGCATCACCGATGCAATGAATATGGACTTGAATATGGATGAGATGGCAAGATAGCATCACCGATGCAATGAATATGGACTTGAATATGGATGAGATGGCTAGATGGCATCAACGATGCAATGAACATGGACTTCAATATGGCTGAGATGGCTAGATGGCATCACCGATGAAATGAATATGGACTTGAATATGGCTGAGATGGCTAGATGGCATCACCGATGCAATGAATATGGACTTGAATATGGCTGAGATGGCTAGATAGCATCACCGATGCAATGAATATGGAATGTGGATGAGATTGCTAGATAGCATCACCGATGCAATGCATATGGCCTTGAATATGGCTGAGATGGCCAGATAGCATCAGTGATGCAATGAATATGGACTTGAATATGGCTGAGATGGCAAGATAGCATCACCGATGCAATGAATATGGAATTGAATATGGATGAGATGGCTAGATGGCATCAACGATGCAATGAACATGGACTTGAATATGGCTGAGATGGCTAGATGGCATCACCGATGCAATGAATATGGACTTGAATATGGATGAGATGGCTAGATAGCATCACCGATTCAATGAATATGGACTAGAATATTGATGGTATGGCAAGATAGCATCACTGATGCAATGAATATGGACTTGAATATGGCTGAGATAGCTAGATAGCATCACCGATGCAATGAATATGGACTTGAATATGGATGAGATGGCAAGATAGCATCACCGATGCAATGAATATGGTCTTGAATATGGATGAGATGGCTAGATAGCATCACCGATGCAATGAATATGGACTTGAATATGGCTGAGATGGCTAGACAGCATCACTGATGCAATGAATATGGACTTGAATATGGCTGAGATGGCTAGATAGCATCACCGATGCAATGAACATGGACTTGAATATGGCTGAGATGGCTAGATGGCATCACCGATGCAATGAATATGGACTTGAATATGGCTGAGATGGCTAGATAGCATCACTGATGCAATGAATATGGACTTGAATATGGCTGAGACGGCTAGATAGCATCACCGAGGCAATGAATATGGACTTGAATATGGATGAGATGGCAAGATAGCATCACCGATGCAATGAATATGGACTTGAATATCGATGAGATGGCTAGATAGCATCACCGATGCAATGAATATGGACTTGAATATGGCTGACATGGCTAGATAGCATCACTGATGCAATGAATATGGACTTGAATATGGCTGAGACGGCCAGATAGCATCACCGATGCAATGAATATGGACTTGAATGTGGATGAGATGGCTAGATAGCATCACCGTTGCAATGAATATGGACTTGAATATGGCTGAGATTGCTAGATAGCATCACCGATGCAATGAACATGGACTTGAATATGGCTGAGATGGCTAGATGGCATCACCGATGCAATGAATATGGACTTGAATATGGCTGAGATGGCTAGATGGCATCACCGATGCAATGAATATGGACTTGAATATGGCTGAGATGGCTAGATAGCATCACCGATGCAATGAATATGGAATGTGGATGAGATGGCTAGATAGCATCACCGATGCAATAAATATGGACTTGAATATGGCTGAGATGGCTAGATAGCATCACCGATGCAATGAATATGGCCTTGAATATGGCTGAGATAGCTAGATAGCATCATTGATGCAATGAATATGGACTTGAATATGGCTGAGACGGCTAGATAGCATCACCGATGCAATGAATATGGACTTGAATATGGCTGAGATGGCTAGATGGCATCACCGATGCAATGAATATGGACTTGAATATGGCTGAGATGGCTAGATGGCATCACCGTTGCAATGAATATGGACTTGAATATGGCTGAGATGGCTAGATAGCATCACCGATGCAATGAATATGGCCTTGAATATGGCTGAGATGGCTAGATAGCATCACTGATGCAATGAATATGGACTTGAATATGGCTGAGACGGCTAGATAGCATCACCGATGCAATGAATATGGACTTGAATATGGCTGAGACGGTTAGATAGCATCACCGATGCCATGAATATGGACTTGAATATGGCTGAGACGGCTAGATAGCATCACTGATGCAATGAATATGGACTTGAATATGGATGAGACGGCTAGATAGCATCACTGATGCAATGAATATGGACTTGAATATGGGTGAGACGGCTAGATAGCATCACCGATGCAATGAAGATGGACTTGAATATGGCTGAGATGGCAAGATAGCATCACCGATGCAATGAATATGGACTTGAATGTGGATGAGATGGCTAGATAGCATCACCGATGCTATGAATATGGACTTGAATATGGCTGAGATGGCAAGATAGCATCACCGATGCAATGAATATGGACTTGAATGTGGATGAGATGGCTAGATAGCATCACCGATGCTATGAATATGGACTTGAATATGGCTGAGATGGCTAGATAGCATCACCGATGCAATGAACATGGACTTGAATATGGATGAGATGGCAAGATAGCATCACCGATGCAATGAATATGGACTTGAATATGGATGAGATGGCTAGATGGCATCAACGATGCAATGAACATGGACTTCAATATGGCTGAGATGGCTAGATGGCATCACCGATGCAATGAATTTGGACTTGAATATGGCTGAGATGGCTAGATGGCATCACCGATGCAATGAATATGGACTTGAATATGGCTGAGATGGCTAGATAGCATCACCGATGCAATGAATATGGAATGTGGATGAGATTGCTAGATAGCATCACCGATGCAATGCATATGGCCTTGAATATGGCTGAGATGGCCAGATAGCATCAGTGATGCAATGAATATGGACTTGAATATGGCTGAGATGGCAAGATAGCATCACCGATGCAATGAATATGGACTTGAATATGGATGAGATGGCTAGATGGCATCAACGATGCAATGAACATGGACTTGAATATGGCTGAGATGGCTACATGGCATCACCGATGCAATGAATATGGACTTGAATATGGCTGAGATGGCTAGATAGCATCACTGATGCAATGAATATGGACTTCAATATGGCTGAGACGGCTAGATAGCATCACCGATGCAATGAATATGGACTTGAATGTGGATGAGATGGCTAGATAGCATCACCGATGCAATGAATATGGACTTGAATATGGCTGAGATTGCTAGATAGCATCACCGATGCAATGAATATGGCCTTGAATATGGCTGAGATGGCTAGATAGCATCACTGATGCAATGAATATGGACTTGAATATGGCTGAGACGGCTAGATAGCATCACCGATGCAATGAATATGGACTTGAATATGGATGAGATGGCAAGATAGCATCACCGATGCAATGAATATGGACTTGAATATGGATGAGATGGCAAGATAGCATCACCGATGCAATGAATATGGACTTGAATATGGCTGAGATGGCTAGATAGCATCACCGATGCAATGAATATGGCCTTGAATATGGCTGAGACGGCTAGATAGCATCACCGATGCAATGAATATGGACTTGAATATGGATGAGATGGCAAGATAGCATCACCGATGCAATGAATATGGACTTGAATATCGATGAGATGGCTAGATAGCATCACCGATGCAATGAATATGGACTTGAATATGGCTGAGATGGCAAGATGGCATCACCGATGCAATGAATATGGACTTGAATGTGGATGAGATGGCTAGATAGCATCACCGATGCAATGAATATGGACTTGAATATGGCTGAGACGGCTAGATAGCATCACCGATGCAATGAATCTGGACTTGAATATGGATGAGATGGCTAGATGGCATCACCGATGCAATGAATATGGACTTGAATATGGCTGAGATGGCTAGATAGCATCCCCGATGCAATGAATATGGACTTGAATATCGATGAGATGGCTAGATAGCATCACCGATGCAATGAATATGGACTTGAATATGGCTGAGATGGCAAGATAGCATCACCGATGCAATGAATATGGACTTGAATGTGGATGAGATGGCTAGATAGCATCACCGATGCAATGAATATGGACTTGAATATGGCTGAGACGGCTAGATAGCATCACCGATGCAATGAATATGGACTTGAATATGGATGAGATGGCAAGATAGCATCACCGATGCAATGAATATGGACTTGAATATGGATGAGATGGCTAGATAGCATCAGCGATGCAATGAGTATGTACTAGAATATGGATGAGATGGCAAGATAGCATCACCGATGCAATGAATATGGACTTGAATATGGCTGAGATGGCTAGATAGCATCACTGATGCAATGAATATTGACTTGAATATGGCTGAGACGGCTAGATAGCATCACCGATGCAATGAATATGGACTTGAATATGGATGAGATGGCAAGATAGCATCACCGATGCAATGAATATGGACTTGAATATGGATGAGATGGCTAGATAGCATCACCGATGCAATGAATATGGACTTGAATATGGCTGAGATGGCAAGATAGCATCACCGATGCAATGAATATGGACTTGAATATGGATGAGATGGCTAGATAGCATCACCGATGCAATGAATATGGACTAGAATATGGATGGGATGGCAAGATAGCATCACTGATGCAATGAATATGGACTTGAATATGGCTGAGATAGCTAGATAGCATCATTGATGCAATGAATATGGACTTGAATATGGCTGAGACGGCTAGATAGCATCACCGATGCAATGAATATGGACTTGAATATGGCTGAGATGGCAAGATAGCATCACCGATGCAATGAATATGGACTTGAATATGGCTGAGATGGCTAGATGGCATCACCGTTTCAATGAATATGGACTTGAATATGGATGAGATGGCTAGATAGCATCACCGATGCAATGAATATGGCCTTGAATATGGCTGAGATGGCTAGATAGCATCACCGATGCAATGAATATGGACTTGAATATGGCTGAGATGGCTAGATGGTATCACCGATGCAATGAATATGGACTTGAATATGGCTGAGATGGCTAGATAGCATCACCGATGCAATGAATATGGCCTTGAATATGGCTGAGATGGCTAGATAGCATCACTGATGCAATGAATATGGACTTGAATATGGCTGAGACGGCTAGATAGCATCACCGATGCAATGAATATGGACTTGAATATGGATGAGATGGCAAGATAGCATCACCGATGCAATGAATATGGACTTGAATATGGATGAGATGGCTAGATAGCATCACCGATGCAATGAATATGGACTTGAATATGGCTGAGATGGCAAGATAGCATCACCGATGCAATGAATATGGACTTGAATATGGATGAGATGGCTAGATAGCATCACCGATTCAATGAATATGGACTAGAATATTGATGGTATGGCAAGATAGCATCACTGATGCAATGAATATGGACTTGAATATGGCTGAGATAGCTAGATAGCATCACCGATGCAATGAATATGGACTTGAATATGGATGAGATGGCAAGATAGCATCACCGATGCAATGAATATGGTCTTGAATATGGATGAGATGGCTAGATAGCATCACCGATGCAATGAATATGGACTTGAATATGGCTGAGATGGCTAGACAGCATCACTGATGCAATGAATATGGACTTGAATATGGCTGAGATGGCTAGATAGCATCACCGATGCTATGAACATGGACTTGAATATGGCTGAGATGGCTAGATGGCATCACCGATGCAATGAATATGGACTTGAATATGGCTGAGATGGCTAGATAGCATCACTGATGCAATGAATATGGACTTGAATATGGCTGAGACGGCTAGATAGCATCACCGAGGCAATGAATATGGACTTGAATATGGATGAGATGGCAAGATAGCATCACCGATGCAATGAATATGGACTTGAATATCGATGAGATGGCTAGATAGCATCACCGATGCAATGAATATGGACTTGAATATGGCTGAGATGGCTAGATAGCATCACTGATGCAATGAATATGGACTTGAATATGGCTGAGACGGCCAGATAGCATCACCGATGCAATGAATATGGACTTGAATGTGGATGAGATGGCTAGATAGCATCACCGTTGCAATGAATATGGACTTGAATATGGCTGAGATTGCTAGATAGCATCACCGATGCAATGAACATGGACTTGAATATGGCTGAGATGGCTAGATGGCATCACCGATGCAATGAATATGGACTTGAATATGGCTGAGATGGCTAGATGGCATCACCGATGCAATGAATATGGACTTGAATATGGCTGAGATGGCTAGATAGCATCACCGATGCAATGAATGTGGAATGTGGATGAGATGGCTAGATAGCATCACCGATGCAATAAATATGGACTTGAATATGGCTGAGATGGCTAGATGGCATCACCGATGCAATGAATATGGACTTGAATATGGCTGAGATGGCTAGATAGCATCACTGATGCAATGAATATGGACTTGAATATGGCTGAGACGGCTAGATAGCATCACCGATGCAATGAATATGGACTTGAATATGGCTGAGATGGCAAGATAGCATCACCGATGCAATGAATATGGACTTGAATATCGATGAGATGGCTAGATAGCATCACCGATGCAATGAATATGGACTTGAATATGGCTGAGATGGCTAGATAGCATCACTGATGCAATGAATATGGACTTGAATATGGCTGAGACGGCCAGATAGCATCACCGATGCAATGAATATGGACTTGAATGTGGATGAGATGGCTAGATAGCATCACCGTTGCAATGAATATGGACTTGAATATGGCTGAGATTGCTAGATAGCATCACCGATGCAATGACCATGGACTTGAATATGGCTGAGATGGCTAGATGGCATCACCGATGCAATGAAGATGGACTTGAATATGGCTGAGATGGCTAGATGGCATCACCGATGCAATGAATATGGACTTGAATATGGCTGAGATGGCTAGATAGCATCACCGATGCAATGAATATGGAATGTGGATGAGATGGCTAGATAGCATCACCGATGCAATAAATATGGACTTGAATATGGCTGAGATGGCTAGATAGCATCTCCGATGCAATGAATATGGACTTGAATATGGCTGAGACGGCTAGATAGCATCACCGATGCAATGAATATGGACTTGAATGTGGATGAGATGGCTAGATAGCATCACCGATGCAATGAATATGGCCTTGAATATGGCTGAGATGGCTAGATAGCATCACTGATGCAATGAATATGGACTTGAATATGGCTGAGACGGCTAGGTAGCATCACCGATGCAATGAATATGGACTTGAATATGGATGAGATGGCAAGATAGCATCACCGATGCAATGAATATGGACTTGAATATGGCTGAGACGGCTAGATAGCATCACCGATGCAATGAATCTGGACTTGAATATGGATGAGATGGCTAGATGGCATCACCGATGCAATGAATATGGACTTGAATATGGCTGAGATGGCTAGATGGCATCACCGATGCAATGAATTTGGACTTGAATATGGCTGAGATGGCAAGATAGCATCACCGATGCAATGAATATGGACTTGAATATGGCTGAGATGGCTAGATAGCATCACCGATGCAATGAATATGGCCTTGAATATGGCTGAGATGGCTAGGTAGCATCACTGATGCAATGAATATGGACTTGAATATGGATGAGACGGCTAGATAGCATCACCGATGCAATGAATATGGACTTGAATATGGATGAGATGGCAAGATAGCATCACCGATGCAATGAATATGGACTTGAATATCGATGAGATGGCTAGATAGCATCACCGATGCAATGAATATGGACTTGAATATGGCTGAGATGGCAAGATAGCATCACCGATGCAATGAATATGGACTTGAATGTGGATGAGATGGCTAGATAGCATCACCGATGCAATGAATATGGACTTGAATATGGCTGAGACGGCTAGATAGCATCACCGATGCAATGAATATGGACTTGAATATGGATGAGATGGCAAGATAGCATCACCGATGCAATGAATATGGACTTGAATATGGATGAGATGGCTAGATAGCATCAGCGATGCAATGAGTATGTACTAGAATATGGATGAGATGGCAAGATAGCATCACCGATGCAATGAATATGGACTTGAATATGGCTGAGATGGCTAGATAGCATCACTGATGCAATGAATATTGACTTGAATATGGCTGAGACGGCTAGATAGCATCACCGATGCAATGAATATGGACTTGAATATGGATGAGATGGCAAGATAGCATCACCGATGCAATGAATATGGACTTGAATATGGATGAGATGGCTAGATAGCATCACCGATGCAATGAATATGGACTTGAATATGGCTGAGATGGCAAGATAGCATCACCGATG
This sequence comes from Heloderma suspectum, assembly GCF_057233095.1. Taxonomy (NCBI): domain Eukaryota; kingdom Metazoa; phylum Chordata; class Lepidosauria; order Squamata; family Helodermatidae; genus Heloderma; species Heloderma suspectum. Next base: position 55,306,357 of record NC_139475.1, read on the forward strand.
CAATGAATATGGACTTGAATATGGATGAGATGGCTAGATAGCATCACCGATGCAATGAATATGGACTAGAATATGGATGGGATGGCAAGATAGCATCACTGATGCAATGAATATGGACTTGAATATGGCTGAGATAGCTAGATAGCATCATTGATGCAATGAATATGGACTTGAATATGGCTGAGACGGCTAGATAGCATCACCGATGCAATGAATATGGACTTGAATATGGCTGAGATGGCAAGATAGCATCACCGATGCAATGAATATGGACTTGAATATGGCTGAGATGGCTAGATGGCATCACCGTTTCAATGAATATGGACTTGAATATGGATGAGATGGCTAGATAGCATCACCGATGCAATGAATATGGCCTTGAATATGGCTGAGATGGCTAGATAGCATCACCGATGCAATGAATATGGACTTGAATATGGCTGAGATGGCTAGATGGCATCACCGATGCAATGAATATGGACTTGAATATGGCTGAGATGGCTAGATAGCATCACCGATGCAATGAATATGGCCTTGAATATGGCTGAGATGGCTAGATAGCATCACTGATGCAATGAATATGGACTTGAATATGGCTGAGACGGCTAGATAGCATCACCGATGCAATGAATATGGACTTGAATATGGATGAGATGGCAAGATAGCATCACCGATGCAATGAATATGGACTTGAATATGGATGAGATGGCTAGATAGCATCACCGATGCAATGAATATGGACTTGAATATGGCTGAGATGGCAAGATAGCATCACCGATGCAATGAATATGGACTTGAATATGGATGAGATGGCTAGATAGCATCACCGATTCAATGAATATGGACTAGAATATTGATGGTATGGCAAGATAGCATCACTGATGCAATGAATATGGACTTGAATATGGCTGAGATAGCTAGATAGCATCACCGATGCAATGAATATGGACTTGAATATGGATGAGATGGCAAGATAGCATCACCGATGCAATGAATATGGTCTTGAATATGGATGAGATGGCTAGATAGCATCACCGATGCAATGAATATGGACTTGAATATGGCTGAGATGGCTAGACAGCATCACTGATGCAATGAATATGGACTTGAATATGGCTGAGATGGCTAGATAGCATCACCGATGCAATGAACATGGACTTGAATATGGCTGAGATGGCTAGATGGCATCACCGATGCAATGAATATGGACTTGAATATGGCTGAGATGGCTAGATAGCATCACTGATGCAATGAATATGGACTTGAATATGGCTGAGACGGCTAGATAGCATCACCGAGGCAATGAATATGGACTTGAATATGGATGAGATGGCAAGATAGCATCACCGATGCAATGAATATGGACTTGAATATCGATGAGATGGCTAGATAGCATCACCGATGCAATGAATATGGACTTGAATATGGCTGACATGGCTAGATAGCATCACTGATGCAATGAATATGGACTTGAATATGGCTGAGACGGCCAGATATCATCACCGATGCAATGAATATGGACTTGAATGTGGATGAGATGGCTAGATAGCATCACCGTTGCAATGAATATGGACTTGAATATGGCTGAGATTGCTAGATAGCATCACCGATGCAATGAACATGGACTTGAATATGGCTGAGATGGCTAGATGGCATCACCGATGCAATGAATATGGACTTGAATATGGCTGAGATGGCTAGATGGCATCACCGATGCAATGAATATGGACTTGAATATGGCTGAGATGGCTAGATAGCATCACCGATGCAATGAATATGGAATGTGGATGAGATGGCTAGATAGCATCACCGATGCAATAAATATGGACTTGAATATGGCTGAGATGGCTAGATAGCATCACCGATGCAATGAATATGGCCTTGAATATGGCTGAGATAGCTAGATAGCATCATTGATGCAATGAATATGGACTTGAATATGGCTGAGACGGCTAGATAGCATCACCGATGCAATGAATATGGACTTGAATATGGCTGAGATGGCTAGATGGCATCACCGATGCAATGAATATGGACTTGAATATGGCTGAGATGGCTAGATGGCATCACCGTTGCAATGAATATGGACTTGAATATGGCTGAGATGGCTAGATAGCATCACCGATGCAATGAATATGGCCTTGAATATGGCTGAGATGGCTAGATAGCATCACTGATGCAATGAATATGGACTTGAATATGGCTGAGACGGCTAGATAGCATCACCGATGCAATGAATATGGACTTGAATATGGCTGAGACGGTTAGATAGCATCACCGATGCCATGAATATGGACTTGAATATGGCTGAGACGGCTAGATAGCATCACTGATGCAATGAATATGGACTTGAATATGGATAAGACGGCTAGATAGCATCACTGATGCAATGAATATGGACTTGAATATGGGTGAGACGGCTAGATAGCATCACCGATGCAATGAAGATGGACTTGAATATGGCTGAGATGGCAAGATAGCATCACCGATGCAATGAATATGGACTTGAATGTGGATGAGATGGCTAGATAGCATCACCGATGCTATGAATATGGACTTGAATATGGCTGAGATGGCAAGATAGCATCACCGATGCAATGAATATGGACTTGAATGTGGATGAGATGGCTAGATAGCATCACCGATGCTATGAATATGGACTTGAATATGGCTGAGATGGCTAGATAGCATCACCGATGCAATGAACATGGACTTGAATATGGATGAGATGGCAAGATAGCATCACCGATGCAATGAATATGGACTTGAATATGGATGAGATGGCTAGATGGCATCAACGATGCAATGAACATGGACTTCAATATGGCTGAGATGGCTAGATGGCATCACCGATGCAATGAATTTGGACTTGAATATGGCTGAGATGGCTAGATGGCATCACCGATGCAATGAATATGGACTTGAATATGGCTGAGATGGCTAGATAGCATCACCGATGCAATGAATATGGAATGTGGATGAGATTGCTAGATAGCATCACCGATGCAATGCATATGGCCTTGAATATGGCTGAGATGGCCAGATAGCATCAGTGATGCAATGAATATGGACTTGAATATGGCTGAGATGGCAAGATAGCATCACCGATGCAATGAATATGGACTTGAATATGGATGAGATGGCTAGATGGCATCAACGATGCAATGAACATGGACTTGAATATGGCTGAGATGGCTACATGGCATCACCGATGCAATGAATATGGCCTTGAATATGGCTGAGATGGCTAGATAGCATCACTGATGCAATGAATATGGACTTGAATATGGCTGAGACGGCTAGATAGCATCACCGATGCAATGAATATGGACTTGAATGTGGATGAGATGGCTAGATAGCATCACCGATGCAATGAATATGGACTTGAATATGGCTGAGATTGCTAGATAGCATCACCGATGCAATGAATATGGCCTTGAATATGGCTGAGATGGCTAGATAGCATCACTGATGCAATGAATATGGACTTGAATATGGCTGAGACGGCTAGATAGCATCACCGATGCAATGAATATGGACTTGAATATGGATGAGATGGCAAGATAGCATCACCGATGCAATGAATATGGACTTGAATATGGCTGAGATGGCAAGATAGCATCACCGATGCAATGAATATGGACTTGAATATGGCTGAGATGGCTAGATAGCATCACCGATGCAATGAATATGGCCTTGAATATGGCTGAGACGGCTAGATAGCATCACCGATGCAATGAATATGGACTTGAATATGGATGAGATGGCAAGATAGCATCACCGATGCAATGAATATGGACTTGAATATCGATGAGATGGCTAGATAGCATCACCGATGCAATGAATATGGACTTGAATATGGCTGAGATGGCAAGATGGCATCACCGATGCAATGAATATGGACTTGAATGTGGATGAGATGGCTAGATAGCATCACCGATGCAATGAATATGGACTTGAATATGGCTGAGACGGCTAGATAGCATCACCGATGCAATGAATATGGACTTGAATATGGATGAGATGGAAAGATAGCATCACCGATGCAATGAATATGGACTTGAATATGGATGAGATGGCTAGATAGCATCACCGATGCAATGAGTATGGACTAGAATATGGATGAGATGGCAAGATAGCATCACCGATGCAATGAATATGGACTTGAATATGGCTGAGATGGCTAGATAGCATCACTGATGCAATGAATATGGACTTGAATATGGCTGAGACGGCTAGATAGCATCACCGATGCAATGAATATGGACTTGAATATGGATGAGATGGCAAGATAGCATCACCGATGCAATGAATATGGACTTGAATATGGATGAGATGGCTAGATAGCATCACCGATGCAATGAATATGGACTTGAATATGGCTGAGATGGCAAGATAGCATCACCGATGCAATGAATATGGACTTGAATATGGATGAGATGGCTAGATAGCATCACCGATGCAATGAATATGGACTAGAATATGGATGGGATGGCAAGATAGCATCACTGATGCAATGAATATGGACTTGAATATGGCTGAGATAGCTAGATAGCATCATTGATGCAATGAATATGGACTTGAATATGGCTGAGACGGCTAGATAGCATCACCGATGCAATGAATATGGACTTGAATATGGCTGAGATGGCTAGATGGCATCACCGATGCAATGAATATGGACTTGAATATGGCTGAGATGGCTAGATGGCATCACCGTTGCAATGAATATGGACTTGAATATGGCTGAGATGGCTAGATAGCATCACCGATGCAATGAATATGGCCTTGAATATGGCTGAGATGGCTAGATAGCATCACTGATGCAATGAATATGGACTTGAATATGGCTGAGACGGCTAGATAGCATCACCGATGCAATGAATATGGACTTGAATATGGCTGAGATGGTTAGATAGCATCACCGATGCCATGAATATGGACTTGAATATGGCTGAGACGGCTAGATAGCATCACTGATGCAATGAATATGGACTTGAATATGGATAAGACGGCTAGATAGCATCACTGATGCAATGAATATGGACTTGAATATGGGTGAGACGGCTAGATAGCATCACCGATGCAATGAATATGGACTTGAATATGGATGAGATGGCAAGATAGCATCACCGATGCAATGAATATGGACTTGAATATGGCTGAGATGGCAAGATAGCATCACCGATGCAATGAATATGGACTTGAATGTGGATGAGATGGCTAGATAGCATCACCGATGCTATGAATATGGACTTGAATATGGCTGAGATGGCTAGATAGCATCACCGATGCAATGAATATGGACTTGAATATGGATGAGATGGCAAGATAGCATCACCGATGCAATGAATATGGACTTGAATATGGATGAGATGGCTAGATGGCATCAACGATGCAATGAACATGGACTTCAATATGGCTGAGATGGCTAGATGGCATCACCGATGAAATGAATATGGACTTGAATATGGCTGAGATGGCTAGATGGCATCACCGATGCAATGAATATGGACTTGAATATGGCTGAGATGGCTAGATAGCATCACCGATGCAATGAATATGGAATGTGGATGAGATTGCTAGATAGCATCACCGATGCAATGCATATGGCCTTGAATATGGCTGAGATGGCCAGATAGCATCAGTGATGCAATGAATATGGACTTGAATATGGCTGAGATGGCAAGATAGCATCACCGATGCAATGAATATGGACTTGAATATGGATGAGATGGCTAGATAGCATCACCGATGCAATGAATATGGACTAGAATATGGATGGGATGGCAAGATAGCATCACTGATGCAATGAATATGGACTTGAATATGGCTGAGATAGCTAGATAGCATCATTGATGCAATGAATATGGACTTGAATATGGCTGAGACGGCTAGATAGCATCACCGATGCAATGAATATGGACTTGAATATGGCTGAGATGGCAAGATAGCATCACCGATGCAATGAATATGGACTTGAATATGGCTGAGATGGCTAGATGGCATCACCGTTTCAATGAATATGGACTTGAATATGGATGAGATGGCTAGATAGCATCACCGATGCAATGAATATGGCCTTGAATATGGCTGAGATGGCTAGATAGCATCACCGATGCAATGAATATGGACTTGAATATGGCTGAGATGGCTAGATGGCATCACCGATGCAATGAATATGGACTTGAATATGGCTGAGATGGCTAGATAGCATCACCGATGCAATGAATATGGCCTTGAATATGGCTGAGATGGCTAGATAGCATCACTGATGCAATGAATATGGACTTGAATATGGCTGAGACGGCTAGATAGCATCACCGATGCAATGAATATGGACTTGAATATGGATGAGATGGCAAGATAGCATCACCGATGCAATGAATATGGACTTGAATATGGATGAGATGGCTAGATAGCATCACCGATGCAATGAATATGGACTTGAATATGGCTGAGATGGCAAGATAGCATCACCGATGCAATGAATATGGACTTGAATATGGATGAGATGGCTAGATAGCATCACCGATTCAATGAATATGGACTAGAATATTGATGGTATGGCAAGATAGCATCACTGATGCAATGAATATGGACTTGAATATGGCTGAGATAGCTAGATAGCATCACCGATGCAATGAATATGGACTTGAATATGGATGAGATGGCAAGATAGCATCACCGATGCAATGAATATGGTCTTGAATATGGATGAGATGGCTAGATAGCATCACCGATGCAATGAATATGGACTTGAATATGGCTGAGATGGCTAGACAGCATCACTGATGCAATGAATATGGACTTGAATATGGCTGAGATGGCTAGATAGCATCACCGATGCAATGAACATGGACTTGAATATGGCTGAGATGGCTAGATGGCATCACCGATGCAATGAATATGGACTTGAATATGGCTGAGATGGCTAGATAGCATCACTGATGCAATGAATATGGACTTGAATATGGCTGAGACGGCTAGATAGCATCACCGAGGCAATGAATATGGACTTGAATATGGATGAGATGGCAAGATAGCATCACCGATGCAATGAATATGGACTTGAATATCGATGAGATGGCTAGATAGCATCACCGATGCAATGAATATGGACTTGAATATGGCTGACATGGCTAGATAGCATCACTGATGCAATGAATATGGACTTGAATATGGCTGAGACGGCCAGATAGCATCACCGATGCAATGAATATGGACTTGAATGTGGATGAGATGGCTAGATAGCATCACCGTTGCAATGAATATGGACTTGAATATGGCTGAGATTGCTAGATAGCATCACCGATGCAATGAACATGGACTTGAATATGGCTGAGATGGCTAGATGGCATCACCGATGCAATGAATATGGACTTGAATATGGCTGAGATGGCTAGATGGCATCACCGATGCAATGAATATGGACTTGAATATGGCTGAGATGGCTAGATAGCATCACCGATGCAATGAATATGGAATGTGGATGAGATGGCTAGATAGCATCACCGATGCAATAAATATGGACTTGAATATGGCTGAGATGGCTAGATAGCATCACCGATGCAATGAATATGGCCTTGAATATGGCTGAGATAGCTAGATAGCATCATTGATGCAATGAATATGGACTTGAATATGGCTGAGACGGCTAGATAGCATCACCGATGCAATGAATATGGACTTGAATATGGCTGAGATGGCTAGATGGCATCACCGATGCAATGAATATGGACTTGAATATGGCTGAGATGGCTAGATGGCATCACCGTTGCAATGAATATGGACTTGAATATGGCTGAGATGGCTAGATAGCATCACCGATGCAATGAATATGGCCTTGAATATGGCTGAGATGGCTAGATAGCATCACTGATGCAATGAATATGGACTTGAATATGGCTGAGACGGCTAGATAGCATCACCGATGCAATGAATATGGACTTGAATATGGCTGAGACGGTTAGATAGCATCACCGATGCCATGAATATGGACTTGAATATGGCTGAGACGGCTAGATAGCATCACTGATGCAATGAATATGGACTTGAATATGGATAAGACGGCTAGATAGCATCACTGATGCAATGAATATGGACTTGAATATGGGTGAGACGGCTAGATAGCATCACCGATGCAATGAAGATGGACTTGAATATGGCTGAGATGGCAAGATAGCATCACCGATGCAATGAATATGGACTTGAATGTGGATGAGATGGCTAGATAGCATCACCGATGCTATGAATATGGACTTGAATATGGCTGAGATGGCAAGATAGCATCACCGATGCAATGAATATGGACTTGAATGTGGATGAGATGGCTAGATAGCATCACCGATGCTATGAATATGGACTTGAATATGGCTGAGATGGCTAGATAGCATCACCGATGCAATGAACATGGACTTGAATATGGATGAGATGGCAAGATAGCATCACCGATGCAATGAATATGGACTTGAATATGGATGAGATGGCTAGATGGCATCAACGATGCAATGAACATGGACTTCAATATGGCTGAGATGGCTAGATGGCATCACCGATGCAATGAATTTGGACTTGAATATGGCTGAGATGGCTAGATGGCATCACCGATGCAATGAATATGGACTTGAATATGGCTGAGATGGCTAGATAGCATCACCGATGCAATGAATATGGAATGTGGATGAGATTGCTAGATAGCATCACCGATGCAATGCATATGGCCTTGAATATGGCTGAGATGGCCAGATAGCATCAGTGATGCAATGAATATGGACTTGAATATGGCTGAGATGGCAAGATAGCATCACCGATGCAATGAATATGGACTTGAATATGGATGAGATGGCTAGATGGCATCAACGATGCAATGAACATGGACTTGAATATGGCTGAGATGGCTACATGGCATCACCGATGCAATGAATATGGCCTTGAATATGGCTGAGATGGCTAGATAGCATCACTGATGCAATGAATATGGACTTGAATATGGCTGAGACGGCTAGATAGCATCACCGATGCAATGAATATGGACTTGAATGTGGATGAGATGGCTAGATAGCATCACCGATGCAATGAATATGGACTTGAATATGGCTGAGATTGCTAGATAGCATCACCGATGCAATGAATATGGCCTTGAATATGGCTGAGATGGCTAGATAGCATCACTGATGCAATGAATATGGACTTGAATATGGCTGAGACGGCTAGATAGCATCACCGATGCAATGAATATGGACTTGAATATGGATGAGATGGCAAGATAGCATCACCGATGCAATGAATATGGACTTGAATATGGCTGAGATGGCAAGATAGCATCACCGATGCAATGAATATGGACTTGAATATGGCTGAGATGGCTAGATAGCATCACCGATGCAATGAATATGGCCTTGAATATGGCTGAGACGGCTAGATAGCATCACCGATGCAATGAATATGGACTTGAATATGGATGAGATGGCAAGATAGCATCACCGATGCAATGAATATGGACTTGAATATCGATGAGATGGCTAGATAGCATCACCGATGCAATGAATATGGACTTGAATATGGCTGAGATGGCAAGATGGCATCACCGATGCAATGAATATGGACTTGAATGTGGATGAGATGGCTAGATAGCATCACCGATGCAATGAATATGGACTTGAATATGGCTGAGACGGCTAGATAGCATCACCGATGCAATGAATATGGACTTGAATATGGATGAGATGGAAAGATAGCATCACCGATGCAATGAATATGGACTTGAATATGGATGAGATGGCTAGATAGCATCACCGATGCAATGAGTATGGACTAGAATATGGATGAGATGGCAAGATAGCATCACCGATGCAATGAATATGGACTTGAATATGGCTGAGATGGCTAGATAGCATCACTGATGCAATGAATATGGACTTGAATATGGCTGAGACGGCTAGATAGCATCACCGATGCAATGAATATGGACTTGAATATGGATGAGATGGCAAGATAGCATCACCGATGCAATGAATATGGACTTGAATATGGATGAGATGGCTAGATAGCATCACCGATGCAATGAATATGGACTTGAATATGGCTGAGATGGCAAGATAGCATCACCGATGCAATGAATATGGACTTGAATATGGATGAGATGGCTAGATAGCATCACCGATGCAATGAATATGGACTAGAATATGGATGGGATGGCAAGATAGCATCACTGATGCAATGAATATGGACTTGAATATGGCTGAGATAGCTAGATAGCATCATTGATGCAATGAATATGGACTTGAATATGGCTGAGACGGCTAGATAGCATCACCGATGCAATGAATATGGACTTGAATATGGCTGAGATGGCTAGATGGCATCACCGATGCAATGAATATGGACTTGAATATGGCTGAGATGGCTAGATGGCATCACCGTTGCAATGAATATGGACTTGAATATGGCTGAGATGGCTAGATAGCATCACCGATGCAATGAATATGGCCTTGAATATGGCTGAGATGGCTAGATAGCATCACTGATGCAATGAATATGGACTTGAATATGGCTGAGACGGCTAGATAGCATCACCGATGCAATGAATATGGACTTGAATATGGCTGAGATGGTTAGATAGCATCACCGATGCCATGAATATGGACTTGAATATGGCTGAGACGGCTAGATAGCATCACTGATGCAATGAATATGGACTTGAATATGGATAAGACGGCTAGATAGCATCACTGATGCAATGAATATGGACTTGAATATGGGTGAGACGGCTAGATAGCATCACCGATGCAATGAATATGGACTTGAATATGGATGAGATGGCAAGATAGCATCACCGATGCAATGAATATGGACTTGAATATGGCTGAGATGGCAAGATAGCATCACCGATGCAATGAATATGGACTTGAATGTGGATGAGATGGCTAGATAGCATCACCGATGCTATGAATATGGACTTGAATATGGCTGAGATGGCTAGATAGCATCACCGATGCAATGAATATGGACTTGAATATGGATGAGATGGCAAGATAGCATCACCGATGCAATGAATATGGACTTGAATATGGATGAGATGGCTAGATGGCATCAACGATGCAATGAACATGGACTTCAATATGGCTGAGATGGCTAGATGGCATCACCGATGAAATGAATATGGACTTGAATATGGCTGAGATGGCTAGATGGCATCACCGATGCAATGAATATGGACTTGAATATGGCTGAGATGGCTAGATAGCATCACCGATGCAATGAATATGGAATGTGGATGAGATTGCTAGATAGCATCACCGATGCAATGCATATGGCCTTGAATATGGCTGAGATGGCCAGATAGCATCAGTGATGCAATGAATATGGACTTGAATATGGCTGAGATGGCAAGATAGCATCACCGATGCAATGAATATGGAATTGAATATGGATGAGATGGCTAGATGGCATCAACGATGCAATGAACATGGACTTGAATATGGCTGAGATGGCTAGATGGCATCACCGATGCAATGAATATGGACTTGAATATGGATGAGATGGCTAGATAGCATCACCGATTCAATGAATATGGACTAGAATATTGATGGTATGGCAAGATAGCATCACTGATGCAATGAATATGGACTTGAATATGGCTGAGATAGCTAGATAGCATCACCGATGCAATGAATATGGACTTGAATATGGATGAGATGGCAAGATAGCATCACCGATGCAATGAATATGGTCTTGAATATGGATGAGATGGCTAGATAGCATCACCGATGCAATGAATATGGACTTGAATATGGCTGAGATGGCTAGACAGCATCACTGATGCAATGAATATGGACTTGAATATGGCTGAGATGGCTAGATAGCATCACCGATGCAATGAACATGGACTTGAATATGGCTGAGATGGCTAGATGGCATCACCGATGCAATGAATATGGACTTGAATATGGCTGAGATGGCTAGATAGCATCACTGATGCAATGAATATGGACTTGAATATGGCTGAGACGGCTAGATAGCATCACCGAGGCAATGAATATGGACTTGAATATGGATGAGATGGCAAGATAGCATCACCGATGCAATGAATATGGACTTGAATATCGATGAGATGGCTAGATAGCATCACCGATGCAATGAATATGGACTTGAATATGGCTGACATGGCTAGATAGCATCACTGATGCAATGAATATGGACTTGAATATGGCTGAGACGGCCAGATAGCATCACCGATGCAATGAATATGGACTTGAATGTGGATGAGATGGCTAGATAGCATCACCGTTGCAATGAATATGGACTTGAATATGGCTGAGATTGCTAGATAGCATCACCGATGCAATGAACATGGACTTGAATATGGCTGAGATGGCTAGATGGCATCACCGATGCAATGAATATGGACTTGAATATGGCTGAGATGGCTAGATGGCATCACCGATGCAATGAATATGGACTTGAATATGGCTGAGATGGCTAGATAGCATCACCGATGCAATGAATATGGAATGTGGATGAGATGGCTAGATAGCATCACCGATGCAATAAATATGGACTTGAATATGGCTGAGATGGCTAGATAGCATCACCGATGCAATGAATATGGCCTTGAATATGGCTGAGATAGCTAGATAGCATCATTGATGCAATGAATATGGACTTGAATATGGCTGAGACGGCTAGATAGCATCACCGATGCAATGAATATGGACTTGAATATGGCTGAGATGGCTAGATGGCATCACCGATGCAATGAATATGGACTTGAATATGGCTGAGATGGCTAGATGGCATCACCGTTGCAATGAATATGGACTTGAATATGGCTGAGATGGCTAGATAGCATCACCGATGCAATGAATATGGCCTTGAATATGGCTGAGATGGCTAGATAGCATCACTGATGCAATGAATATGGACTTGAATATGGCTGAGACGGCTAGATAGCATCACCGATGCAATGAATATGGACTTGAATATGGCTGAGACGGTTAGATAGCATCACCGATGCCATGAATATGGACTTGAATATGGCTGAGACGGCTAGATAGCATCACTGATGCAATGAATATGGACTTGAATATGGATGAGACGGCTAGATAGCATCACTGATGCAATGAATATGGACTTGAATATGGGTGAGACGGCTAGATAGCATCACCGATGCAATGAAGATGGACTTGAATATGGCTGAGATGGCAAGATAGCATCACCGATGCAATGAATATGGACTTGAATGTGGATGAGATGGCTAGATAGCATCACCGATGCTATGAATATGGACTTGAATATGGCTGAGATGGCAAGATAGCATCACCGATGCAATGAATATGGACTTGAATGTGGATGAGATGGCTAGATAGCATCACCGATGCTATGAATATGGACTTGAATATGGCTGAGATGGCTAGATAGCATCACCGATGCAATGAACATGGACTTGAATATGGATGAGATGGCAAGATAGCATCACCGATGCAATGAATATGGACTTGAATATGGATGAGATGGCTAGATGGCATCAACGATGCAATGAACATGGACTTCAATATGGCTGAGATGGCTAGATGGCATCACCGATGCAATGAATTTGGACTTGAATATGGCTGAGATGGCTAGATGGCATCACCGATGCAATGAATATGGACTTGAATATGGCTGAGATGGCTAGATAGCATCACCGATGCAATGAATATGGAATGTGGATGAGATTGCTAGATAGCATCACCGATGCAATGCATATGGCCTTGAATATGGCTGAGATGGCCAGATAGCATCAGTGATGCAATGAATATGGACTTGAATATGGCTGAGATGGCAAGATAGCATCACCGATGCAATGAATATGGACTTGAATATGGATGAGATGGCTAGATGGCATCAACGATGCAATGAACATGGACTTGAATATGGCTGAGATGGCTACATGGCATCACCGATGCAATGAATATGGACTTGAATATGGCTGAGATGGCTAGATAGCATCACTGATGCAATGAATATGGACTTCAATATGGCTGAGACGGCTAGATAGCATCACCGATGCAATGAATATGGACTTGAATGTGGATGAGATGGCTAGATAGCATCACCGATGCAATGAATATGGACTTGAATATGGCTGAGATTGCTAGATAGCATCACCGATGCAATGAATATGGCCTTGAATATGGCTGAGATGGCTAGATAGCATCACTGATGCAATGAATATGGACTTGAATATGGCTGAGACGGCTAGATAGCATCACCGATGCAATGAATATGGACTTGAATATGGATGAGATGGCAAGATAGCATCACCGATGCAATGAATATGGACTTGAATATGGATGAGATGGCAAGATAGCATCACCGATGCAATGAATATGGACTTGAATATGGCTGAGATGGCTAGATAGCATCACCGATGCAATGAATATGGCCTTGAATATGGCTGAGACGGCTAGATAGCATCACCGATGCAATGAATATGGACTTGAATATGGATGAGATGGCAAGATAGCATCACCGATGCAATGAATATGGACTTGAATATCGATGAGATGGCTAGATAGCATCACCGATGCAATGAATATGGACTTGAATATGGCTGAGATGGCAAGATGGCATCACCGATGCAATGAATATGGACTTGAATGTGGATGAGATGGCTAGATAGCATCACCGATGCAATGAATATGGACTTGAATATGGCTGAGACGGCTAGATAGCATCACCGATGCAATGAATATGGACTTGAATATGGATGAGATGGAAAGATAGCATCACCGATGCAATGAATATGGACTTGAATATGGATGAGATGGCTAGATAGCATCACCGATGCAATGAGTATGGACTAGAATATGGATGAGATGGCAAGATAGCATCACCGATGCAATGAATATGGACTTGAATATGGCTGAGATGGCTAGATAGCATCACTGATGCAATGAATATGGACTTGAATATGGCTGAGACGGCTAGATAGCATCACCGATGCAATGAATATGGACTTGAATATGGATGAGATGGCAAGATAGCATCACCGATGCAATGAATATGGACTTGAATATGGATGAGATGGCTAGATAGCATCACCGATGCAATGAATATGGACTTGAATATGGCTGAGATGGCAAGATAGCATCACCGATGCAATGAATATGGACTTGAATATGGATGAGATGGCTAGATAGCATCACCGATGCAATGAATATGGACTAGAATATGGATGGGATGGCAAGATAGCATCACTGATGCAATGAATATGGACTTGAATATGGCTGAGATAGCTAGATAGCATCATTGATGCAATGAATATGGACTTGAATATGGCTGAGACGGCTAGATAGCATCACCGATGCAATGAATATGGACTTGAATATGGCTGAGATGGCTAGATGGCATCACCGATGCAATGAATATGGACTTGAATATGGCTGAGATGGCTAGATGGCATCACCGTTGCAATGAATATGGACTTGAATATGGCTGAGATGGCTAGATAGCATCACCGATGCAATGAATATGGCCTTGAATATGGCTGAGATGGCTAGATAGCATCACTGATGCAATGAATATGGACTTGAATATGGCTGAGACGGCTAGATAGCATCACCGATGCAATGAATATGGACTTGAATATGGCTGAGATGGTTAGATAGCATCACCGATGCCATGAATATGGACTTGAATATGGCTGAGACGGCTAGATAGCATCACTGATGCAATGAATATGGACTTGAATATGGATAAGACGGCTAGATAGCATCACTGATGCAATGAATATGGACTTGAATATGGGTGAGACGGCTAGATAGCATCACCGATGCAATGAATATGGACTTGAATATGGATGAGATGGCAAGATAGCATCACCGATGCAATGAATATGGACTTGAATATGGCTGAGATGGCAAGATAGCATCACCGATGCAATGAATATGGACTTGAATGTGGATGAGATGGCTAGATAGCATCACCGATGCTATGAATATGGACTTGAATATGGCTGAGATGGCTAGATAGCATCACCGATGCAATGAATATGGTCTTGAATATGGATGAGATGGCAAGATAGCATCACCGATGCAATGAATATGGACTTGAATATGGATGAGATGGCTAGATGGCATCAACGATGCAATGAACATGGACTTCAATATGGCTGAGATGGCTAGATGGCATCACCGATGAAATGAATATGGACTTGAATATGGCTGAGATGGCAAGATAGCATCACCGATGCAATGAATATGGACTTGAATATGGCTGAGATGGCTAGATGGCATCACCGTTTCAATGAATATGGACTTGAATATGGATGAGATGGCTAGATAGCATCACCGATGCAATGAATATGGCCTTGAATATGGCTGAGATGGCTAGATAGCATCACCGATGCAATGAATATGGACTTGAATATGGCTGAGATGGCTAGATGGTATCACCGATGCAATGAATATGGACTTGAATATGGCTGAGATGGCTAGATAGCATCACCGATGCAATGAATATGGCCTTGAATATGGCTGAGATGGCTAGATAGCATCACTGATGCAATGAATATGGACTTGAATATGGCTGAGACGGCTAGATAGCATCACCGATGCAATGAATATGGACTTGAATATGGATGAGATGGCAAGATAGCATCACCGATGCAATGAATATGGACTTGAATATGGATGAGATGGCTAGATAGCATCACCGATGCAATGAATATGGACTTGAATATGGCTGAGATGGCAAGATAGCATCACCGATGCAATGAATATGGACTTGAATATGGATGAGATGGCTAGATAGCATCACCGATTCAATGAATATGGACTAGAATATTGATGGTATGGCAAGATAGCATCACTGATGCAATGAATATGGACTTGAATATGGCTGAGATAGCTAGATAGCATCACCGATGCAATGAATATGGACTTGAATATGGATGAGATGGCAAGATAGCATCACCGATGCAATGAATATGGTCTTGAATATGGATGAGATGGCTAGATAGCATCACCGATGCAATGAATATGGACTTGAATATGGCTGAGATGGCTAGACAGCATCACTGATGCAATGAATATGGACTTGAATATGGCTGAGATGGCTAGATAGCATCACCGATGCTATGAACATGGACTTGAATATGGCTGAGATGGCTAGATGGCATCACCGATGCAATGAATATGGACTTGAATATGGCTGAGATGGCTAGATAGCATCACTGATGCAATGAATATGGACTTGAATATGGCTGAGACGGCTAGATAGCATCACCGAGGCAATGAATATGGACTTGAATATGGATGAGATGGCAAGATAGCATCACCGATGCAATGAATATGGACTTGAATATCGATGAGATGGCTAGATAGCATCACCGATGCAATGAATATGGACTTGAATATGGCTGAGATGGCTAGATAGCATCACTGATGCAATGAATATGGACTTGAATATGGCTGAGACGGCCAGATAGCATCACCGATGCAATGAATATGGACTTGAATGTGGATGAGATGGCTAGATAGCATCACCGTTGCAATGAATATGGACTTGAATATGGCTGAGATTGCTAGATAGCATCACCGATGCAATGAACATGGACTTGAATATGGCTGAGATGGCTAGATGGCATCACCGATGCAATGAATATGGACTTGAATATGGCTGAGATGGCTAGATGGCATCACCGATGCAATGAATATGGACTTGAATATGGCTGAGATGGCTAGATAGCATCACCGATGCAATGAATGTGGAATGTGGATGAGATGGCTAGATAGCATCACCGATGCAATAAATATGGACTTGAATATGGCTGAGATGGCTAGATGGCATCACCGATGCAATGAATATGGACTTGAATATGGCTGAGATGGCTAGATAGCATCACTGATGCAATGAATATGGACTTGAATATGGCTGAGACGGCTAGATAGCATCACCGATGCAATGAATATGGACTTGAATATGGCTGAGATGGCAAGATAGCATCACCGATGCAATGAATATGGACTTGAATATCGATGAGATGGCTAGATAGCATCACCGATGCAATGAATATGGACTTGAATATGGCTGAGATGGCTAGATAGCATCACTGATGCAATGAATATGGACTTGAATATGGCTGAGACGGCCAGATAGCATCACCGATGCAATGAATATGGACTTGAATGTGGATGAGATGGCTAGATAGCATCACCGTTGCAATGAATATGGACTTGAATATGGCTGAGATTGCTAGATAGCATCACCGATGCAATGACCATGGACTTGAATATGGCTGAGATGGCTAGATGGCATCACCGATGCAATGAAGATGGACTTGAATATGGCTGAGATGGCTAGATGGCATCACCGATGCAATGAATATGGACTTGAATATGGCTGAGATGGCTAGATAGCATCACCGATGCAATGAATATGGAATGTGGATGAGATGGCTAGATAGCATCACCGATGCAATAAATATGGACTTGAATATGGCTGAGATGGCTAGATAGCATCTCCGATGCAATGAATATGGACTTGAATATGGCTGAGACGGCTAGATAGCATCACCGATGCAATGAATATGGACTTGAATGTGGATGAGATGGCTAGATAGCATCACCGATGCAATGAATATGGCCTTGAATATGGCTGAGATGGCTAGATAGCATCACTGATGCAATGAATATGGACTTGAATATGGCTGAGACGGCTAGGTAGCATCACCGATGCAATGAATATGGACTTGAATATGGATGAGATGGCAAGATAGCATCACCGATGCAATGAATATGGACTTGAATATGGCTGAGACGGCTAGATAGCATCACCGATGCAATGAATCTGGACTTGAATATGGATGAGATGGCTAGATGGCATCACCGATGCAATGAATATGGACTTGAATATGGCTGAGATGGCTAGATGGCATCACCGATGCAATGAATTTGGACTTGAATATGGCTGAGATGGCAAGATAGCATCACCGATGCAATGAATATGGACTTGAATATGGCTGAGATGGCTAGATAGCATCACCGATGCAATGAATATGGCCTTGAATATGGCTGAGATGGCTAGGTAGCATCACTGATGCAATGAATATGGACTTGAATATGGATGAGACGGCTAGATAGCATCACCGATGCAATGAATATGGACTTGAATATGGATGAGATGGCAAGATAGCATCACCGATGCAATGAATATGGACTTGAATATCGATGAGATGGCTAGATAGCATCACCGATGCAATGAATATGGACTTGAATATGGCTGAGATGGCAAGATAGCATCACCGATGCAATGAATATGGACTTGAATGTGGATGAGATGGCTAGATAGCATCACCGATGCAATGAATATGGACTTGAATATGGCTGAGACGGCTAGATAGCATCACCGATGCAATGAATATGGACTTGAATATGGATGAGATGGCAAGATAGCATCACCGATGCAATGAATATGGACTTGAATATGGATGAGATGGCTAGATAGCATCAGCGATGCAATGAGTATGTACTAGAATATGGATGAGATGGCAAGATAGCATCACCGATGCAATGAATATGGACTTGAATATGGCTGAGATGGCTAGATAGCATCACTGATGCAATGAATATTGACTTGAATATGGCTGAGACGGCTAGATAGCATCACCGATGCAATGAATATGGACTTGAATATGGATGAGATGGCAAGATAGCATCACCGATGCAATGAATATGGACTTGAATATGGATGAGATGGCTAGATAGCATCACCGATGCAATGAATATGGACTTGAATATGGCTGAGATGGCAAGATAGCATCACCGATGCAATGAATATGGACTTGAATATGGATGAGATGGCTAGATAGCATCACCGATGCAATGAATATGGACTAGAATATGGATGGGATGGCAAGATAGCATCACTGATGCAATGAATATGGACTTGAATATGGCTGAGATAGCTAGATAGCATCATTGATGCAATGAATATGGACTTGAATATGGCTGAGACGGCTAGATAGCATCACCGATGCAATGAATATGGACTTGAATATGGCTGAGATGGCAAGATAGCATCACCGATGCAATGAATATGGACTTGAATATGGCTGAGATGGCTAGATGGCATCACCGTTTCAATGAATATGGACTTGAATATGGATGAGATGGCTAGATAGCATCACCGATGCAATGAATATGGCCTTGAATATGGCTGAGATGGCTAGATAGCATCACCGATGCAATGAATATGGACTTGAATATGGCTGAGATGGCTAGATGGCATCACCGATGCAATGAATATGGACTTGAATATGGCTGAGATGGCTAGATAGCATCACCGATGCAATGAATATGGCCTTGAATATGGCTGAGATGGCTAGATAGCATCACTGATGCAATGAATATGGACTTGAATATGGCTGAGACGGCTAGATAGCATCACCGATGCAATGAATATGGACTTGAATATGGATGAGATGGCAAGATAGCATCACCGATGCAATGAATATGGACTTGAATATGGATGAGATGGCTAGATAGCATCACCGATGCAATGAATATGGACTTGAATATGGCTGAGATGGCAAGATAGCATCACCGATGCAATGAATATGGACTTGAATATGGATGAGATGGCTAGATAGCATCACCGATTCAATGAATATGGACTAGAATATTGATGGTATGGCAAGATAGCATCACTGATGCAATGAATATGGACTTGAATATGGCTGAGATAGCTAGATAGCATCACCGATGCAATGAATATGGACTTGAATATGGATGAGATGGCAAGATAGCATCACCGATGCAATGAATATGGTCTTGAATATGGATGAGATGGCTAGATAGCATCACCGATGCAATGAATATGGACTTGAATATGGCTGAGATGGCTAGACAGCATCACTGATGCAATGAATATGGACTTGAATATGGCTGAGATGGCTAGATAGCATCACCGATGCAATGAACATGGACTTGAATATGGCTGAGATGGCTAGATGGCATCACCGATGCAATGAATATGGACTTGAATATGGCTGAGATGGCTAGATAGCATCACTGATGCAATGAATATGGACTTGAATATGGCTGAGACGGCTAGATAGCATCACCGAGGCAATGAATATGGACTTGAATATGGATGAGATGGCAAGATAGCATCACCGATGCAATGAATATGGACTTGAATATCGATGAGATGGCTAGATAGCATCACCGATGCAATGAATATGGACTTGAATATGGCTGACATGGCTAGATAGCATCACTGATGCAATGAATATGGACTTGAATATGGCTGAGACGGCCAGATAGCATCACCGATGCAATGAATATGGACTTGAATGTGGATGAGATGGCTAGATAGCATCACCGTTGCAATGAATATGGACTTGAATATGGCTGAGATTGCTAGATAGCATCACCGATGCAATGAACATGGACTTGAATATGGCTGAGATGGCTAGATGGCATCACCGATGCAATGAATATGGACTTGAATATGGCTGAGATGGCTAGATGGCATCACCGATGCAATGAATATGGACTTGAATATGGCTGAGATGGCTAGATAGCATCACCGATGCAATGAATATGGAATGTGGATGAGATGGCTAGATAGCATCACCGATGCAATAAATATGGACTTGAATATGGCTGAGATGGCTAGATAGCATCACCGATGCAATGAATATGGCCTTGAATATGGCTGAGATAGCTAGATAGCATCATTGATGCAATGAATATGGACTTGAATATGGCTGAGACGGCTAGATAGCATCACCGATGCAATGAATATGGACTTGAATATGGCTGAGATGGCTAGATGGCATCACCGATGCAATGAATATGGACTTGAATATGGCTGAGATGGCTAGATGGCATCACCGTTGCAATGAATATGGACTTGAATATGGCTGAGATGGCTAGATAGCATCACCGATGCAATGAATATGGCCTTGAATATGGCTGAGATGGCTAGATAGCATCACTGATGCAATGAATATGGACTTGAATATGGCTGAGACGGCTAGATAGCATCACCGATGCAATGAATATGGACTTGAATATGGCTGAGACGGTTAGATAGCATCACCGATGCCATGAATATGGACTTGAATATGGCTGAGACGGCTAGATAGCATCACTGATGCAATGAATATGGACTTGAATATGGATAAGACGGCTAGATAGCATCACTGATGCAATGAATATGGACTTGAATATGGGTGAGACGGCTAGATAGCATCACCGATGCAATGAAGATGGACTTGAATATGGCTGAGATGGCAAGATAGCATCACCGATGCAATGAATATGGACTTGAATGTGGATGAGATGGCTAGATAGCATCACCGATGCTATGAATATGGACTTGAATATGGCTGAGATGGCAAGATAGCATCACCGATGCAATGAATATGGACTTGAATGTGGATGAGATGGCTAGATAGCATCACTGATGCTATGAATATGGACTTGAATATGGCTGAGATGGCTAGATAGCATCACCGATGCAATGAACATGGACTTGAATATGGATGAGATGGCAAGATAGCATCACCGATGCAATGAATATGGACTTGAATATGGATGAGATGGCTAGATGGCATCAACGATGCAATGAACATGGACTTCAATATGGCTGAGATGGCTAGATGGCATCACCGATGCAATGAATTTGGACTTGAATATGGCTGAGATGGCTAGATGGCATCACCGATGCAATGAATATGGACTTGAATATGGCTGAGATGGCTAGATAGCATCACCGATGCAATGAATATGGAATGTGGATGAGATTGCTAGATAGCATCACCGATGCAATGCATATGGCCTTGAATATGGCTGAGATGGCCAGATAGCATCAGTGATGCAATGAATA
Organism: Heloderma suspectum; assembly: GCF_057233095.1. Taxonomy (NCBI): domain Eukaryota; kingdom Metazoa; phylum Chordata; class Lepidosauria; order Squamata; family Helodermatidae; genus Heloderma; species Heloderma suspectum. Next base: position 55,329,238 of record NC_139475.1, read on the forward strand.
TGGACTTGAATATGGCTGAGATGGCAAGATAGCATCACCGATGCAATGAATATGGACTTGAATATGGATGAGATGGCTAGATGGCATCAACGATGCAATGAACATGGACTTGAATATGGCTGAGATGGCTACATGGCATCACCGATGCAATGAATATGGCCTTGAATATGGCTGAGATGGCTAGATAGCATCACTGATGCAATGAATATGGACTTGAATATGGCTGAGACGGCTAGATAGCATCACCGATGCAATGAATATGGACTTGAATGTGGATGAGATGGCTAGATAGCATCACCGATGCAATGAATATGGACTTGAATATGGCTGAGATTGCTAGATAGCATCACCGATGCAATGAATATGGCCTTGAATATGGCTGAGATGGCTAGATAGCATCACTGATGCAATGAATATGGACTTGAATATGGCTGAGACGGCTAGATAGCATCACCGATGCAATGAATATGGACTTGAATATGGATGAGATGGCAAGATAGCATCACCGATGCAATGAATATGGACTTGAATATGGCTGAGATGGCAAGATAGCATCACCGATGCAATGAATATGGACTTGAATATGGCTGAGATGGCTAGATAGCATCACCGATGCAATGAATATGGCCTTGAATATGGCTGAGACGGCTAGATAGCATCACCGATGCAATGAATATGGACTTGAATATGGATGAGATGGCAAGATAGCATCACCGATGCAATGAATATGGACTTGAATATCGATGAGATGGCTAGATAGCATCACCGATGCAATGAATATGGACTTGAATATGGCTGAGATGGCAAGATGGCATCACCGATGCAATGAATATGGACTTGAATGTGGATGAGATGGCTAGATAGCATCACCGATGCAATGAATATGGACTTGAATATGGCTGAGACGGCTAGATAGCATCACCGATGCAATGAATATGGACTTGAATATGGATGAGATGGAAAGATAGCATCACCGATGCAATGAATATGGACTTGAATATGGATGAGATGGCTAGATAGCATCACCGATGCAATGAGTATGGACTAGAATATGGATGAGATGGCAAGATAGCATCACCGATGCAATGAATATGGACTTGAATATGGCTGAGATGGCTAGATAGCATCACTGATGCAATGAATATGGACTTGAATATGGCTGAGACGGCTAGATAGCATCACCGATGCAATGAATATGGACTTGAATATGGATGAGATGGCAAGATAGCATCACCGATGCAATGAATATGGACTTGAATATGGATGAGATGGCTAGATAGCATCACCGATGCAATGAATATGGACTTGAATATGGCTGAGATGGCAAGATAGCATCACCGATGCAATGAATATGGACTTGAATATGGATGAGATGGCTAGATAGCATCACCGATGCAATGAATATGGACTAGAATATGGATGGGATGGCAAGATAGCATCACTGATGCAATGAATATGGACTTGAATATGGCTGAGATAGCTAGATAGCATCATTGATGCAATGAATATGGACTTGAATATGGCTGAGACGGCTAGATAGCATCACCGATGCAATGAATATGGACTTGAATATGGCTGAGATGGCTAGATGGCATCACCGATGCAATGAATATGGACTTGAATATGGCTGAGATGGCTAGATGGCATCACCGTTGCAATGAATATGGACTTGAATATGGCTGAGATGGCTAGATAGCATCACCGATGCAATGAATATGGCCTTGAATATGGCTGAGATGGCTAGATAGCATCACTGATGCAATGAATATGGACTTGAATATGGCTGAGACGGCTAGATAGCATCACCGATGCAATGAATATGGACTTGAATATGGCTGAGATGGTTAGATAGCATCACCGATGCCATGAATATGGACTTGAATATGGCTGAGACGGCTAGATAGCATCACTGATGCAATGAATATGGACTTGAATATGGATAAGACGGCTAGATAGCATCACTGATGCAATGAATATGGACTTGAATATGGGTGAGACGGCTAGATAGCATCACCGATGCAATGAATATGGACTTGAATATGGATGAGATGGCAAGATAGCATCACCGATGCAATGAATATGGACTTGAATATGGCTGAGATGGCAAGATAGCATCACCGATGCAATGAATATGGACTTGAATGTGGATGAGATGGCTAGATAGCATCACCGATGCTATGAATATGGACTTGAATATGGCTGAGATGGCTAGATAGCATCACCGATGCAATGAATATGGACTTGAATATGGATGAGATGGCAAGATAGCATCACCGATGCAATGAATATGGACTTGAATATGGATGAGATGGCTAGATGGCATCAACGATGCAATGAACATGGACTTCAATATGGCTGAGATGGCTAGATGGCATCACCGATGAAATGAATATGGACTTGAATATGGCTGAGATGGCTAGATGGCATCACCGATGCAATGAATATGGACTTGAATATGGCTGAGATGGCTAGATAGCATCACCGATGCAATGAATATGGAATGTGGATGAGATTGCTAGATAGCATCACCGATGCAATGCATATGGCCTTGAATATGGCTGAGATGGCCAGATAGCATCAGTGATGCAATGAATATGGACTTGAATATGGCTGAGATGGCAAGATAGCATCACCGATGCAATGAATATGGAATTGAATATGGATGAGATGGCTAGATGGCATCAACGATGCAATGAACATGGACTTGAATATGGCTGAGATGGCTAGATGGCATCACCGATGCAATGAATATGGACTTGAATATGGATGAGATGGCTAGATAGCATCACCGATTCAATGAATATGGACTAGAATATTGATGGTATGGCAAGATAGCATCACTGATGCAATGAATATGGACTTGAATATGGCTGAGATAGCTAGATAGCATCACCGATGCAATGAATATGGACTTGAATATGGATGAGATGGCAAGATAGCATCACCGATGCAATGAATATGGTCTTGAATATGGATGAGATGGCTAGATAGCATCACCGATGCAATGAATATGGACTTGAATATGGCTGAGATGGCTAGACAGCATCACTGATGCAATGAATATGGACTTGAATATGGCTGAGATGGCTAGATAGCATCACCGATGCAATGAACATGGACTTGAATATGGCTGAGATGGCTAGATGGCATCACCGATGCAATGAATATGGACTTGAATATGGCTGAGATGGCTAGATAGCATCACTGATGCAATGAATATGGACTTGAATATGGCTGAGACGGCTAGATAGCATCACCGAGGCAATGAATATGGACTTGAATATGGATGAGATGGCAAGATAGCATCACCGATGCAATGAATATGGACTTGAATATCGATGAGATGGCTAGATAGCATCACCGATGCAATGAATATGGACTTGAATATGGCTGACATGGCTAGATAGCATCACTGATGCAATGAATATGGACTTGAATATGGCTGAGACGGCCAGATAGCATCACCGATGCAATGAATATGGACTTGAATGTGGATGAGATGGCTAGATAGCATCACCGTTGCAATGAATATGGACTTGAATATGGCTGAGATTGCTAGATAGCATCACCGATGCAATGAACATGGACTTGAATATGGCTGAGATGGCTAGATGGCATCACCGATGCAATGAATATGGACTTGAATATGGCTGAGATGGCTAGATGGCATCACCGATGCAATGAATATGGACTTGAATATGGCTGAGATGGCTAGATAGCATCACCGATGCAATGAATATGGAATGTGGATGAGATGGCTAGATAGCATCACCGATGCAATAAATATGGACTTGAATATGGCTGAGATGGCTAGATAGCATCACCGATGCAATGAATATGGCCTTGAATATGGCTGAGATAGCTAGATAGCATCATTGATGCAATGAATATGGACTTGAATATGGCTGAGACGGCTAGATAGCATCACCGATGCAATGAATATGGACTTGAATATGGCTGAGATGGCTAGATGGCATCACCGATGCAATGAATATGGACTTGAATATGGCTGAGATGGCTAGATGGCATCACCGTTGCAATGAATATGGACTTGAATATGGCTGAGATGGCTAGATAGCATCACCGATGCAATGAATATGGCCTTGAATATGGCTGAGATGGCTAGATAGCATCACTGATGCAATGAATATGGACTTGAATATGGCTGAGACGGCTAGATAGCATCACCGATGCAATGAATATGGACTTGAATATGGCTGAGACGGTTAGATAGCATCACCGATGCCATGAATATGGACTTGAATATGGCTGAGACGGCTAGATAGCATCACTGATGCAATGAATATGGACTTGAATATGGATGAGACGGCTAGATAGCATCACTGATGCAATGAATATGGACTTGAATATGGGTGAGACGGCTAGATAGCATCACCGATGCAATGAAGATGGACTTGAATATGGCTGAGATGGCAAGATAGCATCACCGATGCAATGAATATGGACTTGAATGTGGATGAGATGGCTAGATAGCATCACCGATGCTATGAATATGGACTTGAATATGGCTGAGATGGCAAGATAGCATCACCGATGCAATGAATATGGACTTGAATGTGGATGAGATGGCTAGATAGCATCACCGATGCTATGAATATGGACTTGAATATGGCTGAGATGGCTAGATAGCATCACCGATGCAATGAACATGGACTTGAATATGGATGAGATGGCAAGATAGCATCACCGATGCAATGAATATGGACTTGAATATGGATGAGATGGCTAGATGGCATCAACGATGCAATGAACATGGACTTCAATATGGCTGAGATGGCTAGATGGCATCACCGATGCAATGAATTTGGACTTGAATATGGCTGAGATGGCTAGATGGCATCACCGATGCAATGAATATGGACTTGAATATGGCTGAGATGGCTAGATAGCATCACCGATGCAATGAATATGGAATGTGGATGAGATTGCTAGATAGCATCACCGATGCAATGCATATGGCCTTGAATATGGCTGAGATGGCCAGATAGCATCAGTGATGCAATGAATATGGACTTGAATATGGCTGAGATGGCAAGATAGCATCACCGATGCAATGAATATGGACTTGAATATGGATGAGATGGCTAGATGGCATCAACGATGCAATGAACATGGACTTGAATATGGCTGAGATGGCTACATGGCATCACCGATGCAATGAATATGGACTTGAATATGGCTGAGATGGCTAGATAGCATCACTGATGCAATGAATATGGACTTCAATATGGCTGAGACGGCTAGATAGCATCACCGATGCAATGAATATGGACTTGAATGTGGATGAGATGGCTAGATAGCATCACCGATGCAATGAATATGGACTTGAATATGGCTGAGATTGCTAGATAGCATCACCGATGCAATGAATATGGCCTTGAATATGGCTGAGATGGCTAGATAGCATCACTGATGCAATGAATATGGACTTGAATATGGCTGAGACGGCTAGATAGCATCACCGATGCAATGAATATGGACTTGAATATGGATGAGATGGCAAGATAGCATCACCGATGCAATGAATATGGACTTGAATATGGATGAGATGGCAAGATAGCATCACCGATGCAATGAATATGGACTTGAATATGGCTGAGATGGCTAGATAGCATCACCGATGCAATGAATATGGCCTTGAATATGGCTGAGACGGCTAGATAGCATCACCGATGCAATGAATATGGACTTGAATATGGATGAGATGGCAAGATAGCATCACCGATGCAATGAATATGGACTTGAATATCGATGAGATGGCTAGATAGCATCACCGATGCAATGAATATGGACTTGAATATGGCTGAGATGGCAAGATGGCATCACCGATGCAATGAATATGGACTTGAATGTGGATGAGATGGCTAGATAGCATCACCGATGCAATGAATATGGACTTGAATATGGCTGAGACGGCTAGATAGCATCACCGATGCAATGAATATGGACTTGAATATGGATGAGATGGAAAGATAGCATCACCGATGCAATGAATATGGACTTGAATATGGATGAGATGGCTAGATAGCATCACCGATGCAATGAGTATGGACTAGAATATGGATGAGATGGCAAGATAGCATCACCGATGCAATGAATATGGACTTGAATATGGCTGAGATGGCTAGATAGCATCACTGATGCAATGAATATGGACTTGAATATGGCTGAGACGGCTAGATAGCATCACCGATGCAATGAATATGGACTTGAATATGGATGAGATGGCAAGATAGCATCACCGATGCAATGAATATGGACTTGAATATGGATGAGATGGCTAGATAGCATCACCGATGCAATGAATATGGACTTGAATATGGCTGAGATGGCAAGATAGCATCACCGATGCAATGAATATGGACTTGAATATGGATGAGATGGCTAGATAGCATCACCGATGCAATGAATATGGACTAGAATATGGATGGGATGGCAAGATAGCATCACTGATGCAATGAATATGGACTTGAATATGGCTGAGATAGCTAGATAGCATCATTGATGCAATGAATATGGACTTGAATATGGCTGAGACGGCTAGATAGCATCACCGATGCAATGAATATGGACTTGAATATGGCTGAGATGGCTAGATGGCATCACCGATGCAATGAATATGGACTTGAATATGGCTGAGATGGCTAGATGGCATCACCGTTGCAATGAATATGGACTTGAATATGGCTGAGATGGCTAGATAGCATCACCGATGCAATGAATATGGCCTTGAATATGGCTGAGATGGCTAGATAGCATCACTGATGCAATGAATATGGACTTGAATATGGCTGAGACGGCTAGATAGCATCACCGATGCAATGAATATGGACTTGAATATGGCTGAGATGGTTAGATAGCATCACCGATGCCATGAATATGGACTTGAATATGGCTGAGACGGCTAGATAGCATCACTGATGCAATGAATATGGACTTGAATATGGATAAGACGGCTAGATAGCATCACTGATGCAATGAATATGGACTTGAATATGGGTGAGACGGCTAGATAGCATCACCGATGCAATGAATATGGACTTGAATATGGATGAGATGGCAAGATAGCATCACCGATGCAATGAATATGGACTTGAATATGGCTGAGATGGCAAGATAGCATCACCGATGCAATGAATATGGACTTGAATGTGGATGAGATGGCTAGATAGCATCACCGATGCTATGAATATGGACTTGAATATGGCTGAGATGGCTAGATAGCATCACCGATGCAATGAATATGGTCTTGAATATGGATGAGATGGCAAGATAGCATCACCGATGCAATGAATATGGACTTGAATATGGATGAGATGGCTAGATGGCATCAACGATGCAATGAACATGGACTTCAATATGGCTGAGATGGCTAGATGGCATCACCGATGAAATGAATATGGACTTGAATATGGCTGAGATGGCTAGATGGCATCACCGATGCAATGAATATGGACTTGAATATGGCTGAGATGGCTAGATAGCATCACCGATGCAATGAATATGGAATGTGGATGAGATTGCTAGATAGCATCACCGATGCAATGCATATGGCCTTGAATATGGCTGAGATGGCCAGATAGCATCAGTGATGCAATGAATATGGACTTGAATATGGCTGAGATGGCAAGATAGCATCACCGATGCAATGAATATGGAATTGAATATGGATGAGATGGCTAGATGGCATCAACGATGCAATGAACATGGACTTGAATATGGCTGAGATGGCTAGATGGCATCACCGATGCAATGAATATGGACTTGAATATGGATGAGATGGCTAGATAGCATCACCGATTCAATGAATATGGACTAGAATATTGATGGTATGGCAAGATAGCATCACTGATGCAATGAATATGGACTTGAATATGGCTGAGATAGCTAGATAGCATCACCGATGCAATGAATATGGACTTGAATATGGATGAGATGGCAAGATAGCATCACCGATGCAATGAATATGGTCTTGAATATGGATGAGATGGCTAGATAGCATCACCGATGCAATGAATATGGACTTGAATATGGCTGAGATGGCTAGACAGCATCACTGATGCAATGAATATGGACTTGAATATGGCTGAGATGGCTAGATAGCATCACCGATGCAATGAACATGGACTTGAATATGGCTGAGATGGCTAGATGGCATCACCGATGCAATGAATATGGACTTGAATATGGCTGAGATGGCTAGATAGCATCACTGATGCAATGAATATGGACTTGAATATGGCTGAGACGGCTAGATAGCATCTCTGATGCAATGAATATGGACTTGAATATGGCTGAGACGGCTAGATAGCATCACCGATGCAATGAATATGGACTTGAATGTGGATGAGATGGCTAGATAGCATCACCGATGCAATAAATATGGACTTGAATATGGCTGAGATGGCTAGATAGCATCTCTGATGCAATGAATATGGACTTGAATATGGCTGAGACGGCTAGATAGCATCACCGATGCAATGAATATGGACTTGAATGTGGATGAGATGGCTAGATAGCATCACCGATGCAATGAATATGGCCTTGAATATGGCTGAGATGGCTAGATAGCATCACTGATGCAATGAATATGGACTTGAATATGGCTGAGACGGCTAGGTAGCATCACCGATGCAATGAATATGGACTTGAATATGGATGAGATGGCAAGATAGCATCACCGATGCAATGAATATGGACTTGAATATGGCTGAGACGGCTAGATAGCATCACCGATGCAATGAATCTGGACTTGAATATGGATGAGATGGCTAGATGGCATCACCGATGCAATGAATATGGACTTGAATATGGCTGAGATGGCTAGATGGCATCACCGATGCAATGAATATGGACTTGAATATGGCTGAGATGGCAAGATAGCATCACCGATGCAATGAATATGGACTTGAATATGGCTGAGATGGCTAGATAGCATCACCGATGCAATGAATATGGCCTTGAATATGGCTGAGATGGCTAGGTAGCATCACTGATGCAATGAATATGGCCTTGAATATGGCTGAGATGGCTAGATAGCATCACCGATGCAATGAATATGGACTTGAATATGGCTGAGATGGCTAGATGGCATCACCGATGCAATGAATATGGACTTGAATATGGCTGAGATGGCTAGATAGCATCACCGATGCAATGAATATGGCCTTGAATATGGCTGAGATGGCTAGATAGCATCACTGATGCAATGAATATGGACTTGAATATGGCTGAGACGGCTAGATAGCATCACCGATGCAATGAATATGGACTTGAATATGGATGAGATGGCAAGATAGCATCACCGATGCAATGAATATGGACTTGAATATGGATGAGATGGCTAGATAGCATCACCGATGCAATGAATATGGACTTGAATATGGCTGAGATGGCAAGATAGCATCACCGATGCAATGAATATGGACTTGAATATGGATGAGATGGCTAGATAGCATCACCGATTCAATGAATATGGACTAGAATATTGATGGTATGGCAAGATAGCATCACTGATGCAATGAATATGGACTTGAATATGGCTGAGATAGCTAGATAGCATCACCGATGCAATGAATATGGACTTGAATATGGATGAGATGGCAAGATAGCATCACCGATGCAATGAATATGGTCTTGAATATGGATGAGATGGCTAGATAGCATCACCGATGCAATGAATATGGACTTGAATATGGCTGAGATGGCTAGACAGCATCACTGATGCAATGAATATGGCCTTGAATATGGCTGAGATGGCTAGATAGCATCACCGATGCAATGAACATGGACTTGAATATGGCTGAGATGGCTAGATGGCATCACCGATGCAATGAATATGGACTTGAATATGGCTGAGATGGCTAGATAGCATCACTGATGCAATGAATATGGACTTGAATATGGCTGAGACGGCTAGATAGCATCACCGAGGCAATGAATATGGACTTGAATATGGATGAGATGGCAAGATAGCATCACCGATGCAATGAATATGGACTTGAATATCGATGAGATGGCTAGATAGCATCACCGATGCAATGAATATGGACTTGAATATGGCTGAGATGGCTAGATAGCATCACTGATGCAATGAATATGGACTTGAATATGGCTGAGACGGCCAGATAGCATCACCGATGCAATGAATATGGACTTGAATGTGGATGAGATGGCTAGATAGCATCACCGTTGCAATGAATATGGACTTGAATATGGCTGAGATTGCTAGATAGCATCACCGATGCAATGAACATGGACTTGAATATGGCTGAGATGGCTAGATGGCATCACCGATGCAATGAATATGGACTTGAATATGGCTGAGATGGCTAGATGGCATCACCGATGCAATGAATATGGACTTGAATATGGCTGAGATGGCTAGATAGCATCACCGATGCAATGAATATGGAATGTGGATGAGATGGCTAGATAGCATCACCGATGCAATAAATATGGACTTGAATATGGCTGAGATGGCTAGATAGCATCACCGATGCAATGAATATGGCCTTGAATATGGCTGAGATAGCTAGATAGCATCATTGATGCAATGAATATGGACTTGAATATGGCTGAGACGGCTAGATAGCATCACCGATGCAATGAATATGGACTTGAATATGGCTGAGATGGCTAGATGGCATCACCGATGCAATGAATATGGACTTGAATATGGCTGAGATGGCTAGATGGCATCACCGTTGCAATGAATATGGACTTGAATATGGCTGAGATGGCTAGATAGCATCACCGATGCAATGAATATGGCCTTGAATATGGCTGAGATGGCTAGATAGCATCACTGATGCAATGAATATGGACTTGAATATGGCTGAGACGGCTAGATAGCATCACCGATGCAATGAATATGGACTTGAATATGGCTGAGACGGTTAGATAGCATCACCGATGCCATGAATATGGACTTGAATATGGCTGAGACGGCTAGATAGCATCACTGATGCAATGAATATGGACTTGAATATGGATGAGACGGCTAGATAGCATCACTGATGCAATGAATATGGACTTGAATATGGGTGAGACGGCTAGATAGCATCACCGATGCAATGAAGATGGACTTGAATATGGCTGAGATGGCAAGATAGCATCACCGATGCAATGAATATGGACTTGAATGTGGATGAGATGGCTAGATAGCATCACCGATGCTATGAATATGGACTTGAATATGGCTGAGATGGCAAGATAGCATCACCGATGCAATGAATATGGACTTGAATGTGGATGAGATGGCTAGATAGCATCACCGATGCTATGAATATGGACTTGAATATGGCTGAGATGGCTAGATAGCATCACCGATGCATTGAACATGGACTTGAATATGGATGAGATGGCAAGATAGCATCACCGATGCAATGAATATGGACTTGAATATGGATGAGATGGCTAGATGGCATCAACGATGCAATGAACATGGACTTCAATATGGCTGAGATGGCTAGATGGCATCACCGATGCAATGAATTTGGACTTGAATATGGCTGAGATGGCTAGATGGCATCACCGATGCAATGAATATGGACTTGAATATGGCTGAGATGGCTAGATAGCATCACCGATGCAATGAATATGGCCTTGAATATGGCTGAGATGGCTAGATAGCATCACTGATGCAATGAATATGGACTTGAATATGGCTGAGACGGCTAGATAGCATCACCGATGCAATGAATATGGACTTGAATATGGCTGAGACGGTTAGATAGCATCACCGATGCCATGAATATGGACTTGAATATGGCTGAGACGGCTAGATAGCATCACTGATGCAATGAATATGGACTTGAATATGGATGAGACGGCTAGATAGCATCACTGATGCAATGAATATGGACTTGAATATGGGTGAGACGGCTAGATAGCATCACCGATGCAATGAAGATGGACTTGAATATGGCTGAGATGGCAAGATAGCATCACCGATGCAATGAATATGGACTTGAATGTGGATGAGATGGCTAGATAGCATCACCGATGCTATGAATATGGACTTGAATATGGCTGAGATGGCAAGATAGCATCACCGATGCAATGAATATGGACTTGAATGTGGATGAGATGGCTAGATAGCATCACCGATGCTATGAATATGGACTTGAATATGGCTGAGATGGCTAGATAGCATCACCGATGCAATGAATATGGACTTGAATATGGCTGAGATGGCTAGATAGCATCACTGATGCAATGAATATGGACTTGAATATGGCTGAGACGGCCAGATAGCATCACCGATGCAATGAATATGGACTTGAATGTGGATGAGATGGCTAGATAGCATCACCGTTGCAATGAATATGGACTTGAATATGGCTGAGATTGCTAGATAGCATCACCGATGCAATGAACATGGACTTGAATATGGCTGAGATGGCTAGATGGCATCACCGATGCAATGAATATGGACTTGAATATGGCTGAGATGGCTAGATGGCATCACCGATGCAATGAATATGGACTTGAATATGGCTGAGATGGCTAGATAGCATCACCGATGCAATGAATGTGGAATGTGGATGAGATGGCTAGATAGCATCACCGATGCAATAAATATGGACTTGAATATGGCTGAGATGGCTAGATGGCATCACCGATGCAATGAATATGGACTTGAATATGGCTGAGATGGCTAGATAGCATCACTGATGCAATGAATATGGACTTGAATATGGCTGAGACGGCTAGATAGCATCACCGAGGCAATGAATATGGACTTGAATATGGCTGAGATGGCAAGATAGCATCACCGATGCAATGAATATGGACTTGAATATCGATGAGATGGCTAGATAGCATCACCGATGCAATGAATATGGACTTGAATATGGCTGAGATGGCTAGATAGCATCACTGATGCAATGAATATGGACTTGAATATGGCTGAGACGGCCAGATAGCATCACCGATGCAATGAATATGGACTTGAATGTGGATGAGATGGCTAGATAGCATCACCGTTGCAATGAATATGGACTTGAATATGGCTGAGATTGCTAGATAGCATCACCGATGCAATGACCATGGACTTGAATATGGCTGAGATGGCTAGATGGCATCACCGATGCAATGAAGATGGACTTGAATATGGCTGAGATGGCTAGATGGCATCACCGATGCAATGAATATGGACTTGAATATGGCTGAGATGGCTAGATAGCATCACCGATGCAATGAATATGGAATGTGGATGAGATGGCTAGATAGCATCACCGATGCAATAAATATGGACTTGAATATGGCTGAGATGGCTAGATAGCATCTCCGATGCAATGAATATGGACTTGAATATGGCTGAGACGGCTAGATAGCATCACCGATGCAATGAATATGGACTTGAATGTGGATGAGATGGCTAGATAGCATCACCGATGCAATGAATATGGCCTTGAATATGGCTGAGATGGCTAGATAGCATCACTGATGCAATGAATATGGACTTGAATATGGCTGAGACGGCTAGGTAGCATCACCGATGCAATGAATATGGACTTGAATATGGATGAGATGGCAAGATAGCATCACCGATGCAATGAATATGGACTTGAATATGGCTGAGACGGCTAGATAGCATCACCGATGCAATGAATCTGGACTTGAATATGGATGAGATGGCTAGATGGCATCACCGATGCAATGAATATGGACTTGAATATGGCTGAGATGGCTAGATGGCATCACCGATGCAATGAATTTGGACTTGAATATGGCTGAGATGGCAAGATAGCATCACCGATGCAATGAATATGGACTTGAATATGGCTGAGATGGCTAGATAGCATCACCGATGCAATGAATATGGCCTTGAATATGGCTGAGATGGCTAGGTAGCATCACTGATGCAATGAATATGGACTTGAATATGGATGAGACGGCTAGATAGCATCACCGATGCAATGAATATGGACTTGAATATGGATGAGATGGCAAGATAGCATCACCGATGCAATGAATATGGACTTGAATATCGATGAGATGGCTAGATAGCATCACCGATGCAATGAATATGGACTTGAATATGGCTGAGATGGCAAGATAGCATCACCGATGCAATGAATATGGACTTGAATGTGGATGAGATGGCTAGATAGCATCACCGATGCAATGAATATGGACTTGAATATGGCTGAGACGGCTAGATAGCATCACCGATGCAATGAATATGGACTTGAATATGGATGAGATGGCAAGATAGCATCACCGATGCAATGAATATGGACTTGAATATGGATGAGATGGCTAGATAGCATCAGCGATGCAATGAGTATGTACTAGAATATGGATGAGATGGCAAGATAGCATCACCGATGCAATGAATATGGACTTGAATATGGCTGAGATGGCTAGATAGCATCACTGATGCAATGAATATTGACTTGAATATGGCTGAGACGGCTAGATAGCATCACCGATGCAATGAATATGGACTTGAATATGGATGAGATGGCAAGATAGCATCACCGATGCAATGAATATGGACTTGAATATGGATGAGATGGCTAGATAGCATCACCGATGCAATGAATATGGACTTGAATATGGCTGAGATGGCAAGATAGCATCACCGATGCAATGAATATGGACTTGAATATGGATGAGATGGCTAGATAGCATCACCGATGCAATGAATATGGACTAGAATATGGATGGGATGGCAAGATAGCATCACTGATGCAATGAATATGGACTTGAATATGGCTGAGATAGCTAGATAGCATCATTGATGCAATGAATATGGACTTGAATATGGCTGAGACGGCTAGATAGCATCACCGATGCAATGAATATGGACTTGAATATGGCTGAGATGGCAAGATAGCATCACCGATGCAATGAATATGGACTTGAATATGGCTGAGATGGCTAGATGGCATCACCGTTTCAATGAATATGGACTTGAATATGGATGAGATGGCTAGATAGCATCACCGATGCAATGAATATGGCCTTGAATATGGCTGAGATGGCTAGATAGCATCACCGATGCAATGAATATGGACTTGAATATGGCTGAGATGGCTAGATGGCATCACCGATGCAATGAATATGGACTTGAATATGGCTGAGATGGCTAGATAGCATCACCGATGCAATGAATATGGCCTTGAATATGGCTGAGATGGCTAGATAGCATCACTGATGCAATGAATATGGACTTGAATATGGCTGAGACGGCTAGATAGCATCACCGATGCAATGAATATGGACTTGAATATGGATGAGATGGCAAGATAGCATCACCGATGCAATGAATATGGACTTGAATATGGATGAGATGGCTAGATAGCATCACCGATGCAATGAATATGGACTTGAATATGGCTGAGATGGCAAGATAGCATCACCGATGCAATGAATATGGACTTGAATATGGATGAGATGGCTAGATAGCATCACCGATTCAATGAATATGGACTAGAATATTGATGGTATGGCAAGATAGCATCACTGATGCAATGAATATGGACTTGAATATGGCTGAGATA
The DNA here is from genome assembly GCF_057233095.1 of Heloderma suspectum. Lineage (NCBI taxonomy): Eukaryota > Metazoa > Chordata > Lepidosauria > Squamata > Helodermatidae > Heloderma > Heloderma suspectum. Next base: position 55,344,774 of record NC_139475.1, read on the forward strand.
GCTAGATAGCATCACCGATGCAATGAATATGGACTTGAATATGGATGAGATGGCAAGATAGCATCACCGATGCAATGAATATGGTCTTGAATATGGATGAGATGGCTAGATAGCATCACCGATGCAATGAATATGGACTTGAATATGGCTGAGATGGCTAGACAGCATCACTGATGCAATGAATATGGACTTGAATATGGCTGAGATGGCTAGATAGCATCACCGATGCAATGAACATGGACTTGAATATGGCTGAGATGGCTAGATGGCATCACCGATGCAATGAATATGGACTTGAATATGGCTGAGATGGCTAGATAGCATCACTGATGCAATGAATATGGACTTGAATATGGCTGAGACGGCTAGATAGCATCACCGAGGCAATGAATATGGACTTGAATATGGATGAGATGGCAAGATAGCATCACCGATGCAATGAATATGGACTTGAATATCGATGAGATGGCTAGATAGCATCACCGATGCAATGAATATGGACTTGAATATGGCTGACATGGCTAGATAGCATCACTGATGCAATGAATATGGACTTGAATATGGCTGAGACGGCCAGATAGCATCACCGATGCAATGAATATGGACTTGAATGTGGATGAGATGGCTAGATAGCATCACCGTTGCAATGAATATGGACTTGAATATGGCTGAGATTGCTAGATAGCATCACCGATGCAATGAACATGGACTTGAATATGGCTGAGATGGCTAGATGGCATCACCGATGCAATGAATATGGACTTGAATATGGCTGAGATGGCTAGATGGCATCACCGATGCAATGAATATGGACTTGAATATGGCTGAGATGGCTAGATAGCATCACCGATGCAATGAATATGGAATGTGGATGAGATGGCTAGATAGCATCACCGATGCAATAAATATGGACTTGAATATGGCTGAGATGGCTAGATAGCATCACCGATGCAATGAATATGGCCTTGAATATGGCTGAGATAGCTAGATAGCATCATTGATGCAATGAATATGGACTTGAATATGGCTGAGACGGCTAGATAGCATCACCGATGCAATGAATATGGACTTGAATATGGCTGAGATGGCTAGATGGCATCACCGATGCAATGAATATGGACTTGAATATGGCTGAGATGGCTAGATGGCATCACCGTTGCAATGAATATGGACTTGAATATGGCTGAGATGGCTAGATAGCATCACCGATGCAATGAATATGGCCTTGAATATGGCTGAGATGGCTAGATAGCATCACTGATGCAATGAATATGGACTTGAATATGGCTGAGACGGCTAGATAGCATCACCGATGCAATGAATATGGACTTGAATATGGCTGAGACGGTTAGATAGCATCACCGATGCCATGAATATGGACTTGAATATGGCTGAGACGGCTAGATAGCATCACTGATGCAATGAATATGGACTTGAATATGGATAAGACGGCTAGATAGCATCACTGATGCAATGAATATGGACTTGAATATGGGTGAGACGGCTAGATAGCATCACCGATGCAATGAAGATGGACTTGAATATGGCTGAGATGGCAAGATAGCATCACCGATGCAATGAATATGGACTTGAATGTGGATGAGATGGCTAGATAGCATCACCGATGCTATGAATATGGACTTGAATATGGCTGAGATGGCAAGATAGCATCACCGATGCAATGAATATGGACTTGAATGTGGATGAGATGGCTAGATAGCATCACCGATGCTATGAATATGGACTTGAATATGGCTGAGATGGCTAGATAGCATCACCGATGCAATGAACATGGACTTGAATATGGATGAGATGGCAAGATAGCATCACCGATGCAATGAATATGGACTTGAATATGGATGAGATGGCTAGATGGCATCAACGATGCAATGAACATGGACTTCAATATGGCTGAGATGGCTAGATGGCATCACCGATGCAATGAATTTGGACTTGAATATGGCTGAGATGGCTAGATGGCATCACCGATGCAATGAATATGGACTTGAATATGGCTGAGATGGCTAGATAGCATCACCGATGCAATGAATATGGAATGTGGATGAGATTGCTAGATAGCATCACCGATGCAATGCATATGGCCTTGAATATGGCTGAGATGGCCAGATAGCATCAGTGATGCAATGAATATGGACTTGAATATGGCTGAGATGGCAAGATAGCATCACCGATGCAATGAATATGGACTTGAATATGGATGAGATGGCTAGATGGCATCAACGATGCAATGAACATGGACTTGAATATGGCTGAGATGGCTACATGGCATCACCGATGCAATGAATATGGCCTTGAATATGGCTGAGATGGCTAGATAGCATCACTGATGCAATGAATATGGACTTGAATATGGCTGAGACGGCTAGATAGCATCACCGATGCAATGAATATGGACTTGAATGTGGATGAGATGGCTAGATAGCATCACCGATGCAATGAATATGGACTTGAATATGGCTGAGATTGCTAGATAGCATCACCGATGCAATGAATATGGCCTTGAATATGGCTGAGATGGCTAGATAGCATCACTGATGCAATGAATATGGACTTGAATATGGCTGAGACGGCTAGATAGCATCACCGATGCAATGAATATGGACTTGAATATGGATGAGATGGCAAGATAGCATCACCGATGCAATGAATATGGACTTGAATATGGCTGAGATGGCAAGATAGCATCACCGATGCAATGAATATGGACTTGAATATGGCTGAGATGGCTAGATAGCATCACCGATGCAATGAATATGGCCTTGAATATGGCTGAGACGGCTAGATAGCATCACCGATGCAATGAATATGGACTTGAATATGGATGAGATGGCAAGATAGCATCACCGATGCAATGAATATGGACTTGAATATCGATGAGATGGCTAGATAGCATCACCGATGCAATGAATATGGACTTGAATATGGCTGAGATGGCAAGATGGCATCACCGATGCAATGAATATGGACTTGAATGTGGATGAGATGGCTAGATAGCATCACCGATGCAATGAATATGGACTTGAATATGGCTGAGACGGCTAGATAGCATCACCGATGCAATGAATATGGACTTGAATATGGATGAGATGGAAAGATAGCATCACCGATGCAATGAATATGGACTTGAATATGGATGAGATGGCTAGATAGCATCACCGATGCAATGAGTATGGACTAGAATATGGATGAGATGGCAAGATAGCATCACCGATGCAATGAATATGGACTTGAATATGGCTGAGATGGCTAGATAGCATCACTGATGCAATGAATATGGACTTGAATATGGCTGAGACGGCTAGATAGCATCACCGATGCAATGAATATGGACTTGAATATGGATGAGATGGCAAGATAGCATCACCGATGCAATGAATATGGACTTGAATATGGATGAGATGGCTAGATAGCATCACCGATGCAATGAATATGGACTTGAATATGGCTGAGATGGCAAGATAGCATCACCGATGCAATGAATATGGACTTGAATATGGATGAGATGGCTAGATAGCATCACCGATGCAATGAATATGGACTAGAATATGGATGGGATGGCAAGATAGCATCACTGATGCAATGAATATGGACTTGAATATGGCTGAGATAGCTAGATAGCATCATTGATGCAATGAATATGGACTTGAATATGGCTGAGACGGCTAGATAGCATCACCGATGCAATGAATATGGACTTGAATATGGCTGAGATGGCTAGATGGCATCACCGATGCAATGAATATGGACTTGAATATGGCTGAGATGGCTAGATGGCATCACCGTTGCAATGAATATGGACTTGAATATGGCTGAGATGGCTAGATAGCATCACCGATGCAATGAATATGGCCTTGAATATGGCTGAGATGGCTAGATAGCATCACTGATGCAATGAATATGGACTTGAATATGGCTGAGACGGCTAGATAGCATCACCGATGCAATGAATATGGACTTGAATATGGCTGAGATGGTTAGATAGCATCACCGATGCCATGAATATGGACTTGAATATGGCTGAGACGGCTAGATAGCATCACTGATGCAATGAATATGGACTTGAATATGGATAAGACGGCTAGATAGCATCACTGATGCAATGAATATGGACTTGAATATGGGTGAGACGGCTAGATAGCATCACAGATGCAATGAATATGGACTTGAATATGGATGAGATGGCAAGATAGCATCACCGATGCAATGAATATGGACTTGAATATGGCTGAGATGGCAAGATAGCATCACCGATGCAATGAATATGGACTTGAATGTGGATGAGATGGCTAGATAGCATCACCGATGCTATGAATATGGACTTGAATATGGCTGAGATGGCTAGATAGCATCACCGATGCAATGAATATGGTCTTGAATATGGATGAGATGGCAAGATAGCATCACCGATGCAATGAATATGGACTTGAATATGGATGAGATGGCTAGATGGCATCAACGATGCAATGAACATGGACTTCAATATGGCTGAGATGGCTAGATGGCATCACCGATGAAATGAATATGGACTTGAATATGGCTGAGATGGCTAGATGGCATCACCGATGCAATGAATATGGACTTGAATATGGCTGAGATGGCTAGATAGCATCACCGATGCAATGAATATGGAATGTGGATGAGATTGCTAGATAGCATCACCGATGCAATGCATATGGCCTTGAATATGGCTGAGATGGCCAGATAGCATCAGTGATGCAATGAATATGGACTTGAATATGGCTGAGATGGCAAGATAGCATCACCGATGCAATGAATATGGAATTGAATATGGATGAGATGGCTAGATGGCATCAACGATGCAATGAACATGGACTTGAATATGGCTGAGATGGCTAGATGGCATCACCGATGCAATGAATATGGACTTGAATATGGATGAGATGGCTAGATAGCATCACCGATTCAATGAATATGGACTAGAATATTGATGGTATGGCAAGATAGCATCACTGATGCAATGAATATGGACTTGAATATGGCTGAGATAGCTAGATAGCATCACCGATGCAATGAATATGGACTTGAATATGGATGAGATGGCAAGATAGCATCACCGATGCAATGAATATGGTCTTGAATATGGATGAGATGGCTAGATAGCATCACCGATGCAATGAATATGGACTTGAATATGGCTGAGATGGCTAGACAGCATCACTGATGCAATGAATATGGACTTGAATATGGCTGAGATGGCTAGATAGCATCACCGATGCAATGAACATGGACTTGAATATGGCTGAGATGGCTAGATGGCATCACCGATGCAATGAATATGGACTTGAATATGGCTGAGATGGCTAGATAGCATCACTGATGCAATGAATATGGACTTGAATATGGCTGAGACGGCTAGATAGCATCTCTGATGCAATGAATATGGACTTGAATATGGCTGAGACGGCTAGATAGCATCACCGATGCAATGAATATGGACTTGAATGTGGATGAGATGGCTAGATAGCATCACCGATGCAATAAATATGGACTTGAATATGGCTGAGATGGCTAGATAGCATCTCTGATGCAATGAATATGGACTTGAATATGGCTGAGACGGCTAGATAGCATCACCGATGCAATGAATATGGACTTGAATGTGGATGAGATGGCTAGATAGCATCACCGATGCAATGAATATGGCCTTGAATATGGCTGAGATGGCTAGATAGCATCACTGATGCAATGAATATGGACTTGAATATGGCTGAGACGGCTAGGTAGCATCACCGATGCAATGAATATGGACTTGAATATGGATGAGATGGCAAGATAGCATCACCGATGCAATGAATATGGACTTGAATATGGCTGAGACGGCTAGATAGCATCACCGATGCAATGAATCTGGACTTGAATATGGATGAGATGGCTAGATGGCATCACCGATGCAATGAATATGGACTTGAATATGGCTGAGATGGCTAGATGGCATCACCGATGCAATGAATATGGACTTGAATATGGCTGAGATGGCAAGATAGCATCACCGATGCAATGAATATGGACTTGAATATGGCTGAGATGGCTAGATAGCATCACCGATGCAATGAATATGGCCTTGAATATGGCTGAGATGGCTAGGTAGCATCACTGATGCAATGAATATGGCCTTGAATATGGCTGAGATGGCTAGATAGCATCACCGATGCAATGAATATGGACTTGAATATGGCTGAGATGGCTAGATGGCATCACCGATGCAATGAATATGGACTTGAATATGGCTGAGATGGCTAGATAGCATCACCGATGCAATGAATATGGCCTTGAATATGGCTGAGATGGCTAGATAGCATCACTGATGCAATGAATATGGACTTGAATATGGCTGAGACGGCTAGATAGCATCACCGATGCAATGAATATGGACTTGAATATGGATGAGATGGCAAGATAGCATCACCGATGCAATGAATATGGACTTGAATATGGATGAGATGGCTAGATAGCATCACCGATGCAATGAATATGGACTTGAATATGGCTGAGATGGCAAGATAGCATCACCGATGCAATGAATATGGACTTGAATATGGATGAGATGGCTAGATAGCATCACCGATTCAATGAATATGGACTAGAATATTGATGGTATGGCAAGATAGCATCACTGATGCAATGAATATGGACTTGAATATGGCTGAGATAGCTAGATAGCATCACCGATGCAATGAATATGGACTTGAATATGGATGAGATGGCAAGATAGCATCACCGATGCAATGAATATGGTCTTGAATATGGATGAGATGGCTAGATAGCATCACCGATGCAATGAATATGGACTTGAATATGGCTGAGATGGCTAGACAGCATCACTGATGCAATGAATATGGCCTTGAATATGGCTGAGATGGCTAGATAGCATCACCGATGCAATGAACATGGACTTGAATATGGCTGAGATGGCTAGATGGCATCACCGATGCAATGAATATGGACTTGAATATGGCTGAGATGGCTAGATAGCATCACTGATGCAATGAATATGGACTTGAATATGGCTGAGACGGCTAGATAGCATCACCGAGGCAATGAATATGGACTTGAATATGGATGAGATGGCAAGATAGCATCACCGATGCAATGAATATGGACTTGAATATCGATGAGATGGCTAGATAGCATCACCGATGCAATGAATATGGACTTGAATATGGCTGAGATGGCTAGATAGCATCACTGATGCAATGAATATGGACTTGAATATGGCTGAGACGGCCAGATAGCATCACCGATGCAATGAATATGGACTTGAATGTGGATGAGATGGCTAGATAGCATCACCGTTGCAATGAATATGGACTTGAATATGGCTGAGATTGCTAGATAGCATCACCGATGCAATGAACATGGACTTGAATATGGCTGAGATGGCTAGATGGCATCACCGATGCAATGAATATGGACTTGAATATGGCTGAGATGGCTAGATGGCATCACCGATGCAATGAATATGGACTTGAATATGGCTGAGATGGCTAGATAGCATCACCGATGCAATGAATATGGAATGTGGATGAGATGGCTAGATAGCATCACCGATGCAATAAATATGGACTTGAATATGGCTGAGATGGCTAGATAGCATCACCGATGCAATGAATATGGCCTTGAATATGGCTGAGATAGCTAGATAGCATCATTGATGCAATGAATATGGACTTGAATATGGCTGAGACGGCTAGATAGCATCACCGATGCAATGAATATGGACTTGAATATGGCTGAGATGGCTAGATGGCATCACCGATGCAATGAATATGGACTTGAATATGGCTGAGATGGCTAGATGGCATCACCGTTGCAATGAATATGGACTTGAATATGGCTGAGATGGCTAGATAGCATCACCGATGCAATGAATATGGCCTTGAATATGGCTGAGATGGCTAGATAGCATCACTGATGCAATGAATATGGACTTGAATATGGCTGAGACGGCTAGATAGCATCACCGATGCAATGAATATGGACTTGAATATGGCTGAGACGGTTAGATAGCATCACCGATGCCATGAATATGGACTTGAATATGGCTGAGACGGCTAGATAGCATCACTGATGCAATGAATATGGACTTGAATATGGATGAGACGGCTAGATAGCATCACTGATGCAATGAATATGGACTTGAATATGGGTGAGACGGCTAGATAGCATCACCGATGCAATGAAGATGGACTTGAATATGGCTGAGATGGCAAGATAGCATCACCGATGCAATGAATATGGACTTGAATGTGGATGAGATGGCTAGATAGCATCACCGATGCTATGAATATGGACTTGAATATGGCTGAGATGGCAAGATAGCATCACCGATGCAATGAATATGGACTTGAATGTGGATGAGATGGCTAGATAGCATCACCGATGCTATGAATATGGACTTGAATATGGCTGAGATGGCTAGATAGCATCACCGATGCATTGAACATGGACTTGAATATGGATGAGATGGCAAGATAGCATCACCGATGCAATGAATATGGACTTGAATATGGATGAGATGGCTAGATGGCATCAACGATGCAATGAACATGGACTTCAATATGGCTGAGATGGCTAGATGGCATCACCGATGCAATGAATTTGGACTTGAATATGGCTGAGATGGCTAGATGGCATCACCGATGCAATGAATATGGACTTGAATATGGCTGAGATGGCTAGATAGCATCACCGATGCAATGAATATGGCCTTGAATATGGCTGAGATGGCTAGATAGCATCACTGATGCAATGAATATGGACTTGAATATGGCTGAGACGGCTAGATAGCATCACCGATGCAATGAATATGGACTTGAATATGGCTGAGACGGTTAGATAGCATCACCGATGCCATGAATATGGACTTGAATATGGCTGAGACGGCTAGATAGCATCACTGATGCAATGAATATGGACTTGAATATGGATGAGACGGCTAGATAGCATCACTGATGCAATGAATATGGACTTGAATATGGGTGAGACGGCTAGATAGCATCACCGATGCAATGAAGATGGACTTGAATATGGCTGAGATGGCAAGATAGCATCACCGATGCAATGAATATGGACTTGAATGTGGATGAGATGGCTAGATAGCATCACCGATGCTATGAATATGGACTTGAATATGGCTGAGATGGCAAGATAGCATCACCGATGCAATGAATATGGACTTGAATGTGGATGAGATGGCTAGATAGCATCACCGATGCTATGAATATGGACTTGAATATGGCTGAGATGGCTAGATAGCATCACCGATGCAATGAATATGGACTTGAATATGGCTGAGATGGCTAGATAGCATCACTGATGCAATGAATATGGACTTGAATATGGCTGAGACGGCCAGATAGCATCACCGATGCAATGAATATGGACTTGAATGTGGATGAGATGGCTAGATAGCATCACCGTTGCAATGAATATGGACTTGAATATGGCTGAGATTGCTAGATAGCATCACCGATGCAATGAACATGGACTTGAATATGGCTGAGATGGCTAGATGGCATCACCGATGCAATGAATATGGACTTGAATATGGCTGAGATGGCTAGATGGCATCACCGATGCAATGAATATGGACTTGAATATGGCTGAGATGGCTAGATAGCATCACCGATGCAATGAATGTGGAATGTGGATGAGATGGCTAGATAGCATCACCGATGCAATAAATATGGACTTGAATATGGCTGAGATGGCTAGATGGCATCACCGATGCAATGAATATGGACTTGAATATGGCTGAGATGGCTAGATAGCATCACTGATGCAATGAATATGGACTTGAATATGGCTGAGACGGCTAGATAGCATCACCGATGCAATGAATATGGACTTGAATATGGCTGAGATGGCAAGATAGCATCACCGATGCAATGAATATGGACTTGAATATCGATGAGATGGCTAGATAGCATCACCGATGCAATGAATATGGACTTGAATATGGCTGAGATGGCTAGATAGCATCACTGATGCAATGAATATGGACTTGAATATGGCTGAGACGGCCAGATAGCATCACCGATGCAATGAATATGGACTTGAATGTGGATGAGATGGCTAGATAGCATCACCGTTGCAATGAATATGGACTTGAATATGGCTGAGATTGCTAGATAGCATCACCGATGCAATGACCATGGACTTGAATATGGCTGAGATGGCTAGATGGCATCACCGATGCAATGAAGATGGACTTGAATATGGCTGAGATGGCTAGATGGCATCACCGATGCAATGAATATGGACTTGAATATGGCTGAGATGGCTAGATAGCATCACCGATGCAATGAATATGGAATGTGGATGAGATGGCTAGATAGCATCACCGATGCAATAAATATGGACTTGAATATGGCTGAGATGGCTAGATAGCATCTCCGATGCAATGAATATGGACTTGAATATGGCTGAGACGGCTAGATAGCATCACCGATGCAATGAATATGGACTTGAATGTGGATGAGATGGCTAGATAGCATCACCGATGCAATGAATATGGCCTTGAATATGGCTGAGATGGCTAGATAGCATCACTGATGCAATGAATATGGACTTGAATATGGCTGAGACGGCTAGGTAGCATCACCGATGCAATGAATATGGACTTGAATATGGATGAGATGGCAAGATAGCATCACCGATGCAATGAATATGGACTTGAATATGGCTGAGACGGCTAGATAGCATCACCGATGCAATGAATCTGGACTTGAATATGGATGAGATGGCTAGATGGCATCACCGATGCAATGAATATGGACTTGAATATGGCTGAGATGGCTAGATGGCATCACCGATGCAATGAATTTGGACTTGAATATGGCTGAGATGGCAAGATAGCATCACCGATGCAATGAATATGGACTTGAATATGGCTGAGATGGCTAGATAGCATCACCGATGCAATGAATATGGCCTTGAATATGGCTGAGATGGCTAGGTAGCATCACTGATGCAATGAATATGGACTTGAATATGGATGAGACGGCTAGATAGCATCACCGATGCAATGAATATGGACTTGAATATGGATGAGATGGCAAGATAGCATCACCGATGCAATGAATATGGACTTGAATATCGATGAGATGGCTAGATAGCATCACCGATGCAATGAATATGGACTTGAATATGGCTGAGATGGCAAGATAGCATCACCGATGCAATGAATATGGACTTGAATGTGGATGAGATGGCTAGATAGCATCACCGATGCAATGAATATGGACTTGAATATGGCTGAGACGGCTAGATAGCATCACCGATGCAATGAATATGGACTTGAATATGGATGAGATGGCAAGATAGCATCACCGATGCAATGAATATGGACTTGAATATGGATGAGATGGCTAGATAGCATCAGCGATGCAATGAGTATGTACTAGAATATGGATGAGATGGCAAGATAGCATCACCGATGCAATGAATATGGACTTGAATATGGCTGAGATGGCTAGATAGCATCACTGATGCAATGAATATTGACTTGAATATGGCTGAGACGGCTAGATAGCATCACCGATGCAATGAATATGGACTTGAATATGGATGAGATGGCAAGATAGCATCACCGATGCAATGAATATGGACTTGAATATGGATGAGATGGCTAGATAGCATCACCGATGCAATGAATATGGACTTGAATATGGCTGAGATGGCAAGATAGCATCACCGATGCAATGAATATGGACTTGAATATGGATGAGATGGCTAGATAGCATCACCGATGCAATGAATATGGACTAGAATATGGATGGGATGGCAAGATAGCATCACTGATGCAATGAATATGGACTTGAATATGGCTGAGATAGCTAGATAGCATCATTGATGCAATGAATATGGACTTGAATATGGCTGAGACGGCTAGATAGCATCACCGATGCAATGAATATGGACTTGAATATGGCTGAGATGGCAAGATAGCATCACCGATGCAATGAATATGGACTTGAATATGGCTGAGATGGCTAGATGGCATCACCGTTTCAATGAATATGGACTTGAATATGGATGAGATGGCTAGATAGCATCACCGATGCAATGAATATGGCCTTGAATATGGCTGAGATGGCTAGATAGCATCACCGATGCAATGAATATGGACTTGAATATGGCTGAGATGGCTAGATGGCATCACCGATGCAATGAATATGGACTTGAATATGGCTGAGATGGCTAGATAGCATCACCGATGCAATGAATATGGCCTTGAATATGGCTGAGATGGCTAGATAGCATCACTGATGCAATGAATATGGACTTGAATATGGCTGAGACGGCTAGATAGCATCACCGATGCAATGAATATGGACTTGAATATGGATGAGATGGCAAGATAGCATCACCGATGCAATGAATATGGACTTGAATATGGATGAGATGGCTAGATAGCATCACCGATGCAATGAATATGGACTTGAATATGGCTGAGATGGCAAGATAGCATCACCGATGCAATGAATATGGACTTGAATATGGATGAGATGGCTAGATAGCATCACCGATTCAATGAATATGGACTAGAATATTGATGGTATGGCAAGATAGCATCACTGATGCAATGAATATGGACTTGAATATGGCTGAGATAGCTAGATAGCATCACCGATGCAATGAATATGGACTTGAATATGGATGAGATGGCAAGATAGCATCACCGATGCAATGAATATGGTCTTGAATATGGATGAGATGGCTAGATAGCATCACCGATGCAATGAATATGGACTTGAATATGGCTGAGATGGCTAGACAGCATCACTGATGCAATGAATATGGACTTGAATATGGCTGAGATGGCTAGATAGCATCACCGATGCAATGAACATGGACTTGAATATGGCTGAGATGGCTAGATGGCATCACCGATGCAATGAATATGGACTTGAATATGGCTGAGATGGCTAGATAGCATCACTGATGCAATGAATATGGACTTGAATATGGCTGAGACGGCTAGATAGCATCACCGAGGCAATGAATATGGACTTGAATATGGATGAGATGGCAAGATAGCATCACCGATGCAATGAATATGGACTTGAATATCGATGAGATGGCTAGATAGCATCACCGATGCAATGAATATGGACTTGAATATGGCTGACATGGCTAGATAGCATCACTGATGCAATGAATATGGACTTGAATATGGCTGAGACGGCCAGATAGCATCACCGATGCAATGAATATGGACTTGAATGTGGATGAGATGGCTAGATAGCATCACCGTTGCAATGAATATGGACTTGAATATGGCTGAGATTGCTAGATAGCATCACCGATGCAATGAACATGGACTTGAATATGGCTGAGATGGCTAGATGGCATCACCGATGCAATGAATATGGACTTGAATATGGCTGAGATGGCTAGATGGCATCACCGATGCAATGAATATGGACTTGAATATGGCTGAGATGGCTAGATAGCATCACCGATGCAATGAATATGGAATGTGGATGAGATGGCTAGATAGCATCACCGATGCAATAAATATGGACTTGAATATGGCTGAGATGGCTAGATAGCATCACCGATGCAATGAATATGGCCTTGAATATGGCTGAGATAGCTAGATAGCATCATTGATGCAATGAATATGGACTTGAATATGGCTGAGACGGCTAGATAGCATCACCGATGCAATGAATATGGACTTGAATATGGCTGAGATGGCTAGATGGCATCACCGATGCAATGAATATGGACTTGAATATGGCTGAGATGGCTAGATGGCATCACCGTTGCAATGAATATGGACTTGAATATGGCTGAGATGGCTAGATAGCATCACCGATGCAATGAATATGGCCTTGAATATGGCTGAGATGGCTAGATAGCATCACTGATGCAATGAATATGGACTTGAATATGGCTGAGACGGCTAGATAGCATCACCGATGCAATGAATATGGACTTGAATATGGCTGAGACGGTTAGATAGCATCACCGATGCCATGAATATGGACTTGAATATGGCTGAGACGGCTAGATAGCATCACTGATGCAATGAATATGGACTTGAATATGGATAAGACGGCTAGATAGCATCACTGATGCAATGAATATGGACTTGAATATGGGTGAGACGGCTAGATAGCATCACCGATGCAATGAAGATGGACTTGAATATGGCTGAGATGGCAAGATAGCATCACCGATGCAATGAATATGGACTTGAATGTGGATGAGATGGCTAGATAGCATCACCGATGCTATGAATATGGACTTGAATATGGCTGAGATGGCAAGATAGCATCACCGATGCAATGAATATGGACTTGAATGTGGATGAGATGGCTAGATAGCATCACCGATGCTATGAATATGGACTTGAATATGGCTGAGATGGCTAGATAGCATCACCGATGCAATGAACATGGACTTGAATATGGATGAGATGGCAAGATAGCATCACCGATGCAATGAATATGGACTTGAATATGGATGAGATGGCTAGATGGCATCAACGATGCAATGAACATGGACTTCAATATGGCTGAGATGGCTAGATGGCATCACCGATGCAATGAATTTGGACTTGAATATGGCTGAGATGGCTAGATGGCATCACCGATGCAATGAATATGGACTTGAATATGGCTGAGATGGCTAGATAGCATCACCGATGCAATGAATATGGAATGTGGATGAGATTGCTAGATAGCATCACCGATGCAATGCATATGGCCTTGAATATGGCTGAGATGGCCAGATAGCATCAGTGATGCAATGAATATGGACTTGAATATGGCTGAGATGGCAAGATAGCATCACCGATGCAATGAATATGGACTTGAATATGGATGAGATGGCTAGATGGCATCAACGATGCAATGAACATGGACTTGAATATGGCTGAGATGGCTACATGGCATCACCGATGCAATGAATATGGCCTTGAATATGGCTGAGATGGCTAGATAGCATCACTGATGCAATGAATATGGACTTGAATATGGCTGAGACGGCTAGATAGCATCACCGATGCAATGAATATGGACTTGAATGTGGATGAGATGGCTAGATAGCATCACCGATGCAATGAATATGGACTTGAATATGGCTGAGATTGCTAGATAGCATCACCGATGCAATGAATATGGCCTTGAATATGGCTGAGATGGCTAGATAGCATCACTGATGCAATGAATATGGACTTGAATATGGCTGAGACGGCTAGATAGCATCACCGATGCAATGAATATGGACTTGAATATGGATGAGATGGCAAGATAGCATCACCGATGCAATGAATATGGACTTGAATATGGCTGAGATGGCAAGATAGCATCACCGATGCAATGAATATGGACTTGAATATGGCTGAGATGGCTAGATAGCATCACCGATGCAATGAATATGGCCTTGAATATGGCTGAGACGGCTAGATAGCATCACCGATGCAATGAATATGGACTTGAATATGGATGAGATGGCAAGATAGCATCACCGATGCAATGAATATGGACTTGAATATCGATGAGATGGCTAGATAGCATCACCGATGCAATGAATATGGACTTGAATATGGCTGAGATGGCAAGATGGCATCACCGATGCAATGAATATGGACTTGAATGTGGATGAGATGGCTAGATAGCATCACCGATGCAATGAATATGGACTTGAATATGGCTGAGACGGCTAGATAGCATCACCGATGCAATGAATATGGACTTGAATATGGATGAGATGGAAAGATAGCATCACCGATGCAATGAATATGGACTTGAATATGGATGAGATGGCTAGATAGCATCACCGATGCAATGAGTATGGACTAGAATATGGATGAGATGGCAAGATAGCATCACCGATGCAATGAATATGGACTTGAATATGGCTGAGATGGCTAGATAGCATCACTGATGCAATGAATATGGACTTGAATATGGCTGAGACGGCTAGATAGCATCACCGATGCAATGAATATGGACTTGAATATGGATGAGATGGCAAGATAGCATCACCGATGCAATGAATATGGACTTGAATATGGATGAGATGGCTAGATAGCATCACCGATGCAATGAATATGGACTTGAATATGGCTGAGATGGCAAGATAGCATCACCGATGCAATGAATATGGACTTGAATATGGATGAGATGGCTAGATAGCATCACCGATGCAATGAATATGGACTAGAATATGGATGGGATGGCAAGATAGCATCACTGATGCAATGAATATGGACTTGAATATGGCTGAGATAGCTAGATAGCATCATTGATGCAATGAATATGGACTTGAATATGGCTGAGACGGCTAGATAGCATCACCGATGCAATGAATATGGACTTGAATATGGCTGAGATGGCTAGATGGCATCACCGATGCAATGAATATGGACTTGAATATGGCTGAGATGGCTAGATGGCATCACCGTTGCAATGAATATGGACTTGAATATGGCTGAGATGGCTAGATAGCATCACCGATGCAATGAATATGGCCTTGAATATGGCTGAGATGGCTAGATAGCATCACTGATGCAATGAATATGGACTTGAATATGGCTGAGACGGCTAGATAGCATCACCGATGCAATGAATATGGACTTGAATATGGCTGAGATGGTTAGATAGCATCACCGATGCCATGAATATGGACTTGAATATGGCTGAGACGGCTAGATAGCATCACTGATGCAATGAATATGGACTTGAATATGGATAAGACGGCTAGATAGCATCACTGATGCAATGAATATGGACTTGAATATGGGTGAGACGGCTAGATAGCATCACCGATGCAATGAATATGGACTTGAATATGGATGAGATGGCAAGATAGCATCACCGATGCAATGAATATGGACTTGAATATGGCTGAGATGGCAAGATAGCATCACCGATGCAATGAATATGGACTTGAATGTGGATGAGATGGCTAGATAGCATCACCGATGCTATGAATATGGACTTGAATATGGCTGAGATGGCTAGATAGCATCACCGATGCAATGAATATGGACTTGAATATGGATGAGATGGCAAGATAGCATCACCGATGCAATGAATATGGACTTGAATATGGATGAGATGGCTAGATGGCATCAACGATGCAATGAACATGGACTTCAATATGGCTGAGATGGCTAGATGGCATCACCGATGAAATGAATATGGACTTGAATATGGCTGAGATGGCTAGATGGCATCACCGATGCAATGAATATGGACTTGAATATGGCTGAGATGGCTAGATAGCATCACCGATGCAATGAATATGGAATGTGGATGAGATTGCTAGATAGCATCACCGATGCAATGCATATGGCCTTGAATATGGCTGAGATGGCCAGATAGCATCAGTGATGCAATGAATATGGACTTGAATATGGCTGAGATGGCAAGATAGCATCACCGATGCAATGAATATGGAATTGAATATGGATGAGATGGCTAGATGGCATCAACGATGCAATGAACATGGACTTGAATATGGCTGAGATGGCTAGATGGCATCACCGATGCAATGAATATGGACTTGAATATGGATGAGATGGCTAGATAGCATCACCGATTCAATGAATATGGACTAGAATATTGATGGTATGGCAAGATAGCATCACTGATGCAATGAATATGGACTTGAATATGGCTGAGATAGCTAGATAGCATCACCGATGCAATGAATATGGACTTGAATATGGATGAGATGGCAAGATAGCATCACCGATGCAATGAATATGGTCTTGAATATGGATGAGATGGCTAGATAGCATCACCGATGCAATGAATATGGACTTGAATATGGCTGAGATGGCTAGACAGCATCACTGATGCAATGAATATGGACTTGAATATGGCTGAGATGGCTAGATAGCATCACCGATGCAATGAACATGGACTTGAATATGGCTGAGATGGCTAGATGGCATCACCGATGCAATGAATATGGACTTGAATATGGCTGAGATGGCTAGATAGCATCACTGATGCAATGAATATGGACTTGAATATGGCTGAGACGGCTAGATAGCATCACCGAGGCAATGAATATGGACTTGAATATGGATGAGATGGCAAGATAGCATCACCGATGCAATGAATATGGACTTGAATATCGATGAGATGGCTAGATAGCATCACCGATGCAATGAATATGGACTTGAATATGGCTGACATGGCTAGATAGCATCACTGATGCAATGAATATGGACTTGAATATGGCTGAGACGGCCAGATAGCATCACCGATGCAATGAATATGGACTTGAATGTGGATGAGATGGCTAGATAGCATCACCGTTGCAATGAATATGGACTTGAATATGGCTGAGATTGCTAGATAGCATCACCGATGCAATGAACATGGACTTGAATATGGCTGAGATGGCTAGATGGCATCACCGATGCAATGAATATGGACTTGAATATGGCTGAGATGGCTAGATGGCATCACCGATGCAATGAATATGGACTTGAATATGGCTGAGATGGCTAGATAGCATCACCGATGCAATGAATATGGAATGTGGATGAGATGGCTAGATAGCATCACCGATGCAATAAATATGGACTTGAATATGGCTGAGATGGCTAGATAGCATCACCGATGCAATGAATATGGCCTTGAATATGGCTGAGATAGCTAGATAGCATCATTGATGCAATGAATATGGACTTGAATATGGCTGAGACGGCTAGATAGCATCACCGATGCAATGAATATGGACTTGAATATGGCTGAGATGGCTAGATGGCATCACCGATGCAATGAATATGGACTTGAATATGGCTGAGATGGCTAGATGGCATCACCGTTGCAATGAATATGGACTTGAATATGGCTGAGATGGCTAGATAGCATCACCGATGCAATGAATATGGCCTTGAATATGGCTGAGATGGCTAGATAGCATCACTGATGCAATGAATATGGACTTGAATATGGCTGAGACGGCTAGATAGCATCACCGATGCAATGAATATGGACTTGAATATGGCTGAGACGGTTAGATAGCATCACCGATGCCATGAATATGGACTTGAATATGGCTGAGACGGCTAGATAGCATCACTGATGCAATGAATATGGACTTGAATATGGATGAGACGGCTAGATAGCATCACTGATGCAATGAATATGGACTTGAATATGGGTGAGACGGCTAGATAGCATCACCGATGCAATGAAGATGGACTTGAATATGGCTGAGATGGCAAGATAGCATCACCGATGCAATGAATATGGACTTGAATGTGGATGAGATGGCTAGATAGCATCACCGATGCTATGAATATGGACTTGAATATGGCTGAGATGGCAAGATAGCATCACCGATGCAATGAATATGGACTTGAATGTGGATGAGATGGCTAGATAGCATCACCGATGCTATGAATATGGACTTGAATATGGCTGAGATGGCTAGATAGCATCACCGATGCAATGAACATGGACTTGAATATGGATGAGATGGCAAGATAGCATCACCGATGCAATGAATATGGACTTGAATATGGATGAGATGGCTAGATGGCATCAACGATGCAATGAACATGGACTTCAATATGGCTGAGATGGCTAGATGGCATCACCGATGCAATGAATTTGGACTTGAATATGGCTGAGATGGCTAGATGGCATCACCGATGCAATGAATATGGACTTGAATATGGCTGAGATGGCTAGATAGCATCACCGATGCAATGAATATGGAATGTGGATGAGATTGCTAGATAGCATCACCGATGCAATGCATATGGCCTTGAATATGGCTGAGATGGCCAGATAGCATCAGTGATGCAATGAATATGGACTTGAATATGGCTGAGATGGCAAGATAGCATCACCGATGCAATGAATATGGACTTGAATATGGATGAGATGGCTAGATGGCATCAACGATGCAATGAACATGGACTTGAATATGGCTGAGATGGCTACATGGCATCACCGATGCAATGAATATGGACTTGAATATGGCTGAGATGGCTAGATAGCATCACTGATGCAATGAATATGGACTTCAATATGGCTGAGACGGCTAGATAGCATCACCGATGCAATGAATATGGACTTGAATGTGGATGAGATGGCTAGATAGCATCACCGATGCAATGAATATGGACTTGAATATGGCTGAGATTGCTAGATAGCATCACCGATGCAATGAATATGGCCTTGAATATGGCTGAGATGGCTAGATAGCATCACTGATGCAATGAATATGGACTTGAATATGGCTGAGACGGCTAGATAGCATCACCGATGCAATGAATATGGACTTGAATATGGATGAGATGGCAAGATAGCATCACCGATGCAATGAATATGGACTTGAATATGGATGAGATGGCAAGATAGCATCACCGATGCAATGAATATGGACTTGAATATGGCTGAGATGGCTAGATAGCATCACCGATGCAATGAATATGGCCTTGAATATGGCTGAGACGGCTAGATAGCATCACCGATGCAATGAATATGGACTTGAATATGGATGAGATGGCAAGATAGCATCACCGATGCAATGAATATGGACTTGAATATCGATGAGATGGCTAGATAGCATCACCGATGCAATGAATATGGACTTGAATATGGCTGAGATGGCAAGATGGCATCACCGATGCAATGAATATGGACTTGAATGTGGATGAGATGGCTAGATAGCATCACCGATGCAATGAATATGGACTTGAATATGGCTGAGACGGCTAGATAGCATCACCGATGCAATGAATATGGACTTGAATATGGATGAGATGGAAAGATAGCATCACCGATGCAATGAATATGGACTTGAATATGGATGAGATGGCTAGATAGCATCACCGATGCAATGAGTATGGACTAGAATATGGATGAGATGGCAAGATAGCATCACCGATGCAATGAATATGGACTTGAATATGGCTGAGATGGCTAGATAGCATCACTGATGCAATGAATATGGACTTGAATATGGCTGAGACGGCTAGATAGCATCACCGATGCAATGAATATGGACTTGAATATGGATGAGATGGCAAGATAGCATCACCGATGCAATGAATATGGACTTGAATATGGATGAGATGGCTAGATAGCATCACCGATGCAATGAATATGGACTTGAATATGGCTGAGATGGCAAGATAGCATCACCGATGCAATGAATATGGACTTGAATATGGATGAGATGGCTAGATAGCATCACCGATGCAATGAATATGGACTAGAATATGGATGGGATGGCAAGATAGCATCACTGATGCAATGAATATGGACTTGAATATGGCTGAGATAGCTAGATAGCATCATTGATGCAATGAATATGGACTTGAATATGGCTGAGACGGCTAGATAGCATCACCGATGCAATGAATATGGACTTGAATATGGCTGAGATGGCTAGATGGCATCACCGATGCAATGAATATGGACTTGAATATGGCTGAGATGGCTAGATGGCATCACCGTTGCAATGAATATGGACTTGAATATGGCTGAGATGGCTAGATAGCATCACCGATGCAATGAATATGGCCTTGAATATGGCTGAGATGGCTAGATAGCATCACTGATGCAATGAATATGGACTTGAATATGGCTGAGACGGCTAGATAGCATCACCGATGCAATGAATATGGACTTGAATATGGCTGAGATGGTTAGATAGCATCACCGATGCCATGAATATGGACTTGAATATGGCTGAGACGGCTAGATAGCATCACTGATGCAATGAATATGGACTTGAATATGGATAAGACGGCTAGATAGCATCACTGATGCAATGAATATGGACTTGAATATGGGTGAGACGGCTAGATAGCATCACCGATGCAATGAATATGGACTTGAATATGGATGAGATGGCAAGATAGCATCACCGATGCAATGAATATGGACTTGAATATGGCTGAGATGGCAAGATAGCATCACCGATGCAATGAATATGGACTTGAATGTGGATGAGATGGCTAGATAGCATCACCGATGCTATGAATATGGACTTGAATATGGCTGAGATGGCTAGATAGCATCACCGATGCAATGAATATGGTCTTGAATATGGATGAGATGGCAAGATAGCATCACCGATGCAATGAATATGGACTTGAATATGGATGAGATGGCTAGATGGCATCAACGATGCAATGAACATGGACTTCAATATGGCTGAGATGGCTAGATGGCATCACCGATGAAATGAATATGGACTTGAATATGGCTGAGATGGCTAGATGGCATCACCGATGCAATGAATATGGACTTGAATATGGCTGAGATGGCTAGATAGCATCACCGATGCAATGAATATGGAATGTGGATGAGATTGCTAGATAGCATCACCGATGCAATGCATATGGCCTTGAATATGGCTGAGATGGCCAGATAGCATCAGTGATGCAATGAATATGGACTTGAATATGGCTGAGATGGCAAGATAGCATCACCGATGCAATGAATATGGAATTGAATATGGATGAGATGGCTAGATGGCATCAACGATGCAATGAACATGGACTTGAATATGGCTGAGATGGCTAGATGGCATCACCGATGCAATGAATATGGACTTGAATATGGATGAGATGGCTAGATAGCATCACCGATTCAATGAATATGGACTAGAATATTGATGGTATGGCAAGATAGCATCACTGATGCAATGAATATGGACTTGAATATGGCTGAGATAGCTAGATAGCATCACCGATGCAATGAATATGGACTTGAATATGGATGAGATGGCAAGATAGCATCACCGATGCAATGATTATGGTCTTGAATATGGATGAGATGGCTAGATAGCATCACCGATGCAATGAATATGGACTTGAATATGGCTGAGATGGCTAGACAGCATCACTGATGCAATGAATATGGACTTGAATATGGCTGAGATGGCTAGATAGCATCACCGATGCAATGAACATGGACTTGAATATGGCTGAGATGGCTAGATGGCATCACCGATGCAATGAATATGGACTTGAATATGGCTGAGATGGCTAGATAGCATCACTGATGCAATGAATATGGACTTGAATATGGCTGAGACGGCTAGATAGCATCTCTGATGCAATGAATATGGACTTGAATATGGCTGAGACGGCTAGATAGCATCACCGATGCAATGAATATGGACTTGAATGTGGATGAGATGGCTAGATAGCATCACCGATGCAATAAATATGGACTTGAATATGGCTGAGATGGCTAGATAGCATCTCTGATGCAATGAATATGGACTTGAATATGGCTGAGACGGCTAGATAGCATCACCGATGCAATGAATATGGACTTGAATGTGGATGAGATGGCTAGATAGCATCACCGATGCAATGAATATGGCCTTGAATATGGCTGAGATGGCTAGATAGCATCACTGATGCAATGAATATGGACTTGAATATGGCTGAGACGGCTAGGTAGCATCACCGATGCAATGAATATGGACTTGAATATGGATGAGATGGCAAGATAGCATCACCGATGCAATGAATATGGACTTGAATATGGCTGAGACGGCTAGATAGCATCACCGATGCAATGAATCTGGACTTGAATATGGATGAGATGGCTAGATGGCATCACCGATGCAATGAATATGGACTTGAATATGGCTGAGATGGCTAGATGGCATCACCGATGCAATGAATATGGACTTGAATATGGCTGAGATGGCAAGATAGCATCACCGATGCAATGAATATGGACTTGAATATGGCTGAGATGGCTAGATAGCATCACCGATGCAATGAATATGGCCTTGAATATGGCTGAGATGGCTAGGTAGCATCACTGATGCAATGAATATGGCCTTGAATATGGCTGAGATGGCTAGATAGCATCACCGATGCAATGAATATGGACTTGAATATGGCTGAGATGGCTAGATGGCATCACCGATGCAATGAATATGGACTTGAATATGGCTGAGATGGCTAGATAGCATCACCGATGCAATGAATATGGCCTTGAATATGGCTGAGATGGCTAGATAGCATCACTGATGCAATGAATATGGACTTGAATATGGCTGAGACGGCTAGATAGCATCACCGATGCAATGAATATGGACTTGAATATGGATGAGATGGCAAGATAGCATCACCGATGCAATGAATATGGACTTGAATATGGATGAGATGGCTAGATAGCATCACCGATGCAATGAATATGGACTTGAATATGGCTGAGATGGCAAGATAGCATCACCGATGCAATGAATATGGACTTGAATATGGATGAGATGGCTAGATAGCATCACCGATTCAATGAATATGGACTAGAATATTGATGGTATGGCAAGATAGCATCACTGATGCAATGAATATGGACTTGAATATGGCTGAGATAGCTAGATAGCATCACCGATGCAATGAATATGGACTTGAATATGGATGAGATGGCAAGATAGCATCACCGATGCAATGAATATGGTCTTGAATATGGATGAGATGGCTAGATAGCATCACCGATGCAATGAATATGGACTTGAATATGGCTGAGATGGCTAGACAGCATCACTGATGCAATGAATATGGCCTTGAATATGGCTGAGATGGCTAGATAGCATCACCGATGCAATGAACATGGACTTGAATATGGCTGAGATGGCTAGATGGCATCACCGATGCAATGAATATGGACTTGAATATGGCTGAGATGGCTAGATAGCATCACTGATGCAATGAATATGGACTTGAATATGGCTGAGACGGCTAGATAGCATCACCGAGGCAATGAATATGGACTTGAATATGGATGAGATGGCAAGATAGCATCACCGATGCAATGAATATGGACTTGAATTTCGATGAGATGGCTAGATAGCATCACCGATGCAATGAATATGGACTTGAATATGGCTGAGATGGCTAGATAGCATCACTGATGCAATGAATATGGACTTGAATATGGCTGAGACGGCCAGATAGCATCACCGATGCAATGAATATGGACTTGAATGTGGATGAGATGGCTAGATAGCATCACCGTTGCAATGAATATGGACTTGAATATGGCTGAGATTGCTAGATAGCATCACCGATGCAATGAACATGGACTTGAATATGGCTGAGATGGCTAGATGGCATCACCGATGCAATGAATATGGACTTGAATATGGCTGAGATGGCTAGATGGCATCACCGATGCAATGAATATGGACTTGAATATGGCTGAGATGGCTAGATAGCATCACCGATGCAATGAATATGGAATGTGGATGAGATGGCTAGATAGCATCACCGATGCAATAAATATGGACTTGAATATGGCTGAGATGGCTAGATAGCATCACCGATGCAATGAATATGGCCTTGAATATGGCTGAGATAGCTAGATAGCATCATTGATGCAATGAATATGGACTTGAATATGGCTGAGACGGCTAGATAGCATCACCGATGCAATGAATATGGACTTGAATATGGCTGAGATGGCTAGATGGCATCACCGATGCAATGAATATGGACTTGAATATGGCTGAGATGGCTAGATGGCATCACCGTTGCAATGAATATGGACTTGAATATGGCTGAGATGGCTAGATAGCATCACCGATGCAATGAATATGGCCTTGAATATGGCTGAGATGGCTAGATAGCATCACTGATGCAATGAATATGGACTTGAATATGGCTGAGACGGCTAGATAGCATCACCGATGCAATGAATATGGACTTGAATATGGCTGAGACGGTTAGATAGCATCACCGATGCCATGAATATGGACTTGAATATGGCTGAGACGGCTAGATAGCATCACTGATGCAATGAATATGGACTTGAATATGGATGAGACGGCTAGATAGCATCACTGATGCAATGAATATGGACTTGAATATGGGTGAGACGGCTAGATAGCATCACCGATGCAATGAAGATGGACTTGAATATGGCTGAGATGGCAAGATAGCATCACCGATGCAATGAATATGGACTTGAATGTGGATGAGATGGCTAGATAGCATCACCGATGCTATGAATATGGACTTGAATATGGCTGAGATGGCAAGATAGCATCACCGATGCAATGAATATGGACTTGAATGTGGATGAGATGGCTAGATAGCATCACCGATGCTATGAATATGGACTTGAATATGGCTGAGATGGCTAGATAGCATCACCGATGCAATGAACATGGACTTGAATATGGATGAGATGGCAAGATAGCATCACCGATGCAATGAATATGGACTTGAATATGGATGAGATGGCTAGATGGCATCAACGATGCAATGAACATGGACTTCAATATGGCTGAGATGGCTAGATGGCATCACCGATGCAATGAATTTGGACTTGAATATGGCTGAGATGGCTAGATGGCATCACCGATGCAATGAATATGGACTTGAATATGGCTGAGATGGCTAGATAGCATCACCGATGCAATGAATATGGCCTTGAATATGGCTGAGATGGCTAGATAGCATCACTGATGCAATGAATATGGACTTGAATATGGCTGAGACGGCTAGATAGCATCACCGATGCAATGAATATGGACTTGAATATGGCTGAGACGGTTAGATAGCATCACCGATGCCATGAATATGGACTTGAATATGGCTGAGACGGCTAGATAGCATCACTGATGCAATGAATATGGACTTGAATATGGATGAGACGGCTAGATAGCATCACTGATGCAATGAATATGGACTTGAATATGGGTGAGACGGCTAGATAGCATCACCGATGCAATGAAGATGGACTTGAATATGGCTGAGATGGCAAGATAGCATCACCGATGCAATGAATATGGACTTGAATGTGGATGAGATGGCTAGATAGCATCACCGATGCTATGAATATGGACTTGAATATGGCTGAGATGGCAAGATAGCATCACCGATGCAATGAATATGGACTTGAATGTGGATGAGATGGCTAGATAGCATCACCGATGCTATGAATATGGACTTGAATATGGCTGAGATGGCTAGATAGCATCACCGATGCAATGAACATGGACTTGAATATGGATGAGATGGCAAGATAGCATCACCGATGCAATGAATATGGACTTGAATATGGATGAGATGGCTAGATGGCATCAACGATGCAATGAACATGGACTTCAATATGGCTGAGATGGCTAGATGGCATCACCGATGCAATGAATTTGGACTTGAATATGGCTGAGATGGCTAGATGGCATCACCGATGCAATGAATATGGACTTGAATATGGCTGAGATGGCTAGATAGCATCACCGATGCAATGAATATGGAATGTGGATGAGATTGCTAGATAGCATCACCGATGCAATGCATATGGCCTTGAATATGGCTGAGATGGCCAGATAGCATCAGTGATGCAATGAATATGGACTTGAATATGGCTGAGATGGCAAGATAGCATCACCGATGCAATGAATATGGACTTGAATATGGATGAGATGGCTAAATGGCATCAACGATGCAATGAACATGGACTTGAATATGGCTGAGATGGCTACATGGCATCACCGATGCAATGAATATGGACTTGAATATGGCTGAGATGGCTAGATAGCATCACTGATGCAATGAATATGGACTTCAATATGGCTGAGACGGCTAGATAGCATCACCGATGCAATGAATATGGACTTGAATGTGGATGAGATGGCTAGATAGCATCACCGATGCAATGAATATGGACTTGAATATGGCTGAGATTGCTAGATAGCATCACCGATGCAATGAATATGGACTTGAATATGGATGAGATGGCTAGATAGCATCACTGATGCAATGAATATGGACTTGAATATGGCTGAGACGGCTAGATAGCATCACCGATGCAATGAATATGGACTTGAATATGGATGAGATGGCAAGATAGCATCACCGATGCAATGAATATGGACTTGAATATGGATGAGATGGCAAGATAGCATCACCGATGCAATGAATATGGACTTGAATATGGCTGAGATGGCTAGATAGCATCACCGATGCAATGAATATGGCCTTGAATATGGCTGAGACGGCTAGATAGCATCACCGATGCAATGAATATGGACTTGAATATGGATGAGATGGCAAGATAGCATCACCGATGCAATGAATATGGACTTGAATATCGATGAGATGGCTAGATAGCATCACCGATGCAATGAATATGGACTTGAATATGGCTGAGATGGCAAGATGGCATCACCGATGCAATGAATATGGACTTGAATGTGGATGAGATGGCTAGATAGCATCACCGATGCAATGAATATGGACTTGAATATGGCTGAGACGGCTAGATAGCATCACCGATGCAATGAATATGGACTTGAATATGGATGAGATGGAAAGATAGCATCACCGATGCAATGAATATGGACTTGAATATGGATGAGATGGCTAGATAGCATCACCGATGCAATGAGTATGGACTAGAATATGGATGAGATGGCAAGATAGCATCACCGATGCAATGAATATGGACTTGAATATGGCTGAGATGGCTAGATAGCATCACTGATGCAATGAATATGGACTTGAATATGGCTGAGACGGCTAGATAGCATCACCGATGCAATGAATATGGACTTGAATATGGATGAGATGGCAAGATAGCATCACCGATGCAATGAATATGGACTTGAATATGGATGAGATGGCTAGATAGCATCACCGATGCAATGAATATGGACTTGAATATGGCTGAGATGGCAAGATAGCATCACCGATGCAATGAATATGGACTTGAATATGGATGAGATGGCTAGATAGCATCACCGATGCAATGAATATGGACTAGAATATGGATGGGATGGCAAGATAGCATCACTGATGCAATGAATATGGACTTGAATATGGCTGAGATAGCTAGATAGCATCATTGATGCAATGAATATGGACTTGAATATGGCTGAGACGGCTAGATAGCATCACCGATGCAATGAATATGGACTTGAATATGGCTGAGATGGCTAGATGGCATCACCGATGCAATGAATATGGACTTGAATATGGCTGAGATGGCTAGATGGCATCACCGTTGCAATGAATATGGACTTGAATATGGCTGAGATGGCTAGATAGCATCACCGATGCAATGAATATGGCCTTGAATATGGCTGAGATGGCTAGATAGCATCACTGATGCAATGAATATGGACTTGAATATGGCTGAGACGGCTAGATAGCATCACCGATGCAATGAATATGGACTTGAATATGGCTGAGATGGTTAGATAGCATCACCGATGCCATGAATATGGACTTGAATATGGCTGAGACGGCTAGATAGCATCACTGATGCAATGAATATGGACTTGAATATGGATAAGACGGCTAGATAGCATCACTGATGCAATGAATATGGACTTGAATATGGGTGAGACGGCTAGATAGCATCACCGATGCAATGAATATGGACTTGAATATGGATGAGATGGCAAGATAGCATCACCGATGCAATGAATATGGACTTGAATATGGCTGAGATGGCAAGATAGCATCACCGATGCAATGAATATGGACTTGAATGTGGATGAGATGGCTAGATAGCATCACCGATGCTATGAATATGGACTTGAATATGGCTGAGATGGCTAGATAGCATCACCGATGCAATGAATATGGTCTTGAATATGGATGAGATGGCAAGATAGCATCACCGATGCAATGAATATGGACTTGAATATGGATGAGATGGCTAGATGGCATCAACGATGCAATGAACATGGACTTCAATATGGCTGAGATGGCTAGATGGCATCACCGATGAAATGAATATGGACTTGAATATGGCTGAGATGGCTAGATGGCATCACCGATGCAATGAATATGGACTTGAATATGGCTGAGATGGCTAGATAGCATCACCGATGCAATGAATATGGAATGTGGATGAGATTGCTAGATAGCATCACCGATGCAATGCATATGGCCTTGAATATGGCTGAGATGGCCAGATAGCATCAGTGATGCAATGAATATGGACTTGAATATGGCTGAGATGGCAAGATAGCATCACCGATGCAATGAATATGGAATTGAATATGGATGAGATGGCTAGATGGCATCAACGATGCAATGAACATGGACTTGAATATGGCTGAGATGGCTAGATGGCATCACCGATGCAATGAATATGGACTTGAATATGGATGAGATGGCTAGATAGCATCACCGATTCAATGAATATGGACTAGAATATTGATGGTATGGCAAGATAGCATCACTGATGCAATGAATATGGACTTGAATATGGCTGAGATAGCTAGATAGCATCACCGATGCAATGAATATGGACTTGAATATGGATGAGATGGCAAGATAGCATCACCGATGCAATGAATATGGTCTTGAATATGGATGAGATGGCTAGATAGCATCACCGATGCAATGAATATGGACTTGAATATGGCTGAGATGGCTAGACAGCATCACTGATGCAATGAATATGGACTTGAATATGGCTGAGATGGCTAGATAGCATCACCGATGCAATGAACATGGACTTGAATATGGCTGAGATGGCTAGATGGCATCACCGATGCAATGAATATGGACTTGAATATGGCTGAGATGGCTAGATAGCATCACTGATGCAATGAATATGGACTTGAATATGGCTGAGACGGCTAGATAGCATCTCTGATGCAATGAATATGGACTTGAATATGGCTGAGACGGCTAGATAGCATCACCGATGCAATGAATATGGACTTGAATGTGGATGAGATGGCTAGATAGCATCACCGATGCAATAAATATGGACTTGAATATGGCTGAGATGGCTAGATAGCATCTCTGATGCAATGAATATGGACTTGAATATGGCTGAGACGGCTAGATAGCATCACCGATGCAATGAATATGGACTTGAATGTGGATGAGATGGCTAGATAGCATCACCGATGCAATGAATATGGCCTTGAATATGGCTGAGATGGCTAGATAGCATCACTGATGCAATGAATATGGACTTGAATATGGCTGAGACGGCTAGGTAGCATCACCGATGCAATGAATATGGACTTGAATATGGATGAGATGGCAAGATAGCATCACCGATGCAATGAATATGGACTTGAATATGGCTGAGACGGCTAGATAGCATCACCGATGCAATGAATCTGGACTTGAATATGGATGAGATGGCTAGATGGCATCACCGATGCAATGAATATGGACTTGAATATGGCTGAGATGGCTAGATGGCATCACCGATGCAATGAATATGGACTTGAATATGGCTGAGATGGCAAGATAGCATCACCGATGCAATGAATATGGACTTGAATATGGCTGAGATGGCTAGATAGCATCACCGATGCAATGAATATGGCCTTGAATATGGCTGAGATGGCTAGGTAGCATCACTGATGCAATGAATATGGCCTTGAATATGGCTGAGATGGCTAGATAGCATCACCGATGCAATGAATATGGACTTGAATATGGCTGAGATGGCTAGATGGCATCACCGATGCAATGAATATGGACTTGAATATGGCTGAGATGGCTAGATAGCATCACCGATGCAATGAATATGGCCTTGAATATGGCTGAGATGGCTAGATAGCATCACTGATGCAATGAATATGGACTTGAATATGGCTGAGACGGCTAGATAGCATCACCGATGCAATGAATATGGACTTGAATATGGATGAGATGGCAAGATAGCATCACCGATGCAATGAATATGGACTTGAATATGGATGAGATGGCTAGATAGCATCACCGATGCAATGAATATGGACTTGAATATGGCTGAGATGGCAAGATAGCATCACCGATGCAATGAATATGGACTTGAATATGGATGAGATGGCTAGATAGCATCACCGATTCAATGAATATGGACTAGAATATTGATGGTATGGCAAGATAGCATCACTGATGCAATGAATATGGACTTGAATATGGCTGAGATAGCTAGATAGCATCACCGATGCAATGAATATGGACTTGAATATGGATGAGATGGCAAGATAGCATCACCGATGCAATGAATATGGTCTTGAATATGGATGAGATGGCTAGATAGCATCACCGATGCAATGAATATGGACTTGAATATGGCTGAGATGGCTAGACAGCATCACTGATGCAATGAATATGGCCTTGAATATGGCTGAGATGGCTAGATAGCATCACCGATGCAATGAACATGGACTTGAATATGGCTGAGATGGCTAGATGGCATCACCGATGCAATGAATATGGACTTGAATATGGCTGAGATGGCTAGATAGCATCACTGATGCAATGAATATGGACTTGAATATGGCTGAGACGGCTAGATAGCATCACCGAGGCAATGAATATGGACTTGAATATGGATGAGATGGCAAGATAGCATCACCGATGCAATGAATATGGACTTGAATATCGATGAGATGGCTAGATAGCATCACCGATGCAATGAATATGGACTTGAATATGGCTGACATGGCTAGATAGCATCACTGATGCAATGAATATGGACTTGAATATGGCTGAGACGGCCAGATAGCATCACCGATGCAATGAATATGGACTTGAATGTGGATGAGATGGCTAGATAGCATCACCGTTGCAATGAATATGGACTTGAATATGGCTGAGATTGCTAGATAGCATCACCGATGCAATGAACATGGACTTGAATATGGCTGAGATGGCTAGATGGCATCACCGATGCAATGAATATGGACTTGAATATGGCTGAGATGGCTAGATGGCATCACCGATGCAATGAATATGGACTTGAATATGGCTGAGATGGCTAGATAGCATCACCGATGCAATGAATATGGAATGTGGATGAGATGGCTAGATAGCATCACCGATGCAATAAATATGGACTTGAATATGGCTGAGATGGCTAGATAGCATCACCGATGCAATGAATATGGCCTTGAATATGGCTGAGATAGCTAGATAGCATCATTGATGCAATGAATATGGACTTGAATATGGCTGAGACGGCTAGATAGCATCACCGATGCAATGAATATGGACTTGAATATGGCTGAGATGGCTAGATGGCATCACCGATGCAATGAATATGGACTTGAATATGGCTGAGATGGCTAGATGGCATCACCGTTGCAATGAATATGGACTTGAATATGGCTGAGATGGCTAGATAGCATCACCGATGCAATGAATATGGCCTTGAATATGGCTGAGATGGCTAGATAGCATCACTGATGCAATGAATATGGACTTGAATATGGCTGAGACGGCTAGAGAGCATCACCGATGCAATGAATATGGACTTGAATATGGCTGAGACGGTTAGATAGCATCACCGATGCCATGAATATGGACTTGAATATGGCTGAGACGGCTAGATAGCATCACTGATGCAATGAATATGGACTTGAATATGGATGAGACGGCTAGATAGCATCACTGATGCAATGAATATGGACTTGAATATGGGTGAGACGGCTAGATAGCATCACCGATGCAATGAAGATGGACTTGAATATGGCTGAGATGGCAAGATAGCATCACCGATGCAATGAATATGGACTTGAATGTGGATGAGATGGCTAGATAGCATCACCGATGCTATGAATATGGACTTGAATATGGCTGAGATGGCAAGATAGCATCACCGATGCAATGAATATGGACTTGAATGTGGATGAGATGGCTAGATAGCATCACCGATGCTATGAATATGGACTTGAATATGGCTGAGATGGCTAGATAGCATCACCGATGCAATGAACATGGACTTGAATATGGATGAGATGGCAAGATAGCATCACCGATGCAATGAATATGGACTTGAATATGGATGAGATGGCTAGATGGCATCAACGATGCAATGAACATGGACTTCAATATGGCTGAGATGGCTAGATGGCATCACCGATGCAATGAATTTGGACTTGAATATGGCTGAGATGGCTAGATGGCATCACCGATGCAATGAATATGGACTTGAATATGGCTGAGATGGCTAGATAGCATCACCGATGCAATGAATATGGAATGTGGATGAGATTGCTAGATAGCATCACCGATGCAATGCATATGGCCTTGAATATGGCTGAGATGGCCAGATAGCATCAGTGATGCAATGAATATGGACTTGAATATGGCTGAGATGGCAAGATAGCATCACCGATGCAATGAATATGGACTTGAATATGGATGAGATGGCTAGATGGCATCAACGATGCAATGAACATGGACTTGAATATGGCTGAGATGGCTACATGGCATCACCGATGCAATGAATATGGACTTGAATATGGCTGAGATGGCTAGATAGCATCACTGATGCAATGAATATGGACTTCAATATGGCTGAGACGGCTAGATAGCATCACCGATGCAATGAATATGGACTTGAATGTGGATGAGATGGCTAGATAGCATCACCGATGCAATGAATATGGACTTGAATATGGCTGAGATTGCTAGATAGCATCACCGATGCAATGAATATGGCCTTGAATATGGCTGAGATGGCTAGATAGCATCACTGATGCAATGAATATGGACTTGAATATGGCTGAGACGGCTAGATAGCATCACCGATGCAATGAATATGGACTTGAATATGGATGAGATGGCAAGATAGCATCACCGATGCAATGAATATGGACTTGAATATGGCTGAGATGGCAAGATAGCATCACCGATGCAATGAATATGGACTTGAATATGGCTGAGATGGCTAGATAGCATCACCGATGCAATGAATATGGCCTTGAATATGGCTGAGACGGCTAGATAGCATCACCGATGCAATGAATATGGACTTGAATATGGATGAGATGGCAAGATAGCATCACCGATGCAATGAATATGGACTTGAATATCGATGAGATGGCTAGATAGCATCACCGATGCAATGAATATGGACTTGAATATGGCTGAGATGGCAAGATGGCATCACCGATGCAATGAATATGGACTTGAATGTGGATGAGATGGCTAGATAGCATCACCGATGCAATGAATATGGACTTGAATATGGCTGAGACGGCTAGATAGCATCACCGATGCAATGAATATGGACTTGAATATGGATGAGATGGAAAGATAGCATCACCGATGCAATGAATATGGACTTGAATATGGATGAGATGGCTAGATAGCATCACCGATGCAATGAGTATGGACTAGAATATGGATGAGATGGCAAGATAGCATCACCGATGCAATGAATATGGACTTGAATATGGCTGAGATGGCTAGATAGCATCACTGATGCAATGAATATGGACTTGAATATGGCTGAGACGGCTAGATAGCATCACCGATGCAATGAATATGGACTTGAATATGGATGAGATGGCAAGATAGCATCACCGATGCAATGAATATGGACTTGAATATGGCTGAGATGGTTAGATAGCATCACCGATGCCATGAATATGGACTTGAATATGGCTGAGACGGCTAGATAGCATCACTGATGCAATGAATATGGACTTGAATATGGATAAGACGGCTAGATAGCATCACTGATGCAATGAATATGGACTTGAATATGGGTGAGACGGCTAGATAGCATCACCGATGCAATGAATATGGACTTGAATATGGATGAGATGGCAAGATAGCATCACCGATGCAATGAATATGGACTTGAATATGGCTGAGATGGCAAGATAGCATCACCGATGCAATGAATATGGACTTGAATGTGGATGAGATGGCTAGATAGCATCACCGATGCTATGAATATGGACTTGAATATGGCTGAGATGGCTAGATAGCATCACCGATGCAATGAATATGGACTTGAATATGGATGAGATGGCAAGATAGCATCACCGATGCAATGAATATGGACTTGAATATGGATGAGATGGCTAGATGGCATCAACGATGCAATGAACATGGACTTCAATATGGCTGAGATGGCTAGATGGCATCACCGATGAAATGAATATGGACTTGAATATGGCTGAGATGGCTAGATGGCATCACCGATGCAATGAATATGGACTTGAATATGGCTGAGATGGCTAGATAGCATCACCGATGCAATGAATATGGAATGTGGATGAGATTGCTAGATAGCATCACCGATGCAATGCATATGGCCTTGAATATGGCTGAGATGGCCAGATAGCATCAGTGATGCAATGAATATGGACTTGAATATGGCTGAGATGGCAAGATAGCATCACCGATGCAATGAATATGGAATTGAATATGGATGAGATGGTTAGATGGCATCAACGATGCAATGAACATGGACTTGAATATGGCTGAGATGGCTAGATGGCATCACCGATGCAATGAATATGGACTTGAATATGGATGAGATGGCTAGATAGCATCACCGATGCAATGAATATGGACTAGAATATTGATGGTATGGCAAGATAGCATCACTGATGCAATGAATATGGACTTGAATATGGCTGAGATAGCTAGATAGCATGACCGATGCAATGAATATGGACTTGAATATGGATGAGATGGCAAGATAGCATCACCGATGCAATGAATATGGTCGTGAATATGGATGAGATGGCTAGATAGCATCACCGATGCAATGAATATGGACTTGAATATGGCTGAGATGGCTAGACAGCATCACTGATGCAATGAATATGGACTTGAATATGGCTGAGATGGCTAGATAGCATCACCGATGCAATGAACATGGACTTGAATATGGCTGAGATGGCTAGATGGCATCACCGATGCAATGAATATGGACTTGAATATGGCTGAGATGGCTAGATAGCATCACTGATGCAATGAATATGGACTTGAATATGGCTGAGACGGCTAGATAGCATCTCTGATGCAATGAATATGGACTTGAATATGGCTGAGACGGCTAGATAGCATCACCGATGCAATGAATATGGACTTGAATGTGGATGAGATGGCTAGATAGCATCACCGATGCAATAAATATGGACTTGAATATGGCTGAGATGGCTAGATAGCATCTCTGATGCAATGAATATGGACTTGAATATGGCTGAGACGGCTAGATAGCATCACCGATGCAATGAATATGGACTTGAATGTGGATGAGATGGCTAGATAGCATCACCGATGCAATGAATATGGCCTTGAATATGGCTGAGATGGCTAGATAGCATCACTGATGCAATGAATATGGACTTGAATATGGCTGAGACGGCTAGGTAGCATCACCGATGCAATGAATATGGACTTGAATATGGATGAGATGGCAAGATAGCATCACCGATGCAATGAATATGGACTTGAATATGGCTGAGACGGCTAGATAGCATCACCGATGCAATGAATCTGGACTTGAATATGGATGAGATGGCTAGATGGCATCACCGATGCAATGAATATGGACTTGAATATGGCTGAGATGGCTAGATGGCATCACCGATGCAATGAATATGGACTTGAATATGGCTGAGATGGCAAGATAGCATCACCGATGCAATGAATATGGACTTGAATATGGCTGAGACGGCTAGATAGCATCACCGATGCAATGAATATGGACTTGAATATGGATGAGATGGCAAGATAGCATCACCGATGCAATGAATATGGACTTGAATATGGATGAGATGGCTAGATAGCATCAGCGATGCAATGAGTATGTACTAGAATATGGATGAGATGGCAAGATAGCATCACCGATGCAATGAATATGGACTTGAATATGGCTGAGATGGCTAGATAGCATCACTGATGCAATGAATATTGACTTGAATATGGCTGAGACGGCTAGATAGCATCACCGATGCAATGAATATGGACTTGAATATGGATGAGATGGCAAGATAGCATCACCGATGCAATGAATATGGACTTGAATATGGATGAGATGGCTAGATAGCATCACCGATGCAATGAATATGGACTTGAATATGGCTGAGATGGCAAGATAGCATCATCGATGCAATGAATATGGACTTGAATATGGATGAGATGGCTAGATAGCATCACCGATGCAATGAATATGGACTAGAATATGGATGGGATGGCAAGATAGCATCACTGATGCAATGAATATGGACTTGAATATGGCTGAGATAGCTAGATAGCATCATTGATGCAATGAATATGGACTTGAATATGGCTGAGACGGCTAGATAGCATCACCGATGCAATGAATATGGACTTGAATATGGCTGAGATGGCAAGATAGCATCACCGATGCAATGAATATGGACTTGAATATGGCTGAGATGGCTAGATGGCATCACCGTTTCAATGAATATGGACTTGAATATGGATGAGATGGCTAGATAGCATCACCGATGCAATGAATATGGCCTTGAATATGGCTGAGATGGCTAGATAGCATCACCGATGCAATGAATATGGACTTGAATATGGCTGAGATGGCTAGATGGCATCACCGATGCAATGAATATGGACTTGAATATGGCTGAGATGGCTAGATAGCATCACCGATGCAATAAATATGGCCTTGAATATGGCTGAGATGGCTAGATAGCATCACTGATGCAATGAATATGGACTTGAATATGGCTGAGACGGCTAGATAGCATCACCGATGCAATGAATATGGACTTGAATATGGATGAGATGGCAAGATAGCATCACCGATGCAATGAATATGGACTTGAATATGGATGAGATGGCTAGATAGCATCACCGATGCAATGAATATGGACTTGAATATGGCTGAGATGGCAAGATAGCATCACCGATGCAATGAATATGGACTTGAATATGGATGAGATGGCTAGATAGCATCACCGATTCAATGAATATGGACTAGAATATTGATGGTATGGCAAGATAGCATCACTGATGCAATGAATATGGACTTGAATATGGCTGAGATAGCTAGATAGCATCACCGATGCAATGAATATGGACTTGAATATGGATGAGATGGCAAGATAGCATCACCGATGCAATGAATATGGTCTTGAATATGGATGAGATGGCTAGATAGCATCACCGATGCAATGAATATGGACTTGAATATGGCTGAGATGGCTAGACAGCATCACTGATGCAATGAATATGGACTTGAATATGGCTGAGATGGCTAGATAGCATCACCGATGCAATGAACATGGACTTGAATATGGCTGAGATGGCTAGATGGCATCACCGATGCAATGAATATGGACTTGAATATGGCTGAGATGGCTAGATAGCATCACTGATGCAATGAATATGGACTTGAATATGGCTGAGACGGCTAGATAGCATCACCGAGGCAATGAATATGGACTTGAATATGGATGAGATGGCAAGATAGCATCACCGATGCAATGAATATGGACTTGAATATCGATGAGATGGCTAGATAGCATCACCGATGCAATGAATATGGACTTGAATATGGCTGACATGGCTAGATAGCATCACTGATGCAATGAATATGGACTTGAATATGGCTGAGACGGCCAGATAGCATCACCGATGCAATGAATATGGACTTGAATGTGGATGAGATGGCTAGATAGCATCACCGTTGCAATGAATATGGACTTGAATATGGCTGAGATTGCTAGATAGCATCACCGATGCAATGAACATGGACTTGAATATGGCTGAGATGGCTAGATGGCATCACCGATGCAATGAATATGGACTTGAATATGGCTGAGATGGCTAGATGGCATCACCGATGCAATGAATATGGACTTGAATATGGCTGAGATGGCTAGATAGCATCACCGATGCAATGAATATGGAATGTGGATGAGATGGCTAGATAGCATCACCGATGCAATAAATATGGACTTGAATATGGCTGAGATGGCTAGATAGCATCACCGATGCAATGAATATGGCCTTGAATATGGCTGAGATAGCTAGATAGCATCATTGATGCAATGAATATGGACTTGAATATGGCTGAGACGGCTAGATAGCATCACCGATGCAATGAATATGGACTTGAATATGGCTGAGATGGCTAGATGGCATCACCGATGCAATGAATATGGACTTGAATATGGCTGAGATGGCTAGATGGCATCACCGTTGCAATGAATATGGACTTGAATATGGCTGAGATGGCTAGATAGCATCACCGATGCAATGAATATGGCCTTGAATATGGCTGAGATGGCTAGATAGCATCACTGATGCAATGAATATGGACTTGAATATGGCTGAGACGGCTAGATAGCATCACCGATGCAATGAATATGGACTTGAATATGGCTGAGACGGTTAGATAGCATCACCGATGCCATGAATATGGACTTGAATATGGCTGAGACGGCTAGATAGCATCACTGATGCAATGAATATGGACTTGAATATGGATAAGACGGCTAGATAGCATCACTGATGCAATGAATATGGACTTGAATATGGGTGAGACGGCTAGATAGCATCACCGATGCAATGAAGATGGACTTGAATATGGCTGAGATGGCAAGATAGCATCACCGATGCAATGAATATGGACTTGAATGTGGATGAGATGGCTAGATAGCATCACCGATGCTATGAATATGGACTTGAATATGGCTGAGATGGCAAGATAGCATCACCGATGCAATGAATATGGACTTGAATGTGGATGAGATGGCTAGATAGCATCACCGATGCTATGAATATGGACTTGAATATGGCTGAGATGGCTAGATAGCATCACCGATGCAATGAACATGGACTTGAATATGGATGAGATGGCAAGATAGCATCACCGATGCAATGAATATGGACTTGAATATGGATGAGATGGCTAGATGGCATCAACGATGCAATGAACATGGACTTCAATATGGCTGAGATGGCTAGATGGCATCACCGATGCAATGAATTTGGACTTGAATATGGCTGAGATGGCTAGATGGCATCACCGATGCAATGAATATGGACTTGAATATGGCTGAGATGGCTAGATAGCATCACCGATGCAATGAATATGGAATGTGGATGAGATTGCTAGATAGCATCACCGATGCAATGCATATGGCCTTGAATATGGCTGAGATGGCCAGATAGCATCAGTGATGCAATGAATATGGACTTGAATATGGCTGAGATGGCAAGATAGCATCACCGATGCAATGAATATGGACTTGAATATGGATGAGATGGCTAGATGGCATCAACGATGCAATGAACATGGACTTGAATATGGCTGAGATGGCTACATGGCATCACCGATGCAATGAATATGGACTTGAATATGGCTGAGATGGCTAGATAGCATCACTGATGCAATGAATATGGACTTCAATATGGCTGAGACGGCTAGATAGCATCACCGATGCAATGAATATGGACTTGAATGTGGATGAGATGGCTAGATAGCATCACCGATGCAATGAATATGGACTTGAATATGGCTGAGATTGCTAGATAGCATCACCGATGCAATGAATATGGCCTTGAATATGGCTGAGATGGCTAGATAGCATCACTGATGCAATGAATATGGACTTGAATATGGCTGAGACGGCTAGATAGCATCACCGATGCAATGAATATGGACTTGAATATGGATGAGATGGCAAGATAGCATCACCGATGCAATGAATATGGACTTGAATATGGCTGAGATGGCAAGATAGCATCACCGATGCAATGAATATGGACTTGAATATGGCTGAGATGGCTAGATAGCATCACCGATGCAATGAATATGGCCTTGAATATGGCTGAGACGGCTAGATAGCATCACCGATGCAATGAATATGGACTTGAATATGGATGAGATGGCAAGATAGCATCACCGATGCAATGAATATGGACTTGAATATCGATGAGATGGCTAGATAGCATCACCGATGCAATGAATATGGACTTGAATATGGCTGAGATGGCAAGATGGCATCACCGATGCAATGAATATGGACTTGAATGTGGATGAGATGGCTAGATAGCATCACCGATGCAATGAATATGGACTTGAATATGGCTGAGACGGCTAGATAGCATCACCGATGCAATGAATATGGACTTGAATATGGATGAGATGGAAAGATAGCATCACCGATGCAATGAATATGGACTTGAATATGGATGAGATGGCTAGATAGCATCACCGATGCAATGAGTATGGACTAGAATATGGATGAGATGGCAAGATAGCATCACCGATGCAATGAATATGGACTTGAATATGGCTGAGATGGCTAGATAGCATCACTGATGCAATGAATATGGACTTGAATATGGCTGAGACGGCTAGATAGCATCACCGATGCAATGAATATGGACTTGAATATGGATGAGATGGCAAGATAGCATCACCGATGCAATGAATATGGACTTGAATATGGATGAGATGGCTAGATAGCATCACCGATGCAATGAATATGGACTTGAATATGGCTGAGATGGCAAGATAGCATCACCGATGCAATGAATATGGACTTGAATATGGATGAGATGGCTAGATAGCATCACCGATGCAATGAATATGGACTAGAATATGGATGGGATGGCAAGATAGCATCACTGATGCAATGAATATGGACTTGAATATGGCTGAGATAGCTAGATAGCATCATTGATGCAATGAATATGGACTTGAATATGGCTGAGACGGCTAGATAGCATCACCGATGCAATGAATATGGACTTGAATATGGCTGAGATGGCTAGATGGCATCACCGATGCAATGAATATGGACTTGAATATGGCTGAGATGGCTAGATGGCATCACCGTTGCAATGAATATGGACTTGAATATGGCTGAGATGGCTAGATAGCATCACCGATGCAATGAATATGGCCTTGAATATGGCTGAGATGGCTAGATAGCATCACTGATGCAATGAATATGGACTTGAATATGGCTGAGACGGCTAGATAGCATCACCGATGCAATGAA
Organism: Heloderma suspectum; assembly: GCF_057233095.1. Lineage (NCBI taxonomy): Eukaryota > Metazoa > Chordata > Lepidosauria > Squamata > Helodermatidae > Heloderma > Heloderma suspectum. The sequence continues at coordinate 55,387,497 of NC_139475.1, forward strand.
TATGGACTTGAATATGGCTGAGATGGTTAGATAGCATCACCGATGCCATGAATATGGACTTGAATATGGCTGAGACGGCTAGATAGCATCACTGATGCAATGAATATGGACTTGAATATGGATAAGACGGCTAGATAGCATCACTGATGCAATGAATATGGACTTGAATATGGGTGAGACGGCTAGATAGCATCACCGATGCAATGAATATGGACTTGAATATGGATGAGATGGCAAGATAGCATCACCGATGCAATGAATATGGACTTGAATATGGCTGAGATGGCAAGATAGCATCACCGATGCAATGAATATGGACTTGAATGTGGATGAGATGGCTAGATAGCATCACCGATGCTATGAATATGGACTTGAATATGGCTGAGATGGCTAGATAGCATCACCGATGCAATGAATATGGACTTGAATATGGATGAGATGGCAAGATAGCATCACCGATGCAATGAATATGGACTTGAATATGGATGAGATGGCTAGATGGCATCAACGATGCAATGAACATGGACTTCAATATGGCTGAGATGGCTAGATGGCATCACCGATGAAATGAATATGGACTTGAATATGGCTGAGATGGCTAGATGGCATCACCGATGCAATGAATATGGACTTGAATATGGCTGAGATGGCTAGATAGCATCACCGATGCAATGAATATGGAATGTGGATGAGATTGCTAGATAGCATCACCGATGCAATGCATATGGCCTTGAATATGGCTGAGATGGCCAGATAGCATCAGTGATGCAATGAATATGGACTTGAATATGGCTGAGATGGCAAGATAGCATCACCGATGCAATGAATATGGAATTGAATATGGATGAGATGGCTAGATGGCATCAACGATGCAATGAACATGGACTTGAATATGGCTGAGATGGCTAGATGGCATCACCGATGCAATGAATATGGACTTGAATATGGATGAGATGGCTAGATAGCATCACCGATTCAATGAATATGGACTAGAATATTGATGGTATGGCAAGATAGCATCACTGATGCAATGAATATGGACTTGAATATGGCTGAGATAGCTAGATAGCATCACCGATGCAATGAATATGGACTTGAATATGGATGAGATGGCAAGATAGCATCACCGATGCAATGAATATGGTCTTGAATATGGATGAGATGGCTAGATAGCATCACCGATGCAATGAATATGGACTTGAATATGGCTGAGATGGCTAGACAGCATCACTGATGCAATGAATATGGACTTGAATATGGCTGAGATGGCTAGATAGCATCACCGATGCAATGAACATGGACTTGAATATGGCTGAGATGGCTAGATGGCATCACCGATGCAATGAATATGGACTTGAATATGGCTGAGATGGCTAGATAGCATCACTGATGCAATGAATATGGACTTGAATATGGCTGAGACGGCTAGATAGCATCACCGAGGCAATGAATATGGACTTGAATATGGATGAGATGGCAAGATAGCATCACCGATGCAATGAATATGGACTTGAATATCGATGAGATGGCTAGATAGCATCACCGATGCAATGAATATGGACTTGAATATGGCTGACATGGCTATATAGCATCACTGATGCAATGAATATGGACTTGAATATGGCTGAGACGGCCAGATAGCATCACCGATGCAATGAATATGGACTTGAATGTGGATGAGATGGCTAGATAGCATCACCGTTGCAATGAATATGGACTTGAATATGGCTGAGATTGCTAGATAGCATCACCGATGCAATGAACATGGACTTGAATATGGCGGAGATGGCTAGATGGCATCACCGATGCAATGAATATGGACTTGAATATGGCTGAGATGGCTAGATGGCATCACCGATGCAATGAATATGGACTTGAATATGGCTGAGATGGCTAGATAGCATCACCGATGCAATGAATATGGAATGTGGATGAGATGGCTAGATAGCATCACCGATGCAATAAATATGGACTTGAATATGGCTGAGATGGCTAGATAGCATCACCGATGCAATGAATATGGCCTTGAATATGGCTGAGATAGCTAGATAGCATCATTGATGCAATGAATATGGACTTGAATATGGCTGAGACGGCTAGATAGCATCACCGATGCAATGAATATGGACTTGAATATGGCTGAGATGGCTAGATGGCATCACCGATGCAATGAATATGGACTTGAATATGGCTGAGATGGCTAGATGGCATCACCGTTGCAATGAATATGGACTTGAATATGGCTGAGATGGCTAGATAGCATCACCGATGCAATGAATATGGCCTTGAATATGGCTGAGATGGCTAGATAGCATCACTGATGCAATGAATATGGACTTGAATATGGCTGAGACGGCTAGATAGCATCACCGATGCAATGAATATGGACTTGAATATGGCTGAGACGGTTAGATAGCATCACCGATGCCATGAATATGGACTTGAATATGGCTGAGACGGCTAGATAGCATCACTGATGCAATGAATATGGACTTGAATATGGATGAGACGGCTAGATAGCATCACTGATGCAATGAATATGGACTTGAATATGGGTGAGACGGCTAGATAGCATCACCGATGCAATGAAGATGGACTTGAATATGGCTGAGATGGCAAGATAGCATCACCGATGCAATGAATATGGACTTGAATGTGGATGAGATGGCTAGATAGCATCACCGATGCTATGAATATGGACTTGAATATGGCTGAGATGGCAAGATAGCATCACCGATGCAATGAATATGGACTTGAATGTGGATGAGATGGCTAGATAGCATCACCGATGCTATGAATATGGACTTGAATATGGCTGAGATGGCTAGATAGCATCACCGATGCAATGAACATGGACTTGAATATGGATGAGATGGCAAGATAGCATCACCGATGCAATGAATATGGACTTGAATATGGATGAGATGGCTAGATGGCATCAACGATGCAATGAACATGGACTTCAATATGGCTGAGATGGCTAGATGGCATCACCGATGCAATGAATTTGGACTTGAATATGGCTGAGATGGCTAGATGGCATCACCGATGCAATGAATATGGACTTGAATATGGCTGAGATGGCTAGATAGCATCACCGATGCAATGAATATGGAATGTGGATGAGATTGCTAGATAGCATCACCGATGCAATGCATATGGCCTTGAATATGGCTGAGATGGCCAGATAGCATCAGTGATGCAATGAATATGGACTTGAATATGGCTGAGATGGCAAGATAGCATCACCGATGCAATGAATATGGACTTGAATATGGATGAGATGGCTAGATGGCATCAACGATGCAATGAACATGGACTTGAATATGGCTGAGATGGCTACATGGCATCACCGATGCAATGAATATGGACTTGAATATGGCTGAGATGGCTAGATAGCATCACTGATGCAATGAATATGGACTTCAATATGGCTGAGACGGCTAGATAGCATCACCGATGCAATGAATATGGACTTGAATGTGGATGAGATGGCTAGATAGCATCACCGATGCAATGAATATGGACTTGAATATGGCTGAGATTGCTAGATAGCATCACCGATGCAATGAATATGGCCTTGAATATGGCTGAGATGGCTAGATAGCATCACTGATGCAATGAATATGGACTTGAATATGGCTGAGACGGCTAGATAGCATCACCGATGCAATGAATATGGACTTGAATATGGATGAGATGGCAAGATAGCATCACCGATGCAATGAATATGGACTTGAATATGGATGAGATGGCAAGATAGCATCACCGATGCAATGAATATGGACTTGAATATGGCTGAGATGGCTAGATAGCATCACCGATGCAATGAATATGGCCTTGAATATGGCTGAGACGGCTAGATAGCATCACCGATGCAATGAATATGGACTTGAATATGGATGAGATGGCAAGATAGCATCACCGATGCAATGAATATGGACTTGAATATCGATGAGATGGCTAGATAGCATCACCGATGCAATGAATATGGACTTGAATATGGCTGAGATGGCAAGATGGCATCACCGATGCAATGAATATGGACTTGAATGTGGATGAGATGGCTAGATAGCATCACCGATGCAATGAATATGGACTTGAATATGGCTGAGACGGCTAGATAGCATCACCGATGCAATGAATATGGACCTGAATATGGATGAGATGGAAAGATAGCATCACCGATGCAATGAATATGGACTTGAATATGGATGAGATGGCTAGATAGCATCACCGATGCAATGAGTATGGACTAGAATATGGATGAGATGGCAAGATAGCATCACCGATGCAATGAATATGGACTTGAATATGGCTGAGATGGCTAGATAGCATCACTGATGCAATGAATATGGACTTGAATATGGCTGAGACGGCTAGATAGCATCACCGATGCAATGAATATGGACTTGAATATGGATGAGATGGCAAGATAGCATCACTGATGCAATGAATATGGACTTGAATATGGATGAGATGGCTAGATAGCATCACCGATGCAATGAATATGGACTTGAATATGGCTGAGATGGCAAGATAGCATCACCGATGCAATGAATATGGACTTGAATATGGATGAGATGGCTAGATAGCATCACCGATGCAATGAATATGGACTAGAATATGGATGGGATGGCAAGATAGCATCACTGATGCAATGAATATGGACTTGAATATGGCTGAGATAGCTAGATAGCATCATTGATGCAATGAATATGGACTTGAATATGGCTGAGACGGCTAGATAGCATCACCGATGCAATGAATATGGACTTGAATATGGCTGAGATGGCTAGATGGCATCACCGATGCAATGAATATGGACTTGAATATGGCTGAGATGGCTAGATGGCATCACCGTTGCAATGAATATGGACTTGAATATGGCTGAGATGGCTAGATAGCATCACCGATGCAATGAATATGGCCTTGAATATGGCTGAGATGGCTAGATAGCATCACTGATGCAATGTATATGGACTTGAATATGGCTGAGACGGCTAGATAGCATCACCGATGCAATGAATATGGACTTGAATATGGCTGAGATGGTTAGATAGCATCACCGATGCCATGAATATGGACTTGAATATGGCTGAGACGGCTAGATAGCATCACTGATGCAATGAATATGGACTTGAATATGGATAAGACGGCTAGATAGCATCACTGATGCAATGAGTATGGACTTGAATATGGGTGAGACGGCTAGATAGCATCACCGATGCAATGAATATGGACTTGAATATGGATGAGATGGCAAGATAGCATCACCGATGCAATGAATATGGACTTGAATATGGCTGAGATGGCAAGATAGCATCACCGATGCAATGAATATGGACTTGAATGTGGATGAGATGGCTAGATAGCATCACCGATGCTATGAATATGGACTTGAATATGGCTGAGATGGCTAGATAGCATCACCGATGCAATGAATATGGTCTTGAATATGGATGAGATGGCAAGATAGCATCACCGATGCAATGAATATGGACTTGAATATGGATGAGATGGCTAGATGGCATCAACGATGCAATGAACATGGACTTCAATATGGCTGAGATGGCTAGATGGCATCACCGATGAAATGAATATGGACTTGAATATGGCTGAGATGGCTAGATGGCATCACCGATGCAATGAATATGGACTTGAATATGGCTGAGATGGCTAGATAGCATCACCGATGCAATGAATATGGAATGTGGATGAGATTGCTAGATAGCATCACCGATGCAATGCATATGGCCTTGAATATGGCTGAGATGGCCAGATAGCATCAGTGATGCAATGAATATGGACTTGAATATGGCTGAGATGGCAAGATAGCATCACCGATGCAATGAATATGGAATTGAATATGGATGAGATGGCTAGATGGCATCAACGATGCAATGAACATGGACTTGAATATGGCTGAGATGGCTAGATGGCATCACCGATGCAATGAATATGGACTTGAATATGGATGAGATGGCTAGATAGCATCACCGATTCAATGAATATGGACTAGAATATTGATGGTATGGCAAGATAGCATCACTGATGCAATGAATATGGACTTGAATATGGCTGAGATAGCTAGATAGCATCACCGATGCAATGAATATGGACTTGAATATGGATGAGATGGCAAGATAGCATCACCGATGTAATGAATATGGTCTTGAATATGGATGAGATGGCTAGATAGCATCACCGATGCAATGAATATGGACTTGAATATGGCTGAGATGGCTAGACAGCATCACTGATGCAATGAATATGGACTTGAATATGGCTGAGATGGCTAGATAGCATCACCGATGCAATGAACATGGACTTGAATATGGCTGAGATGGCTAGATGGCATCACCGATGCAATGAATATGGACTTGAATATGGCTGAGATGGCTAGATAGCATCACTGATGCAATGAATATGGACTTGAATATGGCTGAGACGGCTAGATAGCATCTCTGATGCAATGAATATGGACTTGAATATGGCTGAGACGGCTAGATAGCATCACCGATGCAATGAATATGGACTTGAATGTGGATGAGATGGCTAGATAGCATCACCGATGCAATAAATATGGACTTGAATATGGCTGAGATGGCTAGATAGCATCTCTGATGCAATGAATATGGACTTGAATATGGCTGAGACGGCTAGATAGCATCACCGATGCAATGAATATGGACTTGAATGTGGATGAGATGGCTAGATAGCATCACCGATGCAATGAATATGGCCTTGAATATGGCTGAGATGGCTAGATAGCATCACTGATGCAATGAATATGGACTTGAATATGGCTGAGACGGCTAGGTAGCATCACCGATGCAATGAATATGGACTTGAATATGGATGAGATGGCAAGATAGCATCACCGATGCAATGAATATGGACTTGAATATGGCTGAGACGGCTAGATAGCATCACCGATGCAATGAATCTGGACTTGAATATGGATGAGATGGCTAGATGGCATCACCGATGCAATGAATATGGACTTGAATATGGCTGAGATGGCTAGATGGCATCACCGATGCAATGAATATGGACTTGAATATGGCTGAGATGGCAAGATAGCATCACCGATGCAATGAATATGGACTTGAATATGGCTGAGATGGCTAGATAGCATCACCGATGCAATGAATATGGCCTTGAATATGGCTGAGATGGCTAGGTAGCATCACTGATGCAATGAATATGGCCTTGAATATGGCTGAGATGGCTAGATAGCATCACCGATGCAATGAATATGGACTTGAATATGGCTGAGATGGCTAGATGGCATCACCGATGCAATGAATATGGACTTGAATATGGCTGAGATGGCTAGATAGCATCACCGATGCAATGAATATGGCCTTGAATATGGCTGAGATGGCTAGATAGCATCACTGATGCAATGAATATGGACTTGAATATGGCTGAGACGGCTAGATAGCATCACCGATGCAATGAATATGGACTTGAATATGGATGAGATGGCAAGATAGCATCACCGATGCAATGAATATGGACTTGAATATGGATGAGATGGCTAGATAGCATCACCGATGCAATGAATATGGACTTGAATATGGCTGAGATGGCAAGATAGCATCACCGATGCAATGAATATGGACTTGAATATGGATGAGATGGCTAGATAGCATCACCGATTCAATGAATATGGACTAGAATATTGATGGTATGGCAAGATAGCATCACTGATGCAATGAATATGGACTTGAATATGGCTGAGATGGCTAGATGGCATCACCGATGCAATGAATATGGACTTCAATATGGCTGAGATGGCAAGATAGCATCACCGATGCAATGAATATGGTCTTGAATATGGATGAGATGGCTAGATAGCATCACCGATGCAATGAATATGGACTTGAATATGGCTGAGATGGCTAGACAGCATCACTGATGCAATGAATATGGCCTTGAATATGGCTGAGATGGCTAGATAGCATCACCGATGCAATGAACATGGACTTGAATATGGCTGAGATGGCTAGATGGCATCACCGATGCAATGAATATGGACTTGAATATGGCTGAGATGGCTAGATAGCATCACTGATGCAATGAATATGGACTTGAATATGGCTGAGACGGCTAGATAGCATCACCGAGGCAATGAATATGGACTTGAATATGGATGAGATGGCAAGATAGCATCACCGATGCAATGAATATGGACTTGAATATCGATGAGATGGCTAGATAGCATCACCGATGCAATGAATATGGACTTGAATATGGCTGACATGGCTAGATAGCATCACTGATGCAATGAATATGGACTTGAATATGGCTGAGACGGCCAGATAGCATCACCGATGCAATGAATATGGACTTGAATGTGGATGAGATGGCTAGATAGCATCACCGTTGCAATGAATATGGACTTGAATATGGCTGAGATTGCTAGATAGCATCACCGATGCAATGAACATGGACTTGAATATGGCTGAGATGGCTAGATGGCATCACCGATGCAATGAATATGGACTTGAATATGGCTGAGATGGCTAGATGGCATCACCGATGCAATGAATATGGACTTGAATATGGCTGAGATGGCTAGATAGCATCACCGATGCAATGAATATGGAATGTGGATGAGATGGCTAGATAGCATCACCGATGCAATAAATATGGACTTGAATATGGCTGAGATGGCTAGATAGCATCACCGATGCAATGAATATGGCCTTGAATATGGCTGAGATAGCTAGATAGCATCATTGATGCAATGAATATGGACTTGAATATGGCTGAGACGGCTAGATAGCATCACCGATGCAATGAATATGGACTTGAATATGGCTGAGATGGCTAGATGGCATCACCGATGCAATGAATATGGACTTGAATATGGCTGAGATGGCTAGATGGCATCACCGTTGCAATGAATATGGACTTGAATATGGCTGAGATGGCTAGATAGCATCACCGATGCAATGAATATGGCCTTGAATATGGCTGAGATGGCTAGATAGCATCACTGATGCAATGAATATGGACTTGAATATGGCTGAGACGGCTAGATAGCATCACCGATGCAATGAATATGGACTTGAATATGGCTGAGACGGTTAGATAGCATCACCGATGCCATGAATATGGACTTGAATATGGCTGAGACGGCTAGATAGCATCACTGATGCAATGAATATGGACTTGAATATGGATGAGACGGCTAGATAGCATCACTGATGCAATGAATATGGACTTGAATATGGGTGAGACGGCTAGATAGCATCACCGATGCAATGAAGATGGACTTGAATATGGCTGAGATGGCAAGATAGCATCACCGATGCAATGAATATGGACTTGAATGTGGATGAGATGGCTAGATAGCATCACCGATGCTATGAATATGGACTTGAATATGGCTGAGATGGCAAGATAGCATCACCGATGCAATGAATATGGACTTGAATGTGGATGAGATGGCTAGATAGCATCACCGATGCTATGAATATGGACTTGAATATGGCTGAGATGGCTAGATAGCATCACCGATGCAATGAACATGGACTTGAATATGGATGAGATGGCAAGATAGCATCACCGATGCAATGAATATGGACTTGAATATGGATGAGATGGCTAGATGGCATCAACGATGCAATGAACATGGACTTCAATATGGCTGAGATGGCTAGATGGCATCACCGATGCAATGAATTTGGACTTGAATATGGCTGAGATGGCTAGATGGCATCACCGATGCAATGAATATGGACTTGAATATGGCTGAGATGGCTAGATAGCATCACCGATGCAATGAATATGGAATGTGGATGAGATTGCTAGATAGCATCACCGATGCAATGCATATGGCCTTGATTATGGCTGAGATGGCCAGATAGCATCAGTGATGCAATGAATATGGACTTGAATATGGCTGAGATGGCAAGATAGCATCACCGATGCAATGAATATGGACTTGAATATGGATGAGATGGCTAGATGGCATCAACGATGCAATGAACATGGACTTGAATATGGCTGAGATGGCTACATGGCATCACCGATGCAATGAATATGGACTTGAATATGGCTGAGATGGCTAGATAGCATCACTGATGCAATGAATATGGACTTCAATATGGCTGAGACGGCTAGATAGCATCACCGATGCAATGAATATGGACTTGAATGTGGATGAGATGGCTAGATAGCATCACCGATGCAATGAATATGGACTTGAATATGGCTGAGATTGCTAGATAGCATCACCGATGCAATGAATATGGCCTTGAATATGGCTGAGATGGCTAGATAGCATCACTGATGCAATGAATATGGACTTGAATATGGCTGAGACGGCTAGATAGCATCACCGATGCAATGAATATGGACTTGAATATGGATGAGATGGCAAGATAGCATCACCGATGCAATGAATATGGACTTGAATATGGCTGAGATGGCAAGATAGCATCACCGATGCAATGAATATGGACTTGAATATGGCTGAGATGGCTAGATAGCATCACCGATGCAATGAATATGGCCTTGAATATGGCTGAGACGGCTAGATAGCATCACCGATGCAATGAATATGGACTTGAATATGGATGAGATGGCAAGATAGCATCACCGATGCAATGAATATGGACTTGAATATCGATGAGATGGCTAGATAGCATCACCGATGCAATGAATATGGACTTGAATATGGCTGAGATGGCAAGATGGCATCACCGATGCAATGAATATGGACTTGAATGTGGATGAGATGGCTAGATAGCATCACCGATGCAATGAATATGGACTTGAATATGGCTGAGACGGCTAGATAGCATCACCGATGCAATGAATATGGACTTGAATATGGATGAGATGGAAAGATAGCATCACCGATGCAATGAATATGGACTTGAATATGGATGAGATGGCTAGATAGCATCACCGATGCAATGAGTATGGACTAGAATATGGATGAGATGGCAAGATAGCATCACCGATGCAATGAATATGGACTTGAATATGGCTGAGATGGCTAGATAGCATCACTGATGCAATGAATATGGACTTGAATATGGCTGAGACGGCTAGATAGCATCACCGATGCAATGAATATGGACTTGAATATGGATGAGATGGCAAGATAGCATCACCGATGCAATGAATATGGACTTGAATATGGATGAGATGGCTAGATAGCATCACCGATGCAATGAATATGGACTTGAATATGGCTGAGATGGCAAGATAGCATCACCGATGCAATGAATATGGACTTGAATATGGATGAGATGGCTAGATAGCATCACTGATGCAATGAATATGGACTAGAATATGGATGGGATGGCAAGATAGCATCACTGATGCAATGAATATGGACTTGAATATGGCTGAGATAGCTAGATAGCATCATTGATGCAATGAATATGGACTTGAATATGGCTGAGACGGCTAGATAGCATCACCGATGCAATGAATATGGACTTGAATATGGCTGAGATGGCTAGATGGCATCACCGATGCAATGAATATGGACTTGAATATGGCTGAGATGGCTAGATGGCATGACCGTTGCAATGAATATGGACTTGAATATGGCTGAGATGGCTAGATAGCATCACCGATGCAATGAATATGGCCTTGAATATGGCTGAGATGGCTAGATAGCATCACTGATGCAATGAATATGGACTTGAATATGGCTGAGACGGCTAGATAGCATCACCGATGCAATGAATATGGACTTGAATATGGCTGAGATGGTTAGATAGCATCACCGATGCCATGAATATGGACTTGAATATGGCTGAGACGGCTAGATAGCATCACTGATGCAATGAATATGGACTTGAATATGGATAAGACGGCTAGATAGCATCACTGATGCAATGAATATGGACTTGAATATGGGTGAGACGGCTAGATAGCATCACCGATGCAATGAATATGGACTTGAATATGGATGAGATGGCAAGATAGCATCACCGATGCAATGAATATGGACTTGAATATGGCTGAGATGGCAAGATAGCATCACCGATGCAATGAATATGGACTTGAATGTGGATGAGATGGCTAGATAACATCACCGATGCTATGAATATGGACTTGAATATGGCTGAGATGGCTAGATAGCATCACCGATGCAATGAATATGGACTTGAATATGGATGAGATGGCAAGATAGCATCACCGATGCAATGAATATGGACTTGAATATGGATGAGATGGCTAGATGGCATCAACGATGCAATGAACATGGACTTCAATATGGCTGAGATGGCTAGATGGCATCACCGATGAAATGAATATGGACTTGAATATGGCTGAGATGGCTAGATGGCATCACCGATGCAATGAATATGGACTTGAATATGGCTGAGATGGCTAGATAGCATCACCGATGCAATGAATATGGAATGTGGATGAGATTGCTAGATAGCATCACCGATGCAATGCATATGGCCTTGAATATGGCTGAGATGGCCAGATAGCATCAGTGATGCAATGAATATGGAATTGAATATGGATGAGATGGCTAGATGGCATCAACGATGCAATGAACATGGACTTGAATATGGCTGAGATGGCTAGATGGCATCACCGATGCAATGAATATGGACTTGAATATGGATGAGATGGCTAGATAGCATCACCGATGCAATGAATATGGACTAGAATATTGATGGTATGGCAAGATAGCATCACTGATGCAATGAATATGGACTTGAATATGGCTGAGATAGCTAGATAGCATCACCGATGCAATGAATATGGACTTGAATATGGATGAGATGGCAAGATAGCATCACCGATGCAATGAATATGGTCGTGAATATGGATGAGATGGCTAGATAGCATCACCGATGCAATGAATATGGACTTGAATATGGCTGAGATGGCTAGACAGCATCACTGATGCAATGAATATGGACTTGAATATGGCTGAGATGGCTAGATAGCATCACCGATGCAATGAACATGGACTTGAATATGGCTGAGATGGCTAGATGGCATCACCGATGCAATGAATATGGACTTGAATATGGCTGAGATGGCTAGATAGCATCACTGATGCAATGAATATGGACTTGAATATGGCTGAGACGGCTAGATAGCATCTCTGATGCAATGAATATGGACTTGAATATGGCTGAGACGGCTAGATAGCATCACCGATGCAATGAATATGGACTTGAATGTGGATGAGATGGCTAGATAGCATCACCGATGCAATAAATATGGACTTGAATATGGCTGAGATGGCTAGATAGCATCTCTGATGCAATGAATATGGACTTGAATATGGCTGAGACGGCTAGATAGCATCACCGATGCAATGAATATGGACTTGAATGTGGATGAGATGGCTAGATAGCATCACCGATGCAATGAATATGGCCTTGAATATGGCTGAGATGGCTAGATAGCATCACTGATGCAATGAATATGGACTTGAATATGGCTGAGACGGCTAGGTAGCATCACCGATGCAATGAATATGGACTTGAATATGGATGAGATGGCAAGATAGCATCACCGATGCAATGAATATGGACTTGAATATGGCTGAGACGGCTAGATAGCATCACCGATGCAATGAATCTGGACTTGAATATGGATGAGATGGCTAGATGGCATCACCGATGCAATGAATATGGACTTGAATATGGCTGAGATGGCTATATGGCATCACCGATGCAATGAATATGGACTTGAATATGGCTGAGATGGCAAGATAGCATCACCGATGCAATGAATATGGACTTGAATATGGCTGAGATGGCTAGATAGCATCACCGATGCAATGAATATGGCCTTGAATATGGCTGAGATGGCTAGGTAGCATCACTGATGCAATGAATATGGACTTGAATATGGATGAGACGGCTAGATAGCATCACCGATGCAATGAATATGGACTTGAATATGGATGAGATGGCAAGATAGCATCACCGATGCAATGAATATGGACTTGAATATCGATGAGATGGCTAGATAGCATCACCGATGCAATGAATATGGACTTGAATATGGCTGAGATGGCAAGATAGCATCACCGATGCAATGAATATGGACTTGAATGTGGATGAGATGGCTAGATAGCATCACCGATGCAATGAATATGGACTTGAATATGGCTGAGACGGCTAGATAGCATCACCGATGCAATGAATATGGACTTGAATATGGATGAGATGGCAAGATAGCATCACCGATGCAATGAATATGGACTTGAATATGGATGAGATGGCTAGATAGCATCAGCGATGCAATGAGTATGTACTAGAATATGGATGAGATGGCAAGATAGCATCACCGATGCAATGAATATGGACTTGAATATGGCTGAGATGGCTAGATAGCATCACTGATGCAATGAATATTGACTTGAATATGGCTGAGACGGCTAGATAGCATCACCGATGCAATGAATATGGACTTGAATATGGATGAGATGGCAAGATAGCATCACCGATGCAATGAATATGGACTTGAATATGGATGAGATGGCTAGATAGCATCACCGATGCAATGAACATGGACTTGAATATGGCTGAGATGGCTAGATGGCATCACCGATGCAATGAATATGGACTTGAATATGGCTGAGATGGCTAGATGGCATCACCGATGCAATGAATATGGACTTGAATATGGCTGAGATGGCTAGATAGCATCACCGATGCAATGAATATGGAATGTGGATGAGATGGCTAGATAGCATCACCGATGCAATAAATATGGACTTGAATATGGCTGAGATGGCTAGATAGCATCACCGATGCAATGAATATGGCCTTGAATATGGCTGAGATTGCTAGATAGCATCATTGATGCAATGAATATGGACTTGAATATGGCTGAGACGGCTAGATAGCATCACCGATGCAATGAATATGGACTTGAATATGGCTGAGATGGCTAGATGGCATCACCGATGCAATGAATATGGACTTGAATATGGCTGAGATGGCTAGATGGCATCACCGTTGCAATGAATATGGACTTGAATATGGCTGAGATGGCTAGATAGCATCACCGATGCAATGAATATGGCCTTGAATATGGCTGAGATGGCTAGATAGCATCACTGATGCAATGAATATGGACTTGAATATGGCTGAGACGGCTAGATAGCATCACCGATGCAATGAATATGGACTTGAATATGGCTGAGACGGTTAGATAGCATCACCGATGCCATGAATATGGACTTGAATATGGCTGAGACGGCTAGATAGCATCACTGATGCAATGAATATGGACTTGAATATGGATGAGACGGCTAGATAGCATCACTGATGCAATGAATATGGACTTGAATATGGGTGAGACGGCTAGATAGCATCACCGATGCAATGAAGATGGACTTGAATATGGCTGAGATGGCAAGATAGCATCACCGATGCAATGAATATGGACTTGAATGTGGATGAGATGGCTAGATAGCATCACCGATGCTATGAATATGGACTTGAATATGGCTGAGATGGCAAGATAGCATCACCGATGCAATGAATATGGACTTGAATGTGGATGAGATGGCTAGATAGCATCACCGATGCTATGAATATGGACTTGAATATGGCTGAGATGGCTAGATAGCATCACCGATGCAATGAACATGGACTTGAATATGGATGAGATGGCTAGATAGCATCACCGATGCAATGAATATGGACTTGAATATGGATGAGATGGCTAGATGGCATCAACGATGCAATGAACATGGACTTCAATATGGCTGAGATGGCTAGATGGCATCACCGATGCAATGAATTTGGACTTGAATATGGCTGAGATGGCTAGATGGCATCACCGATGCAATGAATATGGACTTGAATATGGCTGAGATGGCTAGATAGCATCACCGATGCAATGAATATGGAATGTGGATGAGATTGCTAGATAGCATCACCGATGCAATGCATATGGCCTTGAATATGGCTGAGATGGCCAGATAGCATCAGTGATGCAATGAATATGGACTTGAATATGGCTGAGATGGCAAGATAGCATCACCGATGCAATGAATATGGACTTGAATATGGATGAGATGGCTAGATGGCATCAACGATGCAATGAACATGGACTTGAATATGGCTGAGATGGCTAGATGGCATCACCGATGCAATGAATATGGACTTGAATATGGCTGAGATGGCTAGATAGCATCACTGATGCAATGAATATGGACTTCAATATGGCTGAGACGGCTAGATAGCATCACCGATGCAATGAATATGGACTTGAATGTGGATGAGATGGCTAGATAGCATCACCGATGCAATGAATATGGACTTGAATATGGATGAGATGGCTAGATAGCATCACCGATGCAATGAGTATGGACTAGAATATGGATGAGATGGCAAGATAGCATCACCGATGCAATGAATATGGACTTGAATATGGCTGAGATGGCTAGATAGCATCACTGATGCAATGAATATGGACTTGAATATGGCTGAGACGGCTAGATAGCATCACCGATGCAATGAATATGGACTTGAATATGGATGAGATGGCAAGATAGCATCACCGATGCAATGAATATGGACTTGAATATGGATGAGATGGCTAGATAGCATCACCGATGCAATGAATATGGACTTGAATATGGCTGAGATGGCAAGATAGCATCACCGATGCAATGAATATGGACTTGAATATGGATGAGATGGCTAGATAGCATCACTGATGCAATGAATATGGACTAGAATATGGATGGAATGGCAAGATAGCATCACTGATGCAATGAATATGGACTTGAATATGGCTGAGATAGCTAGATAGCATCATTGATGCAATGAATATGGACTTGAATATGGCTGAGACGGCTAGATAGCATCACCGATGCAATGAATATGGACTTGAATATGGCTGAGATGGCTAGATGGCATCACCGATGCAATGAATATGGACTTGAATATGGCTGAGATGGCTAGATGGCATCACCGTTGCAATGAATATGGACTTGAATATGGCTGAGATGGCTAGATAGCATCACCGATGCAATGAATATGGCCTTGAATATGGCTGAGATGGCTAGATAGCATCACTGATGCAATGAATATGGACTTGAATATGGCTGAGACGGCTAGATAGCATCACCGATGCAATGAATATGGTCTTGAATATGGATGAGATGGCTAGATAGCATCACCGATGCAATGAATATGGACTTGAATATGGCTGAGATGGCTAGACAGCATCACTGATGCAATGAATATGGACTTGAATATGGCTGAGACGGCTAGATAGCATCACCGATGCAATGAACATGGACTTGAATATGGCTGAGATGGCTAGATGGCATCACCGATGCAATGAATATGGACTTGAATATGACTGAGATGGCTAGATAGCATCACTGATGCAATGAATATGGACTTGAATATGGCTGAGACGGCTAGATAGCATCACCGAGGCAATGAATATGGACTTGAATATGGATGAGATGGCAAGATAGCATCACCGATGCAATGAATATGGACTTGAATATCGATGAGATGGCTAGATAGCATCACCGATGCAATGAATATGGACTTGAATATGGCTGACATGGCTAGATAGCATCACTGATGCAATGAATATGGACTTGAATATGGCTGAGACGGCCAGATAGCATCACCGATGCAATGAATATGGACTTGAATGTGGATGAGATGGCTAGATAGCATCACCGTTGCAATGAATATGGACTTGAATATGGCTGAGATTGCTAGATAGCATCACCGATGCAATGAACATGGACTTGAATATGGCTGAGATGGCTAGATGGCATCACCGATGCAATGAATATGGACTTGAATATGGCTGAGATGGCTAGATGGCATCACCGATGCAATGAATATGGACTTGAATATGGCTGAGATGGCTAGATAGCATCACCGATGCAATGAATATGGAATGTGGATGAGATGGCTAGATAGCATCACCGATGCAATAAATATGGACTTGAATATGGCTGAGATGGCTAGATAGCATCACCGATGCAATGAATATGGCCTTGAATATGGCTGAGATAGCTAGATAGCATCATTGATGCAATGAATATGGACTTGAATATGGCTGAGACGGCTAGATAGCATCACCGATGCAATGAATATGGACTTGAATATGGCTGAGATGGCTAGATGGCATCACCGATGCAATGAATATGGACTTGAATATGGCTGAGATGGCTAGATGGCATCACCGTTGCAATGAATATGGACTTGAATATGGCTGAGATGGCTAGATAGCATCACCGATGCAATGAATATGGCCTTGAATATGGCTGAGATGGCTAGATAGCATCACTGATGCAATGAATATGGACTTGAATATGGCTGAGACGGCTAGATAGCATCACCGATGCAATGAATATGGACTTGAATATGGCTGAGACGGTTAGATAGCATCACCGATGCCATGAATATGGACTTGAATATGGCTGAGACGGCTAGATAGCATCACTGATGCAATGAATATGGACTTGAATATGGATGAGACGGCTAGATAGCATCACTGATGCAATGAATATGGACTTGAATATGGGTGAGACGGCTAGATAGCATCACCGATGCAATGAAGATGGACTTGAATATGGCTGAGATGGCAAGATAGCATCACCGATGCAATGAATATGGACTTGAATGTGGATGAGATGGCTAGATAGCATCACCGATGCTATGAATATGGACTTGAATATGGCTGAGATGGCAAGATAGCATCACCGATGCAATGAATATGGACTTGAATGTGGATGAGATGGCTAGATAGCATCACCGATGCTATGAATATGGACTTGAATATGGCTGAGATGGCTAGATAGCATCACCGATGCAATGAACATGGACTTGAATATGGATGAGATGGCAAGATAGCATCACCGATGCAATGAATATGGACTTGAATATGGATGAGATGGCTAGATGGCATCAACGATGCAATGAACATGGACTTCAATATGGCTGAGATGGCTAGATGGCATCACCGATGCAATGAATTTGGACTTGAATATGGCTGAGATGGCTAGATGGCATCACCGATGCAATGAATATGGACTTGAATATGGCCGAGATGGCTAGATAGCATCACCGATGCAATGAATATGGAATGTGGATGAGATTGCTAGATAGCATCACCGATGCAATGCATATGGCCTTGAATATGGCTGAGATGGCCAGATAGCATCAGTGATGCAATGAATATGGACTTGAATATGGCTGAGATGGCAAGATAGCATCACCGATGCAATGAATATGGACTTGAATATGGATGAGATGGCTAGATGGCATCAACGATGCAATGAACATGGACTTGAATATGGCTGAGATGGCTACATGGCATCACCGATGCAATGAATATGGACTTGAATATGGCTGAGATGGCTAGATAGCATCACTGATGCAATGAATATGGACTTCAATATGGCTGAGACGGCTAGATAGCATCACCGATGCAATGAATATGGACTTGAATGTGGATGAGATGGCTAGATAGCATCACCGATGCAATGAATATGGACTTGAATATGGCTGAGATTGCTAGATAGCATCACCGATGCAATGAATATGGCCTTGAATATGGCTGAGATGGCTAGATAGCATCACTGATGCAATGAATATGGACTTGAATATGGCTGAGACGGCTAGATAGCATCACCGATGCAATGAATATGGACTTGAATATGGATGAGATGGCAAGATAGCATCACCGATGCAATGAATATGGACTTGAATATGGATGAGATGGCAAGATAGCATCACCGATGCAATGAATATGGACTTGAATATGGCTGAGATGGCTAGATAGCATCACCGATGCAATGAATATGGCCTTGAATATGGCTGAGACGGCTAGATAGCATCACCGATGCAATGAATATGGACTTGAATATGGATGAGATGGCAAGATAGCATCACCGATGCAATGAATATGGACTTGAATATCGATGAGATGGCTAGATAGCATCACCGATGCAATGAATATGGACTTGAATATGGCTGAGATGGCAAGATGGCATCACCGATGCAATGAATATGGACTTGAATGTGGATGAGATGGCAAGATGGCATCACCGATGCAATGAATATGGACTTGAATGTGGATGAGATGGCTAGATAGCATCACCGATGCAATGAATATGGACTTGAATATGGCTGAGACGGCTAGATAGCATCACCGATGCAATGAATATGGACTTGAATATGGATGAGATGGAAAGATAGCATCACCGATGCAATGAATATGGACTTGAATATGGATGAGATGGCTAGATAGCATCACCGATGCAATGAGTATGGACTAGAATATGGATGAGATGGCAAGATAGCATCACCGATGCAATGAATATGGACTTGAATATGGCTGAGATGGCTAGATAGCATCATTGATGCAATGAATATGGACTTGAATATGGCTGAGACGGCTAGATAGCATCACCGATGCAATGAATATGGACTTGAATATGGATGAGATGGCAAGATAGCATCACCGATGCAATGAATATGGACTTGAATATGGATGAGATGGCTAGATAGCATCACCGATGCAATGAATATGGACTTGAATATGGCTGAGATGGCAAGATAGCATCACCGATGCAATGAATATGGACTTGAATATGGATGAGATGGCTAGATAGCATCACCGATGCAATGAATATGGACTAGAATATGGATGGGATGGCAAGATAGCATCACTGATGCAATGAATATGGACTTGAATATGGCTGAGATAGCTAGATAGCATCATTGATGCAATGAATATGGACTTGAATATGGCTGAGACGGCTAGATAGCATCACCGATGCAATGAATATGGACTTGAATATGGCTGAGATGGCTAGATGGCATCACCGATGCAATGAATATGGACTTGAATATGGCTGAGATGGCTAGATGGCATCACCGTTGCAATGAATATGGACTTGAATATGGCTGAGATGGCTAGATAGCATCACCGATGCAATGAATATGGCCTTGAATATGGCTGAGATGGCTAGATAGCATCACTGATGCAATGAATATGGACTTGAATATGGCTGAGACGGCTAGATAGCATCACCGATGCAATGAATATGGACTTGAATATGGCTGAGATGGTTAGATAGCATCACCGATGCCATGAATATGGACTTGAATATGGCTGAGACGGCTAGATAGCATCACTGATGCAATGAATATGGACTTGAATATGGATAAGACGGCGAGATAGCATCACTGATGCAATGAATATGGACTTGAATATGGGTGAGACGGCTAGATAGCATCACCGATGCAATGAATATGGACTTGAATATGGATGAGATGGCAAGATAGCATCACCGATGCAATGAATATGGACTTGAATATGGCTGAGATGGCAAGATAGCATCACCGATGCAATGAATATGGACTTGAATGTGGATGAGATGGCTAGATAGCATCACCGATGCTATGAATATGGACTTGAATATGGCTGAGATGGCTAGATAGCATCACCGATGCAATGAATATGGACTTGAATATGGATGAGATGGCAAGATAGCATCACCGATGCAATGAATATGGACTTGAATATGGATGAGATGGCTAGATGGCATCAACGATGCAATGAACATGGACTTCAATATGGCTGAGATGGCTAGATGGCATCACCGATGAAATGAATATGGACTTGAATATGGCTGAGATGGCTAGATGGCATCACCGATGCAATGAATATGGACTTGAATATGGCTGAGATGGCTAGATAGCATCACCGATGCAATGAATATGGAATGTGGATGAGATTGCTAGATAGCATCACCGATGCAATGCATATGGCCTTGAATATGGCTGAGATGGCCAGATAGCATCAGTGATGCAATGAATATGGACTTGAATATGGCTGAGATGGCAAGATAGCATCACCGATGCAATGAATATTGAATTGAATATGGATGAGATGGCTAGATGGCATCAACGATGCAATGAACATGGACTTGAATATGGCTGAGATGGCTAGATGGCATCACCGATGCAATGAATATGGACTTGAATATGGATGAGATGGCTAGATAGCATCACCGATTCAATGAATATGGACTAGAATATTGATGGTATGGCAAGATAGCATCACTGATGCAATGAATATGGACTTGAATATGGCTGAGATAGCTAGATAGCATCACCGATGCAATGAATATGGACTTGAATATGGATGAGATGGCAAGATAGCATCACCGATGCAATGAATATGGTCTTGAATATGGATGAGATGGCTAGATAGCATCACCGATGCAATGAATATGGACTTGAATATGGCTGAGATGGCTAGACAGCATCACTGATGCAATGAATATGGACTTGAATATGGCTGAGATGGCTAGATAGCATCACCGATGCAATGAACATGGACTTGAATATGGCTGAGATGGCTAGATGGCATCACCGATGCAATGAATATGGACTTGAATATGGCTGAGATGGCTAGATAGCATCACTGATGCAATGAATATGGACTTGAATATGGCTGAGACGGCTAGATAGCATCTCTGATGCAATGAATATGGACTTGAATATGGCTGAGACGGCTAGATAGCATCACCGATGCAATGAATATGGACTTGAATGTGGATGAGATGGCTAGATAGCATCACCGATGCAATAAATATGGACTTGAATATGGCTGAGATGGCTAGATAGCATCTCTGATGCAATGAATATGGACTTGAATATGGCTGAGACGGCTAGATAGCATCACCGATGCAATGAATATGGACTTGAATGTGGATGAGATGGCTAGATAGCATCACCGATGCAATGAATATGGCCTTGAATATGGCTGAGATGGCTAGATAGCATCACTGATGCAATGAATATGGACTTGAATATGGCTGAGACGGCTAGGTAGCATCACCGATGCAATGAATATGGACTTGAATATGGATGAGATGGCAAGATAGCATCACCGATGCAATGAATATGGACTTGAATATGGCTGAGACGGCTAGATAGCATCACCGATGCAATGAATCTGGACTTGAATATGGATGAGATGGCTAGATGGCATCACCGATGCAATGAATATGGACTTGAATATGGCTGAGATGGCTAGATGGCATCACCGATGCAATGAATATGGACTTGAATATGGCTGAGATGGCAAGATAGCATCACCGATGCAATGAATATGGACTTGAATATGGCTGAGATGGCTAGATAGCATCACCGATGCAATGAATATGGCCTTGAATATGGCTGAGATGGCTAGGTAGCATCACTGATGCAATGAATATGGCCTTGAATATGGCTGAGATGGCTAGATAGCATCACCGATGCAATGAATATGGACTTGAATATGGCTGAGATGGCTAGATGGCATCACCGATGCAATGAATATGGACTTGAATATGGCTGAGATGGCTAGATAGCATCACCGATGCAATGAATATGGCCTTGAATATGGCTGAGATGGCTAGATAGCATCACTGATGCAATGAATATGGACTTGAATATGGCTGAGACGGCTAGATAGCATCACCGATGCAATGAATATGGACTTGAATATGGATGAGATGGCAAGATAGCATCACCGATGCAATGAATATGGACTTGAATATGGATGAGATGGCTAGATAGCATCACCGATGCAATGAATATGGACTTGAATATGGCTGAGATGGCAAGATAGCATCACCGATGCAATGAATATGGACTTGAATATGGATGAGATGGCTAGATAGCATCACCGATTCAATGAATATGGACTAGAATATTGATGGTATGGCAAGATAGCATCACTGATGCAATGAATATGGACTTGAATATGGCTGAGATAGCTAGATAGCATCACCGATGCAATGAATATGGACTTGAATATGGATGAGATGGCAAGATAGCATCACCGATGCAATGAATATGGTCTTGAATATGGATGAGATGGCTAGATAGCATCACCGATGCAATGAATATGGACTTGAATATGGCTGAGATGGCTAGACAGCATCACTGATGCAATGAATATGGCCTTGAATATGGCTGAGATGGCTAGATAGCATCACCGATGCAATGAACATGGACTTGAATATGGCTGAGATGGCTAGATGGCATCACCGATGCAATGAATATGGACTTGAATATGGCTGAGATGGCTAGATAGCATCACTGATGCAATGAATATGGACTTGAATATGGCTGAGACGGCTAGATAGCATCACCGAGGCAATGAATATGGACTTGAATATGGATGAGATGGCAAGATAGCATCACCGATGCAATGAATATGGACTTGAATATCGATGAGATGGCTAGATAGCATCACCGATGCAATGAATATGGACTTGAATATGGCTGACATGGCTAGATAGCATCACTGATGCAATGAATATGGACTTGAATATGGCTGAGACGGCCAGATAGCATCACCGATGCAATGAATATGGACTTGAATGTGGATGAGATGGCTAGATAGCATCACCGTTGCAATGAATATGGACTTGAATATGGCTGAGATTGCTAGATAGCATCACCGATGCAATGAACATAGACTTGAATATGGCTGAGATGGCTAGATGGCATCACCGATGCAATGAATATGGACTTGAATATGGCTGAGATGGCTAGATGGCATCACCGATGCAATGAATATGGACTTGAATATGGCTGAGATGGCTAGATAGCATCACCGATGCAATGAATATGGAATGTGGATGAGATGGCTAGATAGCATCACCGATGCAATAAATATGGACTTGAATATGGCTGAGATGGCTAGATAGCATCACCGATGCAATGAATATGGCCTTGAATATGGCTGAGATAGCTAGATAGCATCATTGATGCAATGAATATGGACTTGAATATGGCTGAGACGGCTAGATAGCATCACCGATGCAATGAATATGGACTTGAATATGGCTGAGATGGCTAGATGGCATCACCGATGCAATGAATATGGACTTGAATATGGCTGAGATGGCTAGATGGCATCACCGTTGCAATGAATATGGACTTGAATATGGCTGAGATGGCTAGATAGCATCACCGATGCAATGAATATGGCCTTGAATATGGCTGAGATGGCTAGATAGCATCACTGATGCAATGAATATGGACTTGAATATGGCTGAGACGGCTAGATAGCATCACCGATGCAATGAATATGGACTTGAATATGGCTGAGACGGTTAGATAGCATCACCGATGCCATGAATATGGACTTGAATATGGCTGAGACGGCTAGATAGCATCACTGATGCAATGAATATGGACTTGAATATGGATGAGACGGCTAGATAGCATCACTGATGCAATGAATATGGACTTGAATATGGGTGAGACGGCTAGATAGCATCACCGATGCAATGAAGATGGACTTGAATATGGCTGAGATGGCAAGATAGCATCACCGATGCAATGAATATGGACTTGAATGTGGATGAGATGGCTAGATAGCATCACCGATGCTATGAATATGGACTTGAATATGGCTGAGATGGCAAGATAGCATCACCGATGCAATGAATATGGACTTGAATGTGGATGAGATGGCTAGATAGCATCACCGATGCTATGAATATGGACTTGAATATGGCTGAGATGGCTAGATAGCATCACCGATGCAATGAACATGGACTTGAATATGGATGAGATGGCAAGATAGCATCACCGATGCAATGAATATGGACTTGAATATGGATGAGATGGCTAGATGGCATCAACGATGCAATGAACATGGACTTCAATATGGCTGAGATGGCTAGATGGCATCACCGATGCAATGAATTTGGACTTGAATATGGCTGAGATGGCTAGATGGCATCACCGATGCAATGAATATGGACTTGAATATGGCTGAGATGGCTAGATAGCATCACCGATGCAATGAATATGGAATGTGGATGAGATTGCTAGATAGCATCACCGATGCAATGCATATGGCCTTGAATATGGCTGAGATGGCCAGATAGCATCAGTGATGCAATGAATATGGACTTGAATATGGCTGAGATGGCAAGATAGCATCACCGATGCAATGAATATGGACTTGAATATGGATGAGATGGCTAGATGGCATCAACGATGCAATGAACATGGACTTGAATATGGCTGAGATGGCTACATGGCATCACCGATGCAATGAATATGGACTTGAATATGGCTGAGATGGCTAGATAGCATCACTGATGCAATGAATATGGACTTCAATATGGCTGAGACGGCTAGATAGCATCACCGATGCAATGAATATGGACTTGAATGTGGATGAGATGGCTAGATAGCATCACCGATGCAATGAATATGGACTTGAATATGGCTGAGATTGCTAGATAGCATCACCGATGCAATGAATATGGCCTTGAATATGGCTGAGATGGCTAGATAGCATCACTGATGCAATGAATATGGACTTGAATATGGCTGAGACGGCTAGATAGCATCACCGATGCAATGAATATGGACTTGAATATGGATGAGATGGCAAGATAGCATCACCGATGCAATGAATATGGACTTGAATATGGCTGAGATGGCAAGATAGCATCACCGATGCAATGAATATGGACTTGAATATGGCTGAGATGGCTAGATAGCATCACCGATGCAATGAATATGGCCTTGAATATGGCTGAGACGGCTAGATAGCATCACCGATGCAATGAATATGGACTTGAATATGGATGAGATGGCAAGATAGCATCACCGATGCAATGAATATGGACTTGAATATCGATGAGATGGCTAGATAGCATCACCGATGCAATGAATATGGACTTGAATATGGCTGAGATGGCAAGATGGCATCACCGATGCAATGAATATGGACTTGAATGTGGATGAGATGGCTAGATAGCATCACCGATGCAATGAATATGGACTTGAATATGGCTGAGACGGCTAGATAGCATCACCGATGCAATGAATATGGACTTGAATATGGATGAGATGGAAAGATAGCATCACCGATGCAATGAATATGGACTTGAATATGGATGAGATGGCTAGATAGCATCACCGATGCAATGAGTATGGACTAGAATATGGATGAGATGGCAAGATAGCATCACCGATGCAATGAATATGGACTTGAATATGGCTGAGATGGCTAGATAGCATCACTGATGCAATGAATATGGACTTGAATATGGCTGAGACGGCTAGATAGCATCACCGATGCAATGAATATGGACTTGAATATGGATGAGATGGCAAGATAGCATCACCGATGCAATGAATATGGACTTGAATATGGATGAGATGGCTAGATAGCATCACCGATGCAATGAATATGGACTTGAATATGGCTGAGATGGCAAGATAGCATCACCGATGCAATGAATATGGACTTGAATATGGATGAGATGGCTAGATAGCATCACTGATGCAATGAATATGGACTAGAATATGGATGGGATGGCAAGATAGCATCACTGATGCAATGAATATGGACTTGAATATGGCTGAGATAGCTAGATAGCATCATTGATGCAATGAATATGGACTTGAATATGGCTGAGACGGCTAGATAGCATCACCGATGCAATGAATATGGACTTGAATATGGCTGAGATGGCTAGATGGCATCACCGATGCAATGAATATGGACTTGAATATGGCTGAGATGGCTAGATGGCATCACCGTTGCAATGAATATGGACTTGAATATGGCTGAGATGGCTAGATAGCATCACCGATGCAATGAATATGGCCTTGAATATGGCTGAGATGGCTAGATAGCATCACTGATGCAATGAATATGGACTTGAATATGGCTGAGACGGCTAGATAGCATCACCGATGCAATGAATATGGACTTGAATATGGCTGAGTTGGTTAGATAGCATCACCGATGCCATGAATATGGACTTGAATATGGCTGAGACGGCTAGATAGCATCACTGATGCAATGAATATGGACTTGAATATGGATAAGACGGCTAGATAGCATCACTGATGCAATGAATATGGACTTGAATATGGGTGAGACGGCTAGATAGCATCACCGATGCAATGAATATGGACTTGAATATGGATGAGATGGCAAGATAGCATCACCGATGCAATGAATATGGACTTGAATATGGCTGAGATGGCAAGATAGCATCACCGATGCAATGAATATGGACTTGAATGTGGATGAGATGGCTAGATAGCATCACCGATGCTATGAATATGGACTTGAATATGGCTGAGATGGCTAGATAGCATCACCGATGCAATGAATATGGACTTGAATATGGATGAGATGGCAAGATAGCATCACCGATGCAATGAATATGGACTTGAATATGGATGAGATGGCTAGATGGCATCAACGATGCAATGAACATGGACTTCAATATGGCTGAGATGGCTAGATGGCATCACCGATGAAATGAATATGGACTTGAATATGGCTGAGATGGCTAGATGGCATCACCGATGCAATGAATATGGACTTGAATATGGCTGAGATGGCTAGATAGCATCACCGATGCAATGAATATGGAATGTGGATGAGATTGCTAGATAGCATCACCGATGCAATGCATATGGCCTTGAATATGGCTGAGATGGCCAGATAGCATCAGTGATGCAATGAATATGGACTTGAATATGGCTGAGATGGCAAGATAGCATCACCGATGCAATGAATATGGAATTGAATATGGATGAGATGGCTAGATGGCATCAACGATGCAATGAACATGGACTTGAATATGGCTGAGATGGCTAGATGGCATCACCGATGCAATGAATATGGACTTGAATATGGATGAGATGGCTAGATAGCATCACCGATGCAATGAATATGGACTAGAATATTGATGGTATGGCAAGATAGCATCACTGATGCAATGAATATGGACTTGAATATGGCTGAGATAGCTAGATAGCATCACCGATGCAATGAATATGGACTTGAATATGGATGAGATGGCAAGATAGCATCACCGATGCAATGAATATAGTCGTGAATATGGATGAGATGGCTAGATAGCATCACCGATGCAATGAATATGGACTTGAATATGGCTGAGATGGCTAGACAGCATCACTGATGCAATGAATATGGACTTGAATATGGCTGAGATGGCTAGATAGCATCACCGATGCAATGAACATGGACTTGAATATGGCTGAGATGGCTAGATGGCATCACCGATGCAATGAATATGGACTTGAATATGGCTGAGATGGCTAGATAGCATCACTGATGCAATGAATATGGACTTGAATATGGCTGAGACGGCTAGATAGCATCTCTGATGCAATGAATATGGACTTGAATATGGCTGAGACGGCTAGATAGCATCACCGATGCAATGAATATGGACTTGAATGTGGATGAGATGGCTAGATAGCATCACCGATGCAATAAATATGGACTTGAATATGGCTGAGATGGCTAGATAGCATCTCTGATGCAATGAATATGGACTTGAATATGGCTGAGACGGCTAGATAGCATCACCGATGCAATGAATATGGACTTGAATGTGGATGAGATGGCTAGATAGCATCACCGATGCAATGAATATGGCCTTGAATATGGCTGAGATGGCTAGATAGCATCACTGATGCAATGAATATGGACTTGAATATGGCTGAGACGGCTAGGTAGCATCACCGATGCAATGAATATGGACTTGAATATGGATGAGATGGCAAGATAGCATCACCGATGCAATGAATATGGACTTGAATATGGCTGAGACGGCTAGATAGCATCACCGATGCAATGAATCTGGACTTGAATATGGATGAGATGGCTAGATGGCATCACCGATGCAATGAATATGGACTTGAATATGGCTGAGATGGCTAGATGGCATCACCGATGCAATGAATATGGACTTGAATATGGCTGAGATGGCAAGATAGCATCACCGATGCAATGAATATGGACTTGAATATGGCTGAGATGGCTAGATAGCATCACCGATGCAATGAATATGGCCTTGAATATGGCTGAGATGGCTAGGTAGCATCACTGATGCAATGAATATGGACTTGAATATGGATGAGACGGCTAGATAGCATCACCGATGCAATGAATATGGACTTGAATATGGATGAGATGGCAAGATAGCATCACCGATGCAATGAATATGGACTTGAATATCGATGAGATGGCTAGATAGCATCACCGATGCAATGAATATGGACTTGAATATGGCTGAGATGGCAAGATAGCATCACCGATGCAATGAATATGGACTTGAATGTGGATGAGATGGCTAGATAGCATCACCGATGCAATGAATATGGACTTGAATATGGCTGAGACGGCTAGATAGCATCACCGATGCAATGAATATGGACTTGAATATGGATGAGATGGCAAGATAGCATCACCGATGCAATGAATATGGACTTGAATATGGATGAGATGGCTAGATAGCATCAGCGATGCAATGAGTATGTACTAGAATATGGATGAGATGGCAAGATAGCATCACCGATGCAATGAATATGGACTTGAATATGGCTGAGATGGCTAGATAGCATCACTGATGCAATGAATATTGACTTGAATATGGCTGAGACGGCTAGATAGCATCACCGATGCAATGAATATGGACTTGAATATGGATGAGATGGCAAGATAGCATCACCGATGCAATGAATATGGACTTGAATATGGATGAGATGGCTAGATAGCATCACCGATGCAATGAACATGGACTTGAATATGGCTGAGATGGCTAGATGGCATCACCGATGCAATGAATATGGACTTGAATATGGCTGAGATGGCTAGATGGCATCACCGATGCAATGAATATGGACTTGAATATGGCTGAGATGGCTAGATAGCATCACCGATGCAATGAATATGGAATGTGGATGAGATGGCTAGATAGCATCACCGATGCAATAAATATGGACTTGAATATGGCTGAGATGGCTAGATAGCATCACCGATGCAATGAATATGGCCTTGAATATGGCTGAGATTGCTAGATAGCATCATTGATGCAATGAATATGGACTTGAATATGGCTGAGACGGCTAGATAGCATCACCGATGCAATGAATATGGACTTGAATATGGCTGAGATGGCTAGATGGCATCACCGATGCAATGAATATGGACTTGAATATGGCTGAGATGGCTAGATGGCATCACCGTTGCAATGAATATGGACTTGAATATGGCTGAGATGGCTAGATAGCATCACCGATGCAATGAATATGGCCTTGAATATGGCTGAGATGGCTAGATAGCATCACTGATGCAATGAATATGGACTTGAATATGGCTGAGACGGCTAGATAGCATCACCGATGCAATGAATATGGACTTGAATATGGCTGAGACGGTTAGATAGCATCACCGATGCCATGAATATGGACTTGAATATGGCTGAGACGGCTAGATAGCATCACTGATGCAATGAATATGGACTTGAATATGGATGAGACGGCTAGATAGCATCACTGATGCAATGAATATGGACTTGAATATGGGTGAGACGGCTAGATAGCATCACCGATGCAATGAAGATGGACTTGAATATGGCTGAGATGGCAAGATAGCATCACCGATGCAATGAATATGGACTTGAATGTGGATGAGATGGCTAGATAGCATCACCGATGCTATGAATATGGACTTGAATATGGCTGAGATGGCAAGATAGCATCACCGATGCAATGAATATGGACTTGAATGTGGATGAGATGGCTAGATAGCATCACCGATGCTATGAATATGGACTTGAATATGGCTGAGATGGCTAGATAGCATCACCGATGCAATGAACATGGACTTGAATATGGATGAGATGGCAAGATAGCATCACCGATGCAATGAATATGGACTTGAATATGGATGAGATGGCTAGATGGCATCAACGATGCAATGAACATGGACTTCAATATGGCTGAGATGGCTAGATGGCATCACCGATGCAATGAATTTGGACTTGAATATGGCTGAGATGGCTAGATGGCATCACCGATGCAATGAATATGGACTTGAATATGGCTGAGATGGCTAGATAGCATCACCGATGCAATGAATATGGAATGTGGATGAGATTGCTAGATAGCATCACCGATGCAATGCATATGGCCTTGAATATGGCTGAGATGGCCAGATAGCATCAGTGATGCAATGAATATGGACTTGAATATGGCTGAGATGGCAAGATAGCATCACCGATGCAATGAATATGGACTTGAATATGGATGAGATGGCTAGATGGCATCAACGATGCAATGAACATGGACTTGAATATGGCTGAGATGGCTAGATGGCATCACCGATGCAATGAATATGGACTTGAATATGGCTGAGATGGCTAGATAGCATCACTGATGCAATGAATATGGACTTCAATATGGCTGAGACGGCTAGATAGCATCACCGATGCAATGAATATGGACTTGAATGTGGATGAGATGGCTAGATAGCATCACCGATGCAATGAATATGGACTTGAATATGGCTGAGATTACTAGATAGCATCACCGATGCAATGAATATGGCCTTGAATATGGCTGAGATGGCTAGATAGCATCACTGATGCAATGAATATGGACTTGAATATGGCTGAGACGGCTAGATAGCATCACCGATGCAATGAATATGGACTTGAATATGGATGAGATGGCAAGATAGCATCACCGATGCAATGAATATGGACTTGAATATGGCTGAGATGGCAAGATAGCATCACCGATGCAATGAATATGGACTTGAATATGGCTGAGATGGCTAGATAGCATCACCGATGCAATGAATATGGCCTTGAATATGGCTGAGACGGCTAGATAGCATCACCGATGCAATGAATATGGACTTGAATATGGATGAGATGGCAAGATAGCATCACCGATGCAATGAATATGGACTTGAATATCGATGAGATGGTTAGATAGCATCACCGATGCAATGAATATGGACTTGAATATGGCTGAGATGGCAAGATGGCATCACCGATGCAATGAATATGGACTTGAATGTGGATGAGATGGCTAGATAGCATCACCGATGCAATGAATATGGACTTGAATATGGCTGAGACGGCTAGATAGCATCACCGATGCAATGAATATGGACTTGAATATGGATGAGATGGCAAGATAGCATCACCGATGCAATGAATATGGACTTGAATATGGATGAGATGGCTAGATAGCATCACCGATGCAATGAGTATGGACTAGAATATGGATGAGATGGCAAGATAGCATCACCGATGCAATGAATATGGACTTGAATATGGCTGAGATGGCTAGATAGCATCACTGATGCAATGAATATGGACTTGAATATGGCTGAGACGGCTAGATAGCATCACCGATGCAATGAATATGGACTTGAATATGGATGAGATGGCAAGATAGCATCACCGATGCAATGAATATGGACTTGAATATGGATGAGATGGCTAGATAGCATCACCGATGCAATGAATATGGACTTGAATATGGCTGAGATGGCAAGATAGCATCACCGATGCAATGAATATGGACTTGAATATGGATGAGATGGCTAGATAGCATCACCGATGCAATGAATATGGACTAGAATATGGATGGGATGGCAAGATAGCATCACTGATGCAATGAATATGGACTTGAATATGGCTGAGATAGCTAGATAGCATCATTGATGCAATGAATATGGACTTGAATATGGCTGAGACGGCTAGATAGCATCACCGATGCAATGAATATGGACTTGAATATGGCTGAGATGGCTAGATGGCATCACCGATGCAATGAATATGGACTTGAATATGGCTGAGATGGCTAGATGGCATCACCGTTGCAATGAATATGGACTTGAATATGGCTGAGATGGCTAGATAGCATCACCGATGCAATGAATATGGCCTTGAATATGGCTGAGATGGCTAGATAGCATCACTGATGCAATGAATATGGACTTGAATATGGATGAGACGGCTAGATAGCATCACCGATGCAATGAATATGGACTTGAATATGGCTGAGATGGTTAGATAGCATCACCGATGCCATGAATACGGACTTGAATATGGCTGAGACGGCTAGATAGCATCACTGATGCAATGAATATGGACTTGAATATGGATAAGACGGCTAGATAGCATCACTGATGCAATGAATATGGACTTGAATATGGGTGAGACGGCTAGATAGCATCACCGATGCAATGAATATGGACTTGAATATGGATGAGATGGCAAGATAGCATCACCGATGCAATGAATATGGACTTGAATATGGCTGAGATGGCAAGATAGCATCACCGATGCAATGAATATGGACTTGAATGTGGATGAGATGGCTAGATAGCATCACCGATGCTATGAATATGGACTTGAATATGGCTGAGATGGCTAGATAGCATCACCGATGCAATGAATATGGACTTGAATATGGATGAGATGGCAAGATAGCATCACCGATGCAATGAATATGGACTTGAATATGGATGAGATGGCTAGATGGCATCAACGATGCAATGAACATGGACTTCAATATGGCTGAGATGGCTAGATGGCATCACCGATGAAATGAATATGGACTTGAATATGGCTGAGATGGCTAGATGGCATCACCGATGCAATGAATATGGACTTGAATATGGCTGAGATGGCTAGATAGCATCACCGATGCAATGAATATGGAATGTGGATGAGATTGCTAGATAGCATCACCGATGCAATGCATATGGCCTTGAATATGGCTGAGATGGCCAGATAGCATCAGTGATGCAATGAATATGGACTTGAATATGGCTGAGATGGCAAGATAGCATCACCGATGCAATGAATATGGACTTGAATATGGATGAGATGGCTAGATGGCATCAACGATGCAATGAACATGGACTTGAATATGGCTGAGATGGCTAGATGGCATCACCGATGCAATGAATATGGACTTGAATATGGATGAGATGGCTAGATAGCATCACCGATTCAATGAATATGGACTAGAATATTGATGGTATGGCAAGATAGCATCACCGTTGCAATGAATATGGACTTGAATATGGCTGAGATTGCTAGATAGCATCACCGATGCAATGAACATGGACTTGAATATGGCTGAGATGGCTAGATGGCATCACCGATGCAATGAATATGGACTTGAATATGGCTGAGATGGCTAGATGGCATCACCGATGCAATGAATATGGACTTGAATATGGCTGAGATGGCTAGATAGCATCACCGATGCAATGAATATGGAATGTGGATGAGATGGCTAGATAGCATCACCGATGCAATAAATATGGACTTGAATATGGCTGAGATGGCTAGATGGCATCACCGATGCAATGAATATGGACTTGAATATGGCTGAGATGGCTAGATAGCATCACTGATGCAATGAATATGGACTTGAATATGGCTGAGACGGCTAGATAGCATCACCGATGCAATGAATATGGACTTGAATATGGATGAGATGGCAAGATAGCATCACCGATGCAATGAATATGGACTTGAATATCGATGAGATGGCTAGATAGCATCACCGATGCAATGAATATGGACTTGAATATGGCTGAGATGGCTAGATAGCATCACTGATGCAATGAATATGGACTTGAATATGGCTGAGACGGCCTGATAGCATCACCGATGCAATGAATATGGACTTGAATGTGGATGAGATGGCTAGATAGCATCACCGTTGCAATGAATATGGACTTGAATATGGCTGAGATTGCTAGATAGCATCACCGATGCAATGACCATGGACTTGAATATGGCTGAGATGGCTAGATGGCATCACCGATGCAATGAAGATGGACTTGAATATGGATGAGATGGCTAGATGGCATCACCGATGCAATGAATATGGACTTGAATATGGCTGAGATGGCTAGATAGCATCACCGATGCAATGAATATGGAATGTGGATGAGATGGCTAGATAGCATCACCGATGCAATAAATATGGACTTGAATATGGCTGAGATGGCTAGATAGCATCTCCGATGCAATGAATATGGACTTGAATATGGCTGAGACGGCTAGATAGCATCACCGATGCAATGAATATGGACTTGAATGTGGATGAGATGGCTAGATAGCATCACCGATGCAATGAATATGGCCTTGAATATGGCTGAGATGGCTAGATAGCATCACTGATGCAATGAATATGGACTTGAATATGGCTGAGACGGCTAGGTAGCATCACCGATGCAATGAATATGGACTTGAATATGGATGAGATGGCAAGATAGCATCACCGATGCAATGAATATGGACTTGAATATGGCTGAGACGGCTAGATAGCATCACCGATGCAATGAATCTGGACTTGAATATGGATGAGATGGCTAGATGGCATCACCGATGCAATGAATATGGACTTGAATATGGCTGAGATGGCTAGATGGCATCACCGATGCAATGAATTTGGACTTGAATATGGCTGAGATGGCAAGATAGCATCACCGATGCAATGAATATGGACTTGAATATGGCTGAGATGGCTAGATAGCATCACCGATGCAATGAATATGGCCTTGAATATGGCTGAGATGGCTAGGTAGCATCACTGATGCAATGAATATGGACTTGAATATGGATGAGACGGCTAGATAGCATCACCGATGCAATGAATATGGACTTGAATATGGATGAGATGGCAAGATAGCATCACCGATGCAATGAATATGGACTTGAATATCGATGAGATGGCTAGATAGCATCACCGATGCAATGAATATGGACTTGAATATGGCTGAGATGGCAAGATAGCATCACCGATGCAATGAATATGGACTTGAATGTGGATGAGATGGCTAGATAGCATCACCGATGCAATGAATATGGACTTGAATATGGCTGAGACGGCTAGATAGCATCACCGATGCAATGAATATGGACTTGAATATGGATGAGATGGCAAGACAGCATCACCGATGCAATGAATATGGACTTGAATATGGATGAGATGGCTAGATAGCATCAGCGATGCAATGAGAATGTACTAGAATATGGATGAGATGGCAAGATAGCATCACCGATGCAATGAATATGGACTTGAATATGGCTGAGATGGCTAGATAGCATCACTGATGCAATGAATATTGACTTGAATATGGCTGAGACGGCTAGATAGCATCACCGATGCAATGAATATGGACTTGAATATGGATGAGATGGCAAGATAGCATCACCGATGCAATGAATATGGACTTGAATATGGATGAGATGGCTAGATAGCATCACCGATGCAATGAATATGGACTTGAATATGGCTGAGATGGCAAGATAGCATCACCGATGCAATGAATATGGACTTGAATATGGATGAGATGGCTAGATAGCATCACCGATGCAATGAATATGGACTAGAATATGGATGGGATGGCAAGATAGCATCACTGATGCAATGAATATGGACTTGAATATGGCTGAGATAGCTAGATAGCATCATTGATGCAATGAATATGGACTTGAATATGGCTGAGACGGCTAGATAGCATCACCGATGCAATGAATATGGACTTGAATATGGCTGAGATGGCAAGATAGCATCACCGATGCAATGAATATGGACTTGAATATGGCTGAGATGGCTAGATGGCATCACCGTTTCAATGAATATGGACTTGAATATGGATGAGATGGCTAGATAGCATCACCGATGCAATGAATATGGCCTTGAATATGGCTGAGATGGCTAGATAGCATCACCGATGCAATGAATATGGACTTGAATATGGCTGAAATGGCTAGATGGCATCACCGATGCAATGAATATGGACTTGAATATGGCTGAGATGGCTAGATAGCATCACCGATGCAATGAATATGGCCTTGAATATGGCTGAGATGGCTAGATAGCATCACTGATGCAATGAATATGGACTTGAATATGGCTGAGACGGCTAGATAGCATCACCGATGCAATGAATATGGACTTGAATATGGATGAGATGGCAAGATAGCATCACCGATGCAATGAATATGGTCTTGAATATGGATGAGATGGCTAGATAGCATCACCGATGCAATGAATATGGACTTGAATATGGCTGAGATGGCTAGACAGCATCACTGATGCAATGAATATGGACTTGAATATGGCTGAGATGGCTAGATAGCATCACCGATGCAATGAACATGGACTTGAATATGGCTGAGATGGCTAGATGGCATCACCGATGCAATGAATATGGACTTGAATATGGCTGAGATGGCTAGATAGCATCACTGATGCAATGAATATGGACTTGAATATGGCTGAGACGGCTAGATAGCATCACCGAGGCAATGAATATGGACTTGAATATGGATGAGATGGCAAGATAGCATCACCGATGCAATGAATATGGACTTGAATATCGATGAGATGGCTAGATAGCATCACCGATGCAATGAATATGGACTTGAATATGGCTGAGATGGCTAGATAGCATCACTGATGCAATGAATATGGACTTGAATATGGCTGAGACGGCCTGATAGCATCACCGATGCAATGAATATGGACTTGAATGTGGATGAGATGGCTAGATAGCATCACCGTTGCAATGAATATGGACTTGAATATGGCTGAGATTGCTAGATAGCATCACCGATGCAATGACCATGGACTTGAATATGGCTGAGATGGCTAGATGGCATCACCGATGCAATGAAGATGGACTTGAATATGGATGAGATGGCTAGATGGCATCACCGATGCAATGAATATGGACTTGAATATGGCTGAGATGGCTAGATAGCATCACCGATGCAATGAATATGGAATGTGGATGAGATGGCTAGATAGCATCACCGATGCAATAAATATGGACTTGAATATGGCTGAGATGGCTAGATAGCATCTCCGATGCAATGAATATGGACTTGAATATGGCTGAGACGGCTAGATAGCATCACCGATGCAATGAATATGGACTTGAATGTGGATGAGATGGCTAGATAGCATCACCGATGCAATGAATATGGCCTTGAATATGGCTGAGATGGCTAGATAGCATCACTGATGCAATGAATATGGACTTGAATATGGCTGAGACGGCTAGGTAGCATCACCGATGCAATGAATATGGACTTGAATATGGATGAGATGGCAAGATAGCATCACCGATGCAATGAATATGGACTTGAATATGGCTGAGACGGCTAGATAGCATCACCGATGCAATGAATCTGGACTTGAATATGGATGAGATGGCTAGATGGCATCACCGATGCAATGAATATGGACTTGAATATGGCTGAGATGGCTAGATGGCATCACCGATGCAATGAATTTGGACTTGAATATGGCTGAGATGGCAAGATAGCATCACCGATGCAATGAATATGGACTTGAATATGGCTGAGATGGCTAGATAGCATCACCGATGCAATGAATATGGCCTTGAATATGGCTGAGATGTCTAGGTAGCATCACTGATGCAATGAATATGGACTTGAATATGGATGAGACGGCTAGATAGCATCACCGATGCAATGAATATGGACTTGAATATGGATGAGATGGCAAGATAGCATCACCGATGCAATGAATATGGACTTGAATATCGATGAGATGGCTAGATAGCATCACCGATGCAATGAATATGGACTTGAATATGGCTGAGATGGCAAGATAGCATCACCGATGCAATGAATATGGACTTGAATGTGGATGAGATGGCTAGATAGCATCACCGATGCAATGAATATGGACTTGAATATGGCTGAGACGGCTAGATAGCATCACCGATGCAATGAATATGGACTTGAATATGGATGAGATGGCAAGATAGCATCACCGATGCAATGAATATGGACTTGAATATGGATGAGATGGCTAGATAGCATCAGCGATGCAATGAGAATGTACTAGAATATGGATGAGATGGCAAGATAGCATCACCGATGCAATGAATATGGACTTGAATATGGCTGAGATGGCTAGATAGCATCACTGATGCAATGAATATTGACTTGAATATGGCTGAGACGGCTAGATAGCATCACCGATGCAATGAATATGGACTTGAATATGGATGAGATGGCAAGATAGCATCACCGATGCAATGAATATGGACTTGAATATGGATGAGATGGCTAGATAGCATCACCGATGCAATGAATATGGACTTGAATATGGCTGAGATGGCAAGATAGCATCACCGATGCAATGAATATGGACTTGAATATGGATGAGATGGCTAGATAGCATCACCGATGCAATGAATATGGACTAGAATATGGATGGGATGGCAAGATAGCATCACTGATGCAATGAATATGGACTTGAATATGGCTGAGATAGCTAGATAGCATCATTGATGCAATGAATATGGACTTGAATATGGCTGAGACGGCTAGATAGCATCACCGATGCAATGAATATGGACTTGAATATGGCTGAGATGGCAAGATAGCATCACCGATGCAATGAATATGGACTTGAATATGGCTGAGATGGCTAGATGGCATCACCGTTTCAATGAATATGGACTTGAATATGGATGAGATGGCTAGATAGCATCACCGATGCAATGAATATGGCCTTGAATATGGCTGAGATGGCTAGATAGCATCACCGATGCAATGAATATGGACTTGAATATGGCTGAAATGGCTAGATGGCATCACCGATGCAATGAATATGGACTTGAATATGGCTGAGATGGCTAGATAGCATCACCGATGCAATGAATATGGCCTTGAATATGGCTGAGATGGCTAGATAGCATCACTGATGCAATGAATATGGACTTGAATATGGCTGAGACGGCTAGATAGCATCACCGATGCAATGAATATGGACTTGAATATGGATGAGATGGCAAGATAGCATCACCGATGCAATGAATATGGTCTTGAATATGGATGAGATGGCTAGATAGCATCACCGATGCAATGAATATGGACTTGAATATGGCTGAGATGGCTAGACAG
This sequence comes from Heloderma suspectum, assembly GCF_057233095.1. Taxonomy (NCBI): domain Eukaryota; kingdom Metazoa; phylum Chordata; class Lepidosauria; order Squamata; family Helodermatidae; genus Heloderma; species Heloderma suspectum. The sequence goes on from NC_139475.1 coordinate 55,428,298, forward strand.
CATCACTGATGCAATGAATATGGACTTGAATATGGCTGAGATGGCTAGATAGCATCACCGATGCAATGAACATGGACTTGAATATGGCTGAGATGGCTAGATGGCATCACCGATGCAATGAATATGGACTTGAATATGGCTGAGATGGCTAGATAGCATCACTGATGCAATGAATATGGACTTGAATATGGCTGAGACGGCTAGATAGCATCACCGAGGCAATGAATATGGACTTGAATATGGATGAGATGGCAAGATAGCATCACCGATGCAATGAATATGGACTTGAATATCGATGAGATGGCTAGATAGCATCACCGATGCAATGAATATGGACTTGAATATGGCTGAGATGGCTAGATAGCATCACTGATGCAATGAATATGGACTTGAATATGGCTGAGATTGCTAGATAGCATCACCGATGCAATGAACATGGACTTGAATATGGCTGAGATGGCTAGATGGCATCACCGATGCAATGAATATGGACTTGAATATGGCTGAGATGGCTAGATGGCATCACCGATGCAATGAATATGGACTTGAATATGGCTGAGATGGCTAGATAGCATCACCGATGCAATGAATATGGAATGTGGATGAGATGGCTAGATAGCATCACCGATGCAATAAATATGGACTTGAATATGGCTGAGATGGCTAGATAGCATCACCGATGCAATGAATATGGCCTTGAATATGGCTGAGATAGCTAGATAGCATCATTGATGCAATGAATATGGACTTGAATATGGCTGAGACGGCTAGATAGCATCACCGATGCAATGAATATGGACTTGAATATGGCTGAGATGGCTAGATGGCATCACCGATGCAATGAATATGGACTTGAATATGGCTGAGATGGCTAGATGGCATCACCGTTGCAATGAATATGGACTTGAATATGGCTGAGATGGCTAGATAGCATCACCGATGCAATGAATATGGCCTTGAATATGGCTGAGATGGCTAGATAGCATCACTGATGCAATGAATATGGACTTGAATATGGCTGAGACGGCTAGATAGCATCACCGATGCAATGAATCTGGACTTGAATATGGATGAGATGGCTAGATGGCATCACCGATGCAATGAATATGGACTTGAATATGGCTGAGATGGCTAGATGGCATCAACGATGCAATGAATATGGACTTGAATATGGCTGAGATGGCAAGATAGCATCACCGATGCAATGAATATGGACTTGAATATGGCTGAGATGGCTAGATAGCATCACCGATGCAATGAATATGGCCTTGAATATGGCTGAGATGGCTAGGTAGCATCACTGATGCAATGAATATGGACTTGAATATGGATGAGACGGCTAGATAGCATCACCGATGCAATGAATATGGACTTGAATATGGATGAGATGGCAAGATAGCATCACCGATGCAATGAATATGGACTTGAATATCGATGAGATGGCTAGATAGCATCACCGATGCAATGAATATGGACTTGAATATGGCTGAGATGGCAAGATAGCATCACCGATGCAATGAATATGGACTTGAATGTGGATGAGATGGCTAGATAGCATCACCGATGCAATGAATATGGACTTGAATATGGCTGAGACGGCTAGATAGCATCACCGATGCAATGAATATGGACTTGAATATGGATGAGATGGCAAGATAGCATCACCGATGCAATGAATATGGACTTGAATATGGCTGAGATGGCTAGATAGCATCAGCGATGCAATGAGTATGTACTAGAATATGGATGAGATGGCAAGATAGCATCACCGATGCAATGAATATGGACTTGAATATGGCTGAGATGGCTAGATAGCATCACTGATGCAATGAATATTGACTTGAATATGGCTGAGACGGCTAGATAGCATCACCGATGCAATGAATATGGACTTGAATATGGATGAGATGGCAAGATAGCATCACCGATGCAATGAATATGGACTTGAATATGGATGAGATGGCTAGATAGCATCACCGATGCAATGAATATGGACTTGAATATGGCTGAGATGGCAAGATAGCATCACCGATGCAATGAATATGGACTTGAATATGGATGAGATGGCTAGATAGCATCACCGATGCAATGAATATGGACTAGAATATGGATGGGATGGCAAGATAGCATCACTGATGCAATGAATATGGACTTGAATATGGCTGAGATAGCTAGATAGCATCATTGATGCAATGAATATGGACTTGAATATGGCTGAGATGGCTAGATAGCATCACCGATGCAATGAATATGGCCTTGAATATGGCTGAGATGGCTAGGTAGCATCACTGATGCAATGAATATGGACTTGAATATGGCTGAGATGGCTAGATAGCATCACCGATGCAATGAATATGGCCTTGAATATGGCTGAGATGGCTAGGTAGCATCACTGATGCAATGAATATGGACTTGAATATGGATGAGACGGCTAGATAGCATCACCGATGCAATGAATATGGACTTGAATATGTATGAGATGGCAAGATAGCATCACCGATGCAATGAATATGGACTTGAATATCGATGAGATGGCTAGATAGCATCACCGATGCAATGAATATGGACTTGAATATGGCTGAGATGGCAAGATAGCATCACCGATGCAATGAATATGGACTTGAATGTGGATGAGATGGCTAGATAGCATCACCGATGCAATGAATATGGACTTGAATATGGCTGAGACGGCTAGATAGCATCACCGATGCAATGAATATGGACTTGAATATGGATGAGATGGCAAGATAGCATCACCGATGCAATGAATATGGACTTGAATATGGATGAGATGGCTAGATAGCATCAGCGATGCAATGAGTATGTACTAGAATATGGATGAGATGGCAAGATAGCATCACCGATGCAATGAATATGGACTTGAATATGGCTGAGATGGCTAGATAGCATCACTGATGCAATGAATATTGACTTGAATATGGCTGAGACGGCTAGATAGCATCACCGATGCAATGAATATGGACTTGAATATGGATGAGATGGCAAGATAGCATCACCGATGCAATGAATATGGACTTGAATATGGATGAGATGGCTAGATAGCATCACCGATGCAATGAATATGGACTTGAATATGGCTGAGATGGCAAGATAGCATCACCGATGCAATGAATATGGACTTGAATATGGATGAGATGGCTAGATAGCATCACCGATGCAATGAATATGGACTAGAATATGGATGGGATGGCAAGATAGCATCACTGATGCAATGAATATGGACTTGAATATGGCTGAGATAGCTAGATAGCATCATTGATGCAATGAATATGGACTTGAATATGGCTGAGACGGCTAGATAGCATCACCGATGCAATGAATATGGACTTGAATATGGCTGAGATGGCAAGATAGCATCACCGATGCAATGAATATGGACTTGAATATGGCTGAGATGGCTAGATGGCATCACCGTTTCAATGAATATGGACTTGAATATGGATGAGATGGCTAGATAGCATCACCGATGCAATGAATATGGCCTTGAATATGGCTGAGATGGCTAGATAGCATCACCGATGCAATGAATATGGACTTGAATATGGCTGAGATGGCTAGATGGCATCACCGATGCAATGAATATGGACTTGAATATGGCTGAGATGGCTAGATAGCATCACCGATGCAATGAATATGGCCTTGAATATGGCTGAGATGGCTAGATAGCATCACTGATGCAATGAATATGGACTTGAATATGGCTGAGACGGCTAGATAGCATCACCGATGCAATGAATATGGACTTGAATATGGATGAGATGGCAAGATAGCATCACCGATGCAATGAATATGGACTTGAATATGGATGAGATGGCTAGATAGCATCACCGATGCAATGAATATGGACTTGAATATGGCTGAGATGGCAAGATAGCATCACCGATGCAATGAATATCGACTTGAATATGGATGAGATGGCTAGATAGCATCACCGATTCAATGAATATGGACTAGAATATTGATGGTATGGCAAGATAGCATCACTGATGCAATGAATATGGACTTGAATATGGCTGAGATAGCTAGATAGCATCACCGATGCAATGAATATGGACTTGAATATGGATGAGATGGCAAGATAGCATCACCGATGCAATGAATATGGTCTTGAATATGGATGAGATGGCTAGATAGCATCACCGATGCAATGAATATGGACTTGAATATGGCTGAGATGGCTAGACAGCATCACTGATGCAATGAATATGGACTTGAATATGGCTGAGATGGCTAGATAGCATCACCGATGCAATGAACATGGACTTGAATATGGCTGAGATGGCTAGATGGCATCACCGATGCAATGAATATGGACTTGAATATGGCTGAGATGGCTAGATAGCATCACTGATGCAATGAATATGGACTTGAATATGGCTGAGACGGCTAGATAGCATCACCGAGGCAATGAATATGGACTTGAATATGGATGAGATGGCAAGATAGCATCACCGATGCAATGAATATGGACTTGAATATCGATGAGATGGCTAGATAGCATCACCGATGCAATGAATATGGACTTGAATATGGCTGAGATGGCTAGATAGCATCACTGATGCAATGAATATGGACTTGAATATGGCTGAGACGGCCAGATAGCATCACCGATGCAATGAATATGGACTTGAATGTGGATGAGATGGCTAGATAGCATCACCGTTGCAATGAATATGGACTTGAATATGGCTGAGATTGCTAGATAGCATCACCGATGCAATGAACATGGACTTGAATATGGCTGAGATGGCTAGATGGCATCACCGATGCAATGAATATGGACTTGAATATGGCTGAGATGGCTAGATGGCATCACCGATGCAATGAATATGGACTTGAATATGGCTGAGATGGCTAGATAGCATCACCGATGCAATGAATATGGAATGTGGATGAGATGGCTAGATAGCATCACCGATGCAATAAATATGGACTTGAATATGGCTGAGATGGCTAGATAGCATCACCGATGCAATGAATATGGCCTTGAATATGGCTGAGATATCTAGATAGCATCATTGATGCAATGAATATGGACTTGAATATGGCTGAGACGGCTAGATAGCATCACCGATGCAATGAATATGGACTTGAATATGGCTGAGATGGCTAGATGGCATCACCGATGCAATGAATATGGACTTGAATATGGCTGAGATGGCTAGATGGCATCACCGTTGCAATGAATATGGACTTGAATATGGCTGAGATGGCTAGATAGCATCACCGATGCAATGAATATGGCCTTGAATATGGCTGAGATGGCTAGATAGCATCACTGATGCAATGAATATGGACTTGAATATGGCTGAGACGGCTAGATAGCATCACCGATGCAATGAATCTGGACTTGAATATGGATGAGATGGCTAGATGGCATCACCGATGCAATGAATATGGACTTGAATATGGCTGAGATGGCTAGATGGCATCAACGATGCAATGAATATGGACTTGAATATGGCTGAGATGGCAAGATAGCATCACCGATGCAATGAATATGGACTTGAATATGGCTGAGATGGCTAGATAGCATCACCGATGCAATGAATATGGCCTTGAATATGGCTGAGATGGCTAGGTAGCATCACTGATGCAATGAATATGGACTTGAATATGGATGAGACGGCTAGATAGCATCACCGATGCAATGAATATGGACTTGAATATGGATGAGATGGCAAGATAGCATCACCGATGCAATGAATATGGACTTGAATATCGATGAGATGGCTAGATAGCATCACCGATGCAATGAATATGGACTTGAATATGGCTGAGATGGCAAGATAGCATCACCGATGCAATGAATATGGACTTGAATGTGGATGAGATGGCTAGATAGCATCACCGATGCAATGAATATGGACTTGAATATGGCTGAGACGGCTAGATAGCATCACCGATGCAATGAATATGGACTTGAATATGGATGAGATGGCAAGATAGCATCACCGATGCAATGAATATGGACTTGAATATGGCTGAGATGGCTAGATAGCATCAGCGATGCAATGAGTATGTACTAGAATATGGATGAGATGGCAAGATAGCATCACCGATGCAATGAATATGGACTTGAATATGGCTGAGATGGCTAGATAGCATCACTGATGCAATGAATATTGACTTGAATATGGCTGAGACGGATAGATAGCATCACCGATGCAATGAATATGGACTTGAATATGGATGAGATGGCAAGATAGCATCACCGATGCAATGAATATGGACTTGAATATGGATGAGATGGCTAGATAGCATCACCGATGCAATGAATATGGACTTGAATATGGCTGAGATGGCAAGATAGCATCACCGATGCAATGAATATGGACTTGAATATGGATGAGATGGCTAGATAGCATCACCGATGCAATGAATATGGACTAGAATATGGATGGGATGGCAAGATAGCATCACTGATGCAATGAATATGGACTTGAATATGGCTGAGATAGCTAGATAGCATCATTGATGCAATGAATATGGACTTGAATATGGCTGAGACGGCTAGATAGCATCACCGATGCAATGAATATGGACTTGAATATGGCTGAGATGGCAAGATAGCATCACCGATGCAATGAATATGGACTTGAATATGGCTGAGATGGCTAGATGGCATAACCGTTTCAATGAATATGGACTTGAATATGGATGAGATGGCTAGATCGCATCACCGATGCAATGAATATGGCCTTGAATATGGCTGAGATGGCTAGATAGCATCACCGATGCAATGAATATGGACTTGAATATGGCTGAGATGGCTAGATGGCATCACCGATGCAATGAATATGGACTTGAATATGGCTGAGATGGCTAGATAGCATCACCGATGCAATGAATATGGCCTTGAATATGGCTGAGATGGCTAGATAGCATCACTGATGCAATGAATATGGACTTGAATATGGCTGAGACGGCTAGATAGCATCACCGATGCAATGAATATGGACTTGAATATGGATGAGATGGCAAGATAGCATCACCGATGCAATGAATATGGACTTGAATATGGATGAGATGGCTAGATAGCATCACCGATGCAATGAATATGGACTTGAATATGGCTGAGATGGCAAGATAGCATCACCGATGCAATGAATATGGACTTGAATATGGATGAGATGGCTAGATAGCATCACCGATTCAATGAATATGGACTAGAATATTGATGGTATGGCAAGATAGCATCACTGATGCAATGAATATGGACTTGAATATGGCTGAGATAGCTAGATAGCATCACCGATGCAATGAATATGGACTTGAATATGGATGAGATGGCAAGATAGCATCACCGATGCAATGAATATGGTCTTGAATATGGATGAGATGGCTAGATAGCATCACCGATGCAATGAATATGGACTTGAATATGGCTGAGATGGCTAGACAGCATCACTGATGCAATGAATATGGACTTGAATATGGCTGAGATGGCTAGATAGCATCACCGATGCAATGAACATGGACTTGAATATGGCTGAGATGGCTAGATGGCATCACCGATGCAATGAATATGGACTTGAATATGGCTGAGATGGCTAGATAGCATCACTGATGCAATGAATATGGACTTGAATATGGATGAGACGGCTAGATAGCATCACCGAGGCAATGAATATGGACTTGAATATGGATGAGATGGCAAGATAGCATCACCGATGCAATGAATATGGACTTGAATATCGATGAGATGGCTAGATAGCATCACCGATGCAATGAATATGGACTTGAATATGGCTGAGATGGCTAGATAGCATCACTGATGCAATGAATATGGACTTGAATATGGCTGAGACGGCCAGATAGCATCACCGATGCAATGAATATGGACTTGAATGTGGATGAGATGGATAGATAGCATCACCGTTGCAATGAATATGGACTTGAATATGGCTGAGATTGCTAGATAGCATCACCGATGCAATGAACATGGACTTGAATATGGCTGAGATGGCTAGATGGCATCACCGATGCAATGAATATGGACTTGAATATGGCTGAGATGGCTAGATGGCATCACCGATGCAATGAATATGGACTTCAATATGGCTGAGATGGCTAGATAGCATCACCGATGCAATGAATATGGAATGTGGATGAGATGGCTAGATAGCATCACCGATGCAATAAATATGGACTTGAATATGGCTGAGATGGCTAGATGGCATCACCGATGCAATGAATATGGACTTGAATATGGCTGAGATGGCTAGATAGCATCACTGATGCAATGAATATGGACTTGAATATGGCTGAGACGGCTAGATAGCATCACCGATGCAATGAATATGGACTTGAATATGGATGAGATGGCAAGATAGCATCACCGATGCAATGAATATGGACTTGAATATCGATGAGATGGCTAGATAGCATCACCGATGCAATGAATATGGACTTGAATATGGCTGAGATGGCTAGATAGCATCACTGATGCAATGAATATGGACTTGAATATGGCTGAGACGGCCAGATAGCATCACCGATGCAATGAATATGGACTTGAATGTGGATGAGATGGCTAGATAGCATCACCGTTGCAATGAATATGGACTTGAATATGGCTGAGATTGCTAGATAGCATCACCGATGCAATGACCATGGACTTGAATATGGCTGAGATGGCTAGATGGCATCACCGATGCAATGAAGATGGACTTGAATATGGATGAGATGGCTAGATGGCATCACCGATGCAATGAATATGGACTTGAATATGGCTGAGATGGCTAGATAGCATCACCGATGCAATGAATATGGAATGTGGATGAGATGGCTAGATAGCATCACCGATGCAATAAATATGGACTTGAATATGGCTGAGATGGCTAGATAGCATCTCCGATGCAATGAATATGGACTTGAATATGGCTGAGACGGCTAGATAGCATCACCGATGCAATGAATATGGACTTGAATGTGGATGAGATGGCTAGATAGCATCACCGATGCAATGAATATGGCCTTGAATATGGCTGAGATGGCTAGATAGCATCACTGATGCAATGAATATGGACTTGAATATGGCTGAGACGGCTAGGTAGCATCACCGATGCAATGAATATGGACTTGAATATGTGTGAGATGGCAAGATAGCATCACCGATGCAATGAATATGGACTTGAATATGGCTGAGACGGCTAGATAGCATCACCGATGCAATGAATCTGGACTTGAATATGGATGAGATGGCTAGATGGCATCACCGATGCAATGAATATGGACTTGAATATGGCTGAGATGGCTAGATGGCATCACCGATGCAATGAATTTGGACTTGAATATGGCTGAGATGGCAAGATAGCATCACCGATGCAATGAATATGGACTTGAATATGGCTGAGATGGCTAGATAGCATCACCGATGCAATGAATATGGCCTTGAATATGGATGAGATGGCTAGGTAGCATCACTGATGCAATGAATATGGACTTGAATATGGATGAGACGGCTAGATAGCATCACCGATGCAATGAATATGGACTTGAATATGGATGAGATGGCAAGATAGCATCACCGATGCAATGAATATGGACTTGAATATCGATGAGATGGCTAGATAGCATCACCGATGCAATGAATATGGACTTGAATATGGCTGAGATGGCAAGATAGCATCACCGATGCAATGAATATGGACTTGAATGTGGATGAGATGGCTAGATAGCATCACCGATGCAATGAATATGGACTTGAATATGGCTGAGACGGCTAGATAGCATCACCGATGCAATGAATATGGACTTGAATATGGATGAGATGGCAAGATAGCATCTCCGATGCAATGAATATGGACTTGAATATGGATGAGATGGCTAGATAGCATCAGCGATGCAATGAGTATGTACTAGAATATGGATGAGATGGCAAGATAGCATCACCGATGCAATGAATATGGACTTGAATATGGCTGAGATGGCTAGATAGCATCACTGATGCAATGAATATTGACTTGAATATGGCTGAGACGGCTAGATAGCATCACAGATGCAATGAATATGGACTTGAATATGGATGAGATGGCAAGATAGCATCACCGATGCAATGAATATGGACTTGAATATGGATGAGATGGCTAGATAGCATCACCGATGCAATGAATATGGACTTGAATATGGCTGAGATGGCAAGATAGCATCACCGATGCAATGAATATGGACTTGAATATGGATGAGATGGCTAGATAGCATCACCGATGCAATGAATATGGACTAGAATATGGATGGGATGGCAAGATAGCATCACTGATGCAATGAATATGGACTTGAATATGGCTGAGATAGCTAGATAGCATCATTGATGCAATGAATATGGACTTGAATATGGCTGAGACGGCTAGATAGCATCACCGATGCAATGAATATGGACTTGAATATGGCTGAGATGGCAAGATAGCATCACCGATGCAATGAATATGGACTTGAATATGGCTGAGATGGCTAGATGGCATCACCGTTTCAATGAATATGGACTTGAATATGGATGAGATGGCTAGATAGCATCACCGATGCAATGAATATGGCCTTGAATATGGCTGAGATGGCTAGATAGCATCACCGATGCAATGAATATGGACTTGAATATGGCTGAGATGGCTAGATGGCATCACCGATGCAATGAATATGGACTTGAATATGGCTGAGATGGCTAGATAGCATCACCGATGCAATGAATATGGCCTTGAATATGGCTGAGATGGCTAGATAGCATCACTGATGCAATGAATATGGACTTGAATATGGCTGAGACGGCTAGATAGCATCACCGATGCAATGAATATGGACTTGAACATGGATGAGATGGCAAGATAGCATCACCGATGCAATGAATATGGACTTGAATATGGATGAGATGGCTAGATAGCATCACCGATGCAATGAATATGGACTTGAATATGGCTGAGATGGCAAGATAGCATCACCGATGCAATGAATATGGACTTGAATATGGATGAGATGGCTAGATAGCATCACCGATTCAATGAATATGGACTAGAATATTGATGGTATGGCAAGATAGCATCACTGATGCAATGAATATGGACTTGAATATGGCTGAGATAGCTAGATAGCATCACCGATGCAATGAATATGGACTTGAATATGGATGAGATGGCAAGATAGCATCACCGATGCAATGAATATGGTCTTGAATATGGATGAGATGGCTAGATAGCATCACCGATGCAATGAATATGGACTTGAATATGGCTGAGATGGCTAGACAGCATCACTGATGCAATGAATATGGACTTGAATATGGCTGAGATGGCTAGATAGCATCACCGATGCAATGAACATGGACTTGAATATGGCTGAGATGGCTAGATGGCATCACCGATGCAATGAATATGGACTTGAATATGGCTGAGATGGCTAGATAGCATCACTGATGCAATGAATATGGACTTGAATATGGCTGAGACGGCTAGATAGCATCACCGAGGCAATGAATATGGACTTGAATATGGATGAGATGGCAAGATAGCATCACCGATGCAATGAATATGGACTTGAATATCGATGAGATGGCTAGATAGCATCACCGATGCAATGAATATGGACTTGAATATGGCTGAGATGGCTAGATAGCATCACTGATGCAATGAATATGGACTTGAATATGGCTGAGACGGCCAGATAGCATCACCGATGCAATGAATATGGACTTGAATGTGGATGAGATGGCTAGATAGCATCACCGTTGCAATGAATATGGACTTGAATATGGCTGAGATTGCTAGATAGCATCACCGATGCAATGAACATGGACTTGAATATGGCTGAGATGGCTAGATGGCATCACCGATGCAATGAATATGGACTTGAATATGGCTGAGATGGCTAGATGGCATCACCGATGCAATGAATATGGACTTGAATATGGCTGAGATGGCTAGATAGCATCACCGATGCAATGAATATGGAATGTGGATGAGATGGCTAGATAGCATCACCGATGCAATAAATATGGACTTGAATATGGCTGAGATGGCTAGATAGCATCACCGATGCAATGAATATGGCCTTGAATATGGCTGAGATAGCTAGATAGCATCATTGATGCAATGAATATGGACTTGAATATGGCTGAGACGGCTAGATAGCATCACCGATGCAATGAATATGGACTTGAATATGGCTGAGATGGCTAGATGGCATCACCGATGCAATGAATATGGACTTGAATATGGCTGAGATGGCTAGATGGCATCACCGTTGCAATGAATATGGACTTGAATATGGCTGAGATGGCTAGATAGCATCACCGATGCAATGAATATGGCCTTGAATATGGCTGAGATGGCTAGATAGCATCACTGATGCAATGAATATGGACTTGAATATGGCTGAGACGGCTAGATAGCATCACCGATGCAATGAATATGGACTTGAATATGGCTGAGACGGTTAGATAGCATCACCGATGCCATGAATATGGACTTGAATATGGCTGAGACGGCTAGATTGCATCACTGATGCAATGAATATGGACTTGAATATGGATGAGACGGCTAGATAGCATCACTGATGCAATGAAGATGGACTTGAATATGGGTGAGACGGCTAGATAGCATCACCGATGCAATGAAGATGGACTTGAATATGGCTGAGATGGCAAGATAGCATCACCGATGCAATGAATATGGACTTGAATGTGGATGAGATGGCTAGATAGCATCACCGATGCTATGAATATGGACTTGAATATGGCTGAGACGGCTAGATAGCATCACCGATGCAATGAATATGGACTTGAATATGGCTGAGATGGCAAGATAGCATCACCGATGCAATGAATATGGACTTGAATATGGCTGAGATGGCTAGATGGCATCACCGTTTCAATGAATATGGACTTGAATATGGATGAGATGGCTAGATAGCATCACCGATGCAATGAATATGGCCTTGAATATGGCTGAGATGGCTAGATAGCATCACCGATGCAATGAATATGGACTTGAATATGGCTGAAATGGCTAGATGGCATCACCGATGCAATGAATATGGACTTGAATATGGCTGAGATGGCTAGATAGCATCACCGATGCAATGAATATGGCCTTGAATATGGCTGAGATGGCTAGATAGCATCACTGATGCAATGAATATGGACTTGAATATGGCTGAGACGGCTAGATAGCATCACCGATGCAATGAATATGGACTTGAATATGGATGAGATGGCAAGATAGCATCACCGATGCAATGAATATGGTCTTGAATATGGATGAGATGGCTAGATAGCATCACCGATGCAATGAATATGGACTTGAATATGGCTGAGATGGCTAGACAGCATCACTGATGCAATGAATATGGACTTGAATATGGCTGAGATGGCTAGATAGCATCACCGATGCAATGAACATGGACTTGAATATGGCTGAGATGGCTAGATGGCATCACCGATGCAATGAATATGGACTTGAATATGGCTGAGATGGCTAGATAGCATCACTGATGCAATGAATATGGACTTGAATATGGCTGAGACGGCTAGATAGCATCACCGAGGCAATGAATATGGACTTGAATATGGATGAGATGGCAAGATAGCATCACCGATGCAATGAATATGGACTTGAATATCGATGAGATGGCTAGATAGCATCACCGATGCAATGAATATGGACTTGAATATGGCTGAGATGGCTAGATAGCATCACTGATGCAATGAATATGGACTTGAATATGGCTGAGATTGCTAGATAGCATCACCGATGCAATGAACATGGACTTGAATATGGCTGAGATGGCTAGATGGCATCACCGATGCAATGAATATGGACTTGAATATGGCTGAGATGGCTAGATGGCATCACCGATGCAATGAATATGGACTTGAATATGGCTGAGATGGCTAGATAGCATCACCGATGCAATGAATATGGAATGTGGATGAGATGGCTAGATAGCATCACCGATGCAATAAATATGGACTTGAATATGGCTGAGATGGCTAGATAGCATCACCGATGCAATGAATATGGCCTTGAATATGGCTGAGATAGCTAGATAGCATCATTGATGCAATGAATATGGACTTGAATATGGCTGAGACGGCTAGATAGCATCACCGATGCAATGAATATGGACTTGAATATGGCTGAGATGGCTAGATGGCATCACCGATGCAATGAATATGGACTTGAATATGGCTGAGATGGCTAGATGGCATCACCGTTGCAATGAATATGGACTTGAATATGGCTGAGATGGCTAGATAGCATCACCGATGCAATGAATATGGCCTTGAATATGGCTGAGATGGCTAGATAGCATCACTGATGCAATGAATATGGACTTGAATATGGCTGAGACGGCTAGATAGCATCACCGATGCAATGAATCTGGACTTGAATATGGATGAGATGGCTAGATGGCATCACCGATGCAATGAATATGGACTTGAATATGGCTGAGATGGCTAGATGGCATCAACGATGCAATGAATATGGACTTGAATATGGCTGAGATGGCAAGATAGCATCACCGATGCAATGAATATGGACTTGAATATGGCTGAGATGGCTAGATAGCATCACCGATGCAATGAATATGGCCTTGAATATGGCTGAGATGGCTAGGTAGCATCACTGATGCAATGAATATGGACTTGAATATGGATGAGACGGCTAGATAGCATCACCGATGCAATGAATATGGACTTGAATATGGATGAGATGGCAAGATAGCATCACCGATGCAATGAATATGGACTTGAATATCGATGAGATGGCTAGATAGCATCACCGATGCAATGAATATGGACTTGAATATGGCTGAGATGGCAAGATAGCATCACCGATGCAATGAATATGGACTTGAATGTGGATGAGATGGCTAGATAGCATCACCGATGCAATGAATATGGACTTGAATATGGCTGAGACGGCTAGATAGCATCACCGATGCAATGAATATGGACTTGAATATGGATGAGATGGCAAGATAGCATCACCGATGCAATGAATATGGACTTGAATATGGCTGAGATGGCTAGATAGCATCAGCGATGCAATGAGTATGTACTAGAATATGGATGAGATGGCAAGATAGCATCACCGATGCAATGAATATGGACTTGAATATGGCTGAGATGGCTAGATAGCATCACTGATGCAATGAATATTGACTTGAATATGGCTGAGACGGCTAGATAGCATCACCGATGCAATGAATATGGACTTGAATATGGATGAGATGGCAAGATAGCATCACCGATGCAATGAATATGGACTTGAATATGGATGAGATGGCTAGATAGCATCACCGATGCAATGAATATGGACTTGAATATGGCTGAGATGGCAAGATAGCATCACCGATGCAATGAATATGGACTTGAATATGGATGAGATGGCTAGATAGCATCACCGATGCAATGAATATGGACTAGAATATGGATGGGATGGCAAGATAGCATCACTGATGCAATGAATATGGACTTGAATATGGCTGAGATAGCTAGATAGCATCATTGATGCAATGAATATGGACTTGAATATGGCTGAGATGGCTAGATAGCATCACCGATGCAATGAATATGGCCTTGAATATGGCTGAGATGGCTAGGTAGCATCACTGATGCAATGAATATGGACTTGAATATGGCTGAGATGGCTAGATAGCATCACCGATGCAATGAATATGGCCTTGAATATGGCTGAGATGGCTAGGTAGCATCACTGATGCAATGAATATGGACTTGAATATGGATGAGACGGCTAGATAGCATCACCGATGCAATGAATATGGACTTGAATATGTATGAGATGGCAAGATAGCATCACCGATGCAATGAATATGGACTTGAATATCGATGAGATGGCTAGATAGCATCACCGATGCAATGAATATGGACTTGAATATGGCTGAGATGGCAAGATAGCATCACCGATGCAATGAATATGGACTTGAATGTGGATGAGATGGCTAGATAGCATCACCGATGCAATGAATATGGACTTGAATATGGCTGAGACGGCTAGATAGCATCACCGATGCAATGAATATGGACTTGAATATGGATGAGATGGCAAGATAGCATCACCGATGCAATGAATATGGACTTGAATATGGATGAGATGGCTAGATAGCATCAGCGATGCAATGAGTATGTACTAGAATATGGATGAGATGGCAAGATAGCATCACCGATGCAATGAATATGGACTTGAATATGGCTGAGATGGCTAGATAGCATCACTGATGCAATGAATATTGACTTGAATATGGCTGAGACGGCTAGATAGCATCACCGATGCAATGAATATGGACTTGAATATGGATGAGATGGCAAGATAGCATCACCGATGCAATGAATATGGACTTGAATATGGATGAGATGGCTAGATAGCATCACCGATGCAATGAATATGGACTTGAATATGGCTGAGATGGCAAGATAGCATCACCGATGCAATGAATATGGACTTGAATATGGATGAGATGGCTAGATAGCATCACCGATGCAATGAATATGGACTAGAATATGGATGGGATGGCAAGATAGCATCACTGATGCAATGAATATGGACTTGAATATGGCTGAGATAGCTAGATAGCATCATTGATGCAATGAATATGGACTTGAATATGGCTGAGACGGCTAGATAGCATCACCGATGCAATGAATATGGACTTGAATATGGCTGAGATGGCAAGATAGCATCACCGATGCAATGAATATGGACTTGAATATGGCTGAGATGGCTAGATGGCATCACCGTTTCAATGAATATGGACTTGAATATGGATGAGATGGCTAGATAGCATCACCGATGCAATGAATATGGCCTTGAATATGGCTGAGATGGCTAGATAGCATCACCGATGCAATGAATATGGACTTGAATATGGCTGAGATGGCTAGATGGCATCACCGATGCAATGAATATGGACTTGAATATGGCTGAGATGGCTAGATAGCATCACCGATGCAATGAATATGGCCTTGAATATGGCTGAGATGGCTAGATAGCATCACTGATGCAATGAATATGGACTTGAATATGGCTGAGACGGCTAGATAGCATCACCGATGCAATGAATATGGACTTGAATATGGATGAGATGGCAAGATAGCATCACCGATGCAATGAATATGGACTTGAATATGGATGAGATGGCTAGATAGCATCACCGATGCAATGAATATGGACTTGAATATGGCTGAGATGGCAAGATAGCATCACCGATGCAATGAATATCGACTTGAATATGGATGAGATGGCTAGATAGCATCACCGATTCAATGAATATGGACTAGAATATTGATGGTATGGCAAGATAGCATCACTGATGCAATGAATATGGACTTGAATATGGCTGAGATAGCTAGATAGCATCACCGATGCAATGAATATGGACTTGAATATGGATGAGATGGCAAGATAGCATCACCGATGCAATGAATATGGTCTTGAATATGGATGAGATGGCTAGATAGCATCACCGATGCAATGAATATGGACTTGAATATGGCTGAGATGGCTAGACAGCATCACTGATGCAATGAATATGGACTTGAATATGGCTGAGATGGCTAGATAGCATCACCGATGCAATGAACATGGACTTGAATATGGCTGAGATGGCTAGATGGCATCACCGATGCAATGAATATGGACTTGAATATGGCTGAGATGGCTAGATAGCATCACTGATGCAATGAATATGGACTTGAATATGGCTGAGACGGCTAGATAGCATCACCGAGGCAATGAATATGGACTTGAATATGGATGAGATGGCAAGATAGCATCACCGATGCAATGAATATGGACTTGAATATCGATGAGATGGCTAGATAGCATCACCGATGCAATGAATATGGACTTGAATATGGCTGAGATGGCTAGATAGCATCACTGATGCAATGAATATGGACTTGAATATGGCTGAGACGGCCAGATAGCATCACCGATGCAATGAATATGGACTTGAATGTGGATGAGATGGCTAGATAGCATCACCGTTGCAATGAATATGGACTTGAATATGGCTGAGATTGCTAGATAGCATCACCGATGCAATGAACATGGACTTGAATATGGCTGAGATGGCTAGATGGCATCACCGATGCAATGAATATGGACTTGAATATGGCTGAGATGGCTAGATGGCATCACCGATGCAATGAATATGGACTTGAATATGGCTGAGATGGCTAGATAGCATCACCGATGCAATGAATATGGAATGTGGATGAGATGGCTAGATAGCATCACCGATGCAATAAATATGGACTTGAATATGGCTGAGATGGCTAGATAGCATCACCGATGCAATGAATATGGCCTTGAATATGGCTGAGATATCTAGATAGCATCATTGATGCAATGAATATGGACTTGAATATGGCTGAGACGGCTAGATAGCATCACCGATGCAATGAATATGGACTTGAATATGGCTGAGATGGCTAGATGGCATCACCGATGCAATGAATATGGACTTGAATATGGCTGAGATGGCTAGATGGCATCACCGTTGCAATGAATATGGACTTGAATATGGCTGAGATGGCTAGATAGCATCACCGATGCAATGAATATGGCCTTGAATATGGCTGAGATGGCTAGATAGCATCACTGATGCAATGAATATGGACTTGAATATGGCTGAGACGGCTAGATAGCATCACCGATGCAATGAATCTGGACTTGAATATGGATGAGATGGCTAGATGGCATCACCGATGCAATGAATATGGACTTGAATATGGCTGAGATGGCTAGATGGCATCAACGATGCAATGAATATGGACTTGAATATGGCTGAGATGGCAAGATAGCATCACCGATGCAATGAATATGGACTTGAATATGGCTGAGATGGCTAGATAGCATCACCGATGCAATGAATATGGCCTTGAATATGGCTGAGATGGCTAGGTAGCATCACTGATGCAATGAATATGGACTTGAATATGGATGAGACGGCTAGATAGCATCACCGATGCAATGAATATGGACTTGAATATGGATGAGATGGCAAGATAGCATCACCGATGCAATGAATATGGACTTGAATATCGATGAGATGGCTAGATAGCATCACCGATGCAATGAATATGGACTTGAATATGGCTGAGATGGCAAGATAGCATCACCGATGCAATGAATATGGACTTGAATGTGGATGAGATGGCTAGATAGCATCACCGATGCAATGAATATGGACTTGAATATGGCTGAGACGGCTAGATAGCATCACCGATGCAATGAATATGGACTTGAATATGGATGAGATGGCAAGATAGCATCACCGATGCAATGAATATGGACTTGAATATGGCTGAGATGGCTAGATAGCATCAGCGATGCAATGAGTATGTACTAGAATATGGATGAGATGGCAAGATAGCATCACCGATGCAATGAATATGGACTTGAATATGGCTGAGATGGCTAGATAGCATCACTGATGCAATGAATATTGACTTGAATATGGCTGAGACGGATAGATAGCATCACCGATGCAATGAATATGGACTTGAATATGGATGAGATGGCAAGATAGCATCACCGATGCAATGAATATGGACTTGAATATGGATGAGATGGCTAGATAGCATCACCGATGCAATGAATATGGACTTGAATATGGCTGAGATGGCAAGATAGCATCACCGATGCAATGAATATGGACTTGAATATGGATGAGATGGCTAGATAGCATCACCGATGCAATGAATATGGACTAGAATATGGATGGGATGGCAAGATAGCATCACTGATGCAATGAATATGGACTTGAATATGGCTGAGATAGCTAGATAGCATCATTGATGCAATGAATATGGACTTGAATATGGGTGAGACGGCTAGATAGCATCACCGATGCAATGAATATGGACTTGAATATGGCTGAGATGGCAAGATAGCATCACCGATGCAATGAATATGGACTTGAATATGGCTGAGATGGCTAGATGGCATAACCGTTTCAATGAATATGGACTTGAATATGGATGAGATGGCTAGATCGCATCACCGATGCAATGAATATGGCCTTGAATATGGCTGAAATGGCTAGATAGCATCACCGATGCAATGAATATGGACTTGAATATGGCTGAGATGGCTAGATGGCATCACCGATGCAATGAATATGGACTTGAATATGGCTGAGATGGCTAGATAGCATCACCGATGCAATGAATATGGCCTTGAATATGGCTGAGATGGCTAGATAGCATCACTGATGCAATGAATATGGACTTGAATATGGCTGAGACG
Organism: Heloderma suspectum; assembly: GCF_057233095.1. Taxonomy (NCBI): domain Eukaryota; kingdom Metazoa; phylum Chordata; class Lepidosauria; order Squamata; family Helodermatidae; genus Heloderma; species Heloderma suspectum. Next base: position 55,448,586 of record NC_139475.1, read on the forward strand.
GCTAGATAGCATCACCGATGCAATGAATATGGACTTGAATATGGATGAGATGGCAAGATAGCATCACCGATGCAATGAATATGGACTTGAATATGGATGAGATGGCTAGATAGCATCACCGATGCAATGAATATGGACTTGAATATGGCTGAGATGGCAAGATAGCATCACCGATGCAATGAATATGGACTTGAATATGGATGAGATGGCTAGATAGCATCACCGATTCAATGAATATGGACTAGAATATTGATGGTATGGCAAGATAGCATCACTGATGCAATGAATATGGACTTGAATATGGCTGAGATAGCTAGATAGCATCACCGATGCAATGAATATGGACTTGAATATGGATGAGATGGCAAGATAGCATCACCGATGCAATGAATATGGTCTTGAATATGGATGAGATGGCTAGATAGCATCACCGATGCAATGAATATGGACTTGAATATGGCTGAGATGGCTAGACAGCATCACTGATGCAATGAATATGGACTTGAATATGGCTGAGATGGCTAGATAGCATCACCGATGCAATGAACATGGACTTGAATATGGCTGAGATGGCTAGATGGCATCACCGATGCAATGAATATGGACTTGAATATGGCTGAGATGGCTAGATAGCATCACTGATGCAATGAATATGGACTTGAATATGGATGAGACGGCTAGATAGCATCACCGAGGCAATGAATATGGACTTGAATATGGATGAGATGGCAAGATAGCATCACCGATGCAATGAATATGGACTTGAATATCGATGAGATGGCTAGATAGCATCACCGATGCAATGAATATGGACTTGAATATGGCTGAGATGGCTAGATAGCATCACTGATGCAATGAATATGGACTTGAATATGGCTGAGACGGCCAGATAGCATCACCGATGCAATGAATATGGACTTGAATGTGGATGAGATGGATAGATAGCATCACCGTTGCAATGAATATGGACTTGAATATGGCTGAGATTGCTAGATAGCATCACCGATGCAATGAACATGGACTTGAATATGGCTGAGATGGCTAGATGGCATCACCGATGCAATGAATATGGACTTGAATATGGCTGAGATGGCTAGATGGCATCACCGATGCAATGAATATGGACTTCAATATGGCTGAGATGGCTAGATAGCATCACCGATGCAATGAATATGGAATGTGGATGAGATGGCTAGATAGCATCACCGATGCAATAAATATGGACTTGAATATGGCTGAGATGGCTAGATGGCATCACCGATGCAATGAATATGGACTTGAATATGGCTGAGATGGCTAGATAGCATCACTGATGCAATGAATATGGACTTGAATATGGCTGAGACGGCTAGATAGCATCACCGATGCAATGAATATGGACTTGAATATGGATGAGATGGCAAGATAGCATCACCGATGCAATGAATATGGACTTGAATATCGATGAGATGGCTAGATAGCATCACCGATGCAATGAATATGGACTTGAATATGGCTGAGATGGCTAGATAGCATCACTGATGCAATGAATATGGACTTGAATATGGCTGAGACGGCCAGATAGCATCACCGATGCAATGAATATGGACTTGAATGTGGATGAGATGGCTAGATAGCATCACCGTTGCAATGAATATGGACTTGAATATGGCTGAGATTGCTAGATAGCATCACCGATGCAATGACCATGGACTTGAATATGGCTGAGATGGCTAGATGGCATCACCGATGCAATGAAGATGGACTTGAATATGGATGAGATGGCTAGATGGCATCACCGATGCAATGAATATGGACTTGAATATGGCTGAGATGGCTAGATAGCATCACCGATGCAATGAATATGGAATGTGGATGAGATGGCTAGATAGCATCACCGATGCAATAAATATGGACTTGAATATGGCTGAGATGGCTAGATAGCATCTCCGATGCAATGAATATGGACTTGAATATGGCTGAGACGGCTAGATAGCATCACCGATGCAATGAATATGGACTTGAATGTGGATGAGATGGCTAGATAGCATCACCGATGCAATGAATATGGCCTTGAATATGGCTGAGATGGCTAGATAGCATCACTGATGCAATGAATATGGACTTGAATATGGCTGAGACGGCTAGGTAGCATCACCGATGCAATGAATATGGACTTGAATATGTGTGAGATGGCAAGATAGCATCACCGATGCAATGAATATGGACTTGAATATGGCTGAGACGGCTAGATAGCATCACCGATGCAATGAATCTGGACTTGAATATGGATGAGATGGCTAGATGGCATCACCGATGCAATGAATATGGACTTGAATATGGCTGAGATGGCTAGATGGCATCACCGATGCAATGAATTTGGACTTGAATATGGCTGAGATGGCAAGATAGCATCACCGATGCAATGAATATGGACTTGAATATGGCTGAGATGGCTAGATAGCATCACCGATGCAATGAATATGGCCTTGAATATGGCTGAGATGGCTAGGTAGCATCACTGATGCAATGAATATGGACTTGAATATGGATGAGACGGCTAGATAGCATCACCGATGCAATGAATATGGACTTGAATATGGATGAGATGGCAAGATAGCATCACCGATGCAATGAATATGGACTTGAATATCGATGAGATGGCTAGATAGCATCACCGATGCAATGAATATGGACTTGAATATGGCTGAGATGGCAAGATAGCATCACCGATGCAATGAATATGGACTTGAATGTGGATGAGATGGCTAGATAGCATCACCGATGCAATGAATATGGACTTGAATATGGCTGAGACGGCTAGATAGCATCACCGATGCAATGAATATGGACTTGAATATGGATGAGATGGCAAGATAGCATCTCCGATGCAATGAATATGGACTTGAATATGGATGAGATGGCTAGATAGCATCAGCGATGCAATGAGTATGTACTAGAATATGGATGAGATGGCAAGATAGCATCACCGATGCAATGAATATGGACTTGAATATGGCTGAGATGGCTAGATAGCATCACTGATGCAATGAATATGGACTTGAATATGGCTGAGACGGCTAGATAGCATCACAGATGCAATGAATATTGACTTGAATATGGCTGAGACGGCTAGATAGCATCACAGATGCAATGAATATGGACTTGAATATGGATGAGATGGCAAGATAGCATCACCGATGCAATGAATATGGACTTGAATATGGATGAGATGGCTAGATAGCATCACCGATGCAATGAATATGGACTTGAATATGGCTGAGATGGCAAGATAGCATCACCGATGCAATGAATATGGACTTGAATATGGATGAGATGGCTAGATAGCATCACCGATGCAATGAATATGGACTAGAATATGGATGGGATGGCAAGATAGCATCACTGATGCAATGAATATGGACTTGAATATGGCTGAGATAGCTAGATAGCATCATTGATGCAATGAATATGGACTTGAATATGGCTGAGACGGCTAGATAGCATCACCGATGCAATGAATATGGACTTGAATATGGCTGAGATGGCAAGATAGCATCACCGATGCAATGAATATGGACTTGAATATGGCTGAGATGGCTAGATGGCATCACCGTTTCAATGAATATGGACTTGAATATGGATGAGATGGCTAGATAGCATCACCGATGCAATGAATATGGACTTGAATATGGCTGAGATGGCAAGATAGCATCACCGATGCAATGAATATGGACTTGAATATGGATGAGATGGCTAGATAGCATCACCGATTCAATGAATATGGACTAGAATATTGATGGTATGGCAAGATAGCATCACTGATGCAATGAATATGGACTTGAATATGGCTGAGATAGCTAGATAGCATCACCGATGCAATGAATATGGACTTGAATATGGATGAGATGGCAAGATAGCATCACCGATGCAATGAATATGGTCTTGAATATGGATGAGATGGCTAGATAGCATCACCGATGCAATGAATATGGACTTGAATATGGCTGAGATGGCTAGACAGCATCACTGATGCAATGAATATGGACTTGAATATGGCTGAGATGGCTAGATAGCATCACCGATGCAATGAACATGGACTTGAATATGGCTGAGATGGCTAGATGGCATCACCGATGCAATGAATATGGACTTGAATATGGCTGAGATGGCTAGATAGCATCACTGATGCAATGAATATGGACTTGAATATGGCTGAGACGGCTAGATAGCATCACCGAGGCAATGAATATGGACTTGAATATGGATGAGATGGCAAGATAGCATCACCGATGCAATGAATATGGACTTGAATATCGATGAGATGGCTAGATAGCATCACCGATGCAATGAATATGGACTTGAATATGGCTGAGATGGCTAGATAGCATCACTGATGCAATGAATATGGACTTGAATATGGCTGAGACGGCCAGATAGCATCACCGATGCAATGAATATGGACTTGAATGTGGATGAGATGGCTAGATAGCATCACCGTTGCAATGAATATGGACTTGAATATGGCTGAGATTGCTAGATAGCATCACCGATGCAATGAACATGGACTTGAATATGGCTGAGATGGCTAGATGGCATCACCGATGCAATGAATATGGACTTGAATATGGCTGAGATGGCTAGATGGCATCACCGATGCAATGAATATGGACTTGAATATGGCTGAGATGGCTAGATAGCATCACCGATGCAATGAATATGGAATGTGGATGAGATGGCTAGATAGCATCACCGATGCAATAAATATGGACTTGAATATGGCTGAGATGGCTAGATAGCATCACCGATGCAATGAATATGGCCTTGAATATGGCTGAGATAGCTAGATAGCATCATTGATGCAATGAATATGGACTTGAATATGGCTGAGACGGCTAGATAGCATCACCGATGCAATGAATATGGACTTGAATATGGCTGAGATGGCTAGATGGCATCACCGATGCAATGAATATGGACTTGAATATGGCTGAGATGGCTAGATGGCATCACCGTTGCAATGAATATGGACTTGAATATGGCTGAGATGGCTAGATAGCATCACCGATGCAATGAATATGGCCTTGAATATGGCTGAGATGGCTAGATAGCATCACTGATGCAATGAATATGGACTTGAATATGGCTGAGACGGCTAGATAGCATCACCGATGCAATGAATATGGACTTGAATATGGCTGAGACGGTTAGATAGCATCACCGATGCCATGAATATGGACTTGAATATGGCTGAGACGGCTAGATTGCATCACTGATGCAATGAATATGGACTTGAATATGGATGAGACGGCTAGATAGCATCACTGATGCAATGAAGATGGACTTGAATATGGGTGAGACGGCTAGATAGCATCACCGATGCAATGAAGATGGACTTGAATATGGCTGAGATGGCAAGATAGCATCACCGATGCAATGAATATGGACTTGAATGTGGATGAGATGGCTAGATAGCATCACCGATGCTATGAATATGGACTTGAATATGGCTGAGATGGCAAGATAGCATCACCGATGCAATGAATATGGACTTGAATGTGGATGAGATGGCTAGATAGCATCACCGATGCTATGAATATGGACTTGAATATGGCTGAGATGGCTAGATAGCATCACCGATGCAATGAACATGGACTTGAATATGGATGAGATGGCAAGATAGCATCACCGATGCAATGAATATGGACTTGAATATGGATGAGATGGCTAGATGGCATCAACGATGCAATGAACATGGACTTCAATATGGCTGAGATGGCTAGATGGCATCACCGATGCAATGAATTTGGACTTGAATATGGCTGAGATGGCTAGATGGCATCACCGATGCAATGAATATGGACTTGAATATGGCTGAGATGGCTAGATAGCATCACCGATGCAATGAATATGGAATGTGGATGAGATTGCTAGATAGCATCACCGATGCAATGCATATGGCCTTGAATATGGCTGAGATGGCCAGATAGCATCAGTGATGCAATGAATATGGACTTGAATATGGCTGAGATGGCAAGATAGCATCACCGATGCAATGAATATGGACTTGAATATGGATGAGATGGCTAGATGGCATCAACGATGCAATGAACATGGACTTGAATATGGCTGAGATGGCTAGATGGCATCACCGATGCAATGAATATGGACTTGAATATGGCTGAGATGGCTAGATAGCATCACTGATGCAATGAATATGGACTTCAATATGGCTGAGACGGCTAGATAGCATCACCGATGCAATGAATATGGACTTGAATGTGGATGAGATGGCTAGATAGCATCACCGATGCAATGAATATGGACTTGAATATGGCTGAGATTGCTAGATAGCATCACCGATGCAATGAATATGGCCTTGAATATGGCTGAGATGGCTAGATAGCATCACTGATGCAATGAATATGGACTTGAATATGGCTGAGACGGCTAGATAGCATCACCGATGCAATGAATATGGACTTGAATATGGATGAGATGGCAAGATAGCATCACCGATGCAATGAATATGGACTTGAATATGGCTGAGATGGCAAGATAGCATCACCGATGCAATGAATATGGACTTGAATATGGCTGAGATGGCTAGATAGCATCACCGATGCAATGAATATGGCCTTGAATATGGCTGAGACGGCTAGATAGCATCACCGATGCAATGAATATGGACTTGAATATGGATGAGATGGCAAGATAGCATCACCGATGCAATGAATATGGACTTGAATATGGCTGAGACGGCTAGATAGCATCACCGATGCAATGAATATGGACTTGAATATGGATGAGATGGCAAGATAGCATCACCGATGCAATGAATATGGACTTGAATATGGATGAGATGGCTAGATAGCATCACCGATGCAATGAATATGGACTTGAATATGGCTGAGATGGCAAGATAGCATCACCGATGCAATGAATATGGACTTGAATATGGATGAGATGGCTAGATAGCATCACCGATGCAATGAATATGGACTAGAATATGGATGGGATGGCAAGATAGCATCACTGATGCAATGAATATGGACTTGAATATGGCTGAGATAGCTAGATAGCATCATTGATGCAATGAATATGGACTTGAATATGGCTGAGACGGCTAGATAGCATCACCGATGCAATGAATATGGACTTGAATATGGCTGAGATGGCTAGATGGCATCACCGATGCAATGAATATGGACTTGAATATGGCTGAGATGGCTAGATGGCATCACCGTTGCAATGAATATGGACTTGAATATGGCTGAGATGGCTAGATAGCATCACCGATGCAATGAATATGGCCTTGAATATGGCTGAGATGGCTAGATAGCATCACTGATGCAATGAATATGGACTTGAATATGGCTGAGACGGCTAGATAGCATCACCGATGCAATGAATATGGACTTGAATATGGCTGAGATGGTTAGATAGCATCACCGATGCCATGAATATGGACTTGAATATGGCTGAGACGGCTAGGTAGCATCACTGATGCAATGAATATGGACTTGAATATGGCTGAGATGGCTAGATAGCATCACCGATGCAATGAATATGGCCTTGAATATGGCTGAGATGGCTAGGTAGCATCACTGATGCAATGAATATGGACTTGAATATGGATGAGACGGCTAGATAGCATCACCGATGCAATGAATATGGACTTGAATATGTATGAGATGGCAAGATAGCATCACCGATGCAATGAATATGGACTTGAATATCGATGAGATGGCTAGATAGCATCACCGATGCAATGAATATGGACTTGAATATGGCTGAGATGGCAAGATAGCATCACCGATGCAATGAATATGGACTTGAATGTGGATGAGATGGCTAGATAGCATCACCGATGCAATGAATATGGACTTGAATATGGCTGAGACGGCTAGATAGCATCACCGATGCAATGAATATGGACTTGAATATGGATGAGATGGCAAGATAGCATCACCGATGCAATGAATATGGACTTGAATATGGATGAGATGGCTAGATAGCATCAGCGATGCAATGAGTATGTACTAGAATATGGATGAGATGGCAAGATAGCATCACCGATGCAATGAATATGGACTTGAATATGGCTGAGATGGCTAGATAGCATCACTGATGCAATGAATATTGACTTGAATATGGCTGAGACGGCTAGATAGCATCACCGATGCAATGAATATGGACTTGAATATGGATGAGATGGCAAGATAGCATCACCGATGCAATGAATATGGACTTGAATATGGATGAGATGGCTAGATAGCATCACCGATGCAATGAATATGGACTTGAATATGGCTGAGATGGCAAGATAGCATCACCGATGCAATGAATATGGACTTGAATATGGATGAGATGGCTAGATAGCATCACCGATGCAATGAATATGGACTAGAATATGGATGGGATGGCAAGATAGCATCACTGATGCAATGAATATGGACTTGAATATGGCTGAGATAGCTAGATAGCATCATTGATGCAATGAATATGGACTTGAATATGGCTGAGACGACTAGATAGCATCACCGATGCAATGAATATGGACTTGAATATGGCTGAGATGGCAAGATAGCATCACCGATGCAATGAATATGGACTTGAATATGGCTGAGATGGCTAGATGGCATCACCGTTTCAATGAATATGGACTTGAATATGGATGAGATGGCTAGATAGCATCACCGATGCAATGAATATGGCCTTGAATATGGCTGAGATGGCTAGATAGCATCACCGATGCAATGAATATGGACTTGAATATGGCTGAGATGGCTAGATGGCATCACCGATGCAATGAATATGGACTTGAATATGGCTGAGATGGCTAGATAGCATCACCGATGCAATGAATATGGCCTTGAATATGGCTGAGATGGCTAGATAGCATCACTGATGCAATGAATATGGACTTGAATATGGCTGAGACGGCTAGATAGCATCACCGATGCAATGAATATGGACTTGAATATGGATGAGATGGCAAGATAGCATCACCGATGCAATGAATATGGACTTGAATATGGATGAGATGGCTAGATAGCATCACCGATGCAATGAATATGGACTTGAATATGGCTGAGATGGCAAGATAGCATCACCGATGCAATGAATATCGACTTGAATATGGATGAGATGGCTAGATAGCATCACCGATTCAATGAATATGGACTAGAATATTGATGGTATGGCAAGATAGCATCACTGATGCAATGAATATGGACTTGAATATGGCTGAGATAGCTAGATAGCATCACCGATGCAATGAATATGGACTTGAATATGGATGAGATGGCAAGATAGCATCACCGATGCAATGAATATGGTCTTGAATATGGATGAGATGGCTAGATAGCATCACCGATGCAATGAATATGGACTTGAATATGGCTGAGATGGCTAGACAGCATCACTGATGCAATGAATATGGACTTGAATATGGCTGAGATGGCTAGATAGCATCACCGATGCAATGAACATGGACTTGAATATGGCTGAGATGGCTAGATGGCATCACCGATGCAATGAATATGGACTTGAATATGGCTGAGATGGCTAGATAGCATCACTGATGCAATGAATATGGACTTGAATATGGCTGAGACGGCTAGATAGCATCACCGAGGCAATGAATATGGACTTGAATATGGATGAGATGGCAAGATAGCATCACCGATGCAATGAATATGGACTTGAATATCGATGAGATGGCTAGATAGCATCACCGATGCAATGAATATGGACTTGAATATGGCTGAGATGGCTAGATAGCATCACTGATGCAATGAATATGGACTTGAATATGGCTGAGACGGCCAGATAGCATCACCGATGCAATGAATATGGACTTGAATGTGGATGAGATGGCTAGATAGCATCACCGTTGCAATGAATATGGACTTGAATATGGCTGAGATTGCTAGATAGCATCACCGATGCAATGAACATGGACTTGAATATGGCTGAGATGGCTAGATGGCATCACCGATGCAATGAATATGGACTTGAATATGGCTGAGATGGCTAGATGGCATCACCGATGCAATGAATATGGACTTGAATATGGCTGAGATGGCTAGATAGCATCACCGATGCAATGAATATGGAATGTGGATGAGATGGCTAGATAGCATCACCGATGCAATAAATATGGACTTGAATATGGCTGAGATGGCTAGATAGCATCACCGATGCAATGAATATGGCCTTGAATATGGCTGAGATATCTAGATAGCATCATTGATGCAATGAATATGGACTTGAATATGGCTGAGACGGCTAGATAGCATCACCGATGCAATGAATATGGACTTGAATATGGCTGAGATGGCTAGATGGCATCACCGATGCAATGAATATGGACTTGAATATGGCTGAGATGGCTAGATGGCATCACCGTTGCAATGAATATGGACTTGAATATGGCTGAGATGGCTAGATAGCATCACCGATGCAATGAATATGGCCTTGAATATGGCTGAGATGGCTAGATAGCATCACTGATGCAATGAATATGGACTTGAATATGGCTGAGACGGCTAGATAGCATCACCGATGCAATGAATCTGGACTTGAATATGGATGAGATGGCTAGATGGCATCACCGATGCAATGAATATGGACTTGAATATGGCTGAGATGGCTAGATGGCATCAACGATGCAATGAATATGGACTTGAATATGGCTGAGATGGCAAGATAGCATCACCGATGCAATGAATATGGACTTGAATATGGCTGAGATGGCTAGATAGCATCACCGATGCAATGAATATGGCCTTGAATATGGCTGAGATGGCTAGGTAGCATCACTGATGCAATGAATATGGACTTGAATATGGATGAGACGGCTAGATAGCATCACCGATGCAATGAATATGGACTTGAATATGGATGAGATGGCAAGATAGCATCACCGATGCAATGAATATGGACTTGAATATCGATGAGATGGCTAGATAGCATCACCGATGCAATGAATATGGACTTGAATATGGCTGAGATGGCAAGATAGCATCACCGATGCAATGAATATGGACTTGAATGTGGATGAGATGGCTAGATAGCATCACCGATGCAATGAATATGGACTTGAATATGGCTGAGACGGCTAGATAGCATCACCGATGCAATGAATATGGACTTGAATATGGATGAGATGGCAAGATAGCATCACCGATGCAATGAATATGGACTTGAATATGGCTGAGATGGCTAGATAGCATCAGCGATGCAATGAGTATGTACTAGAATATGGATGAGATGGCAAGATAGCATCACCGATGCAATGAATATGGACTTGAATATGGCTGAGATGGCTAGATAGCATCACTGATGCAATGAATATTGACTTGAATATGGCTGAGACGGATAGATAGCATCACCGATGCAATGAATATGGACTTGAATATGGATGAGATGGCAAGATAGCATCACCGATGCAATGAATATGGACTTGAATATGGATGAGATGGCTAGATAGCATCACCGATGCAATGAATATGGACTTGAATATGGCTGAGATGGCAAGATAGCATCACCGATGCAATGAATATGGACTTGAATATGGATGAGATGGCTAGATAGCATCACCGATGCAATGAATATGGACTAGAATATGGATGGGATGGCAAGATAGCATCACTGATGCAATGAATATGGACTTGAATATGGCTGAGATAGCTAGATAGCATCATTGATGCAATGAATATGGACTTGAATATGGGTGAGACGGCTAGATAGCATCACCGATGCAATGAATATGGACTTGAATATGGCTGAGATGGCAAGATAGCATCACCGATGCAATGAATATGGACTTGAATATGGCTGAGATGGCTAGATGGCATAACCGTTTCAATGAATATGGACTTGAATATGGATGAGATGGCTAGATCGCATCACCGATGCAATGAATATGGCCTTGAATATGGCTGAGATGGCTAGATAGCATCACCGATGCAATGAATATGGACTTGAATATGGCTGAGATGGCTAGATGGCATCACCGATGCAATGAATATGGACTTGAATATGGCTGAGATGGCTAGATAGCATCACCGATGCAATGAATATGGCCTTGAATATGGCTGAGATGGCTAGATAGCATCACTGATGCAATGAATATGGACTTGAATATGGCTGAGACGGCTAGATAGCATCACCGATGCAATGAATATGGACTTGAATATGGATGAGATGGCAAGATAGCATCACCGATGCAATGAATATGGACTTGAATATGGATGAGATGGCTAGATAGCATCACCGATGCAATGAATATGGACTTGAATATGGCTGAGATGGCAAGATAGCATCACCGATGCAATGAATATGGACTTGAATATGGATGAGATGGCTAGATAGCATCACCGATTCAATGAATATGGACTAGAATATTGATGGTATGGCAAGATAGCATCACTGATGCAATGAATATGGACTTGAATATGGCTGAGATAGCTAGATAGCATCACCGATGCAATGAATATGGACTTGAATATGGATGAGATGGCAAGATAGCATCACCGATGCAATGAATATGGTCTTGAATATGGATGAGATGGCTAGATAGCATCACCGATGCAATGAATATGGACTTGAATATGGCTGAGATGGCTAGACAGCATCACTGATGCAATGAATATGGACTTGAATATGGCTGAGATGGCTAGATAGCATCACCGATGCAATGAACATGGACTTGAATATGGCTGAGATGGCTAGATGGCATCACCGATGCAATGAATATGGACTTGAATATGGCTGAGATGGCTAGATAGCATCACTGATGCAATGAATATGGACTTGAATATGGATGAGACGGCTAGATAGCATCACCGAGGCAATGAATATGGACTTGAATATGGATGAGATGGCAAGATAGCATCACCGATGCAATGAATATGGACTTGAATATCGATGAGATGGCTAGATAGCATCACCGATGCAATGAATATGGACTTGAATATGGCTGAGATGGCTAGATAGCATCACTGATGCAATGAATATGGACTTGAATATGGCTGAGACGGCCAGATAGCATCACCGATGCAATGAATATGGACTTGAATGTGGATGAGATGGATAGATAGCATCACCGTTGCAATGAATATGGACTTGAATATGGCTGAGATTGCTAGATAGCATCACCGATGCAATGAACATGGACTTGAATATGGCTGAGATGGCTAGATGGCATCACCGATGCAATGAATATGGACTTGAATATGACTGAGATGGCTAGATGGCATCACCGATGCAATGAATATGGACTTCAATATGGCTGAGATGGCTAGATAGCATCACCGATGCAATGAATATGGAATGTGGATGAGATGGCTAGATAGCATCACCGATGCAATAAATATGGACTTGAATATGGCTGAGATGGCTAGATGGCATCACCGATGCAATGAATATGGACTTGAATATGGCTGAGATGGCTAGATAGCATCACTGATGCAATGAATATGGACTTGAATATGGCTGAGACGGCTAGATAGCATCACCGATGCAATGAATATGGACTTGAATATGGATGAGATGGCAAGATAGCATCACCGATGCAATGAATATGGACTTGAATATCGATGAGATGGCTAGATAGCATCACCGATGCAATGAATATGGACTTGAATATGGCTGAGATGGCTAGATAGCATCACTGATGCAATGAATATGGACTTGAATATGGCTGAGACGGCCAGATAGCATCACCGATGCAATGAATATGGACTTGAATGTGGATGAGATGGCTAGATAGCATCACCGTTGCAATGAATATGGACTTGAATATGGCTGAGATTGCTAGATAGCATCACCGATGCAATGACCATGGACTTGAATATGGCTGAGATGGCTAGATGGCATCACCGATGCAATGAAGATGGACTTGAATATGGATGAGATGGCTAGATGGCATCACCGATGCAATGAATATGGACTTGAATATGGCTGAGATGGCTAGATAGCATCACCGATGCAATGAATATGGAATGTGGATGAGATGGCTAGATAGCATCACCGATGCAATAAATATGGACTTGAATATGGCTGAGATGGCTAGATAGCATCTCCGATGCAATGAATATGGACTTGAATATGGCTGAGACGGCTAGATAGCATCACCGATGCAATGAATATGGACTTGAATGTGGATGAGATGGCTAGATAGCATCACCGATGCAATGAATATGGCCTTGAATATGGCTGAGATGGCTAGATAGCATCACTGATGCAATGAATATGGACTTGAATATGGCTGAGACGGCTAGGTAGCATCACCGATGCAATGAATATGGACTTGAATATGTGTGAGATGGCAAGATAGCATCACCGATGCAATGAATATGGACTTGAATATGGCTGAGACGGCTAGATAGCATCACCGATGCAATGAATCTGGACTTGAATATGGATGAGATGGCTAGATGGCATCACCGATGCAATGAATATGGACTTGAATATGGCTGAGATGGCTAGATGGCATCACCGATGCAATGAATTTGGACTTGAATATGGCTGAGATGGCAAGATAGCATCACCGATGCAATGAATATGGACTTGAATATGGCTGAGATGGCTAGATAGCATCACCGATGCAATGAATATGGCCTTGAATATGGCTGAGATGGCTAGGTAGCATCACTGATGCAATGAATATGGACTTGAATATGGATGAGACGGCTAGATAGCATCACCGATGCAATGAATATGGACTTGAATATGGATGAGATGGCAAGATAGCATCACCGATGCAATGAATATGGACTTGAATATCGATGAGATGGCTAGATAGCATCACCGATGCAATGAATATGGACTTGAATATGGCTGAGATGGCAAGATAGCATCACCGATGCAATGAATATGGACTTGAATGTGGATGAGATGGCTAGATAGCATCACCGATGCAATGAATATGGACTTGAATATGGCTGAGACGGCTAGATAGCATCACCGATGCAATGAATATGGACTTGAATATGGATGAGATGGCAAGATAGCATCTCCGATGCAATGAATATGGACTTGAATATGGATGAGATGGCTAGATAGCATCAGCGATGCAATGAGTATGTACTAGAATATGGATGAGATGGCAAGATAGCATCACCGATGCAATGAATATGGACTTGAATATGGCTGAGATGGCTAGATAGCATCACTGATGCAATGAATATTGACTTGAATATGGCTGAGACGGCTAGATAGCATCACAGATGCAATGAATATGGACTTGAATATGGATGAGATGGCAAGATAGCATCACCGATGCAATGAATATGGACTTGAATATGGATGAGATGGCTAGATAGCATCACCGATGCAATGAATATGGACTTGAATATGGCTGAGATGGCAAGATAGCATCACCGATGCAATGAATATGGACTTGAATATGGATGAGATGGCTAGATAGCATCACCGATGCAATGAATATGGACTAGAATATGGATGGGATGGCAAGATAGCATCACTGATGCAATGAATATGGACTTGAATATGGCTGAGATAGCTAGATAGCATCATTGATGCAATGAATATGGACTTGAATATGGCTGAGACGGCTAGATAGCATCACCGATGCAATGAATATGGACTTGAATATGGCTGAGATGGCAAGATAGCATCACCGATGCAATGAATATGGACTTGAATATGGCTGAGATGGCTAGATGGCATCACCGTTTCAATGAATATGGACTTGAATATGGATGAGATGGCTAGATAGCATCACCGATGCAATGAATATGGCCTTGAATATGGCTGAGATGGCTAGATAGCATCACCGATGCAATGAATATGGACTTGAATATGGCTGAGATGGCTAGATGGCATCACCGATGCAATGAATATGGACTTGAATATGGCTGAGATGGCTAGATAGCATCACCGATGCAATGAATATGGCCTTGAATATGGCTGAGATGGCTAGATAGCATCACTGATGCAATGAATATGGACTTGAATATGGCTGAGACGGCTAGATAGCATCACCGATGCAATGAATATGGACTTGAATATGGATGAGATGGCAAGATAGCATCACCGATGCAATGAATATGGACTTGAATATGGATGAGATGGCTAGATAGCATCACCGATGCAATGAATATGGACTTGAATATGGCTGAGATGGCAAGATAGCATCACCGATGCAATGAATATGGACTTGAATATGGATGAGATGGCTAGATAGCATCACCGATTCAATGAATATGGACTAGAATATTGATGGTATGGCAAGATAGCATCACTGATGCAATGAATATGGACTTGAATATGGCTGAGATAGCTAGATAGCATCACCGATGCAATGAATATGGACTTGAATATGGATGAGATGGCAAGATAGCATCACCGATGCAATGAATATGGTCTTGAATATGGATGAGATGGCTAGATAGCATCACCGATGCAATGAATATGGACTTGAATATGGCTGAGATGGCTAGACAGCATCACTGATGCAATGAATATGGACTTGAATATGGCTGAGATGGCTAGATAGCATCACCGATGCAATGAACATGGACTTGAATATGGCTGAGATGGCTAGATGGCATCACCGATGCAATGAATATGGACTTGAATATGGCTGAGATGGCTAGATAGCATCACTGATGCAATGAATATGGACTTGAATATGGCTGAGACGGCTAGATAGCATCACCGAGGCAATGAATATGGACTTGAATATGGATGAGATGGCAAGATAGCATCACCGATGCAATGAATATGGACTTGAATATCGATGAGATGGCTAGATAGCATCACCGATGCAATGAATATGGACTTGAATATGGCTGAGATGGCTAGATAGCATCACTGATGCAATGAATATGGACTTGAATATGGCTGAGACGGCCAGATAGCATCACCGATGCAATGAATATGGACTTGAATGTGGATGAGATGGCTAGATAGCATCACCGTTGCAATGAATATGGACTTGAATATGGCTGAGATTGCTAGATAGCATCACCGATGCAATGAACATGGACTTGAATATGGCTGAGATGGCTAGATGGCATCACCGATGCAATGAATATGGACTTGAATATGGCTGAGATGGCTAGATGGCATCACCGATGCAATGAATATGGACTTGAATATGGCTGAGATGGCTAGATAGCATCACCGATGCAATGAATATGGAATGTGGATGAGATGGCTAGATAGCATCACCGATGCAATAAATATGGACTTGAATATGGCTGAGATGGCTAGATAGCATCACCGATGCAATGAATATGGCCTTGAATATGGCTGAGATAGCTAGATAGCATCATTGATGCAATGAATATGGACTTGAATATGGCTGAGACGGCTAGATAGCATCACCGATGCAATGAATATGGACTTGAATATGGCTGAGATGGCTAGATGGCATCACCGATGCAATGAATATGGACTTGAATATGGCTGAGATGGCTAGATGGCATCACCGTTGCAATGAATATGGACTTGAATATGGCTGAGATGGCTAGATAGCATCACCGATGCAATGAATATGGCCTTGAATATGGCTGAGATGGCTAGATAGCATCACTGATGCAATGAATATGGACTTGAATATGGCTGAGACGGCTAGATAGCATCACCGATGCAATGAATATGGACTTGAATATGGCTGAGACGGTTAGATAGCATCACCGATGCCATGAATATGGACTTGAATATGGCTGAGACGGCTAGATTGCATCACTGATGCAATGAATATGGACTTGAATATGGATGAGACGGCTAGATAGCATCACTGATGCAATGAAGATGGACTTGAATATGGGTGAGACGGCTAGATAGCATCACCGATGCAATGAAGATGGACTTGAATATGGCTGAGATGGCAAGATAGCATCACCGATGCAATGAATATGGACTTGAATGTGGATGAGATGGCTAGATAGCATCACCGATGCTATGAATATGGACTTGAATATGGCTGAGATGGCAAGATAGCATCACCGATGCAATGAATATGGACTTGAATGTGGATGAGATGGCTAGATAGCATCACCGATGCTATGAATATGGACTTGAATATGGCTGAGATGGCTAGATAGCATCACCGATGCAATGAACATGGACTTGAATATGGATGAGATGGCAAGATAGCATCACCGATGCAATGAATATGGACTTGAATATGGATGAGATGGCTAGATGGCATCAACGATGCAATGAACATGGACTTCAATATGGCTGAGATGGCTAGATGGCATCACCGATGCAATGAATTTGGACTTGAATATGGCTGAGATGGCTAGATGGCATCACCGATGCAATGAATATGGACTTGAATATGGCTGAGATGGCTAGATAGCATCACCGATGCAATGAATATGGAATGTGGATGAGATTGCTAGATAGCATCACCGATGCAATGCATATGGCCTTGAATATGGCTGAGATGGCCAGATAGCATCAGTGATGCAATGAATATGGACTTGAATATGGCTGAGATGGCAAGATAGCATCACCGATGCAATGAATATGGACTTGAATATGGATGAGATGGCTAGATGGCATCAACGATGCAATGAACATGGACTTGAATATGGCTGAGATGGCTAGATGGCATCACCGATGCAATGAATATGGACTTGAATATGGCTGAGATGGCTAGATAGCATCACTGATGCAATGAATATGGACTTCAATATGGCTGAGACGGCTAGATAGCATCACCGATGCAATGAATATGGACTTGAATGTGGATGAGATGGCTAGATAGCATCACCGATGCAATGAATATGGACTTGAATATGGCTGAGATTGCTAGATAGCATCACCGATGCAATGAATATGGCCTTGAATATGGCTGAGATGGCTAGATAGCATCACTGATGCAATGAATATGGACTTGAATATGGCTGAGACGGCTAGATAGCATCACCGATGCAATGAATATGGACTTGAATATGGATGAGATGGCAAGATAGCATCACCGATGCAATGAATATGGACTTGAATATGGCTGAGATGGCAAGATAGCATCACCGATGCAATGAATATGGACTTGAATATGGCTGAGATGGCTAGATAGCATCACCGATGCAATGAATATGGCCTTGAATATGGCTGAGACGGCTAGATAGCATCACCGATGCAATGAATATGGACTTGAATATGGATGAGATGGCAAGATAGCATCACTGATGCAATGAATATGGACTTGAATATGGCTGAGACGGCTAGATAGCATCACCGATGCAATGAATATGGACTTGAATATGGATGAGATGGCAAGATAGCATCACCGATGCAATGAATATGGACTTGAATATGGATGAGATGGCTAGATAGCATCACCGATGCAATGAATATGGACTTGAATATGGCTGAGATGGCAAGATAGCATCACCGATGCAATGAATATGGACTTGAATATGGATGAGATGGCTAGATAGCATCACCGATGCAATGAATATGGACTAGAATATGGATGGGATGGCAAGATAGCATCACTGATGCAATGAATATGGACTTGAATATGGCTGAGATAGCTAGATAGCATCATTGATGCAATGAATATGGACTTGAATATGGCTGAGACGGCTAGATAGCATCACCGATGCAATGAATATGGACTTGAATATGGCTGAGATGGCTAGATGGCATCACCGATGCAATGAATATGGACTTGAATATGGCTGAGATGGCTAGATGGCATCACCGTTGCAATGAATATGGACTTGAATATGGCTGAGATGGCTAGATAGCATCACCGATGCAATGAATATGGCCTTGAATATGGCTGAGATGGCTAGATAGCATCACTGATGCAATGAATATGGACTTGAATATGGCTGAGACGGCTAGATAGCATCACCGATGCAATGAATATGGACTTGAATATGGCTGAGATGGTTAGATAGCATCACCGATGCCATGAATATGGACTTGAATATGGCTGAGACGGCTAGATAGCATCACTGATGCAATGAATATGGACTTGAATATGGATAAGACGGCTAGATAGCATCACTGATGCAATGAATATGGACTTGAATATGGGTGAGACGGCTAGATAGCATCACCGATGCAATGAATATGGACTTGAATATGGATGAGATGGCTAGATAGCATCACCGATGCAATGAATATGGACTTGAATATGGCTGAGATGGCAAGATAGCATCACCGATGCAATGAATATGGACTTGAATGTGGATGAGATGGCTAGATAGCATCACCGATGCTATGAATATGGACTTGAATATGGCTGAGATGGCTAGATAGCATCACCGATGCAATGAATATGGACTTGAATATGGATGAGATGGCAAGATAGCATCACCGATGCAATGAATATGGACTTGAATATGGATGAGATGGCTAGATGGCATCAACGATGCAATGAACATGGACTTCAATATGGCTGAGATGGCTAGATGGCATCACCGATGAAATGAATATGGACTTGAATATGGCTGAGATGGCTAGATGGCATCACCGATGCAATGAATATGGACTTGAATATGGCTGAGATGGCTAGATAGCATCACCGATGCAATGAATATGGAATGTGGATGAGATTGCTAGATAGCATCACCGATGCAATGCATATGGCCTTGAATATGGCTGAGATGGCCAGATAGCATCAGTGATGCAATGAATATGGACTTGAATATGGCTGAGATGGCAAGATAGCATCACCGATGCAATGAATATGGACTTGAATATGGATGAGATGGCTAGATGGCATCAACGATGCAATGAACATGGACTTGAATATGGCTGAGATGGCTAGATGGCATCACCGATGCAATGAATATGGACTTGAATATGGCTGAGATGGCTAGATGGCATCACCGATGCAATGAATATGGACTTGAATATGGCTGAGATGGCTAGATAGCATCACCGATGCAATGAATATGGAATGTGGATGAGATGGCTAGATAGCATCACCGATGCAATAAATATGGACTTGAATATGGCTGAGATGGCTAGATAGCATCACTGATGCAATGAATATGGACTTGAATATGGCTGAGACGGCTAGATAGCATCACCGATGCAATGAATATGGACTTGAATGTGGATGAGATGGCTAGATAGCATCACCGATGCAATGAATATGGACTTGAATATGGCTGAGATTGCTAGATAGCATCACCGATGCAATGAATATGGCCTTGAATATGGCTGAGATGGCTAGATAGCATCACTGATGCAATGAATATGGACTTGAATATGGCTGAGACGGCTAGATAGCATCACCGATGCAATGAATATGGACTTGAATATGGATGAGAGGGCAAGATAGCATCACCGATGCAATAAATATGGACTTGAATATGGCTGAGATGGCTAGATAGCATCACCGATGCAATGAATCTGGACTTGAATATGGATGAGATGGCTAGATGGCATCACCGATGCAATGAATATGGACTTGAATATGGCTGAGATGGCTAGATGGCATCACCGATGCAATGAATATGGACTTGAATATGGCTGAGATGGCAAGATAGCATCACCGATGCAATGAATATGGACTTGAATATGGCTGAGATGGCTAGATAGCATCACCGATGCAATGAATATGGCCTTGAATATGGCTGAGATGGCTAGGTAGCATCACTGATGCAATGAATATGGACTTGAATATGGATGAGACGGCTAGATAGCATCACCGATGCAATGAATATGGACTTGAATATGGATGAGATGGCAAGATAGCATCACCGATGCAATGAATATGGACTTGAATATCGATGAGATGGCTAGATAGCATCACCGATGCAATGAATATGGACTTGAATATGGCTGAGATGGCAAGATAGCATCACCGATGCAATGAATATGGACTTGAATGTGGATGAGATGGCTAGATAGCATCACCGATGCAATGAATATGGACTTGAATATGGCTGAGACGGCTAGATAGCATCACCGATGCAATGAATATGGACTTGAATATGGATGAGATGGCAAGATAGCATCACCGATGCAATGAATATGGACTTGAATATGGATGAGATGGCTAGATAGCATCAGCGATGCAATGAGTATGTACTAGAATATGGATGAGATGGCAAGATAGCATCACCGATGCAATGAATATGGACTTGAATATGGCTGAGATGGCTAGATAGCATCACTGATGCAATGAATATTGACTTGAATATGGCTGAGACGGCTAGATAGCATCACCGATGCAATGAATATGGACTTGAATATGGATGAGATGGCAAGATAGCATCACCGATGCAATGAATATGGACTTGAATATGGATGAGATGGCTAGATAGCATCACCGATGCAATGAATATGGACTTGAATATGGCTGAGATGGCAAGATAGCATCACCGATGCAATGAATATGGACTTGAATATGGATGAGATGGCTAGATAGCATCACCGATGCAATGAATATGGACTAGAATATGGATGGGATGGCAAGATAGCATCACTGATGCAATGAATATGGACTTGAATATGGCTGAGATAGCTAGATAGCATCATTGATGCAATGAATATGGACTTGAATATGGCTGAGACGGCTAGATAGCATCACCGATGCAATGAATATGGACTTGAATATGGCTGAGATGGCAAGATAGCATCACCGATGCAATGAATATGGACTTGAATATGGCTGAGATGGCTAGATGGCATCACCGTTTCAATGAATATGGACTTGAATATGGATGAGATGGCTAGATAGCATCACCGATGCAATGAATATGGCCTTGAATATGGCTGAGATGGCTAGATAGCATCACCGATGCAATGAATATGGACTTGAATATGGCTGAGATGGCTAGATGGCATCACCGATGCAATGAATATGGACTTGAATATGGCTGAGATGGCTAGATAGCATCACCGATGCAATGAATATGGCCTTGAATATGGCTGAGATGGCTAGATAGCATCACTGATGCAATGAATATGGACTTGAATATGGCTGAGACGGCTAGATAGCATCACCGATGCAATGAATATGGACTTGAATATGGATGAGATGGCAAGATAGCATCACCGATGCAATGAATATGGACTTGAATATGGATGAGATGGCTAGATAGCATCACCGATGCAATGAATATGGACTTGAATATGGCTGAGATGGCAAGATAGCATCACCGATGCAATGAATATGGACTTGAATATGGATGAGATGGCTAGATAGCATCACCGATTCAATGAATATGGACTAGAATATTGATGGTATGGCAAGATAGCATCACTGATGCAATGAATATGGACTTGAATATGGCTGAGATAGCTAGATAGCATCACCGATGCAATGAATATGGACTTGAATATGGATGAGATGGCAAGATAGCATCACCGATGCAATGAATATGGTCTTGAATATGGATGAGATGGCTAGATAGCATCACCGATGCAATGAATATGGACTTGAATATGGCTGAGATGGCTCGACAGCATCACTGATGCAATGAATATGGACTTGAATATGGCTGAGATGGCTAGATAGCATCACCGATGCAATGAACATGGACTTGAATATGGCTGAGATGGCTAGATGGCATCACCGATGCAATGAATATGGACTTGAATATGGCTGAGATGGCTAGATAGCATCACTGATGCAATGAATATGGACTTGAATATGGCTGAGACGGCTAGATAGCATCACCGAGGCAATGAATATGGACTTGAATATGGCTGAGATGGCAAGATAGCATCACCGATGCAATGAATATGGACTTGAATATCGATGAGATGGCTAGATAGCATCACCGATGCAATGAATATGGACTTGAATATGGCTGAGATGGCTAGATAGCATCACTGATGCAATGAATATGGACTTGAATATGGCTGAGACGGCCAGATAGCATCACCGATGCAATGAATATGGACTTGAATGTGGATGAGATGGCTAGATAGCATCACCGTTGCAATGAATATGGACTTGAATATGGCTGAGATTGCTAGATAGCATCACCGATGCAATGAACATGGACTTGAATATGGCTGAGATGGCTAGATGGCATCACCGATGCAATGAATATGGACTTGAATATGGCTGAGATGGCTAGATGGCATCACCGATGCAATGAATATGGACTTGAATATGGCTGAGATGGCTAGATAGCATCACCGATGCAATGAATATGGAATGTGGATGAGATGGCTAGATAGCATCACCGATGCAATAAATATGGACTTGAATATGGCTGAGATGGCTAGATAGCATCACCGATGCAATGAATATGGCCTTAAATATGGCTGAGATAGCTAGATAGCATCATTGATGCAATGAATATGGACTTGAATATGGCTAAGACGGCTAGATAGCATCACCGATGCAATGAATATGGACTTGAATATGGCTGAGATGGCTAGATGGCATCACCGATGCAATGAATATGGACTTGAATATGGCTGAGATGGCTAGATGGCATCACCGTTGCAATGAATATGGACTTGAATATGGCTGAGATGGCTAGATAGCATCACCGATGCAATGAATATGGCCTTGAATATGGCTGAGATGGCTAGATAGCATCACTGATGCAATGAATATGGACTTGAATATGGCTGAGACGGCTAGATAGCATCACCGATGCAATGAATATGGACTTGAATATGGCTGAGACGGTTAGATAGCATCACCGATGCCATGAATATGGACTTGAATATGGCTGAGACGGCTAGATAGCATCACTGATGCAATGAATATGGACTTGAATATGGATGAGACGGCTAGATAGCATCACTGATGCAATGAATATGGACTTGAATATGGGTGAGACGGCTAGATAGCATCACCGATGCAATGAAGATGGACTTGAATATGGCTGAGATGGCAAGATAGCATCACCGATGCAATGAATATGGACTTGAATGTGGATGAGATGGCTAGATAGCATCACCGATGCTATGAATATGGACTTGAATATGGCTGAGATGGCAAGATAGCATCACCGATGCAATGAATATGGACTTGAATGTGGATGAGATGGCTAGATAGCATCACCGATGCAATGAATATGGACTTGAATATGGATGAGATGGCTAGATGGCATCAACGATGCAATGAACATGGACTTCAATATGGCTGAGATGGCTAGATGGCATCACCGATGCAATGAATTTGGACTTGAATATGGCTGAGATGGCTAGATGGCATCACCGATGCAATGAATATGGACTTGAATATGGCTGAGATGGCTAGATAGCATCACCGATGCAATGAATATGGAATGTGGATGAGATTGCTAGATAGCATCACCGATGCAATGCATATGGCCTTGAATATGGCTGAGATGGCCAGATAGCATCAGTGATGCAATGAATATGGACTTGAATATGGCTGAGATGGCAAGATAGCATCACCGATGCAATGAATATGGACTTGAATATGGATGAGATGGCTAGATGGCATCAACGATGCAATGAACATGGACTTGAATATGGCTGAGATGGCTAGATGGCATCACCGATGCAATGAATATGGACTTGAATATGGCTGAGATGGCTAGATAGCATCACTGATGCAATGAATATGGACTTCAATATGGCTGAGACGGCTAGATAGCATCACCGATGCAATGAATATGGACTTGAATGTGGATGAGATGGCTAGATAGCATCACCGATGCAATGAATATGGACTTGAATATGGCTGAGATTGCTAGATAGCATCACCGATGCAATGAATATGGCCTTGAATATGGCTGAGATGGCTAGATAGCATCACTGATGCAATGAATATGGACTTGAATATGGCTGAGACGGCTAGATAGCATCACCGATGCAATGAATATGGACTTGAATATGGATGAGATGGCAAGATAGCATCACCGATGCAATGAATATGGACTTGAATATGGCTGAGATGGCAAGATAGCATCACCGATGCAATGAATATGGACTTGAATATGGCTGAGATGGCTAGATAGCATCACCGATGCAATGAATATGGCCTTGAATATGGCTGAGACGGCTAGATAGCATCACCGATGCAATGAATATGGACTTGAATATGGAAGAGATGGCAAGATAGCATCACTGATGCAATGAATATGGACTTGAATATGGCTGAGACGGCTAGATAGCATCACCGATGCAATGAATATGGACTTGAATATGGATGAGATGGCAAGATAGCATCACCGATGCAATGAATATGGACTTGAATATGGATGAGATGGCTAGATAGCATCACCGATGCAATGAATATGGACTTGAATATGGCTGAGATGGCAAGATAGCATCACCGATGCAATGAATATGGACTTGAATATGGATGAGATGGCTAGATAGCATCACCGATGCAATGAATATGGACTAGAATATGGATGGGATGGCAAGATAGCATCACTGATGCAATGAATATGGACTTGAATATGGCTGAGATAGCTAGATAGCATCATTGATGCAATGAATATGGACTTGAATATGGCTGAGACGGCTAGATAGCATCACCGATGCAATGAATATGGACTTGAATATGGCTGAGATGGCTAGATGGCATCACCGATGCAATGAATATGGACTTGAATATGGCTGAGATGGCTAGATGGCATCACCGTTGCAATGAATATGGACTTGAATATGGCTGAGATGGCTAGATAGCATCACCGATGCAATGAATATGGCCTTGAATATGGCTGAGATGGCTAGATAGCATCACTGATGCAATGAATATGGACTTGAATATGGCTGAGACGGCTAGATAGCATCACCGATGCAATGAATATGGACTTGAATATGGCTGAGATGGTTAGATAGCATCACCGATGCCATGAATATGGACTTGAATATGGCTGAGACGGCTAGATAGCATCACTGATGCAATGAATATGGACTTGAATATGGATAAGACGGCTAGATAGCATCACTGATGCAATGAATATGGACTTGAATATGGGTGAGACGGCTAGATAGCATCACCGATGCAATGAATATGGACTTGAATATGGATGAGATGGCTAGATAGCATCACCGATGCAATGAATATGGACTTGAATATGGCTGAGATGGCAAGATAGCATCACCGATGCAATGAATATGGACTTGAATGTGGATGAGATGGCTAGATAGCATCACCGATGCTATGAATATGGACTTGAATATGGCTGAGATGGCTAGATAGCATCACCGATGCAATGAATATGGACTTGAATATGGATGAGATGGCAAGATAGCATCACCGATGCAATGAATATGGACTTGAATATGGATGAGATGGCTAGATGGCATCAACGATGCAATGAACATGGACTTCAATATGGCTGAGATGGCTAGATGGCATCAC
This sequence comes from Heloderma suspectum, assembly GCF_057233095.1. NCBI lineage: Eukaryota > Metazoa > Chordata > Lepidosauria > Squamata > Helodermatidae > Heloderma > Heloderma suspectum. The sequence goes on from NC_139475.1 coordinate 55,475,836, forward strand.
CGATGAAATGAATATGGACTTGAATATGGCTGAGATGGCTAGATGGCATCACCGATGCAATGAATATGGACTTGAATATGGCTGAGATGGCTAGATAGCATCACCGATGCAATGAATATGGAATGTGGATGAGATTGCTAGATAGCATCACCGATGCAATGCATATGGCCTTGAATATGGCTGAGATGGCCAGATAGCATCAGTGATGCAATGAATATGGACTTGAATATGGCTGAGATGGCAAGATAGCATCACCGATGCAATGAATATGGACTTGAATATGGATGAGATGGCTAGATGGCATCAACGATGCAATGAACATGGACTTGAATATGGCTGAGATGGCTAGATGGCATCACCGATGCAATGAATATGGACTTGAATATGGCTGAGATGGCTAGATGGCATCACCGATGCAATGAATATGGACTTGAATATGGCTGAGATGGCTAGATAGCATCACCGATGCAATGAATATGGAATGTGGATGAGATGGCTAGATAGCATCACCGATGCAATAAATATGGACTTGAATATGGCTGAGATGGCTAGATAGCATCACTGATGCAATGAATATGGACTTGAATATGGCTGAGACGGCTAGATAGCATCACCGATGCAATGAATATGGACTTGAATGTGGATGAGATGGCTAGATAGCATCACCGATGCAATGAATATGGACTTGAATATGGCTGAGATTGCTAGATAGCATCACCGATGCAATGAATATGGCCTTGAATATGGCTGAGATGGCTAGATAGCATCACTGATGCAATGAATATGGACTTGAATATGGCTGAGACGGCTAGATAGCATCACCGATGCAATGAATATGGACTTGAATATGGATGAGAGGGCAAGATAGCATCACCGATGCAATAAATATGGACTTGAATATGGCTGAGATGGCTAGATAGCATCACCGATGCAATGAATCTGGACTTGAATATGGATGAGATGGCTAGATGGCATCACCGATGCAATGAATATGGACTTGAATATGGCTGAGATGGCTAGATGGCATCACCGATGCAATGAATATGGACTTGAATATGGCTGAGATGGCAAGATAGCATCACCGATGCAATGAATATGGACTTGAATATGGCTGAGATGGCTAGATAGCATCACCGATGCAATGAATATGGCCTTGAATATGGCTGAGATGGCTAGGTAGCATCACTGATGCAATGAATATGGACTTGAATATGGATGAGACGGCTAGATAGCATCACCGATGCAATGAATATGGACTTGAATATGGATGAGATGGCAAGATAGCATCACCGATGCAATGAATATGGACTTGAATATCGATGAGATGGCTAGATAGCATCACCGATGCAATGAATATGGACTTGAATATGGCTGAGATGGCAAGATAGCATCACCGATGCAATGAATATGGACTTGAATGTGGATGAGATGGCTAGATAGCATCACCGATGCAATGAATATGGACTTGAATATGGCTGAGACGGCTAGATAGCATCACCGATGCAATGAATATGGACTTGAATATGGATGAGATGGCAAGATAGCATCACCGATGCAATGAATATGGACTTGAATATGGATGAGATGGCTAGATAGCATCAGCGATGCAATGAGTATGTACTAGAATATGGATGAGATGGCAAGATAGCATCACCGATGCAATGAATATGGACTTGAATATGGCTGAGATGGCTAGATAGCATCACTGATGCAATGAATATTGACTTGAATATGGCTGAGACGGCTAGATAGCATCACCGATGCAATGAATATGGACTTGAATATGGATGAGATGGCAAGATAGCATCACCGATGCAATGAATATGGACTTGAATATGGATGAGATGGCTAGATAGCATCATTGATGCAATGAATATGGACTTGAATATGGCTGAGACGGCTAGATAGCATCACCGATGCAATGAATATGGTCTTGAATATGGATGAGATGGCTAGATAGCATCACCGATGCAATGAATATGGACTTGAATATGGCTGAGATGGCTCGACAGCATCACTGATGCAATGAATATGGACTTGAATATGGCTGAGATGGCTAGATAGCATCACCGATGCAATGAACATGGACTTGAATATGGCTGAGATGGCTAGATGGCATCACCGATGCAATGAATATGGACTTGAATATGGCTGAGATGGCTAGATAGCATCACTGATGCAATGAATATGGACTTGAATATGGCTGAGATGGCAAGATAGCATCACCGATGCAATGAATATGGACTTGAATATGGATGAGATGGCTAGATAGCATCACCGATTCAATGAATATGGACTAGAATATTGATGGTATGGCAAGATAGCATCACTGATGCAATGAATATGGACTTGAATATGGCTGAGATAGCTAGATAGCATCACCGATGCAATGAATATGGACTTGAATATGGATGAGATGGCAAGATAGCATCACCGATGCAATGAATATGGTCTTGAATATGGATGAGATGGCTAGATAGCATCACCGATGCAATGAATATGGACTTGAATATGGCTGAGATGGCTCGACAGCATCACTGATGCAATGAATATGGACTTGAATATGGCTGAGATGGCTAGATAGCATCACCGATGCAATGAACATGGACTTGAATATGGCTGAGATGGCTAGATGGCATCACCGATGCAATGAATATGGACTTGAATATGGCTGAGATGGCTAGATAGCATCACTGATGCAATGAATATGGACTTGAATATGGCTGAGACGGCTAGATAGCATCACCGAGGCAATGAATATGGACTTGAATATGGCTGAGATGGCAAGATAGCATCACCGATGCAATGAATATGGACTTGAATATCGATGAGATGGCTAGATAGCATCACCGATGCAATGAATATGGACTTGAATATGGCTGAGATGGCTAGATAGCATCACTGATGCAATGAATATGGACTTGAATATGGCTGAGACGGCCAGATAGCATCACCGATGCAATGAATATGGACTTGAATGTGGATGAGATGGCTAGATAGCATCACCGTTGCAATGAATATGGACTTGAATATGGCTGAGATTGCTAGATAGCATCACCGATGCAATGAACATGGACTTGAATATGGCTGAGATGGCTAGATGGCATCACCGATGCAATGAATATGGACTTGAATATGGCTGAGATGGCTAGATGGCATCACCGATGCAATGAATATGGACTTGAATATGGCTGAGATGGCTAGATAGCATCACCGATGCAATGAATATGGAATGTGGATGAGATGGCTAGATAGCATCACCGATGCAATAAATATGGACTTGAATATGGCTGAGATGGCTAGATAGCATCACCGATGCAATGAATATGGCCTTAAATATGGCTGAGATAGCTAGATAGCATCATTGATGCAATGAATATGGACTTGAATATGGCTAAGACGGCTAGATAGCATCACCGATGCAATGAATATGGACTTGAATATGGCTGAGATGGCTAGATGGCATCACCGATGCAATGAATATGGACTTGAATATGGCTGAGATGGCTAGATGGCATCACCGTTGCAATGAATATGGACTTGAATATGGCTGAGATGGCTAGATAGCATCACCGATGCAATGAATATGGCCTTGAATATGGCTGAGATGGCTAGATAGCATCACTGATGCAATGAATATGGACTTGAATATGGCTGAGACGGCTAGATAGCATCACCGATGCAATGAATATGGACTTGAATATGGCTGAGACGGTTAGATAGCATCACCGATGCCATGAATATGGACTTGAATATGGCTGAGACGGCTAGATAGCATCACTGATGCAATGAATATGGACTTGAATATGGATGAGACGGCTAGATAGCATCACTGATGCAATGAATATGGACTTGAATATGGGTGAGACGGCTAGATAGCATCACCGATGCAATGAAGATGGACTTGAATATGGCTGAGATGGCAAGATAGCATCACCGATGCAATGAATATGGACTTGAATGTGGATGAGATGGCTAGATAGCATCACCGATGCTATGAATATGGACTTGAATATGGCTGAGATGGCAAGATAGCATCACCGATGCAATGAATATGGACTTGAATGTGGATGAGATGGCTAGATAGCATCACCGATGCTATGAATATGGACTTGAATATGGCTGAGATGGCTAGATAGCATCACCGATGCAATGAACATGGACTTGAATATGGATGAGATGGCAAGATAGCATCACCGATGCAATGAATATGGACTTGAATATGGATGAGATGGCTAGATGGCATCAACGATGCAATGAACATGGACTTCAATATGGCTGAGATGGCTAGATGGCATCACCGATGCAATGAATTTGGACTTGAATATGGCTGAGATGGCTATATGGCATCACCGATGCAATGAATATGGACTTGAATATGGCTGAGATGGCCAGATAGCATCAGTGATGCAATGAATATGGACTTGAATATGGCTGAGATGGCAAGATAGCATCACCGATGCAATGCATATGGCCTTGAATATGGCTGAGATGGCCAGATAGCATCAGTGATGCAATGAATATGGACTTGAATATGGCTGAGATGGCAAGATAGCATCACCGATGCAATGAATATGGACTTGAATATGGATGAGATGGCTAGATGGCATCAACGATGCAATGAACATGGACTTGAATATGGCTGAGATGGCTAGATGGCATCACCGATGCAATGAATATGGACTTGAATATGGCTGAGATGGCTAGATAGCATCACTGATGCAATGAATATGGACTTCAATATGGCTGAGACGGCTAGATAGCATCACCGATGCAATGAATATGGACTTGAATGTGGATGAGATGGCTAGATAGCATCACCGATGCAATGGATATGGACTTGAATATGGCTGAGATTGCTAGATAGCATCACCGATGCAATGAATATGGCCTTGAATATGGCTGAGATGGCTAGATAGCATCACTGATGCAATGAATATGGACTTGAATATGGCTGAGACGGCTAGATAGCATCACCGATGCAATGAATATGGACTTGAATATGGATGAGATGGCAAGATAGCATCACCGATGCAATGAATATGGACTTTAATATGGCTGAGACGGCTAGATAGCATCACGGATGCAATGAATCTGGACTTGAATATGGATGAGATGGCTAGATGGCATCACCGATGCAATGAATATGGACTTGAATATGGCTGAGATGGCAAGATAGCATCACCGATGCAATGAATATGGACTTGAATATGGCTGAGATGGCTAGATAGCATCACCGATGCAATGAATATGGCCTTGAATATGGCTGAGATGGCTAGATAGCATCACCGATGCAATGAATATGGACTTGAATATGGATGAGATGGCAAGATAGCATCACCGATGCAATGAATATGGACTTGAATATCGATGAGATGGCTAGATAGCATCACCGATGCAATGAATATGGACTTGAATATGGCTGAGATGGCAAGATGGCATCACCGATGCAATGAATATGGACTTGAATGTGGATGAGATGGCTAGATAGCATCACCGATGCAATGAATATGGACTTGAATATGGCTGAGACGGCTAGATAGCATCACCGATGCAATGAATATGGACTTGAATATGGATGAGATGGCAAGATAGCATCACCGATGCAATGAATATGGACTTGAATATGGATGAGATGGCTAGATAGCATCACCGATGCAATGAGTATGGACTAGAATATGGATGAGATGGCAAGATAGCATCACCGATGCAATGAATATGGACTTGAATATGGCTGAGATGGCTAGATAGCATCACTGATGCAATGAATATGGACTTGAATATGGCTGAGACGGCTAGATAGCATCACCGATGCAATGAATATGGACTTGAATATGGATGAGATGGCAAGATAGCATCACCGATGCAATGAATATGGACTTGAATATGGATGAGATGGCTAGATGGCATCACCGATGCAATGCATATGGAATTGAATATGGCTGAGATGGCAAGATAGCATCACCGATGCAATGAATATGGACTTGAATATGGATGAGATGGCTAGATAGCATCACCGATGCAATGAATATGGACTAGAATATGGATGGGATGGCAAGATAGCATCACTGATGCAATGAATATGGACTTGAATATGGCTGAGATAGCTAGATAGCATCATTGATGCAATGAATATGGACTTGAATATGGCTGAGACGGCTAGATAGCATCACCGATGCAATGAATATGGACTTGAATATGGCTGAGATGGCTAGATGGCATCACCGATGCAATGAATATGGACTTGAATATGGATGAGATGGCTAGATGGCATCACCGTTGCAATGAATATGGACTTGAATATGGCTGAGATGGCTAGATAGCATCACCGATGCAATGAATATGGCCTTGAATATGGCTGAGATGGCTAGATAGCATCACTGATGCAATGAATATGGACTTGAATATGGCTGAGACGGCTAGATAGCATCACCGATGCAATGAATATGGACTTGAATATGGCTGAGATGGTTAGATAGCATCACCGATGCCATGAATATGGACTTGAATATGGCTGAGACGGCTAGATAGCATCACTGATGCAATGAATATGGACTTGAATATGGATAAGACGGCTAGATAGCATCACTGATGCAATGAATATGGACTTGAATATGGGTGAGACGGCTAGATAGCATCACCGATGCAATGAATATGGACTTGAATATGGATGAGATGGCAAGATAGCATCACCGATGCAATGAATATGGACTTGAATATGGCTGAGATGGCAAGATAGCATCACCGATGCAATGAATATGGACTTGAATGTGGATGAGATGGCTAGATAGCATCACCGATGCTATGAATATGGACTTGAATATGGCTGAGATGGCTAGATAGCATCACCGATGCAATGAATATGGACTTGAATATGGATGAGATGGCAAGATAGCATCACCGATGCAATGAATATGGACTTGAATATGGATGAGATGGCTAGATGGCATCAACGATGCAATGAACATGGACTTCAATATGGCTGAGATGGCTAGATGGCATCACCGATGAAATGAATATGGACTTGAATATGGCTGAGATGGCTAGATGGCATCACCGATGCAATGAATATGGACTTGAATATGGCTGAGATGGCTAGATAGCATCACCGATGCAATGAATATGGAATGTGGATGAGATTGCTAGATAGCATCACCGATGCAATGCATATGGCCTTGAATATTGCTGAGATGGCCAGATAGCATCAGTGATGCAATGAATATGGACTTGAATATGGCTGAGATGGCAAGATAGCATCACCGATGCAATGAATATGGACTTGAATATGGATGAGATGGCTAGATGGCATCAACGATGCAATGAACATGGACTTGAATATGGCTGAGATGGCTAGATGGCATCACCGATGCAATGAATATGGAATTGAATATGGCTGAGATGGCTAGATGGCATCACCGATGCAATGAATATGGACTTGAATATGGCTGAGATGGCTAGATAGCATCACCGATGCAATGAATATGGAATGTGGATGAGATGGCTAGATAGCATCACCGATGCAATAAATATGGACTTGAATATGGCTGAGATGGCTAGATAGCATCACTGATGCAATGAATATGGACTTGAATATGGCTGAGACGGCTAGATAGCATCACCGATGCAATGAATATGGACTTGAATGTGGATGAGATGGCTAGATAGCATCACCGATGCAATGAATATGGACTTGAATATGGCTGAGATTGCTAGATAGCATCACCGATGCAATGAATATGGCCTTGAATATGGCTGAGATGGCTAGATAGCATCACTGATGCAATGAATATGGACTTGAATATGGCTGAGACGGCTAGATAGCATCACCGATGCAATGAATATGGACTTGAATATGGATGAGAGGGCAAGATAGCATCACCGATGCAATAAATATGGACTTGAATATGGCTGAGATGGCTAGATAGCATCAGCGATGCAATGAATCTGGACTTGAATATGGATGAGATGGCTAGATGGCATCACCGATGCAATGAATATGGACTTGAATATGGCTGAGATGGCTAGATGGCATCACCGATGCAATGAATATGGACTTGAATATGGCTGAGATGGCAAGATAGCATCACCGATGCAATGAATATGGACTTGAATATCGATGAGATGGCTAGATAGCATCACCGATGCAATGAATATGGACTTGAATATGGCTGAGATGGCAAGATGGCATCACCGATGCAATGAATATGGACTTGAATGTGGATGAGATGGCTAGATAGCATCACCGATGCAATGAATATGGACTTGAATATGGCTGAGACGGCTAGATAGCATCACCGATGCAATGAATATGGACTTGAATATGGATGAGATGGCAAGATAGCATCACCGATGCAATGAATATGGACTTGAATATGGATGAGATGGCTAGATAGCATCACCGATGCAATGAGTATGGACTAGAATATGGATGAGATGGCAAGATAGCATCACCGATGCAATGAATATGGACTTGAATATGGCTGAGATGGCTAGATAGCATCACTGATGCAATGAATATGGACTTGAATATGGCTGACACGGCTAGATAGCATCACCGATGCAATGAATATGGACTTGAATATGGATGAGATGGCAAGATAGCATCACCGATGCAATGAATATGGACTTGAATATGGATGAGATGGCTAGATAGCATCACCGATGCAATGAATATGGACTTGAATATGGCTGAGACGGCTAGATAGCATCACCGATGCAATGAATATGGACTTGAATATGGATGAGATGGCTAGATAGCATCACCGATGCAATGAATATGGAGTAGAATATGGATGGGATGGCAAGATAGCATCACTGATGCAATGAATATGGACTTGAATATGGCTGAGATAGCTAGATAGCATCATTGATGCAATGAATATGGACTTGAATATGGCTGAGACGGCTAGATAGCATCACCGATGCAATGAATATGGACTTGAATATGGCTGAGATGGCTAGATGGCATCACCGATGCAATGAATATGGACTTGAATATGGCTGAGATGGCTAGATGGCATCACCGTTGCAATGAATATGGACTTGAATATGGCTGAGATGGCTAGATAGCATCACCGATGCAATGAATATGGCCTTGAATATGGCTGAGATGGCTAGATAGCATCACTGATGCAATGAATATGGACTTGAATATGGCTGAGACGGCTAGATAGCATCACCGATGCAATGAATATGGACTTGAATATGGATGAGATGGCAAGATAGCATCACCGATGCAATGAATATGGACTTTAATATGGCTGAGACGGCTAGATAGCATCACGGATGCAATGAATCTGGACTTGAATATGGATGAGATGGCTAGATGGCATCACCGATGCAATGAATATGGACTTGAATATGGCTGAGATGGCAAGATAGCATCACCGATGCAATGAATATGGACTTGAATATGGCTGAGATGGCTAGATAGCATCACCGATGCAATGAATATGGCCTTGAATATGGCTGAGATGGCTAGATAGCATCACCGATGCAATGAATATGGACTTGAATATGGATGAGATGGCAAGATAGCATCACCGATGCAATGAATATGGACTTGAATATCGATGAGATGGCTAGATAGCATCACCGATGCAATGAATATGGACTTGAATATGGCTGAGATGGCAAGATGGCATCACCGATGCAATGAATATGGACTTGAATGTGGATGAGATGGCTAGATAGCATCACCGATGCAATGAATATGGACTTGAATATGGCTGAGACGGCTAGATAGCATCACCGATGCAATGAATATGGACTTGAATATGGATGAGATGGCAAGATAGCATCACCGATGCAATGAATATGGACTTGAATATGGATGAGATGGCTAGATAGCATCACCGATGCAATGAGTATGGACTAGAATATGGATGAGATGGCAAGATAGCATCACCGATGCAATGAATATGGACTTGAATATGGCTGAGATGGCTAGATAGCATCACTGATGCAATGAATATGGACTTGAATATGGCTGAGACGGCTAGATAGCATCACCGATGCAATGAATATGGACTTGAATATGGATGAGATGGCAAGATAGCATCACCGATGCAATGAATATGGACTTGAATATGGATGAGATGGCTAGATGGCATCACCGATGCAATGCATATGGAATTGAATATGGCTGAGATGGCAAGATAGCATCACCGATGCAATGAATATGGACTTGAATATGGATGAGATGGCTAGATAGCATCACCGATGCAATGAATATGGACTAGAATATGGATGGGATGGCAAGATAGCATCACTGATGCAATGAATATGGACTTGAATATGGCTGAGATAGCTAGATAGCATCATTGATGCAATGAATATGGACTTGAATATGGCTGAGACGGCTAGATAGCATCACCGATGCAATGAATATGGACTTGAATATGGCTGAGATGGCTAGATGGCATCACCGATGCAATGAATATGGACTTGAATATGGATGAGATGGCTAGATGGCATCACCGTTGCAATGAATATGGACTTGAATATGGCTGAGATGGCTAGATAGCATCACCGATGCAATGAATATGGCCTTGAATATGGCTGAGATGGCTAGATAGCATCACTGATGCAATGAATATGGACTTGAATATGGCTGAGACGGCTAGATAGCATCACCGATGCAATGAATATGGACTTGAATATGGCTGAGATGGTTAGATAGCATCACCGATGCCATGAATATGGACTTGAATATGGCTGAGACGGCTAGATAGCATCACTGATGCAATGAATATGGACTTGAATATGGATAAGACGGCTAGATAGCATCACTGATGCAATGAATATGGACTTGAATATGGGTGAGACGGCTAGATAGCATCACCGATGCAATGAATATGGACTTGAATATGGATGAGATGGCAAGATAGCATCACCGATGCAATGAATATGGACTTGAATATGGCTGAGATGGCAAGATAGCATCACCGATGCAATGAATATGGACTTGAATGTGGATGAGATGGCTAGATAGCATCACCGATGCTATGAATATGGACTTGAATATGGCTGAGATGGCTAGATAGCATCACCGATGCAATGAATATGGACTTGAATATGGATGAGATGGCAAGATAGCATCACCGATGCAATGAATATGGACTTGAATATGGATGAGATGGCTAGATGGCATCAACGATGCAATGAACATGGACTTCAATATGGCTGAGATGGCTAGATGGCATCACCGATGAAATGAATATGGACTTGAATATGGCTGAGATGGCTAGATGGCATCACCGATGCAATGAATATGGACTTGAATATGGCTGAGATGGCTAGATAGCATCACCGATGCAATGAATATGGAATGTGGATGAGATTGCTAGATAGCATCACCGATGCAATGCATATGGCCTTGAATATTGCTGAGATGGCCAGATAGCATCAGTGATGCAATGAATATGGACTTGAATATGGCTGAGATGGCAAGATAGCATCACCGATGCAATGAATATGGACTTGAATATGGATGAGATGGCTAGATGGCATCAACGATGCAATGAACATGGACTTGAATATGGCTGAGATGGCTAGATGGCATCACCGATGCAATGAATATGGAATTGAATATGGCTGAGATGGCTAGATGGCATCACCGATGCAATGAATATGGACTTGAATATGGCTGAGATGGCTAGATAGCATCACCGATGCAATGAATATGGAATGTGGATGAGATGGCTAGATAGCATCACCGATGCAATAAATATGGACTTGAATATGGCTGAGATGGCTAGATAGCATCACTGATGCAATGAATATGGACTTGAATATGGCTGAGACGGCTAGATAGCATCACCGATGCAATGAATATGGACTTGAATGTGGATGAGATGGCTAGATAGCATCACCGATGCAATGAATATGGACTTGAATATGGCTGAGATTGCTAGATAGCATCACCGATGCAATGAATATGGCCTTGAATATGGCTGAGATGGCTAGATAGCATCACTGATGCAATGAATATGGACTTGAATATGGCTGAGACGGCTAGATAGCATCACCGATGCAATGAATATGGACTTGAATATGGATGAGAGGGCAAGATAGCATCACCGATGCAATAAATATGGACTTGAATATGGCTGAGATGGCTAGATAGCATCAGCGATGCAATGAATCTGGACTTGAATATGGATGAGATGGCTAGATGGCATCACCGATGCAATGAATATGGACTTGAATATGGCTGAGATGGCTAGATGGCATCACCGATGCAATGAATATGGACTTGAATATGGCTGAGATGGCAAGATAGCATCACCGATGCAATGAATATGGACTTGAATATCGATGAGATGGCTAGATAGCATCACCGATGCAATGAATATGGACTTGAATATGGCTGAGATGGCAAGATGGCATCACCGATGCAATGAATATGGACTTGAATGTGGATGAGATGGCTAGATAGCATCACCGATGCAATGAATATGGACTTGAATATGGCTGAGACGGCTAGATAGCATCACCGATGCAATGAATATGGACTTGAATATGGATGAGATGGCAAGATAGCATCACCGATGCAATGAATATGGACTTGAATATGGATGAGATGGCTAGATAGCATCACCGATGCAATGAGTATGGACTAGAATATGGATGAGATGGCAAGATAGCATCACCGATGCAATGAATATGGACTTGAATATGGCTGAGATGGCTAGATAGCATCACTGATGCAATGAATATGGACTTGAATATGGCTGACACGGCTAGATAGCATCACCGATGCAATGAATATGGACTTGAATATGGATGAGATGGCAAGATAGCATCACCGATGCAATGAATATGGACTTGAATATGGATGAGATGGCTAGATAGCATCACCGATGCAATGAATATGGACTTGAATATGGCTGAGACGGCTAGATAGCATCACCGATGCAATGAATATGGACTTGAATATGGATGAGATGGCTAGATAGCATCACCGATGCAATGAATATGGAGTAGAATATGGATGGGATGGCAAGATAGCATCACTGATGCAATGAATATGGACTTGAATATGGCTGAGATAGCTAGATAGCATCATTGATGCAATGAATATGGACTTGAATATGGCTGAGACGGCTAGATAGCATCACCGATGCAATGAATATGGACTTGAATATGGCTGAGATGGCTAGATGGCATCACCGATGCAATGAATATGGACTTGAATATGGCTGAGATGGCTAGATGGCATCACCGTTGCAATGAATATGGACTTGAATATGGCTGAGATGGCTAGATAGCATCACCGATGCAATGAATATGGCCTTGAATATGGCTGAGATGGCTAGATAGCATCACTGATGCAATGAATATGGACTTGAATATGGCTGAGACGGCTAGATAGCATCACCGATGCAATGAATATGGACTTGAATATGGCTGAGATGGTTAGATAGCATCACCGATGCCATGAATATGGACTTGAATATGGCTGAGACGGCTAGATAGCATCACTGATGCAATGAATATGGACTTGAATATGGATAAGACGGCTAGATAGCATCACTGATGCAATGAATATGGACTTGAATATGGGTGAGACGGCTAGATAGCATCACCGATGCAATGAATATGGACTTGAATATGGATGAGATGGCAAGATAGCATCACCGATGCAATGAATATGGACTTGAATATGGCTGAGATGGCAAGATAGCATCACCGATGCAATGAATATGGACTTGAATGTGGATGAGATGGCTAGATAGCATCACCGATGCTATGAATATGGACTTGAATATGGCTGAGATGGCCAGATAGCATCACCGATGCAATGAATATGGACTTGAATATGGATGAGATGGCAAGATAGCATCACCGATGCAATGAATATGGACTTGAATATGGATGAGATGGCTAGATGGCATCAACGATGCAATGAACATGGACTTCAATATGGCTGAGATGGCTAGATGGCATCACCGATGCAATGAATATGGACTTGAATATGGCTGAGATGGCTAGATGGCATCACCGATGCAATGAATATGGACTTGAATATGGCTGAGATGGCTAGATAGCATCACCGATGCAATGAATATGGAATGTGGATGAGATTGCTAGATAGCATCACCGATGCAATGCATATGGCCTTGAATATGGCTGAGATGGCCAGATAGCATCAGTGATGCAATGAATATGGACTTGAATATGGCTGAGATGGCAAGATAGCATCACCGATGCAATGAATATGGACTTGAATATGGATGAGATGGCTAGATGGCATCAACGATGCAATGAACATGGACTTGAATATGGCTGAGATGGCTAGATGGCATCACCGATGCAATGAATATGGACTTGAATATGGCTGAGATGGCTAGATGGCATCACCGATGCAATGAATATGGACTTGAATATGGCTGAGATGGCTAGATAGCATCACCGATGCAATGAATATGGAATGTGGATGAGATGGCTAGATAGCATCACCGATGCAATAAATATGGACTTGAATATGGCTGAGATGGCTAGATAGCATCACTGATGCAATGAATATGGACTTGAATATGGCTGAGACGGCTAGATAGCATCACCGATGCAATGAATATGGACTTGAATGTGGATGAGATGGCTAGATAGCATCACTGATGCAATGAATATGGACTTGAATATGGCTGAGATAGCTAGATAGCATCATTGATGCAATGAATATGGACTTGAATATGGCTGAGACGGCTAGATAGCATCACCGATGCAATGAATATGGACTTGAATATGGCTGAGATGGCAAGATAGCATCACCGATGCAATGAATATGGACTTGAATATGGCTGAGATGGCTAGATGGCATCACCGTTTCAATGAATATGGACTTGAATATGGATGAGATGGCTAGATAGCATCACCGATGCAATGAATATGGCCTTGAATATGGCTGAGATGGCTAGATAGCATCACCGATGCAATGAATATGGACTTGAATATGGCTGAGATGGCTAGATGGCATCACTGATGCAATGAATATGGACTTGAATATGGCTGAGACGGCTAGATAGCATCACCGATGCAATGAATATGGACTTGAATATGGATGAGATGGCAAGATAGCATCACCGATGCAATGAATATGGACTTGAATATGGATGAGATGGCTAGATAGCATCACCGATGCAATGAATATGGACTTGAATATGGCTGAGATGGCAAGATAGCATCACCGATGCAATGAATATGGACTTGAATATGGATGAGATGGCTAGATAGCATCACCGATTCAATGAATATGGACTAGAATATTGATGGTATGGCAAGATAGCATCACTGATGCAATGAATATGGACTTGAATATGGCTGAGATAGCTAGATAGCATCACCGATGCAATGAATATGGACTTGAATATGGATGAGATGGCAAGATAGCATCACCGATGCAATGAATATGGTCTTGAATATGGATGAGATGGCTAGATAGCATCACCGATGCAATGAATATGGACTTGAATATGGCTGAGATGGCTAGACAGCATCACTGATGCAATGAATATGGACTTGAATATGGCTGAGATGGCTAGATAGCATCACCGATGCAATGAACATGGACTTGAATATGGCTGAGATGGCTAGATGGCATCACCGATGCAATGAATATGGACTTGAATATGGCTGAGATGGCTAGATAGCATCACTGATGCAATGAATATGGACTTGAATATGGCTGAGACGGCTAGATAGCATCACCGAGGCAATGAATATGGACTTGAATATGGATGAGATGGCAAGATAGCATCACCGATGCAATGAATATGGACTTGAATATCGATGAGATGGCTAGATAGCATCACCGATGCAATGAATATGGACTTGAATATGGCTGAGATGGCTAGATAGCATCACTGATGCAATGAATATGGACTTGAATATGGCTGAGACGGCCAGATAGCATCACCGATGCAATGAATATGGACTTGAATGTGGATGAGATGGCTAGATAGCATCACCGTTGCAATGAATATGGACTTGAATATGGCTGAGATTGCTAGATAGCATCACCGATGCAATGAACATGGACTTGAATATGGCTGAGATGGCTAGATGGCATCACCGATGCAATGAATATGGACTTGAATATGGCTGAGATGGCTAGATGGCATCACCGATGCAATGAATATGGACTTGAATATGGCTGAGATGGCTAGATAGCATCACCGATGCAATGAATATGGAATGTGGATGAGATGGCTAGATAGCATCACCGATGCAATAAATATGGACTTGAATATGGCTGAGATGGCTAGATAGCATCACCGATGCAATGAATATGGCCTTGAATATGGCTGAGATAGCTAGATAGCATCATTGATGCAATGAATATGGACTTGAATATGGCTGAGACGGCTAGATAGCATCACCGATGCAATGAATATGGACTTGAATATGGCTGAGATGGCTAGATGGCATCACCGATGCAATGAATATGGACTTGAATATGGCTGAGATGGCTAGATGGCATCACCGTTGCAATGAATATGGACTTGAATATGGCTGAGATGGCTAGATAGCATCACCGATGCAATGAATATGGCCTTGAATATGGCTGAGATGGCTAGATAGCATCACTGATGCAATGAATATGGACTTGAATATGGCTGAGACGGCTAGATAGCATCACCGATGCAATGAATATGGACTTGAATATGGCTGAGACGGTTAGATAGCATCACCGATGCCATGAATATGGACTTGAATATGGCTGAGACGGCTAGATAGCATCACTGATGCAATGAATATGGACTTGAATATGGATGAGACGGCTAGATAGCATCACTGATGCAATGAATATGGACTTGAATATGGGTGAGACGGCTAGATAGCATCACCGATGCAATGAAGATGGACTTGAATATGGCTGAGATGGCAAGATAGCATCACCGATGCAATGAATATGGACTTGAATGTGGATGAGATGGCTAGATAGCATCACCGATGCTATGAATATGGACTTGAATATGGCTGAGATGGCAAGATAGCATCACCGATGCAATGAATATGGACTTGAATGTGGATGAGATGGCTAGATAGCATCACCGATGCTATGAATATGGACTTGAATATGGCTGAGATGGCTAGATAGCATCACCGATGCAATGAACATGGACTTGAATATGGATGAGATGGCAAGATAGCATCACCGATGCAATGAATATGGACTTGAATATGGATGAGATGGCTAGATGGCATCAACGATGCAATGAACATGGACTTCAATATGGCTGAGATGGCTAGATGGCATCACCGATGCAATGAATTTGGACTTGAATATGGCTGAGATGGCTAGATGGCATCACCGATGCAATGAATATGGACTTGAATATGGCTGAGATGGCTAGATAGCATCACCGATGCAATGAATATGGAATGTGGATGAGATTGCTAGATAGCATCACCGATGCAATGCATATGGCCTTGAATATGGCTGAGATGGCCAGATAGCATCAGTGATGCAATGAATATGGACTTGAATATGGCTGAGATGGCAAGATAGCATCACCGATGCAATGAATATGGACTTGAATATGGATGAGATGGCTAGATGGCATCAACGATGCAATGAACATGGACTTGAATATGGCTGAGATGGCTAGATGGCATCACCGATGCAATGAATATGGACTTGAATATGGCTGAGATGGCTAGATAGCATCACTGATGCAATGAATATGGACTTCAATATGGCTGAGACGGCTAGATAGCATCACCGATGCAATGAATATGGACTTGAATGTGGATGAGATGGCTAGATAGCATCACCGATGCAATGAATATGGACTTGAATATGGCTGAGATTGCTAGATAGCATCACCGATGCAATGAATATGGCCTTGAATATGGCTGAGATGGCTAGATAGCATCACTGATGCAATGAATATGGACTTGAATATGGCTGAGACGGCTAGATAGCATCACCGATGCAATGAATATGGACTTGAATATGGATGAGATGGCAAGATAGCATCACCGATGCAATGAATATGGACTTGAATATGGCTGAGATGGCAAGATAGCATCACCGATGCAATGAATATGGACTTGAATATGGCTGAGATGGCTAGATAGCATCACCGATGCAATGAATATGGCCTTGAATATGGCTGAGACGGCTAGATAGCATCACCGATGCAATGAATATGGACTTGAATATGGATGAGATGGCAAGATAGCATCACTGATGCAATGAATATGGACTTGAATATGGCTGAGACGGCTAGATAGCATCACCGATGCAATGAATATGGACTTGAATATGGATGAGATGGCAAGATAGCATCACCGATGCAATGAATATGGACTTGAATATGGATGAGATGGCTAGATAGCATCACCGATGCAATGAATATGGACTTGAATATGGCTGAGATGGCAAGATAGCATCACCGATGCAATGAATATGGACTTGAATATGGATGAGATGGCTAGATAGCATCACCGATGCAATGAATATGGACTAGAATATGGATGGGATGGCAAGATAGCATCACTGATGCAATGAATATGGACTTGAATATGGCTGAGATAGCTAGATAGCATCATTGATGCAATGAATATGGACTTGAATATGGCTGAGACGGCTAGATAGCATCACCGATGCAATGAATATGGACTTGAATATGGCTGAGATGGCTAGATGGCATCACCGATGCAATGAATATGGACTTGAATATGGCTGAGATGGCTAGATGGCATCACCGTTGCAATGAATATGGACTTGAATATGGCTGAGATGGCTAGATAGCATCACCGATGCAATGAATATGGCCTTGAATATGGCTGAGATGGCTAGATAGCATCACTGATGCAATGAATATGGACTTGAATATGGCTGAGACGGCTAGATAGCATCACCGATGCAATGAATATGGACTTGAATATGGCTGAGATGGTTAGATAGCATCACCGATGCCATGAATATGGACTTGAATATGGCTGAGACGGCTAGATAGCATCACTGATGCAATGAATATGGACTTGAATATGGATAAGACGGCTAGATAGCATCACTGATGCAATGAATATGGACTTGAATATGGGTGAGACGGCTAGATAGCATCACCGATGCAATGAATATGGACTTGAATATGGATGAGATGGCAAGATAGCATCACCGATGCAATGAATATGGACTTGAATATGGCTGAGATGGCAAGATAGCATCACCGATGCAATGAATATGGACTTGAATGTGGATGAGATGGCTAGATAGCATCACCGATGCTATGAATATGGACTTGAATATGGCTGAGATGGCTAGATAGCATCACCGATGCAATGAATATGGACTTGAATATGGATGAGATGGCAAGATAGCATCACCGATGCAATGAATATGGACTTGAATATGGATGAGATGGCTAGATGGCATCAACGATGCAATGAACATGGACTTCAATATGGCTGAGATGGCTAGATGGCATCACCGATGAAATGAATATGGACTTGAATATGGCTGAGATGGCTAGATGGCATCACCGATGCAATGAATATGGACTTGAATATGGCTGAGATGGCTAGATAGCATCACCGATGCAATGAATATGGAATGTGGATGAGATTGCTAGATAGCATCACCGATGCAATGCATATGGCCTTGAATATGGCTGAGATGGCCAGATAGCATCAGTGATGCAATGAATATGGACTTGAATATGGCTGAGATGGCAAGATAGCATCACCGATGCAATGAATATGGACTTGAATATGGATGAGATAGCTAGATGGCATCAACGATGCAATGAACATGGACTTGAATATGGCTGAGATGGCTAGATGGCATCACCGATGCAATGAATATGGACTTGAATATGGCTGAGATGGCTAGATGGCATCACCGATGCAATGAATATGGACTTGAATATGGCTGAGATGGCTAGATAGCATCACCGATGCAATGAATATGGAATGTGGATGAGATGGCTAGATAGCATCACCGATGCAATAAATATGGACTTGAATATGGCTGAGATGGCTAGATAGCATCACTGATGCAATGAATATGGACTTGAATATGGCTGAGACGGCTAGATAGCATCACCGATGCAATGAATATGGACTTGAATGTGGATGAGATGGCTAGATAGCATCACCGATGCAATGAATATGGACTTGAATATGGCTGAGATTGCTAGATAGCATCACCGATGCAATGAATATGGCCTTGAATATGGCTGAGATGGCTAGATAGCATCACTGATGCAATGAATATGGACTTGAATATGGCTGAGACGGCTAGATAGCATCACCGATGCAATGAATATGGACTTGAATATGGATGAGAGGGCAAGATAGCATCACCGATGCAATAAATATGGACTTGAATATGGCTGAGATGGCTAGATAGCATCACCGATGCAATGAATCTGGACTTGAATATGGATGAGATGGCTAGATGGCATCACCGATGCAATGAATATGGACTTGAATATGGCTGAGATGGCTAGATGGCATCACCGATGCAATGAATATGGACTTGAATATGGCTGAGATGGCAAGATAGCATCACCGATGCAATGAATATGGACTTGAATATGGCTGAGATGGCTAGATAGCATCACCGATGCAATGAATATGGCCTTGAATATGGCTGAGATGGCTAGGTAGCATCACTGATGCAATGAATATGGACTTGAATATGGATGAGACGGCTAGATAGCATCACCGATGCAATGAATATGGACTTGAATATGGATGAGATGGCAAGATAGCATCACCGATGCAATGAATATGGACTTGAATATCGATGAGATGGCTAGATAGCATCACCGATGCAATGAATATGGACTTGAATATGGCTGAGATGGCAAGATAGCATCACCGATGCAATGAATATGGACTTGAATGTGGATGAGATGGCTAGATAGCATCACCGATGCAATGAATATGGACTTGAATATGGCTGAGACGGCTAGATAGCATCACCGATGCAATGAATATGGACTTGAATATGGATGAGATGGCAAGATAGCATCACCGATGCAATGAATATGGACTTGAATATGGATGAGATGGCTAGATAGCATCAGCGATGCAATGAGTATGTACTAGAATATGGATTAGATGGCAAGATAGCATCACCGATGCAATGAATATGGACTTGAATATGGCTGAGATGGCTAGATAGCATCACTGATGCAATGAATATTGACTTGAATATGGCTGAGACGGCTAGATAGCATCACCGATGCAATGAATATGGACTTGAATATGGATGAGATGGCAAGATAGCATCACCGATGCAATGAATATGGACTTGAATATGGATGAGATGGCTAGATAGCATCACCGATGCAATGAATATGGACTTGAATATGGCTGAGATGGCAAGATAGCATCACCGATGCAATGAATATGGACTTGAATATGGATGAGATGGCTAGATAGCATCACCGATGCAATGAATATGGACTAGAATATGGATGGGATGGCAAGATAGCATCACTGATGCAATGAATATGGACTTGAATATGGCTGAGATAGCTAGATAGCATCATTGATGCAATGAATATGGACTTGAATATGGCTGAGACGGCTAGATAGCATCACCGATGCAATGAATATGGACTTGAATATGGCTGAGATGGCAAGATAGCATCACCGATGCAATGAATATGGACTTGAATATGGCTGAGATGGCTAGATGGCATCACCGTTTCAATGAATATGGACTTGAATATGGATGAGATGGCTAGATAGCATCACCGATGCAATGAATATGGCCTTGAATATGGCTGAGATGGCTAGATAGCATCACCGATGCAATGAATATGGACTTGAATATGGCTGAGATGGCTAGATGGCATCACCGATGCAATGAATATGGACTTGAATATGGCTGAGATGGCTAGATAGCATCACCGATGCAATGAATATGGCCTTGAATATGGCTGAGATGGCTAGATAGCATCACTGATGCAATGAATATGGACTTGAATATGGCTGAGACGGCTAGATAGCATCACCGATGCAATGAATATGGACTTGAATATGGATGAGATGGCAAGATAGCATCACCGATGCAATGAATATGGACTTGAATATGGATGAGATGGCTAGATAGCATCACCGATGCAATGAATATGGACTTGAATATGGCTGAGATGGCAAGATAGCATCACCGATGCAATGAATATGGACTTGAATATGGATGAGATGGCTAGATAGCATCACCGATTCAATGAATATGGACTAGAATATTGATGGTATGGCAAGATAGCATCACTGATGCAATGAATATGGACTTGAATATGGCTGAGATAGCTAGATAGCATCACCGATGCAATGAATATGGACTTGAATATGGATGAGATGGCAAGATAGCATCACCGATGCAATGAATATGGTCTTGAATATGGATGAGATGGCTAGATAGCATCACCGATGCAATGAATATGGACTTGAATATGGCTGAGATGGCTCGACAGCATCACTGATGCAATGAATATGGACTTGAATATGGCTGAGATGGCTAGATAGCATCACCGATGCAATGAACATGGACTTGAATATGGCTGAGATGGCTAGATGGCATCACCGATGCAATGAATATGGACTTGAATATGGCTGAGATGGCTAGATAGCATCACTGATGCAATGAATATGGACTTGAATATGGCTGAGACGGCTAGATAGCATCACCGAGGCAATGAATATGGACTTGAATATGGCTGAGATGGCAAGATAGCATCACCGATGCAATGAATATGGACTTGAATATCGATGAGATGGCTAGATAGCATCACCGATGCAATGAATATGGACTTGAATATGGCTGAGATGGCTAGATAGCATCACTGATGCAATGAATATGGACTTGAATATGGCTGAGACGGCCAGATAGCATCACCGATGCAATGAATATGGACTTGAATGTGGATGAGATGGCTAGATAGCATCACCGTTGCAATGAATATGGACTTGAATATGGCTGAGATTGCTAGATAGCATCACCGATGCAATGAACATGGACTTGAATATGGCTGAGATGGCTAGATGGCATCACCGATGCAATGAATATGGACTTGAATATGGCTGAGATGGCTAGATGGCATCACCGATGCAATGAATATGGACTTGAATATGGCTGAGATGGCTAGATAGCATCACCGATGCAATGAATATGGAATGTGGATGAGATGGCTAGATAGCATCACCGATGCAATAAATATGGACTTGAATATGGCTGAGATGGCTAGATAGCATCACTGATGCAATGAATATGGACTTGAATATGGCTGAGACGGCTAGATAGCATCACCGATGCAATGAATATGGACTTGAATGTGGATGAGATGGCTAGATAGCATCACCGATGCAATGAATATGGACTTGAATATGGCTGAGATTGCTAGATAGCATCACCGATGCAATGAATATGGCCTTGAATATGGCTGAGATGGCTAGATAGCATCACTGATGCAATGAATATGGACTTGAATATGGCTGAGACGGCTAGATAGCATCACCGATGCAATGAATATGGACTTGAATATGGATGAGAGGGCAAGATAGCATCACCGATGCAATAAATATGGACTTGAATATGGCTGAGATGGCTAGATAGCATCACCGATGCAATGAATCTGGACTTGAATATGGATGAGATGGCTAGATGGCATCACCGATGCAATGAATATGGACTTGAATATGGCTGAGATGGCTAGATGGCATCACCGATGCAATGAATATGGACTTGAATATGGCTGAGATGGCAAGATAGCATCACCGATGCAATGAATATGGACTTGAATATGGCTGAGATGGCTAGATAGCATCACCGATGCAATGAATATGGCCTTGAATATGGCTGAGATGGCTAGGTAGCATCACTGATGCAATGAATATGGACTTGAATATGGATGAGACGGCTAGATAGCATCACCGATGCAATGAATATGGACTTGAATATGGATGAGATGGCAAGATAGCATCACCGATGCAATGAATATGGACTTGAATATCGATGAGATGGCTAGATAGCATCACCGATGCAATGAATATGGACTTGAATATGGCTGAGATGGCAAGATAGCATCACCGATGCAATGAATATGGACTTGAATGTGGATGAGATGGCTAGATAGCATCACCGATGCAATGAATATGGACTTGAATATGGCTGAGACGGCTAGATAGCATCACCGATGTAATGAATATGGACTTGAATATGGATGAGATGGCAAGATAGCATCACCGATGCAATGAATATGGACTTGAATATGGATGAGATGGCTAGATAGCATCAGCGATGCAATGAGTATGTACTAGAATATGGATGAGATGGCAAGATAGCATCACCGATGCAATGAATATGGACTTGAATATGGCTGAGATGGCTAGATAGCATCACTGATGCAATGAATATTGACTTGAATATGGCTGAGACGGCTAGATAGCATCACCGATGCAATGAATATGGACTTGAATATGGATGAGATGGCAAGATAGCATCACCGATGCAATGAATATGGACTTGAATATGGATGAGATGGCTAGATAGCATCACCGATGCAATGAATATGGACTTGAATATGGCTGAGATGGCAAGATAGCATCACCGATGCAATGAATATGGACTTGAATATGGATGAGATGGCTAGATAGCATCACCGATGCAATGAATATGGACTAGAATATGGATGGGATGGCAAGATAGCATCACTGATGCAATCAATATGGACTTGAATATGGCTGAGATAGCTAGATAGCATCATTGATGCAATGAATATGGACTTGAATATGGCTGAGACGGCTAGATAGCATCACCGATGCAATGAATATGGACTTGAATATGGCTGAGATGGCAAGATAGCATCACCGATGCAATGAATATGGACTTGAATATGGCTGAGATGGCTAGACGGCATCACCGTTTCAATGAATATGGACTTGAATATGGATGAGATGGCTAGATA
Organism: Heloderma suspectum; assembly: GCF_057233095.1. NCBI lineage: Eukaryota > Metazoa > Chordata > Lepidosauria > Squamata > Helodermatidae > Heloderma > Heloderma suspectum. The sequence continues at coordinate 55,500,771 of NC_139475.1, forward strand.
GCATCACCGATGCAATGAATATGGCCTTGAATATGGCTGAGATGGCTAGATAGCATCACCGATGCAATGAATATGGACTTGAATATGGCTGAGATGGCTAGATGGCATCACCGATGCAATGAATATGGACTTGAATATGGCTGAGATGGCTAGATAGCATCACCGATGCAATGAATATGGCCTTGAATATGGCTGAGATGGCTAGATAGCATCACTGATGCAATGAATATGGACTTGAATATGGCTGAGACGGCTAGATAGCATCACCGATGCAATGAATATGGACTTGAATATGGATGAGATGGCAAGATAGCATCACCGATGCAATGAATATGGACTTGAATATGGATGAGATGGCTAGATAGCATCACCGATGCAATGAATATGGACTTGAATATGGCTGAGATGGCAAGATAGCATCACCGATGCAATGAATATGGACTTGAATATGGATGAGATGACTAGATAGCATCACCGATTCAATGAATATGGACTAGAATATTGATGGTATGGCAAGATAGCATCACTGATGCAATGAATATGGACTTGAATATGGCTGAGATAGCTAGATAGCATCACCGATGCAATGAATATGGACTTGAATATGGATGAGATGGCAAGATAGCATCACCGATGCAATGAATATGGTCTTGAATATGGATGAGATGGCTAGATAGCATCACCGATGCAATGAATATGGACTTGAATATGGCTGAGATGGCTCGACAGCATCACTGATGCAATGAATATGGACTTGAATATGGCTGAGATGGCTAGATAGCATGACCGATGCAATGAACATGGACTTGAATATGGCTGAGATGGCTAGATGGCATCACCGATGCAATGAATATGGACTTGAATATGGCTGAGATGGCTAGATAGCATCACTGATGCAATGAATATGGACTTGAATATGGCTGAGACGGCTAGATAGCATCACCGAGGCAATGAATATGGACTTGAATATGGCTGAGATGGCAAGATAGCATCACCGATGCAATGAATATGGACTTGAATATCGATGAGATGGCTAGATAGCATCACCGATGCAATGAATATGGACTTGAATATGGCTGAGATGGCTAGATAGCATCACTTATGCAATGAATATGGACTTGAATATGGCTGAGACGGCCAGATAGCATCACCGATGCAATGAATATGGACTTGAATGTGGATGAGATGGCTAGATAGCATCACCGTTGCAATGAATATGGACTTGAATATGGCTGAGATTGCTAGATAGCATCACCGATGCAATGAACATGGACTTGAATATGGCTGAGATGGCTAGATGGCATCACCGATGCAATGAATATGGACTTGAATATGGCTGAGATGGCTAGATGGCATCACCGATGCAATGAATATGGACTTGAATATGGCTGAGATGGCTAGATAGCATCACCGATGCAATGAATATGGAATGTGGATGAGATGGCTAGATAGCATCACCGATGCAATAAATATGGACTTGAATATGGCTGAGATGGCTAGATAGCATCACCGATGCAATGAATATGGCCTTAAATATGGCTGAGATAGCTAGATAGCATCATTGATGCAATGAATATGGACTTGAATATGGCTAAGACGGCTAGATAGCATCACCGATGCAATGAATATGGACTTGAATATGGCTGAGATGGCTAGATGGCATCACCGATGCAATGAATATGGACTTGAATATGGCTGAGATGGCTAGATGGCATCACCGTTGCAATGAATATGGACTTGAATATGGCTGAGATGGCTAGATAGCATCACCGATGCAATGAATATGGCCTTGAATATGGCTGAGATGGCTAGATAGCATCACTGATGCAATGAATATGGACTTGAATATGGCTGAGACGGCTAGATAGCATCACCGATGCAATGAATATGGACTTGAATATGGCTGAGACGGTTAGATAGCATCACCGATGCCATGAATATGGACTTGAATATGGCTGAGACGGCTAGATAGCATCACTGATGCAATGAATATGGACTTGAATATGGATGAGACGGCTAGATAGCATCACTGATGCAATGAATATGGACTTGAATATGGGTGAGATGGCAAGATAGCATCACCGATGCAATGAATATGGACTTGAATATGGCTGAGATGGCTAGATAGCATCACCGATGCAATGAATATGGCCTTGAATATGGCTGAGATGGCTAGATAGCATCACTGATGCAATGAATATGGACTTGAATATGGCTGAGACGGCTAGATAGCATCACCGATGCAATGAATATGGACTTGAATATGGATGAGATGGCAAGATAGCATCACCGATGCAATGAATATGGACTTGAATATGGATGAGATGGCTAGATAGCATCACCGATGCAATGAATATGGACTTGAATATGGCTGAGATGGCAAGATAGCATCACCGATGCAATGAATATGGACTTGAATATGGATGAGATGGCTAGATAGCATCACCGATGCAATGAATATGGACTAGAATATGGATGGGATGGCAAGATAGCATCACTGATGCAATGAATATGGACTTGAATATGGCTGAGATAGCTAGATAGCATCATTGATGCAATGAATATGGACTTGAATATGGCTGAGACGGCTAGATAGCATCACCGATGCAATGAATATGGACTTGAATATGGCTGAGATGGCAAGATAGCATCACCGATGCAATGAATATGGACTTGAATATGGCTGAGATGGCTAGACGGCATCACCGTTTCAATGAATATGGACTTGAATATGGATGAGATGGCTAGATAGCATCACCGATGCAATGAATATGGCCTTGAATATGGCTGAGATGGCTAGATAGCATCACCGATGCAATGAATATGGACTTGAATATGGCTGAGATGGCTAGATGGCATCACCGATGCAATGAATATGGACTTGAATATGGCTGAGATGGCTAGATAGCATCACCGATGCAATGAATATGGCCTTGAATATGGCTGAGATGGCTAGATAGCATCACTGATGCAATGAATATGGACTTGAATATGGCTGAGACGGCTAGATAGCATCACCGATGCAATGAATATGGACTTGAATATGGATGAGATGGCAAGATAGCATCACCGATGCAATGAATATGGACTTGAATATGGATGAGATGGCTAGATAGCATCACCGATGCAATGAATATGGACTTGAATATGGCTGAGATGGCAAGATAGCATCACCGATGCAATGAATATGGACTTGAATATGGATGAGATGGCTAGATAGCATCACCGATTCAATGAATATGGACTAGAATATTGATGGTATGGCAAGATAGCATCACTGATGCAATGAATATGGACTTGAATATGGCTGAGATAGCTAGATAGCATCACCGATGCAATGAATATGGACTTGAATATGGATGAGATGGCAAGATAGCATCACCGATGCAATGAATATGGTCTTGAATATGGATGAGATGGCTAGATAGCATCACCGATGCAATGAATATGGACTTGAATATGGCTGAGATGGCTCGACAGCATCACTGATGCAATGAATATGGACTTGAATATGGCTGAGATGGCTAGATAGCATGACCGATGCAATGAACATGGACTTGAATATGGCTGAGATGGCTAGATGGCATCACCGATGCAATGAATATGGACTTGAATATGGCTGAGATGGCTAGATAGCATCACTGATGCAATGAATATGGACTTGAATATGGCTGAGACGGCTAGATAGCATCACCGAGGCAATGAATATGGACTTGAATATGGCTGAGATGGCAAGATAGCATCACCGATGCAATGAATATGGACTTGAATATCGATGAGATGGCTAGATAGCATCACCGATGCAATGAATATGGACTTGAATATGGCTGAGATGGCTAGATAGCATCACTTATGCAATGAATATGGACTTGAATATGGCTGAGACGGCCAGATAGCATCACCGATGCAATGAATATGGACTTGAATGTGGATGAGATGGCTAGATAGCATCACCGTTGCAATGAATATGGACTTGAATATGGCTGAGATTGCTAGATAGCATCACCGATGCAATGAACATGGACTTGAATATGGCTGAGATGGCTAGATGGCATCACCGATGCAATGAATATGGACTTGAATATGGCTGAGATGGCTAGATGGCATCACCGATGCAATGAATATGGACTTGAATATGGCTGAGATGGCTAGATAGCATCACCGATGCAATGAATATGGAATGTGGATGAGATGGCTAGATAGCATCACCGATGCAATAAATATGGACTTGAATATGGCTGAGATGGCTAGATAGCATCACCGATGCAATGAATATGGCCTTAAATATGGCTGAGATAGCTAGATAGCATCATTGATGCAATGAATATGGACTTGAATATGGCTAAGACAGCTAGATAGCATCACCGATGCAATGAATATGGACTTGAATATGGCTGAGATGGCTAGATGGCATCACCGATGCAATGAATATGGACTTGAATATGGCTGAGATGGCTAGATGGCATCACCGTTGCAATGAATATGGACTTGAATATGGCTGAGATGGCTAGATAGCATCACCGATGCAATGAATATGGCCTTGAATATGGCTGAGATGGCTAGATAGCATCACTGATGCAATGAATATGGACTTGAATATGGCTGAGACGGCTAGATAGCATCACCGATGCAATGAATATGGACTTGAATATGGCTGAGACGGTTAGATAGCATCACCGATGCCATGAATATGGACTTGAATATGGCTGAGACGGCTAGATAGCATCACTGATGCAATGAATATGGACTTGAATATGGATGAGACGGCTAGATAGCATCACTGATGCAATGAATATGGACTTGAATATGGGTGAGACGGCTAGATAGCATCACCGATGCAATGAAGATGGACTTGAATATGGCTGAGATGGCAAGATAGCATCACCGATGCAATGAATATGGACTTGAATGTGGATGAGATGGCTAGATAGCATCACCGATGCTATGAATATGGACTTGAATATGGCTGAGATGGCAAGATAGCATCACCGATGCAATGAATATGGACTTGAATGTGGATGAGATGGCTAGATAGCATCACCGATGCTATGAATATGGACTTGAATATGGCTGAGATGGCTAGATAGCATCACCGATGCAATGAACATGGACTTGAATATGGATGAGATGGCAAGATAGCATCACCGATGCAATGAATATGGACTTGAATATGGATGAGATGGCTAGATGGCATCAACGATGCAATGAACATGGACTTCAATATGGCTGAGATGGCTAGATGGCATCACCGATGCAATGAATTTGGACTTGAATATGGCTGAGATGGCTATATGGCATCACCGATGCAATGAATATGGACTTGAATATGGCTGAGATGGCTAGATAGCATCACCGATGCAATGAATATGGAATGTGGATGAGATTGCTAGATAGCATCACCGATGCAATGCATATGGCCTTGAATATGGCTGAGATGGCCAGATAGCATCAGTGATGCAATGAATATGGACTTGAATATGGCTGAGATGGCAAGATAGCATCACCGATGCAATGAATATGGACTTGAATATGGATGAGATGGCTAGATGGCATCAACGATGCAATGAACATGGACTTGAATATGGCTGAGATGGCTAGATGGCATCACCGATGCAATGAATATGGACTTGAATATGGCTGAGATGGCTAGATAGCATCACTGATGCAATGAATATGGACTTCAATATGGCTGAGACGGCTAGATAGCATCACCGATGCAATGAATATGGACTTGAATGTGGATGAGATGGCTAGATAGCATCACCGATGCAATGAATATGGACTTGAATATGGCTGAGATTGCTAGATAGCATCACCGATGCAATGAATATGGCCTTGAATATGGCTGAGATGGCTAGATAGCATCACTGATGCAATGAATATGGACTTGAATATGGCTGAGACGGCTAGATAGCATCACCGATGCAATGAATATGGACTTGAATATGGATGAGATGGCAAGATAGCATCACCGATGCAATGAATATGGACTTTAATATGGCTGAGACGGCTAGATAGCATCACGGATGCAATGAATCTGGACTTGAATATGGATGAGATGGCTAGATGGCATCACCGATGCAATGAATATGGACTTGAATATGGCTGAGATGGCAAGATAGCATCACCGATGCAATGAATATGGACTTGAATATGGCTGAGATGGCTAGATAGCATCACCGATGCAATGAATATGGCCTTGAATATGGCTGAGATGGCTAGATAGCATCACCGATGCAATGAATATGGACTTGAATATGGATGAGATGGCAAGATAGCATCACCGATGCAATGAATATGGACTTGAATATCGATGAGATGGCTAGATAGCATCACCGATGCAATGAATATGGACTTGAATATGGCTGAGATGGCAAGATGGCATCACCGATGCAATGAATATGGACTTGAATGTGGATGAGATGGCTAGATAGCATCACCGATGCAATGAATATGGACTTGAATATGGCTGAGACGGCTAGATAGCATCACCGATGCAATGAATATGGACTTGAATATGGATGAGATGGCAAGATAGCATCACCGATGCAATGAATATGGACTTGAATATGGATGAGATGGCTAGATAGCATCACCGATGCAATGAGTATGGACTAGAATATGGATGAGATGGCAAGATAGCATCACCGATGCAATGAATATGGACTTGAATATGGCTGAGATGGCTAGATAGCATCACTGATGCAATGAATATGGACTTGAATATGGCTGAGACGGCTAGATAGCATCACCGATGCAATGAATATGGACTTGAATATGGATGAGATGGCAAGATAGCATCACCGATGCAATGAATATGGACTTGAATATGGATGAGATGGCTAGATAGCATCACCGATGCAATGAATATGGACTTGAATATGGCTGAGACGGCTAGATAGCATCACCGATGCAATGAATATGGACTTGAATATGGATGAGATGGCTAGATAGCATCACCGATGCAATGAATATGGAGTAGAATATGGATGGGATGGCAAGATAGCATCACTGATGCAATGAATATGGACTTGAATATGGCTGAGATAGCTAGATAGCATCATTGATGCAATGAATATGGACTTGAATATGGCTGAGACGGCTAGATAGCATCACCGATGCAATGAATATGGACTTGAATATGGCTGAGATGGCTAGATGGCATCACCGATGCAATGAATATGGACTTGAATATGGCTGAGATGGCTAGATGGCATCACCGTTGCAATGAATATGGACTTGAATATGGCTGAGATGGCTAGATAGCATCACCGATGCAATGAATATGGCCTTGAATATGGCTGAGATGGCTAGATAGCATCACTGATGCAATGAATATGGACTTTAATATGGCTGAGACGGCTAGATAGCATCACGGATGCAATGAATCTGGACTTGAATATGGATGAGATGGCTAGATGGCATCACCGATGCAATGAATATGGACTTGAATATGGCTGAGATGGCAAGATAGCATCACCGATGCAATGAATATGGACTTGAATATGGCTGAGATGGCTAGATAGCATCACCGATGCAATGAATATGGCCTTGAATATGGCTGAGATGGCTAGATAGCATCACCGATGCAATGAATATGGACTTGAATATGGATGAGATGGCAAGATAGCATCACCGATGCAATGAATATGGACTTGAATATCGATGAGATGGCTAGATAGCATCACCGATGCAATGAATATGGACTTGAATATGGCTGAGATGGCAAGATGGCATCACCGATGCAATGAATATGGACTTGAATGTGGATGAGATGGCTAGATAGCATCACCGATGCAATGAATATGGACTTGAATATGGCTGAGACGGCTAGATAGCATCACCGATGCAATGAATATGGACTTGAATATGGATGAGATGGCAAGATAGCATCACCGATGCAATGAATATGGACTTGAATATGGATGAGATGGCTAGATAGCATCACCGATGCAATGAGTATGGACTAGAATATGGATGAGATGGCAAGATAGCATCACCGATGCAATGAATATGGACTTGAATATGGCTGAGATGGCTAGATAGCATCACTGATGCAATGAATATGGACTTGAATATGGCTGAGACGGCTAGATAGCATCACCGATGCAATGAATATGGACTTGAATATGGATGAGATGGCAAGATAGCATCACCGATGCAATGAATATGGACTTGAATATGGATGAGATGGCTAGATAGCATCACCGATGCAATGAATATGGACTTGAATATGGCTGAGACGGCTAGATAGCATCACCGATGCAATGAATATGGACTTGAATATGGATGAGATGGCTAGATAGCATCACCGATGCAATGAATATGGAGTAGAATATGGATGGGATGGCAAGATAGCATCACTGATGCAATGAATATGGACTTGAATATGGCTGAGATAGCTAGATAGCATCATTGATGCAATGAATATGGACTTGAATATGGCTGAGACGGCTAGATAGCATCACCGATGCAATGAATATGGACTTGAATATGGCTGAGATGGCTAGATGGCATCACCGATGCAATGAATATGGACTTGAATATGGCTGAGATGGCTAGATGGCATCACCGTTGCAATGAATATGGACTTGAATATGGCTGAGATGGCTAGATAGCATCACCGATGCAATGAATATGGCCTTGAATATGGCTGAGATGGCTAGATAGCATCACTGATGCAATGAATATGGACTTGAATATGGCTGAGACGGCTAGATAGCATCACCGATGCAATGAATATGGACTTGAATATGGCTGAGATGGTTAGATAGCATCACCGATGCCATGAATATGGACTTGAATAAGGCTGAGACGGCTAGATAGCATCACTGATGCAATGAATATGCACTTGAATATGGATAAGACGGCTAGATAGCATCACTGATGCAATGAATATGGACTTGAATATGGGTGAGACGGCTAGATAGCATCACCGATGCAATGAATATGGACTTGAATATGGATGAGATGGCAAGATAGCATCACCGATGCAATGAATATGGACTTGAATATGGCTGAGATGGCAAGATAGCATCACCGATGCAATGAATATGGACTTGAATGTGGATGAGATGGCTAGATAGCATCACCGATGCTATGAATATGGACTTGAATATGGCTGAGATGGCCAGATAGCATCACCGATGCAATGAATATGGACTTGAATATGGATGAGATGGCTAGATGGCATCAACGATGCAATGAACATGGACTTCAATATGGCTGAGATGGCTAGATGGCATCACCGATGCAATGAATATGGACTTGAATATGGCTGAGATGGCTAGATGGCATCACCGATGCAATGAATATGGACTTGAATATGGCTGAGATGGCTAGATAGCATCACCGATGCAATGAATATGGAATGTGGATGAGATTGCTAGATAGCATCACCGATGCAATGCATATGGCCTTGAATATGGCTGAGATGGCCAGATAGCATCAGTGATGCAATGAATATGGACTTGAATATGGCTGAGATGGCAAGATAGCATCACCGATGCAATGAATATGGATTTGAATATGGATGAGATGGCTAGATGGCATCAACGATGCAATGAACATGGACTTGAATATGGCTGAGATGGCTAGATGGCATCACCGATGCAATGAATATGGACTTGAATATGGCTGAGATGGCTAGATGGCATCACCGATGCAATGAATATGGACTTGAATATGGCTGAGATGGCTAGATAGCATCACCGATGCAATGAATATGGAATGTGGATGAGATGGCTAGATAGCATCACCGATGCAATAAATATGGACTTGAATATGGCTGAGATGGCTAGATAGCATCACTGATGCAATGAATATGGACTTGAATATGGCTGAGACGGCTAGATAGCATCACCGATGCAATGAATATGGACTTGAATGTGGATGAGATGGCTAGATAGCATCACTGATGCAATGAATATGGACTTGAATATGGCTGAGATAGCTAGATAGCATCATTGATGCAATGAATATGGACTTGAATATGGCTGAGACGGCTAGATAGCATCACCGATGCAATGAATATGGACTTGAATATGGCTGAGATGGCAAGATAGCATCACCGATGCAATGAATATGGACTTGAATATGGCTGAGATGGCTAGATGGCATCACCGTTTCAATGAATATGGACTTGAATATGGATGAGATGGCTAGATAGCATCACCGATGCAATGAATATGGCCTTGAATATGGCTGAGATGGCTAGATAGCATCACCGATGCAATGAATATGGACTTGAATATGGCTGAGATGGCTAGATGGCATCACCGATGCAATGAATATGGACTTGAATATGGCTGAGATGGCTAGATAGCATCACCGATGCAATGAATATGGCCTTGAATATGGCTGAGATGGCTAGATAGCATCACTGATGCAATGAATATGGACTTGAATATGGCTGAGACGGCTAGATAGCATCACCGATGCAATGAATATGGACTTGAATGTGGATGAGATGGCAAGATAGCATCACCGATGCAATGAATATGGACTTGAATATGGATGAGATGGCTAGATAGCATCACCGATGCAATGAATATGGACTTGAATATGGCTGAGATGGCAAGATAGCATCACCGATGCAATGAATATGGACTTGAATATGGATGAGATGGCTAGATAGCATCACCGATTCAATGAATATGGACTAGAATATTGATGGTATGGCAAGATAGCATCACTGATGCAATGAATATGGACTTGAATATGGCTGAGATAGCTAGATAGCATCACCGATGCAATGAATATGGACTTGAATATGGATGAGATGGCAAGATAGCATCACCGATGCAATGAATATGGTCTTGAATATGGATGAGATGGCTAGATAGCATCACCGATGCAATGAATATGGACTTGAATATGGCTGAGATGGCTAGACAGCATCACTGATGCAATGAATATGGACTTGAATATGGCTGAGATGGCTAGATAGCATCACCGATGCAATGAACATGGACTTGAATATGGCTGAGATGGCTAGATGGCATCACCGATGCAATGAATATGGACTTGAATATGGCTGAGATGGCTAGATAGCATCACTGATGCAATGAATATGGACTTGAATATGGCTGAGACGGCTAGATAGCATCACCGAGGCAATGAATATGGACTTGAATATGGATGAGATGGCAAGATAGCATCACCGATGCAATGAATATGGACTTGAATATCGATGAGATGGCTAGATAGCATCACCGATGCAATGAATATGGACTTGAATATGGCTGAGATGGCTAGATAGCATCACTGATGCAATGAATATGGACTTGAATATGGCTGAGACGGCCAGATAGCATCACCGATGCAATGAATATGGACTTGAATGTGGATGAGATGGCTAGATAGCATCACCGTTGCAATGAATATGGACTTGAATATGGCTGAGATTGCTAGATAGCATCACCGATGCAATGAACATGGACTTGAATATGGCTGAGATGGCTAGATGGCATCACCGATTCAATGAATATGGACTTGAATATGGCTGAGATGGCTAGATGGCATCACCGATGCAATGAATATGGACTTGAATATGGCTGAGATGGCTAGATAGCATCACCGATGCAATGAATATGGAATGTGGATGAGATGGCTAGATAGCATCACCGATGCAATAAATATGGACTTGAATATGGCTGAGATGGCTAGATGGCATCACCGATGCAATGAATATGGCCTTGAATATGGCTGAGATGGCTATATGGCATCACCGATGCAATGAATATGGACTTGAATATGGCTGAGATGGCTAGATAGCATCACCGATGCAATGAATATGGAATGTGGATGAGATTGCTAGATAGCATCACCGATGCAATGCATATGGCCTTGAATATGGCTGAGATGGCCAGATAGCATCAGTGATGCAATGAATATGGACTTGAATATGGCTGAGATGGCAAGATAGCATCACCGATGCAATGAATATGGACTTGAATATGGATGAGATGGCTAGATGGCATCAACGATGCAATGAACATGGACTTGAATATGGCTGAGATGGCTAGATGGCATCACCGATGCAATGAATATGGACTTGAATATGGCTGAGATGGCTAGATAGCATCACTGATGCAATGAATATGGACTTCAATATGGCTGAGACGGCTAGATAGCATCACCGATGCAATGAATATGGACTTGAATGTGGATGAGATGGCTAGATAGCATCACCGATGCAATGAATATGGACTTGAATATGGCTGAGATTGCTAGATAGCATCACCGATGCAATGAATATGGCCTTGAATATGGCTGAGATGGCTAGATAGCATCACTGATGCAATGAATATGGACTTGAATATGGCTGAGACGGCTAGATAGCATCACCGATGCAATGAATATGGACTTGAATATGGATGAGATGGCAAGATAGCATCACCGATGCAATGAATATGGACTTTAATATGGCTGAGACGGCTAGATAGCATCACGGATGCAATGAATCTGGACTTGAATATGGATGAGATGGCTAGATGGCATCACCGATGCAATGAATATGGACTTGAATATGGCTGAGATGGCAAGATAGCATCACCGATGCAATGAATATGGACTTGAATATGGCTGAGATGGCTAGATAGCATCACCGATGCAATGAATATGGCCTTGAATATGGCTGAGATGGCTAGATAGCATCACCGATGCAATGAATATGGACTTGAATATGGATGAGATGGCAAGATAGCATCACCGATGCAATGAATATGGACTTGAATATCGATGAGATGGCTAGATAGCATCACCGATGCAATGAATATGGACTTGAATATGGCTGAGATGGCAAGATGGCATCACCGATGCAATGAATATGGACTTGAATGTGGATGAGATGGCTAGATAGCATCACCGATGCAATGAATATGGACTTGAATATGGCTGAGACGGCTAGATAGCATCACCGATGCAATGAATATGGACTTGAATATGGATGAGATGGCAAGATAGCATCACCGATGCAATGAATATGGACTTGAATATGGATGAGATGGCTAGATAGCATCACCGATGCAATGAGTATGGACTAGAATATGGATGAGATGGCAAGATAGCATCACCGATGCAATGAATATGGACTTGAATATGGCTGAGATGGCTAGATAGCATCACTGATGCAATGAATATGGACTTGAATATGGCTGAGACGGCTAGATAGCATCACCGATGCAATGAATATGGACTTGAATATGGATGAGATGGCAAGATAGCATCACCGATGCAATGAATATGGACTTGAATATGGATGAGATGGCTAGATAGCATCACCGATGCAATGAATATGGACTTGAATATGGCTGAGACGGCTAGATAGCATCACCGATGCAATGAATATGGACTTGAATATGGATGAGATGGCTAGATAGCATCACCGATGCAATGAATATGGAGTAGAATATGGATGGGATGGCAAGATAGCATCACTGATGCAATGAATATGGACTTGAATATGGCTGAGATAGCTAGATAGCATCATTGATGCAATGAATATGGACTTGAATATGGCTGAGACGGCTAGATAGCATCACCGATGCAATGAATATGGACTTGAATATGGCTGAGATGGCTAGATGGCATCACCGATGCAATGAATATGGACTTGAATATGGCTGAGATGGCTAGATGGCATCACCGTTGCAATGAATATGGACTTGAATATGGCTGAGATGGCTAGATAGCATCACCGATGCAATGAATATGGCCTTGAATATGGCTGAGATGGCTAGATAGCATCACTGATGCAATGAATATGGACTTGAATATGGCTGAGACGGCTAGATAGCATCACCGATGCAATGAATATGGACTTGAATATGGCTGAGATGGTTAGATAGCATCACCGATGCCATGAATATGGACTTGAATATGGCTGAGACGGCTAGATAGCATCACTGATGCAATGAATATGGACTTGAATATGGATAAGACGGCTAGATAGCATCACTGATGCAATGAATATGGACTTGAATATGGGTGAGACGGCTAGATAGCATCACCGATGCAATGAATATGGACTTGAATATGGATGAGATGGCAAGATAGCATCACCGATGCAATGAATATGGACTTGAATATGGCTGAGATGGCAAGATAGCATCACCGATGCAATGAATATGGACTTGAATGTGGATGAGATGGCTAGATAGCATCACCGATGCTATGAATATGGACTTGAATATGGCTGAGATGGCCAGATAGCATCACCGATGCAATGAATATGGACTTGAATATGGATGAGATGGCAAGATAGCATCACCGATGCAATGAATATGGACTTGAATATGGATGAGATGGCTAGATGGCATCAACGATGCAATGAACATGGACTTCAATATGGCTGAGATGGCTAGATGGCATCACCGATGCAATGAATATGGACTTGAATATGGCTGAGATGGCTAGATGGCATCACCGATGCAATGAATATGGACTTGAATATGGCTGAGATGGCTAGATAGCATCACCGATGCAATGAATATGGAATGTGGATGAGATTGCTAGATAGCATCACCGATGCAATGCATATGGCCTTGAATATGGCTGAGATGGCCAGATAGCATCAGTGATGCAATGAATATGGACTTGAATATGGCTGAGATGGCAAGATAGCATCACCGATGCAATGAATATGGATTTGAATATGGATGAGATGGCTAGATGGCATCAACGATGCAATGAACATGGACTTGAATATGGCTGAGATGGCTAGATGGCATCACCGATGCAATGAATATGGACTTGAATATGGCTGAGATGGCTAGATGGCATCACCGATGCAATGAATATGGACTTGAATATGGCTGAGATGGCTAGATAGCATCACCGATGCAATGAATATGGAATGTGGATGAGATGGCTAGATAGCATCACCGATGCAATAAATATGGACTTGAATATGGCTGAGATGGCTAGATAGCATCACTGATGCAATGAATATGGACTTGAATATGGCTGAGACGGCTAGATAGCATCACCGATGCAATGAATATGGACTTGAATGTGGATGAGATGGCTAGATAGCATCACTGATGCAATGAATATGGACTTGAATATGGCTGAGATAGCTAGATAGCATCATTGATGCAATGAATATGGACTTGAATATGGCTGAGACGGCTAGATAGCATCACCGATGCAATGAATATGGACTTGAATATGGCTGAGATGGCAAGATAGCATCACCGATGCAATGAATATGGACTTGAATATGGCTGAGATGGCTAGATGGCATCACCGTTTCAATGAATATGGACTTGAATATGGATGAGATGGCTAGATAGCATCACCGATGCAATGAATATGGCCTTGAATATGGCTGAGATGGCTAGATAGCATCACCGATGCAATGAATATGGACTTGAATATGGCTGAGATGGCTAGATGGCATCACCGATGCAATGAATATGGACTTGAATATGGCTGAGATGGCTAGATAGCATCACCGATGCAATGAATATGGCCTTGAATATGGCTGAGATGGCTAGATAGCATCACTGATGCAATGAATATGGACTTGAATATGGCTGAGACGGCTAGATAGCATCACCGATGCAATGAATATGGACTTGAATATGGATGAGATGGCAAGATAGCATCACCGATGCAATGAATATGGACTTGAATATGGATGAGATGGCTAGATAGCATCACCGATGCAATGAATATGGACTTGAATATGGCTGAGATGGCAAGATAGCATCACCGATGCAATGAATATGGACTTGAATATGGATGAGATGGCTAGATAGCATCACCGATTCAATGAATATGGACTAGAATATTGATGGTATGGCAAGATAGCATCACTGATGCAATGAATATGGACTTGAATATGGCTGAGATAGCTAGATAGCATCACCGATGCAATGAATATGGACTTGAATATGGATGAGATGGCAAGATAGCATCACCGATGCAATGAATATGGTCTTGAATATGGATGAGATGGCTAGATAGCATCACCGATGCAATGAATATGGACTTGAATATGGCTGAGATGGCTAGACAGCATCACTGATGCAATGAATATGGACTTGAATATGGCTGAGATGGCTAGATAGCATCACCGATGCAATGAACATGGACTTGAATATGGCTGAGATGGCTAGATGGCATCACCGATGCAATGAATATGGACTTGAATATGGCTGAGATGGCTAGATAGCATCACTGATGCAATGAATATGGACTTGAATATGGCTGAGACGGCTAGATAGCATCACCGAGGCAATGAATATGGACTTGAATATGGATGAGATGGCAAGATAGCATCACCGATGCAATGAATATGGACTTGAATATCGATGAGATGGCTAGATAGCATCACCGATGCAATGAATATGGACTTGAATATGGCTGAGATGGCTAGATAGCATCACTGATGCAATGAATATGGACTTGAATATGGCTGAGACGGCCAGATAGCATCACCGATGCAATGAATATGGACTTGAATGTGGATGAGATGGCTAGATAGCATCACCGTTGCAATGAATATGGACTTGAATATGGCTGAGATTGCTAGATAGCATCACCGATGCAATGAACATGGACTTGAATATGGCTGAGATGGCTAGATGGCATCACCGATTCAATGAATATGGACTTGAATATGGCTGAGATGGCTAGATGGCATCACCGATGCAATGAATATGGACTTGAATATGGCTGAGATGGCTAGATAGCATCACCGATGCAATGAATATGGAATGTGGATGAGATGGCTAGATAGCATCACCGATGCAATAAATATGGACTTGAATATGGCTGAGATGGCTAGATAGCATCACCGATGCAATGAATATGGCCTTGAATATGGCTGAGATAGCTAGATAGCATCATTGATGCAATGAATATGGACTTGAATATGGCTGAGACGGCTAGATAGCATCACCGATGCAATGAATATGGACTTGAATATGGCTGAGATGGCTAGATGGCATCACCGATGCAATGAATATGGACTTGAATATGGCTGAGATGGCTAGATGGCATCACCGTTGCAATGAATATGGACTTGAATATGGCTGAGATGGCTAGATAGCATCACCGATGCAATGAATATGGCCTTGAATATGGCTGAGATGGCTAGATAGCATCACTGATGCAATGAATATGGACTTGAATATGGCTGAGACGGCTAGATAGCATCACCGATGCAATGAATATGGACTTGAATATGGCTGAGACGGTTAGATAGCATCACCGATGCCATGAATATGGACTTGAATATGGCTGAGACGGCTAGATAGCATCACTGATGCAATGAATATGGACTTGAATTTGGATGAGACGGCTAGATAGCATCACTGATGCAATGAATATGGACTTGAATATGGGTGAGACGGCTAGATAGCATCACCGATGCAATGAAGATGGACTTGAATATGGCTGAGATGGCAAGATAGCATCACCGATGCAATGAATATGGACTTGAATGTGGATGAGATGGCTAGATAGCATCACCGATGCTATGAATATGGACTTGAATATGGCTGAGATGGCAAGATAGCATCACCGATGCAATGAATATGGACTTGAATGTGGATGAGATGGCTAGATAGCATCACCGATGCTATGAATATGGACTTGAATATGGCTGAGATGGCTAGATAGCATCACCGATGCAATGAACATGGACTTGAATATGGATGAGATGGCAAGATAGCATCACCGATGCAATGAATATGGACTTGAATATGGATGAGATGGCTAGATGGCATCAACGATGCAATGAACATGGACTTCAATATGGCTGAGATGGCTAGATGGCATCACCGATGCAATGAATTTGGACTTGAATATGGCTGAGATGGCTAGATGGCATCACCGATGCAATGAATATGGACTTGAATATGGCTGAGATGGCTAGATAGCATCACCGATGCAATGAATATGGAATGTGGATGAGATTGCTAGATAGCATCACCGATGCAATGCATATGGCCTTGAATATGGCTGAGATGGCCAGATAGCATCAGTGATGCAATGAATATGGACTTGAATATGGCTGAGATGGCAAGATAGCATCACCGATGCAATGAATATGGACTTGAATATGGATGAGATGGCTAGATGGCATCAACGATGCAATGAACATGGACTTGAATATGGCTGAGATGGCTAGATGGCATCACCGATGCAATGAATATGGACTTGAATATGGCTGAGATGGCTAGATAGCATCACTGATGCAATGAATATGGACTTCAATATGGCTGAGACGGCTAGATAGCATCACCGATGCAATGAATATGGACTTGAATGTGGATGAGATGGCTAGATAGCATCACCGATGCAATGAATATGGACTTGAATATGGCTGAGATTGCTAGATAGCATCACCGATGCAATGAATATGGCCTTGAATATGGCTGAGATGGCTAGATAGCATCACTGATGCAATGAATATGGACTTGAATATGGCTGAGACGGCTAGATAGCATCACCGATGCAATGAATATGGACTTGAATATGGATGAGATGGCAAGATAGCATCACCGATGCAATGAATATGGACTTGAATATGGCTGAGATGGCAAGATAGCATCACCGATGCAATGAATATGGACTTGAATATGGCTGAGATGGCTAGATAGCATCACCGATGCAATGAATATGGCCTTGAATATGGCTGAGACGGCTAGATAGCATCACCGATGCAATGAATATGGACTTGAATATGGATGAGATGGCAAGATAGCATCACTGATGCAATGAATATGGACTTGAATATGGCTGAGACGGCTAGATAGCATCACCGATGCAATGAATATGGACTTGAATATGGATGAGATGGCAAGATAGCATCACCGATGCAATGAATATGGACTTGAATATGGATGAGATGGCTAGATAGCATCACCGATGCAATGAATATGGACTTGAATATGGCTGAGATGGCAAGATAGCATCACCGATGCAATGAATATGGACTTGAATATGGATGAGATGGCTAGATAGCATCACCGATGCAATGAATATGGACTAGAATATGGATGGGATGGCAAGATAGCATCACTGATGCAATGAATATGGACTTGAATATGGCTGAGATAGCTAGATAGCATCATTGATGCAATGAATATGGACTTGAATATGGCTGAGACGGCTAGATAGCATCACCGATGCAATGAATATGGACTTGAATATGGCTGAGATGGCTAGATGGCATCACCGATGCAATGAATATGGACTTGAATATGGCTGAGATGGCTAGATGGCATCACCGATGCAATGAATATGGACTTGAATATGGCTGAGATGGCTAGATAGCATCACCGATGCAATGAATATGGAATGTGGATGAGATTGCTAGATAGCATCAACGATGCAATGCATATGGCCTTGAATATGGCTGAGATGGCCAGATAGCATCAGTGATGCAATGAATATGGACTTGAATATGGCTGAGATGGCTAGACAGCATCACTGATGCAATGAATATGGACTTGAATATGGCTGAGATGGCTAGATAGCATCACCGATGCAATGAACATGGACTTGAATATGGCTGAGATGGCTAGATGGCATCACCGATGCAATGAATATGGACTTGAATATGGCTGAGATGGCTAGATAGCATCACTGATGCAATGAATATGGACTTGAATATGGCTGAGACGGCTAGATAGCATCACCGAGGCAATGAATATGGACTTGAATATGGATGAGATGGCAAGATAGCATCACCGATGCAATGAATATGGAATGTGGATGAGATTGCTAGATAGCATCACCGATGCAATGCATATGGTCTTGAATATGGATGAGATGGCTAGATAGCATCACCGATGCAATGAATATGGACTTGAATATGGCTGAGATGGCTAGACAGCATCACTGATGCAATGAATATGGACTTGAATATGGCTGAGATGGCTAGATAGCATCACCGATGCAATGAACATGGACTTGAATATGGCTGAGATGGCTAGATGGCATCACCGATGCAATGAATATGGACTTGAATATGGCTGAGATGGCTAGATAGCATCACTGATGCAATGAATATGGACTTGAATATGGCTGAGACGGCTAGATAGCATCACCGAGGCAATGAATATGGACTTGAATATGGATGAGATGGCAAGATAGCATCACCGATGCAATGAATATGGACTTGAATATCGATGAGATGGCTAGATAGCATCACCGATGCAATGAATATGGACTTGAATATGGCTGAGATGGCTAGATAGCATCACTGATGCAATGAATATGGACTTGAATATGGCTGAGACGGCCAGATAGCATCACCGATGCAATGAATATGGACTTGAATGTGGATGAGATGGCTAGATAGCATCACCGTTGCAATGAATATGGACTTGAATATGGCTGAGATTGCTAGATAGCATCACCGATGCAATGAACATGGACTTGAATATGGCTGAGATGGCTAGATGGCATCACCGATTCAATGAATATGGACTTGAATATGGCTGAGATGGCTAGATGGCATCACCGATGCAATGAATATGGACTTGAATATGGCTGAGATGGCTAGATAGCATCACCGATGCAATGAATATGGAATGTGGATGAGATGGCTAGATAGCATCACCGATGCAATAAATATGGACTTGAATATGGCTGAGATGGCTAGATAGCATCACCGATGCAATGAATATGGCCTTGAATATGGCTGAGATAGCTAGATAGCATCATTGATGCAATGAATATGGACTTGAATATGGCTGAGACGGCTAGATAGCATCACCGATGCAATGAATATGGACTTGAATATGGCTGAGATGGCTAGATGGCATCACCGATGCAATGAATATGGACTTGAATATGGCTGAGATGGCTAGATGGCATCACCGTTGCAATGAATATGGACTTGAATATGGCTGAGATGGCTAGATAGCATCACCGATGCAATGAATATGGCCTTGAATATGGCTGAGATGGCTAGATAGCATCACTGATGCAATGAATATGGACTTGAATATGGCTGAGACGGCTAGATAGCATCACCGATGCAATGAATATGGACTTGAATATGGCTGAGACGGTTAGATAGCATCACCGATGCCATGAATATGGACTTGAATATGGCTGAGACGGCTAGATAGCATCACTGATGCAATGAATATGGACTTGAATATGGATGAGACGGCTAGATAGCATCACTGATGCAATGAATATGGACTTGAATATGGGTGAGACGGCTAGATAGCATAACCGATGCAATGAAGATGGACTTGAATATGGCTGAGATGGCAAGATAGCATCACCGATGCAATGAATATGGACTTGAATGTGGATGAGATGGCTAGATAGCATCACCGATGCTATGAATATGGACTTGAATATGGCTGAGATGGCAAGATAGCATCACCGATGCAATGAATATGGACTTGAATGTGGATGAGATGGCTAGATAGCATCACCGATGCTATGAATATGGACTTGAATATGGCTGAGATGGCTAGATAGCATCACCGATGCAATGAACATGGACTTGAATATGGATGAGATGGCAAGATAGCATCACCGATGCAATGAATATGGACTTGAATATGGATGAGATGGCTAGATGGCATCAACGATGCAATGAACATGGACTTCAATATGGCTGAGATGGCTAGATGGCATCACCGATGCAATGAATTTGGACTTGAATATGGCTGAGATGGCTAGATGGCATCACCGATGCAATGAATATGGACTTGAATATGGCTGAGATGGCTAGATAGCATCACCGATGCAATGAATATGGAATGTGGATGAGATTGCTAGATAGCATCACCGATGCAATGCATATGGCCTTGAATATGGCTGAGATGGCCAGATAGCATCAGTGATGCAATGAATATGGACTTGAATATGGCTGAGATGGCAAGATAGCATCACCGATGCAATGAATATGGACTTGAATATGGATGAGATGGCTAGATGGCATCAACGATGCAATGAACATGGACTTGAATATGGCTGAGATGGCTAGATGGCATCACCGATGCAATGAATATGGACTTGAATATGGCTGAGATGGCTAGATAGCATCACTGATGCAATGAATATGGACTTCAATATGGCTGAGACGGCTAGATAGCATCACCGATGCAATGAATATGGACTTGAATGTGGATGAGATGGCTAGATAGCATCACCGATGCAATGAATATGGACTTGAATATGGCTGAGATTGCTAGATAGCATCACCGATGCAATGAATATGGCCTTGAATATGGCTGAGATGGCTAGATAGCATCACTGATGCAATGAATATGGACTTGAATATGGCTGAGACGGCTAGATAGCATCACCGATGCAATGAATATGGACTTGAATATGGATGAGATGGCAAGATAGCATCACCGATGCAATGAATATGGACTTGAATATGGCTGAGATGGCAAGATAGCATCACCGATGCAATGAATATGGACTTGAATATGGCTGAGATGGCTAGATAGCATCACCGATGCAATGAATATGGCCTTGAATATGGCTGAGACGGCTAGATAGCATCACCGATGCAATGAATATGGACTTGAATATGGATGAGATGGCAAGATAGCATCACTGATGCAATGAATATGGACTTGAATATGGCTGAGACGGCTAGATAGCATCACCGATGCAATGAATATGGACTTGAATATGGATGAGATGGCAAGATAGCATCACCGATGCAATGAATATGGACTTGAATATGGATGAGATGGCTAGATAGCATCACCGATGCAATGAATATGGACTTGAATATGGCTGAGATGGCAAGATAGCATCACCGATGCAATGAATATGGACTTGAATATGGATGAGATGGCTAGATAGCATCACCGATGCAATGAATATGGACTAGAATATGGATGGGATGGCAAGATAGCATCACTGATGCAATGAATATGGACTTGAATATGGCTGAGATAGCTAGATAGCATCATTGATGCAATGAATATGGACTTGAATATGGCTGAGACGGCTAGATAGCATCACCGATGCAATGAATATGGACTTGAATATGGCTGAGATGGCTAGATGGCATCACCGATGCAATGAATATGGACTTGAATATGGCTGAGATGGCTAGATGGCATCACCGTTGCAATGAATATGGACTTGAATATGGCTGAGATGGCTAGATAGCATCACCGATGCAATGAATATGGCCTTGAATATGGCTGAGATGGCTAGATAGCATCACTGATGCAATGAATATGGACTTGAATATGGCTGAGACGGCTAGATAGCATCACCGATGCAATGAATATGGACTTGAATATGGCTGAGATGGTTAGATAGCATCACCGATGCCATGAATATGGACTTGAATATGGCTGAGACGGCTAGATAGCATCACTGATGCAATGAATATGGACTTGAATATGGATAAGACGGCTAGATAGCATCACTGATGCAATGAATATGGACTTGAATATGGGTGAGACGGCTAGATAGCATCACCGATGCAATGAATATGGACTTGAATATGGATGAGATGGCAAGATAGCATCACCGATGCAATGAATATGGACTTGAATATGGCTGAGATGGCAAGATAGCATCACCGATGCAATGAATATGGACTTGAATGTGGATGAGATGGCTAGATAGCATCACCGATGCTATGAATATGGACTTGAATATGGCTGAGATGGCTAGATAGCATCACCGATGCAATGAATATGGACTTGAATATGGATGAGATGGCAAGATAGCATCACCGATGCAATGAATATGGACTTGAATATGGATGAGATGGCTAGATGGCATCAACGATGCAATGAACATGGACTTCAATATGGCTGAGATGGCTAGATGGCATCACCGATGAAATGAATATGGACTTGAATATGGCTGAGATGGCTAGATGGCATCACCGATGCAATGAATATGGACTTGAATATGGCTGAGATGGCTAGATAGCATCACCGATGCAATGAATATGGAATGTGGATGAGATTGCTAGATAGCATCACCGATGCAATGCATATGGCCTTGAATATGGCTGAGATGGCCAGATAGCATCAGTGATGCAATGAATATGGACTTGAATATGGCTGAGATGGCAAGATAGCATCACCGATGCAATGAATATGGACTTGAATATGGATGAGATAGCTAGATGGCATCAACGATGCAATGAACATGGACTTGAATATGGCTGAGATGGCTAGATGGCATCACCGATGCAATGAATATGGACTTGAATATGGCTGAGATGGCTAGATGGCATCACCGATGCAATGAATATGGACTTGAATATGGCTGAGATGGCTAGATAGCATCACCGATGCAATGAATATGGAATGTGGATGAGATGGCTAGATAGCATCACCGATGCAATAAATATGGACTTGAATATGGCTGAGATGGCTAGATAGCATCACTGATGCAATGAATATGGACTTGAATATGGCTGAGACGGCTAGATAGCATCACCGATGCAATGAATATGGACTTGAATGTGGATGAGATGGCTAGATAGCATCACCGATGCAATGAATATGGACTTGAATATGGCTGAGATTGCTAGATAGCATCACCGATGCAATGAATATGGCCTTGAATATGGCTGAGATGGCTAGATAGCATCACTGATGCAATGAATATGGACTTGAATATGGCTGAGACGGCTAGATAGCATCACCGATGCAATGAATATGGACTTGAATATGGATGAGAGGGCAAGATAGCATCACCGATGCAATAAATATGGACTTGAATATGGCTGAGATGGCTAGATAGCATCACCGATGCAATGAATCTGGACTTGAATATGGATGAGATGGCTAGATGGCATCACCGATGCAATGAATATGGACTTGAATATGGCTGAGATGGCTAGATGGCATCACCGATGCAATGAATATGGACTTGAATATGGCTGAGATGGCAAGATAGCATCACCGATGCAATGAATATGGACTTGAATATGGCTGAGATGGCTAGATAGCATCACCGATGCAATGAATATGGCCTTGAATATGGCTGAGATGGCTAGGTAGCATCACTGATGCAATGAATATGGACTTGAATATGGATGAGACGGCTAGATAGCATCACCGATGCAATGAATATGGACTTGAATATGGATGAGATGGCAAGATAGCATCACCGATGCAATGAATATGGACTTGAATATCGATGAGATGGCTAGATAGCATCACCGATGCAATGAATATGGACTTGAATATGGCTGAGATGGCAAGATAGCATCACCGATGCAATGAATATGGACTTGAATGTGGATGAGATGGCTAGATAGCATCACCGATGCAATGAATATGGACTTGAATATGGCTGAGACGGCTAGATAGCATCACCGATGCAATGAATATGGACTTGAATATGGATGAGATGGCAAGATAGCATCACCGATGCAATGAATATGGACTTGAATATGGATGAGATGGCTAGATAGCATCAGCGATGCAATGAGTATGTACTAGAATATGGATGAGATGGCAAGATAGCATCACCGATGCAATGAATATGGACTTGAATATGGCTGAGATGGCTAGATAGCATCACTGATGCAATGAATATTGACTTGAATATGGCTGAGACGGCTAGATAGCATCACCGATGCAATGAATATGGACTTGAATATGGATGAGATGGCAAGATAGCATCACCGATGCAATGAATATGGACTTGAATATGGATGAGATGGCTAGATAGCATCACCGATGCAATGAATATGGACTTGAATATGGCTGAGATGGCAAGATAGCATCACCGATGCAATGAATATGGACTTGAATATGGATGAGATGGCTAGATAGCATCACCGATGCAATGAATATGGACTAGAATATGGATGGGATGGCAAGATAGCATCACTGATGCAATGAATATGGACTTGAATATGGCTGAGATAGCTAGATAGCATCATTGATGCAATGAATATGGACTTGAATATGGCTGAGACGGCTAGATAGCATCACCGATGCAATGAATATGGACTTGAATATGGCTGAGATGGCAAGATAGCATCACCGATGCAATGAATATGGACTTGAATATGGCTGAGATGGCTAGATGGCATCACCGTTTCAATGAATATGGACTTGAATATGGATGAGATGGCTAGATAGCATCACCGATGCAATGAATATGGCCTTGAATATGGCTGAGATGGCTAGATAGCATCACCGATGCAATGAATATGGACTTGAATATGGCTGAGATGGCTAGATGGCATCACCGATGCAATGAATATGGACTTGAATATGGCTGAGATGGCTAGATAGCATCACCGATGCAATGAATATGGCCTTGAATATGGCTGAGATGGCTAGATAGCATCACTGATGCAATGAATATGGACTTGAATATGGCTGAGACGGCTAGATAGCATCACCGATGCAATGAATATGGACTTGAATATGGATGAGATGGCAAGATAGCATCACCGATGCAATGAATATGGACTTGAATATGGATGAGATGGCTAGATAGCATCACCGATGCAATGAATATGGACTTGAATATGGCTGAGATGGCAAGATAGCATCACCGATGCAATGAATATGGACTTGAATATGGATGAGATGGCTAGATAGCATCACCGATTCAATGAATATGGACTAGAATATTGATGGTATGGCAAGATAGCATCACTGATGCAATGAATATGGACTTGAATATGGCTGAGATAGCTAGATAGCATCACCGATGCAATGAATATGGACTTGAATATGGATGAGATGGCAAGATAGCATCACCGATGCAATGAATATGGTCTTGAATATGGATGAGATGGCTAGATAGCATCACCGATGCAATGAATATGGACTTGAATATGGCTGAGATGGCTCGACAGCATCACTGATGCAATGAATATGGACTTGAATATGGCTGAGATGGCTAGATAGCATCACCGATGCAATGAACATGGACTTGAATATGGCTGAGATGGCTAGATGGCATCACCGATGCAATGAATATGGACTTGAATATGGCTGAGATGGCTAGATAGCATCACTGATGCAATGAATATGGACTTGAATATGGCTGAGACGGCTAGATAGCATCACCGAGGCAATGAATATGGACTTGAATATGGCTGAGATGGCAAGATAGCATCACCGATGCAATGAATATGGACTTGAATATCGATGAGATGGCTAGATAGCATCACCGATGCAATGAATATGGACTTGAATATGGCTGAGATGGCTAGATAGCATCACTGATGCAATGAATATGGACTTGAATATGGCTGAGACGGCCAGATAGCATCACCGATGCAATGAATATGGACTTGAATGTGGATGAGATGGCTAGATAGCATCACCGTTGCAATGAATATGGACTTGAATATGGCTGAGATTGCTAGATAGCATCACCGATGCAATGAACATGGACTTGAATATGGCTGAGATGGCTAGATGGCATCACCGATGCAATGAATATGGACTTGAATATGGCTGAGATGGCTAGATGGCATCACCGATGCAATGAATATGGACTTGGATATGGCTGAGATGGCTAGATAGCATCACCGATGCAATGAATATGGAATGTGGATGAGATGGCTAGATAGCATCACCGATGCAATAAATATGGACTTGAATATGGCTGAGATGGCTAGATAGCATCACTGATGCAATGAATATGGACTTGAATATGGCTGAGACGGCTAGATAGCATCACCGATGCAATGAATATGGACTTGAATGTGGATGAGATGGCTAGATAGCATCACCGATGCAATGAATATGGACTTGAATATGGCTGAGATTGCTAGATAGCATCACCGATGCAATGAATATGGCCTTGAATATGGCTGAGATGGCTAGATAGCATCACTGATGCAATGAATATGGACTTGAATATGGCTGAGACGGCTAGATAGCATCACCGATGCAATGAATATGGACTTGAATATGGATGAGAGGGCAAGATAGCATCACCGATGCAATAAATATGGACTTGAATATGGCTGAGATGGCTAGATAGCATCACCGATGCAATGAATCTGGACTTGAATATGGATGAGATGGCTAGATGGCATCACCGATGCAATGAATATGGACTTGAATATGGCTGAGATGGCTAGATGGCATCACCGATGCAATGAATATGGACTTGAATATGGCTGAGATGGCAAGATAGCATCACCGATGCAATGAATATGGACTTGAATATGGCTGAGATGGCTAGATAGCATCACCGATGCAATGAATATGGCCTTGAATATGGCTGAGATGGCTAGGTAGCATCACTGATGCAATGAATATGGACTTGAATATGGATGAGACGGCTAGATAGCATCACCGATGCAATGAATATGGACTTGAATATGGATGAGATGGCAAGATAGCATCACCGATGCAATGAATATGGACTTGAATATCGATGAGATGGCTAGATAGCATCACCGATGCAATGAATATGGACTTGAATATGGCTGAGATGGCAAGATAGCATCACCGATGCAATGAATATGGACTTGAATGTGGATGAGATGGCTAGATAGCATCACCGATGCAATGAATATGGACTTGAATATGGCTGAGACGGCTAGATAGCATCACCGATGCAATGAATATGGACTTGAATATGGATGAGATGGCAAGATAGCATCACCGATGCAATGAATATGGACTTGAATATGGATGAGATGGCTAGATAGCATCAGCGATGCAATGAGTATGTACTAGAATATGGATGAGATGGCAAGATAGCATCACCGATGCAATGAATATGGACTTGAATATGGCTGAGATGGCTAGATAGCATCACTGATGCAATGAATATTGACTTGAATATGGCTGAGACGGCTAGATAGCATCACCGATGCAATGAATATGGACTTGAATATGGATGAGATGGCAAGATAGCATCACCGATGCAATGAATATGGACTTGAATATGGATGAGATGGCTAGATAGCATCACCGATGCAATGAATATGGACTTGAATATGGCTGAGATGGCAAGATAGCATCACCGATGCAATGAATATGGACTTGAATATGGATGAGATGGCTAGATAGCATCACTGATGCAATGAATATGGACTAGAATATGGATGGGATGGCAAGATAGCATCACTGATGCAATGAATATGGACTTGAATATGGCTGAGATAGCTAGATAGCATCATTGATGCAATGAATATGGACTTGAATATGGCTGAGACGGCTAGATAGCATCACCGATGCAATGAATATGGACTTGAATATGGCTGAGATGGCAAGATAGCATCACCGATGCAATGAATATGGACTTGAATATGGCTGAGATGGCTAGATGGCATCACCGTTTCAATGAATATGGACTTGAATATGGATGAGATGGCTAGATAGCATCACCGATGCAATGAATATGGCCTTGAATATGGCTGAGATGGCTAGATAGCATCACCGATGCAATGAATATGGACTTGAATATGGCTGAGATGGCTAGATGGCATCACCGATGCAATGAATATAGACTTGAATATGGCTGAGATGGCTAGATAGCATCACCGATGCAATGAATATGGCCTTGAATATGGCTGAGATGGCTAGATAGCATCACTGATGCAATGAATATGGACTTGAATATGGCTGAGACGGCTAGATAGCATCACCGATGCAATGAATATGGACTTGAATATGGATGAGATGGCAAGATAGCATCACCGATGCAATGAATATGGACTTGAATATGGATGAGATGGCTAGATAGCATCACCGATGCAATGAATATGGACTTGAATATGGCTGAGATGGCAAGATAGCATCACCGATGCAATGAATATGGACTTGAATATGGATGAGATGGCTAGATAGCATCACCGATTCAATGAATATGGACTAGAATATTGATGGTATGGCAAGATAGCATCACTGATGCAATGAATATGGACTTGAATATGGCTGAGATAGCTAGATAGCATCACCGATGCAATGAATATGGACTTGAATATGGATGAGATGGCAAGATAGCATCACCGATGCAATGAATATGGTCTTGAATATGGATGAGATGGCTAGATAGCATCACCGATGCAATGAATATGGACTTGAATATGGCTGAGATGGCTCGACAGCATCACTGATGCAATGAATATGGACTTGAATATGGCTGAGATGGCTAGATAGCATGACCGATGCAATGAACATGGACTTGAATATGGCTGAGATGGCTAGATGGCATCACCGATGCAATGAATATGGACTTGAATATGGCTGAGATGGCTAGATAGCATCACTGATGCAATGAATATGGACTTGAATATGGCTGAGACGGCTAGATAGCATCACCGAGGCAATGAATATGGACTTGAATATGGCTGAGATGGCAAGATAGCATCACCGATGCAATGAATATGGACTTGAATATCGATGAGATGGCTAGATAGCATCACCGATGCAATGAATATGGACTTGAATATGGCTGAGATGGCTAGATAGCATCACTGATGCAATGAATATGGACTTGAATATGGCTGAGACGGCCAGATAGCATCACCGATGCAATGAATATGGACTTGAATGTGGATGAGATGGCTAGATAGCATCACCGTTGCAATGAATATGGACTTGAATATGGCTGAGATTGCTAGATAGCATCACCGATGCAATGAACATGGACTTGAATATGGCTGAGATGGCTAGATGGCATCACCGATGCAATGAATATGGACTTGAATATGGCTGAGATGGCTAGATGGCATCACCGATGCAATGAATATGGACTTGAATATGGCTGAGATGGCTAGATAGCATCACCGATGCAATGAATATGGAATGTGGATGAGATGGCTAGATAGCATCACCGATGCAATAAATATGGACTTGAATATGGCTGAGATGGCTAGATAGCATCACCGATGCAATGAATATGGCCTTAAATATGGCTGAGATAGCTAGATAGCATCATTGATGCAATGAATATGGACTTGAATATGGCTAAGACGGCTAGATAGCATCACCGATGCAATGAATATGGACTTGAATATGGCTGAGATGGCTAGATGGCATCACCGATGCAATGAATATGGACTTGAATATGGCTGAGATGGCTAGATGGCATCACCGTTGCAATGAATATGGACTTGAATATGGCTGAGATGGCTAGATAGCATCACCGATGCAATGAATATGGCCTTGAATATGGCTGAGATGGCTAGATAGCATCACTGATGCAATGAATATGGACTTGAATATGGCTGAGACGGCTAGATAGCATCACCGATGCAATGAATATGGACTTGAATATGGCTGAGACGGTTAGATAGCATCACCGATGCCATGAATATGGACTTGAATATGGCTGAGACGGCTAGATAGCATCACTGATGCAATGAATATGGACTTGAATATGGATGAGACGGCTAGATAGCATCACTGATGCAATGAATATGGACTTGAATATGGGTGAGACGGCTAGATAGCATCAGTGATGCAATGAATATGGACTTGAATATGGCTGAGATGGCAAGATAGCATCACCGATGCAATGAATATGGACTTGAATATGGATGAGATGGCTAGATGGCATCAACGATGCAATGAACATGGACTTGAATATGGCTGAGATGGCTAGATGGCATCACCGATGCAATGAATATGGACTTGAATATGGCTGAGATGGCTAGATAGCATCACTGATGCAATGAATATGGACTTCAATATGGCTGAGACGGCTAGATAGCATCACCGATGCAATGAATATGGACTTGAATGTGGATGAGATGGCTAGATAGCATCACCGATGCAATGAATATGGACTTGAATATGGCTGAGATTGCTAGATAGCATCACCGATGCAATGAATATGGCCTTGAATATGGCTGAGATGGCTAGATAGCATCACTGATGCAATGAATATGGACTTGAATATGGCTGAGACGGCTAGATAGCATCACCGATGCAATGAATATGGACTTGAATATGGATGAGATGGCAAGATAGCATCACCGATGCAATGAATATGGACTTTAATATGGCTGAGACGGCTAGATAGCATCACGGATGCAATGAATCTGGACTTGAATATGGATGAGAGGGCAAGATAGCATCACCGATGCAATAAATATGGACTTGAATATGGCTGAGATGGCTAGATGGCATCACCGATGCAATGAATATGGACTTGAATATGGCTGAGATGGCTAGATAGCATCACCGATGCAATGAATATGGAATGTGGATGAGATTGCTAGATAGCATCACCGATGCAATGCATATGGCCTTGAATATGGCTGAGATGGCCAGATAGCATCAGTGATGCAATGAATATGGACTTGAATATGGCTGAGATGGCAAGATAGCATCACCGATGCAATGAATATGGACTTGAATATGGATGAGATGGCTAGATGGCATCAACGATGCAATGAACATGGACTTGAATATGGCTGAGATGGCTAGATGGCATCACCGATGCAATGAATATGGACTTGAATATGGCTGAGATGGCTAGATGGCATCACCGATGCAATGAATATGGACTTGAATATGGCTGAGATGGCTAGATAGCATCACCGATGCAATGAATATGGAATGTGGATGAGATGGCTAGATAGCATCACCGATGCAATAAATATGGACTTGAATATGGCTGAGATGGCTAGATAGCATCACTGATGCAATGAATATGGACTTGAATATGGCTGAGACGGCTAGATAGCATCACCGATGCAATGAATATGGACTTGAATGTGGATGAGATGGCTAGATAGCATCACCGATGCAATGAATATGGACTTGAATATGGCTGAGATTGCTAGATAGCATCACCGATGCAATGAATATGGCCTTGAATATGGCTGAGATGGCTAGATAGCATCACTGATGCAATGAATATGGACTTGAATATGGCTGAGACGGCTAGATAGCATCACCGATGCAATGAATATGGACTTGAATATGGATGAGAGGGCAAGATAGCATCACCGATGCAATAAATATGGACTTGAATATGGCTGAGATGGCTAGATAGCATCAGCGATGCAATGAATCTGGACTTGAATATGGATGAGATGGCTAGATGGCATCACCGATGCAATGAATATGGACTTGAATATGGCTGAGATGGCTAGATGGCATCACCGATGCAATGAATATGGACTTGAATATGGCTGAGATGGCAAGATAGCATCACCGATGCAATGAATATGGACTTGAATATCGATGAGATGGCTAGATAGCATCACCGATGCAATGAATATGGACTTGAATATGGCTGAGATGGCAAGATGGCATCACCGATGCAATGAATATGGACTTGAATGTGGATGAGATGGCTAGATAGCATCACCGATGCAATGAATATGGACTTGAATATGGCTGAGACGGCTAGATAGCATCACCGATGCAATGAATATGGACTTGAATATGGATGAGATGGCAAGATAGCATCACCGATGCAATGAATATGGACTTGAATATGGATGAGATGGCTAGATAGCATCACCGATGCAATGAGTATGGACTAGAATATGGATGAGATGGCAAGATAGCATCACCGATGCAATGAATATGGACTTGAATATGGCTGAGATGGCTAGATAGCATCACTGATGCAATGAATATGGACTTGAATATGGCTGAGACGGCTAGATAGCATCACCGATGCAATGAATATGGACTTGAATATGGATGAGATGGCAAGATAGCATCACCGATGCAATGAATATGGACTTGAATATGGATGAGATGGCTAGATAGCATCACCGATGCAATGAATATGGACTTGAATATGGCTGAGACGGCTAGATAGCATCACCGATGCAATGAATATGGACTTGAATATGGATGAGATGGCTAGATAGCATCACCGATGCAATGAATATGGAGTAGAATATGGATGGGATGGCAAGATAGCATCACTGATGCAATGAATATGGACTTGAATATGGCTGAGATAGCTAGATAGCATCATTGATGCAATGAATATGGACTTGAATATGGCTGAGACGGCTAGATAGCATCACCGATGCAATGAATATGGACTTGAATATGGCTGAGATGGCTAGATGGCATCACCGATGCAATGAATATGGACTTGAATATGGCTGAGATGGCTAGATGGCATCACCGTTGCAATGAATATGGACTTGAATATGGCTGAGATGGCTAGATAGCATCACCGATGCAATGAATATGGCCTTGAATATGGCTGAGATGGCTAGATAGCATCACTGATGCAATGAATATGGACTTGAATATGGCTGAGACGGCTAGATAGCATCACCGATGCAATGAATATGGACTTGAATATGGCTGAGATGGTTAGATAGCATCACCGATGCCATGAATATGGACTTGAATATGGCTGAGACGGCTAGATAGCATCACTGATGCAATGAATATGGACTTGAATATGGATAAGACGGCTAGATAGCATCACTGATGCAATGAATATGGACTTGAATATGGGTGAGACGGCTAGATAGCATCACCGATGCAGTGAATATGGACTTGAATATGGATGAGATGGCAAGATAGCATCACCGATGCAATGAATATGGACTTGAATATGGCTGAGATGGCAAGATAGCATCACCGATGCAATGAATATGGACTTGAATGTGGATGAGATGGCTAGATAGCATCACCGATGCTATGAATATGGACTTGAATATGGCTGAGATGGCCAGATAGCATCACCGATGCAATGAATATGGACTTGAATATGGATGAGATGGCAAGATAGCATCACCGATGCAATGAATATGGACTTGAATATGGATGAGATGGCTAGATGGCATCAACGATGCAATGAACATGGACTTCAATATGGCTGAGATGGCTAGATGGCATCACCGATGCAATGAATATGGACTTGAATATGGCTGAGATGGCTAGATGGCATCACCGATGCAATGAATATGGACTTGAATATGGCTGAGATGGCTAGATAGCATCACCGATGCAATGAATATGGAATGTGGATGAGATTGCTAGATAGCATCACCGATGCAATGCATATGGCCTTGAATATGGCTGAGATGGCCAGATAGCATCAGTGATGCAATGAATATGGACTTGAATATGGCTGAGATGGCAAGATAGCATCACCGATGCAATGAATATGGACTTGAATATGGATGAGATGGCTAGATGGCATCAACGATGCAATGAACATGGACTTGAATATGGCTGAGATGGCTAGATGGCATCACCGATGCAATGAATATGGACTTGAATATGGCTGAGATGGCTAGATGGCATCACCGATGCAATGAATATGGACTTGAATATGGCTGAGATGGCTAGATAGCATCACCGATGCAATGAATATGGAATGTGGATGAGATGGCTAGATAGCATCACCGATGCAATAAATATGGACTTGAATATGGCTGAGATGGCTAGATAGCATCACTGATGCAATGAATATGGACTTGAATATGGCTGAGACGGCTAGATAGCATCACCGATGCAATGAATATGGACTTGAATGTGGATGAGATGGCTAGATAGCATCACCGATGCAATGAATATGGACTTGAATATGGCTGAGATTGCTAGATAGCATCACCGATGCAATGAATATGGCCTTGAATATGGCTGAGATGGCTAGATAGCATCACTGATGCAATGAATATGGACTTGAATATGGCTGAGACGGCTAGATAGCATCACCGATGCAATGAATATGGACTTGAATATGGATGAGAGGGCAAGATAGCATCACCGATGCAATGAATATGGACTTGAATATGGCTGAGATGGCTAGATAGCATCACCGATGCAATGAATCTGGACTTGAATATGGATGAGATGGCTAGATGGCATCACCGATGCATTGAATATGGACTTGAATATGGCTGAGATGGCTAGATGGCATCACCGATGCAATGAATATGGACTTGAATATGGCTGAGATGGCAAGATAGCATCACCGATGCAATGAATATGGACTTGAATATGGCTGAGATGGCTAGATAGCATCACCGATGCAATGAATATGGCCTTGAATATGGCTGAGATGGCTAGGTAGCATCACTGATGCAATGAATATGGACTTGAATATGGATGAGACGGCTAGATAGCATCACCGATGCAATGAATATGGACTTTAATATGGATGGGATGGCAAGATAGCATCACCGATGCAATGAGTATGTACTAGAATATGGCTGAGATGGCAAGATAGCATCACCGATGCAATGAATATGGACTTGAATATGGCTGAGATGGCTAGATAGCATCACTGATGCAATGAATATGGACTTGAATATGGCTGAGACGGCTAGATAGCATCACCGATGCAATGAATATGGACTTGAATATGGATGAGATGGCAAGATAGCATCACCGATGCAATGAATATGGACTTGAATATGGATGAGATGGCTAGATAGCATCACCGATGCAATGAATATGGACTTGAATATGGCTGAGATGGCAAGATAGCATCACCGATGCAATGAATATGGACTTGAATATGGATGAGATGGCTAGATAGCATCACCGATGCAATGAATATGGACTAGAATATGGATGGGATGGCAAGATAGCATCACTGATGCAATGAATATGGACTTGAATATGGCTGAGATAGCTAGATAGCATCATTGATGCAATGAATATGGACTTGAATATGGCTGAGACTGCTAGATAGCATCACTGATGCAATGAATATGGACTTGAATATGGCTGAGATGGCAAGATAGCATCACTGATGCAATGAATATGGACTTGAATATGGCTGAGATGGCTAGATGGCATCACCGTTTCAATGAATATGGACTTGAATATGGATGAGATGGCTAGATAGCATCACCGATGCAATGAATATGGCCTTGAATATGGCTGAGATGGCTAGATAGCATCACCGATGCAATGAATATGGACTTGAATATGGCTGAGATGGCTAGATGGCATCACCGATGCAATGAATATGGACTTGAATATGGCTGAGATGGCTAGATAGCATCACCGATGCAATGAATATGGCCTTGAATATGGCTGAGATGGCTAGATAGCATCACTGATGCAATGAATATGGACTTGAATATGGCTGAGACGGCTAGATAGCATCACCGATGCAATGAATATGGACTTGAATATGGATGAGATGGCAAGATAGCATCACCGATGCAATGAATATGGACTTGAATATGGATGAGATGGCTAGATAGCATCACCGATGCAATGAATATGGACTTGAATATGGCTGAGATGGCAAGATAGCATCACCGATGCAATGAATATGGACTTGAATATGGATGAGATGGCTAGATAGCATCACCGATTCAATGAATATGGACTAGAATATTGATGGTATGGCAAGATAGCATCACTGATGCAATGAATATGGACTTGAATATGGCTGAGATAGCTAGATAGCATCACCGATGCAATGAATATGGACTTGAATATGGATGAGATGGCAAGATAGCATCACCGATGCAATGAATGTGGTCTTGAATATGGATGAGATGGCTAGATAGCATCACCGATGCAATGAATATGGACTTGAATATGGCTGAGATGGCTAGACAGCATCACTGATGCAATGAATATGGATTTGAATATGGCTGAGATGGCTAGATAGCATCACCGATGCAATGAACATGGACTTGAATATGGCTGAGATGGCTAGATGGCATCACCGATGCAATGAATATGGACTTGAATATGGCTGAGATGGCTAGATAGCATCACTGATGCAATGAATATGGACTTGAATATGGCTGAGATAGCTAGATAGCATCACCGATGCAATGAATATGGACTTGAATATGGATGAGATGGCAAGATAGCATCACCGATGCAATGAATATGGACTTGAATATCGATGAGATGGCTAGATAGCATCACCGATGCAATGAATATGGACTTGAATATGGCTGAGATGGCTAGATAGCATCACTGATGCAATGAATATGGACTTGAATATGGCTGAGATGGCCAGATAGCATCACCGATGCAATGAATATGGACTTGAATATGGCTGAGATTGCTAGATAGCATCACCGATGCAATGAACATGGACTTGAATATGGCTGAGATGGCTAGATGGCATCACCGATGCAATGAATATGGACTTGAATATGGCTGAGATGGCTAGATGGCATCACCGATGCAATGAATATGGACTTGAATATGGCTGAGATGGCTAGATAGCATCACCGATGCAATGAATATGGAATGTGGATGAGATGGCTAGATAGCATCACCGATGCAATAAATATGGACTTGAATATGGCTGAGATGGCTAGATAGCATCTCTGATGCAATGAATATGGACTTGAATATGGCTGAGACGGCTAGATAGCATCACCGATGCAATGAATATGGACTTGAATGTGGATGAGATGGCTAGATAGCATCACCGATGCAATGAATATGGCCTTGAATATGGCTGAGATGGCTAGATAGCATCACTGATGCAATGAATATGGACTTGAATATGGCTGAGACGGCTAGGTAGCATCACCGATGCAATGAATATGGACTTGAATATGGATGAGATGGCAAGATAGCATCACCGATGCAATGAATATGGACTTGAATATGGCTGAGACGGCTAGATAGCATCACCGATGCAATGAATCTGGACTTGAATATGGATGAGATGGCTAGATGGCATCACCGATGCAATGAATATGGACTTGAATATGGCTGAGATGGCTAGATGGCATCACCGATGCAATGAATATGGACTTGAATATGGCTGAGATGGCAAGATAGCATCACCGATGCAATGAATATGGCCTTGAATATGGCTGAGATGGCTAGGTAGCATCACCGATGCAATGAATATGGACTTGAATATGGATGAGACGGCTAGATAGCATCACCGATGCAATGAATATGGACTTGAATATGGATGAGATGGCAAGATAGCATCACCGATGCAATGAATATGGACTTGAATATCGATGAGATGGCTATATAGCATCACCGATGCAATGAATATGGACTTGAATATGGCTGAGATGGCAAGATAGCATCACCGATGCAATGAATATGGACTTGAATGTGGATGAGATGGCTAGATAGCATCACCGATGCAATGAATATGGACTTGAATATGGCTGAGACGGCTAGATAGCATCACCGATGCAATGAATATGGACTTGAATATGGATGAGATGGCAAGATAGCATCACCGATGCAATGAATATGGACTTGAATATGGATGAGATGGCTAGATAGCATCAGCGATGCAATGAGTATGTACTAGAATATGGATGAGATGGCAAGATAGCATCACCGATGCAATGAATATGGACTTGAATATGGCTGAGATGGCTAGATAGCATCACTGATGCAATGAATATTGACTTGAATATGGCTGAGACGGCTAGATAGCATCACCGATGCAATGAATATGGACTTGAATATGGATGAGATGGCAAGATAGCATCACCGATGCAATGAATATGGACTTGAATATGGATGAGATGGCTAGATAGCATCACCGATGCAATGAATATGGACTTGAATATGGCTGAGATGGCAAGATAGCATCACCGATGCAATGAATATGGCCTTGAATATGGCTGAGATGGCTAGATAGCATCACTGATGCAATGAATATGGACTTGAATATGGCTAAGACGGCTAGATAGCATCACCGATGCAATGAATATGGACTTGAATATGGCTGAGATGGTTAGATAGCATCACCGATGCCATGAATATGGACTTGAATATGGCTGAGACGGCTAGATAGCATCACTGATGCAATGAATATGGACTTGAATATGTATAAGACGGCTAGATAGCATCACTGATGCAATGAATATGGACTTGAATATGGGTGAGACGGCTAGATAGCATCACCGATGCAATGAATATGGACTTGAATATGGATGAGATGGCAAGATAGCATCACCGATGCAATGAATATGGACTTGAATGTGGATGAGATGGCTAGATAGCATCACCGATGCTATGAATATGGACTTGAATATGGCTGAGATGGCCAGATAGCATCACCGATGCAATGAATATGGACTTGAATATGGATGAGATGGCAAGATAGCATCACCGATGCAATGAATATGGACTTGAATATGGATGAGATGGCTAGATGGCATCAACGATGCAATGAACATGGACGTCAATATGGCTGAGATGGCTAGATGGCATCACCGATGCAATGAATATGGAATTGAATATGGCTGAGATGGCTAGATGGCATCACCGATGCAATGAATATGGACTTGAATATGGCTGAGATGGCTAGATAGCATCACCGATGCAATGAATATGGAATGTGGATGAGATTGCTAGATAGCATCACCGATGCAATGCATATGGCCTTGAATATGGCTGAGATGGCCAGATAGCATCAGTGATGCAATGAATATGGACTTGAATATGGCTGAGATGGCAAGATAGCATCACCGATGCAATGAATATGGACTTGAATATGGATGAGATGGCTAGATGGCATCAACGATGCAATGAACATGGACTTGAATATGGCTGAGATGGCTAGATGGCATCACCGATGCAATGAATATGGACTTGAATATGGCTGAGATGGCTAGATGGCATCACCGATGCAATGAATATGGACTTGAATATGGCTGAGATGGCTAGATAGCATCACCGATGCAATGAATATGGAATGTGGATGAGATGGCTAGATAGCATCACCGATGCAATAAATATGGACTTGAATATGGCTGAGATGGCTAGATAGCATCACTGATGCAATGAATATGGACTTGAATATGGCTGAGACGGCTAGATAGCATCACCGATGCAATGAATATGGACTTGAATGTGGATGAGATGGCTAGATAGCATCACCGATGCAATGAATATGGACTTGAATATGGCTGAGATTGCTAGATAGCATCACCGATGCAATGAATATGGCCTTGAATATGGCTGAGATGGCTAGATAGCATCACTGATGCAATGAATATGGACTTGAATATGGCTGAGACGGCTAGATAGCATCACCGATGCAATGAATATGGACTTGAATATGGATGAGAGGGCAAGATAGCATCACCGATGCAATGAATATGGACTTGAATATGGCTGAGATGGCTAGATAGCATCACCGATGCAATGCATCTGGACTTGAATATGGATGAGATGGCTAGATGGCATCACCGATGCAATGAATATGGACTTGAATATGGCTGAGATGGCTAGATGGCATCACCGATGCAATGAATATGGACTTGAATATGGCTGAGATGGCAAGATAGCATCACCGATGCAATGAATATGGACTTGATTATGGCTGAGATGGCTAGATAGCATCACCGATGCAATGAATATGGCCTTGAATATGGCTGAGATGGCTAGGTAGCATCACTGATGCAATGAATATGGACTTGAATATGGATGAGACGGCTAGATAGCATCACCGATGCAATGAATATGGACTTTAATATGGATGGGATGGCAAGATAGCATCACCGATGCAATGAGTATGTACTAGAATATGGATGAGATGGCAAGATAGCATCACCGATGCAATGAATATGGACTTGAATATGGCTGAGATGGCTAGATAGCATCACTGATGCAATGAATATGGACTTGAATATGGCTGAGACGGCTAGATAGCATCACCGATGCAATGAATATGGACTTGAAAATGGATGAGATGGCAAGATAGCATCACCGATGCAATGAATATGGACTTGAATATGGATGAGATGGCTAGATAGCATCACCGATGCAATGAATATGGACTTGAATATGGCTGAGATGGCAAGATAGCATCACCGATGCAATGAATATGGACTTGAATATGGATGAGATGGCTAGATAGCATCACCGATGCAATGAATATGGACTAGAATATGGATGGGATGGCAAGATAGCATCACTGATGCAATGAATATGGACTTGAATATGGCTGAGATAGCTAGATAGCATCATTGATGCAATGAATATGGACTTGAATATGGCTGAGACGGCTAGATAGCATCACTGATGCAATGAATATGGACTTGAATATGGCTGAGATGGCAAGATAGCATCACTGATGCAATGAATATGGACTTGAATATGGCTGAGATGGCTAGATGGCATCACCGTTTCAATGAATATGGACTTGAATATGGATGAGATGGCTAGATAGCATCACCGATGCAATGAATATGGCCTTGAATATGGCTGAGATGGCTAGATAGCATCACCGATGCAATGAATATGGACTTGAATATGGCTGAGATGGCTAGATGGCATCACCGATGCAATGAATATGGACTTGAATATGGCTGAGATGGCTAGATAGCATCACCGATGCAATGAATATGTCCTTGAATATGGCTGAGATGGCTAGATAGCATCACTGATGCAATGAATATGGACTTGAATATGGCTGAGACGGCTAGATAGCATCACCGATGCAATGAATATGGACTTGAATATGGATGAGATGGCAAGATAGCATCACCGATGCAATGAATATGGACTTGAATATGGATGAGATGGCTAGATAGCATCACCGATGCAATGAATATGGACTTGAATATGGCTGAGATGGCAAGATAGCATCACCGATGCAATGAATATGGACTTGAATTTGGATGAGATGGCTAGATAGCATCACCGATTCAATGAATATGGACTAGAATATTGATGGTATGGCAAGATAGCATCACTGATGCAATGAATATGGACTTGAATATGGCTGAGATAGCTAGATAGCATCACCGATGCAATGAATATGGACTTGAATATGGATGAGATGGCAAGATAGCATCACCGATGCAATGAATATGGTCTTGAATATGGATGAGATGGCAAGATAGCATCACCGATGCAATGAATATGGACTTGAATATGGCTGAGATGGCTAGACAGCATCACTGATGCAATGAATATGGACTTGAATATGGCTGAGATGGCTAGATAGCATCACCGATGCAATGAACATGGACTTGAATATGGCTGAGATGGCTAGATGGCATCACCGATGCAATGAATATGGACTTGAATATGGCTGAGATGGCTAGATAGCATCACTGATGCAATGAATATGGACTTGAATATGGCTGAGATAGCTAGATAGCATCACCGATGCAATGAATATGGACTTGAATATGGATGAGATGGCAAGATAGCATCACCGATGCAATGAATATGGACTTGAATATCGATGAGATGGCTAGATAGCATCACCGATGCAATGAATATGGACTTGAATATGGCTGAGATGGCTAGATAGCATCACTGATGCAATGAATATGGACTTGAATATGGCTGAGACGGCCAGATAGCATCATCGATGCAATGAATATGGACTTGAATGTGGATGAGATGGCTAGATAGCATCACCGTTGCAATGAATATGGACTTGAATATGGCTGAGATGGCTAGATAGCATCACCGATGCAATGAACATGGACTTGAATATGGCTGAGATGGCTAGATGGCATCACCGATGCAATGAATATGGACTTGAATATGGCTGAGATGGCTAGATGGCATCACCGATGCAATGAATATGGACTTGAATATGGCTGAGATGGCTAGATAGCATCACCGATGCAATGAATATGGAATGTGGATGAGATGGCTAGATAGCATCACCGATGCAATAAATATGGACTTGAATATGGCTGAGATGGCTAGATAGCATATCCGATGCAATGAATATGGACTTGAATATGGCTGAGACGGCTAGATAGCATCACCGATGCAATGAATATGGACTTGAATGTGGATGAGATGGCTAGGTAGCATCACCGATGCAATGAATATGGCCTTGAATATGGCTGAGATGGCTAGATAGCATCACTGATGCAATGAATATGGACTTGAATATGGCTGAGACGGCTAGGTAGCATCACCGATGCAATGAATATGGACTTGAATATGGATGAGATGGCAAGATAGCATCACCGATGCAATGAATATGGACTTGAATATGGCTGAGACGGCTAGATAGCATCACCGATGCAATGAATCTGGACTTGAATATGGATGAGATGGCTAGATGGCATCACCGATGCAATGAATATGGACTTGAATATGGCTGAGATGGCTAGATGGCATCACCGATGCAATGAATATGGACTTGAATATGGCTGAGATGGCAAGATAGCATCACCGATGCAATGAATATGGACTTGAATATGGCTGAGATGGCTAGATAGCATCACCGATGCAATGAATATGGCCTTGAATATGGCTGAGATGGCTAGGTAGCATCACTGATGCAATGAATATGGACTTGAATATGGATGAGACGGCTAGATAGCATCACCGATGCAATGAATATGGACTTGAATATGGATGAGATGGCAAGATAGCATCACCGATGCAATGAATATGGACTTGAATATCGATGAGATGGCTAGATAGCATCACCGATGCAATGAATATGGACTTGAATATGGCTGAGATGGCAAGATAGCATCACCGATGCAATGAATATGGACTTGAATGTGGATGAGATGGCTAGATAGCATCACCGATGCAATGAATATGGACTTGAATATGGCTGAGACGGCTAGATAGCATCACCGATGCAATGAATATGGACTTGAATATGGATGAGATGGCAAGATAGCATCACCGATGCAATGAATATGGACTTGAATATGGATGAGATGGCTAGATAGCATCAGCGATGCAATGAGTATGTAGTAG
This sequence comes from Heloderma suspectum, assembly GCF_057233095.1. Lineage (NCBI taxonomy): Eukaryota > Metazoa > Chordata > Lepidosauria > Squamata > Helodermatidae > Heloderma > Heloderma suspectum. Next base: position 55,545,281 of record NC_139475.1, read on the forward strand.
AATATGCATGAGATGGCAAGATAGCATCACCGATGCAATGAATATGGACTTGAATATGGCTGAGATGGCTAGATAGCATCACTGATGCAATGAATATTGACTTGAATATGGCTGAGACGGCTAGATAGCATCACCGATGCAATGAATATGGACTTGAATATGGATGAGATGGCAAGATAGCATCACCGATGCAATGAATATGGACTTGAATATGGATGAGATGGCTAGATAGCATCACCGATGCAATGAATATGGACTTGAATATGGCTGAGATGGCAAGATAGCATCACTGATGCAATGAATATGGACTTGAATATGGATGAGATGGCTAGATAGCATCACCGATGCAATGAATATGGACTAGAATATGGATGGGATGGCAAGATAGCATCACTGATGCAATGAATATGGACTTGAATATGGCTGAGATAGCTAGATAGCATCATTGATGCAATGAATATGGACTTGAATATGGCTGAGACGGCTAGATAGCATCACCGATGCAATGAATATGGACTTGAATATGGCTGAGATGGCAAGATAGCATCACCGATGCAATGAATATGGACTTGAATATGGCTGAGATGGCTAGATGGCATCACCGTTTCAATGAATATGGACTTGAATATGGATGAGATGGCTAGATAGCATCACCGATGCAATGAATATGGCCTTGAATATGGCTGAGATGGCTAGATAGCATCACCGATGCAATGAATATGGACTTGAATATGGCTGAGATGGCTAGATGGCATCACCGATGCAATGAATATGGACTTGAATATGGCTGAGATGGCTAGATAGCATCACCGATGCAATGAATATGGCCTTGAATATGGCTGAGATGGCTAGATAGCATCACTGATGCAATGAATATGGACTTGAATATGGCTGAGACGGCTAGATAGCATCACCGATGCAATGAATATGGACTTGAATATGGATGAGATGGCAAGATAGCATCACCGATGCAATGAATATGGACTTGAATATGGATGAGATGGCTAGATAGCATCACCGATGCAATGAATATGGACTTGAATATGGCTGAGATGGCAAGATAGCATCACCGATGCAATGAATATGGACTTGAATATGGATGAGATGGCTAGATAGCATCACCAATTCAATGAATATGGACTAGAATATTGATGGTATGGCAAGATAGCATCACTGATGCAATGAATATGGACTTGAATATGGCTGAGATAGCTAGATAGCATCACCGATGCAATGAATATGGACTTGAATATGGATGAGATGGCAAGATAGCATCACCGATGCAATGAATATGGTCTTGAATATGGATGAGATGGCTAGATAGCATCACCGATGCAATGAATATGGACTTGAATATGGCTGAGATGGCTAGACAGCATCACTGATGCAATGAATATGGACTTGAATATGGCTGAGATGGCTAGATAGCATCACCGATGCAATGAACATGGACTTGAATATGGCTGAGATGGCTAGATGGCATCACCGATGCAATGAATATGGACTTGAATATGGCTGAGATGGCTAGATAGCATCACTGATGCAATGAATATGGACTTGAATATGGCTGAGACGGCTAGATAGCATCACCGAGGCAATGAATATGGACTTGAATATGGATGAGATGGCAAGATAGCATCACCGATGCAATGAATATGGACTTGAATATCGATGAGATGGCTAGATAGCATCACCGATGCAATGAATATGGACTTGAATATGGCTGAGATGGCTAGATAGCATCACTGATGCAATGAATATGGACTTGAATATGGCTGAGACGGCCAGATAGCATCACCGATGCAATGAATATGGACTTGAATGTGGATGAGATGGCTAGATAGCATCACCGTTGCAATGAATATGGACTTGAATATGGCTGAGATTGCTAGATAGCATCACTGATGCAATGAACATGGACTTGAATATGGCTGAGATGGCTAGATGGCATCACCGATGCAATGAATATGGACTTGAATATGGCTGAGATGGCTAGATGGCATCACCGATGCAATGAATATGGACTTGAATATGGCTGAGATGGCTAGATGGCATCACCGATGCAATGAATATGGACTTGAATATGGCTGAGATGGCAAGATAGCATCACCGATGCAATGAATATGGACTTGAATATGGCTGAGATGGCTAGATGGCATCACCGTTTCAATGAATATGGACTTGAATATGGATGAGATGGCTAGATAGCATCACCGATGCAATGAATATGGCCTTGAATATGGCTGAGATGGCTAGATAGCATCACCGATGCAATGAATATGGACTTGAATATGGCTGAGATGGCTAGATGGCATCACCGATGCAATGAATATGGACTTGAATATGGCTGAGATGGCTAGATAGCATCACCGATGCAATGAATATGGCCTTGAATATGGCTGAGATGGCTAGATAGCATCACTGATGCAATGAATATGGACTTGAATATGGCTGAGACGGCTAGATAGCATCACTGATGCAATGAATATGGACTTGAATATGGATGAGATGGCAAGATAGCATCACCAATGCAATGAATATGGACTTGAATATGGATGAGATGGCTAGATAGCATCACCGATGCAATGAATATGGAAATGAATATGGCTGAGATGGCAAGATAGCATCACCGATGCAATGAATATGGACTTGAATATGGATGAGATGGCTAGATAGCATCACCGATTCAATGAATATGGACTAGAATATTGATGGTATGGCAAGATAGCATCACTGATGCAATGAATATGGACTTGAATATGGCTGAGATAGCTAGATAGCATCACCGATGCAATGAATATGGACTTGAATATGGATGAGATGGCAAGATAGCATCACCGATGCAATGAATATGGTCTTGAATATGGATGAGATGGCTAGATAGCATCACCGATGCAATGAATATGGACTTGAATATGGCTGAGATGGCTAGACAGCATCACTGATGCAATGAATATGGACTTGAATATGGCTGAGATGGCTAGATAGCATCACCGATGCAATGAACATGGACTTGAATATGGCTGAGATGGCTAGATGGCATCACCGATGCAATGAATATGGACTTGAATATGGCTGAGATGGCTAGATAGCATCACTGATGCAATGAATATGGACTTGAATATGGCTGAGACGGCTAGATAGCATCACCGAGGCAATGAATATGGACTTGAATATGGATGAGATGGCAAGATAGCATCACCGATGCAATGAATATGGACTTGAATATCGATGAGATGGCTAGATAGCATCACCGATGCAATGAATATGGACTTGAATATGGCTGAGATGGCTAGATAGCATCACTGATGCAATGAATATGGACTTGAATATGGCTGAGACGGCCAGATAGCATCACCGATGCAATGAATATGGACTTGAATGTGGATGAGATGGCTAGATAGCATCACCGTTGCAATGAATATGGACTTGAATATGGCTGAGATTGCTAGATAGCATCACTGATGCAATGAACATGGACTTGAATATGGCTGAGATGGCTAGATGGCATCACCGATGCAATGAATATGGACTTGAATATGGCTGAGATGGCTAGATGGCATCACCGATGCAATGAATATGGACTTGAATATGGCTGAGATGGCTAGATAGCATCACCGATGCAATGAATATGGACTTGAATATGGCTGAGATGGCAAGATAGCATCACCGATGCAATGAATATGGACTTGAATATGGCTGAGATGGCTAGATGGCATCACCGTTTCAATGAATATGGACTTGAATATGGATGAGATGGCTAGATAGCATCACCGATGCAATGAATATGGCCTTGAATATGGCTGAGATGGCTAGATAGCATCACCGATGCAATGAATATGGACTTGAATATGGCTGAGATGGCTAGATGGCATCACCGATGCAATGAATATGGACTTGAATATGGCTGAGATGGCTAGATAGCATCACCGATGCAATGAATATGGCCTTGAATATGGCTGAGATGGCTAGATAGCATCACTGATGCAATGAATATGGACTTGAATATGGCTGAGACGGCTAGATAGCATCACCGATGCAATGAATATGGACTTGAATATGGATGAGATGGCAAGATAGCATCACCAATGCAATGAATATGGACTAGAATATGGATGAGATGGCTAGATAGCATCACCGATGCAATGAATATGGACTTGAATATGGCTGAGATGGCAAGATAGCATCACCGATGCAATGAATATGGACTTGAATATGGATGAGATGGCTAGATAGCATCACCGATTCAATGAATATGGACTAGAATATTGATGGTATGGCAAGATAGCATCACTGATGCAATGAATATGGACTTGAATATGGCTGAGATAGCTAGATAGCATCACCGATGCAATGAATATGGACTTGAATATGGATGAGATGGCAAGATAGCATCACCGATGCAATGAATATGGTCTTGAATATGGATGAGATGGCTAGATAGCATCACCGATGCAATGAATATGGACTTGAATATGGCTGAGATGGCTAGACAGCATCACTGATGCAATGAATATGGACTTGAATATGGCTGAGATGGCTAGATAGCATCACCGATGCAATGAACATGGACTTGAATATGGCTGAGATGGCTAGATGGCATCACCGATGCAATGAATATGGACTTGAATATGGCTGAGATGGCTAGATAGCATCACTGATGCAATGAATATGGACTTGAATATGGCTGAGACGGCTAGATAGCATCACCGAGGCAATGAATATGGACTTGAATATGGATGAGATGGCAAGATAGCATCACCGATGCAATGAATATGGACTTGAATATCGATGAGATGGCTAGATAGCATCACCGATGCAATGAATATGGACTTGAATATGGCTGAGATGGCTAGATAGCATCACTGACGCAATGAATATGGACTTGAATATGGCTGAGACGGCCAGATAGCATCACCGATGCAATGAATATGGACTTGAATGTGGATGAGATGGCTAGATAGCATCACCGTTGCAATGAATATGGACTTGAATATGGCTGAGATTGCTAGATAGCATCACTGATGCAATGAACATGGACTTGAATATAGCTGAGATGGCTAGATGGCATCACCGATGCAATGAATATGGACTTGAATATGGCTGAGATGGCTAGATGGCATCAACGATGCAATGAATATGGACTTGAATATGGATGAGATGGCTAGATAGCATCACCGATGCAATGAATATGGAATGTGGATGAGATGGCTAGATAGCATCACCGATGCAATAAATATGGACTTGAATATGGCTGAGATGGCTAGATAGCATCACTGATGCAATGAATATGGACTTGAATATGGCTGAGACGGCTAGATAGCATCACCGATGCAATGAATATGGACTTGAATGTGGATGAGATGGCTAGATAGCATCACCGATGCAATGAATATGGCCTTGAATATGGCTGAGATGGCTAGATAGCATCACTGATGCAATGAATATGGACTTGAATATGGCTGAGACGGCTAGATAGCATCACCGATGCAATGAATATGGACTTGAATATGGCTGAGATGGCAAGATAGCATCACCGATGCAATGAATATGGACTTGAATATGGCTGAGACGGCTAGATAGCATCACCGATGCAATGAATCTGGACTTGAATATGGATGAGATGGCTAGATGGCATCACCGATGCAATGAATATGGACTTGAATATGGCTGAGATGGCTAGATGGCATCACCGATGCAATGAATATGGACTTGAATATGGCTGAGATGGCAAGATAGCATCACCGATGCAATGAATATGGACTTGAATATGGCTGAGATGGCTAGATAGCATCACCGATGCAATGAATATGGCCTTGAATATGGCTGAGATGGCTAGATAGCATCACTGATGCAATGAATATGGACTTGAATATGGCTGAGACGGCTAGATAGCATCACCGATGCAATGAATATGGACTTGAATATGGATGAGATGGCAAGATAGCATCACCGATGCAATGAATATGGACTTGAATATCGATGAGATGGCTAGATAGCATCACCGATGCAATGAATATGGACTTGAATTTGGCTGAGATGGCAAGATAGCATCACCGATACAATGAATATGGACTTGAATGTGGATGAGATGGCTAGATAGCATCACCGATGCAATGAATATGGACTTGAATATGGCTGAGACGGCTAGATAGCATCACCGATGCAATGAATATGGACTTGAATATGGATGAGATGGCAAGATAGCATCACCGATGCAATGAATATGGACTTGAATATGGATGAGATGGCTAGATAGCATCACCGATGCAATGAGTATGGACTAGAATATGGATGAGATGGCAAGATAGCATCACCGATCCAATGAATATGGACTTGAATATGGATGAGATGGCTAGATAGCATCACTGATGCAATGAATATGGACTTGAATATGGCTGAGACGGCTAGATAGCATCACCGATGCAATGAATATGGACTTGAATATGGATGAGATGGCAAGATAGCATCACCGATGCAATGAATATGGACTTGAATATGGATGAGATGGCTAGATAGCATCACCGATGCAATGAATATGGACTTAAATATGGCTGAGATGGCAAGATAGCATCACCGATGCAATGAATATGGACTTGAATATGGATGAGATGGCTAGATAGCATCACCGATGCAATGAATATGGACTAGAATATGGATGGGATGGCAAGATAGCATCACTGATGCAATGAATATGGACTTGAATATGGCTGAGATAGCTAGATAGCATCATTGATGCAATGAATATGGACTTGAATATGGCTGAGACGGCTAGATAGCATCACCGATGCAATGAATATGGACTTGAATATGGCTGAGATGGCTAGATGGCATCACCGATGCAATGAATATGGACTTGAATATGGCTGAGATGGCTAGATGGCATCACCGTTGCAATGAATATGGACTTGAATATGGATGAGATGGCTAGATAGCATCACCGATGCAATGAATATGGCCTTGAATATGGCTGAGATGGCTAGATAGCATCACCGATGCAATGAATATGGACTTGAATATGGCTGAGATGGCTAGATGGCATCACCGATGCAGTGAATATGGACTTGAATATGGCTGAGATGGCTAGATAGCATCACCGATGCAATGAATATGGCCTTGAATATGGCTGAGATGGCTAGATAGCATCACTGATGCAATGAATATGGACTTGAATATGGCTGAGACGGCTAGATAGCATCACCGATGCAATGAATATGGACTTGAATATGGATGAGATGTCAAGATAGCATCACCGATGCAATGAATATGGACTTGAATATGGATGAGATGGCTAGATAGCATCAGCGATGCAATGAGTATGTACTAGAATATGGATGAGATGGCAAGATAGCATCACCGATGCAATGAATATGGACTTGAATATGGCTGAGATGGCTAGATAGCATCACTGATGCAATGAATATTGACTTGAATATGGCTGAGACGGCTAGATAGCATCACCGATGCAATGAATATGGACTTGAATATGGATGAGATGGCAAGATAGCATCACCGATGCAATGAATATGGACTTGAATATGGATGAGATGGCTAGATAGCATCACCGATGCAATGAATATGGACTTGAATATGGCTGAGACGGCTAGATAGCATCACCGATGCAATGAATATGGACTTGAATATGGATGAGATGGCTAGATAGCATCACCGATGCAATGAATATGGACTAGAATATGGATGGGATGGCAAGATAGCATCACTGATGCAATGAATATGGACTTGAATATGGCTGAGATCGCTAGATAGCATCATTGATGCAATGAATATGGACTTGAATATGGCTGAGACGGCTAGATAGCATCACCGATGCAATGAATATGGACTTGAATATGGCTGAGATGGCTAGATGGCATCACCGATGCAATGAATATGGACTTGAATATGGCTGAGATGGCTAGATGGCATCACCGATGCAATGAATATGGACTTGAATATGGCTGAGATGGCAAGATAGCATCACCGATGCAATGAATATGGACTTGAATATGGCTGAGATGGCTAGATAGCATCACCGATACAATGAATATGGCCTTGAATATGGCTGAGATGGCTAGATAGCATCACTGATGCAATGAATATGGACTTGAATATGGCTGAGACGGCTAGATAGCATCACCGATGCAATGAATATGGACTTGAATATGGATGAGATGGCAAGATAGCATCACCGATGCAATGAATATGGACTTGAATATCGATGAGATGGCTAGATAGCATCACCGATGCAATGAATATGGACTTGAATTTGGCTGAGATGGCAAGATAGCATCACCGATGCAATGAATATGAACTTGAATGTGGATGAGATGGCTAGATAGCATCACCGATGCAATGAATATGGACTTGAATATGGCTGAGACGGCTAGATAGCATCACCGATGCAATGAATATGGACTTGAATATGGATGAGATGGCAAGATAGCATCACCGATACAATGAATATGGACTTGAATATGGATGAGATGGCTAGATAGCATCACCGATGCAATGAGTATGGACTAGAATATGGATGAGATGGCAAGATAGCATCACCGATCCAATGAATATGGACTTGAATATGGATGAGATGGCTAGATAGCATCACTGATGCAATGAATATGGACTTGAATATGGCTGAGACGGCTAGATAGCATCACCGATGCAATGAATATGGACTTGAATATGGATGAGATGGCAAGATAGCATCACCGATGCAATGAATATGGACTTGAATATGGATGAGATGGCTAGATAGCATCACCGATGCAATGAATATGGACTTAAATATGGCTGAGATGGCAAGATAGCATCACCGATGCAATGAATATGGACTTGAATATGGATGAGATGGCTAGATAGCATCACCGATGCAATGAATATGGACTAGAATATGGATGGGATGGCAAGGTAGCATCACTGATGCAATGAATATGGACTTGAATATGGCTGAGATAGCTAGATAGCATCATTGATGCAATGAATATGGACTTGAATATGGCTGAGACGGCTAGATAGCATCACCGATGCAATGAATATGGACTTGAATATGGCTGAGATGGCTAGATGGCATCACCGATGCAATGAATATGGACTTGAATATGGCTGAGATGGCTAGATGGCATCACCGTTGCAATGAATATGGACTTGAATATGGATGAGATGGCTAGATAGCATCACCGATGCAATGAATATGGCCTTGAATATGGCTGAGATGGCTAAATAGCATCACCGATGCAATGAATATGGACTTGAATATGGCTGAGATGGCTAGATGGCATCACCGATGCAGTGAATATGGACTTGAATATGGCTGAGATGGCTAGATAGCATCACCGATGCAATGAATATGGCCTTGAATATGGCTGAGATGGCTAGATAGCTTCACTGATGCAATGAATATGGACTTGAATATGGCTGAGACGGCTAGATAGCATCACCGATGCAATGAATATGGACTTGAATATGGATGAGATGGCTAGATAGCATCAGCGATGCAATGAGTATGTACTAGAATATGGATGAGATGGCAAGATAGCATCACCGATGCAATGAATATGGACTTGAATATGGCTGAGATGGCTAGATAGCATCACTGATGCAATGAATATTGACTTGAATATGGCTGAGACGGCTAGATAGCATCACCGATGCAATGAATATGGACTTGAATATGGATGAGATGGCAAGATAGCATCACCGATGCAATGAATATGGACTTGAATATGGATGAGATGGCTAGATAGCATCACCGATGCAATGAATATGGACTTGAATATGGCTGAGACGGCTAGATAGCATCACCGATGCAATGAATATGGACTTGAATATGGATGAGATGGCTAGATAGCATCACCGATGCAATGAATATGGACTAGAATATGGATGGGATGGCAAGATAGCATCACTGATGCAATGAATATGGACTTGAATATGGCTGAGATAGCTAGATAGCATCATTGATGCAATGAATATGGACTTGAATATGGCTGAGACGGCTAGATAGCATCACCGATGCAATGAATATGGACTTGAATATGGCTGAGATGGCTAGATGGCATCACCGATGCAATGAATATGGACTTGAATATGGCTGAGATGGCTAGATGGCATCACCGTTGCAATGAATATGGACTTGAATATGGCTGAGATGGCTAAATAGCATCACCGATGCAATGAATATGGCCTTGAATATGGCTGAGATGGCTAGATAGCATCACTGATGCAATGAATATGGACTTGAATATGGCTGAGACGGCTAGATAGCATCACCGATGCAATGAATATGGACTTGAATATGGCTGAGATGGTTAGATAGCATCACCGATGCCATGAATATGGACTTGAATATGGCTGAGACGGCTAGATAGCATCACTGATGCAATGAATATGGACTTGAATATGGATAAGACGGCTAGATAGCATCACTGATGCAATGAATATGGACTTGAATATGGGTGAGACGGCTAGATAGCATCACCGATGCAATGAATATGGACTTGAATATGGATGAGATGGCAAGATAGCATCACCGATGCAATGAATATGGACTTGAATATGGCTGAGATGGCAAGATAGCATCACCGATGCAATGAATATGGACTTGAATGTGGATGAGATGGCTAGATAGCATCACCGATGCTATGAATATGGACTTGAATATGGCTGAGATGGCCAGATAGCATCACCGATGCAATGAATATGGACTTGAATATGGATGAGATGGCTAGATGGCATCAACGATGCAATGAACATGGACTTCAATATGGCTGAGATGGCTAGATGGCATCACCGATGCAATGAATATGGACTTGAATATGGCTGAGATGGCTAGATGGCATCACCGATGCAATGAATATGGACTTGAATATGGATGAGATGGCTAGATAGCATCACCGATGCAATGAATATGGAATGTGGATGAGATTGCTAGATAGCATCACCGATGCAATGCATATGGCCTTGAATATGGCTGAGATGGCCAGATAGCATCAGTGATGCAATGAATATGGACTTGAATATGGCTGAGATGGCAAGATAGCATCACCGATGCAATGAATATGGACTTGAATATGGATGAGATGGCTAGATGGCATCAACGATGCAATGAACATGGACTTGAATATGGCTGAGATGGCTAGATGGCATCACCGATGCAATGAATATGGACTTGAATATGGCTGAGATGGCTAGATGGCATCACCGATGCAATGAATATGGACTTGAATATGGCTGAGATGGCTAGATAGCATCACCGATGCAATGAATATGGAATGTGGATGAGATGGCTAGATAGCATCACCGATGCAATAAATATGGACTTGAATATGGCTGAGATGGCTAGATAGCATCACTGATGCAATGAATATGGACTTGAATATGTCTGAGATTGCTAGATAGCATCACCGATGCAATGAATATGGACTTGAATGTGGATGAGATGGCTAGATAGCATCACCGATGCAATGAATATGGACTTGAATATGGCTGAGATTGCTAGATAGCATCACCGATGCAATGAATATGGCCTTGAATATGGCTGAGATGGCTAGATAGCATCACTGATGCAATGAATATGGACTTGAATATGGCTGAGACGGCTAGATAGCATCACCGATGCAATGAATATGGACTTGAATATGGATGAGAGGGCAAGATAGCATCACCGATGCAATGAATATGGACTTGAATATGGCTGAGATGGCTAGATAGCATCACCGATGCAATGAATCTGGACTTGAATATGGATGAGATGGCTAGATGGCATCACCGATGCAATGAATATGGACTTGAATATGGCTGAGATGGCTAGATGGCATCACCGATGCAATGAATATGGACTTGAATATGGCTGAGATGGCAAGATAGCATCACCGATGCAATGAATATGGACTTGAATATGGCTGAGATGGCTAGATAGCATCACCGATGCAATGAATATGGCCTTGAATATGGCTGAGATGGCTAGGTAGCATCACTGATGCAATGAATATGGACTTGAATATGGATGAGATGGCTAGATAGCATCACTGATGCAATGAATATGGACTTGAATATGGCTGAGACGGCCAGATAGCATCACCGATGCAATGAATATGGACTTGAATGTGGATGAGATGGCTAGATAGCATCACCGTTGCAATGAATATGGACTTGAATATGGCTGAGATTGCTAGATAGCATCACCGATGCAATGAACATGGACTTGAATATGGCTGAGATGGCTAGATGGCATCACCGATGCAATGAATATGGACTTGAATATGGCTGAGATGGCTAGATGGCATCACCGATGCAATGAATATGGACTTGAATATGGCTGAGATGGCTAGATAGCATCACCGATGCAATGAATATGGAATGTGGATGAGATGGCTAGATAGCATCACCGATGCAATAAATATGGACTTGAATATGGCTGAGATGGCTAGATAGCATCACCGATGCAATGAATATGGCCTTAAATATGGCTGAGATAGCTAGATAGCATCATTGATGCAATGAATATGGACTTGAATATGGCTAAGACGGCTAGATAGCATCACCGATGCAATGAATATGGACTTGAATATGGCTGAGATGGCTAGATGGCATCACCGATGCAATGAATATGGACTTGAATATGGCTGAGATGGCTAGATGGCATCACCGTTGCAATGAATATGGACTTGAATATGGCTGAGATGGCTAGATAGCATCACCGATGCAATGAATATGGCCTTGAATATGGCTGAGATGGCTAGATAGCATCACTGATGCAATGAATATGGACTTGAATATGGCTGAGACGGCTAGATAGCATCACCGATGCAATGAATATGGACTTGAATATGGCTGAGACGGTTAGATAGCATCACCGATGCCATGAATATGGACTTGAATATGGCTGAGACGGCTAGATAGCATCACTGATGCAATGAATATGGACTTGAATATGGATGAGACGGCTAGATAGCATCACTGATGCAATGAATATGGACTTGAATATGGGTGAGACGGCTAGATAGCATCACCGATGCAATGAAGATGGACTTGAATATGGCTGAGATGGCAAGATAGCATCACCGATGCAATGAATATGGACTTGAATGTGGATGAGATGGCTAGATAGCATCACCGATGCTATGAATATGGACTTGAATATGGCTGAGATGGCAAGATAGCATCACCGATGCAATGAATATGGACTTGAATGTGGATGAGATGGCTAGATAGCATCACCGATGCTATGAATATGGACTTGAATATGGCTGAGATGGCTAGATAGCATCACCGATGCAATGAACATGGACTTGAATATGGATGAGATGGCAAGATAGCATCACCGATGCAATGAATATGGACTTGAATATGGATGAGATGGCTAGATGGCATCAACGATGCAATGAACATGGACTTCAATATGGCTGAGATGGCTAGATGGCATCACCGATGCAATGAATTTGGACTTGAATATGGCTGAGATGGCTATATGGCATCACCGATGCAATGAATATGGACTTGAATATGGCTGAGATGGCTAGATAGCATCACCGATGCAATGAATATGGAATGTGGATGAGATTGCTAGATAGCATCACCGATGCAATGCATATGGCCTTGAATATGGCTGAGATGGCCAGATAGCATCAGTGATGCAATGAATATGGACTTGAATATGGCTGAGATGGCAAGATAGCATCACCGATGCAATGAATATGGACTTGAATATGGATGAGATGGCTAGATGGCATCAACGATGCAATGAACATGGACTTGAATATGGCTGAGATGGCTAGATGGCATCACCGATGCAATGAATATGGACTTGAATATGGCTGAGATGGCTAGATAGCATCACTGATGCAATGAATATGGACTTCAATATGGCTGAGACGGCTAGATAGCATCACCGATGCAATGAATATGGACTTGAATGTGGATGAGATGGCTAGATAGCATCACCGATGCAATGAATATGGACTTGAATATGGCTGAGATTGCTAGATAGCATCACCGATGCAATGAATATGGCCTTGAATATGGCTGAGATGGCTAGATAGCATCACTGATGCAATGAATATGGACTTGAATATGGCTGAGACGGCTAGATAGCATCACCGATGCAATGAATATGGACTTGAATATGGATGAGATGGCAAGATAGCATCACCGATGCAATGAATATGGACTTTAATATGGCTGAGACGGCTAGATAGCATCACGGATGCAATGAATCTGGACTTGAATATGGATGAGATGGCTAGATGGCATCACCGATGCAATGAATATGGACTTGAATATGGCTGAGATGGCAAGATAGCATCACCGATGCAATGAATATGGACTTGAATATGGCTGAGATGGCTAGATAGCATCACCGATGCAATGAATATGGCCTTGAATATGGCTGAGATGGCTAGATAGCATCACCGATGCAATGAATATGGACTTGAATATGGATGAGATGGCAAGATAGCATCACCGATGCAATGAATATGGACTTGAATATCGATGAGATGGCTAGATAGCATCACCGATGCAATGAATATGGACTTGAATATGGCTGAGATGGCAAGATGGCATCACCGATGCAATGAATATGGACTTGAATGTGGATGAGATGGCTAGATAGCATCACCGATGCAATGAATATGGACTTGAATATGGCTGAGACGGCTAGATAGCATCACCGATGCAATGAATATGGACTTGAATATGGATGAGATGGCAAGATAGCATCACCGATGCAATGAATATGGACTTGAATATGGATGAGATGGCTAGATAGCATCACCGATGCAATGAGTATGGACTAGAATATGGATGAGATGGCAAGATAGCATCACCGATGCAATGAATATGGACTTGAATATGGCTGAGATGGCTAGATAGCATCACTGATGCAATGAATATGGACTTGAATATGGCTGAGACGGCTAGATAGCATCACCGATGCAATGAATATGGACTTGAATATGGATGAGATGGCAAGATAGCATCACCGATGCAATGAATATGGACTTGAATATGGATGAGATGGCTAGATGGCATCACCGATGCAATGCATATGGACTTGAATATGGCTGAGATGGCAAGATAGCATCACCGATGCAATGAATATGGACTTGAATATGGATGAGATGGCTAGATAGCATCACCGATGCAATGAATATGGACTAGAATATGGATGGGATGGCAAGATAGCATCACTGATGCAATGAATATGGACTTGAATATGGCTGAGATAGCTAGATAGCATCATTGATGCAATGAATATGGACTTGAATATGGCTGAGACGGCTAGATAGCATCACCGATGCAATGAATATGGACTTGAATATGGCTGAGATGGCTAGATGGCATCACCGATGCAATGAATATGGACTTGAATATGGATGAGATGGCTAGATGGCATCACCGTTGCAATGAATATGGACTTGAATATGGCTGAGATGGCTAGATAGCATCACCGATGCAATGAATATGGCCTTGAATATGGCTGAGATGGCTAGATAGCATCACTGATGCAATGAATATGGACTTGAATATGGCTGAGACGGCTAGATAGCATCACCGATGCAATGAATATGGACTTGAATATGGCTGAGATGGTTAGATAGCATCACCGATGCCATGAATATGGACTTGAATATGGCTGAGACGGCTAGATAGCATCACTGATGCAATGAATATGGACTTGAATATGGATAAGACGGCTAGATAGCATCACTGATGCAATGAATATGGACTTGAATATGGGTGAGACGGCTAGATAGCATCACCGATGCAATGAATATGGACTTGAATATGGATGAGATGGCAAGATAGCATCACCGATGCAATGAATATGGACTTGAATATGGCTGAGATGGCAAGATAGCATCACCGATGCAATGAATATGGACTTGAATGTGGATGAGATGGCTAGATAGCATCACCGATGCTATGAATATGGACTTGAATATGGCTGAGATGGCTAGATAGCATCACCGATGCAATGAATATGGACTTGAATATGGATGAGATGGCAAGATAGCATCACCGATGCAATGAATATGGACTTGAATATGGATGAGATGGCTAGATGGCATCAACGATGCAATGAACATGGACTTCAATATGGCTGAGATGGCTAGATGGCATCACCGATGAAATGAATATGGACTTGAATATGGCTGAGATGGCTAGATGGCATCACCGATGCAATGAATATGGACTTGAATATGGCTGAGATGGCTAGATAGCATCACCGATGCAATGAATATGGAATGTGGATGAGATTGCTAGATAGCATCACCGATGCAATGCATATGGCCTTGAATATGGCTGAGATGGCCAGATAGCATCAGTGATGCAATGAATATGGACTTGAATATGGCTGAGATGGCAAGATAGCATCACCGATGCAATGAATATGGACTTGAATATGGATGAGATGGCTAGATGGCATCAACGATGCAATGAACATGGACTTGAATATGGCTGAGATGGCTAGATGGCATCACCGATGCAATGAATATGGACTTGAATATGGCTGAGATGGCTAGATGGCATCACCGATGCAATGAATATGGACTTGAATATGGCTGAGATGGCTAGATAGCATCACCGATGCAATGAATATGGAATGTGGATGAGATGGCTAGATAGCATCACCGATGCAATAAATATGGACTTGAATATGGCTGAGATGGCTAGATAGCATCACTGATGCAATGAATATGGACTTGAATATGGCTGAGACGGCTAGATAGCATCACCGATGCAATGAATATGGACTTGAATGTGGATGAGATGGCTAGATAGCATCACCGATGCAATGAATATGGACTTGAATATGGCTGAGATTGCTAGATAGCATCACCGATGCAATGAATATGGCCTTGAATATGGCTGAGATGGCTAGATAGCATCACTGATGCAATGAATATGGACTTGAATATGGCTGAGACGGCTAGATAGCATCACCGATGCAATGAATATGGACTTGAATATGGATGAGAGGGCAAGATAGCATCACCGATGCAATAAATATGGACTTGAATATGGCTGAGATGGCTAGATAGCATCATTGATGCAATGAATATGGACTTGAATATGGCTGAGACGGCTAGATAGCATCACCGATGCAATGAATATGGACTTGAATATGGATGAGATGGCTAGATGGCATCACCGATGCAATGAATATGGACTTGAATATGGCTGAGATGGCTAGATGGCATCACCGTTGCAATGAATATGGACTTGAATATGGCTGAGATGGCTAAATAGCATCACCGATGCAATGAATATGGCCTTGAATATGGCTGAGATGGCTAGATAGCATCACTGATGCAATGAATATGGACTTGAATATGGCTGAGACGGCTAGATAGCATCACCGATGCAATGAATATGGACTTGAATATGGCTGAGATGGTTAGATAGCATCACCGATGCCATGAATATGGACTTGAATATGGCTGAGACGGCTAGATAGCATCACTGATGCAATGAATATGGACTTGAATATGGATAAGACGGCTAGATAGCATCACTGATGCAATGAATATGGACTTGAATATGGGTGAGACGGCTAGATAGCATCACCGATGCAATGAATATGGACTTGAATATGGATGAGATGGCAAGATAGCATCACCGATGCAATGAATATGGACTTGAATATGGCTGAGATGGCAAGATAGCATCACCGATGCAATGAATATGGACTTGAATGTGGATGAGATGGCTAGATAGCATCACCGATGCTATGAATATGGACTTGAATATGGCTGAGATGGCCAGATAGCATCACCGATGCAATGAATATGGACTTGAATATGGATGAGATGGCTAGATGGCATCAACGATGCAATGAACATGGACTTCAATATGGCTGAGATGGCTAGATGGCATCACCGATGCAATGAATATGGACTTGAATATGGCTGAGATGGCTAGATGGCATCACCGATGCAATGAATATGGACTTGAATATGGATGAGATAGCTAGATAGCATCACCGATGCAATGAATATGGAATGTGGATGAGATTGCTAGATAGCATCACCGATGCAATGCATATGGCCTTGAATATGGCTGAGATGGCCAGATAGCATCAGTGATGCAATGAATATGGACTTGAATATGGCTGAGATGGCAAGATAGCATCACCGATGCAATGAATATGGACTTGAATATGGATGAGATGGCTAGATGGCATCAACGATGCAATGAACATGGACTTGAATATGGCTGAGATGGCTAGATGGCATCACCGATGCAATGAATATGGACTTGAATATGGCTGAGATGGCTAGATGGCATCACCGATGCAATGAATATGGACTTGAATATGGCTGAGATGGCTAGATAGCATCACCGATGCAATGAATATGGAATGTGGATGAGATGGCTAGATAGCATCACCGATGCAATAAATATGGACTTGAATATGGCTGAGATGGCTAGATAGCATCACTGATGCAATGAATATGGACTTGAATATGTCTGAGATTGCTAGATAGCATCACCGATGCAATGAATATGGACTTGAATGTGGATGAGATGGCTAGATAGCATCACCGATGCAATGAATATGGACTTGAATATGGCTGAGATTGCTAGATAGCATCACCGATGCAATGAATATGGCCTTGAATATGGCTGAGATGGCTAGATAGCATCACTGATGCAATGAATATGGACTTGAATATGGCTGAGACGGCTAGATAGCATCACCGATGCAATGAATATGGACTTGAATATGGATGAGAGGGCAAGATAGCATCACCGATGCAATGAATATGGACTTGAATATGGCTGAGATGGCTAGATAGCATCACCGATGCAATGAATCTGGACTTGAATATGGATGAGATGGCTAGATGGCATCACCGATGCAATGAATATGGACTTGAATATGGCTGAGATGGCTAGATGGCATCACCGATGCAATGAATATGGACTTGAATATGGCTGAGATGGCAAGATAGCATCACCGATGCAATGAATATGGACTTGAATATGGCTGAGATGGCTAGATAGCATCACCGATGCAATGAATATGGCCTTGAATATGGCTGAGATGGCTAGGTAGCATCACTGATGCAATGAATATGGACTTGAATATGGATGAGATGGCTAGATAGCATCACTGATGCAATGAATATGGACTTGAATATGGCTGAGACGGCCAGATAGCATCACCGATGCAATGAATATGGACTTGAATGTGGATGAGATGGCTAGATAGCATCACCGTTGCAATGAATATGGACTTGAATATGGCTGAGATTGCTAGATAGCATCACCGATGCAATGAACATGGACTTGAATATGGCTGAGATGGCTAGATGGCATCACCGATGCAATGAATATGGACTTGAATATGGCTGAGATGGCTAGATGGCATCACCGATGCAATGAATATGGACTTGAATATGGCTGAGATGGCTAGATAGCATCACCGATGCAATGAATATGGAATGTGGATGAGATGGCTAGATAGCATCACCGATGCAATAAATATGGACTTGAATATGGCTGAGATGGCTAGATAGCATCACCTATGCAATGAATATGGCCTTAAATATGGCTGAGATAGCTAGATAGCATCATTGATGCAATGAATATGGACTTGAATATGGCTAAGACGGCTAGATAGCATCACCGATGCAATGAATATGGACTTGAATATGGCTGAGATGGCTAGATGGCATCACCGATGCAATGAATATGGACTTGAATATGGCTGAGATGGCTAGATGGCATCACCGTTGCAATGAATATGGACTTGAATATGGCTGAGATGGCTAGATAGCATCACCGATGCAATGAATATGGCCTTGAATATGGCTGAGATGGCTAGATAGCATCACTGATGCAATGAATATGGACTTGAATATGGCTGAGACGGCTAGATAGCATCACCGATGCAATGAATATGGACTTGAATATGGCTGAGACGGTTAGATAGCATCACCGATGCCATGAATATGGACTTGAATATGGCTGAGACGGCTAGATAGCATCACTGATGCAATGAATATGGACTTGAATATGGATGAGACGGCTAGATAGCATCACTGATGCAATGAATATGGACTTGAATATGGGTGAGACGGCTAGATAGCATCACCGATGCAATGAAGATGGACTTGAATATGGCTGAGATGGCAAGATAGCATCACCGATGCAATGAATATGGACTTGAATGTGGATGAGATGGCTAGATAGCATCACCGATGCTATGAATATGGACTTGAATATGGCTGAGATGGCAAGATAGCATCACCGATGCAATGAATATGGACTTGAATGTGGATGAGATGGCTAGATAGCATCACCGATGCTATGAATATGGACTTGAATATGGCTGAGATGGCTAGATAGCATCACCGATGCAATGAACATGGACTTGAATATGGATGAGATGGCAAGATAGCATCACCGATGCAATGAATATGGACTTGAATATGGATGAGATGGCTAGATGGCATCAACGATGCAATGAACATGGACTTCAATATGGCTGAGATGGCTAGATGGCATCACCGATGCAATGAATTTGGACTTGAATATGGCTGAGATGGCTATATGGCATCACCGATGCAATGAATATGGACTTGAATATGGCTGAGATGGCTAGATAGCATCACCGATGCAATGAATATGGAATGTGGATGAGATTGCTAGATAGCATCACCGATGCAATGCATATGGCCTTGAATATGGCTGAGATGGCCAGATAGCATCAGTGATGCAATGAATATGGACTTGAATATGGCTGAGATGGCAAGATAGCATCACCGATGCAATGAATATGGACTTGAATATGGATGAGATGGCTAGATGGCATCAACGATGCAATGAACATGGACTTGAATATGGCTGAGATGGCTAGATGGCATCACCGATGCAATGAATATGGACTTGAATATGGCTGAGATGGCTAGATAGCATCACTGATGCAATGAATATGGACTTCAATATGGCTGAGACGGCTAGATAGCATCACCGATGCAATGAATATGGACTTGAATGTGGATGAGATGGCTAGATAGCATCACCGATGCAATGAATATGGACTTGAATATGGCTGAGATTGCTAGATAGCATCACCGATGCAATGAATATGGCCTTGAATATGGCTGAGATGGCTAGATAGCATCACTGATGCAATGAATATGGACTTGAATATGGCTGAGACGGCTAGATAGCATCACCGATGCAATGAATATGGACTTGAATATGGATGAGATGGCAAGATAGCATCACCGATGCAATGAATATGGACTTTAATATGGCTGAGACGGCTAGATAGCATCACGGATGCAATGAATCTGGACTTGAATATGGATGAGATGGCTAGATGGCATCACCGATGCAATGAATATGGACTTGAATATGGCTGAGATGGCAAGATAGCATCACCGATGCAATGAATATGGACTTGAATATGGCTGAGATGGCTAGATAGCATCACCGATGCAATGAATATGGCCTTGAATATGGCTGAGATGGCTAGATAGCATCACCGATGCAATGAATATGGACTTGAATATGGATGAGATGGCAAGATAGCATCACCGATGCAATGAATATGGACTTGAATATCGATGAGATGGCTAGATAGCATCACCGATGCAATGAATATGGACTTGAATATGGCTGAGATGGCAAGATGGCATCACCGATGCAATGAATATGGACTTGAATGTGGATGAGATGGCTAGATAGCATCACCGATGCAATGAATATGGACTTGAATATGGCTGAGACGGCTAGATAGCATCACCGATGCAATGAATATGGACTTGAATATGGATGAGATGGCAAGATAGCATCACCGATGCAATGAATATGGACTTGAATATGGATGAGATGGCTAGATAGCATCACCGATGCAATGAGTATGGACTAGAATATGGATGAGATGGCAAGATAGCATCACCGATGCAATGAATATGGACTTGAATATGGCTGAGATGGCTAGATAGCATCACTGATGCAATGAATATGGACTTGAATATGGCTGAGACGGCTAGATAGCATCACCGATGCAATGAATATGGACTTGAATATGGATGAGATGGCAAGATAGCATCACCGATGCAATGAATATGGACTTGAATATGGATGAGTT
Source organism: Heloderma suspectum (assembly GCF_057233095.1). NCBI lineage: Eukaryota > Metazoa > Chordata > Lepidosauria > Squamata > Helodermatidae > Heloderma > Heloderma suspectum. Next base: position 55,567,392 of record NC_139475.1, read on the forward strand.
GGCTAGATGGCATCACCGATGCAATGCATATGGACTTGAATATGGCTGAGATGGCAAGATAGCATCACCGATGCAATGAATATGGACTTGAATATGGATGAGATGGCTAGATAGCATCACCGATGCAATGAATATGGACTAGAATATGGATGGGATGGCAAGATAGCATCACTGATGCAATGAATATGGACTTGAATATGGCTGAGATAGCTAGATAGCATCATTGATGCAATGAATATGGACTTGAATATGGCTGAGACGGCTAGATAGCATCACCGATGCAATGAATATGGACTTGAATATGGCTGAGATGGCTAGATGGCATCACCGATGCAATGAATATGGACTTGAATATGGATGAGATGGCTAGATGGCATCACCGTTGCAATGAATATGGACTTGAATATGGCTGAGATGGCTAGATAGCATCACCGATGCAATGAATATGGCCTTGAATATGGCTGAGATGGCTAGATAGCATCACTGATGCAATGAATATGGACTTGAATATGGCTGAGACGGCTAGATAGCATCACCGATGCAATGAATATGGACTTGAATATGGCTGAGATGGTTAGATAGCATCACCGATGCCATGAATATGGACTTGAATATGGCTGAGACGGCTAGATAGCATCACTGATGCAATGAATATGGACTTGAATATGGATAAGACGGCTAGATAGCATCACTGATGCAATGAATATGGACTTGAATATGGGTGAGACGGCTAGATAGCATCACCGATGCAATGAATATGGACTTGAATATGGATGAGATGGCAAGATAGCATCACCGATGCAATGAATATGGACTTGAATATGGCTGAGATGGCAAGATAGCATCACCGATGCAATGAATATGGACTTGAATGTGGATGAGATGGCTAGATAGCATCACCGATGCTATGAATATGGACTTGAATATGGCTGAGATGGCTAGATAGCATCACCGATGCAATGAATATGGACTTGAATATGGATGAGATGGCAAGATAGCATCACCGATGCAATGAATATGGACTTGAATATGGATGAGATGGCTAGATGGCATCAACGATGCAATGAACATGGACTTCAATATGGCTGAGATGGCTAGATGGCATCACCGATGAAATGAATATGGACTTGAATATGGCTGAGATGGCTAGATGGCATCACCGATGCAATGAATATGGACTTGAATATGGCTGAGATGGCTAGATAGCATCACCGATGCAATGAATATGGAATGTGGATGAGATTGCTAGATAGCATCACCGATGCAATGCATATGGCCTTGAATATGGCTGAGATGGCCAGATAGCATCAGTGATGCAATGAATATGGACTTGAATATGGCTGAGATGGCAAGATAGCATCACCGATGCAATGAATATGGACTTGAATATGGATGAGATGGCTAGATGGCATCAACGATGCAATGAACATGGACTTGAATATGGCTGAGATGGCTAGATGGCATCACCGATGCAATGAATATGGACTTGAATATGGCTGAGATGGCTAGATGGCATCACCGATGCAATGAATATGGACTTGAATATGGCTGAGATGGCTAGATAGCATCACCGATGCAATGAATATGGAATGTGGATGAGATGGCTAGATAGCATCACCGATGCAATAAATATGGACTTGAATATGGCTGAGATGGCTAGATAGCATCACTGATGCAATGAATATGGACTTGAATATGGCTGAGACGGCTAGATAGCATCACCGATGCAATGAATATGGACTTGAATGTGGATGAGATGGCTAGATAGCATCACCGATGCAATGAATATGGACTTGAATATGGCTGAGATTGCTAGATAGCATCACCGATGCAATGAATATGGCCTTGAATATGGCTGAGATGGCTAGATAGCATCACTGATGCAATGAATATGGACTTGAATATGGCTGAGACGGCTAGATAGCATCACCGATGCAATGAATATGGACTTGAATATGGATGAGAGGGCAAGATAGCATCACCGATGCAATAAATATGGACTTGAATATGGCTGAGATGGCTAGATAGCATCAGCGATGCAATGAATCTGGACTTGAATATGGATGAGATGGCTAGATGGCATCACCGATGCAATGAATATGGACTTGAATATGGCTGAGATGGCTAGATGGCATCACCGATGCAATGAATATGGACTTGAATATGGCTGAGATGGCAAGATAGCATCACCGATGCAATGAATATGGACTTGAATATCGATGAGATGGCTAGATAGCATCACCGATGCAATGAATATGGACTTGAATATGGCTGAGATGGCAAGATGGCATCACCGATGCAATGAATATGGACTTGAATGTGGATGAGATGGCTAGATAGCATCACCGATGCAATGAATATGGACTTGAATATGGCTGAGACGGCTAGATAGCATCACCGATGCAATGAATATGGACTTGAATATGGATGAGATGGCAAGATAGCATCACCGATGCAATGAATATGGACTTGAATATGGATGAGATGGCTAGATAGCATCACCGATGCAATGAGTATGGACTAGAATATGGATGAGATGGCAAGATAGCATCACCGATGCAATGAATATGGACTTGAATATGGCTGAGATGGCTAGATAGCATCACTGATGCAATGAATATGGACTTGAATATGGCTGAGACGGCTAGATAGCATCACCGATGCAATGAATATGGACTTGAATATGGATGAGATGGCAAGATAGCATCACCGATGCAATGAATATGGACTTGAATATGGATGAGATGGCTAGATAGCATCACCGATGCAATGAATATGGACTTGAATATGGCTGAGACGGCTAGATAGCATCACCGATGCAATGAATATGGACTTGAATATGGATGAGATGGCTAGATAGCATCACCGATGCAATGAATATGGAGTAGAATATGGATGGGATGGCAAGATAGCATCACTGATGCAATGAATATGGACTTGAATATGGCTGAGATAGCTAGATAGCATCATTGATGCAATGAATATGGACTTGAATATGGCTGAGACGGCTAGATAGCATCACCGATGCAATGAATATGGACTTGAATATGGCTGAGATGGCTAGATGGCATCACCGATGCAATGAATATGGACTTGAATATGGCTGAGATGGCTAGATGGCATCACCGTTGCAATGAATATGGACTTGAATATGGCTGAGATGGCTAGATAGCATCACCGATGCAATGAATATGGCCTTGAATATGGCTGAGATGGCTAGATAGCATCACTGATGCAATGAATATGGACTTGAATATGGCTGAGACGGCTAGATAGCATCACCGATGCAATGAATATGGACTTGAATATGGCTGAGATGGTTAGATAGCATCACCGATGCCATGAATATGGACTTGAATATGGCTGAGACGGCTAGATAGCATCACTGATGCAATGAATATGGACTTGAATATGGATAAGACGGCTAGATAGCATCACTGATGCAATGAATATGGACTTGAATATGGGTGAGACGGCTAGATAGCATCACCGATGCAATGAATATGGACTTGAATATGGCTGAGATGGCAAGATAGCATCACCGATGCAATGAATATGGACTTGAATATGGCTGAGATGGCAAGATAGCATCACCGATGCAATGAATATGGACTTGAATGTGGATGAGATGGCTAGATAGCATCACCGATGCTATGAATATGGACTTGAATATGGCTGAGATGGCCAGATAGCATCACCGATGCAATGAATATGGACTTGAATATGGATGAGATGGCAAGATAGCATCACCGATGCAATGAATATGGACTTGAATATGGATGAGATGGCTAGATGGCATCAACGATGCAATGAACATGGACTTCAATATGGCTGAGATGGCTAGATGGCATCACCGATGCAATGAATATGGACTTGAATATGGCTGAGATGGCTAGATGGCATCACCGATGCAATGAATATGGACTTGAATATGGCTGAGATGGCTAGATAGCATCACCGATGCAATGAATATGGAATGTGGATGAGATTGCTAGATAGCATCACCGATGCAATGCATATGGCCTTGAATATGGCTGAGATGGCCAGATAGCATCAGTGATGCAATGAATATGGACTTGAATATGGCTGAGATGGCAAGATAGCATCACCGATGCAATGAATATGGACTTGAATATGGATGAGATGGCTAGATGGCATCAACGATGCAATGAACATGGACTTGAATATGGCTGAGATGGCTAGATGGCATCACCGATGCAATGAATATGGACTTGAATATGGCTGAGATGGCTAGATGGCATCACCGATGCAATGAATATGGACTTGAATATGGCTGAGATGGCTAGATAGCATCACCGATGCAATGAATATGGAATGTGGATGAGATGGCTAGATAGCATCACCGATGCAATAAATATGGACTTGAATATGGCTGAGATGGCTAGATAGCATCACTGATGCAATGAATATGGACTTGAATATGGCTGAGACGGCTAGATAGCATCACCGATGCAATGAATATGGACTTGAATGTGGATGAGATGGCTAGATAGCATCACCGATGCAATGAATATGGACTTGAATATGGCTGAGATTGCTAGATAGCATCACCGATGCAATGAATATGGCCTTGAATATGGCTGAGATGGCTAGATAGCATCACTGATGCAATGAATATGGACTTGAATATGGCTGAGACGGCTAGATAGCATCACCGATGCAATGAATATGGACTTGAATATGGATGAGAGGGCAAGATAGCATCACCGATGCAATGAATATGGACTTGAATATGGCTGAGATGGCTAGATAGCATCACCGATGCAATGAATCTGGACTTGAATATGGATGAGATGGCTAGATGGCATCACCGATGCAATGAATATGGACTTGAATATGGCTGAGATGGCTAGATGGCATCACCGATGCAATGAATATGGACTTGAATATGGCTGAGATGGCAAGATAGCATCACCGATGCAATGAATATGGACTTGAATATGGCTGAGATGGCTAGATAGCATCACCGATGCAATGAATATGGCCTTGAATATGGCTGAGATGGCTAGGTAGCATCACTGATGCAATGAATATGGACTTGAATATGGATGAGACGGCTAGATAGCATCACCGATGCAATGAATATGGACTTTAATATGGATGGGATGGCAAGATAGCATCACCGATGCAATGAGTATGTACTAGAATATGGCTGAGATGGCAAGATAGCATCACCGATGCAATGAATATGGACTTGAATATGGCTGAGATGGCTAGATAGCATCACTGATGCAATGAATATGGACTTGAATATGGCTGAGACGGCTAGATAGCATCACCGATGCAATGAATATGGACTTGAATATGGATGAGATGGCAAGATAGCATCACCGATGCAATGAATATGGACTTGAATATGGATGAGATGGCTAGATAGCATCACCGATGCAATGAATATGGACTTGAATATGGCTGAGATGGCAAGATAGCATCACCGATGCAATGAATATGGACTTGAATATGGATGAGATGGCTAGATAGCATCACCGATGCAATGAATATGGACTAGAATATGGATGGGATGGCAAGATAGCATCACTGATGCAATGAATATGGACTTGAATATGGCTGAGATAGCTAGATAGCATCATTGATGCAATGAATATGGACTTGAATATGGCTGAGACTGCTAGATAGCATCACTGATGCAATGAATATGGACTTGAATATGGCTGAGATGGCAAGATAGCATCACTGATGCAATGAATATGGACTTGAATATGGCTGAGATGGCTAGATGGCATCACCGTTTCAATGAATATGGACTTGAATATGGATGAGATGGCTAGATAGCATCACCGATGCAATGAATATGGCCTTGAATATGGCTGAGATGGCTAGATAGCATCACCGATGCAATGAATATGGACTTGAATATGGCTGAGATGGCTAGATGGCATCACCGATGCAATGAATATGGACTTGAATATGGCTGAGATGGCTAGATAGCATCACCGATGCAATGAATATGGCCTTGAATATGGCTGAGATGGCTAGATAGCATCACTGATGCAATGAATATGGACTTGAATATGGCTGAGACGGCTAGATAGCATCACCGATGCAATGAATATGGACTTGAATATGGATGAGATGGCAAGATAGCATCACCGATGCAATGAATATGGACTTGAATATGGATGAGATGGCTAGATAGCATCACCGATGCAATGAATATGGACTTGAATATGGCTGAGATGGCAAGATAGCATCACCGATGCAATGAATATGGACTTGAATATGGATGAGATGGCTAGATAGCATCACCGATTCAATGAATATGGACTAGAATATTGATGGTATGGCAAGATAGCATCACTGATGCAATGAATATGGACTTGAATATGGCTGAGATAGCTAGATAGCATCACCGATGCAATGAATATGGACTTGAATATGGATGAGATGGCAAGATAGCATCACCGATGCAATGAATGTGGTCTTGAATATGGATGAGATGGCTAGATAGCATCACCGATGCAATGAATATGGACTTGAATATGGCTGAGATGGCTAGACAGCATCACTGATGCAATGAATATGGATTTGAATATGGCTGAGATGGCTAGATAGCATCACCGATGCAATGAACATGGACTTGAATATGGCTGAGATGGCTAGATGGCATCACCGATGCAATGAATATGGACTTGAATATGGCTGAGATGGCTAGATAGCATCACTGATGCAATGAATATGGACTTGAATATGGCTGAGATAGCTAGATAGCATCACCGATGCAATGAATATGGACTTGAATATGGATGAGATGGCAAGATAGCATCACCGATGCAATGAATATGGACTTGAATATGGATGAGATGGCAAGATAGCATCACCGATGCAATGAATATGGACTTGAATATGGCTGAGATGGCTAGATAGCATCACTGATGCAATGAATATGGACTTGAATATGGCTGAGATGGCCAGATAGCATCACCGATGCAATGAATATGGACTTGAATATGGCTGAGATTGCTAGATAGCATCACCGATGCAATGAACATGGACTTGAATATGGCTGAGATGGCTAGATGGCATCACCGATGCAATGAATATGGACTTGAATATGGCTGAGATGGCTAGATGGCATCACCGATGCAATGAATATGGACTTGAATATGGCTGAGATGGCTAGATAGCATCACCGATGCAATGAATATGGAATGTGGATGAGATGGCTAGATAGCATCACCGATGCAATAAATATGGACTTGAATATGGCTGAGATGGCTAGATAGCATCTCTGATGCAATGAATATGGACTTGAATATGGCTGAGACGGCTAGATAGCATCACCGATGCAATGAATATGGACTTGAATGTGGATGAGATGGCTAGATAGCATCACCGATGCAATGAATATGGCCTTGAATATGGCTGAGATGGCTAGATAGCATCACTGATGCAATGAATATGGACTTGAATATGGCTGAGACGGCTAGGTAGCATCACCGATGCAATGAATATGGACTTGAATATGGATGAGATGGAAATATAGCATCACCGATGCAATGAATATGGACTTGAATATGGCTGAGACGGCTAGATAGCATCACCGATGCAATGAATCTGGACTTGAATATGGATGAGATGGCTAGATGGCATCACCGATGCAATGAATATGGACTTGAATATGGCTGAGATGGCTAGATGGCATCACCGATGCAATGAATATGGACTTGAATATGGCTGAGATGGCAAGATAGCATCACCGATGCAATGAATATGGCCTTGAATATGGCTGAGATGGCTAGGTAGCATCACCGATGCAATGAATATGGACTTGAATATGGATGAGACGGCTAGATAGCATCACCGATGCAATGAATATGGACTTGAATATGGATGAGATGGCAAGATAGCATCACCGATGCAATGAATATGGACTTGAATATCGATGAGATGGCTAGATAGCATCACCGATGCAATGAATATGGACTTGAATATGGCTGAGATGGCAAGATAGCATCACCGATGCAATGAATATGGACTTGAATGTGGATGAGATGGCTAGATAGCATCACCGATGCAATGAATATGGACTTGAATATGGCTGAGACGGCTAGATAGCATCACCGATGCAATGAATATGGACTTGAATATGGATGAGATGGCAAGATAGCATCACCGATGCAATGAATATGGACTTGAATATGGATGAGATGGCTAGATAGCATCAGCGATGCAATGAGTATGTACTAGAATATGGATGAGATGGCAAGATAGCATCACCGATGCAATGAATATGGACTTGAATATGGCTGAGATGGCTAGATAGCATCACTGATGCAATGAATATTGACTTGAATATGGCTGAGACGGCTAGATAGCATCACCGATGCAATGAATATGGACTTGAATATGGATGAGATGGCAAGATAGCATCACCGATGCAATGAATATGGACTTGAATATGGATGAGATGGCTAGATAGCATCACCGATGCAATGAATATGGACTTGAATATGGCTGAGATGGCAAGATAGCATCACCGATGCAATGAATATGGCCTTGAATATGGCTGAGATGGCTAGATAGCATCACTGATGCAATGAATATGGACTTGAATATGGCTAAGACGGCTAGATAGCATCACCGATGCAATGAATATGGACTTGAATATGGCTGAGATGGTTAGATAGCATCACCGATGCCATGAATATGGACTTGAATATGGCTGAGACGGCTAGATAGCATCACTGATGCAATGAATATGGACTTGAATATGTATAAGACGGCTAGATAGCATCACTGATGCAATGAATATGGACTTGAATATGGGTGAGACGGCTAGATAGCATCACCGATGCAATGAATATGGACTTGAATATGGATGAGATGGCAAGATAGCATCACCGATGCAATGAATATGGACTTGAATGTGGATGAGATGGCTAGATAGCATCACCGATGCTATGAATATGGACTTGAATATGGCTGAGATGGCCAGATAGCATCACCGATGCAATGAATATGGACTTGAATATGGATGAGATGGCAAGATAGCATCACCGATGCAATGAATATGGACTTGAATATGGATGAGATGGCTAGATGGCATCAACGATGCAATGAACATGGACGTCAATATGGCTGAGATGGCTAGATGGCATCACCGATGCAATGAATATGGAATTGAATATGGCTGAGATGGCTAGATGGCATCACCGATGCAATGAATATGGACTTGAATATGGCTGAGATGGCTAGATAGCATCACCGATGCAATGAATATGGAATGTGGATGAGATTGCTAGATAGCATCACCGATGCAATGCATATGGCCTTGAATATGGCTGAGATGGCCAGATAGCATCAGTGATGCAATGAATATGGACTTGAATATGGCTGAGATGGCAAGATAGCATCACCGATGCAATGAATATGGACTTGAATATGGATGAGATGGCTAGATGGCATCAACGATGCAATGAACATGGACTTGAATATGGCTGAGATGGCTAGATGGCATCACCGATGCAATGAATATGGACTTGAATATGGCTGAGATGGCTAGATGGCATCACCGATGCAATGAATATGGACTTGAATATGGCTGAGATGGCTAGATAGCATCACCGATGCAATGAATATGGAATGTGGATGAGATGGCTAGATAGCATCACCGATGCAATAAATATGGACTTGAATATGGCTGAGATGGCTAGATAGCATCACTGATGCAATGAATATGGACTTGAATATGGCTGAGACGGCTAGATAGCATCACCGATGCAATGAATATGGACTTGAATGTGGATGAGATGGCTAGATAGCATCACCGATGCAATGAATATGGACTTGAATATGGCTGAGATTGCTAGATAGCATCACCGATGCAATGAATATGGCCTTGAATATGGCTGAGATGGCTAGATAGCATCACTGATGCAATGAATATGGACTTGAATATGGCTGAGACGGCTAGATAGCATCACCGATGCAATGAATATGGACTTGAATATGGATGAGAGGGCAAGATAGCATCACCGATGCAATGAATATGGACTTGAATATGGCTGAGATGGCTAGATAGCATCACCGATGCAATGCATCTGGACTTGAATATGGATGAGATGGCTAGATGGCATCACCGATGCAATGAATATGGACTTGAATATGGCTGAGATGGCTAGATGGCATCACCGATGCAATGAATATGGACTTGAATATGGCTGAGATGGCAAGATAGCATCACCGATGCAATGAATATGGACTTGATTATGGCTGAGATGGCTAGATAGCATCACCGATGCAATGAATATGGCCTTGAATATGGCTGAGATGGCTAGGTAGCATCACTGATGCAATGAATATGGACTTGAATATGGATGAGACGGCTAGATAGCATCACCGATGCAATGAATATGGACTTTAATATGGATGGGATGGCAAGATAGCATTACCGATGCAATGAGTATGTACTAGAATATGGATGAGATGGCAAGATAGCTTCACCGATGCAATGAATATGGACTTGAATATGGCTGAGATGGCTAGATAGCATCACTGATGCAATGAATATGGACTTGAATATGGCTGAGACGGCTAGATAGCATCACCGATGCAATGAATATGGACTTGAATATGGATGAGATGGCAAGATAGCATCACCGATGCAATGAATATGGACTTGAATATGGCTGAGATGGCCAGATAGCATCACCGATGCAATGAATATGGACTTGAATATGGCTGAGATGGCAAGATAGCATCACCGATGCAATGAATATGGACTTGAATATGGATGAGATGGCTAGATAGCATCACCGATGCAATGAATATGGACTAGAATATGGATGGGATGGCAAGATAGCATCACTGATGCAATGAATATGGACTTGAATATGGCTGAGATAGCTAGATAGCATCATTGATGCAATGAATATGGACTTGAATATGGCTGAGACGGCTAGATAGCATCACTGATGCAATGAATATGGACTTGAATATGGCTGAGATGGCAAGATAGCATCACTGATGCAATGAATATGGACTTGAATATGGCTGAGATGGCTAGATGGCATCACCGTTTCAATGAATATGGACTTGAATATGGATGAGATGGCTAGATAGCATCACCGATGCAATGAATATGGCCTTGAATATGGCTGAGATGGCTAGATAGCATCACCGATGCAATGAATATGGACTTGAATATGGCTGAGATGGCTAGATGGCATCACCGATGCAATGAATATGGACTTGAATATGGCTGAGATGGCTAGATAGCATCACCGATGCAATGAATATGGCCTTGAATATGGCTGAGATGGCTAGATAGCATCACTGATGCAATGAATATGGACTTGAATATGGCTGAGACGGCTAGATAGCATCACCGATGCAATGAATATGGACTTGAATATGGATGAGATGGCAAGATAGCATCACCGATGCAATGAATATGGACTTGAATATGGATGAGATGGCTAGATAGCATCACCGATGCAATGAATATGGACTTGAATATGGCTGAGATGGCAAGATAGCATCACCGATGCAATGAATATGGACTTGAATTTGGATGAGATGGCTAGATAGCATCACCGATTCAATGAATATGGACTAGAATATTGATGGTATGGCAAGATAGCATCACTGATGCAATGAATATGGACTTGAATATGGCTGAGATAGCTAGATAGCATCACCGATGCAATGAATATGGACTTGAATATGGATGAGATGGCAAGATAGCATCACCGATGCAATGAATATGGTCTTGAATATGGATGAGATGGCAAGATAGCATCACCGATGCAATGAATATGGACTTGAATATGGCTGAGATGGCTAGACAGCATCACTGATGCAATGAATATGGACTTGAATATGGCTGAGATGGCTAGATAGCATCACCGATGCAATGAACATGGACTTGAATATGGCTGAGATGGCTAGATGGCATCACCGATGCAATGAATATGGACTTGAATATGGCTGAGATGGCTAGATAGCATCACTGATGCAATGAATATGGACTTGAATATGGCTGAGATAGCTAGATAGCATCACCGATGCAATGAATATGGACTTGAATATGGATGAGATGGCAAGATAGCATCACCGATGCAATGAATATGGACTTGAATATCGATGAGATGGCTAGATAGCATCACCGATGCAATGAATATGGACTTGAATATGGCTGAGATGGCTAGATAGCATCACTGATGCAATGAATATGGACTTGAATATGGCTGAGACGGCCAGATAGCATCATCGATGCAATGAATATGGACTTGAATGTGGATGAGATGGCTAGATAGCATCACCGTTGCAATGAATATGGACTTGAATATGGCTGAGATTGCTAGATAGCATCACCGATGCAATGAACATGGACTTGAATATGGCTGAGATGGCTAGATGGCATCACCGATGCAATGAATATGGACTTGAATATGGCTGAGATGGCTAGATGGCATCACCGATGCAATGAATATGGACTTGAATATGGCTGAGATGGCTAGATAGCATCACCGATGCAATGAATATGGAATGTGGATGAGATGGCTAGATAGCATCACCGATGCAATAAATATGGACTTGAATATGGCTGAGATGGCTAGATAGCATATCCGATGCAATGAATATGGACTTGAATATGGCTGAGACGGCTAGATAGCATCACCGATGCAATGAATATGGACTTGAATGTGGATGAGATGGCTAGGTAGCATCACCGATGCAATGAATATGGCCTTGAATATGGCTGAGATGGCTAGATAGCATCACTGATGCAATGAATATGGACTTGAATATGGCTGAGACGGCTAGGTAGCATCACCGATGCAATGAATATGGACTTGAATATGGATGAGATGGCAAGATAGCATCACCGATGCAATGAATATGGACTTGAATATGGCTGAGACGGCTAGATAGCATCACCGATGCAATGAATCTGGACTTGAATATGGATGAGATGGCTAGATGGCATCACCGATGCAATGAATATGGACTTGAATATGGCTGAGATGGCTAGATGGCATCACCGATGCAATGAATATGGACTTGAATATGGCTGAGATGGCAAGATAGCATCACCGATGCAATGAATATGGACTTGAATATGGCTGAGATGGCTAGATAGCATCACCGATGCAATGAATATGGCCTTGAATATGGCTGAGATGGCTAGGTAGCATCACTGATGCAATGAATATGGACTTGAATATGGATGAGACGGCTAGATAGCATCACCGATGCAATGAATATGGACTTGAATATGGATGAGATGGCAAGATAGCATCACCGATGCAATGAATATGGACTTGAATATCGATGAGATGGCTAGATAGCATCACCGATGCAATGAATATGGACTTGAATATGGCTGAGATGGCAAGATAGCATCACCGATGCAATGAATATGGACTTGAATGTGGATGAGATGGCTAGATAGCATCACCGATGCAATGAATATGGACTTGAATATGGCTGAGACGGCTAGATAGCATCACCGATGCAATGAATATGGACTTGAATATGGATGAGATGGCAAGATAGCATCACCGATGCAATGAATATGGACTTGAATATGGATGAGATGGCTAGATAGCATCAGCGATGCAATGAGTATGTAGTAGAATATGGATGAGATGGCAAGATAGCATCACCGATGCAATGAATATGGACTTGAATATGGCTGAGATGGCTAGATAGCATCACTGATGCAATGAATATTGACTTGAATATGGCTGAGACGGCTAGATAGCATCACCGATGCAATGAATATGGACTTGAATATGGATGAGATGGCAAGATAGCATCACCGATGCAATGAATATGGACTTGAATATGGATGAGATGGCTAGATAGCATCACCGATGCAATGAATATGGACTTGAATATGGCTGAGATGGCAAGATAGCATCACTGATGCAATGAATATGGACTTGAATATGGATGAGATGGCTAGATAGCATCACCGATGCAATGAATATGGACTAGAATATGGATGGGATGGCAAGATAGCATCACTGATGCAATGAATATGGACTTGAATATGGCTGAGATAGCTAGATAGCATCATTGATGCAATGAATATGGACTTGAATATGGCTGAGACGGCTAGATAGCATCACCGATGCAATGAATATGGACTTGAATATGGCTGAGATGGCAAGATAGCATCACCGATGCAATGAATATGGACTTGAATATGGCTGAGATGGCTAGATGGCATCACCGTTTCAATGAATATGGACTTGAATATGGATGAGATGGCTAGATAGCATCACCGATGCAATGAATATGGCCTTGAATATGGCTGAGATGGCTAGATAGCATCACCGATGCAATGAATATGGACTTGAATATGGCTGAGATGGCTAGATGGCATCACCGATGCAATGAATATGGACTTGAATATGGCTGAGATGGCTAGATAGCATCACCGATGCAATGAATATGGCCTTGAATATGGCTGAGATGGCTAGATAGCATCACTGATGCAATGAATATGGACTTGAATATGGCTGAGACGGCTAGATAGCATCACCGATGCAATGAATATGGACTTGAATATGGATGAGATGGCAAGATAGCATCACCGATGCAATGAATATGGACTTGAATATGGATGAGATGGCTAGATAGCATCACCGATGCAATGAATATGGACTTGAATATGGCTGAGATGGCAAGATAGCATCACCGATGCAATGAATATGGACTTGAATATGGATGAGATGGCTAGATAGCATCACCAATTCAATGAATATGGACTAGAATATTGATGGTATGGCAAGATAGCATCACTGATGCAATGAATATGGACTTGAATATGGCTGAGATAGCTAGATAGCATCACCGATGCAATGAATATGGACTTGAATATGGATGAGATGGCAAGATAGCATCACCGATGCAATGAATATGGTCTTGAATATGGATGAGATGGCTAGATAGCATCACCGATGCAATGAATATGGACTTGAATATGGCTGAGATGGCTAGACAGCATCACTGATGCAATGAATATGGACTTGAATATGGCTGAGATGGCTAGATAGCATCACCGATGCAATGAACATGGACTTGAATATGGCTGAGATGGCTAGATGGCATCACCGATGCAATGAATATGGACTTGAATATGGCTGAGATGGCTAGATAGCATCACTGATGCAATGAATATGGACTTGAATATGGCTGAGACGGCTAGATAGCATCACCGAGGCAATGAATATGGACTTGAATATGGATGAGATGGCAAGATAGCATCACCGATGCAATGAATATGGACTTGAATATCGATGAGATGGCTAGATAGCATCACCGATGCAATAAATATGGACTTGAATATGGCTGAGATGGCTAGATAGCATCACTGATGCAATGAATATGGACTTGAATATGGCTGAGACGGCCAGATAGCATCACCGATGCAATGAATATGGACTTGAATATGGCTGAGATTGCTAGATAGCATCACTGATGCAATGAACATGGACTTGAATATGGCTGAGATGGCTAGATGGCATCACCGATGCAATGAATATGGACTTGAATATGGCTGAGATGGCTAGATGGCATCACCGATGCAATGAATATGGACTTGAATATGGCTGAGATGGCTAGATAGCATCACCGATGCAATGAATATGGACTTGAATATGGCTGAGATGGCAAGATAGCATCACCGATGCAATGAATATGGACTTGAATATGGCTGAGATGGCTAGATGGCATCACCGTTTCAATGAATATGGACTTGAATATGGATGAGATGGCTAGATAGCATCACCGATGCAATGAATATGGCCTTGAATATGGCTGAGATGGCTAGATAGCATCACCGATGCAATGAATATGGACTTGAATATGGCTGAGATGGCTAGATGGCATCACTGATGCAATGAATATGGACTTGAATATGGCTGAGACGGCCAGATAGCATCACCGATGCAATGAATATGGACTTGAATATGGCTGAGATTGCTAGATAGCATCACTGATGCAATGAACATGGACTTGAATATGGCTGAGATGGCTAGATGGCATCACCGATGCAATGAATATGGACTTGAATATGGCTGAGATGGCTAGATGGCATCACCGATGCAATGAATATGGACTTGAATATGGCTGAGATGGCTAGATAGCATCACCGATGCAATGAATATGGACTTGAATATGGCTGAGATGGCAAGATAGCATCACCGATGCAATGAATATGGACTTGAATATGGCTGAGATGGCTAGATGGCATCACCGTTTCAATGAATATGGACTTGAATATGGATGAGATGGCTAGATAGCATCACCGATGCAATGAATATGGCCTTGAATATGGCTGAGATGGCTAGATAGCATCACCGATGCAATGAATATGGACTTGAATATGGCTGAGATGGCTAGATGGCATCACCGATGCAATGAATATGGACTTGAATATGGCTGAGATGGCTAGATAGCATCACCGATGCAATGAATATGGCCTTGAATATGGCTGAGATGGCTAGATAGCATCACTGATGCAATGAATATGGACTTGAATATGGCTGAGACGGCTAGATAGCATCACTGATGCAATGAATATGGACTTGAATATGGATGAGATGGCAAGATAGCATCACCAATGCAATGAATATGGACTTGAATATGGATGAGATGGCTAGATAGCATCACCGATGCAATGAATATGGAAATGAATATGGCTGAGATGGCAAGATAGCATCACCGATGCAATGAATATGGACTTGAATATGGATGAGATGGCTAGATAGCATCACCGATTCAATGAATATGGACTAGAATATTGATGGTATGGCAAGATAGCATCACTGATGCAATGAATATGGACTTGAATATGGCTGAGATAGCTAGATAGCATCACCGATGCAATGAATATGGACTTGAATATGGATGAGATGGCAAGATAGCATCACCGATGCAATGAATATGGTCTTGAATATGGATGAGATGGCTAGATAGCATCACCGATGCAATGAATATGGACTTGAATATGGCTGAGATGGCTAGACAGCATCACTGATGCAATGAATATGGACTTGAATATGGCTGAGATGGCTAGATAGCATCACCGATGCAATGAACATGGACTTGAATATGGCTGAGATGGCTAGATGGCATCACCGATGCAATGAATATGGACTTGAATATGGCTGAGATGGCTAGATAGCATCACTGATGCAATGAATATGGACTTGAATATGGCTGAGACGGCTAGATAGCATCACCGAGGCAATGAATATGGACTTGAATATGGATGAGATGGCAAGATAGCATCACCGATGCAATGAATATGGACTTGAATATCGATGAGATGGCTAGATAGCATCACCGATGCAATGAATATGGACTTGAATATGGCTGAGATGGCTAGATAGCATCACTGATGCAATGAATATGGACTTGAATATGGCTGAGACGGCCAGATAGCATCACCGATGCAATGAATATGGACTTGAATGTGGATGAGATGGCTAGATAGCATCACCGTTGCAATGAATATGGACTTGAATATGGCTGAGATTGCTAGATAGCATCACTGATGCAATGAACATGGACTTGAATATGGCTGAGATGGCTAGATGGCATCACCGATGCAATGAATATGGACTTGAATATGGCTGAGATGGCTAGATGGCATCACCGATGCAATGAATATGGACTTGAATATGGCTGAGATGGCTAGATAGCATCACCGATGCAATGAATATGGACTTGAATATGGCTGAGATGGCAAGATAGCATCACCGATGCAATGAATATGGACTTGAATATGGCTGAGATGGCTAGATGGCATCACCGTTTCAATGAATATGGACTTGAATATGGATGAGATGGCTAGATAGCATCACCGATGCAATGAATATGGCCTTGAATATGGCTGAGATGGCTAGATAGCATCACCGATGCAATGAATATGGACTTGAATATGGCTGAGATGGCTAGATGGCATCACCGATGCAATGAATATGGACTTGAATATGGCTGAGATGGCTAGATAGCATCACCGATGCAATGAATATGGCCTTGAATATGGCTGAGATGGCTAGATAGCATCACTGATGCAATGAATATGGACTTGAATATGGCTGAGACGGCTAGATAGCATCACCGATGCAATGAATATGGACTTGAATATGGATGAGATGGCAAGATAGCATCACCAATGCAATGAATATGGACTAGAATATGGATGAGATGGCTAGATAGCATCACCGATGCAATGAATATGGACTTGAATATGGCTGAGATGGCAAGATAGCATCACCGATGCAATGAATATGGACTTGAATATGGATGAGATGGCTAGATAGCATCACCGATTCAATGAATATGGACTAGAATATTGATGGTATGGCAAGATAGCATCACTGATGCAATGAATATGGACTTGAATATGGCTGAGATAGCTAGATAGCATCACCGATGCAATGAATATGGACTTGAATATGGATGAGATGGCAAGATAGCATCACCGATGCAATGAATATGGTCTTGAATATGGATGAGATGGCTAGATAGCATCACCGATGCAATGAATATGGACTTGAATATGGCTGAGATGGCTAGACAGCATCACTGATGCAATGAATATGGACTTGAATATGGCTGAGATGGCTAGATAGCATCACCGATGCAATGAACATGGACTTGAATATGGCTGAGATGGCTAGATGGCATCACCGATGCAATGAATATGGACTTGAATATGGCTGAGATGGCTAGATAGCATCACTGATGCAATGAATATGGACTTGAATATGGCTGAGACGGCTAGATAGCATCACCGAGGCAATGAATATGGACTTGAATATGGATGAGATGGCAAGATAGCATCACCGATGCAATGAATATGGACTTGAATATCGATGAGATGGCTAGATAGCATCACCGATGCAATGAATATGGACTTGAATATGGCTGAGATGGCTAGATAGCATCACTGACGCAATGAATATGGACTTGAATATGGCTGAGACGGCCAGATAGCATCACCGATGCAATGAATATGGACTTGAATGTGGATGAGATGGCTAGATGGCATCAACGATGCAATGAATATGGACTTGAATATGGATGAGATGGCTAGATAGCATCACCGATGCAATGAATATGGAATGTGGATGAGATGGCTAGATAGCATCACCGATGCAATAAATATGGACTTGAATATGGCTGAGATGGCTAGATAGCATCACTGATGCAATGAATATGGACTTGAATATGGCTGAGACGGCTAGATAGCATCACCGATGCAATGAATATGGACTTGAATGTGGATGAGATGGCTAGATAGCATCACCGATGCAATGAATATGGCCTTGAATATGGCTGAGATGGCTAGATAGCATCACTGATGCAATGAATATGGACTTGAATATGGCTGAGACGGCTAGATAGCATCACCGATGCAATGAATATGGACTTGAATATGGCTGAGATGGCAAGATAGCATCACCGATGCAATGAATATGGACTTGAATATGGCTGAGACGGCTAGATAGCATCACCGATGCAATGAATCTGGACTTGAATATGGATGAGATGGCTAGATAGCATCACCGATGCAATGAATATGTACTTGAATATGGCTGAGATGGCTAGATGGCATCACCGATGCAATGAATATGGACTTGAATATGGCTGAGATGGCAAGATAGCATCACCGATGCAATGAATATGGACTTGAATATGGCTGAGATGGCTAGATAGCATCACCGATGCAATGAATATGGCCTTGAATATGGCTGAGATGGCTAGATAGCATCACTGATGCAATGAATATGGACTTGAATATGGCTGAGACGGCTAGATAGCATCACCGATGCAATGAATATGGACTTGAATATGGATGAGATGGCAAGATAGCATCACCGATGCAATGAATATGGACTTGAATATCGATGAGATGGCTAGATAGCATCACCGATGCAATGAATATGGACTTGAATTTGGCTGAGATGGCAAGATAGCATCACCGATACAATGAATATGGACTTGAATGTGGATGAGATGGCTAGATAGCATCACCGATGCAATGAATATGGACTTGAATATGGCTGAGACGGCTAGATAGCATCACCGATGCAATGAATATGGACTTGAATATGGATGAGATGGCAAGATAGCATCACCGATGCAATGAATATGGACTTGAATATGGATGAGATGGCTAGATAGCATCACCGATGCAATGAGTATGGACTAGAATATGGATGAGATGGCAAGATAGCATCACCGATCCAATGAATATGGACTTGAATATGGATGAGATGGCTAGATAGCATCACTGATGCAATGAATATGGACTTGAATATGGCTGAGACGGCTAGATAGCATCACCGATGCAATGAATATGGACTTGAATATGGATGAGATGGCAAGATAGCATCACCGATGCAATGAATATGGACTTGAATATGGATGAGATGGCTAGATAGCATCACCGATGCAATGAATATGGACTTAAATATGGCTGAGATGGCAAGATAGCATCACCGATGCAATGAATATGGACTTGAATATGGATGAGATGGCTAGATAGCATCACCGATGCAATGAATATGGACTAGAATATGGATGGGATGGCAAGATAGCATCACTGATGCAATGAATATGGACTTGAATATGGCTGAGATAGCTAGATAGCATCATTGATGCAATGAATATGGACTTGAATATGGCTGAGACGGCTAGATAGCATCACCGATGCAATGAATATGGACTTGAATATGGCTGAGATGGCTAGATGGCATCACCGATGCAATGAATATGGACTTGAATATGGCTGAGATGGCTAGATGGCATCACCGTTGCAATGAATATGGACTTGAATATGTATGAGATGGCTAGATAGCATCACCGATGCAATGAATATGGCCTTGAATATGGCTGAGATGGCTAGATAGCATCACCGATGCAATGAATATGGACTTGAATATGGCTGAGATGGCTAGATGGCATCACCGATGCAGTGAATATGGACTTGAATATGGCTGAGATGGCTAGATAGCATCACCGATGCAATGAATATGGCCTTGAATATGGCTGAGATGGCTAGATAGCATCACTGATGCAATGAATATGGACTTGAATATGGCTGAGACGGCTAGATAGCATCACCGATGCAATGAATATGGACTTGAATATGGATGAGATGGCAAGATAGCATCACCGATGCAATGAATATGGACTTGAATATGGATGAGATGGCTAGATAGCATCAGCGATGCAATGAGTATGTACTAGAATATGGATGAGATGGCAAGATAGCATCACCGATGCAATGAATATGGACTTGAATATGGCTGAGATGGCTAGATAGCATCACTGATGCAATGAATATTGACTTGAATATGGCTGAGACGGCTAGATAGCATCACCGATGCAATGAATATGGACTTGAATATGGATGAGATGGCAAGATAGCATCACCGATGCAATGAATATGGACTTGAATATGGATGAGATGGCTAGATAGCATCACCGATGCAATGAATATGGACTTGAATATGGCTGAGACGGCTAGATAGCATCACCGATGCAATGAATATGGACTTGAATATGGATGAGATGGCTAGATAGCATCACCGATGCAATGAATATGGACTAGAATATGGATGGGATGGCAAGATAGCATCACTGATGCAATGAATATGGACTTGAATATGGCTGAGATCGCTAGATAGCATCATTGATGCAATGAATATGGACTTGAATATGGCTGAGACGGCTAGATAGCATCACCGATGCAATGAATATGGACTTGAATATGGCTGAGATGGCTAGATGGCATCACCGATGCAATGAATATGGACTTGAATATGGCTGAGATGGCTAGATGGCATCACCGATGCAATGAATATGGACTTGAATATGGCTGAGATGGCAAGATAGCATCACCGATGCAATGAATATGGACTTGAATATGGCTGAGATGGCTAGATAGCATCACCGATACAATGAATATGGCCTTGAATATGGCTGAGATGGCTAGATAGCATCACTGATGCAATGAATATGGACTTGAATATGGCTGAGACGGCTAGATAGCATCACCGATGCAATGAATATGGACTTGAATATGGATGAGATGGCAAGATAGCATCACCGATGCAATGAATATGGACTTGAATATCGATGAGATGGCTAGATAGCATCACCGATGCAATGAATATGGACTTGAATTTGGCTGAGATGGCAAGATAGCATCACCGATGCAATGAATATGAACTTGAATGTGGATGAGATGGCTAGATAGCATCACCGATGCAATGAATATGGACTTGAATATGGCTGAGACGGCTAGATAGCATCACCGATGCAATGAATATGGACTTGAATATGGATGAGATGGCAAGATAGCATCACCGATACAATGAATATGGACTTGAATATGGATGAGATGGCTAGATAGCATCACCGATGCAATGAGTATGGACTAGAATATGGATGAGATGGCAAGATAGCATCACCGATCCAATGAATATGGACTTGAATATGGATGAGATGGCTAGATAGCATCACTGATGCAATGAATATGGACTTGAATATGGCTGAGACGGCTAGATAGCATCACCGATGCAATGAATATGGACTTGAATATGGATGAGATGGCAAGATAGCATCACCGATGCAATGAATATGGACTTGAATATGGATGAGATGGCTAGATAGCATCACCGATGCAATGAATATGGACTTAAATATGGCTGAGATGGCAAGATAGCATCACCGATGCAATGAATATGGACTTGAATATGGATGAGATGGCTAGATAGCATCACCGATGCAATGAATATGGACTAGAATATGGATGGGATGGCAAGGTAGCATCACTGATGCAATGAATATGGACTTGAATATGGCTGAGATAGCTAGATAGCATCATTGATGCAATGAATATGGACTTGAATATGGCTGAGACGGCTAGATAGCATCACCGATGCAATGAATATGGACTTGAATATGGCTGAGATGGCTAGATGGCATCACCGATGCAATGAATATGGACTTGAATATGGCTGAGATGGCTAGATGGCATCACCGTTGCAATGAATATGGACTTGAATATGGATGAGATGGCTAGATAGCATCACCGATGCAATGAATATGGCCTTGAATATGGCTGAGATGGCTAAATAGCATCACCGATGCAATGAATATGGACTTGAATATGGCTGAGATGGCTAGATGGCATCACCGATGCAGTGAATATGGACTTGAATATGGCTGAGATGGCTAGATAGCATCACCGATGCAATGAATATGGCCTTGAATATGGCTGAGATGGCTAGATAGCATCACTGATGCAATGAATATGGACTTGAATATGGCTGAGACGGCTAGATAGCATCACCGATGCAATGAATATGGACTTGAATATGGATGAGATGGCAAGATAGCATCACCGATGCAATGAATATGGACTTGAATATGGATGAGATGGCTAGATAGCATCAGCGATGCAATGAGTATGTACTAGAATATGGATGAGATGGCAAGATAGCATCACCGATGCAATGAATATGGACTTGAATATGGCTGAGATGGCTAGATAGCATCACTGATGCAATGAATATTGACTTGAATATGGCTGAGACGGCTAGATAGCATCACCGATGCAATGAATATGGATTTGAATATGGATGAGATGGCAAGATAGCATCACCGATGCAATGAATATGGACTTGAATATGGATGAGATGGCTAGATAGCATCACCGATGCAATGAATATGGACTTGAATATGGCTGAGACGGCTAGATAGCATCACCGATGCAATGAATATGGACTTGAATATGGATGAGATGGCTAGATAGCATCACCGATGCAATGAATATGGACTAGAATATGGATGGGATGGCAAGATAGCATCACTGATGCAATGAATATGGACTTGAATATGGCTGAGATAGCTAGATAGCATCATTGATGCAATGAATATGGACTTGAATATGGCTGAGACGGCTAGATAGCATCACCGATGCAATGAATATGGACTTGAATATGGCTGAGATGGCTAGATGGCATCACCGATGCAATGAATATGGACTTGAATATGGCTGAGATGGCTAGATGGCATCACCGTTGCAATGAATATGGACTTGAATATGGCTGAGATGGCTAAATAGCATCACCGATGCAATGAATATGGCCTTGAATATGGCTGAGATGGCTAGATAGCATCACTGATGCAATGAATATGGACTTGAATATGGCTGAGACGGCTAGATAGCATCACCGAGGCAATGAATATGGACTTGAATATGGCTGAGATGGTTAGATAGCATCACCGATGCCATGAATATGGACTTGAATATGGCTGAGACGGCTAGATAGCATCACTGATGCAATGAATATGGACTTGAATATGGATAAGACGGCTAGATAGCATCACTGATGCAATGAATATGGACTTGAATATGGGTGAGACGGCTAGATAGCATCACCGATGCAATGAATATGGACTTGAATATGGATGAGATGGCAAGATAGCATCACCGATGCAATGAATATGGACTTGAATATGGCTGAGATGGCAAGATAGCATCACCGATGCAATGAATATGGACTTGAATGTGGATGAGATGGCTAGATAGCATCACCGATGCTATGAATATGGACTTGAATATGGCTGAGATGGCCAGATAGCATCACCAATGCAATGAATATGGACTTGAATATGGATGAGATGGCTAGATGGCATCAACGATGCAATGAACATGGACTTCAATATGGCTGAGATGGCTAGATGGCATCACCGATGCAATGAATATGGACTTGAATATGGCTGAGATGGCTAGATGGCATCACCGATGCAATGAATATGGACTTGAATATGGATGAGATGGCTAGATAGCATCACCGATGCAATGAATATGGAATGTGGATGAGATTGCTAGATAGCATCACCGATGCAATGCATATGGCCTTGAATATGGCTGAGATGGCCAGATAGCATCAGTGATGCAATGAATATGGACTTGAATATGGCTGAGATGGCAAGATAGCATCACCGATGCAATGAATATGGACTTGAATATGGATGAGATGGCTAGATGGCATCAACGATGCAATGAACATGGACTTGAATATGGCTGAGATGGCTAGATGGCATCACCGATGCAATGAATATGGACTTGAATATGGCTGAGATGGCTAGATGGCATCACCGATGCAATGAATATGGACTTGAATATGGCTGAGATGGCTAGATAGCATCACCGATGCAATGAATATGGAATGTGGATGAGATGGCTAGATAGCATCACCGATGCAATAAATATGGACTTGAATATGGCTGAGATGGCTAGATAGCATCACTGATGCAATGAATATGGACTTGAATATGTCTGAGATTGCTAGATAGCATCACCGATGCAATGAATATGGACTTGAATGTGGATGAGATGGCTAGATAGCATCACCGATGCAATGAATATGGACTTGAATATGGCTGAGATTGCTAGATAGCATCACCGATGCAATGAATATGGCCTTGAATATGGCTGAGATGGCTAGATAGCATCACTGATGCAATGAATATGGACTTGAATATGGCTGAGACGGCTAGATAGCATCACCGATGCAATGAATATGGACTTGAATATGGATGAGAGGGCAAGATAGCATCACCGATGCAATGAATATGGACTTGAATATGGCTGAGATGGCTAGATAGCATCACCGATGCAATGAATCTGGACTTGAATATGGATGAGATGGCTAGATGGCATCACCGATGCAATGAATATGGACTTGAATATGGCTGAGATGGCTAGATGGCATCACCGATGCAATGAATATGGACTTGAATATGGCTGAGATGGCAAGATAGCATCACCGATGCAATGAATATGGCCTTGAATATGGCTGAGATGGCTAGGTAGCATCACTGATGCAATGAATATGGACTTGAATATGGATGAGACGGCTAGATAGCATCACCGATGCAATGAATATGGACTTTAATATGGATGGGATGGCAAGATAGCATCACCGATGCAATGAGTATGTACTAGAATATGGATGAGATGGCAAGATAGCATCACCGATGCAATGAATATGGACTTGAATATGGCTGAGATGGCTAGATAGCATCACTGATGCAATGAATATGGACTTGAATATGGCTGAGACGGCTAGATAGCATCACCGATGCAATGAATATGGACTTGAATATGGATGAGATGGCAAGATAGCATCACCGATGCAATGAATATGGACTTGAATATGGATGAGATGGCTAGATAGCATCACCGATGCAATGAATATGGACTTGAATATGGCTGAGATGGCAAGATAGCATCACCGATGCAATGAATATGGACTTGAATATGGATGAGATGGCTAGATAGCATCACTGATGCAATGAATATGGACTTGAATATGGCTGAGACGGCTAGATAGCATCACCGATGCAATGAATATGGACTTGAATATGGATGAGAGGGCAAGATAGCATCACCGATGCAATGAATATGGACTTGAATATGGCTGAGATGGCTAGATAGCATCACCGATGCAATGAATCTGGACTTGAATATGGATGAGATGGCTAGATGGCATCACCGATGCAATGAATATGGACTTGAATATGGCTGAGATGGCTAGATGGCATCACCGATGCAATGAATATGGACTTGAATATGGCTGAGATGGCAAGATAGCATCACCGATGCAATGAATATGGACTTGAATATGGCTGAGATGGCTAGATAGCATCACCGATGCAATGAATATGGCCTTGAATATGGCTGAGATGGCTAGGTAGCATCACTGATGCAATGAATATGGACTTGAATATGGATGAGATGGCAAGATAGCATCACCGATGCAATGAATATGGACTTGAATATGGATGAGATGGCTAGATAGCATCAGCGATGCAATGAGTATGTACTAGAATATGGATGAGATGGCAAGATAGCATCACCGATGCAATGAATATGGACTTGAATATGGCTGAGATGGCTAGATAGCATCACTGATGCAATGAATATTGACTTGAATATGGCTGAGACGGCTAGATAGCATCACCGATGCAATGAATATGGACTTGAATATGGATGAGATGGCAAGATAGCATCACCGATGCAATGAATATGGACTTGAATATGGATGAGATGGCTAGATAGCATCACCGATGCAATGAATATGGACTTGAATATGGCTGAGACGGCTAGATAGCATCACCGATGCAATGAATATGGACTTGAATATGGATGAGATGGCTAGATAGCATCACCGATGCAATGAATATGGACTAGAATATGGATGGGATGGCAAGATAGCATCACTGATGCAATGAATATGGACTTGAATATGGCTGAGATAGCTAGATAGCATCATTGATGCAATGAATATGGACTTGAATATGGCTGAGACGGCTAGATAGCATCACCGATGCAATGAATATGGACTTGAATATGGCTGAGATGGCTAGATGGCATCACCGATGCAATGAATATGGACTTGAATATGGCTGAGATGGCTAGATGGCATCACCGTTGCAATGAATATGGACTTGAATATGGCTGAGATGGCTAAATAGCATCACCGATGCAATGAATATGGCCTTGAATATGGCTGAGATGGCTAGATAGCATCACTGATGCAATGAATATGGACTTGAATATGGCTGAGACGGCTAGATAGCATCACCGATGCAATGAATATGGACTTGAATATGGCTGAGATGGTTAGATAGCATCACCGATGCCATGAATATGGACTTGAATATGGCTGAGACGGCTAGATAGCATCACTGATGCAATGAATATGGACTTGAATATGGATAAGACGGCTAGATAGCATCACTGATGCAATGAATATGGACTTGAATATGGGTGAGACGGCTAGATAGCATCACCGATGCAATGAATATGGACTTGAATATGGATGAGATGGCAAGATAGCATCACCGATGCAATGAATATGGACTTGAATATGGCTGAGATGGCAAGATAGCATCACCGATGCAATGAATATGGACTTGAATGTGGATGAGATGGCTAGATAGCATCACCGATGCTATGAATATGGACTTGAATATGGCTGAGATGGCCAGATAGCATCACCGATGCAATGAATATGGACTTGAATATGGATGAGATGGCTAGATGGCATCAACGATGCAATGAACATGGACTTCAATATGGCTGAGATGGCTAGATGGCATCACCGATGCAATGAATATGGACTTGAATATGGCTGAGATGGCTAGATGGCATCACCGATGCAATGAATATGGACTTGAATATGGATGAGATGGCTAGATAGCATCACCGATGCAATGAATATGGAATGTGGATGAGATTGCTAGATAGCATCACCGATGCAATGCATATGGCCTTGAATATGGCTGAGATGGCCAGATAGCATCAGTGATGCAATGAATATGGACTTGAATATGGCTGAGATGGCAAGATAGCATCACCGATGCAATGAATATGGACTTGAATATGGATGAGATGGCTAGATGGCATCAACGATGCAATGAACATGGACTTGAATATGGCTGAGATGGCTAGATGGCATCACCGATGCAATGAATATGGACTTGAATATGGCTGAGATGGCTAGATGGCATCACCGATGCAATGAATATGGACTTGAATATGGCTGAGATGGCTAGATAGCATCACCGATGCAATGAATATGGAATGTGGATGAGATGGCTAGATAGCATCACCGATGCAATAAATATGGACTTGAATATGGCTGAGATGGCTAGATAGCATCACTGATGCAATGAATATGGACTTGAATATGGCTGAGATTGCTAGATAGCATCACCGATGCAATGAATATGGACTTGAATGTGGATGAGATGGCTAGATAGCATCACCGATGCAATGAATATGGACTTGAATATGGCTGAGATTGCTAGATAGCATCACCGATGCAATGAATATGGCCTTGAATATGGCTGAGATGGCTAGATAGCATCACTGATGCAATGAATATGGACTTGAATATGGCTGAGACGGCTAGATAGCATCACCGATGCAATGAATATGGACTTGAATATGGATGAGAGGGCAAGATAGCATCACCGATGCAATGAATATGGACTTGAATATGGCTGAGATGGCTAGATAGCATCACCGATGCAATGAATCTGGACTTGAATATGGATGAGATGGCTAGATGGCATCACCGATGCAATGAATATGGACTTGAATATGGCTGAGATGGCTAGATGGCATCACCGATGCAATGAATATGGACTTGAATATGGCTGAGATGGCAAGATAGCATCACCGATGCAATGAATATGGACTTGAATATGGCTGAGATGGCTAGATAGCATCACCGATGCAATGAATATGGCCTTGAATATGGCTGAGATGGCTAGGTAGCATCACTGATGCAATGAATATGGACTTGAATATGGATGAGACGGCTAGATAGCATCACCGATGCAATGAATATGGACTTTAATATGGATGGGATGGCAAGATAGCATCACCGATGCAATGAGTATGTACTAGAATATGGATGAGATGGCAAGATAGCATCACCGATGCAATGAATATGGACTTGAATATGGCTGAGATGGCTAGATAGCATCACTGATGCAATGAATATGGACTTGAATATGGCTGAGACGGCTAGATAGCATCACCGATGCAATGAATATGGACTTGAATATGGATGAGATGGCAAGATAGCATCACCGATGCAATGAATATGGACTTGAATATGGATGAGATGGCTAGATAGCATCACCGATGCAATGAATATGGACTTGAATATGGCTGAGATGGCAAGATAGCATCACCGATGCAATGAATATGGACTTGAATATGGATGAGATGGCTAGATAGCATCACTGATGCAATGAATATGGACTTGAATATGGCTGAGACGGCTAGATAGCATCACCGATGCAATGAATATGGACTTGAATATGGATGAGAGGGCAAGATAGCATCACCGATGCAATGAATATGGACTTGAATATGGCTGAGATGGCTAGATAGCATCACCGATGCAATGAATCTGGACTTGAATATGGATGAGATGGCTAGATGGCATCACCGATGCAATGAATATGGACTTGAATATGGCTGAGATGGCTAGATGGCATCACCGATGCAATGAATATGGACTTGAATATGGCTGAGATGGCAAGATAGCATCACCGATGCAATGAATATGGACTTGAATATGGCTGAGATGGCTAGATAGCATCACCGATGCAATGAATATGGCCTTGAATATGGCTGAGATGGCTAGGTAGCATCACTGATGCAATGAATATGGACTTGAATATGGATGAGACGGCTAGATAGCATCACCGATGCAATGAATATGGACTTTAATATGGATGGGATGGCAAGATAGCATCACCGATGCAATGAGTATGTACTAGAATATGGATGAGATGGCAAGATAGCATCACCGATGCAATGAATATGGACTTGAATATGGCTGAGATGGCTAGATAGCATCACTGATGCAATGAATATGGACTTGAATATGGCTGAGACGGATAGATAGCATCACCGATGCAATGAATATGGACTTGAATATGGATGAGATGGCAAGATAGCATCACCGATGCAATGAATATGGACTTGAATATGGATGAGATGGCTAGATAGCATCACCGATGCAATGAATATGGACTTGAATATGGCTGAGATGGCAAGATAGCATCACCGATGCAATGAATATGGACTTGAATATGGATGAGATGGCAAGATAGCATCACCGATGCAATGAATATGGACTAGAATATGGATGGGATGGCAAGATAGCATCACTGATGCAATGAATATGGACTTGAATATGGCTGAGATAGCTAGATAGCATCATTGATGCAATGAATATGGACTTGAATATGGCTGAGACGGCTAGATAGCATCACTGATGCAATGAATATGGACTTGAATATGGCTGAGATGGCAAGATAGCATCACTGATGCAATGAATATGGACTTGAATATGGCTGAGATGGCTAGATGGCATCACCGTTTCAATGAATATGGACTTGAATATGGATGAGATGGCTAGATAGCATCACCGATGCAATGAATATGGCCTTGAATATGGCTGAGATGGCTAGATAGCATCACCGATGCAATGAATATGGACTTGAATATGGCTGAGATGGCTAGATGGCATCACCGATGCAATGAATATGGACTTGAATATGGCTGAGATGGCTAGATAGCATCACCGATGCAATGAATATGGCCTTGAATATGGCTGAGATGGCTAGATAGCATCACTGATGCAATGAATATGGACTTGAATATGGCTGAGACGGCTAGATAGCATCACCGATGCAATGAATATGGACTTGAATATGGATGAGATGGCAAGATAGCATCACCGATGCAATGAATATGGACTTGAATATGGATGAGATGGCTAGATAGCATCACCGATGCAATGAATATGGACTTGAATATGGCTGAGATGGCAAGATAGCATCACCGATGCAATGAATATGGACTTGAATATGGATGAGATGGCTAGATAGCATCACCGATTCAATGAATATGGACTAGAATATTGATGGTATGGCAAGATAGCATCACTGATGCAATGAATATGGACTTGAATATGGCTGAGATAGCTAGATAGCATCACCAATGCAATGAATATGGACTTGAATATGGATGAGATGGCAAGATAGCATCACCGATGCAATGAATATGGTCTTGAATATGGATGAGATGGCTACATAGCATCACCGATGCAATGAATATGGACTTGAATATGGCTGAGATGGCTAGACAGCATCACTGATGCAATGAATATGGACTTGAATATGCCTGAGATGGCTAGATAGCATCACCGATGCAATGAACATGGACTTGAATATGGCTGAGATGGCTAGATGGCATCACCGATGCAATGAATATGGACTTGAATATGGCTGAGATGGCTAGATAGCATCACTGATGCAATGAATATGGACTTGAATATGGCTGAGATAGCTAGATAGCATCACCGATGCAATGAATATGGACTTGAATATGGATGAGATGGCAAGATAGCATCACCGATGCAATGAATATGGACTTGAATATCGATGAGATGGCTAGATAGCATCACCGATGCAATGAATATGGACTTGAATATGGCTGAGATGGCTAGATAGCATCACTGATGCAATGAATATGGACTTGAATATGGCTGAGACGGCCAGATAGCATCACCGATGCAATGAATATGGACTTGAATGTGGATGAGATGGCTAGATAGCATCACCGTTGCAATGAATATGGACTTGAATATGGCTGAGATTGCTAGATAGCATCACCGATGCAATGAACATGGACTTGAATATGGCTGAGATGGCTAGATGGCATCACCGATGCAATGAATATGGACTTGAATATGGCTGAGATGGCTAGATGGCATCACCGATGCAATGAATATGGACTTGAATATGGCTGAGATGGCTAGATAGCATCACCGATGCAATGAATATGGAATGTGGATGAGATGGCTAGATAGCATCACCGATGCAATAAATATGGACTTGAATATGGCTGAGATGGCTAGATAGCATCTCTGATGCAATGAATATGGACTTGAATATGGCTGAGACGGCTAGATAGCATCACCGATGCAATGAATATGGACTTGAATGTGGATGAGATGGCTAGATAGCATCACCGATGCAATGAATATGGCCTTGAATATGGCTGAGATGGCTAGATAGCATCACTGATGCAATGAATATGGACTTGAATATGGCTGAGACGGCTAGGTAGCATCACCGATGCAATGAATATGGACTTGAATATGGATGAGATGGCAAGATAGCATCACCGATGCAATGAATATGGACTTGAATATGGCTGAGACGGCTAGATAGCATCACCGATGCAATGAATCTGGACTTGAATATGGATGAGATGGCTAGATGGCATCACCGATGCAATGAATATGGACTTGAATATGGCTGAGATGGCTAGATGGCATCACCGATGCAATGAATATGGACTTGAATATGGCTGAGATGGCTAGGTAGCATCACTGATGCAATGAATATGGACTTGAATATGGATGAGACGGCTAGATAGCATCACCGATGCAATGAATATGGACTTGAATATGGATGAGATGGCAAGATAGCATCACCGATGCAATGAATATGGACTTGAATATCGATGAGATGGCTAGATAGCATCACCGATGCAATGAATATGGACTTGAATATGGCTGAGATGGCAAGATAGCATCACCGATGCAATGAATATGGACTTGAATGTGGATGAGATGGCTAGATAGCATCACCGATGCAATGAATATGGACTTGAATATGGCTGAGACGGCTAGATAGCATCACCGATGCAATGAATATGGACTTGAATATGGATGAGATGGCAAGATAGCATCACCGATGCAATGAATATGGACTTGAATATGGATGAGATGGCTACATAGCATCAGCGATGCAATGAGTATGTACTAGAATATGGATAAGATGGCAAGATAGCATCACCGATGCAATGAATATGGACTTGAATATGGCTGAGATGGCTAGATAGCATCACTGATGCAATGAATATTGACTTGAATATGGCTGAGACGGCTAGATAGCATCACCGATGCAATGAATATGGACTTGAATATGGATGAGATGGCAAGATAGCATCACCGATGCAATGAATATGGACTTGAATATGGATGAGATGGCTAGATAGCATCACCGATGCAATGAATATGGACTTGAATATGGCTGAGATGGCAAGATAGCATCACCGATGCAATGAATATGGACTTGAATATGGATGAGATGGCTAGATAGCATCACCGATGCAATGAATATGGACTAGAATATGGATGGGATGGCAAGATAGCATCACTGATGCAATGAATATGGACTTGAATATGGCTGAGATAGCTAGATAGCATCATTGATGCAATGAATATGGACTTGAATAGGGCTGAGACGGCTAGATAGCATCACCGATGCAATGAATATGGACTTGAATATGGCTGACATGGCAAGATAGCATCACCGATGCAATGAATATGGACTTGAATATGGCTGAGATGGCTAGATGGCATCACCGTTTCAATGAATATGGACTTGAATATGGATGAGATGGCTAGATAGCATCACCGATGCAATGAATATGGCCTTGAATATGGCTGAGATGGCTAGATAGCATCACCGATGCAATGAATATGGACTTGAATATGGCTGAGATGGCTAGATGGCATCACCGATGCAATGAATATGGACTTGAATATGGCTGAGATGGCTAGATAGCATCACCGATGCAATGAATATGGCCTTGAATATGGCTGAGATGGGTAGATAGCATCACTGATGCAATGAATATGGACTTGAATATGGCTGAGACGGCTAGATAGCATCACCGATGCAATGAATATGGACTTGAATATGGATGAGATGGCAAGATAGCATCACCGATGCAATGAATATGGACTTGAATATGGATGAGATGGCTAGATAGCATCACCGATGCAATGAATATGGACTTGAATATGGCTGAGATGGCAAGATAGCATCACCGATGCAATGAATATGGACTTGAATATGGATGAGATGGCTAGATAGCATCACCGATTCAATGAATATGGACTAGAATATTGATGGTATGGCAAGATAGCATCACTGATGCAATGAATATGGACTTGAATATGGCTGAGATGGCTAGATAGCATCACCGATGCAATGAATCTGGACTTGAATATGGATGAGATGGCTAGATGGCATCACCGATGCAATGAATATGGACTTGAATATGGCTGAGATGGCTAGATGGCATCACCGATGCAATGAATATGGACTTGAATATGGCTGAGATGGCAAGATAGCATCACCGATGCAATGAATATGGACTTGAATATGGCTGAGATGGCTAGATAGCATCACCGATGCAATGAATATGGCCTTGAATATGGCTGAGATGGCTAGGTAGCATCACTGATGCAATGAATATGGACTTGAATATGGATGAGACGGCTAGATAGCATCACCGATGCAATGAATATGGACTTTAATATGGATGGGATGGCAAGATAGCATCACCGATGCAATGAGTATGTACTAGAATATGGATGAGATGGCAAGATAGCATCACCGATGCAATGAATATGGACTTGAATATGGCTGAGATGGCTAGATAGCATCACTGATGCAATGAATATGGACTTGAATATGGCTGAGACGGATAGATAGCATCACCGATGCAATGAATATGGACTTGAATA
The DNA here is from genome assembly GCF_057233095.1 of Heloderma suspectum. Taxonomy (NCBI): domain Eukaryota; kingdom Metazoa; phylum Chordata; class Lepidosauria; order Squamata; family Helodermatidae; genus Heloderma; species Heloderma suspectum. The sequence continues at coordinate 55,602,620 of NC_139475.1, forward strand.
TGGATGAGATGGCAAGATAGCATCACCGATGCAATGAATATGGACTTGAATATGGATGAGATGGCTAGATAGCATCACCGATGCAATGAATATGGACTTGAATATGGCTGAGATGGCAAGATAGCATCACCGATGCAATGAATATGGACTTGAATATGGATGAGATGGCAAGATAGCATCACCGATGCAATGAATATGGACTAGAATATGGATGGGATGGCAAGATAGCATCACTGATGCAATGAATATGGACTTGAATATGGCTGAGATAGCTAGATAGCATCATTGATGCAATGAATATGGACTTGAATATGGCTGAGACGGCTAGATAGCATCACTGATGCAATGAATATGGACTTGAATATGGCTGAGATGGCAAGATAGCATCACTGATGCAATGAATATGGACTTGAATATGGCTGAGATGGCTAGATGGCATCACCGTTTCAATGAATATGGACTTGAATATGGATGAGATGGCTAGATAGCATCACCGATGCAATGAATATGGCCTTGAATATGGCTGAGATGGCTAGATAGCATCACCGATGCAATGAATATGGACTTGAATATGGCTGAGATGGCTAGATGGCATCACCGATGCAATGAATATGGACTTGAATATGGCTGAGATGGCTAGATAGCATCACCGATGCAATGAATATGGCCTTGAATATGGCTGAGATGGCTAGATAGCATCACTGATGCAATGAATATGGACTTGAATATGGCTGAGACGGCTAGATAGCATCACCGATGCAATGAATATGGACTTGAATATGGATGAGATGGCAAGATAGCATCACCGATGCAATGAATATGGACTTGAATATGGATGAGATGGCTAGATAGCATCACCGATGCAATGAATATGGACTTGAATATGGCTGAGATGGCAAGATAGCATCACCGATGCAATGAATATGGACTTGAATATGGATGAGATGGCTAGATAGCATCACCGATTCAATGAATATGGACTAGAATATTGATGGTATGGCAAGATAGCATCACTGATGCAATGAATATGGACTTGAATATGGCTGAGATAGCTAGATAGCATCACCAATGCAATGAATATGGACTTGAATATGGATGAGATGGCAAGATAGCATCACCGATGCAATGAATATGGTCTTGAATATGGATGAGATGGCTACATAGCATCACCGATGCAATGAATATGGACTTGAATATGGCTGAGATGGCTAGACAGCATCACTGATGCAATGAATATGGACTTGAATATGCCTGAGATGGCTAGATAGCATCACCGATGCAATGAACATGGACTTGAATATGGCTGAGATGGCTAGATGGCATCACCGATGCAATGAATATGGACTTGAATATGGCTGAGATGGCTAGATAGCATCACTGATGCAATGAATATGGACTTGAATATGGCTGAGATAGCTAGATAGCATCACCGATGCAATGAATATGGACTTGAATATGGATGAGATGGCAAGATAGCATCACCGATGCAATGAATATGGACTTGAATATCGATGAGATGGCTAGATAGCATCACCGATGCAATGAATATGGACTTGAATATGGCTGAGATGGCTAGATAGCATCACTGATGCAATGAATATGGACTTGAATATGGCTGAGACGGCCAGATAGCATCACCGATGCAATGAATATGGACTTGAATGTGGATGAGATGGCTAGATAGCATCACCGTTGCAATGAATATGGACTTGAATATGGCTGAGATTGCTAGATAGCATCACCGATGCAATGAACATGGACTTGAATATGGCTGAGATGGCTAGATGGCATCACCGATGCAATGAATATGGACTTGAATATGGCTGAGATGGCTAGATGGCATCACCGATGCAATGAATATGGACTTGAATATGGCTGAGATGGCTAGATAGCATCACCGATGCAATGAATATGGAATGTGGATGAGATGGCTAGATAGCATCACCGATGCAATAAATATGGACTTGAATATGGCTGAGATGGCTAGATAGCATCTCTGATGCAATGAATATGGACTTGAATATGGCTGAGACGGCTAGATAGCATCACCGATGCAATGAATATGGACTTGAATGTGGATGAGATGGCTAGATAGCATCACCGATGCAATGAATATGGCCTTGAATATGGCTGAGATGGCTAGATAGCATCACTGATGCAATGAATATGGACTTGAATATGGCTGAGACGGCTAGGTAGCATCACCGATGCAATGAATATGGACTTGAATATGGATGAGATGGCAAGATAGCATCACCGATGCAATGAATATGGACTTGAATATGGCTGAGACGGCTAGATAGCATCACCGATGCAATGAATCTGGACTTGAATATGGATGAGATGGCTAGATGGCATCACCGATGCAATGAATATGGACTTGAATATGGCTGAGATGGCTAGATGGCATCACCGATGCAATGAATATGGACTTGAATATGGCTGAGATGGCAAGATAGCATCACCGATGCAATGAATATGGACTTGAATATGGCTGAGATGGCTAGATAGCATCACCGATGCAATGAATATGGCCTTGAATATGGCTGAGATGGCTAGGTAGCATCACTGATGCAATGAATATGGACTTGAATATGGATGAGACGGCTAGATAGCATCACCGATGCAATGAATATGGACTTTAATATGGATGGGATGGCAAGATAGCATCACCGATGCAATGAGTATGTACTAGAATATGGATGAGATGGCAAGATAGCATCACCGATGCAATGAATATGGACTTGAATATGGCTGAGATGGCTAGATAGCATCACTGATGCAATGAATATGGACTTGAATATGGCTGAGACGGATAGATAGCATCACCGATGCAATGAATATGGACTTGAATATGGATGAGATGGCAAGATAGCATCACCGATGCAATGAATATGGACTTGAATATGGATGAGATGGCTAGATAGCATCACCGATGCAATGAATATGGACTTGAATATGGCTGAGATGGCAAGATAGCATCACCGATGCAATGAATATGGACTTGAATATGGATGAGATGGCAAGATAGCATCACCGATGCAATGAATATGGACTAGAATATGGATGGGATGGCAAGATAGCATCACTGATGCAATGAATATGGACTTGAATATGGCTGAGATAGCTAGATAGCATCATTGATGCAATGAATATGGACTTGAATATGGCTGAGACGGCTAGATAGCATCACTGATGCAATGAATATGGACTTGAATATGGCTGAGATGGCAAGATAGCATCACTGATGCAATGAATATGGACTTGAATATGGCTGAGATGGCTAGATGGCATCACCGTTTCAATGAATATGGACTTGAATATGGATGAGATGGCTAGATAGCATCACCGATGCAATGAATATGGCCTTGAATATGGCTGAGATGGCTAGATAGCATCACCGATGCAATGAATATGGACTTGAATATGGCTGAGATGGCTAGATGGCATCACCGATGCAATGAATATGGACTTGAATATGGCTGAGATGGCTAGATAGCATCACCGATGCAATGAATATGGCCTTGAATATGGCTGAGATGGCTAGATAGCATCACTGATGCAATGAATATGGACTTGAATATGGCTGAGACGGCTAGATAGCATCACCGATGCAATGAATATGGACTTGAATATGGATGAGATGGCAAGATAGCATCACCGATGCAATGAATATGGACTTGAATATGGATGAGATGGCTAGATAGCATCACCGATGCAATGAATATGGACTTGAATATGGCTGAGATGGCAAGATAGCATCACCGATGCAATGAATATGGACTTGAATATGGATGAGATGGCTAGATAGCATCACCGATTCAATGAATATGGACTAGAATATTGATGGTATGGCAAGATAGCATCACTGATGCAATGAATATGGACTTGAATATGGCTGAGATAGCTAGATAGCATCACCAATGCAATGAATATGGACTTGAATATGGATGAGATGGCAAGATAGCATCACCGATGCAATGAATATGGTCTTGAATATGGATGAGATGGCTACATAGCATCACCGATGCAATGAATATGGACTTGAATATGGCTGAGATGGCTAGACAGCATCACTGATGCAATGAATATGGACTTGAATATGCCTGAGATGGCTAGATAGCATCACCGATGCAATGAACATGGACTTGAATATGGCTGAGATGGCTAGATGGCATCACCGATGCAATGAATATGGACTTGAATATGGCTGAGATGGCTAGATAGCATCACTGATGCAATGAATATGGACTTGAATATGGCTGAGATAGCTAGATAGCATCACCGATGCAATGAATATGGACTTGAATATGGATGAGATGGCAAGATAGCATCACCGATGCAATGAATATGGACTTGAATATCGATGAGATGGCTAGATAGCATCACCGATGCAATGAATATGGACTTGAATATGGCTGAGATGGCTAGATAGCATCACTGATGCAATGAATATGGACTTGAATATGGCTGAGACGGCCAGATAGCATCACCGATGCAATGAATATGGACTTGAATGTGGATGAGATGGCTAGATAGCATCACCGTTGCAATGAATATGGACTTGAATATGGCTGAGATTGCTAGATAGCATCACCGATGCAATGAACATGGACTTGAATATGGCTGAGATGGCTAGATGGCATCACCGATGCAATGAATATGGACTTGAATATGGCTGAGATGGCTAGATGGCATCACCGATGCAATGAATATGGACTTGAATATGGCTGAGATGGCTAGATAGCATCACCGATGCAATGAATATGGAATGTGGATGAGATGGCAAGATAGCATCACCGATGCAATGAATATGGACTAGAATATGGATGGGATGGCAAGATAGCATCACTGATGCAATGAATATGGACTTGAATATGGCTGAGATAGCTAGATAGCATCATTGATGCAATGAATATGGACTTGAATATGGCTGAGACGGCTAGATAGCATCACTGATGCAATGAATATGGACTTGAATATGGCTGAGATGGCAAGATAGCATCACTGATGCAATGAATATGGACTTGAATATGGCTGAGATGGCTAGATGGCATCACCGTTTCAATGAATATGGACTTGAATATGGATGAGATGGCTAGATAGCATCACCGATGCAATGAATATGGCCTTGAATATGGCTGAGATGGCTAGATAGCATCACCGATGCAATGAATATGGACTTGAATATGGCTGAGATGGCTAGATGGCATCACCGATGCAATGAATATGGACTTGAATATGGCTGAGATGGCTAGATAGCATCACCGATGCAATGAATATGGCCTTGAATATGGCTGAGATGGCTAGATAGCATCACTGATGCAATGAATATGGACTTGAATATGGCTGAGACGGCTAGATAGCATCACCGATGCAATGAATATGGACTTGAATATGGATGAGATGGCAAGATAGCATCACCGATGCAATGAATATGGACTTGAATATGGATGAGATGGCTAGATAGCATCACCGATGCAATGAATATGGACTTGAATATGGCTGAGATGGCAAGATAGCATCACCGATGCAATGAATATGGACTTGAATATGGATGAGATGGCTAGATAGCATCACCGATTCAATGAATATGGACTAGAATATTGATGGTATGGCAAGATAGCATCACTGATGCAATGAATATGGACTTGAATATGGCTGAGATAGCTAGATAGCATCACCAATGCAATGAATATGGACTTGAATATGGATGAGATGGCAAGATAGCATCACCGATGCAATGAATATGGTCTTGAATATGGATGAGATGGCTACATAGCATCACCGATGCAATGAATATGGACTTGAATATGGCTGAGATGGCTAGACAGCATCACTGATGCAATGAATATGGACTTGAATATGCCTGAGATGGCTAGATAGCATCACCGATGCAATGAACATGGACTTGAATATGGCTGAGATGGCTAGATGGCATCACCGATGCAATGAATATGGACTTGAATATGGCTGAGATGGCTAGATAGCATCACTGATGCAATGAATATGGACTTGAATATGGCTGAGATAGCTAGATAGCATCACCGATGCAATGAATATGGACTTGAATATGGATGAGATGGCAAGATAGCATCACCGATGCAATGAATATGGACTTGAATATCGATGAGATGGCTAGATAGCATCACCGATGCAATGAATATGGACTTGAATATGGCTGAGATGGCTAGATAGCATCACTGATGCAATGAATATGGACTTGAATATGGCTGAGACGGCCAGATAGCATCACCGATGCAATGAATATGGACTTGAATGTGGATGAGATGGCTAGATAGCATCACCGTTGCAATGAATATGGACTTGAATATGGCTGAGATTGCTAGATAGCATCACCGATGCAATGAACATGGACTTGAATATGGCTGAGATGGCTAGATGGCATCACCGATGCAATGAATATGGACTTGAATATGGCTGAGATGGCTAGATGGCATCACCGATGCAATGAATATGGACTTGAATATGGCTGAGATGGCTAGATAGCATCACCGATGCAATGAATATGGAATGTGGATGAGATGGCTAGATAGCATCACCGATGCAATAAATATGGACTTGAATATGGCTGAGATGGCTAGATAGCATCTCTGATGCAATGAATATGGACTTGAATATGGCTGAGACGGCTAGATAGCATCACCGATGCAATGAATATGGACTTGAATGTGGATGAGATGGCTAGATAGCATCACCGATGCAATGAATATGGCCTTGAATATGGCTGAGATGGCTAGATAGCATCACTGATGCAATGAATATGGACTTGAATATGGCTGAGACGGCTAGGTAGCATCACCGATGCAATGAATATGGACTTGAATATGGATGAGATGGCAAGATAGCATCACCGATGCAATGAATATGGACTTGAATATGGCTGAGACGGCTAGATAGCATCACCGATGCAATGAATCTGGACTTGAATATGGATGAGATGGCTAGATGGCATCACCGATGCAATGAATATGGACTTGAATATGGCTGAGATGGCTAGATGGCATCACCGATGCAATGAATATGGACTTGAATATGGCTGAGATGGCTAGGTAGCATCACTGATGCAATGAATATGGACTTGAATATGGATGAGACGGCTAGATAGCATCACCGATGCAATGAATATGGACTTGAATATGGATGAGATGGCAAGATAGCATCACCGATGCAATGAATATGGACTTGAATATCGATGAGATGGCTAGATAGCATCACCGATGCAATGAATATGGACTTGAATATGGCTGAGATGGCAAGATAGCATCACCGATGCAATGAATATGGACTTGAATGTGGATGAGATGGCTAGATAGCATCACCGATGCAATGAATATGGACTTGAATATGGCTGAGACGGCTAGATAGCATCACCGATGCAATGAATATGGACTTGAATATGGATGAGATGGCAAGATAGCATCACCGATGCAATGAATATGGACTTGAATATGGATGAGATGGCTACATAGCATCAGCGATGCAATGAGTATGTACTAGAATATGGATAAGATGGCAAGATAGCATCACCGATGCAATGAATATGGACTTGAATATGGCTGAGATGGCTAGATAGCATCACTGATGCAATGAATATTGACTTGAATATGGCTGAGACGGCTAGATAGCATCACCGATGCAATGAATATGGACTTGAATATGGATGAGATGGCAAGATAGCATCACCGATGCAATGAATATGGACTTGAATATGGATGAGATGGCTAGATAGCATCACCGATGCAATGAATATGGACTTGAATATGGCTGAGATGGCAAGATAGCATCACCGATGCAATGAATATGGACTTGAATATGGATGAGATGGCTAGATAGCATCACCGATGCAATGAATATGGACTAGAATATGGATGGGATGGCAAGATAGCATCACTGATGCAATGAATATGGACTTGAATATGGCTGAGATAGCTAGATAGCATCATTGATGCAATGAATATGGACTTGAATAGGGCTGAGACGGCTAGATAGCATCACCGATGCAATGAATATGGACTTGAATATGGCTGACATGGCAAGATAGCATCACCGATGCAATGAATATGGACTTGAATATGGCTGAGATGGCTAGATGGCATCACCGTTTCAATGAATATGGACTTGAATATGGATGAGATGGCTAGATAGCATCACCGATGCAATGAATATGGCCTTGAATATGGCTGAGATGGCTAGATAGCATCACCGATGCAATGAATATGGACTTGAATATGGCTGAGATGGCTAGATGGCATCACCGATGCAATGAATATGGACTTGAATATGGCTGAGATGGCTAGATAGCATCACCGATGCAATGAATATGGCCTTGAATATGGCTGAGATGGGTAGATAGCATCACTGATGCAATGAATATGGACTTGAATATGGCTGAGACGGCTAGATAGCATCACCGATGCAATGAATATGGACTTGAATATGGATGAGATGGCAAGATAGCATCACCGATGCAATGAATATGGACTTGAATATGGATGAGATGGCTAGATAGCATCACCGATGCAATGAATATGGACTTGAATATGGCTGAGATGGCAAGATAGCATCACCGATGCAATGAATATGGACTTGAATATGGATGAGATGGCTAGATAGCATCACCGATTCAATGAATATGGACTAGAATATTGATGGTATGGCAAGATAGCATCACTGATGCAATGAATATGGACTTGAATATGGCTGAGATGGCTAGATAGCATCACCGATGCAATGAATCTGGACTTGAATATGGATGAGATGGCTAGATGGCATCACCGATGCAATGAATATGGACTTGAATATGGCTGAGATGGCTAGATGGCATCACCGATGCAATGAATATGGACTTGAATATGGCTGAGATGGCAAGATAGCATCACCGATGCAATGAATATGGACTTGAATATGGCTGAGATGGCTAGATAGCATCACCGATGCAATGAATATGGCCTTGAATATGGCTGAGATGGCTAGGTAGCATCACTGATGCAATGAATATGGACTTGAATATGGATGAGACGGCTAGATAGCATCACCGATGCAATGAATATGGACTTTAATATGGATGGGATGGCAAGATAGCATCACCGATGCAATGAGTATGTACTAGAATATGGATGAGATGGCAAGATAGCATCACCGATGCAATGAATATGGACTTGAATATGGCTGAGATGGCTAGATAGCATCACTGATGCAATGAATATGGACTTGAATATGGCTGAGACGGATAGATAGCATCACCGATGCAATGAATATGGACTTGAATATGGATGAGATGGCAAGATAGCATCACCGATGCAATGAATATGGACTTGAATATGGATGAGATGGCTAGATAGCATCACCGATGCAATGAATATGGACTTGAATATGGCTGAGATGGCAAGATAGCATCACCGATGCAATGAATATGGACTTGAATATGGATGAGATGGCAAGATAGCATCACCGATGCAATGAATATGGACTAGAATATGGATGGGATGGCAAGATAGCATCACTGATGCAATGAATATGGACTTGAATATGGCTGAGATAGCTAGATAGCATCATTGATGCAATGAATATGGACTTGAATATGGCTGAGACGGCTAGATAGCATCACTGATGCAATGAATATGGACTTGAATATGGCTGAGATGGCAAGATAGCATCACTGATGCAATGAATATGGACTTGAATATGGCTGAGATGGCTAGATGGCATCACCGTTTCAATGAATATGGACTTGAATATGGATGAGATGGCTAGATAGCATCACCGATGCAATGAATATGGCCTTGAATATGGCTGAGATGGCTAGATAGCATCACCGATGCAATGAATATGGACTTGAATATGGCTGAGATGGCTAGATGGCATCACCGATGCAATGAATATGGACTTGAATATGGCTGAGATGGCTAGATAGCATCACCGATGCAATGAATATGGCCTTGAATATGGCTGAGATGGCTAGATAGCATCACTGATGCAATGAATATGGACTTGAATATGGCTGAGACGGCTAGATAGCATCACCGATGCAATGAATATGGACTTGAATATGGATGAGATGGCAAGATAGCATCACCGATGCAATGAATATGGACTTGAATATGGATGAGATGGCTAGATAGCATCACCGATGCAATGAATATGGACTTGAATATGGCTGAGATGGCAAGATAGCATCACCGATGCAATGAATATGGACTTGAATATGGATGAGATGGCTAGATAGCATCACCGATTCAATGAATATGGACTAGAATATTGATGGTATGGCAAGATAGCATCACTGATGCAATGAATATGGACTTGAATATGGCTGAGATAGCTAGATAGCATCACCAATGCAATGAATATGGACTTGAATATGGATGAGATGGCAAGATAGCATCACCGATGCAATGAATATGGTCTTGAATATGGATGAGATGGCTACATAGCATCACCGATGCAATGAATATGGACTTGAATATGGCTGAGATGGCTAGACAGCATCACTGATGCAATGAATATGGACTTGAATATGCCTGAGATGGCTAGATAGCATCACCGATGCAATGAACATGGACTTGAATATGGCTGAGATGGCTAGATGGCATCACCGATGCAATGAATATGGACTTGAATATGGCTGAGATGGCTAGATAGCATCACTGATGCAATGAATATGGACTTGAATATGGCTGAGATAGCTAGATAGCATCACCGATGCAATGAATATGGACTTGAATATGGATGAGATGGCAAGATAGCATCACCGATGCAATGAATATGGACTTGAATATCGATGAGATGGCTAGATAGCATCACCGATGCAATGAATATGGACTTGAATATGGCTGAGATGGCTAGATAGCATCACTGATGCAATGAATATGGACTTGAATATGGCTGAGACGGCCAGATAGCATCACCGATGCAATGAATATGGACTTGAATGTGGATGAGATGGCTAGATAGCATCACCGTTGCAATGAATATGGACTTGAATATGGCTGAGATTGCTAGATAGCATCACCGATGCAATGAACATGGACTTGAATATGGCTGAGATGGCTAGATGGCATCACCGATGCAATGAATATGGACTTGAATATGGCTGAGATGGCTAGATGGCATCACCGATGCAATGAATATGGACTTGAATATGGCTGAGATGGCTAGATAGCATCACCGATGCAATGAATATGGAATGTGGATGAGATGGCTAGATAGCATCACCGATGCAATAAATATGGACTTGAATATGGCTGAGATGGCTAGATAGCATCTCTGATGCAATGAATATGGACTTGAATATGGCTGAGACGGCTAGATAGCATCACCGATGCAATGAATATGGACTTGAATGTGGATGAGATGGCTAGATAGCATCACCGATGCAATGAATATGGCCTTGAATATGGCTGAGATGGCTAGATAGCATCACTGATGCAATGAATATGGACTTGAATATGGCTGAGACGGCTAGGTAGCATCACCGATGCAATGAATATGGACTTGAATATGGATGAGATGGCAAGATAGCATCACCGATGCAATGAATATGGACTTGAATATGGCTGAGACGGCTAGATAGCATCACCGATGCAATGAATCTGGACTTGAATATGGATGAGATGGCTAGATGGCATCACCGATGCAATGAATATGGACTTGAATATGGCTGAGATGGCTAGATGGCATCACCGATGCAATGAATATGGACTTGAATATGGCTGAGATGGCTAGGTAGCATCACTGATGCAATGAATATGGACTTGAATATGGATGAGACGGCTAGATAGCATCACCGATGCAATGAATATGGACTTGAATATGGATGAGATGGCAAGATAGCATCACCGATGCAATGAATATGGACTTGAATATCGATGAGATGGCTAGATAGCATCACCGATGCAATGAATATCGACTTGAATATGGCTGAGATGGCAAGATAGCATCACCGATGCAATGAATATGGACTTGAATGTGGATGAGATGGCTAGATAGCATCACCGATGCAATGAATATGGACTTGAATATGGCTGAGACGGCTAGATAGCATCACCGATGCAATGAATATGGACTTGAATATGGATGAGATGGCAAGATAGCATCACCGATGCAATGAATATGGACTTGAATATGGATGAGATGGCTACATAGCATCAGCGATGCAATGAGTATGTACTAGAATATGGATGAGATGGCAAGATAGCATCACCGATGCAATGAATATGGACTTGAATATGGCTGAGATGGCTAGATAGCATCACTGATGCAATGAATATTGACTTGAATATGGCTGAGACGGCTAGATAGCATCACCGATGCAATGAATATGGACTTGAATATGGATGAGATGGCAAGATAGCATCACCGATGCAATGAATATGGACTTGAATATGGATGAGATGGCTAGATAGCATCACCGATGCAATGAATATGGACTTGAATATGGCTGAGATGGCAAGATAGCATCACCGATGCAATGAATATGGACTTGAATATGGATGAGATGGCTAGATAGCATCACCGATGCAATGAATATGGACTAGAATATGGATGGGATGGCAAGATAGCATCACTGATGCAATGAATATGGACTTGAATATGGCTGAGATAGCTAGATAGCATCATTGATGCAATGAATATGGACTTGAATAGGGCTGAGACGGCTAGATAGCATCACCGATGCAATGAATATGGACTTGAATATGGCTGACATGGCAAGATAGCATCACCGATGCAATGAATATGGACTTGAATATGGCTGAGATGGCTAGATGGCATCACCGTTTCAATGAATATGGACTTGAATATGGATGAGATGGCTAGATAGCATCACCGATGCAATGAATATGGCCTTGAATATGGCTGAGATGGCTAGATAGCATCACCGATGCAATGAATATGGACTTGAATATGGCTGAGATGGCTAGATGGCATCACCGATGCAATGAATATGGACTTGAATATGGCTGAGATGGCTAGATAGCATCACCGATGCAATGAATATGGCCTTGAATATGGCTGAGATGGGTAGATAGCATCACTGATGCAATGAATATGGACTTGAATATGGCTGAGACGGCTAGATAGCATCACCGATGCAATGAATATGGACTTGAATATGGATGAGATGGCAAGATAGCATCACCGATGCAATGAATATGGACTTGAATATGGATGAGATGGCTAGATAGCATCACCGATGCAATGAATATGGACTTGAATATGGCTGAGATGGCAAGATAGCATCACCGATGCAATGAATATGGACTTGAATATGGATGAGATGGCTAGATAGCATCACCGATTCAATGAATATGGACTAGAATATTGATGGTATGGCAAGATAGCATCACTGATGCAATGAATATGGACTTGAATATGGCTGAGATAGCTAGATAGCATCACCGATGCAATGAATATGGACTTGAATATGGCTGAGATGGCAAGATAGCATCACCGATGCAATGAATATGGTCTTGAATATGGATGAGATGGCTAGATAGCATCACCGATGCAATGAATATGGACTTGAATATGGCTGAGATGGCTAGACAGCATCACTGATGCAATGAATATGGACTTGAATATGGCTGAGATGGCTAGATAGCATCACCGATGCAATGAACATGGACTTGAATATGGCTGAGATGGCTAGATGGCATCACCGATGCAATGAATATGGACTTGAATATGGCTGAGATGGCTAGATAGCATCACTGATGCAATGAATATGGACTTGAATATGGCTGAGACGGCTAGATAGCATCACCGAGGCAATGAATATGGACTTGAATATGGATGAGATGGCAAGATAGCATCACCGATGCAATGAATATGGACTTGAATATCGATGAGATGGCTAGATAGCATCACCGATGCAATGAATATGGACTTGAATATGGCTGAGATGGCTAGATAGCATCACTGATGCAATGAATATGGACTTGAATATGGCTGAGACGGCCAGATAGCATCACCGATGCAATGAATATGGACTTGAATGTGGATGAGATGGCTAGATAGCATCACCGTTGCAATGAATATGGACTTGAATATGGCTGAGATTGCTAGATAGAATCACTGATGCAATGAACATGGACTTGAATATGGCTGAGATGGCTAGATGGCATCACCGATGCAATGAATATGGACTTGAATATGGCTGAGATGGCTAGATGGCATCACCGATGCAATGAATATGGACTTGAATATGGCTGAGATGGCTAGATAGCATCACCGATGCAATGAATATGGAATCTGGATGTGATTCCTAGATAGCATCACCGATGCAATAAATATGGACTTGAATATGGCTGAGATGGCTAGATAGCATCACTGATGCAATGAATATGGACTTGAATATGGCTGAGACGGCTAGATAGCATCACCGATGCAATGAATATGGACTTGAATGTGGATGAGATGGCTAGATAGCATCACCGATGCAATGAATATGGCCTTGAATATGGCTGAGATGGCTAGATAGCATCACTGATGCAATGAATATGGACTTGAATATGGCTGAGACGGCTAGATAGCATCACCGATGCAATGAATATGGACTTGAATATGGATGAGATGGCAAGATAGCATCACCGATGCAATGAATATGGACTTGAATATGGCTGAGACGGCTAGATAGCATCACCGATGCAATGAATCTGGACTTGAATATGGATGAGATGGCTAGATGGCATCACCGATGCAATGAATATGGACTTGAATATGGCTGAGATGGCTAGATGGCATCACCGATGCAATGAATATGGACTTGAATATGGCTGAGATGGCAAGATAGCATCACCGATGCAATGAATATGGACTTGAATATGGATGAGATGGCTAGATAGCATCACCGATGCAATGAATATGGCCTTGAATATAGCTGAGATGGCTAGATAGCATCACTGATGCAATGAATATGGACTTGAATATGGCTGAGACGGCTAGATAGCATCACCGATGCAATGAATATGGACTTGAATATGGATGAGATGGCAAGATAGCATCACCGATGCAATGAATATGGACTTGAATATCGATGAGATGGCTAGATAGCATCACCGATGCAATGAATATGGACTTGAATTTGGCTGAGATGGCAAGATAGCATCACCGATGCAATGAATATGGACTTGAATGTGGATGAGATGGCTAGATAGCATCACCGATGCAATGAATATGGACTTGAATATGGCTGAGACGGCTAGATAGCATCACCGATACAATGAATATGGACTTGAATATGGATGAGATGGCAAGATAGCATCACCGATGCAATGAATATGGACTTGAATATGGATGAGATGGCTAGATAGCATCACCGATGCAATGAGTATGGACTAGAATATGGATGAGATGGCAAGATAGCATCACCGATCCAATGAATATGGACTTGAATATGGATGAGATGGCTAGATAGCATCACTGATGCAATGAATATGGACTTGAATATGGCTGAGACGGCTAGATAGCATCACCGATGCAATGAATATGGACTTGAATATGGATGAGATGGCAAGATAGCATCACCGATGCAATGAATATGGACTTGAATATGGATGAGATGGCTAGATAGCATCACCGATGCAATGAATATGGACTTGAATATGGCTGAGATGGCAAGATAGCATCACCGATGCAATGAATATGGACTTGAATATGGATGAGATGGCTAGATAGCATCACCGATGCAATGAATATGGACTAGAATATGGATGGGATGGCAAGATAGCATCACTGATGCAATGAATATGGACTTGAATATGGCTGAGATAGCTAGATAGCATCATTGATGCAATGAATATGGACTTGAATATGGCTGAGACGGCTAGATAGCATCACCGATGCAATGAATATGGACTTGAATATGGCTGAGATGGCTAGATGGCATCACCGATGCAATGAATATGGACTTGAATATGGCTGAGATGGCTAGATGGCATCACCGTTGCAATGAATATGGACTTGAATATGGATGAGATGGCTAGATAGCATCACCGATGCAATGAATATGGCCTTGAATATGGCTGAGATGGCTAGATAGCATCACCGATGCAATGAATATGGACTTGAATATGGCTGAGATGGCTAGATGGCATCACCGATGCAGTGAATATGGACTTGAATATGGCTGAGATGGCTAGATAGCATCACCGATGCAATGAATATGGCCTTGAATATGGCTGAGATGGCTAGATAGCATCACTGATGCAATGAATATGGACTTGAATATGGCTGAGACGGCTAGATAGCATCACCGATGCAATGAATATGGAATTGAATATGGATGAGATGGCAAGATAGCATCACCGATGCAATGAATATGGACTTGAATATGGATGAGATGGCTAGATAGCATCACCGATGCAATGAATATGGCCTTGAATATGGCTGAGATGGCTAAATAGCATCACCGATGCAATGAATATGGACTTGAATATGGCTGAGATGGCTAGATGGCATCACCGATGCAGTGAATATGGACTTGAATATGGCTGAGATGGCTAGATAGCATCACCGATGCAATGAATATGGCCTTGAATATGGCTGAGATGGCTAGATAGCATCACTGATGCAATGAATATGGACTTGAATATGGCTGAGACGGCTAGATAGCATCACCGATGCAATGAATATGGACTTGAATATGGATGAGATGGCAAGATAGCATCACCGATGCAATGAATATGGACTTGAATATGGATGAGATGGCTAGATAGCAACAGCGATGCAATGAGTATGTACTAGAATATGGATGAGATGGCAAGATAGCATCACCGATGCAATGAATATGGACTTGAATATGGCTGAGATGGCTAGATAGCATCACTGATGCAATGAATATTGACTTGAATATGGCTGAGACGGCTAGATAGCATCACCGATGCAATGAATATGGACTTGAATATGGATGAGATGGCAAGATAGCATCACCGATGCAATGAATATGGACTTGAATATGGATGAGATGGCTAGATAGCATCACCGATGCAATGAATATGGACTTGAATATGGCTGAGACGGCTAGATAGCATCACCGATGCAATGAATATGGACTTGAATATGGATGAGATGGCTAGATAGCATCACCGATGCAATGAATATGGACTAGAATATGGATGAGATGGCTAGATAGCATCACCGATGCAATGAATATGGACTTGAATATGGCTGAGATAGCTAGATAGCATCATTGATGCAATGAATATGGACTTGAATAGGGCTGAGACGGCTAGATAGCATCACCGATGCAATGAATATGGACTTGAATATGGCTGACATGGCAAGATAGCATCACCGATGCAATGAATATGGACTTGAATATGGCTGAGATGGCTAGATGGCATCACCGTTTCAATGAATATGGACTTGAATATGGATGAGATGGCTAGATAGCATCACCGATGCAATGAATATGGCCTTGAATATGGCTGAGATGGCTAGATAGCATCACCGATGCAATGAATATGGACTTGAATATGGCTGAGATGGCTAGATGGCATCACCGATGCAATGAATATGGACTTGAATATGGCTGAGATGGCTAGATAGCATCACCGATGCAATGAATATGGCCTTGAATATGGCTGAGATGGGTAGATAGCATCACTGATGCAATGAATATGGACTTGAATATGGCTGAGACGGCTAGATAGCATCACCGATGCAATGAATATGGACTTGAATATGGATGAGATGGCAAGATAGCATCACCGATGCAATGAATATGGACTTGAATATGGATGAGATGGCTAGATAGCATCACCGATGCAATGAATATGGACTTGAATATGGCTGAGATGGCAAGATAGCATCACCGATGCAATGAATATGGACTTGAATATGGATGAGATGGCTAGATAGCATCACCGATTCAATGAATATGGACTAGAATATTGATGGTATGGCAAGATAGCATCACTGATGCAATGAATATGGACTTGAATATGGCTGAGATAGCTAGATAGCATCACCGATGCAATGAATATGGACTTGAATATGGCTGAGATGGCAAGATAGCATCACCGATGCAATGAATATGGTCTTGAATATGGATGAGATGGCTAGATAGCATCACCGATGCAATGAATATGGACTTGAATATGGCTGAGATGGCTAGACAGCATCACTGATGCAATGAATATGGACTTGAATATGGCTGAGATGGCTAGATAGCATCACCGATGCAATGAACATGGACTTGAATATGGCTGAGATGGCTAGATGGCATCACCGATGCAATGAATATGGACTTGAATATGGCTGAGATGGCTAGATAGCATCACTGATGCAATGAATATGGACTTGAATATGGCTGAGACGGCTAGATAGCATCACCGAGGCAATGAATATGGACTTGAATATGGATGAGATGGCAAGATAGCATCACCGATGCAATGAATATGGACTTGAATATCGATGAGATGGCTAGATAGCATCACCGATGCAATGAATATGGACTTGAATATGGCTGAGATGGCTAGATAGCATCACTGATGCAATGAATATGGACTTGAATATGGCTGAGACGGCCAGATAGCATCACCGATGCAATGAATATGGACTTGAATGTGGATGAGATGGCTAGATAGCATCACCGTTGCAATGAATATGGACTTGAATATGGCTGAGATTGCTAGATAGAATCACTGATGCAATGAACATGGACTTGAATATGGCTGAGATGGCTAGATGGCATCACCGATGCAATGAATATGGACTTGAATATGGCTGAGATGGCTAGATGGCATCACCGATGCAATGAATATGGACTTGAATATGGCTGAGATGGCTAGATAGCATCACCGATGCAATGAATATGGAATCTGGATGTGATTCCTAGATAGCATCACCGATGCAATAAATATGGACTTGAATATGGCTGAGATGGCTAGATAGCATCACTGATGCAATGAATATGGACTTGAATATGGCTGAGACGGCTAGATAGCATCACCGATGCAATGAATATGGACTTGAATGTGGATGAGATGGCTAGATAGCATCACCGATGCAATGAATATGGCCTTGAATATGGCTGAGATGGCTAGATAGCATCACTGATGCAATGAATATGGACTTGAATATGGCTGAGACGGCTAGATAGCATCACCGATGCAATGAATATGGACTTGAATATGGATGAGATGGCAAGATAGCATCACCGATGCAATGAATATGGACTTGAATATGGCTGAGACGGCTAGATAGCATCACCGATGCAATGAATCTGGACTTGAATATGGATGAGATGGCTAGATGGCATCACCGATGCAATGAATATGGACTTGAATATGGCTGAGATGGCTAGATGGCATCACCGATGCAATGAATATGGACTTGAATATGGCTGAGATGGCAAGATAGCATCACCGATGCAATGAATATGGACTTGAATATGGATGAGATGGCTAGATAGCATCACCGATGCAATGAATATGGCCTTGAATATAGCTGAGATGGCTAGATAGCATCACTGATGCAATGAATATGGACTTGAATATGGCTGAGACGGCTAGATAGCATCACCGATGCAATGAATATGGACTTGAATATGGATGAGATGGCAAGATAGCATCACCGATGCAATGAATATGGACTTGAATATCGATGAGATGGCTAGATAGCATCACCGATGCAATGAATATGGACTTGAATTTGGCTGAGATGGCAAGATAGCATCACCGATGCAATGAATATGGACTTGAATGTGGATGAGATGGCTAGATAGCATCACCGATGCAATGAATATGGACTTGAATATGGCTGAGACGGCTAGATAGCATCACCGATACAATGAATATGGACTTGAATATGGATGAGATGGCAAGATAGCATCACCGATGCAATGAATATGGACTTGAATATGGATGAGATGGCTAGATAGCATCACCGATGCAATGAGTATGGACTAGAATATGGATGAGATGGCAAGATAGCATCACCGATCCAATGAATATGGACTTGAATATGGATGAGATGGCTAGATAGCATCACCGATGCAATGAATATGGACTTGAATATGGCTGAGACGGCTAGATAGCATCACCGATGCAATGAATATGGACTTGAATATGGATGAGATGGCAAGATAGCATCACCGATGCAATGAATATGGACTTGAATATGGATGAGATGGCTAGATAGCATCACCGATGCAATGAATATGGACTTGAATATGGCTGAGATGGCAAGATAGCATCACCGATGCAATGAATATGGACTTGAATATGGATGAGATGGCTAGATAGCATCACCGATGCAATGAATATGGACTAGAATATGGATGGGATGGCAAGATAGCATCACTGATGCAATGAATATGGACTTGAATATGGCTGAGATAGCTAGATAGCATCATTGATGCAATGAATATGGACTTGAATATGGCTGAGACGGCTAGATAGCATCACCGATGCAATGAATATGGACTTGAATATGGCTGAGATGGCTAGATGGCATCACCGATGCAATGAATATGGACTTGAATATGGCTGAGATGGCTAGATGGCATCACCGTTGCAATGAATATGGACTTGAATATGGATGAGATGGCTAGATAGCATCACCGATGCAATGAATATGGCCTTGAATATGGCTGAGATGGCTAGATAGCATCACCGATGCAATGAATATGGACTTGAATATGGCTGAGATGGCTAGATGGCATCACCGATGCAGTGAATATGGACTTGAATATGGCTGAGATGGCTAGATAGCATCACCGATGCAATGAATATGGCCTTGAATATGGCTGAGATGGCTAGATAGCATCACTGATGCAATGAATATGGACTTGAATATGGCTGAGACGGCTAGATAGCATCACCGATGCAATGAATATGGAATTGAATATGGATGAGATGGCAAGATAGCATCACCGATGCAATGAATATGGACTTGAATATGGATGAGATGGCTAGATAGCATCACCGATGCAATGAATATGGCCTTGAATATGGCTGAGATGGCTAAATAGCATCACCGATGCAATGAATATGGACTTGAATATGGCTGAGATGGCTAGATGGCATCACCGATGCAGTGAATATGGACTTGAATATGGCTGAGATGGCTAGATAGCATCACCGATGCAATGAATATGGCCTTGAATATGGCTGAGATGGCTAGATAGCATCACTGATGCAATGAATATGGACTTGAATATGGCTGAGACGGCTAGATAGCATCACCGATGCAATGAATATGGACTTGAATATGGATGAGATGGCAAGATAGCATCACCGATGCAATGAATATGGACTTGAATATGGATGAGATGGCTAGATAGCATCAGCGATGCAATGAGTATGTACTAGAATATGGATGAGATGGCAAGATAGCATCACCGATGCAATGAATATGGACTTGAATATGGCTGAGATGGCTAGATAGCATCACTGATGCAATGAATATTGACTTGAATATGGCTGAGACGGCTAGATAGCATCACCGATGCAATGAATATGGACTTGAATATGGATGAGATGGCAAGATAGCATCACCGATGCAATGAATATGGACTTGAATATGGATGAGATGGCTAGATAGCATCACCGATGCAATGAATATGGACTTGAATATGGCTGAGACGGCTAGATAGCATCACCGATGCAATGAATATGGACTTGAATATGGATGAGATGGCTAGATAGCATCACCGATGCAATGAATATGGACTAGAATATGGATGGGATGGCAAGATAGCATCACTGATGCAATGAATATGGACTTGAATATGGCTGAGATAGCTAGATAGCATCATTGATGCAATGAATATGGACTTGAATATGGCTGAGACGGCTAGATAGCATCACCGATGCAATGAATATGGACTTGAATATGGCTGAGATGGCTAGATGGCATCACCGATGCAATGAATATGGACTTGAATATGGCTGAGATGGCTAGATGGCATCACCGTTGCAATGAATATGGACTTGAATATGGCTGAGATGGCTAAATAGCATCACCGATGCAATGAATATGGCCTTGAATATGGCTGAGATGGCTAGATAGCATCACTGATGCAATGAATATGGACTTGAATATGGCTGAGACGGCTAGATAGCATCACCGATGCAATGAATATGGACTTGAATATGGCTGAGATGGTTAGATAGCATCACCGATGCCATGAATATGGACTTGAATATGGCTGAGACGGCTAGATAGCATCACTGATGCAATGAATATGGACTTGAATATGGATAAGACGGCTAGATAGCATCACTGATGCAATGAATATGGACTTGAATATGGGTGAGACGGCTAGATAGCATCACCGATGCAATGAATATGGACTTGAATATGGATGAGATGGCAAGATAGCATCACCGATGCAATGAATATGGACTTGAATATGGCTGAGATGGCAAGATAGCATCACCGATGCAATGAATATGGACTTGAATGTGGATGAGATGGCTAGATAGCATCACCGATGCTATGAATATGGACTTGAATATGGCTGAGATGGCCAGATAGCATCACCGATGCAATGAATATGGACTTGAATATGGATGAGATGGCTAGATGGCATCAACGATGCAATGAACATGGACTTCAATATGGCTGAGATGGCTAGATGGCATCACCGATGCAATGAATATGGACTTGAATATGGCTGAGATGGCTAGATAGCATCACCGATGCAATGAATATGAACTTGAATGTGGATGAGATGGCTAGATAGCATCACCGATGCAATGAATATGGACTTGAATATGGCTGAGACGGCTAGATAGCATCACCGATGCAATGAATATGGACTTGAATATGGATGAGATGGCAAGATAGCATCACCGATACAATGAATATGGACTTGAATATGGATGAGATGGCTAGATAGCATCACCGATGCAATGAGTATGGACTAGAATATGGATGAGATGGCAAGATAGCATCACCGATCCAATGAATATGGACTTGAATATGGATGAGATGGCTAGATAGCATCACCGATGCAATGAATATGGACTTGAATATGGCTGAGATGGCTAGATGGCATCACCGATGCAATGAATATGGACTTGAATATGGCTGAGATGGCTAGATGGCATCACCGTTGCAATGAATATGGACTTGAATATGGATGAGATGGCTAGATAGCATCACCGATGCAATGAATATGGCCTTGAATATGGCTGAGATGGCTAAATAGCATCACCGATGCAATGAATATGGACTTGAATATGGCTGAGATGGCTAGATGGCATCACCGATGCAGTGAATATGGACTTGAATATGGCTGAGATGGCTAGATAGCATCACCGATGCAATGAATATGGCCTTGAATATGGCTGAGATGGCTAGATAGCATCACTGATGCAATGAATATGGACTTGAATATGGCTGAGACGGCTAGATAGCATCACCGATGCAATGAATATGGACTTGAATATGGATGAGATGGCAAGATAGCATCACCGATGCAATGAATATGGACTTGAATATGGATGAGATGGCTAGATAGCATCAGCGATGCAATGAGTATGTACTAGAATATGGATGAGATGGCAAGATAGCATCACCGATGCAATGAATATGGACTTGAATATGGCTGAGATGGCTAGATAGCATCACTGATGCAATGAATATTGACTTGAATATGGCTGAGACGGCTAGATAGCATCACCGATGCAATGAATATGGACTTGAATATGGATGAGATGGCAAGATAGCATCACCGATGCAATGAATATGGACTTGAATATGGATGAGATGGCTAGATAGCATCACCGATGCAATGAATATGGACTTGAATATGGCTGAGACGGCTAGATAGCATCACCGATGCAATGAATATGGAATTGAATATGGATGAGATGGCTAGATAGCATCACCGATGCAATGAATATGGACTAGAATATGGATGGGATGGCAAGATAGCATCACCGATGCAATGAATATGGACTTGAATATGGCTGAGATAGCTAGATAGCATCATTGATGCAATGAATATGGACTTGAATATGGCTGAGACGGCTAGATAGCATCACCGATGCAATGAATATGGACTTGAATATGGCTGAGATGGCTAGATGGCATCACCGATGCAATGAATATGGACTTGAATATGGCTGATATGGCTAGATGGCATCACCGTTGCAATGAATATGGACTTGAATATGGCTGAGATGGCTAAATAGCATCACCGATGCAATGAATATGGCCTTGAATATGGCTGAGATGGCTAGATAGCATCACTGATGCAATGAATATGGACTTGAATATGGCTGAGACGGCTAGATAGCATCACCGATGCAATGAATATGGACTTGAATATGGCTGAGATGGTTAGATAGCATCACCGATGCCATGAATATGGACTTGAATATGGCTGAGACGGCTAGATAGCATCACTGATGCAATGAATATGGACTTGAATATGGATAAGACGGCTAGATAGCATCACTGATGCAATGAATATGGACTTGAATATGGGTGAGACGGCTAGATAGCATCACCGATGCAATGAATATGGACTTGAATATGGATGAGATGGCAAGATAGCATCACCGATGAAATGAATATGGACTTGAATATGGCTGAGATGGCAAGATAGCATCACCGATGCAATGAATATGGACTTGAATGTGGATGAGATGGCTAGATAGCATCACCGATGCTATGAATATGGACTTGAATATGGCTGAGATGGCCAGATAGCATCACCGATGCAATGAATATGGACTTGAATATGGATGAGATGGCTAGATGGCATCAACGATGCAATGAACATGGACTTCAATATGGCTGAGATGGCTAGATGGCATCACCGATGCAATGAATATGGACTTGAATATGGCTGAGATGGCTAGATGGCATCACCGATGCAATGAATATGGACTTGAATATGGATGAGATGGCTAGATAGCATCACCGATGCAATGAATATGGAATGTGGATGAGATTGCTAGATAGCATCACCGATGCAATGTATATGGCCTTGAATATGGCTGAGATGGCCAGATAGCATCAGTGATGCAATGAATATGGACTTGAATATGGCTGAGATGGCAAGATAGCATCACCGATGCAATGAATATGGACTTGAATATGGATGAGATGGCTAGATGGCATCAACGATGCAATGAACATGGACTTGAATATGGCTGAGATGGCTAGATGGCATCACCGATGCAATGAATATGGACTTGAATATGGCTGAGATGGCTAGATGGCATCACCGATGCAATGAATATGGACTTGAATATGGCTGAGATGGCTAGATAGCATCACCGATGCAATGAATATGGAATGTGGATGAGATGGCTAGATAGCATCACCGATGCAATAAATATGGACTTGAATATGGCTGAGATGGCTAGATAGCATCACTGATGCAATGAATATGGACTTGAATATGGCTGAGATTGCTAGATAGCATCACCGATGCAATGAATATGGACTTGAATGTGGATGAGATGGCTAGATAGCATCACCGATGCAATGAATATGGACTTGAATATGGCTGAGATTGCTAGATAGCATCACCGATGCAATGAATATGGCCTTGAATATGGCTGAGATGGCTAGATAGCATCACTGATGCAATGAATATGGACTTGAATATGGCTGAGACGGCTAGATAGCATCACCGATGCAATGAATATGGACTTGAATATGGATGACAGGGCAAGATAGCATCACCGATGCAATGAATATGGACTTGAATATGGCTGAGATGGCTAGATAGCATCACCGATGCAATGAATCTGGACTTGAATATGGATGAGATGGCTAGATGGCATCACCGATGCAATGAATATGGACTTGAATATGGCTGAGATGGCTAGATGGCATCACCGATGCAATGAATATGGACTTGAATATGGCTGAGATGGCAAGATAGCATCACCGATGCAATGAATATGGACTTGAATATGGCTGAGATGGCTAGATAGCATCACCGATGCAATGAATATGGCCTTGAATATGGCTGAGATGGCTAGGTAGCATCACTGATGCAATGAATATGGACTTGAATATGGATGAGACGGCTAGATAGCATCACCGATGCAATGAATATGGACTTTAATATGGATGGGATGGCAAGATAGCATCACCGATGCAATGAGTATGTACTAGAATATGGATGAGATGGCAAGATAGCATCACCGATGCAATGAATATGGACTTGAATATGGCTGAGATGGCTAGATAGCATCACTGATGCAATGAATATGGACTTGAATATGGCTGAGACGGCTAGATAGCATCACCGATGCAATGAATATGGACTTGAATATGGATGAGATGGCAAGATAGCATCACCGATGCAATGAATATGGACTTGAATATGGATGAGATGGCTAGATAGCATCACCGATGCAATGAATATGGACTTGAATATGGCTGAGATGGCAAGATAGCATCACCGATGCAATGAATATGGACTTGAATATGGATGAGATGGCTAGATAGCATCACTGATGCAATGAATATGGACTTGAATATGGCTGAGACGGCTAGATAGCATCACCGATGCAATGAATATGGACTTGAATGTGGATGAGATGGCTAGATAGCATCACCGATGCTATGAATATGGACTTGAATATGGCTGAGATGGCCAGATAGCATCACCGATGCAATGAATATGGACTTGAATATGGATGAGATGGCTAGATGGCATCAACGATGCAATGAACATGGACTTCAATATGGCTGAGATGGCTAGATGGCATCACCGATGCAATGAATATGGACTTGAATATGGCTGAGATGGCTAGATAGCATCACCGATGCAATGAATATGAACTTGAATGTGGATGAGATGGCTAGATAGCATCACCGATGCAATGAATATGGACTTGAATATGGCTGAGACGGCTAGATAGCATCACCGATGCAATGAATATGGACTTGAATATGGATGAGATGGCAAGATAGCATCACCGATACAATGAATATGGACTTGAATATGGATGAGATGGCTAGATAGCATCACCGATGCAATGAGTATGGACTAGAATATGGATGAGATGGCAAGATAGCATCACCGATCCAATGAATATGGACTTGAATATGGATGAGATGGCTAGATAGCATCACCGATGCAATGAATATGGACTTGAATATGGCTGAGATGGCTAGATGGCATCACCGATGCAATGAATATGGACTTGAATATGGCTGAGATGGCTAGATGGCATCACCGTTGCAATGAATATGGACTTGAATATGGATGAGATGGCTAGATAGCATCACCGATGCAATGAATATGGCCTTGAATATGGCTGAGATGGCTAAATAGCATCACCGATGCAATGAATATGGACTTGAATATGGCTGAGATGGCTAGATGGCATCACCGATGCAGTGAATATGGACTTGAATATGGCTGAGATGGCTAGATAGCATCACCGATGCAATGAATATGGCCTTGAATATGGCTGAGATGGCTAGATAGCATCACTGATGCAATGAATATGGACTTGAATATGGCTGAGACGGCTAGATAGCATCACCGATGCAATGAATATGGACTTGAATATGGATGAGATGGCAAGATAGCATCACCGATGCAATGAATATGGACTTGAATATGGATGAGATGGCTAGATAGCATCAGCGATGCAATGAGTATGTACTAGAATATGGATGAGATGGCAAGATAGCATCACCGATGCAATGAATATGGACTTGAATATGGCTGAGATGGCTAGATAGCATCACTGATGCAATGAATATTGACTTGAATATGGCTGAGACGGCTAGATAGCATCACCGATGCAATGAATATGGACTTGAATATGGATGAGATGGCAAGATAGCATCACCGATGCAATGAATATGGACTTGAATATGGATGAGATGGCTAGATAGCATCACCGATGCAATGAATATGGACTTGAATATGGCTGAGACGGCTAGATAGCATCACCGATGCAATGAATATGGAATTGAATATGGATGAGATGGCTAGATAGCATCACCGATGCAATGAATATGGACTAGAATATGGATGGGATGGCAAGATAGCATCACCGATGCAATGAATATGGACTTGAATATGGCTGAGATAGCTAGATAGCATCATTGATGCAATGAATATGGACTTGAATATGGCTGAGACGGCTAGATAGCATCACCGATGCAATGAATATGGACTTGAATATGGCTGAGATGGCTAGATGGCATCACCGATGCAATGAATATGGACTTGAATATGGCTGATATGGCTAGATGGCATCACCGTTGCAATGAATATGGACTTGAATATGGCTGAGATGGCTAAATAGCATCACCGATGCAATGAATATGGCCTTGAATATGGCTGAGATGGCTAGATAGCATCACTGATGCAATGAATATGGACTTGAATATGGCTGAGACGGCTAGATAGCATCACCGATGCAATGAATATGGACTTGAATATGGCTGAGATGGTTAGATAGCATCACCGATGCCATGAATATGGACTTGAATATGGCTGAGACGGCTAGATAGCATCACTGATGCAATGAATATGGACTTGAATATGGATAAGACGGCTAGATAGCATCACTGATGCAATGAATATGGACTTGAATATGGGTGAGACGGCTAGATAGCATCACCGATGCAATGAATATGGACTTGAATATGGATGAGATGGCAAGATAGCATCACCGATGAAATGAATATGGACTTGAATATGGCTGAGATGGCAAGATAGCATCACCGATGCAATGAATATGGACTTGAATGTGGATGAGATGGCTAGATAGCATCACCGATGCTATGAATATGGACTTGAATATGGCTGAGATGGCCAGATAGCATCACCGATGCAATGAATATGGACTTGAATATGGATGAGATGGCTAGATGGCATCAACGATGCAATGAACATGGACTTCAATATGGCTGAGATGGCTAGATGGCATCACCGATGCAATGAATATGGACTTGAATATGGCTGAGATGGCTAGATGGCATCACCGATGCAATGAATATGGACTTGAATATGGATGAGATGGCTAGATAGCATCACCGATGCAATGAATATGGAATGTGGATGAGATTGCTAGATAGCATCACCGATGCAATGTATATGGCCTTGAATATGGCTGAGATGGCCAGATAGCATCAGTGATGCAATGAATATGGACTTGAATATGGCTGAGATGGCAAGATAGCATCACCGATGCAATGAATATGGACTTGAATATGGATGAGATGGCTAGATGGCATCAACGATGCAATGAACATGGACTTGAATATGGCTGAGATGGCTAGATGGCATCACCGATGCAATGAATATGGACTTGAATATGGCTGAGATGGCTAGATGGCATCACCGATGCAATGAATATGGACTTGAATATGGCTGAGATGGCTAGATAGCATCACCGATGCAATGAATATGGAATGTGGATGAGATGGCTAGATAGCATCACCGATGCAATAAATATGGACTTGAATATGGCTGAGATGGCTAGATAGCATCACTGATGCAATGAATATGGACTTGAATATGGCTGAGATTGCTAGATAGCATCACCGATGCAATGAATATGGACTTGAATGTGGATGAGATGGCTAGATAGCATCACCGATGCAATGAATATGGACTTGAATATGGCTGAGATTGCTAGATAGCATCACCGATGCAATGAATATGGCCTTGAATATGGCTGAGATGGCTAGATAGCATCACTGATGCAATGAATATGGACTTGAATATGGCTGAGACGGCTAGATAGCATCACCGATGCAATGAATATGGACTTGAATATGGATGACAGGGCAAGATAGCATCACCGATGCAATGAATATGGACTTGAATATGGCTGAGATGGCTAGATAGCATCACCGATGCAATGAATCTGGACTTGAATATGGATGAGATGGCTAGATGGCATCACCGATGCAATGAATATGGACTTGAATATGGCTGAGATGGCTAGATGGCATCACCGATGCAATGAATATGGACTTGAATATGGCTGAGATGGCAAGATAGCATCACCGATGCAATGAATATGGACTTGAATATGGCTGAGATGGCTAGATAGCATCACCGATGCAATGAATATGGCCTTGAATATGGCTGAGATGGCTAGGTAGCATCACTGATGCAATGAATATGGACTTGAATATGGATGAGACGGCTAGATAGCATCACCGATGCAATGAATATGGACTTTAATATGGATGGGATGGCAAGATAGCATCACCGATGCAATGAGTATGTACTAGAATATGGATGAGATGGCAAGATAGCATCACCGATGCAATGAATATGGACTTGAATATGGCTGAGATGGCTAGATAGCATCACTGATGCAATGAATATGGACTTGAATATGGCTGAGACGGCTAGATAGCATCACCGATGCAATGAATATGGACTTGAATATGGATGAGATGGCAAGATAGCATCACCGATGCAATGAATATGGACTTGAATATGGATGAGATGGCTAGATAGCATCACCGATGCAATGAATATGGACTTGAATATGGCTGAGATGGCAAGATAGCATCACCGATGCAATGAATATGGACTTGAATATGGATGAGATGGCTAGATAGCATCACTGATGCAATGAATATGGACTTGAATATGGCTGAGACGGCTAGATAGCATCACCGATGCAATGAATATGGACTTGAATATGGATGAGAGGGCAAGATAGCATCACCGATGCAATGAATATGGACTTGAATATGGCTGAGATGGCTAGATAGCATCACCGATGCAATGAATCTGGACTTGAATATGGATGAGATGGCTAGATGGCATCACCGATGCAATGAATATGGACTTGAATATGGCTGAGATGGCTAGATGGCATCACCGATGCAATGAATATGGACTTGAATATGGCTGAGATGGCAAGATAGCATCACCGATGCAATGAATATGGACTTGAATATGGCTGAGATGGCTAGATAGCATCACCGATGCAATGAATATGGCCTTGAATATGGCTGAGATGGCTAGGTAGCATCACTGATGCAATGAATATGGACTTGAATATGGATGAGACGGCTAGATAGCATCACCGATGCAATGAATATGGACTTTAATATGGATGGGATGGCAAGATAGCATCACCGATGCAATGAGTATGTACTAGAATATGGATGAGATGGCAAGATAGCATCACCGATGCAATGAATATGGACTTGAATATGGCTGAGATGGCTAGATAGCATCACTGATGCAATGAATATGGACTTGAATATGGCTGAGACGGCTAGATAGCATCACCGATGCAATGAATATGGACTTGAATATGGATGAGATGGCAAGATAGCATCACCGATGCAATGAATATGGACTTGAATATGGATGAGATGGCTAGATAGCATCACCGATGCAATGAATATGGACTTGAATATGGCTGAGATGGCAAGATAGCATCACCGATGCAATGAATATGGACTTGAATATGGATGAGATGGCTAGATAGCATCACCGATGCAATGAATATGGACTAGAATATGGATGGGATGGCAAGATAGCATCACTGATGCAATGAATATGGACTTGAATATGGCTGAGATAGCTAGATAGCATCATTGATGCAATGAATATGGACTTGAATATGGCTGAGACGGCTAGATAGCATCACTGATGCAATGAATATGGACTTGAATATGGCTGAGATGGCAAGATAGCATCACTGATGCAATGAATATGGACTTGAATATGGCTGAGATGGCTAGATGGCATCACCGTTTCAATGAATATGGACTTGAATATGGATGAGATGGCTAGATAGCATCACCGATGCAATGAATATGGCCTTGAATATGGCTGAGATGGCTAGATAGCATCACCGATGCAATGAATATGGACTTGAATATGGCTGAGATGGCTAGATGGCATCACCGATGCAATGAATATGGACTTGAATATGGCTGAGATGGCTAGATAGCATCACCGATGCAATGAATATGGCCTTGAATATGGCTGAGATGGCTAGATAGCATCACTGATGCAATGAATATGGACTTGAATATGGCTGAGACGGCTAGATAGCATCACCGATGCAATGAATATGGACTTGAATATGGATGAGATGGCAAGATAGCATCACCGATGCAATGAATATGGACTTGAATATGGATGAGATGGCTAGATAGCATCACCGATGCAATGAATATGGACTTGAATATGGCTGAGATGGCAAGATAGCATCACCGATGCAATGAATATGGACTTGAATATGGATGAGATGGCTAGATAGCATCACCGATTCAATGAATATGGACTAGAATATTGATGGTATGGCAAGATAGCATCACTGATGCAATGAATATGGACTTGAATATGGCTGAGATAGCTAGATAGCATCACCGATGCAATGAATATGGACTTGAATATGGCTGAGATGGCTAGATGGCATCACCGATGCAATGAATATGGACTTGAATATGGCTGAGATGGCTAGATGGCATCACCGTTGCAATGAATATGGACTTGAATATGGCTGAGATGGCTAAATAGCATCACCGATGCAATGAATATGGCCTTGAATATGGCTGAGATGGCTAGATAGCATCACTGATGCAATGAATATGGACTTGAATATGGCTGAGACGGCTAGATAGCATCACCGATGCAATGAATATGGACTTGAATATGGCTGAGATGGTTAGATAGCATCACCGATGCCATGAATATGGACTTGAATATGGCTGAGACGGCTAGATAGCATCACTGATGCAATGAATATGGACTTGAATATGGATAAGACGGCTAGATAGCATCACTGATGCAATGAATATGGACTTGAATATGGGTGAGACGGCTAGATAGCATCACCGATGCAATGAATATGGACTTGAATATGGATGAGATGGCAAGATAGCATCACCGATGCAATGAATATGGACTTGAATATGGCTGAGATGGCAAGATAGCATCACCGATGCAATGAATATGGACTTGAATGTGGATGAGATGGCTAGATAGCATCACCGATGCTATGAATATGGACTTGAATATGGCTGAGATGGCCAGATAGCATCACCGATGCAATGAATATGGACTTGAATATGGATGAGATGGCTAGATGGCATCAACGATGCAATGAACATGGACTTCAATATGGCTGAGATGGCTAGATGGCATCACCGATGCAATGAATATGGACTTGAATATGGCTGAGATGGCTAGATGGCATCACCGATGCAATGAATATGGACTTGAATATGGATGAGATGGCTAGATAGCATCACCGATGCAATGAATATGGAATGTGGATGAGATTGCTAGATAGCATCACCGATGCAATGTATATGGCCTTGAATATGGCTGAGATGGCCAGATAGCATCAGTGATGCAATGAATATGGACTTGAATATGGCTGAGATGGCAAGATAGCATCACCGATGCAATGAATATGGACTTGAATATGGATGAGATGGCTAGATGGCATCAACGATGCAATGAACATGGACTTGAATATGGCTGAGATGGCTAGATGGCATCACCGATGCAATGAATATGGACTTGAATATGGCTGAGATGGCTAGATGGCATCACCGATGCAATGAATATGGACTTGAATATGGCTGAGATGGCTAGATAGCATCACCGATGCAATGAATATGGAATGTGGATGAGATGGCTAGATAGCATCACCGATGCAATAAATATGGACTTGAATATGGCTGAGATGGCTAGATAGCATCACTGATGCAATGAATATGGACTTGAATATGGCTGAGATTGCTAGATAGCATCACCGATGCAATGAATATGGACTTGAATGTGGATGAGATGGCTAGATAGCATCACCGATGCAATGAATATGGACTTGAATATGGCTGAGATTGCTAGATAGCATCACCGATGCAATGAATATGGCCTTGAATATGGCTGAGATGGCTAGATAGCATCACTGATGCAATGAATATGGACTTGAATATGGCTGAGACGGCTAGATAGCATCACCGATGCAATGAATATGGACTTGAATATGGATGACAGGGCAAGATAGCATCACCGATGCAATGAATATGGACTTGAATATGGCTGAGATGGCTAGATAGCATCACCGATGCAATGAATATGGACTTGAATATGGCTGAGACGGCTAGATAGCATCACCGATGCAATGAATATGGACTTGAATATGGATGAGATGGCAAGATAGCATCACCGATGCAATGAATATGGACTTGAATATGGATGAGATGGCTAGATAGCATCACCGATGCAATGAATATGGACTTGAATATGGCTGAGATGGCAAGATAGCATCACCGATGCAATGAATATGGACTTGAATATGGATGAGATGGCTAGATAGCATCACCGATTCAATGAATATGGACTAGAATATTGATGGTATGGCAAGATAGCATCACTGATGCAATGAATATGGACTTGAATATGGCTGAGATAGCTAGATAGCATCACCGATGCAATGAATATGGACTTGAATATGGCTGAGATGGCTAGATGGCATCACCGATGCAATGAATATGGACTTGAATATGGCTGAGATGGCTAGATGGCATCACCGTTGCAATGAATATGGACTTGAATATGGCTGAGATGGCTAAATAGCATCACCGATGCAATGAATATGGCCTTGAATATGGCTGAGATGGCTAGATAGCATCACTGATGCAATGAATATGGACTTGAATATGGCTGAGACGGCTAGATAGCATCACCGATGCAATGAATATGGACTTGAATATGGCTGAGATGGTTAGATAGCATCACCGATGCCATGAATATGGACTTGAATATGGCTGAGACGGCTAGATAGCATCACTGATGCAATGAATATGGACTTGAATATGGATAAGACGGCTAGATAGCATCACTGATGCAATGAATATGGACTTGAATATGGGTGAGACGGCTAGATAGCATCACCGATGCAATGAATATGGACTTGAATATGGATGAGATGGCAAGATAGCATCACCGATGCAATGAATATGGACTTGAATATGGCTGAGATGGCAAGATAGCATCACCGATGCAATGAATATGGACTTGAATGTGGATGAGATGGCTAGATAGCATCACCGATGCTATGAATATGGACTTGAATATGGCTGAGATGGCCAGATAGCATCACCGATGCAATGAATATGGACTTGAATATGGATGAGATGGCTAGATGGCATCAACGATGCAATGAACATGGACTTCAATATGGCTGAGATGGCTAGATGGCATCACCGATGCAATGAATATGGACTTGAATATGGCTGAGATGGCTAGATGGCATCACCGATGCAATGAATATGGACTTGAATATGGATGAGATGGCTAGATAGCATCACCGATGCAATGAATATGGAATGTGGATGAGATTGCTAGATAGCATCACCGATGCAATGTATATGGCCTTGAATATGGCTGAGATGGCCAGATAGCATCAGTGATGCAATGAATATGGACTTGAATATGGCTGAGATGGCAAGATAGCATCACCGATGCAATGAATATGGACTTGAATATGGATGAGATGGCTAGATGGCATCAACGATGCAATGAACATGGACTTGAATATGGCTGAGATGGCTAGATGGCATCACCGATGCAATGAATATGGACTTGAATATGGCTGAGATGGCTAGATGGCATCACCGATGCAATGAATATGGACTTGAATATGGCTGAGATGGCTAGATAGCATCACCGATGCAATGAATATGGAATGTGGATGAGATGGCTAGATAGCATCACCGATGCAATAAATATGGACTTGAATATGGCTGAGATGGCTAGATAGCATCACTGATGCAATGAATATGGACTTGAATATGGCTGAGATTGCTAGATAGCATCACCGATGCAATGAATATGGACTTGAATGTGGATGAGATGGCTAGATAGCATCACCGATGCAATGAATATGGACTTGAATATGGCTGAGATTGCTAGATAGCATCACCGATGCAATGAATATGGCCTTGAATATGGCTGAGATGGCTAGATAGCATCACTGATGCAATGAATATGGACTTGAATATGGCTGAGACGGCTAGATAGCATCACCGATGCAATGAATATGGACTTGAATATGGATGACAGGGCAAGATAGCATCACCGATGCAATGAATATGGACTTGAATATGGCTGAGATGGCTAGATAGCATCACCGATGCAATGAATCTGGACTTGAATATGGATGAGATGGCTAGATGGCATCACCGATGCAATGAATATGGACTTGAATATGGCTGAGATGGCTAGATGGCATCACCGATGCAATGAATATGGACTTGAATATGGCTGAGATGGCAAGATAGCATCACCGATGCAATGAATATGGACTTGAATATGGCTGAGATGGCTAGATAGCATCACCGATGCAATGAATATGGCCTTGAATATGGCTGAGATGGCTAGGTAGCATCACTGATGCAATGAATATGGACTTGAATATGGATGAGACGGCTAGATAGCATCACCGATGCAATGAATATGGACTTTAATATGGGTGAGACGGCTAGATAGCATCACCGATGCAATGAATATGGACTTGAATATGGATGAGATGGCAAGATAGCATCACCGATGAAATGAATATGGACTTGAATATGGCTGAGATGGCAAGATAGCATCACCGATGCAATGAATATGGACTTGAATGTGGATGAGATGGCTAGATAGCATCACCGATGCTATGAATATGGACTTGAATATGGCTGAGATGGCCAGATAGCATCACCGATGCAATGAATATGGACTTGAATATGGATGAGATGGCTAGATGGCATCAACGATGCAATGAACATGGACTTCAATATGGCTGAGATGGCTAGATGGCATCACCGATGCAATGAATATGGACTTGAATATGGATGAGATGGCAAGATAGCATCACCGATGCAATGAATATGGACTTGAATATGGCTGAGATGGCAAGATAGCATCACCGATGCAATGAATATGGACTTGAATGTGGATGAGATGGCTAGATAGCATCACCGATGCTATGAATATGGACTTGAATATGGCTGAGATGGCCAGATAGCATCACCGATGCAATGAATATGGACTTGAATATGGATGAGATGGCTAGATGGCATCAACGATGCAATGAACATGGACTTCAATATGGCTGAGATGGCTAGATGGCATCACCGATGCAATGAATATGGACTTGAATATGGCTGAGATGGCTAGATGGCATCACCGATGCAATGAATATGGACTTGAATATGGATGAGATGGCTAGATAGCATCACCGATGCAATGAATATGGAATGTGGATGAGATTGCTAGATAGCATCACCGATGCAATGTATATGGCCTTGAATATGGCTGAGATGGCCAGATAGCATCAGTGATGCAATGAATATGGACTTGAATATGGCTGAGATGGCAAGATAGCATCACCGATGCAATGAATATGGACTTGAATATGGATGAGATGGCTAGATGGCATCAACGATGCAATGAACATGGACTTGAATATGGCTGAGATGGCTAGATGGCATCACCGATGCAATGAATATGGACTTGAATATGGCTGAGATGGCTAGATGGCATCACCGATGCAATGAATATGGACTTGAATATGGCTGAGATGGCTAGATAGCATCACCGATGCAATGAATATGGAATGTGGATGAGATGGCTAGATAGCATCACCGATGCAATAAATATGGACTTGAATATGGCTGAGATGGCTAGATAGCATCACTGATGCAATGAATATGGACTTGAATATGGCTGAGATTGCTAGATAGCATCACCGATGCAATGAATATGGACTTGAATGTGGATGAGATGGCTAGATAGCATCACCGATGCAATGAATATGGACTTGAATATGGCTGAGATTGCTAGATAGCATCACCGATGCAATGAATATGGCCTTGAATATGGCTGAGATGGCTAGATAGCATCACTGATGCAATGAATATGGACTTGAATATGGCTGAGACGGCTAGATAGCATCACCGATGCAATGAATATGGACTTGAATATGGATGACAGGGCAAGATAGCATCACCGATGCAATGAATATGGACTTGAATATGGCTGAGACGGCTAGATAGCATCATTGATGCAATGAATATGGACTTGAATATGGATGAGATGGCTAGATAGCATCACCGATGCAATGAATATGGACTAGAATATGGATGGGATGGCAAGATAGCATCACTGATGCAATGAATATGGACTTGAATATGGCTGAGATAGCTAGATAGCATCATTGATGCAATGAATATGGACTTGAATATGGCTGAGACGGCTAGATAGCATCACCGATGCAATGAATATGGACTTGAATATGGCTGAGATGGCTAGATGGCATCACCGATGCAATGAATATGGACTTGAATATGGCTGAGATGGCTAGATGGCATCACCGTTGCAATGAATATGGACTTGAATATGGCTGAGATGGCTAAATAGCATCACCGATGCAATGAATATGGCCTTGAATATGGCTGAGATGGCTAGATAGCATCACTGATGCAATGAATATGGACTTGAATATGGCTGAGACGGCTAGATAGCATCACCGATGCAATGAATATGGACTTGAATATGGCTGAGATGGTTAGATAGCATCACCGATGCCATGAATATGGACTTGAATATGGCTGAGACGGCTAGATAGCATCACTGATGCAATGAATATGGACTTGAATATGGATAAGACGGCTAGATAGCATCACTGATGCAATGAATATGGACTTGAATATGGGTGAGACGGCTAGATAGCATCACCGATGCAATGAATATGGACTTGAATATGGATGAGATGGCAAGATAGCATCACCGATGCAATGAATATGGACTTGAATATGGCTGAGATGGCAAGATAGCATCACCGATGCAATGAATATGGACTTGAATGTGGATGAGATGGCTAGATAGCATCACCGATGCTATGAATATGGACTTGAATATGGCTGAGATGGCCAGATAGCATCACCGATGCAATGAATATGGACTTGAATATGGATGAGATGGCTAGATGGCATCAACGATGCAATGAACATGGACTTCAATATGGCTGAGATGGCTAGATGGCATCACCGATGCAATGAATATGGACTTGAATATGGCTGAGATGGCTAGATAGCATCACCGATGCAATGAATATGAACTTGAATGTGGATGAGATGGCTAGATAGCATCACCGATGCAATGAATATGGACTTGAATATGGCTGAGACGGCTAGATAGCATCACCGATGCAATGAATATGGACTTGAATATGGATGAGATGGCAAGATAGCATCACCGATACAATGAATATGGACTTGAATATGGATGAGATGGCTAGATAGCATCACCGATGCAATGAGTATGGACTAGAATATGGATGAGATGGCAAGATAGCATCACCGATCCAATGAATATGGACTTGAATATGGATGAGATGGCTAGATAGCATCACCGATGCAATGAATATGGACTTGAATATGGCTGAGATGGCTAGATGGCATCACCGATGCAATGAATATGGACTTGAATATGGCTGAGATGGCTAGATGGCATCACCGTTGCAATGAATATGGACTTGAATATGGATGAGATGGCTAGATAGCATCACCGATGCAATGAATATGGCCTTGAATATGGCTGAGATGGCTAAATAGCATCACCGATGCAATGAATATGGACTTGAATATGGCTGAGATGGCTAGATGGCATCACCGATGCAGTGAATATGGACTTGAATATGGCTGAGATGGCTAGATAGCATCACCGATGCAATGAATATGGCCTTGAATATGGCTGAGATGGCTAGATAGCATCACTGATGCAATGAATATGGACTTGAATATGGCTGAGACGGCTAGATAGCATCACCGATGCAATGAATATGGACTTGAATATGGATGAGATGGCAAGATAGCATCACCGATGCAATGAATATGGACTTGAATATGGATGAGATGGCTAGATAGCATCAGCGATGCAATGAATATGTACTAGAATATGGATGAGATGGCAAGATAGCATCACCGATGCAATGAATATGGACTTGAATATGGCTGAGATGGCTAGATAGCATCACTGATGCAATGAATATTGACTTGAATATGGCTGAGACGGCTAGATAGCATCACCGATGCAATGAATATGGACTTGAATATGGATGAGATGGCAAGATAGCATCACCGATGCAATGAATATGGACTTGAATATGGATGAGATGGCTAGATAGCATCACCGATGCAATGAATATGGACTTGAATATGGCTGAGACGGCTAGATAGCATCACCGATGCAATGAATATGGAATTGAATATGGATGAGATGGCTAGATAGCATCACCGATGCAATGAATATGGACTAGAATATGGATGGGATGGCAAGATAGCATCACCGATGCAATGAATATGGACTTGAATATGGCTGAGATAGCTAGATAGCATCATTGATGCAATGAATATGGACTTGAATATGGCTGAGACGGCTAGATAGCATCACCGATGCAATGAATATGGACTTGAATATGGCTGAGATGGCTAGATGGCATCACCGATGCAATGAATATGGACTTGAATATGGCTGATATGGCTAGATGGCATCACCGTTGCAATGAATATGGACTTGAATATGGCTGAGATGGCTAAATAGCATCACCGATGCAATGAATATGGCCTTGAATATGGCTGAGATGGCTAGATAGCATCACTGATGCAATGAATATGGACTTGAATATGGCTGAGACGGCTAGATAGCATCACCGATGCAATGAATATGGACTTGAATATGGCTGAGATGGTTAGATAGCATCACCGATGCCATGAATATGGACTTGAATATGGCTGAGACGGCTAGATAGCATCACTGATGCAATGAATATGGACTTGAATATGGATAAGACGGCTAGATAGCATCACTGATGCAATGAATATGGACTTGAATATGGGTGAGACGGCTAGATAGCATCACCGATGCAATGAATATGGACTTGAATATGGATGAGATGGCAAGATAGCATCACCGATGAAATGAATATGGACTTGAATATGGCTGAGATGGCAAGATAGCATCACCGATGCAATGAATATGGACTTGAATGTGGATGAGATGGCTAGATAGCATCACCGATGCTATGAATATGGACTTGAATATGGCTGAGATGGCCAGATAGCATCACCGATGCAATGAATATGGACTTGAATATGGATGAGATGGCTAGATGGCATCAACGATGCAATGAACATGGACTTCAATATGGCTGAGATGGCTAGATGGCATCACCGATGCAATGAATATGGACTTGAATATGGCTGAGATGGCTAGATGGCATCACCGATGCAATGAATATGGACTTGAATATGGATGAGATGGCTAGATAGCATCACCGATGCAATGAATATGGAATGTGGATGAGATTGCTAGATAGCATCACCGATGCAATGTATATGGCCTTGAATATGGCTGAGATGGCCAGATAGCATCAGTGATGCAATGAATATGGACTTGAATATGGCTGAGATGGCAAGATAGCATCACCGATGCAATGAATATGGACTTGAATATGGATGAGATGGCTAGATGGCATCAACGATGCAATGAACATGGACTTGAATATGGCTGAGATGGCTAGATGGCATCACCGATGCAATGAATATGGACTTGAATATGGCTGAGATGGCTAGATGGCATCACCGATGCAATGAATATGGACTTGAATATGGCTGAGATGGCTAGATAGCATCACCGATGCAATGAATATGGAATGTGGATGAGATGGCTAGATAGCATCACCGATGCAATAAATATGGACTTGAATATGGCTGAGATGGCTAGATAGCATCACTGATGCAATGAATATGGACTTGAATATGGCTGAGATTGCTAGATAGCATCACCGATGCAATGAATATGGACTTGAATGTGGATGAGATGGCTAGATAGCATCACCGATGCAATGAATATGGACTTGAATATGGCTGAGATTGCTAGATAGCATCACCGATGCAATGAATATGGCCTTGAATATGGCTGAGATGGCTAGATAGCATCACTGATGCAATGAATATGGACTTGAATATGGCTGAGACGGCTAGATAGCATCACCGATGCAATGAATATGGACTTGAATATGGATGACAGGGCAAGATAGCATCACCGATGCAATGAATATGGACTTGAATATGGCTGAGATGGCTAGATAGCATCACC
Source organism: Heloderma suspectum (assembly GCF_057233095.1). Lineage (NCBI taxonomy): Eukaryota > Metazoa > Chordata > Lepidosauria > Squamata > Helodermatidae > Heloderma > Heloderma suspectum. Next base: position 55,644,729 of record NC_139475.1, read on the forward strand.
GATGCAATGAATCTGGACTTGAATATGGATGAGATGGCTAGATGGCATCACCGATGCAATGAATATGGACTTGAATATGGCTGAGATGGCTAGATGGCATCACCGATGCAATGAATATGGACTTGAATATGGCTGAGATGGCAAGATAGCATCACCGATGCAATGAATATGGACTTGAATATGGCTGAGATGGCTAGATAGCATCACCGATGCAATGAATATGGCCTTGAATATGGCTGAGATGGCTAGGTAGCATCACTGATGCAATGAATATGGACTTGAATATGGATGAGACGGCTAGATAGCATCACCGATGCAATGAATATGGACTTTAATATGGATGGGATGGCAAGATAGCATCACCGATGCAATGAGTATGTACTAGAATATGGATGAGATGGCAAGATAGCATCACCGATGCAATGAATATGGACTTGAATATGGCTGAGATGGCTAGATAGCATCACTGATGCAATGAATATGGACTTGAATATGGCTGAGACGGCTAGATAGCATCACCGATGCAATGAATATGGACTTGAATATGGATGAGATGGCAAGATAGCATCACCGATGCAATGAATATGGACTTGAATATGGATGAGATGGCTAGATAGCATCACCGATGCAATGAATATGGACTTGAATATGGCTGAGATGGCAAGATAGCATCACCGATGCAATGAATATGGACTTGAATATGGATGAGATGGCTAGATAGCATCACTGATGCAATGAATATGGACTTGAATATGGCTGAGACGGCTAGATAGCATCACCGATGCAATGAATATGGACTTGAATATGGATGAGAGGGCAAGATAGCATCACCGATGCAATGAATATGGACTTGAATATGGCTGAGATGGCTAGATAGCATCACCGATGCAATGAATCTGGACTTGAATATGGATGAGATGGCTAGATGGCATCACCGATGCAATGAATATGGACTTGAATATGGCTGAGATGGCTAGATGGCATCACCGATGCAATGAATATGGACTTGAATATGGCTGAGATGGCAAGATAGCATCACCGATGCAATGAATATGGACTTGAATATGGCTGAGATGGCTAGATAGCATCACCGATGCAATGAATATGGCCTTGAATATGGCTGAGATGGCTAGGTAGCATCACTGATGCAATGAATATGGACTTGAATATGGATGAGACGGCTAGATAGCATCACCGATGCAATGAATATGGACTTTAATATGGATGGGATGGCAAGATAGCATCACCGATGCAATGAGTATGTACTAGAATATGGATGAGATGGCAAGATAGCATCACCGATGCAATGAATATGGACTTGAATATGGCTGAGATGGCTAGATAGCATCACTGATGCAATGAATATGGACTTGAATATGGCTGAGACGGCTAGATAGCATCACCGATGCAATGAATATGGACTTGAATATGGATGAGATGGCAAGATAGCATCACCGATGCAATGAATATGGACTTGAATATGGATGAGATGGCTAGATAGCATCACCGATGCAATGAATATGGACTTGAATATGGCTGAGATGGCAAGATAGCATCACCGATGCAATGAATATGGACTTGAATATGGATGAGATGGCTAGATAGCATCACCGATGCAATGAATATGGACTAGAATATGGATGGGATGGCAAGATAGCATCACTGATGCAATGAATATGGACTTGAATATGGCTGAGATAGCTAGATAGCATCATTGATGCAATGAATATGGACTTGAATATGGCTGAGACGGCTAGATAGCATCACTGATGCAATGAATATGGACTTGAATATGGCTGAGATGGCAAGATAGCATCACTGATGCAATGAATATGGACTTGAATATGGCTGAGATGGCTAGATGGCATCACCGTTTCAATGAATATGGACTTGAATATGGATGAGATGGCTAGATAGCATCACCGATGCAATGAATATGGCCTTGAATATGGCTGAGATGGCTAGATAGCATCACCGATGCAATGAATATGGACTTGAATATGGCTGAGATGGCTAGATGGCATCACCGATGCAATGAATATGGACTTGAATATGGCTGAGATGGCTAGATAGCATCACCGATGCAATGAATATGGCCTTGAATATGGCTGAGATGGCTAGATAGCATCACTGATGCAATGAATATGGACTTGAATATGGCTGAGACGGCTAGATAGCATCACCGATGCAATGAATATGGACTTGAATATGGATGAGATGGCAAGATAGCATCACCGATGCAATGAATATGGACTTGAATATGGATGAGATGGCTAGATAGCATCACCGATGCAATGAATATGGACTTGAATATGGCTGAGATGGCAAGATAGCATCACCGATGCAATGAATATGGACTTGAATATGGATGAGATGGCTAGATAGCATCACCGATTCAATGAATATGGACTAGAATATTGATGGTATGGCAAGATAGCATCACTGATGCAATGAATATGGACTTGAATATGGCTGAGATAGCTAGATAGCATCACCGATGCAATGAATATGGACTTGAATATGGCTGAGATGGCTAGATGGCATCACCGATGCAATGAATATGGACTTGAATATGGCTGAGATGGCTAGATGGCATCACCGTTGCAATGAATATGGACTTGAATATGGCTGAGATGGCTAAATAGCATCACCGATGCAATGAATATGGCCTTGAATATGGCTGAGATGGCTAGATAGCATCACTGATGCAATGAATATGGACTTGAATATGGCTGAGACGGCTAGATAGCATCACCGATGCAATGAATATGGACTTGAATATGGCTGAGATGGTTAGATAGCATCACCGATGCCATGAATATGGACTTGAATATGGCTGAGACGGCTAGATAGCATCACTGATGCAATGAATATGGACTTGAATATGGATAAGACGGCTAGATAGCATCACTGATGCAATGAATATGGACTTGAATATGGGTGAGACGGCTAGATAGCATCACCGATGCAATGAATATGGACTTGAATATGGATGAGATGGCAAGATAGCATCACCGATGCAATGAATATGGACTTGAATATGGCTGAGATGGCAAGATAGCATCACCGATGCAATGAATATGGACTTGAATGTGGATGAGATGGCTAGATAGCATCACCGATGCTATGAATATGGACTTGAATATGGCTGAGATGGCCAGATAGCATCACCGATGCAATGAATATGGACTTGAATATGGATGAGATGGCTAGATGGCATCAACGATGCAATGAACATGGACTTCAATATGGCTGAGATGGCTAGATGGCATCACCGATGCAATGAATATGGACTTGAATATGGCTGAGATGGCTAGATGGCATCACCGATGCAATGAATATGGACTTGAATATGGATGAGATGGCTAGATAGCATCACCGATGCAATGAATATGGAATGTGGATGAGATTGCTAGATAGCATCACCGATGCAATGTATATGGCCTTGAATATGGCTGAGATGGCCAGATAGCATCAGTGATGCAATGAATATGGACTTGAATATGGCTGAGATGGCAAGATAGCATCACCGATGCAATGAATATGGACTTGAATATGGATGAGATGGCTAGATGGCATCAACGATGCAATGAACATGGACTTGAATATGGCTGAGATGGCTAGATGGCATCACCGATGCAATGAATATGGACTTGAATATGGCTGAGATGGCTAGATGGCATCACCGATGCAATGAATATGGACTTGAATATGGCTGAGATGGCTAGATAGCATCACCGATGCAATGAATATGGAATGTGGATGAGATGGCTAGATAGCATCACCGATGCAATAAATATGGACTTGAATATGGCTGAGATGGCTAGATAGCATCACTGATGCAATGAATATGGACTTGAATATGGCTGAGATTGCTAGATAGCATCACCGATGCAATGAATATGGACTTGAATGTGGATGAGATGGCTAGATAGCATCACCGATGCAATGAATATGGACTTGAATATGGCTGAGATTGCTAGATAGCATCACCGATGCAATGAATATGGCCTTGAATATGGCTGAGATGGCTAGATAGCATCACTGATGCAATGAATATGGACTTGAATATGGCTGAGACGGCTAGATAGCATCACCGATGCAATGAATATGGACTTGAATATGGATGACAGGGCAAGATAGCATCACCGATGCAATGAATATGGACTTGAATATGGCTGAGATGGCTAGATAGCATCACCGATGCAATGAATCTGGACTTGAATATGGATGAGATGGCTAGATGGCATCACCGATGCAATGAATATGGACTTGAATATGGCTGAGATGGCTAGATGGCATCACCGATGCAATGAATATGGACTTGAATATGGCTGAGATGGCAAGATAGCATCACCGATGCAATGAATATGGACTTGAATATGGCTGAGATGGCTAGATAGCATCACCGATGCAATGAATATGGCCTTGAATATGGCTGAGATGGCTAGGTAGCATCACTGATGCAATGAATATGGACTTGAATATGGATGAGACGGCTAGATAGCATCACCGATGCAATGAATATGGACTTTAATATGGGTGAGACGGCTAGATAGCATCACCGATGCAATGAATATGGACTTGAATATGGATGAGATGGCAAGATAGCATCACCGATGAAATGAATATGGACTTGAATATGGCTGAGATGGCAAGATAGCATCACCGATGCAATGAATATGGACTTGAATGTGGATGAGATGGCTAGATAGCATCACCGATGCTATGAATATGGACTTGAATATGGCTGAGATGGCCAGATAGCATCACCGATGCAATGAATATGGACTTGAATATGGATGAGATGGCTAGATGGCATCAACGATGCAATGAACATGGACTTCAATATGGCTGAGATGGCTAGATGGCATCACCGATGCAATGAATATGGACTTGAATATGGATGAGATGGCAAGATAGCATCACCGATGCAATGAATATGGACTTGAATATGGCTGAGATGGCAAGATAGCATCACCGATGCAATGAATATGGACTTGAATGTGGATGAGATGGCTAGATAGCATCACCGATGCTATGAATATGGACTTGAATATGGCTGAGATGGCCAGATAGCATCACCGATGCAATGAATATGGACTTGAATATGGATGAGATGGCTAGATGGCATCAACGATGCAATGAACATGGACTTCAATATGGCTGAGATGGCTAGATGGCATCACCGATGCAATGAATATGGACTTGAATATGGCTGAGATGGCTAGATGGCATCACCGATGCAATGAATATGGACTTGAATATGGATGAGATGGCTAGATAGCATCACCGATGCAATGAATATGGAATGTGGATGAGATTGCTAGATAGCATCACCGATGCAATGTATATGGCCTTGAATATGGCTGAGATGGCCAGATAGCATCAGTGATGCAATGAATATGGACTTGAATATGGCTGAGATGGCAAGATAGCATCACCGATGCAATGAATATGGACTTGAATATGGATGAGATGGCTAGATGGCATCAACGATGCAATGAACATGGACTTGAATATGGCTGAGATGGCTAGATGGCATCACCGATGCAATGAATATGGACTTGAATATGGCTGAGATGGCTAGATGGCATCACCGATGCAATGAATATGGACTTGAATATGGCTGAGATGGCTAGATAGCATCACCGATGCAATGAATATGGAATGTGGATGAGATGGCTAGATAGCATCACCGATGCAATAAATATGGACTTGAATATGGCTGAGATGGCTAGATAGCATCACTGATGCAATGAATATGGACTTGAATATGGCTGAGATTGCTAGATAGCATCACCGATGCAATGAATATGGACTTGAATGTGGATGAGATGGCTAGATAGCATCACCGATGCAATGAATATGGACTTGAATATGGCTGAGATTGCTAGATAGCATCACCGATGCAATGAATATGGCCTTGAATATGGCTGAGATGGCTAGATAGCATCACTGATGCAATGAATATGGACTTGAATATGGCTGAGACGGCTAGATAGCATCACCGATGCAATGAATATGGACTTGAATATGGATGACAGGGCAAGATAGCATCACCGATGCAATGAATATGGACTTGAATATGGCTGAGATGGCTAGATAGCATCACCGATGCAATGAATCTGGACTTGAATATGGATGAGATGGCTAGATGGCATCACCGATGCAATGAATATGGACTTGAATATGGCTGAGATGGCTAGATGGCATCACCGATGCAATGAATATGGACTTGAATATGGCTGAGATGGCAAGATAGCATCACCGATGCAATGAATATGGACTTGAATATGGCTGAGATGGCTAGATAGCATCACCGATGCAATGAATATGGCCTTGAATATGGCTGAGATGGCTAGGTAGCATCACTGATGCAATGAATATGGACTTGAATATGGATGAGACGGCTAGATAGCATCACCGATGCAATGAATATGGACTTTAATATGGATGGGATGGCAAGATAGCATCACCGATGCAATGAGTATGTACTAGAATATGGATGAGATGGCAAGATAGCATCACCGATGCAATGAATATGGACTTGAATATGGCTGAGATGGCTAGATAGCATCACTGATGCAATGAATATGGACTTGAATATGGCTGAGACGGCTAGATAGCATCACCGATGCAATGAATATGGACTTGAATATGGATGAGATGGCAAGATAGCATCACCGATGCAATGAATATGGACTTGAATATGGATGAGATGGCTAGATAGCATCACCGATGCAATGAATATGGACTTGAATATGGCTGAGATGGCAAGATAGCATCACCGATGCAATGAATATGGACTTGAATATGGATGAGATGGCTAGATAGCATCACTGATGCAATGAATATGGACTTGAATATGGCTGAGACGGCTAGATAGCATCACCGATGCAATGAATATGGACTTGAATATGGATGAGAGGGCAAGATAGCATCACCGATGCAATGAATATGGACTTGAATATGGCTGAGATGGCTAGATAGCATCACCGATGCAATGAATCTGGACTTGAATATGGATGAGATGGCTAGATGGCATCACCGATGCAATGAATATGGACTTGAATATGGCTGAGATGGCTAGATGGCATCACCGATGCAATGAATATGGACTTGAATATGGCTGAGATGGCAAGATAGCATCACCGATGCAATGAATATGGACTTGAATATGGCTGAGATGGCTAGATAGCATCACCGATGCAATGAATATGGCCTTGAATATGGCTGAGATGGCTAGGTAGCATCACTGATGCAATGAATATGGACTTGAATATGGATGAGACGGCTAGATAGCATCACCGATGCAATGAATATGGACTTTAATATGGATGGGATGGCAAGATAGCATCACCGATGCAATGAGTATGTACTAGAATATGGATGAGATGGCAAGATAGCATCACCGATGCAATGAATATGGACTTGAATATGGCTGAGATGGCTAGATAGCATCACTGATGCAATGAATATGGACTTGAATATGGCTGAGACGGCTAGATAGCATCACCGATGCAATGAATATGGACTTGAATATGGATGAGATGGCAAGATAGCATCACCGATGCAATGAATATGGACTTGAATATGGATGAGATGGCTAGATAGCATCACCGATGCAATGAATATGGACTTGAATATGGCTGAGATGGCAAGATAGCATCACCGATGCAATGAATATGGACTTGAATATGGATGAGATGGCTAGATAGCATCACCGATGCAATGAATATGGACTAGAATATGGATGGGATGGCAAGATAGCATCACTGATGCAATGAATATGGACTTGAATATGGCTGAGATAGCTAGATAGCATCATTGATGCAATGAATATGGACTTGAATATGGCTGAGACGGCTAGATAGCATCACTGATGCAATGAATATGGACTTGAATATGGCTGAGATGGCAAGATAGCATCACTGATGCAATGAATATGGACTTGAATATGGCTGAGATGGCTAGATGGCATCACCGTTTCAATGAATATGGACTTGAATATGGATGAGATGGCTAGATAGCATCACCGATGCAATGAATATGGCCTTGAATATGGCTGAGATGGCTAGATAGCATCACCGATGCAATGAATATGGACTTGAATATGGCTGAGATGGCTAGATGGCATCACCGATGCAATGAATATGGACTTGAATATGGCTGAGATGGCTAGATAGCGTCACCGATGCAATGAATATGGCCTTGAATATGGCTGAGATGGCTAGATAGCATCACTGATGCAATGAATATGGACTTGAATATGGCTGAGACGGCTAGATAGCATCACCGATGCAATGAATATGGACTTGAATATGGATGAGATGGCAAGATAGCATCACCGATGCAATGAATATGGACTTGAATATGGATGAGATGGCTAGATAGCATCACCGATGCAATGAATATGGACTTGAATATGGCTGAGATGGCAAGATAGCATCACCGATGCAATGAATATGGACTTGAATATGGATGAGATGGCTAGATAGCATCACCGATTCAATGAATATGGACTAGAATATTGATGGTATGGCAAGATAGCATCACTGATGCAATGAATATGGACTTGAATATGGCTGAGATAGCTAGATAGCATCACCGATGCAATGAATATGGACTTGAATATGGATGAGATGGCAAGATAGCATCACCGATGCAATGAATATGGTCTTGAATATGGATGAGATGGCTACATAGCATCACCGATGCAATGAATATGGACTTGAATATGGCTGAGATGGCTAGACAGCATCACTGATGCAATGAATATGGAATTGAATATGCCTGAGATGGCTAGATAGCATCACCGATGCAATGAACATGGACTTGAATATGGCTGAGATGGCTAGATGGCATCACCGATGCAATGAATATGGACTTGAATATGGCTGAGATGGCTAGATAGCATCACTGATGCAATGAATATGGACTTGAATATGGCTGAGATAGCTAGATAGCATCACCGATGCAATGAATATGGACTTGAATATGGATGAGATGGCAAGATAGCATCACCGATGCAATGAATATGGACTTGAATATCGATGAGATGGCTAGATAGCATCACCGATGCAATGAATATGGACTTGAATATGGCTGAGATGGCTAGATAGCATCACTGATGCAATGAATATGGACTTGAATATGGCTGAGACGGCCAGATAGCATCACCGATGCAATGAATATGGACTTGAATGTGGATGAGATGGCTAGATAGCATCACCGTTGCAATGAATATGGACTTGAATATGGCTGAGATTGCTAGATAGCATCACCGATGCAATGAACATGGACTTGAATATGGCTGAGATGGCTAGATGGCATCACCGATGCAATGAATATGGACTTGAATATGGCTGAGATGGCTAGATGGCATCACCGATGCAATGAATATGGACTTGAATATGGCTGAGATGGCTAGATAGCATCACCGATGCAATGAATATGGAATGTGGATGAGATGGCTAGATAGCATCACCGATGCAATAAATATGGACTTGAATATGGCTGAGATGGCTAGATAGCATCTCTGATGCAATGAATATGGACTTGAATATGGCTGAGACGGCTAGATAGCATCACCGATGCAATGAATATGGACTTGAATGTGGATGAGATGGCTAGATAGCATCACCGATGCAATGAATATGGCCTTGAATATGGCTGAGATGGCTAGATAGCATCACTGATGCAATGAATATGGACTTGAATATGGCTGAGACGGCTAGGTAGCATCACCGATGCAATGAATATGGACTTGAATATGGATGAGATGGCAAGATAGCATCACCGATGCAATGAATATGGACTTGAATATGGCTGAGACGGCTAGATAGCATCACCGATGCAATGAATCTGGACTTGAATATGGATGAGATGGCTAGATGGCATCACCGATGCAATGAATATGGACTTGAATATGGCTGAGATGGCTAGATGGCATCACCGATGCAATGAATATGGACTTGAATATGGCTGAGATGGCTAGGTAGCATCACTGATGCAATGAATATGGACTTGAATATGGATGAGACGGCTAGATAGCATCACCGATGCAATGAATATGGACTTGAATATGGATGAGATGGCAAGATAGCATCACCGATGCAATGAATATGGACTTGAATATCGATGAGATGGCTAGATAGCATCACCGATGCAATGAATATGGACTTGAATATGGCTGAGATGGCAAGATAGCATCACCGATGCAATGAATATGGACTTGAATGTGGATGAGATGGCTAGATAGCATCACCGATGCAATGAATATGGACTTGAATATGGCTGAGACGGCTAGATAGCATCACCGATGCAATGAATATGGACTTGAATATGGATGAGATGGCAAGATAGCATCACCGATGCAATGAATATGGACTTGAATATGGATGAGATGGCTACATAGCATCAGCGATGCAATGAGTATGTACTAGAATATGGATGAGATGGCAAGATAGCATCACCGATGCAATGAATATGGACTTGAATATGGCTGAGATGGCTAGATAGCATCACTGATGCAATGAATATTGACTTGAATATGGCTGAGACGGCTAGATAGCATCACCGATGCAATGAATATGGACTTGAATATGGATGAGATGGCAAGATAGCATCACCGATGCAATGAATATGGACTTGAATATGGATGAGATGGCTAGATAGCATCACCGATGCAATGAATATGGACTTGAATATGGCTGAGATGGCAAGATAGCATCACCGATGCAATGAATATGGACTTGAATATGGATGAGATGGCTAGATAGCATCACCGATGCAATGAATATGGACTAGAATATGGATGGGATGGCAAGATAGCATCACTGATGCAATGAATATGGACTTGAATATGGCTGAGATAGCTAGATAGCATCATTGATGCAATGAATATGGACTTGAATAGGGCTGAGACGGCTAGATAGCATCACCGATGCAATGAATATGGACTTGAATATGGCTGACATGGCAAGATAGCATCACCGATGCAATGAATATGGACTTGAATATGGCTGAGATGGCTAGATGGCATCACCGTTTCAATGAATATGGACTTGAATATGGATGAGATGGCTAGATAGCATCACCGATGCAATGAATATGGCCTTGAATATGGCTGAGATGGCTAGATAGCATCACCGATGCAATGAATATGGACTTGAATATGGCTGAGATGGCTAGATGGCATCACCGATGCAATGAATATGGACTTGAATATGGCTGAGATGGCTAGATAGCATCACCGATGCAATGAATATGGCCTTGAATATGGCTGAGATGGGTAGATAGCATCACTGATGCAATGAATATGGACTTGAATATGGCTGAGACGGCTAGATAGCATCACCGATGCAATGAATATGGACTTGAATATGGATGAGATGGCAAGATAGCATCACCGATGCAATGAATATGGACTTGAATATGGATGAGATGGCTAGATAGCATCACCGATGCAATGAATATGGACTTGAATATGGCTGAGATGGCAAGATAGCATCACCGATGCAATGAATATGGACTTGAATATGGATGAGATGGCTAGATAGCATCACCGATTCAATGAATATGGACTAGAATATTGATGGTATGGCAAGATAGCATCACTGATGCAATGAATATGGACTTGAATATGGCTGAGATAGCTAGATAGCATCACCGATGCAATGAATATGGACTTGAATATGGCTGAGATGGCAAGATAGCATCACCGATGCAATGAATATGGTCTTGAATATGGATGAGATGGCTAGATAGCATCACCGATGCAATGAATATGGACTTGAATATGGCTGAGATGGCTAGACAGCATCACTGATGCAATGAATATGGACTTGAATATGGCTGAGATGGCTAGATAGCATCACCGATGCAATGAACATGGACTTGAATATGGCTGAGATGGCTAGATGGCATCACCGATGCAATGAATATGGACTTGAATATGGCTGAGATGGCTAGATAGCATCACTGATGCAATGAATATGGACTTGAATATGGCTGAGACGGCTAGATAGCATCACCGAGGCAATGAATATGGACTTGAATATGGATGAGATGGCAAGATAGCATCACCGATGCAATGAATATGGACTTGAATATCGATGAGATGGCTAGATAGCATCACCGATGCAATGAATATGGACTTGAATATGGCTGAGATGGCTAGATAGCATCACTGATGCAATGAATATGGACTTGAATATGGCTGAGACGGCCAGATAGCATCACCGATGCAATGAATATCGACTTGAATGTGGATGAGATGGCTAGATAGCATCACCGTTGCAATGAATATGGACTTGAATATGGCTGAGATTGCTAGATAGCATCACTGATGCAATGAACATGGACTTGAATATGGCTGAGATGGCTAGATGGCATCACCGATGCAATGAATATGGACTTGAATATGGCTGAGATGGCTAGATGGCATCACCGATGCAATGAATATGGACTTGAATATGGCTGAGATGGCTAGATAGCATCACCGATGCAATGAATATGGAATCTGGATTTGATTCCTAGATAGCATCACCGATGCAATAAATATGGACTTGAATATGGCTGAGATGGCTAGATAGCATCACTGATGCAATGAATATGGACTTGAATATGGCTGAGACGGCTAGATAGCATCACCGATGCAATGAATATGGACTTGAATGTGGATGAGATGGCTAGATAGCATCACCGATGCAATGAATATGGCCTTGAATATGGCTGAGATGGCTAGATAGCATCACTGATGCAATGAATATGGACTTGAATATGGCTGAGACGGCTAGATAGCATCACCGATGCAATGAATATGGACTTGAATATGGATGAGATGGCAAGATAGCATCACCGATGCAATGAATATGGACTTGAATATGGCTGAGACGGCTAGATAGCATCACCGATGCAATGAATCTGGACTTGAATATGGATGAGATGGCTAGATGGCATCACCGATGCAATGAATATGGACTTGAATATGGCTGAGATGGCTAGATGGCATCACCGATGCAATGAATATGGACTTGAATATGGCTGAGATGGCAAGATAGCATCACCGATGCAATGAATATGGACTTGAATATGGATGAGATGGCTAGATAGCATCACCGATGCAATGAATATGGCCTTGAATATAGCTGAGATGGCTAGATAGCATCACTGATGCAATGAATATGGACTTGAATATGGCTGAGACGGCTAGATAGCATCACCGATGCAATGAATATGGACTTGAATATGGATGAGATGGCAAGATAGCATCACCGATGCAATGAATATGGACTTGAATATCGATGAGATGGCTAGATAGCATCACCGATGCAATGAATATGGACTTGAATTTGGCTGAGATGGCAAGATAGCATCACCGATGCAATGAATATGGACTTGAATGTGGATGAGATGGCTAGATAGCATCACCGATGCAATGAATATGGACTTGAATATGGCTGAGACGGCTAGATAGCATCACCGATGCAATGAATATGGACTTGAATATGGATGAGATGGCAAGATAGCATCACCAATGCAATGAATATGGACTTGAATATGGATGAGATGGCTAGATAGCATCACCGATGCAATGAGTATGGACTAGAATATGGATGAGATGGCAAGATAGCATCACCGATCCAATGAATATGGACTTGAATATGGATGAGATGGCTAGATAGCATCACTGATGCAATGAATATGGACTTGAATATGGCTGAGACGGCTAGATAGCATCACCGATGCAATGAATATGGACTTGAATATGGATGAGATGGCAAGATAGCATCACCGATGCAATGAATATGGACTTGAATATGGATGAGATGGCTAGATAGCATCACCGATGCAATGAATATGGACTTGAATATGGCTGAGATGGCAAGATAGCATCACCGATGCAATGAATATGGACTTGAATATGGATGAGATGGCTAGATAGCATCACCGATGCAATGAATATGGACTAGAATATGGATGGGATGGCAAGATAGCATCACTGATGCAATGAATATGGACTTGAATATGGCTGAGATAGCTAGATAGCATCATTGATGCAATGAATATGGACTTGAATATGGCTGAGACGGCTAGATAGCATCACCGATGCAATGAATATGGACTTGAATATGGCTGAGATGGCTAGATGGCATCACCGATGCAATGAATATGGACTTGAATATGGCTGAGATGGCTAGATGGCATCACCGTTGCAATGAATATGGACTTGAATATGGATGAGATGGCTAGATAGCATCACCGATGCAATGAATATGGCCTTGAATATGGCTGAGATGGCTAGATAGCATCACCGATGCAATGAATATGGACTTGAATATGGCTGAGATGGCTAGATGGCATCACCGATGCAGTGAATATGGACTTGAATATGGCTGAGATGGCTAGATAGCATCACCGATGCAATGAATATGGCCTTGAATATGGCTGAGATGGCTAGATAGCATCACTGATGCAATGAATATGGACTTGAATATGGCTGAGACGGCTAGATAGCATCACCGATGCAATGAATATGGAATTGAATATGGATGAGATGGCAAGATAGCATCACCGATGCAATGAATATGGACTTGAATATGGATGAGATGGCTAGATAGCATCACCGATGCAATGAATATGGCCTTGAATATGGCTGAGATGGCTAAATAGCATCACCGATGCAATGAATATGGACTTGAATATGGCTGAGATGGCTAGATGGCATCACCGATGCAGTGAATATGGACTTGAATATGGCTGAGATGGCTAGATAGCATCACCGATGCAATGAATATGGCCTTGAATATGGCTGAGATGGCTAGATAGCATCACTGATGCAATGAATATGGACTTGAATATGGCTGAGACGGCTAGATAGCATCACCGATGCAATGAATATGGACTTGAATATGGATGAGATGGCAAGATAGCATCACCGATGCAATGAATATGGACTTGAATATGGATGAGATGGCTAGATAGCATCAGCGATGCAATGAGTATGTACTAGAATATGGATGAGATGGCAAGATAGCATCACCGATGCAATGAATATGGACTTGAATATGGCTGAGATGGCTAGATAGCATCACTGATGCAATGAATATTGACTTGAATATGGCTGAGACGGCTAGATAGCATCACCGATGCAATGAATATGGACTTGAATATGGATGAGATGGCAAGATAGCATCACCGATGCAATGAATATGGACTTGAATATGGATGAGATGGCTAGATAGCATCACCGATGCAATGAATATGGACTTGAATATGGCTGAGACGGCTAGATAGCATCACCGATGCAATGAATATGGACTTGAATATGGATGAGATGGCTAGATAGCATCACCGATGCAATGAATATGGACTAGAATATGGATGGGATGGCAAGATAGCATCACTGATGCAATGAATATGGACTTGAATATGGCTGAGATAGCTAGATAGCATCATTGATGCAATGAATATGGACTTGAATATGGCTGAGACGGCTAGATAGCATCACCGATGCAATGAATATGGACTTGAATATGGCTGAGATGGCTAGATGGCATCACCGATGCAATGAATATGGACTTGAATATGGCTGAGATGGCTAGATGGCATCACCGTTGCAATGAATATGGACTTGAATATGGCTGAGATGGCTAAATAGCATCACCGATGCAATGAATATGGCCTTGAATATGGCTGAGATGGCTAGATAGCATCACTGATGCAATGAATATGGACTTGAATATGGCTGAGACGGCTAGATAGCATCACCGATGCAATGAATATGGACTTGAATATGGCTGAGATGGTTAGATAGCATCACCGATGCCATGAATATGGACTTGAATATGGCTGAGACGGCTAGATAGCATCACTGATGCAATGAATATGGACTTGAATATGGCTGAGATGGCTAGATAGCATCACCGATGCAATGAATATGGACTTGAATATGGCTGAGATGGCTAGATGGCATCACCGTTGCAATGAATATGGACTTGAATATGGATGAGATGGCTAGATAGCATCACCGATGCAATGAATATGGCCTTGAATATGGCTGAGATGGCTAGATAGCATCACCGATGCAATGAATATGGACTTGAATATGGCTGAGATGGCTAGATGGCATCACCGATGCAGTGAATATGGACTTGAATATGGCTGAGATGGCTAGATAGCATCACCGATGCAATGAATATGGCCTTGAATATGGCTGAGATGGCTAGATAGCATCACTGATGCAATGAATATGGACTTGAATATGGCTGAGACGGCTAGATAGCATCACCGATGCAATGAATATGGAATTGAATATGGATGAGATGGCAAGATAGCATCACCGATGCAATGAATATGGACTTGAATATGGATGAGATGGCTAGATAGCATCACCGATGCAATGAATATGGCCTTGAATATGGCTGAGATGGCTAAATAGCATCACCGATGCAATGAATATGGACTTGAATATGGCTGAGATGGCTAGATGGCATCACCGATGCAGTGAATATGGACTTGAATATGGCTGAGATGGCTAGATAGCATCACCGATGCAATGAATATGGCCTTGAATATGGCTGAGATGGATAGATAGCATCACTGATGCAATGAATATGGACTTGAATATGGCTGAGACGGCTAGATAGCATCACCGATGCAATGAATATGGACTTGAATATGGATGAGATGGCAAGATAGCATCACCGATGCAATGAATATGGACTTGAATATGGATGAGATGGCTAGATAGCATCAGCGATGCAATGAGTATGTACTAGAATATGGATGAGATGGCAAGATAGCATCACCGATGCAATGAATATGGACTTGAATATGGCTGAGATGGCTAGATAGCATCACTGATGCAATGAATATTGACTTGAATATGGCTGAGAT
The DNA here is from genome assembly GCF_057233095.1 of Heloderma suspectum. Taxonomy (NCBI): domain Eukaryota; kingdom Metazoa; phylum Chordata; class Lepidosauria; order Squamata; family Helodermatidae; genus Heloderma; species Heloderma suspectum. The sequence continues at coordinate 55,661,634 of NC_139475.1, forward strand.
GGCTAGATAGCATCACCGATGCAATGAATATGGACTTGAATATGGATGAGATGGCAAGATAGCATCACCGATGCAATGAATATGGACTTGAATATGGATGAGATGGCTAGATAGCATCACCGATGCAATGAATATGGACTTGAATATGGCTGAGACGGCTAGATAGCATCACCGATGCAATGAATATGGACTTGAATATGGATGAGATGGCTAGATAGCATCACCGATGCAATGAATATGGACTAGAATATGGATGGGATGGCAAGATAGCATCACTGATGCAATGAATATGGACTTGAATATGGCTGAGATAGCTAGATAGCATCATTGATGCAATGAATATGGACTTGAATATGGCTGAGACGGCTAGATAGCATCACCGATGCAATGAATATGGACTTGAATATGGCTGAGATGGCTAGATGGCATCACCGATGCAATGAATATGGACTTGAATATGGCTGAGATGGCTAGATGGCATCACCGTTGCAATGAATATGGACTTGAATATGGCTGAGATGGCTAAATAGCATCACCGATGCAATGAATATGGCCTTGAATATGGCTGAGATGGCTAGATAGCATCACTGATGCAATGAATATGGACTTGAATATGGCTGAGACGGCTAGATAGCATCACCGATGCAATGAATATGGACTTGAATATGGCTGAGATGGTTAGATAGCATCACCGATGCCATGAATATGGACTTGAATATGGCTGAGACGGCTAGATAGCATCACTGATGCAATGAATATGGACTTGAATATGGATAAGACGGCTAGATAGCATCACTGATGCAATGAATATGGACTTGAATATGGGTGAGACGGCTAGATAGCATCACCGATGCAATGAATATGGACTTGAATATGGATGAGATGGCAAGATAGCATCACCGATGCAATGAATATGGACTTGAATATGGCTGAGATGGCAAGATAGCATCACCGATGCAATGAATATGGACTTGAATGTGGATGATATGGCTAGATAGCATCACCGATGCTATGAATATGGACTTGAATATGGCTGAGATGGCCAGATAGCATCACCGATGCAATGAATATGGACTTGAATATGGATGAGATGGCTAGATGGCATCAACGATGCAATGAACATGGACTTCAATATGGCTGAGATGGCTAGATGGCATCACCGATGCAATGAATATGGACTTGAATATGGCTGAGATGGCTAGATGGCATCACCGATGCAATGAATATGGACTTGAATATGGATGAGATGGCTAGATAGCATCACCGATGCAATGAATATGGAATGTGGATGAGATTGCTAGATAGCATCACCGATGCAATGCATATGGCCTTGAATATGGCTGAGATGGCCAGATAGCATCAGTGATGCAATGAATATGGACTTGAATATGGCTGAGATGGCAAGATAGCATCACCGATGCAATGAATATGGACTTGAATATGGATGAGATGGCTAGATGGCATCAACGATGCAATGAACATGGACTTGAATATGGCTGAGATGGCTAGATGGCATCACCGATGCAATGAATATGGACTTGAATATGGCTGAGATGGCTAGATGGCATCACCGATGCAATGAATATGGACTTGAATATGGCTGAGATGGCTAGATAGCATCACCGATGCAATGAATATGGAATGTGGATGAGATGGCTAGATAGCATCACCGATGCAATAAATATGGACTTGAATATGGCTGAGATGGCTAGATAGCATCACTGATGCAATGAATATGGACTTGAATATGGCTGAGATTGCTAGATAGCATCACCGATGCAATGAATATGGACTTGAATGTGGATGAGATGGCTAGATAGCATCACCGATGCAATGAATATGGACTTGAATATGGCTGAGATTGCTAGATAGCATCACCGATGCAATGAATATGGCCTTGAATATGGCTGAGATGGCTAGATAGCATCACTGATGCAATGAATATGGACTTGAATATGGCTGAGACGGCTAGATAGCATCACCGATGCAATGAATATGGACTTGAATATGGATGAGAGGGCAAGATAGCATCACCGATGCAATGAATATGGACTTGAATATGGCTGAGATGGCTAGATAGCATCACCGATGCAATGAATCTGGACTTGAATATGGATGAGATGGCTAGATGGCATCACCGATGCAATGAATATGGACTTGAATATGGCTGAGATGGCTAGATGGCATCACCGATGCACTGAATATGGACTTGAATATGGCTGAGATGGCAAGATAGCATCACCGATGCAATGAATATGGACTTGAATATGGCTGAGATGGCTAGATAGCATCACCGATGCAATGAATATGGCCTTGAATATGGCTGAGATGGCTAGGTAGCATCACTGATGCAATGAATATGGACTTGAATATGGATGAGACGGCTAGATAGCATCACCGATGCAATGAATATGGACTTTAATATGGATGGGATGGCAAGATAGCATCACCGATGCAATGAGTATGTACTAGAATATGGATGAGATGGCAAGATAGCATCACCGATGCAATGAATATGGACTTGAATATGGCTGAGATGGCTAGATAGCATCACTGATGCAATGAATATGGACATGAATATGGCTGAGACGGCTAGATAGCATCACCGATGCAATGAATATGGACTTGAATATGGATGAGATGGCAAGATAGCATCACCGATGCAATGAATATGGACTTGAATATGGATGAGATGGCTAGATAGCATCACCGATGCAATGAATATGGACTTGAATATGGCTGAGATGGCAAGATAGCATCACCGATGCAATGAATATGGACTTGAATATGGATGAGATGGCTAGATAGCATCACTGATGCAATGAATATGGACTTGAATATGGCTGAGACGGCTAGATAGCATCACCGATGCAATGAATATGGACTTGAATATGGATGAGAGGGCAAGATAGCATCACCGATGCAATGAATATGGACTTGAATATGGCTGAGATGGCTAGATAGCATCACCGATGCAATGAATCTGGACTTGAATATGGATGAGATGGCTAGATGGCATCACCGATGCAATGAATATGGACTTGAATATGGCTGAGATGGCTAGATGGCATCACCGATGCAATGAATATGGACTTGAATATGGCTGAGATGGCAAGATAGCATCACCGATGCAATGAATATGGACTTGAATATGGCTGAGATGGCTAGATAGCATCACCGATGCAATGAATATGGCCTTGAATATGGCTGAGATGGCTAGGTAGCATCACTGATGCAATGAATATGGACTTGAATATGGATGAGACGGCTAGATAGCATCACCAATGCAATGAATATGGACTTTAATATGGATGGGATGGCAAGATAGCATCACCGATGCAATGAGTATGTACTAGAATATGGATGAGATGGCAAGATAGCATCACCGATGCAATGAATATGGACTTGAATATGGCTGAGATGGCTAGATAGCATCACTGATGCAATGAATATGGACTTGAATATGGCTGAGACGGCTAGATAGCATCACCGATGCAATGAATATGGACTTGAATATGGATGAGATGGCAAGATAGCATCACCGATGCAATGAATATGGACTTGAATATGGATGAGATGGCTAGATAGCATCACCGATGCAATGAATATGGACGTGAATATGGCTGAGATGGCAAGATAGCATCACCGATGCAATGAATATGGACTTGAATATGGATGAGATGGCTAGATAGCATCACCGATGCAATGAATATGGACTAGAATATGGATGGGATGGCAAGATAGCATCACTGATGCAATGAATATGGACTTGAATATGGCTGAGATAGCTAGATAGCATCATTGATGCAATGAATATGGACTTGAATATGGCTGAGACGGCTAGATAGCATCACTGATGCAATGAATATGGACTTGAATATGGCTGAGATGGCAAGATAGCATCACTGATGCAATGAATATGGACTTGAATATGGCTGAGATGGCTAGATGGCATCACCGTTTCAATGAATATGGACTTGAATATGGATGAGATGGCTAGATAGCATCACCGATGCAATGAATATGGCCTTGAATATGGCTGAGATGGCTAGATAGCATCACCGATGCAATGAATATGGACTTGAATATGGCTGAGATGGCTAGATGGCATCACCGATGCAATGAATATGGACTTGAATATGGCTGAGATGGCTAGATAGCATCACCGATGCAATGAATATGGCCTTGAATATGGCTGAGATGGCTAGATAGCATCACTGATGCAATGAATATGGACTTGAATATGGCTGAGACGGCTAGATAGCATCACCGATGCAATGAATATGGACTTGAATATGGATGAGATGGCAAGATAGCATCACCGATGCAATGAATATGGACTTGAATATGGATGAGATGGCTAGATAGCATCACCGATGCAATGAATATGGACTTGAATATGGCTGAGATGGCAAGATAGCATCACCGATGCAATGAATATGGACTTGAATATGGATGAGATGGCTAGATAGCATCACCGATTCAATGAATATGGACTAGAATATTGATGGTATGGCAAGATAGCATCACTGATGCAATGAATATGGACTTGAATATGGCTGAGATAGCTAGATAGCATCACCGATGCAATGAATATGGACTTGAATATGGCTGAGATGGCAAGATAGCATCACCGATGCAATGAATATGGTCTTGAATATGGATGAGATGGCTACATAGCATCACCGATGCAATGAATATGGACTTGAATATGGCTGAGATGGCTAGACAGCATCACTGATGCAATGAATATGGACTTGAATATGCCTGAGATGGCTAGATAGCATCACCGATGCAATGAACATGGACTTGAATATGGCTGAGATGGCTAGATGGCATCACCGATGCAATGAATATGGACTTGAATATGGCTGAGATGGCTAGATAGCATCACTGATGCAATGAATATGGACTTGAATATGGCTGAGATAGCTAGATAGCATCACCGATGCAATGAATATGGACTTGAATATGGATGAGATGGCAAGATAGCATCACCGATGCAATGAATATGGACTTGAATATCGATGAGATGGCTAGATAGCATCACCGATGCAATGAATATGGACTTGAATATGGCTGAGATGGCTAGATAGCATCACTGATGCAATGAATATGGACTTGAATATGGCTGAGACGGCCAGATAGCATCACCGATGCAATGAATATGGACTTGAATGTGGATGAGATGGCTAGATAGCATCACCGTTGCAATGAATATGGACTTGAATATGGCTGAGATTGCTAGATAGCATCACCGATGCAATGAACATGGACTTGAATATGGCTGAGATGGCTAGATGGCATCACCGATGCAATGAATATGGACTTGAATATGGCTGAGATGGCTAGATGGCATCACCGATGCAATGAATATGGACTTGAATATGGCTGAGATGGCTAGATAGCATCACCGATGCAATGAATATGGAATGTGGATGAGATGGCTAGATAGCATCACCGATGCAATAAATATGGACTTGAATATGGCTGAGATGGCTAGATAGCATCTCTGATGCAATGAATATGGACTTGAATATGGCTGAGACGGCTAGATAGCATCACCGATGCAATGAATATGGACTTGAATGTGGATGAGATGGCTAGATAGCATCACCGATGCAATGAATATGGCCTTGAATATGGCTGAGATGGCTAGATAGCATCACTGATGCAATGAATATGGACTTGAATATGGCTGAGACGGCTAGGTAGCATCACCGATGCAATGAATATGGACTTGAATATGGATGACATGGCAAGATAGCATCACCGATGCAATGAATATGGACTTGAATATGGCTGAGACGGCTAGATAGCATCACCGATGCAATGAATCTGGACTTGAATATGGATGAGATGGCTAGATGGCATCACCGATGCAATGAATATGGACTTGAATATGGCTGAGATGGCTAGATGGCATCACCGATGCAATGAATATGGACTTGAATATGGCTGAGATGGCTAGGTAGCATCACTGATGCAATGAATATGGACTTGAATATGGATGAGACGGCTAGATAGCATCACCGATGCAATGAATATGGACTTGAATATGGATGAGATGGCAAGATAGCATCACCGATGCAATGAATATGGACTTGAATATCGATGAGATGGCTAGATAGCATCACCGATGCAATGAATATGGACTTGAATATGGATGAGATGGCTAGATAGCATCACCGATGCAATGAATATGGACTAGAATATGGATGGGATGGCAAGATAGCATCACTGATGCAATGAATATGGACTTGAATATGGCTGAGATAGCTAGATAGCATCATTGATGCAATGAATATGGACTTGAATAGGGCTGAGACGGCTAGATAGCATCACCGATGCAATGAATATGGACTTGAATATGGCTGAGATGGCTAGGTAGCATCACTGATGCAATGAATATGGACTTGAATATGGATGAGATGGCAAGATAGCATCACCGATGCAATGAATATGGACTTGAATATGGATGAGATGGCTAGATAGCATCACCGATGCAATGAATATGGACTTGAATATGGCTGAGATGGCAAGATAGCATCACCGATGCAATGAATATGGACTTGAATATGGATGAGATGGCTAGATAGCATCACCGATGCAATGAATATGGACTAGAATATGGATGGGATGGCAAGATAGCATCACTGATGCAATGAATATGGACTTGAATATGGCTGAGATAGCTAGATAGCATCATTGATGCAATGAATATGGACTTGAATAGGGCTGAGACGGCTAGATAGCATCACCGATGCAATGAATATGGACTTGAATATGGCTGACATGGCAAGATAGCATCACCGATGCAATGAATATGGACTTGAATATGGCTGAGATGGCTAGATGGCATCACCGTTTCAATGAATATGGACTTGAATATGGATGAGATGGCTAGATAGCATCACCGATGCAATGAATATGGCCTTGAATATGGCTGAGATGGCTAGATAGCATCACCGATGCAATGAATATGGACTTGAATATGGCTGAGATGGCTAGATGGCATCACCGATGCATTGAATATGGACTTGAATATGGCTGAGATGGCTAGATAGCATCACCGATGCAATGAATATGGCCTTGAATATGGCTGAGATGGGTAGATAGCATCACTGATGCAATGAATATGGACTTGAATATGGCTGAGACGGCTAGATAGCATCACCGATGCAATGAATATGGACTTGAATATGGATGAGATGGCAAGATAGCATCACCGATGCAATGAATTTGGACTTGAATATGGATGAGATGGCTAGATAGCATCACCGATGCAATGAATATGGACTTGAATATGGCTGAGATGGCAAGATAGCATCACCGATGCAATGAATATGGACTTGAATATGGATGAGATGGCTAGATAGCATCACCGATTCAATGAATATGGACTAGAATATTGATGGTATGGCAAGATAGCATCACTGATGCAATGAATATGGACTTGAATATGGCTGAGATAGCTAGATAGCATCACCGATGCAATGAATATGGCCTTGAATATGGCTGAGATGGCTAGATAGCATCACCGATGCAATGAATATGGACTTGAATATGGCTGAGATGGCTAGATGGCATCACCGATGCAATGAATATGGACTTGAATATGGCTGAGATGGCTAGATAGCATCACCGATGCAATGAATATGGCCTTGAATATGGCTGAGATGGGTAGATAGCATCACTGATGCAATGAATATGGACTTGAATATGGCTGAGACGGCTAGATAGCATCACCGATGCAATGAATATGGACTTGAATATGGATGAGATGGCAAGATAGCATCACCGATGCAATGAATATGGACTTGAATATGGATGAGATGGCTAGATAGCATCACCGATGCAATGAATATGGACTTGAATATGGCTGAGATGGCAAGATAGCATCACCGATGCAATGAATATGGACTTGAATATGGATGAGATGGCTAGATAGCATCACCGATTCAATGAATATGGACTAGAATATTGATGGTATGGCAAGATAGCATCACTGATGCAATGAATATGGACTTGAATATGGCTGAGATAGCTAGATAGCATCACCGATGCAATGAATATGGACTTGAATATGGCTGAGATGGCAAGATAGCATCACCGATGCAATGAATATGGTCTTGAATATGGATGAGATGGCTAGATAGCATCACCGATGCAATGAATATGGACTTGAATATGGCTGAGATGGCTAGACAGCATCACTGATGCAATGAATATGGACTTGAATATGGCTGAGATGGCTAGATAGCATCAACGATGCAATGAACATGGACTTGAATATGGCTGAGATGGCTAGATGGCATCACCGATGCAATGAATATGGACTTGAATATGGCTGAGATGGCTAGATAGCATCACTGATGCAATGAATATGGACTTGAATATGGCTGAGACGGCTAGATAGCATCACCGAGGCAATGAATATGGACTTGAATATGGATGAGATGGCAAGATAGCATCACCGATGCAATGAATATGGACTTGAATATCGATGAGATGGCTAGATAGCATCACCGATGCAATGAATATGGACTTGAATATGGCTGAGATGGCTAGATAGCATCACTGATGCAATGAATATGGACTTGAATATGGCTGAGACGGCCAGATAGCATCACCGATGCAATGAATATGGACTTGAATGTGGATGAGATGGCTAGATAGCATCACCGTTGCAATGAATATGGACTTGAATATGGCTGAGATTGCTAGATAGCATCACTGATGCAATGAACATGGACTTGAATATGGCTGAGATGGCTAGATGGCATCACCGATGCAATGAATATGGACTTGAATATGGCTGAGATGGCTAGATGGCATCACCGATGCAATGAATATGGACTTGAATATGGCTGAGATGGCTAGATAGCATCACCGATGCAATGAATATGGAATCTGGATGTGATTCCTAGATAGCATCACCGATGCAATAAATATGGACTTGAATATGGCTGAGATGGCTAGATAGCATCACTGATGCAATGAATATGGACTTGAATATGGCTGAGACGGCTAGATAGCATCACCGATGCAATGAATATGGACTTGAATGTGGATGAGATGGCTAGATAGCATCACCGATGCAATGAATATGGCCTTGAATATGGCTGAGATGGCTAGATAGCATCACTGATGCAATGAATATGGACTTGAATATGGCTGAGACGGCTAGATAGCATCACCGATGCAATGAATATGGACTTGAATATGGATGAGATGGCAAGATAGCATCACCGATGCAATGAATATGGACTTGAATATGGCTGAGACGGCTAGATAGCATCACCGATGCAATGAATCTGGACTTGAATATGGATGAGATGGCTAGATGGCATCACCGATGCAATGAATATGGACTTGAATATGGCTGAGATGGCTAGATGGCATCACCGATGCAATGAATATGGACTTGAATATGGCTGAGATGGCAAGATAGCATCACCGATGCAATGAATATGGACTTGAATATGGATGAGATGGCTAGATAGCATCACCGATGCAATGAATATGGCCTTGAATATAGCTGAGATGGCTAGATAGCATCACTGATGCAATGAATATGGACTTGAATATGGCTGAGACGGCTAGATAGCATCACCGATGCAATGAATATGGACTTGAATATGGATGAGATGGCAAGATAGCATCACCGATGCAATGAATATGGACTTGAATATCGATGAGATGGCTAGATAGCATCACCGATGCAATGAATATGGACTTGAATTTGGCTGAGATGGCAAGATAGCATCACCGATGCAATGAATATGGACTTGAATGTGGATGAGATGGCTAGATAGCATCACCGATGCAATGAATATGGACTTGAATATGGCTGAGACGGCTAGATAGCATCACCGATGCAATGAATATGGACTTGAATATGGATGAGATGGCAAGATAGCATCACCGATGCAATGAATATGGACTTGAATATGGATGAGATGGCTAGATAGCATCACCGATGCAATGAGTATGGACTAGAATATGGATGAGATGGCAAGATAGCATCACCGATCCAATGAATATGGACTTGAATATGGATGAGATGGCTAGATAGCATCACTGATGCAATGAATATGGACTTGAATATGGCTGAGACGGCTAGATAGCATCACCGATGCAATGAATATGGACTTGAATATGGATGAGATGGCAAGATAGCATCACCGATGCAATGAATATGGACTTGAATATGGATGAGATGGCTAGATAGCATCACCGATGCAATGAATATGGACTTGAATATGGCTGAGATGGCAAGATAGCATCACCGATGCAATGAATATGGACTTGAATATGGATGAGATGGCTAGATAGCATCACCGATGCAATGAATATGGACTAGAATATGGATGGGATGGCAAGATAGCATCACTGATGCAATGAATATGGACTTGAATATGGCTGAGATAGCTAGATAGCATCATTGATGCAATGAATATGGACTTGAATATGGCTGAGACGGCTAGATAGCATCACCGATGCAATGAATATGGACTTGAATATGGCTGAGATGGCTAGATGGCATCACCGATGCAATGAATATGGACTTGAATATGGCTGAGATGGCTAGATGGCATCACCGTTGCAATGAATATGGACTTGAATATGGATGAGATGGCTAGATAGCATCACCGATGCAATGAATATGGCCTTGAATATGGCTGAGATGGCTAGATAGCATCACCGATGCAATGAATATGGACTTGAATATGGCTGAGATGGCTAGATGGCATCACCGATGCAGTGAATATGGACTTGAATATGGCTGAGATGGCTAGATAGCATCACCGATGCAATGAATATGGCCTTGAATATGGCTGAGATGGCTAGATAGCATCACTGATGCAATGAATATGGACTTGAATATGGCTGAGACGGCTAGATAGCATCACCGATGCAATGAATATGGAATTGAATATGGATGAGATGGCAAGATAGCATCACCGATGCAATGAATATGGACTTGAATATGGATGAGATGGCTAGATAGCATCAGCGATGCAATGAGTATGTACTAGAATATGGATGAGATGGCAAGATAGCATCACCGATGCAATGAATATGGACTTGAATATGGCTGAGATGGCTAGATAGCATCACTGATGCAATGAATATTGACTTGAATATGGCTGAGACGGCTAGATAGCATCACCGATGCAATGAATATGGACTTGAATATGGATGAGATGGCAAGATAGCATCACCGATGCAATGAATATGGACTTGAATATGGATGAGATGGCTACATAGCATCAGCGATGCAATGAGTATGTACTAGAATATGGATGAGATGGCAAGATAGCATCACCGATGCAATGAATATGGACTTGAATATGGCTGAGATGGCTAGATAGCATCACTGATGCAATGAATATTGACTTGAATATGGCTGAGACGGCTAGATAGCATCACCGATGCAATGAATATGGACTTGAATATGGATGAGATGGCAAGATAGCATCACCGATGCAATGAATATGGACTTGAATATGGATGAGATGGCTAGATAGCATCACCGATGCAATGAATATGGACTTGAATATGGCTGAGATGGCAAGATAGCATCACCGATGCAATGAATATGGACTTGAATATGGATGAGATGGCTAGATAGCATCACCGATGCAATGAATATGGACTAGAATATGGATGGGATGGCAAGATAGCATCACTGATGCAATGAATATGGACTTGAATATGGCTGAGATAGCTAGATAGCATCATTGATGCAATGAATATGGACTTGAATAGGGCTGAGACGGCTAGATAGCATCACCGATGCAATGAATATGGACTTGAATATGGCTGACATGGCAAGATAGCATCACCGATGCAATGAATATGGACTTGAATATGGCTGAGATGGCTAGATGGCATCACCGTTTCAATGAATATGGACTTGAATATGGATGAGATGGCTAGATAGCATCACCGATGCAATGAATATGGCCTTGAATATGGCTGAGATGGCTAGATAGCATCACCGATGCAATGAATATGGACTTGAATATGGCTGAGATGGCTAGATGGCATCACCGATGCAATGAATATGGACTTGAATATGGCTGAGATGGCTAGATAGCATCACCGATGCAATGAATATGGCCTTGAATATGGCTGAGATGGGTAGATAGCATCACTGATGCAATGAATATGGACTTGAATATGGCTGAGACGGCTAGATAGCATCACCGATGCAATGAATATGGACTTGAATATGGATGAGATGGCAAGATAGCATCACCGATGCAATGAATATGGACTTGAATATGGATGAGATGGCTAGATAGCATCACCGATGCAATGAATATGGACTTGAATATGGCTGAGATGGCAAGATAGCATCACCGATGCAATGAATATGGACTTGAATATGGATGAGATGGCTAGATAGCATCACCGATTCAATGAATATGGACTAGAATATTGATGGTATGGCAAGATAGCATCACTGATGCAATGAATATGGACTTGAATATGGCTGAGATAGCTAGATAGCATCACCGATGCAATGAATATGGACTTGAATATGGCTGAGATGGCAAGATAGCATCACCGATGCAATGAATATGGTCTTGAATATGGATGAGATGGCTAGATAGCATCACCGATGCAATGAATATGGACTTGAATATGGCTGAGATGGCTAGACAGCATCACTGATGCAATGAATATGGACTTGAATATGGCTGAGATGGCTAGATAGCATCACCGATGCAATGAACATGGACTTGAATATGGCTGAGATGGCTAGATGGCATCACCGATGCAATGAATATGGACTTGAATATGGCTGAGATGGCTAGATAGCATCACTGATGCAATGAATATGGACTTGAATATGGCTGAGACGGCTAGATAGCATCACCGAGGCAATGAATATGGACTTGAATATGGATGAGATGGCAAGATAGCATCACCGATGCAATGAATATGGACTTGAATATCGATGAGATGGCTAGATAGCATCACCGATGCAATGAATATGGACTTGAATATGGCTGAGATGGCTAGATAGCATCACTGATGCAATGAATATGGACTTGAATATGGCTGAGACGGCCAGATAGCATCACCGATGCAATGAATATGGACTTGAATGTGGATGAGATGGCTAGATAGCATCACCGTTGCAATGAATATGGACTTGAATATGGCTGAGATTGCTAGATAGCATCACTGATGCAATGAACATGGACTTGAATATGGCTGAGATGGCTAGATGGCATCACCGATGCAATGAATATGGACTTGAATATGGCTGAGATGGCTAGATGGCATCACCGATGCAATGAATATGGACTTGAATATGGCTGAGATGGCTAGATAGCATCACCGATGCAATGAATATGGAATCTGGATGTGATTCCTAGATAGCATCACCGATGCAATAAATATGGACTTGAATATGGCTGAGATGGCTAGATAGCATCACTGATGCAATGAATATGGACTTGAATATGGCTGAGACGGCTAGATAGCATCACCGATGCAATGAATATGGACTTGAATGTGGATGAGATGGCTAGATAGCATCACCGATGCAATGAATATGGCCTTGAATATGGCTGAGATGGCTAGATAGCATCACTGATGCAATGAATATGGACTTGAATATGGCTGAGACGGCTAGATAGCATCACCGATGCAATGAATATGGACTTGAATATGGATGAGATGGCAAGATAGCATCACCGATGCAATGAATATGGACTTGAATATGGCTGAGACGGCTAGATAGCATCACCGATGCAATGAATCTGGACTTGAATATGGATGAGATGGCTAGATGGCATCACCGATGCAATGAATATGGACTTGAATATGGCTGAGATGGCTAGATGGCATCACCGATGCAATGAATATGGACTTGAATATGGCTGAGATGGCAAGATAGCATCACCGATGCAATGAATATGGACTTGAATATGGATGAGATGGCTAGATAGCATCACCGATGCAATGAATATGGCCTTGAATATAGCTGAGATGGCTAGATAGCATCACTGATGCAATGAATATGGACTTGAATATGGCTGAGACGGCTAGATAGCATCACCGATGCAATGAATATGGACTTGAATATGGATGAGATGGCAAGATAGCATCACCGATGCAATGAATATGGACTTGAATATCGATGAGATGGCTAGATAGCATCACCGATGCAATGAATATGGACTTGAATTTGGCTGAGATGGCAAGATAGCATCACCGATGCAATGAATATGGACTTGAATGTGGATGAGATGGCTAGATAGCATCACCGATGCAATGAATATGGACTTGAATATGGCTGAGACGGCTAGATAGCATCACCGATGCAATGAATATGGACTTGAATATGGATGAGATGGCAAGATAGCATCACCGATGCAATGAATATGGACTTGAATATGGATGAGATGGCTAGATAGCATCACCGATGCAATGAGTATGGACTAGAATATGGATGAGATGGCAAGATAGCATCACCGATCCAATGAATATGGACTTGAATATGGATGAGATGGCTAGATAGCATCACTGATGCAATGAATATGGACTTGAATATGGCTGAGACGGCTAGATAGCATCACCGATGCAATGAATATGGACTTGAATATGGATGAGATGGCAAGATAGCATCACCGATGCAATGAATATGGACTTGAATATGGATGAGATGGCTAGATAGCATCACCGATGCAATGAATATGGACTTGAATATGGCTGAGATGGCAAGATAGCATCACCGATGCAATGAATATGGACTTGAATATGGATGAGATGGCTAGATAGCATCACCGATGCAATGAATATGGACTAGAATATGGATGGGATGGCAAGATAGCATCACTGATGCAATGAATATGGACTTGAATATGGCTGAGATAGCTAGATAGCATCATTGATGCAATGAATATGGACTTGAATATGGCTGAGACGGCTAGATAGCATCACCGATGCAATGAATATGGACTTGAATATGGCTGAGATGGCTAGATGGCATCACCGATGCAATGAATATGGACTTGAATATGGCTGAGATGGCTAGATGGCATCACCGTTGCAATGAATATGGACTTGAATATGGATGAGATGGCTAGATAGCATCACCGATGCAATGAATATGGCCTTGAATATGGCTGAGATGGCTAGATAGCATCACCGATGCAATGAATATGGACTTGAATATGGCTGAGATGGCTAGATGGCATCACCGATGCAGTGAATATGGACTTGAATATGGCTGAGATGGCTAGATAGCATCACCGATGCAATGAATATGGCCTTGAATATGGCTGAGATGGCTAGATAGCATCACTGATGCAATGAATATGGACTTGAATATGGCTGAGACGGCTAGATAGCATCACCGATGCAATGAATATGGAATTGAATATGGATGAGATGGCAAGATAGCATCACCGATGCAATGAATATGGACTTGAATATGGATGAGATGGCTAGATAGCATCACCGATGCAATGAATATGGCCTTGAATATGGCTGAGATGGCTAAATAGCATCACCGATGCAATGAATATGGACTTGAATATGGCTGAGATGGCTAGATGGCATCACCGATGCAGTGAATATGGACTTGAATATGGCTGAGATGGCTAGATAGCATCACCGATGCAATGAATATGGCCTTGAATATGGCTGAGATGGCTAGATAGCATCACTGATGCAATGAATATGGACTTGAATATGGCTGAGACGGCTAGATAGCATCACCGATGCAATGAATATGGACTTGAATATGGATGAGATGGCAAGATAGCATCACCGATGCAATGAATATGGACTTGAATATGGATGAGATGGCTAGATAGCATCAGCGATGCAATGAGTATGTACTAGAATATGGATGAGATGGCAAGATAGCATCACCGATGCAATGAATATGGACTTGAATATGGCTGAGATGGCTAGATAGCATCACTGATGCAATGAATATTGACTTGAATATGGCTGAGACGGCTAGATAGCATCACCGATGCAATGAATATGGACTTGAATATGGATGAGATGGCAAGATAGCATCACCGATGCAATGAATATGGACTTGAATATGGATGAGATGGCTAGATAGCATCACCGATGCAATGAATATGGACTTGAATATGGCTGAGACGGCTAGATAGCATCACCGATGCAATGAATATGGACTTGAATATGGATGAGATGGCTAGATAGCATCACCGATGCAATGAATATGGACTAGAATATGGATGGGATGGCAAGATAGCATCACTGATGCAATGAATATGGACTTGAATATGGCT
The DNA here is from genome assembly GCF_057233095.1 of Heloderma suspectum. NCBI lineage: Eukaryota > Metazoa > Chordata > Lepidosauria > Squamata > Helodermatidae > Heloderma > Heloderma suspectum. The sequence continues at coordinate 55,677,932 of NC_139475.1, forward strand.
GAGATAGCTAGATAGCATCATTGATGCAATGAATATGGACTTGAATATGGCTGAGACGGCTAGATAGCATCACCGATGCAATGAATATGGACTTGAATATGGCTGAGATGGCTAGATGGCATCACCGATGCAATGAATATGGACTTGAATATGGCTGAGATGGCTAGATGGCATCACCGTTGCAATGAATATGGACTTGAATATGGCTGAGATGGCTAAATAGCATCACCGATGCAATGAATATGGCCTTGAATATGGCTGAGATGGCTAGATAGCATCACTGATGCAATGAATATGGACTTGAATATGGCTGAGACGGCTAGATAGCATCACCGATGCAATGAATATGGACTTGAATATGGCTGAGATGGTTAGATAGCATCACCGATGCCATGAATATGGACTTGAATATGGCTGAGACGGCTAGATAGCATCACTGATGCAATGAATATGGACTTGAATATGGATAAGACGGCTAGATAGCATCACTGATGCAATGAATATGGACTTGAATATGGGTGCGACGGCTAGATAGCATCACCGATGCAATGAATATGGACTTGAATATGGATGAGATGGCAAGATAGCATCACCGATGCAATGAATATGGACTTGAATATGGCTGAGATGGCAAGATAGCATCACCGATGCAATGAATATGGACTTGAATGTGGATGAGATGGCTAGATAGCATCACCGATGCTATGAATATGGACTTGAATATGGCTGAGATGGCCAGATAGCATCACCGATGCAATGAATATGGACTTGAATATGGATGAGATGGCTAGATGGCATCAACGATGCAATGAACATGGACTTCAATATGGCTGAGAAGGCTAGATGGCATCACCGATGCAATGAATATGGACTTGAATATGGCTGAGATGGCTAGATGGCATCACCGATGCAATGAATATGGACTTGAATATGGATGAGATGGCTAGATAGCATCACCGATGCAATGAATATGGAATGTGGATGAGATTGCTAGATAGCATCACCGATGCAATGCATATGGCCTTGAATATGGCTGAGATGGCCAGATAGCATCAGTGATGCAATGAATATGGACTTGAATATGGCTGAGATGGCAAGATAGCATCACCGATGCAATGAATATGGACTTGAATATTGATGAGATGGCTAGATGGCATCAACGATGCAATGAACATGGACTTGAATATGGCTGAGATGGCTAGATGGCATCACCGATGCAATGAATATGGACTTGAATATGGCTGAGATGGCTAGATGGCATCACCGATGCAATGAATATGGACTTGAATATGGCTGAGATGGCTAGATAGCATCACCGATGCAATGAATATGGAATGTGGATGAGATGGCTAGATAGCATCACCGATGCAATAAATATGGACTTGAATATGGCTGAGATGGCTAGATAGCATCACTGATGCAATGAATATGGACTTGAATATGGCTGAGATTGCTAGATAGCATCACCGATGCAATGAATATGGACTTGAATGTGGATGAGATGGCTAGATAGCATCACCGATGCAATGAATATGGACTTGAATATGGCTGAGATTGCTAGATAGCATCACCGATGCAATGAATATGGCCTTGAATATGGCTGAGATGGCTAGATAGCATCACTGATGCAATGAATATGGACTTGAATATGGCTGAGACGGCTAGATAGCATCACCGATGCAATGAATATGGACTTGAATATGGATGAGAGGGCAAGATAGCATCACCGATGCAATGAATATGGACTTGAATATGGCTGAGATGGCTAGATAGCATCACCGATGCAATGAATCTGGACTTGAATATGGATGAGATGGCTAGATGGCATCACCGATGCAATGAATATGGACTTGAATATGGCTGAGATGGCTAGATGGCATCACCGATGCAATGAATATGGACTTGAATATGGCTGAGATGGCAAGATAGCATCACCGATGCAATGAATATGGACTTGAATATGGCTGAGATGGCTAGATAGCATCACCGATGCAATGAATATGGCCTTGAATATGGCTGAGATGGCTAGGTAGCATCACTGATGCAATGAATATGGACTTGAATATGGATGAGACGGCTAGATAGCATCACCGATGCAATGAATATGGACTTTAATATGGATGGGATGGCAAGATAGCATCACCGATGCAATGAGTATGTACTAGAATATGGATGAGATGGCAAGATAGCATCACCGATGCAATGAATATGGACTTGAATATGGCTGAGATGGCTAGATAGCATCACTGATGCAATGAATATGGACTTGAATATGGCTGAGACGGCTAGATAGCATCACCGATGCAATGAATATGGACTTGAATATGGATGAGATGGCAAGATAGCATCACCGATGCAATGAATATGGACTTGAATATGGATGAGATGGCTAGATAGCATCACCGATGCAATGAATATGGACTTGAATATGGCTGAGATGGCAAGATAGCATCACCGATGCAATGAATATGGACTTGAATATGGATGAGATGGCTAGATAGCATCACTGATGCAATGAATATGGACTTGAATATGGCTGAGACGGCTAGATAGCATCACCGATGCAATGAATATGGACTTGAATATGGATGAGAGGGCAAGATAGCATCACCGATGCAATGAATATGGACTTGAATATGGCTGAGATGGCTAGATAGCATCACCGATGCAATGAATCTGGACTTGAATATGGATGAGATGGCTAGATGGCATCACCGATGCAATGAATATGGACTTGAATATGGCTGAGATGGCTAGATGGCATCACCGATGCAATGAATATGGACTTGAATATGGCTGAGATGGCAAGATAGCATCACCGATGCAATGAATATGGACTTGAATATGGCTGAGATGGCTAGATAGCATCACCGATGCAATGAATATGGCCTTGAATATGGCTGAGATGGCTAGGTAGCATCACTGATGCAATGAATATGGACTTGAATATGGATGAGACGGCTAGATAGCATCACCGATGCAATGAATATGGACTTTAATATGGATGGGATGGCAAGATAGCATCACCGATGCAATGAGTATGTACTAGAATATGGATGAGATGGCAAGATAGCATCACCGATGCAATGAATATGGACTTGAATATGGCTGAGATGGCTAGATAGCATCACTGATGCAATGAATATGGACTTGAATATGGCTGAGACGGCTAGATAGCATCACCGATGCAATGAATATGGACTTGAATATGGATGAGATGGCAAGATAGCATCACCGATGCAATGAATATGGACTTGAATATGGATGAGATGGCTAGATAGCATCACCGATGCAATGAATATGGACTTGAATATGGCTGAGATGGCAAGATAGCATCACCGATGCAATGAATATGGACTTGAATATGGATGAGATGGCTAGATAGCATCACCGATGCAATGAATATGGACTAGAATATGGATGGGATGGCAAGATAGCATCACTGATGCAATGAATATGGACTTGAATATGGCTGAGATAGCTAGATAGCATCATTGATGCAATGAATATGGACTTGAATATGGCTGAGATGGCTAGATAGCATCACCGATGCAATGAATATGGCCTTGAATATGGCTGAGATGGCTAGGTAGCATCACTGATGCAATGAATATGGACTTGAATATGGATGAGACGGCTAGATAGCATCACCGATGCAATGAATATGGACTTTAATATGGATGGGATGGCAAGATAGCATCACCGATGCAATGAGTATGTACTAGAATATGGATGAGATGGCAAGATAGCATCACCGATGCAATGAATATGGACTTGAATATGGATGAGATGGCTAGATAGCATCACTGATGCAATGAATATGGACTTGAATATGGCTGAGACGGCTAGATAGCATCACCGATGCAATGAATATGGACTTGAATATGGATGAGATGGCAAGATAGCATCACCGATGCAATGAATATGGACTTGAATATGGATGAGATGGCTAGATAGCATCACCGATGCAATGAATATGGACTTGAATATGGCTGAGATGGCAAGATAGCATCACCGATGCAATGAATATGGACTTGAATATGGATGAGATGGCTAGATAGCATCACTGATGCAATGAATATGGACTTGAATATGGCTGAGACGGCTAGATAGCATCACCGATGCAATGAATATGGACTTGAATATGGATCAGAGGGCAAGATAGCATCACCGATGCAATGAATATGGACTTGAATATGGCTGAGATGGCTAGATAGCATCACCGATGCAATGAATCTGGACTTGAATATGGATGAGATGGCTAGATGGCATCACCGATGCAATGAATATGGACTTGAATATGGCTGAGATGGCTAGATGGCATCACCGATGCAATGAATATGGACTTGAATATGGCTGAGATGGCAAGATAGCATCACCGATGCAATGAATATGGACTTGAATATGGCTGAGATGGCTAGATAGCATCACCGATGCAATGAATATGGCCTTGAATATGGCTGAGATGGCTAGGTAGCATCACTGATGCAATGAATATGGACTTGAATATGGATGAGACGGCTAGATAGCATCACCGATGCAATGAATATGGACTTTAATATGGATGGGATGGCAAGATAGCATCACCGATGCAATGAGTATGTACTAGAATATGGATGAGATGGCAAGATAGCATCACCGATGCAATGAATATGGACTTGAATATGGCTGAGATGGCTAGATAGCATCACTGATGCAATGAATATGGACTTGAATATGGCTGAGACGGCTAGATAGCATCACCGATGCAATGAATATGGACTTGAATATGGATGAGATGGCAAGATAGCATCACCGATGCAATGAATATGGACTTGAATATGGATGAGATGGCTAGATAGCATCACCGATGCAATGAATATGGACTTGAATATGGCTGAGATGGCAAGATAGCATCACCGATGCAATGAATATGGACTTGAATATGGATGAGATGGCTAGATAGCATCACCGATGCAATGAATATGGACTAGAATATGGATGGGATGGCAAGATAGCATCACTGATGCAATGAATATGGACTTGAATATGGCTGAGATAGCTAGATAGCATCATTGATGCAATGAATATGGACTTGAATATGGCTGAGACGGCTAGATAGCATCACTGATGCAATGAATATGGACTTGAATATGGCTGAGATGGCAAGATAGCATCACTGATGCAATGAATATGGACTTGAATATGGCTGAGATGGCTAGATGGCATCACCGTTTCAATGAATATGGACTTGAATATGGATGAGATGGCTAGATAGCATCACCGATGCAATGAATATGGCCTTGAATATGGCTGAGATGGCTAGATAGCATCACCGATGCAATGAATGTGGACTTGAATATGGCTGAGATGGCTAGATGGCATCACCGATGCAATGAATATGGACTTGAATATGGCTGAGATGGCTAGATAGCATCACCGATGCAATGAATATGGCCTTGAATATGGCTGAGATGGCTAGATAGCATCACTGATGCAATGAATATGGACTTGAATATGGCTGAGACGGCTAGATAGCATCACCGATGCAATGAATATGGACTTGAATATGGATGAGATGGCAAGATAGCATCACCGATGCAATGAATATGGACTTGAATATGGATGAGATGGCTAGATAGCATCACCGATGCAATGAATATGGACTTGAATATGGCTGAGATGGCAAGATAGCATCACCGATGCAATGAATATGGACTTGAATATGGATGAGATGGCTAGATAGCATCACCGATTCAATGAATATGGACTAGAATATTGATGGTATGGCAAGATAGCATCACTGATGCAATGAATATGGACTTGAATATGGCTGAGATAGCTAGATAGCATCACCGATGCAATGAATATGGACTTGAATATGGATGAGATGGCAAGATAGCATCACCGATGCAATGAATATGGTCTTGAATATGGATGAGATGGCTACATAGCATCACCGATGCAATGAATATGGACTTGAATATGGCTGAGATGGCTAGACAGCATCACTGATGCAATGAATATGGACTTGAATATGCCTGAGATGGCTAGATAGCATCACCGATGCAATGAACATGGACTTGAATATGGCTGAGATGGCTAGATGGCATCACCGATGCAATGAATATGGACTTGAATATGGCTGAGATGGCTAGATAGCATCACTGATGCAATGAATATGGACTTGAATATGGCTGAGATAGCTAGATAGCATCACCGATGCAATGAATATGGACTTGAATATGGATGAGATGGCAAGATAGCATCACCGATGCAATGAATATGGACTTGAATATCGATGAGATGGCTAGATAGCATCACCGATGCAATGAATATGGACTTGAATATGGCTGAGATGGCTAGATAGCATCACTGATGCAATGAATATGGACTTGAATATGGCTGAGACGGCCAGATAGCATCACCGATGCAATGAATATGGACTTGAATGTGGATGAGATGGCTAGATAGCATCACCGTTGCAATGAATATGGACTTGAATATGGCTGAGATTGCTAGATAGCATCACCGATGCAATGAACATGGACTTGAATATGGCTGAGATGGCTAGATGGCATCACCGATGCAATGAATATGGACTTGAATATGGCTGAGATGGCTAGATGGCATCACCGATGCAATGAATATGGACTTGAATATGGCTGAGATGGCTAGATAGCATCACCGATGCAATGAATATGGAATGTGGATGAGATGGCTAGATAGCATCACCGATGCAATAAATATGGACTTGAATATGGCTGAGATGGCTAGATAGCATCTCTGATGCAATGAATATGGACTTGAATATGGCTGAGACGGCTAGATAGCATCACCGATGCAATGAATATGGACTTGAATGTGGATGAGATGGCTAGATAGCATCACCGATGCAATGAATATGGCCTTGAATATGGCTGAGATGGCTAGATAGCATCACTGATGCAATGAATATGGACTTGAATATGGCTGAGACGGCTAGGTAGCATCACCGATGCAATGAATATGGACTTGAATATGGATGAGATGGCAAGATAGCATCACCGATGCAATGAATATGGACTTGAATATGGCTGAGACGGCTAGATAGCATCACCGATGCAATGAATCTGGACTTGAATATGGATGAGATGGCTAGATGGCATCACCGATGCAATGAATATGGACTTGAATATGGCTGAGATGGCTAGATGGCATCACCGATGCAATGAATATGGACTTGAATATGGCTGAGATGGCTAGGTAGCATCACTGATGCAATGAATATGGACTTGAATATGGATGAGACGGCTAGATAGCATCACCGATGCAATGAATATGGACTTGAATATGGATGAGATGGCAAGATAGCATCACCGATGCAATGAATATGGACTTGAATATCGATGAGATGGCTAGATAGCATCACCGATGCAATGAATATGGACTTGAATATGGATGAGATGGCTAGATAGCATCACCGATGCAATGAATATGGACTAGAATATGGATGGGATGGCAAGATAGCATCACTGATGCAATGAATATGGACTTGAATATGGCTGAGATAGCTAGATAGCATCATTGATGCAATGAATATGGACTTGAATAGGGCTGAGACGGCTAGATAGCATCACCGATGCAATGAATATGGACTTGAATATGGCTGAGATGGCTAGGTAGCATCACTGATGCAATGAATATGGACTTGAATATGGATGAGATGGCAAGATAGCATCACCGATGCAATGAATATGGACTTGAATATGGATGAGATGGCTAGATAGCATCACCGATGCAATGAATATGGACTTGAATATGGCTGAGATGGCAAGATAGCATCACCGATGCAATGAATATGGACTTGAATATGGATGAGATGGCTAGATAGCATCACCGATGCAATGAATATGGACTAGAATATGGATGGGATGGCAAGATAGCATCACTGATGCAATGAATATGGACTTGAATATGGCTGAGATAGCTAGATAGCATCATTGATGCAATGAATATGGACTTGAATAGGGCTGAGACGGCTAGATAGCATCACCGATGCAATGAATATGGACTTGAATATGGCTGACATGGCAAGATAGCATCACCGATGCAATGAATATGGACTTGAATATGGCTGAGATGGCTAGATGGCATCACCGTTTCAATGAATATGGACTTGAATATGGATGAGATGGCTAGATAGCATCACCGATGCAATGAATATGGCCTTGAATATGGCTGAGATGGCTAGATAGCATCACCGATGCAATGAATATGGACTTGAATATGGCTGAGATGGCTAGATGGCATCACCGATGCAATGAATATGGACTTGAATATGGCTGAGATGGCTAGATAGCATCACCGATGCAATGAATATGGCCTTGAATATGGCTGAGATGGGTAGATAGCATCACTGATGCAATGAATATGGACTTGAATATGGCTGAGACGGCTAGATAGCATCACCGATGCAATGAATATGGACTTGAATATGGATGAGATGGCAAGATAGCATCACCGATGCAATGAATATGGACTTGAATATGGATGAGATGGCTAGATAGCATCACCGATGCAATGAATATGGACTTGAATATGGCTGAGATGGCAAGATAGCATCACCGATGCAATGAATATGGACTTGAATATGGATGAGATGGCTAGATAGCATCACCGATTCAATGAATATGGACTAGAATATTGATGGTATGGCAAGATAGCATCACTGATGCAATGAATATGGACTTGAATATGGCTGAGATAGCTAGATAGCATCACCGATGCAATGAATATGGACTTGAATATGGATGAGATGGCAAGATAGCATCACCGATGCAATGAATATGGTCTTGAATATGGATGAGATGGCTAGATAGCATCACCGATGCAATGAATATGGACTTGAATATGGCTGAGATGGCTAGACAGCATCACTGATGCAATGAATATGGACTTGAATATGGCTGAGATGGCTAGATAGCATCACCGATGCAATGAACATGGACTTGAATATGGCTGAGATGGCTAGATGGCATCACCGATGCAATGAATATGGACTTGAATATGGCTGAGATGGCTAGATAGCATCACTGATGCAATGAATATGGACTTGAATATGGCTGAGACGGCTAGATAGCATCACCGAGGCAATGAATATGGACTTGAATATGGATGAGATGGCAAGATAGCATCACCGATGCAATGAATATGGACTTGAATATCGATGAGATGGCTAGATAGCATCACCGATGCAATGAATATGGACTTGAATATGGCTGAGATGGCTAGATAGCATCACTGATGCAATGAATATGGACTTGAATATGGCTGAGACGGCCAGATAGCATCACCGATGCAATGAATATGGACTTGAATGTGGATGAGATGGCTAGATAGCATCACCGTTGCAATGAATATGGACTTGAATATGGCTGAGATTGCTAGATAGCATCACTGATGCAATGAACATGGACTTGAATATGGCTGAGATGGCTAGATGGCATCACCGATGCAATGAATATGGACTTGAATATGGCTGAGATGGCTAGATGGCATCACCGATGCAATGAATATGGACTTGAATATGGCTGAGATGGCTAGATAGCATCACCGATGCAATGAATATGGAATCTGGATGTGATTCCTAGATAGCATCACCGATGCAATAAATATGGACTTGAATATGGCTGAGATGGCTAGATAGCATCACTGATGCAATGAATATGGACTTGAATATGGCTGAGACGGCTAGATAGCATCACCGATGCAATGAATATGGACTTGAATGTGGATGAGATGGCTAGATAGCATCACCGATGCAATGAATATGGCCTTGAATATGGCTGAGATGGCTAGATAGCATCACTGATGCAATGAATATGGACTTGAATATGGCTGAGACGGCTAGATAGCATCACCGATGCAATGAATATGGACTTGAATATGGATGAGATGGCAAGATAGCATCACCGATGCAATGAATATGGACTTGAATATGGCTGAGACGGCTAGATAGCATCACCGATGCAATGAATCTGGACTTGAATATGGATGAGATGGCTAGATGGCATCACCGATGCAATGAATATGGACTTGAATTTGGCTGAGATGGCTAGATGGCATCACCGATGCAATGAATATGGACTTGAATATGGCTGAGATGGCAAGATAGCATCACCGATGCAATGAATATGGACTTGAATATGGATGAGATGGCTAGATAGCATCACCGATGCAATGAATATGGCCTTGAATATAGCTGAGATGGCTAGATAGCATCACTGATGCAATGAATATGGACTTGAATATGGCTGAGACGGCTAGATAGCATCACCGATGCAATGAATATGGACTTGAATATGGATGAGATGGCAAGATAGCATCACCGATGCAATGAATATGGACTTGAATATCGATGAGATGGCTAGATAGCATCACCGATGCAATGAATATGGACTTGAATTTGGCTGAGATGGCAAGATAGCATCACCGATGCAATGAATATGGACTTGAATGTGGATGAGATGGCTAGATAGCATCACCGATGCAATGAATATGGACTTGAATATGGCTGAGACGGCTAGATAGCATCACCGATGCAATGAATATGGACTTGAATATGGATGAGATGGCAAGATAGCATCACCGATGCAATGAATATGGACTTGAATATGGATGAGATGGCTAGATAGCATCACCGATGCAATGAGTATGGACTAGAATATGGATGAGATGGCAAGATAGCATCACCGATCCAATGAATATGGACTTGAATATGGATGAGATGGCTAGATAGCATCACTGATGCAATGAATATGGACTTGAATATGGCTGAGACGGCTAGATAGCATCACCGATGCAATGAATATGGACTTGAATATGGATGAGATGGCAAGATAGCATCACCGATGCAATGAATATGGACTTGAATATGGATGAGATGGCTAGATAGCATCACCGATGCAATGAATATGGACTTGAATATGGCTGAGATGGCAAGATAGCATCACCGATGCAATGAATATGGACTTGAATATGGATGAGATGGCTAGATAGCATCACCGATGCAATGAATATGGACTAGAATATGGATGGGATGGCAAGATAGCATCACTGATGCAATGAATATGGACTTGAATATGGCTGAGATAGCTAGATAGCATCATTGATGCAATGAATATGGACTTGAATATGGCTGAGACGGCTAGATAGCATCACCGATGCAATGTATATGGACTTGAATATGGCTGAGATGGCTAGATGGCATCACCGATGCAATGAATATGGACTTGAATATGGCTGAGATGGCTAGATGGCATCACCGTTGCAATGAATATGGACTTGAATATGGATGAGATGGCTAGATAGCATCACCGATGCAATGAATATGGCCTTGAATATGGCTGAGATGGCTAGATAGCATCACCGATGCAATGAATATGGACTTGAATATGGCTGAGATGGCTAGATGGCATCACCGATGCAGTGAATATGGACTTGAATATGGCTGAGATGGCTAGATAGCATCACCGATGCAATGAATATGGCCTTGAATATGGCTGAGATGGCTAGATAGCATCACTGATGCAATGAATATGGACTTGAATATGGCTGAGACGGCTAGATAGCATCACCGATGCAATGAATATGGAATTGAATATGGATGAGATGGCAAGATAGCATCACCGATGCAATGAATATGGACTTGAATATGAATGAGATGGCTAGATAGCATCAGCGATGCAATGAGTATGTACTAGAATATGGATGAGATGGCAAGATAGCATCACCGATGCAATGAATATGGACTTGAATATGGCTGAGATGGCTAGATAGCATCACTGATGCAATGAATATTGACTTGAATATGGCTGAGACGGCTAGATAGCATCACCGATGCAATGAATATGGACTTGAATATGGATGAGATGGCAAGATAGCATCACCGATGCAATGAATATGGACTTGAATATGGATGAGATGGCTAGATAGCATCACCGATGCAATGAATATGGACTTGAATATGGCTGAGATGGCAAGATAGCATCACCGATGCAATGAATATGGACTTGAATATGGATGAGATGGCTAGATAGCATCACCGATGCAATGAATATGGACTAGAATATGGATGGGATGGCAAGATAGCATCACTGATGCAATGAATATGGACTTGAATATGGCTGAGATAGCTAGATAGCATCATTGATGCAATGAATATGGACTTGAATATGGCTGAGACGGCTAGATAGCATCACCGATGCAATGAATATGGACTTGAATATGGCTGAGATGGCAAGATAGCATCACCGATGCAATGAATATGGACTTGAATATGGCTTAGATGGCTAGATGGCATCACCGTTTCAATGAATATGGACTTGAATATGGATGAGATGGCTAGATAGCATCACCGATGCAATGAATATGGCCTTGAATATGGCTGAGATGGCTAGATAGCATCACCGATGCAATGAATATGGACTTGAATATGGCTGAGATGGCTAGATGGCATCACCGATGCAATGAATATGGACTTGAATATGGCTGAGATGGCTAGATAGCATCACCGATGCAATGAATATGGCCTTGAATATGGCTGAGATGGCTAGATAGCATCACTGATGCAATGAATATGGACTTGAATATGGCTGAGACGGCTAGATAGCATCACCGATGCAATGAATATGGACTTGAATATGGATGAGATGGCAAGATAGCATCACCGATGCAATGAATATGGACTTGAATATGGATGAGATGGCTAGATAGCATCACCGATGCAATGAATATGGACTTGAATATGGCTGAGATGGCAAGATAGCATCACCGATGCAATGAATATGGACTTGAATATGGATGAGATGGCTAGATAGCATCACCGATTCAATGAATATGGACTAGAATATTGATGGTATGGCAAGATAGCATCACTGATGCAATGAATATGGACTTGAATATGGCTGAGATAGCTAGATAGCATCACCGATGCAATGAATATGGACTTGAATATGGATGAGATGGCAAGATAGCATCACCGATGCAATGAATATGGTCTTGAATATGGATGAGATGGCTAGATAGCATCACCGATGCAATGAATATGGACTTGAATATGGCTGAGATGGCTAGATAGCATCACTGATGCAATGAATATGGACTTGAATATGGCTGAGACGGCCAGATAGCATCACCGATGCAATGAATATGGACTTGAATGTGGATGAGATGGCTAGATAGCATCACCGTTGCAATGAATATGGACTTGAATATGGCTGAGATTGCTAGATAGCATCACTGATGCAATGAACATGGACTTGAATATGGCTGAGATGGCTAGATGGCATCACCGATGCAATGAATATGGACTTGAATATGGCTGAGATGGCTAGATGGCATCACCGATGCAATGAATATGGACTTGAATATGGCTGAGATGGCTAGATAGCATCACCGATGCAATGAATATGGAATGTGGATGAGATGGCTAGATAGCATCACCGATGCAATAAATATGGACTTGAATATGGCTGAGATGGCTAGATAGCATCACTGATGCAATGAATATGGACTTGAATATGGCTGAGACGGCTAGATAGCATCACCGATGCAATGAATATGGACTTGAATGTGGATGAGATGGCTAGATAGCATCACCGATGCAATGAATATGGCCTTGAATATGGCTGAGATGGCTAGATAGCATCACTGATGCAATGAATATGGACTTGAATATGGCTGAGACGGCTAGATAGCATCACCGATGCAATGAATATGGACTTGAATATGGATGAGATGGCAAGATAGCATCACTGATGCAATGAATATGGACTTGAATATGGCTGAGACGGCTAGATAGCATCACCGATGCAATGAATATGGACTTGAATATGGCTGAGATGGCTAGATAGCATCACTGATGCAATGAATATGGACTTGAATATGGCTGAGACGGCCAGATAGCATCACCGATGCAATGAATATGGACTTGAATGTGGATGAGATGGCTAGATAGCATCACCGTTGCAATGAATATGGACTTGAATATGGCTGAGATTGCTAGATAGCATCACTGATGCAATGAACATGGACTTGAATATGGCTGAGATGGCTAGATGGCATCACCGATGCAATGAATATGGACTTGAATATGGCTGAGATGGCTAGATGGCATCACCGATGCAATGAATATGGACTTGAATATGGCTGAGATGGCTAGATAGCATCACCGATGCAATGAATATGGAATCTGGATGTGATTCCTAGATAGCATCACCGATGCAATAAATATGGACTTGAATATGGCTGAGATGGCTAGATAGCATCACTGATGCAATGAATATGGACTTGAATATGGCTGAGACGGCTAGATAGCATCACCGATGCAATGAATATGGACTTGAATGTGGATGAGATGGCTAGATAGCATCACTGATGCAATGAATATGGACTTGAATATGGCTGCGACGGCTAGATAGCATCACCGATGCAATGAATATGGACTTGAATATGGATGAGATGGCAAGATAGCATCACCGATGCAATGAATATGGACTTGAATATGGCTGAGACGGCTAGATAGCATCACCGATGCAATGAATCTGGACTTGAATATGGATGAGATGGCTAGATGGCATCACCGATGCAATGAATATGGACTTGAATATGGCTGAGATGGCTAGATGGCATCACCGATGCAATGAATATGGACTTGAATATGGCTGAGATGGCAAGATAGCATCACCGATGCAATGAATATGGACTTGAATATGGATGAGATGGCTAGATAGCATCACCGATGCAATGAATATGGCCTTGAATATAGCTGAGATGGCTAGATAGCATCACTGATGCAATGAATATGGACTTGAATATGGCTGAGACGGCTAGATAGCATCACCGATGCAATGAATATGGACTTGAATATGGATGAGATGGCAAGATAGCATCACCGATGCAATGAATATGGACTTGAATATCGATGAGATGGCTAGATAGCATCACCGATGCAATGAATATGGACTTGAATTTGGCTGAGATGGCAAGATAGCATCACCGATGCAATGAATATGGACTTGAATGTGGATGAGATGGCTAGATAGCATCACCGATGCAATGAATATGGACTTGAATATGGCTGAGACGGCTAGATAGCATCACCGATGCAATGAATATGGACTTGAATATGGATGAGATGGCAAGATAGCATCACCGATGCAATGAATATGGACTTGAATATGGATGAGATGGCTAGATAGCATCACCGATGCAATGAGTATGGACTAGAATATGGATGAGATGGCAAGATAGCATCACCGATCCAATGAATATGGACTTGAATATGGATGAGATGGCTAGATAGCATCACTGATGCAATGAATATGGACTTGAATATGGCTGAGACGGCTAGATAGCATCACCGATGCAATGAATATGGACTTGAATATGGATGAGATGGCAAGATAGCATCACCGATGCAATGAATATGGACTTGAATATGGATGAGATGGCTAGATAGCATCACCGATGCAATGAATATGGACTTGAATATGGCTGAGATGGCAAGATAGCATCACCGATGCAATGAATATGGACTTGAATATGGATGAGATGGCTAGATAGCATCACCGATGCAATGAATATGGACTAGAATATGGATGGGATGGCAAGATAGCATCACTGATGCAATGAATATGGACTTGAATATGGCTGAGATAGCTAGATAGCATCATTGATGCAATGAATATGGACTTGAATATGGCTGAGACGGCTAGATAGCATCACCGATGCAATGAATATGGACTTGAATATGGCTGAGATGGCTAGATGGCATCACCGATGCAATGAATATGGACTTGAATATGGCTGAGATGGCTAGATGGCATCACCGTTGCAATGAATATGGACTTGAATATGGATGAGATGGCTAGATAGCATCACCGATGCAATGAATATGGCCTTGAATATGGCTGAGATGGCTAGATAGCATCACCGATGCAATGAATATGGACTTGAATATGGCTGAGATGGCTAGATGGCATCACCGATGCAGTGAATATGGACTTGAATATGGCTGAGATGGCTAGATAGCATCACCGATGCAATGAATATGGCCTTGAATATGGCTGAGATGGCTAGATAGCATCACTGATGCAATGAATATGGACTTGAATATGGCTGAGACGGCTAGATAGCATCACCGATGCAATGAATATGGAATTGAATATGGATGAGATGGCAAGATAGCATCACCGATGCAATGAATATGGACTTGAATATGGATGAGATGGCTAGATAGCATCAGCGATGCAATGAGTATGTACTAGAATATGGATGAGATGGCAAGATAGCATCACCGATGCAATGAATATGGACTTGAATATGGCTGAGATGGCTAGATAGCATCACTGATGCAATGAATATTGACTTGAATATGGCTGAGACGGCTAGATAGCATCACCGATGCAATGAATATGGACTTGAATATGGATGAGATGGCAAGATAGCATCACCGATGCAATGAATATGGACTTGAATATGGATGAGATGGCTAGATAGCATCACCGATGCAATGAATATGGACTTGAATATGGCTGAGATGGCAAGATAGCATCACCGATGCAATGAATATGGACTTGAATATGGATGAGATGGCTAGATAGCATCACCGATGCAATGAATATGGACTAGAATATGGATGGGATGGCAAGATAGCATCACTGATGCAATGAATATGGACTTGAATATGGCTGAGATAGCTAGATAGCATCATTGATGCAATGAATATGGACTTGAATATGGCTGAGACGGCTAGATAGCATCACCGATGCAATGAATATGGACTTGAATATGGCTGAGATGGCTAGATGGCATCACCGATGCAATGAATATGGACTTGAATATGGCTGAGATGGCTAGATGGCATCACCGTTGCAATGAATATGGACTTGAATATGGATGAGATGGCTAGATAGCATCACCGATGCAATGAATATGGCCTTGAATATGGCTGAGATGGCTAGATAGCATCACCGATGCAATGAATATGGACTTGAATATGGCTGAGATGGCTAGATGGCATCACCGATGCAGTGAATATGGACTTGAATATGGCTGAGATGGCTAGATAGCATCACCGATGCAATGAATATGGCCTTGAATATGGCTGAGATGGCTAGATAGCATCACTGATGCAATGAATATGGACTTGAATATGGCTGAGACGGCTAGATAGCATCACCGATGCAATGAATATGGAATTGAATATGGATGAGATGGCAAGATAGCATCACCGATGCAATGAATATGGACTTGAATATGGATGAGATGGCTAGATAGCATCAGCGATGCAATGAGTATGTACTAGAATATGGATGAGATGGCAAGATAGCATCACCGATGCAATGAATATGGACTTGAATATGGCTGAGATGGCTAGATAGCATCACTGATGCAATGAATATTGACTTGAATATGGCTGAGACGGCTAGATAGCATCACCGATGCAATGAATATGGACTTGAATATGGATGAGATGGCAAGATAGCATCACCGATGCAATGAATATGGACTTGAATATGGATGAGATGGCTAGATAGCATCACCGATGCAATGAATATGGACTTGAATATGGCTGAGATGGCAAGATAGCATCACCGATGCAATGAATATGGACTTGAATATGGATGAGATGGCTAGATAGCATCACCGATGCAATGAATATGGACTAGAATATGGATGGGATGGCAAGATAGCATCACTGATGCAATGAATATGGACTTGAATATGGCTGAGATAGCTAGATAGCATCATTGATGCAATGAATATGGACTTGAATATGGCTGAGACGGCTAGATAGCATCACCGATGCAATGAATATGGACTTGAATATGGCTGAGATGGCAAGATAGCATCACCGATGCAATGAATATGGACTTGAATATGGCTTAGATGGCTAGATGGCATCACCGTTTCAATGAATATGGACTTGAATATGGATGAGATGGCTAGATAGCATCACCGATGCAATGAATATGGCCTTGAATATGGCTGAGATGGCTAGATAGCATCACCGATGCAATGAATATGGACTTGAATATGGCTGAGATGGCTAGATGGCATCACCGATGCAATGAATATGGACTTGAATATGGCTGAGATGGCTAGATAGCATCACCGATGCAATGAATATGGCCTTGAATATGGCTGAGATGGCTAGATAGCATCACTGATGCAATGAATATGGACTTGAATATGGCTGAGACGGCTAGATAGCATCACCGATGCAATGAATATGGACTTGAATATGGATGAGATGGCAAGATAGCATCACCGATGCAATGAATATGGACTTGAATATGGATGAGATGGCTAGATAGCATCACCGATGCAATGAATATGGACTTGAATATGGCTGAGATGGCAAGATAGCATCACCGATGCAATGAATATGGACTTGAATATGGATGAGATGGCTAGATAGCATCACCGATTCAATGAATATGGACTAGAATATTGATGGTATGGCAAGATAGCATCACTGATGCAATGAATATGGACTTGAATATGGCTGAGATAGCTAGATAGCATCACCGATGCAATGAATATGGACTTGAATATGGATGAGATGGCAAGATAGCATCACCGATGCAATGAATATGGTCTTGAATATGGATGAGATGGCTAGATAGCATCACCGATGCAATTAATATGGACTTGAATATGGCTGAGATGGCTAGACAGCATCACTGATGCAATGAATATGGACTTGAATATGGCTGAGATGGCTAGATAGCATCACCGATGCAATGAACATGGACTTGAATATGGCTGAGATGGCTAGATGGCATCACCGATGCAATGAATATGGACTTGAATATGGCTGAGATGGCTAGATAGCATCACTGATGCAATGAATATGGACTTGAATATGGCTGAGACGGCTAGATAGCATCACCGAGGCAATGAATATGGACTTGAATATGGATGAGATGGCAAGATAGCATCACCGATGCAATGAATATGGACTTGAATATCGATGAGATGGCTAGATAGCATCACCGATGCAATGAATATGGACTTGAATATGGCTGAGATGGCTAGATAGCATCACTGATGCAATGAATATGGACTTGAATATGGCTGAGACGGCCAGATAGCATCACCGATGCAATGAATATGGACTTGAATGTGGATGAGATGGCTAGATAGCATCACCGTTGCAATGAATATGGACTTGAATATGGCTGAGATTGCTAGATAGCATCAAGGATGCAATGAACATGGACTTGAATATGGCTGAGATGGCTAGATGGCATCACCGATGCAATGAATATGGACTTGAATATGGCTGAGATGGCTAGATGGCATCACCGATGCAATGAATATGGACTTGAATATGGCTGAGATGGCTAGATAGCATCACCGATGCAATGAATATGGAATGTGGATGAGATGGCTAGATAGCATCACCGATGCAATAAATATGGACTTGAATATGGCTGAGATGGCTAGATAGCATCACTGATGCAATGAATATGGACTTGAATATGGCTGAGACGGCTAGATAGCATCACCGATGCAATGAATATGGACTTGAATGTGGATGAGATGGCTAGATAGCATCACCGATGCAATGAATATGGCCTTGAATATGGCTGAGATGGCTAGATAGCATCACCGATGCAATGAATATGGACTTGAATATGGCTGAGACGGCTAGATAGCATCACCGATGCAATGAATATGGACTTGAATATGGATGAGATGGCAAGATAGCATCACCGATGCAATGAATATGGACTTGAATATGGCTGAGACGGCTAGATAGCATCACCGATGCAATGAATCTGGACTTGAATATGGATGAGATGGCTAGATGGCATCACCGATGCAATGAATATGGACTTGAATATGGCTGAGATGGCTAGATGGCATCACCGATGCAATGAATATGGACTTGAATATGGCTGAGATGGCAAGATAGCATCACCGATGCAATGAATATGGACTTGAATATGGCTGAGATGGCTAGATAGCATCACCGATGCAATGAATATGGCCTTGAATATGGCTGAGATGGCTAGATAGCATCACTGATGCAATGAATATGGACTTGAATATGGCTGAGACGGCTAGATAGCATCACCGATGCAATGAATATGGACTTGAATATGGATGAGATGGCAAGATAGCATCACCGATGCAATGAATATGGACTTGAATATCGATGAGATGGCTAGATAGCATCACCGATGCAATGAATATGGACTTGAATTTGGCTGAGATGGCAAGATAGCATCACCGATGCAATGAATATGGACTTGAATGTGGATGAGATGGCTAGATAGCATCACCGATGCAATGAATATGGACTTGAATATGGCTGAGACGGCTAGATAGCATCACCGATGCAATGAATATGGACTTGAATATGGATGAGATGGCAAGATAGCATCACCGATGCAATGAATATGGACTTGAATATGGATGAGATGGCTAGATAGCATCACCGATGCAATGAGTATGGACTAGAATATGGATGAGATGGCAAGATAGCATCACCGATGCAATGAATATGGACTTGAATATGGATGAGATGGCTAGATAGCATCACTGATGCAATGAATATGGACTTGAATATGGCTGAGACGGCTAGATAGCATCACCGATGCAATGAATATGGACTTGAATATGGATGAGATGGCAAGATAGCATCACCGATGCAATGAATATGGACTTGAATATGGATGAGATGGCTAGATAGCATCACCGATGCAATGAATATGGACTTGAATATGGCTGAGATGGCAAGATAGCATCACCGATGCAATGAATATGGACTTGAATATGGATGAGATGGCTAGATAGCATCACCGATGCAATGAATATGGACTAGAATATGGATGGGATGGCAAGATAGCATCACTGATGCAATGAATATGGACTTGAATATGGCTGAGATAGCTAGATAGCATCATTGATGCAATGAATATGGACTTGAATATGGCTGAGACGGCTAGATAGCATCACCGATGCAATGAATATGGACTTGAATATGGCTGAGATGGCTAGATGGCATCACCGATGCAATGAATATGGACTTGAATATGGCTGAGATGGCTAGATGGCATCACCGTTGCAATGAATATGGACTTGAATATGGATGAGATGGCTAGATAGCATCACCGATGCAATGAATATGGCCTTGAATATGGCTGAGATGGCTAGATAGCATCACCGATGCAATGAATATGGACTTGAATATGGCTGAGATGGCTAGATGGCATCACCGATGCAGTGAATATGGACTTGAATATGGCTGAGATGGCTAGATAGCATCACCGATGCAATGAATATGGACTTGAATATGGCTGAGACGGCTAGATAGCATCACTGATGCAATGAATATGGACTTGAATATGGCTGAGACGGCTAGATAGCATCACCGATGCAATGAATATGGACTTGAATATGGATGAGATGGCAAGATAGCATCACCGATGCAATGAATATGGCCTTGAATATGGATGAGATGGCTAGATAGCATCACCGATGCAATGAATATGGACTTGAATATGGCTGAGATGGCAAGATAGCATCACCGATGCAATGAATATGGACTTGAATATGGATGAGATGGCTAGATTGCATCACCGATTCAATGAATATGGACTAGAATATGGATGGGATGGCAAGATAGCATCACTGATGCAATGAATATGGACTTGAATATGGCTGAGATAGCTAGATAGCATCACCGATGCAATGAATATGGACTTGAATATGGATGAGATGGCAATATAGCATCACCGATGCAATGAAAATGGACTTGAATATGGATGAGATGGCTAGATAGCATCACCGATGCAATGAATATGGACTTGAATATGGCTGAGATGGCTAGATAGCATCACCGATGCAATGAATATGGACTTGAATATGGCTGAGATGGCTAGATGGCATCACCGATGCAATGAACATGGACTTGAATATGGCTGAGATGGCTAGATGGCATCACCGATGCAATGAATATGGACTTGAATATGGCTGAGATGGCTAGATAGCATCACTGATGCAATGAATATGGACTTGAATATGGCTGAGACGGCTAGATAGCATCACCGATGCAATGAATATGGACTTGAATATGGATGAGATGGCAAGATAGCATCACCGATGCAATGAATATGGACTTGAATATCGATGAGATGGCTAGATAGCATCACCGATGCAATGAATATGGACTTGAATATGGCTGAGATGGCTAGATAGCATCACTGATGCAATGAATATGGACTTGAATATGGCTGAGACGGCTAGATAGCATCACCGATGCAATGAATATGGACTTGAATGTGGATGAGATGGCTAGATGGCATCACCGATGCAATGAATATGGACTTGAATATGGCTGAGATGGCTAGATAGCATCACCGATGCAATGAATATGGCCTTGAGTATGGCTGAGATGGCTAGATAGCATCACTGATGCAATGAATATGGACTTGAATATGGATGAGATGGCTAGATGGCATCACCGATGCAATGAATATGGACTTGAATATGGATGAGACGGCTAGATAGCATCACCGATGCAATGAATATGGACTTGAATATGGATGAGATGGCAAGATAGCATCACCGATGCAATGAATATGGACTTGAATATGGATGAGATGGCAAGATAGCATCACCGATGCAATGAATATGGACTTGAATATGGCTGAGATGGCAAGATAGCATCACCGATGCAATGAATATGGCCTTGAATATGGCTGAGATGGCTAGATAGCATCACCGATGCAATGAATATGGCCTTGAATATGGCTGAGATGGCTAGATAGCATCACCGATGCAATGAATATGAACTTGAGCACACTCCGGGAGAGAGCGCAGGACAGGAAGGCCTGGCGTGCTGTGGTCCATGGCATCATGAAGAGCCGGACTGAATGACTGAACAACAACAACAACTTTATTGCCTATTTTCATTGTTTGAGTTCCCCTTTTCTGGACAGAAACGTTTCCAATGTGGGTTACAGGTAAAGCCAAAATGCAACACTAAAATCAAAATAAGGCCATTTTTAAAAAATTGCCAGGATCCTTCCCAGGGGGCAGCTCTATACTGCATCAGCCTCCTCCATTACATTGTCAGAGAGGATTATATGAAGAAGAACATCCGATGAGCCCCATTCCATTGGGACAAGGTGGTTCCATCTAGCTCAGCATCCCGCCTCTGGCGGTGGTCAGCCCAGGGTCTTCCTGGAAGCCCCTCATGAAGCCAACAGGCCTCCTTTCTTCTTCTCCCTCACATAACTGTTGGGAATATGGCAGCCCCATCTGCAAGTTTCTGGAAGGGGGAAGCGCCGCCGTTAGTTAGTTCATGGAAATGTGACCACAGCTGGCCTCAGGATCTCTATTGCCTACCATGTGGTTTCTTGCGATTTCTTCCTTTTGCTCCCCGCCTTCCTTCCTTCCTTCCTTCTTTCCTTCCTTCCTTCCCTCCCTCCCTCCCTCTCTCTCTGACTTCCACCATTGCTGGGAGCGCACGTCTTTGCTCTCTTGCTCTTGCTGATGCAGAAAGCCCTAGGTTCCATCCCCGGCATCTCCAGGTAGGGTGGGGAAAGAGCCCGCTTTGCAACCCAGGAGGGCTGCTGCCCATCAGTGCAGGCAGCAAAGACCGAATGGCCCCATAGCTCTTGTACTCTCTAAAGCAGCTTCTGTCTTGATCAGCTCTTCACTCAGTACAATGAGGACCGGGATGTTGTTTTCTATTTAGAGGAAGGGCCGCAGTTCATTGACGGAACACGTTCTTCGAATGCAACGGGTTTCAGTGTCGATCCTTCACGTATACAGGCAACCCTGGAAGAGAGAGATGGAGAGATTGAGAGAGACGGAGAGAGAGAGAGAGACAGAGAGAGAGAGAGAGAGAGAGAGAGCGCCTTTCTACCACCCAGAAGAGCTAGATATTGAGCTGGAGAGGACAGCGTGTTTGACTCAGCAGTCAGCCTGCCATTACTCCTGACCTCCAGGAATGTGTCTGTTTCCTTTTGCAGCAAACGTAAGACATCAGCCAATCTGTGCAGGCAGCCAATCTGTGCAGGCAGTATTGCGCTCATGGCACCAAGGCTCTCACATGACTTAAAGTGGCTACCTGCTTAAATCGTCCCTTTATTCAGAACCATGAGGGCTGGAAACTTGCTTTCGCGTTAGCCAAAGGAGCCAAAGGGCATCCGCTCTGCACACGGAAGCCCCCAGGTTCAGCGCCCCGCAGGATTTCTAGGTGGGACAGGGAAGGAAAGACCCTGCCACGCAGAGCAGGAGAGAATGGACTAGATGGACCTTTGGTCTGTCTCAGGAGAAGGACGCTTTCCGAGTTGCTCCGCCAGTTTCGCTTTCCTCTGTTTGCAGAGCAGCTGCAGAGGAGATGCTGAGACGTTTGTGGTCTAGATAGGTCTTCACATCTGTGTCAAATGATACGGATGGATGTGTGATTTTTACAAGTGGCCCACTCTCATGTGGCAAGAACATGTTGTGCACAGAAGTGAAGAGTGTGAAGGTAATCGAGCATTGACTTTTTCCTAACTTTTCCCTTCGTGGGATTTCTTCTTGGAGAGGGGAGCTTCTCTCTCATAGTTGCATTTAATGAACACTTTGGTACGTTTCAGGTCAAACACACTGTTCTGGATCATGGGGGTTGGACTCGATGGCCTTGTAGGCCCCTTCCAACCCTACTATACTATTCTATGATCTCCCTCAAAAGGATGTGGCCCACAAAGAACTTCGCACATGCCTGGGCTCCATCTTGGATTCCGGTGCTCGACTTTACGCAGACCGAAGGGCAGAACCTGATGACTAACGTGAACTCCACCTGCCCCACAGAGAGCCAAAGAGGGATGCAAACATGTTTTTCACTGTTTGAGGTGCAAAGGGAGCCCAGCGCTGAGGGGCCCTGCTTCTTCCTCTCCCCTGGTGTTACCAGGGTAATGACAGTAATTCTGCAGGAAGCCCCCATGGATTTTCATCCAGCAAGTCAACAACAGAGAACTCCAGGCCAACACTTGCTTCACATGAATACGCCCTGAGCCCTTCCATGGGGGGCTGGGTTGAAGTCGGACCGCTCAGCATCTGCTCATTGCTTGCCAAGACCTCATTCCCCTGCTGCAGCCTGTCTAGCTGGCTCCCCTTTAGGTTCTGCTTGGATGCTGGCCTGGGAGGAAAAGCCTCTTCCTACCGAGGATGGTTCAGCTGCTGCTGCTGCTGCTGCTGTTTTGGAACCGGACTCAGGCCACGCAGGCGATGCTGAGGACCACCTGCCTCTTGGCCAGGCCTTATGAAGTGCGAGAAGACTATTACCAGCCAGGAGACTTCATTGTGGGTGGGAATCTACTGCTTGGCGACGTTTATCCTATCTTTTCACGGGAAATATTGATTCTAGGGCCATTGCGGTTCGTCTATTATACACCGTAAGTTTCTACAGGATGAATCCGGGGCAGACGTCTGCCTGCTTCTCTTTCCGATTCGAGGGCTATGTCTCATGTATGCATTCACTATGTCACTTCAGTTCTGAATTCCTGGCTGTATATGAGATTCTCAGAGTCGTGTCATGAATGGATCCAATGCGTAATGGGAATCAAAGAAGGGGTCTTATTCTGAGCTAGAATAGGCTGGGGACCTGGGGAGACTTTTCCATTCCAGATCCACATCTTTGCAAACCTGGAGAACAACTGTCTTGCCTCTCGAGGCCGTTTGGTGTAAGGGGGGCAGGCAGAGCTAGACAATAGTCTGGTTCCGTGTGAAGGATCTGGCAGTGACAAAGACGTGTGTGTGTGTGTGTGTGTGTGTGTGAGTGTGAGCGTGCCACCCGATTGAAAGCATTCCCACGGCTGGGTGCTTCAGGCGTCTTGCAGGGTGAGGATGGCGTTCTCTGCTATAAATGTATTTTGTGTGGTTTTTCCAGCAGCAGAACAGGGGGACTGATAATAAAATCCCTGATAAGGAAGACAAGCAGTCTGACAATAGAAGCAGCTCACAAGAGATCGATACTGAAGCCTTGTGAATCGCTTGGAGATTTTATGATATTAAGCAGAATAAAAGTTCTATAAATACATAAATAAACATTTAGGATGTCTGAGAAATGTGTTTCAGTTCACGCTTCGCTCGAAAATGCCCCGTTTGCAACGGCAAACGTGAACGGGAGTGCACGTCCGTTCTCCTGAAACGTTTGCACACCCCCAGACTTGCATCCATGTTTGCAAAATGTGCACTTCGAAAGACTCGTGACTTTTGGAATGCACAACTTTTGAGAGATGCACAACTTCAGAACTTTTTCCTCTGTTGTAGAAATGTTTTTCCTCTCAGTGGTAAAAGGGAGAACAATTGGGGGGGGGGGAATGCGTATGCTGAAATGGGATAGATTTGCTGCAAAGCAATTCAGTCACCCAGTGTGTGTGTGTGTGTGTGTGTGTGTGTGTGTGTGTGTGTTAGACAGGATAGGAGAAGCAGCACAATAGAGAAGTGAAATGGTAGAACCTCCACCTTCAGAGGCAGGTCTGCCTGTGAAGTCAGGGCTGCATGGTAGAGTGCAGAGACTCCATGTCTCTCCTCCAGCAAACAGACAAACTGAGGACTTGGGTCCACCACTCTGCCACTGACAGCCATTCAACTCCAAGGTAGTGGTGAAGCCTGAACTAAACACAGTGTAGGATGTTACACCACACGCCTATTGCCTACATAACACATCTGTGAAAAGCCTGCCCCTTAAAAGCCATAATTTCCCAGTATTTGGGAGTTTGAGTATACCTGGAAAGTCCATCATACAAGTACAAAACAAACTTTGAAAACAACTAATTATAATAAAGAAAACATGTCCTCTTCCTCACAGAGAGGAAGGCCAGGATCTCTTCTCGATCATCCCAGAGTGCAGGACACAGAAGAATGGGCTCAAGTTGCAGGAAGCCAGATTCCGGCTGAACTGCAGGAGAAACTTCCTGACTGTTAGAGCAATACAGCAATGGAACCCGTTACCTAGGGAGGTGGTGGGCTCTCCCACACTGGAGGCGTTCAAGACGGGGCTGGACACCCACCTGTCAGGGATGCTCTGCACTGAGCAGGGGGTTGGACTGGATGGCCTTGTAGGCCCCTTCCAACACTTCTGTTCTGTTCTGTTCTGTTCTGTTCTGTTCTATTCTATTCTATTCTATTCTATTCTATTCTATTGGCTTTGATTATGCTAAACAGGTTTTACTAGAAAGCCGCCTTGGCAGTACTTCAGCTCTGAAAGCCTGGACAATAGTAATTGAAATATACAAGCAATAATACCAGAAATGCTGAATTAGATGGCACTTTGATCCAGCAGGGCTCTTGTGATGATGTTATGAAATATAGCTCGGTATGCTGTGGTGTATTTCTGTGTGTGTGTCTGATGCATTGGTCTTTACTCAGAGACGGTGGAACCAGAAGGACTTTATCTTCTTCTGCTCTCACAAGTGCCACTGGGATCCCACCGACACTCATTGTCACTCTCACTGCAGGCGAATAACCGCCAACAACCTTCACTACCTTGCCTTGGCATTTGCCATCCAGGAGCTCAATGAGAACCCAGCTCTCCTACCCAATGTGACCCTCGGCTTCCGCATCTATGACCACAGCGATGTTGGAAGATGGATCTACGTGAACACCCTGACCCTGCTCTCCACACAGGGCCAAACATTTCCGAATTATAAATGCAACAGATGGGATAAACTGCTGTCTGTTGTTGGGGGTCTTGAATCCACATCATCAAGGCAGATGGCGTCTCTAATGGGCACCTTCAAGATCCCTCAGGTAAGCGGGTTCTGCAGAACTCAGGAACACAGAGATGCAAAACCTGGTCTCTGTCAACAGTCTCTTGCCCATGCAGTGGGTATGTGGCATCGCTGTGTTTCCTGGCAGGAGAAGGTGACCTTCCAACTTTGGTCAACCTGCCATATAGTACCCTTGGCGGTAGCCATTCATCTTAGGTCACTATTACATGGCTAATCCCAGCCAGCACTGGGATTTCTTTAGAACAATACGATTTGGATTGGGAGACACAAAGAGTGTTGTGACCCCATAAAGACTCGGAAATGAACAAGGTTTCCAAAACACTGTGTTGCTCTGGCTGCCAAGACCGACTCAGCACACACAGACCGCCCACACACACACCATCTAAAATCAGTCAGTGTTTTAGGTATTGGGACACATTTCCATACACAATAGCATTCATTTCAGCCATGTGCCTTAGGCTGTTAGCAGAAGGGTTTTGGAGTGGGGGCACGTTGGAGGTGTCTGATTCAGCCTCACAAATATTGTGTCCCGTGTTGTATTCTGTGTCTCCCCAACCATTTCATGAACAATGTTTCCAGGTCGCTTTGTTGCTCTGGGTGCAACTGACCCACGCCGCTGCCATGTGTTGATATACTTGAGTTGTGCCTCCTGAGATAATTCTGAGGAATTTGGGAGGTGCTCAAAAGTCCCCAAGTTGCTTGTGAAGGATCTTTATTTTTGCCATACTCACCAAGGCCCATTCATTGCAATGGTAAGAAGTGTGTTGGGCCTACCTTCACAGCAGCCCTGACATTTGGATGAAAACCACACCCACGGGGGTCATAGAGTCAGCTCAGAGCTCCAGCTTACCTTGAGTAGTCCATTTTTGAAATGACCGTCTTCCTCCAAGGTAACACTTCAGGCCTCTGACGTAGGCCTTAGTCCATGCAAGCTTACACAGTTGGAATGGGCTAGTCCTTGAAATGCCACAAACCTCTTCGTTGTTTTTGCTGCTACAGACTAACACAGCCAACCCCCTGGAAATTCCTTCCCACAGCTCATGTTTGGTGTCTTTGAACCTGTCCAGAGGGAGAAAATGGTCTTTCCTTCCTTCTTCCACATTGATCCCAATGAAATGCCTCAATTTGAGGGCTTAGTCAGGCTGCTCCTGCATTTCCATTGGAACTGGATTGGGCTGTTTGCTTCCGAGGATGACCGTGGTGAACACTTCATCCAGACACTGACACCAATGCTCATACAGAATGACATCTGTGTGGCCTTCACTGGTACGGTCCCTATGACGTATGCTCCTCTTTTTACAGAACTGATCAATTCCGATACTTGGGATAAGTTGCAAGTGATGATTCTCTTTGGGAACTCCAAGATATTAAAAAATATTGGATGGGCAATGGCAGGAAATGAATATTTTACCAAGACCTCATATAGGAAGGTTTGGATCTTCACACCACATTTGGAGATTGCTGGGAGAGCATCCAGCTTCGGCCGTCTTGATCTGACACCTTTCCATGGTGCTTTGCACTTCATGGTCCACAGAAGGAATGTGCCAGCTTTCAAACATTTCTAGTGGGATTTAGATCCACTCCAACCACAAGGAGACGTCTTTCTCCATAAATGGTGGGAATATGAATTTGACTGTCAGGTCCTGAAACCAGGCCAACCCATCTATTGGGCAGACAAGAGGTGCACAGGGGAAGAGAAATGGGAGGACCTGCCAGGCCCCATGTTTGATATGAGCATGACCGGTCGCAGCTACAGTATCTACAATGCCGTCTATTCCGTGGCACACGCATTGCATGCCATGGCTTCATCTGAATCTCAACATGCATGGATGGGGGATGGCAGGAGACTTCTGAATGTCCAGCCATGGCAGGTAACATCCTCCTTCAGAACTGGTTCTCTCATATAAAGTGCCTGGTTGAATTTTTACCATCCGGGATTGGAAGTGGTTTTACCATCAGGTATCGGAAGCAAATGGCGAGTCTGGGAGAAGCTGTATTAGTTCATACTAAAGTTCCTAAGGAAAAGATTCCCCATAGATATCCTTGCAGGGCCACCATTTCCCTGAAGCGAGTTTAGGAAGAGAGTAGACAGTAGGAGAGACTTTTTGTACTTCTGTACTAAGAATGTGTGTAGGTATTTGGGAACAAGGAGGGAGGATTCAAGCAAGCCCCCACGACACACAGTGCTGGTCTCTAAAGCAGTACTGATCCCGCTCCCAAACTTTGCAGTATCAGACAGCAGGATTCTCCCCCCCCCCACGCTCCTTTTTGCCCGCCAGCAGCTGAAACTTAGATCTTGTTGTCTTTGCTGATAAGACCCTGCTCCTTCTCGTGCCCACACAGAGCGACTAGGATGTGTTGAAGCAAGCAGACACGAGCCAAAAAGCTCCAAGGGCTATCGGAGAATTTAATTTCCACTTACAAAACATGAAAAAATGCTCTGCTCACCACCCCAAATGGGAGTGTGAGCAGGAGAACGTGCTCTCCCAAAACATTCACAACTTCTCGAACTGGTGCTCACTTTTGAAAATACATGCTTTTGGAAGAGAAAACAGTTTGCAGTTGCACAACTTTGCAAATGCACCATTTCGCCCTTTAGTCTACGGAGGCAATTTGTGCAACTTTAGAAATGTATGCAAATGCAAGGTTCATTCTTCTTTTTTTGTTGCACAACTTTCCAGTTCATGCAAAATCAAAAGCGAGCACAAACCAAGGAGAGGCAAATATCGGGCTTGTGCTGGTGAATTCCCACATCACTTGTTCCCCCATCCCTACGCTGGACATGTATATTTTTACAGTTAGTGGCCTAGAAAGAGTGCGTTGGAGCAAGAAGGAACCAAGCAACCCCCCGAAAACACTGGGTAAGCAGCTTCTCACGGCTAGTGCCCAGTTTGGCACCTCCCAAATCCCTCAGAATTATCTCAGGAGGCACTACTCAAGTATATGAACACATGGCAGCTGTGTGGGTCAGTTGCACCCAGAGCAACAAAGCGACCTGGAAACCTTGTTCATGAAATGGTTCTGGACACACAAAATACGACACGTGACACAATGTTTGTGGGGCTGAATCAGACACCTTCAAAGTGCCCCACTCCAAAACCCTTCTGCTAACAGCCTAAGGCACATGGCTGAAAATAGTTGTATTGTGTATGGAAATGTGTCCCAATACCTAAAACACTGACCGGTTTTAGATGGTCTGTGTGGGCGGTCTGTGTGTGCCGAGTTGGTCTTGGCAGCCAGAGCAACACAGAGCTTTGGAAACCTTGTTCATTTCCGAGCCTTTAAGGGGTCACCACACTCTTTGTGTCTCCCAATCCAAATCGTATTGTTCTAAAGAAATCCCAGTGCTGGCTGGGATTAGCCATGTCACAGGGACCTAAGATGAATGGCTACCGCCAAGGGTACTACATGGCAGGTTGACTGAAGTTGGAAGGTCACCTCCTCCTGCCAGGAAACACAGCAGCGCCACACACCCACTGCATGGGCAAGAGACTGTTGTCAGATACTGGGTTTTGCATCTCTGTGTTCCTGAGTTCTGCAGAACCCACTTACCTGAGGGATCTTGAAGATGCCCATTAGAGACGCCATCTGCCATCAGGATGTGGACTCGAGACTCCCAATAACAGAGAGCAGTTTATCCCGTCTGTTGCATTTATAATTCGGGAAAGCTTGGCCCCGTGTGGAGAGCAGGGTCAGGGTGTTCACGTAGATCCATCTCCCATTGTTGCTGTGGTCATAGATGCGGAAGCCGAGGGTCACGTTGGGTAGGAGAGCTGGGTTCTCGTTGAGCTCCTGGATGGTGAATGCCAAGGCAAGGTACTGCAGGTTGTTAGTGCTTACTGGCCTGCAGTGAGAGGGACAATGAGTGTCGGTGGGCTCCCAATGGCACTTGTGAGAGCAGAAGGAGATAAAGTCGTCCTGATTCCACCATCTCTGAATAAAGACCAAGGCTTCAGGCCAAAACCCAAGAATTCACAATCTCTCTCTCTCTCTCTCACACACACACACACACACACATGTCATTGTCACTGCCAGATCCTTCACACGGAACCAGACTATTGCCTAGCTCTGCCTGCCCCCTTACACCAAACGCCCTCGAGAGGCAAGTCAGTTGTTCTCCAGGGTTGCAAAGATGTGGATCTGGACTGGCAAAGTCTCCCCAGGTCCCCAGCCCAGCCTGACTCCAAAGAAGACTCTGCAAAGCAGGTTGGAGGCGCCTGAAAGAGAAGCAGGCAGACATCTGCCGCAGATTCATCTTGGAGAAACTCACATTGGATGATAGACCATCTGCGAAGGCCCTAGAATCAATAGTTCCCCTGGGACTTTAGGAAAAACCTCGCCAAGCGGTAGATTCCCACCAACAATGAAGTCTCCTGGCTGGTAATAGTCTTCTCACACTTCATAAGGCCTGGCCAAGAGGCAGGTGGTCCTCAGCATCGCCTGTGTGGCCTGAGTCCGGTTCCAAAACAGCAGCAGCAGCAGCAGCTGAACCATCCTCGGTAGGAAGAGGCTTTTCCTCCTAGGCCAGTGTCCAAGCAGAACCTGAAGGTACGGGTGCACGAAAGTCACTTACCTGGTCTCGCAGCTTGTGGGGGGGAGGCGCTTCGCTGCTCCCCCCGAAGTTCAGGCCGGGGGGGAGGCTTCCCTCCTCGCCCGGCCGAAATTCAGGCCGGGGGGGAGGCTTCCCGCCTCGCCCGGCCGAAATTCAGGCCGGGGAGAAGCGCCCCATCTCCCCGGCCGCGAACTTCAAAAGAAAAGAAAAAAAAACACGCCCCTGTGATAGGCTACGTAACGATTAACGTAGCCTATCATGGGTAGATCTGCAAAGTCAGCTGTGATAGGCTACGTTAATAGTCACGTAGCCTATCACGGGTGACTTAAAAAAAAAGAAGCGCGTATGCAAATGGCGGCCCCCATAGGGAGCCGCCATTCGCATTCCTTATTTGGTCCCTGTAGTCTATGTAAAGATTTACGTAGACTACGGTGAAAATAAGGGCAACGCAAATAGCGTTGCCCTTATTTTCGCCGTAGTCTACGTAAATCTTTACATAGACTACAGGGACCAAATAAGGAACGCGAAGGGCGGCTCCCTATGGGGGCCGCCATTAGCCGTACGCGCTTTTTTTTTTTTAAGTCACCCGTGATAGGCTACGTGATGATTAACATAGCCTATCACGGCTGACTTTGCAAATCTAGCCATGATAGGCTACGTTAATCGTTACGTAGCCTATCACAGGGGCGTTTTTTTTTTTTACTTTGCTTGTAATAGTGGCGGTGGCAGCCGGTCAATAGACCGGCTGCCGCCCCCGCCCCTGATGAAGACCTGCCGAACCGCCGCTGGGACCCGCCGCCGGGAGGGACATTCGTGAAAGGTAAGTCCCATCCCGGGGGGAGGGGGCGGGGGGGCCGAGAAGTTCGCGTTGGCGCTCGGCCCCCCGAAGTTTTGGGGAGAAATTCTCCCCCATCCCTACCTGAAGGAGAGCCGGCTAGACAGGCTCCAGGAGGGGAATGAGGTCTTGGCAAGCAATGAGCAGACGCTGAGCAGTCCGACTTCAACCCAGCCCCCATGCAAGGGCTCAGGGCGTATTCATGTGAACCAAGTGTTGACCTGGAGTTCTCTGTTGTTGACATGCTGGATGGAAATCCATGGGGGCTTCCTGCAGAATTACTGTCATTACTCTGGTAACACCAAGGGAGAGGAAGAAGCAGGGCCCCTCAGCGCTGGGCTCCCTTTGCACCTCGAATGGTGAAAAACATGTTTGCATCACTCTTTGGCTCTCTGTGGGGCAGGTGGAGTTCACGTTAGTCATCAGGTTCTGCCCTTCGGTCTGCGTGAAGTTGAGCGCTGGAATCCAAGATGGAGCCCAGGCATGTGCAAAGTTCTTTCCCCAGACAGATGGCTGGGGAAAGGGAGGAATTGTGGTGGCAGAGTTCTACTCCGTGCATAAGTCTGCATGATTGCATTGCCCACACTGCCACCATGCTGCCCTGCTCCTTGTTCTGCCCCGAGAGTTCTGTTTTCCTCGGTCGTGGGGGGTTCAGGGACGCAGTCTCCATAAAAACTACATTGGAGACCCTCTCTGGGCTCTTCCTCAGCCAGGCCATAGGCTCATGGTGTGTCTCAGGAGAATCATGGCCTCGTCCAGCTGATCTGGAAGCAAGGAACGTCTCTGTCATGGCCACTGCAGGTCTCTGGCCTGCAGAAATTCACCTCCTACCTCAGTCTGATTTGCTTTCTGGGCCTTGCTGGTGGACCACGGTGTGGCCCCCAGGCTCGCCCCAGCTTGCGTGATGGGGTGGGGGCTGGTGTGGATCTTGGCCCATCCCCAGGAAGGGATCCCCTCAGCCAAAGAGATAGCAAGCAACTGTTTTGCAGGAGGCCCCCCCAGGCCGGGGACCTTGGAAGGGAGAAGGCCCTGAAGGGGATCTGGAAGACGTTTGGCTCGCTCAGCCTGGCAAAGTTGGTCCTGCCCTCGCTGTGCCCTGTTGGTTTCCTGAGCTGCACCGCTGGCAGAACCATTGCATCAGACAGCTGTGGACAGAGTGTGGCCCGTCCCGCTTGCGCCCAGGGGCCACAGATTATGGTAGGTGATGCCAGGTGGAGATCCGGAGGATGTAGCGGGATCACCCGGAGCAATTGGAACAGGGGTGGGCAAATGCAGGTGGGCTGGGGGCCAGGAGAGGCCTGAAATTGCACCCGCCATGCTGCTGCTCTGGGTGGGTGGGGTCCGGTCAGATACGGAACGTTCTCCCAGGAGAGGCTGCAAGGTGCATGGCCCGCTCAGCCCCCTGGATGCCAGGCCACGGATCCTGGCGCTCGCCTGCCCAGGCACGTGCGCAGTCGGGCAAACGCAGAGATCCCCACTTGTCCGCGGACCGCCATTGCACATGAAAATGGAGGCTCTGCCATTCACGTCAGTCGCCACTCGTGCAAAACAGTGGCCAGAAACAGCCCCATTTCCTCAGCATTACAGCCACAGCTGGTCTAATTAGACCGTTCAAGCCTCTAACTTTGCATCAGTGGGGCTACCAATGGCCTCCACTCTTTGCACATGGTGGCTGACATAAAGAGCAGAGCCTCCATTTTCAGACCAAAGGGTGGCTCGCAGGGTGGGGGGACATCACTTGCTGGGCATCCATGGACCGCCTGGCGGCTCGCACGGCTTGCCGCACCATGGCAGGTGACCGATGGGGCCCAGCGAGTGGCGTGGAACACGGACTCCAGTGAGTGTGCCCATCCCTCCCTTGGACTTCGGATGCCATGTTGCCTGAGCCCTGTTTCGGATGACACACTGTCCGGGTGCCTGACCTTCCCCCTGCCGTGGACACCTGGCATTCAGCCTTCTTGGCCACCCCTGAGGCTACACACGGCATCGTCTTCACCTGCCTTCCCCAACTGGTGCTCTCCAGACGCTTTGGCCAAGAACCCCATCATTCCTCACCAGCTTCACCATTGGCTTTTGTGGCTGGGAATGGTGGGAGCTGCAGTTCCATACATCTGGAGAGCACCCGGTGGGGGAAGGCCGATCTACGGCAATTCTACCAAGGATGCCAAACCTGTCCAGGTGCCATTGTTGTCGCTACCCCAGGAAATAAGGGGTTCTGGCCAAGAAGAGATGCATGATGTGTGACCACCGATGGTTATTAAGCCATCCAAAAGCCAGTGGGGAATCCTGACTGTGCTGGAGACGAGGCCTGGTGGAGCGGTCTGTGCTTTCCGGGGGCATGATAGGGATGGGGACAGAATGACTGCGGAGGACAGAATGACTCCTGCCAGAAACCCTAGAGAGCCAGTGCCAGTCCGTGTAAGCCAGCGGCAGGCGATGGGACACCCGTGGGCAACCTTGTGCCCCAGGACACCTTTCCTGGGGCCTGACAAGGTGCCCCGCCCTTCCGCGCTTGGATTGGTTTTTGTGTGCAAGAACAAGATTTCTCAGGGGCAGCTGGGATCCCTTCCTACCAGAGTGAGGGGCTCTAACTGCTCCCATCCTCTTCCTCCATGAATGCGGGGCTTAGGGACATTCTTAGGAAATGAGGGTGGCAGGTCGCAGCCAGCTGATGCTTCCAGTGGCAACACGCCCATGTTCTGGCAGGGCCCAGGGCACTTTCTCAATCAGCCAGGTCTGCCCACAGCCCCCCAGAAGGTCACCTACCCCTGGTGGAGACACCACTGGGGTCGAGAGACCCATGATCGACATGTAAGACATTTCAAGACATTTTTATTAAATCTCAGAGGACGGAACTGTCGAAAAGAAGCCCAAGATCTCTGTCTTGGTCAGTCACGGGCATACAAGTGATGTTGGGATTGCCCCCCACATCCCCACCCCAATGTGCATCACTTTACACTTCCTTGCATAGAACTGCATTTATTTAAAAATACATTTTTGGGGGGCGGTATAGAAATGAAATAAATAAATGAATAAATAAATAAATAAGTTGGTATCATTAAACAATCTGATAGACAGAGTGCCTGAGGAACTATGGACGGAGGTCCGTAACATTGTTCAGGAGGCAGCAACGAAATCCATCCCAAAGAAAA
The DNA here is from genome assembly GCF_057233095.1 of Heloderma suspectum. Taxonomy (NCBI): domain Eukaryota; kingdom Metazoa; phylum Chordata; class Lepidosauria; order Squamata; family Helodermatidae; genus Heloderma; species Heloderma suspectum. Next base: position 55,714,238 of record NC_139475.1, read on the forward strand.
AGAAGTGCAAGAAAGCCAAGTGGCTGTCTGATGAGGCTTTACAAGTAGCTCACGAAAGAAGGGAAGCAAAAAGCAAGGGAGAAAGGGGAAGATATACCCAACTGAATGCAGAGTTCCAGAGAATAGCAAGGAGAGACAAGAAGGCCTTCTTAAATGAACAATGCAAAGAAATCGAGGAAAACAACAGAATGGGAAAGACTAGAGATCTCTTCAAGAAAATTGGAGATCTCAAGGGAACGTTTTGTGCAAAGACGGGCATGATAAAGGACAAAGAAGGCAGGGACCTAACAGAAGCAGATGAGATTAAGAAGAGGTGGCAAGAATACACAGAAGAACTATACAGGAAAGATCTGAATGTCCCTGATAGCCATGATAGTGCGGTCACTGAACTTGAGCCGGACATCCTCGAGAGTGAAGTCAAGTGGGCCTTAGGAAGCATTAGTAACAACAAAGCTAGCGGAGATGACAGTATTCCAGCCGAGCTATTTAAAATCCTAAAAGATGCTGCTGTTAAAGTGCTGCATTCAATATGCCAACAAATCTGGAACACTCAACAGTGGCCACAAGACTGGAAAAGGTCAGTTTACATTCCAATTCCAAAGAAGGGCAACGCCAAAGAGTGTTCAAACTACCGCACCATTGCGCTCATTTCACATGCCAGCAAGGTGCTGCTCAAAATCCTACAAGCTAGGCTTCAGCAGTATGTGAACCGAGAACTACCGGAAGTACAAGCTGGGTTTAGAAGAGGCAGAGGAACTAGAGATCAAATCGCCAACATTCGCTGCATCATGGAGAAAGCAAGAGAATTCCAGAAAAACGTCTATTTCTGCTTCATTGACTACGCTAAAGCCTTTGATTGTGTGGATCACAACAAACTGTGGCAAATTCTGAAAGTGATGGGAGTACCAGACCACCTTACCTGTCTCCTGAGAAACCTGTACGAGGGTCAAGAAGCAACAGTCAGAACCAGACATGGAACAACCGATTGGTTCAAAATTGGGAAAGGAGTACGACAAGGCTGCATATTGTCACCCTGCTTATTTAACTTATATGCAGAGTACATCAAGAGAAATGCCGGGTTGGATGAATCAAAGGTCGGAATTAAGATTGCTGGGAGAATTATCAACAACCTCCGATATGCAGACGACACCACCCTAATGGCAGAAAGCGAAGAGGATCTCAATAGCCTCTTGTTGAGGGTGAAAGAGGAGAGTGCAAAAGCTGGTTTGAAACTCAACATTAAAAAAACGAAGATCATGGCATCTGGCCCCATCACTTCCTGGCATATGGAAGGGGAAGAAATGGAAGCAGTGACAGATTTTACTTTCTTGGGTTCCAAGATCACCGCAGACGGTGACTGTAGCCCTGAAATTAAAAGACGCTTGCTCCTTGGGAGCAAAGCTATGGCCAACCTAGACAGCATAGTAAGAAGCAGAGACATCACCTTGCCGACCAAGGTCCGTCTAATCAAAGCTATGGTTTTCCCAGTAGTAATGTATGGCTGTGAGAGCTGGACTATAAGGAAGGCTGAGCGCCGAAGAATTGATGCTTTCGAACTGTGGTGCTGGAGAAGACTCTTACGAGTCCCCTGGACTGCAAGGAGATCAAATCAGTCCATCCTAAAGGAAATCAAACCTGAGTGCTCATTGGAAGGACAGATAATGAAGCTGAAGCTCCAATATTTTGGCCACCTAATGCGAAGAGAAAACTCCCTGGAAAAGACCCTGATGCTGGGAAAGACTGAAGGCAAAAGGAGAAGGGGACGGCAGAGGATGAGATGGCTAGATAGCATCACGGATGCAATGAATATGAACTTGAGCACGCTCCGGGAGAGAGCGCAGGACAGGAAGGCCTGGCGTGCTATGGTACATGGGGTCACGAAGAGTCGGACACGACTGAACGACTGAACAACAACAACAACAATAGTTGAAACAAAGAGGGATTGCAAAGAGCTCCAGAAGGGTCACTCCATAGTGGGAAAATTGACATCAACATGGCAAATGCAGTTCTATGCAAGGAAATGTAAAGTGATGCACATTGGGGTGGGGATGGGGGGCGCAATCCCAGCTTCACTTGTATGCTCGTGACTGGCCAAGACAGAGATCTTGGGCTTCTGGTCGACAGTTCGATGACAATGTCAACCCAGTGTGCAGCTGCTATGAAAAAAGGCACATCCCACGTTTTCCAAGGCATAATTAGGAATGGGATTGACTTGGCTATGGGGATGGGGAAATGCTGCAGGGCATTGATGGTTCAACACACTCAACCGCCCCCCCCCCACCCCGATCCATGACTTTCCAGTTACAGTCAGGCCAATACTGTATAAGGACAGTAATTCCACATCTTCTCAGGCAATTTCTGCCAATTCAAACAAAAAGGAAAGTGCAAACTTCCCAGTTACACAAGATTCTTTGTGAAACTGGATCAGAAGTATGCCTTATCACGCACTCAGGAATTTCCTTTAATTCTTTTTTTTTTAATCAAAGAAGCTTCCACACTGCTATACTTTCTCCTGAGCTGTCCAGTCCTTACTTCCTACAAGTAAGGTGTGCATTATCTGGGCCCTGTCTACGTGGCACCGCTTTCAGCCTTCACTCCATCACAACTGCGCAGCATTTCAGCTCCAAACTAGCTTCTGCTGGGTTCCACTCGCGATTGACTGCGGGCTTCCCTAACCGACTCTGCTGTGCCCTTTGTTAGCTATTATCTTTTAATGCGCAGCCATGCAGTCTGGTGCAACACTTCTGTGGCTGTTTTGTACTTTGGGGGTTCTGTTGTGTCTGTCCATCCCTTGTTAGCTAAAAAGTGGGCGTTCTGTGCTCCTTCATTTCCACGCCATCTGTTTGCCAGTTCCCCAGCCTGAAACTCTCGCGACGGTTCCCACTCACAAGGTGTGAGCGGTACATGCCTACCCATCACTCCAAAATGGTGGCTTGGGCACTGAGTCCAAAAGCAACCACTGCGAAGCTACGGAGCTGCCAAAATGCGCAAAAGTGTGATCAAATAAATGAGAATGCCTCTCCGTCCCCTGGAACTGCACAGCTGCGAAGGGACAGGGGGAGTGAAGGGGCGTCGCAGGCCAACGCAAGCACTACGCATGCCCACAACACTCCCCCCGCAAAATGCGACGTCGGTTTGGGGAAGGGACAGACGGCTCGCAACCGCGGGGAACCTGCAGCAGATTGAAACCATCACAGCAAAGCGCTTCCATGGAAATCCGCATTTCCCAGGAGAAAACCGCGGATGGCTGTGAAGTGGTGACTGCGCTGTCTGTCCCGAGGGACCTCGATTTGCAGCCGCCCCGGAGTAAAATCCTTGTGTAGATGGGGCCTTGGAGAGCTTCGGCTATTGGGCAGTACAGAAATAAATACATACATACATACATACATCATACATACATACATACATGTCTACTGTGCTGCTTCTCTACTTGGCCTGCTCTGGCGGATGCTTTGTGATGGAGTTTTGGATGCTTTCAGAACAGGAGCATGGATGTCGGGAAGCTTTCAGAACTTGTTCCTACGTTCCAAAGGCCGCTTTTCTCCGTGGCTCTGAGACCATCACATCTTATTTTAATTATTCCCCTTGTTAGCATGGCTGTGTGGGCTCTCTGCTCCCATCCATCATCTTCAAGTCACCTGGCTCTGTGAAATGGGAGCTACTGATAGAACAAGAGAAGGTAGAATCAAAGGGGTGCTTCTGTGTGGTCATGTGATTTCTCTCCCCCACCCCTGGCATGCCTCGTGCCTCAGTTTTCTCCTTCTGTGGTATGGGTCGGGGATTCGAACACTGTTCCTCATCCACAGATCCCCCTTGGCTCCGCCTCTCATGACCTCTTGCTTCTGCCTCTGCTGACATGCCCCCTCCCCACCCTTCGGACTAACCACCGGCCTCCACTGCATAGCAGTGGTGTTTCAAATTATGCATGGTCAGAGAAAGTGGATAGGGAGACACTGTCCTCCCTCTCTCCAAAGCTAGAACCCAACGGGGTCATCCTGCGAAGCTGATTGGTGGGAGATCTGGGACCGGGAAAAGGAAAGACTCCTCCACGCAGCGCGCCGTTAAACTATGGAATTCGCTGCTGCAGGAGGTAACGACGGCCACTAATTTGGATGCCTTTAAAGGGCCCTGGACCACTTCATGGAGGACCATGGAATCAAAGACGACTAGCCACGATGGTTCTATCTATCTCCGGTAGCAGAGTCAGCCTGACTATTTGGATTGGTTGCTGGGGAACATGGGCAGGAGAGTGCTGCTGCACTCATGTCCTGCTTGTGTATTGCTCATGGGTGGCTGGTTGACCACCATGTGAATAGAAGGCTAGACCCTTGGTCTGATCGGGCATGCCTCTTCTTATATTCATATTAGAGATGGGGCTTCAATGTTCAGAAGCACTGTACCTCCGATCGCAAAGACAGACAGAGAGAGGAAGACAGGGACAGACAGACAGACAGACAGACAGACAACAGTGTGTGTGTGTGTGTGTGTGTGTGTGTGTGTGTGTGTACTCACACACACACACACACACACACACACACACACACACACCCCTTGGGGAGACATTTGCTTTGCAAGAACCAAGTCAACTCAATCATCAAAAAACCTGCCGGCTGAAAAGACCAGACCATAAGACCACGTCACATTGGTCCAAACTCCACACAGCCAGGACATTGGAAGCGAAGGCTGACGCCCCATCTGACATGCCCCATTTCCAGTCGTGATGGCGCTCTTCAAGTCCTTGGCATGGGGTCACAGAGAGGAAGGCCAGGAGCTCTTCTCCATCGTCCCGGAGTGCGGGACACGGAATCAAGTGGCAGGAAGCCGGATTCCGGCTGAACATCAGGAGAAACGTCCTGACTGTTAGAGCAACACGACAGTGGAACCAGTACCCTAGAGAGGTGGTGGGCTCTCCCACGCTGGAGGCCTTCAAGACGAGGCCGGACGCTCTGACTTGGATTCCAGCATTGAGCAGGGGGTTGGACTCGATGGCCTTGTAGGCCCCTTCCAACCCTTCTGTTCTATGGGTCTATATGGCCCCATAAAGATGAAACAAGCTTCCCGTCCTCATTTCCATTCATTTATTTATTCCAGCTTACGAGTTGCTGAAGCTCTCAGGCTGACGTATTTAAGAACGGCAGATAGGCTCAGCTGAACAAGAAAACACACCAGCAGCTTTAAGATACGGAACAATAATTTGAAATGATTTTTAAAGAGAGACCCATCCCAAGCAGCGAACACGTGAAATGGCTGATTTCAAAGCATGGCATCCATTGCATCCTTACAAGTGGGGAAACACAGCACTTTCAAATTATTTTACAAGGCCAGGAAGAATGGAAAAGAAAGGGCTTTGCTTGGTGCCTAAAAGTCGACAAAGGAAGAACTAGAAGGACCTAGCTAGGGAGGATATCCCACAATGTGGGGCCAGCACAAAAAAGGCCCCACATAGCCAGCTGCGCGATCTCAGTGTGGGAGGGCACTGGAGCGCCTGGCACGTCCCCGGTCGCCATTTCCCCGCCAAGCGTCGCCCTTTCTCTTCGCTCATCATCGAATCACAGTCATGCCGCCCTGTGATGCTACGATCCTCCCAGGGTTTGTACGGCCACTTTGAACTGACGCCTGCTTTGTACGCATACATTCCGTGCTGCGCTTTAAAATAACCCTTTCCCATGTTTCCGCGGCCTGGATATTGATCTCATCTTTCCGCACTATTTTAAATCATCGCGGCTGTCTTGTTTTTGTGTCTAACATTCCAAGTTCTTTTAGTAGGGGTTCTTGTCGGGTGTTTTGTATTTGCTGTTGTTACTCTGACAGCTTTGGCTGTAGGGTGAGTCATAAATTGGATGGATGGATGGATGGATGGATGGATGGATGGATGGAAGGACGGAAGGAGAACTATCAACTTATTTTACCTTCATGGGGCTATTGCTCAGTGACAGAGCACCTCCTTTGCCTGGTGGAGGTCCTTGGAAGCCGCTGCCGGTCAGAGGAGACCATCCTGAACTAGATGGACGGGCTATAAGGCAGCGTCCCAGTTCTGCTCGGCACACACTTTGGTTGAGCCTCTGTTATTCTAGCTGCAGATTGCCGGGAGCAATTTGGCGCCCCAAACCGGTGGCTCTGTTCGCCATGCAATGGTAAACTCCACAGACTAACGCCCAGCCCTGTTTCCCTCCATTTCCATCGTGTAGGAGACCCCAACTATTTCTCTCTCCCCTTTTAGGTGCCTCCCTCTGCGAGGTGCGCGGAGAGGTGCTCTCCGGGGCACCAGAGGAAAGTTCCGGAGGGGAAGCCGGCTTGCTGCTACGACTGTGTCCCTTGTCCGGAAGGGACCTTTTCTGACCGGACAGGTCGCGGAGACTTTCAGAGCCTTATTTAAGGAGGAAACACAGGGGACAAGGACGGGATAGGAAAGGTGCAGATCCTGGATGAGGGGCAGAGGATGCCATGTTCTCCATGGATGAAGTCCGGCTTTGGCTTGCGGAAGTCCGCAGCTTGATGTGCTTGCAAGGAATACCCTTTTCTGAAGAAACGTTCCATGTTCTTATTCTTCTTATAGCCATCATCATCGTCAACGAGTCCAGGGCACAATCCTATGTGGAGAGGCATCAGCCTCCGAAATCGGACCTTGCCGAGCAGCCCGTGCAGGGCGGCTGGAGCACGGGGGTGGCCCTTGCCTCCATGATCCAGCAACCCTGCATTTCTGGCCAGATGCCCAATTTCAGCGCTCTAGCCACTGCTTCGGGGAGGGGGAGCGAGGGAGGCCACACGGCGCAGACGAAGCTGTGCCGCGCGGCTTCCGTGGCCCCCTCCCCACTCCCGGGATCGGCTCCCTTACCCTGTTGCCGCGCTCCGTTTCCGAGCGTGAGGACACAGCTGGCACAGGGAGAACCATGCTGGCTATGAGGGCTCGGGGAGGGGGTGGGGAACACTCATCTTGGCCCCGACCTATGGCCCCCTAGACAGTGCGTCGCGGCCAGAGGATGACTCTCTTGGCAAGTCATTAACACCTTTGTGCAAGGACTTCCGGCCCTGTATGTGTCAGCTTTTCATTCGTATTCACCTAGGCAATACTTCTCTTGCATTTGCTCATGCGTCTCTGCTCATTGAAAGGCTGTCGCAGAGAGGAAGGCCAGGATCTCTTCTCCATCATCCCGGAATGCCGGACACGGAATCATGGCTCCAGCTACAGGGAGCCAGATTCCGGCTGGACATCAGCAAGAACGTCCTGACTCTTAGAGCAATACGACAGTGGAACCAAGGACCTGGGGTGGCGGTGGGCTCTCCAACCCAAGTCGAGGCGGGACAGCCACCTGTCAGGGATGCTCTGACTTGGAGTCCTGCATTGAGCAGGGGGTTGGACTCGATGGTCCTATAAGCCCCTTCCAACCGTACTATTCTAGGATTCCATGAACTATGTTCCACCAGCAAGGCACACTAGAGCAACGCCAGAGACGAGCCAGAATGCCCTTTCCCAGAATGGAGTTCCCTCCCGCGAGCTCGGCTGACCTGCTCCCCCTCTCAAAGGGAGCCTTTCCTCTCATTGCAGTCGCTTTGGGAAGCGCTGGGTCCCCGTTGCGCCAGCTGGAGCACAGTCAGCATGGATAGGGCTCATGGGTTTGGCCCAGAATTGGTCATCCTTAAAGGTGTCTGTTCCAAGGTGTATAACAAGAGCGGACCCCATGAGTCCAACTAGGGATGTCGTGAGCATCCATTCGGGGGCTCGAGCTCGGCGGGTTTCTGCCAGTTCGGCCCCCGGAAACCAGCCCGCGACTTCCTGCTCTGGCCCGACTCGGCGCATGTGGAGTCGGAGGGGCGCAGTGGCCCGTTCCTTGCCTGAGTGGCGAAGGCAGGATGGGAAGCCTTCCCATCCTGCCGCCAAGAGCGACTGCGTCCCTCCCTGCCGGTGCTGAGCAGAGAGAGACACAGAGGCCCTCTCGCATTACTGCCATGAGCGACTGCGCCCCTCCCTGCCGGCGCACAGCAGAAAGGGACACCGTTGCTTGCGGCGGCGCTGGCGGCAAGAGCACTCACGGGGCCCCGCAAAGCACCAGCTGGGTCGCGTCCCAGCATGATTCAGGTCCAGCAGTGGGCCGGGTTCTGGCGACTGGGTCGCAGGGTGGACTCAGCCGAGTTCGCACAACCCTACTGCCAACCTCAGTTGTTTGGGTATCCGGCCCCAAAGCGTTGGGGGCAGTTTTGATGAAAGGCTCAGAACCCCGATCAGGCCAGCGTTCAGGGGAACAATCGGAACACGGTCCCCCGTTCCCAATGAATTCCCCCTTTCCCCTGCAATGTCTTCTGTCGCCTGTCCCTTTGCCTCTGGACTGAGGCACGCCCTGTGGGGTGGGGCGTTGCTCCTAATCTGAAGAACATGCTTGGGATTCATTTCTTTATTTGCTCATTCAGAGGGGGCCGGAGATATAGGCTCATTCTCTAGTTACAGAATTTGGTCTTTTCCCCCTTTGCAGGCTATTGAAGATGGGGTTGGCACAGGGGGCTGTCACGATCCTTTGTTTTTAAAGCGTCCTGCGCTTTTTCAGGCTGTCTTCTTAAGAAATAGGTGGCTGAAGCTGAAAAAGGGGGGAACGGAAGGGCAGCTGTACTCTGGGATGTACAGCCAATGGCAGAATGGCCAACTGCCTCTCTTTCTTTGCGCTCTGTGCTGGCCATCAAATCTGGGCCACATTTCAGACTGCAGCAACTGTTACAGGAACGGATCACTTTTTGAGATCACCCTTTTTGTAACCTGTTCCCCAGCCTTTCTCCCAGGGCCTTTTCTGAGGGGATAGTCCACATTTCGGAGAAAAGGATATTTCGGGATTCATTCTCCATTCATTGTGGCATTCACCGGCTACCACGGTCATAAAATCAGTCTCATCTTTGAGATGCTTCAGGAGCTATTTTCATTCCAGATGCAGATCGCTGTGCCTCATGTCTGGAAGATCAACATCCAAACAGGAACCAAGATCAGTGTATCCCCCAAAAGATCCACTTCCTTTCCCATCAGGAGACATTCAGTTCCATGCTAGTTTCTCTAGCACTTCTCCTCTCTCTCGCCACGTCTCTAGTGCTGGCAACCGTCATTCAACACCATGACACACCAATCATCAAAGCCAACAACCGAGACCTCACCTACGTCCTCCTCTTCTCCCTGCTGCTCTGCTTCCTCTGCTCCTTCCTGTTCATCGGCCAATCAATGAAGGCCACCTGTCTTCTCAGACAAGCTGCCTTTGGCATCACCTCCTCTCATGCCGTTTCATCTATTCTGGCCAAAACGGTCACCGTGGTTCTGGCCTTCATGGCCACCAAGCCAGGAAACATGGTCGGAAAACTCTTGGGGAGACAACTGACAAACTCCATTGTCCTGGCCTGTCCCCTCATCCAAGCTGTGACCTGTGCTGTCCGGTTGCTGACCTCTCCCCCATTCCCAAATTTGGACTTCCGTTCTTCGCCTGGCGAGACCGTAGTGGAATGTCATGAAGGCTCAGTCACCATCCTTTACACTGTTTTGGGTTACATGGGTTTGCTGGCCCTTGTTAGCTTCACGGTGGCTTTCCTAGAGAGGAAGTTGCCTGACAGCTTCAACCAAGCCCAGTTTGTCACCTTCAGCATGCTGGTGGGTCTCCTTTGTGCCTACCTACCAGAGCAGCAAGGGGAAGTCCAGGGTGGCCGTGGAGGTCTTCTCCATCTTGGCCTCTGGAGCTGGTCTCGTCGGATGCATCTTTCTCCCCTAATGTTACATTATCCCCCTGAGGCCCAATCTCAGTTGCTGAGCTCATCTCATAAGGAAGTCATAATCTGTGAATTGTGTCCTCCAGAACATGCCCTGCTCATTCATTTCCCAATCAATCCTGTTTATCAGTACAGGTGCTAATGAGATCCTGTTAGTTTCCTTTAAAACAAACGGACAAAATCGTGCTTCCGGTATGTTTCCGTTTTGCCTCGTGCCATTATTTCGGCTAGGCAGTTCTAAAAATCCAGTCAGAGACACCTTGCGGACTGCTCTCACATATGTACTGAAAGTCATCAGGAGGTTGTTATGGCCATGTTCCTTCATCCCCCCCTTCACAGTCAACACACTCCAGGATATCAGGCTTCAGGCTCGCTATTTTATTAGTGAACCACTAGCTTCCTTACAAATGTAAATTGCAGGACACTCTCAAACTACAATGGAAACAGCTACCCCACACTATTACGAATATCAAAGGAGGAGCTGAAGTGGGATTCAGAGAAGTTGCCAGCAGTCTGAACAAGAATCACTCAGCCAGACAAGCTTCACAGGGATGCCCCTCCCTTACGGTGGCTCCCTCCGAGGTAGGCTTTCACGCATAGCCAACCTGGTGGAGCATCTGCGCTCTGCCCCGAACTTTGCCCCCTTCACTCTGCGATGGACCCTAGCATCTCTCAAGTCATGCTCCGTGCCCTCCTCTTCCCCTGAAACCTGGGTTCTTATGGAGGAGGAAAGTGGCAGGAGGGGGCGTTCAGGCTGAGACATCTGCGAGTCAAGGTCTCGGGGAGAAGGCCTTGCCATAGCTGAGCTCACTAGGGAGGGAGCCTCCCCCTGTTCTGGCTGTTCCCATGCTGGATCCAAGCTACTAAACATCTCCATGTGCTCAGATTCATTCCTGACAGTTATTAATCCCAGATTTTAGGGGAAAGAAGCAGTAAAGTTGTCAGATGGTACAACCACACAAGATTTATTGTAAGCCTGCCGACAGTTCCCTTCTTCTGTTTTATCTTATGTTCTGCGATAATCATGCATTTAAAACTGTGGATACTGAAGAGGAAGAATCATGGAATAGTAGGGTTGGAAGGGGCCTACAAGCCCATCGAGTCCAACCCCCTAAATCCCCAGAGTCCATGGGGGTTGGACTCGATGGTCTTATAGGCCCCTTCCAACCCTACTCTTCTAGGATTCTATGAACAATTTGGCATTATTGGATGGGCACTTTGCCAAATCCCTAATCCTCTCACTGCTATCCTCCTTCTCACATCATGGAGAATGCTTGGAGTAAGCAACCTTTGCTCTAAGGGTCAACCTAGATGGGACAATCTCACGGCTGGCAGTTGTGTCCCCATATCACTGCAAATAAATAGCCGCAGGGAAGGGGGTGGGTCTGGCCCGTGGCAGGGGGACAGGGTTATCTTTCCATCCTATGCCTGTTCCAGATTGGAGTCCCCATGGCGGTTCTTTGCTGTGCAATGGAAGGTCCTGTTAGGGCCAGGGGGAGCATCCCTTCCAGTGCCAACAGCCATCCCAGGCGGGGTGGGGCAGTTTTCCCCAGGGCTTCCAGGAGGCATGGTGAGGTTCAGCTTTTGAAACATCTCCCAAGAGGAGCCACGGGGAATACAGGGAAGTGCCACATTTGCATGAAATGAAGCTGAAGTGACTGTTCGGGGTGAACTGTGATGGGGGATATTTTAATGAGAAAGCACCATGAAGGAGAATAATGTTACTCTGACACCTGCGAAAGCTCAGGCCACACCCCTTTCCTCATGCGGCCCAATTCTTCAAGTGTTGGGCGATGGGTTGGCCCCCAGTAGAGGACCCAATGCTCAAAACGACCCCGAGACGTTTCTGCATCCTTATTCCACATGATGTGAATATTGAGACAAACGCTTCCATTGATGTAGCAACATGGCTGTTCAGCATGTTGCGGGGTGTGTGTGTTAATCATAGAATCATAGAATAGTGGGGTTGGAAGGGCCTACAAGGCCATCGAGTCCAACCCCCTGCTCAATGCAGGAGTCCAAGTCAGAGCATCCCTGACAGGTGGCTGTCCAGCCTCGTCTTCAATGCCTCCAGTGTGGGAGAGCCCCCCACCGCCCTAGGGAACTGGTTCCATTGTCGTATTGCTCTAACAGTCAGGAAGTTTCTCCTGGAGTTCAGCCGGAATCTGGCTTCCTGCAACTTCAGCCCATTCTTCCGTGTCCTGCACTCTGGGATGATGGAGAAGAGATCCTGGCCTTCCTCTCTGTGGCAACCTTTCAAGAACTTGAAGAGCACTATCCTATCTCCCCTAGTCTTCTCTTCTCAAGGCTAAACATGCCCAGTTCTTTCGGTCTCTCCTCATAGGGCTTTGTTTCCAGTCCCCTGATCATCTTTGTTGCCCTCCTCTGAACCCTCTCCAGTTCGTCTGCATCCTTCTTCAAGTGTGGTGCCCAGAACTGGACACAGGACTCCAGATGAGGCCGAACCAGTGCTGAGTAGTAGGGAACTAGTACTTCCCTGGATTTGGAAGCGATGCTTCTATTAATGCAGCCCCAAAGAGCATTTGCCTTTTTTGCAGCCACATCACATTGTGGGCTCATCTTCAGCTTGTGATCAACAACAATTCCAAGACCTTTCTCGCTTGTAGTGTTGTTGAGCCACGTATCCCCCATCTTGTAACTGTGCATTTGGTTTCTTTTTCCTAGGTGCAGAACTTGGCATTGATCCCTATTCAATGTCATTCTGTTTTCTGCCCAGCGCCCCAGTCTATCCAGATCACTTTGAATTTTGTTTCGGTCTTCCAAAGTATTAGCTATCCCGCCCAATTTTGTGTCATCTGCAAATGTGATCAGCATCCCCTGCACCTCCTCCTCCAAGTCATTCATAAAAAAGTTGAAGAGCACTGGGCCCAGGACTGAGCCCTGCGGTACCCCGCTCGTGACCTCTCCCCAGTTTGAGAAGGCCCCATTGATAAGCACTCTTTGAGTCCGATTCTGTAGCCAACTGTGGATCCACCGGATCGTTGCTTCATCTAGCCCCCTTTGAGCTAGTTTGCTCATCAGGATATCATGGGGCACTTTGTCGAAGCTTTGCTGAGGTCGAGGTATATGATGTCTACAGCATTCCCACAGTCCACAAGGGAGGAGACTTGATCAAAAAATGAGATCAGATTTGTCTGGCAGGACTTGTTTTTGACATATCCATGTTGGCTTCAAGTCATCACTGCATTGTTTTCAAGGTGCTTCCAGATGGATTGCTTTATCATCTGCTCCAGAATTTTCCCAGGGATTGATGTCAGACTGACTGGTCTGTAGTTCCCAGGTTCCTCCTTTTTACGCTTTTTGAAGACAGGGACAACGTTAGCCCCCCTCCAGTCATCTGGCACTTCCCCCGTCCTCCATGATTTCTCAAAGAGAATAGACAGCGGTTCTGAGAGTTCTTCTGCCACTTCCTTTCTTACTCTTGGGTGCAGTTCATCTGGCCCTGGAGATTTGAACTCATTCAAAGTAATTCAGTGTTCCTTGACCATATGCCTATCGATCTCAAGCTGCAATTTATTTATTTATTTATTTATTTATTTCTATACCGCCCAATAGCCGAAGCTCTCTGGGTGGTTCACAAAAATTAACTTATTATACTAAATAATTTGGTACAATCAGCAAGCTTGGCCACCTTGCTGCTTAGTCCTAGTCCCAGATATTTGGATTATTACTGTCAGTATTCCTACTACTATTCCTACTACTACTATTTAGGGATGGCCGAGAATTTCTCCCCAAAACTTCGGGGGGCCGAGTGCCAATGCATTCAGCCCCCCGAAATTGGTGGGGAAATTCTCCGCCAGCCTCCTGGGCCCCCCCCCATGATGGGACTTACCGTGGCCAAATGTCCCTCTCAGCGGTGGGTCCGGGTGGCAGTTCGGCGGCGTTTCGTCGGGGGCGGGGGTGGCGGCCGGTCTCCCAACCGGCTACCGCCACCGCCATTGCAAAAAAAAAAAGTAAAGTAAAAAAAAACCAAACACCCCCATGATAGGCTATGTAACAATTTACGTAGCCTATCACGGCTAGATTTCCAAAGTCAGCCGTGATAGGCTACGTAAATCGTCACGTAGCCTATCACGGGTGACTTTGAAAAAAAAGGGGAAAAAAGCACGTACGCAAATGGCGTCGGCCCATGGGCGACGCCATTTGCGTTCCATATTTTGGCACGTCTAGTCTACGTAAAGATTTACATAGACTATGGCGAAAATAAGGGAACGCTATTTGCGTTGCCCTTATTTTCGCCATAGTCTACGTAAATATTGACGTAGACCAGACGTGCCAAAAGAAGGAACGCAAATGGTGGCGCCCATGGGCCGCCGCCATTTGCGTACGTGCTTTTTTCCCCTTTTTTTTCAAAGTCACCCGTGATAGGCTACGTGACGATTTACGTAGCCTATCACGGCTGACTTTGGAAATCTAGTCGTGATAGGCTATGTAAATTGTTACATAGCCTATCACGGGGGTGTTTGTTTTTTTACTTTTTTTTCGTGGCCGGGAAGACGGGGCGCTTCTACCCGGCCTGAATTTCGCTGGCGAGGGATGGGGCGCCTCCCCCCCCTCGCCTGAACTTCGGGGGGAGAAGCGAAGTGCCTCCCCCCCACCGCGAAGCAAGCTTCGAGGACAGGTAAGGGACTTTCGCCCATCCCTACTACTACTATTACATTTGTTATTCTTACATTTATATCATGCACTTTTTCCTCTTGCAGGTAACCCAAGGCAGCTTCCATGGGAATCTATCTCCTCCTCCATTTCATTTTCACAACAACCGTGTGAGGTAGGTTAGGCGCAGAGTCAGTGAGTGGACCAAAGCCACCCAGGGAGCTTCATGGCCAGTGGGGACTGGAACCCACATCTAACCACTACACCACACTTGAAACAAACAAACAAACAAACAAATATATGACCAGGAAATAAACCATGTACAGAAATAATGGACTTGATTGGATAGATGTATTTTTAAATAAAATAAAGTACAATGACTCCTGTAAGGATACATAGCATGGGGAAATGTGATGGAGGGACTGGACAATGAATTCACCGTGACTTCTCTACAGTAGTAAAAATCACAGAATCTTTCTCCTTATTAGATGATCCTTGGAATTGAGATGGGGCCTCAGGAGAATAATGTAGCATTTGGGGAGAAAGATGCAACCCAGGAGACCAGCCGCAGAGGCCAAGATGGAGAAGATCTCCACGGCCACCATGGACTTCCCCTTGGTGCTCAGGTAAGTTGGCACGAAGGAGACCCACACGCTGCAAAACACCAGCATGCTGAAGGTGATCAACTGGGCTTCATTAAAGCTGTCCGGCAATTTCCTTGCTAGGAAAGCCACTGTGAAGCTGAGGAGAGCCAGGAAACCCATGTAAGCCAAGACACTGATAAACATGGTGACCGAGCCTTCCTGACATTCCACGATGATCTGTCCAGCCAGGGAATGGAAGTCCAGGTTTGGGAACGGGGGAGAGGTTGCCAGCCACACAGCACAGATCACACCTTGCACAAGGTGGCAGAACAGGACAATGGAGTTGGTCCATTGTCTCCCCAAGAGTTTTCTTGCCACGTTTCCTGGCTTGGTGGCCATGAAGGCCAGAACCACGGTGACAGTTTTGGCCAACATGGAAGAAACGGCAAAAGAGAAAATTATGCCAAAAGCTGCTTGTCGGAGAAGACAAGTGATGTTTGTGGGTTGACCGATGAACAAGAAGGAGCAGAGGAAGCAGAGCAGGAGGGAGATGAGGAGGACATAGGTGAGGTCTCGGTTGTTTGCTTTGACTATCGGTGTGTCGTGATGTTTCATGAACGTTGCCAGCACTAGGACAGTGATCAGAGCGAGGAAAGCAGCAAGAGTTGCTAAAATGAATCCGAGTGTCTCTTGATACGAAAGGAAGTGAATAGTTCTGGGGATACACTGGTCTTGGTTCTCATTAGGGTGTTGATCTTCTGGGCACTGAGTACAGTGAACTGCATCTGCAATGAATAACAACGAGTGAAGTACCGGAAACATGACACAGATGCTGGCGCCAGATCAGCCCACAAGGGAGTCGATGGAATTCTCCTTTCGGAAGTTTATTGTACACCAAAGTGCATAAACTCCCTTTCCTTGCCCTCTCTGTAAGCTTTGGCAACATATTTTATAAGAACCGAGTCAGAAAAGGTGCAAAATGCCTTCCTTTCACATGACACTCCCTGATATCAGACTCATGCTCAATAGCGTGCAATGAAGGAAAACCCAAATTCTGTAAGCAGAAATGAAAATCTGGGAAATAACAACTGAGCCCCAATCTGTCACCTGCAGTGCCTGGCGATAGAAAAAGGGTCTATCTGTCTGACACTGGGGTTACGAGCTCCAGTTGTTAAAAGGATGACCAGCCATCTGCGCGGATCAGTGTTCCGCCGAAACAACTTCAGGCCTGATGCCAAAACCACTGAGGATGGAAACAGGGTCTTTAACGACGTACCCCTGGAAAGGTGAGCCAATGGGAATGATGAAGTGCCAGATACTGTTTTTGCGGGCATTAGTAGAAATAGAAACAGAAGTTTTCTTCAGGAAATTCTGAATACTTTGCAAACAAGGAAACCACAGAAATATGCAACCTGGAATGGAATTAACCGAAAAAAATCCATTCCTGGGGAAATGGCAGACTCCTTTTCTATGTTATGCTCTTCTCCCAGCTCCACTCTTGGCCCAGTACATCCTGTACATATATATGGCTCCCGGACTTTGAGCTACCTGTCCAGTTAGAAATCTTCCCTTCTGGGCAACGATCACATCTGTAGCAGCAAACCGGCTTCTCCTCTGGATCTTTTTTCCAGTGTCCTGGACGGCACCTCTGCACACACCTCGTAAAGGGGTGGCTCCTAAAAGGCAGAAGACAAATAATTCAGGATATCCAGATGACAGAAATTGCACCAAGCTAGACTGTGAATGACTCAAGTTCCCATTACAGGATGGATATTTCACCAATTGAGGAGGGTCGAAGTGACTTAGAACTATATTATTCAAGGCTGATTATGTATATTCACACAGAGAGAGAGAGATGTATGCATGCATGCATGTATGCATGCACGCATACACAAACACATATAAGTTGGAAGCTGCTTTCTAGCGAGTCAGACACTTGGTCCACCTAGTCTGGCATAGTCTGCATGAATTCCAGCAGCTCTCCAGGGTTTTAGACAGACGCCTTTCTGCAGCCTACGTGCAGACGTGGGGACTAAAGCTGGAACTTCCTGCCTCCAAAGATTGTGTTTGGCCATTGGGCAATACCGGCATGCTGCACCCTGGACTCAAAAAGACATTGGTCTCATCTAGAAAGACTTCTGTTCTCAAAGGACAGATTGCAACATCCCTTACTTCTCCCATGACCCCAGAAGGTTCAACTCCACCTCTGCAGGCCAGATGATTGTGTCAGAGTTAATGGTGAAGTCTTGTCCTGGGGGAGCGTCTGGATGCAGCCATCCGACTTTCACCGGGGCAAAAGTGTGATTTGGAAGGAAAATCCAGTTCACAATATCATAAGGAGAGGACATCTCAGAATTATCAGTGAAATAGACTTCATCTCCAGCGCTGTTGTTAAAGCGGACGGCCTTCAAAGAGCCAAGAATCTGAAATGTAAGAGGTGCTTAGAAAATGGGGTGACTGGTTTGTGGGACTGTGAGGGGGGTCTGAAGTCTTCTCACATACTGTGCCTGCCATTCAGGTTGGGGATTGCTTGGTTCTGTATTCTGTTGTTTGGTTTAATGCTTAGGATGCTTCTTCACTGGGCACTAGCTGTGAGAAGCTGCTTACCCAGTGTTTTCGGTGGGTTGCTTGGTTCCTTCTTGCTCCAACGCACCCTTTCTTGGCCACTAACTGTAAAAATATACATGTGCAGTGTAGGGATGGGAGAACAAGTGATGTGGGAATTCACCAGCACAAGCCCGATATTTTCCTCTCTTTGGTTTGTGCTCGCCTTTGATTTTGCATGAACGGGAAACTTGTGCAAAAAAAAAGGAATGAATCTCGCATTTGCATACATCTCTAAAGTTGCACAAATTTCCTCCGTAGACTAAAGGGTGAAATGGTGCATTTTCAAAGTTGTGCAATTGCAAACTGTTTTCTCTTCCAAAAGCATGTATTTTCGAAAGTGAGCACCAGTTCGAGAAGTTGTGAATGTTTTGGGAGAGCACGTTCTCCTGCTCACGCTCCCATTTGGGGTGGTGAGCAGGGCATTTTTTCATGTTTTGTAAGTGGAAATTAAATTCTCCGATAGCCCTTGGAGTTTTTTGGCTCGTGTCTGCTTGCTTCAACACATCCTACTATCTCTGTGTGGGCACGAGAAGGAGCAGGGCTCTTATCAGCAAAGACAACAACATCTGAGTTTCAGCTGCTGGCTGGCAAATGGAGCGTGGGGGGGGGGAATCCTGCTGTCTGATACCGCAAAGTTTGGGAGCGGGATCAGTACTGCTTTAGAGACCAGCGCTGTGTGTTGTGGGGGCTTGCTTGAATCCTCCCTCCTCGTTCCCAAATACCTACACACATTCTTAGTACAGAAGTACAAAAAGTCTCTCCTACTGTCTACTCTCTTCCTAAACTCCCTCCAGGGAAATCGTGGCCCTGCAAGGATATCTATGGGGAATCTTTTCCTTAGGAACTTTAGTGTGAACTAATACAGCATCTCCCAGACTCGCCTTTTGCTTCCAGTACCCGATGGTGAAACCACTTCCAGTCCTGGATGGTAAAAATTCAACCAGGCACTTTAAGTGAGAGAACCAGTTCTGAAGGTGGATGTTACCTGCCATGGCTGGACATTCAGAAGACTCCTGCCATCCCCCATCCATGCACGTTGAGATTCAGATGAAGCCCTGGCATGCAACACGTGTGCCATGGAATAGACGGCATTGTAGATACTATAGCTGCAACCGGTCATGCTCGTATCAAACATGGGGCCTGGCAGGTCCTCCCATTTCTCTTCTCCTGTACACCTCTTGTGTCCCCAGTTGAAAGGCTGGCCTGCTTTCAGGAACTGACAGGCAAATTCATATTCCCACCATTTATGGAGAAAGTTGTCTCCTTGTGGTCGGAGTGGATCTATAGCCCAGAATAAATGTTTGAATGCTGGCACATTCCTTCTGTGGACCATGAAGTGCAAAGCACCATGGAAAGGTGTAAGATCAACATGGGCCAAGAGGGATGCTCTTCCAGCAATTTCCAAATGTGGTGTGAAGATCCAAACCTTCCTAAATGAGGTCTTGGTAAAATATTCATTTTCTCCCATTGCCCATCCAACATTTTCAATGGTGTTAGATTCCCCGAAGAGAATCATCACTTGCAGCTCATCCCAAGCATCAGAATATATCAGTTCTGATAGAAGAGGAACAAACGCCGCGTGGATCGTACGGGTGAAGGCCACACAGATGTCATTCTGTTTGAGCATTGGTGTCAGTGTCTGGATAAAATGTTCACCACGGTCATCCTTGGGAGCAAACAGCCCAATCCAGTTCCAATGGAAATGCAGGAGCAGCCTGACGATGCCCTCAAATTGAGGCATTTCATTAGGATCAATGCGAAAGAAGGAAGGAAAGACCGTTTTCTCCCTCTGGACAGGTTCAAAGACACCAAATGTGAGCTGTAGGAAGGAAATTCCAGGGGGGTGGCCGTGACTACCCCGGGTGTGGTTTTCATCCAAATGTCAGGGCTGCCAACACACTTCTTACCATTGCAATGAATGGGCCTTGGTGAATATAGCAAAAATAAAGATCCTTCACAAACAACTTGGGGTCTTTTGAGCATCTCCCAAATCCCTCAGAATTACCTCAGGAGGCACTACTCAAGTATATGAACACATGGCAGCTGTGTGGGTCAGTTGTACCCAGAGCAACAAAGCGACCTGGAAACCTTGTTCATGAAATGGTTCTGGACACACAAAATATGACACGTGACACAATGTTTGTGGGGCTGAATCAGACACCTTCGAAGTGCCCCCACTCCAAAACCCTTCTGCTAACAGCCTAAGGCACATGGCTGAAAATAGTTGTATTGTGTATGAAAATGTGTCCCCATACCTAAAACACTGACCGGTTTTAGGTGGTGTGTGTGTGGGCAGGCTGTGTGTGCCGAGTTGGTCTTGGCAGCCAGAGCAACACAGAGGTTTGGAAACCCCGTTCATTTCCGTGTCTTTAAGGGGTCACAACACTCTTTGTGTCTCCCAATCCAAATCATATTGTTCTAAAGAAATCCCAGTGCTGACTGGGATTAGCCATGTCACAGTGACCTAAGATGAATGGCTTCCGCCAAGGGTACTATATGGCAGGTTGACCGAAGTTGGAAGGTCACCTCCTCCTGCCAGGAAACACAGCGGCGCCACACACCCACTGCATGGGCAAGAGACTGATGTCACATACTGGGTTTTGCATCTCTGTGTTCCTGAGTTCTGCAGAACCCACTTACCTGAGCGATCTTGAAGAAGTCCATTAGAGATGCCATCTGCCGTGAGGATGTGGACTCGAGACTCCCAATAACAGAGAGCAGTTTATCCCATCTGTTGCATTTATAATTCGGGACAGCTTGGCACCGTGTGGAGAGCAGGGACAGGGTGTTCACGTAGATCCATCTCCCATTGTTGCTGTGGTCATAGATGCGGAAGCCGAGGGTCACGTTGGGTAGGAGAGCTGGGTTCTCGTTGAGCTCCTGGATGGCGAATGCCAAGGCCAGGTACTGCAGGTTGTTAGTGCTTACTGGCCTGCAGTGAGAGGGACAATGAGTGTCGGTGGGCTCCCAATGGCACTTGTGAGAGCAGAAGGAGATAAAGTCGTCCTGGTTCCACCATCTCTGAGTAAAGACCAAGGCTTCAGGCCAAAACCCAAGAATTCACAATCTCTCTCTCTCTCTCTCTCTCTCTCTCACACACACACACACACACACACACCTTTGTCACTGCCAGATCCTTCACACGGAACCAGACTATTGCCTAGCTCTACCTGCCCCCTTACACCAAACGCCCTCGAGAGGCAAGTCAGTTGTTCTCCAGGTTTGCAAACATGTGGATCTGGACTGGCAAAATCTCCCCAGGTCCCCAGCCCAGCCTGACTCCGAAGACGACTCTGCAAAGCAGGTTTGTGGCCCCTGAAAGAGAAGCAGGCAGACATCTGCCCCAGATTCATCTTGTTGAAACTCACATTGGATGATCGACCATCTGCGATGGCCCTAGAATCAATACTTCCCCTGTGACGCTAGGATAAACCATGCCAAGCAGTAGATTCCCGCCAACAATGAAGTCTCCTGGCTGGTAATAGTCTTCTCGCACTTCATAAGGCCTGGCCAAGAGGCAGGTGGTCCTCAGCATCGCCTGTGTGGCCTGAGTCCGGTTCCAAAACAGCAGCAGCAGCAGCAGCTGAACCATCCTCGGTAAGAAGAGGCTTTTCCTCCCAGGCCAGCATGCAAGCAGAACCTGAAGGAGAGCCGGCTAGACAGGCTCCAGGAGGGGAATGAGGTCTTGGCAAGCAATGAGCAGATGCTGAGCGGTTCGACTTCAACCCAGGCCCCCATGGAAGGGCTCAGGGCGTATTCATGTGAAGCAAGTGTTGACCTGGAGTTCTCTGTTGTTGACATGCTGGATGGAAATCCATGGGGGCTTCCTGCAGAATTACTGTCATTACCCTGGTAACACCTAGGGAGAGGAAGAAGCAGGGCTCCATAGCGCTGGACTCCCTTTGCACCTCGAAGGGTGAAAAACATGTTTGCATCACTCTTTGGCTCTCTGTGGGGCAGGTGGAGTTCACGTTAGTCATCAGGTTCGGCCCTTCGGTCTCCATGAAATTGAGCGCCTGAATCCAAGATGGAGCCCAGGCACATGCGAAGTTCCTTCCCCAGACAGATGGCTGGGGAAAGGGAGGAATTGCGGTGGAAGAGTTGTACCCCGTGCATAAGTCTGCATGATTGCGTTGCCCACACTGCCACCATGCTGCTCTGCTCCTTGTTCTGCCCCGAAAGTTGTGTTTTCCTCGGTCGTGGGGGGTTCAGGGACGCAGTCACCATAAAAACTACGATGGAGACCCTCTCTGGGCTCTTCCTCAGCCAGGCCATGGGCTGACAGTGTGTCTTGGCAGAATCATGGCCTCCTCCAGCTGACCTGGAATTGTACAGGCAGGTAGCACAGAATTGCAGGGATGGCGTCAGGAAGGCTGAAGCTGAGAATGAGCTGAGGTTAGCATGGGATGCTAAAAGCAACAACAAGGCTTTCTTCAGCTACGTGCATAGTAAAAGGCAGAGGAAAGAAATGGTGGTTCATCTATTAAGTGAGGATGGCAAAACGATCACAGATGACCAAGAAAAGGCAGAGGTGCTCAATTCCTACTTTGGCTCAGTCTTCTCCCAAAACAGGGTCTATGACCCCCCTGGCAAAGGCGAAGTAAGGGCTGAAGGGGCAGGATTGCAGCTTGAGATCGATAGGCATACAGTCAAGGAACACCAAATTACTTGGAATGAGTTCAAACCTCCAGGGCCAGATGAACTGCACCCAAAAGTAATAAAGGAACTGGCAGAAGAACTCTCAGAACCGCTGTCTCTTCTCTTTGAGAAATCATGGAGGACGGGGGAAGTGCCAGAGGACTGGAGGAGGGCTAACGTTGTCCCTCTCTTCAAAAAGGGTAAAAAGGAGGAACCTGGGAACTACAGACCAGTCAGTCTGACATCAATCCCGGGGAAAATTCTGGAGCAGATGATAAAGCAACCCATCTGTAAGCACCTTGACAACAATGCCATGATGACTCGAAGAAAGAATAGCTCATGCTTAATTATGGGAAATGGGGGTGGTGGTTGTTGTTCAGTCGTCCAGTCGTGTCCGACTCTTCGTGACCCCATGGACCAGAGCACGCCAGGCCTTCCTGTCCTGCGCTCTCTCCCGGAGTGTGCTCAAGTCCATATTCCTTGCATCATTGATGCTATCCAGCCATCTCATCCTCTGCCGTCCCCTCCTCCGTTTGCCGTCAGTCTTTCCCAGCATCAGGGTCTTTCCCAGAGAGCTTTCTCTTCGCAAAATGTGGGTTAGCTCCACATTTACGGGGTGGCAGTGCCAAATGGATAAGTACGCTATCGTGACAAAACGGGATAATTAGGTGGAGGGGAGAGACAAGAGTATAACAGATCCCCCCTCCCCAAAAAAAGCTCGGGTACTTTTATTATTATTATTTTGGTGGGGGAATAAATAATCGTATCTATGTCTACTCAGAAGTGAATCCCATTGAGTTTCATGTGACGTACTGCCAAGAAAGTGGGCATACGATTGTAGCTTAAGTCTCATGCTTCAACTAAACATGTAATACATGTAATGTTGTTGTTGTTCAGTGGTTCAGCCGTGTCCGACTCTTCGTGACCCCGTGGACCACGGCACGCCAGGCCTTCCTGTCCTGCGCTCTCTCCCGGAGCGTGCTCAAGTCCATACTCATTGCATCGGTGATGCTGTCCAGCCATCTCATCCTCTGCCAATGCATGTAATACGCTGGGATTATTCTGACTTGTGTCTGATAAATAAAATAGCTCAATACTTCTCATATTCCCTCTGCATTAGATGCACTCTTCGGCTCAATGGCCGGAAACAAACTTGGTGCCTTTGCTTTTTTCGAGTCCTTCCCTCCTGCCCCAGCGTTTCCATTTTGACTTTGCCGTGCCGTTTGGCCGCTAAACAGCAGTGGGAAAGCAGAAGCTGAAATGTGGCAACAGTTGCATCTCCTCTCTCGTAAGACTCGCGCCTTTAAATGTTGTTTGCGTAAAGAGGCTGTGGCAACAGAAACCGGCTGGCGAGACACAACATGACAACGGAGTTCCGAGTCACTGTCAACTATTTGGAAACGGATGGCCGGAAATAACGGGCAGTTCGCAGTCCTCGCGCGGTGGGTTGCAGGGAGCAGCTGACACTTTTCCAGGAGCATCACGCCATTCAAAAGGGTTGGTCCTTTGGGCTCAGAGAAGCGCTTGGGGGCCACATGCCTGTAGTGGTTGGGACCAAAGGAGAAACGTGTGTAGAATCATAGAATCATAGAAGAGTAGGGTTGCAAGGGGCCTGCAAGGCCATCCAGTCCAACCCCCTGCTCAGTGCAGGAATCCAAGTCAGAGCATCCCTGTATGTATGGATGTGTATGTGTGTGTTGGGCGGGAGGGGGGATGGAAGACCCCACCCTCACCCCCCAAACACCCACTCAGCCTTTGTAGCTTCGCGTTCTTCCTGCCGTGAACTCAGGGGCATTTCAGCTTTTTAGAATGGGGAGAAAGGTGCAAATCCGGGAAGCCCCCAAACCATCCGTGGGCCAAGGGAAGGGGGCAGGGGCGATCTGGGAGACCCCGGATCGGGACCCCAGGTGGGCCGGATTGGGACCCAGGCCTGAGGCTCCCCACCACTGTGCCGGAGCAGAGGGAGCGAGGGGAAATGGGGAGCCCGCTCTGAAAGAAGAGACGTCCCCTGAGCGTGTGCAGCATTGCTTTTGACGAGTCATTAAAGCACGGCGCCATCGCCACGAGGGAAGCGAGCTGGAGCCTGCGCTCCCTGCCCTGACGCGAAGAGCGCTTTCCTTGGGAAGGAGCGCTGTGTGGTTGCAAGACAGTAGCAACGATGCCGTGGGTGCCTGCACCCACGTGGCGCCCGCCCTCCGCCTCCCAGCTTTGGAATCCCTTCACAACTCGGAAGAAAACGGGACTATGGTGAGCCCCAGCCAGGCCCACGCTGGCCCAGGCATTGGGGCTCTTTGTGCTGCCCTGGTCACCGGTTGCACTCTGGATGGCCACTTTGGGACCCCAGAGCCGCTGGGCCCTGGGCGTTGGCCCTGCAGCCCCCCGTGTACGTGCCTTCGAGGTGTGGACAGGAAACAGCGGGGTTCGGACTCAGTCTGAACATGGTTTGGCCGGAGGTAGACGGGAAGAGTGCAAATCGGAACGTGCTTCCCCCTCGTGCTTCCCTATTCAGGATCACGGCCACAACTGCAGGCGCTCAGCTGTCTTGCCTGACAAAGGCAGCACGACACAGCAAGCCGGGGGGGACGTCGAGTCCAGCTGCGGAAACCTCCACCCGGTGGACCCACGCTTCCCCCGCCCCACCTCCTCCACGGTGGCCTGCCGAAGCCGCTTGGGGGCGAGAGGTGGAGAGCTCGCCGGAGTTCCGGCGGCACTCCCGGCCTTCCGCTTGCCCCTGCTGCCGGCCCGCCTGCGGGGACGTGGGGGCCTCTTCTGGAGCCGGACCGATAGGGGCGGCCTCCTTCCGGAGGCGGGGTTGGCTGCGTCTTTCCAGGGAGGGAGAGGAATCTCACTGAAAGCCAACTGCCTTTCAGGGGTCTTTCTGGTTTGGATGCCACGGGGACCCCCTTTCCCGCCCAAGCAGAAGTGCCGTATCTAAAGCGACTCCTTCCAAAGCTCTTTAAAAGGACCGTGGCAGGCTCTGCAGGATGCATTTGTTCCGGGAGGGGGGAGAAGCACTCTGAACAGCCCCCCGTCCATCAACCTGGCGAGCAAAAGGGAGAAGAGGATGACAGCCTGCCTCTCTGAGATAAAAGCTCCACTGAAGTCAATGGAGGGGGAGGTTCCGAGGAAATGCATTGAAGGGGATGTGGGACCTTCGGGCTGCTACTCCAAGTACTCCTAGGCAAGCCTACTCAGACGCAAGCCCCACTGAATTCAACGGCCCTTCCTCCCAGGAAAGGAACGGGTCAGGCGTGTTCATGAAGCCGCGCTTCCAATCCAATCTGCAAGCCAGCCCGGCCCAACTCCCTTGTTTCAATGTGGATCGCGATTGGAACTGACGCTGGGTTCGGAGCACGTTGAGGACTGGAGCAGGGAAGGCCAAGGTTTGTCCAGAAAGGCAAGACCTCCCTGTGCCCTGACCACCCCCAAAAGGGGGGAGCCTTGCTGTGTTCAGTGGGACCTCAGAGAAGCATTGGGGATAGTTAACGAATTTTCAGCTCCAGCCTTCTCCCAGTAGGCTTAGTCAACTCTACTTACTTACTCAAGTCTACTGACTTAGTAGACTTACCGTGCGTCGACTTACTCAGAAGTCAGTCCTGCTGGTTTCAATGGCAGTTACCCTCAGGGAAGTGTGTCTAAGACTGAAGGGAAGAACGCTATCAGTGGGCACTTTCCCTCCGGGCAGGCCACTTTTCCCTTCAGGCAACCTCACAGGAGACCTTCTGGAATACCCATGAGAGCAGCTAAAGTCCTTTTATGGGATTCCAGGGAGTTCCCCAACCTGGAAGACATTTCGGCAAACCAGGATTTAAACGGGGGGAAAAGAACACCCACACCATTCACGACGTCACCGGTGAGCGCAATCCTGCACACACCCACCCACGTTAAACTGGTGAAGAAGCCACTGCCTTGGGAAATAAAATGCTAAAAGCCGAGGAAATGGCAGACCAGTCCAGACTCATCCGAGCCCATCTGGGTTTCTCCAGCACCCCTCACTCTCAGAAGCCTCGAGGCAGTGTTCGGATTCCTCAGGAGACTCCAAATGTGCTTTGCAATGCTGGGATAGAAACTGAAAATGATGTGACGTGTATGTACGTGCCCCAGGGCTTCACAATGCTTAGAAGGATGTCGGGCTAGGGTGACACTTCCCTAACGTCATTTCCGGAGGAGTCGCGTGACCCCAAAACATTATTTCTGCAGGAGTCGCTTGTCCCAAAGACCCAGGGTGGACAACTAACTAAGTACTAAATGTTTGGTTTTTACAGTAAAGCATCTACGACGGGAAGACACAGAATGGGAAGGAGGCAGAGAAGCCAGATAATGTCCGGCATTCTAACACCGCCTCTCTCATAAGGAGCAAACGGAGGCTGATCTCTCCAAAAAGTTAACGCCAGTATCCCACCACCCATCTGACTTGGAGTCCTGCATTGAGCAGGGGGTTGGCCTCGGCGGCCTTGTAGGCCCCTCCCAACCCTACTAGTCTATGATTCTATTAGGGGTGGACAAAAGTCACTTACCTGTCCTCGAAGATTTCCCGCAGTGGGGGGGAGGCGCTTCGTTGCTCCCCCCGCGAAGTTCAGGCTGGGGGGGGGAGGCTTCCCGCCTCGCCCGGCCGAAATTCAGGCCGGGGAGGAGGCGCCTCGCCTCGCCCGGCTGCGAACTAAACAGTTAAAAAAAAAACAAAACGCCCCCATGATAGGCTACATGAAAATAGTGTTGCCCTTATTTTCGCCTTAGTCTACGTAAACATTTACGTAGACTACAGCGACCAAATAAGGAATGGGAATGGCGGCTCCCTATGGGGGCCGCCATTAGCCGTACGCGCTTTTTTTTTTTTTTTTTTAAAGTCACCCGTGATAGGCTAAGTGACGATTTACGTAGCCTATCACGGCTGACTTTGCAAATCTAGCTGTGATAGGCTACGTTAATCGTCACGTAGCCTATCACGGGGGCGTTTTTGTTTGTTTTTCTTTTATTGCAATGGTGGCGGCGGCAGCCGGTCGAAAGATCGGCTGCCGTCCCCGCCCCTGACGAAGACCCGACGAACCGCCAGCCGGACCCGCCGCCAGGAGGGACATTTGGCAAAGGTAAGTCCCGTCCCGGGGGCGGGGGTGCAGGGTGCGGGGGGGGGTGCGGAGAATTTCCCCCCGAAACGTGTTCGGGGGGCTGAACACGTTGGCGCTCGGCCCCCCGAAGTTTCGGGGAGAAATTCTCCGCCATCCCTAGCTTCTATGACTTTATGATTCTACCACCCCTGTCCTCCACCACTGTCACTGACTGGAGCCTGCTGGGTCACATTCAGCCCTGGCCGAGGCCCTCTGCTCCCTTGTGGCCCCCCGAGTGGTTCCCCCAAGTTGCAAGCCTCTCAGGGTGGACCGAAAGCCCTGGGACCTTTCTCCCAGGGAGGTGTAGGACCTCCCTCTCCGGCTGATGGCTACCACAGAGTCATAGAATAGAATCATGGAATAGTAGGGTTGGAAGGGGCCTACAAGGCCATAGACTCCAACCGCCTGCTCAGTGCAAGGATCCAAGTCAGAGCATCCCTGTCCAGCCTCGTCTTGAAGGCCTCCAGTGTGGGAGAGCCCACCACCTCCCTAGGTCATGGGTGCCATTGCCGTATTGCTCTAATAAAGGTAGTTTGTTGCTAACTAACTAATCCTACGAACCTGGTAGGACCAGGTTGGTCTCCCCCTGTGATGATGTTCTTCCCGGGAGGCTGGGGGTGCAGACAGTTCTCCAGCCAATGGGTGAGTCCCAGGGAACTGTCGGTTGCAGCTGACCTCACCCCACTTCATGATTCCAGGGTAAAGTGCCCTCACCCCGCCCCTGGCTTGCCTCGGTGGGGGGCAAGGGCAGGATGAGGCTGAAGGCCATCGGCCTTTGCTCGCGACGTCCCGTTGGGGCAGGGGCGAGCAGGCCGATTTTTAGCCCTCAACGCCCCCCTTTCCTCCTTCATCCCGGCTTTTCTTGCTCCCTCCCTGATGCCCAACATGCAGTGTGGGCTGTACTAGTCGCCCTATTGGGGGCTGAGTAGGAATTTCGGTTCTTAGCCAGCTTGACCGGGCTATGGGGTTTTTTGCCTACTTCACACTGCAAGTGGGAGCAGCGTTGCTTAAAGAGCATCATCTGATTCCTCCTTTCGCCCAGTCACATACCCGTACCGGGTACTTATCACAATTCGCAGATTGTAATGAGTTAATAAATGTGGCTCTGTTTTATCCCAAACCTGTTTGTGTCGTCTCCTCGTTTCTCCCCCATTCGCCCACAATGCCATTTGGAGAAAGGCTCCATTAGGATCTGTCCGACCCAGCCGGATCTCCCTTTATCAAAGCACTGTGAGGAAACTGGGAAATACAGCTCCATCTCCGCGTATCAAATCCGCAGCAGAATGTATGTCTATAGTGCGATCAAATTGATGGGGTCCACGTATATTTTCTTTGTAATCATGGTATGTTTCGCATTGTACTCCTGCATATGATGTTCCTCCGCATGGGATTTTCTGTATGAACCATTCCGATCTTCAGACTTCCCCGGTGGCATGATTTCATTTGCCCAACGACTTAAAAGGGTGTTCACTGTTTTCCTGCTCCAGTTTCAAACTGTATCTTCAAACACATTGAACGTTTAGATAGCTTCTTAGATAGCAGGGATCTGTAATGGGACCAATGCTTTTCGACGTGTGGATAAAGACAGTGTGGTGTAGGGGTTAGAGTGCTGGACTGGATCCTGGGAGATGTGCGTTCCAGTCCCCACACGGCCATGGACCTCACTGGGTGGCTTCGGGCCGCTCACTGACTCTGCGCCTAGCCTACCTCACACGGTTGTTGTGAGGATGAAATGGAGGAGGAGATAGATGCCCGTGGAAGCTGCCTTGGGTTGCTTGCAAGAGGAAAAAGGGCAGGATAGAAATGCAATAATCACAAATGTACTCGTGGTAATAGTCCGAGGATGCTGACAGTAATAATCCAAAATACCTGGGACTAGGACTAAGCAGCAAGATGGCCAGGCTTGCTGATTATGCCAAATTATGTAGTATAATAAGTTGGTATCATTAAACAATTTGGTGCTGTTGAAACAAAGAGGGATTGTGAAGAGCTGCAGAAGCGTCCCTCCATAGTGGGAAAATGGACATCAGCATGGCAAATGCAGCAAGTGTAACGTGAAGTACATTGGGGTGGGGATGTAGGGGGCAAGCCCAACTTCACTTGTATGCTCGTGACTGGCCAAGGCAGAGATCTGGGGCGTGTGGTCAGCAGTTTGATGACAAGGTCAACCCAGAGTGCATCTGCGACGGAAAAAGGCACATCCCACATGTTCCAAGGCATAAATAGGAAAGGGATCAACTTGGCTATGGGGATGGGGAAATGCTGCACGGCACTGCTGTTTCAACACATGCAAAGTGTCCCGTCCCCCCGCCCCGATCCATGGCTTTCTGGTTCAAGTCAGGCCAATACTGTATAAGGACAGGAATTCCACATCTTCTCGGGACCATTTCTGAACCAGAAAAATCATGGCTCTCCCACTCACGGGTGCAGCCAAGGTCCAAAAACATGGATCCTTGGCAGGGATCCTCTTGATTTCGTTCCATTTCTGCAGAGCAAATCCCCCAAACCGCCATCCAACCATAGAGTACATCTGCCTCCACGGACTGAACCAGAAAAGTCACAGATCTGCCACTTGTGGGCACAGCCATGGCATGAAAACAGGGGGGAAATGGCTCCCCCTGTTCCCCAGAACAAGACAGGTGCTGGCTAGAACTCTCTGCACACCCCAGTCCAGCTTGGCCACTGGCCACTCCCGGGCAGGAAGGAGTATTCAGGACTTGCTCTTCCAGCTGCGCCTTGCTGGAGTAACACGGTCTCCTTCAGCTCACACATTTATTGGCTTCTTCTCATTTCAGCATGTGTTTGTGCTGTGATCCTTACTGTCTAACTCCTGCCTTGTTCTCTGGCCCTGTCTTCTCATTTGCCCTCAGACCCTGATAGCTTTTTGGGCCTGGCTCCCAATTCGTGCCCTTCCAGACGATGCCCCATGCCCCAGTCCTGACATCTGGCAAACCCAACCCAGGCCCTGCACCCCTTTCATTGATAAAGGGATCAAGAGGGCAGTTCAAAGGGAGCAAAGGATTCTGGGGATTCTGGAAAGGAACATGTCATGGCAGGCAGCGTGTCAGCCCCAGTTGGCCCACAGATGGCTTGGACTGCATGTCCCATCATTCCCAGAGAATACATCTGAAGGGCGGCTGGTCGATATCACCAGGTGACCTTCCACAGTCTCATGTTCAAGGCGTAGTTCTAGCGCTCAGTGGGACCATCCAGGTGAGGAGGAGAAGACAAGGTTTGTGCTGACTTGTCTCCCGACTCCCTCGGGAGGGTGCGGCACTGCTGAGAAGCGGATCCCTTGGCCTGAGAGTAGTGCATGGGGAAAAGGAGAAGGCCAGAGTGAGCTCATGCACCACGGCTGGCATAACTCACTGAGGGAGGAGGGTCTCAGGATATTGAGTGGCATCACCTACCATACTCTGTGGCCCCTGGGCACAAGCGGGACGGGCCACACTCTGTCCATAGCTGTCTGATGCAATGGTTCTGCCAGCGGTGCGGCTCAGGAAGCCACCAGGGCACAGCGAGGGCAGGACCAACTTCGCCAGGCTGAGTGAGCCAAACGTCTCCCAGATCCCCTTCAGGGCCTTCTCCCTTCCTAAGGCCCTGGCCTGGGGGGGTCTACTGCAAAACGGTTGCTTGCTATCTCTTTGGCTGAGGGGATCCCTTCCTGGGGATGGGCCAAGATCCACACCAGCCCCCACCCCGTCACGCAAGCTGGGGCGAGCCTCGGGGCCACACCGTGGTCCACCAGCAAGGCCCAGAAAGCAAATCAGACTGAGGTAGGAGGTGAATTTCTGTAGGCCAGATACCTACAGTGGCCATGACATAGACGTTCCTTGCTTCCAGATCAGCTGGACGAGGCCATGATTCTCCCAAGACATCCTGTGAGCCCATGGCCTGGCTGAGGAAGAGCCCAGAGAGGGTCTCCATCGTAGTTTTTATGGAGACTGCGTCCCTGAACCCCCCACGACTGAGGAAAACACAACTCTCGGGGCAGAACAAGGAGCGGAGCAGCATGGTGGCAGTGTGGGCAATGCAGTTATGCAGATGTATGCATGGAGTAGAACTCTGCCACCACAATTCCTCCCTTTCCCCAGCCACCTGTCTGGGGAAAGAACTTCGCACATGCCTGGGCTCCAACTTGGATTCCAGTGCTCAACTTTACACAGACCGAAGGGCCGAACCTGATGACTAACGTGAACTCCACCTGCCCCACAGAGAGCCAAAGAGTGATGCAAACATGTTTTCAACCATTCGAGGTGCAAAGGGAGCCCAGCGCTGAGGGGCCCTGCTTCTTCCTCTCCCTTGGTGTTACCAGGGTAATGACAGTAATTCTGCAGGAAGCCCCCATGGATTTCCATCCAGCACGTCAACAACAGAGAACTCCAGGTCAACACTTGCTTCACATGAATATGCCCTGAGCCCTTGCATGGGGGCCTGGGTTGAAGTCGGACCGCTCAGCATCTGCTCATTGCTTGCCAAGACCTCATTCCCCTCCTGGAGCCTGTCTAGCCGGCTCTCCTTCAGGTTCTGCATGGACGCTGGCCTGGGAGGAAAAGCCTCTTCCTACCGAGGATGGTTCAGCTGCTGCTGCTGCTGCTGTTTTGGAACCGGACTCAGGCCACACAGGCGATGCTGAGGACCACCTGCCTCTTGGCCAGGCCTTATGAAGTGCGAGAAGACTATTACCAGCCAGGAGACATCATTGTTGGTGGGAATCCACCGCTTGGAGAGGTTTATCCTAAAGTCCCAGGGGAACTATTGATTCTAGGGCCTTCGCAGATGGCCTATCATCCAATGTGAGTTTCTCCAAGATGAATCTGGGGCAGATGTCTGCCTGCTTCTCTTTCAGGCGCCTCCAACCTGCTTTGCAGAGTCTTCTTCGGAGTCAGGCTGGGCTGGGGACCTGGGGAGACTTTGCCAGTCCAGATCCACATCTTTGCAACCCTGGAGAACAACTGACTTGCCTCTCGAGGGCGTTTGGTGTAAGGGGGCAGGTAGAGCTAGGCAATAGTCTGGTTCCGTGTGAAGGATCTGGCAGTGACAAAGGTGTGTGTGTGTGTGTGTGTGTGTGTGTGAGAGAGAGAGAGAGAGAGAGATTGTGAATTCTTGGGTTTTGGCCTGAAGCCGTGGTCTTTATTCAGAGATGGTGGAATTAGGACGACTTTATCTCCTTCTGCTCTCACAAGTGCCATTGGGAGCCCACCGACACCCATTGTCCCTCTCACTGCAGGCCAGTAAGCACTAACAACCTGCAGTACCTTGCCTTGGCATTCACCATCCAGGAGCTCAATGAGAACCCAGCTCTCCTACCCAACGTGACCCTCGGCTTCCGCATCTATGACCACAGCAACAATGGGAGATGGATCTACGTGAACACCCTGACCCTGCTCTCCACACGGGGCCAAGCTTTCCCGAATTATAAATGCAACAGACGGGATAAACTGCTCTCTGTTATTGGGGGTCTCGAATCCACATCCTCACGGCAGATGGCGTCTCTAATGGGCATCTTCAAGATCCCTCAGGTAAGCGGGTTCTGCAGAACTCAGAAACACAGAGATGCAAAACCCGGTCTCTGACAACAGTCTCTTGCCCATGCAGCCGGTGTGTGGCGCCGCTGTGTTTCCTGGCAGGAGGAGGTGACCTTCCAACTTCGGTCAACCTGCCATATAGTACCCTTGGCGGAAGCCATTCATCTTAGGTCACTGTGACATGGCTAATCCCAGCCAGCACTGGGATTTCTTTAGAACAATACGATTTGGATTGGGAGACACAAAGAGTGTTGTGACCCCTTAAAGACTCGGAAATGAACAAGGTTTCCAAAGCTCTGTGTTGCTCTGGCTGCCAAGACCAACTCAGCACACACAGACCGCCCACACACACACCATCAAAAATCGGTCAGTGTTTTGGGTATGGGGACACATTTCCATACACAATAGAACTATTTTCAGCCATGTGCCTTAGGCTGTTAGCAGAAGGGTTTTGGAGTGGGGGCACTTCGAAAGTGTCTGATTCAGCCCCACAAACATTGTGTCACGTGTCGTATTTTGTGTGTCCAGAACCATTTCATGAACAAGGTTTCCAGGTCGCTTTGTTGCTCTGGGTACAACTGACCCACACAGCTGCCATGTGTTCATATACTTGAGTAGTGCCTCCTGAGGTAATTCTGAGGGATTTGGGAGATGCTCAAAAGACCCCAAGTTGTTTGTGAAGGATCTTTATTTTTGCTATATTCACCAAGGCCCATTCATTGCAATGGTAAGAAGTGTGTTGGCAGCCCTGACATTTGGATGAAAACCACACCCGGGGGAGTCTTGGAGGGATCGCAGATCTCCAGGTTACCTTGAGTAGTCCATTTTTGAAATGACCGTCTTCCTCCAAGGTAACACTTCAGGCCTCTGATGTAGGCCTTAGTCCATGCAAGCTTACACAGTTGGAATGGGCTAGTCCTCGAAATGCCACAAACCTCTTCGTTGTTCTTGCTGCTATGGACTAACTCGGCCTCCCCCCTGGAAATTCCTTCCTACAGCTCACGTTTGGTGTCTTTGAACCTATCCAGAGGGAGAAAACGGTCTTTCCTTCCTTCTTCCGCATTGATCCCAATGAAATGCCTCAATCTGAGGGCTTAGTCAGGCTGCTCCTGCATTTCCATTGGAACTGGATTGGGCTGTTTGCTTCCGAGGATGACCGTGGTGAACGTTTCATCCAGACACTGACACCACTGATCAAGCAGAATGACATCTGTGTGGCCTTCGCCTGTACGATCCACGTGGCCTATTCTCCTGTTCTATCAAAACTGATTGATTCCGATACTTGGGCTTAGTTGCAAGTGATGATTCTCTTCGGGGAATCCAAGATCTTAGAAAATGTTGGATGGGCTATGGCAGAGGATGAATATTTTACCAAGACCTTATTTAGGAAAGTTTGGATCTTCACACCACATTTGGAAATTGCTGGAAGAGCATCCCGCTTGGCCCAAGTTGATCTTACACCTTTCCATGGTGCTTTGCACTTCATGGTCCACAGAAGGAATGTGCCAACGTTCTAACATTTTTTATGGGCTTGAGATCCACTCCAACCACAAGGAGACGTCTTTCTCCATAAATGGTGGGAATATGAATTTGCCTGTCGTTTTCTGAAACCAGGCCAACCCTTCAACTGGGGACGCAAGAGGTGTACAGGGGAAGAGAAATGGGTGGACTTGCCAGGCCCCATGTTTGATATGAGCATGACCGGTCGCAGCTACAGTATCTACAAGGCCGTCTATTCCATGGCACACGCGTTGCATGCCAGGTCTTCATCTGAATCTCAACGTGCATGGATGGGGGATGGCAGGAGGCTTCTGAACGTCCAGCCATGGCAGGTAACATCCTCCTTCAGAACTGGTTCTCTCATATAAACTGCCTGGTTGATTTTTTACCATCCGGGAATGGAAGTGGTTTTACCAACAGGTACCGGAAGCAAAAGGCGAGTCTGGGAGAAGCTGTATTAGTTCATACTGAAGATCCTAAGGAAAAGATTCCCCATAGATATCCTTGCAGGGCCACCATTTCCCTGAAGCGAGTTTAGGAAGAGAGTAGACAGTAGGAGAGACTTTTTGTACTTCTGTACTAAGAATGTGTGTAGGTATTTGGGAACGAGGAGGGAGGATTCAAGCAAGCCCCCACAACACACAGCGCTGGTCTCTAAAGCAGTACTTATCCCGCTCCCAAACTTTGCGGTATCAGACAGCAGGATTCCCCCCCCACGCTCCTTTTTGCCAGCCAGCAGCTGAAACTCAGATGTTGTTGTCTTTGCTGATAAGAGCCCTGCTCCTTCTCGTGCCCACACAGAGATAGTAGGATGTGTTGAAGCAAGCAGACACGAGCCAAAAAGCTCCAAGGGATATAGGAGAATTTAATTTCTACTTACAAAACATGAAAAAATGCCCTGCTCACCACCCCAAATGGGAGTGTGAGCAGGAGAACGTGCTCTCCCAAAACATTCACAACTTCTCGAACTGGTGCTCACTTTCGAAAATACATGCTTTTGGAAGAGAAAACAGTTTGCAGTTGCGCAACTTTGGAAATGCACCATGCCAAATCAAAGGCGAGCACAAACCAAGGAGAGGCAAATATCGGACTTATGCTGGTGAATTCCCACATCTCTTGTTCCCCCATCCCTACACTGGACATGTATATTTTTACAGTTAGTGGCCTACAAAGGGTGCGTTGGAGCAAGAAGGAGCCAAGAAACCCCCCGAAAACACTGGGTAAGCAGCTTCTCACGGCCAGGGCCCAGTGAAGAAGCATCTTAAGCATTAAACCAAACAACAGAATACAGAACCAAGCAATCTCCAACCTGAATGGCAGACACAGTACATGAGAAGACTTCAGACCTCCCTCACAGTCCCAAGAACCAGTCACCCCATTTTCTAAGCACCTCTTACATTTCAGATTCTTGGCTCTTTGAAGGCTGTCAGCTTTAACAACAGCGCTGGAGATGAAGTCTATTTCACCGATAATTCTGAGATGTCCTTCAATTACGATATTGTGAACTGGATTTTCCTTCCAAATCACACTTTTGCCCCTGCGAAAGTTGGATGGCTGCATCCAGACGCTCCCCCAGGACAAGACTTCATCATTAAATCTGATGCAATCATCTGGCCTGCAGAGGTGGAGTTGAATCTTCTGCGGTCATGGGAGAAGTAAGGGTTATTGCAGTCTGTCCTTTGAGAACAGAAGTCTTTCTAGATGAGACCAAAGTCGTTTTGAGTCCAGGGGGCTGGGTTCCAGAATCGCCCAATGGCCAAACACAATATTTGGAGGCAGGAAGTTACAGCTTTAGTCCCCATGTCTGCACATAGGCTGCGGAAAGACCTCTGTCTAAAACCCTGGAGAGCTGCTGGAATTCATGCAGACTATGCCAGACTAGGTGGACCAAGTGTCTGACTCGCTAGAAAGCAGCTTCCAACATATATGTGTGTGTGTATGCATGCATGCATACATCTCTCTCTCTCTCTCTCTCTCTCTCTCTCTCTCTCTCTGTGTGTGTGTGTATAAATATAATCAGCCTTGAATACTATAGATCTAAGTCACTTCGACCCTCCTCAATTGGTGAAATATCCGTCATGGAATGGGAACCTGAGTCATTCTGAGTCTAGCTTGGTGCAATTTCTGTCATCTGGATATCCTGAATTATTTGTCTTCTGCCTTTTAGGAGCCTCCTTTGCGAGGTGTGCGCAGAGGTGCCGTCCAGGACGCTGGAAAAAAGATCCAGAGGAGAAGCCGGTTTGCTGCTACAGATGTGATCATTGCCCAGAAGGGACGATTTCTAACTGGACAGGTAGCTCAAAGTCTGGGAGCCATGTAGATGTGCAGGATGTACTGGGGCAAGAGTGGAGCTGGGAGAAGAGCGTAACATAGACAAGAAGTCTGCCATTTCCCCAGGAATGGATTTTGTTCGGTTAATTCCATTCCATATCGCATATTTCTGTGGTTTCCTTGTTTGCAAAGTATTCAGAATTTCCTGAAGAAAACTTCTGTTTCTATTTCTACTAATGCCCGCAAAAACACTATCTGGCACTTCATCATTCCCATTGGCTCACCTTTCCAGGGGTACGTTGTTAAAGACCCTGTTTCCATCCTCAGTGGTTTTGGCATCAGGCCTGAAGCTGTTTCGGCGGAACACTGATCCAGGCAGATGGCTGTTCATCGTTTTAACAACTGGAGCTCGTAACCCCAGTGTCAGACAGATAGCCCCTTATTCTGTAGTGTTTTTCAGAACCTGCTTCCCATCTTCTACCCCAACTCATGTCCTCAGTCCTCAATCTAAAGAAAATGACAGATGTTGGTTGGTTGGTTGGTTTATCGGTGCATTCAGAAGGTGCTGCAGGTGACAGATTGGGGCTCAGTTGTTCGTTCCCAGATTTTCATTTCTGCTTACAGAATTTGGGTTTTCTTTCATTGCACGCTATTGAGCATGAGTCTGATATCAGGGAGTGTCATGTGAAAAGAAGGCATTTTGCACCTTTTCTGACTCGGTTCTTGTTGCCAAATATGTTGCCAAAGCTTACAGAGAGGGCCAGGAAAGGGAGTTTCTGCACTTTGGTGTACAATACACTTCCAAAAGGAGAATTCCATCGACTCCCTTGTGGGCTGATCTGGCGCCATCATCTGTGTCATGTTCATGGTACTTCACTCGTTGTTATTCATTGGAGATGCAGTTCACTGTACTCAGTGCCCAGAAGATCAACACCCTACTGAGAACCAAGACCAGTGTATCCCCAGAACTATTCACTTCTAGGGGTGCACGAAAGTCACTTACCTGGTCTCGCAGCTTGCTTCGCGGTGGGGGGAAGGCGCTTTGCTGCTCCCCCTGAAGTTCAGGTCGGGGGGGGGAGGCTTCCCTCCTCGCCCGGCCGAAATTCAGGCCGGGGGGGAGGCTTCCCGCCTCGCCCAGCCGAAATTCAGGCCGGGGAGGAGATGCCTTGCCTTGCCCGGCCACGAAATAAAAAGTTAAAAAAAAAACGCCCCCGTGATAGGCTACGTGATGATTTATGTAGCCTATCATGGCTAGATCTGCAAAGTCAGCCGTGATAGGCTACGTTAATCATCACGTAGCCTATCACGGGTGACTTAAAAAAAAAAAAAGTCTTTACGTAGACTACGGTGAAAATAAGGGCAACGCAAATAGCGTTGCCCTTATTTTCGCCATAGTCTACGTAATCTTTACGTAGACTACAGCGACCAAATAAGGAACGCGAATGGCGGCTCCCTATGGGGGCTGCCATTAGCCGTACGCGCTTTTTTTTTTTTTTTAAAGTCAGCCGTGATAGGCTACGTGACGATTAACGTAGCCTATCACGGCTGACTTTGCAAATCTAGCCGTGATAGGCTACGTTAATC
This sequence comes from Heloderma suspectum, assembly GCF_057233095.1. Classification (NCBI taxonomy): domain Eukaryota; kingdom Metazoa; phylum Chordata; class Lepidosauria; order Squamata; family Helodermatidae; genus Heloderma; species Heloderma suspectum. The sequence goes on from NC_139475.1 coordinate 55,752,404, forward strand.
GTTACGTAGCCTATCACGGGGGCGTTTTTTTTTTTTTTTTTACTTTTCTTGTAATGGCGGTGGCGGCAGCCAGTTGAAAGACCGGCTGCCACCCCTGCCCCTGACGAAGACCTGCCGAACCGCCGCCGGGACCCGCCGCTGGGAGGGACATTCGGGAAAGGTAAGTCCAATCCCGGGGGGGGCGGGGGGGCGTAGAATTTCTCCCCGAAACTACTTCAGGGGGCCGAATGCGTTGGCACTCGGCCCCCCCAAGTTTCGGGGAGAAATTCTCCCCCATTCCTATTCACTTCCTTTCGTATCAAGAGACACTCGGATTCATTTTAGCAACTCTTGCTGCTTTCCTCGCTCTGATCACTGTCCTAGTGCTGGCAACGTTCATGAAACATCACGACACACCGATCGTCAAAGCAAACAACCGAGACCTCACCTATGTCCTCCTCATCTCCCTCCTGCTCTGCTTCCTCTGCTCCTTCTTGTTCATCGGCCAACCCACAAACATCACTTGTCTTCTCCGACAAGCAGCTTTCATTATAATTTTCTTTTTGGCTGTTTCTTCCATGTTGGCCAAAACTGTCACCGTGGTTCTGGCCTTCATGGCCACCAAGCCAGGAAACGTGGCCAGAAAACTCTTGGGGAGACAACTGACCAGCTCCATTGTCCTGTTCTGTCCCCTTGTGCAAGGTGTGATCTGTGCTGTCTGGCTGGCAACCTCTCCCCCGTTCCTAAACCTGGACTTCCATTCCCTGGCTGGAGAGATCATCGTGGAATGTCAGGAAGGCTCGGTCACCATGTTTATCAGTGTCTTGGCTTACATGGGTTTCCTGGCTCTCCTCAGCTTCACAGTGGCTTTCCTAACAAGGAAATTGCCGGACAGCTTTAATGAAGCCCAGCTGATCACCTTCAGCATGCTGGTGTTTTGCAGCGTGTGGGTCTCCTTCGTGCCAACTTACCTGAGCACCAAGGGGAAGTCCATGGTGGCCGTGGAGATCTTCTCCATCTTGGCCTCTGCGGCTGGTCTCCTGGGTTGCATCTTTCTCCCCAAATGCTACATTATTCTCCTGAGGCCCCATCTCAATTCCAAGGGTCATCTAATAAGGAGAAAGATTCTGTGATTTTTACTACTGTAGAGAATTCACGGTGAATTCACCCTCCAGTCCCTCCGTCACATTTCCCCATGCTATGTATCCTTACAGGAGTCATTGTACTTTATTTTATTTAAAAATACAACTATCCAATCAAGTCCATTATTTCTGTACATGGTTTATTTACTGGTCATATATTTGTTTGTTTGTTTCAAGTGTGGTGTAGTGGTTAGAGCACTGGACTGGAACCTGGGAGATGTGGGTTCCAGTCCCCACTCGGCCATGAAGCTCCCTGGGTGGCTTTGGGCCACTCACTGACTCTGTGTCTAACCAACCTCACACAGTTGTTGTGAAGATGAAATGGAGGAGGAGATAGATGCCCATGGAAGCTGTCTTGGGTTACCCGCAAGAGGACAAAGCGCAGGATATAAATGTAAGAATAATAAATGTAATAGTAGTAGTAGGAGGAGGAATACTGACAGTAATAATCCAAATATCTGGGACTAGGACTAAGCAGCAAGGTGACCAAACGTGCTGATTATACCAAATTATTTAGTATAAGTTAATTTTTGTGAACCGCGCAGAGAGCTTCGCCTATTGGGTGGTATAGAAATAAATAAATAAATAATAGTTGAAACAAAGAGGGATTGCAAAGAGCTCCAGAAGGGTCACTCCATAGTGGGAAAATTGACATCAACATGGCAAATGCAGTTCTATGTAAGGAAGTGTAAAGTGATGCACATTGGGGTGGGGATGTGGGGGGCAATCCCAACATCACTTGTATGCTCGTGACTGGCCAAGACAGAGATCTTGGGCTTCTGGTCGACAGTTCGATGACAATGTCAACCCAGTGTGCAGCTGCTATGAAAAAAGGCACATCCCACGTTTTCCAAGGCATAATTAGGAATGGGATCGACTTGGCTATGGGAATGGGGAAATGCTGCAGGACATTGATGGTTCAGCACACTCAACACCCCCCCCCCCGATCCATGACTTTCTGGTTCAAGTCAGGCCAATAGTGTATAAGGACAGTAATTCCACATCTTCTCAGGCAGTTTCTGCCGATTCAAACAAAAAGGAAAGTGCAAACTTCCCAGTTACACAAGATTCTTTGCGAAACTGGATCAGAAGTATGCCTTATCACGCACTCAGGAATTTCCTTTAATTCTTTTTTTTTATCACAGAAGCTTCCACACTACTATACTTTCTCCTGAGCAGTCCAGTCCTTACTTCCTACAAGTAAGCTATGCATTATCTGGGCCCTGTCTACGTGGCACCGCTTTCAGCCTTCACTCCATCACAACTGCGCAGCATTTCAGCTCCAAACTAGCTTCTGCTGGGTTCCACTCGCGATTGACTGCGGGCTTCCCTAACCGACTCTGCTGTGCCCTTTGTTAGCTATTATCTTTTAATGCGCAGCCATGCAGTCTGGTGCAACACTTCTGTGGCTGTTTTGTACTTTGGGGGTTCTGTTGTGTCTGTCCATCCCTTGTTAGCTAAAAAGTGGGCGTTCTGTGCTCCTTCATTTCCACGCCATCTGTTTGCCAGTTCCCCAGCCTGAAATTCTCGCGATGGTTCCCACTCACAAGGCGTGAGTGGTACATGCCTACCCATCACTCCAAAATGATGGCTGGAGCAAAGCTGGTCCTCCCCCAAGCCCCCCCACCAGCCCTTGGGCACTGAGTCCAAAAGCAACCACTGCGAAGCTATGAAGGTGCCAAAATGCGCAAAAGTGTGATTAAATAAATGAGAATGCCTCTCCGTCCCCTGGAACTGCGCAGCTGCAAAGGGACGGCGGGAGTAAAGGGGCGTCGCAGGCCAATGCAAGCCCTACGCATGCCCACAACACTCCCACCGCAAAATGCGACGCCGGTTTGGGGAAGGGACAGATGGCTCGCAACCGCGGGGAACCTGCAGCAGATTGAAACCATCACAGCAAAGCGCTTCCATGGAAATCCGCATTTCCCAGGAGAAAACCGCGGATGGCTGTGAAGTGGTGACTGCGCTGTCTGTCCCGAAGGACCTCGATTTGCAGCCACCCTGGAGTAAAATCCTTGTGTAGATGGGGCCTTGGAGAGCTTCGGCTATTGGGCAGTACAGAAATAAATACATACATACATCATACATACATACATATATACATGTCTACTGCGCTGCTTCTCTACATGGCCTGCTCTGGCGGATGCTTTGTGATGGAGTTTTGGATGCTTTCAGAACAGGAGCACGGATGTTGGGAAGTGTTCAGAACTTGTTCCTATGCTCCAAAGGCCACTTTCCTCCGTGGCTCTGAGACCATCGCATCTTATTTTAATTATTCCCCTTGTTAGCATGGCTGTGTGGGCTCTCTGCTCCCATCCATCATCTTCAAGTCACCTGGCTCTGTGAAATGGGAGCTATTGATAGAACAAGAGAAGGTGGAATCAAAGGGGTGCTTCTGTGCGGTCATGTGATTTCTCTCCCCCACCCCTGGCATGTCTCATGCCTCAGTTTTCTCCTTCTGTGGTATGGGTCGGGGATTCGAACACTGTTCCTTATCCACAGATCCCCCTTGGCTCCGCCTCTCATGACCTCTTGCTTCTGCCTCTGCTGACGTGCCCTCTCCCCACCCGTCGGATTGACCACCGGCCTCCACTGCATAGCAGTGGTGTTTCAAATTATGCATGGTCAGAGAAAGTGGATAGGGAGACACTGTCCTCCCTCTCTCCAAAGCTAGAACCCAACGGGGTCATCCTGCGAAGCTGATTGGTGGGAGATTCAGGACAGGGAAAAGGAAACACTCCTCCACACAGCGCACCATTAAACTATGGAATTCGCTGCTGCAGGAGGTAATGACGGCCACTAATTTGGATGCGTTTAAAGGGCCCTGGACCACTTCATGGAGGACCATGGAATCAAAGGCGACTAGCCATGATGGTTCTATCTATCTCCGGTAGCAGAGTCAGCCTGCCTATTTGGAGCGGTTGCTGGGGAACATGGGCAGGAGAGTGCTGTTGCACTCATGTCCTGCTGGTGAATTGCTCGTGGGCGGCTGGTTGACCACCATGTGAATAGAAGGCTAGACCCTTGGTCTGATCGGGCATGCCTCTTCTTATATTCATATTAGAGATGGGGCTTCAATGTTCGGAAGCACTGTACCTCCGATCGCAAAGACAGAAAGAGAGAGGAAGACAGAGACAGACAGACAGACAGACAGACAGACAGACAGCAGTGTGTGTGTGTGTGTGTGTGTGTGTACACACACACACACACACACCCCTTGGGGAGACATTTGCTTTGCAAGAACCAAGTCAACTCAATCATCAAAAAACCTGCCGGCTGAAAAGGCCAGACGATAAGGCCACGTCGCGTTGGTCCAAACTCCACACAGCCAGGACATTGGAAGCGAAGGCTGACGCCCCATCTGACATGCCCCATTTCCAGTCGTGATGGCGCTCTTCAAGTCCTTGGAAGGGGGCCACAGAGAGGAAGGCCAGGAGCTCTTCTTGATCGTCCCGGAGTGCAGGACACGGAAGAATGGGCTGAAGTTGCAGGAAGCCAGATTCCGTCTGAATAAGCTGGAATAAGCTCATAAGCTGGAATAATTAAATGAATGGAAATGAGGACTGGAAGCTTGTTTTCTCTTTATGGGGCCATAGAATCATAGACCCATAGAACAGTAGGGTTGGAAGGGGCCTACAAGGCCATCGAGTCCAACCCCTGCTCAAATCAGGAATCCAAGTCAGAGCGTCCAGCCTCATCTTGAAGGCCTCCAGTGTGGGAGAGCCCCCCACCTCCCTATGGAACTGGTTCCATTGTCGTATTGCTCTAACAGTCGGGAAGTTTCTCCTGATGTTCAGCCAGAATCTGGCTTCCTGTCACTGGAGCCCATTCTTCTGTGTCCTGCACTCTGGGATGATGGTGAAGAGATCCTGGCCTTCCTCTCTGTGACAACCTTTCAAGGACTTGAAGAGAGCTATCATGTCTCCCCCCAGTCTTCTCTTCTCAAGGCTAAACAGGCCCAGTTCTTTCAGTCTCTCCTCATAGGGCTTTGTTTCCAGTCCTCGGATCATCTTTGTTGCCCTCCTGTGAACCCTCTCCAGTTTGTCTGCATCCTTCTTCAAGTGTGGTGCCCAGAACTGGACACAGTACTCCAGATGAGGCCGAACCAGTGCTGAGTAGAGGGGAACTAGTACTTCCGGGGATTTGGAAGCAATGCTTCTATTAACGCAGCCCAAAAGAACATTGGCCTTTTTTGCAGCCACATCCCATTGTGGGCTCATATTCAGCTTGTGATCGACAACAATTCCAAGATCTTTCTCACTTGTAGTGTGGTTGAGCCACGTATCCCCCATCTTGTAACTGTGCATTTGGTTTCTTTTTCCTAGGTGCAGAACTTGGCATTTATCCCTATTCAATGTCATTCTGTTTTCTGCCCAGCGCCCCAGTCTATCCAGATCACTTTGAATTTTGTTTCGGTCTTCCAAAGCATTAGCTATCCCTCCCAATTTTGTGTCAGCTGCAAATGTGATCAGCATTCCCTGCACCTCCTCCTCCAAGTCATTAATACAAATGTGGAAGAGGACTGGGCCCAGGACTGAGCCCTGTGGTACCCCGCTCGTTCCCTCTCCCCAGTTTGAGAAGGTCCCATTGAGAAGCACTCTTGGAGGCCGATTCTGTAGCCAACTGTGGATCCACCGGATCGTTGTTTCACCTAGCCCACTTTGAGCTAGTTTGCTCATCAGGAGATCATGGGGCACTTTGTCGAAAGCTTTGCTGAAGTCAAGGTACAGCATCCCCACGGTCCACAAGGGAGGTGACTTGATCAAAAAGTGAGATCAGATTCGTTTGGCAGGACTTGTTCTTGACAAATCCATGTTGGCCTCGAGTCATCACTGCATTGTTTTCAAGGTGCTTCCAGATGGATTGCTTTATCATCTGCTCCAGAATGTTCCCAGGGATTGATGTCTGACTGGTCTGTAGTTCCCAGGTTCCTCCTTTTTACCCTTTTTGAAGATGGGGACAACGTTAGCCCTCCTCCAGTCATCCGGCACTTCCCCCATCCACCATGATTTCTCATAGAGAATAGACAGCGGTTCTGAGAGTTCTTCTGCCAGTTCCTGTATTACCCTAGGATGCAGTTCATCTGGCCCTGGAGATTGGAACTCATTCCAAGTAACTCGGTGTTCCTTGACCATATGCCCATCGATCTCAAGCTGCAATCCTCCCCCTTCAGCCTGGACTTCTCTCTTGCCAGGGGGGTCATAGACCTCTTTTGGGAGAAGGCTGAGCCAAAGTAGGAATTGAGCACCTCTGCCTTTCCTTTGTCCTCTGTGATCATTTTGCCATGTTAACTTTGATACTACACGGTATGGTACATGGTGTGGCGAAGCAAACCCAATATGCGGCATCTTCGGGGCCTTGGCAGGGGCAGAGGTGCTGGGACTAGCAGTGCTGGGAAGCAAGCGGGCTCTCCCCGGTCCGGGTGGGGCGTCCTTTTTTTACTGGGGCAGCAGAGTGCCGAGGCCAGTCGCAGCGCCCGGAGGTCCCTGTCTGAGGAGGCTGGTGCCGGCCTGCCAATGGGGCAGCCTCTCCTTCTGTCGTGGAAACGGGGAGCCCGCCGAGGGACGTTGCGTCCAGGGGGGCATCGAGATGGAAATGCGTAGTGAAGCGATTTGGGCAAAATCCACATCTTCACCGAATCGGGTCCGCTCTTCCCACGGTACGCCAGTGCTGCATTCCTCCGCTTTGGAAGCGGACATGGGAAGTGACGCCGCATTAGTTGGGGCGGGGTGGGCGAGCCCCGCCGCATGGAGAAATTAGGGGTGTATGAAACCCACTCACCATTCCAGTTGGGGGCACCCACGGCGGGGGGCATCCCGCCCGGCCGGCTCTGCTCCCCGGCACGTCCTCAGAGCCGCCGGCCGGGCCCGTCCGCAGCCGGACGTCTGTCCGCGGCCAGTCTGCTGTGCCATCTGCGTCCCTGCTCTTTGCCGTGATAGGCTGTGTGAATATTTACGCAGCTTATCACTGGCAAGAGCAGGGGTGCAAATGGCGTCCCCTACGCTGGACGCCATTTGCAATTGCGGCCGCAGTCCGGCAGCAGCGGACGGAGCCGGACCGGCTGGCAGCAGGGAGGGTCCATCCGGGAAGGCCACGGACTCCATCCGGCCTCGTCGGAGCCCGTGGCGGATTTCTCCGCCATCCCTAGCAGAAATGAGCGTCAGCAAATCCGTAGGTCCTGACCCGGCAAAGGACCCCATGTTCTTTGGGATGCCGAAACATGCGTCGGCTTCAACGCTGACGGATTAGCGCCGCTGACCCAGAAGCCCCAAGAAGGGAAGAGTGAGGAAAAGCTCTGGTTACACTTGCACGCTTCTCACTGTCTTCTTCTCATGACTCAAGCAGCCAAGTGCCCCCCCCTTTAAAGGGGGGCACTTTGGGGGGGACATCAGAGTTTCGTTACATCGTCTCTGTTGCACTCTGCGCGTGTGTTTTGACCTAAATGCTTTTTACACTTTGCATATGGCATTTCTGATGGCTTTTCGCCTTTGTGAACCGCCCGGAGAGCTTTGGCGATGGGGCAGTATAGAAATGTTCCTCCTCCTCCTCCTCCTCCTCCTCATCATCAATTTGTATTGTTTGAAGTATAAACTAAGATACATTTTGAACCACAAAAGGATCATCAGTTCCTCTGTTCATGCTCTGCAGAGGGAGCAAAGAAACTTGACTGAGCAACCCAGAAAGCTTCCTCCTACCAAGACAGACCACCTGTTTTGGTTTCCCCTGTGTGGACTGGCAATGGCTTTCCCTCCCTGCCCTACCTAGAAATCCTGCCAGGGATTGAACCTGGGGGCTTCCGTGTCAAAGGAGGTGCTCTGTTGGTCCTTTGGATGGAACTAAAGCAAGATGCCGGCCCTCATGGCCCTGAATAAAGGGCTGTTTTCAACAGGGATGCTGGGAGCTGTCTCATATTCAGATCCTCTCCAGGTCAATATCTAGCAGAAGCTCTGCAGGGCGTTAGCCAGGGTCTCTCTCACCCAGGGCTGCCGGCATATGCCAAGGATGGATCTCTAGTCAGCTGCACTCTTCGGAGGTGCTCTGTCATTGAACTATGGGTGTTGCCCTAAAAATAAAACCGTTTCTGGCCCTCATGGTTCTGGATAATGGGCTGATTTAAGAACGATGCTGCTTTATAGCATGTCATAGCTTTGGGGCAAACAAGTCCCTCTTGCCTGCATGGAATGGGCACAGATCTCCAGGGTTTCTGATAGGTTTCTTTCCCAGCCCTGCCTGGAGATGCTAGGGATTGGGTCTGGGACGTTCTGCGTGCACATCAGGGCCTCTGCAACTGAGCTGAGGTCCTTCCCCTAGATCGTTCGGAATCACATGTGCAAAATCTCGCTTCACTACAGGAAGATTTTGGAGATGTATTGCTGGCTGCTGGCTTAACTTTGCTTTAAAGGATCAGACAAGTTCCTGCAGGACAGGTCCACTGGCCAGTCTTAAACATGGCAGCTAAGCAGAGGTTCCATGATGGGAGGCAGTCTACCACTGAACAGGAGCTGTTATGTGGGGGAGAAGAAGGGAGCCTGTTGTCTTCATCTCTTTCTCCTGAGGTTCCCAGGACAACACTTGGCTGCCCACAGGTGGAAGCTGGATGCTGAGCTAGGTGGAACCAGCTTGGCCTGATCCAGAAGGGCTCATCGGATGTTCTTATTACGCTGTTTTTCGCCATTCTTGGTCCAGTCAAGAGTGAGAAGCCGTTGTAAATCCGGATAGAGCTGCTCTGTGAGAAGGATCCTGGCAAACGCTGACTTTTGATGAATGTTGTCTGATTTTGATTGTATTCTTGTGTGCTGCTTTTACCCGTAAGCCACCTGGGAAGCGTTTGTATTCTGGAAAGTGGAACGTAAATAATGAAAATAAATAAGACATGAATAAATTGTTGTTGTGTTGTTCAGTCGTTCAGTCGTGTCCGACTCTTCGTGACCCCATGGACCATAGCACGCCAGGCCTTCCTGTCCTGCGCTCTCTACCGGAGTGTGCTCAAGTTCATATTCATTGCATCGGTGATCCTATCTAGCCATCTCATCCTCTGCTGTCCCCTTCTCCTTTTGCCTTCAGTCTTTCCCAGCATCAGGGTCTTTTCCAAAGAGTTTTCTCTTCGCATTAGGTGGCCAAAATACTTGAGCTTCAGCTTCAGTATCTGTCCTTCCAATGAGCACTCAGGGTTGATTTCCTTCAGGATGGACTGATTTGACCTCCTTGCAGTCCAGGGGACTAGTAACAATCTTCTCCAGCACCACAGTTCAAAAGCATCAATTCTTCGGCGCTCAGCCTTCCTTAGAGTCCAGCTCTCACAGCCATACATTACTACTGGGAAAACCATAGCTTTGATTAGACGGACCTTTGTCGGCAAGGTGATGTCTCTGCTTCTTACTATGCTGTCTAGGTTTGCCATAGCTTTGCTCCCAAGGAGCAAGCGTCTTTTAATTTCATGGCTACAGTCACCATCTGCGGTGATCTTGGAGCCCAAGAAAGTAACATCTGTCACTGCTTCCACTTCTTCCCCTTCCATATGCCAGGAAGTGATGGGGCCAGATGCCATGATCTTAGTTTTTTTAATGTTGAGTTTCAAACCAGCTTTTGCACTCTCCTCTTTCACCCTCAACAAGAGACTCTAGAGATCCTCTTTGCTTTCTGCCATTAGGGTGGTATCGTCTGCATATCGGAGGTTGTTGATAATTCTCCCACAAATCTTAATTCCGACCTGTGATTCATCCAACCCGGCGTGTCTCATGATGTACTCTGCATATAAGTTAAATAAGCAGGGCGACAATATGCAGCCTTGTTGTACTCCTTTCCCAATTTTGAACCACTCAGTTGTTCCATGTCTGGTTCTTACTGTTGCTTCTTGACCCTCGTACAGGTTTCTCAGGAGACAGGTAAGGTGGTCTGGTACTCGCATCTCTTTAAGAATTTGCCACAGTTTGTTGTGAACCCACAATCAAAGGCTTTAGCATAGTCAATGAAGCAGAAATAGACGTTTTTCTGGAATTCTCTTGCTTTCTCCATGATCCAGCGAAAGTTGGCGATTTGATCTCTAGTTCCTCTGCCTCTTCGAAACCCCGCTTGTACTTCCGGTACTTCTCGGTTCGCATACTGCTGAAGCCTAGCTTGTAGGATTTTGAGCATCACCTTGCTGGCATGTGAAATGAGCGCAATTGTGCGGTAGTTTGAACACTCTTTGGCGTTGCCCTTCTTTGGAATTGGAATGTAAACTGACCTTTTCCAGTCTTGCGGCCATTGTTGAGTATTCCAAATTTGTTGGCATATTGAATGCAGCACTTTAACAGCATCATCTTTTAGGATTTTAAATAGCTCAGCTGGAATACTGTCATCTCCGCTAGCTTTGTTGTTACTAATGCTTCCTAAGGCCCACTTGACTTCACTCTCGAGGATGTCCGGCTCAAGTTCAGTGACCGCACTATCATGGCTATCAGGGACATTTAGATCTTTCCTGTATAGTTCTTCTGTGTATTCTTACCACCTCTTCTTAATCTCCTCTGCTTCTGTTAGGTCCCTGCCTTCTTTGTCCTTTATCATGCCCGTCTTTGCACAAAACATTCCCTTGAGATCTCCAATTTTCTTGAAGAGATCTCTAGACTTTCCCATTCTGTTGTTTTCCTCGATTTCTTTGCATTGTTCATTTAAGAAGGCCTTCTTGTCTCTCCTTGCTATTCTCTGGAACTCTGCATTCAGTTGGATATATCTTCCCCTTTCTCCCTTGCTTTTCGCTTCCCTTCTTTCCTCAGCTACTTGGAAAGCCTCCTCAGACAGCCACTTGGCTTTCTTGCATTTCTTTTTCTTTGGGATGGATTGAGTTGCTGCCTCCTGAACAATGTTACAGACCTCTGTCCATAGTTCCTCAGGCACTCTGTCTATCAGGTCTAATCCCTGAAATCTATTCCTCACCTCCACTGTATATTCATCAGGGATATGATTGAGGTCATACCTGAATGGTTTAGTGGTTTTCCCGACGTTCTTCAATTTCAGCCGAAATTTTGCAAGAAGCAGCTCATGATCTGAGCCAGTCAGCTCCAGGTCTTGTTTTGACTGACTGTATAGAGCTTCTCCATCTTTGGCTGCAAAGGACATAATCAATCTGATTTCGATATTGACCATCTGGTGATGTCCATGTGTAGAGTCGTCTCTTGTGCTGTTGGAAAAGAGTGTTTGCTATGATCAGCGTGTTCTCTTGGCAAAACTCTATTAGCCTTTGTCCTGCTTCATTTTGTACACCAAGGCCATGCTTGCCTGTTATCCCGGTGATTTCTTGACTTCCTACTTTAGCATTCCAATCCCCTATGATGAAGAGGACGTCTTTTTTTGGTGTTAGTTCTAGAAGGTGTTGTAGGTCTTCATAGAACCCATCAACCTCAGCTTCTTCAGCATCAGTGGTTGGGGCATAGACTTGAATTACTGTGATGTTGAATAGGTTGCCTTGGATTTGTACTGAGATCATTCTATCATTTCTGAGATTGTACCCCAGGACTGCTTTTCCCACCCTTTTGTTGACTATGAGTGCTACTCCATTTCTTCTAAGGGATTCTTGCCCACAGTAGTAGATAAGATGGTCACCTGAATTAAATTCGCCCATGCCTGTCCATTTTAGTTCGCTGATTCTCAAGATGTCGATGTTCAGTCTTGCCATCTCATGTTTGACCACCTCGAGCTTACCTTGATTCGTTGATCTTACATTCCAGGTTCCGAAACAATATTGTTCCTTACAGCATCGGACTTTCTTTTCACCACCAGACACATCCACAGCTGAGTGTCCTTTCGGCTTTGGCCCAGCCGCTTCACTCTTTCTGGCGCGACTTGGGAATTCCCTCTGCTCTTCCCCAGTAGTATATTGGACACCTTCCGACCTGAGGGGCTCATCTTCCAGCGTCATATCTTTTAGCCTTGGGATACGTTCCATGGGGTTTTCTTGGCAAGAATACTGGAGTGGGTTGCCATGTCCTTCTCCAGTGGACCACATTTTGTCAGAACTCTCTGCCATGACCTGTCCATCTTGGGTGGCCCTGCATGGCATAGCTTATGGCTTCACTGAGTTATGCAAGCCCCTTCGCCACAACAAGGCAGTGATCCGTAATTTTCAAAAGTTTGCTGTTTTTACTCATGAGAGGACTTTGTGCACAGAAATGGAGACGTGTTTACGGGAAATTGAATACTGAGCTTTTCTTTCTTTCTTTCTTTCTTTCTTTCTTTCTTTCTTTCCTTCTTACCTTCCTAGGGAGGTTGTGGGCTCTCCCACACTGGAGGCGTTCAAGACGAGGCTGGACAGCCATCTGTCAGGGATGCTCTGACTTGGATTCCTGCACTGAGCAGGGGGTTGGACTCGATGGCCTTGTAGGCCCCTTCCAACCCTACTATTCTATGATTCTATGATTTTCTTCTCTTCTCCTCTCTTCTCCTCTCTTCTCCTCTCCTCTCCTCTCCCTTACTGAGTTTTGTCTTTTCTCTTTTCTTTTCTTGGAGACGAGAACTAGTATGTCTTTGTTGAAAGTCATGTTGATTTCGGTAAGTTTGCAGTCCTTTCCGAAAGCTTATTCCTTCAAATACACAGAGTGCTGCCTGTTAATAATTTCGGCCTTTCGGTATCTGACCCCTTATTTCTGTGGCTACGGAAACGACACGATTGCATCCAGCAGACTCCCCTCCCCACATGCAAAATGCCTGAATCAGACAGCCGTGGGGATGGTTTCAACGTTTCCCAAGCTGAATCCCCAGCACGTCTCCTATTTTCCCTGGCATTTGGCCATGGATGATGGGAACTGAACTCCCAACATCTGGGAATTCAAGGTTGGGAAGCAGTTCCGGAATGGGCAGACATCAGGTTGCCCACTCCAGGCTTCCGGGATGTACTTTTTTTTTTAATTTCATTTTTTTACTGGCACCCTGAAATCCCCCCGCTGGAGCCTGAAGCAAAAAAGACACAGACACTTAGAATTAAAGCATACCGAGTGCAAGGTTTTGTTCTGAGTCCAAGAACTGAAGAACAGGCCTTGGACGCAAAACCCGATTCTTGTCAAATTGTCTTCCGTTCAGCTGTATATTTTAGGGTGGGAGGGAGGGATTTGTTGCTGCTGTTATTATACAGTTGGGAGCCAGAATTGCGTGCTGACCCAGAGATCTACCAGCTGATCGAGACCTACGTTCCCCACCCCTGCCTGAGATGGATTCTGCTTGGGCCACTGGGTGGGTCGATGGGGTGGGGATTTCTTCATCATTACCAGGCGGCCCCACTCCCAGATTCTGGAAGACCAAAACAATGAACAGTCATCATGGAACGAAATTGTCGGTTTCTGCCTCTGCTCCGTGCAGAAGACCCCTCCAAACGAAGCAACCCAAGAACCCTCAGGTCTCTGACTGCCATTCTAGGTTGAAGCCAGTCTTGACAAGCCCCTCAGACTCCTGAACCAAATCGGGGAATTTGAGCATCAGCTGTTGCCTCTCCTCGGAAGGAGCCCTCCAGTCCGAAAGCAAAGCGGGTGAACCGTGGGCCCCGAACCCCGAACCCTCTTGTGTCAACTTACAATGGAACAGCAGAGAACTTTGATGTGCCAAAACTATGGAAGTCAAGTCTTCTGACTTTGTATAGTAATAATTGCCGAGGGGCAAATTCCCCCCAACAGTAAGGTCTCCCGGCCTGTAATAGTCTCTTCCCTGGATATACAGCGAGGCTGAGCGGCACTTGTTCCTTAGCATCCTCCGGGTGGCCTGAGGCAGGATCCAGAACAGCAGCAGCCAAATCATCAGTGGCAGACCCGGCATTCCCCCCGTAGGTCAGAGCCAGGAAGAACCTGCAGGAGAGCTGACTATACAGGCCCCAGCAGGGGAATTATTAATTCTCAGCCAGGAATGACCAGGTGCCCAGTGACCAGACACCACCCCAGCCCCACATGGAAGGGCTCGGGGTGTCTTTGTAGTCATCCTGTTTTCTTCAGGCTGCCTTTGTTATTGACCTTCTGGATGGAGGTCCATGGGGGATTCCTCAGAGATTACTGTCATCTGATCTGGGGGTTGGACTTGATGGCCCTGTAGGCCTCTTCCAACCCTACTATTGTATGATTCTACTATTCTATGATTCTATCCGATAATCCCAGGCTACAGGAAGGATGGCAGGCTCGGAGCGCTGGGCTCCCTTTGCACTTTGGAGGGGGAAAGCAGGCTCGCGCCACTCTCTGCTTCTCCATGGGCCAGTTGGACTTGACGTTAGTCATCTGGTCCTGCCCATGGACCCGCGCACATTCCAAGATGGAGTCTTGGCTTGTGCCAAAGCTGATGGCTGGGAAAGGGAGGCACTTGCACCTGATTATAGCAGTGGAGGGCTGGGTAGTAACACACTGCTGGATGACGGGCCTGGTCTGTCCTGGTCTGTCGGCCATTACAGCACCTTGTAGGGGCAGAGCACCTATTCGGATGGCCCACCCACAAAGACCTATGCAACTTGAGGGAGTCCGGAATGGTCTCGGGGAATTTTTGGCTGGCCTGGCAGGCGCCCCTGCTGAAACCCTACTCTTGCTGTAGCATCTAAGCATCCTTTCTGGCCCTGTGGAGCTTGGATGACTCCTTGGATTTCAAGGGAGCTTTGGGCAATGAGGCAGGCTGGATAACAGCTGGCGCCCAAGTGGTGCAGGGATCAGAACAAATGCGACTGAGCGGAGGTGAGAACACATCATCACACCTGCCATGTGGTGGTGGTGGTGGCAGTGAAAGAGGACGATTTCTTGGCCATCGTGGCACCAGGATGGCGATGGAGTTGACTTTAGTTGCCAGGGTTTGCCCTTGGGCCTGCGTGAAGCTGAGCACCTAAATCCATGGTTCACAGCTCAGGAGTCATGGCATCATGGACCTTCCCTGGCCACCCCCAGACAGATGTTCTGGATGAATGCTAGAACGGCAGCCTGAATTTGATCCTGCGGACAGTTTACCTAGAAGATCCCTCAGACTGAGGACAACATGTTGCC